>NC_068336.1:0-2515000 GCF_000147395.1 Oryza glaberrima | reverse complement strand
TAGAATTACTTATCATTGATCTGTATGCTAAGATGAAATATGACTATCAAAAGTTGATGGAGGGAGTACCTCCGTCCCAAAATGTAACAACTTTTAGCTATGAATTTGGACATATAGTTGTTTAGATTTATAGTTAAAAACACTTATATTTTGAGTCGGATGGAGTATTTATTTATTGGTCTTACAATCAACTAATCTCATCTGATGGACCCAGCTAGCTAGCTGTAGGCTGTAGCCCTGGTTCAAGCTTCCAACCTGATCACGTGTACTATAGTATAGTACCGATCATTCCACATACATATTTTTATCCTATTAGGAGTATAAACGAAGATGAAAGAAGCTTCCTCAAGATCGAATTGATGGCAATTGGTAAAATAATTAAGAAGCATCGACAGTGTATGTACACATGCACGATGGCCACACGGATCAGGATGTGGTTGGCTGGTTTTCATTCGCACTGTGTATATATATATATATATATATATATGCAGCATGTACACGTCAAACACTGAAACATAACTAAGATTATATTAATTTGCCGTGTATAATACTTCCTATTTTACACTATATTTTGTATTCTTGCTGCAGTTACAATCCGACGAAAACTACAACTTATAAGTACAAATTGTAGTGTAACTATTTTTTTTATTTACTGGAACACGTACTTATATAGAACAGTTTTCTAAAATAAATTCAAAGTTAGAACGTCTAAGCCAACAAACAGATTGGCATTTAAGTTGTTAAATTCTGATCTAATCATTCAAACTTTTTTTTCGAGAGATTAATAAGTTAGTATAGATTAAAAAAAATCAATCGCCTGACAAAAGGATAATATTGCCCATATTTCGCAGGCACATTCGTAGGGGAAAAAAAACTAGAAACAGCAATGCGTGTTCAGCCATGAATCCTGCACACGTTTTTAGAATGAAGATTTTGCGTCCGAACTTTCACTTACGTTTTCCATATATATAGTTAAATTATGTCATTTTGATCAACACTTGGTACAGTAGTACACTACTCTGCAATTGAAGCAGGGCAAGAGAGAGAATTAAGCAGGTCAAAGTCAACTCATGCAATGCAATGCAAAATGGTGAGTTGATGAGCAACCCTTACCAAGCTAAGGCCACACATGGCCCAACCACTAATCAAAGTCTAGCTAATTAATCCAGCTTACTTAATTAATCTAATTAATCACCCTAGCCTTAATCAAACCAAGCATAAATAGCTAAGCAGCTGGGCGCAAAAGCTAGCTTGCTTGGCCACTGCTCGTCTCTTGTCCACCACGAGATCGACGAACACCATCGATCGTAGCTTCGCGTAGCTTTGATTGGTGCACGTGTTCGAGCTCGAGATGTCCACGTCCATGGCGCGGCGAGGCGGCGGCGGCGGCGGCGGTGGGGGAGGGAGGCATCAGTTCCCGGTGGGGCGGCGGCGGCGGCACGTCCCGGTGGTTGACTCCGGGTGCGGATGCCGGCCGCGGCGGCCGAGGCTGCTCAGCCTCGCGTCGTTCATCTGGCCGTCGTCGATGTCGTCCGCGTGCAAGCAGGCGGCGGCGGCTGCGGTGGCGGTGCCGGCGAGAGGTGGCGGCGGGGGGTCGAAATCGAAATCGTCGCCGTACTACTTCCGGTCGTCGTCCTCCGCCGCGTCGTTCTCCTCCTCCTCGGCCGCCACCACCTACAGCACCGCCAGCTACTACTCCTCCTCCCGCGGCGGCGGCGGCGGCGGCGCCAAGAAGAAGAAACAGGAGGAAGAGCCGCCGTACCTTGCGCCGCCCAAGGGCAAGGCGGCGGCGAAGTCGCCGAGCAGGAGGAAGAAGAAGACGGCGGAGGAGGACGACGGCGGCGGCGGCGTCGGGGTGGCGGTGGAGAAGGAGTCGTCGGACCCGCGCGCCGACTTCCGGGAGAGCATGGTGCAGATGGTGGTGGAGATGGGGCTCTGCCATTGGGACGACCTCCGCTCCATGCTCCGCCGCCTCCTCGCCCTCAACGCCCCCGCCCACCACGCCGCCATCCTCACCGCCTTCGCCGAGGTCTGCGCCCAGCTCGCCGCCCCCTCGCCGCCGCCGCCGCTGTACGGCGGCCATCACCGGCGCAGCTAGCTGATCAGTCAACCATGCATCGGATGCCACGTCATCAGGTGAAGTTACCGGGCGGTGATATGATATGATAGGATCTCTCCAACGGCAAAAGTAATTAAAATGGCTCCTAGTACTACTACTGTACAACAAAAGCTATTTAAAATTTGATGAAAATTTAAGCAAAGTTGGCTGGTACTAGTAGTAGTACAGGTGCTTGCTTTAATTTCTGTACTTTATGCAGTTCATGTTGGGTAATTAGTCTCTGTTTAGTACTCGTAGTACGTGTGTTAATCTCGTTTTGTTTAGGAGGTTAATTGGAATAGTTAGTTAGTTAATTGGATGTGTTTGTGTGTGTGTGTGGCCTTTGGTTTTGCATGAAGGTCCATAGAGAATTAAGGCAAGCAGCTATAGTCAGTTATTGTTACAAGTACGTGCTTTAATTATGTAATTAAATATGTGATTGATCAATGAGGAATTTAATTAGGAGTGTGAATTGGATGTGTTTGTGTCCAGATTAGCCTGTGACACTGTGGGCGCTTCTTGTTTGGCCAAGCTTGTGACACCATCTGTTCTTGTCACGGCTGACGTGTCATCGTGCACGTCGGTCTCCAGAAGACTGAAAACAAAAAAACATGATCACGTATTCTCAGGTCTCTTCCCTTGTTTGCTTAATTGGTTCATTCTGATGTAAGAAGATATATCTTGTTAAAAATGCTTATCGATCTACAAAGACAACTAGCTTCGAAGATGTAAACTGTTTTAGTTAATTATAAAAAAAACAAAGACAATTAGTTACCAACTCAGTCATAAATAAACGATGAAACCAATTCGATATGGTTGAAATCTCCCCTGTAATAGAGAAATTTTGATAAAATGAACTATTTTCATGAAACTCTGTAAAATTCTTGCATTCTTAAGATGCCATAATAGTGCAGAAGATAGTTATAACGGATACCTATAATAGTTATAGAGACATAGAATATGGTCATAGGGGAGGAGATCATGAGGTCGATGGTCAATGACATGTCGATCAGGGAATGTATGGGGTTGGGTAGGATTAGTAAAACGAGAGCCGATTTGAGCCATTGGATCTCCACCGAAAGACCAAATTCAACTGTATTGGCCTTAATTAGAAAAGGGGCAATTTCTTCCGTGCCACTAGAAAGCTGATGAGGTGTAGAAACAAGAGTTGATATTTGGTAGAAACTCGCTGACGTCGTATCTAGCGCTTAGCGCTAATGGGTAGGATTAGTGTTTAGCGTAATTTTTATAATAAAATAATAAATAAATGTACGAGTTGAATTTTTAAAATATGAGTCGAATATTTCGACTTTAGTGTTGAAAGTTTTAAATTCAAGTTAAAAGTTTTCATAATTTCAGTTGAAAATTTCAAAAATTTAGAGTATTTTAAAAATTTTAGTTGAAAGTTTTCATAATTTAGGTTGAAGGTTTCAAAAATTTTGGGTAGAGTATTTTAAATTTTGAAATTGAAAGTTTTAAATATCGATTTGAAAGTTTCAAATTTGAGTTTACAATTTACTCTGTTTTTTAAAAAATTGAAATAAATCTCTTTTCATGCATCTATTACAAAATTTTACTTTCAAATACAAAATTTAAATTTTGATAACTTTCCATCCCTCCTAGAATAATTAATGTAGAAAAATACCCATGTAGAAAACAAATACCCATACTCACTCCGTCCAAAAATAACTCAACCTAGGTGAATTGTGTAGATTAGTTGTTTTGTAGAGTTATTTTAGGACGGAGAGTAGCTCCTTCGGCCCACAAAGTTCATCGAGAAGGAGTGCAGGGGCAGCTGCGCGGCTGCACGGACGTGTGCATGGGGCGTGTTGCTGGTACAGTTGCACCAATTAGTTTTCTCAATTTTGGAAATGCGATATCTATCTATTCCTTGGAATTCATGGTGTTACCAACCTTTGTGGGTTTGCTTGAATCAAAAATAGAATTCGATGAATTTCGAGCGAAAGCGACGAATCTCGAGAGGCCGGTCTCCGTGATTCGACTGGAGTCGCATTTGAACACCTGTTCGAAACTATAAATATTGGGCCCGGCCGACTGTACCATGTCAACAGTGTAGATGCAGCCCATCCATGGCCTGCCCTAGCCCAGCTCAGCATTTCATGTTTCCTCGTCCTTCGACCGATTGGTAGCACAATGTAGTGCTGGGCTGTCATGACGAATCAACATTTCAGGCTCTGAACTGAATTGCATCTATCGATTCGTTTCATTCAACATTTCAACTGAACAAGTGTACCACAATTAATCCTCCTTGATCTGCGTGCTTTATGTTGAGCAGGCTGGCCATTTTCGGTGTCAAACTTGCTTCAGCGTTGCGTTTTTACCACTCCACAATACCCCAAGAGTAATTTGCGCATTGATTGCAGCCATTTACTAGTCATTAGTAATACTAGCACTTACTCTATGCAGTATGACAGTAAGGAGGAGTACTGTAGTACTTCACATATACAGCATACAATGTGTGTGCATATTTACTTTCGCCTGAGAAAGTTCAGAGCAAATTGTAAGTCTGAAGCTGGAGCCATGTAGGAAGCGCATGCCTGAATTCATGGCTTATGAGTTCATTTATATTCATATCTTAATTCAGCTTATGAGTTCATTTATTTCCTGCATGATTACAACCACTGAGGATTTTATATATATCTTCACCAGAGAAGTCCAGAGGCAAATTTCTTCAGTTCTGATCATCCTGAAGCGCATGGCATGCCTCATACGACATGAGGGAGCACTATTATATTCAGGGCCATGATCTGATCGATACTGGACTAGTGGTAGGTTTCTGAATTTCAAATTGAAGTTTGAGGTCGACGGTCTTAAATGCAGCGGCAACGAAACCAATGCTGCTGTTGGCGGGCGAATTACGAAATTCAGGTAAAGCATGGATCGATGCATGTCAGCTCTTGAAAGGCTCAAATGACCTAAATCCGATGCACGGCAGAACAGGGCACAGTGCATCTGTAGCCCTCACTCACTCACTCATCAGTAGCAATGCACGGATCGAGTGGTACGCTGCTGAGTCTGAGACATGCAGTGATCGAGATGTGCAGCGAAATTACTCCTCCTGTGCAGTGTCCCTCTTATTTAATCCTAGTACTATATGCAGTCCCAACAGATTCAGATTATTGTTATGGTCCATGGATGATTTTATTGAAGGATAAGGCAAGAATTTTGCCTTATAAGTAATATATTGAGAGAGAAGAAATGGTCCACGGATGATAGACGACACTGCAAGTATATGACCATTATTCAGTGGCGCAAATGAATAAATTAAATAGGAGTGGTAGAAATTAAGTTCATAACTTGGTTTAAAAAAGCTTCCTACCTAATAAACACTAATGAGAAAAGTTTTTTTAAAGGAAAAAAAAACTATCGCTTAAGAGCTTAGAAAATGTGCCCACGATAACCCGAAGACTGAGATATAGTGAAAACGGTGAAAACGCGCCTGTGAAAGGAGAAATTAAGAGGGAGGAAAATTACCCTAGTGTTTGAGTAGTTGAAGGTAAGATGAAGATAAATTTGTGATTGATGGGATAAGTATTATTATAGGATTGCACTTATTTGGGATAATATTTAAATCTAAAGTTGTACTTATTTTGCAACGGAGGTTGTACCTCATTTTATTTCATAGTCCTAGTAGACCCCATATATATATATATATATATATATATATATATATATATATATATATATATATATATATATATATATATATATATATATATAATATTTTTACTTCTGTAAAATTTATGTGAAATTTTTTCTCTCAAATCAAAGAAGCCTCCAATTATAGGATCACAGGCTTAACAGTACTAGCAAAAACATTGCAGCAGCTGCACATATACAATAATGTGCTCACTGACTGATCAATAATCACCGGCAAGTCGCAAGGATGATGACTTGTTATCAAGACAACGTCAGTTTCTCGCCAACCAGCTACTAGCTAATTAGCCAGCACTGTACAGTACTCCAGTTTGGTATCATATCATGTAATGGCCTTTCTACTGTGCACGCAAAATGCAGCAAAGGTACTCCTATTTGGTAGTACTACTACCGTTAACCAATTCAATCATGCATTAATAATAATCTAGTACTCCTCCAATGTGCACATGCATATGCTAGTAGTGTGATCTAGTATATATAGGAGTAATATTGCTCTAAATCAGCATCTACTATATTACAAGCAGGTCGGCTGTCTAGGTAGCTTTAGTACTCCATCTCGCATGTCATTACTCGCGTAATCACCGCGGGATTAAGGGCTACTTTGTGTCCAATTGACGCTAACACAGCATCAGTACTAGTTTAGTGCTAACCAATACTCCACTAGTATATATGCATGCCACGACAAAATATGCTAGAACTATAGTTACTCCATCTTAAAAAAAAAACCCCTGGGTTTCGTATCCGTTTTATATAAAATTTTTTTGCATTAGTATTTTCATTGTTATTAGATAATAAAATATGATCAATACTTTATGCGTAACTTGTCTTTTTAATTTTTTCTTAATTTTTTCAAATAAGACGGACGGTCAAATGTTGGACACGGAAATCCAGGGTTTGTCTTTTTTTTTTGGACGGAAGGAGTATGCTAGAAGAAATTTCGGCTAGAGATAAATTAGGGGGAAAGTGGAACTAGCTAGTAACTCACTGATCCAATGGTTTGCTTATTACTAATCCAATTAGGCCCTGTTCGTTTCTTATGAAAGTGGGAGATAAACTTTTGGATTAAAATGACATGTTTTTTAAATGGTTAAACAGTGTGCTTTGTGCGAAAACTTTCTATATGAAAGTTGTTCTAAAATATCAGATTAATCCATTTTTCAAGTTTGTAATAATTAAAACTCAATTAATCACACGTTATTAACACCTCATTTTACGTGAAATACTTAATCTTTATCTTCAGGACATTCAAACACCACCTTAGAGGGAATTTTTCATGGATGATTAATTGATAGATTATGGATAATTGCTTATAGAGAAGAATTAAATGTTATATATGTACTATAAATCCAATTAAGAATATTGAAATAGAAAGTTTTTGAACAAAATTGTAGTTTGAGAACGGTTGGTACGCATAATTATCCATAAGAAAATAGGTTGATTAATTAGAAATAATGCCCCTTATTCTGATGTATTTATATCTGCAGGACAGTTTTTTTTGTACTAGATGCTGGGAATTAAGTGACCAGTTTTTGTACAACAAAAATCAGTTATTGCGATGTACACACATTTCACTCGTTGTACTGGCTAGTTCAATTTTCAGGGATGAATGCATGGTGTGCATTGCAAGTTTAATTTCAACAAGTAAAAACAGGGCAATGTAATAACTAGGCAAAGCACAATTATTATAGCACAAATGTTTGCAAAAAAAGCATCATGATGAATTGCTCCTTAAGTTAGAGACCGTTGAATTGAAGAGTCAAAGCTAGTATCTCATTTTCATAATACAGTATGGAGCTCCCTAATTAATACTATATGGTACATTGGATCCCTCCAACCTATATATGTGCACCAGGTTGTAAATACTATACTATCAAGACAAAAAAAAAACATAAAACCAAACTAAAAAAATTCCAAAAAAAACGTACATTTTTCAGATCTAATTCCAGGATATCTGCTGGATTAATCACCAAGATCAAATTAATTAGCAGAATTAATCAAGAATTAGCAAATGTACTTGGTGCTAAGCTGCAGCTGCTAGCTCCCAGTGAGATCATCACTCTTGCTTCTTCTTCTTCCTCGAGATCATCGGATGATCCACCGCCGCATGGACATGGCTCCATTGTTGCCATTGCGGAGGAGGTGGTGATGGTGGTGGTGGTGGTGATGTCGCAGGCGGTGCTCGTGCTGGCGGTGCTGCGGCCGCTGCTGGTCGTCGTCGTCGTCGTTGGGGTGGTGCCGGTGGTTGTTGCGGCGGCGGCGAGGCCGACGAGGAGGTCGACGAAGGCGGCGACGATGAGGGCGTGGTTGTGCTTGCCGTTGACGCGGAGGTACCAGACGAGGAGCTCCTCGAGGGCGTCCCAGCGGCGGAGGCCGTGCGCCGCCACCATCTCCTCCATGGACGACCGGAAGTCGCTGTACGGGTCCTCCGACTCCACCGCCACCGCCACGCTCTCCTCCACCAGCGACGCCGGGGGCTCCGGCAGCTTCTCCTTCTCCTCGTCGTGGAACACCGGCGCCGCTGCCACGGGCTTCATCTCCGGCGCGGCGGCGGCGGCGAGGATGGAGTTGGTCGGCGGGCCGGGGTCGAAGAAGAAGCGGTCGGTGGAGGTGCGGCCGAGGCTGCGGATGACCGCCTCCGACCACTCCTCCGACGCGGTCGTCGTGGAGAAGCTGTCGCCGTCGTCGTCGTCGTCCACCACCCTGCCGTCGTCGTCGTCGAAGCAGGAGTAGCCGTCGGCGGCGGAGTAGTCGAAGTAGACGGAGTTGACCGTCTTGTACATCTCGCCGGCCATCCTTCTCGCGGCAGCCGCCGACGCCGCCGCCGCGGCGCTCGTACTGCAGCCGCCGTCGCGCCTGGATGACACGGTCCGGGGTCTGTTCCCGCATGACGGCCACGGCCACGGCGGCGGTGACGGCGAGGTCGTCGCTGCTGCACCGCCGCCGCGTTCGTCGTCGCCGCCGCCGGTGACGACGACGAGCCTGGAGAAGATGGAGGTGAAGCCCTTCTTCTTGGCCATTGGATCGACGAGACACTGTGGCTGAGCTTGAGCTAGCCTAGCTAGCGAGGTGCATGTGTACGTAGAGAGAGAATGATGGGAGAGAGAGAGAGAAAATGAGATGGAAGCGAGGAGGAAGACGATGGAAGAACATGGATGGGGGGAGGATGGGACCGTGGGTCATGTGCCTGTATTTATCTACTCCTCTGTACCTGAAAGTTATTTCAGGTTTCAGAATTCAGAGATGGCATTTGCAAACGCAGCAGAAACCAACCTTGGCCATGTTCAGTTACTTTTCAAAAAAAAAATTTAAGTATACGAACACACTTTTAAAGTATTAAACATAGACTAATAACAAAATAAATTACAGATTCCGCATGTAAACTGTGAGATGAATCTATTAAGTCTAATTAATCTATCATTAGCAAATGTTTACTGTAGCATCATATTGTCAAATCATGGCGTAATTAGGCTCAAAAGATTTGTCTCTCAATTTACATGCAAACTGTGTAATTGGGTTTTTTTATCCACATTTAATGTTCTGTGCATGTGTCTAAATATTTGATGTGACGAAATTTTTAGAAGTTTGAAGTGAACTAAACACTCTTTTTCTGTGTTTTTCAGAAATTTTTTTGTACTACTAACAAACGGTTGAATTTAATTAATGTCATGGAAACTGTAATTTATTTCATGTTCTAAATGGAGGTTTTTATTTAAGATTTAATTGGGTATGGTTACTGGAATGTGAGAGGTGAGATTTTGGTGAATAATTGAGTTGTTACCACTCCCTCCATTCCACATTATAACTCTGTTCCGGTTATCTTCAAAGTCAAATATTTTCAAGATTTATTAAGTTTGTAAAATTATAGCAACCGTTTCAAGAGAAAGCAAATTCTCCCTCTAATATTTTTATAAGGTACTGGTTAGTTCAATAACCAGCGTCATATATTAAGGGACGGAAGAAGTATAATAAAAAAGTTTTATATTCAACTGTGGATTTATTAATAGTAATCTAGTGTTATAGTTGTTGCTAAATTTACAAATTTTTCTATAAGCTTAGTGAAACTTTAAAAAAATTACTGTATTATAACATAAAACATGGGGAATAACTGTAGCGAAGAATTCACATCTTGTAATTATTGTAATTAAGTAAAGTTGATGAGCAATGTACAGTACTTGCGCATGCATTGGATTGAATTGCATGCGAATCTAAGGTTTTGTACTTTTGTTCACTGCTGCTTTGTACCTAACTGGAGTGGCCTGAACAGTGATCGATTGATCCAGGACACAAAACAATGGAGATATTACTCATTACTGTATCATTCATCCGCCTACCAGCAACTGGTTGGTGAGGGCAGTAAATATTTTGCCTAGTACTAGAAGATAGATAGATAGATCACAAATTCACGATCTACCTATGAACTGGGCTGCTAGATGACAGATCAAAGGAGGCCCAGCAAGCTTGTGCTAAAATGGAAAAATGAAATGAACAATTGCTGGATGTTTCAGTCCTTGCACGCACTCCTCCCAAATTCAGTTTCAGCAATTTGGCATTTCTGAATTTGGAGGTTTGACTTAACATTCAGTTTATTTAGATATTACCATACTGAATATTGATTTCTTTTCTGACTTCGGCCGAGTTTTAGTTCCAAATTTTTTTCTTCAAACTTTTAACTTTTCCATCACATCAAAATTTTCCTACACACATAAAAACTTAATGTTCCGTGCAAATAGCGTTTATATAAGTGTCACGTGACAGCTTAATAGCGTTTCTACAAAGTTTAAGGGACTTATATACTAAAAGTTAATTAAACTTCCAATAAATACTACACACATAAAAACTTCCAACTTTTCCATCACATTAAAATTTTCCTACACACATAAAAACTTCTAACTTTTCCATCACATCGTTTCAATTTCATCCAAACTTCCAATTTTAATGTGAACTAAACGTACCCTTCGATATGTTGTGGCCGTTTAGTTGGATGGTTATTTATGTTAGTAATTTCCTGTGGGCTAGTGGATGGAAAGAGTAGTCCTTTTATAGATCAGATCGGTAGTAATGGTTGGGTGCAATTACCCCAACGGCTAGTGGTAGGATTGCATTTATGGGTGAATTGAAAGAGTACTCCTACTTGCCTGTGAAATCTCATCTTACCGACCACTCACTCATGCATGATGCTAACCCAAGTACATTGTATCCGTATTTTTTAGATATTGGGTAATTAAGTACTTCCTTATATAAATTCACTGCACGTATATTTGATACCTTTGCTTTGCTCCATGCATAAACTCTTGCAAGATTACTTTTTCTTGTCGATCTGAGATCTTTGATTTGCAGTGTTGTTTGATAACCCTCTCCTTTCCCTTTCCTCTATATCTGAAGTGTGAGAACGTCATGCGTGCGCTAGATTGGCTTACATTCAGAAGCATTTTTTAAAAAAGAAAGTAATATTTTAGAGTGGAGAGAAATTGAGAATGAGGACGGTTCATTTATTGGTCATTTTTTTATATGTAAATGACAACAACTATAAGATTTATAGGTGAGTTCGGGGGTGTAAATTGTTAAAAGAAAACTGATTCCGCTTGGATGTTTGATGCGAGGGAATTCGTCGGACACTATGCACCTCCTATATTTCCCCGACAAATGCAGAGACCGACAAGCATCGCACACGTAATGCACTTCTCTACCCAGCAGGTTGCCTCTTTTAGACCTATCATTGCCTTCGTCACGGCCATCATCATTGACATCCTCCTGATCCAAGATGTCTTGGAGGAGAGGCAGGTAGATGTTGCGACGGACATAGATATAGCAAGGTTAGCATCAGAGGTGGCACGTCGAGAAAGACGGTGCTTATCTACCGCATGTGAGATAATGCCTTAAGAAGTGGCAGATAAGGATCGATCAGCATTTCATAGCCCTCTGCATCATAGTTGTTGTTCTGTTCCGCGCTTCCACCATCAGATCAATAGATGAAGATGACAGATTCAACCACTGAAATAGAGGAAGAAGGCAGATCTAGAATGATAGGTTATTGTTGAATATTTTTTGATGATTTTGTTGCAATCCTTTGTTTATCTTGTTTTGATTTCATTGTATTCGAGTTTTCTACTAGACTCCCTGTTACGTTGATCGAATGTTGTACTTGCAAATCACACATAACACATTGACACGAGCCATCTTGTCAAAGGCATACGAGCTGTGTACTTAGTGTCCTCACCGTTTCCAAGTTGCTCGACAATATATTTTTTTCCTTGATGCTGCAATCATTAATTTTGAATGTTTACATCTTACACGATTAGTTGATCACTAACTTGTAGTCCTATTTCTAACATTTAGTTCAGATTTGAGAGGTTGCATGCATGATCTGTGCTGGAAACTTGTCGATCTCTCGATCAAATCCTAGTTAGTAGTACTACATTTGGTTTGCAATTTGGCTGGTCGACTGATGACCAGGTCGATCGGATAACGCGTTAATTCCACCACCAGCTAGCCGGTTGCTCGCCCTAATTAACTTGATTAATTTGTCCTAGTTAATTATATTCCATCTCCAAAAATGATACTCTAGTCGTCGTCAACCTATTAATTTTTCGATCTCCCCAACCGAGATAGGCAGGAGAATCGATCATATTGCAACGAAACATACATATATACATGCAGAATTTATAATTAATTAGTTAATCAGGCAACCACAATTTATCATGCATGCAAATTAATATGAAATGGAGCAAATCATGGATGATCTCGTGGTGTCTCCTCAGCACCCAACACCCAATTGCAAACTGGCTGCAGGTTAGGTTAAATTCGGCACCGCGATCGTATTGTACGTGCAGTGCCGTTGGCACGTGAACACATGTGTGCACAGTTGACCTAGCTATATACGAAGTATATTTATCCACGTACGTTACCACCCTCCATTCATGTATTCCATTCCGCAAGTTTGGAAAATATGTAGTGGAAACCATGTACTCCCTCCCGTTTCGAAATGTTTGACGCCGTTGACTTTTTAGCACATGTTTGACCGTTCGTCTTATTCAAAAAATTTAAGTAATTATTAATTCTTTTCCTATCATTTGATTCATTGTTAAATATATTTTTATGTAGGCATATAATTTTACATATTTCACAAAAGTTTTTGAATAAGACGAACGATCAAACATGTGCTAAAAAGTCAACGGTGTCAAACATTTCGAAATAGAGGGAGTATGTAGTAGAAACTTGAAAACTACCGTTGGATCGAAGAATGAAAGTACGTTTAAGATTAGTCCACGTCATGATCACTCATGAGTAAAATTTTTACTCATGAGTAAAATTTTTACTCGTGATGATGTAGACGAATCTCGGATATTCATTTTTTATCCAACGGTAGTTCCTAGGTTTTTACAACATATGTGGTTTTCACCATATATTTTCACCCGCAAGTTTAGTGTAGCTCATTTAGTTGTCCATCCGTTTATCATATTATAAGTCGTTTTAACTTTTTTCTTAGACAAAATTTTTTAAGTTTGACCAAATTAATAAATGAAACATAGTAACTTAGTTTTACAATAGGAAACAAAACATATTATCAAAATATTCAATGTTACATCTAATGAAAACTAATTTGGTGTTATAGATGTTAAATTTTTCTACAAACTTGGTTAAAGCTAAAAAGTTTGACTGAAATAAAAAATTAAAATGACTTGTAATATGAATAAAGGTAGTACTAATATCTTTGATTTTAAATACTACCACGTCCTAAAATTTTAGTAACTCTTTTTAGCAACAAATCTAAAAAAATGGTTATATGCTGAACATATTTATTGTTTTGTGAATTATATCTGCTTTAGTACTAAAACAAGAGTCCAGATTAATTAGATACAGCTTGTTATAACCGAAAGACGATCACTCGTCGCACATAACGAGAGCACGTAAAAAGGTCAAAGAAAAGATGTTTCATTGTTCCATTCTTGCTGAAAAAAACAACCTATGTACGGTGACAAAAGACCAAAGCTTCCGGTAGCTAACACTACTGCTGCAGAAGATGTTTTTTTTTTTTTTTGAAATTGCTGCAGAAGCTGTTACTATTGTGCGAAGAACTTGTTGCTTTGTGCTCCCTGTAGTGATATCTTGTCTTTATAGGAATCATCGCCGTTCTTCCCCCTGTTGCTTTGTCGAGAAGCAGCAGCCAAGACAACACCGACGATTTTCGATAAAAACTATGCTTAAATTGATGGTCTATATATTATAACACTATATTCTAAATATAATTAGCATGCTACAATAATAATAGACACGTTATGACACTAACGAATAAAATTTCGGATCCACCAGCCATGCAATGCAGATACCATTAATTTCGTAATATATCGTTGGCTTATTGTTGCAGACACTTCTCAGAACACAGCCGAAAAATACAGTGAAGGATGGACGGCACAACAGTCAGGGTTCGTTCAGTCAGTTCTCAGCTCCCTGTAGCTTCAGATAGGATTCTTAATTGGTTGGCAATATATTAGTATGATTCTTAATCATGCATCTCTCGGATGGATGGATCGATCGACAAGCTCCATTGATTCTGAATTTTCCATGTGGCCGGCATATGCCTATATGTTTATATCATTATATTGGAAACTGAAGTACGTACTGAACTGTCGTTTGTTCGTGGCCTAAGCCGACTATATCAAATACTGCATATTAATTAATCAGTAGATTATTGAACCAACAGCACGTACTCGAGTCGATATTAATCAATCGAGAAAAAACAGTAGCTATACTTAACACAAGTACGAGACAAACGGAGCATGTACGTGATTGTCGTCTGAAACTGTGGATTAATTATGTCTGCATCAGTTAGGAATTTGCACGGTTTTCAGGGACAGACATTAATTAACTTCTTGATCTGATGACAATGCGCGGAATGCGCTCTCTTCTCTGCAGCTTCTTTCAGCTTGGTTCTTCGTCAGATAGCACTAAGATCGAACGGTGATTCGGTACACGAGTTGCCGGTGAAGTGTCGATGTGAGATTACGTTTGATTCGATGACACATTCCTGTGAATATAATCCATTCTTGTAGGGCATTCAGATGTTGTTTATTTGTCGATCTCATCATCTGAAGCTGGTAGAGTGAGTTGGAATGAAACTGTCACAGTGTCACACTTTTGACAGTACCTATCGAACAGACAGAGATTAGTAGTTAATTACTCGTACCGTAGTAGTCACCTCTTTAAGTTTAAACTAGCTAACATATAGACTTTGCAAATTAAAGAACTTGCAAAGTTGCAAATCATACGGCATAATTGAGGAGATGAACAGTGCAGAGATAGGTTGAGTTGGAATGGAACCATCACTCTGTCAGAGAACATATCGAATATAAATGATGGAGCTAGTAGCTCGATCTCGTGGCCGTGGCCCGCCGGCGATGACGACGGCCGACGGTGCACAATGTCATTAGTGAGATTGATTGATTGTTTGGGTAGCAGAGCATTTGCAGTGTCACAATCGCAGGGCAGATACAGAGAATGCTTTGCAATTAACTTTTGGTTTGCAGTTAACCAGCTGTTGGTTGTCCAGTGCAGCTGCCATCGCTGCAAATTCAATTCATTCCAATTTGTCACAACAGGTGTTACTGCTAACTGTTCCCTCCATCCAAAAGTCTTTATCATATTTAACTTTTTTTTTGTTTATTCAAATAATATGGTCATTTTTAAGTCTCCATGCATTAGAACTAAAGAATAAAATGAAAAAATTGTCTTTCGTTTTGTTGTGCTAGATTAAATTGTTGGCTGAAACCCGATCAACCATCTTATTATTTGTCGATTATATGCGTACGTGCAGTTTCTTGGTTTTTGTTACTTGCGGGATGAGTTAACTTTTTCCTATCTTAGTGACAAAAGAAATAGTACGTCTTAGACTTTTCTTATCTCTCATAGTCATTAAGTCATACTATCAAGTCCTTGTCAAAGGGCCTGCAGTTTTGCTAACCATGACAGCAAAATACATGGTTTCATCGAACATATGCAATTGAACATAGAGAAAGTCCAATAGTATAACCATTTACAAAAATCGTCATACCATTAGTCAGTATTAATATATACTCCCTTCGTCTCATAATATAAAGGATTTTCGGGTGGATGTGACACATCCTATATCCATATTCATTGTACTAGTCAAGGTTGTCCGTATTCTAGTATCTTACGATACTACGATCCTACCAAGGCAAAATGATACCGATCCCACCTAGTATCCTAATTTTCATAGTATCTCGATCCAACTATTCATTACTACACGATCCTATGAAATCTTAGGTGATATCCCGATCTACGATCCCTACGATATTACAAAACATTATTTAAAATAACATGGTTTGAAAATAATGTAACTAAATATGCTCAAATTTATATGAAAATCAATTAAATATATCAAAACCAATGTGGTTTCTCTTGATAAATGTCTCTATTTGCATGACATATATCATTACTATATTTTTTTTATATAGAATGGCTATATATAATTAATATAAATATTAATTAAACTTAAAAAAGAAAATCTCATAGTATCCCGATACTACGGTACGATCCTACGATACGATATTACTTTGAGCAAAACGATACTACCTAGTATCCCGATCCCGACAACCTTGGTACTAGTAGAATGTGTAGGATGTGTCACATCTACCTAAAATCCCTTATATTATGAGATAGAGGGAGTAATATCATGCTATAGCGCACAATTCTTTAGATGAACATGGCAAAAGTTATCTATCTATCTATTATATACTAAAAGTCCATGAAACTTTCTACAAATGCTCTCAAGCCGCCATGTGGACTTCTACAAATGCTCTTAGGTCGTCACGTGGCATTCTATAATCTCACCGTCGATTTTTTTTTAAATCGGTAGACCCATTAACTTTAACCATTAGATCTCCATCTAAAAAAATAAATCTGGAGTCCCTACTTTTTTTAAAACAAATTACCATATTTGCTCTATAAAAACAAAGAGGAGAACACCGTAGACAAGAGGTCTGGATCGGGCAGGGAACGTTAGTATTTTTTTTCTTTTTTTTTTCCGGCGGCATACATACGTACTCCACGTTAGTATTATTTTTTCCTTTTTTTTTTTTGCAAACAGTACTTTTCCTTTACACCTTCTGAAAACCGTACTACTACTACGCACATCGTACGTAGTGTTAATAGATATATAAAATCACATCTTACCGATTTAAGTGAAAATCTACAGTTAGATTTTTTTCTTTTTCTTATAATTTTTAATAATTCTTTTAATTGAGAGATATGACATGTGGTGACCTACAAGCTTTTATATGAGTGTCACGTGACAGCTTAATAGCGTTTCTACAAAGTTTAAGGGACTTATATACTAAAAGTTAATTAAACTTCCAATAAATACTCTCAAGCCGTCATATGGCCTTCTACAAACGCTCATAAATCACCACGTGGTATTCTATAATCACACCGTCGATTTTCTTTTAAAATGGTGGACCCGTTAATTTTAACAATTAGATCTCCAACGCAAAGAAAATAAATCTGGTATCCCCACCACCGACACTTTACGTTCATAAGGTAAAAAAAGGTAGTACGTACTCCTTCCATCCTCCGAATCTCCCATCCTCTCCTATTTTCTAGCTAAGTTATCCTATTTTCTCATTAACACTCAATATATCAAAAAATAATTCGGACATCTAAATGATCACGACTCTCAAGTTATAATTTTATACTCAGTTTTTGTCAATTGTTGTGTTATTTATAATTAAATATAAAACTAAAAATCCATATTACTCATATTTTATCTAAAAATTAGATCGTGCTGCCGTTCTAACTACAAATGTCAGGGCCTAATGGTACGCCCATAAACACTTCTAAGTTGATCTCGCCACGTAACACTCTAATAAATTAGAAAAATCTATAAGTATGACAAATGAAAATAAAACATCTAACAATCGCTTTCCACTTAAATCGATGGATCCACTATTTTATATGGTTAGATCTATCTTTAAAAAAAAAATCCCAAAACCCCCTCCCGTTCCTCCCATTCCTCCGATTCCTCTCTCCCTACCATTCCTTCTCTATTCTTTTTTTATCTCCATAGTAACTAAATCCTACACTTTCTTTGTGATAAAAAAAACTCTCACAAATGGACTCCGTCTAACAAGTCTAGCCAGTTTCCCCTTGTGTCATGTGCTTTTCTTCTCTTTCTCCTCAAGCTAGCACTTATAGAAACAACGTAAACTAGACTTTAAAATACTCATAAAATTTTAAATCGTATATTCATTTATGATATTTCTACACTATTGTAATTTTCAATTAAATCAATAATTTAATATCTGTATTGACTTACATTGTGAACCACATCTATCCACCTTTAAGCCTCCAATAAATAAAATAGAATACTAACATTTCTCATTAAAAAATTAAAATATATCACCTTATGTTTTTAATAAACAGTCAACCCATTATTTATACCATGCTAGACATCTAATCACCTTCTTCCAACTCCTTCTATTTCAGATTATAAGTCATTTTAAATTTTGTCAATATGAATTACTTGAATTAGTTTATAAAAAACATAGTAATATTTTCAACACAAAACAATCATATTATAAAAACATATTCAATTTTGAATTCAATA
Organism: Oryza glaberrima; assembly: GCF_000147395.1. Taxonomy (NCBI): domain Eukaryota; kingdom Viridiplantae; phylum Streptophyta; class Magnoliopsida; order Poales; family Poaceae; genus Oryza; species Oryza glaberrima. Next base: position 2,496,605 of record NC_068336.1, on the reverse strand, counting down.
AAAATAATTTGGTGTTGTAAATATTGATATATTTTTCCTCAACAGTGGAAGTAGTTAATTTCTCTTAACATGCATATATGGGCTATTTACTTATACTTGATCATAATTAGATGCACTTTTATAAATAAATGATCTTTTTAGGGATAAATAAACGTTCCTAAGATGATCATAATATCTAAATTATACATATGATATCTGATGTCACTAATAGATTACAGAAAAAACTTTTAATTATATCATTTTTTATGTCATAACGTGTACCCCATCTAGGATCTATTTGTCATACACAACACATTGAAAACATTTAAGGGATGCCTTTATCTCATGCCAAGTTGTATAGCCTTAACCCACTTATATTTCCATTCTAGATTGCAGAGATCAAAACATTTAAGAGATGCTTGATGGAATGGAAATCTATAAAAAAATAACATGATAAAAATAATTGAATACTGAACTTTTTTTTTCTAAATTTAACATTTTTTAAAAAAATTGATACCCATTCTAAATAGCAATGTTTTAATATTTTTGGAGTACTGAAATAATGAAAATAACTAAAATTTTAAATAAAATATAATAGAAAATTTGAATTTTTCTGTATTATGTTGGAAACAAAATCTAACATAATTTCAGTTCAAAGTATACAACCCTAAACTACAACTTGGGAGCGATAAAAGTCTTATTTTTCTAATATATTTTCTCATAGAGAAAAACATTTACTGCTAAACTGTAGTTTCATACTGCAATACTATACACACAACTAAATCAATATTTCAACATATTCAGCTCATAATTATATGTAGTCGTATTAGGCATATTTTTAATAGAAAATATCTTCAATTAATATATCCTAAAATTCATAAAGACATATATATTATACAAAAGAAAATTGTTACTCAGAGTTTAGAAAGTACAAAATTAAGTTATGCTAAATATTAAAAAAAGAAACGCATTACGTACAAATGATATATAGTTTCATATATTTTTTTTCTTATAAAACCAAAACTGCATTGTTTTAAGTAATTTTAGTTTATAATTTATACGTCGGCGATGGTTACTAGCATTCAGAGAAACACCACACAAATTATTTAAAAATTAAAGATATTTACAATAGAATAATCATAAATATTCCTAATCAAATTTCTAACACAGTTAAATATGATGCCCGCGCATATGCGCGGGCTACCTTCCGGCTAAAAGATCGTTGGGGCCACTATTATGCCTTTGGACAAGCTTGCAGCCTTGGCTACTAGTTAATTTCTCTGTCCCAAAATATAAGAATTCTACCCTTTACATTCAAACGAGCACCACTACATATATATGATGAAATTTCTTACGAACAACGTACGATACTGCTCAGCCTCTTGTGCATGCAGAAAACATGGCCCCAACATGTTTCCATGGCCCAATCATACACATATAAGACAAGATCATAATAAAATTGTACTAATTCTATCGTACGCTACGCATAGCAATTTCCTTAAATTGTCCTAAAATATAAGAGATTTTCTAATTCTGAAACAATACTTTGTTCCTCACCTACCACTTTTTATACTCACTCCGTTTCACAATGTAAGACTTTTTAGCATTGCTCACATACATATAAATGTTAATGAATCTAAATACCTGCATATGTCTAGATTCATCAATATCTAAATGAATATAGACAATGCTAAAAAATCTTATATTGTGAAACGGAGGAAGTACTAGTTTATTTCCTACTCATTATCTTTTGTACTGGTTTATTCTCCTAGACATCATCTTTTATACTACTTTATTCTTCCAACCCTCACCATTTGTAACATGCTTTGTCTTTTTACTACTTCCCTATTTTTTATAAAAAAAGGACATAATCTCTTATATATATCTAAGAGCGAAGTGAGTATGGTACACAGTTTCTCTATCGTCCACCTCACCACAAATGCAATGTGACAATCCTTATAACTTGCTGATGTAGGCATGTTATACTTGCTCTTATGTACGGATATAGCTGTCTGCACTCGCAATGTTGTGTGCACTGTTCATTTTTTGGGCTCAATACACTTAACCCGGTAAACCAAACTAGGCCAACCCATTTTTCGTTTCTAGAAGGGCTGTGCCCTTTTCGGTCCTGGAAAAGGGTCTAGAAGCTAAGCTGCATTTTCTGCTGGGCCTCAGAAGGGCCCATTTTTTACATACCCTACATACCTACAAAGGAATAAGTCCACTTTGACTCCCTTAAACAAAGGGCCCAATCTAATTAGTATCCCTCAATCACAATAACAGATGGGAGTATCTATGCATCTTTTAAAAGATTTTTATGATTTTTAATCTTTGGATACAGTAAAAAACAAAAAGCAACTAAGAAACACCATAATGGACACTAATTACCATATCTTAAAGAAAAAGATCAAATCCAATATAAATTTCAAAACTTACATGCAAAGATTCAAAAATTACAGTGTAACTTACAAGAAAATACACCGTAAATTTGAGTGAGAAAATCGAGCGAGAGATAAGAAAAAAAATCTTTCGAGTGAGATATAGCAAAATCATGCAAGATATCTTAATCTTCAACTATTAAAACTGATGTAATTTGTCTTCCTCTACAATTTTGAGAGCAGTTTTTGCTAACATGGCTCGTTGACCCATCCAACCTGCTGACTCATCATGTGGCACTAGCTTCTCTACCGCCTACGTTGTTGTCTGGGCTGACCGGCCTCTCGACACAGCCGCCACTGTGGTAGCAGAAAGGACCGGTTCAACGATCCACGTCAGCGGCGCAAGCCGTAGAGAAGTTGGCGCCACATGCTGAGTTAGCCAGATGGATTGGGTCAACGAGTCATGTTAGAGAAAACTGCTGAGAGAGTCTATTACGGTTGAAGGATATGAGTTAGATTGGAGCTATTGAGGGAGTCAAAGTGGGTTTACTCCACCTACGAATCCAATCTGGTAGAACAATGGAACTTTGTATTGGGCCGTACGTCTGCTCCATTACTAAATTGGCCTAAGAGGCCCAAATTAAATGACGAACATTTTTGTTTCCTTTTCTGATTATAAAACGGAGAAAAAATGATTGTTTGTTCTTGTTTAATCTCTTTCTTTCGCAACAAACCCTACCGTTAGTCCATGATCCGCGAGCGAACTGGAAATGCATGGATCGAAATTAAGGTCACTAACTGACTCCATGAATTCCGGGAGAATCTCACCTCTATACCATACGCCATCTCCATCATCTCTCGATCCATCTCCAGCAAGTTACCTATAAAAAGCTAATCCAATCCCCAGCTATCTATCTAGCTCGATCCATCACTCCATCACTCATCAAGCTAACTGCCTAACCACCATGGCGATCCACCACCTCGTCGCCTCTCTCCTCCTCTTCTTCTCGTGCTGCCACGCGGTCGCCGCCGGCGCTGGCGTTCGCGGCCGGCTGCCACCGACGCTGGCGACGTGGCGCCAGTACGCGGCCGCCGCCGCGCCGCCGCCGCAGGTGGTGCAGTACGAGACGCGGTACTTCACGCAGCGGCTGGACCACTTCAACGAGCTGCCGGCGAGCAACGGCACGTTCCGGCAGAGGTACCTGGTGAACGGCACGTTCTGGGGCGGGGCGGCGGCGCCGGTGTTCGTGTACGCCGGTAACGAGGGCGACGTCGCGCTGTTCGCCAGCAACACCGGTTTCATGTGGGAGGCGGCGCCGCGGTTCCGCGCCATGCTCGTGTTCGTCGAGCACAGGTACTACGGCGAGTCGCTGCCGTTCGGCGGCACCAGGGCGGCGGCGTTCGCGGACGCGTCGGCGGCGGGGTACCTGACCACGGCGCAGGCGCTCGCCGACTTCGCGGAGCTCATCCTCAGCCTCAAGTCCAACCTCACCGCCTGCAAGGCCCCCGTCGTCATCTTCGGCGGCTCATACGGCGGCAGTAAGTCTAACTTAACTTGAGTTTTTTTTAATACTCCCTGTTTCAAGATTTACAACTAAAGATTTAAGTTGTAAGACGTTTCGACTTTGCCAAAGTTAAACTTCTTTAAATTTGACTAAATTTATAGATAAATATAATAATATTTATAATATTGAATTAGTTTAATTAAATCAATAGTTAAATATTTTTTTTCATAATAAATTTGTCTTGAGTTGAAAATATTGTTATTTTTTCTACAAACTTTATCAAATTTGAAACAGTTTGACTTTGATCAAAGTCAAAACGTGGAGATAGTAAATTGCATCATTAGCAAGCAGTTGGTTAATCTTACATCATCAAGCAGTAAGACTAACTACATCATCAAACAGTTGATGGCATGTGACTTTAGGTTAATGACATGTTATCGGTTCATTTGTCAGTGACTCAAAGTGAAGGATCTATTTCTCGTTGGTGTATCTGTTCATATACGTGTGTTATTATGCTAAGGCACTTGCAGTTGTCTTAATTATTTAGCTACAATTAAGGCGAGAAAGGTGTTAGTTAATGATGCTTTTCTGTTGTGCAGTTAATCGATCAGGATTGTTCAGGAGTAGGACAGAAAATGACTAATACCTACTCCCTAAGTCCAAAAAAAAGACAAACCTATTTTCCGTGCCCAACATTTAACCGTCTGTCTTATTTAAAAAAATTATGAAAAAAATTAAAAAGACAAGTCACGCATAAAATATTAATCATGTTTTATCATCTAACAACAATAAAAATACGAATTATAAAAAAATTTCATATAAGATGGACAATCAAAATTGGACACGTAAACCTAGGGTTTGCCTTTTTTTTATGACGGAGGGAGTACATTGGTAGTTATTAGCTATCAGAAAAATTAATTTGAAAATATATAAATGGCTAAGTAGGTGGCTAATAATTATACTAATCGGCACGAAACTGACTGGATCATATATATACTCCCTCCATACTTATAAAGGAAGTCGTTGAGGGACAATGTTTAAGTTAAATCTTGGGAATATAAAACATGAATAATTCTCAATTTGTTGAGTTTGAAAATGTAAAAATTATATGTATAGATTTGTCTTGAAAAATACTTTCATAAAAGTATACATATATCACTTTTTAATAAATATTTTTATAGAAATAAGAAGTGAAAGTTGTGTTTTGGAGACCGTGTCGCTGTCCTAAACGACTTTCTTTATGAGTATGGAGGGAGTATATCGAGAAAGATATATACAAATCAGTAGAGTATCAAGTTCTCCAACGTGTACTACGCATGAGTAGTGCATTCCAGCTTCCACATGTCCAAATTAAATCCCATCACAATTTAGAAAATTATCTCCCTGGATATATAGCTAGGCTCTTGAGAGAAAGAGTGAATTAACACTAGTTTGGAATGCAAGAAACTAAAAACTGAAAAGATGACGATGATAGCGTACGTGCAGGCCGGGTAGTCGATAAAAAGTCCTAGCTATAGCGTGACCTCAACTTAAGTACTACTCACTATAATTGCTATAATTAATTAGCTGTCTGATATAAATTCAAGGACGTACGACGAAGATGATCTGATGGACTTTTTGCTGGGCCACTGACGAAAACGTCGGCCAAATATATTAAAATTTAGGATGGAATTAGAGTATATAACAACATTGATTGTTTAGAAGATCGATAATCCGATGCAACTTTTCATCTTTCATAAATACTATAGATCGATAGATTTAGCTAAGATATTGTATGTCCAAGTCAGAGCTTCTTCCATTGAAAAAAATAGGTGAACGAGAGATTACGTGCTATATGCATATTACAGATACCAAAACTTAATATGGTTGTATGTCTGATGATGAGCAGATGCCAAAAATGTAAATCGTTATCTAATACTCCCTCCATCTTTAAATGTTTGACGCCGTTGACTTTTTTAAATATATTTGACCGTTTGTCTTATTCAAAAAAATTTAAGTAATTATTTTTTTTCTATCATTTGATTTATTGTTAAATATACTTTTATGTATGTATATAGTTTTACATATTTTATAAAAGTTTTTGAATAAGACGAATGGTCAAACGTTTTAAAAAAAATCAACGACGTTAAACATTTAGGGAAAGAGTGAGTAAGGTATTTCTATTATGTACGCGTGCATGCGATTCTTTAACATGTGATTCTAGCATGATACATTGTCTGTGAAATTACATCAAGTTGGATTAATCGTAGGAATTTTTCTTTTGATAATTAATGCAAATAAACAGTGTTGGCTGCATGGATGAGGATGAAGTACCCGCACATTGTGATGGGCGCCGTTGCATCCTCTGCACCTATTCTTGGCTTAAACGGTCTATCTGATCCTTACTCCTTCTATAATGTCGTCTCCAACGACTTCAAGGTATAATAACAATTTAATATATATATATATTATACCGATCATTATTCTCTCTTTTTAATTACGATCGAGTACTTAGCTGCAAAATACTGCTTTGACAATTATATATGAATGCGTGTTAATTAATATATCAGAGTGAAAGTAAACATTGCTACGATGTGCTTCGAAACTCATGGAGTGAGATGTACAAAGCGCTGGCCACCGACGCAGGGCGAGCTCGACTCAACCAAACATTCAATATGTGCAAGTACGTATTTATTTGTACCCTGTACTGTATTTTTATCCGTATTCCTGACTTTAATTTAGTGCCCTTGGTGAGATATGACGAGATCACTCCTACTATTATATGGAACCACTTAACACACAAACAAATCTAATATATAATGGATTATAAATCACTATGAATTTTTTTTAGAGAAGGGTTTTTTTACCCGGCCTCTATATCCAACTGGATATATGCAGCCTTTTTTTTAGAAACTAGGAACTTAGCCTATCAAATGGGGAACTTAGCCCTCAAATAACCCAATCTGAAATTCGCTCCTATGAAGATTTGAACTCAGGATCTTGAACTATGAAATTAATAACATAGAAAAATACTGTTAAATGCGCCTCTATGATATATTTCTAGAACTGTTGTTTTTTTAATTTCCTCTAAACACAAGGATGGGTTGAACATCAAGGGAGTAATTAATGTAATTCAATTTACGTGATTAATTAACTAATTGATTGATTTTATATATGCAGAGGTAACGTGGACGGCATACCCGGCTTGGTCGAGAAGGCTCTAATCTACGGCTCAATGATGGATTACCCGACACCATCCAACTTCCTCACCTCCCTCCCGGCGTATCCCGTCAGAGAGGTATATATATACATATACGTATATAATGTATGCATACATTTCTACTCATTTTTCTCTGTGTTCATTAACTTATGGGTAATTTTATCATTATTGAGAAAATAAATATTTTCTATTGTTAAATTAGGTACCTCGAGTTGATTTATCAAAGACCTTAATTAAAATCACTCAACTTGAGAGGGGTAAAACAGCCCCCAGGCATCATGCATGGAAGAAAACCTTCTCATGCAGGTCGAGAAAACCCTCTGAACCCTACCACACCCTTACATAGCGGCCGTCATAGTCTGTGTGACAATTATCCCTTACATAGCGGCCACCATAGTCCGTGTGACAACTATCTGGACCGAACCTTAGAGGCTTAGACCTTTGCTTTGGCGTGTGACAGACGAGGGAATTTTTTTTTACCCTAGCCTAAAACTTATCTCCACTAGAAGTCGAACATAGGACCTGAGAAGTGCTACTAGAGCCACCTAACCAATTCAGCTAGAGGCCCATCATTCACAACTTATACGTACATATACATATACATATACATATACATGTTTTATATATTGTACATTATTATATTTATGAATATAAAAAAAAACAGATTTGCCGCGCGATCGACAAACCGACGTCGGGGAACGACACGGTGTCGCGGATCAAGGACGCGATGACGATCTACTACAACAGCACCGGCGGGCTTGCGTGCTTCCCCGGCGCCGGCGCCGAGGACGACGACCCCTACGGCATGTTCCCCGGCTGGACATGGCAGGCCTGCACGGAGGTGATCATGACGATGAGCTACGGCATCGGCAACGCCACCGTCTTCCCGCCGGACCCCTTCAACCTCACCGCCTACCTCGCCGGCTGCCTCGCCACCACCGGCGTCCCTCCCCGCCCTCACTGGATCCAGTCCTACTTCGGCGGCTACGTAATTTCATCATCTGTTGATCGATCATCTAAGTTAATTTCAGATAAATTAATTGATGAACTACTGATGATCGAATTAATTTTATATATTCGCCAGGATATTCGGAATGTTTTGAAGAGATCTGGGAGTAACATCATCTTCTTCAATGGACTCCGCGATCCGTGGAGCGCCGGCGGGTAATTTTTGTTTAAAATCCCAATCTGGTGCAAAATGTTAATTTACTTGGATTAATTATATAAGCACACTTGACGGCAATCTTTCTTCTTCCCGCAGAATACTGAAGAGCATTTCCAACAGCATCATTGCGCTGGTTGAGCCAAAAGGTCATCAGTCAGTAGCTGAATTTAATTTATCTATTTGAACTTTTTAGCTGCAATGAAAACCTTTTAGACTTCCTTCCATGCTGTTTTTTTTTCATCAAAATTTATGTGTGGGAATTGAGTAAAATTTGGTTGTTGCGCGCAGGTGGACACCACGTAGACCTGAGATTCTCCACCAAGGAAGACCCTGAATGGCTCAAGAAAGTCCGGAGACAGGAGATGAGAATCATAGCTGATTGGCTCAAACAATACTACAGTGATGAGGCCATAGATAGCATGATGAACTAGTCTTAGCTGTTCTCCAAAAAAAAAAAAACACTAGTCTCAGCTAGTATTATAAAGTAGTATCACTATATGTGCATGAAAAATTAAAATTAAGTAGCTAGCTAGGAATTAATTAAGTGGATTGGTTTTATATCCATATTGTTTTTTATCATTCTATTATTTATTCATACCCATAATAAGAAGAAGAAGAAGAAGAAAGAAAGTACGAAAAATAATGGCGTCTTCGGCATATTTTTCTCACTCTATAATGTATTCGGCCCATCCGAATTGGGCACGTGTGCTGGATGAAACATAATCGTGGGAACTGACTATCTATTCGTCGGGTGATTTCAAGCAAAAAATCACCCAGATTTTTTCTACCCTTAGATTTACATCCAACGGTATACAAAAAGAAAATAACAAATATATATTTACTTACACGGTATTTTTATCAAAGTTACAGTGTACTTACATGTCATATCAACTGAATTTACAAATATAATTTCAGCTATATAGGACTGTAATTTTATATTTTAATGAAAATAACAAATACATATTTACTTACACATCATTCTTACCAAAAATATAGTGCACTTACATGTCATATTGATGAAATTTACAAATGTAATTTTAGCTATATAGGACTATAATTTTATATTTTAATTAAAATAACAAATACATATTTACTTACACATCATTTTTATTGAAATTACAGTGCACTTACATATCATATCAACTAAATTTACATATGTAATTTTAGTTAAAAAGGACTGTAATTTTAGCTAGAGAGAAGAACGTATGAGAAAAAAGTGATTCCGGGCGGAGTTAGCGAGAGAGAAGGAAACAGACAGGCGCACATCAAAAATTTGTACCGCGAAAAAAAAAACCAGGCCCAAGCATCGAACCACGACCTTATCCATGCAGCCTGCCAGCCTCCACCATCGTGCATAAATCTTGGCGACTTGGCGCTCACATCGTGTGGCCAAAAAATCCGTGAAATCGTTGGGAAAGAATGACCCGACAGATTTCTAGCCAAATCGTAATCGTGTGCATGTGGGCCCGTGGGCTGGGTGAAACGTAATCGTGTGCAGCCCGTGGGATGGGTGATGAGTAGTTGGACGGGTTGGACCTACTGTTGTGAGCCCATTAGACTCAGCCTGACAGTGCTCTTCCTAGAGAGCAGATCTGTTCTTCCAACGTGCATGGTTAATTGTATTGTATTGGTTTTGCTATTTCACCTACTATAGATTTTTGGGTTTCTACATTTCACTTTTTTGTTCATTGGATTTTGCATCAAGATTTGTGTTCTTATACATCCAACTTGTATTTACACTCAGGTACAAAAACTTACACTTAGTACTTAGTTATAGTGCACTTACACTCAGTTACACTACATTAAAATGAGATTTTACAACAGTTTTTATATCTAGATTTATGATTTTTGACATGTTTATCATTTTTTATTTTATTTAAAACGGACTATATCCAATGGTGGAAAAGTTTCTGTAATATTCTAAGCTATAAATTTTAAGTATAAAAGTTTCTACTTCCTCCGTTTCACAATGTAAGTCATTCTAGCATTTTCCACATTCATATTGATATTAATGAATTTAGACATATATATCTATCTAGATTCATTAACATCAATATGAATGTGAGAAATGCTAGAATGATTTACATTGTGAAACAGATGGAGTATTTTTGATGAACGTTATTACAATAAGTTGCATCTTGTGCCAGCATTTTCATCTTAAAGAAAAAAAAATTAGCATTACTGCATTAAGTGGAGTACCAGTTACTGTTGGCCACTGGCTGATCCGTCGATTCATGATTGTTTCTCGCTGTAGTACGTCAGGTGTTGTTACTACAAACAAGTAGAGATGGATGTGGTGGTATTGTGTCCAGGGTTAACATTTTCGACGAAAAATGTAAAATTTTGTGGTTTCGACACAGGACGAAAGCAATTTCCGAGTGAAATTTCAAATGGTTCTCGAGAATTCAAATTTGGAACAGTAATTTCAACCAAAATCTCTACTGTTATAAAAATTAAAGATGTTTTTACTGGTACTTTGATATGTCATCTGTGGATGAGTCGATTTTTAAGTTTGTTCACTTTTGAAAAATATAGATTTATGTTTGAGTCGGTTTGTAAGTTTGTTCAGTTTTGAAAATAGAAAAGGAGTCGTATAAGAAATTTCTTTTAAAAAACGTTGCACTCCTAATTGCATCTCAAGATTTTTTTTAAAAAAAATATCTCTCTAAGCGAATTTCTACAGTAAATTTTAACTTAACTAAACAATATAGCAATAATAAGATTAACATAGCCTCCATCGTTGCAACGCACATGTACTTTTTTCTAGTATAAATAAAATTTGGTAAAAACAAAAAAAAAACACCGTACCGCTGGGATTGAGATCTGGCGCTACTCAATCGGAGAGGTGAACCTCGATTGTATCCATCTATGGCTGTGTTTAGATCTAAAGTTTGGATCCAAACTTCAGTCCTTTTCCATTACATCAACCTGTCATACACACATAATTTTTTAGTCACATCATCTCCAATTTCAACCAAAATTCAAACTTTGCGCTGAACTATAGCTGGACGGCTAGCTCCATCAATGGTATGATGATATATAAATCGATCCTCTGGCCGTACTAGCCAGTGGCCACCCTGCTACTGCTGCTGGTCCATGGACCATGGATGATTAACTGCATGCATCTGCATCGATCGACCGATCATGCATGCCATGGCCTGCACCTAGATAGCTAGGAGGTACTAGCTATACACAGCCAACTAGCCAGCGACGGCGACGGCGAGGACCCAGCTGCTCTGCACAGCACGTCGCCGGCCGGCAGGCCGCCGATGGATCGATCGGTCGATCTCACTGTCTTCTTGCGTAAGCCCAGCAATGGGGGACCGGATCGACCGGCACCTCTGCTGCAGCTGCATACTCCATTTATCCCATGAAAAACCACATCCTATGTATGTTCAGATTCGTAGTATTAGAATGTCATATGATCCAGTTTTTCTATGGGACGCTGGAGTACTCACCTCTGCGGCTGCAGCTGCATACTCTATGCAATTGTGCATGCACGCGACGAGGAAACGAGCTGCCGCTGCTGCTGCTGCCAAACTGTTGGAGTGGGGGAAGGAGCCAGCTGCTGTGGATGTTTGCTGCGTGCGTTGCTGGTTGGTTGTTGCTGCTGAATTTGCTGATGCTGATGCTTGTGTGTGGCGTGCCCTGCCATTGGCAATGGCACCTGCCTCACGTTTCACTTTCACCTGCTCATCAGCCTCCTCTCACCACACAGTGTCTCTCACTTCGCTGCACGCATGTCCCTGCTTGTTTTGCTGATCCTGTCTGTCACTGAGAATCTGAGACAGCGATGTGATGATTAGTCTCGTGAAAACAGCTGCTACTCTATCTGTCTCAAAATAAATAAAATACCACAAGATCGATTCATAATGTAATGCGTCGTATCTCGAACTATTAAGTTTATTTATTTATTTTAGAATGGAGAAAGTACGTGCCTAGGAGTTCTACTGTGTCATCTCACTCAACAAGCTCTACTGTTACTACGAGTACTTACTTTCACCTGCAGGATTCTCCAAGGCTGGCACCCATCTCCTCCTGCTGCTACAGTACAGTCAGCAATACGGATGTCATCTGCAGTTCTGCACTATAGTAGTAACGTTAGTTACAGCAACAAATATTAACTAGCCAAGAAATCCTTGTGTAACTAATGGTCAGGTACAATATAGATAGAACTGCCAATCCAGCGTACTGTACCAGGAGAAAAAAAAAATGGCTGTATGGAAAATGGAACAGCAACGTACGGTACAAGGCCTACCCATTGGGTCATCTTGTGGTGCTTCTGTTCTTGAGCCAATCGGGTACAGTGTCATGCATCATCAGGATACTGTTCACTGTCACACCTCACATTGTTCGTGCTTTCTCTCTCTTTCTTCCACTTTGTCTGCCTTCACTAAAGTTCCTCTTTATGCTGACAGAAAGAGGGTAGTACAACGCAATGCATGACCTGCGAGGGTAAAAGGCCGAGTCTGATGACACACACATAGGAGTATACTCCTACCTGTTTCTCTCCCCCATCATCTCCTTCGTCACCTTCGATCTCCATCACGTCAGTCTTCGCCAGTGCGCCACAAGAAAAAAAAGCTCCAATTTAGATGATCCGCAATACGCATTCTCATCACACGCCACACGCACAGAAGAGAGATCTGCCAAAAAAGATCGCGAACTTAGCTGCGCACACCTGCGCCCGGTACAAAAAAATTTAGGCACCACACATGTAAACAACAGCAGCTGCGAAATGATCAAGTGATACTACTCCTAGTAGTAGCTAGTACCAGCAGAACATGGTCCCCCAACATCCAGCAGTTTAACCCCCGGGAATATTACAACCAGATCTCATTACACCATTATGCAAGATTCCAGCATCACGTTTTTGCAAAACACAAACAAAATCGTGGCAAAAATTTTCAATGGACAAACCGCGACAATTATGAAATATTAGCTAGGATGTCACACTAGTTCTCCATATCAAATGGATGCAGCATGATGTACTACATATACCTTTTTTTTTATATGGTAAAGTCTCTCCTTTGGTATGGAAGAACTTTGCAGGAATTTTACAGGAATTCCAGTGTTCCAAATAGGGGCAGAGCCAGGCCTAATGCAATTAGGGCTTGACTCCATGATTCGATTCAAATCTGATGAAAAAATGTATGAAAATTTTGAAAATATATGATTTCTAACCAAAATGGATCAATTCAGCCGTAGGCTTGCGCATTTGCAAGCTTCGCCCCTGGTTCGAAAGGAACCCTAAATGTTAGTACAATGGAAACATTTAATTGGCTGTTCCGTCTTTCCAAAAAAAAAAAAGAATACTTCCGATGATGGTACGCACCTGTGAATAAAGAGTAACATGCAGCTCAAGAGTTTAGTAGATTATCTACATGAACTTGGCAAAACATGCATGCATGGTCTTATGGAAAGGAACTTAGACCAAGAATAAAAAAAATGAGGAGCATTGGCATGTGGCCCCTCGTCTTGAGTTATCTTGTATTCAATTCCATTAAGATACCAATTCGTTCATGTGCATGGCAAAACCAAACCAGCATTATCAAAATATTGGGCAGGTGAGCTGCTCATTTGATTGACTTGTGAAAAAGTCATGCCGGGAGGCTCGCTAGTTATTCATGTTCATGCTTAAATATGATAGGCTTGGTCAAAACTCGCCACTGAGCTTGCACTATTCAAATGCAGAAAAAAGATTAAAAAAAGAATATGCAAACTCAGCTACAACGGTATAATTTATTATCCATCAACATGTACACAATGAAATCAAGTTAATGGTATGTACGTGCTAGATTAATTGTTTTCTTGATCAAAATTTACACATGTCAATTTGTCAACAGTAAAAAGGGTTTATGCTTAACCATAACACATTCCTGCATGCTTGTAATCCTTTTTTTTTGGAGCATCATTCCTCTATTTTAAAGGTTCCAAAAGAATCATCCGTTAACTTTCAATGAAAATGCAAGAAGAATGCATTCCCCTAGATCTATGCACCTCTACAGACCTATTTAACTTTTGCAAATGAGGGCTCATCATTTGCATAGAGCTACATGTAAGTAACCTCCATGGCTTTCTTTGTAAGATTCCATAGCAAACGAACAATTTGGACTAAATCGTGATGTTACGTACTCCAAGAGATGCTAAACATAGGGTAATATTATATTTAGTAACATTTACGTGTACATTTTTTAGTATAGATATTCTTTTACAGTACATGTACCAGCCTACCAGGTAACCTCCGTTTTCTTTGTTCTAGATTTATTACTTTTCCTGTGTATGCACATACTTCATCCATCCTACAATAAGTTAATGTAGTACTAGACGTGACACATCCTAATAATATGAATCGAGACATGTTTAGAATGTGTCACATAGTAATAAAATGAGTCACATCCAGTACTACATTAACTTATTCTAGAACGGAGGGAGTAGAAAAAAAGCAAAGGGCAACACAACAGTGACAACACCATCTTCTGGTGATTTGTACAACTAGGAGAATCTATGAGGACAGGGAGATGTACACAACAGTGGAGAGCGAATCGGGGACAGAAAAACTTATCACCTGATTCAAGAACTTGTTGGAAATCGTTGAAAGGGAACTCTGTACTGGTCCATTCTTGATCCTGGCGTTTGGGAACTTGAAACCTCATAGCAGAAAGTAGGAGCAGGCAATGACAAGGCCACGTGAGATTACAATCACATTTTCCTGTTTTTCAGATACCGGTTAGCAGGTAAGAGCAGAAAGCAGAAGATAGATGTGATTTACAGCATATTGACAAGTGATCTGATGTGAAAAAGAAACAGCTAACGAAATGAATGTAGACAATATGTTTTAAGATCCGTTAAATCACCGTTATGATTGGATTCTCGACAGTGTTACCTATAACATAACAATGACCCCAGATGGCCCCTCCGGTTTCTCCAAAGGTTGACAAACTGAATAATACTTAGAATAAGCATGTATTAGTCAGCACACGATGTATCTAACCATGTATGCATCCCTCAAAACCATGTGACGGAAAACTTGTCTCCAAAGAAGCAAGCAAAGCGACATTGGTGATTTTGTCCCCAATATTTTAAAGAATCTGATACAGATCTGTCATTAAAAATATGACAAAACAGATCACCTAGTGTTCTGTATAACTGTATTCCAGTCCTCCAGCAACAGCAGTTGCTCCCCAAATGCCTGATGCATCTTAAGCCCAAAAGGCATCCACTAATTTATTTGCTAATTTATAGAGGTGATCATCTAACACAAGAAATAAAATAACACACAGGGGCTTTGCTCCCATACAAAAGCCCCCAGTCTCCTGAACAGAGGCAGGTCGTCCTGCCTCCAGTGGCTTGAATGAAAATTAAACCTTACAGACAATTCAATTCATTGTGTAAGAATCCAACCAAAACCAGCTCTTTACTCGAAAGTCTTTGCCATATTATTAGGTGGTCACTGGTCAGGCAACACATTCAATGAGACAGCCCTGACACCACCCTTGATCGTGTTGAATCTGTGATTAAAAAAAAATATGGCTTGTACTATTACGACATTTTTTTGCGCAATATAATTACATTGACAGCATGCACCTCAAATGTAACATCCAAATACTGAAGAAACCAATACCCTCAACAAGTATTTGACTGCTCGCAGAAATCTATCCATCTATAGAGTCCAATAACAAGGTTAACCTAGTCGCCTGGCCATTACCATTTTACCATCCAACAGGGCAAGATTTTGTTTGACCAACAGGAATGTATTCTTTAAGACAGAAAGCAGTAGGTTTAAATTAGGAAGCATTTTTTTTACAGTAATTGCTTTTCAGGCTAAAGTCAGGTCTTTGGAATCTTTCAGCTAATCTAGCCTAGTTCACTACATGTCTCCACAGGCACTAGCTTCAGTTCCAAATGCACAGTGGAATGGACAGCACACTCAATTGGCAACCGAGTTCCCAACCAGAACTCCCTTTCGCCAACCCAAAGCCAGATGGAAATGGAATGCCCTGCAACATCAGAAACCTGGACCTCTCTATAGGTTAAAATGGGGGGAGCTAATGACAGTGGTCACACATAGCTAGGTTGCAACCACCAGGCACATGGCGAGTAGTGGTAGGGCCAAAGTCTACTCCACCTCGCCTGGATGGCTGTGATTAGGCCACAATGGCCAGGCACCAACTTTGAAGCGCCACTATCTGAGTATCTGATCATTCCTCATCAGCAGCAGCTACACTGAATGAAACTACATATTCTAACCTCAGCATCTTTGATGCGCTTCACTTTGATTCTTCCTGTCTACCTAGGTTAAAATGGACCAAGCCCCCCCCCCCCCCCCCTCATGTCATGTACCAAGGAAATAGTAATACATTATTATGTGGACACACCCCCAAAGTTCTCCTTGGTAGGCTATAAATGCGTGGCCATGACATCTGCATTGTTCTCTACACCGCACACCATCCCTGCTATCCCTCTCCAGCACTAGCAGCAAAAGCTTTTGCCACAAAAGAGAAGTAAGCTAGCAGAAATGGCCATGAACCACCCTCTCTTCTCCCAGGAGCAACCCCAGTCCTGGCCATGGGGGGTGGCCATGTACGCCAACTTTCACTACCACCACCACTACGAGAAGGAGCACATGTTTGAGAAGCCCCTGACGCCCAGTGACGTGGGCAAGCTGAACCGGCTGGTGATCCCCAAGCAGCACGCCGAGAGGTACTTCCCCCTCGGCGCCGGCGACGCCGCCGACAAGGGCCTGATCCTGTCGTTCGAGGACGAGGCCGGCGCGCCGTGGCGGTTCAGGTACTCCTACTGGACGAGCAGCCAGAGCTACGTGCTCACCAAGGGCTGGAGCCGCTACGTCAAGGAGAAGCGCCTCGACGCCGGCGACGTCGTGCACTTCGAGAGGGTGCGCGGCTCCTTCGGCGTCGGCGACCGTCTCTTCATCGGCTGCAGGCGCCGCGGCGACACCGCCGCCGCGCAAACACCCGCACCGCCGCCCGCCGTGCGCGTCGCCCCGGCTGCACAGAACGCCGGCGAGCAGCAGCCGTGGAGCCCAATGTGTTACAGCACGTCGGGCGGCGGCTCATACCCTACCAGCCCAGCCAACTCCTACGCCTACCGCGCAGCAGATCATGATCACGGGGACATGCACCATGCAGGTAAAGAAACGAAGACGAAGCAACTGATGATCATAAACAAAATTAACATGAACAGCATAGCATTTCATACCTCGAGCTTTGCTTGCTCATACCATTTCTGATGACCAAACTGTAGACGAGTCTCCGCGCGACACGGACAGCCCAAGCTTCAGTGCAGGCTCGGCGCCATCGAGGCGGCTCAGGCTGTTCGGCGTCAACCTCGACTGCGGGCCAGAGCCGGAGGCAGACACCACGGCAGCGGCAACAATGTACGGCTACATGCACCAGCAGAGCTCCTATGCTGCCATGTCTGCAGTACCCAGTTACTGGTTAGTGTTAACTTCAAACACCACTAAATTGAGGTGATTACTTAGCTATAAGCATCAAGAACATTTCTCTAATCCATGAACTACAACTTAACATGACAGGGGCAATTCATAAGAAGATTGACTATGAGATCTGATCTGAGGCCATGCCTGCATGATCATAATTCATAAGTCCTAGCAAGCAACAGTGGAAGAACTAGTTGCTACTGCTCTGCATTCAGTGACAGGTTTAAATTGTGACTTGTGGAAGGACAAGGAAGGAAGTGGGGGGGAACTCCCTTGTTTCCCGGGCAAATGCATATTCCTTCCATCCCCATAGTGCCTTTTTTCTAGGTTATTTTCTTCTTCATCTTGGCTTCCAGAAACCCTACTTACTGTATGGGCCCCTGGCAGCAGACATGGATGGGGAGGTTTCAGGAAACATCAAGTTGAAAAGGAGAGGGGAATTGAAGAGACAGGCAGAGAGCTGTATGTATGTCAGTATGTGTCATCTGTCTGTATAGTGGGTCCAAGAACAAACCCTGAAGCTGATGTATCCACTCCTGCCTCCTCAGGAAACATAACTTTATCCCCATTTCACCTCTTCTACTGTGCTTGACCTGATGCAATCAATTGTTGATGGACCAGATGCAATTATGCAATGCTTCCATTTGTTGCAATCCAATAGGTTCACCGATTACACTGTGTAAGAAATTAAGGAGTGCATGTGCAATTTATTCCAACTTTTTAGAAATGATTTACATGGTAATTTGTCTGAATAAATCACTATGAGTTAATAGTATGACTAAAGAAAACTCCCGCAAACGACAAGCAGTAAAGAAATTACGTTGCAAAAACAACACCGACACCTGGGGATTTTCATGTCTTGATCTTTTATGGGTGGTCTCCACCTTTTTGTTCCCCAGGGAAGGAAAGGCTCAACAAAAAGATTAGTGTACAACAAGTGGTCTCAATTTCCCCTAATAGGATACTAAGAAAAAGCTGGCTAAGCTGATGGCCTAAGATGCAATTTCAGACACCAAAGGTCACAAAACTCCAATGACCAACAAGATTCTTCAAAGCATGCATCGGAAAAAATATATAGATCTGTCTCCCCCTTGTTGCCCATGCCAAAAACAAAAGGGAGCTTGCACGAGGCAAACAATTAAGAGGTTAGTGTTTTGGTCAGTCAATGTTTCAAAGTAGATGCTAGAGAAACATGACCTAACTAAGCTGACGTGGTTGTGATACCTGCTCTTAACCAAGGACAAAGCCATGGCTAGCCGTAAAATATTTACCGTGGTGACAACTTGTGAAACACGCCAAAGCTAAAACAAAGTACCTGGAGAATCTAGATTAAAAGCCTAACACCTAGAGCACTTGATGTGAAGACTGTTCAACAGCAAGTTGCCTGTTAAGTAGGTATTGCTATATACTAGCACTGTAGGATTAAGATACTGACACAAACTAAAAAAACAAGGTCCTATAGCATTTAACTGATTAGGATAAAAAGAATGAGCATGCAGATTTCAGGTTCATCTGAATGCGACTTGCATCAATTTTGGTAATGGTGATTAAACTAGCAGGTTAACTACCGTATCAACAGAACAAGATTTTCTTGTCTGCTTACAAGAGCATAAGCCATGTGCAGGGTGGAAGCTAGCTTTCCCTAATGACAAAAGATGAAGCTAGCTTATCCCAGGGTTTCATGATTAACACTTTTGAACACCAAATAATTTTATCTTAGAGCAAATGGGTCATGTGAGTGCCATAATGATAAAGTAGACTGTCGCTCTAGGTTAACATATACCGAGGGAAGGGAATTATCAATGGTATATTGCAACTTCAAAGTACAGACTAATTATACCATCCACATAAAGAAACTTGCAGCTAATTAAATCTCTACCTTTTATCTGGGTTCAAAGCTTTTAGTGCCCTACTGATCATCCTTGTTTGAAAGGCACTGTCTGGGACACAACTAAACTGGACTCTAAAGGAAATAAGAAGGCAAAGCATGAATACTCGAATGGCAATGCCATGATGGTGAGGCATGCATTGGAAGTAGCCATCACAAGACTGAACAGCCAACCGAGATAGGGGGTCATATAGTGGGGGCAACTCAGACCGGACCTACAAAATGCTGGCCATGACACACCCATCAGGCACCAGCCACTTGATCTCCTTGCTTTCAATAAGTCACTGTCCTCATGAGGCTCATGAACAAGCACGGTCCACAAGAAACTGGTACCCTGATGAATGGTGATCTCTTATGTGTATTGTGGCTGTTCCCCCAGTCCCTGCTATTGGTTGTAGATGCCAGCTTCGGTACACAAACAGTACTTTCCATGAGAAAATAGACATGAGCATATGGTGGACCAACGATGACTCTGAGTAAGGACTTAAGACATGTCTGGTTGTACTATGATGTGAAAACCACGGACAAGATGTTAATCATAGTAAATGACAATGAAAAACATCTACACTGTATCAACAGTTTACTCTCTTCCTCTGCCTTACTGTAGTACAGACAGAACGAAGACCTCAACCCCCCAAATAGCAACATCCTAAAGTAAGTGATAATCATCATGAATAATATATAGCAGGAAAAAAAAACAGCATTAGTATGCAAAAGAGAAAAAAAACGGTTATTGGACAGCATCCTTTAAAAAATCAAACATGTGTCTGCAAAGAGGGAGCAACTCTATGTTATTTATATACTAATGCTAATGGGAGCTAAAGTGTTTGGGATCATTTCTGGACTATTCAATAACTTACTCCTTGGTATGCCTGTTTCAAGCCAGGATAGTAGACATAGAAAAGTATTGTTGCGTAAATAAAAGGTTACACAATGTCAATGCACATGATGAAAGCTTCAAAGTAACTCGGTTGCCACTTGTCAATCGTGTAAGCCCCGCTGAGATGAATAAAAAAGTTAAGCTATTAATTATAGCTTAATAATTAATATGGAACAAAAACTTACATGAGTATTTTTATTTTAATGTAACAGTTTGCAATGCAACATAATAAAATACAATACAAAGATAAAATGAACGTAAACAAATTCCAAAGCACATGAGAGAAGTAGCACTAGCACCTGAGGAATAAAGCAGAACATTTTTTGGAGCTTATCATTTTTGAAGTGGAAATGGCGTAAGGAAGCTATCCAAAATGTGTATTGGTCGATGTAGTATCAGTAATTACCTGCAGTACACTGTTAGCATCCCGTAAGTCACACTTAACACCTTTCCTCAAAAGCTCAAATCAATAAAAACCGAGGGCAGCAGGAATCCACTTGCTGTGCATATTTCTACAAAATAACAGCTTGCATAGGTAGCAAAACGCTGGCTTACGATATGTGACATAACTATTGCACGAGATTGAACTGGGTAGGCTATTCAACCCGTTCAGATGATCAAGGACCCACACCCCTGCGCTTCCATTTGCTATACACAGTGCAGATGATAGCGCACGATATTGCACCGAATGGAGCCACAAGCATGACATTATTGATCGAATGACGAATCCATCAATATAAGTCCTGACACAGATCTTTAGAGCAACAGTGCCACTACTGGCAGGGCAATAATTTGCTACATGATGGGAGTACCACTTGATGATGATTGCTACTTGTCATTCGGTCCTCAATCACCAGAAGCCCCCACAAGAACACGAGCCATCCTTAAAATGGTGAAATCACTGGTACCTCAGATGATGACTACAAATTCAGCTATATTGTTGCAAAACTTGACGAAGGAATGGCAGTCTCTACAGACCCAATCCGAATGTTGCTGTACATCAACATCGTAATTGGGATATTGGGAGGCAAGCTGATTATCTCCAACGTGGTGTGCACATGACTGATTATTGGGTGCTCTCCCCACCTCCAACAACACAACAAAATCCTAAAATTTTACGCTTTGTGTCGATTCAACACCTGCCTCACTCTTTGTTTGTACCCCTATGCTTAAAAGATTTCCTTGCCATCGAAACTCTCCCAGTTTCCTCTGGCAAAACATGGATACCATCACTGCCAGGTTCAAGTAGGTAGTACCGTTTCAGCTGCTTCCCTGGCTAATCTAACATTTATATACTGTATGACCCAAGCAAAGATCCCCATATAGAAGCAGTTGGTTCGAACGGCATTTGCTGGAGCAATTCCCAAGCCCCATAAACCGCCGCAGATCGTCGCAGAACACCAACAACGCAAGAACAGTGAAGGTTGTTGCGCTCAACAGTACGGCCGCCAGACATTAGTATTGGGCCAAGTCTGAAGTCTAGAGTGGTGACTGACCACTGACCAGAGTGACCTGCAACCTCGTCGAAGCAAGGCCATCAATTCCCCTCCACCCACATCCCCGCACTTGGCATGCATGCAATTCAGGGATGACAGAACGCAAGGACGAAAATTGATACCTCTCGGTGGGGGCATTCCGCCGAACACCATCGGCGCATTCCCTCTCTCTTTCCTCTTCCTCCTCTCTCGCCTCACAGCAGCAGGCGGGAAGGATCTTGCCGCCACGGCGCGCAAGGAGAGGGGTCGCGGTCGGTCACGCGTGCTAGCAATCAGCCGTGGCGCGCACGCGGAGAGGAATCGCTAGCCACGGTGCGCGCCGAAGGAGGGGTCACCGGTTGCGGCACATATGCGGGAAGGAGTTCGCTGGTAGCGTGCGTGCGTGCGTGAGGAGGAACTCGTCGTCTGGACATGCATGGGAAGGAGCTCGTCGTGTCCTTCCCCACCCTCTCGTGAGAACCGATCCACGATTCCGTTGCCGTGTTCACGAACTCCCTGCCTTCCTCCCTTACCTTCCACGCCGAGCCCTAGTCACCATCGGGCCTCGCCTCCTCGTGTGAATCAGCTCACCGGGACGACCATCGCCGCATCTGTGTGAACGACACGAGCGTAGGGTGGAGGGTCCACCGTATATGGTTTTCCATACCACACTAGCATGTGGGCCCCACCTGCAAAAAAACCACTTTTCAAACCACCGAAGGTGTCTATTTGTATGGGTTTTCGAAGATAGAAGATGCATTATACTCGGTTTTGTAATTGAGGGAGGCCAGATAGACTTAATCCTCTAAAAAATGGCTGCCGTCTTCCGACTTATGGGCCGAGTAAATGGGCTGGTCTGGGCTGGGCTGGCAAGGGTGTATGACTTTGATGCTGAACTTCCAGTTACATACTTCATTTAGCATTGAACTTAGTACTGTGGTTAATTACTTATACCTTGACCTAAGGTGATATCATATAGAGTTTTCTCTAATTATATCACGTAGGATTGGTGTAGTAACAAGATAGTACATCAGTACATTCATTTTATATGTATACTGGTATATATCTACGTGTTTGAAGTACAACACATTAACACCCATGTTTCCTATTAGCTTAAAAAAGAATATAAACTTCTGAACTGACACCGATAGCAGTATTGGAAGATAAACACGGAAGAAACCATATAAAAGGTTCAAACATAATGATGATACAAATATTTGTTAATATTGTTCGACCGAAGTCTATATTTACGAGAGTACTAACCTTTTTCCCAAACCGTAGCATAATTACAACTGACGCGTGAGTTGTCTGGATTCGAGGTTTCGCTGCGGCGGATTTGAGCTATTGCATTGCGCGCGAGAGAAGCGATGCGATCCGCGCGCTTCCGCATCGACCAATCACAGCGCAGAGATGGAACCCCACGGATCGCGATCCGCGTGATGCCCCCCGAAAATCGCATCTCCACCGTCCATTCCACTACAATCCAATGGCATATATTTCGTGCTTCCCTGCCGCATCTCTCGCGCGCCAAAATTCCAAACCCAAAAAAAAAAAAAAAAAATCCCCGCGCGCTCTAAAATCCAAACCGCGCGCCATCTCCCTCGCCGCCTCATCCCACTCCGCCGCCGCCGCCGCGAAATCTCCAAGCCAAAGCGCCGCCAGAGAGCTCCGAGGCCTCCTCCTCCCTCCTCCGCGATGGCCCGCACGAAGCAGACGGCTCGGAAGTCGACCGGCGGGAAGGCGCCGAGGAAGCA
The DNA here is from genome assembly GCF_000147395.1 of Oryza glaberrima. Lineage (NCBI taxonomy): Eukaryota > Viridiplantae > Streptophyta > Magnoliopsida > Poales > Poaceae > Oryza > Oryza glaberrima. The sequence continues at coordinate 2,472,922 of NC_068336.1, read as the reverse complement.
GCTGGCGACGAAGGCGGCGCGGAAGTCGGCGCCGGCCACCGGCGGCGTGAAGAAGCCGCACCGGTTCCGGCCGGGCACCGTCGCGCTCCGGGAGATCCGCAAGTACCAGAAGAGCACGGAGCTGCTGATCCGCAAGCTCCCCTTCCAGCGGCTCGTCCGGGAGATCGCGCAGGACTTCAAGACGGACCTCCGGTTCCAGAGCTCCGCCGTCGCCGCGCTCCAGGAGGCCGCCGAGGCCTACCTCGTCGGGCTCTTCGAGGACACCAACCTCTGCGCCATCCACGCCAAGCGCGTCACCATCATGCCCAAGGACATCCAGCTCGCCCGCCGCATCCGCGGTGAGCGCGCTTAAAATTAGTTCAATAATCTGATCGCTTCATCGTTCTCAGCTACCTCTTCCTAGTAGAACCAGGATGTACTAGTAGTAGCTTGTTGCAATGAACTGTTTGTCTGATTGATTATCAATGGAAAAATGATGTTCAAATCGGGCTATTCATTTATGTCCATTGAATTGTTCGATTCGTCTTTCTTTGACGCTGATTCTTGCGCATTGATTATTATCTTGTTTTGATTGATCTTGACTTGGTTGTGGGAAAGAAGCATGCGCGACTAATCGTCGTCGGAACCGCTCTCGAATACGAATTTCGTTTCGTTGTGATTTTGTTTCGTATTCGAGGCGGCAAAAACGATGCGAGTTATGGGAGGGTTTTTATTTGCCGCCTGAAAGGGAGAATACGAATTCACACTGCTGTAAATACGGGAAAACCAAAAACACGAAATGGCTTGAAAGTTGAAACGAGAAAAAAAAAGGTCAGGCTTGCAGCACTTGGGCAGGCCTCCTTTGGAATGCCCAAAGTACGGCCCAACGAAATTTGGGCTTCCTAAACAGGCCTTCAATGGAAAAGGAATAAGTTTACCCTGGATCCCTCTATTTGTTGTTCCCTCTATTCTTGGGTTTTGGCTAATGCGATGCTTATATGGCTTCTTTGATTATGCGATGCTTACGCAGTGGTTTGATCCCGAAAAAATAATGGAGCAAAATTGTAAACTTAAAGAATTAAGCAAAACATGCGGGACCGAGGTTGCTTCTTGCACACTTTTTTTTCCAACTTTGACGCTCTTTCAAATGCATGCAGAAATTTCAGATGAACTTTGCAAGGGATCAGTAAAAATTGCCGTGGTTTAAAAGGAGGTTCGAATGTGCCAAGTCTCTTTCTTTACGAGGATACGAAGCAGAATTGCACGTCATCTCAATGTTTCATCATGCAAGAACAAATCCAGTAAAAGCGACCAAGAAACAACCGATTCCTACTAGTATTTCTCGGAAAGAATATAAAGAAGAAAATTACAAGAGCAAGAACTAAATTCTGCTTTCTGCATGCTGATACAATTCCATCGCCTTCAGATGACGACCTTGCCATTAAGTTGCAAACTTGGTTTTGTGCTACTACAACTACTACCTAGCCCGGTCGATCGAGTGACCTCAAAAGTCCTTTTTGATAGCAGCTTGACGTTGCATGGATATGCAACGCAACAAAACCAATTGAACAGCAGCCATCATCTTCACTGAGATACCACGGAGTTGTGATCTCTTGTCCCTTCTTGCGCCTGGTTTAGTTTCTAACTTTTTCTTTAAACTTTCAACTTTTTCATCACATCAAAAATTTTTCTACACAGATAAACTTCCAACTTTTTCATCACATTATTTCAATTTCAACCAAACTTTAAATTTTAGCGAGAACTAAACACACCCTTGAGCAAGTCTGAACCTGCACTTCTGCAGTCGTCGTGTCAAACTGCCGCCAAGTCCCTTTTATTCTATCCACTGTCCCTTTCTATCAATTCCGATTCCTTTTGGCAATTCCAATTTCTTTTATTCCACGAGTTCTTGTCTATTGACGACACTCCAAGTGTCCTATAACTACCTTCGTTTTTAAATATACAATTCGGTTGATTTTTCGAGATAAAAATTGATTCATTTGCTTTATTAAAAGTTTAATGTAAATATGAAAAATATAAATCATATCTTTGATAACCAAAGAAGTCATAACGAAATAAGTTACATTTGCATAGATTTTTCAAAATAAGACAAATAATCGAACGTATTCGTGTATGACCAAAAATCAATAATGTTATTTGAAAATAGAGAGGATACAGAAGGATAGGTTAAAAGTGCAATTCAAGATGGGGGCATTGACAATTTGACAGGATCTTAGTGGGCTGATTACAGGTTAGTCGTAGCTTCAGATCTACTAACCGAAATACCACTAATTTTTGGAGCAGGTACTCTGTTACTGTCGCTTGTGTGTTCCTATGCAGAATTTGATTCTTGCTAGATCTCAGAATATACTTCTTAGTTGAGCGACCTGAGATCTAATCGTCAAAAGCCTCTCCCTTAAAAAAATGTTTCACATTTATAATAAGATTTCATCCAACTTTTAAAACTTTAATCGGCAATTTTATGTTAGAATATAAGTTGATAAAATCTAATAAATTTACAATACCTTGATAGTTCTTTTCAAGACAAATCAAATTTACGAAGCTAATATTTGTTAAAGTTTTAAAAGCTTGATTAAATCTTGTTTCAATCATTAAATATTTACGGCCGGACCAAGTACTTAACAGCCAGGCAGCGCAGAATGACCGGCCAAGCTATCAAAGAAGAAACTCTGTTTGAAACAAAGTATTGGTTGACATGGAATAAACCAACTGTCCGTTTGGTTGGAGAGAGTTTGTAGGAGGGATCGGGAGTTTAGAGGGATGAGGCTATTAAGTGTTTTGTTTGGTTGGAAGACATGGGAATTTTGGTGGGATGGGGATGGGAAATTGAGGAAGGAACTCCCTCCTTTTCAATACCTGGGTAGGGGCAGGTAATTGGGAGGGAATTCCTCCTTTACTTTGTATAAGCAAATCTCAGCCACCCATTTTTATGAATGACCTAATCTCCAACTAAACTCCCTATTAATTTCCATCACCTCTACCAAACAAGATATTGGGATTAAAAATTAAATTCCCATCTTAATCTCATCATCAATTCCCTCGTGTAAACTCCCAATTCCCTTTCCTCGAGTTACCAAACAAGCCGCAAATATGGGACAGAGGGGGTAATTGCAAACTACTTACTCCCTCCGTCCCAAAATATAGTAACTTTTAACCCTAAGGATTTGTCCTAAAATATAACAACTTCTTCACTAACCTTCTCTCCCCAACCAATCACAACCCTCCACCATTCATTTTTTTCACCTACCTTCACTATTCATCTAATCACAACCCTACACCACTCATTTCTAACTAGTATTTTCTTAATAACCGTGTCCAACCCTAAAACTTCTTATATTCTGGGACGGAGGGAGTACTTTGTAAAAAGAAAACCTAACTTTGTCTATAAATCTAGATATAACATGTGTTTAGGTTTGTACTTAGAAGTTGGTTTTTATGGAGATGGAAGAATTATGAATTTGGTAAAGGCAGCAGTGAGACTAAGACTAGTTTAATTCAGAATCTAGCTAATACTATCTAAAACTGAAGATCTCATCTTGAGATTATTCAGGGGAAGCTCCGATCTATAGCTAGCTCGATCGGATGTACTCCCTCCGCTTCATATTTTTAAGTTTGACAAAATTTGTTGAAAAATATACTAACATTCAACACGAAATAAATATTTTATCAAAATATATTCAAACTAATTTGATGTTGTAAATGTTACTTTTTTTATAAACTTGATCAAATTTAAAGAAATTGAACTATGAAAAAAAAATCAGTGATGATGTACATGGCCAATCACCGGCGCATCATCAGCACATGCACAGATGCACTGCAGCACTGACATGCATGTACAAGTAACCGATCTCTGGCTCTATGCAATCGCACTAGTGGCCAAATATGTTTTTTTAACCAAATAAAAATAGGGTAATTGTAAATTTATTGAATCATTATTGCAAGACTGCCACTAGAAAATTATAAAAATACCACTAGATCTATCATTCGAGTGACATCCTTACATATTGAAAAAACCAGTGGCAAATTTGCAAAACTTTAGTGTTGAAAAAAAACTGAGTAACAGGACAAGTTCCCAATGCTTTTGAAATGATAACCAGCTAAATTAAATTATCTTTTTAACTACACGTTCCCATAAACCATTTTCTAATTATACTTTCAGCTTATGGGAAGAGGAGATATGGAAAGCAAATAAAACACGTCACTATAACTCTATAAGCAAATTGAGATAAGTGACTTTTGAAAGAAAAGATTCTAAATTGTCTATTACACATCATAACGTTCTTTTGTTAGAATTATCTTCCTGTGAAGAAACCATATACATATTTTGGTTTATGTGTCACCTCAACTTTTAGAAGATCCTCTCGTGAATCCTCGCATTATAGTTTATGGTCATTGTTATATATTGAGTGAACCGAAAAGGATTTGTATATAGGACCAATGAATGAAGTAAATCATTTTTGTTTGATAGTTGTATTAGGTAGCCAGCCCACCAAATCATCCTACTCAACAATTGGCCATGTAAATTAGACATTTCATGATGTTATACTCGTACACTCGCCGAATAGCCGTGTTTTTTTAGCCATGTTATATAAAGGATGATAATCTTTTGGGATGACGTGTTCTCACTTGCATCTTTCCAATATATTCATTAATATCATACATGCACAAAACTAGGATAACCTGGGTTTACGAAGCATACGTCTGAGAGGTTATTTTTTTTTATAAATACTCCTTCCGTTCTAAAATATAAGAACTTTTGGTTGAATGGAACACATCCTATCTAGATTCATTGTTTTAGAATGCGTCCGATTCAGCTAAAACTCGGATGGAGGAAGTATTTGTTTCACAAAATACCGTGTAACGTGTTTTTGTAGTTGATGGACTGAAATGGAACCATTAGGTAGCAAACATTTTATTCAGGTTTTTGGACACACTACTACCCCTTGTTTTTTACATATCTTTTCCCGCTGGGTCAATATGTATTTCTTTTTCATGGTTGTCATCACTCCTAGTAGAAAAAAACATGATAAGTAGACAAGTCCAGTTTTTCTGGTTGTCACTGCGGCTGCCGACGTGCGCAGTGACGCAGCATCCCTCGTCTCCGCTATTTACTCCGTCAGTTGGCCAACTCCGGCGCGGCGGCGGCGAGGAGGAAGAACACACGGTTGGAACTCGGAAGGTCTTTACACCGGGGAGAAAAAAAGAAAGGAGTGATTTTTGGAGTCGCGCTTTGGCAATTGGCGCACACAACAGAGAGGGGGTAATAAAAGTTTTCATCTTTGGTTGGTTGTTATCATCTCTCTTCTCTCGTCTCGTCTTTTCCCCTCCAAGGCTCGAGGGCACCGAGAGCTAGGCTAGCGGGGGTTTGGCTTGCCGTTGCTGCTGCTGGGCGTCAATGTGGTGGAGGGGGGTTAATTTGGGTGTGGAGAGGGGGGGGGGGGGGGGTGTTTCGACGATCGCGCCTTCTGTTCTTCTGCAGGATGCTCGCGCATTGCCTTGATTTCTCTTGGGGTTCTTGTTATCGAGGGGACGTGTCATTTCCCCCCCTCGGCGACGCGATTTTGGTTGCACTTTTGTGTTCTTCTCCTTTGGGTGAATGTGTGAGGTGGGCTGGTTGATGAACGGAAGGTTAATTAATTAATTTCTTGATTTTTTTTTCGGTGATGAAGTGAAATTTCTTGAAACTACTAATCTTCTGCAGTACAAAGTCTCTATCTAATTAACCCCTTGTTCTGACTAGTTTGCTACTTTGCTTTGCTTTGCTGCAGAAGTTAACTGTCTGATTCAACCGGCGGTGCAATAGAGATTGGACCGATGGGTTCCCTCACAAGTTAGTCGTTTTCTCACAATTTTTTTTCCTACTACACTGTTGTATCATCAATTCATCATTGGGCCTTCTTCATTTTTGGACTGACACAATTTTTTTTTGTTAGTTTTCCTACTAACCTTGATTCTTTTTTTTTTTGGTTTGGGGGTAATGATGCTTTAGGTTCTTGGACGATGAACTTGTGTGGGAGCCCAATTTGCTCCAAGAAGGATGTAGTTTCATGTGCTTTCAAGGAAATATTGGACTCATCTACTTGCATGAATCATCAGGTGGTGTTTGGCATTACTGCATTGCTCACTGTTGCACTTGCACTCCATTTGCTCATCAAAATTCCAAAGAGTAGAGCATCTGCGCGACAGCTTGCCGCGTTCAATTCACCGCTACAACTGGCTGCTGTAGTGTTCAATGGCTGCTTGGGTTTGCTTAATCTTGGCCTAGGACTGTGGATGCTGAGGATTAGCTTCAGTCAGGATTCCTCCATTTCCCAGTCACATTGGTGGCTTGTGATCTTGGCTCAAGGATTTAATTTGATCCTTACTAGCTTCACTTTTAGCGTCAGAACTCGGTTTCTTGGAGCAACATTTGTTCGATTTTGGTCAGTTGGTCTGACCATATGTGCAGCATTCATCTGTTGCTGTTCAGTTGTTTACATGGTTGAAGAGAAGGAGATCACCTTTAAAGCTTCCTTAGATGTTCTTTTGCTACCGGGAGCCCTTATCCTTCTTCTTTATGCCATTCGGCACAGCCATGATGAAGAGGGTTATGAAACAAATGCAAATGCTTTATACAAGCCCCTGAATACAGAGAAGGATCATGACACGGCTGATTCAGAGATCCATGTAACTCCTTTTGCTAAAGCTGGGTTTTTCAGTGTGATGTCATTTTGGTGGCTTAACCCTTTGATGAAGATGGGTTATGAGAAGCCCCTTGAAGATAAAGATATACCGCGTTTAGGCTCCACAGATCGAGCACAGAACCAGTACTTGATGTTCTTGGATGAGCTGAATAGCAAGAAGCAGTCGGAGCCACATGCCACACCATCAGTCTTTTGGACTATTGTTTCCTGCCATAAGAGTGGGATTCTGATCTCAGGTTTCTTTGCATTGCTCAAGGTTCTCACCTTATCCTCAGGCCCATTACTTCTCAAGGCATTCATCAATGTAACACTGGGGAAAGGGACCTTCAAATATGAAGGAATTGTTCTGGCTGTGACAATATTCTTTTGCAAATGCTGTGAATCTTTGTCGCAGAGACAGTGGTATTTCCGCACTCGGAGGTTAGGCCTTCAGGTGAGGTCATTTCTGTCAGCAGCTATTTTTAAGAAACAACAGAAGCTATCGAACTTAGCAAAAATGAAGCACTCTTCTGGAGAAATAATGAATTACGTGACTGTCGATGCCTATCGCATTGGGGAGTTCCCATATTGGTTCCACCAAACATGGACAACAAGTGTCCAGCTCTGCATTGCTCTGGCAATCCTGTACAATGCAGTTGGTCTTGCAATGATATCGTCATTGGTTGTCATCATTATCACTGTAATCTGCAATGCTCCACTGGCAAAACTGCAACACAAGTTTCAGACTAAACTTATGGAAGCACAAGATGTGAGACTGAAGGCGATGACTGAGTCTTTAGTTCATATGAAGGTCTTGAAATTATATGCTTGGGAAACTCATTTCAAGAAGGTCATTGAGGGGTTGAGGGAGGTTGAGTACAAGTGGTTGTCAGCATTCCAGCTTAGGAGGGCATACAACGGTTTCCTGTTCTGGTCGTCACCTGTTTTGGTTTCTGCAGCAACATTTCTGACATGCTATCTTTTAAAAGTTCCTCTGGATGCTAGCAATGTATTCACCTTTGTGGCAACTCTACGTCTCGTGCAAGAACCAATCCGACAGATACCAGATGTTATTGGAGTTGTGATTCAAGCTAAAGTTGCTTTCACCCGGGTTGTAAAATTTCTTGATGCTCCTGAGCTGAACGGGCAACGTAGGAATAAATATAGAGCGGGTGCGGAGTATCCCATAGCACTAAACTCCTGCAGCTTCTCGTGGGACGAGAATCCATCAAAACAAACTCTGAGGAATATAAATTTAGCGGTCAAAGTTGGGGAGAAGGTTGCAATCTGCGGCGAGGTAGGATCAGGAAAATCAACACTTTTAGCTGCAGTACTAGGAGAAGTACCCAAAACCGAAGGCACGGTAAGCTTTCTTTGAGGTTATCTTCATCCTTTATGAAATTGAGAATCATGCAAAGTGTCAAGTTGGGGATTCACACTATGTTCTTGTTGTTCCTTCTGGATTGTATCTTATTCATTGTCTAAGTTGGATTGTCGTCGGTATAATTGTTGGCACTTCGCTTCCTAAAAGGCACTTTGATTAAATCCATGCTTATCACTTATATGTTTGCAAAATCTATAACATTTATAAACTTTATCTCTGTGGAAGGTGTAAATTGTCTTCAATCAAAATTGCTAGTTGTATGCAGTTGATGACCATAGTTTCCAGGCTATTCTCAAAATATAACATGGCAAAAAACTGCATCATCAGGTTTTGAATTGTTTCTGGTCCTTGTACAGTGCTATTTCTTCTTAATATACACACCCAAGTTTTTGGATTTTCCAAATATAGGTTCTACAAAGTATGACAATTTTGCTTGATAATAGTTGATAACTTGAAGTATGTTATTTAGTTTCTTTTCTGATGAAGCTATTTAATGTTTCAGATTCAAGTTTGTGGGAGAATAGCATATGTTTCTCAGAATGCATGGATCCAAACAGGAACTGTGCAAGACAATATTCTCTTTGGATCTTCGATGGATAAGCAAAGATACAAAGAAACACTTGTGAGGTGCTCTTTGGAAAAGGACCTTGCAATGTTGACACATGGAGATTGTACTCAAATTGGGGAGAGAGGAGTAAATCTTAGTGGTGGTCAGAAGCAGCGTGTTCAGCTTGCTCGTGCACTATACCAAAATGCAGACATCTATCTTCTTGATGATCCTTTCAGTGCTGTTGATGCACATACAGCATCAAGTCTTTTCAATGTAAGGATCTCAAATTCATAAAGAAGTGTGAAATAGAGTGCTATTTGACCATTTTTTTTAAAAAAAGATATATATATATTTTTGTAGGAATACGTCATGGGGGCTTTGTCAGACAAGACTGTTCTTTTGGTGACCCACCAAGTGGATTTTCTGCCTGTGTTTGATTCCATTCTGGTTTGTGTACACAAGTGATCCTAGCCTCCCTCTTGTCTTTTTGTGCATTTGCACACATTTTCCAGAAGCAAGTTTTCATACTTAATATAGTTTTAACGTTTCAATCTTATGTCTAGCTAATCGAATCATTATACGAAATAGAAATGGCAGTAGTTCCCTTTCAACTACTTGGACAGGGAAAAAATTCTCAAATAGCAAATTTATGAATCCGTGCCTGCAAGATCCAAATTTATTTTATAAACTACATTAGTTTACCGATTTCGTCTATGGATTTTTTTTTGTTATGGCAGTTAATGTCAGATGGTGAGATTATTCAGTCAGCACCTTATCAAGATCTGTTGGCATGCTGCGAAGAATTTCAGGACCTTGTAAATGCCCACAAAGATACTATAGGAGTGTCAGATATTAATAACATGCCCCTCCACAGAGCAAAGGAAATATCAACAAAGGAGACAGATGATATTCATGGAAGCAGATATGGGGAGTCTGTGAAGCCATCACAAGCAGATCAGCTGATAAAGATAGAGGAAAGAGAAATAGGTGATACAGGTCTTAAGCCTTATACACTGTACCTGCGCCAGAACAAAGGATTTTTATACGCATCTCTCGCCATTATTTCCCAGATAATTTTCATATGTGGGCAAATATCACAAAATTCATGGATGGCTGCTAACGTCGAAAACCCTAGTGTTAGTACATTGAGGTTAATAGTCGTGTACATTGCTATTGGAGTTTGCTCAATGATTTTCTTGATATCTAGATCTTTATGCATCGTAGTCCTTGGGATGCAGACTTCAAGATCCTTATTTTCGCAACTACTTAACTCACTGTTCCGTGCACCTATGTGCTTCTATGATTCTACTCCTCTAGGAAGGGTATTGAGCCGGGTAAGAAATCTTAAAGCATATGTGAAACATTTGGATACTTTCGATTAGTGGATTAAATTGTTGATTCCTCATGCAGGTCTCTTCAGATTTGAGTATTGCTGACCTTGATGTTCCATTCTTCTTCATGTTTAGCATGAACGCCAGCTTAAATGCATATAGCAATCTGGGGGTATTGGCTGTTGTCACATGGCAAGTTTTGTTTGTCTCGGTGCCAATGATAATTTTAGCGATTAGGTTGCAGGTAATTTTATGTGAGTTTTATTCTTTATGACTACAATTATTGGGTTATTTCATCTACTATTTGGTGTTCTCTGCTGCTGTTTTCATTTACCATTTTCTGTTCAAACTTGTTATCTACTGAAGTCTATTAAAATTTGGTTATGCAGAGGTACTATTTAGCTTCGGCTAAGGAATTGATGCGGATCAATGGCACTACCAAATCTGCTCTAGCCAATCACCTAGGTGAATCAGTTTCAGGGGCTATAACAATAAGGGCCTTTGAGGAAGAAGATCGTTTCTTTGCTAAAAATTTGGAGCTTGTGGACAGGAATGCTGGCCCATACTTCTACAATTTTGCTGCAACTGAATGGCTGATTCAACGCCTGGAAATGATGAGTGCTGCAGTTCTTTCCTTTTCTGCTTTTGTCATGGCGATTCTTCCTCCAGGAACTTTTAGCCCTGGTAAGCTGTTTGTGGTAACTGCTAGCATCATTACATCATTTCATATATTGGACAAATTTAAAGTGGACAACAGGCTATAGGTTCATTGATGCTGTTTTTGTTTGCAAAGAATGTGTTGTTAGGTCTCCAGAAGCCAGAGCATCCTGAAATCTAGTCATGTAGTCAATCCTTTATGATAATTCTGAGTTACGAGTAGGATTAGAGAGTAGAATTACCCCTATTTTTATGAAAATGCAAACTACTTCTATATAATTATCCTACTTGGCACTGCTGAGTATTAAATGCTGGCATTTCTGATGTACCACATTCCACGATTTATGTGGAACTTTTCCAATTCCTAGGAAGTAAACTGTTTACTCAAATCCCAGCAATTTCCGCATTCAAGCAAGCCCTAAATGCCTGCATGTTCTGGGAATAATGGAGTTTTAATGGCACTATTAATATTTGTGTGTCAGAGTCAACTAAATGTAAGCATTTGTTAATACATATTATGAAGAAATTGATATTGTCACCCAAAACGCTAATCACTTCAAATCATGCTTGTGCAGGTTTTGTAGGAATGGCATTGTCCTATGGTCTATCCCTGAACACATCTTTTGTTTTGTCTATTCAAAACCAGTGCAACCTTGCAAATCAAATCATATCTGTGGAAAGGGTTAACCAGTACATGGACATCGAAAGTGAAGCAGCAGAGGTTATCGAAGAAAATCGGCCAGCACCAGATTGGCCCCAAGTTGGCAAGGTGGAGCTTAGAGATTTGAAGGTAAATTTATTTTCATGTATGGTTGGATTACAAGGGAAAAACCATTTTTGTGTTCTAAAAAGTTGTTCTGCTATTGATTTTCATTCAACAGATTAAGTACAGGCAAGATGCTCCTCTTGTACTGCATGGAATTACTTGCACATTTGAAGGTGGAGACAAGATTGGTATAGTTGGTCGGACAGGAAGTGGCAAGACAACTTTGATTGGTGCTTTGTTTCGTCTTGTTGAACCAGCTGGAGGGAAAATAATCATAGATTCTGCGGACATCACCACAATAGGCTTACACGACTTGCGTTCGTGTTTGGGCATTATTCCGCAAGATCCAACACTTTTCCAGGGTACTGTAAGATACAATCTAGACCCTCTTGGGCAATTCTCGGATCAACAAATATGGGAGGTAATATGTGTACCCTATAATGTAATTCACGTGTTTTTAGTTGTATTCAACAATTGGGTCAGCTTACCGTGAGAAAAGATTACTTTCAAAGAACCAGATGTAATGTTGAAATCATGAAAGTTGTCCTCTTTTCTTGACAGTGACGATTTATTCAGTTCTCTGTGATTAAATACCCAAAGGTTTTGAAAGTTTATGCCAGATTTAATCAGTCCTTTTTATGCATATGGAGACCTTCATAGATACCACTGATGATATTTGCTACTCTATTGCAGGTTCTTGACAAATGCCAACTTCTTGAGACTGTCCAAGAGAAGGAACATGGATTGGATTCACTTGGTAGGGGTGGTATTTACCATTCTTTTTGTAGATATCTTTTGTCGTACTAATGTTGTAGCATAATACATGGAGCCACCTTATTCATAGTACTAATTGTGATATTGTCATATAGTTGTGGAAGATGGGTCGAACTGGAGCATGGGTCAAAGGCAGCTGTTCTGTTTAGGACGTGCACTTTTGAGACGGTGTCGCATCTTAGTTCTTGATGAGGCAACAGCCTCCATAGACAATGCAACTGATGCTATCCTTCAGAAAACAATCAGAACTGAATTCAAAGATTGCACTGTTATTACTGTTGCGCACCGTATACCAACAGTTATGGACTGCACTATGGTCCTTGCAATGAGCGATGGTACGTTTTTCTTATTGCCTACTTATTAGAAATATATTTTATCCGCTTATAATCACTGTCTAATGGATCAGCAGTTCAGCACTGCTTATTCTGGAATATATGAATAATACTTGAAACTATATGTACTTTAGTATGGTGAGCGAATAATTCTGCTCCCCCCCCCCCCCCTTCCCTTTAATACTGATATGTGATGCTTTCAACCTTTCTTTGAATTTTCCCAACAATGTATCCATACTAACTTTTTGTACTAATGTTGTACCGTGAACACTAACCAGCGACTAAAAACATATAATTACCTGTTTTCTTTTTGTATCAATTGTTCTAGATTCTAAAAGAATGTCTCATGATTAGATGTGTTTCCATAAATCCATTCGACTAAACTATATTCACTTCCAGGGAAAATGGTGGAGTATGACAAACCTATGAAGCTCATGGAAACTGAAGGATCTCTCTTCCGAGATCTTGTCAAGGAGTACTGGTCATACGCATCGAATGGAAATATTTAGGTGAAAATATGCACTCACATGCTGCAGCATCTTGCTAGGAGTTAACAGAGGCAGTCAGAAATCTGTATCCATACTCAAGAGGAATTTTCATCTATTTGGGGTCTGAAGAGAAGACAGTGCCTCAGCCAGGTATTGTCGGAAAATGTGTTTCGTCATCTAGTTGTTACCTGAAATTTTGAGCAATATATGGTGCAACTTCTGTCCATGGGTGTTCTGCAAATGCTTAACAGAGTAAATCCACAAACATTTCCTTGCTGAAGTGATCAGATGTACGAAAGGTTAAATGATGAGATGTTCATCAATTCTGTAAATCATGCGTAGAATCAGTACTGTGCAACTGGAGATTTGTACACTACTTAGAAAAAAAATTCAATATATGTGATCTTTATTTATTTATTTTTTGGCATAGGAACCAAATTTAAAGTGTGCACACACAAAAAATGCTTCAATCTGATGTGTGATCTGTTTTTCCATAGCCAGTAAATCAAATCTTGTATACATTATTATGTAATAACCTCTTGTTCATTTCTGTGAATTTAGTACAGTATCAATCTTTATGATTTGGATATTTTATTCTATCTCCAAATAATTTTATATGAAAAAATAAACTCAGGAACAGAATCACCAGAAAATCACTCCAAATTCTTTCGACCAAAGGAGCTGTAATTCTGAGTTTGAATGCATTTTCTTTTGGGAATACGCGAGACACGCATTTTTTATTAAGAAAGAATAAATGTATGCACAATGCGGGCAATTCGAATGCATTTTCATGCGCAAATTTCAGAGGAAAGCAACCCCCGTGTACTCTTTAGTGCGGTATATATCGGTCGCATCAGTATGTATGACAGTGTACATATCGAGAGAGTACTTCAGAATGACAGAATGCAGCAACACATGAATCGGTTGATAATCGATCACTTCTGCTTTTCCCTCGGTTCCTAAATATAACCATTTTTAGGTTATTTACCAAATATTAAGTTTGAGAGGGAAATATTTCTTTTTGTCATAGATCAAATTTTGAATTGTTGAATTTTCTTCCTAAGCAACTAATTGACTGAAAATGCTTAAATTCCCGTGCGTTGAAATCAGTGTCCCAAAAATATTTATATTGCGTACAAAATTTAAATAGTAGAAATACTAATATTTAGAAACGGAGGGAGCAGTAGCTAGCTAGCTAGAGGTCTTGTGTGTTGTGTCATCCACAATCCTACCCACTCGAGGTTAACCAAGAATCTCTCCTGCTTTCGGTGCTCGATCACCCTCATTTTCATTTCACCTTCCTTTTCTTGCCATTTCTTTCATACCCATCTGGACTTCATGAAGACGATCTCTCATTATTCTTTCCTTTATTTTTATTTTTTTTTACCTTTCTTTACTTTTCAGACGCAGACAGCCATCTCGCACGCCATTCAGAAGTTCAGAGTGCTCTCACCAAAGTCTCTGAAACTTCGTACGCTCTCACACGCGTAAATCGCTCGGTTCTCATTCATGCGACGACGCTGATGTAATGTAAGCAAAGCACCTGATAGGCGACATTGTTAGGTTATTGTTTTGAGCTCTGAAAGTGAAGTCCACTCCACTGCATTGCCCCCAAAATCTTATCTTCAGTGCAAGTCAAATGATGAGAAAAGGTTTGAAGAAGACGTAGGTGAGATCTGAATTTCTGCCTGCCGAGGTAATGTTTAACAGTTAGTGAGCAGTGGCCATTTGGGCTTCTCAACTGCAGAAAAGGAGAGATCAGATGTTGTCAACTGACATGAGCTGGTAAAGGTTACTGGTACAAAGTATTACAGTATCATGACAACATAATGATCATCAAGTTAAAAGGTGTTCACGATGTAGCAAAAAAAAGTAGTTTCAGCAGTTAGCTAGTGCTCTTGTAAACCTTTGAATTGCTCTGGAAACTTTAGCTAGTGCCCTTCTTCATGTAAAATTAGCTAGTACAAACTCATTAATTACAAAGTAATTTTGCCGAAATCCAGTAAAATTCTTGTGCTCCAAAGGAGTCGTAAAAATGCAAACTGCATTTTGATCAGGAGTTTGCGTATCCGACACCTGCCACCTTTTCTTAAGGTGCAAAGCATTCTAGCACACTGAGATCAGATATGCACTCACTTACAAAAAAGAAATGTAGAAAATAGAAAAAGGTGATTACCATGAGGTCGCTTGCTAGAAATGGAACCTACACTCACCCATCACCAATTTTCCAAAGCCTATACAGTAGATTCACCTCGAAACGGAGTGTCGGCAAATGGAATAAAACGAGCCAAAAAAAATTTCAGCAAAATGGAGCAGAGAGCTTTGTGCGCCGTAGTTGTCACGCTGCACTTTCAGAGATTTAATTAGGTGAAGGGAGGATTTGATTAATGCGATTGGAATTCGGATGAAAGAAAGAAGATTTCTTCAGCCGCCTTCTCCTCCTCAGTGTCAGTGGACGCTGGATTTGATTCTCATCATTTCTCAGAAACAGGATCGAACACAGTGTTTCCGCCACGACAGGATCTAGCAACTGTTGGTGCACATTGAACACAGTGTCAATCATATCACTGAATAATTGTCATTAGTTTGCAACATTCTGGAAAAAAGTCTGAAGAAGAAAAAGAACTTCGATTTTTGTCTGAATCCATCCATCACTCTTCTCTTTTCAGGAGAAAGGAGGATGAAATTGGTGATCATTCGCTTCTCTTCTCTCTTCCTGACCACTCACAATTTCATGCCGTCGTTGCACATTTCTGCACGCGCAATGTGCGCCATTTTCAGACAGAGACGCGAGCAGCAAGCATGCGTGAGTGATTTCATATGCTCGTTGCAATCCACCCAATTTTTCCACGAGCATACATATATATATATATATATATATATATATATATATATTTATTTATTTATTTATTTCAGTGTTCATCCATTTTACAGAGACAAGCTAGTGGATCCATGCATGCATCAGAAGCTTTCAGATCACCAGTTCACCACATCTCCTACAGTTCTACTAATCGTGCCATCTTTACGAGATAAGCATAAGGAGAAAAGGACCATGATTCAGATATGATTCATTCATCCATTTTTCTCTGCACTTTCCGATGCAAATTAGCAGCAGAAAAAATGTCACACGGCAACAACCATTTCACAAGTCAGAGGAGAGAGACATTGCATTGCCAAAAGGTCTCTTGGAAATGGAGGTCTCTGTCGTCTCCTCTGCATAACAGCATTAAGATTCGGATTAGGTGTTGGGCTGTTTGAGGGGAATCTGGACATTGACATTGTTCAGTGAAATTCCAGGTCAAGATTCCCTTCACCGGCGCGGCCGTGAAATTTTTCTTCGGTGTTTTACAGTTTTCTCGATGAAAAGATTATTCGATCCAACTTTATACTACCTCTGTTTTTTAATATATGACGCCGTTGACTTTTTCTCACATGTTTGACCATTCGTCTTATTCAAAAAATTTACATAATTATAATTTATTTTGTTATGAGTTGTTTTATCACTCATGGTACTTTAAGTATGATTTATATCTTATACATTTGCATAAAATTTTTAAATAAGACGAATGGTCAAACATATGAGAAAAAGTCAACGGCATCATCTATTAAAAAACGGAGGGAGTATAAAAGAAAGCCCAAGAGATTTAGAAATGGAAATATCGACTTAGGATCGGAAGATAGCGATGTCGTGTGCTCTAGTAATTAATTAACTTGTTTTTTAGTCGTGTATCTACGATTCCACCACCACACCGTACCACTGGTGCTTTCCGAGAAACTAATGAATTTAACAAGAGTACAAGAACAGAAGATGAAATTGTACCTATATAAACAGATCATATATAAAAAATGAGAGAAAAACAATGCTATCCAGTAATTAATTTTGGCAGAGAAAAATTGGCAAAATGCATGTACATTTCATCTTGCACTTACAAGTAAAGTTTCCCTTGTTTTTTCTCTCGTGTTTTTCTTCCCCATGTAACCATGTTAGATTCTTCTCTACTAATTAACGTGATAGTCATCATACCCCTAATCTCCTAATGATTGAGGCAACACAAAAAAAAATTCAAAAAACAAAAAAGAAAAAGAAAAAGGTAGGTCGAGATTGAGCTGTGCATAAGTCAACGGTCAACCACACACCCTGCTACACCTTGAAGTCTGCAGCCTCGTCCTGCACCTTGGCGCCGTCGAGCGCGGCGCCGCCGGCGCCGGCGCCACCGCCCTCCTCGGCGTCGTAGCTGGCGTGCACGCTGTAGAGCACGTAGACGAGCACGGCGGCGGCGGTGAAGAAGCCGAAGCGGACGTAGGAGGGGCGGTCGAGGGAGCCGAGGAGGAAGACGTTGAGGAACACCGACGCCGCGGGCACCCACGGCATGGCCGGGACGCCCCACAGCTCCGGCCGCCGCGCCTCCGCCACCAGCGCCCGGAACGCGCCGACCGTCGCCACGGCGGCCGCGCCGCACGCCGCGAGGAGCCCCGTCCTGGCGCGCCCCGCTGGCGCGAACTGCCACAGCAGCGTGAAGCAGAGCGCCACGAGCGAGAAGGCGGCGAGGAACACGAGCGTCGGCCACGCGCGGCGGTGGTCGGCGTCGTCGTCGGCGGCGGCGACGTAGCGGCGGTAGACGACGGCGTTGGCGACCATGTAGAAGACGAAGAGCGTGCCGATGGAGACGAGGTTGAGCAGCACGTCGAGCTCCGTGAACAGCGCCAGCGCCGCCGTGAACACACCTGACGAACACACCAAACTGCCAATATTACGAAAACACCCCCAAAAAGCGCGGGAAACCACTGTTTTATTTTTTAAAAAAAAATACAAGAAAAGGAAAATGATTCAACTATTTTGGATCATTTTGGCGTTGAATCCAAGTAGACATCCACGAGGAGAAGTAGGCGTTCTCATCGTCGGTTTCGATTGAGCCAGAATAGACCCAAGCAGCGCACTAAGTACAAATTAACCAGTTTCTGTGGTATTTGTTTCTCCTGTTGATCGATATTTGGAGCCCCAAAAAACCCGTGTCCATGTCTGCTGCTTTTTCAATTATCAAGCAAGCCTCCCATGAGTAAAAACAGTTGCAAGGTCACGAAAAAAAAAGTCCACAAAAAGCAACCACTATGTGTAGCAGTAGCATATATAGTTGCAACGGCTCATCGCTCTCGCTCACAGGAAACAAATAGTTTAGAGCCTGTTTGGTAGAACTCCCAATTCCGATCCGTATTTTTACTTTTTTTTCTGATCCTCTTCTTTTTAGTTGACTAGTGCCGTGCGATTATTACGGTGAAATGTGTTTTGTGGTGGTAGAGAGATGAGCTCACCGAGGAAGGCGGAGGCATTGACGGGGGTGGCGGTGCGGGGGTGCACCTTGGCGAGCCACGCTGGCATGACGCCGGAGCGGCCGATGACGCAGAGGTACCTGGCCTGACCTAGCATCGCCACCATGAGTGACGTCAGGATGCCGAGGCTGGCGCCGGCGCCGATCACGTTCGACACCCACCCCCATCCGGAGCTCCCCTTGAACGCCCCCGAGAATGGCGCCTCCGTGTCTATCTGCACCACCAAAACAAAAACATACTTATGATTAACAAATTGCTTAATCCGAAAATTATTACTGCACGGTTATTAGCACCGTAATAGTGTCAGTTATTTCTATGGTCCACACAGGAGAGGATAAAAAAGAAGTAGGGGGCATAGAAAAGGTGAATTTTGAGATGCTTCAGTGATCGGTCATCTATACTAGCTAGGAAAGTACAGTGGCCTCTCACTGTGGGGTGTCTTCTGATGGGGACAGCAGATTCACCACGAATGAAGTCGCAGGCAGGCAGGACAAAGTGAGAAAAAATAAAACAGAAGCTGAGCTGCTTGGTCTCTACTGCGCCACTTCACCATAGCTCCCCAACATATTCCCAGAATTATCCCAAGTAAAAGTTCAGACAACACCACGAGCTACCTCTACATGCCTATCCAGGAATCCCGACTTTGCCGTAGACGGAATCCTGGAACATTTCAGGATTTGGTTTCTCTCAAAAGCTTATGCATATATCGATTGTACACGGATTTACCGTTGGTCTTCGTATTTTCGAGCCTTTGTCAAAGGAACATATTCACGGGTGTGTGCATGTGGATGCACGTGTACAATAATATGTGTATGCCTTACGTGTAATCATGCAAATAAATGCAAAACAACAGTAGAGCTAATTAATTACTCTTAAGATTATTAGTATATTGCATAAAGTAGAAAAGGAAATTACTTACCGCGTCGTAGGGGAGGAGCATGGACATGGAGGCGGCCATGAGGCAGTAGAGGAGTGTGACGAGCACGACGGAGCCGGAGACGCCGACGGGGATGTCGCGTGACGGCCGCTCCACCTCCTCGGCCATGGTGGACACGGCGTCGTACCCGATGTAGCTCAGGTACACCATGGCGGCTCCGTTGAACACGCCGGCTGCGCCGTGAGGGAAGAACCCGCCCGGGTTGTGCGCCGGGTCGACGGGCCGCGTCAGGTTCCGGGTGTCGCCGCGCCAGAACCCCATCACTATGATGAACAGGATGAACGCCACATGCACCGCCGTTAGCACCATGTTCACCACTGAGCTCTCCTTGGTGCTGAGAACGTATATGATATAAATTTTGTCAAAAATACAATTCAAATTAGGCATGAAACAAATACTGTAACTAATCTGTCAAAACACTTGAAAGAGTTTACGAAACAAATCCCACATTTTGGCAACGAGGTACTGAGAGCTACTAATTTTCTTTTGTTAGAAAACATGGTAAAAACGAGTGCTTATAGAAACCAAGTTTGCTTGGGAAATGGGCTGTTTGTTGTAACTGATAAGCAACCCCTAGAATAAAAACTTTTGAGATTCCTTTTCTGGAGAAAGGATTGCTCATGTTACCTACACAAGTCAGAGAGAAGAGAAAAGAAGGCATGGTGGTTGTAGACTTGCATACATTGCACACACTGAATTAGAATAGTGATGGGCATGCACACAGGAAGATTCTTTCCTCTGCCCATAACAAATATCTCAAAATTTTTCAAGAATGGATAGAACTTGAGGAATTTTAATTAGCCCCCACTTGCTCTGAACCTTTTGGAATGTAGCCATTTCAAAGAAAACTAGGTTCCAAGAGCAGTTGGTTGCAGAGAAAGGAAAAACAAGCAGCAACCACCAGAACCAACCTACACCAGTAACCAAGAAAAAACCCCAAAGGCTGATCATTGGATGAATACAGCACACTTGCAAGAACAAAGTCCAAAGAAAGGAGAAAAAAAAATTAACATGGGAACCATAGATTGATACTCCTACACATAGATAAAATAGGAAGCCTACTTGCTTCGTAATTCGTACTTTGGAGTCTTCTGTCAAGAGGAACACCATGGTCAAAACAAGTATCGTGACAAGAAGCAGAGAGGACAACACAAGCAACAAAAAACCTTTAATATATAGTAGCTGATAAAAACCAAAATAACAATTCATGAAAACAACTTTAATACCAAATTATTAAAAGCCAAGGCTAAAATATGAACTACGATGAAAAAAAATTCTAATTCCAACTCTAAAATTAGAATTAGGTTGTAAAATTTAAATTTTAACTAGTACTATTAAGTTGAAAGACAAACGATAAAGCTAAACAACAAAACAGATGCACATTTGGAAGAAAAAGAAAGAGAGGAACTTGCGGCTCCATCATTTTGCTTATTCGGGAAATAATCCAAACGGTATATTTGCAAAAAAATAATAATTTATGAATATAAATTTTATGTACATGTTTTTAACGATCTAAAAGCAAATGCTGAAAAATAAACTTTGATGAAAAAACCCTAAAATCAACTCCAAATTTAAAGTTAAAAATTCAAATTTTGGCTGATAAGCATAAGCATTAGCGAAAAGATAGAGCTCTATGTGTTATTACCTGTAGCAGATGCAGACGGAGATGAGGAGGATGACGCCGACAGCGACAAGGTCAACCTCGTTGAAGCCCTTGGGGAGGCCCGGCACGGCAATCCGCCACTTGCTCGGCGCGTCGACGCCCACCGCCGTGCCGAGGTATGCCGTGAAGCTCCTCGCCACGGCGGCGTTGGAGAAGACGTACTCCATGATCAGGTTCGCCCCCGTCAAGAACGCCGCCAACTCCCCTGAATTATTATTCACCAACAAAAAAAGAACCACACTTGAGATTCACAAAAGAAGAACATGATCAAAACTCATCGAAGAATGCCAAATGCTACAAATCAAGTTACTACTTTGATGAGTAGTTTTCAGAGAGAATCAGTTAATTAATTACAAGCATGGTAGGAAAGAAAATTTTCAGAGCATTGTGAAAGGAAATCAATTGCATGCAAAATTACAGAGGAATGTCAGGATCTTTATCTTGGTGTTGCATGGTGGATGGTGAAAATGAGTGGGGTCTTGTGTGCATTTGGACGAAAAGAGCAAGGCCTTTGGGAGATGCAAGAAAGGGACTTCCAACATTATTTGGATATGGATGTCCGTATGTATGTGTGTGCGTGTGCATTAAAATTAGTTGAAAGTCACACTCAACTTTTTTCGAGAGATAGAGAGAGCAATAATACTTCTCTTTTTTTTCTTCTGTTGTTCTCCATGCTAGTAGAATCTACTACTGTTTTACTCCAGCATCAGTTGACAAATCAGTGTCAACCAGCAAAGCTTGTGTAAATTAGGATATTGTAAATCTTTTAAATCACAAGGGAGTTTTGTACTGTTGAACGATTGCTTCCCTCCTTAATTACTGTGTCTCTCTCTCTCTTTTTGACGATTTGGACGCATTTTATTTTACAGTTGGAAATGAGTTTTTTTTAATTCTTTACCCTGGCGGCAAAAAAGAAAGAAAGAAAACTTTTGACAAACACAAAGAAAACCAGTAAGCAGACAAGGAAAAACAGATATTCTCTTGGAAGAAAAAAGGGGAAACAAATCCAACCTTAAAAGTAAATGAAGAGCCAAAGTGTCCAGTATATGGTACTTTTTTGAAAAACTCAAAATTAGTTTTTAAAAAGCAAACAACAACTGCTAGATCACAAAAATGTACCAATCAATGACAACACAGGTACTACAAATTTTTATCATAAATATACTCCAAATGACTCGTGAGATACGAAAGGACAACACAGAAGAAGCAGGCTCAGAAGCGTCATGTTCATGAGACGACATCGCACTTGCACATGAAAATGCGCAAAAAAAAAAAAAGGTACGCTTCTTGTGAGGCTTTGATCAACTGGACAAGAGGAAGAAAAAAAAAAGATAGAGATATATAACCATCAAATATTTGAGAAAAGGAAATCTCTCTCTCTCTCTCTCTTAAAATTTTCGGCATGTCATTTCACAATGCCCATGAAAATAATCGCACGAACGAATTGAAAACCAGCAGAATCAGTAATAACAAACTAATTTTGATACCAAAAGATAAACGAACAGAAAAGAAAAAGATTTTGCATTGTTAGTTAGTTTTGAGTATATATGCATGGAAAGAGATAGGATCCGTTAAAATTGGCGTCAATGGCAACGATATCTATAACTGATATAACGGCCATGGCTGGCAGCTCACCGAAGGTGACGCGGAGGTAGCTGAAGGCGCCGCCGGCGACGGGCATGTCGACGGCGAACTCGGTGTAGCAGAAGGCGGAGAGGAGCGCGCAGAGGCCGGCAATGGCGTACGACACGACGACGCCGGGCCCGGCGTAGAGGCGCGTGGCGCGCCCCGTGGTGACGAACACCCCGGCGCCCACCATGCCGCCGAGCCCGAGCCCGACGAGGTCGTGCCACCGCAGCCTCCGCGCCATGCGCGCGCCGGAGCGCGCGCGCACCCGGCTCATCTCCTCCCCCGGCGACGTCGCGGCGCACGCGCGCAGCGCCAGCCGCCGCGGCGTCTGCGCCAGCGCGCGGCCGTAGGCGCGCAGGCTCGAGAACGAGCCGCCGGCGGCGGCGGCGCCGACGCCGCCGTTCGACGAGTCGTCCATCACCTGCACCACCAGCGCGCCCTTGTCCATGATGGCCGGCGGCGTTCCAAGAATCCGGCGAGCTCCTAGACACGGAGTGGTCTGGGTGCGCCGCGGCGGCGGTGCGTCGGGTCAGCGTGAATGCGGCGAGGGTGGAGGAGAGGCTCGAGGGAGGTATATAAAGAGTCGGATGTGGCGGGGACTTGGGTGTGGTAATTAACTTCTCGATCTCGTGCCATGGTGGCTCCTTGACGGCAAATTAACGGCCGCACGAAAAATTAATGTTTATTTTACATGGAGCCAACAAGTTTAGCTATTTAGATTGATCAATAATTTTGCATATAGTCAGGTGGATTACTATTACTTCACGTTTTATATGATTTTTTCTGAATTTTTGTATATTTATTTGTAAAAAAATCATGGTTTAGTGAGACGTTGTGGAAAAAAAAACAAAAGTCATGGCTTAGCTAACATCTTGCTTCCTCCATCGTAAAGTATAGTAATTTTTAGCTACTGATTTGAATAACTTATCTAAGTACATATAGCTAAAAATTACTATATTTTCAGATGAAAATAGTAGTTTATTTTAGCTCCGCCACTACGAATATTGTGATTTCTTTTATCTAAATCTTCTTAATTTCAACACCAATAGAATTTTTTTTAGCATATAAATAGGGATAAATGTCACAATTAAAGTAGTTAACGCTGTTGGCCTCTTCTTATCTCAACTCAGGAAATTATAAACGTAAGAATGTTTAGAATTTACGCTCTGTTTTGGAGAGCTCTAACTGGAAGAATGTTTAGAATTTGCTATATCCATAGCATAAGAAGCATTGTGATAATTGTGAGGGACCAAGGTCAAGACAATCAGCACATCGAACTCGATCGGCAAGAATTTACTTTGGAACAAGATTCTGTACGTTTAATATTGTACTGCTAGTGTTATAAGTGTCACATTATACTGTTTAGTGTTTAATTATTAAAAGAATATTGTGTCTAAATTGAACCTAACTGACTACAGCGATGGTAGCTGTATCATAGTACTGGTATATGGGTATATATAGTACCACTAAAAAGAACCATACATATAGAGAAGCATTTCGAGGATTTGAGCTAACGTGGAGATCTAGAAACAGTGACGTCGCAGGATTGGTTTTGAAGCTTCCATTGATATTATCCGCTTGAGACACGTTGCGAATCTTATTTTCTTCTTTGAGCGATAAGTTAGTTATCAGTATACTTTGTACCACATGTCTACATGTATGCCGTACAAAGAAGAAAATAGCTACTCCCTCTGTCCCAAAATACAAATATTTTTTAATAGTATCAAGTCAAATATTTTTAACTCTGAGTATTAATATAAAAAAGTTAAAAGATCAATAATATAAACTTGATGTTACTGGATTTATCATTAAACAAACTATCATAATATGCAACTCTTTTTATTTAAAACATCTCACTTATATACATATTGTTGGTCGTGGCTAATGGGCGGGTGATCACTCCAGGCGGCGATCACCCCCATCTCCTCTATACGCTCCTCTCCCCATTCCTCCTCCCTTTCTTCTCTTCCTACTACACCATAATTTTTTTAAAAAAATAAAAAAACAAAGTTGGAAAAAATTATGTATATAAATACTACATAAAAAAATATTTGAATTCAAATTCAAATTTGAAACGGGTATGTAAACTTTTGACTTATAAACTTTAGGTCTATAAACTAATATTTGATTCAAATTCAAATTTGAATCGGATATATATGTAAACTTTTGACTTATAAACTTTGGGTCTTTAAACTTTAGGCGTATAAACTTTAGATATATAGAAATACTATATAAAAAAGTATTTGAATTCAAATTCAAATTTGAATAGGATATATAAACTTTTGACTTATAAACTTTGGGTCTATAAACTTTAGGTGTATAAACTTTAGATTTATAGAAATACTATATATAAAAAATATTTGAATTCAAATTCAAATTTGAATCGGATATATAAACTTTTGACTTATAAACTTTGGGTCTCTAAACTTTAGATGTATAAACTTGAGGTGTACAAACTTTATGTGCATAAATTTACTAAAATAGAGAAGTAATGCGGTGCTAAAAAAGGAAACCACGTGGAGGAGGGGTGGCGATCGCCCGTTAGCCTTGTCAAAGTAGCATCTTGAAAACTGTGTTAAATTTCAAAAATGCTTATATTTTGGGACGAAGAGAGTAATTATGAAAACAATTAAAACAACAACAAGAATTCTAGGAGGAAGCAACATTTGTGAAGTCGTGGGTGCATAACTTCATCTACCATGATTCAAATCCTGATGCCACAAATATTATACACTCGCAAGTAGGCTTCAAGAGAAATTCAGTGAGATTAGTGATGTGTGTTGATGGTTTCCGTTTCTTTAGATGTGTATTAGAGTGCGTATTCGTGGGTGTGTAAGTGTGATGTTGTGTGTGCAGTGGTTTCTGCGTGTAAGGGGAAAAAAAAGAATGCTTTGCTATGATTAGCTTCAGGGTCTTCGATCTATCTTTTCTTTACAGGATCAATCATTGCTTGATTTTCGTAAGGTGTCTTTTGTTCTTCCATGAGCCATCAGATCCAAATTAATCAAAAAAACTCATCGTCTCTCTCATCAAGACATTTTCTTAAGCAACGAGGCTTCTCTCTTCAAATTTCAATTTCTTTCCCCCCGAACGCTCTGCCACCACCATCTCTAGCGGCTTACCCTGTTAATCAGAGTCTCCTTTTGTTGCCAGGTGAATAGCTAATTTAGTCCCTCAAATTTAACCGAAGGCTCAATTTAGTTCTTCATGTTTCATTTTGTCCATATAGGTCCTCTAAATATTTGTTTTGGCTTAAAATCATCCTTGAACTCACTTAATATGCTATATGGCTATTTCTAGTCAACAATTTTGTTAGAAAATGTCTCTTTTGTTCTTAATTTGTATGCAACTATACACTAGAAAAGAGAAAACCAAGATGAATAAACAATATTTTTACTTCCCATTATTTCAACATGTACACATGAAACTTGAGCCTAAGGCTATCGTATACACTTGCAAGTACATAATTTATTTTCGTTTTACATAAATTGCTATCCATTATCTATAAAAAAAAGAATTCATTGCACGCAATTTTTTCTGTTATATACGTGAATGAGGGGGGGGTATAATTGTCATTTATCTAGAGAGTTATTGGTTATGTGAGTTCAAGGATAAGTTGAAATTAAAATAAAAACTTGAAGGACTAATATGGACAGATTGAAACATCAAGAACTAAACTGAGTCTCATATGAAACTTGGAGGACCACTTTAGCTATTCACCCTTTGTTGCCTCCAAACTCCATCCATTGTTTGTGTATCTCATATATATGTTGTTATAGTGACACTGCATCTACCTCTTGCAGTGCCGCTCTACATCTCACCACCATTTTTCTCCTTTCCCGTTGTTACCATCCTAGAGGTTTTATGCAAGAGAGAAGCGAAATTGAGAAAATATCAGTTAATTGATGGTGTATGGCTAACCTTTAGATCTACGCCTCATCCAATTATCGGTGGTGGAGCCAGCAGAAACACGGTTGAATTTAGGTGGTGAAAATTATTTCTCGATTGAATTTAGGTGGCGAAGATTATTTCTCTATGATCGATAATATTTTTCGAGTATTTTCACTAATCGATAGTGGAGATGGGTCTGCCATTGCCAATTGTAACAGTGACACCCAATTTCTCGCGTGCGTTTAGGCTCTTGCAGCAGGGTCATGCCCATGTCGACCCGGCGGCGGCCGGCCGGCCGGCGATGTGTCACGTCGACCTCGATCGATCGATCGAATTGAAGCTTGCTGCTGACTGATCCGTCTCGAGCGGTGTGCCGTACGTGGCCACCAAATTGACCCATATCCATCACAACCTGATCTGACACGATGCATGTACTCAGGCTACAGTAGGATCTCAGGCTTCTCGAGGCCAGTCAGGCAGGCTGTTGCATCTTCCCTTCCCATTTCATCGAATGCACTCCCTGTTCCACTCCACTGTTGACTACTGCTACTCTCCCTCCTTTCTATAAAAAAACAAATTACTCCCTCCGTCCTATAATATAAAGGATTTTAGGTAGATATAACAAATTCTAGTGCAATGAATCTGGGCAGACCGTCTATCCAAATTTATTATATTAGGATTGATCAAATTCATCCAAAATCCCTTATATTATGGGACGAAGGGAGTGGTATTGTATTATCGGAGTATGATACACCTGAGTACTTTGAACCTGGACATACATCTGTCCAGATTGATTGTACTAGAATATATCATATATAGTTATAGATTTTCTTTTTTTAGACGGAGGGAGTAAGTAAACTTCTCCATGTTTTAAAATATAAGCACTTTTAAAATTATGTGTGAAGATTAGAAAAAAAAATAGTTGAACTAGTTATATATAATTGATCGAGATAAGAAAGTATTCTCTTCGCTCTACATTGATCATCGTATAACTAAAAATCAGAAATTCTAAATTAATCATCCTATAACCATAGCTCCTTCATTTGACGTGCAATATTATTGCATCAATGCATGCCATTAAGTCTACATGCATGTACATACACATTTATGCATGCGGGAGTTAAAGTTTGTTTTTTTATTCTTTCCTATCACATACTCGCATTAAACAAAAGTGTTGCTTGATCATGGTGAGAAAATTTATATGATGATCAATATAGAATGATGATCAATATAGAATGGGAGTAGTAGAGAAATTAAATAAATGATGATTGTGATTGACAGAAAGGAAAGTGTACCGGTGAAAAATTGTTATATTTTAAAGTAAATTTTGAATGCTGTAAAATGAAAGGAGAGTATAAGTAGTACTACAATTCTACTTCACAATTTGTATTTTGTTTTTGACAGGAGAGTTTTATTATTATTTTTGACAATGCGGCCCATATGATGATCGATTTATATATGAGGGCAGCTGTCAACGTGTGTGTTCCAGGGATGGAACCACCATTATCCACGGTCGGACGTACGTACGCTCCATCACGTTGCTAGCTAAGTAGCCGCTGGATTTTCCTGTGAAAACAGCTTGTGCTAATAGTGCTAGTAATTACCACAAAGATCAGCTTTTAAATTGTCTGGGCTCCACGATCGATGCTCCTGACGCGATTATATATCTGTGTCTCTGCTACTACTTCCTCCGTTTCACAATATAAGTTATTTTAGCATTTTTCACATTCATATTGATGCTAATGAATTTAAATAAATATATATATCTAGATTTATTAGCATCCATATGAATATAAATAATGCTAGAATAACTTGCATTGTGAAACGGAGGGAGTACCTTTTTAAAGACAAGTGTTTTGTCAGGGCTTCAGCTTCAGATCTTTATCAACTAAAACTAAAGCTAAACCAAACAATAATAAATTCTCAGTGTTTGTATAAGAATGAAGTGCGTGGATCTATTATGCAAAATAGAGTAATCCACAATTCTTAACTCCATATCATAGAGCTAGATTTTTCTTAACTCCACGATTCTAACTCCATATCAAATTAGGGAAATGTTTGGAAAGCTTCTGGAGACTGCAACTTCTGGTAAAATTGGAAACTCATCCAAACATCCATATCTCGAGAAGTTGTAGTTGTTCAGAAAATGAACTAGGGATGGCTAAGTTTAGTCCATACTAAAATTGGAAGTTTAGTTGAAATTAGAACGATGTGATAGAAAAGTTAAAAGTTTGTGTGTGTAGGACAGTTTTGATGTCATAGAAGTTTTGATGTGATGGAAAAGTTGAAGGTTTGAAGAATTATTTTAGAACTAAACACGGGGTAGCTAGAAATTAAAAGGTGAAAAATTCAACTTCACTATATTTTTAAAAGCTTGCTGTCAACCAGGGCCGAGTTTAGTTCCAAACTTTTTCTTCAAACTTCCAATTTTTTCATCACATAAAAAATTTTCTACACATAAACTTTTAATTTTTCTGTGACATCGCTTAAATTTCAACCAAACTTTTAATTTTAACGTGAATCTTGTAGAATCTTGTACGTGTCGAGTACGACGGCACCAATAGCAGAGATCTCGGACGTGTGCAGTCTGCTCCAGTACTGCCCAACACTGTTAGACAGTTGATTCAACAACACTGTTTTGACCTTGTACTGTTCTGATCAGATGACTCGTGATGCGTTACTGGTACTAAGTACTGTACTCCATCCGTACACAACTACTGTGTAAGTGACGGTAGTAAAAAAAGCAGTAGTACTAGCAAAAAGAAAACATAGTACAACTCAGATGATGTTTGTTGTACCAATAACTACTAGTAGGAGTACTTTTTTTTCATATTTATTAACATAAATAAAAAAATTGACTGGTTTCTCTTTACAATGATGTTTGCTGTAATTTTCCTTGTTGGGATATTAGGGCACGTCACATCGAATATACAGACACATGTTTAAAATATTAAACATAGACTAATAACAAAATAAATTATAAATTCCGCCTATAAACTGTGAGACGAATTTATTAAGCCTAATTAATTCGTCATTAGCAAATGATTACTGTAGCACCATATTGTCAAATCATGTAATAACAATTAGGCTTAAAAGATTCGTCTTGTAATTTACACACAATCTAGGTAATTTACTTTTTTTCTATATTTAACATACCATGCATCTGTCCATACATTCGATGTAATTGGGTGAAAAGTTTCTGCGTCAGAACTAATCATGGCCTCATTTCTAGTGTCTGCTCCATTTGTCCAAGATAAGCCAATTACTCACATCCCAAGAGAGTTTCAGTAATGAGATAGAAAGACTAAAGTACCCTTCACTAATGGTAGATAATGGTATTAAAGGTTTAAAACTCCTTGATTTACGAACCAAGGTTAGTTTAGAAGATAAGAATTGATTTATTTTGGAACAATATTCATGTACTCTCAGTTGTCAAATCAAGGTGTATCCTTTTTACTCCTTGAATATATCTTCCCTGCCTACATACAATTACTACATTCTTATTAATAAAGGGTATTTTGATTTTGTTTTTCTCTATGCTAATTTGGGACATATATAGATAGTACAGGAGTGGTATATCAAAATGTTTTTGAGTTTATTTCAAGTCAAATCTCTTTAATTTTCGTTTAACTTTATAGAAAAATTTAGCAACATCTACAACATCATTGGTCCCATCAAATCCAACATTTTCATTATTTTCTTTAAAAAACATTGCTATATTTATTCTTTTATAAACTCAATTAAATTTAGAAAGTATATTTAGAATAAATTGAAAACGTTTTTTTTAACGAATCGGCAAAGTGCCAATTTCATTTAATAGAGAAGGAGTAAACTTTATAAGTATGCGAGGGAAAACAAGGCTGAGGACCTTCTGTCCACACGAGCTAAAAGTTTAAAAAGCGAGCCAGCTACTAAGGTACCACACACTGGCCAACGATCACATTTTGGCCTCCTCTTTAATTTTAGTAAAAGACTTTCCGATGATAACTTCTTATGTTGGAAAATTCTACGATTTCTTTCGTTTTAAATTTTCTTACGAGACCACGAGTTAGCGTACGTTGAAGCTAGCACTCAAAACGTTTTTTAAAATATAGAATAGGTGGAGTAGTAGTGTAGTACTCCTATACTTCAGTGTTTAATGAAAGTCAGTATACCTACCGCAAAGAATCTGTGTAGGACAGGAGTAAAATATGGTGCTACGGAGTACATATGAATTGTTTGACCTAGCTATTTATACTACTAGTTTGTTGCATCCACATGTTTAATTAAGATAGTCCTGTTGATGCCTGCACTACAATACGGAGTACCTGACAATATAGGAAAGCGTATCATGCATCTTAATACTATATCTTAATTATGTACTGCCAAATTTCTCGTGATGAAATATATATATTGGTGGTGCTATATAAGTTAGCTAGCTATGTTGAGTTATTTATCTGGCATGTGTATTATGGCATGTACAAAGGTAGACTATATTTATACAATAGTTGAGGAAAAAAAAAACTCTTACTCTCCCTCCATCTCAAGATATAACAACTTTTAGCTCTCAGAATTTATCTCAAAATATAATAACTCTCTACCAACATTCTCTTCCCGACCAATCACAACCCTCCACCATTCACTTTTTCTACCTACCTCCACTAATCATCCAATCACAATCCTCCACCACTCACTTCTACCTACTTTCTTATAACCGTGTCTAACTCTAAAACTTCTTATATTCTGGAACGGATGGAGTAACAATTAATGCACCAAAATAATTTTTTTTACAACCCATCTTTCCTTTTGTCCAACCCATGCAACAAAATTTTCATCGACAAAATTGATGACATGGAAGAGAGAGAGAGGAAGAAATGGAAACATAGTTGTTACGCATAATGATAACAAAGAGTGACCATTCTTACACACTGTTGTACATGCCTTTTTAAACTTTAGGGGTATGGATGCCATGCCCCTTATTTTGCGCTCAAGATGCATGCATGCATTGATCTCTGTATGCTGGATTTTTCTCTTATTGTGGTCCATTAATTATTGCATGATCTCTGTAGCTTTGTTTAATCTAACTGCAAAGCCTAAAAAAAATGTATGCTAGTTATTCGCATCGAATGATATCTTCAAAAGCTCCCATGCATGTACAATTTCAACAGTGATATCTCTACAGTAGTACTATATATCATAGACCTACGTGTTAAAACCGTTCTTAGGCTGAATTCGGGAGGTGAAGCTAGAAATTCCACCTCCCCGCACGAAAACAGTGTTACCTATTTATACGTGATTAATTAAGTATTAATTAAAAAAACTTAAAAAATATATCAAAATAATTTTATAAAGCAACTTTCATATACAAAACTTTTGCAAAAACGCACCGTAGCAGTTTGGAAAACGTACGTACGGAAAAAAAATTAATTGAGAAAGAAGGGGGGAAGACGTAGCCTTATTTAGTTAGTCTGCTTAATCTTTTATGCAACAATAATCTTCGATGAATCTTGACTATATATCATAACAATGACATATAAAAAGGTCAAAAATATAAAATATGCACTATAATATATTAATAAGGGATTTTTTTAAAAAAGATTTTTTTCATATATGTATATATGCATTGGGTTAGAACTTTTTTCCCGGATCGCTCCTAGATCCGCCTATGCATCATAGACACAAAGAGACGGCTGTCTGAAAACCTCTTTTTTTTTTTTCTTATGGTTATGCTTATCAGGTAAATTTAGAATTTTTAATTTTAAATTTGGAGTTGATTTTATGGTTTTCTCATCGAAATTTATTTTCCATCCTTTGATTTTAGCTCGTTAAGAATATGTATATAAAAGTTTCATTCACATTATTTTTCGTTTACAAATATGTCATTTGGTTTATTCTCCGAATAAGCCAATCGATGGGACCGTGAGAACCGTCTCTAATATAGCACTAGCACAAAGCCACACTCTTTCCAAAGTGAAAACGGCATACACGAGCACACAGCTTTGCTGCTCAGTATAACAATAATTAAAGTTACTACTGGCGAAGTTAGAACGTATATAGTATATCCACAAATTAAAGGCCTCTTTTAGAAGCTGACGATATGATCACTTCGTATAGATGAATGACAAAGATTGGCTCAATAATATGCATGCATGCCATTATCCTTTTTTGATTCTCCAAACGTGTGTGATTTGCATTGATCACATCACTATGTAGATATAGAGTTAATATAGTACCTACGTACTCATATGAACTTGCAGCATGGGGAAAGCTTCTATCAATTGGAGGCATATATTTATGTTCACAAGGACATCGGTATATATTCGTCGTTGTTGCTACATCACATATAGGATATCGACAAATTATATATTCAGGAACATATATTCTTCAATGCATGCATTCTACCTGTTTGAATAATTTGCAGCATATAGTAGTGTTCGATTTAATTAATTATACATCCATGCATGGCAATTAAGTGATGCAGTGTATAGTTCCAACCTCTGCCTTAATCAAGGGCACATGAACGAACCTCGGTCTTGATTCTAGTATTAATTAAACTGAAGATCATGACAAACACACTTTATTAGCTATCCTTTTTTTGCAAATCACAATCGTTTGATGCTACAATTTTTAAGTACCAACATTAATTAATTAGTAAGAATTGATTAAAGTCTTTTCACAACAAAACTTTGATGCTGATCATGCATCTACCTAGCTAGCAAAAAGCATTGGCTAGCAGCTGGGAACCTCAGAAAGCTATGGTAGCTTGAGGTATCCTGCAGCCATGCACGCCAACAGTAGAGATCATCTTTAATTTGCTTTAAGGCGTCTTCGTCGTCTCTTATAACCTGAAAGAAACTGAAGGAGATCAGCATATCTATCATGCAGCAGCAGGCACCAACTTTGTTAATTGTTGCTATCTGCTAATACTGCTACTACCACCAATTAGTAGTAGTAGTGGTAGCTGCCTCTTCCCAAATGATTATGCCCCAAAAAAGCTGGCTCGAATTGAGTCGATCAATCAGTACCAATCTGGAACAACAAAATCTTACTACTCGGGTTCTTGCATGCCTCTGATCTGATCCTTAGCTAGGCTTCATGCACATGCATATATATGAATTCAGACATGCAGTCAACATTAATATTGCTGGACTCAACTCAAATCTAGCTCCAATTAAAGGGATATAGTTCATTAATAACATCATTATGTCCAAGCTATCTCCAGCAGCTTTATTTCCAGTCTAATCCACACACATCACTTTCAGTTTCAGAACGATCAAAAAACAGCTAAATTGAATCCACAGATTTAATTTCAGATCAGAGCACATTCACTACTCTCCTGGCAATTGGTGACAGGGCAATCACTTCGATAATGATGTGCGCACTGGACGCTAATTATAATCTTAGAATTAATTCTAGATACGGATCCAAGATATAGACTACACGAGCAAAACTGACGATCACTCGTACGTTCTAGCTATCCATTAATTGGCACTAAAGAAACAGTGGGCGGATCACCACAGAATTGCATGCATGATCATATCATATCGCTAGCTGATCGATTTGGTTAACCGAAATGACGACCATATATACAAGTATATATAAAAGACAGGGTGTTGTCAAGTCGTTAATCTCATCGCCTGTAGCTAGCTAAGCTACAGTTGCAATGGCAACATGCATAACTCGATCGATAATGGACGCCAGAGAGAAGGAAAGGCTAGCTAGCAGTTCTGAGCTGCAAATTAAGCCTAGCTATCTACTATACGAAGGGAGAAGTGACGGCGCCTGATGTAGAGCATGAAAGTAATTGAAGTACAAGGCGATCGAGCAAAAGAGGTGGCCCAAAAGAGTTAGGTTTCTGTAGAGGCATATATGTTCAGCTAGCCAGCAGCTGATGCTGATTCATATATGATACAGTACTACTCTACTTGAGTAGATCGATGGTGGTTCAATATTGGTGCATGGGAGTCTAGGTGTGTGCAGCTTGTGATAGCTTAATTAGCTATAGATGACTCATCCATTATCTAGAAAAAAGCTATAGATGACTCATAGGCTTGGGCGCCAGTGGTGGAGCAGGGGCACCATCCAGCCAAGATGACTAATAGTGTTTTTTCGGTATCAAAATTTTTATAGACGTCGGTTGTTAGTAATAGAGGCGGCAGCAGTGTAGCCTGTATGTAGCTGCCTGATCTGCCCGGGAGCTGGCTCCACCGCTGGGCCTGGTGAAAAAAAATGATCCATAGTAATATAAGAAGAAATTGAGCCTGATCGATAGTATTGGCTGCCATAGTACAGCTTAGTCAGCCAGCCTTGATCTACACTAAACAGCTGATTTAATACAACTGCAACAAGACCGTGCAGTTTGTTGGCTGTTGTAGCCAGCACAAAGGATCAAGGTCATTACATGCATCTCCTTTCCACTACACATAAATCTTGGTTCTAATGCATATTTTGTTTCTCAATACCTTCTCTCTTTTTTTATTTTTAGTTGCGCTTGTTAGTGTAGTGGTAGAGGTGTATCGTTTCAACCTTGTGTCCCATGTTGAACTAACCGCATATTCACACTATCTTCTTAAAATTATTCGACACAAAGTTTACTTTGGTTATCTTTAAGATTTTTTTCAATACTATATTTTTTCCATCTTATGTAATAACCAGTTTCAAATATTAAAAAATAGGGGCAATTGAAAATTTACCACTACTTTGAATCGTTATAGCAAGACTGCCACTAGAAAAATACAAAAATGCCACTAGAACTATCATTCGAGTGACATCCTTGCAAAATTGAAAAAAAAGGTGGCAAATTTACAAATGCCCCTAAAAAAAGGACTACAGTACATGTTCATGATAACTTATGAAAATCGTAAAATAATTAAGTGTCAGATACATATAACCGACTGAATTAAGACAAATATAGGGTTACCACAAATGCTATATGGTTGCTCGGTTCTCGGTTTGGGCACGGGTGCTCCGCTGCGACATGATCTCCACAACCTCACCACGAGACGGTCCCCATAAAAAATTCCTTGTCAGTCATAGCAAGGAGCTCCAAGGGTACCCCCACACAGTGGAAATGTGACTTATTAGTGATTTATTCTACGTGGAGTTTTTTTTAAGAAGGAAACTCAGTTGGTGTAGTTTGTACTACTACTGCCCTTATAGCCTCCTAGGGCTATGATCTTGTACTTTTTTTTCTGTTATATCAACATAAAATTAAAACCCTGCATTGTCTCGTGTGGTTGGTTAATAAAAAAGTTTAACACAAATGTGATACTCCCTCCGTTTCAAAATGTTTGACACCGTTGACTTTTTAGCACATGTTTAACCGTTTGCCTTATTCAAAAACTTTTGTGAAATATGTAAAATTATGTGCCTACATAAAAATATATTTAACAATGAATTAAATGATAGAAAAAGAATTAATAACTACTTAAATTTTTTTAATAAGACAAACGGTCAAACATGTGCTAAAAAGTCAACGGCGTCAAATATTTGGAAATGGAGGTAGTATATAGGCCGGCCGGCAGGGATGGGCCGGGCGCCGTGACTTGCGCGCCGATGTTCGGTACCTACCGGTCGCCGGCCTGTACTCTAACAGCAAAAGCCCCTAGCTATAGCTACTTCCATGAGTACTGTAGCAGTGTAGTGCAACAAAGGAAGCAATCAATCGTACTCGTACGTTAGTACATCGAGATGCACACAACGACAATATCCATGATCGATCGGTTGTTGGAACTAAAGAGTAGTACAAAATCCTCCTTCAAAAAGGACGACGGCTACTACTAACGTGTAGTACTACATTACAATCCAATATATGCTGAATCGATGCATGATGTCGGCTGGCTAGCTTAAGATTGGTTGTTTCAGCAATTTGTTGGCCCTGAAAGGAAGCTTGTCCCAGGCTCCATGGACACACACTGCAAACAGACGACAGCAGGAAGCTAAGCTAGTACCCCAAGAGATTCCATTGGCCACCATTACCATCCAACGAGCAAGGAGCTTGTCAAGGAGGACGACATGTACATTGCTAGCCATGCACCCATATCTGTCTCTCATCCAGTTGCCTCAACTTGACACAAACAGCACAAAGTGAGCTAGCTAAGCTACCTCCTACAGTTCTTAGCTACTCCAGTTAATTAGCTAGCTGGCCAGCTCGATCGATCTCTGCTTTTGCTTGCGACAGTGGCAACTGGCAAGATTATTAGCATGTACTTCTAGGTAATAGTCAATTTGGCAGAGTGTGTGAGTACTCCCTCCATTCCAAAATAAATACAGTTTTACACTATTTATGTCTCACGTTTGACCGTTCGTCTTATTTGTAATTTTTTTACGATTAATATTTTTATTTTTATTAGATGATAAAATATGAATAGCACTTCATGTGTGACTAATTTATTTTAATTTTCTCATAAATTTTTCAAATAAGACGGACGGTCAAACGTCGGACACGAATTCTCATGGCTACACTTATTTTAGAGCAGGTACAATAGCAGGCTATAAGCCGGCTATAACCATATATCGAGAAGAAAAGAGAAGAGAGAGAAGAAAGCGGGCTATAGATTTGTAGCCGGCTACAACACGGACTTCAAGATGTTATGTGTGTATGAGAAGTGGGACCGGGTATTAATAGTGTAGTATATTTTTATAGTTAACTATTGTATGAATAAGTTATTAGATTGGCTATAGATGTTTTGGAGCCGTAGTTGGCTATATACTATTGACCTTGCTCTTAGGAGGGAGGTGGAGTAGTATCAAACAGCAAACTTTTTTTTCATTATGGTGTAATGATATCTGCATTATTAATTCAGTGGCTGGAACAGTCAGCCGACAAACTATGATCAGAGTCACTGAGGCTAGCACCTACTGTAGCTAGCTGCATCCATGCGATATGATCAAGGCAGGCAGGTCCAATCAGGAATCATATTGGTGAGCAGATCGATCAGCACTACGTACTAGTAGTAGCTAGCTAGTCCCTTTGTTTCACAAATATAATGGATTTTGAACTTCTTTATTTGTTCATCAATATAAAAAAACTTTAGGTACTACTACTATTTTCTCAATCCATTTAATAACCAATATATTTGGCTCTTACTGATAACTGTACCATTAGAGTAAGTACAATAGCAGGCTACAAGCCAGCTATAAGCACATGTGGAAGAGATAAGAAAGAAGAGAGAAAGAAAGTGGGCTATATATTTGTAGCCGGCTACAGCATATACGGATTCCAATACGTTATATGTGTATGAGAGGTGGGACCATATACTGATGGTGTAATATATGTTTATGAGTAACTGTTGTATGAATGAGCTATTAGATTGACCATATATAATTTGGAGCCAGTAGTTGGATATACTAGACGTCATCCATTTTCAGTTAAGCAAAATTTAATTAGGAGTTGTCAAAGTAATTCCACCTTAACTTTAAACACGGAAGAAATATTACTTCCATCTTAAAAATATAGTAACATGGTACAAGATGAACACATAATACTATTACGAAATTAAATGTTTAATTTGATGCTAATAATAAAATTACATGTGTATAATTTTATAGTACTAAATTATAATATTTTGGGACAGAGGGATCCAGGTAGGTATAGGCCGACCGTGCACGCGCGCCCATTGGAGCATGCAGAGCTCTTTCAGAATGGTATCTGGTCCATTGGGCCGGCCAGAGTCTCGGCCAATGGATCACTTGCTATCGTAGCTGTAACTGTAAGCTTTGCTTGATGCTATACACAAGCAACTTGTGCATTGCTACGACATCAATCAATCGACCTGTGTCGACGAGCTAGCTAGCGGCAGAGAGAATAATATTTTGCATGGCCAAAGTGATTAACCGATCGCTTCGAAAAAAAAGCAAAAAGGAAAAAAAAAGAGTGATTATGATTAGTGGCCCGTGTGACGTGATGTGATCATTGACGAGACAGAGTGCATACAGCTTGTTATAATAAACTGTAAAGCTTTATATTAGCGGATCACTGTATTATAAACCAACGCGTTTATTACCGAATCCCCGAATCTATTCCATATCCTTCTCATAGCAGTAAAGATATGAGTAGATACAAAACACTCACGTTCTTCTCCTTTATAGTAAAGTAGACAATTGACGCAAACGATATAGGGTGAAACCTCTCTCTTTATCTATATATCCTACAGTTGTGACCATTAACATGTATTGAGTCACATTATTTAGAAAGAAGAGTCATTGGATCATTCTCATGCTTAATCACAACCATTTATTTGGTACTTCTTCCGTTTCACAATGTAAAACTTTATATCATTGCCCACATTCATATAGATGTCAATGAATCTAAGCATATCTATGCGTCTAGATTTATTAACTTCTAAATGAATATGAGCAATGCTAGAACGTCTTACAATCTGAAACGGAGGGAGTAGCTATTATTTCTCATTAATTGGTATATAAGTCGCCATTTAGTGATTTAGTTAGTGCATAATGTTATTGCCATAAGGAAGTTGCATATCACCTATTTTTGACACCACTGAATAAAACTTTTATAGTCGATATCATCTTATATATAACCTTTCTTATATCTATATGTATTGAAGTTTTGCAATTGTATTGTACACACCAATATCCCACTACACCACGTGGAGTGTCATCATCTAGTTAGATATACTAGAAAAAAATGCTCGTGCGTTGCAACGGGTGAAGACTATTTTAATCTTATTATTGTTGTATGGTTTAGTTAGAGTAAATTTACTATGAAAATTCGATTGAATTTTTTTTAGAAAATCATGAGCTGTAATTAGAAGTTCAACTTTCGTCTCAAGTTAGCATACGAGTTTTTTAAAAGATATTTGTTATGTGACTCATTTTGTATTTTCAAAAACGAACAAACATAAAATTGGACTCAAACACGAATATATTTTTCCAAAAGCCAACGAAATTAAAAACTGACTCAAACAAAAATGACGTACCAAAGTACGATAAAAATGTTTTCAATTTTTATAATAATAGAGATAGAGAAGAGGTATATTCTTACCCTGCTTCTGTAATGCTGTATATATATGCTTTGATGAAGATAAACCTTCTCTCTACTCTACTCTGATTCGATCCACGAGAAACCTATCTTCAGATTTGTTACACAACACCGCTAATACATAATTATTCAATGGCCATTATTAGCTATGAGGTTTAGATGGCCCAAGATGTGCCTGATCAATGATACCCAACACTTGTGGGCCTCACGTGCGCCATATTTCTCGTCCCGGCCCAACAAAAGCGGGGCCTCAAGAAGGAATAAGTTCACTTTTGGTCTCTCTATTTGTCGCGCAGTCTGGTTTTCGTCCCTAAACCGCAAAACCGGGTACGACCCGTCCCCCAACTTACAAAAACCGGGCAAAGAAGGTCCCTCAGCGGTTTTGGTAGCGGTTTTGGCTGACGTGGCGCCTACGTGACTAATTTGACTTGGTCTTCATCTGACGTGGCATTGACGTCACACTTACATGGCAATTCGAACCGGGAAAATAATAAAAAATGATAGGATCCACGTGGGCCCCACATGCCATCTTCACACCTCCCTTCTTTCCCCTTCCCTCTCCCCTCTCATCTTCTTCTTCCCTCTCCCTCTCTTCATCTCCTCTTCCGCAAGCGAGCGAAGCGGAGGAGCGACGACGCCGTGTGCCGCGACTGGCGCTGCTTGGCCACCTCCCTCGACTTCCTCCTCACCCACCACCGCCACCAGCTGTCGCACCCGCTCGTCTTCGGCTGCACAAGGTGGAGGAGCAACGCTGCCGCCGCCGCCGCCGCCGATGCCGCCGTGGATTCTGTTGACCTCGGCCACCACCTTGATGAGCTAGTGCGTGACAGGGATCTTGTCGACGGGGGATGGACCACCGGAGGAGCAGTACCGCGGGCGGTCATCGTCGCTGGAGTTGGCGCGGTAGAGCTTCTTGACGAGCTCTTCTTCTTCTTCTCCTTCTCGCCGGAGCTGGAGACGACGGCGTACCTCTCCATCTTGCACGCGAATAGCCCCATGAAGGCGTGCTCCACCGGCCTGTCCCAGTACTCCGTCTTCTCCCCCATCGGCGCCGGCGACGTCGCCGCGCACCGAAAGCCGCCGGACGCGAGCACAGCGCCACCACTAGTGCCAACAGCAATGTCGCCGCCATCGTCGTCCTAGCACATCTCAGCCTCATGCCCTCAGCTACGACGACGCACGTCCAAATGCGGCGCCTCCTTCTCCCCCAACTCGCCACCGCTGCCGCCTTGATCTGGTGTTCCTACTCCACTAATTCCTTTACCATCACAAACAACCGAATGAAGTCAATTGAACGAAGAGAAAAGCCAGTCATAGTACTAATCAATCCCTCAAAACAAGCGATTTAGAGTGGAACTACGAACTAAAACAAAGCATGAGCGATCAGAAGCTGCTCCGCATCCTACAAGCTAATACAACCATTCATCAATCACCCAGACCGAAATCAGAGAAAGGGGAAGAGGTGGGACCTGGACGGGGAGGGCGTCCATGTTAGCGCGGAGCGCGACGACGGGGGGAAGGCCGGAGCCGACGTCGGCGACGACGCCGGTGCTGGTGACCACGCGGGCGGTGAGGCCAAGCCGCTCCAGCTCGTGGCAGACGAGGGCGCTGGTGCAGTGCTCCCGGAGGTGGAGCGCCTTTCCCTCCCACCCGCTGCTCCTCTCCCTCCCACCCGCCGGCCGGGCGTGCGTCGCCGCTCCTCTCCCGTCGGCCGGCCCGACAAGCTTGCGTCGGTCGCCCTCTCCACCGGCGCGGCGCTACCGCCGGCCACAGGATGCCATCTACATAAGCAAACAAAAAAAAGAATGAAAAAGAAAAGAAAACGATAGATAGAGAGAAGAGAGTAGGGAGGATGACATATGGGGCCACATGGGTCCCACTTTTTTTAATTGGCGTGGGTCCCACGGATTTTATTATTATTTTATTGAATTGCCATGTAAGCGCCACGTCAGTGCCATGTGGGACGAAGACCTAGCCAATGGAGTGCCACGTAGGCGCCACGTCAGCCAAAACCGGGGACAATACTACCGAGGGACTTTGTTTGCACGGTTTTGTAAGTTGGGGGACGGGCTGTACCGGTTTTGCGTTTCAGGACGAAAATTAGACTGGGCGACAAATAGAGGGACCTAAAGTGAACTTATGCCATGATCCCTTTCCGGACCAGTTACGGGCCTCACTTTTATCCCCATTCGGCCCATATTAATTATGGTTCACGTTCGATGCATGGGCCGCACGCTAGTCTTAAGTTGGGCCGTTCCGGCCCAACCTAAAAGAGCCACAGCCCTCCGCACGTTGCGGGCCGCATGCTCGCCGTAATCTCCTTGCGCCCTACATGACCATTCCGGCCCATCATATATGGGCCGCACTTTAGGTTAGACCCCCGTGAGGCCGTGACGGCCCACACGCTTGTCGCAAAAAAAAAAAAAAAAAACACGAGCGGCGGTGGCCGCCGGCGGCGGATCGCGCTTGTCCGGCGATCCAAGATTGATTGATTATTCATCACTGCAGATGCAATGATCTGTCATCTCATCCTCCTTTTCCATTTTCATAATCAATTATATGCATCCAAGATTGATTGATTATTCATCACTGCAGATGCAATGATCTGTCTGCCTGGATCCTAAACAATTGGTACGTACCTAGTTCGAGGTATCCGTCCATGGTATCCAGCAGATTATGCATTGATGAACATCTGGTTGTTAAATTCTCTCGCTGCATATTGCCATGGATGCATATGATTATTAGTATCTAAATCACAAGTGGAGTTGGTGACATTGGACATTGGGAGTTGGTTGAATGAACGGTTTTGTTTTTGGACTTTCAGGATTGCCGGTTGTTCATTGACCATAACCTGACAACTCAGATGAGATGATAGATTGCATATGGCATGAAATCCAACAGCCTAGCTAAGCTGCAGGTGAGCAGGTCATAGTTTCAACTCCTTAATTTTCATGTGTTTGTTTCTGTCTGTTGATTACTTGTGTGAGCTTTCTACTGAACTAATACATCTTGTGATTTGTTGAAAAGCATAATCAGTGTTTATGTACTACTACTGCATGTTACCGCTGCAAAAACAACAACAAAGTATATAATTAAATTTGTCTAGCACTGGTTGTTACAAGTCAAAGAGTTGTCAAGTCGAAACGAATCATGCCACTTTTCAATTGATTATATGTGGATGCCATCATGCTCATGCACAAGAGGAACTGCTAAC
This sequence comes from Oryza glaberrima, assembly GCF_000147395.1. NCBI lineage: Eukaryota > Viridiplantae > Streptophyta > Magnoliopsida > Poales > Poaceae > Oryza > Oryza glaberrima. The sequence continues at coordinate 2,430,334 of NC_068336.1, read as the reverse complement.
CTGAACAACCAACCGCTTTGTAGAATAATATAATAATATTGCTGTTAGTTACAAAGGCTACTGAGAAGCTGAGTCATCTGAAAGCAGTGGAATCCCTTCGTTAATGACAGTATGATGCTCAGTCACTCTGCTAGCTTCTCTCAATTCAAGCATAAACAAGTGTATGTCATAAACTCACTGTCACAGTGAAAAAGGTTGTGACATGAAGGATATGGCAACTACTAACAAATAGGAGTACTGTACATATGACCACAGCCTCTTTCGTATACAGTCAAAATTTAATTTTTTTTGTTTAGTTTCAAAAAAAAATATTTTTTTCTTACAACTTAATTTTAGATTTGACTAGAAAATTAGCGCGCTATGTAACATGTGTAAATTTTCCAGAGTGTGTTTAGAATATGAAAAATTTACAGGATTTTTTATGAGTTATCTCGATTTTCATCAAATATTCTATTTTGCATATCATCCTATTAGCCTAATCTCCTGCAGTATTTAAGTTTCGATTAACGATGCTCATGCAGCGTTTAAGTTTCGATTGATGATGGACTATAGATGAAACTGGTGTATAACAATTATTTCAGAGCTTAAATAAATGGATTAAATATTATAAAGTTGATGTATTGATTTAAAACAAATCAAATAATAAACCATAAGCTTGTGAAGCATGCCCTTGATAATCCATAATAGTAAGAGGAAAAAGAACACACCTAAGTCTTTTGCTTCATAATTATCTTATCGATAAAAATCTATTCTCATACAGATTTTAAAAGAAGAAATTATAGTACAAAAATCCGAAGAGGGCTAAATCCGTATATACTCCCTCCGTTTTTAATAGATGGTAAATTCATGCAAATGTATAAGATATAAATCTTGCTTAAAATACTTTGAGTGATAAAACGACTTAAAAAATAAATTATAATTACATAAATTTTTTAATAAGACAAATGGTTAAACGTTTGATAAAAAATCAACGGCATTATCTATTAAAAGCCGAAGGTAGTATGTTTAATTGGAAGTTACCAGGATATATCTGTTCTGACTCATAGTAAAAATATTTCAGTCACTACCGTATATTTATGTTGTCTTCCTCGATGCCGCTTTTCTCTTCGTCGCGTCACTTGTATTTGTAAGAGCCGGCCCTCTGCACCTTTTTTTTACTGGATTTATATTTTTTCCCAAAACAATTATGATTTATCTTCAATGAAACAGTTTAATGCCTCTTGGAGCCTAGATGTTGCAAACAGCTAGATAGTTGGAAGCATCTAGAATCTGTAATTTTTCTACTGGACACTTTTTCCCTCTAAGATTTATCTTAAAGTTCAAGTGGCACATGTGTACCAATAAGCTGGAGAAAGGTAGAACTATACAGATGGACACGTGGAAGGATTTCTAAGGTGTCTAGCTAAATTTTGAGGCTGCCACGTGGCCCAATGGTAAGCTAGAATCTTGGCCTTGAAATCGGTATTAAAGATTTGGGGTATTTTCATTGCGGTCTATTTTATGACATTGGCTTTTAAACCCTAATAACACAAATATAATATTTTTCATGTAAATTATTTTTACGAGCTTTATTCATTTTTTTCACTACTTATCAGGTATCTCAAACCATCAAAGTATATCAAGCAAAAAACAAACTCTGTCCTAATCTTATAATCACAGTGAAAGGGTTGTGTGACATGGAGAAGGATGTGGCAACAACTACTAACAAATTATGAAAGCTCAGAGTCACTTCAGAATTAAGTGTGGTATACATTTCGCACTGTTGGATTAATTTGAGATCTGACCAAGTGACCACACTTAATTCTGAAGCTAATCATGCTTTTCAGATGGTTCGCATGCAAAGAGTGGAGTGGAAAAAAAGGGAAAAATGTATAGCGACATACAGTGATACAGGTCTCTACCGTCTTAATTAAACCTCGAAAAAAAGGACCATCAAGATTAGGAGAGCCACACAAAAAGCACAGATGAAAACGAAATTAACCAACCAATCGGCTTAATTGCTCCTGCGCTGCGTGTACATGCATGCACCACATCCAAGAAAGTTGGACGGAATACTGTATTTACAACAGGGTTTACAAAACCGACGCGAAACCAGACTTCCTGCGTGACGCACGAGAACATAAATCGCTCAATTTTCTCCTCAAATTCAAAAAAATAAATTTCAAAACTGAATTTCAAATTCTGACAAATTTTGACCGGACTTTGGCTGTGTTCTTCCCCATTTTCCCAGCCCATCTCTCTCGTTTTCTACGCGCACGCTTTTCAAACTGCTAAACGGTGTGATTTATGCAAAAACTTTCTATATAAAGTTGTTTTAAAAAATCATATTAATCCATTTTTCAAAAAAAAATTTAATACTTAATTAATCACGCAATAATACGAGTTTCGTTTTACGTGTCAAGGCCCGAACACAGCCTTTGTCGTGAGATAGCGGTCTTCACGAAAACCGAGAAAAATATTAACTCCGGTTTTTGCTTAGGAACGGATTGATATTTTACATAGCGGACAGAGAGTCCCATAAAAAGCTTGATTTAAAACTGTCGCAAGTTTTTTTTTATAAAACTTTCAAATGCAACTATAGTTTAACTAGAGTGTAAGTATACTGTAACTCATATGTTACTGGAATAAAACTATCGCAAAAATTGTATGGCGCGGTGGTACTGGTAGCATAGATCCTCAATGAACTCAAGGGCGTGAGGTTAAATCTTAGCAAATGCACTTGCCAATTTATTTTTTCTCATACTTGCTAGCACGAATCTTAGAGCAAATCTAACGGTCTAAAAAATCGAAAGTTTTCCCTTAAAAAACTGTCGACAGTAATCAAGCAATTCTGTTCTAGTGATCAATATCGGCGATCCGAATTCCGGAGATTCATACGGAATTGGTCTGAATCCTGAAACATATGCATGCATGAATGCTCACTGAATAGTGAAATCTAAATGCAAAAGATTTCCTGGAGATGGATAGATGAGCGAGAGAAAGAGGACGAGATGAGAGAGTGACTCGCCAACGTCCTTGGTACTATGGTACTACAAGTAGACGTCCGGGTAGGAGGAGCAAATCATCTTCGATCGTGTGCAGAATTCAGAAAAAGGAAAATATGGAGGTAGGTTCATGGCACGATCGTGTGGTTCGACGTCGTCATGAACCTCAATTGCGATTGCATGTGCAGACAAGGGAAAAAAAAAGGTTTGGTTTTCTTATGCAGAAAAAGAGAGGACTCGCGACGGCTTAACCTACAAGTTGGTGGCCAATGGATTGCAGGGTTTGGTTGACTTGACTGTTTCTCACACCCGTGCAAGAGCTGCTGAATTTTGGACGAGATTTCGCAGATCAAATTTGACCTTGTCGAAAACGAAGAAAATATGATGCTAGTACTGCACGTACCGTGTGTACTTTAGCCCTATTGCAGTGAGTTGAGCGTTGATTCTTCATATAAGATTTTAATTTGGCCGTGCTGCGTAAAATTTAATTGTGAGATTTGTATATTTCCAAGCTAGAAATGAACCATGAAGGCAACCCCATATTGTACAGTTTCTTGCTCAATTTTACAAGAAGAAAATAATGCAGCTTTGTATCTGAACTCAATTTTGCGAGAAGAGAACTGTAGCTAGTAATTAGGGTAGCAAATTGACTGTTATGTCACTTAATCACAGCGACCTCTTTCAAAAAAAAACACTTAATCACAGCGATAATCCGTCAAACGTCATGTATTAATGACTGGAAAGGAGTGTACCAGAAACTATATGCAATCTGAAACCATAAGAAGTAGCAGTACTAGCACTAGTTAATTAGAAGACTAAACTACAGCAAAACAGATGATCTACTAGAGGAACGGATCAGATTATGATATATACATTCGGTACATGCATGCATTCACTTCTTCTTCCGATGCATGCACTTCTTTCTTACTTTGAAACTTAAACACATGTACACAATTATTAGCAGAGATTATCAGCTACTAACACTGTGCCATTTTACTTTTGAGATTTGAGATGACATCCAGATTTAACATTACAACTCCATACACCGTACGAGCCCAGAAAATGTCGGAATTCAGATGCACGCAACCATTCAGCCGTGTGACTGTTGCTGTTCTTGTGATCTACATGTTTAACAACATCCAAAATCCGTTGGTTTTGAGAACCAATTATTCATAAGCGACATGCTGTAATTGTCCATCCGACGTCATAAGAACGTCTGTAGATACTCCGGCTAACTTCACAACATGTTGAACTAGATAATCTGAGTTAGAAGTCTCGTCCCTTATAATAAATTAATATTAGGTTCTTCTTTAGTATTTGCGTCGTTTTTCATCCGATGCCTAGCTATCACATGCACTGTAGAAAACGCGATTAGGACGCTCTCCTCCTGTGATTTGTTTCTACTGTCCGTGCCATTAATACGGTCTCAACCAAAGGCAAAGAGATGGCAACCTCTGTTCCTGTGTATAACAAGCCGCCATCTCTATAGTATTCAAACCTTTTTGTTTCTTTCCTTTCTAGAAGATTTCTAAAGGAAAAACATTCTTTCAGACTTACTATATTATCGTCGCGAACTATTTACTCCAGGATTGAAAAATACAATTTCCCAAAATGTTTTCTCCTACTACATTACATATATTCTAAGCTATTTTTTAGGTAGTTTTGATGCTGGCTCGGTTCATATTGTAAGTCATTTCATATTTATCCTATATAAAAAAAAAGTTCTTAAAATTTGATCAGTAGCATTTCTAACCCAAAATAGATACACTAAAAATAATAAATGGTGGAACTAATATGATATAAGTAGATGGCATGTTTTTTAAGAAAAACTTAATTAAATCTTAAGAGGTTTGATTTAAGACAATAATCTTGCTAATATATTGACGTGCAATCCTTTTGCGCGTTTGAAAAAAAAAATTTAAGACAATAATCATATCGAACGAAGAGAGTACATAATAGTATTTGATTTGTCGTTGCAATTAAGTTCGCTACAATAATTTAATAAAAAAATCTGTTTTGAACTGGAGTACCTAACAGAGGAGATGCATAATGCATTTGCCCTGCTCTATCCATATACTATCAGCTAAAGCACAAGGACACCCCTTTGTTGACACGTCGGTCAAAGCAGCTAGTTAAGCCCAACACGCCACAGCCCACCTGTCAGTGACTTGGATACGCTATCATCTCATCTAGTATTAATTTTCATCTATTTAATTTTGTGCACAACTTTGCTTTTCAGCAACGCAAGCTATAGTTTCAAAAGCGCATTGCGTATGCTCCCAAATTGAGCTGCAGCAGGAGGAAAAGCCTCTCGCTTTCAGACCGTGATCACTTACCATCCTCACAAATATATATACAAACCAAACTAAAGCTTCAAATCCACACCGAACACAAACACAAAACCTCACAAATTTCGCCAAGTCGCAGCACACGTCACGGACACGTACACAGAAGGAAAGAAAAGGGTTGCAGCGATGGATGAGCTCCGTGCTCCGGCGTGCGGCGGCGGCGACGGCGGCGGCGTCGGGACGGTGATCGAGGACCTTCCGACGGACGTCCTCGCGCTCGTGCTCCGGCGGCTCGACGGCGCGTCGCTGGCGGCGGTGGGGTGCGCGTGCTCCAGCTTCCGCGAGCTCGCCGTCGACCAGGAGACGTGGCGCGGCCTCTGCCTCGCCCTGTGGCCGTCGGTTCGCGACGTGCTCGGCTGCGGCGGCGGCGGCGGCGGAGACGGGTACCGTGCGTTCTTCGCCGACGCGTTCCCGTTCCCGGAGGCAGCGGCGGCGGTGGCGTCGGCGGCGCCGGCGCCGGTGCCCGGGTCCCTCCCATCACGCCTCGTCTCCGCCGTTGACCTGCACCACGGCGGCGTCTGCATCATGTCGCGCGTCGTGGAGACGGACACCTCGTCGGCGTGGTTCCTGGGCTCGCCGTTCCGCGTCGACGCGCTCGTCCAGGAGGGCTTCTCGGCGCCGTCGCCGATCACGCCGAGCTCGCTGACGCTGAGCTGGATACTCATCGACCCCGCGTCCGGCCGCGCCATGAACGCCTCGAGCCGGCGCCCGGTGGCCGTCGACCGGAAGTGGCTCACCGGGGAGACGGTGGCGCGGTTCACCGTGATGCTCGGCGGCGGCGTCGCCCTCGACGCGGCCGTCACCTGCGACGACAGGTACGGGCACGTCAGGGAGGTGAGCCTGTGCGTCGAGGACGGCGAGGGCGGCGGCGTGAGCGGCCAGGACGGGCTGGGCGCGGTGGCCGCGGCCATGGCGGGCGCGCGGCGGGGCAAGGGCGCGGAGGCGGCGGCGAGGCAGCGGTACGAGGAGTTCGTGAAGGGGAAGAGGGCGAGGAAGGAGTGGAAGGCGAGACGTGAGGGCATCGTCGACCTCTGCTGCTCCGGCGTCGGCGCGGCGGCGTTCGTCGGCTTCCTCGTCATGCTCACCTTCCGGTGATCATGCGGCGGCGTCCGGCGAGCGGCGGGGCAGGCATAACGGCATAAGCAGCGTACGTAGCTGGGTACCGTACAATTTCGTTGAGAATGGCAAGAAATGTAAATATGATAAAAGTGGTACTAGTGTCGTAGGAACTGTGTTATCACAAAATTGGCTAAATTGATAGTAACAAATTTTTCCTGTTTGCTATTAATGCCTGGAGAGAGATTTGAGACATCTGGAATGCTACTTACGTGGGCAATCTCTTTACTCATATTTAGCTCTTCCTATTTTCTACACTTCATACAGTAATCCTCCTGAATAACATAAATGCAGCAAAGTTCATGTTTTCATTACATAAAGGAATACTCCCACTATTTTTCTTGTTTGACGCTTCAGAACCCAGATTCAAATATTTTAAACTTCAACTAAATCATGTTTAAAAATCATCCTTGTTGGACATATCAAAACAACCCCTCTTTAAGTATCCATCTTCGTATCTAAGAATGAACAACGAAATAATGACTGAAATGGGTAATTCGCTGCAAGCTTTGCATTTGCATAGCATTGGTTTGGAATCGTTCATATTGCACCATTGGTGGAAATTAGGTGGGGCTGAATCCCGCTGCTCTAAATCCAAAAAGACAATCACTAATGTGTGCTGGCATGAAGAACATATGATGATCAATAGCAGAGCAAACACCTCTATGAAAACCCCGACACCGCGGTGGTCATTGCTCAGTAAATCACACGAAAAATTATGATATTTAACACCCTTACACAAGTCCTGTTTTACTTCCGTTTTTTGTTACATAAATATACTATGACATTGACAGTACGTGAAATAAGGAATATGATAAATACTGCCAACCACTGCTATAAGGACTCTACATCACCACAATGAAGACAGCTATACAGAAGTCCAAGCACTAAAGCATACAAAACTCACAAAGAACACAAGCACTCTTGTGGCGGCCACAACTCCATACAGCTTAATAATTAGTCTACATATGTGCATTCTGCAACTCCCGATAGACTAAATCGATGAACTGGTCATTCTGTTAGGCATATGGCAATAGTTAGAACCATATATAACGAATAAATATCATACCTTGTACATCAGTTCAATGTGAACCATACCTGAACAAGTCTCAGGAGGGCTTCCTTAACTTTATCCCGTGAAATAATAGGCCCCTCATTGTATGAAGGGGTAAGAGATGGAGGTGGAGTTGGTGGTGGAAAAGGTTGGAGTAGGGGGGTTCCATATGTTGCTCGTTGAGCAGATGCAGAAGTTGGGTGAAGAGGTGGTGCTGTTGGCATCATGGATGAAGCTGGAGGCACCATTGATGTAGAAGAGGATGACGGAGGCGTAAAAAATGCTGGTGTTACAAGATTTGCTGAACGGGCAGTGTGGACATTAGTATCATGGAGGGGCAGTGGCGGAGCTGATGAGCCGACTAAAGGAGGGGGTATTTGATGTGTCGGAGTAGCAGATGGAATGATCAAGGGCACATGGGGAGTTGCAACACTCTCAGAGGATGGATGCGCCCTTCCAGCCATTGGAGCATTTGAGACACTGCCAATGCTAGCAGCACTCTGTACATTGTTTAGAAGGACATTTCATTAGCATTTGGCACTGAAAATTGATTCAGAATCCCAGTAAACAAGTTTAAGAATCTATCTACATCGAATATACGATTGACGAAACAATGTGAACATTAGGGGAAAAAAATATTTTTAGGAAGAAGCAAGAGAAGTTTGAAGAGAACGTACACTGAAGTAATTAACCAGGGATTCGTCAGGAGCATCAGAAACTATAGTGGTGGTCGCTGGCGAAGGTTCAAGGGGACCATCTATGGCTGCAGATGTAGGCACAGCCTCCAATTCCTCGAACTCACTGTTGCCAACTAGACGAACTTAGCTTAAGCAAATCTTTGTACATATTTTACTAGTTTCCATTCAGAAGTGCAGATGAAAAACCTTTTCGTGGAAGGCACTTTTGGTTTTGGAGGCACTTTGGCATATGCGTTCAGTATTCTGCCGAGGAAAGGGAGTGGAACACGACTTGAGAAGTGATTTTCATAAAATTTTCACAAATAATTGAACCAGGACATTCCAACATGTAATAGTGAAAAGAACAAAAGAAGACACAGAAATACCTGGACCTTCACACAACAAAGATCATATTACAGCAATCTAAGGCACTACATACTAGTGCTTGCAAACACAATTTGTAGGACATGATATATTGTAAAAAAATAATAATAAGAGTATCAATTCATTATGTAAAATACAGAATACTGTTCCTTTCTAGATACAGAATACATAATTCCCTACAGCATGAAATTTCAGAGCATGGTGGTCCTACTGTTCGAATAGGTGAGAAGAAATCATCGGACCATTACTTCTGAGTATCAAACGACCATGAGCATGTTCTAGCTTCTATGTGATGGAGGATCTCACTTGTAGACTGCAAGCTGCAACTCTAAGGGAGATTTTTTTTTTTTTTTACTTTTTACAGCGCATAAGTTTGTGTTGAGTTGCTTCATATTGCCAGCCAAAAAGGAGGAAAAAAATGGCTATGTCTGAATATCATGCAGCAGTGTCTCCCAAAATGTCGGATCAGACCCCACTATTGCAACTGGTACTCTAATTTATAATTTGGTGAATGTATACAGCAACAGAATGGAACCCAATAGCCTTCACACTTTTAATCGCAGGAAAATTAGTAGATTGCCTTGAAGAGAACATCGAGTGTGTTCATCAGAATTCAGTTAGAAAGTAATAAAAGATATCCATCACATAAGTATTGTTCCTTCTACCAAGTCGACAGAATGTGATCCAGCCTGCTATCAATCTCGTTTGTTAACGTTATCCACTCCTACATGTTTATAATCTACACACTAACTACTTAACTAGATTTTTCTTTTTTGCGGGCATACACACCAAGTAGATTAACAATCTCACTACCTTGTACTATGTGATTCCAGTATACATCATAGCCACAACAGAATATGCCTCCAGCACGAGAACAGGACCATGGGGAGAGCATTACCTTCCAAAAAGACTTGCAACAGCTTCGCAGTCATGTTGATTGTAGAACCAGATACCATTTACTTCTTGGGCAGCATTGCGGTACAACAAATACGGAGGTTGAAGTTCATATTCAAAATCACTCAATAGATCCTCCACCAGATTATCTTGCAAGTAAAACAAGAAGGTAACATCGATCATTTCAGGAGAAACCCAGCAAATGAATCGAGTAACTCCATACGCAGCGCTAAAGTACAACTTCAGATTCAGAAGAGCATTTGTTAATCATAGGATCTAGTGACAAACTTGGGAGTTTTTCAGCTAGACTGAAAGCGCGCGATCGACCCTACATATCAATCGGTTCAATGCCTAAACATATCCATTCGATGATGAATTAGTTGAGGGTTAGATCACAGATTCACATACCCGTGTTACGCCTGTTCATAACGATGAACTGGAACCTCGGCTGAGTATTCCTACAATGAGACAAAACCACCCCCGAATCAATCAGATCCCTAAATCGCAGGCTCAGACGGTATCAAAACCCCAACCAAAACCCTAAAACACTCACCTCTTCACAACGAACAGCGACCCCTCCACATCTTTCCGACTCTGAAACAAAAAAGGAAAAAAAAAACACAGCGCATGAGTGAGCTCACAGGATCACCAAGCAAGCAACCAACCGGATCGGATCCGCGAGAAGTGGAGGGGGGGATCGCTCACCCACTGGTTGAGGTCGATGTTGAAGTCGTAGAGGGTGACGTGGGCGGCGGTGATGAGGATGTCCTCGACGGCGGGGTCGAGGCGCTGCAGCACGGTGAGGTTGAGCAGCCGCGTGCCCTCGGCGTCCATCGTCAGGTTCGGGGTCACCTTCCCCCCGTTCGCCGACGTCGTCGCCGTCGTCGTCGGCTGCGGCTGCGGCGGCGGCGGCGGTGGCATCCCGCGTAGGCTTGGGCAGGCGCTGGATCTGAGGGAAGCGCAGCAATCGAGTTGGGAATGGCGAAGAGGAGGATGTTTCTGGAACTATCACACCAACAGGAAGGACACTGTGCACCTCTGAGTTGGAGACGGCTACAGTGATGGGGCCCATTAGAAGTTGGGCCTTGATGTCCAACGGATGGGCTGATATACACGGGGGTTTAGGCCCAAGAATTGGGCTGTACTGATGATGGGCTTGGCATAATTTTTCGGGAATTGGTACGGTCTCCGAACCCCTGCGACTGGATTTTTCTTTTCTTTTTGGTTTTGTTTTCACTTACGACATATTTTTTGGCTTCTGTCTTTCACTTTTTCGCCCGTAAGATCTTGCATCAAAATTTATTTTTTTTATTAAATTTGTAGTTACACTTAGTTACGGTGCAGTTACACTTAATTGCATAGCACATAAATTCAGTTACAATGGACCAAAATTAAATTGAACAGTTTTTTCCTAGATTTACAATTTGTTTACATGCTTTATTTTTTTAGTTATCTCATTTAAAAAGGGCAAATTATGCAAGATTGGAAGTCTGTCGCAAGATCACTAGGTAATCCTTTTTTTTTCTTTCAAACATGGTGCTGAATTTTTTTTTTGTCAAACTACGTCGATTTATAGATCGATAGCATCATTTTGGTACCCGTTTTTTTCCCTCCCAATAGGCGAAAATGGTGAACACCAAACTGAAAATGATACAAGAAACTGTTTTATTCGTACTGAGCCATACAGTGATATGGATCGAAATACGATAATTCATATCGAAAAGATCAAGCGTATATATGTAACTGCACTCGCCTGAGTGTATTCAGTCTTTCATATTTTTTTATCATTTTTTTTTTTGGCATTCAGTCTTTTGTTCCATTCTGTCCAAGATGTGCGCAGGATACATTTGAAGTCAATTGCAATGGTTCATCCCTAAATATCTGTTCCTTACAAAGCTGATACTATAGGTGATAACCGGCCGATGCCACCGACATTTGCATCTCAGGAGGAAACAGAACTATAATTACACCATACAAGAGCGAGGTGTCGTGGAAAATATATAGAGCATATACTCATTCCATTTCAATATGGCGCCGTTATATGAAGTTGATTTCATATAACGTTTTATCTCTTGTTAAAAAATATATATATATATTGTTTATTTTATTTTATTCTATTATTAAATAAAATATAAACTTAACTTGTACTTTTACATATTTAAATAAATATTTTGAAAAATCAAAGGTATTATACAGCTACATGTAGATGCACGGACACATCAATCTTAGTAAATTTAGTAAGAAAAGGTGAGTACATATAGTCTTTTCCCATTTTAAAATACATAAAAAGGATTATTAATTATATGTACACTGTTCCACGTCCACAGAAAAACTGCTCTAAAAGAGAACAAAATTCATGCATCTGCACCTCTTCATAGGCAATTAGGCGTCGGTTGATCATAGTTTGATGGTGCATTCATGATCATAATAATAACATAGTACATTTTTACTGGATCAGTAGCTAAAGGGTGCCAAAGAAATTCGATCTACTGCTGCTGGCTACGTACATATAATAAAGAATCGTTACATTTCACACGATCGACTCCGGTGCAATGCTTGCTACTACATGATCATCGAACCAACCAGTACTGCCTGCTGCTACTAATTCTCTCTCAGTTACAGATTGTGATTGTTGCAACAAAGAATCAAGAAAAACAGAAAGAAAATTAAAAGGATGATTTGCTCCTGCGCCTGATTAAGGACTTTTGACCATAATGCAAAACCTAAGCTATCTCTAATTAAAAGGATCGATACTCGAGTAAGCTTAGCTAGCAGCAACGTGATCGAACAAATGCAAGGAAACTATATATCAGTTTTTTGTTTCTGTTGTTTGCCTACAAGAAACCAATCGAAAGTCATCATCTTCTTCCTCACCGTTGTCACCAATGCTGTCTGTCTTGTCTGTTTGTTCCGTTGTTGTGGTTATGAGATGTTCAGGGTTCACCAGTGCTCGCCTCCGCCGCCGGGACGGGAGCCGCCGCCGCCGCCGTGCATCTGCTTCAGCTTGGTCAGCTTCTTCCTCCGCTTCCTCGCCTCCGCCGCCGCCGTCGCCTTCTCCCTGTCGCTTATGGAGGCGTGCTGTCCAGCTCCGGCCGCGCTGCCGCCGGCGCCAGGCGCGCTCCTCTTGTCGACGTCGATGGCGAGTGTCAGCGAGCACGGGTCGTCGTCGGTGTCCTCCTCGGCCGTCCCGCCGCCAGGGCTGCTCGTCGGCTGTTCTTGGTACGGCTGCGGGTACGTCGACGTCGGCGGCGAGGACACGCGCGGATCGGCGACGACGGGGTAGTACCACGCGCAGGGCGGGAGGCAGAGCGGCGGCGGCGCCGCCGCCGCCGCCGCGCCACCGGGGTTGCCGTGCTCGTACCCCGTCGGCCCGCACGGCGGCCACGAGCCCCACACGTACGGCACCGGCGCCACGCCCGCCGGCGCCGCGGTGTACAGGAAGCTCGGCTGCGGCGCCGTCGACGGGGGGGTGGCCGTCGTCGGCGGCGCCACGGCCGCCTTCTTGATCGTCCTGATCGCCACCTGCACATCACAAACCCCATCAAATTCCAAACTCCATCACGTTAATTAACCACAAATAACATTGTGCCAATCCATTTCGTGTGGAGAAAAATGTTACAAATCCACAATTAAATCATCCAAAATTCTAGACTCGGACACGAGTCTTCAGGTGTCAGCAGCTCGCTCTGCTTCGTTGCAAGAGCTGAACTGAACCGTACAGAAATTCTCCATCCCCTGACGCGACGAACTGCCTAGATGACCCAACTACGCGGATGAATCCCATGCAACCAGCAAACATCTTTTTTTTTTTTTTTGTGTTGCACCAAGAAAAGCTAATGCAACGACAAAAAGGGCAAAATTAGGCAGAGATAATTATAAAACCTGGGGAGATTATTATTAATATCCAAACACATCGCTGTCAAGGAATAATATACAGAAGAGGAGGCCATAATTAGTAACGTAGGTGTACGGCAGCGATTACTAAAGGGCGCAGTCATGTGGCCTGCTTCGAGGGGGCACAACTGGAGAAGCTTTGGAACATCTACTAGGTTCTGCTTCGACTTTTGCCTAACACAGTAGCATCTAGTACTAATATACTCTAATACTAATCGAAAAGGAGGAAGAATTATTCAGATTAGCGAAAGCGAGAGGTGCGACTGTGCCTGTTCTTTCAGCTGCTTGTTTGTCTCCTTCAGTGAGAGATACTCCTGCATCACCACGTCCTTCTCCTGCGCACAAGCAACGCATAATTAAGCAGTGTCAGTTAAGATAAGACGTAATTAACCTTAATCACGTAATTAACCTTGCTAGCTGTAACTAGTAACTGATCGCTAATTCATGGGGGGCTATGGCTATTGACTATTGAGGATCAGATCATATCACGGCTTCTCTGCATCAGTCTAGTTACCTTTTTCATGGTCTCGTTCTGCGACGACAAATCTGCAACTTTTCTTGCCAATTCATCTCGGATCGCCTAAGCACATCCCCAGATTAAGTATGTATATTGAAAGGCCATGATAAATAATACTAACGATTTAATTTCTCCGGCTAAAAGATGATGAACAGGTGAGGGATTTGTTCACCTGGCGGCGGAGGATGGTTTGCCGGGCGGATTCCCGGTTGGCGAGCACTCGCCGGAGACGCTTCGCCTCCTTCTCGGCCTAGTAGTAATTAGCAGAAATGTAATTAATTAAGGTAGGCAAAGGTTGGGGAGGAGAAAGAGAGCACGGAATTTTAATGGCGGTCGGTTTCACCTCGGTGAGCATGTGGCGTGGCCTGGGGCCGTAGCCCGGCGCCGCCGTGGCCGCGGCGGCGGGCTGCATCGCGGGGTGGCCGGCGCTTGAGCTGCTGGAGCATGGCGACGACGACTGGATTCCGACCTTCCCCAGCTCGAGGCTCAGCCTCGTGCTCGCCATCTCCGCCTCGTCCTCCTGCTCGCCCTTCGCCACCGCCGCCGCCGCCGCCTCCTGCCGACATAACACAAACCAAAATCAAGCCCAAGGCGTTCGATTAGCCAAGGTCGTCGCGCGGATTTACCTGCGTGGCGTGCGGCGGCGGCGACGCCTCGGGTTGTCCGGGCGCGGCGCCGGCCATGTCCGCGAGCGCCATGGCGGCATCGAGCTCGACGTCGACGCCGACGCCACGGCGGCGGCATTGCCTCTGCCCGTCGCTGCTGCTGTGATCAGACATGGCATAGACGGATGGAAATCTCCGATTCGAATCCTCACATTTGCCGCCCGCGGCGAGGCATGCAGAGGGAAGCTTAGCTTGGCTTCGCTTCCGCTTCCGGTCGGCGACGGCGGCGGTGGGGGGTGGGGGGGGGGGGGGGTGCCAAGCGAGTACGGCGGGGCCCCGCGCAATTAAATATCTCACCACCGGCGGCGGCGCGGGGAGGGGGGGGGACAGGTGGTACTGTAGGCCGGCGTCCGGATCGTCGGATCGAGCCCCATCGGACCCGTCTCCGCGCGCCATGTCGCGGGCGGGGAGGAGCTCGCCGGTGATGGCTAAGCTCACCACGCAGCAGGCGGGGGTTGGACACGTGGAGACGCCGCGTGCCGTGCCCAGCATGCAGCGTGCGGGGCTCGTGAACCGAGGTGGGGGGCGTGGGCCCTCCGTGTCAGAGGGAGATAGCGGTGGGGGAGAGGGTGACGTGGCCTTTGCGGCTGGTACACGTGGACCAGGAGAGGCCGTGGGAGCCCACAAGTCAGCAGCAGCGGGAGGAGGGGTGCCGCGTGTGAACCGGACAGGGGAAAGCCGGAGGGGGAGGAAGCGCCTGGAAGACCACGCATTCGCAAACCAACCAATTCCGTTACACCACAATCAATTTCTCCTCTCTCTTGGGGCGTTTGTTTTCTTAGTTTAGCATGATTGATTTTTTCTAAAAAAAATTAGCGGTCGTTTGATAAAAAAATAAGTAGCACACGTAAATGCGTGGGCGTGTGTGCTGTGTCTGTATGTGTGTTTGAGAATATATGAACGAAATATTAGTAGGATATCCCGGCCACGGAAACGAAATGCGTGTTAGGCAGGAGGGGGAACGTTTCGATGGAAACTAGAATTCAGCAATACGTAAAGGGGTTTGTGCAAAGTATCTAAAATGAATGGATGATGAGGTATGGTTTTATACATGTTTAAGCCTTCTTGATGAGAAGTAATACTGTACTCCTATTTAGAGATTATATTTGTTGGTTTGTTGTATTTATCTGATGATCTTAATTGTGGTTATAATCTTAAGGGATTGGACGCCCTGTTCTCCTTATATAGACGGAGGAGACATATGTTTACAAGTTAGAGATTTAACCCAATACGGTTTAAATCTCCTATAACTACTTTTCAATCTTATCGAAGTAGGGCTACATGCCATTTTCTCGATATACAAGTAAATGTAATACCTGAATCCTAATCCCTTACATATCTTATATATAATCTTTCCCCGACAATCAGTCGGATAGCCTAGTCGTGAGCGTAAATGGTACCTATAATATCCACAATTTCCTTATGGAAGACAGTGGAGTAGATTGGCAACCTTAGGCTCTGTTCTATTCTTCAACTTATACGTTTTCCGTTAGCACGCTTTTCAAACCACTAAATGGCATGCGTTTTTTTTTAAAGTTTATATATAGAAGTTGTTTTAAAAAAGCAAATAAATCCATTTTTCGATTTTATAATAGTTATAATACTTAATTAATAAAGTGCTAATGAGATTTCTTGTTTTGCGTTCAACAAAAATGTCTCCAAATCTAGAGATCGAACACGCCTTAGGCCTTGTTTAGTTCCCAATTTTTTTCCCAAAAACGTCAAATCAAATGTTTGGACACATGTATTGAGCTGTAAATATATATAAAGTAAAAAAAATAATTGTATAGTTTGCATGGAAATCGTGAGACGAATCTTTTTAGCCTAATTAGTCCATGATTAGCCATAAAGTGCTACAATAACCCATATATGCTAATGAGGGATTAATTATGCTTAATAAATTCGTCTCGCGGTTTCTAGGCGAGTTATGAAATTAGTTTTTTCATTCGTGTTCGAAAACTCCTTCTGATATCCGGTCAAACGTATGATGTGTCACCTAAAAATTTTATTTTCGTGAACTAAACAAGGCCTTAGTTGTACACAATAGATCTCATGGATCTAAATAGTGGGTCCACAGTTTGAATGAAAACGAAAGGTTTAGATGTTTTCATTTTTCTCTCAAAGTTTTTTATTTATGAGAATCTCACGTGGTGTTTTAAAAGCGTCTGTAGGAGTTCTGATAACTTTTTAGAAAATTTAATTGATTTTTATTATATAATAGATAGATATTTTTATTGAGAGAACATACAATATATTATATTTTTGGTTCAAATTGATGAGCTGCATATCGATACGCACGTACTGTGTGCAGCTGCCACTCCCAAACAATTTTGAGTATATTTGTCCATGTCGCATATATATTAATTTACAGATGCAGTGTATGTGAGGGGGGCTACAAGTTTTTGGTTTTTAGGCCATGGAGACGCCGCAGATTCCTGAAACGAATCAGGAAGAAGCGTGCGTTGACGGTTGATTAACACCTTTGTTCTCCTGCTAGGTTTCTTGGGGCTCAAAATGCTGCCTGCTTATGGAGTACTAACTGTTTTTTAACCAGTTTTCGTTGATGGCGGAACGAGCTGTTAGTGACTGTATGGCTGGGGTAATGCCGTAATGGTAGTTACTGTACTACGTATGATATGTGACCGGCCGTACAGTGGGTGGGAGAGATGGGGCGTCCGGTTGACTGAGTTGACCGTGGCATCGAGAGGGCGCCACGTGGCGCGACACCGGAGGAGGGTGTTGGTCGGTGGGCGGGCGCATGCATGGTGGCCACGAATTGACGTCACTAGTGACAGCACACGCATGCCCTTTAGTTTGCTGGGGTCGGGCTAAATTAAAACTGGTCGATCGATCCAGCTTCGAGTAAGTACATATACTGATTGTCTTAATTTGTAAAATACTCGTAGAGACGTCGTAGCACTAGTAGTATAGCCGCTGCTCCATTCTAATTCTGCAATTAGCTCTAATCCAGCAAGTGATCGACCACTGGGTAGCTAGCTAGCTAGAAGACCCATGCACGGACGGACGCACGCACGCAGACGCAGGTTGGGACCTCTTGTTGTTGTTGGCGAGCGAGTGAAGCGAGAGGAAGAGAGGGGCAAGAGTGTGAAGTTGTGGGCAGGTAGGCAGGCAGGCAAAGCAGCAGGCAGAAACGGACTAAAAACCAAAAAAACCGATGGAGAGGTGTGCGGCACGGCAGCGCGCGCAAGTTGGCGGATGAGACAGCGCCCACATGGTGGACGTCGTAGCATGTCGCGTCACCCCGATCGAGCGCCCCCGCTGCATTCCGACCATGCATGCGTACATCCATCGTCGTTGGACGGACGTACACACATGTGTACTACACCACCCGGCCTTTACCTCACTATTCACTGGTGTAGTGTACTCCTCCTAGTGTATGTTGGGGGTTGGGCTTTTCGGGAGCCGTGCACGGCAAACCGGGTGGTGCGCGAGGCGCCCACGTCGAGCGTTTTTCGCCTGCAGACGGCGCGGCGGTGCAGGTGCATGCACACCGGGACTAGACGTACGTGTACATACGTGCTCGCGCGCGGAGCCTCTCACGCGCGCCCACCGCTCACCGCGCGCGAGAGATCGATGCAGCAGCTTAGCTAGCTATAGCGGTAGGTCCGCAGCGTGCGTCGTACGTAGTGACTCGTGCGTGATGACACGCGCGTGCCCGGTGTCGTCGCTCCATCCATTGCTAGCTCCTCGACGTCGCCGCGCTTTGCTAGCTTGGCGGTGGTCGTCTTTACATATTACAACAACGGCGGATCGGATGACCATGACGCTGACTTCAGGCTTTGTTCTTTTTTGGAGGGGTTGAGAACCCCTCCCCTCCTTACAGAAAACCGAGCATGCGATTAATTGAGTATTAGCTATAAAAAATTTTAAAAAATGATTAATAAAGCAACTTTTCGATATAATTTTTTTATAAAACGTGTATCGTTTAGTAGTTTGAAAAGCGTGTACGTGGAAAACGAGGAAGATGGGTTAGGAACCATGGTAAATAAGGCCATTCCCAACTCATAATACTAGACATAGTTTCCATAAATTTCTCATCATCAAGAAAACGTGAGACCCAGTCCGACCAGCCGGTCTAGTTCTTTTTTTTTTTCGCGTCGTGCGCGCGCCGTCGGATGCACGGAGACGCGGCGTCATCTGGACCACGCATCGCGGCGAGGGAGAGAGATGCGATCGAATCCGACCGTTGGTGGGAGGCAGCGGTCGTCGATCCGTCGATCGATCTGTGGGTGTGCACGTACGCTACCCATGCATGCACGCGCGTTCGATTCCACTGGCGGCCGCTTAGCTAGCTGCTGGCTTGGCAGCTACTCAGGCTGGCAGCTAGCAGATCAGTGCGTTGCTACTGGACGCTACGTGGAGTATATGCCGCTGGCAAAGTTTCAAGGAGCTAGCTGTCGCGTTGCCACTGTTTTCTGTGTCTCTCACTCGCTGCCACACCGTACGTGCTTATCTACTGCCACCGTGGGTTATCCTGCCCCTGCCACAAGATCAACTTGCACTGCCACGAATATTCAATTTGGTAACT
Source organism: Oryza glaberrima (assembly GCF_000147395.1). Taxonomy (NCBI): domain Eukaryota; kingdom Viridiplantae; phylum Streptophyta; class Magnoliopsida; order Poales; family Poaceae; genus Oryza; species Oryza glaberrima. Next base: position 2,411,252 of record NC_068336.1, on the reverse strand, counting down.
TTATCATATCCCCGAATTGTTAGATCAACGAGGGCATTATAGGAAAGTTTATATATATAGCTGTATTTTAAAATGGATTTATTCCCATAATAATTGTGGACGTCCATCTGACTTATCTAGATAAACTCTGCTCAGATTTGTCTCCGTAGGTTGTTTTTTTTTCCCTGGACAGATGGTGTACGTTAAAGCAACTGAGATCTAACCAAAGCTGGGAAATCTGCATTCTATTCCATCATACAAAACTGAGGCTTTTCACAATACAGCCCATCGATGCAGTTGAGTAAACCAGGCCATTTATCTTGGGCCGCACAGATCACCATCCCAGTACAGGCCCGTTTTCATAAGCCTACGTATTTGGTGGCCCATTATCGGTTTTCCTCTTTTTCCTATAAAAAATCGGTTTTGTTAAATCTTTGTCGACAATTTTCTTTTGTGGAAAATCACTTGTTTTTTCCACCCTCCAATTTGTGCTGACATTCGTGCTAACAACACTCAAAAATCTATTTTAATTTGAACCTGGACGTTGCTTAGCGGCAAGTAGTTTGTAAATATGTAATTTTCTCTATTTTAATCCGAACACATTACGTTGCTTATTGCATGTTTGGTGGTTACAAAAATCTGAGCGATTAATATGTCAACTGCTATATAGCCCATGAAAAACTGAAAACATCATACTAAGTTAAAGTTTGCCTCCATGAAGAAGATCATTGTTTCAATAAGAACATGACAACTCAAGCGGTAATTGGGAAAGAGGGACTAAACCCTCAAAAGCATAAGTCCCTTCTATAGGAACTAAAATTTTTTTTTGAGAGGGACTAAAGTTTAGTCCTTCCTTCCCAAACACCACCTGAGATATTCCAATATACTCCCTCATTCCCTAAATATTTGACGCCGTTGACTTTTTAAACATGTTTGGCCGTTCGTTTTATTCAAAAACTTTTGTAATATTATTCAAAAACTTGAGTAGTAGTAATATATTTAACAATGAATAAAATTATAAAAAAATAATTAATAATTACTTAAATTTTTTAAATAAAACGAATGGTCAAACATGTTTAAAAAAGTTAACGGCGTCAAATATTTAGAGGAGGGACTACAACTCTAAGTTACAGTTTAGGACAGCCGCATAGATCATCGATCATTCATGTGCGTTCTAGCTGACATTACGAGTTTACGACTAGAAATTAAACACAACCATTTCAAGTTCAATCAAATTCAATTGATCACAAACAGAGACGCACAAAGAATAACATGCTTCATCAAATCCCATCCTAATTACAGTCCGATTCATCTGAAGTTGAAATGCACAAGCAGAAGCTATCGGGCCATCAAGAAGGTGGGCATGGGAAGCATGCTTGGCTCCGGCGAGGTCAGGAACGCCGGCCCAGAGAACAGCGGCTGCTGCGGCTTCGCCATCGTCGTCAACTTCCGATCACTCGCCGAGCCGAGAGCGGCGGCGCCGGCGTCCTGCGAGCGATGCTTCTTGCTGATGTCCCAGCGCTCGGCCGAGGCGGACCCGCGGCTCACCGGCCGCTTGTTGCTGTTCGACGGCGGCGCCGTGTTCTTGATCTTGTTCATGTCCCAGCGCGCGTTCGTCGACGACGACGCCGGCGTGAGGCGGCCGCTGCTGATGATCTGGTTCTTGGCCTTGTTCGTGTCCCAGCGCTCGCAGGAGTCGGCTCTCCCGGGCTTCCCGCCGCTGCTTGACGACGACGACGCTGGGCTGCCGGGTTCTTTGCGCTCGCAGGCGGCGGCGCTGCTGGCGCTCACGCTGCTGGAGCTTGACGACGACGACGACGACGACGACGCGGAGCTGGTGGGTTTCTTGTGCGCGTCCCACCTGTCGGCGGCGTCGGCGCGGCCGGGCTTGGGCGCGTTGGAGGCCACCGACGTGGCGAAGTTGGCCGGGAGGATGATGAGGCACGGCGTCGGGAGCAGCGGCAGCATCTTGCTCCTCGGCGGGGTCGGGAGCAGCGCAGGGAGAGCCGCCATGGCCGACATCGACGTGAAGTGAAGTGATCGATCAACCGGAGACGACGACGACGACGAGAGCGCGAGGTGGATCGAACCGCGGGGAATGAGATGATGATGATGAGCTGGTGCGGCCTCTCGCCTCCTGCTTATGTAGCCGCCCATGAATCCGATTCCATTTCCCCTCTCCCGATTGATTTCCAAGCCAAATCGGCTCCCTCTCCGAATCGGTCTCGGTCGATCTTCCGTACGTCTTGGATTAATTCGGAGTCGGGCTTAAGAACGGATTTGTGGTGTACGCAGTATACTTTCTGCTGCAACTTCTCATTTTGATTTTCTACTTACTACAGATGTTAATTACTCTAATTAATTCACCAAGTTGAGTCGCAAACTAATCGATTCATCTTCTAATCCTCCCATCTTTGCTACTCAGTGCAAAACACACAGCAATAATTTTTGAACTTCTTGCAAAAAAAAAATCTAACTGATCACTAAACTCGATTATTTTTATATTACGCGTAATTAAGCACTAGACTTGTGGCCATGATCCGACGATGCTAGGATCAAAACCAACGACGGTGTTGAAGCCGAGATCATCAGCAGTGGCGCTACTGATGAGCGAGTTCCAGTCGATGGCGTCGTCTTCAGACCCGTCGGCGCCGCCGGCGAGTTCTCGCGACCCCGACGACGAGCTGCAGTCGCGGGAGCTGTCTCCTTGTGCACCGGCGAACACGACGCCGCCGCCGCCGCCGCAGAGGTTCGTGTTCACCGCCGCCGCCGCCGTCAAAGATGGCATCACCTGTTGCTGGGTGGGCGCCGCCGCTTGATTATCGAGCGGCCGGCGGTCGAACGATCTCAGCGTGCCCGTGCTGATGTACACCCGGCACACTCCCAGCTCGTTCCTCAGCTGCTCGAACAAACATCAAACACTTCACGCACATAATTAACTAACTAATTAACACATCATATATTAATCAGTTCATGTGTGTACCCTGGGAGGCGCCATTGGGTGGAGCATGGCGGCGGCGGCGGCGTCGGCGTCGTCGGCGACGGCCTTGTACTCGTTCATCTTCCAGCGGGTCTTGGTGCCGGTGGGGGCGCGGCCCTGGTAGAACACCATGGTGCGCTTGACGCCGATGACCCTGTTTGTGGCGGAGGAGATGACGCAGGACGGGGATCCCGTGGCCTTCCAGTACCCCGACGGCGTGGTGCGCGCCGGCCGGCCGCCGTGGAGCTCCCGCTCGGCGCGCGGGCAGAAGAAGAACCACTGCTCCGTGTCGCGCGCGCTCGCCTCCCCGGCCACGGCGGCGAGCTGGGACGGGTGGTAGCCGTAGACGTCGACGACGGGGATGACGCGCTCGACGTCGGGCCTCGTGCCGGCGAGGCGGTGGCGGAGGTAGAAGCCGAGAAGCTCCTCCTCCGTCGGGTAGAAGCGGAACCCCGGCGTCGCAAATGGGTCGCTGATGGCGCCGCCGCCGCCGCTCCTCGTGGTGGCCATCGTGGTCGGCGATTGTTGGAGTGAGGTAGCTATAGCTGGTTGATCATGGAGGGAGATATATATAGAAGATTGAAGGCTTGAAGAAAGAAAACTTTGAATGATTTGGTACAAGAAGACGAAGAAGAAGAAGCAAAGCTAGCTTGTATCCATGGTTGACGAGGACCAGAGAATGAGAGGACGACGAGAGTGAGATGCTGCATTTATTACGGAGTGATATGTGGCCTAGCTAGCTAGTAATCATTCCGTTTTACTTCATTGTAGTTCTTTTGATTTTTTAGTTAAAATTATTTCGGTTTGATTAAGTTTGTATAAAAAATTAGCAACGCCTACTATACGAAATTAATTTCCTTAAATTTAGCATTGAATGTATTTTAATAAAATATTTGTTTTGTATTAATAATGTTATTATATTTTCCTACAAAATTCATAAAATTAAAAAAGTTTAAGTGAGAAAAACAAACGAGTTATAATAATATTGAACAAAAGGAGTATGTGCTAGGCTATGATAATTTGTGCTATCACTGACGATAAGCCATAGAGGAATAAACTTTAGAATTTTAAGTTATGGTAATAGATAAATAAATTTGAAATTTAAATTAAAATGAAGCTGATGATTGTAGCGAGCAAGGAATTAAAAAGAGTCATTAATTAATGTGACATTGTCGTAAGTATGCATGTCCAGAACTTGAGAAATGCTTAGTGGTCTTCCGACTAGTTCCACAAGATAATGTGCTGGCTGTCTAGGTTTAAAGTCTCACTTGATTTTTTTTTCAGAACTTTTTCTAGCGGTGTGTATCGCAAACAAATTTTACTAGCGTATACTTGTGCTATCTTACGTTCGTACGGTAATGATTAAGAAAATACTCTTAAATAATGTACACTCAACGTAGGTCACGTGATTAATTATATGTGTTGGAAGATCATCATCGCTTAAGTGTATGTTACTTAGTTATTTTGGTATAGCTTCTTAATTTGTGGTTCCTCCAAGCTTGCATCATATCGTCCCAAGCTTGCATCATATCGTCCCATAATTTGGCTTGGATAGCGTATACGATGAGCTGATCCAGGTACTGAGTTACGTATATGTACCATTTCTCGTTTACAACTCATAAAAGTACTATGTAAAATTAAAATTATAAGACAGCTTATTTATCGGATATTACTATAGATTATTTATTCTACGTTTTCAGAAATATGTTTTCTTACTAATCTTTCTTCTTTTGCTGCATTGCTCAAATCATTTAATTAAACTATTTATAACTTACTACCTTCGTTTTAGGTTATAAGACGTTTTGAATTTAGTCAAAGTTAAACTACTTTAGGTTTGACCAAGTTTGTAAAAAAAAAAGTAGTAACATTTTAAACCCAAGGAAAAATTATTATGAAAATATATTCAATTATTGATTTGATAAAACTAATTTAGTATTATAAATATTACTATATTTATCTCTATAAACTTAGTCAAATTTGAAACAGTTTAATTTTAACCAAAGTCAAAACATCTTATAACCTAAAACGGAGAGGTATTCTTTTTGAAATATTTAATTTATCATAAAATTAGCCAGATAATTTGTTTTACACGCTCCAGAGAAACGAACCCAACTATATATGTTCTGATCGGCCTAGCTCATATCCTTTATATTTTACACCATCCATAAACAACTCAACTTAGAAAGAGATCCTAACATAATAAATCTGGACAACCCTACTCAGATTTATTGTACTAAAAGAGATCACATTCTCGTTTACGCTAAGGGTGTGTTTAGTTCCAAAGTTTTTTTTTTCAAACTTCCAACTTTCCATCACATTAAACCTTTCATACACACACAACTTTTCAGTCACATCGTCTCCAATTTCAACCAAATTCTAAACTTTGGGCCAATCTAAACACAGCCTAAGTTTTCTTGGACAGAGCGAGTACTCGACACAGGTCCCGTTGGATTTTCTTACAAGGATGAAGATAAAAGGCGGTCACGTAAAACGAGAAAATCATTAATGCGTTATTAATTAAGTTTTAATTATTATAAACTTAAAAAATAGATCTATCTAATGTTTTAAAGCAACTTCTATATAAGAAAGTTTTCGTATAAAAACACAAAGTTTAGTAGTTTGAAAAACGTGCTAACGGAAAACAAAGAAAAATATGTCTCATGAACATGCCCGTCGTTTGGCTTACTCGAGGACGACATATTTACAAACGAAAAATAATTTGTAAATAAAACTTTTATATATATGTTTTTAACGATCGAAAACCTTAAAATCAACTCTAAATATAAGATTAAAAATTAATTTTTGATGGATGAGTATAAGCATAAGCGAAATGTGAGTAGCGTACTTGACGAGAAGAGATGAAGATGAAGAGACGGAGGGCGTTGACTGGTCGGCCGAGTTAGTCAAGATGAGGTCAAGGGAGTCCAGGTCGGTCCATGGCAAACGCGGATGAATCAAGTCTTCTGAACTGATAAAAGCTAAGCAAGGCATTATTATAAGTACATTATTAAACGCGCTAGACGGAGTATTAAAGTTGTTTTTTTATTCGCTAGAGGGAGTACGTACTCGGGTTAATTGATCAATTCGCCAGTTGCAGCGTGTAAAAGTGACATATCTCCTCCTGTACATGAAAGGAGCAGTGAACGGTGCCGAAAGAACAAGCACAGTGAACTTCTTTCGCCTCTGAAAAAAAAAGGGAAAAATGAAATGATAGGTTGTACTTGTACGTGTGACATTAATTAATTAACAGTTTTTTTTGCTATTTATCAATTGCCTCATTTCTTTTCTTACCTAACAAGCGACAACTCTAATAATAATTTAGTGTAAAATTTAGTTTTGTTTATTTTTCATTAACTAGATTTATCTACGTTCATGTTTATGCTTATCTAGTTTATAGTTTGTTGGTTCATATTAAACAAAATCTACAGTTAAAAGCACAATTTTCTAAAAAAGAATAGATTATAATATTGTCAAATGCTGATTTTTTTGCGGGAAAAGAGAATTTCATAATCAAACTAAAATAGGAAGGAGTACATTTGTCATGAATTAGCTGTGAGGCACTAATTATGATATTTCGATCAAAATAGTCTCCTTAGGTTGGCTAACTCATAGCTGATCATATTTTCATCACGCTGTATATTTACGAATTTGATATTTCCTCTGGCCCAACAAAAAGTATCTTAAGATACCGATACCTCACGATACTAAATCGTTTCCGATCGTTGGATCTAGCTGGGCAGGATAGATATTGTTAAATCCAACGATCGGAAACGATTTGATACCATGAGGTATCGGTACCTCGAGATAATTTTTATTGGACCGGAGCAAATCTCTATGAATTTTATGTTTCTCTCTCCAGTAACAAGATGCTGCATATATGTGTCTCCCGTATCAAGAATGCCCATCTAGAGCAATCGACAGCGCTTGACGTAATAGTTCTCATCGCCACTACTACTGGTAGTAGAGTCCAATAACGCAGAGCCATACCTAGGTTGTTTTGACTAGGGTTTACAAAACCACGCGGTTATCGTGGTTGTCACGTGCTGTAACCTTCTCAGTTTCTAAAAGCCCTTATAACTCATAAAAGTAGGAGATGGATTTTCATTGCGGGAGGAAACATCGATCTTATTGTTTTTTCACATGTCATTTAAATATTCACACTGGTGGAGAAATCGTTTGTAGTCCCGGTTCGTAACCCCCCTTTAGTCCCGGTTGTCCAACCGGGACTACGAATCCGGGACTAAAGATAGCGATCTTTAGTCCCGGTTGGTAACACGAACATATATATATATGTGTGTGTGTGCGCGCGCGCGCGCGCGTATGTATATATATGTATAAATACATATATTACACACATATTTATAATTTAAAGCACTTAACATTTTATGTGCATATATGTTACCAAAATATATATTAACACTAAAGTAAATGTACGTACATATATAAATATATATATATACATGCATGTATAGTACAATTCATTTGCTAGCTAGCTATAGTTACGACTTCGACGCCGGCGTTACGTCAGAAGAGGAAGGACCGACGTTATGAATTGTCGATCCGTTGTAGTAGAATTCACCATCGGGATTAAGGACTTCTTTGTTGATGAACCCCATCAGTTGTTCTTGAACAACCGTGATAAAATCCTTGTGTGGGAGATTTTCCCTCATGTGAATATGCTATCATTCGAAAAATAATGACATATCAATATATGAAATTAATAAACAACTTAACAAATCGATACGCAATGAAATTTTGAATGGTTTATGTATACGTACATCGAGCTCTCGTGTGGTGTATATTTGGTTTGATAGGCAGTGGGCATACTCGCATACATAGTAGCCGCATAAGTTAGTTCCCTTGTCCTGCTTGCACACTACATGAGAAACGATGAGAGATTTAATATACTCTTTATATTAACTGTAACTAGAGATTCAATTCAATATAATTTTGGATCATGCATGTACTCACTGGAAAATGAAACCTCTGTCCAAGTTTTTCTTTCCAAGTCCCGCGGGACCAATTGACGGAACCGATCCCAAGCCCTACATGTGCAGTTGCAAGCTATGATTAATTAATTATTACCCGAGATCAACATAATAGCAACAGAGTCCCGTGACTTTGGAATAGATGGCATTATATTACCTGTCTATCAGTTGGAAGACCTTGTCAAAAACCTTCTCCTCTTTATTTATTGAGTCATACACAGTGACTCTGCATGCGTCCAAGTCGAAAAAGAACAGGACCCAATGGAATCTGGAATATGCGTGAGATGAGATAAATATCAGAATGTACATGTTATATGTATGGGAATGAAATTTGTTCGAACGATAATAAAAACTCACTCTGTGTTGTACGGCAATAGTATGAACGTTTTGAAATGCTGCTGAGTTAGGAGATGGACGAGATTGTCCTCTGTGTCTTTCTCGTACTTGTCGAGCATTTCGGTGTTGATTTTCCGAGGGTCGATGAACCCAGTATCGTAAACCCCCTGCCGTCGGGCCCTTTGAATCTCCATTCTACAACTATGAAAGGAAATTATTATTGCTTACATATATGCCAGGAGCTAATTATTGAACGAAACAAATCGAACTCAAAGATACTTACAAAATCCATGCGCTCAGAAGAGAGACGTCGAGGGCGTCCAGATGGTACAGATCGAAGACATCCTTGAAATGGATCCATAGAACATCTTCTCCTTGCAAGAAGTCGGGGTTTCTAATCCTCGCTCCGAACATCTCTCTACCATTGGCGCTCATTTCCATGTACCGTTCATGGAATTTGTACATTTGTGTCGGTAGGGACTGCAGTTGCTCAGGCCTGACAAGCGGTTTACCGAGTTCAAACTTGTATGCCACTTTCGCCTTCGGGATTGGTGCGTCTCCAACCAACTGAGCCATAGTTAGACCGGTGTCCGAAATGAAATCCGTTATGCCAAAGTCTTCGTCGGTCACCAACGGCTCGACCACTTGGTGTGGTTGTTCTCCAAGCTGAGGAACTGGTTTGGACTTCTTGTAATAGGCTTTCCTAAGTGTTCGGTCATAGTCCGATAGCTTTAAGGCCTCCTTGTTTGCGGTGGACATTCCCTTGAAGAAATTCTTCACGCTCGGGTCAATAGGTATCTTCTTTTTAGGACTCCGAGGCTTGAGTTGCCTCTTCACTTCTCCTGCCACATAAGCGTCAAGCTCCTCTTGACTGCAACCGTACGGCGGCTCCTTGTTTTTGGTGGTGTCAACTTTGGCCTTCTTCGTTGCCCTTGTGCTGGCAGGAGGTGGAGCTTGGCGAGACCTTGTCTTGGGAGGTGCAGGCGGACACGGTGGAGGTGGAGGTGGAGGAGGCGGAGAAGCCGGAGGAATGGTGCAGGAGGAGACGGCGGAGCCCGAGGAGATGGTGCACGAGACGCCGCTTGTCGCCCAGGGAGGATGATGTACCGCTTGCGCCATAGTATAATGGCGTGGCTTGTGTCTCGTAGATGCGTCTCACCGTCTCCTCCTGGATAGTCCAACTCGAGGTCCTCGTACACGGCTTCCACCAGCTCAACTTCGACCCTCGAGTATCCTGATGGAATCGGCCTGCAGTGGTAAGTCCCTAAAATGTCCGTTGGGATGGCCATTCCCGACGCCACCTTCACGTGATGAGAGGTTATCTATTAGTAATCAACCTAAGCAGCAACTTGCGGAACGTACGAGTCAAAAATCATATATTACATCGAGCATACCTTGATTGATAAGTTCTTGAAGGGAATATGCAGCTCACATGGTGTCCGTTGCGTGATCTCATCAACGAGGCAGGTGGTTTCGTCCTGGGTTTGTATGGCGTCCATGCTATGTGATCCTACCTGCCCCGTTGAGGCGTAGTTGCTACGATTGCCTGATGGGCTGACCATTGGAGGAGGTATGTACGGCTGGGGATCGTGTGACCGATGTGCTGCCATGCGTTCATCCACCTTCCGGGCCACCTCCTCTTGCATGCTGAGCTCGTAGCTCGATACCATGTACTCAAGATCTGCAATCTTCGCCTCGGTATCTCTCTTGCTCCTCATCCGACTCCTGTACGTGTGGATGTCCTCCTTGAATCCAATCTTCCAGGGAATCACGCCTTTCCCTCGTGTTCGTCCTGGATGCTCGGGAGTCTGTAGGGCGAGTGACAGCTCGTCCTTCTCTCTGTCGGGTCGGAACGTGCCCTGAGAAGAGGCTTCCACTGCGTCCGTTAGTCGATTCGCAGCCTCGCGTATCTAATCGCTGAAGACCAAGGAGCCATCAACTGGGTTGAGCGTTCCACCGTGAGCATAGTACCAGAACTTCGATCGATCAAGCCATTTAGCGGTGGCCGGTTCGATACCCCTCTCAAGCAAGCTTGCCTCCATCTCCTCCCACTTCGGCATCGCGACGCTATAGCCGCCTGACCCTAAGTGGTGATGGTACTTCTTCTTGGCGGCATTTTCTTTGTTTCTTTCCATCATCGCCTGCCCTTGTTGACCTGTCTTGTAAGCAACGAACTCGTCCAAGTGATCCCTTAGCTTCGGGAATATGTCGAAGTTCGGTGTCTGCCCCTTCAGGATGTATTTCCGGTACAGATCTCCCTTGAAGGTCTGGAACTGTTCTGCCATTTTCTTAAGAGTCCACTGTTTCACTATGTTCTCCGTACCCGCAGGGAGCGTGAATGTCTCGAGCATTTTGGTCCACAGCATCTCTTTCTCTGATTCCGGGACAAAGCTGTCATTATCCCCGCGTGCCCTTGTTCTGCGCCAGTACACCTTGCTGACAGGCACGTTATCCCTCACAACCCAACCGCTGTGGTGTACAAAATTCTTGGCTGCTTCTGCCGGGGCACTAGGTCAGCCGTCTGCGTCCACCTCAGTTATGCTGTGCTGACCCTCTATCTTCTTCGCGGCACCTCGTTGTCCGCGTGCCCTCTTCTGTCCAGCGGAGGGATGACTTCCACTAGCCTCCTCCTCGTTCCCCTCCGCATCCCTCTCCACGTTCCCCTCCTCGTTCCCCTCTGCATCCCTCTCCACGTTCCCCTCCTCATTCAAGTACTGGTTTGGATCCTCGTTCCCCTCTTCTTCGTTCCAGTACTGGCTGCTTCCCTCTGCGATTGTTTCGTACAGTATCTGTTCCTCATCGCGATCAGCCATCTGTTCATAGAAGAAATATTTGCTAAGCGTAATATTAACACTCTACTAATCTTGTATTAAAACTCAAATAATCATATATGCTAAGTCTAAGTGTCGTGTATTTGTATGGTAGATAATCATATATGCTAAGTCTAATTAAGTTTCGAATATTACATCTCTAATAATCTTATATTAAATCTCTAACAATCAAATATGTTTCGAATATTACATCTCTAATAATCTTATATTAAATCTCTAACACTCACATATGCTAAGTCTAATTAAGTTTTGTATATTAAACCTCTAATAATCTTATATTAAATCTCTAACTATCTCTAACACTCAGATATGCTAAGTCTAAGTGTCGTGTATTTGTACGGTAGATAATCATATATGCTAAGTCTAATTAAGTTTCGAATATTACATCTCTAATAATCTTATATTAAATCTCTATCAAATATGTTTCGAATATTACATCTCTAATAATCTTATATTAAATCTCTAACACTCACATATGCTAAGTCTAATTAAGTTTCGTATATTAAACCTCTAATAATCTTATATTAAATATCTAACTATCTTTAACACTCAAATATGCTAAGTCTAAGTGTCGTGTATTTGTACGGTAGATAATCATATATGCTAAGTCTAATTAAGTTTCGAATATTACATCTCTAATAATCTTATATTAAATCTCTAACAATCAAATATGTTTCGAATATTACATCTCTAATAATTGGATATTAAATCTCTAACACTCACATATGCTAAGTCTAATTAAGTTTCGTATATTAAACCTCTAATAATCTTATATTAAATCTCTAACTATCTCTAACACTCAAATATGCTAAGTCTAATAATCTAATAATCTCTAACACTCACATATGCTAACTCTAATAATCTAATAATCTTATATTAGAAATCTAACAATCTTATATTATATCTCTAACAATCACATCTTTACATCACTTGCCTACGCAAATTCCTTCGAGGACTAGCTACCACTTCGGATTGAGGGACGACGACGACGACGTCTTCTCTGCAACATGCAAAAAAAATGTATTAGTCTAAACGCAAAGGAACATATAATGTATTTCACATTTTCAAGTATATATAATCATATATATATGCTAAGTTCAACAATAGTTTAATTATCTCGTTCGTACACGTTTCGCTCGCGTTCGTTCTCACACTTTTAGTTCAAGTGCATTCACATTCGTTCACGTTTCAATCACGTTCGTTCGCGTTTCATTCATGTTCGTTCACGTTCGTTCGCGTTCGTTCACTAACACTCCCGTTCGTTCACGTTTTAGTCACGTTCGTTCGCGTTCGTTTGCGTTCGTTCACGTTTCGTTCGCGTTCGTTCACGTTCGTTCGCGTTCGTTCACCTTTCGTTCATGTTCGTTCGCGTTTCAATCACGTTCGTTCGCGTTCGTTCACGGGGTTCGCGTTCGTTCACGTTTCGTTCGCGTTCGTTCGCCACGGCCGCCACGGCCACATCCTCCACGTGAGCGCATCCTCCACGGCCGCATCCTCGTACACGTTCGAGCGGCCGTGGCGGCAGCGGAGCGGCGGCATGGCGGCGCGGCGGCGTGGCGGCAGCGTGTCGCGGCGGTGGTGGGGCGTCGCGGCGGCTTGGCGCGGCCCGGCGGCGGCGGGGCGTCGTGACGGCGTCGCGCGGTGTGGCGGCGCGGTGGCGTGGCGAGCTCGAGGCAGGGGCGGCGGCGTGGACGCGGCGTGGTGGCGCGGCGGCGTGGCGAGCTCGAGGCGGGGGTGTTGGCGTCGTGGCCGTGGCGGCCGCGTGGACGCGGCAGCGTCATCGGTGGCGGCGGCGTGGAAGTTGGGGTTGGCATCAGCGGCAGGCGGAGGAGGGGTCGGCATCGGCGCGTCTACGTCGGCGGCGGCGTCGGCAACGAGCTAGGCGGTGGCGGTTTGGAGAGAGAGACAGAGAGAGAGAGAGAGAGAGAGAGAGAGAGATTGAGATCGAGAGAGAGGAAGGCAGCGGCGGCTCTCACCCAAGAGATGCGGCGGTGGCGTCGGCGGCGGAGGCGGCGAGGACCGGAGACGATGGCGAGAGACGACGGCGGCGTCAGCGCGGGGATGCCTAGGCAGTGGCGGCGAAGGAGCTAGAAGACGATCGGAGGAAAAACGTCTAAGTGTTGGTCGAGAAGACGAGGGCGCACCAGGAATATATATACCCCCAGATCTTTACTCCCGGTTGGTGAGAACAACCGGGAGTAAAGATCTACCAACCGGGAGTAAAGATATTTTCCCGCTATTTCTAAATTCTTTTTAAACCCGGTTAGGGTTAAGAACCGGGATTAAAGATAATAGCACTGAATATTGAATTTCGTTGCATATTTGTTTCTAAAATAGTAAATAATGCGTTAAAATTATTTAAAGTCGAAAAATTAATGACAAAACCTTCGAAAAATTATTGTTGCCTGTAGTAAATTAAGTGGATAATATATAATAAGCACGTGAATGATTTAAAATTGTTAAAAATTCTAATAATCATATATAATTAGCATATGCATATTAAATTGTTAAAAATTCTAATTAACCTATGTAAATACCACATGCATGATTTAAAATTAATAAAAATTCTAATAAGCATATATTATTAGCATATGCATGATATTAAATTGTTAAAAATTCTAATTAACATATGTAAATCCCACATGCATGATTTAAAACTTTTAAAAATTCTAATAATCATATTTATTTAGCATATGCATGATATTAAATTGTTAAAAATTCTAATTAACATATGTAAATCCCACATGCATGATTTAAAACTTTTAAAAATTCTAATAATTATATATACCTAGCATATGCATGATTTAAATTTGTTAATCATCATATATAACTAGCATATTCAATACATCCAAAATAGTTTACAACAATTACGGCAATACATCGGCGGTGACGGTTGTCCGCACGTACTTTCTCCTCACTATTGTTCCTTCCTTGTGATCGCTACATGAGTAAGGGGTGTCTTCATTTGATAGGAGGATGCTAGGGTCAATCGTCACCGTGAAAGGGGGTTGCCCATCAAACTGATCGTAATCCTCGTCAGTCTTGTCCTCTACTCTGACGATTTTTCTTTTGCCTGGGAGAACCACGTGGTGCTTCGGCTCGTCAGGCCCTTTGCCCTTCTTTCCTTTACTAGATATGTCCTTCACGTAAAAAACTTGCGTTACATCATTGGCAAGGACAAAAGGTTCGTCCAAGTATCCAACCTTGTTAAGGTCAACCGTTGTCATCCCACTGTCATCAATCGTTACGCCTCCACCAGTCAACCTAACCCATTGGCACCGGAACAGAGGGACCTTGAGAGGTCCATAGTCAAGTTCTCATATCTCCTCGATGGCACCGTAATACGTGCCAGTTGTACCATCGTGTCCCATGGCATTGATACGAACAGCACTGTTCTGGTTCGTGCTCTTCATGTCTTGGGCTCTTGTGTAGAATGTGTACCCATTGAACTCATATCCCTGGAATGTCGCGATCGAGCCAGATGGACCCCTCGCCAGGAAGGCCAGTTGCTGGTTAATCGTCTCGTTACCCATGAGATGTTGTTGCAGCCATGCGGGGAAATTATCAATGTGATGCCGTGTAATCCATGCATCAGACTTACCGATGTTTCTGGTGCGAACTAGAGCCAAGTGCTCCTCGATGTAAGGAGCCACCAATGAAGATTGTTGTAAAACCGTGAAATGGGCTTTACGGAATAAATTGTTGTCTACCGTCATTACTGCTTTTCTTCCGAGAGTCCCCTTTCCCCGTAGTCTCCTTTCATGGCGTGATTCAGGTACCCCGATTAGGCGAAGGTCTTCAATAAATTCTACGCAGAATTCAATGACCTCCTCTGTTCCATACCCCTTGGCGATGCTTGCCTCTGGACGAGCACGGTTACGAACATACTTCTTCAGAACGCCCATGTACCTCTCGAAAGGAAACATGTTGTGTAGGAACACAGGCCCGAGAATACTGATTTCTTTCACTAGGTGACAAAGCAGATGCGTCATTATATTGAAAAATGAAGGTGGAAATATCAACTCAAAGCTGACAAGACATTGCACCACATCATTCTGAAGGGCTTCTAACCTATCCGGATCGATGACCTTCTGCGAAATTGCATTCATGAAAGAACATAGCTTTGTTATTGTTGCCCGGACATTGTCTTGGAGGATACCCCTTATTATAACTGGTAGCAGCTGTGTCATCAACACGTGATAGTCATGAGACTTTAGGTTTGTGAACTTCTTCTCCTTCGTGCTTATTATTCGCTTTATATTCGTGGAGTATCCAGATGGTACCTTGATGCTCTCCAAGTATTGAAACATACTTTCCTTCTCTGCCTTGCTAAGAGTGTAGCTGGCTGGACTCAAGTAATGGCTGCCTTTCTCCTTTGGTTCCGGGTGAAGGTCGCCACGTTGTTCCATATGCTTCAGATCATTACGTCCTTCCAGTGTATCTTTCGACTTTCCATATACACCTAGGAAGCCAAGAAGGTTTACGCAAAGGTTCTTAGTTAGGTGTGCATCACGTCGATTGCGTGGCGGACGTCCAAGAATTCCCAATAGGGTAACTCCCAAAATATGGAGTTTTTTTTCCACATCGCCGCGTGACCATCTTCGCACTCTATAGGCTGGCTGCCAAGCCCCTTTTCAAACACTACTTTAAGATCTTTCACCATAGCAAACACTGTTTTCCCGCTATGATGTTTAGGCTTCGTACGGTGGTCTGCCTTATGTTCAAAGTGCTTGCCTTTCTTCCGTACTAGGTGGTTTGCAGCAAGAAATCGACGATGACCCATGTACACAACCTTCCTACAGTGCTTAAGATACGTACTTTTTGTTTCATCCATACAGTGAGTGCAAGCCTTGTACCCCTTGTTTGACTGCCCGGATAGGTTGCTAAGTGCAGGCCAATCGTTGATGGTTACGAACAGCAGCGCTCGTAGGTTAAACTCCTCCTGTTTGTCCTCGTCCCACACGGGGACACCTTCCTTCTTCCACAACAGTTTAAGATCTTCGACCAGTGGTCTTAAGAACACATCGATGTTGTTACCAGGTTGCTTGGGGCCTTGAATAATAATCGACATCATTATGTACTTCCTCTTCATGCATAGCCAAGGGGGGAGGTTGTAGATACACATCGTAACGGGCCAAGTGCTATGGCCGCTGCTCATCTCTCCAAAAGGATTCATGCCATCCGTACTTAAACCAAACCGTATGTTTCGTGCGTCCTTTCCAAAGTCTTTAAATTTTCTGTCGATGTTTCGCCACTGTGAACCATCTGCGGGGTGTCTCAGCATCCCGTCCTGTTGACGTTCTTCAGCGTGCCAACGCATTATTCTAGCATTCCCCTTGTTCCTAAACAAACGCCTTAGCCGTGGTATTATAGGGAAATACCACATCACCTTAGCAGGAATTTTCTTCTTCGTTAACTGCCCGTCAACCTTACCTGGATCATCTCGTCTAATCTTGTATCGTAGTGCTTTATAAACAGGGCATGCTTCTAGGTTCTCGTACTCCTCACCGCGATATAGGATACAATCATTCGGACATGTGTGAATCTTCTGAACTTCCAGTCCTAGAGGGCAGACTATCTTCTTAGCCTCGTACGTTGTCTCGGGCAATTTGTTTCCCTCCGGAAGAATGTTCTTGACGAGTTTCAATAAATCGCCAAATGCCTTGTCACTAACACCATTTTTTGCCTTCCATTGCAAGAACTCCAGAGTGGTATCCAACTTTTTGTGCCCCTGCTCGCAACCTGGGTACAACAACGTTCTGTGGTCCTCTAACATCTTGTCCAATTTATGGGCCCCCTTTTCACTTTCGCAGTCCTCCTTGGCATCCTGCAACATCTGACCAAGATCATCCGCAACGTCGTTATAATCAGCATCTCTGTCCTCCTTGCCCGTTTGATTTCCTTCAAATCCAGCGTACTGAGCAAAGTCTGGAATATTGTCGTCTTCTACTTCATCTTCTTCCATTTCAACCCCTTGCTCTCCGTGGGATGTCCAATAATTATAGCTTGGCATGAACCCCGACTTAAACAAGTGGAAATAAATAGTCCTGGATGCAGAATACTCCTTCTGATTCTTACACTTATTGCATGGACAACAAAGAAAACCCTTCTGCTTGTTAGCTTCGGCCACTCTCAAAAAATAATGCACGCCGTCAATAAACTCTTTGGTCTGCCGGTCAGCGTACATCCATTGCCGATCTATCTACATGAAATGAAAAAAAATCGTACACAAATAATCATTCGTACAATAATTACAATAATGACAGTCATACAATAATGATAAAATAATCACAAACTCTTTCAACAGTCATACAATAATGACATATCATTATTCATATAAAAATTATAAAATATTCCACCAAATAATTCTTATTTATTATTTTTTAATTTTTAAATTCTTTTAATTTTCAATTTAGTTTGTTTTCTTTTATTTAAGATTAACTTTCACTATATTTTCATACTCAACTATTTTATAAAACCTTATTTAGCAAATAAACAAAATTTCTATATATTCTTTCTTTTCCCACACAAATTTTCTCTCTCATCAACTTACAACAAAATTTTGGAGACAAAAAAGTATGCAAAACATAGCTCCAAATGTAATATGACAAAAAAAACATTGGAGGATGAAGTTGCTAACCTTTTAGGCACCTCCGATTTGTATATAATCACCAAAGTAAATTCACTATAAATTTTGGCATGACCTCCCCTCTTTTTTGAAGAAATTGTGAAGTTTGCTCTCGGGCTGGAGAAGGAAGAAGGCATATATAAAGATGGGGGATCTTTAGTCCCGGTTGATGTTACCAACCGGTACTAAAGATCACCGTGATCTTTAGTACTGGTTGGTAACACCAACCGGGACTAACCGGGACTAAAGATCAAATATGCCCGTTACCCTTTTTAACCGGGACTAAAGATCATTTTTAGTCCCGGTTTTTGTTGCAACCGGGACTATTGTAGAATTCGGCCGACTGACAAAAGATGGTTTCTGCACCAGTGTCATTTTTAAAAAAAAACTTGATAAGATAGATTGATATAATATCACTCTACAAATATGTTCAAATTCAATTCTCTAAACTATAAAAAATCTAATTTTTTAAATAAATATTTAGGTGAGATGCAAGATACAATGAGAAAAACTCAATAAATTAACACACTTTCCCACTACATGTAGGGTACTATGGTCCTGGGACCTGTGCTCCCGGCAAGGCAAAGGCATTTGTATGGAAATTCCGTAGCAACTGAATCGGATCCCCCTACTCGGAGACAATAAGACAAAGCCAGCAGCTAGGCAGATTGGATGTGTCGATCGGTTGACAGATTCCTGAACAATTTGTTAGAGATGAACAAATTCGCCAAGGAACGATCGATTCAGAGTAGAATTACTAGGCAGTTCCCGTGCATGGCCATGGAGAAAAGGAGATGAAATTTTCACACTGACTCAGACTTCACATCGATCCGTGCACACACGCACCCATGCAGAGCCAAGCCGACAAAATTATAATGGTCATCAGGATATCATCGAATTGAAGAAACAATATTCAAACGCATCCAAATGTAAGCTAGGGGGATCAAGACGACGACGACTGCAAGCATGAGCACGACCAGGTCAATTAGCTAGTGCTCCTAGCCAGCTAATCCAGTACGGTTCTACTAGTAACTTTCAGGAACTATATACTAATTAATTGACACTCTCAACTCTGAACCAAATTGACACTATTCTGATGAGTCGTCACTCAGTCCAAATCAAGACCTGTCCTTTCTTCTCTAAATTGGTCTCTTGACGAAACGCGTCTCTACTATGTTCTTTGTTACTGCTAGCTTGCATGTACGCATGCATGGCTTGGTTGCGACGAAGACGACAGCGACGAGTCCCTCAATCTTCTTGGATCTGAACGCGTTATTCTTTTTTTTTTTTAAAGAACCCAGCAAGCTGGTTTTATATTATAGAAGAAGTGAGAGAAACTGTACAGAACAGAAGGCAGGGGAGGTGTTTCCGGAGGAACTCTTCCTGCCTGCACTCCCTAAAAAAACAAAAGCCTAATCTCTTAACATAATACACTTCACTACCTTGGCACCTGCCATTTCCCACAAATGAAGCTCATCTATTAGCTTGCTAGCAAGTGCCGATGGTGTAGATTCTTTTCCTCTGAAGATGCGATTGTTCCTTTCCATCCAAATCTCCCAAAGCGTGGTCAAGACTACTGAACGTAGCCCTTTCTATTGCAACTTTTCTGTCTCATCTGTTTGCTCGCACCACCAATTGAGGAGAGTGTTGTCTGTGGTCACATGTAGGAAACGTTGCGGTCTGATTTTGCGACCAATGTCCCGCCATACCTGCTGCGTGAAGGGGCACTCCATGAAGAGGTGTTGTACCGTTTCGAGATTTCTGAAACAGAGTTGGCAAACATAGTTTTTTGGCCAGCCCCTGCATTGCAAACGATCTGTCGTCCATATTCTATTTTACGCCAGCAGCCACGCGAAGAATTTGTGTTTCCCTGGTGCCCAAGTTTGCCATACAAGCTCAGCAGAATCTGAAAACGTTTTGCCCATGAACTGCATGGCATATGCTGATTTTGCCGTATACAAGCCACTGGCCGACCACCGCCAGAGGATCGTGTCCTCAGCCCTTTCATGGATCGCCTCTCCTGCGTTGTGGAGCACTTCCCATACGCATATATATTCCTGAAGCAACTGTATTGTCACCCCTCCGCGGATGTCTTCGATCCAAGCATCATTGGTTATTGCCTCAAGAACCGACCTGTTTTTCCTTTTGGAGTGCTTGAAGAGGTTTGGGGCTAAGTATTTCAGCGGCTGATCTCCTATCCAGTTGGATTCCCAAAATTTTGCCTTTTGTCCATCTCCGACCAATACTTTGGTGGCAGCAGCAAACAGAGCACGATCGGTGTCATCACAAGGCAGCGGGGTTCCTATCCATGGTTTTTCCGGGCTTGTCCACTCATACCAGAGCCAACGTAGCCTCAGCGATCGTGAGAACTTCTCCAAACAAGGTATGCCCAATCCACCATGTATTGTCGGAGAACATACTTGCTGCCAATTCACTTTACATTTCCCGCCCAAGCTTTCTTGGTCTCCGGCCCAAAAAAATTTTCGTCGCGCTTTGTCAACATCATTAGGAATCCTTTTGGTGGTTTAAGAACGGTCAGCAAGTAGGTTGGAATGGCACTGAGAACTGATTGCACAAGAACCTTCCAGCAGAAAGTAGACAGACAGGTAGAACACGTCTGACACCGAGCATGCATGGAGCCATGGAGATTATTGGCAGAGTTCAGTTATTAGTCAGCTACTTACTCGTCCTGTAACTGTCCATTGCTTGGAAGTCCGTCTGTTGGTGGTAGACCGATTCAGAAACCTGCAAAGACATCGCTATATATCTAGGCTGGATTCAGAAATTCTGCTTCTTGTTTCTTTCATATACTCTGTTTCCTGCAAAGTATTCCTTTTTCCTTTGATTGTCTCAAGAGTTTGGCAGTCAAAGCATCCACACGTATGCATGCGTAAGCTGTTCTAGTAGTACTAGTAATTAGAGAGATGGACAGGACTAGAATAGATAGACTAGCTTTCGCCATTTCTCGCTTTCGAGTTCAGATATGCAAGTTCAAAGTACAGTTCACCGAGTAAGTAATTTGACCATGAGTTAAAAAAAGAGAGTAAATTGACCATGATTTTCCTTTGTTGAAGGAATCTCAGCACCATCGATTGTTATTCAGCTTATCAATTGCAACCAAATTTAAAATTTTAAAACTTAATTTTAGAGTTTATTTTAATATTTTTTTTATTGTGGTTTATTTTTACCATTGGTTTTTAAGTTGCTATGAACACATATAAATGTTTTATCCATAAACTAATTTTTTGATCGCTGACAAGCATTATGAGTTATAAGTAGCTGGAGGTGAAACTATCGCCCTGGCAATCTGCGTAGTGAATTCACTTGAATCTCTTGGAGATCTCAATCAAAATAATTCTCTTGAGATCGCATTTTATTACCAATGTTCAACTTTGGACCACTCTTTAACCAATATTTTCACTTTAGGTCAAGTAATCAAACATTTGTTTCACTTTGGATCATCCGACTCTCTTCTCAAGCATATGTTCGACTTTTACTCGTCAATGAACTCTTACAGCTACATATAAGACCACATCTTTAGCATATGATAAAACTACAAATATACTGATGATGCATCAAAAACTACATATTTAAGGTGAAGTATCGTAAACATGCAAATTTAGTAACATTCTTATTACAAAACTACAAGTTTATTGTCAATTTAATCATAAAACTTGTATGTTTATAACTCAAACATAAATTAGTGCTAAGAATTTAAACCCCAAAATATATAATTTTGTGATAATTTTATTATTGAATCTGTAGTTTTGCAATTAGCCTTAAATTTTTAGTTTTGTGATAAATTTACTATGTAGTTTAGTGATACACCACTTATATATGTAATTTTACGATAATTTAGTTAAAATATCTATAATTTTGTGAAATTTACTCGTGAATAAAAAAATTGAGGGTGGTCCAAAATGTTATAAAGGTAAAAATACATGGTTCAAAGTGAAAATACTAGTTAAATGTTGGTTCAAAGTGAAATATGGTTTAAAGTGAAAAAATTAAATTTAAAAGGAACTCCTGGAAATTAATTATGCGTTCCTTCTCTTAATCTATGAAGCAATCACTAGTGGTACAGCTGTTCCTCTGTGGCAACACTCTCATTTTTCAAACCACAATGGAAGAAAGGGCAACACAACAGCGTAGCTCCACTACCAACAAAATCCAACTGTACACTGAGATTAGCTAGACCACCAGCTATCAAAAGTGACTGATCTTGTTTCTGGTCTAACACGTACGTGGCTACGTGTACTATTATTTACCCAGCCAACCACAGAGAGTACATGGTCTTGTGTTCATACCAACATCAGTACTAGAACACCAGAACAAGTCAGGCTTGATACTGATACAAGTTTACCATGCATCCATGACTGAATTCTCCAAACGCTGACATGCATGTGTATCTCTCTCTTCTGGCTCAACCTCAAAGGCTGACTTAAAAGTTCAACAGTCCACAAAACGATCTCCAGACGTTCAGGAGTAAGGCCGAGTTTAGTTCCAAACTCAAACTTTCAACTTTTCTATCACATCAAAACTTTCCTACACACATAAACTTCTAACTTTTCCGTCACATCGTTTCAATTTCAACCAAACTTTTAATTTTGACGTGAACTAAACACACCCTAAACAGTGGGAATAACTGAGAACATATAAGCATCTGCCTTCTGTCCCAATTACACAGGTACAAATGGAGCTTGATGAATCAGAATCCAGAACTATACTACCAGAAGGCCTGGCAACTGTCAAGAATCCTGTAACAAATGGGCTCAGTTCCAATCAAATGGGCTGTCTCTGGTTTGTCCTGCAGCCAAATTCATCGACAGGCTGAAACGACACATCTTTACAGTTACAGCCTTAAAAGCCCATAAAAGCAACAGTACCGTATAAGCTGGGATCTTTCTAGCATAGATCATCAAGCTACCATAGCAATGGACCATAACAAAACCCTTGCAACTAGAAGTGCCCCAAAGAAAAGAGTCCTTTCCCACATAGACCACATGGCCACACAAAGTAGATTTGCATGTTTACTCAGATAGTCTGAATAAAACCTTGATAAGAGAGGATTGATAAAACAATAAATCAAAGCCAGGAAAACACACAAAAATGTGTACATAACTCCTTTATCATAACCACAGACACCCAAGTTTTGGTTACGAAGCAACATAACTACTCCCTCTATTACATAAAAAACCAACTTCTAGGTTTAAATCTGGACATACACAGAAGTTGGTTTTTTATGGGACGGGGGGTGTATATGCTAGTTATTACAGACAGCCCAACATGACAACCAAGGGATAGCAAGAAGTTCTAGACCTATGAGGTGAACTGAGCAGTGAGCATACCATATGTTTCCTTATAGGAATTGTGTTGCTGAGGGGCAATGGTCCCCCCAAGAGTGCTGTCACAACTATTTAGCGCCGAAGGTAAGCATCATAAGCCGTTTATTCTGTACCAAAATATGGTTCAGCTAATTTAAAGAAAGATAGTATGAGCTGGACATCACATGTGCCCATTAAATAATTTGTGGTCATCATCAGTAGTACGTACTACATGATGGAAGATACCTTGCATATTCAGATTCCAACAGGGGAAAAAATCGACAAAACGAATTTATGATGGAATCAAATAAAGGGAGATTATTCCGCTAAAAGAATGCTATTGTTGGATGCAGACAATGAGAGCGAAAAGTAATAGGTCATCGTCGATTCTATAAGCAACCAGAGCAGATAACCTAATCTTGGAGTCAAATAATGCACCTAAATAGTGAGAGGCCTTCTGAAAAACTCCCTGAGTTTTTGATATGTCAGAAGTGACATGCGATTGAGTATAACTGAACAAAGAACAGTAATGCATAGTCAATTTCGAAGAAATTTGCAGCTTTATGGACATTTGCGAATATAGGAATATATAATACCCTAATCTTTAGAACAACAGAGCATTATTGATTTTAGTGGCTGATGAGTACATAAAATGGGGAACTTCATAAAAGATGGCAATGGTATTGTAACTTATCTCAATAGAAATGGCTAGTCAGAAGTGAACATTCAATTAGCTGTTGATGCTACTTCTTCTTTGCCACCAGTGATAAATTCTTAACCCACTTTTTTTTTATTAAAAAATGTTCATCATTTAATGGCATCAGATGTTTGAAGTGACAAAATAAAACAACTTTATTCCCAGGAACATGAGAGCAACTATATATTACTAGCTGTATCTTGATGGAGATAATCCAAGGACCTTGTGCACTGGAGCTATTCATTACTACTAGTAATACTTTGGTAGCGTTGTGGCGGTCCTTGTGCCTAGACAAGTGTGTAAAGGCAATGGGATTCTTGTAAATAATCAAGGATGGGTGCATCTTGGGGGTGGGGGAATATCTCTTTTATATCTGATCCTGGAGAAGCCACAAGAGCAGATGATTCCACATTTCCACAATAGTACTAGGATGCAATGTAGTGGTTCAAGATTTAAGTATTCTTGGTGAAGGACCACCAAAATACTGGTGCAAAGGAGTTCCAGGGAATCTGAAACTATGAGTTTAAGATTGAATGTGTTCTTCTCGAGATGAACTTTGGACATAAACAATACTCCACTTCCTATATTAATTGCACCCAATTGATTTGACCTACATGCTACTTGCCCCCAAAATCCACATGAACATAACCATTGCACAAATAGAACATTGATGATCAACCTCAATTATTAGGTTTCCATGTGACCTTGTTCCAAATGGATTTACATTGATCCCCTCCTAAAACTAGAATCCGAGACAAAATTTGATACTAACATCTCTCCTTATAGTTGGCATTTTTACCACCTTTGATAAGCACCTAATAAAAATGAAACAAAATCGCACAGACTGGGTTGCACTACTGAGCTGAGATTTCCACCCCATTAGCTAGAAATGAATATATACTACGGCAACTTTGATCTAAATTTTACAAATACGTAGTATGTGATTTAACAGCCAAAGACTATACACAAGTAACAAGCCTATGGTATCAACTAAACCACAACAACCCAAATTCATCAATTCCTAATCAGTCACAAACTCACAATCTCCGTGCCAGAACACCACCAACAAAGAACCTAATAATTTCAGATTTTTTGTCCCCACCATCTTGTGGATCAATCACTACGACAAGCTTGCACCTTCGTGGTGATTACTAATTAGTGATTAGACCGAAGTTGCACATAAGCACTAAAGAGAACATGGTCCACAAGAAGCAACATTTTGTATACCGCCGCAACCACTAATGCTTTGCTTCTATGCCGAAATTTAATGGTTCGCAATTTCTTTCGACAAAAAATATTCACTTTTCCCCAAGATTGGCAGCATACATACAGATTGAACAGATGTAAGGACCAAAATTTTCATATAAGATTGTGATGGAATGAATGTCATATGAAGTATAATATGCCTCGCTCACTCATCTCACCTCACCTCATCTCGTTCAAATCCCTTGTTCATCAAGAGAAGAAATCAAAATAGCCGGAAACATAAAAAGGCGACTCGAAGGGAATGGAAAATTGAACACGAAAAGAAAAAAAGAGTTCAAAATTTCATCGCGAAGAGCAGACTGAGACGACTCGCCTTCGCCTCAGTCGAGGAAGCCGGTGCGGCGGAGGACGGCGTTGCGGACGCGGTGGAGGTCGCGCCCCTTGAGCGTCCTCCCGGAGCCCTCCAGCACCGAGCTGTGCGCCGCGGCGCGCCGCGCCACGATCTCGTGGGGCGGGACCATGGCCGCCTCCCCGTCCTCGCTGCCCGCCTGCGCCGCCCACATCACCCCCCTACGCGCCGCCGCCGCCTCCGACGGTATCCTCACCGGCGCCGACTTCGCCATCGCCGCCGCGGACGACGACGGGACCAGGGTCAACGCGGCGGTCTCCGGGATAGGCCGCGCCGCGGATCGGACGGCCACGCTCCCGCTCCCGCTCCCGCCGCGCTTCCTCCTCCGCTTCCCGTCCTCCTCAGGGAGCGCCGCGAGGAGGTCCGGGGCGCGGGAGGCAGGCCAGAGCACGTCGAGCTCGAGGAGGTCGCCGTCGGCGGTAGCCGCCGCTGCAACGGCATTGGCAGAGGTCGGTTTCGGGGGCCGGAAGTGCAGGAGGCGCTCCATGGTGGGTTGTCCGGAGGATGATCACCAGCACGGTGAGTCTCCGGCGAGGTGGCGGCGCTCCGGCATCGGCGAAAGGGGAGGTTGGGGTGGACGTGGCCGCGATGCCGGCGAGCGGAGGCCGCCGCGGTAGAGCGGTTATAGGAAGAGGATGTTTGCCTCTTTTGTGGTTAAGCCCTTACAGTTTTACATATTTGCAAAAAACTATGGATCCCAATCGAATTTGATATACACATGTTGATAAATTATTAGAATTATTAAATGTAAATATAATTGCATCAAAACTATTAGTATGTAACTTGTATATAGATTTTTGAATCGCTAGATTTGCTTCAAAATTTATGCAAACGGGAAAGGAGAAAATCATATTGTTTGTACGGATCAGGGTATTTCGTCCCGAGACATACACTTTATAAAAATAGTGTGTTACCATGGGATTGTTGAAAGTAGCTACATACAAATTATATTCCCTCTGTTTTGTATTATAAGACGTTTAACTTTTTTCTAAGTCAAAGTTCTTTAACACTGACCAAGTTTATAGAAAAAATAACAATATTCATAATACTAAAAGTTTTATAATATTAAATATTTTGATAATATGTTTGTTTTGTATTGAAATTGTTAGTATATTTTTCTTTCTATAAACTTAGTCATTCTTAGAGAAGTTTTAGAAAACCAAACGGTTTATAATATAAAATATAGGGAGTAATTAATTACTTACTATACCATAATACTATATTCCCGTCAAATTTTCATCGAATTTTGGCCCGAGGCTTCTTTTTGGCCCATCAGAATTTTGGTACTCAACCAATGCTGGCGGTCCTGCTAGGCCCATTGAAACTAGATCACTGACAGCCTATGTTGGCCCATCAGAATTTGTGGCCCATACTAATCCGTCCATTGGTGGCGATGAAATTTGGACTTGAATCAGAATGACTACAGGCCATTAGTGCCATTTTTAATCATACCATTGTTTTCATAAAATTCCATACCATTATCTCTACTATTATAAAAATTAAATATGTTTTT
This sequence comes from Oryza glaberrima, assembly GCF_000147395.1. Lineage (NCBI taxonomy): Eukaryota > Viridiplantae > Streptophyta > Magnoliopsida > Poales > Poaceae > Oryza > Oryza glaberrima. Next base: position 2,384,361 of record NC_068336.1, on the reverse strand, counting down.
ATTGGTATTTTGGTATGTCATCCGTGTATGGGTCGGTTTTTAAATTCATTTGCTTTTGGAAATACATATCCGTATTTGAGTCGGTTTTTAAAATCGTTCACTTTTGGTAATATAGAAGGAATCATATAAAAAATCTATTTAAAAAAACTCACATTCTAACTTGAGATGATCGGACTTCTAACTGCCGCTCATAATTTTCTAAAAATATATATATCCAAGCGAACTCCCACAATGAATTTCATCTTATCTAAACTATATAACAATAATAAGATTAAAATAGATTTCACCCGTGGCTACACATGGACATTTTTTCTAGTTTTAATAAAATCGACAAAGATATGATTGTATTTAGTTTGTTGCCAAATTTTGGTAACACATGTAAAATTTTTGCACAACATATTTGTTTCATCCTATCAAAATTTGGCAATTTTGTTAACTTGCTAAAAATTTAACATTGTCAAATTTTGGTAAGGTTGATTTTGGCAATAATCGGAACAGACGCCACAACTCCGTGAGGCACGCCTTCGTTTTAGCCTCCCGAATCGAAAGCTTTCGCGATCAATCTCACATCGCCATGGGCGTCGCTGCAAGCAACTGCGGCTTGCAGCGCCGCCGCCGCCGCCGCCCCTCGTCGGACGACCGTCTCGAAGGCGAGCTCGGGCGCAACCTTGTCGGAGAAGTTGTTGCGGTGCCTCCCGCCGGCGCCGGCGACGACGACGACGGACGGGGATCGCCATGGTCGGACCTGCCGCCGGAGCTCGCCGGGATGGTGTTCTGCCTGCTGCTGTCCCACGGCGACCGCCGCCGCTTCCGGGCCGTCTGCAGCGACTGGCGCCTCGCCGCGCGGGAGCAGGTAGCGGTAACGACGGGCCCGAGCTCGTCGTCGCTGCAGCTGCCGCCGTCTCTGCCGTGGCTCGCCCTCGATCGCCGCACCTACCAGAGCCTCCCCGACGGCGAGGTGCACCGGTTCGCCGACGGGCCGGGGATTATGGTGTGCCGCGGCTCGTTCGACGGCTGGCTCCTCTACCACCGGAACGGCTACCGCGACATCAGGAGCAGCTTCCTCTGGAACCCCTTCTCCGGCGCCGTGCTAGACCTGCCGTCTCGCTGCGACGACGCCGCCGGCGGCGAGCCCATGTGCTTCGTCAACGCCACCAAGCGCAAGATCGTCGTCTGCTCGCCGGACCTCGTCGCCGCCGCCGTCGAGTACACCTCGCTGATCTTTCACCTGCCGAACAAGCACTCGTCGTGGGCGAGGACCAACCCGAATATTTGCTGCCATGACATCGCCTTCCACCACGGGAAGCTCTACTCCATCAACAACAACGACGAGCTCTTTGTCCATGAATTCTTCACCACCACCGCCGCCGATCGCGGCGGCGGTTCGGCGAGGGTCACGGCATCATCGGATTGGGCGGCAGTGACCGACGCGCGGCCTCCGAGGGAGCACCTCGGCAACCACGGGTACCACCTGAGGTTCACCTCCTACCTCGTCGCGTCGCTCGCCGGCAAGCTGCTGCTGGTCCGGTGGAGCCTCCCTGACGAGCTGTTCTCCGGCGAGGGGGGGGGGGGCGCCTCGCCTTCTCCCTGCTGAGCAACCTTATCACGGTCAGGGTGTTCGAGGCGGACATGGAGGCGCGGCGGTGGACGGAGGTGACGGACATAGGCGACGACCAGGCTCTCTTCGTCAGCGCGACCTGCTCCAGGGCACTCCGATTGCCGGACAACAATGGCGGCGGCCGCCATGGATTTCTCCGAGGCAACCGCGTGTTCATCGTGGGATCCGATTTGGGCCGACGCTGCGGCGGCGGCGGCGGCGGCATTGGCTGCTGCTGCTGCTCATGCGGTGTGTATGACATGAGCAATGGCAGGTTCAGCACGGTGTCACTGAAGAGATGGCGAGCTGGACATGAGCAGAGGTCGAGGGACACGAGTGTGAATGAAACGATGAGATCTGAGTGGTTCTTCCCATCTGAGTTATGATGAGGCTGCAATGGCTGTAGTGCGATCGTTAGGTTTTTTTTTTTATAATGGAAGAGCAAAATTAAGGAGACATTTTCGGTGTCACATCCTAAAAATTTAAAGTTTAACATGTTATCTAAGGTTATCAATAGTGAAAATATAAAAGTATGCATCTCTATTATAATATATAATTAGAGCACAGGTTCCTCCAGCGAGGAAGAGTAGCACCCCCTTTGGAGATTCGGTCAAGGAACGGGCGTGTGGATACAAGCTAAAGATCACGAGATTAACTAGTATTCCCTCCATTTCATATTTTAAGCTGTTTCACTTTTTTCTAATTACGCTTCTTTAAGTTCAACCAAATTTATACAAAAATATAGAAGTATTTTTAACTTAAAAACAAATATATTATCAAAACATATTTAATGTTAGATTTAATGAAACTAATTTAATATTTTTAGATGTTGCTAATATAAATTATTTTATAAACTTAGTTAAAGAAAATCAAACTGACTATAATATGGAAGAGAGACTGAAACTAAAACTGATTAAGTTAAAACGAAAGCAAAAGAACGGGAGGAAGGAAACCCTACTCCCAACAGAACCCCTAGCCGCGGGCCGGGGAATTCGACCTCTATTGTGGAACCTGACCCCATATATCTGAGGCATGGTTAGTTCCTAATTTTTTTTCTTTAAACTTCTAACTTTTTTACACACATAAACTTCCAACTTTTTTGTCACACCGTCCCAATTTCAATCAAACTTCGAACTAAACACATCAATTCCAATCTCCAATTCCAACAGATTACAGATGGAATCAATTCCAATCTCCAAATACGATTCGATCAAGCAGTCGCACACCGCGCCTCTCTGCATACGTACGTGTACGTCTCGAGACGATCGAGCTAATTAAAATCCGATACACGGACGGACAAAAGAGAAGAATCCATCGTCGTCCGCACGTCCGGCCGTACGTCGACGACGCAGAGCGCCATGGACGACGCGAAACTCGACCAGGAAGTCGTTGTGCTTGTACCTCCAGCCAGCGGCGTGGACGAACGCGCCTCGTCGCCATGGCCGGACCTCCTGCCGGAGCTGGCGGGCATGGTCTTCTGCCGTCTCCTGTCCTACAGAGACCGCCTCCGCTTCCAAGCCGTGTGCCGTTCGTGGCGCCTCGCCGCGCGGCGGCAGCACCCGCTGCCGCCGCCGCTGCCCTGGCTCAGCTTGGACCGCGCCACCTACCAGAGCCTCCCCGACGGCGAGGTGCACCGCCTCGTCCCCGACCCCGACGACGACGAGCTTCCCGGCACCGTCTGCCGCGGCTCCTTCGATGGCTGGCTCCTCTACCACCGGCCGCCGGAGCAGCCTCCGCCGCAGCCGCAGCGCCAACCCGAGTGCTTTCTGAGGAACCCTCTCTCCATGGCCAAGATTGCTCTGCCCAACCACGCTCCCGTCGGGCTCTGCCCCGGCGGCTGCTACGACGCCATGTGCTTCCCCAAGCCCAAGGAATTCATGCGCAAGATCATCGTGCGCTCGCCGGACCACGTCGCCGCCATGACTGACTATTTCATCCTCCTCCACCTTCCGCCCAAGCCGCCGCAGTTGCCGTACTGGTCATTCACGGCCGCCACCATCTCCATCGACGACGGTGGCCTCTTTACCTCGCACCACTGCTGGCGCGACATGGCCTTGTACCACGGCAAGCTCTACTCCATCAGCACCGGCGAGGAGCTCTTCGTCCACGAGTTCAGCAGCAGCGAGGCCGTCTCGTCGCCGTCATCGTCGACGACGACGGCAACGCAGCATAGACCTCGCTACTGCCGCGGCGAGGTCGTGATCGACACAGCTCCTCCTCTCGACGACGACGAACAAGGTTACTATTGGGTGCGCAACCTCCACCTCGTCGAGTCGTGCACCGGCGACAAGCCGCTGCTGATGGTCCGGTGGCGGTGGCGCCTCCCCGCCGTCTACGATTACCGCCATTGGTGCGCCGACGAGCTGAGCAAGGAGATCAAGCTGGACGTGTTCGAGGCGGACATGGAGAATCGCCGGTGGTCGGAGGTGGAGGAGATAGGTGACCAGGCAATCTTCCTCGGCAACACCAACTCCAAGGCAGTCCCGACATTGCCGGATCATGGGAGCTCCATATTCTTCTTGGGATCCATTGTTACTGACTACTGCTTGGATGGGATCATCGATGGCATCGGCGACTGCGCCTACGGTGTGTATAACATGAAGAACGGCACTTTCAGGTTCGATAATCCGGTGTCCATAAAGAGGGATAGGGTGCCTTTAGGGTTAGATGATGATGGATACCCACCTAAACGATGGAGACCTCGATGGATAGCTGATTGGTTCTTCCCGTCTGAAGGACTAAAATGAGAAGCATCGTGCGGCACCGCCATAGAAATAATGGCTATCGTACTTGCAAGTGTATACGATAGCCATTACGCTCAAGTTTCTTGTGCATATATTGAAATAATGGAAAGTACATCTGCAATGTTGTTTATTTATCTTGGTTTTCTCTTTTTCTAGTGTATGGTTGCATACAAATTAACGGAAAAAAGATATTTTCTAACATAAATGTTGACTAGAAATAGCTATATGGCATATTAAGTAGGCCTAAGAATGATTTTAAGCCAAAACAAATACTTAAAGAACTTGTATGAACAAAATGAAACTTGAAGGATCAAATTGAGTCTTTGGTGAAATTTGAGGGACTAAATTAGCTATTTACCCATGTAATTTCATTAAAAGAGATGATGAATATGGAAAGTGTTTTCATTTCTCATGACGATTTGTTGCATGTCATATAAATAGTTGTTAGATTTTTTTTAAAAAAATGATAAAATAAGTTAATATGAAATATATCACTTTAAAAACATACAAAATTAATGAGTAAATTATATCAGCAGTACACGAATTTGTCAGGTAGGTGCAATCTAGTACATGAACTTGTAAAACGTTTGTTTTAGTGCACGAACTTGTTTGGTGCGTGCGAATAAGGTCAAAATCACACGGCAAGATTAATCTTGTTGATTTTGATTCTGTGTAAACACGTGTCTAAGAAGGATAAGCCTATAATAAGACATAATGATTGCATAAAAAATATAAAACTGAGCAATGATGTAAGGGATAGAAACAAAAAAAGATAAAGTGGAAACTAAGTTTACAAATATAACATTTCTACTATGTGCACGCACGTCATCTACTAGTTTATAATTTATAATGTCCAACATAGAAAAACCAGCCTTATCGTGCCATTTTAGCCTTACTTTGCATTTATCAAACAAGTGCATGCACCAAAACGAGCATTTTACATATTTATATACTAAATTGCACCCACTTAACAAGTTCATGTACCGCTATTACAATTTACTCAAATTTAAATTTAACTTTTACAAGTTGTAACAATAATTAATAATAATTACAAATGTAACCACGAATGTACATTAACTAAGTTTAATTTATTCCTTTTTGTTATAAATTATAAAAGTCGAATTTGACCTTACATATTTTTTGATGATATATCTCATATTGATTTATCTTGTCTTTTTTTTTATTTTTTTATAACTACTCAGATAAATATACACGAAACGAGAGGGATATCTACTCATGAGATAAAAATCTATATCCCGATGAATATGTGCTTGGGAAAGTCTGTCTCTATAAAAGACATTCTCTCCTTTTTTTTTTCCATGTCGTACAAAAAGTAGTGTGAATAATGTGTACTATTTGCAGGTCCTATATCACAAAAGAGAAGGTATTGTTATTTCATAATTCGATTCTTACGTCAAATCATAAGTGCTTTATAATTCGCAAGTTAGTTCTTGTTTCAAAATCGCAAGAGATTTGCAACTCCATGCGTATACAACGTCTGCAACATGCAAAAGGAGAAAACAAAAACTTCCGTTGCCGGGAATCGAACCCGGGTCTCCTGGGTGAAAGCCAGATATCCTAACCGCTGGACGACAACGGATGTGTTGACGTATGTTATCCAATTATTTATTAGTATATTTATCTAGGCTTTTATGTGTTTTCTTTTTCCTCTATAGTTTCATGGAGTATTCTGGCAATACAATCCAATACAAATATATTTATGTACATCTCCTGATTGAGAACTACGCCGAACTAAAAACGAAGAGGGTTTTCATTAGTGTCAGGTTTGCTTTGGCAACTTTCCATTGCTAAGAAATACATCAAGTGCATAGAATCAATCTAACATAATTCTATTAACTTTGGAGCAGTTCAAATAAATGTCTGAAAAACACTTCAAATGCTCGATTCAGAATTTTACTGAACCCACAAGTTCATAGCTGAAATACAATATCACCATAAGAGCCTTCATTATACTGAACTCACAAGTGTCACAGCTGAAATACAAGCCATAACCCCATAAGAGCCTTCTACTCTGACTTAAAGTTAGTAGTACAGACAACGAAGCTGATATGCATCACTGAAACTTCCTGACAAGTTCAAGTTTGCGAGCCTGGAAGAACTTGCAACGGCCTTTCCCACTTGAGTCGATCTCCTCAGACTTCCTTTTGAATCCAGTAAAGCCTAAGCTTGATAGCTTGACCTGTCTCTTAACACTACCGTTGCTACCTGCATCTTCTTCAAGTTCATCGGACTCCCTACATATGATTGCATATGGCACAAATTTTAATTGTCGCGAGAATCACAGTTTGCGGCGTCTTATGAAACGCACAGTACCATAAGGCTTCAAAATTAAAACTCACCAGGTAACTTCAATTGCGTCATTGAAGAAGGGCGTGCAAGTTCCCCAGCTAAAACGAACCAAAGACGGGAATCCAAATATCGGATGTTTGTGATCTTCTAACCATTGTTTAGTGGCAGGATCTGCACCATTAATTGAAGGTCTTTAACAAAACAGTCTTTATGACTATATACATTGATAATAGATCACTTACAATGATGAATACATTACCTCCTGGATAACCAGACCCAGTGTTCATGTGCATATTCTGAGCCGTTTCATCAAATACCCAGTTTCTCAAGGCTCTGTCTCTGGTAACCTGCACTAACACATCAAGAGGTCACAACTTTATAATTGGTTTACACTCAGACAAGTTAATGTTTGCTGCATAAATTGTCTACATACATGCATGTCTAGTTTACACATTAAAGTATAATTGGTGGAAAAAAATCATATATGGAATTACCTTCGCAACTATACTTGCTCCACTAACAACTGGGAAAAGGCTATCAGCCTTCTTGGCAACCACAAATTTGATGCCTGGGAACTTTTCAGTCAATTTGATCCTGTACTTCTCCGCATCTCCAACCGTATCAATGTAGACCTTTGCAAGGAGGTAGACAATTGTTGAAACAATTTGTGAGTAATTTTTGGGTTTACAAAGGTTAACTGCATATACAAGATAAACTTTTATCCAATAATATAAGCTCATACCTCTGCTAGTAGAACTCCCATGTCAAGAGCTCTTTTGACCAGACCCATTGCAGAGTTATGAGATATTTCATTCAGGTTAACTTTCGATCTGAAAACAAAGAAACTATTAGTCACAGAACAAAGATTTGCAGTTTAGGTACAAAAGTCAGATACACCTTTTTAACATTTTAGCAGATAGCTCCTTTGGGCATATGACATCCACTTCCCACCCAATTGAACTATTGTCTTTTAGACTTTCAAACAGCTCCTCCCTTTGTTCTTCCTTCAAGGTCTTAGAATCTGCCCAGGAGAAGAACAACAAACTAAGTAAGTTCACTGGTGGTAAAATTCTCTACGTGGTATGGCTGACTGCCAACTTATGAGTTACTATTCATGTTTTACTCTTCATATTATCCAGTACTCAAGGGAAGTCACATTTCTTTTTACCAACTATAGGATTTGAATATTAAATGCAAACATGATGGAATTACCAAAACATGTTCGAGATTTGACTGACTATTGTTTAGCATTCATGCATTATGACAAAATAAAAACGAGATTGTACCACATATAAGCGACGCTTGTAGTGTTTTGAATTAATAGGGTGGAAGTATGTGGAAATGAAAGCAGTTAAATCTTACAAGAATGAGATGAAGGGGAAGGAGAAAATTTTATGAGATAGAGAACCAAGAAGAACATAACAACTATTATCAGCAGAAAAGGTGAGATGTTTGTATCCTATAGTAGTATATTCAAAAGTCCAGTTCTGCACAGACTTTGTAAGAATTAGTATCAGGCTCTTAAAAGAAAAGATTATTTCCATCCTTCTGGCCAAGTCAACCAAAGTTCTTATTCCATAAGTAGGTCATAACACATGATGAGGCACAATGCTGGTTAGCCTTGTATAGTTGTATGTGTTCCAACTTCCAAATCACCACTTTGTATGTTGATGAAACTAAAATTATGTATCTCGGAATCTTATCCTACTTCATGAGTTAATAGTAATGTGCAGCGCCACCAGCAACAAGGCGAAGTGAAGTACTACTAAATATATACTAAGAGACAGGAAAACCGACATGAATACCTGCAAATTTAAGGGTTGCAAGAGTGTCTTGGTAGGAACGAGCGCAGTACATGCAGCCATACACCATTGGACCTGAGGCAGCAACATCACGGAGAGGTCACGATTTCAGTCAAATTGCAACATTTCTGCTCCAGACGAGCAGATCCGAGTTCAGTTCAACACAAGTTGGGGGAAATGTCAGAAACGGAACGTGCCGACACGAGCTAAGATTTCAAGAAAGATTCAGTATTTGCTTGAAACTCTACTTACTGCAGATTTGCGTAACAATAGCTTTAAGAAACAACACAAAGCGGAGCAACACATCAACAAGGAAAATAGGGTAAAATTTCATCGAGAGATACAGTACAAGAACCTATGCCCAACCGAAAGCTAAAATTAACAGAAAAATCTTAGGAGAAAGGGTGGTCACCGAGAACGGGGCCGCGCCCAGCCTCGTCGATTCCCATGAGGCAGGGCTCCTTGGTGGCCCACTCCGGCGCCACCGCTGCCGCCATCTCGGCCGTCTGCGCGGGCGAGCGAGGGGCCGGCAGCTTGGCTTCGCGGGCTATCTAGGGGCCGGAAGCTTGCGGCGCCGGGGAAAGGATGGAACACGGCGGCCGGCGGCGCGGGAGAGGAGTAGACGGCGGCGGGCGGCGGCGCGGAGGAGAGCGGCGGGCGGGGCGGGGCGAGAGAGAACGGAAGCTCATTTCGGCCTCTATTTGTATGGGCCTTGTCTTGCCCAATTATGTACTGTATGGGCTAAATTTCAGCCCATTTGAGATTTTATAGTGTGTTTGTTTAGGGCCTGATACACATTGATGGGATGGAATTTCATAGCGGTTGATCACCTGTAGTTGAAGAGGGAAGAGTGATCTTGCGGCAGGCCTAATCATGTGTATGGATGCAAATCACTATGAGTTCATAACTTTATACTATTTCCTCAATTTCACATTATATGTATTGAGTTTATAACTTTATACTACTTCATCTATTTCACATTATATGTATGTGCTTCATATGTGTCTAAATTTGTATGAATGTTAGTGAATTTAAATCTTATAATGTAGAAGGGGGGGGGGGGAGTACATCCTAAGAACAAACAATTAATTTCTCTGTAAAAAGACAAACAATTGATAGCAAAACTGCATTCCCACATTAATAGCAATACTAGGGCTAGGCAAAAAGCTCGAAGCTCGTGGCTCGGATCGGCTTGTTGCAGGCTCGGCTCGAATCGACTCGAGCTCGGAGTCTTAACGAGCCAAGCCAAGCTAGCTATTTTGCTCGTTAAGCAAACGAGCCGAGCCCGAGCCAGCTCGCGAGTTACTCAATAGGCTCCTTAAACTCGCATAGCTCAAAAATCAGACAGGTAGCCCAACCCAATAAGGAAGCCCAACTGCCCAGCCCAACAACTCAAGTGCCCAGTAAAAACCATAGCTTTGACCGTCGTCAGTTAGCCGAGGCGCCTCTCTTGTGCATGCACCGTCGCAGCCTCGCAGGCTCCCGCCGTCGCCTTCTCTTGCGCCGCCGCAACGCTGCCTCGCCCTTCTCCTTGCGCCGCCAGCCCACCACAGGTTGCAGCACTGCCCTGCCCACCGGCCCCTCCTCCCGCAGGCTGCAGCCGCAAGGGCCGCAAGGCCACGCCGACGAGGCGACGACTCCGGTCGCTCCTCCCGCAGCTGTAGCGCCACGCCGACGATGCCAACCACACCGCTCCTCCCGCCGCAGCCACCGAGCCACGCCGCTCCTCCCACTGCAGCCGCCGGGCCACGCCACTTCTCCCGCAGCCACCGCAGGGCCTTCATGGATAGGGAGCACCGGTTGGTAAGCCGCCGGGCCACGCCACTTCTCCCGCAGCCACCGCAGGGCCTTTATGGATAGGGAGCACCGGTTGGTAAGCATTAAGTTAACGAGCTAAACAAGCTCAACGAGCCAGCTCGCTGAGTCGAGCCGAGTCAGCGTTCGAGCTCGTTAGTCTTAACGATCCGAGCCGAGCTGGCTCGTTAAGGTAATGAGCCAAACCGAGCCGAGCCGATATCCTCCCCTAAGCAATACCAATGAAGCATACAATACACATACCATCATACACTTATATGGGCTGTTTGCATTGAGGAATGAGATGGCCAATTGACTCACTTGATCCTAGTTTGTTCGGTTGGAGGGATGGGATGTGGTTAGTCCATCTCCTCATATCCCCCACAAAAGTACAAACTACTGAAGAGATGGTGAATGGAGTCATTCCACCAAATCCACCCTAGATGGGTTTATTCCTCGAACCAAACAGGCCATGGGCTAATCACATATCAGGCATAGCAATCAGAGCCACAAGATAACGATCATGTGCATTCCATTCAATAGAAGAGCCACAAGATAAAACAATCACTGCATTCCATTTAATAAAATAGCCAGCTTGTTGAACATTGAATTTCAGTGAAGATAAGCAATTTCATGTTGCAATTGTCATGGGAATCAGAACTCCCAATTTTTTTTCTTCAGGATCTCAAGATCAACAAAGATCGTACAATACGATTTTTTTGGTTGCGAGTCTAGACTGATTATGTCCCAAGCTTTTTTTTTTAGTGAAAGCTTATGCCTCAAGCGTTGGTGGCTCTGGTGTAGATTAGCTGGCTCGAATGTACAGACACCACCCTGATGGCGCCTCTTGACTCAAGATCCTTGATGGCCTGTCGAGCGAGCGACCCATTGATCTGGCAAAACATTCAATTTCAATTAATACTGTCAATGACACATCTGAATAGCAGTTTATTCTACTGATAAACAAACTACGTCAAATTGAAGAAGTAGCATGACAACTTTTAAACTTAATTGTCTAATCAAACAATTTTAACAACAGCTTTATTCTCATTTTGCAGTCATGAAAGAGCAAAAAGATGATCCGAGGAAGAAAGCCGTGGAACGTAAAGTACAGAGCAGTGTACATCAATTTCGGGTAGAAGTAATCCACAAGAAAAGAAAGATGCAACAGGTGTAAAAGATTGCTGTGAAGTAAATAAAAAATAATGTAAGAATGTAGATCACATAAAAAAAAACAATATGCCACTTTCGCTTCAAACAACACGCTATATGCGCTGGCATCCTATTATATTACGAAATTTAAGAGTGAAAAAGAATCAAATGTCCTATACTATCTTGTAGTTTCTAATACAAAGAAGAGGGTTTAAGTGTTTTTCCTGCTATCTGATTAGACATTTTTATCACTTAGATCAGTTCCACTGTCAAACTTACAAAAAAAATACCAATTGATTCTGCAAATAAACTCACTTACCTATGATCATGTGAATTCTGATATAGCACAGGTCATGATATCTTGCAGGACAAATATGCCAACCTCTAAACAATATAGTGTTGGTATACTAGTTGCCAGTTGTACTACAATAATACTATTAACCTACACATCTGAACAACAAAACTGCCAAGATCCACCATACATTCCTAACAAAGTCTACCACTGAGCTCCTAAAATGGATAATTGGATCCATGCCATCATAAATTTGCCCATTTCAAAAAATGCTATTACAATGTCTAATTGGAATGATGCCATTATAATTCTGTTGAAATTGGAGATATGCCACTACATACCCCTTGGATGCACTGAGATTTTATTTTGGACTAAATTGCCCCTTATCTTCTACCTCTATCCTCTCCACTCTTCCTCCCATCCCTCTCGATCCCCAAGCATCATTCCCAAGCCCCGCTACCGCCTGTCGCCGGATCCAAACTCAACACCTTGCATCCATCCCAACAAAACCAAAACCCAAAGCGATAGACTTCATCAATTGATGATAAACCCAACAAAACATTATTTGTCTCAAGAAATTTCTGTCCTCTTTAAAAAAGAATCAACTTTTGAGGGATGAATATAGACAAATATTTGTCCACATTCATCCCCAAAGTTGTTTGTTTGGATAGTGTATTACCTAGATGATATATGAATGTCACATTAAGTTATAGTCAATACTAAAATATATACACCATGTTAGGGTCTTAATGACGATAATCTGGTATGCATAAGCATCAAACCTAATATACAGGTATCAAGTCTGGTACGTACCAACTCTGATTCCTGTAGGTACCGAGATGTCATTGTCAAAAGTGGGTTACACTGGAATGCCATCCCGCAAATGGGTTTCGATAAAATACCACTCTCAAATATAGGCAACACGCTAGAATGTTTTTTCTTCCCTTTTGGTCAGTTTTTGCATTTTTTTTACATAGCAAATGGACATAAATGCCCTTGGGCTCTCCTATTGAGGAACAGAAGAGACGAGAAGGGGATAGATCCACCTTGGGTCAGCTCACCACCTGCACATCTGCCGCGTTAGCACCACAGCACACCGCTACAGCTGCTAGCCTGACGAGGAAAGCGGTGCATGAGCTCATGGTGGCCTTTGCTGTGTGGACCTCGATGGGATCGGTGATGAGCGAGATGAAGACGAAGTGACAAGGGTGCATCCACCTCAAATCTCGTCATTATCTTCGTCTTGGTGAGGACATCATTGGCTCGGATATAGCCATGCTTATGTTACACATCAAGCTAAAGGTGCATATGTTCTGTATTAGATTTACACATTATATGTTTGAACAAACGTTACTGCACCAAGTGTTTTGTATATTCTCATTTCCAAAAAATTACCTGCGTGGGTGAAGTAAAGAAGAGCGGGCTCACGAAGTAATTGATGATCAAAGAAGTTGATTGAAGACCAAACCGAGATCTTCCCCCAAGTCTACCTCTACATAACCACGTCACTTCTGATCCTTAGAAGGCAAGAGATAAAGTTCTGCACGTTTTGGATTTGGATTCGGGATAAATGACATCAACTTCAAACGAAACTAGCCACTGATCTAGAAGGAATCTTGGGGCTCGAGTACTTATTGGAAAGCTTATAGAGCCTACTTTTAGATGGTTTTTGGTCCCATGTGAAAATTCCTACTAAGCTATCGGGAATCTGCAAAACAAGCCACGTGCCTCATCCAGCCCGAGTTTGATTTGGGCCTTGAAACTTGTAATTGTGTCGTGGGCTAAACCCAAGGAGGTGGCGCCCTAGGGCTAATCTTAGGACGTCCTTAATCATATTTGTTGAGTAGTCGCCATAGTTTAGAGTTGAGTTTCGGTTAGATTATTTCTGCCATTGCAATTTCACCACTAGTTCGGTTTGTAGAACCCCAACTTCGAGTGCTAAATCATTCATCTGCAATTGAGCTACAATCTACCTTTTTCTTGCTTGTATTCTTCGATTCGCATGCAAGGATTAGCCTTCTCAGTGAAGGCCAATCAGATTTCGGCACGGTTGGTAACTAGAAAAGACATGGTGCTGAAATTGCAAGTTTAGATCGTGTTGATCGAAAGTCAAATCATGTGTGACAAGTTTTCGCCAAATCAAGAGTTATCTTTACCTGATGGAAGATCGAGCATCCTGTTGCCATCAATTGCAGATGAGTGATTAATCAAGAACTCAAAGATGGGATTCTACAAACCGAACTATGAAATAATCTAAGCAAAACCTGCACCACCCCCTTGGGCTTAGCCCACAACACAATTATAAGGTCCAAGACCCAAATCAGACTTGGACTAGATAAGGTACGTGGTTTGTTTTACAGATTCCCGACAGTTCGGAAGGAATTTCGACATGGGACCAGAACCATATCAAAGTAAACTCCATAAGCTTTCCAACGAGTACTCATGGGCCTCAGGAGTCTTTTTGGAAAACGACTAGGTTTACTTGAAGTTGATACTGCCAGGAAGCCCAAATCCAAATCCAAAACATGCAGAACTTCATCTCTTATTTTCTATGGACCAAAAGTGATGTTGTGATGTAGTAGTAGACTTGGGTAAGATCTTAGTTTGGTCCCCAATCAACTTCGATTATCCAAGCACTTAGTGAGCCCACTCTCCTTTACCTACGCAAATATTTTTACAAACGGGAAGACACAAAACTCATGGTGCAATAATGTTTGTTCAAATATAAACTCCCTCCATCCCTAAATATAAGGGATTTTGGTGGGATATGACACATCCTAGTACAACAAATCTGGACATAAGCATGTCTAGATTCGTTGTAACACGTAAATCTTACATAGAAAACATAGAAAACATGCACCTTTGGTTGATGAATAAATAATGTAGCCATGATCATATCCAAGTTAGTGATGTCCTCATTACATCTCCTCCCTCACGTACCAAATATTGGATTCCTCCTTAGTCGGCATAATGAGTGGTTGTGGAAGGATTAGACACCGATGGTCGTGAGCGGCGCTGAGAGAAGAACCGATGGTGGCCAAGCGGATTGGCTAGGGATGAGGCTTCATGACCAAGACATGGCTTGCGATGGAGATGGAGAGGGAGGCCAAAGAGTTGTGGGAGTGAGCGACACGAGCGAAGAGGAGCCTATAGCAGTCACCATTGGCGAAGCCATAGCAAGTGAGCAACGTCACGAGGACAATTCTAGGCTTCATGGCGGCGGGGCCATCATAGAAGCCACACCCACACTGACGAGACACGATGCTCGCAGTCGTCGTCGTCATTGTGTTCTTCCTCCTCATCACCTCTAGCATCAAACTCCTCATGTGGCCTCCTAGTCACCTCCAACCTCAAGCAAATCCTTTGCACGGCTTGGATTTGCACACTGTTTCGTCAATCGTTAGCCATGTGTTGGGATGGAAGCACGGAGAGGAACAACAAGGAAGAAGGGTGCCGGCGGTTCGTTGATGATGGCTAAAAAGTGAACAAGTCAGAGAGAGAGAGAGAGAGAGAGAGAGAGAGGAGATAGGAAAAGAATCCAGAGGGGTATTTGGGTCAGTTCGTCAAGAAAAACAAGGCACACCTCATTCAATTAAGAAGAAATAGCATTCTAGTGTATTGCCCCGTTTGATAGTGGTATTTTAGCGAAACCCATTTGTGGAATGAAATTCCAACGATACCCACTTTTGACAATCACAAAATGCCAATTTTCTCGTAGGTACCAAACTTTATAGTTGAGTACCGGAACTAATACCTACAAGTATATGAATATCATATAGTAGTTGCTATACCTATGATTGTTGGAACTCTAATGTAATAGAAAACTAATCGAAACAAAGATAGCAATTATTTTTTACTATCTTCTCCTTTATGTCATGACATTAATTTCACTTTTTTCATGATTCAAACAGTTGCTGCTACTACTACTGGATACTCCCTCCGTCCCAAAATAAACAAATCTAGTACAGGATATGTCAAACACATAATGTACTAGATTTGTTCATTTTGGGATGAAAGAAATACACACTAGTAGTCCTCGTGTAGGGTGAGTGAGAGTGACTTAGTACTAGTACTACTGCATGGGACTAGTACTATTAGTCATACTACTGCATGCCATGCTGTTCTGGCACAAGATGGGGCATGTGACTCCACCGCATGCGACAAAGGTGCACGATGTGACATTGGGGCTCATGTAGACGACAGGGCTATGAGGAAAGGGTGTGTGAAAAGGTGATATATGAGAGACAGAGATTGTCTCATTACACTATCCCATTCTAAGGGTGAAGGATGAGATATTGTCCTAACTGTATTTCTGATTTTTAATGGCATCGTTCCAACTAGACGAATTGTAATGACATTTTTTTTTCAAAACAGGCAAATTCTTAATAGCATAAATCCAATTAACCCCTTCTAAAAGGAAAAAAAAAAGGAATATAATCATCGCATTGTGAGCCTGTGAAGCAATTCAGAGACAACATGGTTTACGAACTTCCAATGACTCGATTCCAAATTGTTACAGATACTGCTACAGAATCATGGAGAGGAAGACAAAGGGGGGATACATACCCTGAGCCTCTCGGAGAGGACGGAGGGGGTGATCTGCTTGTACTTGGGCACCTCGGAGAGAAGCTTGTCGTAGGTGGCCTTGTCGAACAGCACCGAGTTGTTCACCTTCTCCTTCTGCTTCCCCTTGCTCCACTTCTGCAATTACGCACCACATCCCCAACACACAGATCCAAAAAGGACAAAACAAGTGAGCGTTTGAGACGAATCGAAACAAGCAGTAATTCACAGGGGATCTGGATGACCTTCTTCTTCTGCTTGCCTCCGCCGGACTTGGCCGGCTTCGAGGACGGCGGCGGGGCCTTGTCCTTCTTCGGCGCCTGCACATCACATCACAGAGAAAAAAACAAGCACCCATTACTAACCAATATGGCGAAATCTTCATAGGTGAGGTGGAGGAAATGTTGATTCTCACCATGGGAGGAGGCCGGGCTGGTTTAGGGTTCCGGCGAAGTGGCGGTGGCGGCGGCGGCAAACAGGTGGTGAGGCGTTTGGGTCTGGAACCCTGGATGGAACGAGGCTTTATATAGGAAGGGGAGAGTCATTTGCAGCCGTCGGATCGTGAGATCTCGCGGCTCGCGTTGCATGTAGATGGCCACTAAAGGCGGAAATCTTGAGGGCGTATCAGTTCATTGAAGGCGCTCTTTGACGACAAAGCCATGTATTTTCTGAAGGGAAACAAAGCCTGTATTTTCTGAAAGGAAAATAGAAAAAAAAACACTGAATTGCTCCCATCTCGCTGGTATTTATATAGAAAAATTATTATTATACATTGAAATGGAGAGCAGTTTGTATGTTCCACTTTGCCACCATTTGCGAGTTTCAGCTAGAGATCACAAAAAATGGGCAAGGAACACAACTTATGAGCTAAATTGATGGCCAAAAATACAACATATACCGATATACTAGTACGTCTTTTCAAAAAAAAAAAATTACAACAGAAACTACATGGTGATCACAGCAAACCAGTAGCTCCCCAAAAGCATCCAAATTCTCGCTTCCTATATCTGAATGTCTGAATCCAAGGCAAGTTCTTACACTAACATACATGTAACTGGCATCAAAACACTTTGGTTCAGAAAGAGCCAATGAACATTCATCGTCGACGGAAACCGCGCATTGCATCCAGGTCTCGCCGCCTCAGATTGCCATACTTTCTCCTTCGCTTTCCAGTACCAGCGGCAGCCTGAGTAAAATACAGTATCGCAAACACATATTTCATCAACAGAAGAACAAATGAACATGCCCCAAGGCCCAAGTAATTGTTCTGAGAAAAAAAAAAGCAGCAGAACTTGTTGGAATCTGTGATAGAGGAGGTGCCTTTACCTGCTCTTCTGCCTTGATGGAATCCATGAGGCCTTCCATATCAGGGGTGTCTTGCCCTTGCATAGCACCCATCATTTTCTGCATTTGAGCACGCATTCGGAAGAGCTGCGCAACCAATTGGCTCACCTAGTAGTGCAGGGGGCAGTCAATTGACGTCCATGGGGTTCAGTTTGGTTTGTAGTAGCGCAGACAGATATGGAAATGCTGATGAGATTAAAAAAAGAGAAAAGGTTAAGAATTGAACCTGTCGTTCGTTTTTTCCGGATTCCTTGGCCACTCTTATCCTCCTCTCGCGTGATTCAGCAAGTAGCTCTGGTCTTTCCCTTTCCTCTGCACAAAGGCACGATTAACATTATCAAGACAATATTCATGTAACAAACATCCATCACTATTATGTTCTACGCCATTAGCATCAAGGTGTTATTTCAGTGGCAGGCCTGGATCGCTTGATACAGTCCAAGCTGAAACACTAATTAGATGATGGATTCAGATTTTCAAAAATATCAGTTACATTTGGAACACTACACTAATATTGCAAGAGAATGGGAGGAACAAGCAACAGGATATCTTCAAGATGCCTGTCATTGGTAGACTATACATACCAGGGGTCATTACGTTGATCATGGACTCCATAAATTTAAGGTTTTTCTCCGCTTCACGAATTTGAGCAGGGGTAACCTATTCAAAACACGGAAAAGCTATGGTCTTAATAACATCAAGTATGAAGCTGAAACATAAGCGCCAGTGTACCATAGTGTGAAGATTAGTTCCAAAGTAAAGTGATAAAGGAGCCAATGAGTTCAACAAGTTCATGTTTGCACCTTGTTCATGCCTGGAATCATGCCAATTATACGACTAAATGAACCCATTTGTGCGATAGCTTGTGTTTGCTTCAAGAAGTCATTGAAGTTAAATTTTGCACTCAGGATCTTCTTCTGTAATTCCTCAGCATCTTCTTGACGCATCTACTTGTACCAGTAGATTACACACTATGAGTATCAAATTGTTCTTTAATTAAAGTAAAAAAAGAAAGGAATATTTCACAGAAGCCTGCCTACCACTTCCTGTGCCTTTTCAACAAATGAAAGTACATCTCCCATTCCCAAGATTCGTTGTGCCATACGATCAGGATAGAAAGGCTCAAGATCTTCCATGCGTTCTCCTCGCCCTACAAACTTGATGGGCTTTCCAGATACCTACAGATTCATCATTTCTTCATATTTATTATATGCTACCAGCCAAGGGAACACAAAGTAAAATTGCTGAGAAATGTAGGTGTGACAAAAGTACCAGAATAACATGTAAAGATACAATTGGAAGAGTCACAGATACAAAGTCAAATAACATATAACCCTATTATGGACATTTTTTTATTAGACAACAAATTTGTCAGGACCAGTTGAACTCACACAACCAAACTTTTTTTTCGGTAAGCGAGGAATCTAGGAAGTGGAATCCAACAAAATGAACCGGAAACAGTAATTGTTGCGCCTTCTTAGCAGAATTAATACATTGTTCAGGACAGAATTGGTTTTTATTATTTCACAAAGAACTCTGAACTTGTTCGAGAAAATAAAGAACTCTGAACTAATAATTAGATGGAAAAACAAAATGATGGACATTTGTTTTTCACATTCAACAGACCTCTTTGATACTTAGTGCTGCTCCACCTCTGGAATCACCATCCAGTTTTGTCAGTATAGCACCAGTAATACCAATCTCAACATTGAAGGTGCTAACCAATGCTGGCCATATCAGAAAAGAAATGCGGGTAAGTCGTAGGGCAACTATAGCAGATGATAACGAGTTCAATATTTGATTATCATGAGGAGCAAGCAATAAAATGAACATGATATTGATACTTGGAACAAAAACTTGTACGTGAGGCAAAAATAATATGGGAACAGTATTTACTAGATCCCTATACCCCTGGAAGAACAATGAGTGGTAGCTACGTACATGCAGCTTCTTGTCCAGTCATGGCATCCACCACAAGTAGAACTTCTGTAGGATTTACTGCCCTTTTTACCTCTTTCAACTCACTCATCATGGCTTTATCTACCTAACCATAGAAGGACTAATCAGATGATCTTTTACAAGTGGAAGTACTATGTTAAGTTTGAAACAAAGATAAAACAAAAATTTGTAACTACATAGAAGTGTAAAGTGTAAACTATTGCAATTTAATCACATACATGAACATAAGGCATAACTAATATTTTAAAGTTCAAGATGATCAAGATCTGACATTATAGATATTTTTATGTGAGATGTCAACTGGTAAAAACTAGCAAAAACAGATCCATGTTCTTTTAGAATCATAGCTGAAACAAGAGGAAAAAATTAAAGAAAAAATAAGAATGACCTGCAGCCTTCCAGCAGTATCCACTATGATTACGTCAGTTTTCTTGCTTTTTGCCTCCTTTATGCCATTCTTGGCAATTTGTGAAGGTTTAGCTTCAGTTCCTTCAGAGTAAACTGGAACCCCAACCTATGAAAGTTGAAATGTATTTCATTAAAAAGCGCATCACAGCAATACACTTAAAAGAAGCTGTCATTTTAACTTCAAACAGGTAAAATATGCAGAGTGCGGCAAATTTGAATTTTTGTGTTTGAGTTAAAATTAGTAGCTAGAAAAGGTTTCCAAGACAATACTACCCTGGAAAGAGTGTTGTCTTCAGAATACCTGTTTCCCCAGAATAGTGAGTTGATCAATGGCAGCAGGCCTGTAGACATCCGCAGCAATCAGCATGCAACTCTTCCCCTGTAACCTGAGACTGGTCTATAAGCATTCAATAGTCTAGGAATCTTAGAGTATGCTTAAAGTAGAGGACTAAGGAAGGCACCATTTTCTTTAGATAATAGGCAAGCTTTGCACAAACAGTAGTTTTCCCAACACCTTGTAGACCCGCCAATAGGATAACTGTTGGGGCAGTTTTTGCAAACACCAAATCTGATACCTCCCTACCCATCAACTGTACAAGTTCATCATTCACAACCTGCATCGTTTTTTTTACGTTAGTCCAACCGGTGCTAGAATTACACAGTAATATATCTGACTCTTGTTTCTCTGAAGTGAAAACAATGCATGCTGAACTTATACCACAACATGCACTAATATCTAGTAGATTAACACAGACTTAAATGAAGAAAATTAAGCCTAAAACTATCCAGAGCCATAATGTCATTGTTTAGTATACCTTCACCAGCTGTTGCTCAGGCTTGACACCTCGAATCACATCAGTGCCTACAGCTTTTTCAGTAACGGACTCAATAAAACTTCTCACTACCGGCAAACTCACCTGCAAAGTAGGTAGTGAATTAGAACGAGAAAATGTAACAAAACCATGTAAAGAATGACACCACATACATCTGCCTCCAAAAGTGCTCTTCTGATATCCCGCATTGGTTCAGCGATGTTGTCCTTCGTCAGTTGATCTTGAACCAATAAAGACATCTCCTTGATTCATTCATCTCATTGACAACAAATTTACAACTTACATGAAGAAAAATTGCGTCAAAAACAAAAAGAAACTCACCTGTTCCCCGCAGCTTGTTCCACGCGGACTCCAGCCCGGTCGTGAGCTGCCCAAACATCTCTGCCCGCACAACCAGCCCGCTTCCCCTCTTCCTCCTCCATCCCTGAACGCATCCAAGACAAATCAGCAAAAGCGAAATTTCTCCGGGGCGGAAGAATTGAAGAAACCAAGAAACTAGCAGTTGGGAGGGACCGGGAAGCCGGGTGAGGGGAGGGCGCGGAAGGAGGGGCCGGGGACCGCGCGGAGGTGAAGGGCGGGGACGGAGGAGTGGCGCAGGTGGTGGGAGGCGACGATCGCCTTCGCCGGCGAGCGGCGGGCGGCGGCGGTGGGCGGCGAGGAGAGCGCTAGTGTAGTACTACTGGTGGCCTCCATTTTTGGTGGCGTTCTGCGGAGGGGAGGGAACCAACGGGGAGGATAAGAGAGAGAGGCGATTGTTGAATATGGGCCCTATTGGGCTTTCGGGCTCGCCGATGTTGGGCCCACATATGGGCCTATTTACACTTCAATGTTTTCCCCTTCAACTTTTTTTTTTTAATTTAGGACTTTGCTTTTGTTTTTCTGGGTATGGTAATCCCAACACAGTCAGTACATTTTCGATTTTCCGCATGAATCAGAAAATTCTTGAGTTCGAATGGACATGGATGGTGAAGTTTTGAAATGAACCTGATCCTTCTACAACATATACATTCATGATTAATGTAATGTAAAAAGTCCGAGCATTCGAGTGAACCGATTGCATTGCTGAGTAGGACTGGCTAAGTAACATTACAATTTGGTAGGAAATTACTGTTTCCTATGAACTTCCTGCAGATCTCCTACGTACAAACTAAAAAAGGTAGCAAGACAACATTTTTTTTTCATCTCTTTTTTCTCAGATCCGGGTCTCTGAAGCAAAAGAGCAGTAACTCTGAACTACAACGCTCACCAGCTCAAGAACTAGGGACTGCATCCAGCTCCCTCTGCCTCGTCTTGCTGTGCCTCCTCTTCCGCCGTGCAGTGCCAGGAGGTGCCTGAATGATCATGATGCACAACAAATACAGGCAACCGTAAGTAACCCAGCCAAACTGTAGTGAACCAAATCACCCACACCACCCGAGGCATTGTTAGATTATCACCTTCTCATCGGCGTTAAGAGATTCCATGAGATTCCCCATGCCTGGAAGTGCTTCTTGTCCGGTCATCACACCCATCAGCTTCTGCATCTGAGCACGCATTTGGAAAAGCTGGGCAACCAACTGGCTCACCTGATAGTGAAAAACGGCAATGTGTGTGTGCGTGTGCACGCGTCAGCTCCATGGTAACTGGAATGAGCAAAAAATATTGTGATTGTTTTTTAACAAAGAGAAGACAGAAATTACAACTGAACCTCTTGTTCACTCTTTCCGGACTCTTCAGCCACTCTTATCCTCCTGTCACGTGATTCAGCCAGTAATTCTGGCTTTTCCCTTTCCTCTGCTCATGCCAGAATACATGCAATTAGGTGTCTAGATCTATTACCCATGGAAACAACGTAGTAAGCTTCATTTGGTTGTATAGCAATTAGCAACAGTCCTAGAATCACGAGTAACATACCGGCAGTCATTGCATTGATCATAGACTCCACAAATGCAAGTCTTTTCTCGGCTTCTCGAATTTGTGCAGGAGTAACCTATTTAGAATCAGAACTGATATCAAGTTCTGCCATTTTTCATTTGAAATGTAAACATAATGAAGTGGGATATTGTCAGACTTGAAAGAATAAATGAATTCCTCAGATTCATGTACCTTGTTCATGCCTGGAATCATTCCAACTACACGGCTCATGGAACCCATTTTTGCAACATTCTGTGATTGCTTTAGGAAGTCATTGAAGTCGAATTTTGCACTCATGATCTTCTTCTGTAATTCTACAGCATCTTCTTGACGCATCTATGTGCAACATCATATAAACACCATAGCATCATCACCTTACTGATTAGGACAAGAAATTGAGGGGGGATTTTACAGGAAGCTACTTACGACTTCTTGTGCTTTTTCAACAAATGAAAGTACATCGCCCATTCCCAAAACACGTTGTGCCATACGGTCAGGATAAAAAAGCTCAAGGTCCTCCATTCGTTCTCCACGCCCTACAAACTTGATGGGCTTTCCAGACACCTGCATGGTCCGTTAAGCATTAATATTCGTTGAAGGGCAAAGCAGCAAGCATGCAAACATAGCTTACTACGAACGATTTAATGTTGACCGTATATACATTCAAGTAGGTAGCCAGATGATAAACACTAGATTTTTTTTATATAAATACAGCATAAAAGTGAGAAGACTAGTGCGGAGATTTGCAGTAAATTGTCAATTGATGAAAGAAGCATGTGGACAATAGGAATTTGCAGTTTTGACCAACATAGATGCAGAGTAACTTCAAAGCAAAAATATAAAAGTGGCAGAAGCATTTGTAGATATGATGGTAGGAAAGTTTTCTGGCAAATAAGGACCTCTTTAACACTTAGTGCTGCTCCACCCCTCGAATCACCATCCAGTTTAGTCAATATAGCACCAGTGATACCAATCTCAATATTGAAGGTGGTGACCAATGCTGCATCTCAGAGAAGTATTGTAAGTGGCTGTTGCAACTCTATCAAACAATAGTACTTCTTAAGCTCGTATAAATATAGCAGATAGAACATGTCGCGCTGTAAGAATTTGTCATATAGTAGAATTTGAGAACCGTTGAAAAAATTCTGGTTGTTCGTTGCATTTCTGCTATACGAACAAATAGTGTTGGCCTTTAGTAGCAAAAAGAGGGACTTAAATAGCAAGTGGAACAGTTGCATACCTGCAGCTTCCTGTCCAGTCATAGCATCAACAACAAGCAGAACTTCCGTAGGATTAACTGCCTTCTTCACTTCTTTCAATTCAACCATCATTGATTTGTCAATCTGAATGGCATAGCAATGAGATAAAGATGCTAGTTAAATCATAGGAAGTTCTGTTAATGTGAACTGAAACAATTGTATTGCTATTTTGTGTAAATATATAGTAGCTTAGAACTAGGTAGATCAAAATTCTGTACAAGGTAGTGACATGTCAAGCTATCAACTGAAAAACGAGCAGGCAATGCACAGAACTACAGAAGACTGACCTGCAGTCTTCCAGCAGTATCCATTACAATGGCATCAATATTCTTTCTTTTGGCCTCTTCCACGGCATTCTTGGTTATTTGTGCAGGTTTGGCTTCTGTTCCTTCTGAGTAAACTGGTACACCGACCTGATAAAGCCCAAAACGTTCCCACCTCAGGAGTCAGGACAAACTATAGTAGTGCCCATTCAAAAGAAAATTGTGGCATGATGGGTTTGACTCTTCTTTAAGTATCAGAACGATCTGGGGGACTGTGGTACATGTTATACAGCTGCTATGCACAATTCTTATATGTCAAACAGGCAGCTCATTGTAGTAGTTAAGGGTTCATCAAGTACCTGTTCACCAAGTATAGTGAGTTGATCAATGGCTGCAGGCCTGTAAACATCTGCAGCGACCAGCATACAACTCTTTCCCTGTCACCTAACTCTGGCATAAGTATCTATAGGTTGTTCAGAATATATATCCTACTAGATGCTTGAACTAGAAAGCTGAGGAATGTACCAATTTCTTCAGGTAAAATGCAAGCTTTGCGCAAACAGTAGTCTTCCCAACACCTTGCAGGCCTGCCAGTAAGATTACTGTGGGGCCACTTTTTGCAAATACCAGATCTGATACTTCTCCACCCATCAGTTGTACAAGTTCATCATGCACAATCTGCACCACCGAGTAGGTTATTTGTCCTGTGCTAAAAGCACATAAATTAGTCTAAGAAGATAGTCACCATGTTCATCTAGCACAAACTACAATTAATAACTGAACATTCTAGGGAGAAATTTGTACGCATGTTATGGTTTTGCTTGTGCCAATGCTTTTCATTATTCTTCCTGAGATAAAACGATCTTGAATACGAATACTTTGTTTTAGATAACATCAAGATCAAATATTGATAAAACCTTCATTTTTTATAAAAGTTTCACCCCGAACAAAAACGGTCTGTTAGAATCCAGCCCCTCTGTCAGATTCTGAACAGCATGACATACCTTCACCAATTGCTGTTCCGGTCGGACTCCTCTTATAAGATCAGAACCCAGAGCCTTTTCACTTATAGACGAAACAAATCTTCTCACTACAGGCAAACTAACCTGCAGAAAGCAGGAGCTGCATTAGGACTATTAATTCAGGTGCAAAATGAAACCATACTGAAAATGCAAACCTGTAGTTAACACATTGCACACTTACATCAGCTTCCAGAAGTGCTCTTCTTATATCCCGCATTGGCTCAATGATATTCTCCTTTGTTAGTACATCTAAAGTAAGAAGAGATCGCATTAATTCTTGTGAGTGAGTACTGAATAATACTAGTGTGCATATGAACAATTAAGTACTGAATAATTAAGTACTCCATCCGTTTCACAATGCAAGACTTGTCTATATTCATTAGCATCTATATGAACGTGGACAATGCTAGAAAGTCTTACATTGTGAAATGGAGAAAGTAATAAATGTATGAGTTAATTGCACTTTGGTCCACCTTTTGTTACCAAAGTTTCACTTTGGACTATCCTCTAACCTATATTTTCACTTTGGATTAGGTAAGATTACCTTTGGTGCACTTTGGACCACCCCAAGTCATTTTCTGTAGCTGCATCTACTCTATAATGTTGTAAAGAATTGTCCGTGTAAGTTGGAAAAGATTACCGGTTTACGGGTTGCTGATGTGTTTAAAGTTGGAAATGTTATTTATATATTCCTAAAAAGTTTATGGAGTGGTCCAAAGTGAAAGAAAGGTAAAGTAACCTAGCCCAAAGTGAAAAAATGTGTTAAATGTTAGTCCAAAATGAATCTTTGGTAACAAAATGTGGCCCTAAACGCAATTTACTCTAAATGTATTAACACGAAATTTTCTTGAAGAGAGCATCATCATACGAGAGAATCAAAAGGAGCAGGGTCACTCACCGACGCCACGCAGCTTGTTCCAGGCGGACTCCAGGCCGGTGGTGAGCTGCCCGAACATCTCCGCCCGCACCACCAGCCCGCTCCCCCTCCTCCGTCTCCTCCTCGCCCCCTGCAAAACCCCCCATGATAAATAATCACACAACATGGTATTAGGGAAACAATGCGACCTTCCTCGGAAGACGAGGCGCGCGACACGAGCTCTCCCCCAAAGGAAATGGAGCAACGCACCGGGGAGGGGGCGCGCAGGGAGGCGCTCTGGGCCGCGCGGAGGTGGACAGCGTGCGCGGAGAAGCGGCGGCGGGGGTGGAGGGAGGCGAAGGTTCCCTTCGCCGGCGAGCGGCTGGCGGCGGCGGGGCGGGAGGAGAGCGTGAGCGCCGTGGCCTCCATTGCCGATGAGCGAGCGGAGCGAAGAGAAGAGAAGACGCGAACGCGAGGTGGAAGATAAGAGAATCAACTGTAGGTGGGCCCACCCGGAAAAGAGGAGAACTAAGCTTTTGGGCTTACTGGGGCTGTGTGCTTTCCTGAGAAAAGAAAGGCTTTTCAGGCCCAAAACTATCTGGGCTTGTTTAGGCATATTTATCAGACAGAATTTGGAATTTCTAATCTTAAATTTGAAGTTGATTTTGAGGTTTTTCATCAAAGTTTATATTTCAGTATTTTCTTTTATATCGTTAAGAACACGTATATAAAAGTTTTATTCACATTTTTTTTAAATATGTCGTTTCGCTTATTCCCTGAATAATGCGAAACGATGAGGCCGTTCTATTCCTTCACTTTTAGGTCATGTTCAGTTAATATTTAAGAGGTTGGGATTGTCACACATACTGTGGTGTGAAATTATTTCCCTTCCATTCCCTCCAAACATAACAAGGTTTTATGGGGGAAACATAACACATGGAAAAAATCCACCCCACCTAATGTTTTCACTTTTCAATCCTTTCAGTAGCTTGCTGAACAACCATGGAAAGTTTCATGTGTTTTTCTTAATTCTTAAGTTTGCACATATATTTCCATAATATTCCTAAGGTTTTTTTTATTTCTATATTAATTTTGAAAACCCTACGAACCGAACGAGCCCTACTTTAAGTTTTTTTTCCCTATTGTTGTCTGGTTTTCTTTCCATGCCTTCTCGCTAATAAGACAATTAAAAGGTACACTTAAATTGTTCTTAAAAGTCAAACTTTAAATTTAAGATTGTTTTGGTTATAATCCAAAGAAGGGAATAATTTCATCACCCTCTTTTCAAACGAACAATCTCATCTCTTTCTTTAGATACAGCCATGGCTACAATTAAAATATATTAGAAAACGATCAGCAAATAAACGATAAAAACGATAGATCAATCACAGAAGACACGAGATTTAACGTGGAAAACCCTCCTAAAGCAGGAGAGAAAAAACCACGAGCATCAGCCAGCAAAATTTCTTTATTATATCGGGTGAGGTTACAACGCCGAACGATGGCTTACAAGAAGTACATATAAAGGTGAAACCCTAAAAGGATAACGATCCAAACCTCCGCTTCACTCCGTCCGAAGTTGGCCTTTATACGTGTGTAAATGAATTTGGATCACAACTCAATAAAATAGACTAGGTTGGCATTTGAAAACTTGTAAATAATCTGACTTTCATGTAGCATTGATCATTGCTTTAATCCATTTGAAGATCACACCAGTAGGGTGTCTTTTTTATGATATATTTTTGCCCCTCGATTTCTTTTAGCCTTTGTCTTTTTGAAGAAAGAAACTTGACCAATGACCATCGACTCAAAAGTCTTGGAATCTAATCCTACATTGGTGTGAGTAGAGTGGACCACAAATAGGAATAAGTTAAAAGAGCCAATCAATGAGCATGTATAAGAGAGATCATGTGAGACCATGCATGAGTTTGTATTGTTTATTTAGGAGTAGCCGCAAAATCTATAAATGATAGAAAAAATAAACAATATGTGCGTCATGTTGTTTATTCATAATGTTCATAAGTAACTGTAAAATCATTGATTCGTTAATAAATGAAAATAATATTTGTGAGTTTATGTTATTTACTTAGGAGTAGCCGTAAATTAAAATCATTCATTCATCAGAAATGAAAGAAACAATTCCAACATGGATAATGTTTATATGCTCTTGTGAGATGTATTGTACGACAATTTTAATTTTCTACCGTGTTTCGAAATCTTAGGATTTTTTTTTTTGAAAAACGTAGAACATTCACCCATATAGATATTTCGACATGCAAGTATTCCACCGACAAGTGGACATGCCTCTTTTCGGAGGAATGGCAATAGCCCACCAACGTACCAAGATTCGGAATTCTTGGATGTTGGCATTATACTCACTTTGATACCCCCTCTAATTAAAAACGATACATATTCTTTCTTACTTTTTCAAATAGAAATGGACGCACTTTTGAACCAGTAAATTACTTTTTATTATTCCAGTGTGCTGCAATTGATTTATAAAACAATATACAAAAAATAATGATTTTTCTATACAGCCGACATAGTTTAGAAGGAAATATGTCGATATTTTTTACTATTGGATGTGTATTGAGATTCGTGCATATGGGAAATGGGCTAACAATTCAAAGCACCATCGGGATGGTGCGATGTGGAGGCTGCTTTCACACATATCTCCCCCGCCCCGCTAAGCTATAACACTCTTATATGACTTATATTGATTATACTACAATTATATTTGATGTTTTCTGAAAAAATTTCTTCATAGATGTATAAGATAGTCCAAAAATAATTATTGAAAAAGGGTAATATCTATACTATCTTGAAAAAATGCTAGTGGTAATGGTTATGCCACCCGATCTATTTGACAAGTGGGAGCCACCATCTATCTTGGGACTTGTGTACTCATCATTGTTAATCAACAAAGTACTAGAGTAAGGAGCTCTATTTGCTTCATGCGTACAACACAATCATACCATCGTTAATCAGAGCTTGAGTGTGATGATTTAGTTTTAATCAGCTCATCTAATATAATTAGAGCTCGCTACAACGCACCAGTATTTTACTAGTGATATAAAAAAACAAATTTCCACAACAATAGTCGCACCATTTTTTACATAGAAGCCTACTTTTTTTTTTAGACACAATACACATCATACGGATCCACCACCCAGCAACCATGGACAGACGCACAATCGAATTGAAATGTTCCTTATGAATTGGAAAGAAAATTTCATAGCAAACACTTGATATAACAAAATTTATCTAGCCTCTTAAACTTTTTTTAGATCTTTCACTGCTTTGATATTCAGGTCAGATCGTACATTCTTATTGTACAGAGCGACATGTTCCTATGACCTGACAAAGTATTGTATGTATATGAAATCATATATATGCATCACAAGTATGTTTAATTCGTGCTTCTTGACCAAATTAGTTAGCACAAGATTAATAGATTATAATAGGAGTTAATTAAGCGAACGTGTCGCCGCCTACGCATGCTGCTGCTTCTTGTCCATGCATCTCCTCGTCGTCGATGACGCCGACGGCGGCGGCGGCGGCGGCGAACTGCAGCCTGAGGCGGCCGCCCTCGCGAGTCGCCCGCAGGAGATCCTTCCCGGGGATGACCACCTCCATCAGCACGAACCTCCCCTCCGCGCGCACCGACCGGAAGCACACACTCGGCTTCCCGCCGCGCCCGATCGACCGTATCGGCGGCGGGAACGACGGCGGCGGCGGCGGCGGCCGATTCTCCTTCCCTCCGGCGCCGAAGGCGTCGTCGCCCGCCACGGCGGCGGCGACGTCGCTGGCGTCGTCGTCCACGTCCATCCCGCTGTCGACGACGGCGCCGCTGCCGTCGCCGTCCTTGACCATGTCGTCGGCGTCCACGGTGCTCTCCGACCCGAGCCCCTCGGTGCAGAGCAGCAGCGACGTCGAGCTCTTGAGGCAGAAGCTCGCGCTCCGCTTCACGGTGGCGCCGCCGCTCGCCGGCCTGGGCGGCTTGAGGAGGGCGTCGAGCGAGGAGTCATCCTTGCTCTTGTCGTTGTCGTTGTCGGCGGTGGCGGCGTCGGTGATGTCGAGCCATGACACCGTGCGGCGTGGCGGGGGCGGAGGCGGCGGCGACGGCGAGGGGCGGGCGGCGGCGCGAGCGAGGGAGTCGACGACGGGCGGCTTCTCCTGGAAGTGGAGCTCGCCGAAGATCTCGGTGAAGGACGCCGGGTCGACGAGCTTCTTGCGGTGGGTGTGGTTCCACGCCGACAGCGCCTCCAGCAGCGTCGGGTTCTCCGGCAACGGCTTCTCGAACAGCCGCTTCAGCGCGCCGCCGTCCGCCGCCATGCGTAGTCGCCGCCGGCCAACAAGGTGTTCTTGAGGAGTACGCGTACTAGTAGTAAACTTTACACTGCAAAACTAAGCAAGAAAAGTGAGCATTTGTGTTATATTTATACTACCAGCAGAGACCACCGTAAAAATTATCACCAAAAAAATCATGCCACTTAATTAGGCCATGTTTGAACTTTGAAGTAGGAAATTTCACACGAAATAGTTTAACTTTAGTATAAATTTTAAGAAATTTCCCCGTGTTTGTATTATCGAGGAAAAAAAACAAAGAGAATTGAAGTGATTGAAAAATGAGTGTGTGATGTACTTACCTCCAAATTACTGCGTCACTCAGGGTGAAAGGATGTGCAAGACAGTTTAGCTCTGGTAATTTTCTGTGCTATCCTTCAGAGTGAACAAGTTTGTGTATATATAGTGAGAGAAATCATCGAAAAGAATAAATGTATAGTGATAGAAAAGGAGGGAGGCCAACCCAGAAAAGAGGCAGCGGTTTCTGTGGTTGTGGGATGGAATATTTCTTTCTCCCAAGTGGAGTTGATACTGTATGCAATTTGAGTTCCTACCTTCAAGTTCCCCCTAGGTATAAGCTGGCTGATTGCTTTGTGTAAAAACTCTTTTCCTGCTAATATATTGACGTGCAATCCTTTTGCGCGTTCGCAAAAAAAAATGTATGCAATTTGATGAGGCCTGTAATTTTGCATTATCAGTTCTGCATTCCTTTCAACACTGCTCTGTCAGTGTCGCATGAATACCGAGTGTTCAGAAACTACCAATATGGATTCGAGTCTCTAACTAATATTCTTTTAACTGTAGATGATGCACTCACCGATAATGAGATGTTATGTGGTAATTTCATCAATCTTAACGTATGTTGGTCTGGTTTATTGGAGGTGCTCATAAAGATATGGTTATGTGTGTTCATATGGTACGTGCGCTTATGTATTTGAAGATCTACATTTGTTTTGTGTTTAGAATAAAAACTCTTAGTACTGTCATACATGACATGCTCACATTTTAGGACTGGGAATTTTTCAGGTACCTGAGATAGTAGCCTTGATTTGTGCCTGAAATATTTCGTCAGTGTTTTGGTGATTTTTGATGTGTCTTTTGGTGTAGCCTGGACAGGCTACAGGTTAGGATAGAAATACAGATAAGATTTGGTCAGTGTTCCATTCTGTCCGCCCGAACAAATTCCGATTTCACCTGTTGCAAGAACTGGTCGGCAGGATGGTTTTCGTTCTCTGATCATCTGTGTACTTGTCAACGAGAACTAAGAAGTACAGTATTTACCGACAGGGAATAAAGATGTGAGTGTCACAACACCAAAGGGAGATTTCTACCATTTATAGCTGAGCAATCAGAGAAAGCAAGGTGAAAAAAATCTGTATTTCCTGACTACACCTAATTGTCTGAATTTTGTTTCTGAAACACACCTAGCTGCCTGGATGAAATGACAACTTGTTCTTCGCCACTTTTGTGGAAACCGAAAAATCTTGCAAAGGATTCAGGAAACGAAAAGGAATGAAGGAGAGGAGGTAGAATTCTTTCGTATCGATTGATTGGCAAAGCTCTTGCACTTTACTCTGTTTTATACAAAAAGGAATAAAATCTTTTTTGTGCAAAACTGAAAAAAAAAATCTTGGAACAGATTCAGCAAATGAAAAAGAATGAAGGGGAGAAGATAGAATAAAGCTTTCTGATGCAATGAAAGGACATGCATACGATGTATGAGAGCTCAGTTCAGACACTTCAGTGTTGGAAAACTGTATTTTACCCTTAAACTTGTTCACTTTTTTCTTCCTTTGCAAAATATATACTCATGGGATGGATTGAACAAATGGAAAGGAGAAATAAAGTGCAAGAACAAGCGGTTTTCAATGAATAAAAGTATAGACAATTAATCCGAAAGTTCTTTTCACTTCAAAAGGAACAGGAGCAGCTCTGAAAGTAACACATGATGTGAATTCAGCGGAGTTGATACATTTCATCAGAATAATTTGACCCGTAGTAATATAGGACAGGATTGACCAATCCGAAACAATTCATTGCAAGAGCAATGCGAATAAGCACAGCATATAACATTCCTGAACTTCCATACACCTGGCAATAAAGAAATGTACTATGTACGAAGGAATCAAAATTTCTTTGTTGCATTCACAGACAACCTCATGTACTCACAAACAAGACAAAATAAGTTAGCCGTATCAAAATAACATGATCATGATCCAACAAGAAACAATAAGCATAACAAAATTGAAAAATGTGCAAGAACACCGAACTCGGTCTTAAGGAAACATTGGGTAATCGATTACATGACAATAAGGGGGGCAATAACAATTGATTTCACCTCCATGCTTCAATTCGTTCAATCTTGGAGTTTATCCGGCTTACAATGCTCGTGCCTTTTGATTTCTCAGCTGAGGAAGTGGCACTCGTTCCAGACTGCCCTTTGCCCTTTCTTGTCCTCCTACTATTCAGGCTTCGGCTTCCCTTTCGTTGAAGCGAGTTCGCAGCTTCAGCACAGACAGGATCAGCAGTAGCAGGCGGATCAGTCAGAGAAGGTCGGGAGCAACTACTGGAGCCCTCTATGATCGTCTGAACTTCACTTGTCTGTGCAATGGAAGCAGCAGTTTTTCCTTGGACAGGATTAACCTCAATAGGATTGTAGCCGGTGCCATGTGCGGGACTGTTCAGAATGGGCTCCTCTTCGACGAAAGAGGGACGCCTGGATTCTTCCTCGAGGAGAGACTCAAGTGTGAGACAGGGTTTATGGTGTCCACTTTCATCAGATGGGTCCTTATGGGGCAGAGATGTGTCCTCCAGATTGGACTCTTGTCTACCCTTGAGGGTCTTCTGTATTAGCATCTTGAGAAAATTCATCACTTGCACCGCATACATCAGTGCGGTCAATGGATCTGACATCTGCATTACATATGTGCACGACAGTAAGCATCGACCACACTTAAAATCATAAGTTTATTATTAGGACAGTGCATTACCTGAGTCATATTTGGTGCAAAAACCATAGCAATGTTGCGAGCATTCATCTTGTTTATCTGTTCTTCTTGGACAACATCAGCCATTAAATTAACTGCCCACTCAAGTAAAGCTGCTTCAGCTGGTGGAAGGCATTTGGCGACTCGAGCACAATCCTCTTCAGATTGGCATTGCATCACCTGTTCAGGTGGGATAGAATCCAGCACCCCACTCGGCAGTTCCCTAAACCAGGCCTGGCAGAAAAGGACAAATAGATGGAATGAGATCCCTATAGATTTTTTATTTTGTGTTATAAAATTATTTCGCTCTATAGAATATGTGTGTTTCCTAGTTGACAATTCTCAGGGACACAAAACTAGTAACTTCCAATAAGTTGACTGCACCCCTTAACTGCTTCTATAAGCAAATCAAATTCACAACAGAAACTTACTACATAGCACCCAAAAAAAAAAAAAAACTTGTGGAAATATATCTGGTGTGAAAAAAGAGAGGGAGGGAGAAGATTGAGTTCCCTTCAAAAGCAAAAGTGTGGGTTCTCTGGTAGGTGGTAGCTGTTAATATGAAACTCTATAACTGAAGATGAACACATCTGCTAATTAATAAGTTCCCAAGTGAAGAACATGCAATGCCCTAACACAATATATGCGACAATGAAGATAATGCAGTCAACAGATTCACGTAAGATACATGACAGAAAGAGGCTTACTTTGATTAGACCTGACAAACAGTGAATATCAATGCCATCCGGCACAATTCCACTATTTAACTGATCTCTCACAAACTCCTCCTGGCTATTCTCTGCATTTATACGAAAAATACCTTCTGCCTGCAAATTACAAACAAGATAAGATTTCCGTCAAAAATACAAATAAGATAAGAATTATTTGGTCAGAACAAAGCTACAAGCCAGTGATTAAAAAGATGTAACTATAAATGCTTAAAAATCACACCCGAAGACCGCCTTGTTCATATAGACGTCTTTGCATCATCAAGAGAATCGTTGGTACACTGTTTCCTCTGGAATCGTAGGAACATTGCATTGATTCTGTTGAAACGCCAAAGACACTTGCACTGCATTTTAAGTTTTGATCAGCTGACAAATACCAACAGCTGGTGTAAACATGAACAAGAACTAAATTCTAGAGTATATTTATCAAAAGTACAGTGTCATTGCCAAACACATGCATCTTGCAAAAGTAGGATAATATGATACCACCATATGAAAAGGAAAGCACATCGCCATCAGCATCAAAGATTTTTTTCCTTTCTTTTTTTTTTTGAATCAATTCAAGCATATTGTAAATTGTAATGAACCGTCTTTTAACTGTTCGGGTGGTGCAAAGGAACACTTTGAATTCTTACAAAAGTTATACCAGGATTCCTGCAAATCTTTGCATGGTTAAAAGCATGGCATCGGTATAAATATGTGAACAAAATTCACATTATTATTTTGGTTCTGAAATAAATATACTGGTTTGCTAAATGCTAACTCAGATGCTCAATTGTCCTGGGAAATTATGTTTTCTTGTTATTTCAGAAACTTTACTCATTGCAGAAGTTATCCAACCGTTAACTGACCACAACTCATATGCTGCAGTTTCATTTATCATATAGCAGCAAACATTCAGTTTGAAGATGCATTATAGGTGTATGTGCCACTTTATCTTCTTTTGGAGGCACCGTGCTCCCAGAGTCCCATCCTTCTATAAAGTAGAAACTGATAACCGTTTTTATCTATTCTTTATAGATAACCTAAATCTAATTGCTCACGTCCTGCAATTCC
Organism: Oryza glaberrima; assembly: GCF_000147395.1. Lineage (NCBI taxonomy): Eukaryota > Viridiplantae > Streptophyta > Magnoliopsida > Poales > Poaceae > Oryza > Oryza glaberrima. The sequence continues at coordinate 2,349,152 of NC_068336.1, read as the reverse complement.
CGATATAAAATAATATACAATATGCGTATGCACTTTACTTAAGCCAGAAAGGAGCTCAACCCAGAAAACTTTTATTTTCAAGCTCCTAAAGTGTGATCCAAAATGAGTTTGACAATGACAAACAGTCCTGAACAATAAGGCATCATCCAAAGCACTAGATGCAATGCTGTGATATAAGGTAGTAATAGTTGATAAATAGTATTTTTGCATAGCAGGCATAAGCATTTGCATGAAAAAAAAGCCAATAGGTGATATAGCTGAGATAAATATAAATACCACAATAACTTCACAAAAGGCATGCTTTTTTAAAAAAAATTCTGAGAACCCATATATTTTAACACATGATATTGAAGATTCTTTTGGTTTCTTACAAATAAAAACAGGATTGGCATTTAGAGGACCATGAATGAAATACTTTTACCAGAATTAAGCAAGTGAACAAAATAGCTACTGTTACCCAAATGCAGAATATCAAAATAATTCAAATGTATGACTGTCTTGTTTCTGTATCAAATATTCAAATTTATAGGCAATTATGATTTCCGTAAATGTACGCTTCAAATTATAGCTAGTCCTCATTATACAGACCTCATCAGGCTCATATGGAAGCGAAATCCATTTTCCGAATCATAAAAAGGTGACCGGCATAATTATATGACGTAAGACACTACAGCAAAATTATGCGGCCATATCAAATACCAGACCATAGAGAAACATGATTGACTAATTATTAATCAATGAAACATGAAGAAAATGCAATGCCACCAATTTCTGCAGACTGGTGGTGCGAAAACCTACTCATCATGAGAATATACAGTTCAAATTCAGGTGAGGTTACAAAGTTTAAAACACAACAGAACTGAAATTCACATTATTCAAGAGGAATCTAATACCACCTAGTAGAAAACAACGGGAAAAAAACTGCTTTTATATGAAATTTCAAACCAACCCATCCTTGAGGTTGCAATGCGAATAGATGTGCCATACCAAAACACTGAACTTCAACAACCAACAGTTCTATTTTCTTATAACTGAGCAAAACACAAATTTTCCTATAGCACTTCATATCAAAACACCTCCAAAATGCAATCGGGAGTGAAAAGGGATTCACATTTCCACAGAAATAGACTTCCAACTGAAAGTCTGAAACTGAAAATGAATGTTCAGAAACCATTGGATTCAGAACAACAACCACATTGTTCAGAGCTTCGAGCCGAATACCTCGCACTGGGAGCCCGGCGGGGAACCTCGGGCTCGAGCTCCACGGGGAGGCCGAGGAATCCATGGAACCTGTCGAAGGTGACGTGCGCCACGTGCTGCACATCCGTCGGCCACCCAATCTCCATCCCGCACTCGCCGCCGCCCTCCTGCACCGTACTGCACCGGAGCAGCGACTTCCGCAGCAGCTCAAGCAGCAGCGCCAAGAACGACCACCTCTCCTCCTCCTCCTCCTCCTCCTCTTGGAGTCCTGCAGGGCTCTCCTCCTCGCGGCTGCTTCTCCTTGGGAGCGAGACATCGCTGTCGCCATTGGCTAAATAGCGCAGGGTGGAGCTTGTGGGGGAAGCGAGGTTGGTCGGGCCACGGAGGAGCGCCACCTCCGTCGTCATTGCTTCCTCTTTATCTCTCTCTCCCGATGATTATTGCTACGAGCTCCGATCTGGCGCGGGTAGGGACGAATTCAGGAGGCGTTTCTTGGGTCGTCGTGGTGGGGAACTGGGGATGCAGCGAGCGAGGGAGCGAATGATTGGGGGGAAGCTCTCGTAGTGGAGTTCTTGGGTGGATTGCAAATTTAGAATCTTCCCATCGGAGATTGGGATCGTTCTGGATGGGGATTGGTTGCAGCGTGGTCCAAATCCGCGACGAAATGGAAGCAAAAAAGGATAGGGGATTTTTGATTTTTAACTGGAAAAGATGGAAATTTTCGAGTGTTTGGTGGATAATGGATAGGATTTTTGTGGAGGTGGAGTTGGATTGAAGGGAGGGTTGGGTGATGAAACCATCATCATCATCATTGTCATCTCATTTCTTCTTCCTCCCCTTTTTGGCCATGCAGATGCAGACATGGTGGATGGCCATGCTTCTCTCTCGCTTCCCGTTCACGCGTGCGCTGCTCTCCCTCCATGTCTCTCTATATTTAAGCGTGCCATCAGAAAAAAGAAAAGAAAAAAGTCTACGCATTTCTAAATAAATGTTTTTGGGTTTTGGATTGGATTCGTTGCTTGCTCCAAGTAGTACGGATTTTACTGTGAGAAAAATGAATTGTTGTCGAGTTCTTGTGAGCTGTTTCTTAAATGGATGACGTGATGTGCAGTACGGTTACAGGGATCGAAGCCAAAAAAAAAAAAAAAACAAGAGGACGAGGAGTGAACAGTGGAGTAGTTGCCTTCAAAATGTAATTGTGTTTGAAAGGGAGGATTAGCTCAAGTGGAGTAATTGCATCCCATGAAAAAGAACTCCTTTTTTTGTTTCAGATGGATTTGGATCCCACTATTTTACTTGTTCTTTATCTAGGCTAAGATGATGCAAGGTTTAACAGTGATATGTTTGCACCAGACTTGATTTGATGGTGTAAGGTTTAATATTTGATATAGGCCGAGTTTAATTTCAAATTTTTTCTTCAAACTTTCAACTTTTCCATCACATCAAAACTTTCCTACACATACAAACTTTTAATTTTCTGTCACATCGTTTCAATTTCAACTAAACTTTTAATTTCGGCATAAACTAAACACACTCACAGCATAAAAAAAATTATAAGCTTATAGCTAGAGTATGACTTTAAAAACAAGAAACCACCATTTACACTAGAGTGAAGTAATATTCAGTTCCATTGTTTACTCTTTAATATTCATAGTCATACTCAAAATTTAAATACTACAACTTAATTATAGAGTTGTCTTTTTTTTTATCATAGTTTATTTATCATCATTGATTTTTTTAAGTCCCTAAAAAACACACACACACACATATATATATATACATATATACATATACACATATATATACGTATACATATATATATATATATATATACATATACATAGGACACTCATATGGGGCACCATGGTGCCCGGGCACCATGGTATCTAATGCACAAAATCATTCAAATTTTTTAAAATTTTTAAATTGTGAGTATATATCTAGTTATAATAATTTGATTCATACCTATACTTATCAACAAAACAACTCAAATTTAACTTTATTTCACAATCCACGTTTACATACCTAACTAATTATATGTATGGATGCTATATACCTAGAATCAAAATCTAACAAAAACAAGTTCAAATTCAGTTCAAACTTGCTTTAAACTAGTTAGTAAAGTAGTTAATGTTAATAGCTAAGTAATTGAAAAAGTTTCATACTCATTTGAATTGGGTATATACTCAATTTCAACAATGGTGCCTGGGCACCATGGAGCACCAAACAAATTTACCATATACATATACATATATATATATATATATATATATATACATATATATGTATATATATATATATATATATATATATATATAATGTTACAGCTTTTAATCACATGTATGGCTAGAGTCAATATACTGGTTTTCATACCGTCACCCCTAAAGTCTGACCGAACTGCCATATATACTCCCTCCGTCCCAAAAAAAGTCAAACCCTGGGTTTACGTGTTCAACTTTGACTATCCGTCTTATATGAAATTTTTTTATAATTCGTATTTTCATTATTGTTAGATGATAAAACATGATTAATATTTTATGCGTGACTTGTCTTTTTAATTTTTTTTATAATTTTTTTAAATAAGACGGATGGTCAAACGTTGGACACGGAAACCGGGTTTGTTTTTTTTTTTTTTTTGGACGGAGGGAGTATGTTCGATGCAAACATTTTCTTGCCCAGTGTTCAGTTGGTACGCCATCAGTACCCTTTTGGAGCCTACCAAACAGTGATATTGCATTCCAGCCGGCAGCACATGCTCTGGTGTGTTCCTAGTACTTTTCATGGAAACCTTGTGAATTGTGAACATCAATTCACAGTTCTATCCAAAACATCTGTGCTCTTGAATCTTGATAGTTACCTGACAGATTGTCAAGTTAATTTTCTATAGGAGTACTATTTTAAATGGTTCTACTCCTATTGAATAGCGATGATGTTCGAGACTGATTTCAATGCCACAAGTTGACATGTAGGCCATAATATCTCCACACGTGAATGCTTTTGCTTTGGATATGACATTATCTAATTAACTATGCTATATAGACTTATAATTTTTTGCTTTTTATCTCTTATACTAAGTAATATTTTAGCTAGTCTAGAGAACATGTGCAAGTATGGAGTTTGAAATCACAAAATAAAACAAGTTACCTAGGAGGAAGCAGGTGAGACTTAAGGAAAACACCAAATTTGATTCCAAACTGATCCATCAACAAGAATAAAAGCTACTGCCTGCAGTTTTGTCCTTCTGATTTGCGTGGCATGGCCATGGTCAAATTTTGCAGGTGGGACTCAAGGATAAAGGCATAATGCAGTAAAAAGGTTCTTAGAACAAGTAATCAAGCACCTGCTCCATCATGATTAGTTTAGTGCCTGGATTAGCCATTGACGAAATGAAGTGATACATACTCAAAGCAGTCCATCCAGCATAATTAAGAAAACGCATAATCCAAGTTGAGAGAGAACCCTTTTCTTGATAAATTCCACTCTGAACATCAACTGGTTAAGCTAAACAAGGGCCTACCCGCCATGGCGTATTATTAGCACAACTTTTCTGATGTAACAACTAGAAGGTCAAATTGCAAGCGCATTTCTTCAGTTTTCATCTCGCCATTCGTTTTCTTTTGAATGATTTCATCCAAGCATTCACAATTTCAGTTCAGATCCATGCCATGCCATTCATCATCTGACAAAATGAGCATCTTCAGGCCAGAGACAAATTAAAGATAATACACAATGTATGCATAGGACTGCAGTGAAACTGTGAAAGGCTATCCCATTATGCTGCAAAACTTGCAAATTAAGAGGGTGTGTGGGAATTAGGGACTAAACTTTAGTCCCTCTCTCAAAACTATAAGTCTCTCCGCCCCTCTCTCTCAAACACCCTCTAAGCTAATCAACAAGAGAAATGAAGAAAAACATAGGGTTCGTCTTCTGCACATCACGTGGTATGTTGCTTACCTGAAATTGGCAGCGGCTTGAACCCACAGCAAAAATGAGTTCTTGATTGTATTCAACACAGTCGACGAAGCAACCAGCAAGAGGTGATGGAGTAGTAGTATGCTAGCTTGTCCAACTATTTGGCTAATTAAGATGCCAGCAAATTGTAGCTCATGCATTTAACCCTTGCCAAAGAAGCATCTACGAGTGACAATTAAGCTGAAAGAACATTCCTGCTGGTAGCCTGCAGGAAGGTTGGCTAGCTAAAAAGTTAATCAAAAAGTTTGTGGCCGCGCGCGAGTATTCTGTTTGGCAGTTAAAGCTGCACGATAAAATGACCAACTGTTCAATGTTGGCCGTGTTTAGTTTCTTCCTATTCCCAACTTTCCATCACATCATATTATATTAAAAACTTTCCTACATACATAAACTTCCAACTTTTTTTTCAAACTCCCAACTTTCTCTGAACTTCTAGCTTTTTTCAGGAACTAAACACATCCGTTGTTAAGCTTATTCAATTGAAATACTAGTACTCGACAGCACGACAACAGCATAATTCTCAATTCTTTTTTTTGGAATACGCAAAAGAATTGTGTACATTTGTATTAAGAGAAATAAAATTTACACAAATAACAAAACAAAGAAATGAAGGGGGATTTGGGAAGAAAAATAGAAAACAGAGGAAAACGAAGACTTATGCCTATTCTCGCGATTACAATGGAACGACCAGACAACGTATCACACTAAGAAGACAGCGTTGGCGACAGGGGATGGGCAAGATGCCAAAGGGCGGCCTTTTGTGCCATGCTTACGACCACCTTGGACCAGAGCCAAGAACAGTTGTTCAACACGCAATTGTTCCGTTCCTTTCAAATAGACCACGCGCCAAGAGTCACGACCATGTCGAATCCACGGCGATGCTCCCTCGGAACTTTGAGTCGGCAGGAGCAGTGTCACTCGTGGAAGGAAACAGGGAAAACAATATGGGAAGCCAAGGCTCGAGAAGACGGTCCACCATAATTGGAGGTACTTGGGGCACCTAATTCTCAATTCTCTTATTTGCCTTTACAGATATGATGTTTATCTTATTATTGCTTACAAGTAATTACTGTAAGTTGTCTTGAAGTAGACGGGACACGTTTCTGAAGGGCATTCAGGCCATTACAATGATGCGATCTAGACCACGAAAATATCGGCTTAGCTGTTCCAAGTAACTCGAGTTCCTTCTGCAAGCGTGATTTTCAACTCGATTCTTACAGAATTGAAGGTACAATATGTCAATATTGATGTGAGATTCAGTTGCTCAGATTTTTACTAGACGGTTTGTGTTCTGTCTGTATCCGTGCACACACATGATCGATGTCAATCTGAACCCAAAAGGAATGTTCTAAAAAAAACAAAGGGAAACGTTTTCAACATTACCATCTGACGCTGTGGTTTCTGAGACCAATTGGAAGGCATGCACAAGAGAAATACACACTTCCTAATCTTCTAGACGGTACCTATTTTTATAAAAAAAATAATTCTTCCCTAATTTCTTACCTTTTCCAAATCAACTTTTCAACCATATATAGCATTATTATTTAATTTCATTGGTTAGTGTAACTCAGTAAAGTTGAAAACCTGCAGGTCTGCATCTAGCTGGAATAAATATCCCGGCCCACAGTTTCATAGGCCACAGGCCCACGGCCCCATGATAAGGATGCAAACGGGCCAGTAGCCCAGGACCCACCGATGGAGGCCCATGCTGCGGCCCAGCACACCGTGTCCGAGGCAGCCAGTGACCTGTAATTCCTCCATCTACTAGAAGCTGTCATGCGTTTGGCGTGTAGCTTAAGCCAAAGGGCGCGATTGCGTCAGCGCAAACCTTCGCAGCCTTGTCTTTTTCCCGCACTGTATTGGCCGGTCCGAGTGGCTTCTAGAAGCTTCTGGACCAAATGAAGGTCTTCTCTACTCCTAGGTATTGTAACACCTCACGATTGGTGCAAGTAAGAGCAAGACGATTTGACATCTACTCCAGTATATCCATAGTTGAAAATCGTCATCAGGGAAGTAGCCAGCCATGTGGGTCCATATAAACCTGATCCGGCAACCTATATGCCTGTTGAAGGTGATAAAAGATGAAGATTAAATATGAGTATATAAAACGAGAAAATCATTAGTGCGTGATTAGCTAGTTGAATTTCATTTTCTTCGTTCTAAAATATTATTATCTACTACTTCAGTCTCAAAATATAAGTATTTTTTATTATGAATTTGGACATACAGTTGTCCAGATTCATAGCTAAAAATGTTTATATTTTGGGACGGATGGAGTAGGATGAGATCTGATTCATCGTAAGACCATGAATCTGTACAAAATGACATATTCGCTCATCCTAGGTAGCTGAGACGGATGCAATAATTATTTTAAACTTCAAAATGAATTTATATAATAATTTAAAACAAATTACATATAAAAAGTTTTCGTACGAAATGCATCGTTTATAGTTTGAAAAACGTGTTAACGAAAATCAGGCTAGTTGTATAGTATTAATCCTTTCATCCAATGTATATCTTTTGTCACCAAAAAAAATCATCATGCATTTAATAAAGATTAAAAACTATATACATGCATATAACCAATAAGTATTAAAATGGTTACTTAGGCTACAGTTAACATTTTAATCTAATATTGTAAAATAAAAAGATAACCTCTTCGTTTAAGTCTTAGATGCATGAAGACTACAAATATACAAATATGCTATCTTATTTAAAAAAGAGAGAAAATGAATTATGCTTAAGAATTTTGGACACAGAGAGTATAGCACAAGAAATAGATAATAAAATAATATATATAGTTTGTTCTATAAGTTGGCTTATGGTTAACGCAATATCCTCAGTTGTCATAAACATTTGATATTTCGGATAAGATTCGATTAAACTACCAAAACTTTATCTTTCAAGGTTATATTGTACTCCCTCCGGGTTGATAATACTTGTCGTTTTGGACAAGGGCACGGTCTCCAAAAAAAACTTTAACCATTATTTTCTATTATAATATGTATAAAAGTGTGAAAAAATATATGATTTTATTAAAGTACTTTTTAAGACTAATCTATACATGTAGTCACCATATTTGAAAGACAAATATTTTAAAAATGATTCATAATCAAATATTCTAAAGTTTGACCTCACCCTTGTCTAAAACGACAAGTATTATCAGCCCGGAGGGAGTAGTAGTAGAACGAGTCTTCCTGTATGCCCAAAATCTTAAAAAAAAATGTAGAAGTAATAAGTTGTGAAAATATTACTGTTGAGAGATGGAGTCGTGAGTATGTAATTTCACCTATCAGGTTCAAATTCTCGTATCGACGAGTATGGTTGTGCGTAAGCCAATTTTTATTATATTATCTAAAAATAATCTATTATATTTACGATGTTATGGTGATAGTTTTTTACGAGATTACGATATTAATTACCGATAAGTTTACTTTTTAAAATATTTTTTTCTAAAATAAATAGATGATTCATGATAGTAATTCACCCAATTATTTAAATAAAAGTAGTTGAGCTTTTTGGAACAGGACAGAGAAATGCTCTGAAGCTGTACTAGCATGACGCAACAGATGAACCAACAACAGGCTTCTAAAACGGTGCTCCAACCTCTGGTCTCTTTAAAAGCAGGGCGGATGATTAAATTGATTAAACACCTACACGCAGTTTCATCAGCCAACAAAGTTTCTTATAATTCGGCAGCTAACAAGACGTGGGTACAACTTTCTGCAGACAAATCGATCGATAAAAGAGAGAGCATAGCACTACTCATGCTTTCAAACCCTGTATCTGCTGGTCAAGCAAAGCAAGCGTTTGCTTTTGCCGTAAAATTGCTTTTTTGCAGTGTGAACTCTTGCTCTCTGAATCTTCCACTCTGCTTTGTTCTTGCGGTCAATGCAGTGTTACCTTTGCAAATTCTTTCGGCGTCATCCCGATGTTGACATCAAGGTCAGGCTCAGGCGTTTTGGCTGCTATGCAAGTCTATCGCCTGCGTTGATTGGTAGAAATTGTAGTAGTAGTAGAAGCATGTGTGCCCTGGTCAAAAGATGGATGCTTAGGATGAATTTTCCGCATTCATTTTTCCAAATGGAACCCTGAAGATGACAAAGGTATGATGATGAAACGGCCTTTTGCGATGAAATGTGATTGATTAATCAGAGCAAGAAAAACAACATCACTATAGGTGATGCAGCTAAGAATTTTAGGAGTAAGCTGGTCACCAGCTTCGTTGGAACATTCTGCGATCTTCAGTAACCTGTTGCCAGTTAAGCTAAAGCCAGTAGTGATGTCGTCAGAGGCAGTGATCCTGCTTGATACCAGCTGGATTGCCTGGATTACTAGTAGCAGTCATATGTGCATGGAAGTCAGAGTGTAGTATCAGCAGACGTGATGGGCAATCAACGGCACACAGCGAACGATCGCGATCAGAACAGTAAGCTAAAACTCTCTACAGAGCTTTTGCTTGCCTGTAAGATCAAGAAAGATATGGCGCTGACAGTGACAGTAATACAAACTACTACTGCTCATACTGCAATTGTTTGACCACCTGAAATTAAACCTGACGAGAACTTGCTCTGATCATAGCAAAGCAAGATTGTGATGATCAGCTTCATCAGCAGTAGAAGAGAGACAGTTTCTGAAAAGAGGAAGACGATGGCAGAGAAGGTTCGGTTTGAGGAGAGCAAAGAAAGAGGTTGAGTTGCGGGGAAGCGGGAGCAGCACTGTAAAACGGAGCAAAGTGCAGAGTCCAAGGGTCAAAAAAGTCCGAAACCGCGGGATTTCGGGGTGGCTGGTCGGCTGCTGCATGCCTGCATCCCTGCACGACTGCACTAGTATTAGCTTGGAAAACTGGGCAACAGCAGCTAGAAACGTCTCCCAAAACCTGTCGTTAGTCTCAAGGTAAACCAAATACCCGTATTATACTTGATGCTGTCTCCTTCCCTACCTCTTCACCTGAGCATGGTTCAATAGACCAGCTGCAAGTAGTAGTAGTACATATTTAGAAAAACACTGTTCATGGGTGGCTTGGCCGAGCGAGGGTCTATTGGTAGAGATTTAACTCCTAAATTTAGATTCAAGAGTTGGATCTGGAGTGAGTTGTGGAGCGGACTAAACCTAACTCTACTTCTCTGGTTTATTTTGTGAGAGAGCTACACTCCTATTTTAGGTGGAGTTGAAATTGTTTAGCTGAGCTCTAGATTCATAACAGGTGGAGCTGGAGTTGGAGCTATACCAAACATGCTCTGAGTGTGATATGTCAAGTACTATTACTAATTTATCATGCTAAAGGCCCCTTTGATTCTGAGAAAAACATAGAAATTTTGGAGATTTTAATCCTATAGGAAAAACTCCTATGAATGGCTATGAATGAAATGATTGAATCCTATCCAATCTTGTGAAATTCCTATGAAATGGAAAATCATATAGATATCTTGGATGACACTTAGCAAGAGCTCAAGGCTCTTGGAAAATTTCTAATTTCTAATGAGTTTATCTCTCTCATCCAATTCCTGTGTTTTTCCTACGGTCCAATTAAATAGTCATTCCTGTGTTTTACAGGCATATGTCTTACACTTCTATTCCTTTTAGCATTATGTGCTCTTTCTATTCTTTCATTTTTTTTATTTCATTATTGCGATTTAAAGGAGCCCAAAAGAGTTAAAGGAGTGTCAGTTAATGCGAACATTTGTTTGCTAAGAAGAAATCAAGGTAAAATATTAAATAATCTAACTTGATTTGTTGTAACATCTTATAAACACATGGTTTTACAGGAATCAGTTTAAACCCTACAAAAATCACTCTTGGCCTCCTTTGCAAGGGATTTTCTTTATGAATTGTGTGGGAATTAAATTAAACCTATATAAAAGAATTCATGCGTTTCTTTATAGGAGCCATGTAAACCAGGTTCACCTAAATCCCACCTTCCTTGTTTCAACTCTAAATCGTTTACTAAACCAAGAAATTACAAAAAAACATACTCCTAGAAAATGACAAGTCAGCCTCTTGCAATCACACAACACATAGCCATCCATCCATCCAAAACCATACCAAACTTGCACAAACTCCTTTAAAACCACGCCACCCGCCGCCGACGACGAGACCCTTTCCCTCCGTTTCCACACACCTCTCTCTCTCTCTTCTTCTTCTCCGATGGCCTCCTCCGCGCGCGACCTCTCCGGCGACCCACCGGAGTCCACCCGGCTGCGGATCGGCGACGACATCGCCTGGTCGGACGTCGGCGGCGTCTACGACCGCGACGACTCGCTCAAGGAGAACACCAACCCCAAGTGCATCCTCAAGAACCACCTCCCCGGCGCCCACAACGGCGGGTCGCAGAGGTTCTCCGGCAACCTCAAGCCCACGGCGGCGCCCATCATCGGGATATCGGGGAAGCTCGGGCAGGGCGGCAAGAACCGCCACCACCCGCCGGCGATGTTCCCCAAGAAGGTGGCCGTCACGGGAGGCGGCGGCCGCAACCCCAAGGCGGCCGTCCCCGAGCACGAACCGACGTCGCCCAAGGTCTCCTGCATCGGCAAGGTCCTCTCCGACCGTGAGCGCGCGCGCCGGGGTCGCCGGCCGGCGGGGCGGATTGTCCCCGCCGGTGGCTGCTGCCCCGGGCTCGGCGGTCTGTTCCGCCGGAGTCACTCGCGGAAGAAGAACGCCGTGGAGTGCGTCGACCAGTCCCCGCCTCCGCCGCCTCCATGGGCGTCGAGGCGGGGAGAGCCGAAGGAGGTCGAGGAGGCGACGCCGGCGGCGGCGGCGGCGATGGCGCCGGGGTTGGGAGGGATGATGCGGTTCGCGTCGGGGAGGCGGGCGGCGGATTGGGCGACCGAGATGGAGCCGGATGGACGCGTGGCGAGATCTGGGCCGTTGTAGTAGAGGACTATTTGGGTTTGGTACGAGTCTCTGTTGCTGTTAGTTGGTGCCGGTGCTTTCGGTGTAGTTGAGATGTGTACATACTGCAGTTAGGACACATTTTTTTGGGCTCCTTCTCCATTTAATTTTGGTTTAATTTTTTTGGCTTGTTTTTGTTTGTTGAGATTTGAATAGTTTGTTGGGTGGAGTGTTGTATGAAAACTATCAGAAGATTTCGTATTTGGATTGATTATACTAATTAGTTTCCATGGTCTTCGATGTTGGTCCTGCTTGGCATAACTTTTTTTTTTCTAAAAAGACAAAGTTTTGAAATGTGATTTTCAAAATAATCCTATGTAGATTTTTTGATGGTCTCCTTAGCAATCGTGGAAAGAGGGTTGAGGAATGGAAGCATGGAATAGAAAAACGTAAAATTTATTTTAGGGCTTGTCCACTTTATTTTTTTTTAAAAAAATTGGTAAGGTAAGATTGTGTCATGTTTAGTTTGATAACTTACCAAATTTTAGTAAAAATTGTGATAGTAGAAAGTTCTGGAATTATATATCAAAAATTAGTAGGATTGTGTTGGTAATGTTATGTCTAGTTTGAAAAGGTTGAAAATGCTAAAAAAAAAAACTAACAGCATGCTCTTAAAACCGAATTGTAAAATTCAAATCAGCTCTAATTATTAAGAAAAAGACTATCTATGCGACAGGCTAATGTTTGAATGAAAAACAAGTGCACATGTGCTCGACTTTTAAAAGCCTAATTCCAAGTGAGGATAAGCAACCATGTTTCCAAATCCTAAAATTAAATTCATATACATATGTTACTATACTATAGATAAGGGCCTATCTAAGCAACAGTACATGAATTTTTTTCTCCAGAAACAAGAAAAATCTCAAAAATTGAGATCCTTCAATCAATTTCAGGGCCCGTGCAGCCCAATGCAACCCATATAGTATATATAAATGGGCCAAAGCCCATTGGGCCTGGGGCTACTAGACCTTGAAGGAGATGGTGCTGTTGGGCGGGTTGTAGAACTGCACGGTGCGGCCGTTGAGCGGCTGCGTCGGCCTCGCGCCGCCGGCGGGGAGCAGCGCGGTGATGAGGGCGACCTGCTCCTGGCTGATCTGCCTGATCTTGCCGACCACGCTCCAGATGACGTCCTCGGTGCACGGCGGCGCCGTCAGCGAGCCGGCGTAGCGGAAGTAGCTCCCCGTCCGCTTCTGCAGCGAGCGGAGGTGGACGAGGCCGAGGGCGACCTGGGCGTTCTCCTCGCCGAAGCTGCATCCGTCGGCGGCGAGCTCGGCGAGCTTCCTCTTGAGCTGGAAGTAGAAGGAGTCCGGGGCGCCGTACTTGTAGAGGATGGCGATGACGGCGAGGCTGCCGTCGGCGGCAGCGTGCACCATCTGGAGCTCCAGCGGGTGCTTCTCCCCGTTGATGGTGTGCTCCGACGGCGCGTGCCAGTGCACCCGCCTGAAGCTGTACACCTTGCCGTTCACCGTCACCGTACCCACCTTGTCTGGCTCGAACGCCATCTGCGCCATGGTTCGATATGCCAATCAATCAAATCTCTGCTAGCTAGCTCCATTGGATAATGCAACAATGAAGGGGAAGTGGATTTTTGTCCCTCGGGGGATATTCTCTCGTTTTGTGCATGACGTTTAAAACGTTATCGAAAAATTAAAAAAAATTTCATCAAGATAGATCAATATATGATATATCTTTTCGCAGACATGCAAGTTAAAATTCTTATACAATTCGAAACAAAAATAATAAATTTGACAGTGAATTACGCGTTCTATTCATAGTCAAATTTGTTATTTTTGTTTCTATATGTACAAGTTGAATTTGAATATGTATGTTTGTAAAGAGACATATTACATATGCTACTAAATTTTTTCAAAATTTTTAATGACTTTTTAAGTGACATGCAAAAATAAGGGGATATCTCTTGAAGGGATGAATAGAGTTTTCCCAATGGAGAATTTTTTTATTTTTTTTCTTGAACTTTTCTAAATTTTTTTATTTCAAAAACAAACCCTTCTTAAATTTATTTCCAAAATCTGAATCTTTTGGCCACGCCAACCTGCCTACCATGGTAAAATAACATATCACGTCACCTAAAACCAGCATGAAAATTTATTTCTACCACACCGTGTATTCAGACCGACATGACAGTATTATTTTGCCACGCCAACCCATGGTCAAAAGGTTCAGATATTGAAAATATGAATGAGAAATGTTTGTTTTTAGAATTAAAAATAAAAACAAATTCAAAAAATATCCCAATGTAGGTAGGTCTAGCTAGTTAGGTTAGATGGCTTGCCAAGATGTCCTTGCCGTTGTTGACGAGGGTGCCGTCGGAGGCGGTGTAGGTGCGGTTGAGTGAGTCGAGGTTGGGGTTGGAGATGGCCTGCTTGGTGACGATGTCGATGGGCGACTGCTTCTTGCCGTCGCCGCACAGCTTGTACGCCGGGCTCAGCTTCCCCCAGTTCTCCGGCCCCAGCTTGCTCCCCGCCGCGTACCCGTAGTCCGCCGGGTACCCGTAGTCCGCCGCCACCGCCGTCATCTTCGGCGCCGCCTCACCGTCTGCACCGCCACATTCTCGCAGAGATATATCAAACTGATCGACCGGAAGATACTATACAGACATGCATGCACGTACATGAGAGGAGCGACGACGCGGCGACGAGGAAGAAGACGATGGCTGCATGGGAGGACACCATTGCTGCTAATTAATCTGAAGTTCTTTTCCGGACATGTATGTAATCCCAATCTCCTCCAATCTCGCGGTGAACGTAAGCTGATATATGGCCATGGATGAGTGGACAGGAGAAGCTGGGGTTGGAGGACGGCAAGCCTGCGGGCGGAGATTGGGGGTGAATAATTTAGCCATGCCAAGAATAGTGCTAGCGATCTGTGATCATGTGGGAAGGCTAAACCAGAAAGGAGTAGGAGCCACCAAAAAATTAAAACGGTCTCTAAACACAGGCAATTACCAACCAACACATGCAATTATCAAATCAAACCAACAAAATACGAGGAATGGCAGATCCGGATCGTCTGACTTACTGAAGTACGTAACTTCCGAGAATCCTAATTCGCGCGCATGCCGGCAGCGCGCACTCCCAGCCCATACGGCCCACGCGGCGCGCGCACGAAATCTAACCACTGCTGTTTTATTTTCTGCTTTTTTTTCTTCCATGATTATTCTTTCGCTTTCCTTTTTTTTTTCTTTTTTCCTGATTACTTTTTAATCTTCCAGCAGCAAATGTTTTTTTTTGAAAGTTTTTAAATTTTGACTTGAAAATTTTTAAATCTTAATTTAAAAATTTCAAATCTCAAGTTGAAAGTTTTTAAATCTCGAGTTGAAAGTTTTTAAATCCGAGCTGAAAGTTTTCAGATCTCAAGTTAAAAAATTTTAAATTTGAGTTGAAAGTTTTTAAATCTCGAGTTGAAAGTTTTAAAAATTTTTCTTGCAAATTGAAAATGTTCAAAGTTTGAGTTGAAAGTTTTTAAAATTTGAGTTCAAAGTTTAAATCTTAAGTCAAAAGTTTTCAAATGTAACTTAAATTTTTTCAATCTATTAGTAAAAAAAATCTCCTAATAAAATAAAAAATCTATTGTTAATTACTGTCATTATCATTAACTAGTTAGGCTACCGTGTCCTTCTAAGAACGTGCGGCGCGCCGCGTGCGTGCTAGTTATGCTCGCGGCGCGTACGCGCCTACTGGGAACTCCCCGTAACTTCACGCCTTCACGGGCGTGCAGTTCTACCATACCCAAGGTCCATTCCCATCCTACAGCTCCTGCTTGCTCTCTCCTTGCACAGGCCCATTGGGCCTCCGCCGATCAGCGATTTATTTTTGTGGTGTCTACCTACCGCTCAAGAAGTGAAGATGAAAGGCTCCTAGTTCCTACTTCCTAGTTCTGAATTGAGAGGATATACCTTTCCCTTTGATTCACATCAACTTCTGATTAAATTTGCAAATATAACATTAAATTTGATTTAGCATCGTTTACCGTCAATAGAATTGCATCATAATATATTGTCCCCCAAAAGAAAAGGTAGTGTTTTGGTTCATATTTATTAATAAAACCCCTAAATCGTCTTATTATGGAGTATGGGTGTTAATAGCTAGAGTCCCATATAGACTATAAATGATAATAAGCTATAGTATTACGCATAGTATCTCACTTGTTTTGTGGTATAATTATAGACCAAAAGAGCCAATAAAAAACATAAAGATGGAGTAACATGTTTAGGGTTGGGCAACTGTTTACTATTAAAAATTCTCTTCATCTTGATTTGATCATCATATTTACAAATGGCACTAAGACCAAGGTAATAAAATATCATTCATTCTAAAGTTAAACCTCGTTGATCAAGGTGTTGTTTTAGGCATGCTTGTGGGCATGCAACGATGTTATTTACTCCTGTATGCACAGATAAACAAACAGACATGTTATGATAGTTTTTTCTTCTGCTCATATAAACGAACAGATATGCAACGATGCCATTAATTTACTTATGTGTGAATAAACGCACAAACACCTGTTAGAAGATAATCAATTTGCAAAAACCTCAAAAATCTTAGGGCCGGCTGGCCGGAATGATCAAATTAGAATGGACGGAGTATTACACCATACTTGTCATGATAATGACCCCTCCGCCCTAATTAGTGTCATCTTCTAGATATGACCAGTTTTGGTTTTATGTACAGAGATCTGATTGAAGATCTTCGGAATCAGAAACACTGTAGATCCGCCCTTGTACCTCACACAAGTCTTTTCCATACGCCTTTCGGCTTACCAACTCGAAGAGATCTTTCTGCTGATAACAGAGTGACAGACACGGCCGGGGAGGCGCTACATATATACACGCAGGGAGACACAGCTTGCTTAGGTGGTGTTTGGATCAGGACTTAACTAGTCCATGTGTTTAGACACTAATTTAGAGTATTAAATATAGACTACTTATAAAATTAATTATATAAATGAAAGCTAATTCGCGAGACAAACTTTATAAGCCTAACTAATCTATAATTAGAGGATGTTTACTGTAGCATCACATAGGCTAATTGTGGATTAATTAGGCTCAATAGATTCATCTCGCGAATTAGTCCAAGATTATAAATGAGTTTTATTAATAGTCTACATTTAATATTTATTATTAGCGTCTAAACATCCGATGTAATAGGGACTTAAAAGTTTTTAGTCCCATCTAAACACGGCCTTAGCCTGCTTGTCTATCAGTAACCGGATATATGTGGGACCTAGCTAGCTAGCTTAGCTTTTTTTTTAAACGCCCACGTACGCACGCGCGAATTAACGCGCTGCATGCAGCTGCTAGCTGGGCCCGAGAGCGAGCGAGCGCGTACTACGACGACGACGATCGACAACGACAAGCATCCATCCATCCATCGATCCATCGTCGTCAGCCGCATCTATGTCGGTCTCTAGATCGACAGCGACGCACCCGCACGCGCATGTCGTCGTCGTCGTCGACTTCGCATGCGCGCGCGGCATTGCGGCGGCGCCGCCCCACTAGCTACCTAGCAGCTACATCATCGATCGGCAGCCGCGGCCGGCCGTATCCCTCACGCTCGGCTCGGCTCGATCGGCCGCGCGAGCGATATGGAGATCGTCGTTGCAAATGCACCTGGCCTACAACATCTCGATATACTCTCCCTCCGTTTCTAAGTACTTGGCACCATTAACTTTTAACACATATTTAATCGTTCGTCTTATTTAAATTTTTTTAAATATGTAAAAGTATATGTGTACATATAAATATATTTAACAATAGATCAAATGATAGAAAAATAATTAATAATTAATTATTTTTTTTATAAGATGAACGGTCAAACATATTTAAAAAAAAATAATGGTATCAAATATTTAGAAACGGGAGAGTACGGTTTTCTCACGAAAGAAATAATATAATTGGGAATGTTCGGATCAGAACCAGACAAGCTACTCCCTCCATCTAAAAAAGACAAACCCTGGATTTCCGTATCTAATATTTGACTGTCTGTCTTATATAAATTTGTTTATAATTAATACATATTTTCATTGTTGTCAGATAATAAAACATGATTAATACTTTATGCGTGACTTGTCTTTTTAATTTTTTTCATATTTTTTTTAAATAAGATGGACGGTTAAACGTTGGATACGAAAATCCAAAGTTTGTCTTTTTTTTTTTTTAACGGAGGGAGTAGGTCGGTTCAGTTGGTCAATCTCCAGCACTGTCAAAAAGAGACGTACGGCGACAAGTTCAACGCGTCACTATAGCTAGCCCAGTAGCCATATCTACCCAAAACAGAGGGGGTTCTGGTAATTGCGTTGCACTTGCACCAGCCACCGGCTAGCTACTAGTACTAACTTACCACTCTGCTAGGCTAGGGCCAATTTGTGGTTGTTAGCTTGTGATTGTTTTTAAAGTTGTTGTGGAAACTAAAACCTACTCTTAATACTAGTACTTTGTTTTATTGATTGAATTATGACGATGTAAAATTGCTCTCCAACTTTTATATATAGTTCCCCCGATTGTTATCTCTAGGTTGCCATGTCACTAGTTCATTTTCTGGATTAATTCCGCATCTACCCAATCTTAAATAATGCATGAGAATCTTAATTGTTCAGACCATCTTCAACAGCATCTTCAAATCTTACTCTCCAAATATGCATTTAGTCAGCTTGCCGAAAATTCGGACAATCAAATTTGCCTTTCACTCCAACAACTTCTCTATTACAGTTCTCCACTATACTAGTGAGTCCCACGTGTCAACCTCCCTAGTTATTTTTCACCCCTTCTCAACCCCTCCTCTCTCTCTCTCTCCTTCTTCTTCTTCTTCTTCTTCTTCTTCTTCTTCTCTCCTCTCATCTCCGCTGGCCGAACCTGTGCGGCGGAGGGCGTATTGACGTCGGCAACAGCGGCGAGGAGGATACGATGAGGTTCCGCCACCGCTAGAGATGTGGGAGAGAGAAGGGGAGACGGGAGCACGGAGACAAGGGAGGGCATTGGTCGAGACGCAGATGGAGGCGGCAACCGGAGCTCCGGACGGCGGATCTGGCGGCTGCACTCCTCCCTCAGCGGATGGCGGCCGCAGCGGGGGACGGCAGCGCCGGGGTGAGGCGAGGTGGAGCAGCAATTTGGAGGGCCATTGCACGGCCAACGTTGGAGAAGGGAAGGCGAAAGCGAGGGAGACGGTCGGCCGGCAGGAGCGGCGCAGGCGGCGGAGGCCGGCGACAACGACGCGGGCGGTGCAGGTCGATGGCAACGATAGCGCGATGGAGGGATGGTGCCGGTGGCGCGCTCGATCGAGGAGATGGCGGATGGAGAGAGAGGGCAGCGCGCTCGTTTCTCCCAGAAACGGAGAAAGGGGAAAATGGGTAGGCCCTATATGGGGCCCACGATTGGCAAGGCAATTTTGGCTGGCCAACTTTGGCCAGCGAGGGAGGAGCTTGGCCATCCGGTTAGCAAGTATCTTGGAGTGTGTTTTTCATCCAAAATTGTCAAACTTTAACTTGGGGAGTGAGATAGCTATTCCGTCGGAGATGTTTTTAGGGATCTACAGATTTTCTAAATAGTTGCGATTACCAGAAGATTTACGAAATGGAATATAAAGGAAAATCAATTTGCCAATGAAACTTATAAAAAAGCAGCTGAACCAAACGAGACTATCAGAGTCAGTGCCAGATAAAGGCGTACGTTACCGCTAGAAGCTATTACCTCCATCTTAAAATATAATAACTTATGGTTATATAAAGTTGCTATATTTTAGAATGGAAATATAAAATATTTAATCCGTTTCATCTTGAAAATTATATTCGTGTTTAGCATAGGAAGACATAAAGATATAGGCATCCCAATTAACATGAGGGCAACAATGTAATTAATAATTGTTGATCAGTCTTTGAATAGCTCCAATTTTGACTGTGGCCAAGTTAGTGTCGTAGTGCGCACGTCCCTTTTGTCTGTGATGATAATAGACCTCTTCCAATGTTGCTGAAAAAAAAGGGGTCCATAGTGCGCACTACGATCGAGCGTATAGCATGTATATCTATAACTAATATAAATATTTAGATTTTTCTGGTCGTCATAACAGTGACCGCGTATAATTTTCGTCCGCCATGGCGCTATTTTTTTTTTCACAACATCCGATTTCTCAATCCAAATCGAAATCGGAATCATCCCACAAAATAACTGAAACTTGAATTCTCTCAAAATAACCCAATCTTGTAAGCATCTGCCCCCAAAGCCCCATCCACGATTACAAATTATGAACAAGAATTGCACATGCACAGGTGCCCAAATCCCCATCCACATTCATAGACAATAAACCTAATACCATGCACTCCCTCCGTTTTAAAATGTTTGACACCATTGACTTTTAGTACGTGTTTGACCATTCGTCTTATTAAAAAAATTTAACTAATTATTTATTCTTTTCATATCATTTGATTTATTGTTAAATATACTTTCATTTACACATATAGTTTTACATATTTCACAAATTTTTTTAATAAGACGAACGGTCAAACATGTGCTAAAAAGTCAACGGTGTCAAACATTTTAAAACGGAGGGAGTATTTCCTCCCTCCCAATCCGATCCGGCAATACAGAAAGTCAAACAAAGGCAATCATGTACTCCCTCCATCCCAAAATATTTAATGCCGTTGAATTTTTTAAAAATGTTTGACCGTTTGTCTTATTCAAAAAATTTAAGTAATTATTAATTCTTTTCGTATCATTTGATTTATTGTTAAATATACTTTCATGTATACATGTAAGTTTACACATTTCATAAAAGTTTTTGAATAAGACGAACGGTCAAATATGTTTAAAAAAGTCAACGGTGTCAAACATTTAGGGAAGGAGGGAGTATGAATTTGCTGGCAAACAAAAGGTAGTAGGAGGCACGTCGGGTTGCAGGCGACGTGCGGCGGCGGAAGTGCTTGACGCGGTCGTCGGGCTTGTGGACGAGCTCGACACGGGGCGGCGGCAGGGACAGCACCAAGGCGACCGGCGCATTTGGTGGCGGCGCGGCTCCGGAGCCCTTCTTCCCGCTGGATCTGGCGGAGGGATGGCACCTCCGGGCGGCCGCCGCATGCTGCAGAAGCCGTCGTACGACGCTGCCATGGAGGGGAGAGCGCGGCCATCGCCGTCGATGCCGCCTCCCACCGCTGCCACCGCTGGACCGCACCGTCTCCACCCGCCGCCGCCGCCTGTCGCCAGCCGCATCCCCTCTTGCGCCGTTGCCTACCGGCTTAGCTCCGCCACTCCAAGAGAGAGGACCGAGAGAGGAGAGAAAACGAGAGAGAGAGAGAGAAAATCAGGGAGCTCTCGTCCTTATCACCTCGGTCGGCTCCGCCGGCTTGGTTCCTTTCGATTGCTCGCCAGCTAGCCTGCTTGGTCTTACTATCTCCGTTGTGGATGGATGGATAAGGCAATGTTTAGACCTCAAAACAAAAAATTTCACGCCGTCGCATCCAATATTTGACACATAAATATAGTATAAAAAAAACAATTACATAGATTACATAAATTGCGAGACAAATCTTTTAAGCCTAATTGTGCCATGATCTGATAATGTGATGTTACAGCAAACATTTGCTAATGATGGATTAATTAGGCTTAATAAATTCATCTCACAGTTTCCTAGTGGAATCTGTAATTTATTTTGTTATTGGACTACGTTCAGTATTTTAAATGTGTGTCTGTATATCCGATGTGATAATCAAGCCAAAAATTTTCCCCAACTAAACATGGCCTAAGACACTGTTCGGTTTTTTAGGTGCCGATAATATAATATATTATAGTTGTCGATTTTAAATTAGCTGGCACCTATAATATTTTATAAGTGTTGGTATTTTAAAACAATGGCACTGTACCTCTTATCTTATCATAATTTTAATTAAAAGATTTGTTATTTTCCTTTCGTCACCACGTCCGTTAACGCGTTAATTTTTTGTCAGTGTCCTTAAAAAAAATCCCTCGTCCACAACATCCGAGATGAGAGTACAAGATAAAAAAAATCATCCAGAGTCCACAGCAACAACCAAATGCACAAGCGATTCAGCGAAAATTCATTGCAAACATAGATACAAAATCCAATAGAACAATCAAGCGAAAGAGGAAAAAAAAAACATCACCGAAAGCCGCCGCCACCTTCGTAACCGTCGGATCCGATGCGGGAAGAAGTTGCCGCCACCACCACGCACATAGCCGTCGTCACCGTCGGATCCACCGCGGGAAGCCGCCGGTGGATCGGGCCGCGGGAAAGACCGGCGCCGTTGATGCCGCCGGATCTACTAACAGGAAGCCGCCACACTAAGAGGCGCCACCAAGAGGGGAGGAAAGGGGGAGAGGGAGTAGCGGAGAGGGGGCGACAGAGGAGGAGCGGCGCCATTGGTCGGGAGAGGGGAAGGGAGGGAGAGAGGCGCCGCCAGGAGGGGAGGGGAGGAGAGTGGCGGAGAGGGGGCGGCGGAGGAGGAGTGGCGCCGTCGGTCGGGAGAGGGGAGGGGAGGGGGAGAGGCGCCACCGGTCGGGGAGGGGCCGAGCGGAAGGTGGAGCTCGCGGTCGGGTCAAGGTGTGATTAGGGTTAGGGTGTTGATGGATTTAGAATCAATCTGAGCCGTCCATCAAAACGAATGGCTCATATCGATCCCGTGTTGGGCCGGCCTCCGTATCATGCCACCGCACCACGCGCGATTCTTGTGCTGGACGCGTAATAGCAGGGCCGATAGGGTCTAATGGGCCTTTTTTTACAACTTTTTTTTTATTTTTATAAGGATTTTTTTTAACAGCTCATATCATAAAAACTAAATTCTAATCATCTAATATTTTTTTCTATTTGTTATAATTTTAGTTTACACGTTGCAACGTACGGGTATTTACTTATTAAAATTGTTTAAATAATAAAAAAATCTTGATCTGTCCCCTCTGCTCTTTTTTTCTATGTCCTTGTCCGCTCTTTTTTTTTAATTATTTTTCCCTCATTTTCTAATCTTCTTAATTACAATTTCTTCTCCTTAATTACTCGGGATGGCGACATTGCAAGAGATTAGCTAATGCTATACTCAGCTAGCTGTTAATGTAATTGATTAGCTCTTTATAATCAGTACTGCACACTTGCATATGCATGCTGCTGTTGGATTTATGCGTGGTTTCTTATGGTGGATTTATGTGTGGTTTCTTATGGTGGAAGTAGTCAACCTGGATTCAAATATTTAATTTGACATGGGTGCTCGAGACATTCGTGATAACATCGTCAATCTTAATGCTCACGTTGTGAGCGCGTTTATACTATGTGTTTCCAAAAAAAATTATATTCTCGCAATTCAAAAAACATTGAGTACAAAAATTCCACTCGTATATTATTACACTTGCCTACATAAAGAATAAATATTTCCGTTCATGATACAAATTTCCATTCGTCGTCTTTTGAGCAATGACAATCGCATTATTCGTCCATCTATTTTCTCTCATGCTACAAATCATCCAAATTAAACATCATATATATTCCGCAAATATATAGCAGATTATTTATCCAAAAGCAAACAATTTTTTTAGCAGATTAGTTGTCTAAACCAAACAACAATTTTTGTCACTGTACACACTTTTTGTCACCCGATGCAACGCACGGGCACTTTTGCTAGTATAAACAAAAAGAGGTAAAGGTGAAGAAAAATTACATGACAAAAAAGGGGAGAGGATCTAGTGGGGCTTAGAATGTGTGAAAAGGCGTTTGATCGACAATGACACGCTTTTGTTCCACTTCACTTTGACCATCGTAGTTTGCTTACGTCACGCTAACGAGAAAAAACGTTGCAAAAAATGTTTGTATATATGCGTCTTCATGTAAAGAAAATAAGTTAATCTAAGTCCTTTGCAGCTTGGATGTTTTTTATTTTAGATATTTCGGTCTTTTGTTGTTTATTCGCATTTCATTGTCAGTTTTCTTCTCACGGATCATTGTGCTCAAATTAGAGGGAGAGAAATAGGATAGTTGAGAAAGAACTATAATATGTGGAGTTATATATCGTTGCATAACTTTACGTACTAAGATTTGAATTATGCCAACAAATATTCGCACACGTGGGAGTATTGTTAATAAGATTTTTAATAAGCCTATGCATTTAAACGTGTGTGTTGCATAATACATTTGCAGAAGTCGATCTTTCATGCATGTAATAAACAAATAGAACAATATGACAAATAATTCTTGTGATGTAATAAAAACACACACACATAGAAAAGTTGAGCAGTTAGTATCGATCGATCATGAGTACACGCATGGGAGAGGGATTTTATTTCATTTTCAGTCGCAAAACTGACGGGATGCAAATGATTCTTTGCACCCACTACTTTCTAAAAGCTAGCAAGCACAAACATATATGGAGATTAGGCAATGCTGCAAATGTTGGGCCCACATGCATCCTAATGTTTCGTGATATCATCCTTACCTCGGTATGTTGCTTGCCGACCTTTTTTTCTCTCCAGCAAGCCCCTCCCCTCAGCCCCACATTCCCTATTCTGCAATTAGCATTGTTCGTATGATTATCACTGCGTTAACGCCCTATTGTTTCGTTTAAAATTTAAATTTTAAAACTTAACTTAGTGTTAATTTTGTGTTTATTTATATCATAATTTATTTTATAGTTTTTTGCTTTTATATAACTAAGGATACGTATATAAATAGACAAATAAGTTGTAAGAACAAACAAAAACATAAGCGTAATAATAGAGTGTAAAGTGTCTAAGAGCCTGGCATGCAGTGATATTTTTCTTTGGTAATACCATGGTGTAATACACTGGTTTTCGATATATTTACTAGGTCATTTTGGGACATGGATGATAAATATATAGGGGTAAGGCTTATCTTCTACTACCTCCATCCTATAAAAAATCCAATCTTAGATTTGAATTTAAACATAGTGTATACGTCTAGTCTAAAATATAGCAATTTAGGATCGAATTATAAATTTTCTAGTACATGTTCAATCTTATTATACTAGAAAATATCTAATCATGTTCTAGGTTACTATATTTTGAGACAGAGTATGTAAGTCGACTAATTGATTTTTTTAACATGCGAAAGCTTTGTGTGTCGGTGTATCAAATTACATTTTAAAAATTAATATACGTGACAATATACTAAAAAAATAAAATAAAATAGCGGGTAATAGGGTGCACACGCGTGCGCGTTCAGTGGGACGACACGTTTCCCGTGCACTGAGGTCTAGTGTCTTCAATCTCATTCCTAGTGTGTGTTAGGAACGCGCACGCGTGTGTATCGTGGTATGAATGTGGTGTGTGTAAGTGTGCGTCCTGAGTTGTACCCTCCAGCGGAGTCACTTCAGCGGGGAAATGAGTGGAGTCAGCCAGTGGCATTAATGAAATATATTCTTAAATGTATGGCCATTTCATGAGAGCTTTCCCTTTAAATACTTCGCTCGGCTCCTCTCTCCAACCCCTCACTCTTGGACACTTTGAGCTAAGCTCTCATCTTTCGTCTAAATCTTCTCAGAAAATTCACAACACAATAAATCTTCTCCTTGATTTCAATCTCATCATCGCCATGGGCAACTGCCTAGTGATCCAAGACGACAGAGACAAGGAGATCAAGATCATGGGAATGGACGGCGGCGAGATCCTCAAGCTGCACCGGGATGCCGCCGTCTCCGACTCCGACGGCCCCGCGGCCGACATGGCGAAGGCAGCAGCTGCTGCCGCCGCCGCCGCCGCTGCCGATACGGCCGGCGGCGTCGTCCGGGTGAAGCTGGTGATCAGCAAGCAGCAGCTGAAGAAGATGCTGCACAAGGATGGCGTCTCTCTTGACGACATGGTTTCGCTGATGCAGAGAGAAGCAAGTGAGCAGGAGATGATCAGCTGCAGAGGGTGGCGACCTGCCTTGAAGAGCATACCAGAAGGCAGTGATTGTTAGCTACTAGTACATAATTAATTAATTAATTATACTTAACTAGTTCAATATATGTACAAGATATATTAGCTAGACTGCTAGAGTTATACTAGTAGATGTTTTGGAATAAGTGAAAGAAATATCTAGCATAGGACCATAGGTATATATATGCTCAACAGATACATGTAAATATGGAGATAGATATGGTGTACCCACTTAAAAAAAGTTTTGAGAGATGAGGATTCTCTTTATCTTTTCTTTTTGGACACATGCACATGGATGCATGGTTGTAAAGAAAAGGCAAAGATGATCCTAGAAATTAATTAATCAAGAAGCTCATTGTCTTAATTATATATAGTTCATCCTTTGTCGGTTAATTCAATTCAAGATTATGAAAAGAACCTGGGATAGTAACGTACTACTGCCTGATCGTGCGTTTAATCTTAATTAATTTGGCTCTTTAGCAAATCTCATTTCTATGTGCCTTACTCTATATTTGATTTGTTCTAAATTAAGATATTGCTTCTGATCTGTATGTTGATTTACATATGTAATTGAACTAGTTTAACTGTTAAGGAACACGATCCCTACTCCTAATTTCTTAGAAAATTTGAACGAAGAGAAACCAGAGGGTGTTCCGGCAAAATGAGATAGCCATGATGACCTTGTTAAAATTAAAGAAGAGGAAAAAACTTAGGTGATGGCAGGAGCAGGGGCAGATCTACAGTAGAAGGGCCGGTGTCAGGTGACACCGATAACTTTCGGCAAAACCTATAGTAAAATTGTTTATCCATATGTTATAACACCATGATATAAGTATAATTAACATACTATGACACCGATAGATACGTTATGACACCAACGAATCGATTCTCTAGATCCGCCACTGGGCAGGAGCATGCAAAGTGCCTAGCGGAGATGTCGTCATAGGCAGCTCGTAGCCTGTGGACAACGGTAGTGGTGATGGCCGGCGGCGGACTTCCTCTCACTTCAGCGTCTACCCCGAATTGGTGGGTTTGCTAGGGTTTTGTGTGGAAGTGCGTGTGCACGACAAACGTTGGTTTGCGTGCCCGGCCAACTCTCCTTTTTATTTGACGCTGCGTGAGAGGGGCCCACAGCCATGTATCGCGGCTAGCGCCCTCGATCAGGGCGCGTGCAGAAGAGTGGGGAATTGGGAAACCGATTCCCCGGAAATTGTAACTAACACTCCTCCTTCACTGGTAATAGTCATATTTTTTCATGTTATATTCAACGAAATTGATATGCCGATGCCGGTTCGCTAAAAAAAGAACTAGTCTTGCCATGGCATGCAGTTAGAAACAAGATTTCGCATAGCAAAGCATGTCTTAATTTCCTACGTATTGCCTGCTATATATACTTAAAATCATATATATATATATATATATATATATATATATATATATATATATATATATATATATATATATATATATATAGACACACACACACTGATGACACAAAATCTGAAAAAAAAATGAAACGCGTGAGCTCTCTCTGCTGCAATGTGTCACACACTGATCGAAGCCCACTATTTATTGAAACACTGCAATATTTATGGAACTGCAAATGAAGATTAATTCCAAGAAATTAACTAAAATTCAGAACACGTTGATCTGACGGGACGAGTGCAACAAGGATGAGGTAGTGGTTTAAGTTAGCTTAACGAACAACATCTGCACTAATTGTTGTACTGAATTAAACTCCTCCGAGAACATGAATAATCCGACAGAGTAGAGTAATTAATTAAGAACTTGAGATCCAATACATCATGACTGACACGATCGATCGATCGAGCTTGCATTTTTTTAATATTTTGCCTTATTCAGAAATTAAAGCAAATCTATATCATTGCACCATCTGTCACCTGATCTCGATCGCTTTCCATTGCTTAATCATCATCGCGGAGAGGGACGCACGTTTCAATTCTAAGAACACATAAATATCTGTCTATCAATCTAGCTAGGTCTGTCATGTCGGCATTAGTTCGCATGCAGATGCAGGCCAAGAACACGATCGATCGATGATGTTCTAGAAAAGTGACTAGCTAGAAATGGTTATAAGTAAACTTGAGTGAGGAAGATATTTCTCCATGTTTGTGATTACTTGTCCATGGCCAAAATCTGGGTGTAATCATACCAGATGGATCTAGCTAGCTAAGTGCTAAGTCCACTTAGATCAGAGAAAGCGACTCAGCTCTCAACCATCTTCTCGTTGGTGCCTTAGCTAGACAAAATATCTCTGCATAAACTAAGTAATGAAAAGTGTAGGTGTCTTAATTACTCTCTTTGGTGTCCTATTTTAAGTGCAACCATAAGTTTCCGCGTCCAATTTTTACCGTTCGTCTTATTTAATTTTTTTTAAAATTAGTATTTTTGTTGTTATGAGATGATAAAACATGAATACTATTTTACTCGTGACTTATGTTTTTAATTTTTTTCAAAAATTTTTCAAATAAAACGGACGGTTAAAGTTGGGCGTAGAAAATTATGGCTGCACTTAAAATGGGATGGAGTAATATAGTATACTTTAATTTGATGTCCGGCCGTACACAATACTCCCTCCGTACTTGTAAAGGAAGTCGTTTTGGACAGTGACTCGGTCTCCAAAACACAACTTTGACTTCTTGTTTCTATAAAAATACTTGTTGAAAAGTGATATATATATATATATATATATGTATATATATATATATATATATATATATATATATATATATATATATACTTTTATAAAAGTATTTTTCAAGACAAATCTATTCATATAATTTTTATATTTTCAAACTCAACAACTTAGGAATTATTCATGATTTATATTCCCAAGGGTTGACTTAAACATTGTTCTAAATATAACTTCCTTTATAAGTACGGAGGGAGTACATCAATACTTCGTGCTCATATATTGATATATAATATGAACATGTTTAATTATTTGTGGTGTGCCAAGTAATTGTGCTGATTTAATTTTTAAGTTGTTGCAGAAATGTAAATCTGTTTTCACTTTAATTTGTTTCATAATTAAATCGATCGCGAATTAATTTTGGAGCAAATTTGTGTTGTGCTTTTAACAAGCTAGTAATTTATTGCACAGAGCAAGATTATATATGACCTCACGATATATAGATCCTCACATCGCACAAGAACACATCTGGTCCCTAAACACGCTATTTTGTGCACTCACAAATTGGTAGACAGTAGTGCTGTCTAGAGTCTGAAAACCATTGGACTTGTAGTGTTGCATGTGCATGCCTGGTCATCTTCCAACTTACTGATCCTAACACATAGGGATATATATTATATATTCTCCGCGTTAATGAATATTTGTCGGTTTTGATCGAGAGCAGATGAACTTTGACTGTTGTTTTTAAGCGTGTGAAAGAGGATAGAGCTGGGTGGCAGCACCCAAACAAAATCATATATTTTTTAAGTATAATTTTACTTCAAATTTATTAAATAGCTATCTAGCTATCTTATTGTCTTTAAGACTTTGAAAGACCAAACCTTATCATCTTCGTGTTTCTAATTATATAGTTTTTAAAACTCACACCAGTTGCTACCCCTTATGTCGTCTCCTTCTTTATTTGCTTGCTTGATCTACCACTATTTCTATTCATTCTTCTTGGAACCATTAAAAATTGGATTTTATAGTTTTTAGAGCTTATTGTCACGTTGGGTTTCATTTTTATAATTTCTAGATGTACCGTCAAACGTTGCCATTATACTCCTCTACGATCCATCCACTGTCTCTTCTCTTTGTTGTCATTGAAATTTTAAAAATCGAATAAAATTATCGTTTGGATTCATTTTTTTACTTTCTAGAAGTCCCGCCATACCGTCAGCGGCTTTGCCATTATACCCCTTTACGGCTCACCCGCTGCCTCCCTTCTTTATCGTCATTGAGATTTTAAAATCGAACATGATTATCATTGGTTTTTTTTTTTACTTTTTAGAAGTTCCAAACCTTTAAAAATTGGACTTGTAGTTTCATTTTTTTTATAACTTTTAGAAGTCCCATCAAACGATGCCACTATGCCCCTCTACAGTCCGTCCGTCACCAACTCTTTATTGTCATTGTGATTATAAAAATCGAACATAACTATCGTTAGAATTCATTTTTTATTGTCTAGAAGTCCCGTCAACCGTCGGCGGCTCTGCAATTATACTCTTATACACCCCGCCAACTACTTCTCCTTCTTATTGTCATTGAGATTTTAAAAATTGAATATGATTATCAATGGGGTTTTTTTTTTACTTTCTAGAAGTCCCGGCAACCGCCTTACTCATTTGCTTCACGGCCTGCCTGGCGTCCCTCCTTTTAGTCGTCATTAAGATTCTATTTGGTGTTTTATTAACAATTTTTATATCTCGTATCAACCGCCACCACTCTACTCCTTTATAGGCATATTACTTAATTTATCTCGTCATGTGTTTTAGATGGTCTTTTCTTTCAATAACCTTTATATAAAAAATTTAGTTTTTTATAAATTGTATTCCTAATTGAAATCTTATTTTTCTTTTTCTAATTTCAGATTTTTTTTAAAAAAAAATAGTTAATATCGTATTGTGTTATTTTAATGTTTTTATTTTTTATTTTTAATTTCAGTTGTTTCAAAATTGTATTCCTACTTGAACTCTCTTTTAGTTTTTCTAATTTTAGATATTGTTTTATTTTTATTCTAAATTTTAATTAATCTGATATTGGGTTCTTACATGGATTCTTCTTTCAATATTACTTATTTTTAATTCCGAATTTCAGCTAATTTTAAATTGTACTCCTACTTGAACTCTTCTTTTAATTTTGAATTTATTTATTTTTATTCCGAATTTTAGTTAATCTCGTATTGGGTTATTATATGGACTCTTATTTTAATATTTCTTATTTTTAATTCCGAATTTCAGCTATTTTTAAATTGTATTCCTACTTGGACTCTCATTTTATTTTCTAATTTTGGATTTTATTTTATTTTTATTTCGAATTTTGATTAATCTCGTATTGGTTCTTATATGGAAACTTATTTCAATATTCCTTATTTTTAATTCCGAATTTCAGCTATTTTTAAATTGTATTTCTACTTGTACTCTCTTTTTTTTCTAATTTTGGATTTTATTTTATTTTTATTTCGAATTTTTATTAATCTCGTATTGGGTTCTTATATGGAAACTTCTTCCAATATTGCTTATTTTTAATTCCGAATTTCAGTTATTTTTAAATTGTACTTCTACTTGGACTCTCATTTTCCTTTTTTTCTTTTTCTCCAATTAATGTGGGAATTTCTAGCTCCCACAGCGAACGTAGTGCCTCCTTTCAAAGCTGTTTTAATTATATAATAGATATATTAGAAAAATATTTTTATTACACTTACAAATTTAATAATAAACACTAAATAGTAAGATATTGTGAACTATTTTTGCAGTTTTATAATAAAAGAATTATAAGTCCTTTTTTTTAATTCCTGGACTTAAAAAACCAGCTGTTTTTCACTCTCAAAGCAGTTAGATGAAATGCAGATCAAATCCAACAAACTAGTCAAGTTTCCCAGCCTAAACGAGAAGAGAGCACCAGAATAGAATCTCCAAACAAAAGGTCCAATGAGCCTAAATGCGAGAGTACCATCAATGATGGGCCTAAACCAAACTTAGGCCCAGACTATTTTAACTCGGCCCGTATGAGGGGATTGATCGATCTGATGGGCTTCCTACTCAAAGTCTCACGCAGCCCAAATTCTCCTTCCCAAATGAAGCCCAACGATCACTGCCGCGGCACCGGCCGTCGGGCGGAGGCGCCGCGACGGCGAGCGGGGTGGCGCGCCGCCGTCGCCGTCGCCGTCGCCGTAGGCGGCGGGGCACCGATCGAGCCACCGACCAGCCTCCGCCCCCGGAGTAGATGCTCTTAGGCAAGGCAGGGGAGGCGGGGAAAGCGCTCGCCCCACTGCGCGAGGCGGTGGGGAACCCTGGTAGGCGCGGCGGCGTCGGGGGACCACCGGCCGGCGACGCGCCGGTTCATCGCCGGCAACCACGACGGTGTGCTCAGGTGAGCGCTGCCTCTCGGTAGACAAATCAATCGGTAGCCCTTTTCGTTTGTGCTGATCCGATTGCCAGCTTTGCGACTATGATTGCGTTTTTTTTTTCCTTTTGGGATTGTGAAATGCGGAATTCTGTGGCTCATGAAACTTCGCCGGTGTATATTATACTGCTCAAATTAACACCACTCACCAGAGGTGTCCTTCTTAAGAAATCAGAAGAAAACTTAAATTCTGCTGCATTAAAATTGCATAATGAGCTTGTCTGTTTATGCCATTTTGTGGCAGTTTCCAGCAGCAGGAATGTCGTAATCCCAATGTCTCGCATGAACTGAACAGTGTACAACCTGGCTGCTAATTTTCAGATGTTTCCATGATTCTTAGTAAGACTAGTACTGAACTACTAATCATAGAAACTATTAGTTTAATCTGGTTCTTATATAATGCAGGCATAGTACTGCTAGTTTAAGTTAGGAAGCACCCCTCATGGTTCTAGAATTGATATATATAGAAGCTAAGAGAACTACTTCAAATCATGCATATATGAGGTTTCAACCACTGTACCAATAATGTTTAAGCGTGTCCATCGATCTAAACATGCTGTTTGAATATTGCGATAATGCAATTATGCAAAAAGATAGTATAAAAGGTCACCTCTCTGCTAGTAGCAGCTAGGTTCATCCATCACCTAATCCAATCATATAAATTCTCTTTTGTATTGTATTCAGCACATTTTTGTCCCAATCATTGGCAGGAAACTAGTGGGTGAGGGCAGAAAAAAACAAGGCTTGATAGGCGCTGCATAAAGTAGTAAAGTACTTTCATTTTCCAAATGTAAAAACGAAAGGGACATCCGTTCTAATACTAGCTAGCTGCTCTTCACCCTTTAAAAAATGTTCTATAGTTTGTTGGTAAAAAATGGTGATAACTGGCAAGAGGGCGATCAAGCATAGTAGGATAACACTTACAGACCATTGATAGATGCATCTGATGTGGAATCACACAATAGTGGAGTTCTCTTTCAGTTTATTAATCATGGTGGTAAACCATATATAGTTTTCACCAGTGTAAAATATAGTGTGCAATACATCAGTCCAATTGTATGGCCAGTAGCTCAGGTGTAGCTTTAGGGGTAAATGGTAAAGTCAGAATATATAAATAAACAGGTATGCAGTGTTGCTTTCAGTTGCTGTCTAATTCCTGTACATGGAGATGTGAAAACATATACAAATTGAGGAGTCCCAATCTAACACATCAATAACAAGTGAACGTATGCTAGATAGCAAAACAAGCACATTGATTGATTAGACTTAAGAATCGACTCAGGAATTTAATATGTTACCTATCCATCGTGGAAATGAATATTATTGGCGAGGTGTGGGTTTAGGTGTGGTTTGACAAAGGCATGGATGTTGACACATTAACAGGGGACAGTGTCAAGCAAATTAGAATGATGAATAATTAAATACTACAATATAAACCTCTCCATGTGATTTATTTTTGCTTTCTTACTGCATAATTGGGCATGGCATACTGAAAAACATTTCAAATTAATGGCACTTACTAGTAGATATAAGATTTTTTTTATCAAGATTTTGGTTGATTGCTGTGGCTTTATCTAAAGATATTTCTTTTAGACTATTCTATCTTTAATTAGCAAAAGATTATACACCATCTTTTCACAAGCTTGCATTTCTAGCCTGAGGTGACATATTTGCAGTGGATGTCGTGGGGCCAGGGGGTGTGTATAGATCAAGGTACTGCCTCCGTCCCATAATATAAGGGATTTTGAGTTTTTGATTGCAGCGTTTGACCACTCGTTTTATTCATTTTTTTTTTGCAAATATAAAAAACGAAAAGTTGTGCTTAAAATAATGTAGATAATAAAGTAAGTCATAAATAAAATAAATAATAATTTTAAAAAAATTTGAATAAGACGAGTGGTCAAACGTTACAAACAAAAACTCAAAATCCCTTATATTATGGGACGGAGGG
Source organism: Oryza glaberrima (assembly GCF_000147395.1). Classification (NCBI taxonomy): domain Eukaryota; kingdom Viridiplantae; phylum Streptophyta; class Magnoliopsida; order Poales; family Poaceae; genus Oryza; species Oryza glaberrima. The sequence goes on along the minus strand of NC_068336.1, from coordinate 2,315,159 downwards.
AGTAGCATACAATGGTTTTGTGCAGTAGTTTCTAACTTTTCCAGTTATCTGATAGTGTAGATATTATAATGAACTTCATATAAATCAACCAGCAATTAGTAAGGTCAGCGGTTTGAATCAAAGAAATACCAATCATGAATTAGGTCATTTTCATGCTCAAAATCTAGATGGTAGAAATGGCCTGAATTATTGAAAATACGGAACTATTGTACCAAGTCTATGATCTTACCAGTGTGAAATTGTATATTTTTTCTACTACTCTTAAAACTGATAATACTATAACTCATGGGTGAACATGAAATAAAGAAATAAGATTGCTGGGGCCAATGAAAGAGAACAGTCAGTTCCAATGTGATAAGAGTGCAGTCAGGGATTCCTGTGGCTTCATGACAAAAACCTTCGAGTGAAGACAAGACCCTAGACCGTCTCTCTCTCTCTGACCAAGGCTAGCTAGGGAAGGAAGAACAAAAACAGCATAGGAAGGACAACATCTTTCTCTGAACTGTGGGATTAGTACGCCCAAGAACGTGAAGCTATTACACCGTCAGATATATCAAGAAGCTGCAGGCGGAGCAAGAGCAACTGCGCACAGAAACGGTCAGGCATGCCTGCTCTCCCTCCTGCTTGTCGTAGAAGGGAAGCCACAAGCTGGTATGTTTTCTTGACTCAAATCTTCTTCGTTCAGATGTATGCTTGCTGAGAGCCTGAGATAGGTGTATTTGTGTAGTATCGATCTTTGATGTTTTTCCTTCTTTTTTTGTGCGTTTTGAGCGCAGAAGCCAGATTGCTAGAAGCTAGTTCTTGAGGACTGAAGCAAGGTAGAAGAACTTGAGCTTCTGGTTCGTGTGGAGCTACTGGGATAAGTTGGCTGCTGATTGCTGAAGATGGGAGAAGCTAGCAGTAGTTCAGGACATCCAAGGCAGAATCCTCATGTTCTTGGCTATGGCTTCCATGGAGCTATGCCCAACTCCTTGCCTTCTGCAAACTTGTTGTAAGAGCTCTCTCTCTCTCTCTCTCTCTCTCTCTCTCTCCATGAGCCTTCTTTTCTCTTTTTGTGATTCAATTTATGCAGGTGCACCAAGAAACATGATCTGCACCATGCACTTTCTTTGCAAGTTTTGCCTAGCTAACCATACATATTTACTGGCTAAATCAAATTTCTTTTACTTGTTTTGACGTATGCTTGTCAACTTGACTTCTTTTTTTTTTACTATCTACTGTTCTTCATGCTTCGTAATACGTACACAAGAATCTTTCTGTAGACCATTTTTGCACAATTTTCCCCCAATAAGCTGTTGGTCTAATGCTAATACAAATTAATTACCCCTATGCATCCCTGACAGCGAGCAGCAAGGAGGTGCTAACTATTTTGGAGAACTAGAAGAGGCTCTGATGCAACAGGTGGCCACACTCAGGAGGACTCAACAAACTGCAACCACCACCTCCACCCTTCATCATGGAGACACCACCCGTACGTACATCTCTCTCTCTCTCTCATGTGTGTGTGTGAGACCAGTTGAACAAGACCAAAAACACACAACCTTGTGAGGCACTTTCTGGAGAGGTTAGGGCATTGTAGTCAAAAGCAGCCATGGGAGAGCAGTAGAAGTGGTGGCAGTTGTCCTGCTTGTGCTGTGTGCAGTACTACCTTGGCATGGCCATGGCATGAGAGTGTGACTACCTTGTGACTCCTCTCCATCTCTCTAGGGGGTGTTTGGGTTTAGCCCCTCTCTCAAAAACATAAGTCCCTAGGGGAGGGACTTATGTTTTTGTGAGATGGACTAAAGTTTAGTCCCTAGTTCCCAAACACCCCTAGGGAGAGAGTGTCTACCAACTTTCTGCCTCCCTGACTGCAAGCACAGCTCAAAGAGAATAAATTCCACTGACTTTCACTGTGACAGGGACCCCACACCTTGTGATCCCAATGCAGCCTTTTCACCTCTGGTGTATTGCCATGCATTTCTTGATCTCCTTCTCCCCTATGATATCTTCTTGCAGCCTTCTCCACCACTGCTACTGCTGCGGCTACAGCTAGGCCTCCTCCTACACTGGACATCTTCCCATCCTGGCCTATGAGGTCTCTCCACACACCCAAGGTATGCTTTGCATCTACTGTCTACTGTACTGCCTATTGGTTGTATCAACGACATGTGGTTTTACACAAGTATTAGCTCTGGTAAATATTCATGCTGCATATAAAGTTTTTTACAGCTGTGGTCTGAGCCCTGGCTTTTGCTTTGGCATGTTGTAGGAGGGTTCAAATGTGACAGCAGACACAACAGACTCGGAGAGCAGCAGCAAGAACAACAGCAACCAAAATGCCTCATCAGACCAGCATGTGCTAGTAGGAGACATGGCAGGCCAGTTCGACCAAATTCCACAGCAGGAACAACACAAGGTATGCAATGCATTGCTGTGATCTCGTATCACTGTTGCTTGATGCATCGGTGGTCTGGTATTGTTTCTGTGCTTCCCGTTTCTGTGCTTTGATCTGTCTTGGTCATCCTTATCATGCAAGTGCAATGGTATTGTTCCCTAGCCTGGCGTCATGCATGTCCCTAGCTCCACAACTTCCAAGATGCTCATGTAGATACATGCTCCTATAGGTAGAACAACCATTGTTCAGGGGCATTTAAGATCTCGCTGCTCCCAAGATCGCCAATCCCAACACGTTAGGTGAATCATTTGGCCCTATAGAAAGTTCCAACTAATTTCCCTGATGCTTCTTCCATGGGACCAGTGTTTTCTACCATCAGACGCTACTAATATATTACTACTAGATAGAGAATATTAGTCAGTCATCTCTTTGCATTCTTAAGAAACAAAGAAGTCATCTTCAATTTCTATTGGGACGATGCAAATCTTTATTTGACTGCACTTATTATCAGGAGTATGGACAATCTCTTCAGCAAGAAACAGTCGTTCTAGTTGATCTTTTATTGTTGGAATGGATAAGTTTAGAGGGTTTGGATATGTTAGATTAGTGCATGCTTGTTCATGTGGTGGCTGCATTTCTGCCATTGGCCTGCTGCAATAAGTGACAAATGAGCTTTCTTACAATATTGTCTCTATAGCTTGCAAACCTTGTGCGCTAATAATAAAAATGAACTAATCGATAATACAAATGATACTTTGGGTCAGTGGTGCTTTAGTTGTTTTCTGGTCAATTGATGAATTGCCAATATATAGGATGAATAAATAATCGCATGGACTATTTAAATTCGCTCATAACCGAAAGAGAGCTCTACATATTAGGCCTCGACAGCAACATATAAAAAAAAAGCAGAACCAGTTTTTGTCTGTTGTTAGAGTGGGTGGCTTCCACCAAATGTACACGACTGTTTTTATTATTGTGCTTGATGTAACGTGCTGTAGAAACCATACTATATTGCTTACACCATAAACGCATACACATAGCATTGCTCTACCATTTATCCCCTAGTTAGTGTGTAATTACACATTAATTTGTGCACAGGTGTAGTAAATTCCATATTCTGATTTGTTCATGTCCACTTGGCATGCAGAAGATGGCAACTAACAGTCCCACTCATAGCAGCAAGACTGGCAAGGCGCTTGATCCAAAGGTCTCTTATCTTCTTATTAGTTTGATGCTTAGAGTGTGCTGACGTGTGCTGTGTGCATGCATGCATGCCAAGCAGATGCACAGAGCCATGCAGTGCAAGCTAATGACCATTTCGAGGCAGTATTTGAGATCGAGAGTTTTTTTTTTTCTCTTGGTGTCATCAGACGATGAGAAGGCTCGCCCAGAACCGAGAAGCAGCACGGAAAAGCCGACTGCGAAAGAAGGTGAATGTTGTGACCGATACTCGGCACGCAGCAGTAAATTTTCCATGTTCTAACAGTTTCGTGTATGGATCATACAGGCTTACATCCAGCAGCTTGAAAGCAGCAAGCTGAAGCTTGCTCAGATGGAACAGGATATCCACAGAGCTCGTTCCCAGGTAACTTTCTTTCAACACATCCATAATTTTATAATCGAAAAATTGACTATGTGTTTAGCTTAGTTATACAGCGTAATCTGATTTTTTGAGCTATGTTTAGGGCTTACTGCTTGGAGCTCCAGGTGGAAACACCAGCTCAGGTGAATATATTTGATATAAACTTATCTATGAACTTCAGCTGGGATCTGCAGACGGGACTATGGTTCACAGAAACTGAGCTGTATGACTGACATTTATTTCCAGGTGCCGCAATGTTCGACGTGGACTACGCCCGGTGGCTGGAGGAAGACAGCCGGCGCATGGCTGAACTGCACGGAGGGCTGCACGCACATCTGCCGGACAGCGACCTCAGAGCCATCGTCGACGACACGCTAACCCACTACGACCACCTCTTCAACCTCAAGGGCATGGCGGCCAAGGCCGACGTGTTCCACCTCATCACCGGGATGTGGGCGACCCCAGCTGAGCGGTGCTTCCTCTGGATGGGCGGATTCCGGCCCTCCGAGCTGCTCAAGGTATGGATGACCTTATCTCTGAACAAAACATCAGTCATCAGATTACAGCGTCTCTTGTATTTGCTGAATTGAGTCTATGGCTAATTTGATCAGAAACATGACACTCACTTCAGAGTTGAAAATGAAAAATTCTCTCCAACAAATTCTTCAGGAAGATGAAACCAAGCTAAAATCTGAGCTCATCTTTCAAGTATACATATACAGTTCTCCAATCTCACTGCATATTTTTTATGTTGATGCAGACATTGACACCCCAGCTGGATCCCCTGACTGAGCAGCAAGTGGTTGGTATCTGCAATCTTCAACAGTCATCGCAGCAGGCAGAGGAAGCTCTCTCCCAGGGCTTGGATCAGCTGCATCAGTCATTAGCAGAAACCGTGGCTGGAGGGTCCCCGTTGGATGACCCCAACGTCGGGAGTTTCATGGGTCACATGGCTATTGCCCTCGGCCAGCTATCAAATCTTGAAGGTTTTGTCATACAGGTAAAGATTTCCAGTTGTATCTGCTACTCTTCAATATTGATCATCTTGTCATTTTGTCAGATAAAGATAGGAGTTGCACTCTCTCTTTGTGTGACTCAACTTCATAAATGAGCTAGTAACTACGTAAAATTGTTGAGTGTAAAATGTTGCTGTGTTCAGTAGAATGTTTATCTGTCTAGCCACTGCCCAGTAGCCAAAGCTGTGTCCTAGTAAACCTTAACAGTGCTGCCAAAAAATGTATTAAAAATAATTAACTAGTCCATATGTAAGAGAATATATCATGTTATGGCTCCATCATGTAGAGATGTTACTGTATCTAACATTGTACAAAGAAAAGACTTTCCAACTAAAACAAGTAGCAAAACAAATTTGTACTGCCGGCAACTTTTAGTTAGATTCCAGGAATGGGTTTTACTGGAACACACATAAAACTAAGGCCGTGTTTAGTTCGTGTGCCAAATTTTTTTTGAAGTATACGGATACATATTTGAAGTATTAAACGTAGACTAATAACAAAACAAATTACAGATTCCGCCTGTAAACTGCGAGACGAATTTATTAAGCCTAATTAACCCGTCATTAGCAAATGTTTACTGTAGCATCACATTGTTAAATCATGGCGTAATTAGGCTCAAAAGATTCGTCTCGCAATTTACATGTAAACTGTGCAATTGGTTTTTTTTCATCCACATTTAATGCTCTATGCATGTATCCAAACATTTGATGTGATGGAAATTTTTGGAAGTTTGAAGGGAACTAAACACTGCCTAATGTGCACCACATTGGATTTCCAGGCTGATAATTTGAGGCAGCAGACTATCCATCAGATGCACAGGATTCTGACAGTCAGGCAGGCAGCTCGATGCTTCTTGGCCATTGGAGAGTACCATAATCGCCTCCGTGCCCTGAGCTCACTTTGGGCTTCTCGCCCTCGAGAGTAAACCCCATGCCTGTAGTTGATTCTTTTTTTCCTATAAAAAAGGGATATTCTCCTGCTCATAGTTATTGTAGTTAATATTTTTTACTTTTACTAGATAATTTTGAAGTATGATTGAGCCATGAATTAATATAGGCGGGAATCATCTAAATAACTTATCAGAGATTGAGCCGTGCACTACTAATCAGGTTGAAATGGACCTTCCTCCTAACAGGAAACAAAAGTCAGAAAGCTTATTTTTTAGACCATGTCACTTTCTCATTCTTAAGGTTAAGATGCCCCTAAAGGATTGCCCCAATTATATTAAATTTAAACGAGTATAATTTACACTTTAACATATTCAGCCTTGAAAGTATATGATTCTCGTACCCTTAAAAGAACATGACAAAACACAGTGCATGTCATGGTGTACAAAATAAGGACACGGTTTTCTGTGGCTTCTCTGTAGATTTTTCAACTATTTCAGCGAACTAACCAAATTCTATATGTGAAACAAGCCACAAAGTCAGCAGCTGTGACAGTACGTCCTTTTTTATGCATTTCTCATCTTATTTGCTGGTGCCTTTCATTGCTTGTAGGATACTGGTGGCAGATGAAGGCAATTGTGGAGAGCTAAGCATTGCAGCACATCCATCTGAGAGCCAATATTCAGCCTTCTGAAATCCTGTTTCAAATGTATTTTGCAACTAACCTTCAAAGTAGGGAGCAAAAGCTTGTTTTTTAAATGAAATCTAGCACTCTAGCAGATATGTGAGAAACTCAGAAGAGAGTTGGGAAACAATGGAAGGCTCCAGCTGCACTAGCAAAATTTTCAGATGGAATGAATGGGATTGCATGATTTTCAGTTACTGATCATAAAGCTCTGTTCACGTCCTTTCCTGGATGATATTTTCAGCATCTCTCCAGTTTTCAGCAATGCCCAGTTCTACTAGAACTGCTCACATGACACAGGCACTTGTTCTGTGACCTGATGTAATCAATTAATCATGCACACAACATGATACCAAACATCACATGATGTTCACAAACAATTAGCAAACACAAATACACAATTATGTGCATATATGTAACTAGATCATCAAAGTACAGTCAGTAATATTGATCGTTCACAACAAGTGAAATATACAAAGTAAATTAAAAGATGTGTACATTTTTTACCAACCAAATGCCCATTGTTATCTGTTACTAGTTTACTACTAGTATATAACTGAAACCTCTTATTGGCACAGCGGGTGAAATCTGCAAAGATTGTTATACATGAAAGATCCATCTTTTCTCTTATGCTCATGCTTAGAAAATGTAATAAAATTTAAACACTAAAACTTAATTTTGGAGTTGATTTAGTGGTTTTTTTCATCGTAGTTTATTTTACAACATTGTTTTTAAATCGCTAAGAACAAATATATAAAAAATACCTATAAATTATTATTTAATTGATAATTATCCGCACATATAAGCATAAACAAAACGATGTGGCTAAGAACTCATTTCCGTACCTTTGGTAAATTAATGAGTAAATTTCAGAAAACTACAACGACTATGCCGACAAAACTATTAGTTTGCTACAACATTAGTGACACACTTTTTTTTTAGGTTAAGAGAAACTTTATTGATGACTAAATAATGGGTTACATTCCTGGTTTAACAAGTCTAGGATTGATGCGGGAGTGCACAACCTCCACTCCCCACACGACCTAGTACTCATTGCCATTTGTGCTAATACATGAGCAACCCTATTTGCTTCTCTCTTAATATTTGCTTCTCTCTTAATCTTGTAACCTGCACCTGTTGGATACATTGTATCACATCATTGATTTATGCAATCGTCATCGCCCAAGAGGATCTTGAAGCCACCTGCTTTGTTAATGCCTGAACAACTTCAGCGTTATCTAGTTCCAGAATAATTGGCATCTAAATCCACTTCATTGCTTCTTTTAGCAGATTCTGCTTCAGCCGCTGAGGTACACCGTGTAGAGTTTTATACACAGCCAGGAGTACTAGCCCCCTGCAATCTCAAATGATAATCCCAACGCTTGCTTCACTAGTTTCAGTTCTGTAAGTTGCGTCCACATTAGCGACACATTTTAGTTTGCTACAACTTTTATGATAACGTGGAAAACTATCACAAAACTACAACTTTTATGTGGTATGCTGCTACAGGACATGTAGGTGACAACAGTAAGCTTATGTCATGCAACAATAAGTTTTATGATAATTTCCTATGCTATTGTCGTAGCAAACTGAAATATGTCGCTAACGTTGAATCAAACTGATATATTTGTCGTTGCAGTTTTCTAAAATTTACTCTAAATTAATTGATCAGTCTACTATAACAAGGCCTATTACCAAATGGGCTGTGCATAATGGGCTTCGCGGTAATTAATTAGAAGGCCCAATTTGGCCCATCACTCCTAGTCTCCTACCCCCACCAACTCGGCCATCTTCCCCTTCATTCTCTCTCTCTCTTCCATTTGTTTCCCCACTGCTCCATCCATCTCCACCGCCACCCATGGCTTCCTCGCCGCGCCACCTCCTCCGCATCTCTTCCCCGAGGTGAGCGATCTGCCTGTTCTGTCTGCCCATCGCCTGGAGTAGGGTTGGGTTCGAATTGGATCGATCTCCTCTCTGTGGTTACTTAGGTTTCGCTCTAAACAATGTAACTGCTTAGATTTTACTCTGCCTATATAGATTTACCTCGGATAGATAATTTTTTGGAGATACAGATGCTGTCATGTCATTGGGAAGGCATTACAATTGGCTGTGTTATTACTGGTGTGATGATGATGATGAGATTTGAGATGAATGTATAGTTAGATGGCGTCCTAGCTCCTAAGTCTCTAAGATGATGTTCAAATTATTTTTTTTTCACCGGGCCGGTGGATGGTGTTCAAATTATATTTAATATAAATTGCGATATATATATCTCACCATCTGTTTTTTTTATTCTTTCACTTTTACAGTGTTACTTGCGCCTAGTTTCACTCTTCGTGTTCAGAGATCCCGTGGTGCCACATTCAGGGTTTTCAATTTCGATTTCGGCTAAAATTTCGGTCATTTCGGTAGAACCGAAATTCCCAAAATTTTGGCATTTTTTGGGCCGAAATTTTCTGAAAATTTGACACAATTTAACTGATTTTGACTAAATTCACAAAAAGCTGAGAGAAACCGAAAATTTCGGCCAAGATATTGACTTGCCCGGGGGGGCGGGGGGTCCGAAATTTCGAAACGTAATTTCAATCCCATGTTTGAACCAAGAGATTTGAGGAAATGTGAAATTGGTAGTGGAATTATCTCTGTTTGATAGGATGCTATTGGAGGCTGAATGATGAATAGGATGAACATTTCGCTAAAAAAGTTGAATAGAATGAACAAAAACAAGTATTTTGATTATTCCAAGGCCTGGTTGATTAGGAAGGACAAAAACACTACGCAGAGAACTTATGCTGTCTTCTGTAATTTTGATTCAAAATCTTGCACAAAGTAACTCTTTCTTTTATTTTCCTTTTTACCTCTTAAGGGCTATTTCTTCAATTTTAAGATCTTCGCGCTCAGCAATGAAATTGTGACATACAACCTTGGAAAAACCAATAAACTCAGCTAATGTGTTGGGTGCTTCTTCAACGGTATGTTCAAACAACCGTATCACTAATAAGACCAAACTTTTGTGGAACACAAGGAGCTGTACACTGCACTGCAGTATGCCTCAGCCTTGCAGTTGTGCTTTCAAAACTGTAGTTCCTTAGAGTCAAATCACCTTCCTGAGAACTAAAATCTGGCTTAATTACCATTCTCCAACTAGGTCTCGCTGTGCCATTAGTTCATCGGAGTGCTCTGAAGCAAAATTCCTTTGGTGTAAAGGCTTCTCGTGCAAAGAGTTGCATCACATTTTAATGTTACATATAGCCTAATAATATATTCATCCATTAATATGATTAACCTGTGCTTAGAAAGTGTACTTTTGTTTCTTGCATGTTATCTATCTATTTTGTATGCTGTTATTCCTTTGTTTGAAAACATATCCAAGTGACTGCTAAATGGTACGCTCTTTTTTGTGCTTTTTCCCTTTTTTGGCAGACATCTGATGATGCCGTGCCACAACCAGTTGTCCTGAGATCATGATGCAACCATTGTGCAGCTAAGTTTTGGAGACCGTCTGAGGGCACTCCTTGTACTTGATATGGTATGATTTTCCTATGCTGAGAATGCATTTTTGCTTGGTCTGGTCCTGATTTTGAAATGTTTTGCTTTTGTGATTTATGAGTTTTGTTGTATCAGAAAACTATTTTGTGCTGGCATTTAGTGTTTGCAGATGAAGGCACTCAAGGACCTAGTAGACCTTGATGTGGCGAAAGCTGAAAGGAAGTGTGGCAACTGATTCAGCTGTCACACAGACAAGTTCGACATCATGAGATTGTGGGTTAATGCCAATTCTTGTTGCTTTGAATGCAAGTGCAACTTGTTAATAAAGACTAACATATATATAATTTGGAATTGGAGATGCAATGACATAATTCTGTTAAACAACAAACAGCAAGCTTTCCCTCAGTCTTATTCCTTACCACAATGCTCACACACAATTTTAGATATGATCCTAAATTCTTGCCGGTTTTCCTAGGCATGGCTCCTGCTCAAACTTATTTCATACTAGCCTTTCATTTCAAACTATATTATTTTACTCTTTCTGCAACTAGTTCTGTGGTACGATTGAAGCAGGGATTTCATTTACCTTTGCATCTTGTATCCTGACAGCTTTTTGCTGGAGTGGGTGATGGTAGTACAGTACGGCTTGTTCATGCGTGAAGAACTCCTGTGAAGGACTGAAACTCTGCAAAGGACGAGGCTTAGTGGAGGTAAGCAGAGATAAGATTTGCTATGTTTATGCGTGGTACAAACGCCTCGTCATTTCTCAGTTCAGTGGATGTGGAACAGGGGGGTTGGATCGGAGGCGTGCGACTGATGCCAGAAATTCTGATCGAGTCAGATGATCATATTACTAGTATAGCTGGCTAAACAGACGAACAGTACAGTGTTTTCGCGTCCATGATCTTTGATCGATGAGAGCAATAGCATCATCGTGTTCTTCGCCGGCACGTGGTAATGGGCAGAATCTCCTGAAAAAGTTGCCATGCTCATGCACAGGTAAGAATTGGATTGAAAGGAATTCACAGTGGAAAAGAGTGTTTTTGAGCCATGTGATGTGTTTGTTCTCCCCTTTCCAGCTTGGTTTACACCTGTGGTGAATGAATGTTCGATAGCAGTATTACCATCATGCAAGTTTCATTGAAAGAAATCACCCAAGAACCCGGACAGAACATTCATAATGCTCAAGAACAGCCCTGGTGCCTGAATTCTTGATTCATACGCCTATTTGAAGTTTTTCGGATTCTCGTAGAATTTAAGTTGTTTGCTTTGAAAGGCCTGATGGATCCTAAAATGTCAGACCGAATAACTCTTTCATCATACTACTACTAGTACATGAAAATATACGAGTTGTTTTAACGAGCAGCCAAGATTAAACTTGCGAGACATTTCAGCAGCAACTTTAACCGTCTGGCATTCAACAGGGTAAGATAAGATATATGCTACTTCATGCCAAAGTTAGCTCATCAGGAAAGGCTGCAAATAACAGTGACCAATCTTGGCAGTTGTAGGTAGTAAACAATTAGATTAAGCTTTGAAACATTTTCCACGTTTCATGAACCAACACTCAATAATGAAGATGAATCTAGTGTAATCAACCCCTCCCCCTAGAAAGAATTATTCATTGAATTTGGAATCGAGTACAGAAACTCAAATTGTCATCAACTGGCCAATTCACAGAGAACTATATAGACAAGTAATAATTCATTAACAAAACAACTCTGAACCTGTAGTATGGGTATGAGCATAAATCCCTCCATTGCAATGTTGTCAGCGTTCATCGATTTGACAAAAGAGTGCTTCAAGAAGGATCAAAGAAAACTCACATTTCCACTAACTAGCGATTTTGTCGTCAAAAGTGGGTAAAATTTTGATGCTTCTACAGCTCCTCATGCATCCATGAAGTGAATCCATAGTTCCACAGGGATCTCAAGGCTCAAAACCACAGTCAGCACCTAGATTCAACCGACGGCCGAGACATGCCGAATCACTGATTCATGGATATTCCATTGGGTCATGGCAATCCTCCCTCCAAAGTCTGCCTGCCATCATCTGAATATCTTTGCTGCCTCCCACAGGTTGCCCCCACAATGATCCTCCCATCAACATGCATTCAACTTACCACAGCTGTCATTTTGAGGGGCTGACGTTTGGTGGACAGCGCAGTTTCGTCGAGGCATTTCGAGGTGTCGAGTAACGACGGTTTCGACGGCAAACAGGAAGAATCACCATCTGCATGTAAGTGACAAGTGGTTATTGGGGACTTGAGGGATATAATATAGAAGACAATAATGAAGAAGAATGTTGGTAATCAAGGTAAGGTTCTCTCGTTACCTCATGTTCTTGTAGAATACTCCCCCTATTTCAAAATATAAGGCATATTTGTTTTGTTAGAACAAGGCTTTGACCAACAATTACTTTACTATATCTATCATTTATATGGCACAGAAGTATAATAATGAGAAAGTATTATTGAATACTCCCTCCGTCCCTTAATATAATGGATTTTGAGTTTTTGCTTGCAACGTTTGACCACTCGTCTTATTCAAAAAATTTTGAAATTATTATTTATTTTATTTGTGACTTACTTTATTATCCACGATACTTTAAGCACAACTTTTCGTTTTTTATATTTGCAAAAAAAAATTGAATAAGACAAGTGGTCAAATGTTGCAAGCAAAAACTCAAAATCCCTTATATTGTGGGACGGAGGGAGTATGTCACAAAAATTATGTTACAATGGAGTGATTGTTAGTCAAAGTCTTGTCCGAACGAAACAAAAGTACTCCATCCGTCCCAAAAAAAACTCAAATTCTAGAGTTTAAATTTTGTCCCATAAAAAACCAACTTCTACTATCCTACATACCCTCAGCACGTAAAGCGAGAAGTTTTATCTCTTCAATACCCTTTACCTACCTATCACTCTTACAGCTTTTTTCAATGATTAAGGGCATTTTAGTCATTCTTCATCTCCACTAACTCCACCTCGGGATGCTAGGAATGGATTTTTTTTTGGGACGGAGGGAGTATGTCATATTTTGAAACAGAGGGAGTACCAAACCAGGCTGGCAAGTACTGACTACAGACGATATTGCCCGAAGCGTAAATCCTATCCTAGTCAGCACACAGATGAAGAAAAGTCTACATTGCAGAGCTGAAGAATTTGCTGTACAACTTTTAACACGTGCCTAGTATGCATATGCATTTTTTTTAAACACAGGTTGGTTTGCTTGCAAGATACACGGCTTTGGCCCATCTTTCAACTAAAAGTTATATTTCAATGGAAAATAACATGAAGTTAACTGAATAAGTGAAGATAATTTCGTCTGAAAAACTGAAAACAATTTGAAGCACAAAAAAAAGAAGTATCCTGAAATGCTAAGCAGGAGAAAATTTCCCAAAAACAAGCATTGAATGGAACAGCTAGGAGATTCCACTACTTCAGCTAGGTGTCAAGCAATTATCATGGCATTAGAATGGAGCCGGAAAATGTCACAAGCTGTACTTGGCTCCACTACCTCTACTTGGCTAGTTGCTCAAAGTGTCAAGTAGGCATGATGGCATTACACCAGAACAGAGGAATGCATAAAGCTGTACTTGGCTCCACTACTTATGGAAATATAGAAAGTTTTTTTAATGGCTCAATTAAGGAGAACATATGATCTTTAAACATTGAAATGACATCTGAGCACTAGACAGCACCCCTACACATTGAAGTGGTGGCAGCACTGCGTTCCCTTCCTTTATTCTCTTCCATGGTGTTTTGCCATAGTCCTCCAAAGAAGAGAATAAACAGATAATAATGGTAATCCAAGTAGTATCACAGTTTGGGGAAAGATTCTAACAGCAATTAAACTCATCAAATTCTCTTTTCCTTATCAGAAAAAGAGGACGCTGAATGGGGCTTACCTAAATAAACAATGTGTGCAAAGATGAACATTTGAGGGCGCAGACACTTCCACGCAGGTGGTGAAGCATTTTTTTCTGCTAGATAACAAAAAGAATAATTAGAAAATAAGAGGATAAGAATATCAAGCAAGGCAAGCTTTAATGTTTAACAAGTAATCACCAAATCGAACACGCAAAAAATGAATTGATAGTTTTGGCAAATATGGAATCACTTGAAAGTGCTAATATTCCTTTTTTTTTTCTTTTGCCCTATAAGGGCATGGTTCCCAATTTTTCACAAAAAAACTCCATCAAGATGTTAACATTTCATATTAAATTTTTTTAATTGCCCTCTCCAAAAACTAGATGTTACTGTAATGCCATTATAAATGTTACAGAGTAATTTCTGTTTTTCATTTAGAAAACCATAGGATGATACATAAAAAAAATCATAACATGCTAAAGAGTATATTGTCATGCAGACTCTGCAGATCGGCAGACAGGAGGACGAACACTGTTTATTGACCGATAAGATTGCTCAGCAACGTAATCTTCATAGATCCACTTGCCTCAAGGTTTCTTATGTTTCAGAGGAATAGCATAAATCTAGTGATCTATAATATTTTTTGAGTAAACTACTGTGGACAAACTATCAAACTATCAACTTGAAAAAAAAAAATCATATCATTGAAAAAAAATAATGGTCTTCTACTGACAAAATGTTTGTATTAATAACCAAAAAGAAAGGCCCTGAAAAGAGGTGTATTAACACCTCCAGAGAGTTCAATAGCACTGGTGACTTGCATCTTTCCCACGCAAACAGTTCTTTTAAGGGGGGAAAAACAAATGCAGAGGGATTATCCTTAGAACTTGATGGAAGATGCATGAAGTACAGCGTCAGCGTGTATAGATTCTATTGCAAACTGTTATAGAAGAAAATAAGACCCTTGGTTGGTTATGCTGCAAAAGTTGTTAGCTACTTTCTGTAGCCTTTTCAGTTATTTTCCACGGCATACCTGACTAAAAAACACACATACTACTCATGTCTCACATTGTCCGTTGAGGTTGCAAGACACTTGGCCAGCAGGCTGCCGGGCACTATAAATAGAGGCTCGTACTACCATTGCCAAGCAATCAGCCCACAGCTCACCGAAGTGCATTAGCTCACCACGACTAGCTAGAGCACTCATTGGTGTGCAAAATATTACTGTCTGCTCCTCTAAACATGTCTAGGTCTGTGGAGCCTCTTGTTGTAGGGCGCGTGATTGGGGAAGTTCTTGATACCTTTAACCCATGCATGAAGATGATAGTGACCTATAACTCTAACAAGCTTGTATTTAATGGTCATGAACTCTACCCATCAGCAGTTGTGTCTAAACCAAGAGTTGAGGTCCAAGGCGGTGACCTGCGATCTTTCTTCACATTGGTGCGGAGTACTCAACTTCATCCTCGGTGATAGTTGGCTTATGATTTTTTCCCTGGTTAACCATAACTCCTCATGTTTCAGGTTATGACGGACCCAGATGTGCCAGGACCAAGTGATCCTTATCTAAGGGAGCACCTTCATTGGTAACCAACCATGAACATTCGTATCTAAATACTATAATATATTTGTTTCTTGTGGGTGGTTACTGATTAGCTAGACATGTTCTAGGGAAGATAGGACAATTACTTTAGCTTTCATATGTGTACAAACAACACATAATCTGACTACTCTTAAGTCTTAACAAGAATAGTAATGTGGCTAAATTATCAGCAAATCTCACCTTAACATTTCCGCAGGATTGTTACTGATATACCTGGGACAACGGATGCTTCTTTTGGTAGGTCCTTCCTCTAAATTGTGTCAGTTTTTTTCCCCATCTTATTCATTGAGTTTCTCCTTGTGAATAAACAACTGTCACTTTCTGATTGAAGGGCGCGAGGTCATAAGCTATGAGAGTCCAAAGCCGAATATTGGCATCCATAGGTTCATTTTTGTGCTCTTCAAGCAGAAGCGCAGGCAAACTGTAATTGTGCCATCCTTCAGGGACCATTTCAACACCCGCCGGTTCGCCGAGGAGAATGATCTTGGCCTTCCTGTGGCTGCTGTCTACTTCAATGCCCAGAGAGAGACTGCAGCCAGGAGGCGCTGAGAAATGCAGCTCCAATTGTCCCAAAATTACGACTCTCTGAAATCAAACCTTTTCTGCCATATTACTTTCTCATGAATCAACGTTCTTCTGCTACATCAGCAGCCGGTATATCTGCGAATAAACCAGATGCATTTTGCAGCATGTATTAGTATTAGATTTCTTTCCGTATCAAGAACATATTAGTGGATTATTTTGTAAGCAGTAAGATTGATAGCCATGTTGGCAAATTCCAGTGCACTAATATGTAAACCACGTTATTATTAATGTTTTTAAGTCATGTATAAGCCAATTCATGCTGGTGGACAAACCCAACTGGCAGAAAGGGCTTTTTATCTATTTGTATGTCGCTTGGTGGCTCCACATGGTGTGAGCCTTTTATCTGACGTGCAATCTCCTGGAAGTGAACTTTGCTAGATTTGGTTGTGACGTTGTGTCACCTTGTGAACGGTGAAGAAGCTCCCCCTAACTGTATTGCACTGCTCCTATATTCTTATAGGCTTTGGATACAATCATATATATCCATCTCTTCTAACTGCTAAAAGTAGGGAGTATAGTCATGTGCACATATATAGTATTTGGACTTTCCCACTTTGGCACTTTGCCTTCCCATCTAATATATATATTCTCATGTCCTTTACACCAAAAAAAAAAAATAATCCAGCTTTTCATGTGCAAATTCATCCACATTGCATACTACTATTCAGGTTATTAACTTGTAGTAATAAGTGACACGGGGAAAAAGTGCAGTAGTAAGTAACAGCAATGATATGATAGGAATCCAGTTTTATTTTTGTACAAAATTCATCCACATTGCATACTAGTAGTACTATGCAGGTTATTAACATGTAGTATGTGACACAATGGAAAAAAATGCAGTAATTAACAACACTGATATGATGGGAATCCAGCTTTCTTTTTTTGTACAAATTCATCCAGATTGCATACTACTATGCAGGTTACTATTTATTAACATGTAGTAGTAAGTAACACATAAAATCGGCTGCGTACATCCGGATGGATTTAGAGGCCCGGTTTATCCCATTTTCTTAAAAAAAAATTGCAGTAAAAGACAACACTGATATAGTGATGATATGGTGGGAATTTGTAGCACAATCCTTTGAATGATCCACGAATTCCCGCACAAACTGAAACGCGCGAGTGGAATTAAGTGAAAAAAAAATTACTGGATCCCAGCGGCGGCTTGCGGAATCAAAGCGAAGCAAGAGAGAGCATATCGTCATAGGGGGAGGGGAGAACAAAACCCTCACCAGGCTCGCGGCGGGCCCCGTACGTCCCGCCGGAAGCGATCGCCGGACGGAGGAGCCCCTCACCGGCGGCGGCGGAGAGGGGGGGGGGGCGTCCTCCTCGCCGTCGCAGGGCAGCCGCTGCCGCCCTGGCGGTGGCGGCGCCATCGCCGGCGACCTCGCCGAGGATGTGCGGCGAGTGGGCTGACGACGCCGCGTACACACCGTAGCCGTATTTCTACGAGTACTTTTAGTGGGCCCAGATGGCCGTAATCCGTTACCCAGGCCTCTCGTTAGATAGGGGAATAAGTTCATCTGAGGTCTCTTAACTTGTCAACGAATTCGGTTTTCGTCCTTGAACCCCAAAATCCAGATATAACGGGTCTCTCAACTATTAAAACCGGTGCAGATAAGGTCCCTTGGCGGTTTAGATGGTGGTTTGGCTGACGTGGCGTCTACGTGGCGAATTTGACTCGGTCTTCATCTGACGTGGCATTGACGTGGTGCTTACGTGGCAATTCGACCAAAAAATAATAATAAACCCCATGGGGCCCACATATCAGTTTCGTATACAAATTAATAAAAATGGCGGGACCCACGTGGGCCCCACAAGTCATTCTCACCCCTGATCTTCTTCCTCCTGATCTCTCCCCATCTCTCGTCGTCTTCATCTCTCTCCCCTCTCCTCCCTCCTCTCGCTGGCAGAAATAAGAAGCGGCGCACGGGCACCGGCCGGAGGGAGGAAAGGAGCGGCGCGCATGCGCAGGAGGCGGCCGGCGACCGACGAGAAAGGAGTGGCGTCCTCCGCGAGGAGAAGGACGCACACCTCACCATCGCGGCCCCCGCCACCGTTTCCACTGTCTCCCGCGCCGCTCACTGACCTCGACGGCGTCCTCGTTATGGGCGGTGGCGGGCAAGCTCCCGCTTCTCTCCACCTGCTTTCCCACCACCGCTGTCGAAGACGACAACGCCGATGGCGACGGGTTTGAGGAGGGCACCGGGCCACCGATGCGGCGATTGGGTGTCGACGGCGCGGGAGCAAGGCGGTGGCGGCGCGCAGGGCCACAGGGTGCAAGCAGTGGCGGTGTCAAGGAGGGCGTGGGCGGCGCGCGGGGCCCCAGGGCGCAAGCGGTAGTGACTAGTGACTGGCGGCGGTGGCGCAGGAGCGGGGCGGCAGGACGCAAGCGGCGCCATGGAGGAGGGCGTCGTCGGCGTCGGGCACCCTTGATCTGGTTGGCCGCCAGCTTCTGGAAGCAAACGGTTAGCACGTCGCCATTTTCTCCTTCTCCCTTCTCCAGTCTCCACGACTTCACAGGGATTGGAAACTGCTTGCTACAGTTGTTGTTCGATTCTATTTCTACAATTCAAGGACGAAAATCGGATTCGTTGACAAGTTAAGGGACCTCGGATGAACTTATTCCTTAGATAGGACACATTTGAGTTTATTACAAATACAGGCCCATTCGGCCCGGCGAAAAATAAAAATACAGGCCCTTTTGTGCTACTAAACCGAACCTTTATGGGCCTGCGGTAATTGGGCCCACAAGGCCCATATACCACTGGGCTCCACAAGTTGACTCGTTGACTTGTTCGATTCTGTTCGTTTCAGCTGACCTCTAGTACCTCTGAAAGTTTCCCATGGCGGCGTCGAGTCCTCTCGCGGCGAGCCAAAACCTCGCCGACGAGTTGCTGCCTCTCCGCACTAGCCTCCTCCCTCCGCCGCCGCGGCCGTTGAAGAGGAGCATACTCCTGGAGCCGCCGTACCGGACGGCCGGAAGGAAGGTAGAGGCTGACGACGAGCTCGCCGTCGTCGTCGCCGTCACGGGCACCGCCTTGCTCACCGAGCTCACCGGCAGGAGGCAGTTGGCAAGAAGAGCGTCGCCGCCGCCGCCATCTTCGTCTTCAGCTTCATCGTCGTCGTCGCGTCGTCGTTGGTGGTAATAGTGGCGGTCGAGCAAGGCGATGTCGATGTCGAACAGCTCGTCGTCGTCGTCGTCAACGAAGACGACGGCGGCGGCGCCCTTGACTCCGTCGCCTCCTGCCATTGCCAATTTCATGGTGCTAGTAGTGGCATGTAGTATATATAGCTCGCCGGCTTGCCGTTGCGCGTGCGGAGGAGGCGATCGATCGATGGCGATGGAATGCGAATGCGATCAAGGTGGTTTAAGTTTGTTCTACGTTGGTTGAGAATAGGAAGGGTGACCGTTCAAAAAAAAAAAGAAGAGGAAGGGTGGCGACGGTAGGTTAGGTGGCATAGTAGGCTGCCTACCTGATAAACATTTTGCTACTAATTGAGCCTTGTTTTTGCGGAGTAGTAGTAGTTCGATTTAAAATCGATTAGGGATGAGTATTATACTTTGACTAGATAATCATGCCTTGGCGAGAAACTGAGGTGAATCCTACGGGGTCAGAGACACACGTCTATCTGACTTAGACCCTCCGTCCTTAAAAAAAAACTTAATCTATAATCTCTAGGTCTTGTTCGTTTCTATTATAAGCACAGGATTAAATTTTGGATATTCGTGGCATGCTTTTTAAACTACTAAACGATGTGTTTCGTGTGAAAACTTTCTATATAAAAGTTGCTCTAAAATATCAGAACTAATCTATTTTTCAAGTTTATAATAATTAAAACTAAATAAATCACACGTTATTACGACCTCGTTTTACGTGAAACACTTAATCTTTATCTTTATTTTTATCTTCAGGAGATTCAAACACCACCTCTAATGAAATTGGATAGTGGTTGTCCAGATTTGTTATAGTATGAGGGTGACATCTTCATCTAGATTAAGTTTTTTTAGATGGAGAAGGTATGTACTCCTCAATCACATTTTAAGTGCAGCCATGATTTTCCATGCACAACTTTATCCGTCCATCTTATTTGAAAAACTTTTTAAAAATATTAAAAGCATAAGTCACGTATAAAGTAATATTCATGATTTATCATATCATAATAATAAAAATACTAATTATAAAAAATAATACGGACTAAAAGTTAAGCGTGGAAATTTATTGTTACACTTAAAATGGGACGTAGGGAGTAGTTATGTTAGAAGAGTCTTATCGTGTTTGATGAAGAGTCTTATCGTGTTTGATGAGGAGTACATGACGTAGTTTGTTAGTGTGATCCTGGTTTAATGCAACTTTTAATCTATATCTTCTCTACAACTTGGTCCTGAGATTGAGAAAAAGAGGAAACTACTTCCTCAGTGCAGCCCGCACGCGTGGCCCAAGTGGTTTTCTGTTTTCTGACCTTACAATATGTTTGTTGATCACCCTTATAATTATAAGGACTTATTCACCTTTGAACCATAATCGTGATTTAATACACTTTAGTGTTATTAAATTTTAGTAGGTTGGATACATTTGATTTTAAGCCTTACCAAATTCTGATATGATCTTTTAGTGTGAAAAATTTTAGAATTACCAAAACTTCTAGATATATACGTGGTCATTATCTTCATCTGGGTTTCTCCCTACACCCACATAATTTCCCAAATTTACTTCCATATTTTCAGGGAAAAAAAGAGAGAGTGAACTTTCAGAAAAATCTAAACCCAAACTTTTGGTACAATGTTTTTTACTCCTATACTATGTGCACTTGTATTAGGACAGAAAGTATTAAAACAACCATTCTTGTGGTTATTTTTTATGTTATACAGTTCTCTATTTTATAATTGTATTTCAGCATCAAAGGAGGCACAACCTACCAATATGATAGTTATATATTCGTCATACAATGTGCATTTATTTGTCATTTGACAGTGCATTAACCCCCCAATGGTTTTAAAGAGCAGAAACAGTCTATCAGTCACACTCAATATCAATTGTGTTAGTTGAGGTGGATAGAGCTTGGGAAATTGGAAATAGCACGATCGAGTAAATGCATGTCACAAGAGTGATTAATTTAAGCTGTGTGCGGCAGAGAGATGCACGATGATCTCGTAGATGCGACGGGGGATCGATAAGACTTGGGTTCACTCGAGTGCAGCAGATGACGTCGCCTGCAATGCATCGTGCGATGATGTGCCTACTAGCTGCAGTTCTTGCAACAGTAGTTTTTTTTAAGAACTAATAGCATCTTCAACAATATCTTTAAATCGGACTCTTCAAACACTTAACCAGCACTCTAAATAATTTGTCAAGCCAAACTCATTTATCACTTCAACAACATCTCTATCTACACTCTCCATTATGAGTGTATAATACTAGTACCCACACGTCAGTATCTGATACACCATCTTCCTCCTTTTTCTCTCCCTCTTCTTCTCCTCTCGTTACTCTTCCCGCACGAACGGAGGCGGCGGCGCTGGATGCGGCTGCGCGAGGAGGCGGCGGCGCCTGATACGGCCGAGCACGGCAGCGGCGGTGGCGGCGGATGCGGCCGGGCGAGGAGCCGACGGCGCCGGATACGGCCGGGCGACGTGGCGGCGGCGGCGCCGGATGCGGCCGGGCGAGGAGGCGGCGTCGCCGGATACGGCCGGGCGCGGCGGCGGCGGCGGCACCAGATGCGGCCGGGCGCGGAGGCGACGATGCCGGCAAGGAGGAGGGGCGACGACAACACCTCGCCGCTGTCACTCCCTTCATGCCCTCGACCGCGAGCGGGAGACCTTGGCGACGCTCACCGTCGTGCCGCCCCACCGCCGCTTCTCCTCCGCCTATCGACCTTGCTTGCGATCTCCGATCCTCAACGTCTCGTTGCCGAAGATGACGGGCGACAACACTGGAAGGGCTATACCGGAGCTGGGATGTGTCGCCACCGCTGCACAGAGGGGCATCATCTTCGTTCTCGTTGTTGTTTCCGCTCCGACGGGCGATGGCGGAAGGGGGACGACAGGGGAGGCGGGGAGAGGAAACGCCGGCGCGGCAGTGGAAGGGGCTGGGGCGGCGTCGGAGTGTACAGAGAAAGGGAGACGGGGAAGAGAAACGGTGTGGGCCCCGCGGTTGGCCAGCCGATTTTGGCTGGCCAAGTTTGGCCAGCAAAAACCAGTTTGGCCAGTTATATAGCTTGAAAAGTGAGATAGCTAATTCATTGGAGTCTTTTTTTTAATCTAAAATTGCTAAATTTTAGTTTGAAGAGTGAGATAGCCATACTGTTAGAGCATCTCTAACAATGGAGTATTATCTCTTGCGACCAAAATTGCTGCAGGACAGTGGCTCTAATACCAAAATAATCTCGGTAGTTCATAATCGAGTAGCATTTTTTCTTTTGCAAAAACGGTAATGAGAATTCATCCTTTTCAGTTAATTTTTAGGACGAAGTGATAATGAACTACTCCTATATGGCCAAAACTAGCTTGCACCTTGCGGTTTTCTGCAGGTCTCTCACTCTATGAAACATTGCATGGGTGTGAGAAACGTTGCACACATATCAATATTTGTGTAAAGATCCGAGAGTTTAAGAGCTGTTCAGATTATAGCCAAAATAAACCTTATCAAATTTTGGCAATACTAAATTTTGAGCAAGGTAGCAATATTGTTAAAATTTTAGCAGGATTTCTTATGTATTTATAAAATTTAACAACAAAGTAAACAATATTTTTTTTAACTTTGCTAAAAATAGCATGGTTAAAAATGGCATCAAAATAAACAAGCCCTACAGTGCCAATGGTGTAGGTATCCGTAATTTCCTTTTTAATAAAAAGGTCTCTCTCTCTCTCTCAAAGCTAGTCGATCAGGTGTCAGTACTCCTGCTTACGATCAGTCGATCACACAACATTGGTGCACAAATCAAAGGAAGTCCTGGAGTTAGCATTAGCGAGCATATGGCCTTCTTTTTTCTTTTCTTTTTTTTTGAGAAAGAGAGCATATGGCCTGTTTGTTATGCACATGTAGAAGTACTTATAGCTAGCTTGCAGTTTTCAGGTCTCACTCGCTGAAACATTTGGCTGAGAATGCCGCATATAGATCATTAAGACCGCATTTTGTGTTAAATCTAAAAGTAGAGTTACACCATTTCTGTAGGTTATCCATCATTTGAAGAACAATAAGTACGTATAAAGGTTTTCACTTCCATAAGGTGCAAAGCACGCAGTATACTAGACTGGAAGTGCTAGAGCTGGAGTTAGCACATTGACCATCTCATGATACTGGCAGCAGGAAGATAGCAAATACTGGACTAAACACTGCAAGCTTAGCTAATAGCTAGCTTAATTAGTCCAAAACGACGCTGCTCTGGCTACCTGGTGATCATCTAACACTCGATCGTTAATGCTCCATGATGCATTGCATGCTAGTAACATCAAATATGCTAATGTACTTAAGCTAGTGCAACTAATTACAAAAGATCCACGTCATCATCTCCATGCATGCTCGAGCTAGCTAGCTGCATCACTTGGTCTTCTTCCCGCCATAGGACGACGACGGCGCCGCCGCGCCGGCCTTGACGACGCTGGCGGCCGCCGAGGCGCCGGCGTCTGGCTGCTGCTGGGACGACGGCGAGGAGGCGGCGGCGGCGGCGGCGGTGGAGGGGTTGTTCTTGAGCTTGAGCTTGGCGAGGAGCGCCTTGTTCTCCTTGTCCAGCAGCTGCGCCTTCTTCCTCAGCCGCTCGTTCTCCTGCATTATGCACAGGTTCTCCAGGTACAGGTTCGTCACCCGATCCATCGATCCTCTTCCTTCCCTTCTGCTGCAGCATCGATCAACAAATGAAATTCAGACAAAAACATTTATAGTCAGAATGAATTTCGATCATTTCAGAAAAGATGTTTGCATGCTAATACTAGCTAGAACTATGATGCTTGTAAGTATCACCTCTAATCTCTGAAGAGTAGCGAGAGAGAACTTGAAACGGAACTTGTTCTTGGCTTCTTTGTGCTGTGGAGTTTGGGTTTGAATGGGGGTGCCTGTATTTATAGGCATGGATCGGAGGAGAGTAACGTCAGTATTCCTCTTTCCTGCAGAAGAACAGCAGAAATGCAGGCACAACTGAACTGCACAAGGGACAAGGCCTTAACTCGATCTCTGTGGTAAAGGAGGGAGGAGTAGCTAGCTGTCAAGAAAATGTGGTCATGATGGTGATGAATTGATGACGCAGTTCACGTTCAGTCCAAAGATACGCAATCGATGGAAATTCTTCTTCTTCTTCTTCCACATCCTAGATTGCCTTTACTCTCTCTGATCATGAGTACTAGTACCAGCAATAACTTGATGTGAGATGTGTTGAATTTCTGTCTAGGAGCAGCTTGCTGATGAACAATGCAGGTTTCACAACTCTTGATTTCTGAACTTGCTGTGATTTTGTTTTGAATAGTCGATCAATCATGCTTCATATATACAGTAGTATGATTTTATTCACATACATATCGGAAACCCTCATTATGCAGATACTAGCACTCTGGTATTAGCAGTGAGTTCCTCATTTTATGGCCAAAACATCAATACTTCATCAGTGGCAAACTACTCTAGGAGCAGCTTGCTGATGAACAATGCAGGACACAGCACCACTCCTGCACTAGTGAAACAAATCCTACCGTGAAATTGAAACTGCTTTCAAATCAAGTTTGACTAGAGGCTGAACAATGCCCATCCTAACAGTTAATACTCCTATTTACTGTTCAATGATGAAACCACAGGCAGCTAAGAGCAAGTTCAATAGTATAGCTAACTACTAACTCCAAATCATCTATAGCCAATGTAATAGCCAATTCGTACAATAGTCGCTTACTATACTATTAATACCTGGTCCTACCTGTCATACACACATTACGTCTTGGAGTCCATACTGCAGCTGGTTACAAATCTGTAGCCCGCTGCTTTTCTCTCTCTTTCTTTATCTTTTTAAAATATATTTATAGCTGGCTTATAGCCTGCTACTGTACCTGCTCTTATAGCCTATGGGTAGTACTATAGCAGCTAGCTTGACGGCAAAACAGAAAGCAGAACATTTAACACACTGTTGAGTTTTAGTTCCAACTCGAAATGCTCTTTGCTGATCTTTGCAACAGATCTCTTACTGTCCCAAGGCATCAACAAATGATGAGGCAGCATTCAAGTGCATGTCTTCTGTTCGTCAATGACCCTAGTATGGAGTAGGAGTAGTAACAGCAGCAACGACCATCATGGCATATCTCCTCGGAACCAAGATCTGATGTGAAACATTGCATCATGGCCTTCTGTTTACTGTTCTTTAAGACGCCTAAAATTTTCAACCTGTCATTTAGGCTGTGTTTGACTCAGGTTTTTGACTCACAGTCCTTTACAAACTTTGTGTCTTTCGTGAGGCCATGATACAATGAAATCTTTTTGGCTCCTGTATTCCTCCTGTGTATTTTGACTTGTGATCCTCCTCCTCCTCCTCCTTCTCCTGGATCACCTGAATTTTCAGTTCTTGCCGTTTTCATGATGCGGTCTGGTTTAGTTTCTAACTTTTTCTTCAAACTTTAAACTTTTCCATCACATCATAACTTTCCTGTACACGTAAACTTCTAATTTTTTTCTTCAAACTTTCAATTTTGACGTAAAACTAAACACACCCTGGCCGTATTTAGTTCACCCCCAACTACCCCAAACTTCCAACTTTCCATCACATCCAAAAATTTCCTACACACATAAACTTTCAACTTTTTTTCAAACTTCCAACTTTCCTTAAACTTCCAACGTTTTTCAGGAACCCTGACCGGCCTAAACACAGCCCCTGCATCTTGGACTGCAGTTAAAACGAAGATACTCCTACATGAGAGATTGGCAGCAACCTGCAGAATAATCCTGGCTTCAAGATTTGGATTCTTCAAGTCTGATCTGACGTGTTGACTTTTGGAAGTGATCCTGCATCCGTATGGGCACAGTGACAGTGTGTACAACTCCGGTCAGGAGGACGGACGGACAGAGCGAAACTGGAGTGTGAGTTGCCGTGATCTTCCTCTGAAAAGGCATGCATTTGGTAAACAGGAAATGATCATGCCTACTACTCCAGTGTTGGAGCAGCTCCATTTTTGTGACAGCAACATGAACAGGGACAGGATGGAACAAGCCTTGGAAATGGTTGTGCTGCAAACACAGCTAAGCTTGCCCAGTGTTGCAGTGTCAATAAGCCAGGTACAATAGCAGGCTATAAGTCAGCTGCAAATATATTTTAAGAAGATAAATCAGGAGAGAGAAGAGCAGCGGGCTATAGATTTGTAGCCAGCTGTAGCACGGACTTCAAAACGCAGTGTTTCTATGACAGGTGGGACTAGGTATTAATAATGTAATATGTAATTATTGTATGAATAAGCTATTAAATTAACTATAGATAAATTAGAGCTAGTAGTTGGCTATACTATTGAACTTGCTCTCACCGTGATGAGTGAGCTGGGGCAGTTAGGAATGTCAATTTTGGTGCAGGACATTGGGAGCAGAGAATGTGAGCTCAGCATCAGTACTCTAGCGGGCTGCAGTTTCGACTATCATCATGTCTGACCTAACCTGTGTGCCAAACCTACCCTCATGCACTGTAGTAGTAAATGAATTTTAGTAGTAGCAAGTTCTTTAATTAAAGGCTTTTGGAGCACGGGATTGAGAAACACAGAAAAAGAAAAAAAAGGAATAAAGAAGAATGCATACTCATTGGATTTCTATAAGATTTTGAAATGAAGAAAAGTTTTAAAACTATCGTTTAATTAGCACAAATGAAAAAACAGGAATTATAAACACAAGAGAAAAACATGAGATGGTCCTTATACTTATTTTTCTCCAAATATTATTCTAGAATGTTTCATTTCATTGAAATTTTGAAGGAATTGGTAGGAAACAATTATTTGTTTCAAATGGTTCCATAGGATTTCTATGGGATAAAATCCTCTGAAATTTCTATGGTTTTTCATTTGTTTCAAATGAGGCTTAAAACTAATTTAATTTATGTGAAATTACTCTTAATGATATATATCCTCTCTTCCAAAGGTGGCCTCAATAAATTGAGGCTCTGATGTGCTGGAAATCTTTTGTGCAAGAATTGGATTGTTTCATATAAAGTTGCATATAATGTAGCACATAAATCGACGAAATTGTACCACCAGAAGCAAAGACCTACAAGCAGGCGACAAGCAAGCAATACACCGTTGAACACATTAACCGTTGTTTTAACACACAAATTGCTCGAAACTGGAGCATAAAGCAGGGGATCGAAACTGGGCCGGTCCCATCGAAGCCCATGCATTCCGCTCCTTGGGCCTTGGCTAGTTAGGCCCAATAACTCAAAGCCCAATTATCGGCTGCAGCCGCCAGTGGCAAACGCCTCAAGCAGCGGGGGCGCCATCCATTATTTCACGAGCAAGTTCATTTCCATGAGCCAGAAGCTGAATAAACTTCTAACATTATTACAGATATTAAGTTAGTAATCTATTATGTTAACGACTAATTTAAATCACAATACTGATATGCTGTTGTTTAATTACACTGGCTGGACACAAAAATCAAATTACCTTGTTGATTTCTTCAAATTCCTCATCATCATCGTCCTCGTCCTCATCCTCCCAGTCAACCATGACTCCAAAACGTTAAAAAATATTGTTGTCCTCCTTTGCACAAAAGCACAAAAGTGTACAATATACCATATACCAATAATTAATTTGATTTTCAAACCAACTTCATTAGAATGCGTACGTCACATCTCATTTTAGATTAAACTAGTATGGTGGCTCGCACAAATTATGCAGCTAGCATCATTATATTTCCTGTCATATAATAACATATATGTTTTTCTAATTATTTATTCAAATATATTAATAAAATGACAACATAATTTTAAATTTTGTACTACCTTTACGAAACTACTAATGTATAATATTCATATTGTATTTTATATACGTGTTAATTATTAATTATTTTTAATATCAAATTTTAGTTATTTGTAAATTATATTCCTATATGGACTCCAGGCTCTTCTTCCAATATTATTTATTTTCAATTATGAATTTTATTATTTCTAATTGTATTTCTATGTGGACGACTCTAAACTCATCTTTCACTATTCTTCAATTTTTAATTTCGAATTTTAGTTACTTCTAAATTGTATTCTTATATTGACTTTAGACTCTTCTTCCCATGTTTTTTTAAATTTCGAATTTTAGTTATTTGTTAATTGTATTTTTATACGAACTCTAAACTCTACTTTTAATTTTATTATGTTTATTCCGAATTTTAGTTAGTTTTAAATTCTTATATTGACTCTATACTCTACTTCTAAAATTCCTTATTTTTAATTCTGAATATCTATTATTTCTTAATTGTATTTTTATATGGACTCTTTACTCTACTTCTAATATTCCTTATTTTTTATTCCGAATTTCTATTATTTCTTAATTATATTTTTATATGGACTCTATACTCTACTTCTAATATTCCTTATTTTTAATTTCAACTTTCTATTGTTTCTCAATTGTATTTCTATATGGACTTTAGTCTCCTCTTCCAATATTCATTATTTTTTAATTCCGAATTTCAACTATTTATAAATTGTATTTCTATATGGACTCTATTTTTCTTTCTCTCCGATTAATGTGGGAATTTTTAAGCCGTGAGAGCAAACGTGGAGGCTTCTTTTTTATTTATTTAATAAGTTCATAGATTATTTTGGGATAGAGGGAGTATATCGTAGAAACAGAAGAATCTAATGTCATCGTTTCTGTCAATATGAATAACGTGTGACACTGAACTAGCCACTAAAATCAGAAGAAAAAAAATGACAAAGCAAACTTAACGAACTAATCATGAATACTTACATTGTGAAGGTCTTGATCCTTTATTTCCTCCAGAATTTGCTGATTTACCATCTCCAGGTACACTGGGCACAAGTGCTCGCCATGGTTTCTCGGGTTTGGTGCCAACCTTTCATTCATGCATAGCTGCAGATGATGAACAGATGCAACCAATTAAGCCAAGAATTAATTATTATAATGATGAATAGTGATCAATCTCAAACTGTGCTGCAAATGGAGACTGTCACACAGTAGATATCATCACCTCACATGTTCCTTCATCTTCCTCCTCCTCATCATCATCACAATCCACGTCGCCTAGGGCTTCAGAACAATCGTCAATTGCCTCCAGCTCTTTTTCCTTCTCTTCGTAGAACTACATGCATCTTAAGAAAGATCATGCATATATACCAATTGTGTAACAGAATGGAACACAAAAATGATCAGAAAGAAATGCAGTACAATTAAAAATCATGTATTCATACGAAGTAATATATGCAATTAAAGAATCGGAGGATGGAAGATACGTGCGTGTATATATGCAGGCACAATCAAAGCAAAGAAAATCAAATCAAAGCTTCTTGGAGGCTTCGATATCCTTAATTAATTACCCTCAAAACAGCCTGTTCCTGTTCCCTTTCCTCATCCGATCGATCAGAATGAGCTCTCCACACCTCCGAAGCCTCTGAGAAGCAGTAGTCAGGGAGAGGTTTCGTATCGGAAACGTCAAAATCCAGATTAAGGTAATTACGGGCTGCAGCAGCCATGGCGATGGATGAGAGAAGATGGCGGCGGCGGCGGCAGGGATAAGAGAGGGTTAGGGTTTGCCGGTTGCGAGCCTCGATCTGGTTTACCAGTTTCGTTATTATAGCGAGTATTTTGCCATTTCTCAATGATCGCCCCCGAGATCATTAACCATCTCCGTTCGTCTCGGAATGAACGTTACAGAGAGAGATTGCAACAAGTAATTTAATTATCAGCATTTTACGGTGTTACTTCCTCAAGTTCCATAATTATTTGACGTTTTGGGAATTAATATAATTTTCAAAATATATTTTGACTATATTTTTTAATTATCATATATATAATAAATAATTTATTTTTATTTTTAATTATAGTACTCCGTAAGATAGATAAATTTGTATATGTTGTTATATTATCTTTAAATTAAATATTATTAAATATATTGATGATTAAAGTCATAAACATTGACTTTAATCTTGTTTAAAACGTAAAGAATTATAGAATTGGAGAAAGTAGAGTAGTTAGGAAAAAGTGTTTGTGCCTGTCGCTATTAGATTTTCAAAACTTTTTATATAAGGATAGTGTGTTCTATACTCCTCTCTCTTAACCGTACTCTCTTATTTTTCACGTGCACCCTTCTCAAACTGTTAAGCACTGTGATTTTTGTAAGAATTTTCTCAAGAAAAGTTACTTTGAAAAGTTATATTAATCTATTTTTATTTTTTTCTAATGCTTAATTGATCATACGCTAATGATTTAACTCGTGTTTGGGTTTCTATCATAAGAAAAACAAATCAGTATGAGAGGCTCACATCTCGTTCTAAGTTATGTGACAGATAGAGTATCTTCTAACATACATAGAACTGTAGAAGTACTAATGCTAAATTTCTAATTATCGATATCAATGCAATAAATTAACTTATATAATTCATAAATCTGTTTCTGCTACATTCTGAATTTCTGATGGATTGATGGGGTCACTTGTTGCAAGCCGGGTTGGAGGCGAGGCTGGTGATCCAGGCCTGGTCGGCGACCACCGCCTCGTCGTCGTCGTTCCGGTGCCACGTCCACAGCGCGTGTGTCGCGTTCACCACCTCCAGCCTCCCGTGCCCGAAGCTCGCCTCCCGGAACGCCGACGCCGCCGGCTGCGGGTCGACGTAGCTCCCGGCGAGCCCCTCCCGGTTCCCGCCGTCGCCGATCGTAACGTGCACCGCGCCGCACGGGTCCTCCTTCCCGCCGTACACCCGCGCGAACCTCTCGTACGCGTGGACGTGCCCGGCGAACACCGCGTCCACGCGCGCGCCGCGGAGGAGCTCCTCCATGGCGGCGCGCATGTCGTCGCCCTCGCCCCGGTGCGCTTCGTTGCTGTTGTACCACGGCGCGTGCACCAGCGCCACCACGAACGCCGCCCTGGCGCGGTCGACGGCGGCGAGGTCGCGGCGCAGCCACCGGTGCTGCGCCGAGCCGGCGGCGTAGTCGGCGTAGGAGCCCAGCATGATGACGTGCACGGCGCCGCCGGCGACGTCGAAGGAGTAGTAGAGGTTGGACCCCGACGGCGACGCGCCGGCGTCGAACGGCATGCGCCACCGCGCGTTGTACGCCTTGAACGCGTGGGGCTCCACGAGGGGGATCTTCTCCACCTCGTGGTTCCCCTGCGTCACCATCCATGGCCGCGCGCTCGCCAGCGGCTCCACGAGGCGGCCGTACGTGTCCCACCTCGGCTGGTACAGGTCGGCGTACGACAGGTCGCCGGGGAGCAGCAGCATGTCGTAGTCGTCGCCGCCGATGTGCCGGAGCGTCGACTCCGTCCATCCCGTCTGCCCAAGATCACCTGGAACGTCCGCCATGAGAGACATGTCAGTGCTGTGTCTAGATTCCAACTTTTTTTTTCTTCAAACTTCCAACTTTTCCGTCACATCAAATGTTTAGACACAGGTATAACATCAAATGTGGATAAAAAAGAAAAACTAATTGCACAGTTCAACTGTAAATCGCCAGACGAATCTTTTGAGCCTAATTACGTCATGATTAGCTGTAAGTGCTACAGTAACCCACATATGCTAATGACAGATTAATTAGGCTCAAAAAATTCGTCTCACAATTTACAAGCGGAATTTGTAATTTGTTTTGTTATTAGTCTACGTTTAATATTTAAAACGTGTATCCATATACGTCAATATTTTCTTTTGACAATGAACTAAACACGATGTCACGAAGCTCACACAAGCATTCGAACACATGCAGTGCAGCTAAGCTTACCGGCGACGACGAACTTGAAGGGGAGGCTCGCCGGCGGCGTACGGAAGGAGAGCTCGCGGGAGGTGTCGTTGCTGCAGCGGTAGAAGTAGGTGGTGCTGGGTTGCAGTGGGCCGATGACGACGTCGTGGATGTTGCCGGAGTGGTAGAGGACGTAGGAGTAGGTGTTGGTGCTTCCGGTCGCCGAGAACGGGTACTGGCCGGAGGTCGTGCCGTACTCCAGGGTGGCCGGCGCGTCGCCGCCGGTGATCCATGTCACTCTCATCTTGTCAGAGCCTACTGCTGATATGTGCACCTGAAAATTTCCATCCAAAATAGGAAGTTTCTTCAGAGAGGTCGTCAAGCATTTCAGTTATCTGAAGAACATTTCAGTGGAATTCTGGTCCAATTCAGTGAGAATCTGAACTGTACACCGAGTTCAGGCTACCTTTCGAATTAATTAGCACATTTTACTTGTCATATTTTTTTTTTACCATCTTGCTGAAATGAGATTCATGGATTGCATTCTACTGACATGACTGTATTTTTTGACAAGATGAGAGTGACATGGATATATCCATGTAACTTGATGATGCCTGTATTGTCAGTAGATGAGAGTGACATGGATCAAAAAATACAGGCATCTTGCTGAAATGAGATTCATGGATTGCATTCTACTGATAAGTTGTATTCATCCATGTAACTTGATGATGCCTGTATTTTTTGAAAATTTGATGATCCATGAACAAGACAGTAACCTATATTGTAATTTAAGATATCCATGTTTGATTAAATCATAGGTGTACATCTGTCTAAACATGAAGTAATATGTGTACATCAATAAGGACCACTGTTTTAATAAATTATTGTACTGACTAAATCATGAACAGAATGATAAATTGAGGTGAATAAATAGGAGCACATAGTTTCGTGTTGACTTTTGTTCACTGACTCAACATTGGACAGAACATTGGTCCAACCTTGATTTGTTCTCTTCTCTGTCAGTACTAAGCCATGTCATACAGTACTGACAGTGACTAAACTTGGGAAGCATATTTTTTGCTTCTTGCTTCATGCAACTGCGTAACAGAAACATCTAGCATTTCTTCACCAGATCGACTAAAACCGGACCAGCCACCTCACTATATAAACAGGTTGTTGAAGAGTTTGAAACATAAACTCCCAAGGCAAAAACGAACAAGAAACGTTATTGAGTGTTAGATTTGGAGTGTTTGGTTAGGCCACCTTTACCATTTATGGCTTGAAGAAAAAAAGAGCAAAATTAAAGTCAGCATCATGACTGAACATATCGTCTTTCTCTTCTTGAAATATCTGAATTTTGCAATTGCTGCCTGCAACTGTCTACAGGATATACTACCAATGACTTTCTTTCTTCAGCTTCTATATTGTTGCAGTGTTTTTATTCCTTTTCATAAATACTTTCTCTCTTCTTATCTCGAGAATAAATACTTTCTTTCTTTCCTACAACCATAACTTGCACAAACACAAAAGAACCCTTATCTAATCTCTAATGCAGACAAGAGTATTTTTAAGAGTGCCTCCTGATAGTGTCATGAGCTGTCCCATGGCAGTACAGTGGAGTAGTATGTTTGCAATAATTGTTTCCACGAGGACCATACTGAAATCTGACACGTACGCGGGCGGCAGGCCAATTGAATACTCCTACTAATGGTTTAATTTGCTGGAAAAAGAAGAAAAAAGATATGGAGAATGCATGGCTCAAGAGTTTGAAGCCGTGTCAGTGGTGATTAATTGCAGTATCAGCAACACTAACCACCGAAAGGGGCTCGTGATCATGGAGCAGGAAACAGCCAAGCACTAGATAACACCTCGGCCGAACCAGCATGCCGACATGGCCAGAAATGATAAACAACAAGACGAGTGGGAAAGCAAGAAACCCAAAGGAGCTTCTTGTTCCTTGTGTGTTGTCGCCTTATCGATCGAGGTGAGATTTAGACTAAACAGATGCCGATTAATTAGTTGGCAAATTAATCGGTTTCTTGTTCCAGGATATACTCCAAGTTGGTAAATTTAAACTATGAAGCATAATCCGTTCCTACTTTGCACTTTCCTAGGTTAATATAATCCATAATCACGAGGGACTCCAGGCTGTGTCACATGAATCTCAGGTTTTCCTTAAAAAAAGAACAGGTTGCTCAACATGAGACTATGGTTGGGTGGACTCTTGCACCAAAGATGACCAAACCATTTCTTTCACTCAACACTGAATCTTGAGTTAGACGGCCAACAAAGAGCAAAGCCACATAACCATGCAAATTTGAGAAATATTAAGAAATTGAACTGACGCATGAAAATTATTTGAAGATTTCAAACTCAGTACGGCCAAATCCGTCATCAAAAACATAAAAAACTCAGTACCTGCTCCGGCTTCCGGCCGTCGTCGTCGTCCTTGAGCAGAGACAGCGTGGCCCTCGGCTTGGGGCGCACGTACGGCGACGTGACGGCGAGCGACGGCGGCGGCAGCGAGAGGAAGGATGCGGCGGCGACGAGGAGGAAGAAAGCCAATGCTGTGTTCGTCATCGCCATCGCCATGGCTGGTCTCGCCAAATCTGAAATGGGGCACTGGGGATAGATATGAAATGAAAAAGGGCGGTTATGGCTAGCATGGAAGGGTGGCGTCGTGTATATATAGGACAGCCTTGCCAACGCAAGCAGCTAATTAATGATTAATGATGATTGATAATGTGCCGTGGAGGAATCCAGTTTCGGATGCATCTGATTTCAGGTGCGAATCTGGGGATTTGGATATGGGGTTTAGTCAACTTTAGGTGATATGTCACATCGAAAGTTTGATCGGATGTTGGAAGAGGTTTTCGGATACGAATAAAAAATACTAATTTTATAATTCATCTGTGTCTAAAGATTCGAAATGATGTTTTTGGTAAAAGAAAATTTTGAGGAACTAAACGGTGCCTGGTTTTACTGTACTCTGTTCCAGCCTCTCCAGTCTGAACTCTAGAAGAAAGAAACAGAGAGAGAGAGAGAGGTTGCGCGTTGTTCGGCGGGCGGTTCGGTTTTGCGCGAGGAACGAACCGCACGCATGCTCAGTTGATCGACACGTACCAATCCAACGGCGGTGGTGGCTGCCTGGCTCTCATCAGTCATCACCTCGCCTGGCCCCCACATCTGCTAGCCACGGGCCACTGACAGGGCCCACCTCCCCCTGGGTTCCATTTTGGCATAATAACGGATTGCTTTTCTTTTTTTTTTTTGGTCCGTGAAAATTGGTGTACGTCTTCGTCTCTGATCTGTTCTGTTCTCTTCGTTCCAAGTCCTGGCTGGCTGCGCAATCGACTGGTTTCTCGAGTTTCAGGCTTACAGCAGTCCATGCGTGACTTCGTCCAGTGGCGGAGCAGAAGAAAATCTAAATCCCGGATAAATATAGCTGCATTTTCTCATGGAAATGGAGTCCGACAGGAACGTATTCCTCCGGTTCGGCGTACCATGCCCTCTTCATAGGAAGGAACCGTTTCCAAGAGGCGCCAATTTGAAAGTCTCTGGCCCCTCCTCGCTTTCTCTACTTTCTTTTGGTTGGTCACAATGAATAGGTGTTAGACTGCTGATCGTTTTCGTCGTCGTGGGCTGCCCCACCCCGTCCGATGTGTTCTATGCGATTAACAGGATGAGTATAGATCACATCTTGGTTGGCTGCCCTGAATCCCGTCAACTCGATCTAGTGGTGGGCATCAGGGGTGGAGCTAGAACGAAATAGAGGAATGTGCCTCTTGCTTAATTTACTCCATCTAAAATCAAGTTTAAGTTGATACGTGTGCCTACGCTTGTATTGAGGGGGGTACAAACATGATGAAAATCTGTGAGTTAAAAAATTTACTTGACCGGGTTTCTGGGCACCCCCCTCCCATACTCTACCTCCGCCTCCGGTGGGCACTCTCAGTGACCGGATTGCCTCCCCTGCAAGAGGCTTCCTTCCATCAGTGGCTCTGCCTTAGTAGGAAGAAAGTCTTGAAGGATCGGCGTCGGGGATTCGACACCATTGCGACCTTGGTAGAATGGACGATCTGTAAAGAGAGGAACAATCGGGTGTTCAATCTCCAGCAGCGACCTGTTAACGACCAAATTTGGTAACATCAGTATTGGAGACGAAGATTAGATCGAAGTGGAATTAAAAACGAAGATCGTTGTGGAAACAGAGTAAGAATCGGCTGGAGTCCAAATCGGCTACAATCGGGATCGGCTAAGTCCGAGTCAGACTGGGTTAGACGATACAGCCAATTCCGACAATACGACTTGGTATATGTCATCGGGTTGAGTTGATATGCTTCAAGATGATTGCCATGCATGGATAGAGTCTTGAGAAGGCAATTGTATCTATTAATTAGAATATTTTATGTAATTTCCTTAGAGATATGTTATGGCAAAAGTCTGCCGCAAAAACTTATGGTATCTTAGAGTTTGTTAGAGATAAGAGTCGTGTCCGATATGGACATATTGTGTAATTCTCGGGTATAAATAGACCCCGAACCCCATGAAAAATTAACACACGTTCAATACAATCTCGGCGCATCGCCACCCTTTTTTGCTTTCGTTTTATTTCGACGAGTTCTTGCTTTCGGGTTGAGCTGCATCGGTTTCGATCTTCAACAAGAGGTAAAACTTGTTATGGCGGCTTGCATTCTCGGGATTAGTGCTTCCATCTTTATGATACTCTAATCTTGTTTATGTAATTCGTCGAGTTATCGTATATCTTATATAATCTATGGCAATATCGTCATCTAACCTACAATCGGCTGATTAGGTTAAATATCGACGTTGGTTTAGATTATATATGATATCTACCACTCTATGAAACTTTTAATGGCTTGATTGTCTAGATATCGTCCTTCTTTTCATACTTATAGCTGCATCAGTTGTTTGATCTTATGAATCGTGATTAGAATCTCAATCTCTAGCCTGCTTCTTGGTTGCCGATTAGGGTAGTATCGGAGTTTCAGCCGATCTTACCTGATTTAACTACCTTTTATCTTATGTGCTTCGCTGATATGTTGAATCTACCCTTTATGTTAAGATCTTGTTGTATTTAAGTATATTAGGCTTTTGTTTGATATATTCTATTTGCTTTGATATCTTAGTATAGAGCGGTATCGGAGTATTAGCCGATACATGCTAGATCTATCTAATCGGCTATGCTATGAACATATATAATCTTATTATTAATATATATTTCGATCTAAGTGATTTATACTGTCTCGGCATGGCGACCGACCTATCCCAATCACTTGATTTAAGTATATATATCGATATAAGAATTATATATCGTTAATATCTACAGCCGATCGAGTAGATTTAGTTCTGTTTTATTTATTAATGCTTGCTGATCGATGCATATATGACATCGGCTCAAAGATAAATGATATGTCATCGGCACCTAACCGATCGGCTATCGTTTATAGATTTAACCGCGGTTTCTTTGTCTTTGTTTCTTGTTGATTGCAGGATCAAATCAACTGGCACGCTAGTATACCCGAAGGCGAGTTTTGGACCTGCACTGGAGCTAAGCAGATTTCTCAGGCCTCGTGTTTTTACATCAACATGACCCTGGGCGGAAATTGCAAGAGCTATAACCGCGGAGGCGGAGCTGTGGCGCCTACCAAAGGCGACAGTTTTGGCGCTTGGTCTCTAGTTTCTAGGGTCGCTACGTCGTTCACACGTTCAATTTGGTTGTGAGATTGTACTCTAAGTCCTTGTTGCATTCTAGTACCCTGTTCTCATCTTTAATCTTGTATTTCTCTTGTAAATAACGTTTATTCCTCTTAATAAAGATACACTTCTAGTGTATTCCTAAAAAAAATCTAGCTGCATTGGGTCATGCTTTGCTACCAAAATAATATTACTTCCCATGTTTTATATTATACAAATTATTTTGATTTTTTTCTAAGTAAAAATTATTTAAGTCATCCAACACTAAATTAGTTTTATTAAATATAACACTAAATATATTTTAATAATATTTTCGTTTTATGATAAAAATATTTTATATTTCTTCTATAAATTTGATCAAAGAGATTTATCAAGATAAAACGGAGGAAGTCATTCAAACTTTATGCTGTTATACAAAGTAATAAACATGGTTGTTGTGGACACATACCCAATCCTAGAACAGGGAAAGGTTCGTACTGACAAACGCCTAACTACATTGCACTACTATGATAACGTTGGTATATACCTCTTCGATCGTGATGCCTCCAAACTCCAAAGCTAGCAGCTTGCCATGTTCACCACTCTTTCAAAAATACACCAGAAGACCTCGGTGGTGAACTATTAGAATTCTCGAAGAAAAGAGTTGAGCATTTGTCGATATAACTTTTTTTTCACCGGGCCGTATTTTTATAACTTTTTTTCACCGGTCCAGCAAAAGCGGACGAAAATTCATTAAGATGGAAGGAATAAAAGGGTAACAAAGCAACATGCAGGGCTGTTGAAGAAAACACAGTAAACACTTCTCCTGACACTAGAAGGGAACTTAAAAAATATGGAGGGAGTATATATTTACACCGTCATCCTCATCAACCTAGCTTCGCCAATTCCTTAACTATTTCATAATCCTATCCGTAACAGTACTGGATGTAGAATGATACCGCCTGAAAAATCCTTGCATTTAATTTCACTCATTCCAAATGAGCAAAGTGACCAAGAAATCAAGCCCTACACCTGGTATAGCATGAGGACAATATAACATGGAAGCTTACTAACCACAACAAATATATGGCAGCGTCGGCCTACAACGGATAACTCCTCGGCACCACTGCTACCAACTTCAACAACCTAATTTAGAAAGCCTGGACACCACGTAAGTGCAAAACTTCACCGGGATGATAATCCAAAATAGAGTTTGGACCTCCGACAAGTTGGTGATTAGCAAATTATATTTTGGGACGGAGGAAGTATTAGAGAGGTTAAAAAAAGACACACTCTATAAAATCTTTTAAGTTAGAGCATAGCTCCCATCCAGCAGGTACCACGGTACCAGCCAGGTACCAAATCTCAGCCATTCATTCAGCTCGATCGGATGGTGGAAATTATCTGGTACCTCCAGGTACAAATTTGCCCATGAAGTGGTACCGGAATAGAAAGAGGAGTGGAAGGGTAATATTGTCTTTTCGCGTAGGGATGCATCCGGTGGGTGGTAGCGGTGGGGTCTCCATCTAGTGGGTGGTGGCGGCGGCTCCGCTTCCCGTCCCGGCGGCGGCAGCGGCTCCATTTCCCGTCCACAACGGCGGCCCATTGCAGCAGCATCTCCCCATGCCCGCCGCAACGGCGGCTGCTCCGGTTCTCGTCGCGGCGGCGGCCCATCGTAGCGGTGTCTCCCCTGCCCATCGCAGCGGCGGTGGTTCCGCTTCCCGTCGTCGCAGCGGCCCATCGCAGCGGCGTCTCCCCTTCCCGTCACTGTTGTGGAGCACCTTCATCCCGTTCCCGTCGCAGCTGCGGCTCCACATCCGCTCAGCAACAACGAACTCCCCGGTGACAGAATTCCCGAGCTCTGGCCCCAACCCATTGCCGAGGAGCATCCATATATCCTTGAGGAAGTCAAGTCACGGTACCAGCGAGCAGAGCGCCTTCTTTCCTGCCTGAATCAATTGATGCAATGTCATTATCTGGTTTGCTAGAGCTGAAGCATGCATGAAGGCAAAGAACCACCATCTGCTTCTCCTGACATTGCATGCGGGGCGAGCGCGCCGTGAGGTATTCTCCAGTACTGTGGCCACCGACAGTAGATGATGGGGATCAAATCGGCCGGCGGGAAAACTGCTCCGTTTCTGCGCTCGTAGGGAGGAACAGATGAGAAAGAAGCGATGCGGGGAGGGAGGAAAGAAAGAGCGCAGGGAGGAAAGCGGCGGCGCGACTCCGGAATTGTTCCGCTTCTCTTGCTCTTTCTGTTTCCAATAGTATCCTTTTAAGATGGAAGGCCAGATTTGATCTTGTATCTCCTGCCGGTACATGCTGCCTGACGGGAGTAAATCTCTTTTAAGTTAAATGAGAATTTATACTGGATAAGACAAACGAGCTACCAGTATCTGTTCATATCTCTTGTATATAGGCTTTCGATCGAATAGGATGTTAAGAGGGTGTTTAGGAGAGAGAAACTAAACTTTAGTCCCTCCCTAAAAAAAATAAGTCCCTATTTTATAGACTTATTTTGTGGAGCTCTCTCGCAAACACCTCTAAAAAAAAAGAAATCCAGTGATCATCCAAGCTCCATACCTGCATAGAACCCACATCCGTTCAGACACGGCACGCATAAAAAACGTACGTGCACGCATTCTGCCATGGGCGAGCATCGGGCGTTCACTTTGTTGCAGGTTTTGCTGCTTTCCTTTTCAGTTACATCCGGTAAATCATGACAAACGCATGTATTAGCCATTTCAGTTATCCGGTAAATCATGTGTTCAACAATAAATTAGCAAAGCACACGTTTCATGATCAAGATGGCTTAATAATATACTACTACTATTGCTTCCAAACTTAGATTTTCTCAGCCACCCAAAACAGCATCTGATAATATTCCGTTCAACCATCAAAGGTTCAAAAGCCCGTAACCACATCCCTGTCAGATGCACCTAGAAGGCTGACGTGTCCACTGCCAACTTCACAAAACCGTGACAACCCCTATCATCACAAATCGATATAGGCACTGTTCTTTTTTTTTTATTTTTTAATTAAGATACAAATTTTATCTTTATTTTCGTTAAAACATTTTTCATACCGTTAACGATGTATTTTGTATGAAAACTTTCTGTATATAAATTCTTTTAAAACTATAAGATAAATCTAATTTTTAGATTTGTAATAATTAAAATTTAATTAATTATGTTAATGGTTTCTTATTTTCCCGTATCTTATAACTTTATTAAAAACGAAACACTACCTATAGAAGGGTAAAAAACAGAGACACCACACACACAAAGTGCAAAAATCCCTGCTTCACGCAGCAAAATGCCAACCCCAGCCTACCTATCTCCTTCCTTCATCCTCCTCCCCACCTCCACCACCACCACCACCGCACACGGCGGCCTCCTCCTCCTCTCCGGCAACCACCGCCGACGATGTCGTCCACGCCACATGCCAGGTGCACGCACGCACGCACGACAGCAAGAGAGAGAGCGGCAAGAAACACCATGGCATATCTCCGAGGATATGCCCTAATCCAAAGTCTTCCTAATTGTTATTAAAATCCTAATGACGTGCAATTATGCTCTCCTCTCCCAGGTCGTCTCCTCCTCCGGGCTCAGCCCAGGCTGGCCACCGATGATGATGGCGACGGCCGCGATGGCGGCGAGCTCGTGCGATCGAGGCGACACGCGTAAGAAGCTGCAGATAACTGTAGTTTTCCTCGTCCGCACGCTACTGCTCGCGTGTATAATAGCCCGCGGGGTGCTCGCGCTGATACGGGTTGCGTTCCGCGTCGCCGTGGTTGCTCCGGCGAGAAGCCTCGTCGCCGTCGCGGGCGCCGCCTTCTCCGCCG
Source organism: Oryza glaberrima (assembly GCF_000147395.1). Lineage (NCBI taxonomy): Eukaryota > Viridiplantae > Streptophyta > Magnoliopsida > Poales > Poaceae > Oryza > Oryza glaberrima. The sequence goes on along the minus strand of NC_068336.1, from coordinate 2,273,679 downwards.
TGAACGCGCGGTGCGCGTGGTGCCTGGAACAGGCGGCGCTCGGGCGGAGCTGCACGGGGACGGTCCTCGGCGACGCGGTGGTGGGCGCCATGGCGAGCTCGTGGAGGCTGCTGCTGCAGGGGATCACGTCGCTGGTGTTCCTGTGCGCGCGTGGCGCCGACGAGTACGTCCGGCCGCCGCCGAGCCCGCTGGTGCTCACGGCGCACGGCAAGCCGGCGTCGCATCCTCAGCAGGTGCGGGTTCATCTCTGGGTGTTGCAGACTTGCAGTGTGCAGAGTCTGACAGATTTTGGCACTTGGAGTTTTCTTGTTCTGAATGCTTCATTGCTTTTCCCGTCTTTTTTCAATAAAAAGTTCATCCATGATCCATCCCAAGATTGAGCAGTGGCAAACGAATTCTGTTTGTCTCATGATTTCATCATCATTCTTTGCAGAGTTCTTTTATGCTTGAACTCTGCTTCTTTTTTTTTTCTTCAGAATCAGAGGCAAAGAGTGTCCTTTGTTTACAGTAACATATTTTCAAACTTTCATAATCAGACACAAATACAAATTGACACCTAGTACAGTAGTACAGAAGATTTAATTCCACGTTTCCTACCAACCTGTCAACGTTACAATGTGAAGTACAGACAACAAAATTACATTGCAGTACGACATAGTAGCTGGGAGCTTTACATAAGTTTTAATCAAAGAGAATTTGCCGCTGAAATTATTATCCAGCATAATTCTGATTCCTAATGTTTCGGTAATAACTTTGACATGGTTGCCAATGATAATCAGGTGCACATTTCGATGGTGGGGGAGAAGAACATGAGGATTTCATGGGTGACCGACGACCTGAACGCGCCGTCCGTGGTGGAGTACGGGACGTCGCCGGGGAAGTACACGGCGTCGGCGACCGGCGACCACACCACGTACCGCTACTTCCTCTACAAGTCCGGCGCGATCCACCACGCCACCATCGGCCCGCTCGAGGCGAGCACGACGTACCACTACCGGTGCGGCAAGGCCGGCGACGAGTTCACCCTCAGGACGCCTCCGGCGAGGCTGCCCGTGGAGTTCGTCGTGGTCGGCGACCTCGGGCAGACGAAGTGGACGGCGTCGACGCTGTCCCACATCGGCGGCGGCGGCGGCGACTACGACGTGCTGCTGCTCCCCGGCGACCTGTCGTACGCCGACACGCAGCAGCCGCTGTGGGACACGTTCGGGCGGCTGGTGCAGCCGCTGGCGAGCGCGCGGCCGTGGATGGTGACGGAGGGGAACCACGAGATCGAGGCGCTGCCGGTGGTGGGGATCGCGCCGTTCGCGGCGTACAACGCGCGGTGGCGGATGCCGCGGGAGGAGAGCGGCTCGCCGTCGAACCTCTACTACTCGTTCGACGCGGCGGGCGGCGCGGCGCACGTGGTGATGCTGGGATCCTACGCGGAGTTCGAGGAAGGGTCGCCGCAGCGGGCGTGGCTGGAGCGGGACCTCGCCGGCGTCGACCGGCGGCGGACGCCGTGGCTGCTGGCGCTGGTGCACGCGCCGTGGTACAACACGAACGAGGCGCACCAGGGCGAGGGCGAGCGGATGCGCCGCGCCATGGAGAGCCTCCTCTACGAGGCCCGCGTCGACGTCGTCTTCGCCGGCCACGTCCACGCCTACGAGCGCTTCGTAAGTCTTAACACTTGCATGATGTTAATTAATGGTGAAGTATTGAGCTCTTAATCATGGTGATTAATGATTTAATTAGACGAGGATCTACGACAACGAGGCTGACAGCCGGGGCCCAATGTACATCACCATTGGCGACGGGGGCAACAGGGAAGGCCTTGCTCTCAAGTAAGCTTCACGATATCTCGAGCAGATGTCGGAAAGGGGTTTTTGGACACGAATTAAAAAACTAATTTCATAACTTGTCTGAAAACCGTGAGACGAATTTTTGAGCCTAATTAACCGTTATTAGCACATGTAGGTTACTATAATACTTATGGCTAATCATAGACTAATTAGGCTCAAAAGATTCGTCTCACGATTTCCCCTCTAACCATATGTTCAAAGCTTCGATGTGATGTTTTTAGGAAAAAAATTTGGGAACTAACTATGCCTTAATTATTTATATCTGCGTAGTTGATAACGTTAATTATATGTGTGATTAGCTTAGTTAATTGAACTTTGATTAATTAAATTTGATGAAGGTTCATCAAGGGGCACAAGTCGGCGCACCTGTCGGAGTTCAGGGAGGCGAGCTTCGGGCACGGGCGGCTGAGGATCCTGAACGAGACGAGCGCCGTCTGGACGTGGCACCGCAACGACGACCAGTTCGCCACCGTCCGCGACGAGGTCTGGCTGCACAGCTTGGCCGCCGGCGAGCCAGCTGCTACAGTAGCCTCCGCCGGCGGCGGCGGCGGCGGCCATCCGGCCGACGAGCTGTAGGCTATATATATCTCACACTGTTAAGAATGAATGGAAGAAAAGGAAACTTCACCACATTTAGCATTGTCTTTTTTTTTTTTTCTTTTTCATCAGCCATAAACATTGTCTATTTGTCCTTGTAAATCAATCGTGATATCGTGTGTTTCAGCTAGTGTACAGTGTTTTTCTTGTGTTAGACACGTGGTGAAATAGAATTGTATGCTGCCTTTTCAGTGTACAAGGCCAACACTGATGGGCTCATCTTTTCGCTTAAACTATTTATACTTATCATCTAAAATTTGAAATTTCAGCTTTCAATTTGGAGTTGATTTTGGGTCTTTTCATCAAAGTTTATTTTTTAGCTTTTGTTTTTATATCGTTAAGAACATGTGTATAAAAAAATTATTTATAAATTATGTTTCATCTGTAAATATGACATTTCACATAAGCGAAATGATGGGCCGTGATACTGTAATTACCACTGTGTATTTTGTTTTGTTCGTGTAACTTTTCTCCTCATCCGTCCGATCGAGAAAGAACGGTCCAGATCCAAACACGCCACAATATACCATCACTGCGGCCGCCGGGGCGCACCCTCTCCGGCTTCCGCCGCCGAGCAGGGCTGCGCCGCCGTCGTGCTGCTTCCGCCGCAATCCCGGTGTCCGGTGAGCATCCATCCCCGTTTATGCGCATCCTCTTCCTCATCTCTCTCTACCCACGCATGCGCTTTTTTCCCCCTCGAATTCGCGTTAAACCCTAGCCTCTCTTCTAGATCTGGACCCCAATGTCGCAAGTCAGATCCGCCCCTGAGCTGGACAGCCGTCGCCGGAGGCGGGACTCTGACGACGAGAGCGGCGAGCGCGACCTCGACACCCGGCGCCACCGCCGCCGGAGCCCCAGCTCAGAGTCGTGTTCGTCCTCCGGCGATGATGACCGTAGCCGTCGGCCCCGCCATGACGAGAGCTCCAGGAGGCGGCAGAGAGACCAGAGCCACCGCCGGGACAGGGGTGGTCATGATGAGCGGCGCCGGAGGAGCCCTCAGAGGAGGAAGGAGCCGACTCCGCCGCCGCCGCTTCTACCGGAGATGGTACCAGGGCGCACAGGAGGGATCTACATCCCGCCTTTCCGCATGGCGCAGATGATGAGGGAGGTGGAGGACAAGTCGAGCGCCGAGTACCAGCGCCTCAGCTGGGACGCGCTCAAGAAGAGCATCAATGGCCTGGTGAACAAGGTGAATGCTACCAACGTAAAGAATATTGTGCCGGAGCTGTTCGCCGAGAACCTGGTTCGTGGGCGGGGGCTTTTCTGCCAATCGTGCATCAAGTCGCAGATGGCTTCACCTGGCTTCACCGACGTGTTTGCTGCGCTCGTCGCCGTTGTGAATACCAAGTTCCCTGAGATTGGTCGCCTGCTTCTTGTTCGCGTCGTGCTTCAGCTCAAGAGAGCATATAAGCGAAACGACAAGGTGACCTTCCTCAATTCTCCTTTTCAGCTTGACATGTAAAATACTGCTATTGCCTCAGTACAACTAGTATCATTTGGAAAATACTTGGTTAATTTTTCACCATGTTAAGAGTAATGCATGTTTATTTACCTATTTGTCTTGTTGATTGCAGCCACAACTGCTTGCAGCAACCAAGTTCATAGCACACTTGGTTAACCAGGTCGTTGCTCATGAGCTCGTGGCACTGGAGCTTCTTACTGTACTGCTTGAGAACCCAACTGATGATAATGTTGAGGTGCATATCTTGTTTCTTATGTCCTTTTATGTTGATCATGTCTTCATTTATGCAATATCTGAAGCATATGGATATGTTTCTTATCTGGTAGGTAGCGGTGGGTTTTGTTAAAGAATGTGGGGCAATGCTTCAGGACTTGTCTCCACAAGGGCTTCATGGTAAGTTTTTCAGATCAGCTGTTACCATAAGTGCTTATTATGACTTTTGAGTGAATGACTTGTTAAACCTTTTGACTAGCTCATCTGTATTCACGACATATTTTTGGACTTAGGCGGTTTCATTTCATCTGTGGAATATTGGATGTGTGAACCTTAGTGCAGGTCTAGACCCTTTTTTTTACACTAGTATTATGTTTAGCTTTACCTGGATGATCTGGATTTTGTCTGAATCAATACACTTTCTTTGGGATACAATTTTCTGGGGATATCTTTTTGTTCTATATTTGTCTGTCTGCTTAAACTGTGATATTTGAACACGTTTTCTGTTTCTAAATGTAGCTTTTTATTTGTTTCAAAGTTAACTAACATGAACCGTTGGTTATTTGTTTGATCTCCTTATGACTTCTCTATTTTTCTTATTTTGTTCCATTTTCATTCTCAATGGATTCGCCTTCTTAATCTATACAGCTATTTTTGAAAGATTTCGAGGCATTCTTCATGAAGGTGAAATAGACAAGCGTGTGCAGTTTCTGATCGAAGGCCTTTTTGCAATTCGAAAGGCTAAATTTCAGGTAAATTCATATTTTTCCTAATTCTTTACCTTTTCTATGCATTCCTATAACAAATTCTGACAATATGATATCATATCTGTGAAGGGATTCCCTGCTATACATCCAGAGTTGGATCTTGTGGAGCAGGAAGATCAATTTACTCATGAGATATCCCTTGAGGATGAGCTAGACCCTGAGACTAATCTAAGTAGGGTTTTATTTCATATGCAAACATTTTTCAGTTTACTATATTTATGACATAAAAGCCTCAGTTATTTTGAAATGTTGGTATTTTAATGGAATTTTAAACACCAGTTCAGTTCCCATAGGAATCTGGAAATTTTCTTGCATTTACTATGTATCTTAACACTTCCGTGTTGTGTTGCACTTACCTTTACCAACCTGCAGATGTTTTCAGGGGAAATCCAAATTTTGCTGAAGATGAGAAGGCATATGAGAACCTAAAAAGAAGCATCCTTGGAGCAGAATCTTCTGATGATGAAGAAGGGTCTGATGATTCTTCTGATGAGGATGCTGAAGAAGAATCCGATGATGAAGAGGACGAAGAGCAGATGGAGATTAGGGATCAAACTGAGACCAATCTCATTAACCTTCGAAGAACCATTTACTTGACAATCATGTCAAGTGTTGATTTTGAAGAAGCTGGTCACAAGCTTCTAAAAATTAAACTTGAGCCTGGTCAAGAGGTAAGTACTGTAGGTTGACTTTTTTTCTGTATTATAATATTGTTTTTCAATTTCTATGGTATTTTTAAATTTCCTTATTTTTGTGTTTTATTTTGCTTTCTTGTACACAACACCTTCTGTGAGCATTACGGTTTGTTAGAATCTATTTTCCAATCTTTCAATTCATGAACAAACTAGAACAAATTTTTGTGATAATGCACGGAATGTTGTGTCTCAACAGCGCAGTTACTTGCCATTCGAATAGTTCTGGTGCTGGTTTGTATATCAAGAATATTGTGCACCAAGTTATTAGATTAACAAAAGGCACCAATGGGTAGTTATTAGTTAATGCATCTGTTTTACGAATGGTCTATAATTACCGTTTTCTTTATTGTGCTCCTTTCATGTGACTTAGCTTCATGTGTACAAGTAGCGACTTAGACTACTGTTATATGTACTACATGGTCATTTGTCATGTATCTTTCAGGTTCAGTTACTAAACTGATTAAAATTATCTGCTAGTTTTCACATATTGCATTGATAAAACCTAATTGGTAGTTCAGTTGCTAAACTTATTTGTTAGTTCTTTGAATTTCTGAAGTCACTGAAATTGCACAAGCTATTTTGAGCTTCTAGAAATTCTTGAAGTGAAGCAAAATTACTTACCTCATTCTAGATCCTATTACTGAACGACATGCAATACAAAAAATGATGGTGAAGAAACATTCTTATGCTAAGACAGGCACATGTTTTGCACAACACAATACTCGATTTCAAACAGTCCCTCTTCAATTCATATAATCTGATTGCTTTCTTTGGTCCTTCAGTGCTGAGTTTGCAAAATATAGTGATTTTTAGCAAAGCTAACTGTTTATTTCATTTAACAGATGGAATTGTGCATCATGCTGCTTGAGTGCTGCAGCCAAGAGAGAACATACCTGCGATATTATGGATTGCTAGGGCAGCGATTTTGCATGATTAACAAAGTTTACCAAGATAACTTTGAGAAATGTTTCGTGCAACAATATTCCATGATACATCGTCTGGAAACAAACAAACTGAGAAATGATGCTAAATTTTTTGCGCATTTGTTGGGCACCGACGCGCTTCCTTGGCATGTTTTAGCTTACATCCGTTTGACAGAGGAGGACACCACGTCATCTTCTAGAATTTTCATAAAAATACTCTTCCAGGTATGCTGTTAAAATTATGCCTTTTCTTTACTACATATGTCGATTCATCTTTACCAAAGCAAGCAATTGAAGGTTTTGTTTCTTGTTATGCAGGAATTATCAGAGCATCTTGGTATTCGTCTACTCAATGAAAGACTAAATGATCCTAACATGCAAGATTCTTTCGATTTGATCTTCCCAAAGGATCATCCGAAGAATACCAGGTTTTCCATAAATTTCTTCACTTCCATTGGACTGGGTGGTATCACAGAGACTCTGAGAGAGTATTTGAAGAACATGCCACGGCTAATAATGCAAAAACAGAAGCCTGCCTCGTCTGAATCAGACTCAAGTGATTCAGGGTCTGGTTCAGACAGCTACAGCTCAGAATCGGAATCAAGTTCTGATGAGAGTGACAGGAAGCGAAACAAGAGGCGGAAGAAGTAAGAGGTGGAAGAAGATTTTCATGTAAATTCTACCATGGTTCTGGGATTCTCCTGTATTTTTATCTACGTGCAGTATCTGATCTAGCTGTTGGTGCTTACTAAATTGAGAACCCAATCATATTAACCGAGATATTGGTTCCTACTTCCTACCTTCAGATCATGTGAGAGACCGAAGTATGTTGTTAATAGTGCAACTTCACTATGTTAATTCATCCTTAACAAAATCAGACAATTGAAGTATTTTTTTTCGTGCTATGCAGGATTTATCAGAGCATATTGGTATTGGTCCAACTCTAAGAGATTGGATGAGCCTAACATGCAAGATTACTTCTTTTCTATCTTCCCAAGGGATCATCCAAAGAACACAAGTTTTTCTACAAATTTCTTCACTTCAATTGGTCTTGGTTGTATCACTATGACCATGAGCGAGATTACCTGAAGAGCATTCCTCGCCATCTAATGCAACAGAAACCTGCCTCATGTATTGGTATCCATGTGTTCTGATCCTAACTGTTTTGTTTTTGTTGGATCTCCATGTGCAATATAATCAGATCTTAGATGCTGTTCAGAGGGCTTGTTGAATTCAGGACCCAATCATAATTAGAATCCCCAAATAGGGTTTTATAAGATATCAGCAGAGTACCAGCTGGTAGGAACGTATCCATGTGCAATAATTAATGGTGAATCCTTTGCTCAGTTGAACTTTTTCATCCAAATTCAAAGTGGTTCATTTGGGACTGGAGATTGGAAGGGGAGAAAAACGGCCGGGCGAAAGCGATTTATGCAAGTTGAAAGTATTCCTTGTCAAATTGGGGGGAAAACTGCAATATTTCCTGAATTGCAAGTTGAATATATTGGTTTGAAATGGTCCCCACAAATTGAATGAAAAAGGTCAATTGAAGGTTGAGGATGAGACGTGGAAATTAATTACTTCCTCCGTTTTATATTATAAGACTCTCTTGTATTGTCCATATTCATATATATATATATATATATATATATATATGTTAATGAATCTAGACACAGATGTGTACCTAGATTCATTAACATCTATATGAATACAGGCAATGCTAGAAAGTCTTATAACCTAAAACGGAGGGAGTAAGCTGGAAGGGGCAGCAGTGGTGAAGATGGCTGATGGAAGGTGATGGGGGCAATTACATAGTCTGCATCATAGACATCACACACCCATGTTTCTTACATTTTGTAACGTCATCCATGTTGCTGTGAACAAATATATACACTACAGAAAAACCTAAATATCCTAGAAAACATTAAAAAGGACCAAATATATAATCTTTAAATGGAAAAAGGGCAAAGATACATAACAACAAGTTGAAAATCTTGTCGCCCAATCACTTTTGTGTGAAGGCAATAATACTATAATGTTGCTTTACAGCAAAAGCAATGTGCTTTTGTGTTTATTAGCTGCAGGTGGTTTTTATCATTGACCAAAACGCTACAAACAAAAGCATAATAACCATAGGTTGAATATATAATCAATCCTGGCCAAAACAATCGGATTAATCTGCCTTTTGGGCGGTCGGCACTTGCTAAACAATGGAAATCATCAACAAAAGCACTCAAACAGGACAGTGACATGCTCTAATTATATTTGAAGCTGGACCTCACGAATCATGCTGCTCTTGGCCAATAAAACCAACAGATTAATTAGGAAGATAAACAGGGAGCAGTTACTGGATTAGGAGACACTTTGTTGAGGTGCAGGTGCAGAAGAGGAGGAGACAAGGTGAACATGGAGAAGGTAGGAGGAGATGTGAGGGTTCTGAAGCCACTGATGCACCTGCTGCTTGGACTGGTCATGTACTGGGTCGCCGAGGAGATGACGGTGCCTGTGCTCGTCGACGTCACCACCCGAGCACTCTGCCCCGGCGCCGACATCGCCTGCCCGGAGGCCATCTACCTCACCGGCCTCCATCAAACGGTCAGCTCTCATTTGATCATCTCCCTCTTCTGCAGTGGTGTCCCTCCTTTCCTGTAAGACATTATTGTTGTTCAGTGATATACATCGTAGCTATGCAGAGGTCGGGAGTATTATCGGAACAATTGTACCACCTTGGTGTAATTAACTGAGTTCGCTAAAGTTTTCATTATCTGAAAAATGAAATCACATGATGATGCCTAAATTCAGTTTCTTTCTTTTGCTAGTTTCAGAAGAAACTTTGACTCGATGCATTAGGGATTATATCACTACTGGTTGCCAATGCTTATGCTATATGATTGATGCATAACATTTTCATTGATGAAAATGGAGTTGACCATTTTCTTGATTTTATCTGAAAGAATCAGTGTGCAAGTGACAACTGAAAGTGAACAATTGATTGGAAACTCTTGTGTTAATGCAGGTGGGAGGGATTTTCAGGGCTGTAGGATACACTTTGATGGGGCAGCTAGCTGATGAATATGGCCGGAAGCCTCTCCTCCTACTCACTGCCTCAACTTCCATCATCCCTTATGGTAGCTATACCTGTTCTATCTTATTTTGGAAGCTTATATCAGTTAAGTGTTAGTCTCTCTGCTTGCAGGAATTTGACATTAGAATGTCAAGGTTTTCATGAGTTTCACAGGATATTAATCACATGTCTTTAATTGGTGTCATATTGTTTATTCCTGCAGGTGTTCTTGCCTGCAACAAATCCAAGATTGCTGTGTATATCTTCCTTATTCTGCGTACTTTGTCATTCATGATAGGCCAAGGAACCATAACCAGCCTCGCAGTGACATACACGGTGAGAGCAATTGCAGATGCTAACTCTTGGTTTCACTTTATCCAAGTCGTATAATTCTCTCCTTGAGCCTGGAAACTTAAACCAAATTGGACAAACGGCAAATTGACAGCGTTTCTTGTTATTGCATAGCTATGCACAATGCGGTTTGAGAACAAGTAGTCATGCACGTTGCATGCTGGACAGTTAAAATTCCCTTTTCTGCTAATTTAATTAGGCCGATGTGGTTGATCCATCAAAGAGAGCATTTGCATTTGGTTGCATAACTGGGATACTATCTGCTTCGCATGCTCTGGGCAATGGCTTCTCTAGGTTTCTGCCCGAGCGGTGGATTTTCCAGGTATTATATCATGAAGATTTCTTACAGTTCATCAACAATGTTATTTTTCAATTTTTATGCTAATTAATGTCATTCTTACAAGTATGAAACCACGCATTATCAGGTCTCGGTTGCTTTGTTGATCTCTTCTGTCCTCTACATGAAAATATCTCTGGTTGAGACACTTCAAAGAGCTTCTTCTGGTTCGTTTGAGCATATGTCGTTCTCATCTTTGGTTATCAGGTTACCACTGCGGCGCTGGGAGTCTATCAAGGAGAATATTAACATAATCAGGAGAAGGTAATGTTCCTCACCAGACTCCTTTATGGTCTAAATAATTTAATGGTGTAACGATTCATGTCAAAGCACAAAGAAAATTAATAAGTATCGGATTCACGGATAATAATTCTGGAAAAGAAAGCCTGATGAGACTTCTGTATTTACACTTGACCAACATTTGAAAATTGCAAATGCAAATTTTGTTGATGTCAAGAGATACCTACTAATGCAAATTTTGATCTTCTCTATCTTCATGTTTTGTTAGTGAAACACTTAGCAGAATCACATACATTTCCTTCTTCTACGAGTTGGGCATGATCGGCATTAGTGATGTCCTAATGGTAACCATATGTTCAGATTTATTTTACGACATTGCGTTCAAAAGAGTACTGGTTATTTCATTCTTCGCCCCTTTATTTGCAGTACTATCTGAAGTCAGTATTTGGTTTTGACAAGAACCAGTTCTCTGAAATTCTTATGGTAGTAGGCATTGGTTCAATCTTTTCGCAGGTAGTACTTAGTCTATAATAACCTTTGCTTGATGTTATATTCGAAAAAACAATCATCCTTTAAGTGCCTTGCCTGATTAACAAAAAAAAATTGTAAAATTGTAGATTTTGGTACTCCCTGTTATTATCTATACAGTTGGTGAGAAGGGAGTCCTATGCGTTGGGATACTTGCATCTGTTGCCTACGTGAGTGTATCACATCTCTTTTTGCTAATATTTTTGTTATCACTTTTACTGATATCAGATGCAGAACTAAAACCTTTTTTTTTTTCTCTAGGCTGTCCTGTATGGTTTGGCATGGAGTTACTGGGTATGTATTTGGGCGCATAGTTCAGTAATAAATTTTAAGTCCAAAAAATGCTGCAGTGACTAATGTCGTTACTGAACATTTTTGTTTGTTTTGTTTGACACTGATTATGCAGGTTCCTTATCTTACTTCCTCATTGGGTGTCATCTATGTTCTGGTCAAACCAGCTGTAAGTGATCACCATGTCTATATACCTGTAACTTTTAAGATCTGTGATATATGAGATATCTGAGTATATTAACTACAAAATAAAACGCCAAATGTACAATGTTTGCATCATTAAAATCAGGAATCATGTTTTGTGTTTTGTGTGCATTTAAGTAACAATTATACACTTGAAAAATCTTTGAATACACTTCAAAATTGTTGAACATGTGCAGACTTATGCAATCATCTCTGGGGAAGTGGACTCATCTGACCAGGTAAACTCAGGAAGGGAAAAAAATATTTCTTGATTTGTAAATCCAATCTTGATATCCCTTAGCTTTATTTACTCAGTTACTGATCAAAGTTTGGTATAAAATTGACTTTACTTTTGCAGGGAAAGGCACAAGGATTCATTTCAACTGTGAAATCCACAGCTGTACTGTTGGCACCATTGTTCATGAGCCCCCTGACCTGTAAACAAGCAATTTTTTTTTTGTTTCATCTTACAAATGTCGCATTGCCATGTCGCCAACTCCACGTAGTATTCTGAATGTTTGATTTCTCCCTTTTCTGCAACTCTGTTTCAGCTTACTTCATTTCAGAACAAGCCCCCTTCAACTGCAAAGGTTTCAGTTTCCTCGTTGCCGGTTTCTTCTTGGTCAGTCCTATTAATTCTTCCATGTGTGTTCATGAATCTAAATAGTGCCTATAACTGCATGACTTGACTGAATACTTCTGCAGGCAATATCTTTGGGCATTTCTTTCATGCTTAAGCCAGAAGCCAAATGCACAAGAGTTGCAGTTCCAGATCAGCTTGATCATGAAGCAGTGCAAGCACCACTATTAGCTCAACCATGAACAAATTGGCAAGGAACTGAACTTTGTACCTGTACATACCATTCTACCTGGCAAACATCTGAACTTTGAAGATTGCATTGGTTGTAACGCCGCAATCTTGAAACTCATGTTGCCAAAGCTGATATTGGGTTTATAGCAAAGATATTAATTGTACATATAGCGGATGTTAATGTTATGTCTAGTACTAATTAGTTACGTTTTAGATTCAATAGTAGCCAAGTGAAGTGTGTGTAAGAAGGTAAAGTTGCAGGTAACTTTATCTCCGACTTAAGTTAGGTGACTTTAATATCACTGACATATGGGTCCATAGCAATGGCACGGTATTACAAAAGTGTGCCTGCACTTTATAGTTGCAACTGACTGAACCAAGGCTGTTCTCGTGAAATTAATATATATAGCACTTGATAATATAAGTACATTTTATGAGACAATATTGAGTTTTTCAGTTGAAGTGATTATCTGAACTTGTCACTTCATACAATACTAGAACTCTAAAACCGAAATATATAAAAAACGAGATTTGGCGGGAGAAATGTCCCTCCAAACATTTTTAAAGAAAGAATTATAAAAGTGTCGGGGATTGAACACGATACCTTGGGGTTGAAATCACACACCTCTTACCATTGCACGATCAATATTCAGTTTTGAAACAGGTGAGCTGTTCATAGTGTTCGTATGGCTATTATCCACTGCCTGTTTCGTCAGTCGCAACTCGGTCATCGCTTACGCAAGTTTGATGCTTCAACAAACAGTTTTATATCGGCATCTTTCTCCGACAGATAATCAAGTCACTGATGGAGCTAGAGAGACATGATAGGGAAGCAAGTCAATATTTAAACACAATAGTCGACAACTTGTTGCTCATAACGTGCGCAAGCGCAATCGTCTTGATTATGTATTATTGGTGGTCACAAGAATGGGAAGAAATTTTGGGGCCAACATGTGGCACACAAACAGTTCGACATAAATGGATTGGAGAACATCAACTCTGAACACGCCCAAAGAAAGTGACATTTTATATAGGCCTAATTTAAAATAGATTATTCATCAAATTATTATCACGAAAAATCCACTTGATTATATGGATGAATTAATTATTTTAAGAAATAAACTTAACAAATATCTCAGAACAAATGGTCTAAGCAATGAATTAGATAAAAGTATCTTAAAAAATAATTTTAGAGGTATGGAGTCCCATAGAAACCGTACCTAGAATTGAGATGTGATTAATCCCGTACAACGAATCTGGACAGGAGCAATCTAAATTCGTTGTACTAGATTATATTTCATTCCACTTCTAGGTTAGTTTTTTTAGACGGAGGAAGCACGTGACAATAATCTGGCGAAGAAGGTTCATGACGTGAGTGCTTACTGAAACACAGAATAGTTGCTCAGGATTCCTTTTTCTTTTGTGTCCATTTCGCATGAGGAGAAAGCAAAGACGGATAGACGATTGCTTGATATGGTTGCAGCACCTGTGATTTGATCGGGAAGAAAGCAAAGATGGCCACTGTTTCGCAACTCTCTGAACTACTGCAGATATATCTTGTCTGTTTGTTTGTACTACTCGTAACCATTATGGCATTCTCCTCCTTTCTTTTTTTACATCAGAAAATCTGCTGCAATGCAAATCTGCAATTCTGCATCCTTTCTTCTCATCATAACGCAGACAAGATCTGGCCTACAAAATGTGCTTGTGCTTGTACTGTAACTACAATTCGGCCAGACAGCCTGAAACTGCCGCACTTACTCATACCCTGTTCAACTGCTGGCTCAATTGCTTTTTTTTTTCTTCAAGACCATTTGTAGTATAAGTGAAGTGTCCATATTTTCTCGCAACCTTAAACTTTTAGGTTAAATTAGTCGGTGAATGCAACTCAATATAATATCACAAACAAATGTCTCAAATTTGAAACCTGACTAGCACGCAACTAAATAAAAAATTACGGTCTATTTCTATTATACACTTGAGATTTGAGGAGTACTTGTAAATTGTCTGTTTTTTCTGATAAGTTTAAGGTGCCATACCATTTTTTTTTAAATTGTCAAAGATGCCATCCATTTAGTTTTTTTACCAAACTTGATCAATACAAAAGAAATCCTGTCCAAACCTGGCAATATTACCAAATTGCTAAAATTTTGGTGCTAAAATTTGATAAGTTTTATTTTGGCTGCAATCTGAATTGCATATAAGCTCTTAGAGCAGGTACAATAGCAGGCTATAAGCTAGCTGCAAACATATTTTAAGGAGATAAATAAGAAGAGAGAAGAGCAGCGGGCTACAGATTTGTAGCCAGCTGTAGCACAGACTCCAAGACGCAGTATGTGTATGACAGGTGGGACCAAGTATTAATAGTATAGTATGTAACTATTGTATGGATGAGCTATTAGATTGGCTATAGATGAATTGGAGCTAGTAGTTGGCTATACTATTAAACTTGCTTTAATATCTAGCACTAGTGCTGCTATGGCATGTCTGCATCCACTATATCCATGCATGTGTAAAAATCGATGAACAGCAGAACAAGTTGGTCACAGTTTCAGAGTAAAAGGAGTAAAAGAGGCCATCATCATTCATCTGCTGGGGGCAGTAGTCCAAATGAACAGAACAGGCAGTGACACACACTGACTTTCTACTCATCTTTTGAGTAGAGATCAAAAGAGATCATCCATGATCCATCCATCCATTCACGCATGCGTAGCACAATTGCAAATGAAAAACGCCGTTTTTTCAACTTGTTTAAGAGCAAAGCTGCAAGAATCTGATTTCTACTGGTATTTCAAGCTCCATTATTGCTTGTGCAGGTGTGCTGAATTCTTGTTGCGGGCACACAAATTCATGGCCATTGGAGCATGTGCTCGTGATCTCTCCTTTTTCTCTTTATGCGATGCAGATTGTACTTATCGTTTTTTAGGTCAAGATTGGAGGTGAGGGATCAGGGGATATGCTGCACTGCACGAGTTGTGATGTGATGGGATGATTGAGCACCAGCCATGTTGGTCGATTGATTCTTGGGGTTAGTAGTTTTCTAAAGCTTTGGTAGCATCATACCATATGTGTTGATGCATGTTGCTTACACTGGAGTGCAATTTGGGGACAGTGTATCATGAAAAATCTGAAGATAAACCTTCGTGGATCTGTGGATGCATGAATCAGCACATCCAAAACTATTCACAAATAGTAGCGGTGTACATCGTATTAGATATAGAAGTTGGGTTTTAATTTATTATTAGAAAATATGCACAAATACAATTGTGTGCATTTCTAGCTGTCGGCCTGCCGCTATAGGCGGTAAGTATTACTTCTATAATATTAAAACTTTTACTTCCCTGAACTCTTTAGTCTATCATTTTTTTTCTCTTAAGTAAAAGTTTTCTCACTTTGATCAAGTCACAAAACAATAATTAACATCAGGAGAGAAACAACCGGGATTTCAACCTGTAAGAGTGGCCCTGAGTCGATGTAGCGAAAGCTATGGCTACAGAGGCGGAGTTATGGCGCCTGGCAAAGGTGGCAATTAATACCGGCACTTGGTCTCTAGTTTCATGAGTCTCTAGGTCGTCCCAATCGGTTGTGAGATTGTAGCTTAAATTCTTTTTTCCGCTCCGGTATCCTATCCCCTTTTCAAATTTTATGTTTGATTTGTAAATAACTTTTATTCCTCTTAATACAATGATACGCTCCTTGCGTATTCCAAAAACAATAATTAACATCTACAATACCAAATAAACACACTATCGAAACTAACTTGAAACTAATACCCGATTTTAAAGTTAAAAGGACGAAAGGTATACTAGCTAATTAAAGAATTCAGGGATAGACATTAGTAGAATTATTTTCGTAGTACGAAGAAAGTACATATCCGTTTTGATTCTCCCCGTACACATTTGCAACGTGCTGTTTGTATTCCTAAATAGAGAATAAGAGCAAGTTTAATAGTATAGCCAACTACTAACTCTAAATCATCTATAGCCAATAGAAGAGCCAATTCATATAATAGTTGCTTACTGTACTATTAATACCTGGCCCTACCTATCATATACACAGTACGTCTTAAAGTCCGTGCTACAGCTGGCTACAAATCTGTAGTCCATTACTCTTCTCTCTTTTCATTTATCTCTTTAAAATATGTTTATAGCTGGTTTATAGTCTGCTATTGTACTGCTCTAATAGTAGTACTAATCAAGGAGATGTATGTGGTACAAACTGAAGAAGAAGATATGGATAATAGTATATATGAGTACGACAGTCACACTTGACTCTCTTTACATGATTAACAAGAAGAGCCGTACTACCACAGCTTTCTACTACTAGCTTAATTAGCGAAGATAATTATTAACCGGGGGCTCATCTTTTGCGAAATCTGTCGACGA
The DNA here is from genome assembly GCF_000147395.1 of Oryza glaberrima. NCBI lineage: Eukaryota > Viridiplantae > Streptophyta > Magnoliopsida > Poales > Poaceae > Oryza > Oryza glaberrima. Next base: position 2,256,994 of record NC_068336.1, on the reverse strand, counting down.
CCGAGTTGGCCGACAGCGACATGTGCAGAGAGACAAACCGATCGAAGAATATCCGTCGACCATCGATGAGTTTGGTTTTCAGAAAAATTCAGAGAAAGAAACAGGGAACGAAACATGCACGATTGATCTACTAGAACGTAGTAGTACAAGAACAAATTAAATTAAGTTAATGTAAACACGTGCATTTGTGTGGTTTAGGTTAGGTTCGTTTTGGTTTTTGCGGCGCCGCACGGCCGGACGAATTTTGACCTTGCACTGACGAAAGTTCAGGTTAAGTTGGTACGCATATGCAGCTAGTGAGCTCCTAGTGATATTGATGATGATGATGATTCAGAGGTATATATATATATATCTCCACCCGTTTTTGGCGCCAAACACGCAGATGCAGGCGCGAATAAGTTGGTGAGCTAGCTCTCACTGGAGGTAGGCCGGCGCCGGCGGGGACGAGAATTAATCCGGCCGCCGTTGACGTAGACGGGTCAATGTTATTTTATCTTACGATAATGAAAACTTTACTGAACTGAGCCAGTTACTCCCTCCTTCTCGAAATGTTTGACGCTGTTGACTTTTTAAAATATATTTGACTGTTTGTCTTTTTCAAAAACTTTTGTGAAATGTGTAAAACTATATATATACATAAAAGTATATTTAACAATAAATCAAATGATAGGAAAATAATTAATAATTACTTAATTTTTTTAATAAGATGAACGGTCAAACATTTTTTAAAAAGTCAACAGCGTCAAACATTTTGGAATAGAGGGAGTACATCGAGATGAAATAATCATACTTACAATACTTTCGACCTTTGTATGGTTAAGATGCATAGATAGATAAAAACACACATTCGCTCTAGTTTAGTTTTGAAACGAAAGAATACATAATATACAACAAGAATTAAGGTCCATCAATCCCATAACTAAGATCACTACCCATGTTCGCAAAACGATTCCTGGCCATGGCGTTCCAATAATGCCAGGCCATGCCCTGAGATTTGTGTACTAATTTGGGTAGTATATATATGTATACCCACTTTGCCACTGAATTTACTTTTAGTTATTTACGTTTTTTTACCTTCAATGTACTCTACGGAAAAAACACATAAATTGAACATAGCAAATTAAAATTTAAAAGTTTTTTTCTTGAAATTGTTCATTTGGAATTTTTTGAAAAGCTAATTATAGGTTATTCTATCCATCGGAACAATAGGGCCGTTATACTTATTATTTTTGAATTGCTCTATTAATAAACTTTAGTTACCCAACGTACTCTCTCCATATAAAAATTAGGTGATTTATAGAGTTTGAAGTTTGTCTTGAAAAAATAAGTTGATTTTTATACTATTGGTTTAGTTTACCTGGCCATATATATATTGATGCCGTGATGTGATTAAACTTTTGGTAACTAACCTCACTCTATATATGCATGCATCATTATCCAAAAAAATATATGCATGCATATCATTTGCATAGTCAAGGACCACACAATTAGTAGCTAGCATGCCTTGAAAGGCCAGTGTGATTATTCAAAACATGCCATTTCCACTGAACAATAATCTGCTATTGATTTGTTTCAGCTAATCTGTGCAATTGATTCCGGCTTTTTGTGCAAGAAGTTCCCACGTACAACACATGGATTGATTAATTAACCAAGCAAGGAGGCCGATAATTAGAACAATAGAATCAATCAATTTGATTAAAGAGAAAACATATGCATGTGACCGCAAATAAACAGTCTGCTTAGCAATCCTCCGCCAGGGATTTTACCTTTCCGTTCTCAAAATAAAAACCGCTCCCACCAGTTTACAAAAAACCAAGTGAAAACCAATATAACCTGCAGATAACTTTTAGTCAACTTCGTATGAAAATTAACTAAAACGGACCGATTTATAAATTGACCACCGTCGGTTTCAAAAAGACAGATTGATTTTGTTGATTTTCTATGCATGTATATATATTTATATTTATATGAGATCTTCGCGGTGTCAACAAGTTTGCCATAATTCAATTAATTGACAGATGATACTCTACAAATCGATCAGTACTTTTTATTTTTAGATAATGGAAAATCCCGGTCTTTTCAATTAAAACTATAGGCAGTTATTATAATGTTTGCAGCAGATAGCAAGGCCACGATAATCGAAAACACCAACTATAGATAGATAGATGGGAGCGTATCCTATGCACACAGGCCCTCGCGTGTACACACCGTGTACACCAACTAAAAATTATCACAAAAAAATTCTAGAAAAATTCATACACGTACTTTCAATAGTATTATATCTACGTGCAAAGTCGCATCTTCAAATTCATTCTACATAGAGAATAACAAAAAAAGATAAAATTCTGACAAAATTGCAACCTTAAAACTGTCAGATTTTTTGTTTTTTTGTTACGGCTAAAATATAATGAATTTGACGTTAAGATTTTAACCCTAGGTGTAATACAATTGAAAGTATGTGTATGATTTTTTCTAGATTTTTTGGTGATATTTTTTAGTTGGTGTGCACGTGTGTACACGTGAGGGCCTGTGTGCATAGGATATGTTGCCTAGATAGAGACAGCCGTATGAGGTAGGAAACTCTCAAGTACGGTTCTAGGGGAAGGAACTACCTATTCCGACCGGGGAGAACAGGCCATTCTACAGGGTGATCGGGTTCAAGTAGTTCGGCGTTGCCGGCAAGAGAGATGGAGTAACAAAGCCCTAACGTTAGATCCATTATCTCACAGAGTGAACGACATTCAGACAATTCATCCCTTCCAGCGCGGGTGCCAGATTTACATATAGAGGGTAGGGTTCTACTACCTATAAGTATCTTCATCGACTTCCCCCGCATGGAGCAGCATAGATCTAAATTTAGGAGGATTATCCAGATCGTAGTACTCTAAAAGCTCTTTATAGCAATGACTCTCTAAACGTGATATAGATGTTCTATTAGATTTTATCCAGCGGTGAATACGTAGGAATTGCCAGAATATATCGCACTTAAATCCATCTATGATTTTGAATAGAATTCGTAGGTTTCGACCTGGTGTTGTAGCTAGCTAATTTTTCCTTTACGAGATCTCGGCTCTTCGGAATGATTGGAGAGAGCCCCACCTCCTCTTGGTTGGTGCCGGGCCCGAGAGTGATGGGACTACTTCCTGAAAGAGCCTTTCGTTCGGGCATGGTCGGCAACATAGGTACCCTTTTTCGGTATGCGTTGCGAACACTTTCATTTTTAGCGTCTCATCTTCTCTGGAGAAGCTCAAATCGAACGGATAGAGCAGATGGTCCAACTACAGAACTTCTTCTTTTTCATTACTTCCATGGTCGTGCCCCGTGGCACGGCAGCACCCGTACTATTGAATTAACATGAATACTATTTATTATTTGAGAATATCTATTTTTTGAGTAGGTTATTCCATAGTATTCTTTTTTACTTAGTTGAATTTTTGCAATTCATTGATATTGCAATTTGAATATTGCAATAATTTATATTGAAAAGACGATAGCCAATTTATTGGCTAATTCGAATTCGTATATACAATTCGTATAATTATGATTGTTGAAGCCCAACGCAACTACCTCTCCTGCTTTCAATTGCTAAGGCAGTAGAGATCTGTTTAAGCGAGTGCTATGATGGTTGTCCAACTCTAGACCTTACGACAAAGAAAGAGCCAGAAACCATGTTTTCTCGACTTCTAATGAGCAAGCATTTATTTTGTGAATTCATTAGCAACAAGCTGTTTGTGTATCACTTTGAACTGGGAATGAATTTTGTGCTTTTTCACTGAAGTACTCTTGCTTTTGAACTCAGCAAATCCCTACGCCTTACCCAAGCGCCAGTGTCCGGTTCCTCGAAAGAAGCAAGAAATCTTTCATACGCCTATTCAAGAGATACCATCCTTGACGTGTTGTTGGGTGATACGTATAACCGGGTACGACTTACAACGTTTGGATACCAGATTCAGAGACATTTCAACTCCCGATACATTCTTTAGAGTCGACCAAAGGAAAGGACTCGTTGGTTTGGACATAGTTTCTTTGTTCCTGTGTTTCTGTTTTGCTCTCCCCCTTTTTTCACTTAGTTTAGTTAGAATGGATGGAAAGAGAACTTCCTTCAGCCGAGATCGCCTCTGTGCGGTGAACGCTCGAATGTAGCTAACATCAGTTTTGTCCTCGCGTGGTTGAAGGAGATGCTGCTGCTGGATGGAATGCTTCCGTTCCGGGGCGCCATGATCCTTCTATCAGGAATAATCGAGGGCACTGACTGACTGCATCAATCATCGCTCAGTGAGCTATTAATTGCCGCCAATAGCGCTTCGCTTGCATGCAAGGCGGCTAATAAGAACTGTTGACTGCCGAACATATCTATTTGCATTTTGATACCATCTTCCACCGGCTGCATCTTGATCTCTTAGACGTCTATCTTACTCTTGATTTCTGAGTGCCTATCTCGATTCTTAAACAACCTCTCCCGTCCGGTCGAGTCAAGCAGCAGGAGCGAGCCCACAAGAGCTTTTACTGTACCAGTTCCGAATATGAGAAGGGGGGCGATTCAGGTGAGATCCCATGTAGATCTAACTTTCTATTCACTCGTGGGATCCGGGCGGTCCGGGGGGGGCACTACGGCTCCTCTCTTCTCGGATGAAGTCTACCCTCTTTTTGTGCCGGGAAGAAGAATGAGATCCAACTCAAAGTCAAGGAAAGCGGCCTAGACCACTGACTTTTGATGGAAGGCTCCTGAACATGGATTGGTCTGATAATTCATGAATCTGTCCTATTAGTGAACCTTCACCCATCATTATTTATTTTATTAGAAAAGATATACATTGACATTGTTGTACATAAATTTATTTCTCTGCCATTCTATAATCTAGAACGATTCTGGAAGATTCAGACTATTAAAGTCTAAGAAACTCACTATAAAAGTCAGAAACTTTTCTAGAGATGTTTCTTAATTAACATCAACATGCATGAAAACATACATGTGGTATCTTGGGACTGTTCTTTTTGAGAGGGAAATCTTGGAACTATTCTAACAACCCATTTGGTTGGCCCTCATGTCAAAACAATATGTTTATGGGGATTTCAAGCAAACTGTCCAATAAAGTATATGGCTCATTTGATTAATTTATTGTAGGGGAGCCTGGCATTGAACTTTGTTTCTGAGTAAAGATAATATATTATATAGTAAAAGTTGTGGCGTACGGGCAATTTACAACTATACCAATAAAAAAACATAAACATGCAGAAATTCTCACAATGAGTAAAACAAAACTGCCCTGTGGCATATATGTACCCATATTCTAATTTACAACTGCCAGACTCTAATTGACTTAGATTCTACGGCTAACTCTTACAGATATTTTATTTTGAAATAGAATTCCGCTCAGAAATCCTGTCCCACATAGGGAAGAAATTTTCTAGACATAAAAAGTATCCTTTGTGGCATATATATACTCCATCTGATCATAAATGTTTTAACTTTTAGGATAAAATTCAGTCAACTTTGGTTTTTTTTAGAAAATTCAGTCAAACATAACTTTGTCTATCAATAACTTAGTTATAATTATGTTGGATAGAGGGAACAGGTTGCTAGCTTGTAACTCTAATATGTTATAATTATGTTGGATAAAGAGGAGCATCCATAATCAATGCTTCAAAGCTATAGGCTTTGGCTAAACCTCGTTAACAAATATATATTATCGTCTATTTTTTTTTTTAAGGAATGGCAACAAGATTGCCTTATATATTGATAGAGTAGGGAAGCAAAGTTATATATAAGTCATGGGGGTTATGGTCGTCCTAGACCAGTCAGAACACTCCATTCTCGTAAAGGTACATCTCACTTAGGTTTTTTTTTGCCCCCGCAACTGCCCATTAGAGAGCTTCCTCCTTTATTCTCGAGAGGATGAGGAATGGGGTGCCGGCCAATTTTCCTGAAGATACACGAGTTCCGTTCTTTCCATAATCCTAGAAGACCAAAATGACCGTTGACTTGAGCTGTTCTTGCGAAGTGTTATCATCATCAGTTTTGGATCTCCTATGACATTCACAAATATCGATCTATGTATTATCGGTACCGGTTTTATAACACTATTTAATTTCTCTTACTTCTCGATTTCCCTCTCTTAGAGATCTTATAAAGTTATCTCTAACATACTGTGTACCTTCTTCTTATCCTCTTATATTTTTTTCCCTACAAGCATATACAATAATATCTATGTACTCTAATAGTCAAACTATCGGTAGATACAATATGCAACATATAATTAAGCACAACTGCATTAAGTCTAGATACCCTTTTTTTTCAGATTGGGCGGTGATGCCATCTTAAGGGGAACTACTACTAATGATAAGAATCGAAGAGTTTCTAATAATTAATTGAGTCGCCGACATGCATGGTGCCCTCGTGCCCTAGACAAAGTGCGCATGGCGCCGAGCCGACCGGCCGATGGACCATTTGCTGTTGCCTGTCAATGGCCACAGAATATTGCCCAACATATCGATAAGTGCTGTACACAGTAAGCCAACATTGCACATACCCACTTCCTCTCATGGTTCTATATTCAGATTAAATAAAAATTAAGAGGTGTTTCTTTTTGAGAATTACATAGTACAACACAGACACTCACAACACACGCACGCAAACCCCACAGGCGCCTCGTTGTTAAGTACGTCGCCTATCACTGAAAGCACAATATCGTCAAACCACTAGGTTACAGGCCCTTTCGCTCCTTTCATTTTTTTAATATATGACACATTTAATTTTATCGTGACGTTTAGCTATTCGTCTTATTAAAAAAATATATAATTATTATTTTTGTTACTTATTTTATCATTAAAAAAACTACTGTAACCTATTCTTTTTACATATTTATACTATATTTTTAAATTAGATAAATTGTAAAACGTTATAAAAAGTCAACATCATATATAAAAAAACGGAGGTACATAAGTATATACTTAATTACGGTGGGTACAATCCGAAATACAAACTTATAAAATTCACATGTATATACACGAACTTGTATACTGCATAGTGACCATGATAAAATAGTACACTATAACTAATCTTGCTAAAGTAAACAGTGATTTGGACACCGTGCGCACATCTAAGGTGAGCATGCATGGTTCGTTTACCGTCAGCGCAACATACTCAGAATTTTTAAAAGCAATAGTAAATTAGAGGGAGAAAATTTTGAAACAGACATATTTTAACCTGATTTGAACAATTCCTATTATATTCAAACTAATTCAAAATTGCCAACCAAAAATTTCGGCACCCCGGTAGCTAGCGAACAGCGCGCGGGGGGGGGGGGGGGGGGGGGGGGGGGGGGTCGCTAGCTAAGCTATCAAACAGCAGGGCAAAACGTGCGGGAAACTTGGGCGGTGGCTCGCGGCGGCGACAACCGCGGCGTGTGCGCGGCAGCTGCGCTGCTACATGCGTGTAGCTAGGCAAGCTGTCCGTCCTGGACTAGGAAAGGTAGCGGCAAGCACGGTGGAGCCCCTCCCTCCGGCGAGACGCGGTGGTCGGCTGCGGGAACAGGACAAGGACGGACAGACAGGCAGGCAGGGCCAAGGGAAAGGGAAAGATCGGTTTATACCGCTTCCTCCGTACCTAAATATTTGACTTCGTTAACTTTTTTAAACATTTTTTACCGTTCGTCTTATTAAAAAAAATTAAGTAATTATTAATTCTTTTTCTATCATTTGATTTATTGTTAAATATACTTTTATGTATACATATAGTTTTATATATTTGATATTATCAAATATATAAAACTATATGTATACATAAAAGTATATTTAACAATAAATCAAATGATAGAAAAAGAATTAATAATTACTTAATTTTTTTTAATAAGACGAACGGTAAAAAATGTTTAAAAAAGTTAACGACGTCAAATATTTAGGGACGGAGGGAGTACTACTTTGTATTTTTCCCTCCATTTTGAAAAGCAATTTTTTTAACAAAATAAGCGAGGCTCAATTCTTTTTATTATTACTAGTAAAATGCTCGTGTGTTGCTATAGGAAAATATACATCAAATCCTAGCTAATTAGAGAAAGAGAAAGGTGAATAAGACTACAGTAAAGTAAGTGAGAGAACCAGAGAGACTCAAAATTAGTAACTACACCACATTTAGCTCCTTACGTCAAACTACGCATGTAATATTAAAAGTCAAATTAATATCGATAATTGATCTGAAACGAGAATTAGAGCTATTGCTTTTCTTTTTTGAAATTATAGATCTCTGACATATGTTAGATCTGGAATTCAGACTTGACACTATTTAGACGATATAGAGAGCTAGTCGGATTTGGTTGAACCAATCTAAATATGAATAAATACATGAAAACTCTCTTTCGCCTCAAGTTTCTCATGGACGACACGTATTTTTTTTCGGATGGTCTTTTTTTTTTTTGCCCTTTTTTAGAGTCGGACTTTTATTTTTTTTCCTTTTTTATTTTAGGGGAAACTATTGGCGTTGGATGACAGAAACACTACGGATCTTTTAAATATGTAAAGATTTATTAGATTATTGAAATGGATTATTTACCTCACGCTTTGAAAAAATATATTTTCTCAAAGAAATATTTATTTCCTACTATTGTATTACTTAAACCACTTGTTTAAATTATTTGGAAAATTTATTTCTCAAAATATTTGATGTATCCTTATAATCAAACAGATAATCTACGGTACCAATCTGCTTAATAACTTGTTTTAAATTGAGGCCAAGTCCAGAAATAAGTGACTTATAATTTCTACCGAAGTTTACATGTAAACATATTGTTCCTAACTTAAATCCAAGGAAGACAGGCGGAGACTTTAACTCAGGATGTACACATACTTTGCTAGGCAATTTCCATCCAAAATCTTAGACAAAAACGGTCTGACTTTGAGGAATTATCATGTGATTCGATTATTCAAAGAAGTTGGGTATATTGTTCAAGGATGTCAGGACCATCCCTTTTCTTTTGACAAATGAAAAAGTAGCTAGCTCAGCCCATAAGCTGTTTAGGACTTCTTTGAAGCACATGATTTTTATTTGTTTTAAGAAACACAATATAATCGTAGGCGCTCGATCACAACGTGAGCACACCCACCCTATGAACGCCTTACCCCTATAAGCACATTCGACAGATCCGACCGACATATCTTAAGATTAAAGAAGTTATTATGGGCGTCTCACTGTCGACGGGTACAACACTGAGCTACGCTTACTTAGCAAACACATGATTTTTAAAATGCAGAAATAGAAAAAAAACACATGAATTGATTGTCACATGCTATGCAATACTACATGATTACAAAATAGAGGAACACCACAGATAATGCCGTTTGATGGTTCACAGGGATTGAAACACAAGAATTTTGCAAGAAACCATATGTGGAAGAGAGATAGAGAGAATGTGCATTGAACTAGCAAAGGAAAATAAAATATAAGACGTGAGATCATGTTAAATTTCCTAATAGGATTTGCAATCCATAGGAATTTTTAAATCCTATTTCTTTGATCGAAAGGGTGTTATATAGAAATTCTTTCCTAAAGGATTAACTACAACCCTCCAAAATTCCTTTGATTTTCATTCAAGAACTTAGCTTAGTCCAGGAATGGTTGCCTTGTCACTTATGCTGAAGTTTTATGTAAACATATTGTTCCTAACTTAAAACACAAATGAGGAGACCTGAGTGAGGATGTACTTAAACATACCTTGCTAGGCAATTTCCATGCAAAATCTTAACAAAACGGTTTTGAGTCCAAGGAATTATCATGTGATTTCACTCTGTGAGTGAGTCTCTGAGTATGATCAACAATTGCTGCCTCATATCGCTCTAGTTTCCTACTTAGGGGTATGACTCACCCACACGAGCTTCGTGTTGATACCTCAACTTCTTTCCGTTGGTTTCACATCGCCATCGCTTCTCAGGCACGGGCTAAATGAACCGAGGGCTCAACGACGGCGACCTAAACTGTGAGGTGTAATACTCTACTCCCGGTTTCATCGTCGTGGGATTTTTGTTTTTCATAAAAGTTTCTTTCAAAAGGGCTAAAATGAAATTACAATGTCACAATCAGCACACTTGCACCACAGTTGCCGGACAGTGCGCTGCACCGGAGGAGGCTGATGGCGATGCCGTCGCTGATAACTTGTGACCTTGATGTGTACATGTCGGCCCTCGAGTCTAATTGACCGGCAGCTAAGCTTGTTGGCTACTAGTAGTAGTAGTAGTACTGGTGCTTTCTCCTTTTTCTCATGCTTACTTACAACCTAATTATTGGTTGGCTAAAAGCTGATTATATGCTAAAACGATTTATTAACGAATAAAAAATATTGTTTTAGTAGAATTTTTATATGTGTGTGTTTTTAGCGGCTTAGATAGTAATGCTGAAAAAGAAACCACGTTAAAAATACTTTAGAATTATAATTTCAAAATTAAGATTTAAAATTTAAGTTTTGAACAGCGACTGATTCTTATATAGAGCAAATGATGAGGTTCTGAAGCATTGACACGTATTGTCATTAGGACACCAGAGCGCATTAGTTTGGTATTAGCTCAGCTGTAACAAGTTTTGTTGTTTTGCACAATTGCACTTAGGCTTGTACAGCTACCATGCATGCATGGTACCACACTACCTGTCAGATATGTGCTAAAAACATAAATATGCCACGCATAAAGCTAGCTCCTCCAACATCAGTATATATGATATGAAATTACAGATCAATGACAAATTGGTCATGCATTATCGATCGGTAGTCAGTTCAGTCAGTTATGCTTTTGTGTGGTTCAGAATAGAGTTTGGTGTGAGTCTATCCACCCTACATCTTGCAAGTTGCAAGTGGGCTTAGATTTGTGGTGTAAAGATGGTCCATGGTAGTATAGTATGTATCTTTAGTTCTGGATTTCTCCCTTTTGTTTTTTAAAGGAAACTGTCTATTATGTTAAGTTCGTTGTGCTTGAGAAAAATGCATATACAATTAAATTTAGAGTAAAATACATGGCCGATTCTTAAACTTGTGGTGTGGTGTCACTTAGGTCCGTGAACTTGAAAATTGCACGATTAGATCCGTAAACTTGATTAAATGTACCACCCCCGGTCCAATCGTCATTTGACCACGTTTGACTGCCAACGTGGCATGCCACGTAGGCAACACTTTTATTCTCAACCCCCTCCACATATACCTTCGCACATAACTTGCCCTGACCAGTGTGCATTTCAACCCAAATCCCTCAAAATATCCCTAAATCGGCTAGGGTTTCGACGGTGAGTTTAGCGGAAGGAGGTCGAGAGGTAGCGGCTGTGGCGGCCTCGGCGGTGAGATTAGCGGCAGGAGGCAGCGCAGTGCAGCGGGAAGCTGCGCAATTCGGCTTGCACGCTAGGCATCCCGATGGATTGTCTAAGCTCGTCCTTGTCTTGAAGTCGCCGGAAGAAGGTGTTGTTGATCAAGTGCCAGTTGCGTAAGGATAAGATCATTTTGGAGTGCAGAGCAATGTCAATTTCTAATCGGGACTGCATTTTCTATACATGCAAGGAGAAGAATGAGAGAGAAGAACAATTTGAAAATTATTTTTGGGGGATTCTGGTGTCGCTATATAGCTACAAGGAGATATATGCGACATGTTGTGATGTAGAGGAGGCTGAGAGTAAAATTGTTGCCTGCGTGGCATGCCATGTTGACGGTCAAACGCAGTCAAAGGATATTTGGACCAGGGTGGTACATTAAACCAAGTTCACGGATCTAAACGTGCAATTTTCAAGTTTACAGACCTAAGTGACACCACGACACAAGTTTAGGGGCCGGCCATATATTTTACTCTTAAATTTATATGGAGATAAATAAAGAAATTTAATTATATGCTGCATTAGCTGTTTGCACATGTGAATATATTTTACATGCAAAACTTTGATCTTTTTTCAAAAAATATATTATGAAACGAAAATTCGTTCGATAAGTCTATATATGTTTGATGTTTCATTACCTTTAATGCTACTAGTTACCTCTTACCTGCGGTACATTGCAACGGGACATAATCCGATAAACTTGGTTTAATTTTTCTCTTCTCCCGTATTTTTCTCTCAGTTGATCAATTGTCTGGTACACCAGTTTTTTAGAGCGGCTTTTTATATGTGGGATTAGGGTGGAATTCCACCTATATGAGGTTGCCACTAACCATTTCTTAATTCACGATCACTTTATTTGTAATTAATCTAGAAAATCCTAAAATGCAACAAGCTTATGAATTTTCTCCAAAGCTTGATGGAATTAATATAGCTAGCTCGCTACCAATTGAACTATTGAAGGACGGCGAGCCATCTGATTCACTCTAGAGACATACCTATCTACCAGCTCACAGAGATCTCGACAACTCCTCAAATATATGCTTTCTCATCTAATTCAGGCCATCTATTAATTGGCCACTTGAGAGAGATGACATAGCTAGCTAGTATCTCACATGATCTTAAGTCTCAACAACAACTGGAATATGCTTTGTGAGCTACTCCCTCTGTTCTATGTTACAGGTGTATTTGGAGAGCTTTAGATTCGAAGAAACAATTGATGGGAATCCTGTTAGTAAGAATTTGAAGAAGAAAAAAAAATCAGTTTCAGGTTTCTAGTTTATTTTCATAATCCTACAACTATAACTTTTTAGAATCTGAAAAAAAAAACTATACTGTTTGGATGAGCTTTTAATTCTAGAGGAAGCTACAGCTATCAAAAGTTTCCCCAAACAGGTCATATAAGATTTTTAAGTTTATCATAAGTATTTTTTTTCGAAGTTTAATCAAAATTTATAGAAAAACATAGCAACATCTGTAGCTCCAAATTAATTTCATTAAATCTATCGTTGCATAATTTTTTAAGTATATTTGTTTTGTGTTGAAGATATGTTACAACATTCTTCTATATATAAACTGATCAAACTTCAATAAATTTAACTTAGAACAAACCTAAAATATCTAGAGCCATTGTCCCTTGTTTTCTCTCGTCGAGTGACGTCTAGCTAAGGTCCGAGAAACAAGAAACGAGTGAGTGTACCATGTATGTGCCCATGCCATGAGTTGTTGGAAAGAGTCTCACAAAAAAGACAAGGAACTTTACCTAGTCATATGCCAAATAATTACAAAAGATGTCTCTAGTGTCCAGTTGAACATAAATAGCTAGCCCTACTGGATAAAGGGGATATGATCCTGCACATTGGATTGCAACAATCCATGTGGCGGTTTTGTTCTTCCGGTGATCTCTGCAAGAAAACAATAATGCCAACGGTGTCGAACGACACTGAAACCATTGTGCTTATGAGATCTCTCCCGTTTCCAAGCCCATGGTTTGGAGTAGCCTCCAACCAACAGGAATGTGACTTGTTGGTGTACGTATGCAATATATGTGTGCAACAATCTGCCAAAGAGGGCAGATACAATGATAGATTGATATGGTACAAGTGTCCACATGCATCCATGTAAATTTTTGTATGTATATATGCTGATGCAAGGACCGAATCCAGGCTAATGATGGTGATGATGGAGGTAATCACGCAACTAGGCTATCAACTAGCTATTTAATCTCTGTCTAATCTGGGATTGATTAGAAAAAGGGAAGGATGATATATTTGTTATTGTTTATAGAATTTAGGGCGTGATCTAGCTTAATGATTGATATGGACAGAAAAAAATGATCGTATGAATAGATTAAATATTGTAGAGCTAATTGATAGCTTGAAAAACGTTATGTAAGTAATGTTGATGTAGGAAGTTTTTAGAGATAACTTTATTCATTTATTTTTTTTTAAATGAACAGAACAAAAGGTAACTTTAGAAACTTGGCACGAATAGCCCATACCTTCATTTTAACTATTTAGAACTCGCCTAGCAGTAAGACTAGGAGCAGGTATGGTGTTTTTGTTGTAGTCTTGTCATTTTGATGAACTAATTTGTTGACGCCAATAGGCCGGATAGATAACAATATACAAAGAAGTAGAGAAAAATTTCTACTCCCTTCGTTCCTAAAATAGACGTTTCTAGATTGTTTAGTAAATATTGAACATAAGGAAGCAAGATTTCCTTTCAGTCAATAAATGTGCACAACATGTGGCTATGTTAGGCAAATCCAAGAAATGCTTTGTTCAAATAGATGCATAATAGAGCTACAAATTTTTACATGGAAAATCTTTACGAGAAAAAACTACAGGCACAAACTGGCAATTATCAGTATTGAGGAATTAATTATAATGCAAGCTAGGGAATAAATCATCATCTCACCCTTCCTGTATTTCTAGTAGGAAAAACTTTGAGTCCTATTGAAACTATAATTAATCCGAATATATAGTAAGCTGAAATATTCATATCACACTATTTAACATAAATGCTTATATAATATATATAATTTAAATTATTGAAATAATTATATTTGAAAATGGATGGCGATTATTGCACCATACAGCATGAGGATGGATCAACAGTAGTAGTCAAATTTAAACACAATGTGGTGGCCGTAACTATCACAAGACGGACAGACAGTACAGTACCGAAACTGAGCATTCCTTTCAGTCCTTACTAACCATAGACCATTCCCACATGTGCTGTTGTAATGTTTTATTTCCTCAATAATAATTGAAGAAAGTGATATATATACATATATATGTGGTGTTTTTGGTCTAAATGTTTACACGTAGTAGTCCCCGTTGGCGTTGAGTGTAATATTATTAATGTTTGTTGGCATGCATGAAAATATTGTTGCTATCTAGAGAAGAAATTTCACATGCATGTGCGTGATGAATCAATAATGGTGAGAAGTGCACATGCTTATATATGTCGATCGATCGAGTCGACAAGATGAAATAACAGCATATGCAACATGCATGTAACCACACGAGTCCGTTTCTCACGCTCACTATCAAAGGGACACATCTGCAGTACCCGGCTTGTGACAGATGTACTTAGGGCCCATTCGAGAAGTCAGTTTGTGGAGGCTTTTTCGCGCAATGGAAAATGAGAAAACCCTTTGTACATGATTAATTGAATATTAGCTATTATAAACTTAAAAAATATTTTTATTATTTTAAAAACATTTATATAGATTTTATTTTCACGGAATGTACCATTCGAGAAGCGTGCTAACATAAAAAAGTTTGTGCTTTTGAGTTGAAAAAAGAACTCAGTTTTATTGGTAGATTGGGAGCAGGGGTAGTACATGCCAGTTGCAACTTGCAACCAAGAAAACTGAGCCAAATTCAGTGGCAAACGTTCACATCTGACATCTCTTTATCAATCAATTTCGTTTTCCATTCGTTTAATGGGAAAAGTAGTAATATAGCAGACGATAAAAGCGCGCGCGTGCCCACACACACACAGATATATATATCACCTCATCAGCATATGCATGATTATCTGCCTCATGAGAATTATAGCGTTCCGGTTTTAATTCCGTACCATCTAGTACGTAGCTGCTAATTAATGGTTTTTCTCTATAAATTCTTTATAAAAATATATACAAACATACATCTTTAGAAAAATATTTTTTACGGACAGCTAAAATAGATTTGGAGAGAATTAAGGCAGGATCAACTGTCTCTAATGAAAACAGGAGCGGCACCTACATTAGATCTCTATGGAGAGAAGGGAAGAGAGAAGAGGTAATAAGAGTAGGAGGCTGGAGAAGGAAGAAAAATATGAGCCTCCCTAAACGAAAAGGCTTTAAAAAATGTTTTCCCATAGCAGATAAACTAGATGTTGTCTGGATTTTCTCATGTATTCATATCATGTCGTTGCATTTAAGTCTAAACTAAAGGACGTGTCGTCAGACATACATGTGCGCGAGTTGCCTGTCACCGGGGATTTTTTTTTTTTGGAGGGGGTAGCAAGTAGCTAGGCGATGCACACTGTCGATCGTGGCGCGGCCGGACGGACCACCGGCAAAGATGGAGCCTTGGATGGATGGCCGGCCGGACAAAGAAAAACCGTGTGTTATGGATGCGTGGTTGGCTATCGTACAAATACAACAACATCCTGCTGTCACTTTGCCTGGTACGTACGGCGGCCAAGAAAACAGCGAAACGGAACGGAATTTTCTGCCGCCCTGGACCAGGAGGACCACGCGTACGTACGGCGTCGTCGTCGTCGTCGATGATCGACGAGAAAAGGTAGCCGATCGATGGCTAAGGCCCTATTTGGATCGGGACTAAATTTTAGTTATTATCACATCGGATGTTTGACACTAAATAGAAGTATTAAACGTAGATTAATGATAAAAACTTATTTTATAATCCTTGACTAATTCACGAGACGAATCTATTGAGTCTAATTAATCCATGATTAGCATATGTGATGCTACAGCAAACATATGCTAATTATGGATTAATTAGGCTTAAAAATTTATCTCGCAAATTAGCTCTTATTTATGCAATTAATTAGTTTTATTATTAGTCTACGTTTAATACTTCTAATTAGTGCCAAATTAATATTTGATATGACAAGCACTAAAATTTAGTCTCTAGATCCAAACACCACCTGAGTAAGGGATTGATGCATGTATGTCCGAGCATTCACACGACCAACATATATAAAAAAATATTTTCTAAAGAAACTAAATATAGAAAAGAAATATCATTAATTTTTTTTAGAAAAGAGAGCATACATTAAGTTATGATCGATTACAATCTTACAAAAGACGAAGCTGCTTAATTAAATAATACACGTTGGATGGTGCATCCTCTCGCCACACGGGCGGAGTGAGATGTACCAAATGTTTAGCAAAGTTAGCAAGTTCATCAGCTACCTTATGGCACGCCTGCATATCAGGAAGAAGACCCATGTGAGGCCCTTTGTCTCTGGGATGAGGGAGCTCAGCTTGATATGTTGCCCATCCTCGATAGTAACAAGTCGGCAACCGAGGAGCAATCGAGCTGACTACTGGGATGCTGGTGTGTTCTACATATGCTCCCCTTTTTCAACTTCTACTCCCTTTTTCTTCGAGAACTCTTTTCTCACACTGGTAAAAAGTGTTACTTTTTTTTAAAAAAAAATCTATAGAAAAGTTGCATTAAAAATTAATACTTCCGTTTTGCGTATTAGGATGGATGGATTCCGAACCCATAGGTTCAAATGGACCCTAATATACTCCGCCGCCAGCTTCAACCCTTCTTTGCAAGCCATAGCCTCCACATCCTTCGCCGCAGCACTAATATCTATTGGGAACAAAACTGAAATCCACACTAAAGGCATGCTCATGCCTGCTATATGAATTAGCTAGATAACCAGATTTTTTTTTACTTTCTGTAGATCTTCAAAAAAACATTGAAAGTTATATATTTCAAAGTAAATAATGTGTATAAAAGTGTGTTCTGAATTGTAATTGAAGCAAAGAAAAATTATTTTAAAGTCACATCCGTGTTGCTCCTATGTAACAGGAACATGGGTGTGTTAGAAGGCACACTCATGGTGAGTATGGTGATGTGTGCGCGCGCCATTCTTGTACTAAAGAATATAATGTTGTAAAGTATTTTGAAATATAAAAATGAAGGTAGAAGAGAATTTGTATTAATATAGTTTATCCACTATTAATTTGAGGGAAGTAAAGTTAAAGATGTCAGGGTTATGGATAAGGCATACCTCCTATCCTACGACCTATAGAATATACGGATATGGCATACTTTCACGTATACGAATTATCCCCGTAAACGCTATTGGAATCTGTTACAAATTATGAAAGATATCTCCTCGAGTCAAGTGATTTCCAAAGTCCTACTTGGAAGAGATAGAGTTTCTGTTGTACCATGCAAGATCCAATGTCTCTAGGTCTTACTTGGGGTCAAGATAGTCCACGGTATAAAAGGGACCCCTAGGGAGGGGTGTAAAGCATCGAATCTCATCGCCAACACACCCACCATAGTTTACGAAGCCGGAGTACGCGGAGCCAAGTCGCCGGAAAATCTTGCGAGTACATCGACTACGATCTTGTCGGTATCATCGAGTTCGTCTACTTCCTTTGTAATCTGTGGTTTTCCATCATCAATCCCATATAAACTGGAGTAGGGCTATTACTTGATAAGGGGCCTGAACCAGTATAATCCTTGTCTTCTGTTTGCTTGATGTCGTATTACGTAGATCCTCGTTCCAACGTACCATAATATTCTAATCATCCGGTCTACGAGTATCACTCGTCGACAAAAGAGGCTGAATTTATACTATTTACATTATTAAATATTATAATCACTATTGTTTTGTGCTAATAAAGGGAAGGAAAGTTAAAAGAGGACGTTTTGTATCCATTTATATTAAATATTGTAGCCATTATTGATTTGTGCTAATAAAAGGAAGGAAGGTTAAGGAGGGTGAATTTGTATTAATATAGTTTAATCACAATATTATTTTGGGCAAATAGAGGAATTAAAGTTAAAAAGGACACATTTGTACCCATTTATAATAAATATTGTAGCCACTATTGATTTGTGTTAATGAAGTGGAGGAAAGTTAATGATGGTGAATTTGTACCAATTTAGTGATTTGTATAAATATAGTTTATCCACTATTATTTTGTGCTGATAGAGGGAAGGAAAGTTAAAAGAGGTGAATTTATACCCATTTATATTAAATATTGTAGCCACTATAAATTTGTACCAATTTTGCAATTTGGCTATTTGCATTAATGTAGTTTATCCCCTATTAGTTTGTGCTAATAGAGGGAAGGAAGTTAATGATGGTGAATTTGTACCATTTATATAGAACTTCTGTTCCAAAATAAGTTTATATTTGGCTTCTTCAGTTCGTCCCAAAATAAATTTATTTTTAAGCAATTATTGCATTGGGATTTGTAAAAATAGAATATATATATATATATACATCGGAGTAGTTAAAGAGAGAAACAATTGCATTGCGATTTGATAAAGTGAGAGTATTTTTAGCTCTTTTTTTATATTTTATATTGGTATGTATATGATGGATGAAAAAGAACTTATTTTGGATGAAGGGAGTAGTATATTGTAGTCACTATCAACGTGTACTGATTGAGGGAAGACAAGTAATTTGGAAGGTGCATTCATATCAATTCATATATTAATATAGTGTTGCGCTTATAATTTGCGTTTATAATTGTCTGACGGTTGTTGACAATCAAATCGATGGCATTGGCTTTAGAGTCGACTGTGTTGCCAACTTTTTCGGAGGTATTGCTTCATCCCAAAATATAAAAAACTAGTACCAGATTAGATATTCTATAGTACTACGAATCTGATTATGTTGTCTGTCAAGATTCGTAGTACTATAAAATATTTAATATGATCTTAGATTTTTATATTTTAAAATAAAGGGATCGAGTAATGAAGGAACAAAGATGCATGGTAGTTGGCAATATTTGTCCATTCCACATTCCGGAGATAGCCAAACATTATGGTTAGGCTCATTTGCTCGCATCTCTAGGCTCTAGGTATGTTTTAAGATGTGGAAAAAATAATTTTCCTCTTCTATTCCTTAATATAATTTACCCAGTTTCGAGAAAAAGAAAAGCACCAACAAAGTAAAGGAAAGTTAACGAGGTTGAAGTATCATCTGTTAACCATTGATCTCACAACAATAGCATGTTTCATCCCAAAAACCAGCTCGGAAGCAATATTTAGCAGCTATAAGTTGTACTCTGATTTTTTAGCACACACTTTGGACCCAGCTCAGCATGCAAAAATCGCTGGGACATAGCTGTGTACGCGCAAAAAATAGAAAAAACAAAACACACAATAAAAGAAATATAGAGAGGCAAAGCTAGGCTGCCGGGAAAACGTTGTTAAATGTTTAGCGCACGTGTCCCATGTGCGCCTTCCTCGTCCACACGCATTATATATAGCCATCGCCTCCTCCTTGACTCCTCCCCACCCAAGCTCACACATCTCCCTCTCTCCCTCTTCTTCTCCTCCTCTCGCCATGGATGCCACCACCACCGTGTCCATGGAGATGGAGTTGCCGTGGGGCGCGCGGTGCGCGGGGCTCGCCTTCTTCGCGTTCTCGGTGTGCCTGGCGGCGCTCGGCGTCGTGCTCCTGGTGGCGAGGCGGTGGCCGTGGTGCAGCTGCCATGTGTGCCGCGCCTACCTGACGGGGTCGTGGGCGAGGGAGTTCACCAACCTCGGCGACTGGTACGCGCACCTGCTCCGCCGCTCGCCGACGGGCACCGTCCACGTCCACGTCCTCGGCTGCACCGTCACGGCGAACCCGGCGAACGTCGAGCACATGCTCAGGACGCGGTTCGACAACTTCCCCAAGGGGAGGCCCTTCGCCGCGCTCCTCGGCGACCTCCTCGGCGACGGCATCTTCAACGTCGACGGCCACGCGTGGCGCCACCAGCGGAAGATGGCCAGCCTCGAGCTCGGCAGCGTCGCCGTGCGCTCCTACGCCTACAAGATCATCGCCCAGGAGGTGGAGGCCCGCCTCATGCCGGTGCTCGCCGACGCCGCCGACCGGGGCGCCGTGCTCGATCTGCAGGACGTGTTCCGCCGCTTCGCCTTCGACAACATCTGCAAGATCTCCTTCGGCCTCGACCCCGGCTGCCTCGACCGGGAAATGCCCGTGTCCGAGCTCGCCGACGCGTTCGACGCCGCGTCGCGCCTCTCCGCCATGCGTGGCGCAGCGGCGTCGCCGTTGCTGTGGAGGGCGAAGCGGTTCCTCAACGTCGGGTCGGAGAGGGAGCTCAGGAAGGCCATCAAGGTCGTCGACGAGCTCGCGGCGGCGATGATCCGGGAGCGCCAGAAGCTGGGCGTCGGCAGCAGCCACGACCTCCTGTCGCGGTTCATGGCCTCCACCGGCGTCGACGACGCCGCCGCGGACGACAAGTTCCTCCGCGACATCGTCGTCAGCTTCCTCCTCGCCGGGCGGGACACGGTGTCCACCGCGCTCACCACGCTGTTCATGCTCCTGTCCAAGAACCCCGAAGTCGCCGCCGCCATGCGCGCGGAGGCGGAGGCCGGCGACGGCGGCGAGACGGGCGCCGCCATCACCTACGAGCACCTCAAGGGCCTCCACTACACCCACGCCGTGCTGCACGAGAACATGAGGCTGTTCCCGCCGGTGCAGTTCGACTCCAAGTTCTGCGCCGCCGCCGACGTGCTCCCCGACGGAACCTACGTCGGCGGCGACGCGCGCGTCATGTACCACCCCTACGCCATGGGGCGGATGCCGCACATCTGGGGCGCCGACTACGCCGCGTTCCGGCCGGCGCGGTGGCTCACCGGCCCCGGCGCGTCGTTCGTCCCGGCGAACCCGTACAAGTACCCGGTGTTCCAGGCCGGCCAACGCGTGTGCCTCGGCAAGGAGCTCGCCGTCACCGAGATGAAGGCGGCCAGCGTCGCCGTCGTGAGGGCGTTCGACGTCGAGGTCGTCGGCGAGAATGGCCGGAGCGGCGGCGCCGCCGCCGCGCCACGGTTCGTGCCGGGGCTCACCGCGTCGATCAGTGGCGGGCTCCAAGTGAGAGTCAGGCGCCGCGTTCACACTTAGACAGCTAGGAGACTTCACTTCTACTGCAACAACAAACTGAAACAAGTTATTACAGGCTTGTACATAGAAAAATAGGAGAAATTAATTAGTAGGGAAATTTGGGTTTCTAATGAGACAAAACAGAAAATTCAGATATTGATTCGTGTTCGTCATGGTTTCCTCGTATGGTGATCATTCTGCAATTGGACATTGTTAGTTGAAATCACAAATCGGGTAATCGAAAACAAAAGAAAAAACATACAAAATTGGGTAACTGGAGTAGATGGTATGTTGTTGTCACTAATATGAAAACACCATAATATCTGAAAGATATTCCGTCGGACAGGCTTTGTTGCATCTGATTTGGCACATTGTTGTTCCAGTACAATGACACATCACTGATATTGTTATTGACTAGTACTACCTCCGTTTCAGGTTATGAGACTTTCTAGGGTTGCCCATATTCATATAGATGTTAAAGAATCTAGGCACACGTATATGTCAAGATTCATTAACACATATATGAATATGGACAATGCTAGAAAGTCTTATAATATGAAATGGAGGAAGTAATACAAATTTTGTTTCTTTTCATCTAAAAACAAAGTATTTTTTACAACTAGTACTGTCAGTTTGCAGGTTCCCTTCCCTGTTTTTACTTCTGGTTAGACCAGCTTAGGTTAATTTTCCTGCAAAATCACATTTCCTTGTAAGCATTACTATTACAGAAGATATTCGTCGGAACTAAATATAGAATGAATGTATCCAATGTACCACATTTAATTTGCAGCAGTAATATGAAGGTTTGCCTTCAATGCATATCAAAATGTGGAAAATTTCTGAAAATGTGCAGACCAGTGCAATTACTGCAGTTAATAAGCCTCAATTTCAGGTATACTCAACCAATATCACTTTTATTGGCATAATCTCTTGACCTGGGCATTCCCAAATTATCAGTGTCATTGACTCAAGTCTCATGCTTTCGCACGGAGAGTCATAGCAGAATACAGGCATAAACTCACAACAATTCCCAGAATCCCAGTATTGCCAACTACTGCCATGCTCCTGCGTTGGAATGGGATTGAAATTATTGGGTTTAGTTTTTTTCTAACCATTTTTTCGGGTTGATTTTTCGCGCCGAAACACTGGTTTTTAGGTGGAATTGTTTTTTTAAGGTGGGTGGGGGGAGGAGGAGAACTGTGTTGGTTAACTGTACTACACCAGAAGCAACTGGGAACCTATCTTCTTACTGGAGTACCATGATTTTGCTCATGTCTCATGGTATTGATAGAAGAGATGAAGATAGTGAAAAAGACAGATTCCTACATTTCCTGTATTTGTCTCCATCTCTGAGTCTGAAGAAATGCAATGTTTGACAGTGCTCATCAGACGATTGTTTTTTTTTTTAAACGAACCGCACAAGACAGTGCGAGTTTCATGTATTGATAAAGCAGGAGAAAAATACAAGTTATAGCCCTGGAGGACTATAGCCCAGAAAGGAAAAAACAACCACACCACGCGCCTACAACCACAAACGCTGCAAGAGCGAAACAGAAAATCTTCGAGACGACGCCTCTAAGAAGGAAACGACACCAAGGATGCCGCCGTCTGTGATTTTTGTGCTGTTGTGAACTTCAGAACTTGCACTTTTGTAACTTTATCTTATCTTTTCTCCTTTCCCGGTTGAAGAATAGTCGCAACACGAAAGAAGAATTCAGTTAGTGATTCTGGTGGAGAAGCAAAGGAAAGACCTTGAACGTGATGAAATAGATAGTGTCCAATTCCAAAGGATCAAAGATGATATATGCCGTTTCTGATGTATCCTACGCTATCCTCATCGAAATCTGCATTTCCATCGCCCCTCTTTTCCAGCGTCATTTTCAGCTATCCATGATCCCCAAACAATATATATAGCCAGGTTCACCGATTACTAGTTCATCTATAAATTCTAGGGAGAACTTTTGCTGGCATTGATCATCTACCTTGAAAATACATTTGGGGAGAGTCTGTTCATATTTTGACAATTGTTCTTTAATCTTTATCAACTGTGTTGCTCACGCAAAGACCGGGAATACTCATTTGAGTTTAGTAAAATGCTTCATTTATCCTAAAAAAAATACGTCACCCTTTGACGTTATCTTCCGTTTTGGACGTCGGTCACCGACGGCGATGGGAGCGAAATTCGATCAACAAAGACCGATCGCTGATTTCAGACATTCTGCTTTTCTTTGGTTTGAAGAAGACAGGGATTACATACAACCAGAGATGGAAATGTCTATGTTTATGTTTATTGTGGTGTACTAAGTAGGAATCTTGTTTTTAATCAAACTGTAATTTTATAATACACAGCTGTTTGTCCTGCATTCGCTGCAATAATTGGTTATAGCATCTTTGAAGCAAAAGGACAGAACGAATTCCATTATCTTTAAAAAGACCGCGTCACTCACAATTTGTCACCTGCATAAAAACCTAATATCTCCATTACTAGAAGTACATTACTGTACTTAATTCCGACATAATGAATCATGGATGTAATAATTGAAACATGATGCAGACAGCACGTTAGTATTATCTTGACCCTGATTCTGATCCTAGTCGATGCATAATGCCATAATGCACAACTCATTAATCGCAACGTGCGATGCGTGATCAGCGTCTTGTCATCGCCAGTACGACAAGGATCCACAAGAAATTTGGTTGGGCCACAAATGCTGTCAAGAATCCACACAAATATGGATAAGGAATTCACTAGTGGTTTCAGAACAAGTCCAAATATGATAGTACTTATTTGGTATCTGTTCCTGATAAAAAGAACTGGATAGTTGCTCATGCTTCTCTCTCCTTTTGTGTCCAATCACATACTCACAAGAAGAAAAAGATACTACTGAACAGACTGAACCTGAGCAAGAAATTGTTTGTTTCCCCTATAGCTGAACGGCTTATCAGTGAGAAAAAGGTTATGGATAAAAGTTTTATATATCTTAACGGTTTAAAAATAAATGCTAAAAAATAAATTACAATGAAAAAAACTAACTTTAAAATTAATTTTTAAAATTTAAATTTTGCCAGCAGCTTATATAAGATGAAAAGGGCTCCTCTGCTAGAGATGACTGAACAGCTCGTTCACAATTCCTTTCAGACAAAGGCAGCCGTGGTTTTGAAGGGCTCCTCAAGATTTGTTTTGCGATTCCCAAACATTGTCGATTAATTACTGCAAATTTCACTCAAACAATGCGTCTTTCTCATCAAACCGAGATAGGGCTGCTGTTGTTTTCATAATGCAGAGACGTCCTGGCCTGCAAAACGATGAGTGGATATTTCTGTTGTTATATATACTATATATCTACCTCTTGCATGTGCCAAGATGCCAATGGAGGAAGATGCAAACGATTTACAAGAATAACTAACTACTGGCAACTCGAATTGAGCGTAAATTGCAATAGAAATAGGCGTGTAGATGGTTGACTAAAACACTAGCAGGGGTAGATCCCTATAGAATGACTAGATCATGAGTGATGTGGTCGGTCAATTGCAGCGTCTTATCCAGGATCACCCAATTACATTTCTGTATTTTTATTAGCAAAGTTAATTTACATAGCCCAAGAACAGATCAGCCAATGATCGGTAGACACATGCTCCGATGATTTTATCTCTAGTCGTGTGCTTGTTAAGCGCATCGGCCATTACATTCTTTGTCAAGCTGACAGCCTGACACTGAACACTACACAAGAACTTGAATTCTTGTAGCTCTTGTGTTCCACTCTGTCAGAATCCCGATTCGTATCCTAGTATCTTATGATACTACGATCCTATCAAGCCGAAACGATACTAATCCCACCTAGTATCTTAATTTTCATAGTATTTTGATTCTACTATTCATTACTACACGATCCTACAAAATCTTAGGTGGTATTCCGATCCTACGATCCCTACGATACTACAAAATATTATTTAAAATAACATGGTTTGGAAATAATGTAAATAAATATGCTCAATTTTATATAAAAATCAGTTAAATATATCAAAACCAGCGTGGTTTCTCTTGATAAATGTCTCTATTTGCATGACATATATCATTACTACATTTATTTTATATAGAATGGCTATATATAATTAATATAAATATTAATTAAACTTAAAAAAAATATCATAGTATCCCGATACTACGATTCGATCCTACGATACGATATTACTTTGAGCAAAACGATACTACTTAGTATCCTGATCCTGACAACCTTGGTTCCACTCCTGGGCTACTCTATTCAGCTATTGTCGGTTATGCATTAATTTGGCTTTGTGCTCAGCATGCATGATATGTTTGTAGGTCTGGCGGTGTTCGATCTCGCATAGTGATGGTAGGTGTGGTGATAGTTTTTTAAGTGTGTGTAAGGCTTGAATCTTTGGACACATGCATGAAACATTAAATATAGATAAAAATAAAAACTAATTGTACAGTTTGCATGAAAATCGCAAGATGAATCCTTTGAGCCTAATTAGTCCATGATTAGTTATAAATGCTACGGTAACCCAAATATGCTAATGATAGCTTAATTAGGCTCAAAAAATTCATCTCACGGTTTCTATGCGAGTTATGAAATTAGTTTTTTCATTCGTGTCCAAAAATATCTTCCAACATTCGGTCAAACATATGATGTGACACCTAAAAATTTTCTTTTCGTAAGCTAAAAGCATTGTTGGTGTGTGATGGTGATTTTGTCTTTTTCTAATTCTAGTCCTATAGGACGGTAGTCTTGTCATTTTTTTCCTACTATATCATTTTTTTGGCACTATCCGATGTTATTTGTTTTTTAAAAAGCATGCATGATACGTAGTTCTCCTTCTAGACAATAGCTACCATGTTTTTAGTATTTAATTGGGATATATTTGAAATTATAGGTCAGATTTCTCTCAAAAGTACTACCATTAGAAAAAAAATAACATATAATTTGTTGGGGTGAATAAATATGTAATAATAGAAACTGGTGGTTATAGTTGTATTTTATAAGTGGGGTCAAATGGTCAATATCCAAAACATGAACAGCATGTATTTATGCCCGGAGAGACTAGTAGCTACTACTATGTTCTTAAAAAAAAGACAAAACCTTAGCTACGAATATAGACATAGCTATGAACCCTAGCTAGGATTGAGTTTTTTTTTTTTTGAACGGAGGTGGTAGATGATATATAAAAAGTAAGTTTTTTTTAAGATAGAATAAATCTTGGCCTTAGGAAGAAAGTAAGTGGCTAGATGATAGGAACAAAGTGTCATACTGCTCATTTGGACGGCACCGAGAAGAGAAATGGAGGCCGTGTTAGTGTCTCCTTTTGCTTCGCATTCAGGCCACCACTTCAATCTTGAGGTGGACATGCTCAGTTAAAGGAAATTTTCTAGCCACAATTTGAAACGGATGGCTGCATGCATATGCAATGAGGCTCAATTGAGGAGTTGTGAACGTATCCAACTCCATGACCGTAATAGTTCAGAAAAAAGGAGATGAAAAACATGGGCTAAATCCTTTCTTGTCATACTTCTGTGCACGAAATGGATAAGAACTTCGGGGCAGCTAACCAGAGTTATGGCAAAGCTAGCACACATATGCCAATGCAGCCAAAGTGCCAGGTGATCAAAGAGGCTTTCATTTTCTTTGACATTCCGTGGAACAATCAAAACCAGTCGATTTGATAGTTTAGCGGTATTAGTTTTTTTAGCACGTTTCAGGCATATATACATCAGTTTACCATCCAGCTGAATCACTTCAGGAAAGAGATAGTGAAGCTACTAAATCACTTCAGAACAGTTCCAAAATTCAGCATCACTTTAAATGTCAAGCATTACAGCTGACGAATTGGAGATGAAGACAAATACATGAGTTCTGCAGAGTCAGTGAGGTAGGTGTTCATGAAAATTGAGTAGCCAAGAATCTGCGCATAGACTGTGGAAACAGATAGCCGTGATGAAGCACTGTAACCTATACTACAGCAACTAAAAATGCCCATGTATGGAGCAGTTTCAGTCTGAAATGGCGGCTTTAACAGTAATGTAATTTGCCTTCGAATTTTCTAAGATAAGGATTCGTGTGAATTACTCCCTCCTTTTCAGGTTATAAAACGTTTTGACTTTTGTCAAAGTCAAATTGCTTTAAGTTTAACCAAATCTATAGAAAAAAGTAGTAATATTTTTAACCCAAAATAAATTTATTATAAAAATATATCTAATTATTGATTTGATGACACTAATTTAGTATTATAAATATTACTATATTTATGTATAAACTTATTCAAAATTAAAACAATTTAACTTTGACTAAATTCAAAACGTCTTATGCAAGAACAAAAGTATATCTCATCCTCCCCGGCTCATATGCAACATGGTGTCCGTATTCCAAAAGTAAAATTTAAAAGTTAATTATGCTATCGACCTTTCAGTTTTACGCTACCGTTTAATTATCAGTCTTATTAAAATATTAATATAGATATAAAAAAAACATGAGAACTTACCTCAGCAGATCCGCACCTGTTGGTAGCGATCGGTCGATGCCGCGAAGCGGGCTATTTTTTCCCCCCCACGTACTTCGTGTGCGCCACACGCACGCACGCTCGATCGATCACTATCTCTCTTTCTCTTTCTTCGTGTCGTCGACTTGGCATGCAGCCGTCGCGTACGGCTACAGCTCGACGGCGACCCACCGGAGCTGGCTGCCCATCCGGCATCCACTCCATCGCCGCCGATGCTCAGATCGCTACTCGTCGCGGGATGAGCAAGATAACGACGAGCGAAATCCAGCTGGACTGGACGGCGAGTCAATAATATGCTTGAGAAGAGACAGTTGTATTGTGTTGTGTGGGTTGACGATGTTGAGATGTAAGGATAGAATATGGCGATGCATGTCCAAATTTCTGGTTACAGTTGGCACAGAGGTGATCTCATAACATGCATTGTATGCAAATCATGGTTTGCAAAAATAATTTGGTCACTGATGAAAACCGTTCCTAATTAAGTGGATTTTAGTTTTATATATTATTTAACTTGGCCCCTTTGCCTAGCGGTTTCTCAATTTGTACCAGCTTGACACAAGTTCGATGACCAGAATTTCCGACCGGTCATATTCATTTGTCAACCTGATTGTACCGTGGTTGCTATTTATTATTGAAGCCTTGCAACATGGATATTTTGGATTAGAATTAGTACCTTGAGCTCCTTTCGAAAGCAACAATTTCTGTAGAATTTTAACAGGATTTAGTTGAGTTCCTTCCAAAAAAAAAAAAAAGAAAACTCATTTCAAACTTCTCTGCTGCAAACGAACGAACAGAATGGGCTGGATTCCAACAGAGGGGCCTTTCCCCTGCTAGATCAGCACGTCCGGCCCATCCAAGACTAGCCCACTTAACATATCTTATCTATGGCCCAAAGCCCACAAAACCAGAAAAGACCTCGGCCCAATTACCCCATTCCGTCCAACTCCAACTCATCCTGGCCGTCCATTCCCGATCAGAATCCGCTATATACCCTCTCTTCCACCCGCGCCACCCACTCATCCCCTTCCTCCGAAAACCCTAGCTCCACCACCTCCTCCTCCGCCGCCGCCGCCATGAAGCGCAATCCGCGCGTGACGAGCTCCCGGCGCAAGTGCCGGAAGGCGCACTTCACGGCGCCGTCGTCCGTCCGCCGCGTCCTCATGTCCGCCGCGCTCTCCACCGAGCTCCGCCACAAGTACAACGTCCGCTCCATCCCCGTCCGCAAGGACGACGAGGTGCAGGTGGTGAGGGGGAGCTACAAGGGCCGCGAGGGCAAGGTGGTGCAGGTCTACCGCCGCCGGTGGGTGATCCATGTCGAGCGCATCACCAGGGAGAAGGTGAACGGGTCCACCGTCAACGTCGGGATCCACCCATCCAAGGTCGTCGTCACCAAGCTCAAGCTCGACAAGGACCGCAAGGCCATCCTCGACCGCAAGGCCAGCGGCCGCGCCGCCGACAAGGCCAAGGGCAAGTTCACCGCCGAGGACGTTGCCGCCGCCGGCGCCGCCGGGGCCTCGCTCCAGGAGATCGATTAGGCTCGGGGAGATATATCCCTTTCCTCTCTGTTCGTACCGTCTCTCCTATTATTATCATCATCTAGTTAATTTTAATGCTACTTGAAATCTGCTACTTTATCCCTGATGAAACTGTTTGTCAACGTGAGTTTTGGAACCTTATGTGGATCTAGTCTGATGCCTTGGATTTTGATAGATCAAGAACTGAACTCATTACATGTTTTATTGCTCATGCTTTAGTGAACGTTCAAATCTGATGCTGAATGGTCTCATTTTTTGTTGTTATCATGCCTCCTGTTGTTGCAATGCGTCACCATTTGGGCAGCTAGAATCGACCAGCTCCAGTTCTTCTATCAGTGAGGACTCATGCTGTTATGGCCAGTAGTTGTAATGCTTCAAGCATCTATGCAGAAATGACCAATTGACCATTCTATTTCTGTTAGTCTTAGAAAAATATTGGGCTTGTGGTTGTGTATGAGGAATATTCTGCTGCTTAGTGCTCATACAAGATTCATGAAAAAGATCACAGAATAATTTTAAGTTTAGTCTTGTTTGATCAGTTGGCTGCATTACATAAGTAATGCTGCTGATGTTTCTTTGGTGTATAAGTTGAAGCATTGAAGTTGTCTTTTCTTCTCTGAATGCATTTGAACCCGATGCACCATTTTCATGTATAATACCTGATTTGTAACTGAAGATGCCAGCTAGAATGGATCTGCTCTGGTTCTTCTACTATCTGTAAGGACTCAGGCGACTGATGCTGTTACCGCCGTTAGCTGTAATGTGTCAAGCATATCTATGTAGGATTAGCCACTACATTTCTGTTATAACTAGACGGTAAAATATTAGGCTGTTTTGCTACCGTGGACTGCTAATACAGGGCACATGAATGGTTATGCCGTTGTGTTGTACTAGGGCCCTGTTCAGAGTCACGTAGATTGTAGCTGATGAGGCATTTGGCAGCTGATTCCTCCATGTTCTGGTTTTATTTTAGCATCGGTGATGTTACATCCATCTTAACTCATCCTTGCACTATGAGTCAACCGGTGAAGAAACTATTGGGGGAATATTTTGTCTGAGATGCTCTGTTCCCTCCTCAGTTAGATTATTGCGTTGTTTGTGGATTTAAATGTCCCTGGGTTGATTGTGCCACTGAAGATTAACCCGATGACCCAATGTTCTGTTTTCATTTTCTTGAGTCCGAAAGCACCAATGATGTTACATCCGTACTCATCCTTGCACTATGAGGTTACCAGTGAAGAAAAGCATTGGGGAATATGTAGTCTGAGGTGCTCTCGTTTTCCTTTCTTGTGTTTTCCTTCATTTGGGGATTTCTGGCTTTTGCGTTTGGGAAAGCATTGGGGCAGGCCTAGGCATCAAAGTGAATGTGACCCGCACCCTTTGCAAGCTGATGCATGAGTAATGCTGCTGCTGAATTTTGGTTGTTCAGAATAAAGTTTTTTTTTTGCTAAGTTTCTTTTTTTTTTTTGAATTTACATGAATCCTGACGCATCGGTTTCAGGTGATTACACCTTTTTGCCATAACCCAAAGGTTAGCAAAACAGAATTATTATGTCTTGCCTGTTATGTTCGTTCTGCAAGTGTCTCTTTTCGTATATTACAAAAAGGAAAATGCTATAAAAGCAGAGCCTTATTCTGTAACTGCAAGTAACATCGATTCTAGTATTATTTTAATACGTTTATACCAAAGGCCATTTTCTGTTGCATTGAGTGGTTGCTACTACTAATTATTGTCTTCTTAGTAATCACCAAGTGTGCTGTTGCTTTTATGTGGAAAAAAGATTACATTTTTCTATAAAGACACGATGATAGTGTCTTCAGATCACTTGAAAATGGAAGTGCCATTAAACTCTAGACATGTCTGCAAATCCTTGTACCGTAGATACAAGACTGAATTAGAATATAGTTTCTACTCAATGATTTGTACGAAAAATAACTTTGTAAAGTTAAAAAACCGTATTTTGTTTGCTTTGAGCCAGTATCGATCACTCTTTCGAAGCAATGACAAAGTGTTACGGTGTATTCTTAACATCATTCTGCATTGGTTTACCATGCATCCATTTCTGAACATACCCAAATATTTACGAAAAATCATGAAATTTATTTCTTTGCAGAGTTCAATACTACAGTGCAGCTGATGCGAATATCAACACATCAACTAATCAACACGAACACAAGATTATTACTTCGCACTTTGACGATCATGCAGTGCAGGCGTGCAGCCATGGCCAATGAACAGAACAATTAACACTCGTACCCATCATAGCATCAGACTCAAGAGGGCATGATGATTTAAGTCGGTATACGCAGTGCAGCGAGCTACGCGGCCATGGCGACGGCGGCGGCGCGGCCGCCATGTCCGAAGCGCGACACGGCGCAGTCGGCGGCGAACAGGCCGGAGGTGGCGAAGCTGTGGTCGCCCCCCAGCGTGGGCATGGACGCCCTGACGTCGAACTTGTTGACGTAGTCGGAGCGGTACGTCTGACCGACGACGCCGTGCACGTCGCCGGTGAGCGCGTCGAACTTGAACGCCAGGTCGAGGTGGGCGAGGCAGTCGTCGCCGGTGACGCCGTACCGGTGCACCCTCGAGTCCTCGGCGGTGATGGGCACGGCGTTGGCCCTCAACTTGAACCGCCCGTCGAGCGCCACGAGCACGCCGTTCGCCGCCTTGGTGCGCGTCACGGTCAGCGCTGGCACCGCGGCGGAAGTCCAGGTGGCGCCGGAGTCCTCCGGGAGGAGCACCGGCTCGCCGTCGACGATGACCTCGAGGCGGTCGACGTCGTCGTCCCAGGCGGCGGTCTTCCTGGCGCCGACGTAGAGGCGGTGGGCGCCGCCGTCGTCGAAGAGGACGGCAATGGCCTGGATCCAGGTGAAGTCGCGCGACATGCCGTCGGCGCCGCGCTTGCCGATGAAGTGCGCGTTGATGTGGAGGTCGCGGTCGGAGACGACGCAGAAGTCGGCGTCCCTCCGGCCATGGAAGTAGAAGGCGTTGCCGTCGCCGCCGATGAACCTCGGGTCGCCGCACGCCCCCGGCACGTTGCACACTGCACAAGAACAGAGAGTATACGTCAGAGACAAGATGGAGATGCAACCACTGGCGGAGAAATGCTTCGTACTTCTAGTTGGTAACCTCCTGTGTAATCCCAGTTTTTCAATCAGAACTACGAATCTAAAAAATTAAGACTAAATATTGTTATCTTTAGTTCTAATTTAAATACTTAGAACTAAAGATTAATCCCGATTGGTAAGAATGGTAGCGGCGGCGGCTCACCGCAGACGGGCTTGCAGGCGTCGCAGTCGACGAAGCAGGAGGTGGGACACGTGTCGGGGCACTCCATCATCTTGGCGGAGCAGTAGGGGTAGAGCTTACGGCTCTCCTGGCACTTCACCTTTATCTTCTTCTTCTCCGGCTTCTCTTTCTCCTCCGGCTTACCTTTCCCCGGCGGCGTCTCCCTCTCCTCCGGCTTACCTTTCCCCGGCGTCTCTCCCTTCTCCGGCTTGCCGCCTTTTCCCGGCTTAGGCTTAGGCTGGGCGGCGGCGGCGACGACGACGGCGAGCAGCAGGAACGCCGCCAATGCAACGGCGCTCAGCCTAGGCGCCATCACGACACTGTTAATTACACTCAGATTGTAGCTGCTGCTAATTAAGTAGCTAGTGATGTGTTTAGTTGCTGGTGTGATTGCATGCATGGTTGCGATGGAATTTATAGGCGATCGATGGAGTTGCTTGCTTCCAAGGTTGTACATGTCCACATGCAATATACCATGCTTTCCCAGCACGTGATTAGCTTAATACTCCCTCCATCTATTTTGATAGTTATATTTCTAAATCTAAAAATTCTATTTTTGATAGTCATATTTCAATCCAATAACCTATCCTCTTAATGACTTTCTCAAATTTAATGCATGACTCTCCATTCTTCCACACAAGATTGGCTATATGGGCATCGAGAAATGTAAATATTAATGAATCGTTTGTTTACGAGGAATGACTAGTAGCATATTTAAATAGATGATAAGTAGAATTATTTATCCTTAGTCTATATGTCAAGATGAAATATGACAGGAGTAATAGCTTTGCATGTATGCTTGCAGCGGCAAAATTATTTTTGCTTATACATGCATGCAACCCTTTCCACTTATTCGAAGTGTCATCGCAGGATTTCCGGGTCAGCTCGATCGATCGATCGATAATTAGGTCAGCTGGTACAACAGCGTTTTTACAGGTCAGGATCGCAGGACATTGTATTGGCTAATTTTGTCGTTGCATGCCTAATTACTAGTTAATTAAGCTAGTTAATTCCACGTTTAGTGTGTAACCAATCCGTCAAGGAAAGATACATGTGCTTTAGCAGCCTAACTATGGAATGAAGCAACCCAACGTGTCAGTCACCGGCTGTGATTAAGTACATTTCCACAAAGTATAAGATCCCGTGGCTAGCTAGCTACTCTTGTATAATATTATCCTACTAATATTGGGCGTAGAAATAAACCAACACTTCTATTGGCAAATTCATGCCCTATCATCACATATTTTTGTTTTAATTATCATTTTTCTACGTTCAGTTATAATAACTGTTCGCAATTTACAGACCATTTCAACCAATGGTCAGAATTTCTTCAAATATATCCAATGAGTTTATTCTAGTCTGTAACAAAACTCGGATTGAAAAAGAATAATTCGCTCAAATTAAGGTCAAACGGATGCATGATCCTCAGATGTTAGCTGTTTGCTTGCGAAGATCGAAAAGGATGCAGGGGATGGAGTAGCGTTGACAATTGCTGTAACTGATCTGTGATGAGCTTGCAGTTGAACTGTATATTTTAGGACTTACTACTAAACATACTACTACTAGTACACAAGGATCTTGACCAGTAAAGTAATTTTTAAAGTAATTTTTATTCTCTATGACGTACTGAACATATGTGCGTGAGCCGCATGTCGGCCAGCCCAGAGCAAACTAAAGCCTTAGCTACGCAATGAACATATTAATTTGAGCATTTTTTAAATACTTTCACAAGGTGACGTTCTGAAAAAAGTTTGAGAGGTTACTCAATTAGAGGCCATAGGATTGCAGATCGATGATATAGATAATCCCACACAACTCCCACGTCAAATTCATCCTGTAACTAGGGCTGGGTTTAGATTCAGGGGTAAAAATTGTTGCCGTGTCACATTGAATATTCGGACACATATTTAAAGTATTAAATGTAGTCTAATAACAAAACAAATTATAGAATCCGCTTGTAAACTGCGAGATGAATTTATTAAACCTAATTAATTCATCATTAGCAAATATTTACTGTAGCACCACATTGTCAAATCATGGAGCAATTAGACTTAAAAGATTCGTCTTGTGATTTACACGCAATCTATTTAATTAGTTTTTATTTTATCTATATTTAATGTTTTATGCATGTGTCTAAACATTCGATGTGACAAGGTGAAAAAACTTGCTAGGGAAGCTAAACAGGCCCTAGGCTCCAGCAAAAATTTGCCGACCCGAGCCTAACAAAAAGAAACATTCAAGTCCAAAGACAAAGACAGGCCAACCCTAGGAATATTTCGAGTCGGCCAGTTTTTTTTTCAGGTTTTCAGACATAAAATGGAGGACCAGGCCTCCTGTGATGAATTGGTTGGACTGGGCTGGCTTTGAACAAACTCTCTCCGAGATTGCTATTTAGCGCAGCAATGTTTGAGTGCACAATTTCTTTTCTTTAAAAACATACATTTTAAAACTTCAATCTAAAAAACTTGGCAAATTTTGCTACATGACATCGTCATTTCATTGTTTTAACTGTAGGACACCGCACAAACTCAGTTTTGGGGAAAGGCACTCTATAACTGTGGTAATTTGCCAGCGGACACCGCGCCTCTTAAAATAATAAATCCGTGCTGACGAAGCGCTAGGGGGCCTAATATTTTAGGCGGAGTGACCGAAATGCCCTTGCACTAGGGCCCATCTGTCACCCGGGCCCGGCTGTCAGCTCCTCCTCCCCCTCCACGTCATCTTCTTCCTCCGTCGCTCGTCTCACTCTCTCTCCCCTCTCTCCAATCCTCTCTCCCTCTCTGCCCGACGACGGCAGCCTGGCCATCTCCTTCCCGACCGTTGAGCTCTCCCTCCCGCGCTCGGCCACCGTCCCGCTCGTCCGCGCCGCCGCACGCTCGTGCTGCTTCTTTCATGTCACCAACCACGACGTCCCGCGAGCACGGCACCGTCGCCTCCGCCGTCGCCGCCGTGCGGGCGTTCCACGAGCAGCCCGTTCCACGCGACCAGATGCCGTTGTTCGTCGGGCTCGGGAAGGGCGACTGCCGCGCGGAGGACATCGTGGAGAAGTATGGCGATCTGTAGAGGAGGTTCGGCGGCCACCTGTGGAAGGTGTACGACGGCGGCAAGTGGGACTGGAGGGAGGCCGTGGGCGCGCTGTCCCGTGCGGAATCGGCCGTGGAGGTGGACGCTGCGAGCCAGAGGCACCGCTTGATCGATCTCCTCAA
Organism: Oryza glaberrima; assembly: GCF_000147395.1. Classification (NCBI taxonomy): domain Eukaryota; kingdom Viridiplantae; phylum Streptophyta; class Magnoliopsida; order Poales; family Poaceae; genus Oryza; species Oryza glaberrima. The sequence goes on along the minus strand of NC_068336.1, from coordinate 2,221,003 downwards.
GATCGTTGAGTCGAGGCTTGGGCGGCACGCGGTGGCGGACGCCGTCCGATCATGGCACGCGGCGGCGGCGGTGCGCCCGGAGCTTCCCTTCACCCGCAACGAGGGCTTCGTCGGGAGGGAGAGCGAGCTGCTCGATCTTGAGGCCGACCTGTTCGGGAAGAGGCCGATGCATCTGGTCGAGGTAGAGGTGTTCGGCGGCGAGCCGGCGTTCATGGACGGAAAAGAATGCCAAGGGTCCACGAAAATCATGCTTTAGTTGTGTTATTACGTTCCTAATAAGAATAGGATGGCAAAAAAAAAAAGGTTGAAATGGCAAAACGTATACGGTCGATGTGCGTGCGTGCTTACAGATCCTCTTGAGCTTCTCCTCGAGCTGAGGGAGATGCTCGCTCTTGGTGACGCGGAAGTAGAAGCCGGGCGCCGGGAATACGGAGCTGGTGCTGGAGTACGCGCACCGGCAGGTGGTCGTGGCGCCACCGCGACGCGGGTGTATTCGGGCTCGACATCCATCGCAGCGTCGGTCTCGTCCTCCGCCGCCGCGCATCAGACGAAGGATGGGAGGAGAGAGAAAAGATAGAAGAGCTGACATGTGGGCCTAAGGGTATTTTTGATATTTCACGCGATTTCTCTCTCCTCCTCAACCGGAAAATATTATTCTAATCAGCGCGGTGTCCATCGGCAAATTATCACGTTTATGAAGTGTCTTCCCTAAAAGTGAGTTCGGGCAGTGCCCTATGGCTAAAACCACAAAATCGTAGTATCCTGTAGCAAAATTTGTCAAAAAACTTCTATTTGCAAAACCTTCAACTAAAATGAAAGGAAAAAGGAAAGGGCGGAACATGCGTCTTATGAGCTAGAAGTGTAAGATCGTGACACAGACGCGCTAATCAGCGATCCTACCCCACTACACCATCCTCACCTAGCAAATGCCAGTGAAGCCCATCATCTTTTAACACCAAATGTATCCTCAAGTATAACCCACCCCATCTCCATCGCTCAATCTCCTTTGTCACCACAGACCATTCTCCTCCTTCAGCTCTAAGTCTCCCTCGCGTATCTTCCGCTCATTCGTTGCACATTACTCTTATCGTATGAACATGTGATTGCCATCCCACTTTCAATCTACCAATGCCCCCCAGATCATTCCTGCAACCCATTCATGAACAACACGTCGCTGCTAAAATTTGAATTTTAAAACTAAATTTTAGATTTGATTTTAAGGTATTTCGAACGTAGTTTCTTTTTTTTTTATGTTTTTTTAAGTGAACACATAAAAAAATTACCCATAAATTGATTTTTCTAATAACCCATTTGGCATATAATCATCACTTGGGTAACCGATGGTGCTCCTACACACATCCAAAATATAATGCCCATCTTATTTTTGTGGAAAATCTAATTCAGTGAACTTGTCTCAGCAGAAGAAGGTGAATTTTGGAGTCCAGTGATTGTTAGCTGATCCCTTTTGTTTTAGAGGACTCTTGAATCTGAGCTCTTTTCACAATTTCCTTTCTCCCTGTTGCCTGTGCAAAATCTCTGTATTTCGAAGTGTAGATTATAGTCGTAGTAGGAATAAGCCCATATTTATGTACTTTGTGCTCTTATTTTTTCTTTTCAGATTATTTATTAGATTGTCAAAACTAATTATTATCACTATTCCAATTTAATCATCACCTAAAATTATTTAGATTTTCCAAAATGATCATAATCTAATTAGCAAAGGTTTCCCTGTTGCCACTCAGCTTACAGGCCCAAGCCGGCCTGCTTGGCCCATTGGCACCGTCGATCCGACTCAGAGACCCAATCCAACGCAGAAGAGCTCCCTGTCTCTGATGAACTTACATCTCTTGCTTGGATTTGGTGCTTGATATTATTTTAACTAGCATGGTGGCTCTGCGCGGCTAGCATCATTATATTTTCTTTTATATAATAACATATATGTTTTTTCAATGTATTATTCAAATATATTAAAATAACAACATAATTTTAAATTTTGTACTAACTTTACAAAACTACTAATGTGTAATATTCATATTGTATTTTATATACGTTTTAGTTATTAGTTATTTTTAATATTAAATTTTATTTTTTAAAAAATTATATTCCTATATGGACTCTAGACTCGTCTTTCAATATTTCTTTTTTTAATTCCGAATTTTCATTATCTGTAAATTGTATTTCTATATAGACTCTAGGCTCTTCTTCCAATATTATTTATTTTTAATTCTGAATTTTTATTATTTCTAATTGTATTTCTATGTGAACTCTAAACTCATCTTTCAATATTCATTAATTTTTAATTTCGATTTCACCTACTTCTAAATTGTATTTTTATATTAACTTTAGATCCTTCTTCCCATGTTTCTTTTTAATTTCGAATTTTAGTTATTTGTAAATTGTATTTTTATACGAACTCTAAACTCTACTTTTAATTTTATTATGTTTATTCCGAATTTTAGTTAGTTTTAAATTTCTATATGGACTCTATACTCTACTTCTAATATTCCTTATTTTTAATTCCGAATTTCTATTATTTCCTAATTGTATTTCTATATAGACTTTATACTCTACTTCTAATATTCCCTATTTTTAATTCCGAATTTCTATTATTTCCTAATTGTATTTCTATATGGACTCTATACTCTACTTCTAATATTCCTTATTTTTAATTCCGAATTTCAGTTATTTCCTAATTGTATTTCCATATGAACTCTATACTCTACTTCTAATATTCTTTATTTTTAATTCCGAATTTCAACTATTTCCTAATTGTATTTCTATATGGACTCTAGTCTTCTCTTCTAATATTCCTTATCTTTTAATTCCGAATTTCAGCTGTTTCTAAATTGTACTCCCTCCGTCCCATAATATAAGGGATTTTGAATTTTTGCTTGTAACGTTTGACGACTCGTCTTATTCAAAATTTTTTGAAATTATTATTTATTTTATTTGTGACTTACTTTATTATCTACAGTACTTTAAGCATAACTTTTTATTTTTTATATTTGCAAAAAAAAATTTGAATAAGACAGTGGTCAAACGTTACAAGCAAAAACCCAAAATCCCTTATATTGTGGGATGGAGTGAGTATTTCTATATGGACTCTGTTTTTTCTTTTTCTCCGATTAATGTGAGAATTTCTAGGCCATGAGAGTGAAAGTGGAGACTCCTTTTTCTATTTCTTTAATAATATAATAGATTTTTTGAAAAAAGATTTAAACACTGTGCTGACTGCAGGACCTAAAAATATAATAGAGCTTTTACAGTGTACTGGTCTACTGGAGTATTGTATTGTATATAACTATGGTAGTGGTAGCACTTTGGAGTAGTTGAGATGTTAAAAGGCAGAATTGAAGACGATTTACGAATCACAACTATAGTTGTTAAAAAAAAGGGACTATATATAGTAGGCAACTGAGGATAAATATGAACCAAATTAACTTCTTTATTTTTTTTAAAAAAAGGGTTCATCGTGTATTTATGTGCAAGTGAAAACGGATTTTCCTTACTCTGCTCTATCAATACATACGAGCCAAAATTTTTACCCTCTTTTACAGAAATATATATACACACACATACAAGTTTCCCTTACCGCACGGTTAAGTGTCGACGGGTTTACCATTGGGGTGAAGTAGCGATAAGAGATTAGTAACATAACCAAGTTTTTAAAATTTTAAATTTTTGGTAAATTTTGTTCGATTGTTTCACTGTTTGTGCAGTAACCACGTGGGATTGTGGGCCTGAACAGTAAGAGCATGCAGCCAGTCGTTGAGTCATCACTGTAATACCGTTACACACATTCCAGGCTTCCAGCACGATACTTTTCGACTTCGTGTAGGCTAGGCTACTTGGAATTTTTTTTGGCGCGAACAGAATATATATAGAACAGAATAAAACATCTTTTAATTATTCTCCTCAAATTTTAGTTATTCTTCTTCTCCATTTCACGTGTCACATACAGCGACACAAACTCTCTGCTTAAATTCCTCGCGTTCCCTCTCCTCTCGACAAGGCTAGCTAGCACCGTCATTGCCTCTGTTTCTCTCTCGATCGTCGTCTCCATTTGGTGAAGGGAGTGGTAGATTTTGCTGCACTATTGCGTCTTCCTCTTAGACCACGAGAATGGCGGTGGCGACGGCGGCGGCCGGGCTGGATCACGCGGGCTCTTCCAGGCTCGACGCGGAGGTTTCCTCTCCGGTGGTCGGAAGCGGCGGCGGTGGCGGTGGCGGCGGCGAGGATGGGGCGGCGACCAAGCTGCAGAAGATGTACCGGAGCTACCGGACCCGGCGCAAGCTCGCCGACACAGCCGTCGTCGTCGAGGAGCTCTGGTGATGATTAATTAACCGGATTCTTCACCAACCTTCATGTGGAATATCTTTTTTCATCGGTTTAAGTTATTAAGTCGAACTTTGTGCACTTAGTTGTTCTTTTCAGATTATTTATTGGATTATCGAAACTAATTATTTTCTCTGTCCGAATTTGATTATCACCTAAGATTTTTTAGGTTTTTCCAAAATAATCATCATCTAATTAACAAAGTGTTTCTTTGTTTATTTATGCAAAGAGTAAATGTACATCCTGAAATACTATGTGCGCAACATTTAAAGTGAATTAATTTTTTTTGTTGGACACGAAACAATGGAGTACCTAATTTTAGAATGGTAGATGTTTTGGTGTTCTTGGTTTTTGTGGTCTTCGTTTATGGGATGATCAAATTAAGATGAAGTGAATATTTACTCTACGCTTTGAATAATGCATTTTATATTATTTATATTACTTACCTATATTACTTGGACCACTTGTTTTTAGAGTAAAATGTATAGGCGGTCCTTAAACTTATAGGGGTGTGTCATCTAGGTCACTAAACTCTCAAAATGCATATCGAATTCCCAGAACTTGTCATAGTGTGTCATCTAGGTCCCAAATCGCCACAGCTCCTATAGAATCCTACGTGGCACTGATGTGGCATGCCACACGAACAAATTTTACCTTTTCTTTTTTCTTATTTTCTTATCTTTTTCTCCATCTTCTCTTTTTTTTTACTTCTCCTTTCTCTGTGACCCGAATAGAAGAGAGGGAAAAAAAGAAAAATGAGAAGAAAACAAAAAAGAAAAATTAAGGAAAAAAGAAGAAAAGGACACGTCATGTCCATATGGCATGCCACATCAGCGCCACGTAGGATCATATAGGGGTTGTGTCGATTTGGGATCTAAATGATACACTTTGGCAAGTTCTAAGACCTAAATCTGCATTTTGTGAGTTAAGGAACCTAGTTGTCATAACCCTACAAATTTAAGGACCGTTTTATGCACTTTACTCATTGTTTTTAAGTTATCTATTAAGTTTATATATCAAAAATATCTAATTTATCTTAATAATCAAGTAGATAATCGGTGACAACTATTTGCTCAATAATCTGTTTGGAACTTAGCCTCCGGACTTTGAGATTATGGCATGAGCATCCTGCATCCATTCAAAGTTTCAAACTGTTTAATTTGTGTAGAGAAAAAAGAAATCTAAAAGTAATCAAATTTTTTAACCGAGAAATTAAGTTTGTGCGTTGGATTGTTTGAAGGTGGCAAGCGCTGGACTACGCGCGGCTGAGCTACAGCACCATCTCCTTCTTCCACGACCCTAACCCGGAGACCGTCGCCTCCCGCTGGAGCCGTGTCAGCATCATTGCTTCCAAGGTCTCCTACTTCCTTCCGTTTCTCAGTTGCTGCTACCTGCAGCCTACCACAAAATTCCACAAGAAAAAAAGAAGGCATTCTTTTGGTTAAGAAAAAAAGAAGGAGGCATTCTTTTGGTTTGTTTGGTCTGCATCTCCTTGATTAATCTTCTGTTTGTGTCGAAATTGCTGTAAAAAATCTGAGCTTTGATGCAGGTGGGTCAGGGTTTATCAAGAGACGCCAAGGCTCGGAAGCTGGCATTCCAGCACTGGATCGAGGCTGTAAGTACAACAGTACAAATCTACTAGTGTTTTTTATTTTACCAGTGTTCTTTACTTGATCAGGTATTAGTGTATTACTAGTACTTTTATGGTTCAGAAATTAATGGTATTTGTTTTTTTTTATTATATATATACACGTGAAAAGAGGCTGCTATCAGTTGACTTAATTGGACTTGTAGTTCGTCAGGTGTGAGCATGAATACATCATCGCTCATGAGAAAGCTTCACAGCTTATCATGATGGCGTGATGGAAGCTTCTGCTTCTGCTTTTTTTCGTTCATTATGTGAAACTTTTGATGCACATATGCAATTATGACAGCAATTATCATTCGTTGTATAGATTGACCCACGGCATAGATATGGTCACAATCTGCAGTGCTACTATGATGTCTGGTGCCAAAGCCAGGCCGGCCAGCCTTTTTTCTACTGGTGAGAAGTTGACTGTGATTTGTGCGCTTGCATTTGCAAACTACTCCATGTCATTGGAATAATTAAACTGGTTGGATGTGTCTGACAAAAAGAGATTAATTTGCAAATAGAATGCATTAAGTTCAGTGTTGCACTGAATCACATAAATTTCAGTGAGTGGTTTGATTGTGCAGTGATTTCAGTAATGTTCTTTTTGCAAATGTAGGCTTGATATTGGGGATGGAAAAGATGCTGACCTTCCTGAGTGTCCAAGAGCTCAGCTGAAGAAGCAATGCATAAAATATCTTGGTCCGGTAAGATCATTTCTATAGTTGCTGCATATATAATCCTTGACAACTGAAACAAACCATTAAATTCAGCAACCTACAAAATTGTAACATGAAAATATTGTTAGTGAGATCTATATTTTTGCTTCCTACCTACAGATGGTTCTAACAATTATATATATCTGATGCATGTTTTGCAGCAAGAGCGTGAGCAATATGAATACATCATTACAGAAGGAAAGATTATCCATAAGTACTCTGAAGAACCCCTTGATACAAGCCAAGGGTCAAAGTGGATTTTTGTTATGAGCACAACGAAGAGACTTTATGCTGGCAAGGTGGTTTAATTTTCTCCGTGCCATAAGGATTTTGTGTTCGTTAGTGCTGATTTACTCATATAAGCTGGTAGCTTAATTAGCATCTCTATAAATATTTACTCATATATATAAGCTGATTTATTCATGCAGAAAGAGAAAGGTGTGTTCCAGCACTCGAGCTTTTTAGCAGGAGGTGCTACCATAGCTGCTGGGAGGTTTACAGCAGAAAATGGAGTTATCAAGGTTCATTATTGTTTGTGCACTGCATTTTACTTTCCTGATATGACAGTTTAGCATGCATATCCTTTTGTGACAAATATTAGACAATGCCTGGATGGATTTTATAAATATTTTCGCGTAAGTGGTTGAAATTTGTATAGTGGATCAAACTGGTCATTTAAATTTACCTATCTTTTATCGTTGCTAAATCAAAATATCTACTTACATTATCGCATTTTCCCAATATAACTCCCACAAGATTCTTCAGATTTTTTTTTCTTTGATCAATTTACTTAGTTACGACTTACAAGGACATCAGAATGGATTATCTAATCTTCTGGTCGCAAGCACATTATAAGAGAACATTTTGATAATTTTCATATGACTTGTTCATGATTCTGTTCCTTGGGTGCATTAATCAGCACTTTTTTCTATCTCTGATGATCTATTCTGATTTCAGTCCATCTGGGCCTATAGTGGTCACTACAAACCAAGTGCAGAGAACCTCAGCAACTTCATGAACTTCCTAGAGGAGAATGGAGTTGATCTCAACAACGTGGTACACCATATTTCAGGCTAAGTATTTATGAAATATATCAAATGCATGGTTTCAATCAATGAGTTCTTATTTGTGTATATATTCAGGTGCGCCCATCCGACGATGATGCTTGGTATGAAGAACCAGTTCCTAATAAAGTTCAGAGCCCTATCACTGCCATCATTGAATCCAATCCTCCACAATTGATTCTCCCACAAAACATGGTACTAGAAAACAAGGCATCTGGGTCATCTTCACAAGTTGAAGGTGCCGAAGGCGACAATGCTGCCACAGAGCAAGCAAAGCCAACCTACCAAAGAACCTTATCAGGTGGGCTACAAAGCCCTAGAGCCACCATCGACGTCCCGCGGAAAGCGATTCTTGAGAGGGTGAAATCCAAGAGGGAATCAAGATCCTATCAGCTTGGCCACAAGTTGTCCCTGAAATGGAGCACTGGGGCTGGTCCAAGGATTGGATGTGTGAAGGACTATCCAATGCAGCTCAGGATGCAGGCACTGGAGATGGTGAACCTCTCACCGAGGGCTTCAGCTCCTTCAATCTCAAGGAGGCTACAGGCAAGCCTATCACTCTCACCCAACTTACCAACACCTCCTGAGTTTACAACAACCCAGATGGCTGCCCCAACTAAGTTAGAACCGGCAACGAGTATCTAATTAACCAGCGTGCACGAGTATCACTATACTTGGTACATCTATACTGGTATCTGAGTGGAAGACACTTAATTGATTCATGTAATTTACTGGTTCATTTCTGGTACTATGTTATGTGGATCCATTTATGATCGAATGTTTTTAATAACTCTTCGCTTGTGCTTTTGTGTGCTGACTGACACTGATGCACGCAGAAACAGCTTCAGCACCAATATTCCCTCTCCACCAGCTAGGCCATTTTGTCTCTAAAAAAAATCAGGCCATTACCTTTTTGCATTTGATGTGATAAGATATTTGATTACGACAATCTGGAGAGCAGAATAATTAGGCGAAAGAGCCAAATGAATGAACTAAATTATATAAACTGTTGCAAAAGTTGTTCCACTCTCATCATATCCATGATCCATCAGGGCTTATAGAATTAAGGGACGAAAACTAAACCCATCTAATCCTCAGCAACCACAGTTCTAGCTGGAGATCGGTTAAGTTCAGTTGCAATTTTTGGACTCCGAATCCAATTCAACCAGAGTTAAGTGCTAAATGGCATTCCATATTGTGAGAAAAATATTATACTACTAGTTTCCATCCCGCGATGAATGGGAGATTCTCCAGAGTATCACTCGCATCCGCCACTAATAATTCTCTACCAAATTTTTTTGAACGAATCGACGAGGCCGTCAATTTCATTGAATAGAGGAGACGAAAACTGTACAAACAAGGATAAAGTACAGAAAACAAAAAACCCAGGGCCATGGCCCTAACTATAGGCAGTTACATTGTCAACTAGGCAGCGAGATTTTTTGCACCCGCCAACCCCCATGTTTTTGCTTCCTCCTTTATCTTGGCTAGCAGAGTTAGCGCCGGCAACTCCTTGTGCTGGAAAGTTCTCCGGTTCCTTTCATTCCATATCTCCCAGTTAACAAGCAAGGCTAACGTGCGTAGTGCCTTCTTAGGTGCTTCTCGTATGCTTACGGTGGCCTCCCACCACTCATGTACCGTCAAAGATATTTGCCAGTTAGAAGGTCTTAGATGTTCATTACCTGTCCACTACGCGATTCTATTCCAGATTCTCCTTGTGTATCTACATTCCGCAAGCAGGTGGAGAGCTGTCTCTTGAGTCTGGCGACATAAAGGGCATGTGGATCCGTTGGGCCAGCCTCTGGTTGCTAGTTTGTCTGATGTCCACACTCTGTTTTGGAGTATCAGCCAGGCAAAGGTCTTGCACTTGCGCGGTGCCCAAGGCCTCCATATCAATGTGTCAAAATTTGACGATGTTGTACCCAACAGCTGCGCCTTATAGGCTGAGGTGGCCGTGTATTCGCCGTGGTTGTTGAGCTTCCAGGTGATCTGGTCTTCATGTTCCGTGAAGTGTACATTCCGAACGGCGCTCCAAACAGTGATGAGCTGGTCAATCAGATCCGTTGTCCATCCTTCGTTTGTTGGTAGAGCAAGGTCGTGCAGCCATTGGTCTGCTAAAGCAGCATGTTTGAGGGACCTGCTCTTTTTCCTAGAGGCCGCGTGGACTAGCGGTGCGACATACTTCAATCTCCCTTGGAGCCAAGCCGACTCCCAGAAACTCACTTTCGCTCCATCTCCAATTTGTATTGTTGTTGTCGCTGCAAACAGTAGCTTGTCAGTTTCATCACAAGGTGTTTCTGACCCCACCCAAGCCTTTTCCGGCGACTTCCATTCGTGCCAGAGCCATCGCAAACGAAGGGCCCTTGCGAATTTTTCGAGATTCAGGATGCCAAGACCTCCCGAGGCCGTAGGGAGGCAGGTCCGCATCCAATTCACCTTGCACTTCCCTCCTATGATGGTTTCATTACCCGCCCATAAGAACTGTCTTCTCTATTTGTCCAAGACTTCAAGGGATTTCTTGGAAGCTTTCAAGCCCGTCAGTAGGAAAATTGGCTGGGATGTAAGAACGGCTTTTACCAAGGTTGATCGACCTGCGAGACCAACGTGCCTCCCCCGCCATCCTGCTATGCGACTCAGTGATTTGTCGTAAAGTAACTGAAGGTCACATTTGCGCAGCCTTCCGGTTGAAAGAGGGAGCCCTAGGTACTTTATTGGGAAGGATGCTCTAGTAGTTGGTATTTCGTCCAATATGTCATCAAGGTCTAGGTTGTCACACCTGATCGGGGCTACCTGTGACTTCTGTAGATTTGTGCATAACCCTGTCACTTTTCCAAAGTGGCACAGTAGATGGGAGAAAGCCCTTACATCACCCTTATTTGGGTTTAAGAAGACAGCCGCATCATCTGCATACATGGATGTGCGAAAACGCACAGATCTGCCTCTCAGCTTGCTAAGTGCGCCAGTCTCTGTGGCTTTATCCAGTAGTCGTTGGAGTGGGTCCATTGCTAGGATGAAAAGGAGTGGGGAGAGGGGGTCACCTTGGCGCAGGCCCTTCCCATGATTGATTTTCTCACCAGGGATACCATTGAGAATGATTTTCGACGTGGAGGTAGACAAGAGGCTCGTTATCCAGCACCGCCACTTGTGTGGAAAGCCTCTATTTTGCAGAAGGTTGAGAAGATAATCCCATCTCACTGAGTCGAAAGCTTTAGAAATGTCGAGCTTGAAGAGCAAGATCGGTCTTTTAGTTCTGTGATGCCTCCTAACCATATTCCTGACGTACATGAAGTTGTCATGGATGGTTAATTCTCTACCAAATTACACAAAACGGGAGATACATTTCAGAAAGGGCGATAGAATTTACTTACGCGTGGGCGCGCGCGGCGGTATCCTGCTCAGGGAAGTGGTCCTCGATCGCAGCCGTAGCCGGTGAGCTCGAGCTCGGACGGCGGAGTCCTTGACGTTTGTGCCCAAGTTGCCGACCCACGTAGAAGCCTCGTCTCCGCTCCCCGAACCAAGATCCCCTCCACTCTCCTACTTCCCCTTAGATCAATACAGGGGTAGCTCCGGTGGAGACTGCAGGCGGCGGCGGTGGCGACGGCGGCGGCAGTGGCGACGGCGGCGGCGGAGGCGGATCCGGAGGCGGCGGTGATGGAACGGGCCGGACTGGGTCAACTGATACCAGTAGTTTAATCGAAGCCCAACATGGCCACGTGCGTTGCCCAGAACATATTTGGCTTCAAGCCCAGTACACATTGTCGTCTTTCCTCATGAGAAAAGGAAAAGATAAGTTCACTTGTAATCCCTCAACTTTACGTCGAGTTTGCTTGACATCCTTGATTTTGCTTCACATGTTCTTCCGAAGCACCGCATATTGCCCCCCAAATACTGCAATACCTCCTCCGTAAAAAAAAAAAGTCAAATTCTAACTATGAATCTAGACACATACGTATCTAGATTCGTAGCTAGAGTTTGCCTTTTTTTTTTTTGACAGACTAGTACATTGCAACCCTGCAAAAGGCATCCCAAAGCTGGGCATTGCAAAATAAACTTTCATCTACAAATATTGCTCAGTAAAACGGAATTATATTTGTATACATCTCAGAAACCCGGCCTGGACGACTTGAAAGTAAATGATGCTCACAACAATGGCAAGACTAGGCTAAAAGAACCAAAAACTCATGTCTTTTTATCTGGAAACAGGAGGGTGGTAAGCACTGAAGACCTGATCACTGATCATGATGCCTCTGTAACCCTGTTCGTTCGTCCATCTTGCTCCCGACAGCTTTGTATTAAAACTGTAACCCTGTGTCGTTCGTCCTTTGTTCTTCTTTTCCATGGCGCGTCGCATGATCACCGTAGCTGCATTTGGCTTTAGCTTACCCAGCTAGCATCTGTTACAACTTTCTCTGAATATATACCATATCCTCTTTGCCTCTTTGCAGCATATGCTCTGCTTCATCGTCTTTTCCTCTGTAATTAACCTGAAGAAACGTGGCTGGAGATGATGCAGACACGCTGGTTTCATCTAGAAGTACGCACCCAGCCAGAAATGAAAATCTGAACAAACAGCAGCTGCCACTGCCCAGTAGCAGTGTGTGACAGTGTGATGCTGATACTGTCGTGCATACTGATGCGGTGCAAAGCGAAATGCAGAATTCCATTTGCAATGATCGCCACTGCATTGCTCTTCTCGCAATATTCTGTCGCCCGGTTGCCGGACACCCACAACTGTGCTCCCTCCGTCTTATAAAAAACAAATATAGAATAGAATATAACATATCCTAATAGTTTAAATTTAAACAGATATATGTCAGCGTTAATAGTAATATGTTACATCTGGTATTAGATTAGTTTTTTTTATAGAACGGAGAGAGTACGTATCAGTAGCTTCTTTTTTTATTAAGACATAGAGTGTACATTTTGTCTTTGGTTTCTGTTAACATGTTTTTTAACATGTTAAACGATGTGTTTTTTAAGAAAAACCTTTTATATAGAAATTACTTTAAAATATCAAATAAATCAATTTTTAAATTTATAATAATTAAAACTTAATTAATTATATGCTAATGAATTTCTCGTTTTGAATGCGTTGACTTTATCTTCATTTTAACATATCTCAAACATAGCATCTCTGAACTAGCATTATCTTATTATTCTTCCTATAAATTGGTTGCCGAAACTCAAATTTAGAGTTGGTGTTAGGGAGTTCTTATTTTCCATGTGGTTTACTTTTCGACGTTAACTAAATTTTAAACTACGAATAACACAAATTTAAAACTTTATTTTTTTTGTTCATATGTCATTTTACAGTTTATCGGTTGTAGATCACAACAATACTTTAAGGGCCCCTTCGAATCGCAGCCGCAAGATTAAGAAAACGTAGGAATAGGAAAAATGCAGGATTTGATATGAATATAAGTGTAAAACAGGGGATTGCAAAACAACGGGAAAACACAGAAATGACTGTTTGATTGGACCATAAGAAAAACGCAGGAATTAGATGAGAGATAAAGACTCAAAGGAAAGTTGTTTGATTAGACCACAGGAAAAATACAGGAAATAGAGGAGAGATAAAGACTCAAAGGAAAGTTTCCATGAGGTAGAACCTCATGTTAGATTTCCTTCAAAACTTGTATGGAATTAGGCATTCCATAGGAATTTCATACGATTCCATAGAATTTATTACTTTGATTCAAATGGTTATATAGGAAAATTTCCTATAGGAATAAAATCCTCTAAAATTTTTATGAATTTCTTTGAATCAAATGGGGCCTAAAGTTTTATCCATAAATTATTATTATTATTATTGTTTATATGCAGTTTTATGGCCTGTCGGCGGTAGACCAGAAGAACAAATCTTACTAGTAAAAAGAATTCATAAATACAACTCACCACTGAGCAACATGTTTCAATTTCATAATTCATAGGAATTTTGCGGGGTTACATGCTCCAAAAGTCCAAATGAGCCTAAAATATTTGTATATACTAGTATAGCACTATGGAGATACTCGTTAATAAGTTCTTTTTTGGTGAGACAGTCACCAACCAGGCAAGTGACCATCAGACAAAGTCAGATACGCGCAGCAATAATTTACTCCCGTGCGGGGGGACACGCACCCGGCAACTATTTGGCGCGACAGCGCGGCGCCCGCGTGCGCGCCATGCCAGTTCGGTTCGCCGTCCCGCGTCCCCCACCACGTGCGCCGGCAATGGCTGCTTCCTCCCTAGCTTTGCACGTACATCCATGGCAGCTTCCTCCATTGGGATAGCTTGTCTTGTCTTGTCTAGTAGTACTCCACGGGTGTGCCGGGGCAGCTGTCGTCGTCGTCGTCGTCCGACATGCCGGCGTTGGCGCCGGCGGCGTTCGCGGCGGTGGCGGTGGCGACGCTGAACGTCGGTGGAACGTACGGCGGCGTGGCGCAGCGGAGGAGCGCCCAGTTGACGCCGCCGAAGAAGGGGTGCCGCTTGATCGCCGCGGCGCCGACGGTGGCGCCGAGGCGGCGCGCCGGGTCCTTGGCGAGGAGCGACGTGACGAGGTCCTTGGCGGCGGCGGAGACGGGCGGCTCCCTGGGGAACTCGAGCGCGCGCGCCACGATGTTCGCCAGGGTCATCTCGTTGTCGTGGCCCTTGAACGGCGTCACGCCGTAGAGGAGCTCGAAGATGAACACCCCCAGCGTCCACCAGTCCACGGAGCTGCCGTGCCCCTCGCCGGAGACGATCTCCGGCGCGAGGTACTCGTGCGTGCCGACGAACGACATCGACCGGAGCTCCACCGGCTCCGCCACGAACTCCAGCTCCAGCCCACCGGAGGGAAAGCTGCCGCCGCCATTGCCGCCGCCGCCGCTCGACGGCTTCTTGCGGCCGCGCCAGCGGCGGCGGCGGCGGCGGGGGAAGAGCTGGAAGCACGACACGGCGGGGACGATGCAGGACGGGATGATGCACGACGAGGAGGAGGAAGAGTGGCCGCCGGCGAGGGCGATGGGGTCCGAGATGACGTGCGCCGGCGTCGGCGCCGTCGGGTCGCACTTGAGCGAGAGGTCGAAGTCGGTGAGCATGATGTGGCCGTCGGCGCGGACGAGCACGTTCTCCGGCTTCAGGTCACGGTACACGATGTCCACCATGTGGACGTACTCCAGCGCCGCCACCACCTCCGCCGCATAAAACCTACGCAAAACAACACATTATCACCATCATTAACAAGCTCCCAAAAATAACATTAACTTTTGAATCGTTTAGCAACTTCTAGCATATGCAAAAAAAAAAAAAAGAAAAAAAAAACAAGTTGGCCATGGAACATACATTCCATTGAAAATCTTAACCTTCACACCAAATTTAAGTTTGTGTTATTAAATTAAGCATTCACCAAACATTTTTGCTTTTAGAGAATTCACCGACCAATTCTTAGGCTGTGTTTAGTTCTCTTTAAACTTCAAAAAATTCCATCACATCAAATGTTTGGACACATGCATGGAGCATTAAATGTGGACGAAAAAAATAATTACACAGTTTGCATGTAAATTGTGAGACAAAACTTTTAAGCCTAATTACGCTATGATTTGACAATGTGGTGCTACAGTAAACATTTGCTAATGACGAATTAATTAGGCTTAATAGATTCGTCTCGCAGTTTACAGGCGGAATCTGTAATTTGTTTTGTTATTAGTCTACGTTTAATACTTCAAATGTGTGGCCGTATACTTTAAAAAAAATTAAAATGGAACTAAACACGGACTTAACAACTTTGCAACTGTATACAGAGCAAGGCTATTGCATACTGCAACTGTATCTGAAGCATGGAACTGTATCTGAAGCATGGAAGTGAATCCCTTGACTTTATTCACATGTCACCTCAACCAACCCACATATTTGTGTATCAACTAACGACAAATCCAACTGTATCAACTATCAGCACTATTTGCATTGATACACAGACATGCATGGATGGCACAGTGTGATCCAGTACAACAAAGGAAAAGGTCACAAGGGAGCAGAGGAGTGAAAAGGTTTCAGACAGTACTCGAACTAGTGCATCATTGATGTTGGAGGTTTGCACGTTCCAAAGCTGATTAGGATAACTTAATGGCATAAAGGGGATGCAGCTCATGTGTGTGCACTCAATTGTTAATTCCTTGGGTTAATTAGATTAATCCTTACAGCAAGTACCATACTGGCTACTAGGCTACTACCCCATGTTGATCTCGACTGAATCCATTTATTCATAGGCTCGTATGGTTGGCTGTGATTAACACTCATCACATGGGTGTTAGTTAAAGTTTCTCTGACCAATGGCATCTATAATTCTCTACTTATGAGGCTATCAGAGAGTGATTTATCATGTTCTCCGAACGGTTCTTGCGCCGTAGTGCAAGGGCTTTGGCTCGTGTCACACAGGCATTAGCACAATTAATCTACCTGACCGTGCGGTTGATTGCAATGTTGTTGGTCCTAGGTAGGAGTGTGCTGTGCTTGTACCATCAGAATTCACAATTCACAAACGCCGTTGTAAACTGCTACTGCTCATCTACTGGTACAAGTGTACAATTATCCCCCCGTAAATAGCGGGATTGGCCATTGATTCATCTTGGTAGGAAATCCGTGTCATGCAATTCTGTATTTGAGGCCGTACGTACTACAACTCGTCTAATAAATCAATTCTTGAATTCATGGATCGCTTTGTACTGCCAAAGTGTCAATAACTTCAAAAAATATATATATGTTGGTCTATGATGTTGTGGTGTTTTTGTTAGTTGGTCTTAGATTCTAGCAACACTGTTAATATATTGTGAAATGAAGAAAAAAAAAACAAAGCATTGGTAATTGGGGATGATCTGGCAAAGCATGTAGGTTGAGTTGACTACAGCTCTGCAGGTGAATGCTATGGCCGGACTACTTACTAGTCTGTCTAAATGAATATAGCCACATGATGCTGTAATGGAGCAAACGTAACCGAATAATTCTACCAGTATTTTCTATCAGTACACAGCTTAGTAAAGTTGACGTGTTTTTGTCTCGTAATCTCTGGCATGGCCTACATCAAAGATATTGCACAGGGAAAGTACGGCGGAGATTAATTCTGTGTCTTAAGTTTATTCTGGAAGGAAATTACTACGACATCAGTATCTGTGTATAGTGGGAAGATAATAATATTGGCAGGCAGTGATCATCATCGATCTAAGAGGCAAGTAAAAAATTCAGATTTGTGATGCAAATTAAGCAGCCTAATTTCCTGCAAGGGACAAAGACTGCAAACTGTTCATGAGACAACAACAGCTTGACTTCCATATGAACAGTCTTGGCTTCAGAAATTCAGAAGGCCACTGCAGCCACAGGTGTGGATGCACAAGCAAACACACCAATACCAATAGTGATTAGTGAGTGATTGCAAGGTGATATGGGCGTGCGATTGTGTGTTTGACCGCGGTGCGGCTCACGATATGGCACGAAAACAAGAAACTGTACAGTGACAGTGACCCAGTGATCGAGCTCCCATCCATGATGCTCAATCCTTCACAATGTCTACAAAGATGCATTTTTTTTCCTTTTTCTGAAGAAGAAAATATTCTCCTCCTCATAAGTCACATTCATGCATTAATTTGAGGCACTCTTAGGTGTAATATTTTTGGGGTTCTAAAAGAATGAATCCAAAGGGCAGCTATCATCAAACAGCATTATCCATGTTGTTATGATGGAACGCAATTCTGGCAAAAAAAAAAAACCTATTCGATAAAAACGGCCGATGCATGGCTGACAGAAGACGCACGGGCCAAACAATGCACAGAAGAAGTACAGAACAAGTGTTGCTTCATCCACTACTAGGTCATTAATAAAACAAAATATAATTTATACGAAAAGGAAACAGGAAAAGAAATGCAGATAAAGTGAAACCAAAGTCAAGAGAAATCGCAGGAAATCAGCCACATTCTTCTCCCAAAAGCCTAAGAATAAGATCAATCACTACCTTACTACTCCAGCTACAACTTCAGTCACAGTCCACGCCTTAAAAACGGCATAAAAAAAGTGATTTGATCGAACATTTTTACTAGCATTTAAAAAAATTATAAATTAACGATGTGGTGATCGATCGATGCCACAGAAATCGAGCAGTTCACAAAATTGTTTCAAAAAAGAAATCATTTCATCTGGGTGAGTGAATGCGTGCACAAGACAAGCGGTGGTGGTGTACCTGACGGCGGACTCGGAGAAGCGGCGGTGAGGCTGGCGCTGGCGGAGGACGTGGAGGTCGCCGCCGGGGCAGAACTCGGTGAGGAGGCAGGACCAGCGATCCCCCTCGGCGACGCCGAAGAGGCGGGGGAGGAAGGGGTGGTCGACGGCCTCGAGGATCTCCCGCTCCGTGCGGGCGCGGCCCTCCTTGTTCCTCCCCTCCAGCTCCTTCCTGTCCATCACCTTGGCGGCGACCAGCGCCGTCGCCGCGCCCCTGACCTCGGCGAGGTAGACGCTGCCGATGTCCCCCGCGCCGAGCCGCTTGAGGAAGCGGATGTCGGAGAGCGCGACGGCGCCGAGGCGGGGCGGCGTGGTGGTGGTGGTGGTGGTGGAGGTGGTGGTGGCGGTGGAGACGGTGGAGGCGGAGCGGGAGCGGGAGCGGTCGGAGGAGGCGAAGCTGAGGCTCTGCAGCTCGTCGGCCGCCGGATCGGGCTCGCCGCCGGGAGGCATTGCAATGTGCTGTGGTGTGGTGGGTGGTGTTGGAAATGGCGGAGGCAGAGGAGGAGATGGATGGGTTGGTGCGTTGCGTTTTTAATTTGAAGCGGAGAGGTGAGGAGGCGGAGGTTGACGACGATGGGCTGGGCCGGATCATCCGCGTCCGTTCCGCGCTTGATTTTTTTTTATTTTGTTTTTCTGGATTTCCGGGCCCCTGTTCTCCGGGATGTGATCAAGGAACACCAACATTGCTAATTTGCAGCTTGATCCGATTATTAAATAGATATTTAACTATCTTTACTCTTATACGCCTGGTATTTAACAATTTACCATCAGACCCACATGTCATAAATACATAAGGATCCACTTGTCATTGACATATGAGCAGTGACAAACACAGCTTTAAAATATAGATGGGACGGAGAATAGAGATGTTCACTCCATAAGAGCAGGTATAATAGCTCTATTAAGTCGGCTTCAAAACCTGTTAATCAGCCTAATATGAGATTAGGGAAAGAAATTCACCAAGAATGAAACAAGGCGCTTATTTTAGCGCCGGCGCTTGCATAGCGCCCCAAACCATATAGCTCGCATGCAGCCAGGAGAGACGATAAAAAATATGTTATGTGGGTCCCAACAGCTGATGTATCCATACAAATATTTAATGTATATATGCTTTAACCAAGGCAGCTTATAACTAACTTGTAGTTAGCTTGTTGTATAAGTTAGCTCTACTTGACATGACAAAATTTTGGAGCTTGCTGCTAGCTGCACTATTAATCTTGCTCTAAGAGCAATCGAACAAAACACATATCGTATTTATAGTCAATCGCATAACTGTCTCGATCATTGTTTGTGGCGTGTGTATGTTGTGAAGAAACAAACTAATCCGTTGGACATTCACACCTTGTTATACCTAATTTTGATAGCCCATGACTACTATAAAGGTGTAAAGGGTCTTGGGGTGTAGAGCGATACGGGTTGTAGCTGGGTCGGTCGATCTACTCTGCCTAATGCGTAGATCCGCCCCTGCATATGAGTAGCAAATTGTTAAACGTCAAATTAAAAAGTGATAAATAGTTAAATGCTCAATTATTAAATCCTTGCTCAACGATGAGGAGTTTTTCTTCCAAATACACTCATCTCATCAAAATAAAATTCTATACATACACCATATTCCTATTAACGTTTTTTATTGGTTTGGATATGTCTGTTTTAAATGTCTCCCTATCGATGTGTATGTCACATTTTATAAAAAAGAAAAATTAGCTGTAATACACGCTGAGTCGAAAACTCGAACTCGGATAGGAATGTTTTACCATAAGAAAGATATCCAATTGAGCTCGCTCAGCGCGTGAACGCTGCGGAAGTTTTTGATACGTAATTGCAAATCCAATAACGATTCATGGCTCAAGAGAATGGAAGGTTTAAGGTTGACGTCGATGAGTTCAATCAAATCAACCGGAAGAACATTGTGCAAAAATCAAATAAACAAGCAGGAGCAGCAGCCGCAGCGAATGCACGGAATCTGGCAAATAAAGGCGAAATTATTTGAGGTTGGCAGTTTGCGTTTGAAATCAGACGTAGCAGGGTACGCAGCCAGGGAGGCTACTGGCTATAGCAATGGCTGCAGTTTGTGAATGGATTGGCCTGCATTGCGTGGTTGGTGTGGAATGGATTCGAAGGCGTGAGTCCAAGTGTAGCCGGGACAACCGACTGGACCAAAGGAAGGGTTTGCTTGAGAAGCATGTGATATCTGCAGCTTCACTCAAAATTTAAAATTCATTTAAACAGTGTAATAATATGCAGACTAAAAAATGGCAGTTTATAAATCTAGAAAATAAACTAAAAATCAGAAATTGCGTTTTTCCATTTTTCAGTTTCTCCAGATTCTTATAAGTCTTTTTTTTTTTTTTTGAACGAAAGGCAAAGCTTGCCAATTCATTGAATATAGATGGCAAATTTACAGGTAAGGAAAAAGTAATATTAGATTCTTATAAGTTACTTCTTCCGTCCTATAATATAAGGGATTTTGAGTTTTTATTTGCACTGTTTGACCGCTCGTCTTATTCAAAAAATTTATACAAATATAAAAAACGAAAAGTTGTGCTTAAAGTACTTTAGAGTAAGTCAAAAAAAATAAATAATAATTCCAAAAATTTTTGAATAAGACGGGTGGTCAAACAGTACAAGCAAAATCTCAAAATCTCTTATATTATGAGACAGAGGGAGTAGCTACCAACTAGCTATTTATCATAATTTTAAACTATTTCAAACATGATCGAAGAAAAGTCCTTTATGATCGATTGAGCTACGATTGATAAACCATAGAAACATAAGCAAAGCAACAAAAAAAATAGTTTATAAGTAAACATTTTTACATTTATATTCTTAATGGTTTAAAAACCAAGGCTGAAAAATTGAATATGATGGAAAAACTAATGTTAGATTCAATTTTAAATTTTGGTTACGAAGATAAGCCAGCAAGAAAACGATAAAAGCCGATGAGCTCCTCCCCATTGCAGACCTTTTTTCTCTTACTTTTCTTTTAAACAGAGTGTTCTAAAAATCTCAAGGTCCCATGTTAGGATTGGCGTATCATATATTTTTAAAACAATGATGCTTGGATGGATGTGTCGGGGGTTCAGTTCAGGAGTTGGTGTGATAGTCTGATACTCTGAAATGGGGTCGGTTTCTTCAAGACAAGGCCATATGTTTTACAATTCAGAGGTTCATCGATCATCGACCGATATGCAAGCCTCAGAGGACCCCTCGCACAAAGTCTGAGAGGATCAATTAAATCGAAGTCAAATCTATTATTGTCTGATTGTCTGGGTGAGAGTAGTCTTGAGACATCGAAGACAAAAATGTTGGGCAACTTGCATTGGCAGGAGACAGGCAGAATCAACTGGTAACAAGTTTGAGGCTGCAAATTATACCTGCAATGTTGGATGATGCTTCTACAGTGTTTGTGGGGGAGGTTGTTACACTCCATGGCCGATCAGGATCCGGTGTAGTTGCAGTCTGTAACTGAACTAGCACCACATGATAGCAAATCAAGGGTTCAGGTTGATGCATAACTGTAGCACCTATTCATTGTAGTAAAATTTATTAGGCCATTTTGGATACTACCAAAATAATGTGCCCTACCAATTTATTGGTAGCTTGAATAGTAATGTTGGATGTTTGGATTGTAGCCAACAATTTGGGGTCTGTTCACTTTGTTGCCAAAAAAAAAAAACCTTACCAAATATTGGCATTGCTAAAATTTTGGCAACTTACCAAAATTTTGACAGGATATCTTATATAGTTACCAAAATTTGGCAGCAAACTAAATGTAGCCACTTATTTGACAACTTTACCAAAATTTGGTAAGGTTGAAAATGGCATCAAAGTGAACAAGCCCTTGATAATGCCTCAATTGAACTTGGCAGTTGGCACTAATCTAGAACTTTCTCCTCTGTAACATCAAATTTTGGCTTCATGTTGGTAGTAATCCAAACATATGCATTCAACCTTATCGTACCAAAATTTACCAAAGATTTGATACGGTAGCAAACCAAACCTATCCATTATTTTACGTTTGTTGTTGCAACGAATCTGGACTGTTGGATCAAAACACAAATGGCCGAGCGGTATGTAGTTCAGACATTTTGTCCTTGAGGTTAGGGGCTGTAATAGGCCCAATACAAAGCAACTCTGAACTCGCAGAACCCAACCCAGTAGTAAAATAGGCTGAAAATGAACACTACAAGAACAGGCACCACAAGAAGCCCAAAAGAAAGATCCTGCAAATTTGTGGCCCCAAAACACCAAGGAAAAAGTACACCAAAGGTCCCTCAACTTGTCATCGGGATTAAAAAACGTCCTCGAACCACAAAACCATATATGCGAGGTCCCTTAACTATACAAAACCGGTCACCCAAGGTCCCTCGGTGGTTTTGACCCCGGTTTTGGTCTACGTGGTGGCTGAGTCAGCGTGGGACCCACGTGGGCCCCACATGTCAGTTGGCCACGTCATCACTCTCTCCCCTCCTCTCCCTTTCTCCTCTCTCTCTCACTCTTCTCCTGTCTGGGTAGGCAGCTGGGGAGGACGTCGGTGGGTTGCTGCCTTCGGTGGGGCGAGGAGGGAGAGGACGAGGGCGGCGGCGGCCGGCGACGGGCGACACGACGACGGCGGCTGGCGACTGGCGACGCGCCGCCGCCATTGCTCTCGTCCGCCATTGCAGAAGCCACAGGCACAGAGGCGGACCGCCATCGAGGGATGAGGTAGGCAAGCAAGGGGGGCGGGGAGCCCGGCGTCGACCTCCTCACCGGCCGTGACGTCGCCATCAAGTCCTTCCCCAACCGGCGACGTGGCGGCCAGCGAGGGGAGCAAGGCATCGGCGGGGGAGCAAGGCGTCGACGGCGGTGAGGCGGTTCTTGGCCGCGGCCAGCTTGACCCGGAGTTTGAGGTTAGAAATCAACACGAAGAATCAATCAAGAAGCATTCAGATTAGCACATTCCAATTGGCAACCTATAAACGAAAGAGTGCTCCTAATAATCAAGCAAAAAATGTGAGAGGTTCAACCTCTGAGGTTAGAAATCAACATGAAGAAAGAAGCATTCGGATTAGCACATTTCAATTTGCAACCTAAATGAAATAATACTAATAATCAAGCAAAAAAAAAAGGAAGTGAGAAACCAAATGGGATGGATGGATGGAGTACTGACTTGGTCTGGCGGATCTTGTCGAAGAAATGGGCGTCGTAGACACCGGCGGCGTCGGCGAAGTGGACGACGCCGGAGAAGTAGTGCTTCTCGACGTGAGCGAGCGCGGCGTTGCGCCGCCGCCGCTCCCGGCCGCCCGACCGCATCGTCGTTACCACTATCAGCATCCACCTCGACCCGCTGCCCTCCTCCTCCTCGTCGCCCACGTCCACCACCGCGCTGTTCCCGACCCCGGCCGCCTTCGCCGCCGCCGCATCCGGCACAAGGCTCACCTGCTGGTTCACGGCGACGTGGGACGCGGCAAGCTGGTGGTGCGGCTGGAATAGGAGAAGAACAAGTAGCGCGAAGAAGGAGAACAGCGGGCAGCGTGACGCGGCGACAAGGACGACGGCGCCCAAGCCCGCTCGCCCTGCGGGCCCCGCGAAGAACTTCATGGTGCCGACGATCTCCGCGGCGGCGGCAAGCCAGGCGCATCGTCGGGAGGCACGAATCCTACGGGGACGACGGCTTCCCAATCTTCACCGAGACCAAGTGCACATCGGCGCCGCGTCGTCGCCGCCGCCGCCGCCTTGCTCCCCTGCTCTCGCGTCGTCGCCGTCGCCGCTGCCGCCGCCGGACCTCCTCTCCCGTCTCGCCCCGTCGGTCTCCTCCCCACCCGTCGGCCGGCGGCGCCGGCCTACCCACAGCACCAGAGAGAAGAGTGAGAAAGAGAGAAGAGGAAGGGAGAGGAGGGGAAAGAGAGAGGAACTGACGTGGACAGGCTGACATGTGGGGCCCACGTGGGTCCCACGCTGACTCAGCGTCACGTCGGGTGACCGGTTTTATATAGTTAAGGGACTCCGCATATCTGGTTTTGTGGTTCGAGTACTTTTTTTTATCCCGATGACAAGTTGAGGGACCTTCGGTGTACTTTTTCCAAACACCAAAGGATATTATGGGCTTTTGGCCTTTCAACAGTTAATTATTACTTTTATAAATGTTTTTTGAATCTCACAAACACTTCGGGGGTGTAGCTCAGATGGTAGAGCGCTCGCTTAGCATGACCGAGGTACGGGGATCGATACTCCGCATCTCCAACGTTTTTAAACAAATTTATATTTTTTTTCCTGAAATTTCTTAAATCCATTTTCCCCCCGAATCATATTATCTGCTAAGCTGGAATTAAATTTCATGACTCCATTTTTTTCTTCCTGAATTGGGGAGTTGATTGCATTAATTTTCTTTATTTTTTTTCTCTTACTAGAAAAAATACTCGTGCGTTGCAACGGACGAATGCTATTTTAATCTTATTATTGTTATACGATTTGGATATGGTAAAATTCACTGTGGAAATTCGCTTGGATTTTTCTTTTTTTGAAAATCATGAGCTGCAATTAGGAGTCTGGCATTCATCTCAAGTTAGCATGCAAGTTTTTTAAAAAAAGATTTCTTATACGACTTCTTTTGTATTTACAAAAACAAACAAACTTAAAATCCGACTCAAACACGGATGACATTCCAAAATACTAGAAAAACATCTTCAATTTTTATAATGGTAAATAATTGCATTACGTGCTAAGCTAGAATTAACTACTTATTACTAGTTCCTTTTCTCCTAGAATTGTTTTTAAAAATTTCTTAACTCCTTTTTCAGAACTGTGAAGTTGAATTGCATTATCAGTTAAGCTGGTATGCCTTTAACAGTTAAAAGTAAATTTCACAAAACATAGATTTTAGAACACTCGTAACACAAAACCCATGTATTATGATTTGTTTTGAAAACCCCAAGGTTTTAGGGAAAATTTTTAAGAAAACCTTATGTTTAAGTTTATATCATTTTTTTGTTAACCCATATATTTGTGCATAATAATTGGAAAAAATAATATGAGATATTTCTAAGTATATGTACATGTTAGTCTTATTTTAACGAGCGTCGTTTATTGGTAATATGATTAATGTTTATATGTATAAGTTACCAGTTAATATGTTATTGTTAGTGGGGTTATGTTGTGTTTTTTCAATCTTCCAATGTAAGAGGAAAATGTTAAAGTACATGGGAGGGATATGTATTTTGTGCCTACTAATGCAGACATATACTACTAAAAATATCATATACAATGATGAAATTATGAGTATTTGAGATAAACATAAGTTTTTTAAAAACATTTTTAAACCAGGGTTCCTTGAAACAAACCATAATATCTGGAATTATGCACTACATGTGTCTCAAATTATTTTGTGAAATTACTCTTTAATTACCTTATTACTAGTTTTCAAAAAATTCTATAATCTGTCTTTTTAACTCTAAAGTCGAATTGCATTACATGTTAACGTTGGAACACCTTTTATCGTATACACTCTCCGCTATAAAATATAACACGTTGGGATGCATTTTACCTTATTACTACTGCCCATAAATATACATATTTTAAGATCATGGAGAAAACTATGGTGCCTTTACTAGATGAGGGATACATCGTGACACAGAGAATTTTAAAGGAGATGTGATTAATGGAATAAATAGTGCTCTAAAAGATATTTATATATGTGAAGAAAAATTCAATTACTTAGACTGCTTATAATTTATAGGGACTAGTTTTTTTTTTCACACGCACCAAACTCTATCTAACCTATTCCACTTTGATATATAAAAAAAAGTAAATTCTACAAAACTATTCGATCAAAACTATCGCTTTACTATACTTTAACTAGGCGCTTCACAATACTAGAAACAACAACAAAAATTATAAAACAAAACAACAATTTTATTCCCTACATGTCTATGATATGTGAACCTAATTTGAATAGCACAAGTATCTCATATGCGTATGACAGATGGACCCAATGACGTTGGAGATATAAAGTTGTAGTTTTATGATAAAATCATATACTATTGTCGTATTGTTACAGTAGCCCAGCTAAAGTTAAACATACCGGCAGTTATAATAAAATAGTTTTAGCTTTATACAATTTACTATATAAAAACCATACTCGAAAAATAAAATCCACCATCTCCATTCTCTCCTTACTCCCAAGTGACACGAATTACAGCTATTTTTTCAGCGATAGGTGTATCCACTGACATACGAGGCATTCATAATGACTTTATATTGATATATCCATCTAATCTTTTGGAGATACTCATATGGTATATTTTCTTCATCACATAAAAAGCCCAATCACTATGTCTAGATTCATCTTTAAAATTGGATTATTTTTTGATGAAGAGAACATATCCTATCTTACTTTAAAGCTATAACCCACTAATTCCAAAGCTCAACATACAAACATGCCACCTCACAATCCACTAGCAACAATTACATACAAAACTTATATAAGCATGCAACATCATCTATAATTCATTAAAATCAACATCCAATCATCATCCTTCACATTATTTTCACAATATTTTTAACATATATATATCCATTATTTTTTATAATATTTAATATATATTCATCTATACAATCAAAGTGTGGGATATCATATTTTATTTACAATCTCATACAGAGTCTACTAATTTTATTTAACAAACCAGTTTTATTTGTTGTTAACAGCTAATATTTTTTTTACTTTTAGCTTAATTATTAAAAATATTAAAAATTACTTAGTAATTCACGCAACAAAGCGTGAAGAATCACCTATTATATACACATTTATATAGGGTATTGTGACTAGTGACTTGTGAGTGTCTGTATTTCGAAAAAAAAGAAAAAAAAACAGAAAAGGAATCCACGCGCCCCGAAATGCAAGTGCGCAACACACAAGAGCCCAAATCGAGAGAGAGAGGAGAGGAGAGAGGAGTCCAGCGAGAGTCCATCCATCCACCCCTCGTGACGTGAGGGGGCCGCACCGCCGCTCGCCGCTACCCCATCCGCCGCCGCCGGCCGCCGACGAGGTTCGGGGGGGCGCGATGGCGTCGGGGGTGTCGACGAGCATGGTGCTGACGCTGCTCGGCTTCTGCGGCAGCGTCCTCTTCATCGTCTTCGTCTGCACCCGCCTCGCCTGCTCCCTCCTCCGCCGCCACCGCCGCCGCCGCCGCGCCCGCCTCCCCGCCGCCTCCTCCCACTTCCTCTCCTCCGTCTACGTCGTCGACCACCACCGCCACCTCCCCCCCTCCGGCCTCGACCCCGCCACCGTCGCCGCCTTCCCCACCCGCGCCTTCCTCGGTGCTGCCCCACGCGGACACGCCTCGGCCTCCTCCTCCTCCTCCTCCTCCTCCGACGCCGCCGCCCAGTAAGTGCTCCTCCCTCTTCCCCCGCAACGATCGCGATTCCCCGCGTCCCGTGCAATGCCTTCGCACTGCAGCATTGCGTTGCGTGAAATCTAAGCTTCGAATCTACAGTGTTGTTGTTGTTGTTGTTGCGGTGATGATGCTTGGCTTAGAGCGCGTGCTTTTCTCGTCGGTTTGGTTATCCGCATTGTGGGGGGTTCGAATTCGTTCTTCTCCGGGTGAATCGATCCCAACGATTGCAGTTCGAATGTGAACTTGGATGATATTCTATTGAGCACGTTTCAGTTGGTAGGATCGAGTCGGTGACCGGGGGATTGAATGCCCACTGAATTAGGGCATTGTAGTTGCGGGGGCGCCCTCATACGAGTGAGGAAAAGGGGATCTATCAACTATTATGGATTTTATATTATATGTTTGAGATTTTCTGTTTGAGCACATGTCACTGTCAGTGTTTAGTTGAGATTCTCCTGGATGTCCACTTACTGGATGACTACTGTTTTTAGGAGTTTAGGTGTTTTTAGATCTGTGAAGCTCTTCTCCGTAGTCGATGGATGATACTAGCATAGAAGCATGCATCTATGTTCGTTAGGTGTTCTTCTATGAGCGCCGAATCTTCACATATTATTTGAAATTTGAATTCTTCTCAACATACTAGTACTGAGTATGTCATTCTCCGGGCGGATATGCCAACATGACATGATTCAGTTTCTATTGTTGAATGCAATAGTTTCTTAAACGGTATGAGCGAATTTGGGTTCTACAAATTTACATCATTTGCAAGTATATATTGTTAATGATTATAATAGATGACCTGAACTGAGAAACAACAATTGAGACTTACTCCCTTTTATTTTCATAAAAGGTAATATTGCCTCCTGCCCAACATTTTCCAATTTAATGTTTCGCAAGCACGTGGTTGCCTCCAACCCCTAATATCTTCTTGGTAAGGCAGTCATAGATAACTGCTACTTAAAATCCTGAAGAAAAAACACCGCCTTGCAATGAAGTTTGAAGTACCAAGACGTTGTCCTTGAGTATTTTGATTGATTGTTTAGTATCAAATAAGTTATCATGTGGATGTTAGTGCCTAATAGAAACAGTATGACTTTTTTAGTACCATAGTGTTGATTGTTGTGTTTAATTGGAGATTGACTATTGAATCGTGAGATCCCTGAAAACTCGAATTATTACCAAACAGCTAAGATCATTAGGTCAATCACATAACAGAATGCAGACATTAAGTTCTGTTGAATAAGTCAAGGAGGAAGGATGAGGCACTGTCATCAAGTAGGTTAAACCCTCACCTGTGCTTGATGGGATGGAAGCTTGGATTAGGTTGGTTGTGCGATGTGTATCTAAAGAAGCTACAGAGATGCTTCTGTTAATCATATATTCATATTGGCGCTATTCGCTATAGTGGTTTTGCTGTATCAAATAAGAGGTTTCCATGTTTGGCATCATCCATTGTGGGATTGTATTTTATAGTTAAAGTGTTGATAAACTGTTGTCAACTCTGATAAATACTACTAGTATCTGAATTGTGATTTGTGTTTCTATAGATGATTGTTAGCATTTTCCCAATTAC
This sequence comes from Oryza glaberrima, assembly GCF_000147395.1. Taxonomy (NCBI): domain Eukaryota; kingdom Viridiplantae; phylum Streptophyta; class Magnoliopsida; order Poales; family Poaceae; genus Oryza; species Oryza glaberrima. Next base: position 2,192,087 of record NC_068336.1, on the reverse strand, counting down.
ACCAATATTATATTCTGAATCATTTCCTTCCATTGTTGGCAGGTGTGTTGTCTGTCTTGCAGACTATGAAGAGAAAGACGTACTTCGTATTCTTCCTTACTGTGGCCACGATTTTCATGCGGTGTGCATAGATATTTGGTTGATGCAGCACTCAACATGCCCGGTTTGTAGAATTTCATTGTGTGACTACCCTGATAGCAAGCAGACAATGTCTCCTCTACCAAGTGAAGTGATAATACCTCCATGTTCCCCTGAACCATCAAGATCAGATCAATGCAATTGCCTGTTTGTCGGCACGGGGCATTCACCAAGGACATCTCAGGTTCTTATAAATGAACCTGACCAGTCGAATCGGACATTATATAGTCCATCAGTGGAAGGGGATAACAACTTGCCATCATCTGAAGTTAATCCTCCTGGTGAAATTAACAACCAAACAATGAAAAAGCATGTGGAGAATCATCGTATTCAAGACAGATCATGATCTACCTAGCTAAGATCCTGCAAGTGACTGTTGTGCAGTCTGCTGTCTTCAGGGTAAACTACATGTAAAATTATAAGCAGCAATACAGGTGGATTCATGGATGGCTGTTATAGGACATAGGTTACTTTGAAGGATGTAAATATGAGAAAATTGTTCAGGTTTCTTGTTAGAAAACACATTTATTTGTTAATCATATTCAAGGGCTCATTGCATTAAATAGCTTGTCTCACTTATTGCATCCCGACTGATGAATTGTTGTTGTCAACAGCAGTACATCTGCAAAATCACAAAGAGAAGTAGCTGTCAATACAATCAGAAAACAGGAGGAGGGCATCTTGATTAGTTCATGGATCAGGGTATGAGAGGAACACAATGTAGCTGTCTCACTCATGTAGTCATGCAAAAATTCTCCCTGAACAGCATCAAGATCAGCGACCGATTTGCCATCTTGTCTGTGACTGTATCTACTTGGAAGCAAGTTAGTCAGACATCAGCACAGTGCCATTCATACGGTAACTGCAGCAGCATGTGGCTCCAATGTCCTATTTTTGTTAAGAGTCTGATGCTGCCATGGTAAAGTGCCTGAGATTAGTTGGTCAAGCACTCAAAGCATGATAATGGTGGGAGCCAGCACAATGCTACATAACTCTGAATCTCTGATCCAAGATCTGAAGATTAAAGTCCAGATTATGATCTCTCCTCTGAAAACCAAATCTTGCAGGGCCAGGAGAACAGCCTATGGTTGTCCACGCAACGATGTCGGCTGGCCCAATCATGGCCTCCTGCTAGATCTAAACTGTGTGGTTGATCAAACCAGCAGGCAGCAGCAATGGTTCATCACTTCATCTTCCCTGCTGCCTTTGCAACAGTGTGGGGGCTGGACTGTGCAGACATGATTCAATCAAGTGTACTGCCATGAAAGGCCTTAATAAGTTTTACAGTGATTCCTGTCGGTGGTGGTGGCCCTCATCGGAGCAGATGCAGAGCTCTTCACTCACTCACTCACTCACTCACTCTGCCCTTAAAATGGTGGCCAGCAGCATGGTGTGATGATCACACTCTCCTGCAAAGGCACTTCACCTGGAGGTGTAGTGTGAGGAGAGCTTTTTCTTTGCACCTTTTGGTTTTTTGGAGCTTCAGCAATGGGGGAGGTCAAGCATCTTTGCCTGGTGAAGTTCAAGGAAGAGGTCTTGGTGGATGATATCCTGCAAGGCATGACCAAGCTTGTCTCGGAGATGGACATGGTGAAATCCTTCGAGTGGTATTGCATCAACCAGTGCTGTTATATTTAGACTATAGTTTTGTTTTCTAAATCTGCAGGTTCTGAGGCAGAATACCTCTTAACTAGATAACATGCCTAAGATCACTTGTTTTTAGCAGCTAAATGAACTTGTAAGTTTGTTTATCCTTGAGAGTTCAGACAACTAATTAGATTTTTGACTTGTTTTCTGCTCTAAATCTAGGTTCAGCAGAAAGTGTGACATATGCCTAAGATCACTAGTTCTTTTAGCAACTAAATGAGCTTGTATTTTCATTTCAGGCTTTAAACTGTTAAGAGACATTGTGCAAACACATTGGATCTGTAATCTCTTTTTTTTTTCAGGGGGAAGGATGTGTTGAACCAGGAGATGCTGACACAGGGCTTCACTCATGTCTTCTCGCTGACCTTCGCGAGCTCTGAAGATCTGACGACCTACATGAGCCACGAGAGACACCAGGAGTTCGCCGGCACGTTCATGGCGGCGATCGACAAGGTCGTCGTTGTCGACTTCCCCGTCGTCGCCGCCAAGCCTGCACCACCGGCGGCACCGGCGGCGGCGGCGTGATGATGACGACATCAACTGTCCATCAAGCATCCATCCGCCATGGCATCAACCATTGCATCATTGTTCCAAGTACTTTCAGGTATCCATCCATCCATCTACACACGCAGATAGCTGTGATAGATGTACATTAGGTTCCATTATTGCATGTTTCTGCTGCTTCAGTGTTGAGCTGGTGTAGCTTAGCTAAAGCTGTAATGCAGCTCTATCCCGTGCATTCCGTTCAAAGCTTGTTCGGTTATTCTTGGAATAAATTTCGGTGATCTTTTGGTTGCTGTGACTTAATTACTTTTGCCTTTTTTCCTTTTCGGTGTTAATGATGGAGTGACAGATTCCTAAATAGTTTTTATGATTCACTTGTGCTTAAACTTTTGATTGAGAGCAGGTTTGCAATGACCCAGGTTTGGTGGTTAATTACTCGTAGTACAAAGGTAAACAGTGAGATGTTATCAGTGCTTTCATGTGAGGCCATTTACATCGGCATTTAAATTCCATCTAAAGAGGAGCGATATTACTACTCTCTTTCTTTCTTTCCCCTTTTTCCCTTTTCATTTGAGAGATGTTTGGTGCTATTTGTCGATCAAAATCGACAAAGTTGACCTTTTGAAATCAAAATATGCCCTATAAAAAAAAATCAATGGAGGAAGTATCCTTGTAGCCTTCAAAGGAAGCTATGGGCAAATTGTCATAGCATTTACGAATGAAAAGGGAAAAATAGAGGGCAAAAGGGGGACCAAGTTGAAGCACTTCACCGAATGGAGATTTAACATGAGAGAAAAAAAAATGGTGTTATACCATATGGACATATATACATATGGTATTTTTCATGTTTATTGGTGTGCCTAATATCAAACTGATGTTTGGCAGTAATATATAATGGCCATCCTGCGTATGGCACTATCACAATCGTGATGTAAAATTGATGGACCATTTGCATATTTCGATGGCTCAGGATGATGAGAGCAGTGATAATATATGCCACTAGCTGAAAGATGCGTACTATATAATAAATTGATATCATGGGCGGTGATTTTGATAGTTTTACAACTCTCTAATTTCTTCCATGGAATCGATACAAATGTGTAACCAGTACATTAGTGACATGTACACTTGGAATTGACCCAAGAGAGAAAGCAAAACAGAATTCAGAATTTCAGATAGTGAAAGAGTGAGCCCGTTGCTTTTGTTTCAAAAAACTTGCATGCCTTAACCTTACGAGACATTAGCTACCTAAACACTCAACAGACAGGAGTAAATCATCGAGTTCTCGAGACGTGCAGCAACGAAGATTGAATGATGGGTCTGAGATTATCTTAAAGGTAAATGCAGAGGTTAAATCACTGGAACAGTATGATCACTGCCAGAAAAATCCAGCATATATACATTACAGTGTCGCCATATCATCAGCCTATACGTTGCATACCTTGAAAGCAATGCATAATAAATCGTGAAAGCAACAACTGAATTTGGCCAACCTCCAACCAAGCCATAGTAATAAACAACCAAAGATAAGGTCAGATGGCTTGCCGGCGTTGATCTAATCCAGTTGATAAAGATAGGGATTCTCTCCTGCTTCATTCCCTGCGCTTAGATTCCTAATCAGTTCCGGTAAAAGTTAATAATTATTCAGGGTTATTTTGGTGATCAGATGGTTACAACAGAAAGCCAGGGAGATAAATTATGGTTGAGCATATGTAAGAAATACTAATAAAGACATTGTCGTATGCTATTGTAGCAAGCGTACAAGAAGGGAGAATACAGAATAAGGGACAAGTTTGTCGCCATGTACCAACACGGTTGCTTGGCAAATATAGTTTAGTGTAGAGCTGATGATTGAGACAATACTATCACATGTGGGGGTGATATCACCATCAACCCTTTCCTCCCCCCAAAATTCTGTTGGCAATTTGGCATCAAATGGAAGAACAGATCAAGAAAATCCAGGGGAAAAAACAGAACCACCAGGGGAAGGAAGGATCCAGGCCAACTCATTCTCTCGTGAGGAGAAGCAGCAGCAGCAGAAAAGCAAAAGGTCTCATCTCACGAGTTGTACCGTGAAGCAAACACCAAACAGTTGTACACCCGATGCTAGTGTGCAGCTGGGACCAAAGGTGAAATCTGGGAATGCCATTACGCCTACACAGTGTAGAGTGTAGAAGACCATGTGCTTCACCAGCTATACTATGCATACAGCCTTGGACTCTATGGTAGAGCAATACAATATAAAGTAGCCAAGATTAGTTGGACCAGAGCAACAACTGATGGAAGCAGATGAGTGTTAACTGGTGAACAACATATGCAAGATGCAGCAGGACATGGCAATCATAAGATAAAACTGATGTAATCAATATGCAATGTCAGGAATCAGTACCAGAGATCTCAATTGCAACAGTTAAGCCGCACAGTATGTATGAGATGTATCGACCGTGCAAGAGATTTCGATGGCGCAGTGCAAGAACTTAAGCTGTGGCTTCCCTTTGTTGAATTGCAGATTTGCAGTACACGGTATGCGGTGGTATACACACACACGGCTCGGTAGCAGTACAAAAATAATGCAAGTCACCCTATCAGAAATTCAGAATCACTGCAGTGCTGCATTTGCATAAGGGCAATAAAAGAGTAAATGCAATGCGTGATTTTAAATTTTACATCAAGCATAAACCAGCGCTTCACAATCCATTTTCTGGCTGCACCACCTCATGCAGCACAGCTTAATTAACAGAATTAAAACACACTCTAAATTGCTTTCTGTTGTTGTTTGTTAACTGTACGGACACAATACCAAACTAACAATTATTCAGAAAAGATGAAGAAATAAAAGAAGAGGATCCTACACTACACACACACCAATCTCATCAATGTATATGCCCTGTTCATGATCTTGTGTTTTTTTTCTCCCCAACATGAAAAATCTAACACCTAAGTTGCAATAAACAACAACCACACATCATTTTGCTTTTGCTTTGATGGTTTGGTAAAGAATTGAGACCACCAAATTCTCCCAATGGAGACAGACAGTAACCAGAGCAGTGCACAGATTTGACCTCTTGGAGAAGAAGATGGCGTTCGTCAGGGTGGCGACTTGAACGCCTGCACGATGAGGGAGAATCCCGGCGCGGCGGCCTCCTCCTCCAGCCATAGGCGGCTCTCGAGCGCGCTCCTCGCCCGGAGCATCACCACCGCGCAGCCCGGCGGCTCCCGGAACCACCACCCGTGGAGGTCCCACATCACGTCGACGGGGGCGCCGTCGACGAACACCGTCTGGTTCCCCCGGAAGTTCCAGCGCAGCCGGCACGCCTGCACCGCGCGCTTGCCGTCGACGCACACCCACAGCTCGTCCCCTCCGCCGCCGGAGCCGGGGGCGGCGGGCGCGCAGCTGACGCTGACCTCGTGCTCGGGCCCGCCCTCCGCGAACCGGACGCGCGCGGCGTGCATCGCCGCCGGGTCGGACACCACGACGCGCTCCACGCGCGAGACGGGCGCGACGCGGGCGCGCGGGATCTGGCCCTCGAACTTAGCCTTGACGAACTCCGCCGCCAGGTCGCCCACCGCGAGCACCACCTCCGCGCTGGCCACCGCCACCACGTAGTACCCGGACACCGGCTCCGGCGACGACGCCGCGGGGTCGTACCGCGCGGCGGTGAGATCCCAGAACAGCGCGAGCGGCGGGGGCGGGGGCGGCGTGGTAGTACCGGACTCATCACCACCACCCCCGTTCTCGTCGCCGGAGCTGGAGCCCGAGGGGAGGGAGCGGGAGCCCCTCCTCCGTCGGAGCTGGATGGCGCGGGCGGTGGGCGACGGCGCGAACGACAGCGTGGGGCCGAGCGGGGAGTGTCCCCACGTGAGGCGGAGCTGCAGCGGCGGCGCGGGGACCGCGAGCAGGGTGGCGCGGTAGGAGACGGTGACGGAGAGCGTCGGGGAGGAGGAAGAGGCGGTGGTGGAGGAGGAGGAGGAGCAGGTGGAGACGCGGGTGGAGGACGGCGCGGTGCACGCCGCGACGTCGGCGACGCGGACGGCGCCGTCGCCGATGCAGGAGGCGAAGTCCCGCACGGACGACGGGAGCAGCAGGCTTGACGCGCTCACCATTCCCGCGACCGCGGCGAGATCTGCGGCGGCGGAGGCGGCGGCGGCGAAGAGGAGGAGAAGGAGGTGGGGCTAGTAGAGTAGAGGCTACGGTGGTGGAGGAGTGGAACTCATAATAGCGGAGGCGGAGACGGCGGCGAGGCTGCTCAACTGGTAACTGCCGGAGCAGAGGTTGGGGAGGAGGAAGCCTTTAAGTCTGCCTGAGACGATGACGACCGTTGGATCATCAACTCGCGCGACGTGGACCGTCCGATCGACCGTACAGGAGTGCGAGTGGAGATGTTTTTTTCCGGAATCACGTGGGAAAAAGTACCCCTTGGATATAATAATAAATTAAATTCGCGTGAAATTCCTGCGTTGTAATATACTTATGACAAAAAAAATGAGAAAACAATCTTTTCACCCATTTATGCACGACAAGTAAACCCGATCTCGACCGCATTCTCTTCTCTCTTTTTTTAGCGTCATTCTACCTTTTTCACCTCTTTTTAATTAGCTATATGTGATTTGATTTTACTCTTACGATTTCACATACACACGTACTAACGTGCAAACCTTTCTGTATTCCATCTCTTATCACATGTTTAAAGAAATGAAAACTAGAGAAAAATCTTTAGCTTCCCTGAAATCCTATCAAAAGAAAAACGATGATTCTACTACGTCCTTACCGACAGTAAGCAAGCCTAATCAGACGAGAAAGTACCGTCACCCATTTATCCACGACAAGTAATCTAGATCTCGACCGCACACTCTTCTTTTTAGCTTCGAGTAAATCAATTTTTTTAAAATTATTATGAGGGCTTTTGGTGGGTCCGTTCATCCTTTGGGCATGCAGGGGAGGAGGGGCCATACCATGATGATGGCGCCATGATGCATTTGGCGCACGAAGATAGATGGATTAGACGGCGTCGCCATCCAGCTGCAGTCACGAGTGGTTGGGAGGATGGGGCAGGGGGGGTGACGAGGAGGAGGATGCGATGAGATGATGAGCTGCATAACATGGGAGAACAACTGTTGAGGCAAAATGTATGTGTCTCCATGCAGCCACGGAGGAGAATGGGACGCTCTCGGACAGAGTGTTGGACGAGTCGGAGTGAAAGGGCAAAAATTGGTTGCAATGACTGAGTAGCACCCTAAGATATGTACCCCTCCGTTCCCACAGAGTCAATACTGACTATAAATCTGGACACATGCAGCATGTCATGTGTGTCCAGATTCGTAGTTAGGGTTTACTTTTTTTTTTTTTTGGACGGACTAGTAGTTAGGCTAAGTTCCTACTCTCTCCGTCCCACTTTAAGTGTAAACATGATTTTTCGTGCCCAACTTTGATCGTCCGTCTTATTTAAAAAAATTTTGATAAAATTTAGAAACATAAGTCGTGCATAAAATACTATTCATATTTTAACATCTCATAACAATAAAAATACTAATTATAAAAAATTTCAAATAAAACAAACGATAAAAGTTGGACACGGAAACTCATGGTTCCACTTAAAATAGGACAGATGGAGTAATTTAAAAAGGCTACATCCAACCGGAAAATACGTACTCCCTAAGTCCAAAAAAAAAAAAGGCAAACCGTGGGTTCCCGTGCCAACGTTTAACTGTCCGTCTTATATGAAATTTTTTTATAATTAGTATTTTTTTATAATTTTTTTCATAATTTTTTAAATAAGACGAACGGTCAAACGTTGGACATGGAAAACAGGGTTTGTCTTTTTTTTTTGACAGAGGGAGTAGACTTTTTAAGTTCCTAATTAAAAAAAAGAAAAGATCATCACCTGCTTGTGCGGCTTCTCTTCACCTTCACGAGTCACTGGAGTCAGGTCATCTGGGTACAGACAGAATACCGCCACTGATCCTGACATGGCTGCCTCTCCAATCCTGTGCGTTCAGGAAATTTTCCAAGGTCAGAACTTGAGCTATAAAATTATACTAAAATATTTCAGATAATAATAGGAAATGTAGCGATTTCAGCTCTTACACTTTGTGCGCACATGCCGCTCGTTCTGACATTAAAAAAAGAATATGGTGGAATAAAACCGGAACGGGACAAACCCTCACCTCCCTCATAACTTAAATGAAACAAATACTAGCATATTGAAAACTTTGAGGTCAAATGGTCTGAGGACACATGTATTATGGCATCTTTCATCTTTATTTCCATGTGCTAGTAGTGTTTTCTTCACTGTGAGCTGACTTTTGTGCAGGCAATGGGGGCATAGTTTCAGAAGTAGTAACAAAATTAGCTTAACATGAAGATGAAAGTAGAGGCAATATATGTTGGATGAGACCGATCAACCTGGGGAGATGGAACCGGTGGATCATGCATTTGGTCATGGTCCCTGGTGACATGTATGATGATGCAAAAGGAACGGTACTACGCATCAGTACGGTCATACATCAAAGCATAGGCCATCACCACCAACCCTCTCAAGATTCACAAATCCAATGGAATACTATGCCAGGTTTGTCACCTTGTTACCTACAGGTTTTAATCATAAACCAAAAAGGGTTTCACCTCCCCAATTATTGAGGATTAACTAAGTAACCAAACGAACGTCGTGGAAAGCGTGATGGTGAATTAGAAATGAAGCAAAAAGAACTTGTCCCCCTTGTTTCTTGGGCTCAAGTCTGAATTTCTCTGAAAGTTGCCCGTATTGCTGTTGAGAGATGATTCAACAATGAAGGAACCAGCACAATCACTGTACTATTCGCTCTTAAATAGCAAAACTCCAACGCACACATGGCAGATAAAAAAGGGTTGCACGGAAATGTGACCGTAATCTCATCAATTTGCACCCTTTTCACCAGATCATTGCGTTTAACCAACTAACTGAAAGAATACGCCAGATTATAGAGAACGAATGGGCTAACCTGCTGTGCTTATGCTGACCCTGCAGAGCAGATGGCCCATTGGTCCATGAATAATGAATCAGTCTGATCAGAGATGCGAGAATACAAAATAGTATGGGTTATAAAAATGCTGAACTGAAGTATACTAAATTGAGTCATGGGAGGACAATCTGCTTTGGGGTGTGAGAGTGTGATTCATTCATCGGGCACGGAAAACCAGGCACTTGATCCCAGAGGCATTAGAAAATTGGAGCAAGGTTTGTTGACTTTGTTTTTAGATTCGATGAGAAAAAAAGGGCAGTCCCTTGCATTAAGTTGGTAATGGAGAAATGGGACACTCACCTGAAAACAAGGAAAGCAAAGGATCCCTGAAAATGATAGACAGCAGTTCTCTTTAGCTTTCGACAACCGGGAAAGAACAAAAATCAAATGTTAACACAGCAAGTTAATAGGTTTTTTCATCTGATACATCAGATAGGGTGGCTCTTCACACAACGATCTACATGATTCAATCCAGCTGGCAAGAAGATAAATGTATTGCCAAAAAGTGGAAGAGGCAAATAGTCTACTTGTATGTTTTAATAACTGAAGATGACCAATGTACACTGAACACGGTTTCTTTTCTTACTTTCTTTTTTTTTCTCTTTTTGACTAAACTAGGACAACTTGACAATGCAAATATTATAAGTACAGAAAACACAAAAGAGGCATACGTGGTAAAGCTGAAATGAGACATTCAGCTGACAGCAAGGGAACAAGGAACCCTGAAAATCATCGACCGCAATTTGTTAGTTTTCAACAACCAGCAAAAACAAAATAATATACTTAAGTTTATAATGTCTATTTTGTGATACTCCGATAATGTGGGTCTTCACACGGAATGATCTACAGCTCCAGTGGATTTAGTCCAGTTGGCAAGAGCATTAACGACTGCATTGCCAACTGCCAACAAAACGAAGAGGCAAACAGTAATATATCATGCTGCATGATATTTTTAGCAGCACAACCATCAAACCGTGTGTAGCGGGGACAGTTTCTTTTGTCTTTTTGTTAAACTAGGAAAAGATAACGCTGCAGTTTTTAAAGATACAGCAAGCACAAGTTGACGTAGGAGGCATTTATGTTTCTAATCTACTGAACAAGCTGCTAGATAATATTATGCAGTTCGAGTGAATATATATAACTCTAACTGACTGCAACAAGGCAGTTGACGAGAGAGTACAAAGCCTTCTCTGATCATACCTACTAAAAATAAGAGAGAAATATTGGATAAAAATTCAGATTTCCAAATAAAGGCATACCAGTTGAAAACAAACTTGTCTTCTTCTGTGCAGTTGAAGTTGGAACATCCCCATGCTAGCTGCAAGTTGAAATTGCTCAAAATAATAATCTGCTGATCAGATCAGTGTGAGAAGTTTCCATTCCATGATGGGCCCATTGTTTAGCTTGACATTAAAGAATCCTTCAACAGTAATATGTTTCCATTCTATACTACCTTGCCAAAACTGAAATCAAGTTGACGCACCCACCATTACCGAGTAGGGGAGTAACATAAACTGGCATTGTCTTGGAACTCTACAGATAAGTTGTACTGCCCATATGGATAGGTAAATTGTTAGTGCTCATCATTATACCCTTTGGGGAAGCCATTGATGTATATGGCTTCATATTAGTAGCCTAAAGCATGAGATAACCCCATCTTGAACAGTTTACAGTACCTGCAGTAGGATTAGGACCTTTCTGGCAACAAGAAATAGGTATCCATACGTGCATTGAATAAACAACATTTCCCTTCATGAGTCAGTTATCCAAGATCAGTAGGAAAATATGATGGTACACTCATCAAGAGAGGCAAAGTCAAACAAAAAGAGACATCTAGCTTACATGCTAAACCTTAAGTTAAATATGAGACTAAACTGATGCCTATTTTTTGGACCGCTTTAATATGGTTCATTCCACAGAACAGGCAAAACTCCATCTCGTAAATCAAGAAAATCAAGTGATTTTGGAACCTAGCCATGCACCGGTAAGCCATTATGCTGCAGAAATAAATATATAACTACCATGAAATTGAGTACTGCATGTGCAGATTAACACTCCCTATTTGAGCTTGACTCTGATGAACTGAAGTGTTGTTGGCACAAAAATGATGAGTTTGGTAACTACAGTACAGTTAGCTATAAAAATGAAACCATGGTTGCCAACGAAAAGGACACAGTAGGTACATGTTTATGAGTTCTGAGACAGTATATATTGGATGGTCCAGAACTATTAATGATGGGAATATGGTTCTTCTCTGCTTGATATAAACATCTACCAACTATGCAAAAGTTCCTGCATAAAATGTAGACACAGGAAAAGATAGCAGAGAAGTCCCAGCGGCCCGGACAGCTCACAATACCTAGGTTGCAAATTAAGCATTGTCTCTGCAGTTGTTTGCATCACTTGTATTGTACTCACAGGTTGCAGATGTACAGAAGCCCGTTGGGACTCGTATGCAACCTTACTGTGATTAATAGTCAATACAAACTTCATAGTAGATCACAAACCGACTCTTCAGGATCGTCAATCACCTCGCCAGTCGCCACCATTGCTCACACTTCAAGTTCGAACCCGATGTGAATCTGAGCTCCAGCATGCATCTTTTTACGTTCAAAGTTGTGCCCACCTCTTTCTTATCCTCTCCATATGCTTCACCATAACACCTCAAGATAATTCCTTGTTTGAGCTCTCACCTAAATCTCTTCTATCCAAACGAGAAATATCTTCGCATATGATAGTCATATAATCTCCTGCCCCTTGCAGGCGCAGATAACACCAAGGGCCGAACCCAACTTACAGAAAGAACAAGGCAGACAATGTAGATAGAGGAAGACACCTACAAACATAGTGATAGTGTCCATTTCATGCTGCGTACCAGGCCCTTTGTCCATGGAAGATTGTCTGCACCGACGCAGCTCTTGACTGCAGAAGCAGTCTAATGAGCCCTGTTTTCTTATGGCACAATGACAGCCATGGCCTTCCCTGTAGTACAACAGATTTATGGTTACAGTATGGCTTGCCCATGGTGAGGGTGACACACACATCATTGCGGTTTACAGTACTGAGTCTACTGACTGAACCGGAAAACTTTTGTACCTTAATCATATAGGTCTGTGCAGTTGATGCAATGGTGATTTCATTAACAGAGACCGCTTCTGCTCTAATCTAAGAAATGTAAATTTAAAAGTTAAAACTTACGATTCAGTTTGTAAGAAAATATGAATTACTGTTTATGTTAACAAAATTGTGTATCAGGAATGAAGTAGTGAGCACGCCCACATACCTGGAACACGCCAACCTCGTGGTTGTGATAGAAATTAGGCAGCAGCAACACCATTCACCATGGACTCAATCAGCCAATGCCTGACGCGAGCAGCAGAGAGAACTGCAATCGTGCCTGCTGCAGCGAGTAGTCCAAAGGTGGCGCACTGGATGAGGGAAACGGCAGCCGCAGGGATCAGCATAGAGGACGCCAATGAGCGTGGTGACAGGATGGACGAGGCGAAGGCAACATGCTCCCGTGGAAGGCAGCCAGCCGGCTGGGCCGGCGAGGAAGATACTCAAACAGCGGTAACACAATGGTGGTGGATATGAAATGATGTTTACATATAAACAGTATATACTTTTACTGTTTAGCTTCAGAAAAAAAGGTTATTTACATATTCCTTTTGTTTGAAAGAAGGATGCTATTTACATATCAGATCTACAGATATTAATCAAGATGCCAGTATGTACATCAGTATAAGATATTGACATACTTAGCTTTCCTGAAGGATGTTACACCAGAACATTACCTTGCAGGAAGTTAGAACTCTTCATCAGTTTCCATGGTCCTGGTAATAGGTATTGACCATCTTCCTAGATGGGCTGTGTAATTTGTGCATCTGACAACACCTCTTCCTTTTGGTCCATCTGGGAAATCGATCACACTGATGCTGCCATCATCTAGATGAAAAGATGACATGTAGTCCATCGTTAAATCCAGACACCTGCAAATCAATGCTAGATTTATACCCGGATGTCCTACGACCACCAGAATTCTTTCTGAAGTATCATCTTGCAACTCATTTAGCAAGGCTTGCCATGCAGCTTTCGACTGGTTCCATAGCCCCTCCAGAGTTTTGTATTCCATGCTGCCCAGCCACCCAGACTGAGCTATTTCTCCAAAGCTCTACAGAAGAAAACCAAGTGTTATTTGAACACCCCACGAAATGCAGGGAGCTATTAAAATTTCCAGGTAACCAAGCAACCAGCCAGTATGTACATAAGATGGGATAGCTTTAGCAAGAAGAATATGGTGGCTGGCAAGCACTCATTATAGATCTGATCACTAAATGTTGTGCTTTGCATTATCTTTGCAAATATTGATCTCCAAAAAGTGTTTTCAATCTTTCCCAGGCTAGGGTGCCTTGCGTGGGGGTGATGGTGTGTTTTGGGTTCCTTTGTGGGTGTCAACTTGGTGTGTCTGCCTGGTAGAGGCGCTATTAGTATAGTGTAAAACACTACTCTCTTTAATGAATAGGCAGATAGCCCTGCCATCTATTGCAAGTGTGGATTTTCAAGGCATGTACAGGATCTTCAAATATTCTATGCACTAGTAAAGCTACTGTGACAGAAGCCATGGAACGTGGAAATGGTCTAACCTTTTGCTTTGTTTGGAAGGCATCATCAATTTCTAGTTCTAGCAGTTTCTTCATTTCCACATAACGAGGCACACAGTCAGCACCTAAGCAATCTGCAGCCTCTTGAACCTACAATTCACTCTACTATGGTTAGATCAAGCAGGTAATAACAATAAAACGATAATGCATTGGACTAAACTTTGCAAATTGTTCAGACTTCAGAATGTAGTTACCTCGCATATAGTAGTAGCAGTATCAAATGCTGCAACTTGTGGGCTACAGAGAATACCATTTACCTTTTGATCTAAAAGTAGTTCTGCAGTCTTCTGAGACTGAAAACATTTGGCCAGTAATGAGCTTAGGTTTTAGTTAGAATAATGAAATATACAGTTTGCAATACAAAGAAGAAAATTACCTGTATAATCCCAAGCATGTTAAGCGGTGCATACCCCATTCCACTGACACCAATCTGTAATAGAAACAGTGTAATTACATACATAAGCAGCAAAGCTCAACAGGTAAATATTGTCTACCTGGGGGTACTCTTTACAGAAATATAATAAAAACCTTTCCTTATACAACTTATACTCGAATTTTTAATTTAGTTTTTTAGTACAATACTTGAACAAATGAGATTGATTCACTTAATTTCCCAAATTAAATTTAAAGAACTACAAAGCAGACCTCCAGAAAAATAGTAGGTGGCTCGTATTGATCCATAAAAGGTGCATAAATTTAGCCAGTTTTAGAGCACAGGTTAAGATAGTTAAGGTCATGGGTTCAAATCCCTTCATTACCGTTTTAAGGATTTTTTAAGGTATCCCTTCTATACTTGAAATCAATGTACACAGTTTCTCCAGTGAATTATCTTTGCTTTCACATTTTGATCCATAGAAAAAGCGCTTTTTTTTTCATGCAAGCATGGATGCACAAATGAGAATATATACCTCTGCACTGTTCTGTGTAGCTCCTTGACATGCTAGGATAATCCTCTTGCTTGTCTTTCTCCCTGCAGAACTTCCTGAGGCAACAGGAGAATTTGGCGTCTGCAAACATGGAAACACAATTAAATCCTATATTTACTGGTTTTCCACCTGTAGTTCTGTTTTGACACAAAATTATTTTATTTTACTTATCCAGAAGATGGTACGAAACTTGCATTAGGCAAGGCATACTACTAAAAGGAAAAAAAAAACATCCATCCAACTGAAAGTTACACACACGCACACACACACCTGATTTAAGCGGTTAAGGCATACAGCTGGAGGCCCTCCACCAGCCTGAGGGGTGAAATCCAGCACACTAGCACCACAATTGCTCTGAAGTAGAATCCGAAAGTACTCTGTGCCAAGTCCTAAATGCGAAAACCAGTAAACCAGAGATCAATTGGGCACAACCTTGGAACTATAGAATCAACAGCAAAGCCTAGTGGCACCAACCCAACGAAGAGGCAACAAGAGCCTGGTTCACTGCATTATGTGCAACAACAAGCACCGACTTGCCCTCATGTGCCAGGATCCTCTCCCAGCAGTTCTGTGCGCGGTCCCAGAGCTCCCGCACTGGGTAGTGCCCATCAATGCTGAAGTTGGCCGCGTTCTTCTGCCACTGCCGGTAGATAACTCCATACCTCTCCTTCCCTTCATTCTTCAACAATCCCTGCAAATATTCAGACAGTGATACCAACCAAGCATACATCCGTTCAGGCATTTGCACGAACATCCTGTGAGCAACCTAATACCCGAGAAGTATCCCAACCTGGAAGGAGTAGAGATCGATCTCGCGGAGGTCAGAGTCCGGGATGAGGTCGTCGTCGCGGTCGGCCCAGATGATCTCGGCGGTGCGGCGGGAGCGGGCGAGCGGGCTGGTGAAGCAGGCGTCGAAGGAGTCTGAGAGGAGCATGAGGCGGGAGGTCTCCGCCTGCGACTCGCCCTTGGGCGTCAGCACGGAGATGTCGGAGCTCCCCTGGATCCGCCCCTCCGCGTTCCAGGTGCTCTGCCCGTGCCGCACCAGCACCACCCGCTTCGCCTCCCGCAGCGGCGGCAGCCACTCCCCCGGACGAGGGTTCGGGGATCTCTCCAGTTCCCGCACGCTCGAGCAGCGGACGCGGAGGGCTGATCCACCGACCTTCCTCCGGCGAGCGGCGGCCGCCGCCGCCGCTGGTGAGGGAGCGAGGAGGAGCATGGGTGAAGCGAGATGGGATTTTTTTGTTGTTAGACTCGGAAAAGGGTTGTGTGGTTTGGGTTGGGTTTCCCGCGAAGATTTTTGGCATTTTGCCATAGGAAGAGGTGGAAGCGTTTGCCATAGGAAGAGGTGGAAGCGTACTAACCAAATTACGCGTTTGGACTCATTAGGCGTATAGTGGTAACAAATTCAGGCCATGTTTAGTTTCATGCCCAAATTTTTTTTATCGTATACGGACACACATTTGAAGTATTAAATGTAGACAAATAATAAAATAGATTACAGATTCCGTCTGTAAACTGCGAGACGAATCTATTAAACCTAATTAATCCGTCATAGCAAATGTTTACTGTAGCACCACATTATCAAATTATGGTGTAATTAGGCTTAAAAGATTCGTCTCGCAATTTACATGCAAATTGTGCAATTGTTTTTTCGTCCACATTTAATGCTCCATACATATATCCAAACATTTGATGTGATGGAATTTTTGGATGTTCGAAGGGAACTAAACACAGCCTCAATTGATGTCTTCTGCACTACAAACTCTGCATTTCTGAAGGATAAGAGATTCAGAGCAGGGTTCGACTTACCGCCGGTAACCGCGCGGTTACCGCGGTTACCGGGCTTACTGCGGGGGTACGGTAATATAAATACCGCGGTAACCTCCTTAAATTCAAATAAATTTGAAAAATAATTTGAATTTTTGATAAATTTTGCACGGTTTCATACGGTTTTTCACGGTTACCGCGCGGTAACCGTGCTTACCGCTGGGGCGCGATAACCCCGGCCCCGGCGATTTGGGAAACCCTGATTCAGAGTACTCATTCAATTCCAATGACCTACATGCTCATTGTTTTTTTAAAAAATATTGTTTTTCGTTCTGGCCTTACAACCAATTATTATAAAGGTTGTGCTATGAATAACTGCGAAAAATTTACAGCTTCATTAAAAACAATAAAAACTACTTGGTATACCTATATCACTCATAAGGACATCATTCTTTCGGATACACACAACCTCAAGTTGCTATGCAAGGTATAATAGCTCACATCCGACAATTAAATTTACAGGTAATCTCGTTACTAAGTACTTCTTAATGTGATTTTGAAACTATGCCGATGACCAGATAGCACTTAAACAGAGGCTAGGAGATGGACAAGGCTGTCATAAGCATTCAATTTAAGATGGAGGCTGAACTTATATCAAGTTCAAGTCCACCTCGGACTACAGGAACAGTCTGCATTAGAATCATCGCCCGGGTTTCATTCGGACTCTGCTCTTGACGTCTTACATATGTATGGAAAGCTAATGAGATCATCTTTCCAATGAATATGGTCTCACATAAAAATTCCTTCCAAGTCAACGGTAATCATCAAAACAAAAAGACGTCCAGAATCTGTCATAGTGATGTGTCATAGTCTTTGGACCCGTTGGGGCTTGTATCGTGTCGAAGTCCAATAGGAATGCATATAGGGATCCAAGGTCAACCCTACAATCAATATTGTCGACGTTTGATGTCGCGACTACGGTATTTGGACAGTATGGGGATCGTTGGTACTAGGGTATACGCGAGACTGAGGTAAAAGAGATGGGGATGAGGATTTTTATACAGGTTCGGGCCCCTGAATTGTCAGGTAATAACCCTACATCCTGTTGGCCGAAGCCGGTATTGCTCTTATTCACCATAATCACACCAGTACAATATTTGGGGTAGCCTATCTAACTGTTGTCGACATGGCGGTCTGAAGGTCTAACTCGTAGTCGACAACAGGGTAGTCTTCCTCCTCGAATTCGTGCCCGGCGAGATCAGAGATAGTGCTTTCGTCTCTCCTGACAGTATCCGGAGACACCGTGGGGGACTAGCCGTGCTTATCCCTAAAATCGATATCCGGCGTCTTGTCTTGGCGTATGTTGGCTTGTATTGGCTTTGTGGCGTCTATGTTGCCCGTGTCTTCTATGGTGGGTGTGTTGATTGTCTCTTCTATGGTGGGTATGTGGATTGTCTCTTCTCCTCCTAGGAGGCCTTATATTTATACCCATAGGTGTCCCCTTGTCTAAGTAGAACTAGGGAAAGCAATATGGATACAATCCGAGTAGTCCTTGTCGTTTCCATGTAGAATTCTGGTTGTCTTCCCTTATCCGAAACTCCTCATATATCCGCAGGTTGTTTCCGTATAGTATATGGTATGTGGTGGGTCCTGCCGAGATTTAGTCAACTACTATTAGGTATGTGGTATCCATAACCCTGACAAATATATTAAGTAGTGATCATTGAGTTAAGGTTGAGTTTTGTTTAGTATTTCTACCATTGCAGTTTCACCGTTCATCGGTTTATGGAATTCCAATTTCAAATTCTTGATTAATCATTCATCTGCAATTGAGTTGTTGTCTTTCTTGTTATGCTTATGTTATTCGAATCTGCACGCAGGGATTAGCTTTTTCAGCAAGGCCGATCGGGTTTTGGCATAACCAGATGAGACATGATACTATGATTACATAGTTTGGATCGTGTCGATTGGAAACCGAATCGTGTGCGCCAAGTTTTCGCCAAATCGATAGTTGTCCTCTCTTGACAGAAGATCAGGCATCCCGTGGCAATCAACCACCTAAGGTAGATATTTTCATTTATGGTTGGCCGGCGTATATATAATCTCTGTACCAACAACTTATAAGTTATATACAGTTTTTATCTTTCTCTAATCAGAAAATCAAAATCCCTGAAATTAGCGGACGATTCTCGTCGATCGAATTTCATAGATTTTGGTCTCTTTGGTCATGTTAATAGATTGATCATTCTATTGTATTTTCTCTTTGCGAGTATACAGGTGATAACAATACATTTTGGTTTGTACTTTTTGCAGAAGCAGAACTACGTGTTGGCATCCATATAATGGTAAAATTCGAACAGAAAAAACAAAATCTGTACAAGCAATCACAAATCCTAACCCAAAATAAACCCTATCCAAAACTACAGTGCAGCTATTTTCTTCAAGAAACACACACTGGGCAAGAATTCACAAGCCACACAAGCTGTTCGTCTGATCCATGGATGGATCACGACTTGAACGAGCTGTTTGAGCTTCCCATGGACTTGAGGTCCTTGTACGGCCCCGACGACGTCAGCTCCTGCTCCATCCCCCCGGCGCGCCGCCGCCGCTGCCGTCTCTGCCACAGCCGGTGACCCACGTACGCTCCGGCGACGGCCAGGCTCGCCAGGATCAGCGACAGCGCCGCCGTCACGGCCTTCGCGCCGGGCGACATGCCCCGCCGCGTCGAGCTCCGCGGCGGCCTCCTGACCTTGAAGTAGCCCACCTTCCGGTCGTCGGCCTCGTACACCATCGTCTCCACGGGGAAGTCGAGGAGGTAGCAGTAGCCGCTCGCGCCGCTGTGCACCGCGCCCCAGCAGCTGCAGTTGCCGGCGCACGCCTGCTCGCACTGCTCCGCCGTCGCGTTCGCCTCGAACGGCAGCCGCTCCTTGTACGCCACGGACACCCGCTTCAGCCGGACCTCGTCGAACACCTGGCCGCCGTCGCTGTCGCCGTCGCCGCAGAGGTCGGTGGTTTCCTCGGCGCTGCACGGTGGGGAGGTCGCGGTGCTGTTGGTGAGGCACTGGCACTTGGCCTCGCCGCCGCCGGGGACGCACAGGCCGTACGCGCCGCACGAGGTCGGCAGCTCGCACGGCGCCGTGATGGCCTTGTAGTCGGCGGTCCATGCCTTGGCGTCGTCGGTCCAGTAGTACGCGCGGAGGTTGCCGTCGTCCTCCAGCGTCATCCGCCGGAACGCGCCGGTGAGGTTCTGCACGAACGTGTCGAACGACAGCACGTCGACCTTCTCGCCGCTGCCCTGGAGGTACAGCCCGAAGAAGCCCCGGCCGTCGAGGCAGCCGTACACCGGCGGCTGCGTGGCGTTCTCCGGCTGCGCCTCGAGCGCCGTGTGCTGCCAGTACATCGGCGTCGCCCTCCCGCCGTAGAACTCCATGTGCAGCGACATGTACGTCTTGGCGAGCCGCAGCGCGAAGCGGCGGTTCCCGGAGATGAGCGGCGGCGACGACACGGTGAGGTTCTGGTCCAGGACGAGCGTGTCCGACGGGTTGTCGAAGCTCTGCCACGCCGGCCGCGTCTCCGCGAACCGCCGGACGACGAGGTTGGACGAGTTGAGCAGCACGACGGTGTCGCCGATGGCGTTCAGCGTCTGCCACAGCACGCCAGCGGCGCCGTCGGCGCCGGCGAGGACGAGGCCGGTGTCGAAGGTGAGCGTCGCCGGGCGCGACCAGTCCCCGACGCGCGCCGGCGTGGCGCGCCAGACCGGGAACGACGAGGCGAGGTGCACCACGGCGAGGTCCAGCGACGCCGCGCCGACGCGGAGGAACCCGAAGGCGAAGGCGCCGTTGGCCGCGTACAGCACCGGCTCGAACGGCGCCGGCGCGTCCGGCGAATGCCTCGCCGTGAAGCCATTCGACAGCTGCGTGACGCGCCCATCTCCCTTGGCGCCGTCGACGACGGCAACCATCACCGCCGACGCCACGCAGAGCGCCGCCACTACTCCGGCGATCGCCGGATCACCTTTGTCTAACCTCATTTCATCGACACGACAAAAGAAACCTCAAACGACTCGGATTTCGGACAGAGTAGCGCACACTACATACATAGTCATACATAAGCATCACAAGAAGAAGGTCAACGGCCGGTGAGAAATGAGAATGCACCTCCATTTGGAATAAATCCACGGCCAAATTAATTAAAGAATGAGAATTACATGCCAATGGAAACCTTTGCATCATCTGCAAGCTGTAGTTAAGTTGGGACTAATCTAGTGGCAGCCATGCATGCAGTGTGTGTATGAACTGTCCAAAAGTCAACCCTTCGTTTCTCTGCCTACCATTATCTGATTCTCTCTCCGTTGAATGGCCCATTAGGATCAGTAGTAAACGTGGTAAAAGATTTGATATTGCTTGGTGGATTGCTGCTTGTTCATACTTCACATATGTGCAGCAACTAGCAATTGTTAAACATTCAGGTGTCGACATCATTCAGTTCATCAGACAAAGTGATTAACCGGTGAGATCTCTTGTTTGTGCAGGCGTTTACTTAGTTTAGCTTGCTTGCAGATGCATATCGGTGTGCCGAGTATTTGTTAAATCTGAATGTCCAGTTGACCTCGAACGGCTTGAAAAGAACTCAAATAATGTAAAATATATTCCTCAGATTGTTTATTGAGCAAATCAGTCACCTGTCATATAAGGATATGTAATATTCACCGTATGGCATTTGCAGATTTCTTTTTTCTCTGTTGGAAATCTCAACCAAGACTTGTATATGAATGAAGATTGAAGAGTCCTGTGTGCCATTTCAATTCCTCGGTTTTCGAATAATTATCGCTATTCAGTATTACTCTCTCTCTCTTTGACGTACCGTAGAGAAATTAGGGATATGGTTTTTCTACACCTAGGTGTACACTAGGTTACGATGAACGTAAATTCTAGTATGATTGTATTCATAACGCTGCACACTTCAATAATATAACATTTTTCTAAGTTTTTTTTCCCAAGAGAATAAACAGTCAAAGTTTGAGATTGAATAATAACATTGAGTTACTATTCGAGAACGGAGGTGGTAATAAGACAAGCCAAAATTTTCTGCAAAGAAATGATCAAATGAAGTACTAGAAGTACATGGTTTCTAGAGAAGTCCTTACTGGAATTGCTTTAAGTTGACTTTCCAAAGTTGGGAAATTGCACCCTTTTTTTTTTCTAAGGAAGAACATATGCTGAGCTTTATTTGGATATTGGAATCTAATGGTTCTCCCCATGTTATAAGATATGGAATCACTTTGGAAAATGAAGAGCTACAGCTTTGGGGTCAACTTCATGTCTTCAATCCCCTCTTGCCGGCCGTATGTACAAGGTGCTTAAACTTCATGTCTATGATCCAAGTTAGATTAGGTGCTTAAACTCTAAGGTTGCAGTGTATTGCAGGATTGAAAGAATGCCAATTCCATTAGATTCTACAATGGGTACAAATTTACAAGCTGTTACTGCAGCATGTAAGTATAATTGTTGCCATATTAATTTGTTCTGTGGTCTGAAGTCTAAACAGTTCTGTAGTATAGTGAAAGAGCACACGAAGCATGTAGTAGAAAAAGAGCACACAAAATTCATCAGAGCTTCAGATGACCAATACATGTAACAATCAGTTCCAATTTTATTTCTTTCATGTCAAATTTCAAACTCTCATATTCAAATAACCCATATAAACCAATAATCAGGCGAAGTAAAAAAGAAGTATCGAATCAGTTCAAGAAAAAATAATTATGGCCTTTTCACATTTCCTTTTTATTTTTGAGAAACACGTTTCAATTTTTTAGGAAGGCCAGATGGCTCGACTTGTATTGAAACTCTGAGAGCCAGACTGCCAGATAGGGCTAAAATAAATAATAGTATATCACATGGTATAAGAGAATTAATTTATAATGGAGAGGGAGGAAAAAAAACTCTCATATATTAAATATTAGTATTCATCGCGCTGTATTTTCACAAAAAAAAACAGTTTCTTCTTTTTTCTACATTGTACTGTCAATAAAAATTGCGTTTGATTAACAACTAAGGTGCTTGTCCGTCGGGCGCGTCGTCTTGGTCGTCGTCGTCGGCGGCGGGCAGCTTATGGCGGCACAGCGGGCAGAAGCGGCTCCGCGCCAGCCAGTCGGCGAGGCACGCATGGTGGAAGCTGTGCCCGTACGAGCACGGCATCACGCTGATGTCATCGCCCACCTCGTAATCCTCGATGCATATCACGCATTGCGCCGCAGCCCCGCCGCCGCCGCCGCAGCTGTGCTTGCGCTTCTCCAGCGCCGCCACCGCCGCTGCCGAGGCCGGCCGTTGTCTTCCGGACCTGGGGGCGCCGCCGCCGTTTGCGCCGCCGGCGGCATTGGCGCGGTAAGCCCGTAGTAGCTCGCCAAGCCTTTGGATGAGAATGGTTTGTCCGTCGCCATTGGTGGTGCCTTGTCGCCGCCTCATCGCCGCTTCTTGCAAGAAGCTCATCGTCATCGCTTCCAATGGCGCCGGCGGCGCATTGCCGGCGGAACCGGGCGGCGGAAGTTCGGCCGGCGGAAGCGGAACCGGGAGCTCGTCGTCTCCGTGATGGAGGCTTGAGCCGGCGTCGTCCGTGCTGCCTACGATAATGGCGTCCTCGTAGCTGTGACTCTCAACGGCGCCCATGGCGAAGCCGCCGCCGTCGTCGTCGTCGCCATTGCGGACCTCGCCATGCTCGGCTCCTCCTTGCCCTGATCCACCTCCATTGTCGCCGTTCCCGAGTAGGAAACTGGCATACTGGCTCAGCGCATCGCTGTCTTCTTCCTCGCCGTCTCCTTCCCCGTCGCCGCCGTCGCCATTAGCGGCGGCGGCAGGACGATCAATGCCGCCGTCGCCGTCGTCGTCGTCGCTGTCTCCGAGGCGTTGGTAAGCTTCTAGTAGCGTCACTAAGTTGTCGAACGCGGTGGCGGTCGCCATGGATGATGGTTCATGATCGGTGCCGGCAGAATCGCCGTCGGTGCGTCGTGTTCCGTCGACGTCGTCGTCGTTCTCCATAGTCAAAAATTTAAAATCCGATCAGTTTAATTTTGGACTATATATTTATTTATATCTAACAACTGGATCATGGATCTGTTTGTTTTGATTTGATTTGCTCCCGTATCGCGTGTAATCTGCTGCTGCTGATTAAACTTATAGAGAGATATACGACGTGAATACGTGCGTGACTACGAGAGTTCGTGTCGGAGGGGGATGCGTACCGGAATTGGCGTACGGCCGTACGTGCAGCTCATGAACCGTACCACTACCAAATACGGCGTATGTGTAGAAGGATTCTGTTTCGGGGCATATGGAAACTGGGCCCAAGCCGAAATATGTGGTTTGGCTGGCCCTATGTGGTTTGGTATGTTCAAGGTGGGCTGGCCCTATGTGGTTTGGTATATTCAAGGTGGGCTGGCCCGAATCTAATCCAACGTGTTTTTGGAATTTTTTTATTTATACATTTTTATTAAAATATTTACAAAAATAATTTTTTGATTCGAAAATTTACAAGTCTAATCGTCTGCCGCCCTTTGCCCTTCCAGAGGGCGGCAAGGCACCTAAATGCAAATTTTTCAACACAACTTGTTAGCTCTATAATTTTATAATTTAAAATTATATTATATAAAGTCAGATGAAATAAAACTTTATATCAAAATTGTAGAGCTCAAGGAGATCTACAACTTTGTAGTTAACAACTTTTTTATTTAAGATGTTTTAGATATCCAAATATTCGTTACAAAATATAAAACACATTTTAAAAAATCTCAGATCTACATTTCAAACGACATTGGATGGAGATAAACTTTATATAAAAGTTGTAGATTCTGATGAGATCTATAACTTTGTAGTTTATCACTTTTCCATTTAAAATCATTTGGAATATCGAATAAGCATTATTAGTTTTTAAGCAATTAAAACCGGTGGAAAGGGTTTGAACACAAATAAAAATTTTGCATTTAGGTTTTTAAAAATCGCCCTCCCAAAGGGCGGTAGGCGATTAGATTTGTTAATTTTCGAAACAAAAAATATTTTTGTAAATATTTTAATAAAAAAATTCCGTGTTTTTGGACGTTTATTTAGACTTCTCTCTTTTTGTGGTATGGGACTATGGGAGAGTAGGGCTGTTGCATTTAGAGGATATTCAAAGTTGGAGGGGCCAAATTTTACCAAATACTCCCTCCGTCTCATAAAGAGGCAACTCCGAGTTTCTCAATGCAAAATTAAATAAGAGAATAAAGGACCAAAATATCCATTATAAATAGCAAATTAGTATTGGTGAATAGGTAGGTAAGGGGTATTGAAGGAATAAAATTTTTCGATTTTGCGAACCGAGGGTGGATGAGAAGGTAGAAGTTGATTTGTTTTGGGACAAAGTTTGAATTTCAAAAGTTAATTTATTTTGAGACGGAGGGGGTAGATATGATTGGGTTGGTGACTTTTATGTCAGTAGGATGGTAATTGAGGATTTTCATGTCGAATCTATACGTCGGTGATCTTAGATAACCTAACAAGTTGCAATGCTCAATTTTCGATCTAAATAAGGATAGCGTGGCGTAGTCGCAGCGCGCGCGGAATTGGATTCACATTTTGAATTCCGGGTTTTGTGGAGGGGCGATTTCTGGGCGATCTCATGGGGGGCGGCTGTCGGGGCTTCGCCGGCGGTGACGCCGGCCTCCTTGGCTTGCCTGTGGCGGCCCTGTTTCTGGCGTTGGCCATCCAGCCACTGGAGTCCTCCTCCTGTTAACGACCAAATTTGGTAATATCAGCATCGGAGATGAAGATGGGGTCGAGGCAGAATCGAAGATGAGGATTGTTATGGAAACAGAGTAAGGATCGGCTGGAGTCAGGATCGGCTACGATTGGGATTGGCTAAGTCCGAGTTAGACCGGGTTAGGTGATACAGCCGATTCCGACAATACGATCTGTGTACGACATCGGGTTCGAGTTGATGTGCGTCAAGATGATTGCCACGCACGGATAGAGTCCTGGGAAGGCAATTGTATCTATTAATTAGGATATTTTATGTAAATTCCTTATAGATAAGTGTGGGCAAAGTCTGCCGTAAAGACTTGTGATATCTTAGAGTTTGTTAGAGATAACAGTCGTGTCCGGTATGGGCATATCTTGTAATTCTCGGGTATAAATAGGCCCCGAGCCCTATGTAATGATTAACACACACGTTCAATACAATTTCGGCGCATCGCCACCCTTTTTTCTTTAGTTTTATTCGACGAGTTCTTGCTTTCGGGTTGAGCTGCATCGGTTTCGATCTTCAACAAGAGGTAAAACTTGTTATGGCGGCTTGCGTTCTCAAGATTAGTGCTTCCATCTTTATGATACTCTAGTCTTGTTTATGTAATTCGTCGAGTTATCATATATCTTACATAATCTTTGACAGTATCGTCATCTAACCTGCATCAGTTGAGTTTGATCTATTAAGTCGTGTTTAGAATTTCAATCTCTAGCCTGCCTACTGGTTAAAGATTAGGGTAGTATCGAAGTTTCAGCCGATCTTATCTGATTTAATTACTTTTATCTTATATGCTTAATTGATATGTTAAATCCGCCCTTTAGGTTAAGATCTTGTTACATTTAAGTATATTAGGCTTCTGTCTAGTATATTTTACTTGCCCTAGCATCTTAATATAAAGTCGTATCGGAGTATTAGCCAATACACGCTAAATCTATCTGATCGGTTATGCTATGAACATATATAATCTTGTTGTTAATATATCTTTCGATCTAAATGATTTATACTGTCTCGGCATGGCGACCGATCTATCCCAATCACCTGATTTAAGAATATATCGACATAAAGATTATATATTGTTAATGTCTACAGCCGATCAAGTAGATCTAGTTCTTCTTTACTTATTCATGGTTGCCGATCGATCTACATATGACATCGGCTCAAAGACAAATGATATGTCATCGGCATCTAGCCGATTGGCTATCATTTGTGGATTTAACCACGGTTTCTTTGTCTTTGTTTCTTGTTGATTGCAGGATCAAATCAACTGGCACGCTCATACATCCGAAGGCGAGTTTTGGACCTGCACTGGAGTTAAGCAGATCTCCCAGGCCTCGTGTTTTCTGTCAACACCTCCGGAACCAGGAATCGGGCCAATGTTTCAAGTCCGACATTCTTCAGTCTAGTAAACAGCGTTCTTCAGGCCGACGGCCGGGAGTGGAGCTGTATCCTTCCCTCGCCGGCGCTGTGTCCTTGCTCCAAAAACGGATCAATGGTCCATTGGAGGCTCCCCTGAGGTTCTTCCTCACTGCCGGCGATGAGTACA
The DNA here is from genome assembly GCF_000147395.1 of Oryza glaberrima. Lineage (NCBI taxonomy): Eukaryota > Viridiplantae > Streptophyta > Magnoliopsida > Poales > Poaceae > Oryza > Oryza glaberrima. The sequence continues at coordinate 2,165,130 of NC_068336.1, read as the reverse complement.
TCTCCTTCGGCGGCGGCTTCTTCTTCCTCAGGACAAGAGCAAGGTAATTTTCCTACCTAGGATGCAAGTGCTGATCTCTGTGCAGGAAGTCTGAAGGTCTATGGACGGCGCCATGACTCCCACCGACGTCGGCTAACCCTAGCACCAATTCCTTCGCCAGTAAGTGGTATCTCGCTTCTCCAGCCTAACTGACGTCATTGAGGAAGGAGAGATCGTTAATTCAGCCGGCTGCAATCAAGACCACGTTTGTGGACAGAATCTGATTGCAACCATGGCTGCCACAACTTCTGCTCCTGATTCTCCCGCTCAAGTTCATCACAACGGCTCAACGGCTCTCGCCGGCATAGAGGTTATAGGATTGAAAACGCATGACTCTCAATCAGGAGAGTCCGATCTCTCCCTAATCCAAGGGTTCTGGGACGAGATTGGTTTACCCACTCCTGCTTCTCGTTGGTGGGAACAAAAAAGCCCGATAGTGTCAGGGGTGACTCCGACTGCCCCACCTATCACCGAGGACGATCAGTGGACCAGAGTCTCATCAAAACAGAAGACAAAATCCACTGAGCGCCATCGCCGTGGATGGGTAATGCGTCCATGGAAGGGACCATTACCTCGTCCACGGCCAGCGCAAACAGTTTTGCTGGCAGATTTCTTGCCGCGGGCCAAAACTTCACCAAATTCAAAATCAACACCTACCCAAGATCGGCAATCGATGGTGTCCGCATCAAACCGAGTCGATCAAAGTGCGGGAGGACGATTTTTGGCTAATTCCCTTCCCCAGAATTCAGTTATGAGTGTCGGTATTCCTTCCTTCCCACACAGACCGATTGGAAACCAATTTCGTGGAAAGTCCCTAGCCCACTTTCGCCTAAACAGATGCACGCCATCTAGCGAGAGTTCTTCGAAGAAACCCTCCTAGGCAGCGATGGCGGCGCGCCCTCGTGATGATGCAGCGACGGCCGAGCAGCGACGGGATGATGGAGCCACAGGGAATCCACCTTTCAATGCAAGAAATCAGCACGGGCCAAACCACCATCCTCCGCGCCAGTTTCAGCGGCCACCAGTTTTCCCGAGGTTTGGGGGCAACCATGCCGGTGGGTCTGGGACTGGGGGATCGGGAGGGCGTTGGCATGGAGGCGCCGGGCAGTCTCAATGCAATAGCAACAGATGGTTTCCTCAGGGAAGCAATGCTGGGGGTCATCACAGGCGAGACCATGATGATCTCCCGTGTCCGGACCAGCAAGATCGGAAGCCCGAACCTCGGGGGAAGGGGATGGCGGCGCAAGGCCAGCAAACGGAGAAACTGGACCAAACAACAGATGGTGGGCAGCCACATCCTACTATACAAGCAACTAAGGCCAAGAAGCCGAGGCCACCTCACTGTCACCGGTGCAAAACGAGTGGTCACATAGCGCAGGTGTGTAAAGCGGACATCGATTGCTATGTATGTAACAAGAAAGAGTCACATCTAGCTGTCAAGTGCCCGCTGCTCAAATTGCCGAAACCTACATGCTCTCCTTTTGGATTTGGGAAAACCGAGTTCGGTTTTATCCAAATCAGTGATTTTGGGATGAATGTACAGGAGGCTTCATCGGTTCCAGCAGCTTTGGTCTCTATTCGTGGCGGCTCCTTGACGCCTGAAATCGTTCAGACTAAGTTAGCTCATCGAATCAGACCAGATTGGAAGTGGGAGGCAGTCCCTCATGCTGAGAATTCCTTCCTTGTCGCTTTTCCTTCCATTGAGGAATTGAAGAGGATGGATGATGTGGAATTCCGTCTAAAAAATCATGGTGTGTCAATGACAATAATCGAGTGGAAAACGACTGATGAGCTGATTCCGGCATATGAGTTGGATGAAGTGTGGGTGCATGTGTCGGGTGTGCCTAGCCCATGGCATCATTACTTGGCTTTTTGGGCACTTGGTTGTGTTATTGGAGCTACTCAGGAAGTAGATATGCTCACCTACAGGCGGACGGGAGTGATTCGTGTGAAGGTTTGTATGCATTGTAGCATACAACTCCCTGTCACTACAGATGTGGTTTTTGGGAAATTGGGCTACCCAATCACTTTTACTTTGGAAGAGGAAGGTTTTCAGCCGGCACAGATTTCGGAGGTGGACTTTATGGACCATGATGGGGATGCACAGGAGGATCATGAAAACTCGTCAAAGGATGGCTCTCATGATCAGGCACACAAGAGGGCTAAGAATTCAGCTTCTCCAACAATATCAAAGGAACAAAAATCAGATGTTACAGCCATGCAACTAGTTCTAACACCGTTTGGAAATTGTCGGCCTCCACCACCACCTCGTCCGGTGATCGCAGATGGGATAGCTTACACCATTGTTCACACCAAATCAGGTGCAACAGTAGTGGGTGAGGTAATAACAGCAGCGGAAAAGGTGGATGAAATTTATTTGTCTCAACCGGTGGACAGTCCTACACCCGATCAACCTTCTTTGCTGCCACCGGAGTTGGAACGTTGCTCCTTGCTGTCCTCTCAGCCGGCTGCAGCTGCCAAGATCACTGGCGAGGCCTCTTTGGCAGCCACCACTGCTGCACTCTCCCTAGCTATACCTCAGATGGCTACACCTACCTCGACCGATGTCAATCGCAGCAAGGACCAACTGAGCAAGACATCTTCTACACCTCGTCGTCGTAGTGTGAGATCCAATGTTGAGAACATGGATGGCATCGCTGCGGGGGATGATGACTCACTGCTCAAGGCAATGAAGAGGAAAGCATTGCGCAATTTGGATGACAGCTTTGCTGGACGGGAGGTTTCGGCGACGAATTCTTAGCAGCACTCGGCCTCTCATAAAACATCCTCTAGTGAAGGTACTGTTATAAATTCATCCCCTTCTTTACCTTCTTTACATTATGATTTTGTTGCTTCCAATCTTAGTTCTTTAGGTGTTTCTTTGGGTAACTCTCATGATGAAATTTCTTTCTCGCTTAACGCTTTGAAACATATTGAGGTTGATAGAACTAAAGCAACAAACAAGACTAGTGAATGTAACCATTCTAAGCACGTTTTTTCAGAAGTGGATCCTTTTACAACTAGTGATGACGAGGGCAACGATGATGTTGCCCTACTCGCTCACTTAGTAAAGGATCTCACGGAGATTGATATGGACGATGTGGACCAAAGTGACAAAATTTGTGACTTGTTGGTATCCACTAGAAAAATCCAAATCTTCTTCAAAAAGAAAAGAGCGAAAGGCTCGTTCCCAAAATCCAAAAGCCTCTAAATCTGTTTCCTCATGAAAGGTATTTTTTGGAATAGCAGAGGTCTTGCAGACTTGGCTAAATACCGTTATGTTGTAGAAACAGTTAGAGAGAAAAAACTAGACTATGTTGCGTTAATGGAGACAAGAAAGGGTGAAATGTCAAAGATGAATTTAGATCGCCTCTCTGGGGGTGCTGATTTCATGTGGCATTGTCTCCCACCTAAAGGAAGATCAGGGGGTATACTTCTTGGAATTAATGCAGCTGTTTTGGATATATCTTTAATTGTTGAAGGGGAATTTTTCGTTAAATTTCATCTCAACAATAGGGAGGATAATTTTAAATGGATCTTGATGGCTGTGTATGGTCCGGCCCAAGATGATTTTAAATCTAGTTTCTTGGCGGAGTTCGTTCGTACATGCCAACAAAATCATCTACCTACTCTTACAGGGGGGGACTTCAACATCCTGAGAAGTAGTGTGGAAAAAAACAATGCCCGTTACAACTCTCGTTGGCCTTTTCTCTTCAATGCTGTGATCGATAGCTTTGACTTACGAGAAATCGCTCTTTCGGGTAGGCAATTTACATGGGCAAATTCGCTTCCCATTCCTACTTATGAAAACTAGACAGGGTCCTCACATCAATTGAATGGGAATCCAAGTACCCCTGGTTTCGGTTCATGCTCTTGACAGAGGGGTGTCAGACCACACGCCTTTGCTCCTTGACACAGGGGAAGCGGCCTTCACGGGAAACATTAAACAGTTTAAATTGGAACTGGGTTGGTTTCTACGTGATGACTTCTATGATCGTGTTCTCGAGATATGGAACAAACCAGTCAAGGGTCGTAATGCGGTCCAAAGATGGAATAACAAGATGAGCGCTTTACGTCACCATCTTAGAGGTTGGGCTGCTCATACCAGTGGCGTCTTTAAGCAGAAAAAGGCAAATTTGCAAAACACAATTGATTCTCTAGACATCGCAGCAGAGGTACGACTCCTTTCGGATCAAGAAAGAATTCTTCTTGATCAATCGAGGGATTATTTGGCAAGTCTACTCCGTGAGGAGGAGATTAAATGGTACCAACGCTCGAAAGTCTCGGACGTACTCTTAGGAGATAACAACACAAAATATTTTAACTTGATAGCCAACGGTAAACATAGGAAGAAGAGGATCTTTTTCCTAGACCAGGATGAAGGGAAAATTGAGGGGGTTGAGGCCTTGAAAACTTATATTACGAGTTTTTATAGGAAACTTTTTGGACCACCAGAGGAGAACTCGTTTTCGCTTGATGAGTCCATAATTGGTGATATGGCTCAAGTTTCACAAGCTGAAAATGATTTTCTTACTGCTCCTTTTTCGGAAGAAGAAGTGAAAGAAGCCATCTTTGCGATGGAGCATAATAAAGCTCCTGGACCAGATGGTTTCCCAGCTGAATTTTACCAAAAATTTTGGGATGTTATTAAGCATGACCTGATGAACCTTTTTAATGAATTCCATACTGGTAGCCTCCCAATTTTCGGACTAAATTTTGGGGGTACTTACTCTAGTCCCAAAAGTTAAAGAAGCAAATCAAATCCAACAATACAGACCCATATTCTTGTTAAATGTCAGCTATAAAATATTCACTAAGGTGGCTACAAACCGAATTAGCTCGGTTGCTAACCATTTAGTGAACTCGACCCAAACAGCTTTCATGCGTGGACGAAACATTTTAGATGGAGTCGTCATCATACATGAAACAGTTCATGAACTACATAGGAAGAAGTTGAGTGGGGTGATATTCAAAATTGACTTCGAAAATACGTATGATAAGGTTAAATGGCCTTTTCTGCTACAAACTCTGCGTATGAAAGGTTTTTCGCCCAAGTGGATATCTTGGATTGAGTCTTTCATTTCCGGGGGAAGCGTGGCAGTCAAAGTCAATGATGACGTCGGGCCTTTTTTTCAGATAAAAAGGGCCTTCGGCAAGGAGACCCTCTCTCCCCAATCCTATTCAACTTTATCGCTGATATGCTAGCCACATTGATAAACAGAGCCAAAACACAAGGGCAAATTGATGGTGTCATACCACATTTGATTGATGGGGGACTCTCCATTCTACAATATGCTGATGACACAGTGCTGTTTGTGAATCATGACCTTGAAAAAGCTCAGAACATGAAGTTAGTGCTTCTAGCTTTCGAGCAGTTGTCGGGTCTTAAGATCAATTTTCATAAAAGTGAACTGTATTGTTTTGGTGAAGCACTTGATTATAGTGATCAATACAACCAGCTCTTTGGCTGCCAGGTCGGCAACTTCCCATTCCGTTATCTGGGCATTCCGATCCATTATAGGAAGTTGAGAAATGCGGAATGGAAAGAAGTGGTCGAGAGATTTGAGAAGAAATTGAGTAGCTGGAAAGGAAAACTTCTTTCATTGGGAGGACGACTTACTTTGATTAACTCGGTACTTAGCAGTCTCCCAATGTATATGATGTCATTCCTTTGCAATTCCTAGTGGGGTACTTAAAAAACTTGATTACCTTCGATCTAGGTTTTATTGGCAAGGGGATGGACATAAGAAGAAATACCGGCTTGCTAAGTGGGACATTATTTGTCGTCCCAAAGAACAAGGGGGGCTAGGAATTCATGACCTCGAGATAAAGAATAAAGTGTTGATTAGTAAGTGGTTATACAAACTACTTACCACCGATGGAATATGGCAACAACTGCTACGCAATAAATTTTTGGAATCACAACCTTTATCTCAAGCCTATTGGAAAGCGGGGGATTCACATTTTTGGGCTAGTCTTATGAAGGTCAAACATGATTTTTTCCGTTTTGGATCCTTCAAAATTAGGGACGGCTCCCAAGTTAGGTTCTCGGAAGACAAATGGTTGGGTAATGCCTCGTTAAGAGAACAGTATCTTTGTCTCTATAACATAGTTAGGCATAAACAGTCGACTATCGCACAGATTTTCCAAACCAATCCTCCGTGCTTTTCATGGCGACGGGATTTAATTGGTGCAAAACTAGCTGCTTGGCATAACCTATTGCCTCGCATAGCTGATTTGGTTCTAGTACAGGAGTAAGATGAGTTTCACTGGAACCTCACCCCGAATGGGGTCTTCTCGGTCAAATCTCATTATCTAGCTCTAACACATACCGGGGTTCCGAATATCAATAGACAGATTTGGAAGGTGAAAGTACCCCTAAAAAGTTAAAATCTTCCTTTGGTATTTACGTCGGGGCGTAATTCTCACCAAGGATAACCTTGCTAAGAGAAATTGGAAAGGCAGCAATACATGTTGTTTCTGTCACAAGGATGAAACTATCCAACATCTATTCTTTCAGTGCCGCTTATCTCGCTTGGTGTGGTCTGTAATTCATTTGGCTTCTAATCTGAAACCTCCTCACAATGTTGATCATATGTTTGGGAGTTGGCTATCATGTGTCCCCAAAGAAATGAGGAATCTGCTTTTGATGGGTGCAACAGCTTTGTGTTGGTCCATTTGGCTAAGCAGGAATGGAGTAATTTTTGATAACAAGATGGTGTCTTCTCCTTTGCAGGTTATCACCTTAGTTACCCGGTGGCTACGTACCTGGGCTATCCTCCACCAACCGGGATTGCGGGATACTATTATGGTGGTATCTCGACGTTTGGACCAGGTGGCACAGGAGTTTTTTACCCAGGAGCATGGGTGGCGATCTAGTCTACGGATTGATAGCCACTAAGATATACGGTGGTATCTCGACAGTTGGACCAGGTGGCATAGGAGTTTTTTACCCAGGAGCATGGGTGGCGGTCTAGCCTATGGATTGATAGCCACTAAGATATATGTTTCTGTTAAACTTTTATGCTTGGGAGATGTTCTAGTTATTTCTATCTTCTTTTTTGGATGTGTGCATTTTATGCAGAGGCCGGAGGTGACTCAGTTTGATTGTATCATCTTGATGTAATTAACTGTCACGCCCCGAACTAGTCCCGAGCGGAACTAGCCCGTGACGCTCCAAATTAACCTGTTAATCGATACCAGTCCCAGGAAACAGTGCTGGTATCACAGGAAGATAGAATATCACAGCAACAGAGGTCTCTTTATTATAGAGTAGGAGTACAGTCATGTTGGGCTACGGACAGATCCCGAGCTCACAACTGCATTTCAAAAGGGAAGCGGAAGCCAAGAATTGGACCAAACATCACAGGCGCGACTTGGGAACTAGGCCGAAACCCTAAAACTCATCGTATCCGGCTTGCTCCTGGAAGAACTCCTCGTCAGCGGGATCCGCTTCATCTTCTTCAGCAACTGGGGGGGGATTATGTATATAGGGCAAGGGTGAGTACGGGAGTACTCAGCAAGCCATGGGAAATAAGTGTTTAATGCAGGCTTCAAAGGAAAGGCTGTTGTTTTTGCAATTGATTTTTATTTAAACTCCTTTTTGAAACAGCTAAGTGAGTGCTTCTCAAACGACACGGATGAGACAGTGCGTCATGTCCGGTCGGAGTATGTGCAATGTATCAGTCTTTTGAATTGATCAAGTTTGGCACCCGGCCAACAGCTTTCAAACGGCCACCCGGGCCTGGCTGATCCCATCAGCCGCAGATTTTCCAAACATCAAACCCATTCCTCAACAGCAAATTTCACAAGGCAGTAGTCAAACAAAACTACGCTAGGAATCACCTCACATCCGCCCATGACCGTGGGCACGGCTGTTCGAACAGTTTAATAACCTCTGCAAAGGGGGTACACTTTACCCACACGACATTACTAACCCGGATCATCCAGCCCATGCAGAACAGCCATGACTAGAGACCTTAAGGCTTTCATGACAAGGCATTTCGAAAGCCGACACAGGTTCACCATATGCCAACGAGAGGGGTCCCAGACCAACACCAGATTAGGTCCCAGACCATACTGTGCCAGGAAGCCCAGGGGTCCTCCCCGACACCACCCCGGCGAATCCACATGTCTCTTGGCATCAAGGCTCTCCTGATTAGCTAATTTCTCAGCCAGGGGTGTCCCATTCCACCCATGTGGTCGTACTTGCCTTATGTTCGGATGAAATTCCAAGGAAACGGTCCTTAAGTGCAAGAGCGGGAAACCGTACACCCGGTACGTTCCCCGGTCCGCGATTTTGGAAATTCATTTAGTTCGCAAGCACCGACCCAGGTGTCGGGTTTTTCAAGTCTTTTGTAAAACCCAAGTTTTACTCATCATTGGATATTTTAAATTTGAGGGGAGGTGTTCCGATGCCCGTGCCCGAAGGCCCATGCATCGAAGCACAACAGTCGACAAAGGAGGTTTAAGTGTTCAATAAATCAAGGAGGGTAATTGCAGCAATTAGGGTTGGGGGCCGGTAGGCTATCTCGCGAGCCGCGGCCGAATTACTTGTGTAAATCCTATTCATGCAAAATTTGCGGAAAGAAATACTTAGATTTAAATTATTGGTGCAAGATGATCAAAGGTGACTTGCCTTGCTCGAGATCTTGAGCCTGATCCTCGAAATCCTCGCACTGCGGGTCTTCGGGCACCGAAACTACACGCGAAACGGGACAACTCAACAAACGGCGAAAATAAAGCCCTATTATTGACCTCTAAGCATGCCATTAGATAGATCTCGAGATTTGAGGAATTTTGGAAGTTGAACGGAGTCAAACGGACTTACGGTTGGGAAGATATTGAATTTCTAAGATTATTGGATTTTTGATCTAAAGGAAAAGGATTTATTTAAACCCTTTTTTTTTGAAAAAGAAAAGAAAAGAAAAGAAGGAGGGGGGGGGATTAGACTTTCCTCGGGCGGCTAGGGCGCGGCCCGAGAGAAAGGGGCGGCTCGGCCAAGCTTAATGGGCCGGCCGGCCCAAGAAGGCGGCCCATGGCGCGTGCGGGCGGGGAAGGGAGAGAGAGAGCCGGTGGGCCGGGTCCATTCCGCGTGGTCCCGAGTGGGACCCGCTTGTCAGCGACTCGGCTCACCGTGAGCGAGGTGCACGCGGCGCGTGCTAGGGTTCGGGGAGAGAGACACGGTGCACGCGCGCGGTTCGCGGCGGACGCGGATGCGGCGGGCCCACGCGCAGCCTCACGGCTCATGGTGGACCGCGTGCGCGAGCGGGGCCGGAGGGAGCGGCTGACCGGGGTCGGCTCGACCCGGTCTTGGCCGAGCTGGAGGGAGCGGCTGCCACGTGGGCCGGCGGGAGGTAGACGACGACGTCGGCCGAAACGGACGGCGGACGACGGCGGCGAGCGGCGGAGCGCACCACGGCGATACAGGCGAAAGCGAGCACTCCGGGAGGTTGCACGGGACGAGAGGAGACGAGCCAACGGCTTGGATTTGCCGGGGGATGCTCGACGGCAGCGGATTGCGGCGGCGGCAACCGGCGGCGAGGGAAGGGGGAAACGGCGACGAGGTCACGAGGGGTCGATTCCCGGCGGTGAGAGCATCTACGCGGCTACGGGAATCCATTGCTAGTGTCGGATTGGGCGAAGCTACGCCGAGCGAGGCCCGCGACGAGCGGGTGCTACGGAGCACGGGCGGCGACGGCGGCGAGCACACAGCGGGCGGCGGCAACGGTCGGGGCGGCGCCAGCTAGCTACGGGGAGGCTACTCGTGCTACTATCCGAGTCTAAGAGGAGGAGATGGAACGAGAAGGGAGAACGGAGGGAGACACTACCGTGCGGGGAAGGGGGCGCAGTGACGAGAACCGACGGCGCGGGAGCGATCTCTCCGGCCTCGGGCCGGGGAAGAGGAAGAAGAGGGCGCGCCCGGAGTCCCCTTCCGCGTCCTTGCTCGTGCCGGCTCCTCCAGCACACGCGACGGCGGCGGTCGGCGAGAGAGACGGCAATGGCGCGGGCGGAAAACGGGGAAGATTGGGAGGGAAAAAGGAAGGGAGGGCGCCTGGGTTTATAGGGCGGCGATGTTGGTTTGGGGGAGGGGAACCGACATTGGACGGTCAAGCCAGCGAGCTGGCGCTCCGGCTAGCGGCCAAATCGGCGACAGGGAGGAGGGGAATGACGCCGGCGGAGAAAGAGAAAGAAAGAAAAAGCAAGGGAGAAAGGGAGCTTGTCCCTTGCCACTTTGGGAAAAGGAGGAGGGAGCGGGGGCGACGCGGCAGAGGGGGGGGCTCTGCCTCCGTCCCTTGGAGGCACGCGCGGGGAGTGGCGGGCCGAGTCGATGACGACGGCGATGACGGCGGAGGCGGCTTGGAGCGGAGCGGCGACACGGGCGGCAGGCGCGGCGGGCGCGGCAGAGGCTGACGGCGGCGGCGACCAGGCGGTCGGCCACCACGGCGCGCGCGCGCGCGGGAAGCAACGGCGCGCGGCGACGATTTGGCGGCGTCGGCGGGAACGGCAGCGGGAAGCGGGAGGGAGAGCTCGGCTCCGCGCGGCTCGCGCGCACGCGCGTGTAGCGCTCGGGCAGAGCGGGGAGAGGGAGAGAGAGAGAGAGAGAGAGCCGGGGAGGGAGGGGGAGATGGGCCGAGAGGGATTCGGCCCATCGAACCCTAGGGAGGCGAATTAGACTTTTGCGGAGGGATTTGATTTGGGAAGGATTTGGATTCGGGATTGAACTCGACGATGGCTCGGGGATTTGAGATCTGAGATGGCACGGGCACTAGACAACAAGCAAAGAAACGGATTTCGCAAATAGGATTTTTATGAGCTAGTTTTTTCGCTAGGCGCCACGACGGAACGGGCACTACATTAACTGAGTCTAAATAAAACTTTCATTATCTAAAAAAAAATTGACCATAGATGATCACTTCTTTTGATGGGAAGCGATGGCGGTGCAACGCAACAACGTCAAGGAAGGCATAAAAAGCTCAACATGCTTGCCACCGACCTCGCAAGTGATTTGGCGGTCTCAGATAGTTATACGATGAATAGATTATATATAGTCACATCATTAATTTGAATTATAAAGGGTTCTCGCAAAAAAAAAGAATTATAAGGGGGAATTTGATGTTCATCGTAATATCTGTAAACATGTGGTCTATCACTGGATAAGCGGTTAATTGGAATTAAGACGGGCATAACTCGAATTCTGCCGTAAAATCAAGGCTGAGGTGGTGTTTGGATACAGGGACTTAATTTTAGTCTCTATATTTAGACACTAATTTAGAGTATTAAATATAGACTACTTACAAAACAAATTACATAAATGAAAGCTAATTTGCGAGACAAATTTTTTAAGCCTAATTAATCCATAATTAGAGAATGTTTACTCTAACATTATATAGGCTAATCATGAATTAATTAGGCTCAATAGATTCGTCTCACAAATTAGTCCAAGATTATGGATGGTTTTATTAATAGACGTTTAATATTTATAATTAGTGTCCAAACATCCGATGTGATATTTTATAATTAGTCTACGTTTAAGTTTTAGTCCCATCTAAATAGGGTCTGAAAACATTGTTATGCCACTTGTTTGAATAAGAGAATCTTATCATTACAGCTACTCTAGATTAAAAGAAAAATGGTCCATCAATTGCTAAAACACATGCTACCTCCGTCCAAAAATAAATACAACCATGAGAATCTGTGTCCAACGTTTGACCGTCCGTCTTATTTGAAAAATTTATGAGAAAATTAAAATAAATTAGTCACATACAAAGTACTATTCAGGTTTTATCATCTAATAATAATAAAAATATTAATCATAAAAAAATTACAAATAAGATGAACGGTTAAACGTGACACATAAACAGTGTAAAACTATATTTATTTTGAGACGGAGGAAGTATTACACTGCCTCTGCTTAGCTCAATGCTCTTTACAGAAGAATGGAAATCTCAACTATACATCAGCATGCATGCAGGCATGCACACGCGAAACAAAAAGCCCACAAAATTTATTTAAAGAAAATGGATGTTGGGGCGGGTATTGGCGGGAACGACGGCGGGAAGGAGATGGCGGCAAAGCGGGCAGGAGCGGCTTCGCTTCAACCACTCGGCGAGGCACTTGTCGTGGAACCGATGCCTGTGCGCGCACGGGATCATGCTCAGCTCGTCGCCCACCTCGAACTCCGCGATGCAGATCACGCACCCCGTCGAATCCGCGCCGCCCCTCGCCGTCTCGCCGCCGCCGCGCGGTTCCTCGTACTTGCTCTTCCCGAGGCAGCTGGTATCCGCCGGCGCCACCCTGGCGGCGGCCACGGCGACATGGCGCCGGGCGCTGCCTGTCAAGAAGACGACGCCGAAGTCGCCATCGTCGATCGGCGGAGGCGCGGGCCGGGCGGGGTGAAGCGGTCGGCGTCGGCGCCGCCGGTGAGCTCGAACTCATCGTCCCAGAGCGACGACGACATGGCGGCGTCCTCGTCCGCCGCCTCGAGGAGGCGGCCGGAGATCTCGTTCGCCGGCGGCGCGAGAATCCGGAGCTCGCGGTAACGCCGGTAAGGATCGTCGTCGCGCACGTAGTGGCTGTTGTAACCATCGAGTGGGATATACTCCATCTCCGGCGTCGTGGCGAGCTGCTCCTCCGCCGCGGCCATCATCATATCGTGAGATCAGCGGCGACGGGGAATTGAAGGAAACTTCAGATGATCGAGTGCGTTGCGTGGGTTTGGTGTTTCAATATATCGAGGCGATCAAGTAGTTTTACTCCGTATCGGACTCGGACTCAACTCTGAAATTCCGACACGGAAACGGACAGGAAAACGCGCGGGGACGATCGACTAGCCGCTCGGAGGAGTCCGATGGTTTACAGTCATCCACTTCTCTCTGATCCCGCAACGCGATGCGATCCGTCGCTGGACCCTGTGTTGGGCTTGCCATGACGAATAATTTAAGGCCCAATTAGTACCGCAGTTGTTTTGGCCCATATAATATATAACCCAGATAGAATAGGAGAAACTATTGGCCTTGTTTAGTTCCAAACTTTTCCTTCGAACTTTTAATTTTTTCATCACATCAAAACTTTTCTATACACATAAACTTCCAACTTTTCCGTCACATCGTTCCAATTTCAACCAAACTTCCAATTTTGATGTGAACTAAATACACCCATTATAAACTCTCGAGAGAAAGTCACTTTGTTTGCGTCACTGGAAAAACATTTAACAAAAATCAACAAGATAGTTTAATATGTGCTAGATCACTCCACAAACATGGAAGATAAAATTAACTTCTATATGTTGCGTTGTGTCTTGTAAAAGTTGAATTTTAACTTGCATATTTGTGAAGTGATATATTACATGTTAATATATCTTCTTAATTTTTTCCATAATTATTTAAGTGACATGCAAATAACTAGGGGACATCCTCTGTAGAGTTTAAAATCAACCCTCACATAATAGGCCATACACATACACGCATGCTCGGTGATGTCCCCTGACCATCCATCGTTAAAGTAAATCAGGTACACTAAACCCCCCTTTTCTCCTCAACTTTAGGAGTTGGAGAGAATAGTATCACGTGCACATGTAGGGGTTACTAAAGAGATAAACCTTATAAATTTAATTGTGAACCGAGAGTAAATAAAAGAGTAAAACTTATTTTTGGAGATAAGGAGTAGGCATTCTGTTTTTAGAGTACTAATACTCCACCCATTTTAAAATATAAGATTTTAAGGATTCAAAATTTATACCACAATATAAGCACTTTTTCATACAGTATCTCATTTCAACCAATTTCTCTATTTAACTCTTCACCTCAACCAATTACAATTATTTTTCACCATAAACTTGGTTTCTTTTAAAACTTTCATTAATGATTATATTTTGGAACATGTGAAGTGTTTTTTTTTTCTCAAACGCGCAAAATGATTGCACGTGAATATATTAAAAGAAAATAGTTATAGTTACACGCAATCAACCAGACCGAAGCAAAAATAAAAACTTGAAGCTTAGGAAACAAACTACGACGGCTAAAACACAAACTCCAAGCAGCAGGAAGGGGCCGAGCCACGCTACACTCCCAACAAGTCTCTAAAAGCGGCAATGCCAACTAAAGACCACAGATGACCCTCCGAGTGGATGGACTCCAGAACCCTGAGACTGAAGAAAGCGTGGAGTCGAAAACCCTAGAGTTTCATTCCTTCCACAACTGCCAAAAGATCAGGAGCACCAGGGAGTCGAAACTGGCGCGGAGATGCTCAGGTAATATCAGGCCCTGGAGGACGGCCACCAGAGATTGTGTTACTCTAGACCTTCTACTCCCTCCATCCCATAATACTCCCTCCGTTTCAAAATATTTGACACCGTTGACTTTTTAGTATGTGTTTGACCATTCGTCTTATTCAAAAAATTTAAGTAATTATTTATTTTTTTCATATCATTTGATTTATTGTTAAATATACTTTCATATACACATATAGTTTTATATATTTCATAAATTTTTTTAATAAGACGAACGGTCAAACATGTGATAAAAAGTCAATAGTGTCAAATATTTTGAAATGGAGGAAGTATAAGGGATTTTGGAGGGATGTGACATATTCTAGTATGATGAATCCCTCCAAAATCCCTTATTATGGGACGGATGGAGTATATTAATATAACTCCCTTCAGTTACATGCGTCTCCACTATGGATTGTGCTATCGATGTCTGGAAAATATAGTTGGCTATTGAAAACGCTATTATTGGGCCAAGCTCGATGGCGCTGCTGGCTCTCCACCACTAGGCCGTTTAGCAGATATTAAAGTTGAGGAGAAAATACTTCAGTATCCTCATTAAATAAGTAATGGTAATGGTTGAGGGTAAGATGCAAAGAAAATTAAAAGGAATATGATTGATGGGATAAGTAACATTTCAAATCCTTTACAGTTATGAACAAATAAAATAACATCTTATATTTATATTTATGGACAAATATATTTGTGCACTCAGGGAGTATAACTGTTGCCTCTCTTGTCTGAAACGCATAGTACTAACCTGCCACTTGATGGATTTGATTGTTTCAGGTGAAGTATTTACCACTGTGATTAACACGGTTTAATTCGTATGGTCGTCGTCGAAGTCAATGAAATCAATGAGGAGGTAGGCCTGCATTATCTGAACTGAAATCGACCTAGCTAGCGTAACACCCTGCATTATCTGAACTGACAGTGGACCGGCCAGCAGAGTGAAGACAAGCATACCAGCCAAAATGTGCAGAAGCCATCGACCAGCTTGGATCGCACCAATTAACACACATTAGTCCCTCCATTCATAAATAATTATTGGTTTCGACCTGTAAAAGAATAGCTTTAACTTAATACATATTCTGAATCTCTGATGAATTGATAGACAGATTATGTTTGCATGCAGCTACTAGCTTAGCAAGTGCAGGCGAAAAGTGTGCGGCCCCTCACTCCAATTGCGAAGTGGCCGACCTCCCTCTGTTGCTGACTTGCTGTTGCACGCCCACACACACCCATCTGCCGGAAAAGAAGCAACTAAAGCGTACATCGCCTACATGCGTGCGTGCTACACTGCTACTACTAGCCTCCTCTTCGATGATGAAGGCTACTTCGAACAAATGATTCTTGGAGGATTTTCCTATGTGATGATCACTTGGATCAAAGAAATAACTATCCAAAAATCCTACTCCCTCCGAAAAAAAATCCAATCCTAACTACATAACTACATGTCCAATCCTACCCCTTCCGACAAAAAAAAAGTTCAATTCTTACTATGAACCTGGACACGTGTGTGTCTATATTCGTAGTTAGAGTTTGTCTTTTTTTAGTTAGAGTACTACGAGATTCCTTTGAATTATATCTCAAAATATAGATATTTTAGAGGAATTCTGACATGTGCTTTAACCTATTGGAAATAAATTCTTTGTATCTTCCTCCAACTTCTGTTTTCGCCGGTTGGCGGAAGCCAGCCGAAGTTTATTAAGATTTGGGAAAATCTTTCTCCAACTTCTGATTCCATCGTTTTTTTTTCCTATGCCCTATTTAAATGGTCATTCATATTATTGTTATTCATTTTTTTCAATCCATAAAATTTGAGATGTTATAGTATTTTAGTTATATATGTATTTCCTTTTGTTCATGTGTTTTAAAAATCATGCATTTCGAAAAAGCCATGAATCATGTAATCAACTAGTGAGGGAACCTGACACCTAGCTACCAGCAACCAACATGCTTTTAACCAATTAAAACCCCACTCGCGCGCACTACACCACACTACGGCTACTATATATACTCATATCTTCAGACAACAGCACAACAGCAGCAACATATGCATGCCCAACTAAGATTCTATCATATGTATGTCGTCACTGACTACTCACACTAGTGATTTATCACTAGTTCACTAGTCATCAGATTCAGATATATATAATGGAGCTGATCACTATTGGCCACTCAGCTTAACCCAAACATACACTAGTGCACGGGCGTGCAGTTCACTTTCTACTATATCAAATTAAGCTCAGTCCCTGTTTAGCGAGCTAAAGATCCTAAAAAATAGATGGTGAGTAGCCCACCGGTGAGAACCAAGAAGAGCTGTGTTTTGTAGCATCTGACTTTTAGTTTATTTTCTATTCTAGAGCTATATGATACTAAAAGAAGTTGCGATGTTTTTCCAAACAAGACATCGTGCATGGTCAGCAATCAAAGTTCAGTATTGAGTTGTATGCAACAATTAGTTCAACAAAAACTTAAAGTGATAAGAAAAGATAGTCAATTTTATATTTCGACGATTATATCAGATTATGATCAGACAGTACGTGTGTATGTGTAACCTACGACCTTAGCTCACACATACCTAGATACTCAGATACTAATGAGCTTTGTGATCACCTCGGTCTGAATTTTTGACTGCTGGTTCGAGGCTCCAACTCGACGACATCTTTCGCATCTACCACAGCATCTTTGTGAAAAAGCTAACCACAAATTGCTCGATCGATACATAGTACAATAATTTGCAATGTCATGGGGATAGATAGATAGAGATAGGTAGCTATGTTAGCAGTGTGACTGAATCATTGCATGCCAACGCATGTGGGGAGAATCTTCGTGTGTTCCCCTTTTGCTGGTCAGATGAGATTTATCAAAGCCTCTGTATAGCAGCTAGCTGCATCCACGGTGTTGACTTCTGATGACCATGATGTGGAATCTGGAACAAAGACTTGATACAAAATTGCCCATGACTTGGGCACTGTAGACAGACTGACAGAGAGTGACTGATCAATCGATCTTAGTAGGATCCTGGACTGGTAGTTTTTTTTTAAAAAAAAAGGATTAAGTTTCTCTTGGGAGAACTATTAGTGTCGAGAAAATGTTGAGGTTTCGTTATATTTTATTCGCATTTTAGTATTTACAAGTGTCATGCCCGTGCGTTGCATGGCACTGGAATTATAGGGTTTTGTTCTTTTTCTATCCATTCCTTTTAAATTTGTGTGTGAAAATATTGATCTTTGGGTGGGGTGTTTTCTTGGGAAACTGTTTTTTTTACGTGCGGGATTACGATGTTGAGGAGGACGATGAATCCGCTTTTAAGGTGGTAGAGATAAACCCTGATTGATAACATCTTTTGTTTGCTTTATATTGTACGTTGAAATTGATATTAATTTATTTGTCAGAATTTTTTTGCACCGGTAAAGTTCCAGCCATTTGTAAAAACATTGTTGAAAGAAGAACTGTCCAAGTTTGTATAGCTCGGCTTAACGTTGGTCGGTCATTAAAAAACGAAGAAATTAAGTACTACACTTTTTTACAGACAGGAAGACAGACATGCGCCATTAAACAAAACACAAGTGTTCCTTGATAAGTATATTATTCATGCTATGTACTATTTACCACTACTATATACTAAGGACATGAGACATAGGTAATATATATATGCATTATATTGCTACCACAGCTTAATTTCATCATGCCATGACAAACCAAAATACCATTAGTACGCGTACTGATCACACTCCCTCGTCAGAAATAACCCACAAGCACTCACCGGACTAAGTAAAAGCCAACGAACACTTGAAGGAAAACGATGCCATGTACTGCTACTAGCTAGTAGTATCACAGATTGTACAGAAACGGACAGTGATTGGCACTGCAGAACAGTAGCGATCGATGCAGTGAAAACAGCATGCAGAGGTAGATGGATAGATAGATATGCATATAGAGTTGGTTAATTTATCTCGATCTTGATCTTCCTTGTATTAGCTTTGGATTTCAGCGTGTAGTTGGATGGATGGATCGATCGATCAAGGCTTGTTCTTGTGCTGCGTGTAGATGTAGTCGAGGTGGGCGTCGCTGAGCAGCCTCCTCTGCACGCACTCGTCGTTGTTCTTCCCCTCCTCGCATGCTGCTGCTTCCTCCTCAGCTGCTCCCATCAACTGACCAAGAACAAGATAGAAATAAATTAACAATCAAGATTAGTTACCACTAATTGCTTCTTCATCAATTCTTGTCTAATCAGCTAGGTACTCGAAGATTTATAGCTCTGTATATTTCCATCGATTCTCACCTCGGAGACCTCGTCGCCATTGCCGGTGTCACCTTCCAGCTGGAGCACAAGCTGATCAGCTGCAACTGCTGCTACTGCCTTGACACCGCCATTCTCTGAAAAGAAAAGCTCCAAAACGTCAGCTAATTTGCATACACTATCAATTGAACAATCAATAATCCAAGTGCTGTAGCTAGCTACCTTGGTGTTCATCACGAGGAACGGCGCGAGCAGCTGCGGCGGAGTGGAAGGAGAAGAAGCAGAGGGCGAAGAGGAGAAGCAGCGCAAGAGCAGCAGCAGCAGAAGAGGAGGAGACGCCGCGAGTAGTGCTCATATCTATCGTCTTCTTCTTCTAGCTTGGGTTAAACTATGGTGCGTTGTCGAAGGGCGAGAGGAGGATGATGAGAAGGAGGAGGAGAAGAGATTTTGCTTCTTGCAATTGCTGCTTTGGGTTTGGGTGGCGGCGAGTAGTAGAAGTAGTGGAGGCTATTTATAATCGGGCGAAGTGGCTTGCTTTCGTTGCAACTTGCCGTTGTTTGATACACACAGTGAACTGAAAAACACATGTTACATGTACAGTACACAGGAAGTGGCCAAACAGGGCAGGATTATTGTTAATTTTATAAGGATCGGCCGCATGCATACAAAACACGGGTAGATTTAAGATTAGTTAATATATATATATATATATATATATATATATATATATATATATATATATATATATATATATATGTAAAAATTATCAATCCTTTAGCGCCCC
Source organism: Oryza glaberrima (assembly GCF_000147395.1). Taxonomy (NCBI): domain Eukaryota; kingdom Viridiplantae; phylum Streptophyta; class Magnoliopsida; order Poales; family Poaceae; genus Oryza; species Oryza glaberrima. Next base: position 2,145,792 of record NC_068336.1, on the reverse strand, counting down.
TTTGAATCGCAGGATTGAGAAAACGTAGAAATAGGAAAAACGTAGGATTTTGATAGGAATGTAAGTGTAAAACAGAAGATTGCAAAACACTGGAAAAAAACAAGAATGACCGTTTGATTGAACCACATGAAAAACACAGGACTTGGATGAGAGAGATAGACTCAAAGAAAAGTTAGCAAGAGGTTGAAGCTCTTGCTGAATTTCCTCCAAAATCTTTATAGGATTGTCCATTCCATAGGAATTTCAAAGGATTGGATAGGATTCAATCCTTTATTTCAAATGGCTTCATAGGAAATTTTTCTATAGGATTAAAATCCTCTAAAGTTCCTATGTTTTTCCTCCAAATCAAAGGGGCCCTTAATTTCTCCAATCACCAAAATATGGGGGCAAAGAAACCTAGGGATAAGAAATTCACAAGCTAGAAATTCCATTAGAATTCCAGTCCTTTCTCGCGGCAACAAACAACGCTGTCGTTTGCCTTTTGGCTTATCAGCTGCATGCGGTCAAAATTTAAATTTTGAAACTTATTTTTAGAGTTGATTTTGAGGGTATTTAATCATACTCTATTTTCCAATATATATTAACTTTTAAATCGATTAGAATATTAACTTTTCTTCTTTTTTTAATTCTCACAAAAAAAGAAAAGTTTTACCTATAAATTATTTTTAAGCTGCTAATAAAACTTTTTTTTCCAAAACAAACAGAGGCTCAAAGGTGCCAAACAAACTACACCTAGTTCATGCTACGGTAACTGCCACTACCGTGTTGGTCAAAACGCAAAGTTTTTGCGGTTGGCCTGAGTTAGGTCTAGTCTAAAAACCAACCAAACATGGCTATTTAATTAGTGATAATTTTCTACTAGCAGAATTTCAACTCTTGAAACAATCGTAAATTTGGTTTGTGGGTCATCTGAACTACTGTGTGTGTGAAAAGAAAAGCATATTGGACATTGGTGATAAAGGGATGCTGTATGAAATGGATATATATATCGGAGACAAGGCAAAGGGAACGCAATAGTTGATTGTTGCATAATATTACTACTTGTGTTTTCGTCTAATCCAGAAAAATAGAACTCTTGTGAGAGATAATGCGCTGACACAAGCCCCATTTTCACGGGTACAACATTTGCGCCAAGTCGCCAACACAACGAGCTGAATATATTGATTGGTATTTTGCAACAAGAAATAGCATGAGGAAATAGAAAAAAAATGGATCCTTTGTCAGCCTATTAACCGAACTTAGGGCTTATTCACTTTGTCAACATTTTTAAATTTTGGTATTATCAATATTTTGTAAGGTAGCAAATTAAACATACCATTACCAACACAATCCTTTCAAATTTTGGTAATTCCGGAACTTTCCACTCACAAAATTTCAACTAAAATTTACCTTACTTTATCAAAATTCGGTAATGCCAAATTTTGGTATTACCAAATATTGGTAATGTTTTTCTTACAATAAAGTAATTAAGCCCTTAATTGCTTACGTTATTAATCATTTTCTGGCTGCTCATTGCACACTGGAAAATCTGCTGGCAATATGAACCCAGCCAATCCATGTAAATTGTAGTATCAATTTTACTTTTATTTTAGGGCCCCTTCGAAATGAAGAATAGTACACAACAATAGGAAAAACATAAGAATCGAAGTGACATATTTCCATAATCCTACAGGAATAGAAAACCGAGTAAATATGAAGAGGATCCCTAGAAAATTTCTAAGATGTTAGACCTCTTGTTTATTTTTCTATGAAATTGCGCAATAGAAATACAATCCTATTCTTTCTTATAAATTAAAGAGTTCCATAGAAAAAATTCCTTAGGAAACTGAATGCTTCAAAATTCCTATAGCAATCATCCGATTCAAAGGGGCCCTTAATGTGCTTGTATATGTTGACGCTTTGGATTTGAGCAAATGAAGTTGGTGGAATTCAGAGACGAGAGCAGAGAATACTATAACTTGTTTGTTTTGTTCTTCAGCGGAGATTGGATTGATCATTAGACCCTCCTCCTAGGGGTGCGAGCGGGCTTATCCGCGAACCAACGGATTTGACTTGCAGGTTACCTATTAATATGATCTATAAATAAGTTTATAAATTGACCCACTTGTATATCTAGATCTGATAAGTTAGGCCACGACGCGAAAATTCATGAGTTATCATCTATTTAACCTTTAAGTGAACTCGCGGATCGGTCTGCTTGCATCTAATATTGGATTTGTTTGTTTTGTTCTTCGGCGGAGGAGAGATTGAATTGATCATCAGACCCTCCCCCCACGCAACTTCCAACATTTCCTTGTCCCAAAAACTGTTTGTGTTTCGTTTTTCAACACAGTTGCACAGAACTGATGATGAGCAGCAGGTAGCAGATTCATGAGATCATCAGAGCTGCTGCATCTGCATCTGTGGAGTGGACGTGGCAGCCAGCTCGGCAGCTTGAGCTTGCAGAGCTAGTGCAGGAACGGGGCCCACACAGTAACAGCTGGCGAAGTGGGACCCACGCCCAAGCTAGCAGCAGCACGTTTGATGGAAGGAAGGAAGCCGCCAAGTCTACACACCCACCCATCTCTCTGATCTGCAATAATCTGCCAATCCGTATTGGCCAGCCAATGGCCATTGCCAAATGTCAAGTACTCGCTCCATCTTAAATTATAAAAGATTTTCAATGGATATGACACTTAATTACTATAAGTACAATGAATTTATACAGAAATTGTCTCATCTGTCTAAAATCCTTTATACTATATTTTAAGAGGGATGGAGTAGTATTTGTTTTATAACTGAGGGAATTGTAGACACACAGACACAGTAGCAGCGGCTACGCATGCTCTGTTCATTTGCAGCTGCTGCTTCTGCATGCATACGCATTCAGAGCTCTGCTTGGCTGCATCATTGGCGCCATGGCCACTATCTACAGTGGAGTGGTGGAGGTAGTGGCATGTGTGCAGCGTGCGTGAAGACTGAAGACTTCATCCGGCCGGCACGCGCGCCGTGACGAGGGAGATGGCGACGGGAGAAGAGGATAAATCCACGAGGAAAATCAAACCGGAGCATGCGAGTAAGATACTCCCTGTTCACAATTCCGACGAAAACCGGTCGAATTCCGTGAAATTTCGATGTTTCGACACGGCTCGGAATTAAGTTTCGATTGAGATTTCGAAGGTTAAACAGTAGATTCAGTCAAAATTTATCGAAAACCGTGATACTGATAAGGCTCAAAATTTAGTGGTCAACCGATAATGTAAACCTACTCCTTTCGTTCAACTTTTACAAGTTGTAAAAATAAAACAAATGAAACTATAGCTAGTTAACGTATATTTATAGTTAAATTTATCTTTTATATAACATGTAAAAGTGAAATTTAACTTTGCATGTTTGTGAAAATGATATATTACATGTTAATATATTTTCTCAATTATTTTTAATTTTTTTATAACCATTTGAGCAATCATCTCATCCATCGGCAGCGTGGGCTCGTGAAGTCGATCCTGATCCATCATGGCGCCACCCTTTCCTCTTCTTCTTCCTTCTCACAGTTCCATATATATGAACTTGTCCTGTTCATACGTTTCTAAATATTTGACATCGTTGACTTTTTAGCACATATTTGACTGTTCGTCTTATTCAAAAAATTTTATAAAATATGTAAAATTATATGTATACATATAAGTATATTTAACAATAAATTAAATAATAAAAAAAGAGTTAATAATTAGTTAAACGTTTTGAATAAGACGAACGGTAAAATATGTGCTAAAAAGTCAATGATGTCAAATATTTAGGAACGGAGGGAGCACGATACGAGTCAACGGCGGCTGCTGTAGCTGTTGCATGCTGCCCCTGCACTGTAGAATGTAGTAGCCTTGCTAGCGACTGTTCCCATCACATAGCTAGCTAGTAGTAGCTCAATAGCTCATGGCCTGCATCATATCACTGCATGCATGGGCATGGTTCCTACTACACTGTTCTTCCATCTACAGTGTAGTAGGAGCACAGCACACTGACGACGACGACGGCGGCGCATCCGCGCATGCATGGGTTTGCATCAGTCTAGTCGATGATCGTTCGTTCGTGCGGTGACAGAGACGTAGGGGCACAGGCGCCAGTCGAGAGATGAGAGGTGCGCGTATCATCAATGGATTAAGTTAGGTCTGATTAGATATATTTCTTCTGTCTTTAAAAAAAAAAAAGATAACTCCAATGAATCTAGATAATCCTATGTCTGTAAAAAAAAAAGACAACCCCAATAAATCTAGACAACTCTTGGTACAGATTCATTGTTCCCCTCCTAGGTTGCTTCTCTTGGGGACGGTCTTAAAATATTTTAAGTACAACCATAAGTTTCTATACCTAACTTTAATTGTTCGTCTTATTTAAAATTTTTTATAATTATTATTTTTATTGCTATGAGATAATAAAACATGAATAGTAATTTATGCATGACTTATGTTTTTAATTTTTTTAAAAAATCTTTTAGATAAGACGGACGATCAAATTTGGACACGAAAAATCATTGTTGCACTTAAAATGGGATGGAGGGAGAAAAAAATTTATCTCGCTTTTTGTTTGCATGTTTTTTAAACTGCTATTAGGTGTATTTCCTGCAAAAAAAATTATTTATATATATTAAAGTTGCTAGTATTAGACAAATCAAGTTTTCAACTTTTAAATAATTGAAAATTATTTTTTGCAGGGAAAATTTAATTAATTATGTGTGCCAATTATTCTTTTTTCTCATTTTATAACTGGATTCGAACGGGCCTCAGTACGTCATGGATGGCGTATATATATCATATCTCGACGAAAATTCTGCAAGTGTGCATGCAGTTGGATATTATACGCGCGCGTGTGTATAGCGATCTCTGGGATTAATTGGGCACACGTTAGCGACGTCACGTACGTTGGCATGCATGCATCTGTGCTTACGCGGCAGTCAAGCATGGATACCCACGCCGTTTTTCCGTATCCAAGAGGGCGCGCATGCATGCATGCATGCTGGTTAGGAGTAATTGAAATGCTGATGTAATTAATTGAAATGAAATGGATGGAGTTGAATTAATTAAAGTACGTACATGCAATCATGGGGATTAAGATCCTCTAACTTACCTCTCTCTAACTTATGTCACTGACATATGGACCCTCTATCCAGCGAACCCTACTCCCTCCGTCCTATAATATAAGGGAAACTTGTGTCACTGACGTATGGACCCTCTATCCAGTGAACCATACTCCCTCCGTCTCATAATATAAGGGATTTTGAGTTTTCGCTTAGAACGTTTGACCACTCGTCTCATTCAAAAGTTTTTGAAATTATTAATTATTTTATTTGTGACTTACTTTATTATCTACAGTACTTTAAGCACAACTTTTCATTTTTTATATTCGCAAGAAAAATTTAAATAAGATGAGTGGTCAAACGTTGCAAGCAAAAACTTAAAATCCCTTATATCGTGGGACGGAGGGAGTACATATCAGTGGCTTAAAGTCAGAGGGAAGTAAGTTAGAGAATCCTCTTCCGCAAGCATAGTGTCGTGACCAGCTTGATCGACTGAGGCCGTGTTTAGTTCACCCCCCAACTACCCCAAACTTCCAACTTTCCATCACATCACATCACATCCAAAACTTTTCTATACACATAAACTTCTAATTTTTTTTCCAAACTTTCAACTCTTCCCAAACTTCCAACTTTTTTCAGGAACTAAACACACCTTGAATTAACAACAGAAATTTGCATCACTTGGTGTCATTCACGCTTACGTCATGCACCCCCAGCTCGATCCATGAAATTTATATAGGTGAAATTAATCAACAAACTTAATTACGTACTGATTTATAATATACTCCCTTCATACTCATAAAAAAGTAGTTTAGGACAATGTTTAAGTCAAACTTTGAGAATATAAATCATGAATAACTCTTAAGTTGTTGAGTTTAAAAATATAAAAATTATATGAATAGATTTGTCTTGAAAAATACTTCATAAAAGTATACATATATCACTTTTTAATAAATATTTTTATAGAAAAAAGAAGTTAAATTGTGTTTTGGATACCGTGTCGCTGTCCTAAACGACTTTCTTTACGAGTACGGAGGGAGTATATATATAGATCGTGAGATGTCACTTGAATGTAAACTGGCCTGCGAGGAATATTTAGGCTCTGTTCGTTCTGGCGAGATAGGGGAGATTGAGTCTCGTTTTCCGCGCGCACGCTTTTCAAACTACTAAACGATGTATTTTTTGCAAAAAATTTCTATATGAAAGTTGCTTTAAAAAATCATATTAATCCATTTTTAAAATTTAAAATAGTTAATACTCAATTAATTATGAGCTAATTGCTCACCTCGTTTTGCGTATCTTCCCAATCTCTCCAATCTCCTACTCTTCGAACACACCCTTAGTTAATGGATGAGGATGTAATGTATATACCATCTTGTGCTCATTGTAAGTGCTGAGCTTGCCCTATCATTTTCAGCTGGCTAGTCTGGAATGCACTATGTATATATATTTCTCATCACATTCCAATTACGCACAACTTCGATCGACCAGAAAGTTCACAGTTCAACTTCAAAGATACGGTGTCATATTTTGTTTTCTTGATTTTTGTCACTAATACTCCTATGACACTGCTACCTCTCCCTTATTTTTCAAGTAGGTAATAAATGATTTTTTTATCATAATCTCTTATGTAGTATGTATTATAAAAAAAAACTACACCTACTACCTTCGTTCCAAAATATAGCCACTTTTAGCTATGAATCTGGACACACTAAAAATACTTATATTTTGGGACGGAGGGAGTATTAACTTTTCAAATTTACAGTATAAGATTTATAATTAGTACTGCAAAACATTAGTTGTGTTTATTAATACAAATATGATGTTATATATAGTCCGAAAAGTAAATATCAATCGATCATATGGTTGGTTACGATCTCGGTGAGCATGACGTACGAATGAGATCTAAAAGGGTTTATGATATTTTTTTTAGACCTACCTCACACGATCACGCGCAACCTTTTTGGCATATGCAGTAGCAGAGCAGTACATACATCACCACTTAATTAACCATCCTTACAGAGTTACTCCCTCTATCCCATAGAATGTAGAATGTCCAACCTTAGCTTCCTAAGATAGATACAAGGAAATAGCAAATGACCAAAATACCCCTAATTAATGAGTGGGTACGTGTGGAGTATTAAAGAGATAAAACTTTTTGATTTACGGATCGATGGTAGGTAACAAGGTAGAAGTTAATTTATTTTGAGATAAATTTTAAATCTTAAATGTTAGTTTATTTTGTGACGGAGAGAGTACAGTTTAATTCCATTTTGCAGGTTGGTGGAATTGTTGATGCATGCATAGATCACTCGACCGATTTGTTTTTAAATTACATTAGCTTTGGTCACCAAGTAATGCTGTATTTGTCAGACCAATACTTTCAGAGTCTAGATTCTTCCTTTAATTAGAAGTCTCCTAGGTACAGCGTACACATACTATCCTATCTTCATACTCCTATATACGTATTTGATTTGGCTTAATCTGCTCAAGAACAATATTGATCGATGAGTCGATCGGCATCCACACGCATTCCACGTGTTAATTACTTTATTTTTTTAGGTAATGGTTTATATTAAACCAACCCCTACATTCAAAGTGGATGTACACAGCAAGTGCTAATTATTACTAAGCCATGAAAACTAGTACTGTGATGCAACTTAATTACCATGTGCATGCATCTTCTCTTTACAGATGCTATATATTGCTGACAGCTTAATTAGCTAGTGCATGCCAACAGTATTTGCAAATTAAGGACAGATTAATCACAGTATCGCATTGCAATCTAGCTACCGCTAATCAACGGGGTGAGTTTGATGCGTTCACAAACTAAAAGTAGCAAGAACTCGTGCGTGCGTGCATTGCCTGGGACCCCTCCAATCTAATTTTCTAGTACAATTATGGTGACCAAACTGATCACCTTTTCTGTAGAACAATCATATGTGGTGATCAAGCTGATGGTGATCGATCGAGTTAGTGACAATAAAACTGCAGATATTATTAACCACATATATGTTTTATAGTACTCCTCTATACTCGTAAAAGAAGTCGTTTAGGACAATGTTTAAGTCAAACTTTGGGAATATAAATCATGAATAACTTTTAAGTTATTGAGTTTGAAAATATAAAAATTATATGAATAGATTTGTCTTGAAAAATACTTTCATAAAAATATACATATATCACTTTTCAATAAATATAGAAACAAGAAGTCAAAGTTGTGTTTTGGAGACTGTGTCGCTGTCCTAAACGATTTCTTTTATGAGTACGGAGGGAGTATATACATGTATATAAAAGGTTATGGGCAAAAGCTAAATTTAGCATGCCGAGAGAGGGACGTTAACGTTTATCCTCGTGCATGGCCATATGTACGCCCATAAACCATACTGCAATTGGATGAGATAAAAGATTTAGCTAGTTAATTATTAGCTTCTCCCTTTCTTTGAGGATATCAGAGCTTTCGTAGAAGATCTTGTGTTGAAACCATAGCACACTATAGCTAGCTAGCTAGCAGAATGCTTAATTAATACGCAAATTTATCAGAAATCTGTACTCTTTGATAAAGAAATTTTACGGTACTTGAGAAATTACATTGAGGTATCTAATTTTTTTCACTAAAATTTTTGATATCTCGAGGTATTTAGTATCTGGAGGTAACAAATTTTACACTATTACTTAAGTACCTCAAGGTACCCAATAAATTTAGTGTAAAATTTAGATACTTTAAGGACCATAAAATTTCTTCTACAAAATATGATACGTCCTAATAATTTCTTAAGATGATAAAATTACCATTTGATAAGGCCGAACTTGCGGGTGATCATACACTCTCCCTCCATCTTAGTTGATTAGCTTGGAACGAATGGAGTATCATTTATTTGTAAATATATATAGGCCTCTGTTAATTATTTTGTAATAAATGTATACATTATTTGTTTACATAGGTTATTGATTGATATCATATTCTCATGTAGTCATGTACACAATTTTTAGGATTGATTATATTATAGTTTTACAATTTCAACTTAAGATTAGACTATTAAGTTCATTTACCTGGCATTCGACGTAACCACAGGCACAATTCCATAATTAATCTGACAAACTGATAGGCTACTCTTTTCATAAGCCGTATTTTATATGCAGGTATTCCTCTGCCCTATGTCCTTGCATACTGTATTTTTTAACACGACATTCTCCACGCCTCATAATAAAAAGGCGAACTTGGCCGATCTCCAAATCGAAGGAAAAGGAGCGGGCACAAAGTTTTTCATGAAAAAATAGGACTCTCGCACACCAATCAATCAACACAAACAACAAAACAAATGGAGCATGAAAGCATGATTACACTGCATGCTTAATTAGTATAATCAGTGACGCTGACAGGCTTGGATGGCTATGGAGGCAAGCTTGCAAGAGATGCGATGCATCATCGCCCCTCTTTAAGTGTCAACTTGCAAATTTAATACTTGTGCTAACCCAATTAATCAATGTATCTGTTTTTGGCCTGAACTGCCTTTGCACAGGGATTACGATAAGCTCGATCGAGCTTGCTGCCAAAAGGAGGGTACTTGACTAGTTTAATGCATGCTTAATCATGTGCTCTAAACTATTTTAATTACCTGTGGAGAAGATCTGAGTTGTGCAGAGAGACAGATATGGTAGTCATGACAAAGAAGGGCTCTGCTGAATTGCCTCGTCCATCCATCAGAGATGTTTCTCCTAGACAGGCTTCTGCATCAAGTGTCCATGTTTATTCGTCTCCGAAGATGGAGATGAGAAGGAATATCTTTGCTTGGATCATTGTCTGCAAAACGCAATCGAATTTCATGCCACTGAGATTTAACATCAGAGGAATCATAGGATTGAACGAAATCACAGGTTGCCTGCAAAAGAAGAGACTTAAAGCAGCAATCAGAGGTGATCGTAATACACAACAAGCTTGTGCATGGAAGCTTCATGAAGATAAGAAGGAATTTTTAATTTTTTGTTTGGATCATTGTCTGCAAAATGCTGGAATTGCTTGCCACTGAGACTTAACTTCAGAGGAATCATAGGAGAGAACAAAATCACAGGTTGCCTATTACAAAAGAAGAGAGGCTTAAAGCAGCAAGCAGAGGTGATCATAGATTGATATGACACACCAAGCTGTACATGCAAAACTTAGCTTTCGTGATGTATCAACATGCCATTTGCTGATCATAGTCCCAACACACCATGACCTTCCATTTTGTGATTGATTGTTCAGCATCTAGCCATCTAGCTCCAGTCCAGCATCTAGCCATCTAGCTCCAGTCCAAAAGGCTCTTTACAGTGATTACTAGGAGCCTAGGACGAACACTTGAAGAAAGATGCTGAAGCAGAGAAGCTTTTCTTTCTTATTGCCATCAGCTCAGCAGCACAAGAATCTATTGATGTGTTTGAAATGCACGGAATGGGAGAAGAGAGCAAGATGAAGAGGATCGTACCAAAAAGGAGTGCATAAAAAGAAGTTACTCCTTAGACATGTTTCATGCACTTTAAAGATACAGAGATCTGTCACTGATTCACTGTGTGTTGTGTACCTTTTTTTGCTTCGCTTGAAAAAGAGGAATGGTGCAAAGGGCTGTCCAGGATTTGCTGTATCACAATCATAGAAGTCGGTGACTTTAGCAGTCTGCACCTTGTTACTGTAACTTCTTCGTCTGACAACATTGGATGCATTGAGTATAACTTCTTACAGGCAAAGTACTTAACTGCATTTTCAAAACAAGAAGTTAAGAACTACTCCAACGAAAAGTGTATCATTAATGAAGACACATGAGAATTAGATGAAAAGGAACACAAAACAGTCAAAACTTACAGCAGTGACAAATCTGCTTGGTGACAAGAAGAGCATGAGTGATGTTATAATATGACAGTTAACAAGTAAAAGCCAATCCTGCTACGAGGATTGTAAATTTTAAAGAAATTCAGGCAGCACCTGACCACAGATTTTGAGAACCCCAGTCAAGGATTTGGCAAGAGGAACCTCCGCTAAGAATGTCGTCTGTAATGGAAGATTAAGGTCCATGAAACATTTCAGTCCATCAATGACCTGCCAAATGAGGTTGCCATCTTTACATTATCCTCCACTCTAGATGGATAGGATACCAACGATTTAATTTTTCAAAACTACAACCAAGATATTCTCCCAGAGATTAACCACAGCAGAGTTAATATCTTGCAAACTGAGAAGTGAAAACTATATATATTGGTCGTTAAAATCCATTCTCAGATATTAAATGTAAGTGATACAATCAGCTGCCTCAGTACCAAAGAGTCCAATGATCAAATTTACTCACCACCATCGAAACGCCCGATATGTCGATAGCTTTTAAAGACAAGTTCAAGAAGATATCAGAAAGTCTGGCTCGCAACTCTTTACTGTGAAAGAGCAATCAATAGAAAATGAATTACTTAAAACTATAAATTTGACATACCTACCCTATCAAGCATATAGCTAACTCACTGACATTGAAAATGGAATTACATCCACAATTGGCGAAAACATAACTAAGTTGGTGTTCAATGGAAGCACCAGGATGCAAACTGATGGCATGGATCTTCAGAGAGGTTTCCAAACTGAACGCACCTGCACGATCATCATCACAAATTGATCACTAAATTACTCTGTTCAATCCTCCAAGTACCAGGAACGGATCCTACACGAATTAAGCAACCGAAAGAGAGAAATGACGGCATTAACTTGCACGGCCTTTTCCTGGGAGGGGACAAGGTACATGTAGAAATGGGCGAGGGACGAGACGACCACCTCACCTCGAGCTTCTCCTTTCAGCCGACGATGTCGCCGGCGGTGGAGACGATCCATTTCCAAGCTGTCTGCTCCCGGGTGGCGCACTACCTCCCCGGCTCCCGCTGGTGGTGTCGAGCACATCCGAAGGCGATGCCACCGAGCAGCAATTCCAGACGCGAGCCGAGACGGCGTTCTCGCTGCAGCGCCGCCGCGATGCGAACGACGGCCGCCGCCGCCGCCGCGAAAACCTAGCCCACGAAACCGACCATGCATGGAGAAGAGCAGAGCTGTGCGGTCGTGGGCCAATTTAAGGCGTAGCCCAATACTAAGCACAGTTCGGTGCGGTGCCAGAGGCCCATTATTCGAACACACTTTTTTCGCACATTAATTGGGCCCGCACGTGCGACAATATACCGTTTCGGCCTCCATTACTAATGTCAAGGCCCACTTAGCATGAAGGCCCAAAAACTACGTCGAGCTTAGCAAAATGTGTGCCCGTATTGAGTGGGCCCAACTGACACGAATACTTCCGTTGTAAATGGAATAAGTCCACCTGACATTCCTCATCTTTCTATCGGAGTTTAAACCGTATTCTTAAATCGCCCCTCAACTTGCAAAACTGGCTTAAATTAGACCTCATAGCAATATGAAATTATGAATAGATAACTTTGTTGACATGGCATCCTAGTCAGAATGAAGAAAATTTTAAAAATATACATGGGGCCCACTTGTAAGTGGCCACCTCACTTCAACCAATACTTCCAAGTTACCCTCTCCTCTCTTCTCTTCCTCTCATCTCCTCCATGCCGTCGAGCACCGGTGGTAAGCTCCAACCTCAACCTCGTTGGAGAGCTGGGCAAGAAAGACTATCGTGACCCAACGCAGGAGGCTGTGCGCAAGTCCCTCGTCTTCCTCAAGAACGGCAAACCCGACGACGTGGCGCTGCTGCCGTTGCCCAAAAAGACTCGCTCCATCCTCATCGCTACCTACCACGCTGACGACCTCGGCAGCTGCTCTGCAGCCAGTGCGGCGACTGGACCATCACCTGACAGGACCTCACCGGGAACAACCTCACCGCCGGCATCACCACCCTCGATTGTGGTGTCGGCGGTGAGGTTATTCCTAGCGAGGCCTTGCCACTTGCCAGGTGATGGTCTAGCTAGCCGCCGTACTGGCTACCGATGTCGTCGGCGCCGCTGGCAATGAGGATGGAGTGAGACTTCTTTGGATAGCGGCATGTCGCCAAGCTGTTCTTGAGGAGGACGACGGACTTGCGCATGACCTCCGGTGCCTGGTCGTGGTGCTCCTGTTTACCCAGCTCGCCGATGAGGCTAAGATCGAAGCTCACCCCCAGTGTTTGCCGTTGTGGAGACAAAGTGAAAGAGAGGAGAGGAGGAGGGAAGTAGAGTGAGGTGATAACTTACATGTGGGTCTCATTTTTCTTTATTTTCTTCTTCTTAACTAGAACTAGAACGCCACTACGTCTTCTTCTTAACTATTCTTCTTAACTAGAACGCCACTACGTGAAACCATCTGAGATCTAATTTAACCCGGTTTTAGAAGATGACGAAGATTTATGGTATTGCAGTTTATGATACAATTTAAACTCGATGCTATGAGATCTAATTTAACCCGATTTGATTTTGGAAGTTGATGAAAATTTCTGCTATTGTAGTTTAGGATAAGATAAAGAGACGTCTCTGGACTCGTCCGTTATAAAATTGAGCCCGCAATACCATACTTTCTCAAAGGCCCAATTACTCGCGTGCCGAATATTGTACACGGCCCATCTGCTTATTCGTTGGGCCCGTGCCCGGCTGCCGGCCGAACGCGAATCTGCTCCGGCGGCCGGCGCCGCCGTCAGGTGACGGAGTTGAAAACTAATCCACAGTTAATCCATGTTTACCGTTATTGATTAAACGAGACACGATTTTTTACATGCATGCAAACCACTGAGGACTGAGGAGACTAGTAATTATAGCAGTTTAGAACCCAAAACACACGCAGTCACACACAACGCACAACGACCATTAGACATCAGCTCCGAAATGGCTAATGGCGGGCGCGGCGCGGCGCGAGACTCGACTACTGCTGCTCTTGCTGGAGCAGCGGCGCCGGCGCGACGACGTCGACGCCGTCCCTGGCCTCGGCGACCTTGGCGACCTCCACCTCGCCGATGACGACCTCCTTGGCAACCTCCTCGTCGACTCCGGCGCCGTCGCCCTCGTCGTAGTTGGGGTCGTTGGGATCGACGGCGGGCGGGGCGGGCTGGAGCTGGGCGTCGACGGGGCCGTCGGGCCCCTCCCAGGTGAACTTGCCGCCGCGGCCGGACTTGGGCGGCGGCGCGCCGATGCCGGCCCGCGCGGGCCCGTTCGCCGGGTGGCGCTCCAGGCGGTGGAACCCTTGCTCCTCCAGCTTCCGCTCGAAGTGCCTCGCGGTGTCGGGACGCCGCGTCTCCGGGATCGGCACCTTCTCCGTCACCTTCTTCCCCTCCTCGTCCCGGTGAGTCACCCGCATGTACGCCATATATCCTCACCTGAATTCTCCGGCGAACTGGTTGGTAGATTAAGCTGGTGCGCGACGGATCGCTCGCTCGATGTGGTTCTCGTTCTTGGTGATGAGGCGGCGGCGAGCGGGTGTGTATATAGGCGGCGGGGGCGGTGGAGGAGGAGTGGAGAGGAGTCTGGAAAGGGGGAGAAGGTGGCAGGAGGTGGAAGGCGACATTCTAGATGAAGCCAGGATAGAGCCCGCCACGTCACGTCACGTGCATGTGCCTGTGTGCCCGTGGTTCGAAATTTCCGAAATTTGGCCCCTACCGGTATGCTCAAATCTCGTCCATTTTTTTTGTTTTTTTAATTTGATCAAATTTTATTCAAAATCAATCAAAATTTCAAATAATTTTTGCCAGAAATTACCGAAATTTTCAAAATTTTGATAATTTCAGTAAATCTGCATAAAATTCAATTTCGAAATTTTAAACCCTGCCCGTGCAACGGGCACGGGCGAGGTGTCTTTGGATGCCCAAAGCGTCTCCATGAAATACGTCGTCGGAATTCCATATCTTTAGTTTCAACTCGGAGAATAATATTTGCAGTAGAAATATGAATGGGTTAATTCATGAATAATTTACTATTAAAAGTTTGATATCTGTATTATTTACGACTTTAGAAGTTAATATAAAAAATAAACTGCAATATAAAACCTCAAAATCAACTTTAACTCATAATAAATTGAGGCGAAAAAGACCTCAAAAGCAGCTGATAAAGTCATAATTTCTTTTGAAATAATACAACTTTAATGAAAAATTGTAAAAAGTATATGGTGATTGTTTGAAATCACAAATTTAACACCATATCGAACAAATCGTTGTTCAATAGGGTTTAAACAAATCGAGAACTTGGGATGTGCGTACATGCATGTGAGTGGGTTGTGGGGCCTATCGAACTTTGGGAGTTTGATAGGCCACCCCATATGCTTGCTCTTTTTTTTTTAATCAAGCCAACTATACTGTCGAACGGCCGTTGTTCGACAAGTATATCTGTAAAATTTTACAATGGTTGTTTGATAGGTACCCTATCAAATTACGGTTGTTCAACACGGTGCTAAATTTAGGATTTATATCGATCAATATCTATTTTCACAATTTTTCATTAAAGTTGTATTATTTTTTGAAAAAACATTCGATAAAGTCAACAGGTAAATAATGAAATGCTTCTAATATCCCGTAGGCTCGTAGCAAAAGAGATGTCGGAGAATTTTACCTCATCGTCTTTCTATCGTGGCGAATTTACAGTGGATTTTGTTGAGTTTACTACCTTATTATGAAAATCTTGATAATGTAAAAACTCCAAATGTTTCTATTACAAATATATTTAACAAAATATACATGCTGTTTAAAACCGGATTCTTCCGCCCTCTCCGGTCTCCACCCCATGTCGCATCTAGGTCGCACGAAGAGCAACCACCAGCTCCCAAAAAGACCAGAAAAAGAGCAGTTCACTAGAAAAAAAAATGTATATATGGACTCGTATAGCCTATCCTCGATCGTATGAGCCCGTTGCAAGGTTTGACGGCAAGTCAACACATTGATCCGGAAATATAGGCAAACCAGAAATTTCATTACTCATGATCCGAGATATCCTCAGCGACCTAAAGACTGATACAAACTTGGGGGCTGTTCAGATTATAGCCAAAATAAACTTATCAAATTTTGACATTAGTAAGTTGGCAATATTGCAAGTTTTGGCAGAATAGCCACTATTGTATAGTTGCCTAATTCCTTACGTATTTACCAAAGTTGGGTAAAAAACTAAATGTACACACATCTTTGACAACTTTATAAAAAAAGGAGTATGATTTGAAATAGCATTAATCTAAACAACCGCTGACTATGCTATGTAAAGTGCCAATACTTTGGTATGGCTTTCAAACCAAAAACTCCATACAAACCAACTTCACAAATATGACGCAGATGTCAACCACAATAATGCAGAGAATGCAAGCAAACAAAAAAGAAAGCCAATAGACGATCGGGCGCTATACATTTTTGTTTGGAATATCAGAAAAATTGTTTCAGGTATTCAGTAGGAATTTATTTTCTTCAAAATGGGGTTTGACCGATAAATACATTTGTGTTTACTTAAAAGAAGACAAGCACATTTATGAGACGTTAGAGATCTACGATGGGCCTGTTCACTTTGTTGCCAAAAAAAACCTTACCAAAATTTTGGCAAGATTTCTTATATAGTTATCAAAATTTGGTAGCAAACTAAATGTAGCCACTTTTTTAGCAACATTACCGAAATTTGGTAAGGTTGAAATTGCATCAAAGTGAACAAGCCCGATAAACAGAGCAAC
Organism: Oryza glaberrima; assembly: GCF_000147395.1. Classification (NCBI taxonomy): domain Eukaryota; kingdom Viridiplantae; phylum Streptophyta; class Magnoliopsida; order Poales; family Poaceae; genus Oryza; species Oryza glaberrima. The sequence continues at coordinate 2,129,110 of NC_068336.1, read as the reverse complement.
CGATCAAGAATGACACTAGCACTATATAGGATAGTAGGACTATAGGTGGTAGTAGAACAGGCTTCAAAAGCTCCAAATCTTCCAAGGAACACACATAATGCAAAAGTACAAGAGCCAGCAACAGCGAGAATGAAATCTGAATCACAAACCAGATGTCCCAACACAATGACATATCCTAACAATTAGATGAGGGCAACTGCAACTAATAGACTATCACATTCTGTCAGATTCTGGCTAAATTGTCCTTAGTCTTGCCTAGTTTCTCCCCCCAAAATTAAACCGCAGACCTAATGGATTAGAATAGAGCCCATAATTTGTCATCGCACATGGCAAAGATTAACAGCCATGCCCTACAAAATGTGTCAGGGATGGGGGTGACAAAAGATGATAGCTCAATAGCTGATGCTACTCCTGAGGAGTTAAGCAGACATTGATGTCAGGTGAAGGCCTGTGCCCCATGGACTGTGAGCTGACTGGCCACCCAACCATGGTGAAACCTGTGGAGCTTGAGCTGTTCAGGTTCATGGCGCTACTGGCTGTTGCACTGTGCTCCATTACACCGGTGTGGGCTTGCGGATGCATAGATGAGACCTGCGGCGCATGGCAACCATTAGTTCCAGGAGCTGCCTGAGAGATAGGCATTGCAGCTGTGAGCACAGGAGGTGGAGCCATAGGCGGTGGTAGTGCCGGGGCAGCAGATGGTTGCTGTTGTAGGCCCATCCTCCTCTGATGCTGCTTTAGGCTGTTGGGCAGGAAGCTCCCCACAATCACCTGTCCAAGAGGTTTGTGTTAGTGAACAGGGAAAAATGGTATTTGCGTTTAACAATGGCAATGAGACAAGAAGAGATCAATGTTTTATGTCTTGTTGAGTTAATTGTTGAGTGTATTGGTTGATTTGGTAGAAGATGCCCAGTTCTCTTTTTACCTGAATAGGGCTTGCGGCACGCAGCATCCCAGCTACTACACCACCAACGACACGGCCATCAGGACCGGCAAGCGATACACTGAGCCCACCAGTTCTCCTCCGACCACCTTCTTCCGCCATTGTAAAGGAGCCAGTCAGTTGCAGAATCTCAAACCGACCCTGACAATCAGATATACGAGATGATTTAGTCTTAAGAGTTTGAAAATGAGCACCGTAAATACAAACTCATATGCAGGATATATGACGACTTCTCTTAAATTGTTATCCTACACTCATACGGCCATCCAAATGAAAAGGAAGATGACGACATTTTGTTGCCATCTTTTTGTCTCTTATGCTTGCAGTTATATATATGGAGTTATGGTCTTATGGATGGGACACCTTAACCCTTAGCACACATCCCATGCTAGTTGCTGACTGTTTCCAGGATGATGTTCCTGAGCCTCATGTACAACTTTCAGTCATGCATAATATGCGATAACACAAACTGCCCAAAATCAATGTGAGCTATCATGGATGGAGCGAAAAATGGTAAAGTCATTTAAGCAGAGTATTACCGACTTTTAGTGACGAAACCTTCAAGAGCATCTTACATGAGGTAGCTAAGACTTAAGACTCAGATAATTGAGATGAAACAGATGAAATGTCAAAATATACCCCCTCATAGAACATTTAGGCAAGAAAACCATTTGTCGTATTTACTCCGTTATTTATTATAGTGGTGATATGGGACCTAAAAGACTTGGTAGAGAAGACCCCAAACTAAATAGACCAAAATGGTTCAGCTTATTCAGGACTTTGTACATACCCATCAAAAGTTAACAAAAGCTAGCAGGTCAAAGATCACAACTTTGCCAAGTATCATAGAACCATCATAAGATGCAACTCCATTCCGTACCTCGTAGGTGAAGGTGCTACCGGACGAGCCAGGCTGGCTCAATGCCACATTGGAGATGGTCCCATTGGCAGAGAGGATGCAAATCGAGCGTGGACCCTTCTGAGAGAAGGACATTATGCGCCCCGCCACATCCTACCAAGTACCAACGGATTGCACAAGAACAGTCAGTGTTCATTCTCTCGCTACCAGATCACAATGCCAAGCTAGTCATGACCTGTGAAAAAGGAATAATAACATAGAGGGTTTACCTCCCCTGTGCCTACGATGATGACATGAGGGGTGAAGCTCCCTCCAGCTGATAGCGCATACCATTCCCCTTTACAAGCATTGCAGAATACCAATCAGTCAAGCAAATGCGCATTTTCTGAATAACCAGACTACAAGACCATGTGAAACAAAACCTTAATTGCATTATAATAATCTACAGAAATTAGACAAAATCTTCAAAAGTAAGGTTAGTACCAACTGAGAAGAAAGGGGGGAAAACAAAAATAATCACCTGAACAAAAATAGGGGACGAATGCGACAATACAAGAACAGCAGAACAGGACTGTGCTAACTAACGGTTATTGACTAGCTAGCGTTCCTTCAGCACAAAAGGCAGCTTACACATCACCCTGACTGGACCCCATCCAAGGCAATGAAACAGAAAAATCCACAAACGATGGCGAATATAGCAAGAAAATAACCAGCAAAAATGGAAAAATGAGTATATTCCAAACACACACAAAAAATGTATAATAAACTTGGGATTTTGGAAGGGAGATACTGACCTAGAGTGGCTAGGATCTGGCGTCTCCCGGACCCTTTTGGCCGGCCCCTACGCCGTCCGGAGCTCAAGCTAGCATGCTCACTGTGGCCTGACATCTGCATGCCGTTGTCCCCTGCAGCCTCACTCGGCATCTTCTCGCCGCCCAAACTCCACATGGTCGGCGTTGCAGCGGCCTCCCCTCCATGGCCGGAGGCAGCAACCGGCGGCGGGGAAGGAGTAGGAGACGTCGACGGCGAGGAGGGAGAAGACTGGTACTCCTTGGCTGCTTCTTGCGCCTCTGTCATGGTCACATCGGCCGCTCTGAACAAACCGAAGCCGGCTTCATGGCCACCACCTGCACCTGCTACAGCAATGCCCTCCCCTCCCTCCATGTAGCATGTGAGAGAAGCTCACCTCCTCTCACACACACACTCTCTCTCACTCTCTTCTTTATGGTGTTTCTTGGCTAAGCTTGCTTGGAGCTCAAACGAGGAGGAAGACAGACAACAGGAGACACCCACTCTTGTTTTGCTTTCCCTCTTTGTGTCTGGTTACTACCAGGCACCAGTAGTAGCTGTTGTTACCGAAGTCTCATGGAGGAAGATTTTTAAAGACAGGGGGAAAAAATGGGATGATTAAAAATGAGATTTTTGGGGCAGAAACTGCACAGGAATGGCGGGGTTCCTGCTCTCTTTCGCTCTCTCTCCTTTGACCAACTTGGCTGATTGGTTGGACTGCAAAAAAAGTGTACTGGAGTACGTAGTACAGCATACGAGTACGTACCTCCATTTTATTGAACAGTAGACATAACCAATGCGATGCACGATGTCTTCAGAAAAAATGGTGAGAAAAATAAAGATGCGAAATGTATCTGATGTAGGAACAAATTAAAACTTCAGATTAATACCAATATAATTATTTCTAAATGCAAAAATAATATTTAACCCTAGTCTGCATTTTTTTTGTTAGCATGACTACATGACAGCATAAGGCACATTTTAAGGCCAATATTTTTTGTCATATGCTGTAATCTTATTGAATCTAGTTACTTCCTCCATTCTCGAATAAAATTGACCCTTACACTATTCAAATTTAAACTTTGGCAGTTTGTCTTTTCGTAAAAAAAAATACTTAAAAATATGTGATATTATCGAAGTATATGCCATCATAAATATAAGCGAATAACTCCGATCCATCATAATGTAATAATTGAAAAGTAATTTCTGTTTAGAATGAGACGGTTGTAGTTAACAGTAACAATTATTCAAGAATGGAGGAAGTATCTGCTATGCAAACCCTATAAAAATGTCCAAGTAAGATTCTTTTATTCTAAATTTGTACCACTGTATATTTGTCTAATTCTTCTTTACCAGTATGTCTTTCCTTCCCCTGTTTTTTCCTTCACACTTTGTTGTTTATATCATAAAGTCAGCAAGAAAAAAGCAATCACATTGGAGGATGTGCCCTGCAGTTCAGTACTTTGGGCAATAGCTATTGTACAGCAAGTTATCCCTCCATCCTTTTTAAATAACTGAAATCATTGTGTTTACAGTAAAACTTTGGCCACTATTTTTAGTAACAGATTTTTATAAAAACTTAAAAGTTTTAATTTGCATGGAAAATCTAGAATTAATACAATACAACATTAATTCACTCGGTGAATCATTTTACAACAACATTAATTCACTCGTTGAACAATTTTAAATCTATAACTGGTCAAATTTTATGTAGTAAAATAAATAACATCGGTTATTCCAAAAAAAAAGGCCGTTACATAGTTTAAACAAGACTAAAGTGTTTCCCAATCTTTCTATCCATGGCCAAACTTTATATAGTAAAATAAACAACACCGGTTATTCCGGAAAAAAAGGCCGTTACATAGTATTAACAAAAAAAATTAAAGTGTTCCCTAATCTTCCTATCCATGGTCAAATTTTATATAGTAAAATAAACAGCATCGGTTATTCTAAAAAAATGGTCGTTACATAGTTAAAAAAAGGAAAGAAATGATTCCCTATCTTTCTCGTGTTTTGAATTTCATGCTCATATAAAAAACATGGAAGAAGATAGAACGGTGTCTCAATCTTTCACAGTTCCAAATAGTGTAAAAAGACAATAGAACTAATTAGGATTTATTTGGAATGCAAGAATATTCATGAGTTAGTTCAGTTCTTGTAAAAAAAACTATAAAAAATCCCACATAACCCATTTTCCTAGTATTATTGGTCAGTCTCCAAACACTAGCCCAACGTACTCCAGAAACAGCAAATGAGGGAGGTCTGCATACCTTTCCATGAAAAACCAATTCTGTATTTCTTTTAATCAGCCATTCGTTAAAAAAAAAAACAGCCTGAACAGCTGTCCAACTGGCGCTGAGGGGATAAGACTGAAAGGAGTAAAGCTCTGCCTTTCGGGAAATCAGTGTAGTAGCTGGAGTTAATTCAAAGTTGAAAAATAAAAAAAGCCCAGTCAAATCCATGATGCGCTGTAACTGTAAAAGCTCCAAATCCTCGTTGTTATAAAACAAATAAATGGGTATGAATAAACAAGGCCTCCGGTGCTATCCCATCCATACCCTTTTTTTATCCCCAATGACAATGAGAAAGAAACTCCTACTGGTGGTAAAAGAACTTAAGGAGCACCAGACTACAAGAGAAGCAGAAACAAAACAGTGGAGTATCAAGTGTAAAATACTACTCAACAAATTGCAGAGAAATTAGTTGTGCAGACTACAGAGTAGTAACAACTTGAGCAGGTGAGAGGGAGTTTCAGTGTCCCTTTCCTTGGAAACAAAAGCTTACAGTGCTAACGCTGTAACTCTGTGAAGCAGTACAACAGCTAGCTGGAGCAAAATTTGTGCAGTGGCGAGTGCAAAAGATGGGGAGATATGTGAGCTGCGGATCAATGGTTGGATACGCAATGTAGTACACTGTAAGTAAAAGATATTGCATTTATTGCATTTCAGATACTGAAACATACATTAACAAGGATTCTCCCTCTAATGGCAAACATGTACTGATACTAGTGTAATTAGACATACCTATTGGTTTTTATGTTAGACTGCTAAACTAAACGGTTAACAATCAGGAACCAAAGAACACATTTCTGATTGTTAGGCCATAACAAGAAAGGAAAATATAAGGAAAGTTTTGTTGAGATATTGACAGTTGGGGTATGGATTAATGGATAGCTGTACTTGCTTCAAGAGTACTCACAAGAAGCCAAAACTCGCCTCCCAAGGTTTAATATAATAGAGGCGATTACCAATAAGCTTTGATTAAAGAGACGTGATGGTAGTATTGTGTAATTAGCCAAAGAAAGTGGGGATTCTGATACGAAACGTTTTTGCAAGCTTCATGTAATATAAAAACAACAAAGTGGCGGGAGAAGCTCACACACCTCTGTTCTTTACACCTTTTAATATGCAAAAGAGGTGAAAGCAAAACAGGAACCAAAATTATAAAGCTGCCAGATGATAATTAAAGTGAAAACAAACAGAGAAATCAGACCTAGAGAACCTTTTCCTATAGTAGGCTGCAAAATAATATGGTGTTTAATCTAACCTTGCACATGGCCTTCGAGCACCCTTCCAAGGCAAGTAGCTGCCCAACTTGGCTGAGGTCGGGGAACAATGGAAAAAGGAAAAAAAAAAAAGAGTTTCATGTCCTGTCAATTGTCAACAATGTGCTTTCATTAGTTGTTGGATGTTAGTAACTCTTAAGTGAAATATTCTGTGCTTAAATATCAGGAGTCGCATACCTTCACCTTCTTAATGAATCGTGTGAATGAATCAGTGAATCAAGAAGGAAAACCCAGTTGATCGATTTTGAATCGACAGAACTGGGCATTGGCAGTTTTCAGTCCATTACTCCAATACAAGTTACAGAGTTAAAGTGTTAATGAAGAGCTCTGAAATCAAACACCGGTCGCGATAACCTAACTCAAAATTTCTGCAGACGATGATAGATAAGAGCAATCTTCTATGACAAATTCAAGTTAAGTACAGGTAAATCCTGCAGCCATTTGTGATGAACTGTGTCAGCTTGACGATTTCAGTTCTTTTTTCACCTTTTCCATCATGACCAAGGTCTTGCACTCTTGCTCTTGCCACACTTATAATAAAGAGCTTGAACTAAACCGTGAACTTTTTTATCATTCAAACAAATAGGATTTACTTGAGCATGGGTATTGATGAATGAACTTATAGAGTATTACATATTCTATATATCTCATCACTAAAACAACAGGACCCATTATCATGCTTGAACTTACGACACTTCAGGGTTTTTTTTTGCCCCAAGGTAAACCTCGAGGAGGAGGACAGGGGTTCCTGTTTTATATTAAGAAGAAAAGGAATTGACCCAGTTTATGACAGAAACTGGGCCTGGAGTGATTTGCTACTTCAGTTCAAACACAATCCCTAGAAAATAAACTGAAGATGGTATTGTTTTGAGATGTACATAACTACATAAGGCAGAATATATATTTGTTCAGTGCAATGTGCAGAAAATACTTGTGGCTTTTCATATGTTTCGCAGTGAAAGCACAAGTTTTACCTCCTACCATACCACCAAAGTTCATGGTGAAGCACTCAGCCTATAACTAAATATTTCAGTGGCACCAATGCATATACTTCCTACTTTCAGACTGACTTCATGTTAAAATATTAGTCTACAAGTAACATAATGAGGATGAGGACTGTGATGCAGCTTTTATTGATCAGTAATGCCACTGGCAAACAATTTACTAGTAATTAATGCAAAATGGGGTACGAAAATTACCTGTGATGTTCTCATCCAAGGGACGTACCAAACTGTCTTCCCATGAGGCTCAGATAATTTTTCCTCAGAATCCTGGTTGTTAATTATTTGTGTGGTTATTTCTATTTATCACTGTAGAATCCATGCCATTTAACTTTAAGTTTTACTACCCAATAAGTATAAAGGTATGGAGTTCCGCTATATGCGCAAACTACATTGTTAGATCTGTGATCAAAGAAGGTCTCATAGTACTGTAATTTTATTTGTATATATTATTACAAAGTTATAAACGGTAACATCTTGGAAACCTTACAGAAACTAATATTTTGGTAAGGGGGGGATACAACTGAAAACCATACTACATTCTTGTGGTGTAGGACAAATTTTACAACAGCTCTTAGAACTAGAAATTAGCAGGCTGGACATCAAAAGTCATAAAACAGCTAAACTGAAACTAAGCTTCCCTTAGATCTGAAGCAAAATCTTGAAAACTGATACATATAGTTCAGATCTGGGGTTGGGAATATGCAGTAGAAATGATTCTGCTGAACAAAGGGAGGTAATACCGTAATACACAATGCAAGCAACATGTGAGGTAAAATATAAACAAACGGAGCTAGTGAGCTATAGTGGTCCAAGATTAACAACTTTAATTCACATGTATTGAGAACCGAGATTTCACCAATACAGAAGAAATCGTTCCATTACTCTATATATGCTTTACTGTCTCCACACATGCTACCATCAATAAGATTCATGCTTCTCTCAACCAACAGTTTATATCTTATCTAGATGACTAGGTTGGTGGAAGAAAGGGCAAACACATGTTGCCATCATGAATTGAGGTGACTTACAAATTGATCTTTCAATTTCCAATATTATGGTTCTTTTAATAAGCATTGTTTACATGTAGCCAATCGGTCCAGATAAGATGATACTCCTAGACAAAATGCCCAAATGATCTATACAGTATGAGGGTATTCTATACGGAGTAATACATTATCACCGCAAAATTTACAGACTTAACATTAAACATGCAGGCAACAGCTTAATCCATGAGCAGGCAACCCTCCTGTAATAAATCAGGTTCCCAAAAACAAACGTTTGCAGAAGATCATTTCTCCTACTATTAACTTCGACATGACGCTCGTCGGCGGAAAAAAATTCGACGAGATATTGTCTCGGAAGAAGAATATGTGAAAAGAGGAGTTCCTGGGAAGCGATCAAGGGGGCTCACCGATTAGTGCAGAGCAGATAGAAGCCGAGGCGATAATGGGGGAGGGCGAGGGAACTAGCTCACAGGGAAGGGGAAGGGGAAGGGCGAGGAATCCGGGAGGGTTCACCGGCGCGGGGCAAGATCGACGGAGACGGCGAGGAACTGAGGTCGCCTCCCTCGCCGCCGGCTCCGCCCGTGCTCGCCGGCGAGATGTGGGGTGGAGTGATCGCCGCTGCGGTTGACGTGGGCCTGGGCCCGATTAGGCCTGCAAAAGGATGGTGGAACCACTTCGCTACGAGGCTTCCTAATCCAGATCTTCAGAATTTCCAGGCCTTTGGGTTTGGTACGCTTCCAATCCTTGTAGGAATAAGTTCACCTAATGACCCTTAACTTGCCAACGAATCCGATTTTCATCCTCCAACCAGAAAACCAGATACAACACGTCCCTCAACTGTCAAAACTAGTGTACATTAGGTCCCTTAACGGTTTGGACGGTGGTTTTGGCTGACGTGGCGCCTACGTGGCTATTGACTCGGTCTTCATCTAACGTGTCATTGACGTGGCGGTTACGTGGCAATTCGATCTAAGAAAAATAATAAACCCCATAGGACCCACACGTCACTTTCACACAAATTATTCAAAAAGGTGGGACCCACGTGGGTCCCATATGTCATTCTCACCCCCCCTCTTCTTCTTCCTCCTCTCTCTCCCCATCTCCACTCTCCTCTCCGCCGCCACTCCCGGCCCCGATCTCCTACACCAAGAAGGCGACTCTCCTACACCAAGAAGGCGTTGTCGCTGCTCAACACGCTCCAGATGCAGTTTTTCGAGGCCGTCGCCGAGCTGCAGGAGACCCTCGACCTGCAGGACGCGCGCGCCCGCCTTGCCCGTGAGACGCGCGCCAAGGACGCATCGATCCTCGCCTTCGCCAAGAAGCTCCGCGAGGCACACCACGTGCTCGACCGCCTCGTCGACGACTACGCCGACTACCGCCGTGACCCCAAGCGCCCGCGCGGCGCAGCGGCGGCGGACGACCCCGAACCGGTGTCAGACGGCGACTTCGGCGCGTCGCTGCACTCCAAGCTCGATTTGCTGAAACAACAATTGATTTGATGGTCAAAGCTAAACTGTCAGGATAAATTCCCACTAGCAAGATGAAATATAAGGATAAACAATTGTTGTTTATCATGCAGATAAACAACAATGTTTCCCGCTGCCTCATCCTCTTTTCTGCTGGGCATCGCGGGCGGAGCGGCGGGGCGGCCGAAGCAGCCGACGGAGTGGAGCTGCCGCGCTCGCCGGCTTCCTCCTTCTCTGGCCACCTCCGCCGCCGCCATTCCGCCCCTTCGCTCCGCCGCAAGGACAAGGGAGAGCCGAGAGGGATTTGTGGGGCCCACGTGGGCCCCACATATTTTTTTTAAGCTGACATGTGGGTCCACCATTTTTTTATTAATTTATGTGTGAAACTGATATGTGGGTCCCACGAAATTTATTATTTTTGTTGATCAAATTGCTACGTAAGCGCCATGTCAATGCCACATCAGATGAAGACCAAGTCAAATTAGCCACGTAGGCGCCACGTCGGCCAAAACCGCTACCAAAACCGCCAAGGGACCTCATCTGCACTGGTTTTGATAGGTGAGGGACCCGTTGTATCTGGTTTTCCAGTTGAAGGACGAAAATCGGATTCGTTGACAAGTTAAGGGACCTCAGATGAACTTATTCCATCCTTGTACACCGAAAAGGAATGTCTATTGTGACTCCCTCCTCTTGTTGTTGGTCAAATCGCATCCCTCATCCGTAGAATTGGTTAGAACACCTCCCCTAACTTAATGATATAAATTGACTTCTTGGGTGTTTTGTAAAGTGATTTTTGTTGACGTGACAAGTTGAAGTTGTATTATATTAAGGAAAAAATAACAAAAAAATCTTTTCCTTCTAATATATTGACGTGCAATCCTTTTATGCGTTGACGAAAAAAAGGAAAAAATACTTAGCACGAGGAAGCCAAGCGGCGGCATTTGTGAAGGCTCAGGCTCGCGGGAAGGGGATGGTCACCACTAGGCTGCCAGTGTCGTCCAAGGAGTCGACCTTTGGCTCCGATGACAGTCGGCAAGCCTAACAGCAACACGAACAATAGATTGGGACATTGTCGTCGCTTGGGGAGGAATAGGGGAAAAAGCTCAAACCATGCTGCACTGCTCCATTGCCTCGCGGTCTCCCTAGCCTCCTTCTTCGGCCTCCTTGAGCCCTGACGTCGACTCACCGACCTACTGCCTCTTTTGTCTCAGCTCTTCTAATAGATCTAAGGCCGCCGCAACCTAGGTTTGTACAGCTGACCAACAGGATCCGTCTCCCGACCTCCCCCCGGCCTCTAGCTCCTTCCCCATCATTGTCGACTTCTACATCCCACCATCGCCCACCAGGTCCCCTTTATCGTGATACTCCCAACAGTGGCCCCATCATGAGTGGTGGTGACACAAGCAAGCGTGAAGATGGGCAGTCTCCGGGTAGCCTTGACATCAGCATGAGTAATGCAAGAATGCGCTTCTCTTGCTCATCATTGGCAAGCGATCGATACCCCATTCCAAATGGCACTGGAAGAAGGAAGGACGAAGAGTGGCATTGATTTTTGGAGATGGTGAAGGGAACAAATAAGTGCAAGGAAGAGGAAGGAGGAAGAACAGGGCTTGCCCATTGTGGCCATCTTGAACTTTGTTCGCGCGCTGCTTCGCCATTGTCGATTCATCCCTCGGATGGCGGGCGCATCCTCTGGCATGTCCCACCCTCGCAAGTGCTCGCAAGGAGAGAGAGGGAAAGGTGGGGGAGGAGTAAAGGAATGCATTGACACATGGACCCTACCGTATATGTTTTGCCACATTTCATTGACATTTGGGGGGCCACGAGCTGCCTCAGCGAGATAGAGAACCTGATCGCAGATAACCTACCACATATGCATAAACCACTTCCCAAACCATCAGAAGAGTGGATTTGCATCAATTTTCCAAGTTGGGGAAGGCTTTATACCTAGTTTTGTGATTGAGGAACGCAATTCGATCAAGGTAAAAGTTGAAGAGGCAAAATAGACGTATTCCTACCTAAAATATTTTGAGTTCAGCCCATATGAGGTATGTCAATTTTTTTTGGGGGGAACTTGTCTAAGTATTTGATCAACAGTAATCCCAGTTAATTCTCATGTTTAAGTAAAACCGATTGGGTTTTTTATTGCGAGTACTGGATATGATGATGCCTGCACTTACCATGAAATTAGTGGATGAATGCATGTTAAATATTCTTGTATAGAAAACACATGTTAAATATTGTATAAATGATAGATGAATATACATTAAAATATTATGAAAATGGTGTGGAGTGATTATTTAATATGCTTGCATGTTAAGCTCTAAAATTTAGTAAATTATAGATTATGTGGCATATTTATATGTGTTTAAAGTTGTATAATAATTACAAGTGGATGGTAATATGGTATGTTTAAATGTTGAGCGTGCTATAACTGCATAGAAGACATAGATAAAAATACTACAAAGGAATTAACATTTTTAAACTATGGTGTTATAATATTTCTTAAAACATACCATACCTTCGGCTATGGTGTCAATTAATGATGCTTTAATTCACTGGTTCGTTTACTGTGTTAGAGAAGTTCCCAACTACTATAAACGAACATAACCTAAGAGAATAACGGGTTGTTTTGGTTTTGCTGATGTACGACATATCAAGGGTGACAAAACCTTTTTCAATATTTTGACATAATAACATGTCTTAAATTGGTAACTCTCTCCGTATTTTAATGTACGACGTCGTTGACTTTTTAATCAACGTTTGACCATTCGTCTTATTTAATTTTTATATAAATATAAAAATATTTATATCATGCTTAAAGAATATTAGGTAATAAATCAAGTCACGATAAAATAAATGATAATAACATAATTTTTTTTAATAAAACGAATAGTCAAACGTTGATTAAATAGTCAAAAGGAGTACTACCTTGTAGGATAGCAAATCGGACCTTATTAAAGGACTATACTTCGTAGTACTCCAGTATTTAAAATGTCAAGAGTATTTCGTAGGTTAAATTTTTAGGAGTAAACCAAATTCAGTGGACCGGAGTACGGAGTACCCGACGCCTCCACCCTCCTCCCCCCTAATCTTCCACCATCCAACCCACCACCGCCCCCACCCCCGCCCCCACCCCCACCCACGCCCGCCGCCGATGGCCCCCAACCGCTGCGCTCCGCCGCCACCGACAGCTGCCTCATCCGAGGATACCTCCTCCGTCCCTGGATCCGACGATTGGGTGGAGTAGAAGCGCGAGCAACCCAAGAACTCCAGCAGTGAGAGCGTAGCAGGTTTGAGAGAGAGAGAGAGAGAGAGAGAGAGAGAGAGAGAGAGAGAGAGAGCAACCAATCGAAGAGGCATATGGATCCAAGAGACTGAGAGGAAAGGAGAAGAGAGGCAGAAATTGCTGCAGTCGAGCGAGGCCAAGAAAGCCACCCGAGTCCCCTTCCTCCCATAGATCCAGCTCCCGCATTCTGATTGATGATGGAGTGAGGAGATTGCCTGAACCGATGGAGACATTGCCAACCCGTGGAAGGAGCAACACGAAGAAGGTGAAGGCGAGTGGGGGCAGCACGGATGAGGCGAGGCAGCTGGAGGCGAAGCGCCTGTCCTTGTACTCACGGAGAAATCACAAGCGTAGAACCACACAAGAGATCACTTTCTTTGGGCTCATATGGAAGAGAAGCAAGAATGACCTACGTAGCAGCAAGCTCAAGGCAGATGATGTTATTCTTAGAAGCAGGGATGGCGTAGGCTCGCCGATGAAACCGACCTGCTTTCTCTGCTTCAAGCCATATCGATCAGACTTGATGTATATCCGCTGCGAGAGTTGCAGAAGTAGGTATACTTGTCAGTTTTGCAGAATGAAAGTCTATTATCTTTATTTGTGTATTGTTGTTGGTTTTGACAATTTGATGTTCTCCTGTGCACAGATTGGTTTCATGGAGATGCCCTGGAACTTGAGGAAGGAAGGATAGCTCAATTGATTTCGTACAGATGCTGCAGATGTCGGAGGAGGCCGTTGCCGAAATGTCCTCATTCAGATTTTTACTATTCCAAAGTGCCTGAACCACAACCCGTCAGTCAAGAAAATGCAGATGACATGCTCTCGAGCGAGGAAGCTGCTGGAGCAGATGGAGATCCACCGCTCGATTCATCTGGAGGAGTTGAACCAACTGTAGAAGAAACTGTTGGTGCTAATTTCTCAGCGAACATGAAAAGCTCTGTCCCAGGAAGTGTTCAAGAGACTATCTATATGGATGGTTCTTCCCATCCTACTCATCCTGTCAGCAAGGGGGTTGCGAAGGTAGAACTTGTGCCAACCGTTAAGTCTGAAATTGGGATTGGCGGTTCACCTAGCACAATTATAGTTTGTTTTTCCACTACTAAGTTTTGTAGATTTTTTCCAGAACCAAAAAGAATAGTTGATAGAAATTTCAACTTGCTGTCCTTGTATGATCCTAGAGGCTAGATAAATCGATCCAATATTTGTACTTCTTTTTGCCTATCAACTGTTCTTTTGCTGCATAATCTATGTCTTTCATATGTGCGCTGTGAAAACATGATTTCAAGATTGAGAACGAAATCATTGAAGTTGTTACTCATTAGAAGGTCATGCATTTCTCGTGCACTTAGTTCAAATGGGCATATATAATAATCTTTGTTTACAAGAACTAGGTTGTTTAGCACATGCATGATAAAAAGTGAAACTCCAAAGGCATCTAATCAAGTCAAGGATCTTGTAGTGTGCATTTTTAGTTCTAGTGAGAACAGAAACTCTAATACATCCTATATTCCTATGATAGATGTGGTGTTTTGTAACAAAAATTGCTGGAATTAAGTTCAATGGAGGCATATCTATTGCAAACCATGGTTTGGATTGTACATTCCATTTTTCAGCACCAGATCAGCACAAAATATTCCCAAAACAAGGTTTTTCATGATTGCATCTAAATCTTGTTTGCACTTTGTGATGATTTTGTTCGCATACAAAGTTCAGAGCTTCCTGTATCACCTATATACATTTGCAAAGTCTTAGTCTTTTAAATAATCCAGGAGGTCCGGCCATATGATGCATGCGTTGCATGGTATGTACCTGGTACCTGCCGAAGATCGGCCCCTGGGGATGATAGCCCCCCACAAGCTGCTACAGTGGGGAGCAACTTTGCCAACGACCACTCTGTCATACTTCACCAGGCTGTATGTTCCAGAATTGTGTATAGTTTATGATTTTTTCTGTGTGACGTTTGCTATCTTATTTACACTTTTTGCAGTATGATGGTTTCCGGGCAATAGCTGCGGAGACAGGCTCATTGTATGAGCATCTAAGGCAAAAAGACCATCAGACAAGTGATGATATCATGATTACCTTGGACAAACTTCAGCAGATTGCTTTGCATCATATGAAGGATATTGCCTGCCATCAAGCCAACAATGTAGTTCAACCATCTGATCAGAGTAATTCTAGGGCTCCAGTGCCAGACACAGATGCTGCTCCACCATAGTTAACGGTGCTACCAAGTGAGAAACCTTTTCTTTGTTGCTGATACGGCATTTTTGACTAATAATTACTATATCAGCGAAACCTTTCTTTGTAGGAGCTGTAAACTAAGCAGGGACGGAACCAAAATATGATCACGCATAGGGCTATGAGTTATTGCCAAATTACATTACCGCTTAAGAGTTTTCACAATGTTTTTATAGATTTTATTGGGATGTTGTGCTAAGCCTAGGACTTAAAGCCCTAACTACCCCCTGCCACTGAAACTAAGCATATATCAATTATCATTTATGTTTCTGTGCAGGCAATTGATGGAGCGCGAGGATGTAATCAAGAATCCTGTACAAATGGTTGTGTTTAGCAGGAAATGGTAACTTCAGTCTTCTGGTGGGTATGTTCTTGAGATTTTTTTTGAGAAAATGGATCAAAACCCGGCCTCTACACCCAAAAGGATGTACACGGCCAGGGTATGCTCTTGAGATAATTTCTGCCTTTCTGGCTAGTTTCCTGCTGTTAAAAGTAAAACCAATCATTATCATGATAACATATCCATAGAAGAAAAAGCTCACCTAGAACAAACAATTTCACCCAGCTCTCCTTGGAGATCTATTGCCACAACCTGAGATATCTGTCCTGTTCTCCATAAAATGTTGGCCTTAGGGGTCTATTTTGGACTTTCAGTTCTCCATAAAATTCAACATTAAATTTACCGTAAGAGAGATAATTTGACTAGATTGTTTAGTTGTGTTCTTCCTGTCATAGTTTCAGCTTATAAAATCATTTTATCATTTACTAATTCGTCATGTGTATCCCTAAAAGGCTGGTTAGTAGGAAAGCACTTAAATGAGAAAGTTTCGTAAGAAAATATGCTGCATACCGATGTTTGTATGATATTTTATTCGTAATATGAACAATCTTCTTGTACGTTATACACTGCATTCATGTAATGTTAAGTCAGATAATTCTTGTTTCACCATTTAGTCTCAATGGTTTCATGTGGAAATACTAATGGCAAGTGAGTTTGGGGCATCAGTGCTAGACATCTTCTTTGGATGCTCCTTGGGTTCCTGACCACTCCATAAGTGTCATATTGTATCCAGCACCCTTAAGAGCTTTCCCCTTTTGTTACTTTCTGTCTTCCTCTCGCAGCCAAGTGAGCCAGAATGCCTCTTCCCTATCACCTGTCACAGAGCTCTCCCAGCAGCATCAGTAGAACCTGTGGCCTCATATCACATAAGCACCATGGATGCTGCATGCCTACCAGAAGTCTATGAAAAATACTTATTGGTCATCCATTTGATAATGGGAAAGTTCACTGAGAATCCATAGCAACAAATCAAATATCTAGCTCATGGAGTTTCAGCATCCCCTAATTTGCAGACACGCTTTCATCGCATTTGTCCACCTTCCATATTCCGTAAAACCACGTCGTTCTTATAATTTGGACTTGTTCGAAATCTCCCTTTTCCTGTAAGATTTGAACTATCCATGTACTTATGTAATAACCTCCTTAAATTACCAACTCCCATTGATGCAGGCTGCTTCGCTGGATGCACCTGATGCGGCATTTGTGAATTGTGATCAGCGCTGCTGCACCTGACGAATAATTTTGTTTTCCTGTTGCATCTGACGAATGATTTTGATTTTCTTTTGCCGCATGACTCGAACTAAACTGATCCATGTCAATATGCTACTACTGATGTCTAATGAACTTGGGACAGATGTGTATAGTTAATGTTGCTGTATCTGATACTACTTCCATCCATTACTCACGGTCATGTCTATAGCACTAAGCATCCTGTAGGCCTTTACGCGTCTTCCTGACAGTTAGCGTGATCTACAGAACCCGTGCCTGCAGGGAAGGCTGCAATTAACGATGCTTCTTGCTGTTTTGCATTATTACAATCTTGATCACCGTTGTTTCGGGGTGCAAACACCAAACCATAAGCCTGGAGGCACAGACAATAAAACAATTAGTACCTGCATGTGAAGATGGATGATCGACAGCTACCTAGAAGTATAGCGCAACAATGTACAGTCCATCGACAAAAGTAAATCGTAACACCTGAGCACATTGAAAAACATACTCCCCGTGTAACAACAACGTGCGTGCAAGGAGAGCCCAAGGCCAAGCCCAGGAGAGGAGACGCGCAAGCTGAGAAACACACACACACCCGTACACCTCCACACAGTGCACAAGTGTGTTGCGAGCAAAAGCCTCGCGGAGTCCCGGGGAAAACGACGCCACACACTGCTCCGGTATTCCCCTCTCCATCCATCCATCCACCTACGCAAACGCAAACGCAAACGCAAACGCAAACGCAAACGCCAACGCCAACGCGAGCGACCACCCTGGCCTGGCTGACTCCCTCCACACTTTTGAATTTGAAAAGTGCATCACCCTCTCCCTCCCTCCCTCCCACATCTCCCTCCATTTTCCTCCTCGCCCTCGCCTCTGCTCTCGCCGCCGTGCGTGCGTGTGCTACTAGTAGTGGACACCCGTACTACGCTACTCCTCCCCGCGCGGTCGAGCCAGGTCAGGTCAGGTCACGCCCCCACACGTCGCCACCCGGGTCGGTTCGTAAGTTAGTTCCCCGCACCCACCACCCGGTCCATCCACCTCCCCCCCACAACTATCCCACCACCGCTCCACGTCTCCGCACGCGGGTCGGGCGCAACCGACCGGACCCGAACTCCGCTTCCACAGCGCGGCACGGACCGACCGACCGACGCGAGCCAGGCTCGGGTGCGAGCCTCTCGCTCGTGCGGTTCACTTCTTTCCTTTTCGCCTCGCTCCCCTTCCCTTCCCTTCTCTTCCCTTCTCCTGTGTCATCTCCTCTTCCCCCATCTCCTCTCCTCCGCCTCCTCGCCTTCCGCCGCCGCCGCCGCCACCGCCGCCGCGTAGGGTTGCGACCACGCGAGGGGCTGCCGGCGGATGAATCCAATCATCGGGTAGGGTTCCGCTCGTCGCGCGGGGATCTCGCCGCGGAATCGGGTGGGGGGTTGCGCGTTTTTCCCCTTAGCTCTCTCTCCAGATTCGTAGCCCGCGAGTGTGCCCGGCTTCGCATCTGCGTCGGGCGGCGCCTCGGGTCCCGGTGGATGAGCCCCGCCGGAATCTCGACTCCGGGCTCGTGATTCGCGATGCGGGGGCTTTCTGTAGCCGCACTCGCTTAGGGTTTTCGGGGGTGTCCGAGAATATGGAGGAGCCCATGGAGGTTTCTGATCGGATGCTCCACGCCTCTCCCGCCGCGGCCGCCGCGGCCCCGGCGACGGCAGATGATGCGCGCGAGACGGAGATCGCAGGGGGCATCGCGTCGGCGTCGGCGGCGGTGGAAGACCCCCCTGCTTCGGCGCCCCCCGCGAGTGAGGCGGCGGGCGAAGGCGTCATCGCGGTCGAGCACGAGCGTGCTGCGGCGCATCCGGTGAGCGATACGAAGATGGACGTCGACGAGGTCGGGACGGCGGACGCGGAGCAGGCCGTGGCGCCTGCTGCAGGGGAGGTGAAGGCGGAGGTGAACGGGGGCAGTATCCCGGACAAGGAGCAAGATGCGGCGGCGTGCACCCCGACCCAAGTGAAGACCGAGGTGTATGAGAACGGCGTTCAAGAGCAAGTGCATACGGTGGTTGCTGTGGCAAGTGAGGTAAAGATGGAAGGATGTGAGGGCGGGGTGGTGGATCAGAAGCCCACCACGACTCCTGCCGATGGTTGTCAGATGAAGGAGGAGGGGGAGTGCCTTGTGGGCCGTTACATCAGCCGGAGTGTCGCTGGGCATGGTCGAATTCTTCTTGGGAAGGTTGCATCCTATGATGGCAGCACTGGGATCTACAGTGTGGTGTTTGAGGATGGGCAGGGTGAGGATTTAGAGCTTGCTCAGCTCCAGTCACAACTTGTTGGTGAAGAGAATGGTGCATTTGGCATGAAGGTGAGCTGCCGGAAGAGGAAGCTGGACTTGCTAGTTTCATCCGGTGGCGCCACTGAGGTGAAAGGGCCACCAATTACTAGGCAGAGGGTCAATGAATCTGAGGTGTCCACTAGGCCTGATGAGTCGCAAGAGAGTGGGTCTGGCTCGGATGCTTCTGAGGATGTTGAATCTTCAAGCAATTCATCAAACTGCACTAAGGAACTGCCAGTAGAGCATTATCCACCAGTTCAGGTCCTGGAGTTGCCTCCGTCTTCAGGGGACATTGCTGTGCCAGAGGAGGCCATAAGTTATCTTTTTTCTGTATACAACTTCCTGCGATCGTTTAGTGTGCAGCTGTTCCTCAGTCCATTTGGGCTGGATGATTTTGTTTCATCCGTTAATTGCACCACGCAGAATACATTGTTGGATGCTGTTCATGTCTCACTACTGCGGGCACTTAGGCGGCATCTTGAGACCAAATCTTCTGAAGGATTAAAACTGGCTTCAAATTGCTTGAAGTATGTGGTCTTCAACCTTCCACTATTGTTCTCATGAGTGTTTATATCTTGTTATTTCAATGCTGACCTTTTCACTTCTCTTGAATCAATTCCAGGTATTTAGACTGGACATTACTAGATTCATTGACTTGGCCAGCTTTCTTGCTAGAGTACCTCTATGTCATGGGTATTATTAAAGATCTAGGAGGCCGGAGATTTGGTAGAAGTGTCCTAGCCATTGAGTACTATAAGCTTCCTGTTACCCTGAAGCTTAGGATCCTGCAACTACTATGTGATCACGTCATTGATTCAGAAGAACTCAAGACTGAACTGGAAGAACGGGAAGGTTACAGTGAAGAAATGGAATATGAGATGGATTCTAGTACTTTTGCGGAGGTTGGGTCAAGATCAGTATTGACTAGAGGCTCAAAGGCTTCAGCTTGCAAAAAGCTCGACGCTTTACAGAATCTGGAAACTGCCCCAAACGGAAATAATCCAGAATCTGCTTCAACACATGCATCCCAGGATGGCAACAGTGATGATTGCCGGATATGTGGAATGGATGGGACTTTGGTATGCTGTGATGGCTGCCCATGGGCATACCACTCAAGATGTATTGGTCAGAATAAAGCTTTCCTACCTCAGGGGGATTGGTTCTGTCCAGAATGTGTGGTTAACAAGCTTGGACCAACCTCTTCAAGAATAGAGCGTGGCGCAAGAGGAGCTCAATTATTTGGCATTGATATGTGTGGCAGGAGCTTCCTCGGATGCTGCAACTATTTGCTGGTGTAAGCTCTTTCATCCTCATCCTTCAGTACTTGGGGTTTATGAACATTCATTCTGCACTGCCAGTCTGTAATTGATTAGAGTAGAGTAGCCAACATTTAATTTGCAACATAAGCTTTTTTTTTTTCCCATCTCTGAATAAGGTTAAACATGGTAGCACCAGAAAGTTGGAATGTACTAAATTAACAAGCGAAAAATCATATTACTTTGACTTGGTAACCTTAGTAGTACTCATTTGAGTGTTTAATAGTAATCTGACTGTTACCCATGACAAACTTGCCTTTGTTCTATGCTTTCTAAATGTTAATTCCATCAAATAAAATAATGCAGGATTGGAACATCTTCAGATGTGGAGTTTTGTGCAAGATATTACAATCATTGTGATGTTGCCAAAGTCGTCCAAATACTTGCCTCTTCAGATGCATATACAGATATATGTAGGAGAATGACAGAGTACTGGAGTCATCTACTTGATATATTTCAGAATGAGAGATCAAAAATAGGTAAAGAGGTTGGTGGAAGCCTTATGTCACAGTCCAATATTCTATCGACCGCTACTCCAGCGAAAGCAAATAATGGAAGTGTTCAGGCAACTTTGAAAGATGGTCAGGACAGTAAGATGGCAGTGCTTTCCCAGACAAATGCACATCAGGTTATGGATAATCAATTTACGTTGTGCTCAGCTAACAATAATGAAGCTTTTAGGCAAACTCCATTAGCTAAGACCTATGTAGATAATGCATACAGAAATGGAGCTTTTGGGCCCAGTGGGACATCCTCAATTTCTCACCAGAGCATGTCTATGGTGACAGTTATGCCTAACAGAACACAAGCACAGCCAGCACATGGATTGATTCGTCCAGACTTGTCGTGTGGTTCAGTAATTGGTAATGGTATGTCTAGAGAAAATATCAGGAGCTCTATTTCTGCTAGGGCAGACTTGATCAGCCCACCTCATAAAAGCAAGCCCCCTGTTCAGCTAATTACTGAAAATATGAGTGGTGGCAAGCCAGCTAAATTCTCATCTTTTAGACCACAGGCTTACATGAATCTATACAATCATGGGAATGTTGCAGCATCTGCTGCTGCCAATCTAGCTGTTCTTAAATCTGATGAAGGTAAGGCTCCAACTTCCCATCTGACAACAAACCAAAGGAAGAAACTGGCTGCTGACTGTGCTCTACAAGTGAAAGCATTTTCCTCAGCAGCCTTACAATTTGTTTGGCCAAGTACTGAAAAGAAGGTTATGGAAGTCCCAAGAGATAGATGTGGTTGGTGCCTTGCCTGTCAAAGTTCAGCAGGTGGAACTAAAAAAGCTTGTTTTCTTAACATGGCCACTGCAAATGCTTCTAAAGGATCTGCTCGAATTCTTAGTGGCATGCGTTTAATCAAGAATTCTGATAGCCATTTCCCCAGCATTGTTACTTATTTAAGCCACATGGAGGAAAGTTTGCGTGGCCTTTTAGTTGGTTCACTACAAGATGTGCAGCGGAGACAACAGTGGTATAATCAACTAAAAGATGCTTCCAACTGCGGAAATATAATACCCCTCTTGCTTGAAGTGAGTTATAGGGTTCGAGTCAAGTTTGTTTCAGCATCCATTGATATTTCTCAATATTCTACAATTATTCATGATATATATAGTTTGTAGTTTATAACTCACAAAGTGTGCCATCATGTTTAACATATTCTAAAATTTCTCTGTTACTAGGCAAATCCTTAGTTATATACATGCCAGTCAAATGTGTTGTATCATGAATTCTTTAAACCTGAAACTTGATTGTATCCCACAGTAGTAGCAGTTAACATTTATAATCATACAACTACTGGGATATGTATTTCCAGTGTTTTATTATGAATTATTTGAACCCTAGGTATGGGCTAGTTTCTTGTTAACTTCTTTCAAACCTGAGCTTATCTTATTTTGCCTGGATGATGCCATGACTGATGGGAAAATAAAAGGAAATATTCCCTCTGTCCCAAATTATAAGGGATTTTGGGTGGATGGGATATATCCTAGTACTATGAATCTGGTAGCACATTTTTCAGTCTTGCTATGCATCTTGGGCTAGATATATATTTTACATGTAGGGTTTGCCACTCTTCATAAGTGTAAAGTGCCATTTGAGGATCAGCCACTCTCTTTCTCACTGACATGAGGCATTCGAGTGACAAATTCTCATCCACCAATGGTGGAGAGTGACAGACCCCAAAATCAACTCTTGGATGATAAAATGAACTCGATGCTGAAATTCTTAGTGGGTAGAGCATGGAATTTTGAAATACAGTGTCATATTTTGCTTAATTATATCTTGTGCTAAGTGCTTCTGGAGAATCAAGTTCGACATGCAATAAATAATTGTAAAATAAACTTGAAATGTTGTTTCAACAAGTGTTGGTGTAAAATAAATACAAATGACAGGTTGAGATCTTATTATCTATTTGTTCTTTGCATCTTTTGTGCAGTTGGAAAGTAATATTCGTGGTGTAGCATTTTCTACTAGCTGGCTGAAGCTAATAGATGACTGGCCTGTGGAATCTCCTAGTGCATCTGCTGGTGCATCCCGTCCTGCAGCATACCAAAAACGTGGAACTGGTGGAAGGCGGGGCAGAAAACGTTCAATGGCATCTGAATCTGCTCCTGTTACTGATGATGACAACAGCTGGAAAGAAGTGAATTGGTGGAGTGGAGGAAATGTTTCAAAGCGTATCTTACAGAGGGGGGCTCTACCAATTTTGACCGTTAGAAAAGCTGCTCGTCAAGGTATTGCACATGTCTGTCTGTTATTATTATCCCTTTCTCTGTCTCAAGGTGAGAACAAGTTGACATGATCTGTCGCTCACTAGGTGGAAAAAAAAGGATGTTCAGTGTGTCTTATCATGAAGGCTCCAATTTTCCAAGGCGGACTCGGCAACTTGCTTGGAGGGCATGTGTTGGATTAAGCCAGAGTTCATCTCAACTTGCTCTCCAGGTTAGCACCTTCTATCATGATGTTTTGAAGTATTTAGATCAAGCTATATGTATTCCTAATATACATATCTATCTCACAGGTTAGATATCTTGATGCCCACATAAGATGGAAGGAGTTCATCCCTCCAGATCAAATTCCTTCAGAAGGGAAAAGTGTAGATTCTGACTATTCTGTTCTCAGAAACGCAGTTGTTTGTGATAAAAAAATAGTTGACAATAAGATAAGATATGCACTTAAGTTTCCCAACCAGAAGCATCTTCCTGTCCGTGTAACAAAGAATATTTTGGAAGCAGAAGATAATCAGGATGGGGATGGGAAATTTTGGTTTTCTGAAAACCATATCCCACTATACTTGCTACGAGAATTTGAGCAGAAAGCTGGGGTTAGCTCCTTGCCTACTCCAGGAATGTTAGATTCTAACTGTTTTGCCAATTTCTACCAAAGGCGAGTAAAATCATCAATTGGAGATGTTTTCTTCTATCTGCTTCACAAGGGTGATGTATATCCTTGCACCTCATGCAAGAAGGATGTTTCCTTCAGGTTTTTGTTCTACACCTTATTGCTTTGTTCATTCTGTTATTGTTTTCTTTATAAGATGCTGCTTTATCTTTATTTCTCATATATCTTTGTTGTTAATCTTATGTAGGGATATCATAAAATGCAGCTCTTGTCAAGGTACGGGTTTCTAGCATACCCCCCCTTTTTTTTTGCTATTTCCTTAAAGTAGAGAATAACTGATAAATTACTGACGTTTTTCCAATATGAACTCACAATAGTAACTAAAACAATGTTTCAGGTAATTGTCATAAAGAGTGCACATTAAGGTCTGTTGGTAGCAAAGAGGGCAATGCTGCTTCCAGTTTAACATGCAAGTTGTGCCTTCAGAAGCGTAGTCTTATGCTTACAAATTACAATACAAACGCAAGTTTCATCCTACCTCAACAGAAGAGTAATGTCCATCACGCAGTGGCAGCTCCCAAAATAATCTTTAAGGTTGGTTCTTCCCATTCCGCTGGACCAGCCACAAAGGTTGAAGCTCCGCCAATCGTGAAGGTAGAAGCCCAGCCAGTGGTCAAGAAGGAAACCTGGCCAGTTGTGAAGATGGAAACCCAGCCAACTGCAAATGTAGAAGCACAGCCAACTGCAAAAGTGGAAGCCTTTCCAATTTCGAATTCGGCAACTCAGAATAATGCAGGGGTGCAAGTCCAGCCTAAGACAAAATCTAAAAAACCCAAGCCAGAAAAACCGAGAAAATCCAAGAAGACTGAAGAGATCAAATACTTTGGTCTCGTGTGGAAGAAAAGCACTAATGACAAAAATAATAATGAAAATTCTGGAGAAGTGTTCAGGGCGAATGATGTTATCCTAAAAGGCAAGGATGGTGTAGGTTCATCAATAAAACCTACTTGCTGTCTTTGTAATAAGCCTTATTGCCCAGATTTCCTGTATGTCCGCTGCGAGAGGTGCAAAAGTAAGCCCGTCTATCATTATTGTAGGCTTGTAGCTTCAAGTTATGTATATATATATGTGTGTGTTATCTATCAGATTTTAACTTCTTGATATTCTTCTTTGTTCAGAGTGGTTTCATGGCGATGCCTTGCAACTTGAGGAAGAAAAGATATTTGAATTGGTTTCATACCGATGTTGCAGATGCCGAAGGCGAGCCATACCAAAATGTCCTCATTCAGATGATTATAAGAAGCCTGAACCAGAATACAGTGAGCAAACAGTCGCTACGTCATCACAGTCAACTATGCTTTCTAGTGAGGAGAATTTTGCTGTAGCAGATCAAGATCCACTGCTTGCTTCATATGGCAGAGTTGAACCGTTCGGAGCACAAACAATGGATGCTGATTTATCGATGAACATGATGAGTTTTAACCCAGGAAATCAGAAACTATCAGTAAGAAGGGGACAAAACAAAAATTGTGAATATGTTGACCAATCCAGTATACATGTGGATGACTATTATATCCAGAATCAACCTCAAGGGAATGCAAACATCAATTTCAGTCACTCGAATGAATTCTCTTTGTCAGAGGCTGATGGTGTGGATGCTTCAGAGCTGTTGGGATGGGATTTTTCTCAAGGAAATACCAGTGCTGCCCCTTCTGATTTCGCAGCTAATTGCCCGTGGAATGACATCAGCTGTGGCAGCGTTGCTGGTGATGAATATGAACCACAGACTTATTTCTCATTCACCGAACTACTTGAAGCTGATGATACACAGTTCGATAATACATTTGGGATGTCTAATAGTGTGCAAGATGATGGTGACCAACAAGGAATTGGTTTTGATGAAATGGCTTTCATGATGGAAGATGGGGCCTCAAACATGCCTTTCCCAGCTATTGACTCCGCCTCTGACGAGGTAGCATGTGACAGGTGCAAGAATCCTCAGCCGCCACCTGATCTCAAATGCGCAGTATGTGGACTGCAGATGCACCGTCATTGCTCGCCTTGGGAGGATGGTGAACAGCCATCAGATAGTGCCGATTGGAGTTGTGGTGCCTGCCGGGAGTGGCGATGATGAGCTTCAAACTTTCATTGCACTTGTTACCTGAGAGCTGCATAGAGCAGCTGTCTAATTACAGTCGAAGGTAAGCACAGCATTTTATCTTTGAATACTACCTGAATTTTTCAGTTTAACAAGAATTTGGTTTATGGTTCTGAGCATAATTTGTGTTTAGGTGGATCTGTAGAAGAAATCTCATGAAGCACACCAAGGAGGAGCGAGGGAAAATTTCCCTTCTAGCTATTTGGCATTGTCAGTGCCACTGACCGTTTGGGAGTTGTGGCGTTGATTACTGGACACACCTTAGCAATATGGTTTGACAACCAAGGTTTTCGGCGAACTGTACATATATTAATGAATGGTTGATCGAAAAAGCCGTTTTCCATTCATCTAGGCGGTTTTCTTTTTAAGGGGAGGATTATAGGATTAGATTGCTCTTAGTTACGTGTTATATAGGAGCTCTGGACTTTGGAAGCCATGTTCCTGACAATGTGTTGTCTTGGATTCTTTTGCCCCTTTTTTTCCCTCAGAAAAAGAATAGAAGTGCCTCTTTTCTCCGAGTGGATGCGATATCCTTGATATATATATAGCCTCGGCTTTTTCCTCTGATTAAAGATGCTTGTTGCTCTGCCTTTTTCTGGTGTGGACGTGCGGTGGCTGTACGAGTACGACTATAGGAAAGATCATATTTCACGTCTTTACTCTTTACCCTTATATTTTTCATAATGTCATGGCTTTTATGTTTCTTTCTGCTTTTACTTTTGAATCGTACAGTCAAAATGCTTCACCGAGCCACACGAGCCACTTCAGTGCACAAGAAGATTGTGATGCCCCATTATATTGTATAAGCAGGAAACTTTGCATGGATTTTGTGAAAGAGGCAAGTTCAATTCCTGCTGCTCTTTGCTCTCTCATCACGCAAAACATCATATTGGCCTCCAGCGTAGTTGCATTTCTACATGGGCCGAGCAGGACGTCACATCATACAGGCCCAGATTGTAGAAATGGGCCTAGCAGGACGACACACATGCAGGCCCATATGCATAAATGGGCCGAGAAGTAGACCATACCAAACGATCCCGTGAATGGGAGTGAAGCCGCAGGAGGGTTTTCCCTTTTCCACCTTGTCGCCGGCAAAGCCACAGCCACGGCGATCTGCTCCCCCTCACGGCGGCGATGGCGCTCTCGACCTCCCGGCCTCACCACCTCCTGCGCCCTCTCCTCCGCGGCTTCCACGCCACTTCTCAGGCCATGGCGAGGCCTGAGCCCCACGAGTTCTCCAAGCCGAGCGACTACCTCGGGAGCTGGGAGCCCGCGGGCGACCCGCGGGAGGCGTGGGCGCGGCTGGAGCGGCTGCGCAAGGGCTACGCGCGCGACGTGCGGCAGCTGCGGAGGCAGTACTCGTACGAGATGCAGCTGCTGGAGGCCGAGCGGCAGCGCAAGGCGGAGGCCCGCGCCGAGGCCGCCCGCCTCGCCAACGAGGAGCGCAAGGCCACCAAGGCCGCCGCCGCGCAGACGCGCGCCGCCGAGCGCCGCGCCTTCGAGAAGGACTTCCGCCAAGCCCTTGTGAGTATCCTCCCCTCTCCCTCTCTTCCCCCCTATTTCGCATTCTCCACCCTTGCACACGACTTGTTTGTTGAATTGCCTAGTTTGCTGAACGAGTCTCTTATTAGAGGATTAAGTAGTATACTACATGTTTTTAGAAATTTTCTGCAAATTTAATTTGTTTCAATTATCTTGTGTAAAATAAAAAGACCCAGCGAAGTATATATGTGTTTAACTGAGATGAGATCATGTACAGATGAAAGAAAGAGCTGAGAAGCTGGAGAGCTGGAGGGAGAAGGAGAAGCTCAAAGTACAGAAGAAGGCGGATCACAGGGAGCTCTTGCGCAAGAAAAGCTCTATGTGGGTTGCTGAGGATAAACTGGAAACAACAATTCTTGACGCTATCAAAAATACCACAGCTCTCTGAGGTTTATTGAGTTTTTGCTGCTCCGTTAGCTTTTTTAAATTCATTGTAAAATTTGAGACCAAAGACATTTCTTATGCTATATCTCTTAATATGGTGTTAGCAACAGAAAATGCTATAGAGTTAAGATTGATTATCCTATGCTATATTTGATTTAATGGAATTCACTTATCTTTTGAGCATATAAATACTAGCCCTTTCTTTATGTGTGCAAGCTTTATGCAGTCATTTTTCCCTTGTTTATGGAAGAAGCAAAACTTACTAGAGGCACCAATATTATTCTACTTCCCTCTCTGTAGTCAACAGCAAAATACAATATGATCTATAGTATGATATTACAATAGGAAATCTCAAGAGTATAGCAAATGTTTTCTTTAAAACAATCTTGATCACATTTGATTTCATTTTAATCTTAATGGCACTGGTTCATGTACTTAGACAGCCCCAAAACTTGTGAGCCAAACCAAAGTATAAACTGTATTTTGGTGAAGGGTACACTAACGTGGGACAGCCCAACTGGATATTACATAGGTACACAATGTTGTTGTGTTCGTGTATAGTGTCTATGTACTTCCATCCCTCTTTTCATGCTCCTTCCATTGCTGTGGTTGTCACCATATTTTTGTACTTTGAGTTCAGTAAGCTTCATGTTCGCGGGCATACTTGTACTATTAAGGTTTCCAATACAACTTGAACTGAGGAATGACCCTATTATCATTTTTTAATACAATCGTGACTTGAGTTAGATGAATGTCCAAAGAGCAACTTTATATGCCTTCTGCAGCCAATAGGTACATGGTTTAGTACAACTAGTGAATGCTCATAACGATTTCCTTTTCTTTTATGATCTTGACTGCCCATGATACTTTGCCTGCCATTTCTTTGAACTGAACTATGACTTAAGTTATTTCAGATACAGATGGGCATCATTGTTTTCCTTGGTGCAGGATACAAGATGGTGTATTCTGAAAGCATGACGGAGGATGGACTGAAGGAAGCTTATTTGTGATTCCCTTCTGGAACTAATCACAACTGCCTAAGCAATAACAACCATATTTGAAAATTCTGCTGCAACACTGTATGTTATATTGTTAGACTTGAACGCCAAGCTGAAATTGTATTTTGGCATTGCCTTTTTTCTGAGAGAGACCTCTCTCCTCAAATTTCTGTTAAAAATTTGTTGCACGATTAAAATTATCATGGCCAAATTTTGATTTTCCTACATGATCTAGTTGCAAACTGTGTTTTACGTTTGGGTACATTTGTCTACATTTTTTGAATGGAATATTGGAGTTCATCGTTGAATTTGCTACTGTCATAATATATCATAATATAGTGCATAGTTCTTTTCTTCTCATATACAAGTTGGTTTGTGTATAATGCAAGTATGTCCAACTGCTCAAGAAGCAATTGAGGTTTGTAAGTATTTGTGGTTGACGAATAGCATTTTGCGTTCCTCCGTGAATTGTCAACTCCAGTCTGAGAGGAAACCGGAGCCCTGCAAATGGGTCATGGAGTATTGACGATGGGATCAGAAAGTGTTAATCAAATACCATCGGCACTTCTTGGCGTGCCAGACACATCTGTTCTAGAAGCAGAATCGGAATCCGTTCATTCCGGTCAAATAGAAACAGAGCAGTATCTTGGTGAAAACTGCTGCATCAATCGATAATACAATGTTCTATTTTTTCTGTAACTGTCATAAACAATGTTCTGGAAGAAAGCAAATGCGAAGAAAAAGGGAACATGAAATCAAAGTTTGGATTTCTTTTAAGCTGAAAAGAAATTCAAAGCGTGGAAACGAATTTGACCGCGTGACGCGTGGGATGAAGAGGAGAGGAGACAAGGGAAAAAAGAACCTTCTGGAGGCCGGTTTAGGCACGGCTTTTCTTTTTTGTCTTGCTTCATTCTAAAATAATAACTTCATTTTGTCTTGTCTTCTGATTTATCTAATTTTAATATATTTGTCCCTTGGTTTTTATAATCTCGATTAGAATTCTCGTTACTATAATTGTCCTATAAATTTAGTGAGATCAAAGAATGTATTGTTGATTTTCGTCTTTTAAGTATGAATTAGGGGGCTTCTTTATAGAATGTAAGTATGGTGTTATCCGGGTAGTGACGTGTGTGCGTATGCATTTACCATGTAATAAAAAATGTCTCTAATTTTATAAACTCAAATGTAATAATTACTTACAAATAACTGAGAAAAAAAAGTAAATTTTAGAAAAACTGTAATTATAGTGAGAAAACTATTAGTTTGCTGCAACATTAGCATCATATTTCAGTTTGTTGTAATGATACCGTAGAAAATCATCATAAAACTGTAACTTTGCGTAGTATGCTGCTATAGA
This sequence comes from Oryza glaberrima, assembly GCF_000147395.1. Lineage (NCBI taxonomy): Eukaryota > Viridiplantae > Streptophyta > Magnoliopsida > Poales > Poaceae > Oryza > Oryza glaberrima. Next base: position 2,098,982 of record NC_068336.1, on the reverse strand, counting down.
ACGTGTAGGTGATAACAGTAAGCTTGGGCCACGTAAAAGTACAGTTTTGTAATAATTTTGTATAATATCATTGCAACAAACCGAAAATAGGTTATTAATGTTGCTGCAAACTGATAGTTTTGCACTATAGTTATAGTTTTTTAAAATTTACTAAAAAAAATGATCTACTATACACCCTCCATTTAAAAATAAGTTCATTCGTAGGAATTTGTATACAACGTTTGACCTTTTTCTTATTTAAAAATTATTTATGATAAGTATTTTGTTGCCATTAGACAATAAAATACGAATAAATACTTTATGTATAAATTCTAAATATTTTTTATAAAATATTTAAATAAGCCTAGTGTTCAAACGTTAGATATAAAAACCAAAGTAAAGATGTTTTTGAACCGAGCGAGTAGATCCAAACGCCATCATTCCCTGGTGCGGCCGAAACCGGTGATGGTGGTGGAGGGGACCGGTCCAAACCCGCGGATGTCAGCATCCACCGTTTCGCATCGCGGATTAACTGTGTTGCTGGAGGCAGGCAAGGCATATGCTGCGATTCCACGTTTCTTTCTTCTCCCAAATAAAAAGGCGTCTTCGTTATTGTATTGGATTCCAGAGGTGAAAGCTAGGAACACACAACCCACACGCCTCGCTGCCTCGATTGATTGATTGATTCCTTGGAGAAGAAGAAGGAGGAGGAGGAGATCGATCAGCCGCTAACGCTCGTCGTCTACCTCCCGATCTGATCCGAGGAGCGAAGCGAACAGGGGCAAGATGCATTCGACGAATCTGCTGCTGGAGGAGCCCATCAGGATGGCATCCATCCTGGAGCCATCCAAGCCGGTAAGACCTCCTCCTCCTCCTCGCCTTCGATGATTTCGCCTCAGATTTTTGCTGGTTTTGGTTCTGGTTGGAATTGGATTGATGGAACCCTAACTCGCTTAATTAATTTCGCCTCCAAGAGCTTTTTCCCGGCGATGACCAAGATCGTGGGGACGCTGGGTCCCAAGTCGCGCGCCGTCGACACCATCTCCTCCTGCCTCAAGGCCGGCATGTCGGGTAACGGATCAGCCAGCTTCGATCTCCTCTTACCTCCACCCATAGCGCACTGTTCTAATCTAATCCTTTCTTCGTGTGTGGTGGAAATTGCAGTTGCCAGGTTCGATTTCTCGTGGGGAGACGCTGAGTACCACCAGGAAACCCTCGAAAACCTCAAGCTCGCCATCAAGTCCACCAAGAAGCTCTGCGCTGTGAGTTCTCCTGACAATTCATTCATGATCTACTAGTTAGTCTTGCTGTCTACTAACATTTGGGAGTCCTCTCGTTGTTGCGCAGGTCATGCTCGACACTGTCGGCCCGGAGTTGCAGGTGGTGAACAAGAGTGAGGCTGCAATCTCCCTTGAAGCGAATGGCACTGTTGTTCTCACCCCTGACCAGGGGCAGGAGGCCTCCTCCGAATTGTTGCCCATCAACTTCTCCGGGCTTGCTAAGGTATACCTTCAGTAGTTCAGTGTTATTTATATGAAATATTATGATTGTTTTTACTTTTGTTGCAATCAGATCGGTCCTTGACTGTTTCCTAGAGAAATTTTGTATGTTACCATTACGTCACCGCAATTTGTAGCATCTGCTATGTGAAAAAAAATGACTCTTTTTGTCCTTTGCAGGCTCTGAAACCAGGTGCTACAATTTTTGTGGGGCAATACTTGTTCACTGGCAGTGAGACTACTTCAGTTTGGTTAGAGGTAAAAATCTTCAGCATGCTAAAACTGGTGTTCTGTGTTTGTGATGTGTAATGTGTTACGTCCTTGTTAGTAGGATGTGCTTGCTGTCTACATTTTCTGATACCTAATCTCCATTCTGCTTGATATAGGTTTCTGAAGTTAAAGGAGATGATGTGGTTTGTGTGATAAAAAATTCGGCTACTCTGGCTGGTTCACTGTTCACCCTGCATTGTTCTCAGATTCATATCGACTTACCTACACTGTCTGATGAGGACAAGGAGGTAAGGATCGATCTTATCTCTTAGCTAACTGTAGCAATATGAATATTTCTAGTAAAACTATTAATTATTTCTCAAGTTTGATTCCCTCACTCAAACCATCTGTAGTAGTGGTATTAAAGCTTAAGAGTATGCACTGATTCCAGGTTATCAGAAGATGGGGAGCTCCAAACAAGATTGACTTCCTCTCTCTGTCTTATACAAGACACGCGGAAGATGTGCGACAGGTTAGTGACTAATTACAGTATGGATAGAGATGCATTTTCCTCATATTTCCTGTTTGCCCGTTGTGCTTGAAAGTTTTGCAAGTCTACTGTACAGTGAAAATATTGCATGTCTATATTCCAATATATACTCTCCTCTACCTCTTCATTTGGTATTTGGGAAGAAATTCTAAACAGTGCTGGAATTTCTCCTTACATTACAGGCACGTGAGTTCCTCTCAAAGTTAGGCGACCTTAGCCAAACTCAGATTTTTGCCAAAATTGAGAATGTTGAGGTATTTGCAACATACTCTTTATATATTTCTTAGCCAACTTTGATTTGTTCTACCACCTATCAACTCTTTATTTATTTGCAGGGTTTGAATCATTTTGATGAAATCCTGCAAGAGGCGGATGGTATCATTCTGTCAAGAGGAAACCTTGGAATTGATCTTCCACCTGAAAAGGTTAGTATCTTATTTTTGACTTATTTTAGCAGTTCAGAGGGCATTGATTAATTAATACTCCTACATACTCTGCTTCTTTTTATTTGGCTATGAAGCTTTTAGTGGCAGAGTCCTCAAGTTCTTTAGCAAGAATTGCTCTGTTTTCAATTTGATATATAATTTGCTTACTGATCTTTAACTTCTGGTACTGTAGGTGTTTTTGTTTCAAAAGTCTGCTCTGCACAAGTGCAACATGGCTGGAAAGCCTGCTGTTGTTACTCGTGTTGTGGACAGTATGACTGACAACCTCAGGCCTACTCGTGCGGAGGCTACTGATGTGGCAAATGCTGTACTTGACGGTGAGTTGTTTGAGTTGTTGATGATGTTAATTGCCTTCTGAAAAATCTGAACCATATATTTTTTGTTCAGGGAGTGATGCCATTCTCCTTGGTGCTGAGACTCTCCGTGGTCTGTACCCAGTTGAGACTATCTCAATTGTGGGCAAAATTTGCGCTGAGGTGAATTTTCTTTCTACTTTTATGTTTTTTCTTTACAATTTTCAACAAGTACAATGAAAATTCACTTCTTGTTTTTCTGTCTATATCAGTCTGTTAGTAACATGATTTAGTCATATTTGTTTGTCCATTGTTTCACAGGCAGAGAAGGTATTCAACCAAGATTTATACTTCAAGCGGACTGTGAAATATGTTGGGGAGCCCATGACCCACTTGGAGTCTATCGCTTCTTCTGCGGTGTGTTTCTTCTCTTGTTCCCAAAATTTCTTAACGTTTATTGTGCACATATAAAATATTTTTGACTATTCCATTGTTTTTTGCTTCACAAAGTCTTTATATGAAACAAGGGTTTCTTAGTCTGAAATTGTTTCTTGCCTATTTTGCAGGTGCGAGCTGCTATCAAAGTGAAGGCTTCTGTCATTATTTGCTTCACATCATCTGGACGCGCTGCAAGGTAGAAAGATGTGAATATAAACAGGATAATGGTGTAGTTTAATCAAAACTAATTTCATATTTCATCTGGTATCTGTAATGTCTGCAGACTAATTGCCAAGTACAGGCCCACCATGCCTGTTCTATCTGTTGTCATTCCTCGTCTGAAAACAAACCAACTGAGGTGGAGTTTCACTGGCGCATTTGAAGTATGTAATCAGTCCTTCCCTTCTATGTTTATGATCTTTTTTCTGATTTTTTTTTCATGTAACATGCTTTCTGTTATCTGGTTTATGCCTGACTATTGTATCTCATATTTCTCGTATGCTTTTCTTTCAGGCAAGACAATCACTCATAGTTAGAGGTCTCTTTCCGATGCTTGCTGATCCTCGCCATCCAGTAAGTACTATTGCAAAATATTTGTGCAAAACACACTTGGTGGATTCTTTTTCAATTAAACAACACACGGCCTTTTATCATGGGGGAGGAATGAACTCTTGCAGATTTCTAATACATATCAATGCCTATTAGATATATAGCATTAAACATAACATGCTAGTCTTATTGCTTGCATCATGTCCCACTGTTATTGAAATGTTATCTACCACAAATGTTTGAAAGCAATAGCGGTATATGCAGTTAAGTTCCAAACGATTTGCTAGGACCCTTGTTGATCTTTCACCTTGTCCTGCAGGCTGAATCGACCAGCGCTACCAATGAGTCAGTTTTGAAGGTTGCTCTTGACCATGGCAAAGCTTCCGGTGTGATCAAGTCGCATGATCGCGTTGTTGTCTGCCAGAAAGTGGGTGATTCCTCGGTTGTGAAGATCATTGAGCTGGACGATTAGACGACCAGCTTGTGCTTGTTGATGATACTACGGCAAGTCATGGTTTGCCAGATTTTGACTAGGCCAAAAACGATGCTTCTTGGCTATATGTATAATTCCTATATAGGCTTTCCAATGAGCAGTTTTTCCTATGGTGTAATCATAGGATTTGCCTTACTATTTGAAACAGCTACGTTTTAGTTATGTAAGTTATCAGATTTCAATGCATCATATCACTTCGATGGGCAAATGGAATAATGAAATCGGTACTGTACCCTTTGGTCTTTTGATGTTCGTTCCACCTTTGTCAATGTGCTGATGTGATTTGCGTGTTCCCTAGAAAATAACTACGTTAAAACAGCAAAAACAGATAACCTGTTGTGGTCGGCGACTTCTTCCAGGTTTACTAACTTATTACAAAGCAACTGGGGTCAGCTAGAATCATACACATTCCACATCATTTGCAGATCTCATTTGCTGAAATGGGCTATGATGTCTGAACAAACCTGACGTTGCTGAAAAGGTCACAACAAACAGCTGATTTATATAGCTTGTAATCAGCTCAATACAGCCTCATCTCTCCCTCCTCTATACCGATTATTTAAGCTTACAATCTATACACGTCTATTACTGCATTGCATGCACCCATTGGATTTCGCAGTTTGTACACTTCAATGTGCTGTACTTCAGTCCAGTCTAAACAGAATGTGTAGCTAAAGGAACATTTTGGCTTCCCATACTAGTGCTGTTGCCAAGCACTACGTAAAAAATGGTGCAAAATGCTACTTGCACAAAAGAATGATCATTGACCAATACTGTTAACCTTCCAGAAGCAGTTGTGCAGGAGAATCTTTAGCTTCCGATGGTCCTATCATAAGTAGTCAAGTTTTCTCTTAAAAGGGGCAATCCCGTTCCCACGTCATTGACAGGTTGCTTGATGGACAATTGTTGATTTCCTTGCTAATTTAAGCAACACGAGAGACTGAAAACTGGGGAGGGTCAGAAGATATCTGATTAGCCCACAGATTTGCAACTTTAACAAAGTAGTGATCGGCATCCCAAATGATGACCTCCATTCCTACATCAGGTGAAGAAAATAATTATTAGTTGGTTGATAGAAGCATCCCATAGTTGAATTTAAGTCCTTTGCGGGGAAGAGGTAACTGCAGGATAAGTATTTACCAGGTACAAGACTAGTGGGCAAGAGGGTAAGTTTACATGCCATCTTGTCACTGGGAAGGAAGCTTTGAAGATTGGGCACCTCAATGTCATTAATATTGATGATAGACTCGAGAAGAACTTTAGCAACAGGTGCATGTAAGTTCTTGCTGTCGACAACCATTGTAAGAGCCATTCCTAAACCACTAGTCCATGAATTAACGCAGCTGTTCCAACAAACCAACATTTTACTCAACATTCCAGGATCTGCAAGAACCCAAGGCTTGAAAGATAGCATGGATATATGTAAGATCTGTGCAACTCTGTAGATCTCCCCAAGAGCAATAAAGTAATGAGCACCTGTGCAACCAACAGAAGGCATGTTAGTTGATCATCTTTCTGCAAGCAAATGATTACCGAAAAAACAAATTATACAGCTCTGCTCATTATTCAGAGTCCCACCTTGAGAAATTACTGTTTCGCCAACATTTGCATGACAAGATTCCTGCCAAATCATCGCACCATGCTGCAATTCTTGGGCACAGGACAGAAGCATACTGTACCATGCACTGACATAATCACATTGCTCCTCTTTGGATGCTATTTCCAAGGTACGAAGGATTGACACGCTGTGCTTATAGAGTTTAACAGCTGAACTCATGTCTTCCAGTGCCTACGTTGAGTATCATATCAAGAAATTTCAATAACCCAATCAAGATCATGTCATGACTCATGGAAACAAGGGCAGAAGGTAATGGCAAACAGAAACATTAAGTGCACATACGTATACTGAAATCAAGCAAAATGACATGTCATCTATGAATCACTTTGCCTGGTACAATCTATATATCACTTTGGAGGCAAGTTCAATGCAGCTTATAGAAAAGCACAATATCATTTTCACATTTAATTATGTTTATCATCTACAAAAGAAAATGTGCATGTGACTACTGAAGACTATCCGCCAAAGAATTTAAGAAAACAAGTGTACTGATCTAAAGTAACTTGATATAAATTACAAGATTTGACAGTGTAATAAAAAAAAACATTTTTTCTTTTTTGTCAAAAAGCAGGATATATAAATGCCTAAAGACAATAAGGTGTATAGAGTCTATAGACAATGAGACAAAAATTATATTTCCTAGATAAGGATGCTTACCATTGCTATTATTTCTGTTAAATGGTATTCTTTATCAAAATCCTTCAAATGATCCTCTTTGGCACTGTTAAGCAGCTCAGAAATGCAAACATCCATTGAAGGATGTTCATCTTTGCAAAAACCTTTCGCAAGTGAAGAATCTTGTAATTCCTTGCAAATTTCCTGGAGATTATGGAAAATGATTAAACAAAATATTATGTTTAATTCATGTTTTGCACTGAACAATAATATCAAGTACTTGAGTTGATCCTAGAAACAAACTCAATGTCTCACAACATTAAATAAATTTGTCGGGATCAAAAGTGCATTGCATGCACATCAATATAACAATACACAAGCAAGTTGTGAAAAAGTCATGCTTTGATAAACATACAAGAACAAAATAATTTATAGCAAAACATTAAGCGGAGCACACCTGAATCTCCCTTTCAGTTTCTGTCATCACTTCATTCTTTTCATCAGAAAGCATAGAATTCTTCTGGCTTTCCTGAATCCGTATCAATTACAAAATTATGAACGGAAGATAACCAAATGATTTATCAGAATATAATCAGTAGTGACTGACCTTAAGATCCTTCTTGTACTGGGATATTACCGTCAATGATTCTTCTCTCAGCTTATGGTAGAAATCAATCAAAATCCTATCACTTGCTGATTTAATTGAATGGTTTTCATCTGTTCCAAATGAAGAGTTCTGATCACTGATCATTAGTCTATATCACATGGGGAAAAAGGGGGTGAATGTGGAGCCGAAATACCATGAATACTCACCATTTCAGTATTAGAGAACATATCAGAAGAGCTTTGCACACTTTCTGAAGAACATTGCATAATGTGGACAGCATCAATCGGTTCACTTTCTTTGTACAGGTCGAGTATGGCTGCATTATTGGGTGGAAAATAACTAAAGGCCTTCACACTTTGTCCAGCGGACTCACGAGTTCCAACATGATCTGTAGTTTGAACATTGTTCAAATTTTCGCTAACACTAGTAAATAATGACCAGCCCTCCTGGTCGCTGCTCATTGACTTTGGTACATCCTGACAAAATAAAAAGATTCAGACCAATCAGTGGAGAAGGCCATAGACATATCAAGACCTAATACAGAAAAAAAAAAACCTAGAAAGAGGTCATAACAGGATTTCTAATGCTAGAATTTCAGAATTTTTTTTTAAATCAAAAGATATATAAGGATAAAATTCATCCTTTGTTTAGCAGGGACTAGGGAATTCTTATAACAATGTCTATGTGCTGTTAAATTTACTACTCCGTAAGTCAGAATTTTATACCATGTATACAGATTGTAATAGGCAATAAAAATCCTTCTAGGCAGCTTGACTGTTCAACTTGAAGAATACAATCACATGATTTATTGATTTAATTTCGTGAGGCAGGTCGTAACGACAATTTCATCGAAGGTTAGCTCCAAAATTTTCTGAAGTGGGATTATTTGCAATTGATGAATTGTCTCATTTTAACAGTTTCCACCTATTTTGCCTTCCACCGACAATTGCCATTGGATGGATCCCCATGGGCTGAAAACGAGTTGCATTCATCAGGTTTGTTGTGAGTGCAACATCACAATAAACCAACCGATATGTTATTTTCAGACCGTGATGATTCATGATTGTCACTACATGGTTGGTCGGCCATACATCCCATCAAATTTCTGAAAGGTAGTTAAGGTCACAAGGTTAGCATCATCAACAGTAAGAAAGGATCACCTGAGTAAGATCCCCATGGGCTTGTCTGCCGCCATCCTGTACAGCATCCGACGAAGAAGAAGGCGCCGCGGCCTTGAATTCCCAGCCATCATCTTCGAATCCGTCACCATCCTCCTCCTCCTCCTCCGCCGCCGCTGCCGCTGACCCCTCCTGTGTACCCATCTCCGCGGCGTCGGTGGAGGAGGGTTGCGGGTGAGATCCATAGAGGCCGGCGATGAGGTCCTTGAGATCAGCCGGCTTCGATCCATTGGAGGACGCGTGCGACGCTCCCCGCTGATCCGCAGCCGTCGGCGGCAGCTCGGCCGGTCCCTCCTCCTCCTCCTCCTCCTCGTCGGCGCCGAACAGGGAGAGGGGGAGCGGGCCCCGCGGCTTCTCCCAGGAGGGCGGCTTCTCCGCCGGGGCCGCCGCCGACGAGCCACCATCCGGATTGGATCCGAGGCGGCTGTCGACGAAGTCACCCCAGTCGTCGTCGTAGGCGCCGAAGGCGTCGAAGGCGGCGGCGGCGGCGGGCTGGGGATCGGCGAAGGCGAAGTCGCCGAAATCGAGGTCGTCGTCGAGGAACGGGGCGGGCGGCGGCGGGAACGCGACGGCGTCCATCGGGGAGGTGGGGTTGGGGGGAGGAGCAATCAGCAATGGCGGGTGCGTGCGTGCGTGCGAGAGATGAGATGGTGGGCGGTTAGAGGAGAAGAGGACGGAAAGCAAGAGGGAGGCTCGATGGTGGAGCCGTTGATCAAGTTGCCATTGCCAAGCTGTATTCCATCGTCAGCGCCAGCAAAGAGAATGTGTTTTTTTTTTCTTATTTTCCTTTTTTAGGAAAATAATTTCTTTGATTTCTTTCATTGGCTTTGCTAGGTTGGCCTATTGCTGGCACCTGAAATGTTGAAATGCCAACTTTGAGAGACAGATGTGCTATTTCAAACATTGGCAATGTGTTATTTTTCCCAACAATGGAAGGGATGGTGTGTTTAGTTCACACAAAAATTGAAAGTTTAATGGAAATTGAAACGATGTGATGGAAAAGTTGGAAGTTTGTGTGTGTAGGAAAGTTTTAATGCGATGGAAAAGTTAAAAGTTTGAAGAAAAAGTTGGAAACTAAACCAGGCCGGAATAAGAATATGCATGTTTCTCAAATTTATATGGTTCTATCGTTTGTTCTTTCAGCTTATTAGCCGTAGCTAAACTTTGAATTAAAACTTAGTTTTAGAGGTGATTTTTATTTTTTATTGTAGTTTGTTTTACATAATTAGATTTTAAGCCAAAATATTACTTGTAAGTTTTTTTTTCTAATAAGCGTTACGACTTATAATCAATTGTTTGCGATTTACGTAAAATACTTTTTGTATATATGAGTTTCCTTAGAAAAGTGGTTTTCAATTTATTTTTAACTTTATAATATTTAATTAATTCATTTATACCATCAAAATAATCGTAACAAATCATTCAACTATTCAGCACCGCATAACATACCAAATCATTGACACCATAAAGGCAATGTATTGTTCATAGGAAAAATGTCTGAACTTTTAGCTCCCAAAGCTCAAGTCACAATGCAGTGAAGGACTGAAGGCACAAAAATGCCGAGAGATTGTAGAATTTGACACCGATTGCGTGCAGTTCAACACTCCCAACTACTTGTAGTAGAATTCCCAGCCTACAGTACAATGAGTCCATGTTTTGGTCGTCAAATCGTCAGTTCTGCACTATCCGTTCCTATTCATTCATTCTTGGGTTTGAACAGTTTTATGAGATAACCAATCAAGGACACGAGCCACTGCCAGAAGCGAACGATGGAATTTGACGCCTTCGGTTTGGGTTCGGGCCTTGGACCAAAGAGGCCTTTGTACAGCTCCTTCTGTTTTTGGTACAGAGCTTTATCCTGTTCCGCGAGAGACCGAAGCTCACGCTGGATCTCCTTGTCTTCTGGGGAATGTTTCTTGGCTTTCAGGAAGTCCTCCCTCGCTGATTCTGTCTGACCAAGTTCAGCTCTTGCTTTTCCTCGTCTGAACAATGCTTTCACATTGTTTTCATCCTCTGCCAACACCTGAAGAATAGGATTATGAGTTCATCATCCAGTCAATAATTATTCGGTTTCGGAAAAAGGGGGAAAAATTCTTCACTTGATGAATTGCCAGGTCAGTTACGTCATGAAATTAGTGAGGGTTGTCTTACAAAAATAAGTTGAGGAAAATATAGGCAACTGCACTATATTCTTCAGTTTTTGGTCCAAGCGTCTAGTTACCATAATAATATCATGTTGTATGTCTTTATTGTCTGAAAGTCAAATCAAAATCCTAATTCATCTGAAGCTATACACAAACCGACTGGTGTGAGTGTGACAGCATGAGTTTTAATAGATTGAACTTTATGCAAACAAAAAAAACTTACAATACTACACTGTGCGATAGCTTCATCGAATCTCTTCAGTTTGATTAGGCATGCGGCCATGTTGAGATGACATGGATTTTTCACAGCCAAGGCCATATCTCTGTATTTCCCGAACAATTGAAACATGAAGTCATCTCCCATGTATGCAATCGCCTGTAAAGAGGAGGAGCTAGAGGATTACGATTAGAGAATCATCTCACAACAGTTGAAGAAGGACAACTAACCATTTCATATTGCTGCATGGCCTCCTCAAACTTCTTTTCTTTGAAATACTCATTGCCCTCAATCTTCCTCCTGTCCGCTGCTTCAATCCTTTCCTCTACTGTCATGTCACTTCGGGCTTTCCCCTGCAGTTGTACACAATTTGTAAGGTTCCTTAGAACATCCAAATCACCTTGAAAACCATAAATAAAATGAAACCAACCAACAATAGTCTCAGATTACTATCAGAAATAATAAGGATAAGCATTATGTTGGGTGGAGATGGTAAGAAGGATGTTTCCCTACCTCTTTGACATCATCAAACCCAATAAGTTCAACTTCATATAAAAGATCTGCCATTGGAGGGACATTTGGGAATGAAAAGCTCCCTTCTTTCCCATAGCCTAGCTCCCAGCCAACATGCAACAGTGCACGCTCCCCACTTCTCATGTTACCAACACCAATGCCTAAACCAGACATTTGTTTTTTCTCTGTCGGTAAAAAGAGAAAAAGGCTTTTATTCCATATGTGATAATCACTGATAAATCCCAGGTATACTCTACATGCTCAAGAGTGTCCAAAAGATACTTGTAGGAAAGTTATATAGTTACCCTGTACCTGTATTGTATATTTAGTGAACCATCAGAAAACAGGGGGGGAAATATATTAGTAATAAAAATATAACTATTTAGTCTTTATGTCCTTGCAAGTTGTCAATCGCCCTCACACACACACACACACACACACACACACACACCCAAAAAAAAAAAAACTAGAATATCAATAGCAAGTTGAAAGTTGCTGATCGATCAACTGATTTTCAAAACCCTTATTAGAATCATAGATTATTTGTGGCACTATAAGATCAGAATGGCATAAGAGTAAGCTATTTGATGTGTATCATCTATAGAAGGCATGCATGCAGTGTAGAAGAACTAGGGATAAAATGAAGTATCATTATTTTCACCTTTTCCAATTACTAGTTCAATGGGATGCTGTTCTTGCCAAGTATCCTCGAATTTATGCAGAGAGCCTTGAACCCAAGCTCTATAGTGCACTGTAACAGAAAAAACAGAAACAAACATTATGCAGATGCTCTCCTTCTGAATAAGTATATACATGGTCTGAGAATGGAAGATTGATCTGTAATAGACAGACGTTGACATGCTTATACAAATGATGGACGTGCCACTTGGTAAGAAGTGTTCAAAGCTGATGATTCATAGCAAAGCACAAGTGCATGACTAGTTTTAAATATCATTTGCTCTAAGTTGTTATGAGTTTGGTGCTGCTATGTGCCACACTAGTTATTAGTAAGCCTGTGGTGTTAGAGAAGGCTGTGCGTACATCGAATTGTTCATCCTAAAATACTGTTAAGTATTTCATGATTTCTGGTATCTGAATAAGAAGCTCTTTCCACAGAAAGTTCCAGTACTGGCAATTTAGTTAAAAAGAAGTGTACAAAAAAGAAACAGAGAGCTAGGAGATAGTACAACAGAGCATAAATACTGAGCCCCTAGTACATGTAACTTTACAAATGTATGTTCTGAGCCCCTGATACACAGAGAATAAGTTCTCTTATTATGGAACTTCCATAGAAACAACAACGAGATGAAATGTGATGATAAGGCAAATGCTAATGAAGGTGGAATATATTAGCCTCATTCTATAAATCACCAGGATAAATATAGGGAATGATCAAACCATTTATGACATACAAAAGCACGTCGCGAACTTTGATGGTTTCTTGCCATGGCCTTCTTTGATGACTTGTTTTTTAACTTTGTCATGAAGGACCTCCATATTAGAGGAAACCACAGGTGGGACAGAGCCATCTTGCGGAGGTTCAGTATGCACAAAAGAAGCTTCCTCTACAGTTATCTCATTATCACTTGAACCTGAAAAACCAGGATACGGGTTAAGAACAAAGGGAAATTGAAGCATGTTTAATAAAGTACTCCCTATTTTAATACAAATTCTGGTCCTATACTGGTCATGTTGTAATGTAGGGTCGAAGTACTATATCCAATGTTCAGTTTCCAATAGTGCGTGTTTGTTGATTAGAAGCAAAGGGACAATGTGAGCTACATTTTTCGCTGTCTAGTATCCACTATCATGTAGCACGCCGAACCATTTAAGCCCCTCTTAGGACTCCAGCCTCCAGGCATGCAGGGGTTTTCTTTTCCAGATTTCTGTTGGAAGTGAATTGTTTTAAAGCAGGCCAGAGAAAAAAAGGACAATAGACATAATCCATATGGTTACTGATTGTTCCTGTAGACCTATACAGAAATCAACTGTATCGTTCTATACAGTTGAAGCAAATTCAGAAATCGATTTATACTTGAACTTGTTTCTCCGGATTCATCAAAACAAAGGGAGAAAGGGATGCCATGTCATAATTAATTTCACTATTAGGTCTACCAGTACAATTTAGCATTTGATTTGAGCATCATTTGGGGTACTTGTATCAAGGTGGAAACTGCAAAACGATTTGAATTCTGCCTGCGTGCTCGGGAGCTCAAACTAATCCAAGCACATAATCTATACGCCTTCCTTTTGGATCCCAACAAAAAGAAAAAGAACATTCTACACCGAAATTCAGAAACAAAGCACATCCACAGAGCAATAGCCACGCGGGGCTGGTACGGGGTAGAGTGGGGCAGGCGAGAGAAAAGGGAGGCTCACCAGAGGAGGCGGGATCGGCGGCGGCGGCGGGTGCCGGCGGCGAGCCCTCTTCTTCCTCCACCACAGCCATCGCGCGCGTGCACGGTGGTTTGGTTGGGTTTGGGGGCTTCCGAGCTCCGAGGCGGACGGTTCGAGGAGATGAGACTGAGAAGTCAAACAGTTGAGAATACCACGAGAGACTCCAGCAGCAGCAGCCGCCAGCGAGACGTCGCCGTCCGGCAGCCGCTTGATGCGGGCTTCCCTTTTCGACGCGGCCGTATCAAGGAATCCCCATGACGCCAAGCTCTACGCTATTGGTCCAACTTCATGAAGAAATTCTTATTGCACTTAAGAATTTATCACTCGTACTCCCTCTATACTCGTAAAGCAAGTCGTTTATGATAGCGACACGGTCTTCAAAACATAACTTTGACTTCTTTTTTCTATAAAAATATTTATTAAAAAGTGATATATGTATACTTTTATGAAAGTATTTTTCAAGACAAATCTATTCATATAATTTTTATATTTTCAAACTCAACAACTTAAGTGTTATTCATGATTTATATTCCCAAAGTTTAACTTAAACATTGTCCTAAACGACTTCCTTTATAAGTATGGAGAGAGTAACTTATAACTCGTGGAATTCTTATATATTTATGATATGTGGATTCAGTGATAAATCCTTAATTGTCATTTTAAGAGTGACAAATAGCAAAATTTCTCTTTCTTACGAGCCTCATTCAATTTCTGTTGTTCTTTTCACGGTTCAATTAAATAATTATTTATGTACTTTATAATCATAATATGTTTTGTAATTAAATTTCTATCATAATCTTATATTTATCCCCTTTTTCTGTTTTCTTAATATTGTGCTTCGAAGGAACCTTAAGTTCCCAACAACTGATGTAATATACTATCTTGATCTAAAAGTCTTCTTCGTATTTCTTTAATTACTAAGACCAAGAAGAAACTACCTCATCCGATTAATACTCCATATTTAGCAAAATTCTCAGCATACATGCAATGGTGTTGGACTGTTGGAGGATGGCTGGTCGGTTCCGAAATAAACTTAATTCATTGTTGCTAAACAAAGATATACTCTCTTCATTCAAGTCTTGGATACATAGAAATTACAAATAGGAAAATAAAATAGTAAGAAAAATTTAGGTGGAGGGAATATATATTTCACTACAACTAGACATCTCTTGTTAGCTGAAGTAACAAGTATAAAAACAGACCAGAACCAGTAGTACTTGTTTTTTAGATAATAGATTTATATTAAACCCAGCCTATACACAAGTAGTACTTGTTAGCTGAAGTAACCAGTAGTGCCCATCTTACAGTGCAGACCAAAATCCATAACTCTACAACTAAACTTGGTAGTCGGCTGCAGTGAATTACAGAATTGCGTCAACCGGGACAGGATGCCGGCAAGATGGGGCAGCACTACGGCAGCGTGCCGTGACAGACAAACGTGCTGGCTCCATTCATCATCAGACAAACGTATAAGATCGGGCAGAAACGATCCCAACTGGCCAACTATGCGTTCTATCCAGAGGCAGCAGCTGAAACAATGCACATGCTCTGAAACAGTCACAGCTACTCACAATGCTCCCCTTGAATCGAAACAGTCACGTTTCTCGCGGATTGTAGTAGAATTATATATTTACATCATTCATTGCTGGAGCTCCTAGCTAGCTATGCTCACCTCATAACCTCTCTGTATGAAATACCAAGATAGCATATCACCTTGGCAATACAGGCTAAGCTACTACAGATCAGAGCAGAGCGGTGCAGCTTCCTGCCAACCAACTCTAAAATGTTCCAAAAATGTGTCCACTCACTAGGATAACTACTATTACCTACTCGTTGGGAAGTGAATGGATCAGCTGAGGAGCAGCATCACCCAAGACACTGGATGAAGCTTTGTTCTGTCCTGATGAGCTGCTGGATTTACTTCCCTCTTCAAATTGTCAAGTTGTACTTATTTAGCTTTCGCCAGCCAACTTTCAGTGTTTTGGTGCCAACAAGAGGTACATTTTGACCTATCATAGATTGTCTTTTCAACAAGAGGTTGTAGACAAGCTCATTCCAGGTATCAGGGACTCCAGGTAAGCACCAGTGGCTGCAATCTTGCCTGTAGAGAGGGACAGGGCCTGAAGGACTCAGGTGTACTGAGACGTGCCCATCTTTCCGTTGAGCCGTCATCTGAGTCACGTTCAGTATATCCAACCCGAGAAGCTTGGGCCTGAAGCTGTTCCCTAGTACATCATTTACGGGGTTAAGAAAATCAGCCCATTGCTCCAATGATTTAACTGGTGTCACATCCGGATGAGTTTCCAAATGACAATTTCCTCCAGTCTTCCAGTCACCACCTCTGCACAAAATATGGATTACTAAAGTTGAGTTTGACAGATCATTTGAAGCACATGTTGTTTGTGCATCCAAAAAAAACATTATCAACATGAAGCTAAAGCACTAATTTCCAGCCAAAAGTGAATGGCCAAGAGATTGCAGAATAGTTCTGCTTTTAAAGCATCTTTGTCAACATGACGATGGTTTATTGTTGATTGTCTTACTATATATGGTACTCAGTCAAGCATTTCAATGGAAACTATGCACATATGTTGCTATTATTGTGAAAGCAGACACTAAGGTACCTGACTACAAAATTTAAGCAAGTATCCAAATCATATTCTTAGAACAATATCCCAAGACTGTCAAATAATGCTTGAGCAAGGAAATAGTTGAACAATCACATCACTGTCGAGTTTGTGTTTTACGGACCTGAAATGCACAGGAGCATATGTACGGAAGATGACATGGGTCTTGCTTGAGTTAACCTCATTGTGAAGCCAACCAAACAATGTCTGTATGGATCTTTTGTAAGCATCTCCGACAGTCATGTCCATTTTAACTGCATCCCCTTCTTGAAAATAGGTGCCACTGATACAAGACATAACAGTAAGAGTGTAAGGCTTATGCCATGTATATTACAGATATGCAATTATGTTAACTTAAAATTTTGCTCAAAAGCAGAACAAATTGCTCAGAACCATCTATCAGTCATCATATATGAATTAGAGAACATAACTACAGAACTATAGTTTAGATATTAATGCTTACCTTCTGATTGTTTTCTCGTAGTTCCACCAGTGCCCAGTGTTAAGGATCAATACATCAGCATCCCTCCACTGGCCCCGATCAGACAACCAATCCATGGCATCTACCCTAATTGTATATTTAACAACCCCAGGAGCTCCAGGTGGGGCACGCCCTTGAAGGACTATAAAAGGAGATCTGTAATACTCCACGGTGCAATTGTAGTCTCTAAACTTGAAAATTAAGAAACCCATGTGTTTTGTGATGGGATTCCCATTAACTTCGAAGATGGAGCTCTTATCAGGAACAGCAACAGAGAGCATACAAAGAAGAGATTCCCACTGGTTCCGCCCAATTGAATCACCAACAAATACTACTCTTTTGTTTCTCAACTTCTCCAGCATATTTCTGGCATCAAATCTAAGAAATCAAAGAAAATAATGGTGAAATCAGAATATGATATCAGTAATGCTTAATTGGATATGTGAATTATTCATAACAATACTTCTTGATCTACAAGCATCAGTGAGGCATCATTTACATGCTCAAAAGAAAATGAAATTACAAGGTCACAATCATCTTTTTTTTTCCCTTATGGACTGTTTTATTGAGAAATCAAAGGTGCCCCAAAAGTTTTTATTTTAAAAAAAAGGGTTAAAATCAGATGTTCCACTGTTTTCTCATAAAAAATATTTATATGTTTACCATAGTATGTAATACAGTCTAATGTGTTACAGTAAGCAATTATGAAGGATAACAAATTTTCCAACATGTAAAAGCTACCGATAGTGATGATAACAAGAATCAGTATTTTTTCTTTCTTCTGCAAAAGGCAGAAACCCAATCTGAGAATAGCTATACTTTTCTGAAACAGAAGAGACAACTTTTCCTTTCTGTAAGAAAGACAGCTTAACCGAACATATAGAACACTGGACTCTGACAACAAACAAGACGAGGTCACATTTCCATCAAGGCAAAACAAAGGTGAAAGATGGCAACACCATGAAAGCTACAGACAGACTACTAATTAAACAACACTAGTTTAACTAATTTATCTCTCGGAGGCCTAACCATGCGCATAACATTGTTTTCTAACCCAGTGGGGAGCATAAGGCATCAAGTTTCCAATCGCGGTGCACAGTTCCTAAGTGCGGTGGTCGTCAACCTCATTTCCTGTGCAAATAATCTAATGCTCACAAGGGTTCAGATTATAATATGCACACTCACCGATCCAATCTCACCAGGTATCCTGCTAAAAGGGCCCAAAGTCAGAACTACATCTGCAAATTAACAATCATTCTACCAACAATGCTACATGTATGAGTGCTAGACTGAACCAAGTTTATCCATCTTGAGTTCTTTACTTCTCCAAGCCCAACAAATTAGGTGTCACCCAAACTAGCCAACGATTCATATCTCCATTACTCGAAAACAGAAATGCGCATCCGAAATTCATACTCGATCCACCAACAATGCTTATGCACCATTCTGAATGTTTGGATTGCAGCAAGAGATTTCGCTTGAGATGTCTAGATTTCTCCTCCACGAGATTGCTAAAGTAGACAATCGAGTAGATTCATCTAAACCCCCAAACCCCCACCAAATCCAACCGAGCGGAAGCGTACAAGCAAGAACTTAATCGAACAAACCGACCAACCTGGGGAGATCGCAGCGCGACGGCCTCCACCGCCACTTGGAGTAGGACGCGTCGGGGCGGCCGTTCTCGGAGCACCGGAACCCGACGTCCAGGAAGGGGCAGTCCGTGGAGTGGTAGAGCGGGTAGCTGTCGTTCCACACCCACTCCCCGTCGAACAGGTCGCACTCCTCCTCCTCCTCCCCCTCGGCGCGCGCCTCCACCGCCGCCGCCTCGGCCGCGATGGAGACCCCGCCGCTCCAGAGCTTCCCGGGGGCCGCCGACAGCGCGAGGCCGACGGCCGCCGAGCAGCGGAGCGAGGCGGCGCAGAGGAGCAGCACCAGCGCGGCGGCGGCGGCCACCGCCACGGCGAGCCCCGCCATCCTGGCCTTCTCCAGCACCGGCCTCTTCGTGACCCGCCCCGCCAGCCGCTTCGCCGCCGCCGCCGCCACCACCACCGCCATCTCGATCTGCTCCTCCACCCAGCGCGCCTCGCTTCCTGGCAGCAGCGAGGTAGCGTACGGGACTACGGGCGCGACGTCACTGAGACGGGAGGTTGTGCGTGGCCGCCATTAAAGGCGAAGTGGAGGTCTCCAAGAGGAAGAGGAGGATTTGAGAGGGAGATGAGTATTTGCTTTCTGTTTTAGTTCGGCGATTTTTGATTGGAAAGCGATGCGTCTACTAGGAGTAGGAGTAGTCATTTGCCATAACGGCTGTGGTTAGTGGTGCGGTTTGGCCGCGTAGGAGTAGTAGAGTAGCAATAAATTCGGGCGTGGTGGGGAGAGAAGGAGTGAGTACATGTCAAGTACTCGTACTATTAAATCGAGTTGGATCTAATTTGTGTTGCAACTGCTGATGACCCCTTGATTCGAACGAAAATCATATGAATCTTGGAGTATTTATATTTTTATAGGATTTTTTCTATATAGCCCTTAAAGTTAAAGGAATGAATCATATAGTCCTATGTAATTCCTATGTAATATTTCATTCCATGCAAGTTTTATAGAAAACTTAACATGATGTAGAACCAGAGAAAGTTTTCTTTTAAGTCTTTATCCCTCTTCAAATTCATGTGTTTTTCTTTCGGTCCAATCAAACAGTTATTCATGTGTTTTTTCTATGTTTTCTAATCATCTATTTTATGAATCATGTCTTTTTCATATTCTTCTATTTTTCCTCTATTTTTCTATTCATGCTATTCAAATGGGCCTTTATTTTTGTTTTGATAAGCACTATGGTTGTGATTGTTAATTTTATTTTATTTTTTTATCGGGATGACCGAAGGAAGTTATCTGAATCTTATTATGGATGCTTGTCAAATTATGGGCACATGATTTTTTATGCAGCAAAATGCAAGTATTGGCATGTGCAGTTGAATAATTTATGCTTAGGAATATCAATCTTCATTTATCCCGTGAGCACCCCTACTTTCTCCGTCCTAAAATAAATCAAATTAAAATAGGATATGACATAAACTAGTAGTAATGAATCTAGAATTATTATACTTAGGATTATATATATATATATATATATATATATATATATATATATATATATATATATATATATATATACATATATATATACATATACATACATACATACATATACATATACATACATATATACATATGCATATATATATATATATATATATATATATATATATATATACATATACATATATATATATATACACATATATATATGTTTCAACCATAGAAATTCGACATCGTTGCATATTTTATATTGTTATGTTGCAATGTTTTTTTTAAAAAAAAATGCAAATGATGTTGTTTGGATGTCTCAATAAGTTTTTTTTTAATGTTTCACTAGTATATGTGTAAATGTTGCACGTGGTATTATTTGATTGTTTCAATAAGTATTGTGTGATGTTACACCAGTTCATTCACAAATGTTGCACTTGATGTTATTTGGATGTTTCAGTAAATATTTCGTGATGTCTCAATAGTTATAACTTGATGTTCCATGTATTATACAAGAATATCTAGTTAGAAATATAATTATATATTTTTATTAGAAATATAAGCATGTGAGATCTTGTTTTAAAGATTTAATTGTAACAAATATAGAGGTACAATCAAATATCAAAAAAGATAATTAATTTATGAAGAAAAATAGTTTAAAGTTCATTAAAAGGTTGGTTAGAGAAGAGTGAGAATATGTTTACCATGCACCTAGGTGTGTATGTGCAGCAGCTTGCGACAGTGCATGTAGAAGGGGAGTAGTGCATGACCCACAACAACATGTATGGGGTAGTTGTGACTTGTGAGTGATGTGAATAAGTAGGGATGCGAGAGTCTGATGTGTTGCTTATTATCGGACGTCCGATCCGTAGACGCCTCCGTTAGTTAAGGATTGTTTTCCCTTTTCAAGAACACAGTTAGGATAGT
The DNA here is from genome assembly GCF_000147395.1 of Oryza glaberrima. Taxonomy (NCBI): domain Eukaryota; kingdom Viridiplantae; phylum Streptophyta; class Magnoliopsida; order Poales; family Poaceae; genus Oryza; species Oryza glaberrima. Next base: position 2,078,123 of record NC_068336.1, on the reverse strand, counting down.
CAAGCCTGGAAGGAAAAGTCCACTTTGACGAGTGAGCCTAATAAGCAGCTAACGCCCTGCGCCTGGCTATGGATGATCGAGCCTATGCGAGCACGAGAATCGCGAGTGGAAAGTGTAACACCCTGAAAATTCGACCGACAAAAAAACAAAACTCTAAAAATGTGGATTTTCAAAAACTTTTTAAATTAATTGCATCATGCCGATCTTATTCGCCTATTTTATTTGGATTTAATTTCGAAGTTCATTAATCGTGAGTAAAGAATAGTTAAGTAGGAATAAACCCTAAAAAAACAAATTGGTAAAATAAATATAATTTAAAATAAAGATTAGGTGTGGGTAAAAATAAATAAAATATTATTGCGACCATATTTGGATCAATTAAATTTAAATACGATGGAATAAGAATTAACCCTAATTAAAACTCAAATAAATTAAATAAAAATAAAATATGAGTAATATTAATCTAGGGTGAATTCATTAGTTAAAATAACACAAATATTGATTAAACTTCATATATGTAAAATTAGGAATTGTGGAATCAAATTTATATGGAAAATACACTAAAATCGGGATAAATAGGAAAAGTAACTGTTCATTGCCTCATAGGTGTTCGATTTCGGTCCCTAGCCCTAGACCCTTCTCTGCCACGCGCCCGGCCACGCCCCGAGCCCCGCGCCGCCGCTTGCCGCCGCGCCGACGTCGCCATTGCCGCCCGTCGCGTCGCCTTGCGCCACGCACCGCCGCTACCGCCGTGCCGACGCGCGTCGCTCGCCGCCATCCTGTCGGGCCGTCCCATCGCGCCGCGCGCCATCCCGTCGCCACTGCCAAGCCGCCGCCGTCGTCGCCTCGCGCCCCGTGCCGCGCCGCTTCCCCGAGCCCCGTGCCGCCGCTGCTACCGCGCCGCACCGCCTGTTCCATCGCCGCGCGCCGTCGCCGTTCGGCCGTCGCGTCGCCGCTGCCGCGCCATCGCCATCGCGCGTCGCATCACCTGCCGCGCGCGCCCCCGAGCCACGTGCCGCCGCTGCTGCCGCGCCACTGCCGCTCCTCGCGCCCCGCGCCTGCCGTGCCGCGTCAAGCCCCGCGCCGCGCCAACCCGCCGACGCCATGAGGCCGCCGCCCCTCTCCTCCTCCCCTCTCTACAAATACCCCCCCTCTCTCCATTCTCCCCCACCCCATCTCACCCTTCCTCCCTCTCCCCTCTCCACTGCGCCGCCGTTCCCGTGCCGCCACGCCGTCACCTTCGAAGCCGCCGCGCCGTCGCCCCGGAGCCGCCGCGCCGTGCGTCGCCGCCGTGCGCCGTCGCCGCCACCGCCATCGGTAAGCCGCCGCCTCCTCCCCTTGCTCGGTCGTCGTCGCCGCCCCGGGTAGCAGGAGCAGAGAGAGAGAGAGAGGGAGAAACCGAGGGAGAGAAAGAAGAAGGAAGGAGGAGAGAAACCGGGAGGGAGAGGGAGAAGGAAAAAGAAAAGAAAAGGGAGAGAGAGAAGGAAAAAGAAAAGAAAAGAAAGAGAGAAAAAAAAAAAGAAAAAGAAAGGAAGGAAAAAGAAAAAGAAGGGAAGAAAAAGAAAAGGGAAATAGATAGGAAATTACAGGGAGATTAGGGAAGTTTAGAAAATTTAAAATAATTAGCATTTAGTTATAGACTAGTTATAGACGTAGAATTCGAAATTTAATATAAATTATGGATTATTCTTGGTAATTTCTACAAAAAATCAATTCGCGGTAGTAGTTTAAATGTAATTAAGAACTAAACGATTAGATGAATTCTTATAGACTATTATAGATTATTTTGGGTAATCTCTATAAGTAATTGATTAACGGTAGAAATTCGGATTTAATCACTAGGAATTTTAGACGTATATTATATTTAGTCGTTTAGTCCTAGACTAAAATTAAATCGTATAATATTATAAGATAATTTTAGGATTCCGTCCGATATTTAGCTTGCGATAGAAATTTCCAACCTATTATATGGATATAATGCTCGGGTAGATTAAATTAAAAACTTATGATAACAAAATATTTATACCCGCAAAATAGTTTAGGATATAAAAATCGAAATTGGGTTTGCCCTAGTTCGCGAATAGTAAAGTTAATATAAAAGAATCGACTTACGCGTTCGACTTCCATTTGGATTTATTTGGATTTTTATTTGAATTCTAACCGAATTCAAATCAATTTTCGCACGTAACTATAGAGTCCGAGGGAGTTGCGGATCCAAGTGAAGGCCAAGACCCGTAAAACTTTGAGCAAGGCAAGTCATCACTATTCCTTGAACATGTTGATCCCAATTGCGAAATTGTTTGGTTTACAAATAAAATTGCATGCAATGATGAACATCCTACTTGTGATTATGCCATGCCTTGATTGTTGTTTGCCCCTTATTCCTTCGTAACCATGTTTACGTATGAGTCCCTAGTCAATTATGACAATTGCTTAGAAATGCTATTCTAGAATCATGCATACTCATATTTATCAAATGCTATATGCTTGGGCAATTACCTTTGGGAAGGTAATTGAGATGTGGCATGTGGAGACATGAGCGCCACATTGCCATGATGTTGATGACATGATTTGTGAAAGGAGAAATAAAATTAAACAATTGTTTTCGACTGGGGCGGACGGAGGATTTGGGTGATATCTGGAAAAGGCTAGTACCGTCCCCGGTCAATTAAGGACCGAGCCATGAAGTTAAGCATGAAACGACCCCCGTACAACCGTACTTCTCGTATGGGTATAGACCTAGCGGATTAGATAGCCGAGCGGAGGCAGTATCCCTGCATAGATGGTTCACCCCTGAGTGAGGCAGGTGCGCTACGGTGGGACAGCCGTTGAGGTAGGGCCGAGAGGCGTGCCCTACATCGGTATCGCCATTGGTAGGACTGCCATGAGTGTGTGAGAGAGAGAACTTAACTTGAACCATAATTTAATATGTGTGTGAGACTTCTCTTTCCCGGGAGCGCCAGAACTCCTATCACTGCTAGAAACATGGACGCCTAGAGTGCATGAGGATTTAAGTTCATGGAGCGGGTACTGCCAATGCGAGGTTATCGAAAAGCTTTGCCGTGACGCGTCTCATGTGTTGGGACGAGGCTCATGTGTTGGGTAGTCGCGGAGTACGGGTAAAGTGTACATCCACTGCAGTGTGAGTAAACCAAATCTATTCGAATAGCCGTGCTCGCGGTTATTGAGCACCGGGACATGTATTACACTTGGCTAGACTCTAAATTCTTTAACTTGTGTGGGATGGGATATTGCATGATGATTTTTATGCTGATGGAGTCACTTCCTGAGAGGCGGGAATGTGGGCGTCCCCAGAAAACCATGACGACTCAATGGCGGGAAGCTATCCTTGGGAACACAATGGATAGTGGACAGAATCGTCGTTGTTTAAATATAAATACTGGTACTAAAATTTGATCAGTCAATGCTAGGCCTTAGGCTTGTGAAAAGAATTACAAAACTTGCCTTGTGCAAAAGAACCATAGCCATTCTTTGAATTCCCCTGTCATGTGCATTATTGTTGTGGTGGCTTGCTGAGTACGGTTGGTACTCACCCTTGCAAATATAAAATTAATCAGAAGCGGGAGATAAAGCTTCGGAGGATCTCTATGCCTACTACCAGGAGGGAGATGAAGACGATGGCGCTCAGTAGGTCTTAGTTACGGTCGTTGCCTGTGGCAATGGCGTGCCGCTGCCTTAACTCCGCTGCCTTACCTACTTCTGTTTTTGGAATGTATTCTGGACCGCTTGGTCCGATGATTTAAGACTGTGCTTGCGGGCTTATGATGTAATGATTCGTACTGGACTCTCGTGTATGTGCACTTGATATTTCAGCCATGAGTTCGTGTGTACCAGACTACTTGATCCAGGGAAATGGTACTGTTTACACGATTGATTCCTATTATAAAAACGGGGGTCAACAGAAAGCAACGAGAAAGCATGGCTAGATCGCGCGAATTTGACCCACCAAGAATTGTAGCCCATGTTCATGGATCTAGGGGTCTGTTTAGATTGTAGCCAAAATAAACCATATTAAGTTTCGGCAATGCCAAAATTTTAGGAAGATGATAATATTGTCAAAATTTTGGTAGGATTTCTTATGTATTTACCAAATTTGACAACAAACTAAACGTAGACTTTTTTTGACAACTTAAAAAAATGGTTTGGTTGAAAATAGCATCAAAGTAACATGCCATAAGACAAGCAACCTATAGGTGCATGTGCATCCCATAGACTTGTATTAGGCTTGTTTGAGTTTAAGTCCACTCGATTTAATTGAGCTTTTAAGAAAATAACAAAGAAAAAAAGTAAAAACAATTTATAACATGAAACGCAAGTACTATTATACATGGAATTCAGCCTATCAAGGGCCATAACAAGAAGCAAAAGGAATAAGTTCACTTTAGGTCCCTCTATTTGTCGGTCGGTCAGATTTTCGTTCCTTAACCGCAAAACCGGGTACGACCCGTCCCCCAACTTATGAAACCGAGCAAACGAGCTCCCTCAGCGGTATGGAGGGCGGTTTTTGGCCGATGTGGCATCTACGTGGCACCTACATGGCTCCTTTGACTATGTCTTCGTCCCATGTGGCAATGACGTGGTGCTTATGTGGCAATTTCATCCCGGAAAAATAATAAAAATTGTGGGACCCATATGTCAGCTACAAAAAAATAATAAAAAAAGGTGGGGCCCATGTGGTCCCACATATCAGCCTCCCTCTTCTCTCTATCCCCCCCTCTCTCCCCCCCCCCACACTATGGAGAGAAGGCGAGCAGCGGCGCCGAGGGGCGACGGACGGAGCAGCGACGGAGCGAAGCAGCACGGCAGCCGGTGGTAGATGGAGCGGCGGGCGGCGGTGGACGGTGAGCGGCTGGCGGCGGGCGGTGGGAGGAAGCGGAGCCAAGCGGCGGCGGGGCGAAATTGAGCGGCAGCGGGCGGTGGGCGGAGAGGCCCGTGAGCCGCCGCTCCTCTTCCACCCTCCCGCCGGCCGCCCTCTCCACCGGCGCGGCGCGCGCCGCCGCTCCTCTCCCTCCCACCCGTCGACTGGTGTGCGCCGCCAACCCTCTCCCGCCGGCAGTCGCGCACTGCTCCCTCCCCCCACGGTCCCCGCGCGCCGCCGCTTTTCTCTCGCCCTCCTGCCGGCCGCCGACCCAAGCGCACTGCCGCTCCTCTCGTGTCGGAGGTGCGCGCGACGTCCTTGGCGAGGTCGCCGCCGCTCCGCTCGCCCCTCCGCTCTGCCCGTGGCCTGCCGCTGCCGCCGTTCCGCGCAAGGACGAGGGAGAGCCGAGAGGAAGAAGAGGAAGAGCCAAGAGTAGAGAGGGAGAGGGGAGGGGAGCCGGCGTTGTCAGCGTCGCTCCGCCCACCGCCCGCCACTCCTCCGCCCGCCGCCGCTCCCGCCGCCCACCACCCGCCGCCGCTTCCACCGCCCACCGCCCGCCACCCGCCATCGCTCCACCCACCGCCCGCAATCGCTCCGTCCACCGCCCGCCGTCGCTGCGCCCTTGTCGCTCTGCCCACCACCCGCTGCTGCTCCATTTCACGCCGCTGCTGCTCCGCTTCCTCCCGCCGCCCGCCGTCGCTCCGTCCACCGCCCACTGCCGCGCCGCTTCGCTCCGTCGCCGCTCCGTCCGTTACCCACTAGGCGCCGCCGCTCGCCCTTCTCTCCTGGCAATGTAGGGGATAGAGAGAAGAGGGAGGCTGACATGTGGGACCACACGGGCCCCACTTTTTTTATTAATTTTTTGTGTAGCTGACATATGGGTCCCATTATTTTTATTATTTTTTTGAGATAAAATTGCCACGTAATCGCTACGTCATTGCCACGTGGGACGGAGACCTAGTCAAAGGCTCCATGTAGACGCCACGTCAACCAAAACCGCCCTCCATACTGCCGAGGGATCTTGTTTGCCCAATTTTCGTAAGTTGGGGGACGGGTCGTACCCGGTTTTGCGGTTAAGGGACGAAAATCAGACTGACCGACAAATAGAGGGACCTAAAGTGAACTTATTCCAGACGCAAAATTGTCGGTGCTGGCCCATGAAACTAAAACCAGCTCTTGGGCCAAACCAGGCCAGGCCGATTGTCCCTCACGCCAAACCATCACGTGTGCGCTTCGACCTTCCTCCCTCGCGATGGGACCCACCAAGTTCGGCACCGCCCCATTCCCTCTCCGCGTCGGCGTCCCGTCTGTTCGCTACGCACGCACTCACTCACTCCCCAAATTCCCCACCACATTCCCCTGCGATTCCCTCCACTCCCCACTCGGCAGCTCGCCATTCCACCACCACCGCGCCGCCGCGGCGCATCGGGCCATGGCGCCCGCCGCCGCCGCCGCGTGCGCCGCCTCCGTCCGCGCCGACCCGCCGGGCATCCTCGACTACGGCGCCATCCACGCCTGCCTCCTGGGCGGGGACCGCCGCGCCTCCCTCCCGGCGCTCGCGCTCCTCCTCCTCCTCCACTTCCGCGTCCTCGCCGCCGCCGCGGGGACCCACTTCTCCCCCGCGGTCTCCCGCCTCGCGGCCCGCCTCCGCCTCTCCCCGTCCATGGCCGCCGTCACGCTCCTCGCGCTCGGCAACGGCGCCCCCGATGCGTTCGCCTCCGCCGCCGCGCTCGGCGGGGCCGGCGGGATGCGGCGTGCGGGGCTCGCCGCGATCCTCTCCGCCGGAGCCTTCGTCTCCGCGTTCGTCGTCGGGGCCGTCGCGCTCATCGCCGCGCCGTTCGCTGTCCCGCCCGCGTCGTTCGCCCGCGACGTCTTCTTCTACCTCCTCGCCGCCTCCGGCCTCTTCTACATCTACCTTAGCGCCGAGATATACCTCTGGCAGGCCATCGGGCTCGTGCTCTTCTACGTCTTCTTCGTGGGCTTAGTGGTATACATGGATTTGGATGCTGAGGGGAAGGCGGTGAGCACCACCGAGCTGGAGGTGGTGAATGGCATTGGTCGCGTGGTGATGGACTTGCCGGTAACAATGGAGGATCGCAAGCAACAACACCCTACTTTGTGCACGATGTTCAGTAAGGTAATGCTCCAATGAGTGGCTCCCGTTAGTTTGTTTTGTCTCCACTGTGGTTAATATAGTATTGAGTAGTCAGGGACAAGTATTCTAATATAAATAGTTTCTTTGGTATTCATTTGAAGATGGTCGTAAACCGTCAATTTGTTTATGTGCAACTGACAACTGTGCAAGATAGTTGACTTACCCTTCTAGTTTGAACTCACTGACTGTATTGTACTCATTTAGGGTAAGCTTTAGTTTAATGGTCCAACTTGTTTGTTATGCTTTTCTATGGTTCAATTTGTACAAACGATTCTAGTATAGATAGTTACTTTCGAAGTGCACTTGACTTGAAAATACAGTACTAATGTGAACAGTGCTATAAGCTGCTGATTGGTTTATGTTCAAGAGTGTTAACTTCACCCTGGTAGTTTGCAATTACTGGCTGCAATCAACAGCGAGAAACAGATTACTTTATGGCTAGTAGAAACTTTAGTAGTGAGCCAATGTTCCCCTGAAAAAATAGTTGTTTTATACAATACCCATACAATTGTAGATATTAAGTAGAAACAAACATTAAATACTTTGATAACTCAGTAGTACACTTTGACAGAAAGGTAACTGGTAACAATGCTGCAATTCATGGTGTGTTTGTGTACTTTGATAATTTTAAGTAGATTTTTTCATGATGCAACCTATTCTGATTTACTATATGCACAGGATAATGTACTTTTAACATAGATACAATTACTCAGCACACTGAGTGCTAATGTACATTTGATATAAATAGGATTACTCAGTGTACTGAATAATGTATCATGCTAAACAAGCTAAGTCCTTTTAGCTGCACCAACATCATGCCTTGCTGGGATCAATTCGCTATGAGTTTATTTATCTGTATGTGATTAGGCAGCTTATGATAAATATTCCCATTTATAGTAATGGTTGAAGTTAGTAATGTCAGCTTTGCTACTATGACAAGAATGCATCGACTACTGTATTGAATATATACAATTGCTTAATGATCAAAAGATTTTTAAATTTAACAGACTTGCTGATTGTTTAACTTTGTTTTTATGAGGAAATCGATGGCATGTTCTGGCAAATCCTAAGTTCTCATTTCCAATTTTTTGTGACATTTAGCTCCTTGTTTCTTATTAGACTTTGCTAAAACATGAATATTTTCCTCTCGGCATCTGCATTTTCATGACACTGATTGTCATCTACCCCTGGCAGGTGACAAAAGTTTGGGAGTGGCCTGTAGCATTTCTTCTTAAGCTCACAATACCATCAACGCTTCCTACTGAATGGAACAAATTTTATGTTTGTGCAAACATCTGTCTATGTCCTCTCCTACTCCTGTATTCTTTCAGTTCATTCATTCCATTTGATAGCCGAATAGTATTTCTTCTCCCTCAAAGTCGTTTCCCCCTCTGGTCCGTGGTGCTTTTCGTGAGCATTTCTTTAGCCCTGTCCCACTTCATTTTTGAGAAAGAAGCCCCAATAACTGAAAACATTGCAAGCACCACAATTTCCTTTGTAATGAGTGTCTTCTGGATCTCAACCATGGCTGGAGAGCTCCTGAACTGCCTTGCAGCAATCGGAGTCATTATGGATTTCCCTCCAGCTATACTTGGCATGACGGTCTTGGCTTGGGGGAATTCGGTGGGTGACCTCGTTGCTGATGTAGCTTTGGCAAAGTCTGGCCAGCCGACAATAGCCATTGCTGGCTGCTTTGCTGGTCCAATGTTCAATATGCTGGTTGGACTGGGAACTGCACTTGTAATACAAACAGCCAGGGTGTACCCCAAAGCTTATGTACTCGAATTCCATGTTGGAATTGTTGTTGCATTTGTATTTCTTCTTTTGAGCCTGATGGGCACCCTGTTGATGGTCACCTGGACTAGGTTTCGGGTTCCCAGGTTTTGGGGTTACTGCCTTATGGGGCTTTACATCTTGTTTACAGTAGTGAGTATAGCTATAGCGAGCTCTTCTGGATGATACATATTTTTATACATAAATAGCAGCTAGTCGTTTGCAGTATGTATAAGTGTTTGCAATTTTTCCAGTTGCTGCAGAGCAATGGTTCATTTCGATGGGGATGGTTCACGAGGTGCAAGATGCCTCCAGGCTGCAATACAACTTCTTATCTTGGCAGCTGATGCATACAGCCCTTCACACTGAATTGGCTTGTACTGGTCTGGCATGTTCCTGTGGATTCTTCTGTACCTTCATTTTACGAGTTCATGAGTTCAGGCCAGAGGGGAGATCTTGCTGGCGATGTGCATCAGTGCATGCACTGTCTACTCGGTTCTTTTGGTTGAATCACTGCATGTGCGGATGTGCCGCAGCGTACACAAGATATCACTGGATCTCTTTCCTGTGGCCATGTTTTATTTTTCTCGAGCGGTTAGCCTGCCGTCGACGTTTTATATAAAGAAAAAGAAAAAGGACCTCATTTTTAAAAGGAAAATGGGATTATGGCAGAGAAGTAACTCAAAGAAGAGGACCCTGCAACCCCCGAAGGAGACCTCCAGCGATAGAGTCGTAGAGGCATATGCATTCGCTCCGCTCTCTTGCACGCGTCACTTCTCTTCTCCATATCTATCCATCGACCATCGCAGGCTACTTCCCGGTACAGTTCCCCTCTCCTGATCTCCTCTAGCTCATGCCATAGTCGCCACTCGCCACTGCTGCAATGGCTACTGAAAAACTACCAATGCCACAGGCCAAAAACCAAAAAGTATAGCACAGGTACACTCGAAGGATCGACTCGAGGTGAGGAAGTTACCGATGCAACGGACCAAAAGCCAAAATCTAACCCCGCTCGCACCAGCTATGCACCCTTCGTTTCTATACGCTCGACGGACTCGACGCCCGGGACCCGGCCGAGAACGGGCGAACAACGATCGGATTCAGGATGTCTCGGGGGGTCGGAGAGAATTAGGGCTGGTTTGGTTTATGGCCTAAATTGGCCTTACCAATTTTTGTCAATGTCAAATTTTGGTAACTTTTGGCATGGCTAATTTTGGTAAAGGTAAAATTGTGTTTGGATTGAAGCCAAAATAGCCTAAATTAACCGTTGAAATGGCCTATTTTCTTAATCATGCCAAAATTTGGCTCCAAACCAAATAGACAATAAACACTATTGAAATTGCCAAATATTGGTAAGGCCAATATAGGCCTCAAACCAAACCAACCCTTAAACTCCGCCTCTCCATCTAACCCATATAAGGGCAGGCCTACTTCACGTGGAGCAACCTGCATACGCGTGGGCCGGCCTTACTAGTTACTAGTCCAAGGCTTAATTCGGAGAGCGCTACGTGTCGGACGTATGGCGCGAGACGAAAAATCGGACGTCTCGCGCGACCATCCGATCGATGCACAAGTGCGCTAGCCATCCATCATGCATGTATCAAGCCATCCATCATGCATGTATCAAACAAATTTTATACTTTTTTTCTCTTAAAATATTTATCCAAATCATAATCCAATTGCACTATTAAATCCGTTGCAATTAAATCTTTAAAACAAGACTACATATGAATATAATCCGATGAAAATAATTAGCTTATTATTGAATTATTTTTAAATGTTGCACGCTGTTGCGCTGAGTATATCGTAATTGTTTCACTAAGTAGATCGAAAATGTTTTATCGGACGTTGTTTCACCTTATATGAAAATAATGTTTTAGCGAATAGCGAAAGGATGTTTCAATTCACTGCAACATTTGATCTATACGTAGTGAAACATCATGAGTACATTAGGTGAAACATTTTTAAATTAAAAAAAAATCGGACGGTCAAATGTTGCAGTTGACCAACAAGTGAAACATTATATTATATATAAGTGAAACATTATATCATATATATGGTGAAAAAAAATAGCAACTGGAACATTTAAATATTTTATGAAACATGATGAAAATGCACGTTGAAACATGTCGCTGTCACACATGAAACAACAAGTATTAACGGATTGAAACACATGTTTTTCTTTTATCAAAATATAATCAAGCGATATCTTATTGTAAATATTTAATTACAACGAATACAATGGTGTGATCGGATTATAGATTGAATAGGTAATTTAAGAGAAAAATCATTTTGAAGCTTGCTAAAATACATGCATGTATGCATGCATGAGGTGGAGAGAGAGAGTAGTAGTAGATAGTTTCAGGAATTTTGTGAAACACACTTAAGACACATATTGAAACATATCACTATTACGTATGAAACATTTTGTTTTAACGGTTTGAAACGTATGTTTTTGTTTTGACATAATATAATCATGTGATATCTTGTTGTAAAGATTTAATTGCAACGAATACAACGGTGTGATCGGTTCGTAAATTGGATAAGTAATTTAGGAGAAAAAATATTTGAAGAGAGGAGGAAAGAATGAAAAGAAACAACTAGGTATGTGCATGTCTGTTACATTACGACAAGGGTTCGTCTAATCCAACAGGGTGCTGATTTGCAGCATTTTTCTGACGTCAACAGAGAGAAAGGAGATATTAACGAGTAAGGATTGAGCTGGCCGTAGATGTCTGACGTTTTTCATCTGATCGGACGTTCGAAGAGAAGCATTTTCGGTTTAATTCACGATGGTTCATGGGGGTTCGGAGAATTAAACTCCGACCCCGCTGCAGCCTGCACAAAACGTCCCAAAAGCCTCTCACAGAAGAGGCAGAAGCATCCATTGTACACTTTCATTGCCACTACCAGACTATCTCTCACCTTTTTTTTATAAAAGGATTTTCATTAAAACCCAGCCTATACATCACATTAGATGTACACAACCAAAATTCAGAACAAAGCATTGAGGCTCACTCCCATTACATGAGACCAAACACACACGTACTAAAACAGCTTAGAGAGTCAATAAACCCCTGATACAAGAGCTAAGCTCCCCAACACATACAATCATTACTCAAAAGAGGAGTCTAATCACAACACCACTAGGCTTCGATCCTCATTCTGAAGTTCCATCCATACATGGAGAAGAACTCAAGGACTGTTAGTTCCAACCTCTTGCAATATTCGTTTACCATGTTGCTATCATCTTCCTTAAGAAGCACAAATCAAAGCCTTGCCCAATATGAGCATCTGAAAATCACCTCTCAGCCTCACGCCGCCGCAAAGACGTATGCATCTACCGTCTACTTTCTCTATCTTAAAAAAAAATCAACTTCTAAATACGTTGGATATCATCGGATGTTGTTGATTTTTTTTTATGTTACCAATGCATTCTAGTAAAAAAAAAATGGAATGGCCAAAACCAACATCTACCCACCAGCGATGCAGCCATCGATCTCTGGCTGCCATCGAGGAGTATACTGTATACTCGATACTCGAGAGACTCTGCCAGCTGCCATGATGTGCGTGTGCTGTGCCCGGACGTGGCTGCACATAAACAGCTTCCAGTCCAGATCGTCCTGGGAGGTCCGAGAATTGAACTCCGAACCCCCGCTCGGCCCATCCATGGGCCTTCCTAACATAATACGCCTGGGCCTACAAGCCAAAGGCCCAACTCGCATCCCACGCCCCCATGGCCCACAAACCACCACAAAGAAAAGATCGGCCGCATCGGGCCATCGCCGCATCGATCGCCTTCCGCGCCGCCACGCCGCAGCGGCGGACTGACGACGCCGTCCGCCGCGCTCCGGCGTCCCGCTCGCCGCCGGCCTTCTACCATGACGATCCGCAGGTACACGGCGCCCGCTGACCCTAGCCCGCACTAGCAGCCACAAGCGGAGACAGCTCTGCCGCACTCACACGGTCCTGAAATCCTGATGAGACCTTGTATGATGAACTTTTTTTTTTAGCCCTAGATATGCAGCGTGCCTGGAGGTGTAGATCACACGCAACGCAAGTCCCAACGGCTAGGCTCGATGATGAGATGCTTCTGTTTCTTTCCCGATTCACAGGTTAAACTCTCTTCATTCCTCTTATTGTTTTTTTTAAAAAATTTTTAATTCAAATCATCAGGGCACCCTGTAACTACGCGTTGATCAAACATTGATTTGACTCCAGCCATGAAGATGAAATCCCCCTTCATCAGATTCAGAATCTATCAACTTTACCTCGCGATTAGCCGATTACTACTGCAATCCTGGTACGTGGAGTTTCACCTTTATGCCTACTTTAATTGTTCAATCAAGCAGGATAGTTGAGGTAGACACACTCACACTGACATCATCCTGCACCTACATGCATGGGTTCCTGATATTTCTGCCTAGAATTCTAGCAGCATAACTTTCTCTACTCCCAGTTGAAGCTGGTCTTGTCCCACCATATGTGTGTGTGCGTTTCTGCGAAGCAAAAACGAATCTAAACAACTGGTTTGGTATGGTGGTATCCAATTAGAAATGCTCTGAAGAAATGAACCAGCTGAAACCTTGTCTGGTTTGGGAGACTTTGGTTTCGAAACTGTGGGCACAAACCATTCCTGAACTGTTCCTTCGAGATGCTTCCAATTCGTATTAAGAACGAAACCAAAGATTCACATTAACATGAATTGGTATAATTATATGCCCAAAGCAATACTGCAACTTGGATTATTTGATGAATTGACACGCTGAAAAGTGTACTAGATTCATTGGCACCGTGTGGGTTGGCAAATTACAAAGCCAAGATTCTTTGCTTGCTTGCTTGCTTTTCTAGTAGTAATTCTTTGTGCTTCCCCTGATCCAGGCAATCGCTTTCGAGGCGATGGCCATTGAAATAATGTAGTGCAGTAACTTTAGGTCTGCCTCTTGCCAACTTGCAGCTGCTATGTTTGCATAATTTTAGCTTAGATAAACTGATGTTGTATTAATTAGTTGTAGGATAATTTCAGTGGCTGTCATTCTCATGAAAGGGAAAGGGTGAAAACAATAATGTTTGATTCCTTTTCACAAATTACTACTAGTAGTACTAGCATAACATATTTAGAAGAAAAAATATACAGAAAAGGATGTGATAAACACAAGGTCTGATAAAAAATATCCTAGAGGAGAAGAACAGCAGACTTGTGCTGACCATGTTGGAGATGCAAAGGCCAGCCACTTTTAATCAGAATTTTAACTAAAGTTGACAAGTCCCCATTTGATCCCTTTACAATGTATCCATACCACAAATTAAACTCTTGGAACACAATTTGGAAGAACTAAAGAAGAATCCCATTAGCACTGAATCACATGGCTAGATTCTCTCTGCAGTCCACAGGTCGTGCAGAAAAATCAGCAAATCCGTGGGTCTTAAGTCTTATCTAATCCTGTGGGCGCCCATTGGTTTTGCAACAATTAAACAAGGATACTTTGGTCAGTACTTCACTACTCGGAACGGATTCAACTAAGCCACACACAACTATATATAAAAAAAAAGATCAAAACAAAAAGTAAGGGTTTGCAACAAGACCGAAGAGATAAATAGAATGCAAAAGAATGACTTATTTTTTCATATTTTACAGATGAACCTTATCCGGGACCATGATAATTAAGCCGTTCCATTCAATTCAAAGATGAGGTTGAAGTTGCAGCCACCCAGCTTGCTACTGCAGAAGCTGACTGCACAACTAATGTGCATTTACATAGACTAACACTGACTCACTGAGACGCTGTTTAGATGCGACTAAAACTTTTAAGCCCCTATCATATCGGATATTTGTCACTAATTATAAATATTAAACGTAGACTATTAATAAAACCCATAAATAATCTTGGACTAATTCACGAGACGAATCTATTGAGCCTAATTAATCCATGATTAGCCTTTATAATGCTACAGTAAACATTCTCTAATTATATATTAATTAGGCTTAAAAAATTTGTCTCGCAAATTAGCTTTCATTTATGTAATTAGTTTTATAAGTAGTCTATATTTAATACTCTAAATTAGTGTCTAAATACAGAGACTAAAGTTAAATCCCTGGATCCAAACACCACCTCAGTCTTATTTCCATAATATCGATTTGACAATAAATTGCGTACAACTTTTTATCTTTCTTCTTACTTTTCTTTTTTGTTTTTGTTTTCCTTTAAGACGACATTGTTAATTGGCATAATTGCACAACAAGGTTTTGCCCTGCTGAGCAATCAATGTCAGAGTTTTAGCTGTGCCACAGCCCCACAAGGCTCATTTTTGTATATGAGGGTTTTTTATGTCTCTAAAAAGTTTTTTTTAAAAAAATCAGCCTATATGAAAGGACTGATTTAGTATAAATGTGAGTTTCATTTTATTTTCTTGTATTTGTGTAAAACAAACTGAAACGTCAAATGGTTTTAGCAAAACAATTTGTCAAATGCTTCATCGTTCTCCTCCTATTGTGTCACCATGTCAAGCTCTTCGCAAAAATGTTAGCCACTTGTGTTCGTTTTGTTTTCCTTTCCATTTTGTATTGCAAGGACAGTGACTTGCCAATGATTCCTTACTCCTTGGACTCTAGGATATTCTTCTTTTTTAGCAATGAGCATATGGTGTATTGTGTACTACGTAGGGTGTCACACGATATAGCAAACTGGGTTTTCTTTTATTCTTTTACTTGTTTATACATGGGACTATCAACATATGTCATGGCTTGCGTAAGTTCGATATTTTAATGCACATAATTCGAATTAGACTATTAACTTGAGTCCAAAATAATGGAGTGTTGCTTTTGTGCATACAGACAAATAAACTGAATAAAATACAAACGTAGCATGTCCGGTGGAAAGTTCTAAAACTTCTATTATCTTTATGTTCTTTTTATATTTGGATTGGATATTCAAAATGGTTTAATGAAAGGTGTAACATAGTATGTAGGTTAATCAATAATGTACCTAAAATGAAAATTAGTTCAACTTAGCTACTCTCTCCATTCCCAAATATAAACATTTTTGATATTTAAATTTTGTACACGCTCGAGGAATGGTAATTTTTGGTAACGAAGAACAAGCACTATACAATGCAGATCAGTTTGGCAACAAGAAGACTGCATACATTATTTTCCCGAAGAATTATGTACGGTTAAAAGACATGAATATTAAGAAATGACCTAATATCAAATAATTAGATGAAGTTATGCTTTGAACCCAGATTATCTAGCTCACTATCTTGTGTAGCTAGCCAGAAAACCCCTAGGCGTTTCTCGAATTATGTTTGGTTAAGAAATTCATTGGGCTAAGACTGAAAAAAAAAAGCTTACATTAATTAATAAGACCTCTAAATCTATCTACACCTATATTAATTAGACACTCTGAAAGAGCTTATGTGTTAACCAGAAAGAATTAATTGTTGATTAGGTGGATCGTGCTATCACAACCTAGATAATCTGTGTAATGCATGGGCTGGTGACTCTATGAAATTAAGTCCTAAATTCAACAAAATTGGCTCAGCTCAGAGCAGATACTCGACTTTTCTCGTCCGCTCAGAGGAAAATATTATTCTCTGAAGACGTAATTAACGATGAGTCGATGACTCATCCCTTTGTCATCCAATTAATCATCTAACTGAGTTAATTGATTATCCACTTGTTTTCTTCTCTAACGTACCAAAGCGACATGTATGGTGCTGGATTCTTGATTC
Source organism: Oryza glaberrima (assembly GCF_000147395.1). Lineage (NCBI taxonomy): Eukaryota > Viridiplantae > Streptophyta > Magnoliopsida > Poales > Poaceae > Oryza > Oryza glaberrima. The sequence continues at coordinate 2,061,585 of NC_068336.1, read as the reverse complement.
CCTGAGTGACCAAAAAAATATCATTTCGTTTCTTGCAAATTCTTTTTGTGCATAATTGAGCGTACCCGACGGGAATGGGGAATTAGATGTTTTAGTGCAAGTCAATTTTAAGACAGATCATTACGAACTAAAGGGATGTTTAATGGTGTGGACGAATTTGGGGTGCTACGTCAGTCGTTTTCTCTACAACACTACAACAGTGTCGTAGTTCATGCTGTCCACTTATCAGCTTGTGGAGGTGGATTCTCCTCCGCTTATTTTGCGATTGCTCAATCAGCAGATCTGGTGATGAGATGCTGCATAGATTATTGGGGAATTTGCAAATTTTTTGATCTTTTTTTTTATTTTACAAGAATGCTATTCGAATGACAATTCCGGTCATAATTTCCTAATGACGATTCAAATCGTGGTAAATTTGCTGTTGCCCCTAGATTATTTGAATCATTTTTGCAGTTTGAGTGAGGAATAATTTTCGGTTCGTGGAAGGTAGAGGTATACTTTGGCATTAATAGGGAGGAATTTAACTATTTACCACTTTTAGGTTTGTTATTTATCCAAATGCCCCTCTTAGGTTTGCGCTTAATTATTTGCTCCCGGAGAGAGATGATTTCTTAACTATTTGCCACTTTTGCCTACGTGACGTGCCCGTGTGGAAAGCATCGTAGACCCCACCCATCATCCCCTCACCTATCATTCTTCTCCACCTCCGGTCGTCGAGGTCTCCGCGCTAGCGAGCCCCACCCATGGCCACCACCTGGAGCACCCGGATTGGGGAGGCGCACTAGGAGAGGCCGTCGAGGTCGGGGAAGAAGGAGAGGGCGCGGGGGTCGGTGGTAGTCGTCGGCAGGATCAGATGCGGCGGGTGGAGGGTGAGCGGCGGCGATGGCGACGACGGCTCATCCTGATCCTCCCATCGCGAGGACGGGGATCGGATGCAGTGGGTGGAGGGCGAGCGGCGGCGGCGACAACGGCTCGTCCCGCTCCCCCCATCGCGGGGATGGGGATCGGATGCGGCGGGTGGAGGGCGAGCGGCAGTGGCGGCCACGAGGCGAGCGACGATGGAGAAGAAGAATAGGGGAGGGCTGACGAGTGGGGTCCACGCTGCTTTCCACGCGGGCACGCCATGTAGGCAACAGTGGCAAATAGTTAAGAAATCATCTCTCCAGTGGTAAATTATTAAGCGCAAGCTTAAAAGGAGCATTTAAATAAGTGGCAAACCTAAAAGTGGCAAATAGTTAAATTCCCCTTAACAGGAGGAATTATACTCTTTGAACTAAAAGATATACCTATATAAATATTATGTAGCGACACATATTTGATGACTGATATTGCATTAACAGATAGTTGGGGAGGGAAATGTTCTATCAGAAGATTTGGAAGTAAAGATAATATTCTTTATCATAATACACACAATTTTTACTAATAGGCAGGTACGTGCAAAATTTCCTGGTCTTGAAATAAGTACTGCATCATCAAGCGTGCCACGCAATATCTGCTCCGGTAGGCCAAAATGCCGGTGGCCGTTTCTGTGGCCGCATTAGATTCCCACATGGAAACAAAGCACACATCACAACAAGTGTCACTCACAAGAAATCGTGCAAGATGCATCCAATATATTCCATCACCATCCTCAGCTCATCTCCTTCGTCCTTGTTTGCTTCCCTCGCTTCACCTATCACCTTCTTCACCATGCTTCACCTAATCAAATTAGCAGCTACTGGCTTCAGAGTTTTTTTTTTCTTTGAACGAATTAGTCAATGTGATATGATTCTCTAGAAATATCTCGGTTCCGTTTCTTCCATTCTCGCATCCATTTTTTCCTGACGGCCCAATTGTTGATTGTCCAGATTAGTAACAGAGTTTAAAACTTTGTTTCAGAAAAAAAAATTCATTTTTATATTTTTCTTGCTAGGAAGAAAAGGTATTAAAGTTGTAACATCTCGTGTCCAACATTTGCACTCAATGACTCTTCATGGACTCTTTATGGCTGTGTTAACCTTTGGAGCAGAGGGTTAGGGAGTATTTTACCCAGAAACGTTGATGATTTAGTCTGGGTTCGGCAGCTGTGGATTAGAAGAAAAACTCTTTCGTTGTGCGCGTGCATGCTTCCCAAGCAGTTAAACGGTACGTTTTTCATAAAATATTTATATAGAAAAGTTATTTTAAATAATCATATTAATTTATTTTTTAAAAATTTAAAATAGTTAATACTCAATAATCATATAGTAATATTTACATTGTTTTGCGTATTCTTCTCGATCTTCTCCTCTCATCTTAAACACAACATATAGTCTATTGTTAACATTCTTTGTACCTTCTTTGATTATAAAATTTATTTGTAAGTATGCCGTATGTTTTGACGTTATGCATCTAACTATGGAGACGTCCAAAGTGTTCTCAGCGTAGTTCTACGATTTTGATATAATTGACTAATTAAAACTTACACTCCATTAAAAGTACAGACATAAGCTGGTGTTTTTGACACGCCCATGTGCACGAGACATTTTGTTTTAGTCAGGAGAAAAACAATTAAAGAAGATTAATCGGAGGTTAACACACAAGAAAACGTCAGTGCGGCCCCCACGTAAACAGAGCTCCATTGCTTGGGTTTGTGGCTATATAAAGCAGCTTCTCCTCCTCCATTTCTCCATCCATCCAGTGTGAGCTCCGTTTCTTGCTCCATTCATCTATCCATCCAAGGAGTGTGGAACGCCACACGTATTTTTTTTTATCTATGCTAATCTGATCATTAGCAGAGGAGAGTTTTAGCAGTAGGATTGGATTAAATTGGAGTAGTTTCATAGTTTGTGTGTAGTGATCTTAATTAGCTTTGATTAGACAGACAGTACAGTAGAGTAGAGGATGTTGGCTGTGTTCAGCGGCGCGGTGGTGGAGGTGCCGGCGGAGCTGGTGGCCGCCGGCAGCCGGACGCCGTCGCCGAAGACGCGGGCGTCGGAGCTGGTCGGCCGCTTCCTCACCGCCGCCGAGCCGGCCGTGTCCCTGCAGCTCGGCGACCTTGGCCACCTCGCCTACTCCCACGCCAACCAATCCCTCCTCCGCCCAAGGTATACTAGCTGCTGCTTCTACTCTGCTTCAGCTGAAATTGCTGAAAAAACATCTGCCGTTTTCTTTACCCTGAACTCCCCAAGTCCTGGATTTCACGAGATCTAGCTAAGAACAGAGCCAAGAATTGATTGCTCTCTGTGGCTAGATCAGTTAACTGTTCATCCTGAGAGGCTGAGACAGAGTCATTTACTCTGAATTTGTTCTTCAGTTAGTGTCTCGGTGAAGTCTCATGGTGATGAGATTTAATAGTTAGTCTCTGCAAGAAGACAATCTAAGTTGGTGGTTGAGATAAGCTTTTGCAAGTTGCAACAGGCTCACTGTTCTTGGCAACACTAGTCACTGCGTGGTGGGCGACAGCTTTTCAGCAAAGGGGAAAAAAATCTGAGGACATGTTGCTGAAATGATTTTTTGTGCCCACCTGAAATGGTTTGAGTGATGAGGTGGGCTCTCCTAGTACCATAGGTCATGTGGACATGTCTCACAACTCACAAGATCTGACAAAAAAAAAATTTCTCAGGTTTGGTAAAAACATATGCTTAAAATGAATTATCGATCTGAAAAACAAGTTTCATCTACAGTAACTTAAACTGTTATTTTACATAATAAACTGGTTTCTTCAATAACTTAAGCCTGGTTTTTTGGTTGTGGCTTGAGTCAATAATTGGAGAGGTACAAAGGCTTTTTGCTTTCGGAAGACAGAGTAATAGATACAACTCTCTAATCCATTTCTGTAGGTGAGGAGGCAAGGCTACCAAACCTCCTCCTTCATCTATAGTTTTTTGTTTTATCTATAGACCACACGACTGAGATCATCGGGATTTTACTGATAATTAGGTGATTAACTATGGCATACGTTTATTTATTTCAGAAGGTAGAAAGCTAATCGAACAAGAAAATGGACGAAAAGGAACTGTCAAAGAGGTGTAGTTTGCCATGCTGCTATGGTACCTAGATCTCTTTACGGTCAAATGATTGGTGCTTCCATAGGAAAAACAAGAGGAGAACAAGACAGGAAAGAAAGTTAAATCAATGTTTACATGAACATTGCCACATATATTTCGATGAAAGAAGGCCACCGCATCACCTTTTGTTATTTTGCATGTCCACATCAAGCCACCCTCCACAGATACAAAGGTTTCAATTGACTTCACAACAAACGGGCCTCATATTCTTCATCAGGCGGCTAATGATAGTTTAATGGACTAATTATAGTTTTAAGAAAATGGACAAACCTGTTTTGTCAAGCCCATTTCTTAATTATAAAAACTTAAAAAGGATAAACATGACAGTATTTGGCAAGCTACTAGGTTGCTTTAAAAAACCTCTTTGTTTATGCCTTTCCTTTAGTTGTTGTTGTGCCATTCACATGGCTTAGTTCATAGTAGGAGTGTAGGACACTTAGCACTTGGTGGCTACTGCTTACCAGAAGACTCTATCCGGTTTTGATACCCACAGATCTGAAAGAAAGGAAAGCTGAACAAGGGGCCCATGCTGTCAATTCAGCACTATGATTTGTGGGGCCTGATTACCCTTTTTTCATATCTTATCTAGTACTACTAGGCAGATTCACTGAAGAAGTATCATCCAAGGAATTCCACTCCTTTACTCCATTCATTATACCAGTACAAAATATATGCTTCCTTTTCAGCAAGTTTAGGTATCTAATTCTTGATGTTAGGTGCATCTTGCATTAAGTCATAGATGTTCCACCTAATTTTGCATTCTGCACTGAAGTACCATGTCCTTCAGGCATTCAAGAATGGCTGAACTGATAACACCAAACATACTAATTTTCTTAAATTTTGTTGTGGATGCCAGTTTTTTTTTATCATAGGGTTGGAAAGCATCTATAATTTTACAGCTGCTCACTGAGAACATACAACTGCATTTGTGCAGATCCTTTGCATCAAAAGATGACATTTTCTGCCTGTTTGAGGGAGTCCTGGACAATCTGGGCAGGCTGAGCCAGCAGTATGGCCTGTCCAAGGGCGCCAATGAGGTGCTCCTGGTTATCGAGGCGTACAAGACGCTGAGAGACAGAGCACCTTACCCTGCTAGCTTCATGCTCTCGCAGCTCACCGGCAGCTACGCCTTTGTGCTCTTCGACAAGTCCACCTCTTCTCTCCTTGTGGCTTCTGTGAGTTCTTCATCTCGAGGCAACCGACAGTTACATGCTGTTGCTCAAACACTTGCATTGACAGTGCTTGGTGATTTGGTTGGTTTAGCTTACTGATTATGACGTGATCTTGTGCTGGCAATTGTTGTCTCAGGATCCAGAGGGCAAGGTGCCTCTCTTCTGGGGGATAACTGCTGATGGATCTGTTGCCTTCTCTAACGACATTGACCTGCTTAAAGGATCATGTGGCAAGTCACTTGCACCTTTCCCACAAGGTAATGTTTGAATCATAGTCCTTTTATGTTGCCAATCATTGCAAATGACATTTAAAATGGGGCATTTAGTATAAAATTGTGGGTCAGTTGAATCTTCACTGCTCAAATATGTGCAAAGAGCCATTTTTGGTTATGCTCACTAATTACATGCATTCTGACTGCAGGTTGCTTCTATTCCAATGCTCTTGGAGGCTTGAAGTGCTATGAGAACCCAAAGAACAAGGTGACTGCTGTTCCTGCAAATGAAGAAGAGATCTGTGGTGCAACCTTCAAGGTAAAAAGGAAATTGATTTCTTGCCAAGAATATAATGTTGAGGGAAACTATTTTGATCCCTCGAGGGGATCCTAATTAACTTGACTCAATAAAACAGAACTCCTTTTTTCATCATTTGCATTTGATCTGAACTCATTCGACCTTTCTGGATGCATTGCTAGGTTGAGAGCGCCACTGCAATCCTCACAGCTCTGCACTAGGATGATGTTTCGGTGTCCGGTCGTTGTTGGGCAAGAAAACCTTTGTACATGGTGGTGGTGTAACATAGTTGCAACTGATCTGTATCATCTTTTCATAAAAGAGAAGTACTGCCTGCATGGCAAGTGCTTCAGTGTTCTGGGTGTGTAGTATGATCTCTGTACCTTTGTTGTTCAAGCAGGAATGAACTCCAGGCCGGCTGTGATCAGTTGAATGTAGTTTGTTGCAAATAACCTGTCCTTGTCAGTTACTATGGATGTCTGTTTGATGTAGTGATGTTGTAGATCACTGCATTTCATGAACTTTGGTCAACTAGTAGCAAGAACAGAGTGCAGAAATAAGCAATGTTCAGAGTAGAGTTCTAAATTCTAGTTGTGAAGTCTGAACCTTCTGTTCCTTCCTTGCTCCTCTATTTGCTTCCTTTTGTATATAACCTCTCCTTATCAGTTGTTACTTTGATTGTGTGTTTGATGTCTTGATGTTGTAGATCACCGCATTTCATCAACTTTGCTCAGCTAGTAGCAAGAACAAAAGTGCAGAAACAAGCAATGTTCAGAGAGAGTTATTCTGATTGTGGAATCTGAACCACCTGTTCTTTCCTTCTGCTTATATTTGGTTCAGTAAATCGGTAAACAAGGTCTGATTCAGTTTGAGACACTGGATGACTGGAATCGGGAGCTAGCAAGCTGGAGCTGGATGCACGTCTTGGGACATGATATCCGTATGAAGAAATTGCCTTGGATGTGATCGATCGATAGACCACCTGCTCTTTCTCAAAAATCAAAATTTCATATATTCGTCGCTGGCACCATATACTGTGCTCGCCTCTGTCCGCTTGATTGTTCAACCGCACGTTCTCGATCGGACGGTTCCCGTGTTGGGGGGGGGGGGGGGGGGGGGATCCAACGTAAGTGTAGGGGAACTCTAGTCCCCCCTACACCCACAAAACCCATGAATACCCCCCGGAGCACCCCTTCAATTTTTTCACCATGAATAATAAACTAAAGGTCCCTAGATGGCTGGAGGTTAAAAAAACTGTATAATTGAGTCCCCCCAATTTTTTTTGTTCCTGGATCCGCCCGGGGGGGGCTAATGCGCGACGCGCGACTATCTACTACTATGTACTGTACTAGTCTATTACTAGTAGTACTACTACTACACTACTATTACTAATACTACTACTACACTACTGTTATGATACTACTAATATTACTACTATAATATATTTTTGATGTATAAAAAATATACACATATACAAACTTTACATACGTACGTATACAAAGTTCGTATATGTGGCGTATATAAAGTTTGCATGCACGTACACAAAGTTTGTATGCACGTCTACAAAGTTTGCATGCACGTATACAAACTTTTTATAGGTATACGTAAATGCTAAAAAACCGAAAAGAAAAAAAAGGGAAAGAAAAAAACTGGAAAGAAAACCGTAAAAAACTGAAAAGAAAAAAGTAAAAACAGAAAAAAAAAACAACGGGAAAAACCGTGGGCCCCACCCCTACGCATGCCGCGCGCGCCACGTGCCTCGCCGCGCGGGGAAGGGGGGGGGGTGGTGGCGGCTGATCGCTCATTAGCGATTTTGGTTCCCGTGAGCCCAAGTGGGGTTCGGAGAATAATTCCCCGAACCCTATAAACAACAAATTTTTTAAGCCTTGCTTTTGATACAGACGATATTTGGCCTTTGTTCGAACACTGAGTCATTCATAGTTCAGATAAAAATTGTACTAGGAGATTAGCCATAGTGGTTGATACCATTTTTGGGGTGTTTGCTGAATTCGTGCCACTTGGGGGTCCGTTAGAATCAGCTGAAAGAACTGAGCTGATTATGGCTCGTGAAATGAAACAAACCAGTATGAGTAATTAAATATTACTAACTATTACCAATATAAAAATCGAGTTATTTGATTTTTTAAAGAATTTTTTACATATAAAATATTTGCATGGAATGCGCCGTTTAATATTTTAAGAAACATGCTAACGGAAAACGGGGTAGCCCCACCATATCAGCACTTCCGAACTATCACCCTCAAGAAATCAAAATTTCTGTTTTATATTTGTCGCTGGCATCCGCAGCTTGCACGATATACTGTGCTCGAGTGCTCGACTCTGTCCGCTTTGTTCTCAAAAAGAAAAAAAAAGATGCTCCAATCTGTTCAGATTGATGGTGGATGCGATGAGGTGATCTGGCCTTACACTAAACATAAGTCCTTTACTGCCAAGTCAATGTACAATCTGCTAACCTTTGGGGGGATTAAGGATTCAGACATGTAGGCTGTTTGGAAGAGTAGAATTCCTCTCAAAATCAAGCATTTTCTATATTTATCTGGGAGAGGAAAACTTCCTTGTGCTAATCAATTAGTTAAAAGGAAATGGAAGGGTGGGAATGAGCTTTGTAAATTCTATAGGAAAACTGAAACTTCTGACCATATTCTGTTTCACTGCCCTTTAGCTTTGTTTGCTTGGTGTGTGATTGAAGAGGCCTTGCATTTGAGGAGACATATTTCATTCTGGGATTGCACTGGGTTTGTTTGGGATAGGGGGGAGAAGAGGGTTTGGATGGTCTTATTGGCCAGTGTATGCTGGGCTTCGTGGCTAATAAGAAATGATTGGGCTTTTAAGGACTTTCCGGTTTCAACTCCTTTACAGGGTTATTTACAGGTCGCTCTCGCTTGCACAGAAGTGGAAGGTGTTCCTAAGGGGAGAAGAGCAAAAGGTGCTGGATGGCTGGCATGAAGCCATTCTGGACAAATTGTGTCAAGTGAAGCCGTCTGTTCTTCCCGCAGCCATTTAGCTCTTTCTGTTTTGGGCTGTTGTTTTTGTGTAGCGAGGTGTTTTGTGGGTTAAAATGGTGGTCGTTTCCAGGGTGTAGGAGCAAAGCTCTTTCCGAAGCTAGCTGTTGCATCATACCTATGCGGTCTAGATGAGTTAAAAATAAAACCGCTCCCATGCTATATCACCATTCGTGCGACTATAACCTATCTCTTCTCTTTGTGGTTGATAATACTTAATGAAATTTATGCCATTTGTGCGACTATAACCTCTCTCTTCTTTTTGTTGTTGATAATACTTAATGAAATTTGTGATAACAATATAAATGGCAAATTACTGTTAATAAAAGTCAAAAGGTCAATGGTAAAGTGAAATAGTAAGTCTAGTGAGAATACAAATAGATTTTTTTTTCCCGAATACAAATAGATCTTTCTTTTTCCCGATTAGTCAGATATTTGTACTTTTTTAAGAACTCACACATAATTACGCATGCACACTATACTTACACACCTCACACGCGGTATTTGTGCCGTGTTACAATATTTGTTGTACCATTTTGTAATTTAGTGTTAATATTTTTTTTTCGGAATGATGTAAATTTAGGGTTAGGCCTAGTTAGCCTATCAATCTACTTAACATGCGGGATGACACCCCTCCAGCAGAATGAAATGGTGACCGGAGGGAGTTAGGGATAGGATTTTCTGTTCTAATCGGTATACCATGGTCCTCTCTCATCTGCCCATGTAAAAGTGCCGTAGCTGAAAGATAAAACTAATAATATGCTAAGCTAAATTTGCATGATGTGTGTCTAATACTTAAAATAATAAATTGTATTAGTCATTTGATGAATTATGGGGTTTGTGAAATTCTGTTTTAAGTAAATTTAGTGTAGTCCCGTACGACTTTAGGTAAATTAAAAGGTAGGTATATAAATTTTGGTAGGTTTTAGTTTTCAGACTTCCACCACATATGTGGTTTTTGCCCTACATATTTTCGCAGAAATCGAAGACCCTTATGGTCCAGGCCAGTTTACAACTTCATCTTTCTACAAGGACCCAGCCAAGAATTGAGCCCAAACTTCGCTCTAAAATTATAAGCTTCTGGACAGGCCGAATACGGGGAGGCCTAGGCCCATGCTTTCTCTGTCCATTATGTGGGCCGTAAGATTGCCAACATAGGATTGGGCTTTAAATTAGTTACTGTCCATCGTGCTCATGCACAGAATCTCCGACAGTGCTAAAATGCTTCCACTCCGGTTGCTGTTCAGGAGATCTCTCTTTCATCCCGGAACTGTAGACGTGTACTAGTTCTCTTGATAACAACTGAACAAAAAACATCGAACATTGATCGAATTGATTACTGAAAATACTGGAAAAATCTGGGATAAAACTTTCGCCGAATGAAAGGGAGTCTGTTTTTTATCGCCTCCATTCTATGCACTTGCACTGGGGGTGCCAACTGCCAATTCCATTTTCTGCTGACACAGTGAAGAGGAAAAGGAAAAATCTGCCGGCTCCACGGCATCCAAAATATCCGCACCCTGCACCCCCTTTTTGCATTCTGATATCTGAATTTGAAACATCACCTCATCAGCTTTAGCTCTTTCTGACCTCTATTATACTAAACCATTGTCATAAAATGTTCTTCTGTTTTTTATTTTATTTGGAAAGATCCTGATCAGAAAATTATCTTTTCAGTTAATTAATCCTATGCCTGCCGAACCAAAGAATATGTTTCGGGACTCGGACATGGGAGCATTCAGCACCGCCTTCCTCGTAATCCCGACACTTTCTTTCGTTCCGGCTGCGAGAAGGATTTTGTTTTGTTTCATGTGTTGACGAGTTGCAGCAACGTTGGAGCAAGTTTAACGGTATAGCCAACTGCCGGCTATAAGTCATCTATAGTCAATCTAATAGCTAATTCATACCATAGTTAACTATAAGCATATACTCCCTCCGTTTCGAAATGTTTGACACCATTGACTTTTTAGCACATGTTTGACCGTTTATGTTATTCAAAAACTTTTGTGAGATATGTAAAATTATATGCCTACATAAAAATATATTTAACAATGAATCAAATGATAGGAAAAGAATTAATAATTACTTGAATTTTTTGAATAAGACGAACGGTCAAACATGTGATAAAAAGTCAACGGCGACAAACATTTCGAAACGGAGCGAGTACTCAAAATATTTGACACCGTTGACTTTTTAAGTACGTGTTTGACCATTCGTCTTATTTAAAAATTTAAGTAATTATTTATTCTTTTTATATCATTTGATTCATTATTAAATATACTTTCATGTACATATATAGTTTTACGTACTTCACAAAATTTTTTTAATAACGAACGGTCAAACATATGCTAAAAAGTCAACGGTGTCAAGTATTTTAAAACAGAGAGAGTAATTAATATCTGGTCTTGTATTTTAAAGTTCGTGCTATAGCTGATTATAAATCTGTAGGGTCCGCTGCACCTCTCACCTTTTTATCTCGTCAAAATGGGTTACCTAGTAGCAGCACCGTAAAATTTGACTTGTAAACGGGGGAAGAGAGAGAAGGAGAGAGAGCACAGCATGGGGCAGCAGCAAAATGGCATGTGCGGGGGCCACCCGAGGCAGCAGACGCCATGTGACCCCTGTCTCTACTCTTCTCAGGCTCAAACTCCTAGCTACTCGCTCTCAAAAAAAAAAAAAACTCCTAGCTACTCTATGGGCTATGGCGTACTAGCCACTTCAGCAGCCAAAAATTCCATGCTTTCCCACGAGCATACTGCAAGCCATTGCACCACCGCCGCCTCTCGAATGATAACAAACGGGTTTCTACCGCAACTGTACAATCTCACGGCGTGTGTTTGTTGCCATTCAGCCCCAATCAGAAAGGTTTTGGGTGTGTTTGTAAACTAGGGACTAAACCCCTCTCATAAAAACACAAGTCCCTATCTTAGAGACTTATGTTTTTGAGCCCCTCTCTCCCAAACACCCCATATATATATCTTGCTTCTAAACTGTTAATACTCCACCATCCGTTATAAAATATAAATAATTTTTTAGTATAGTGTCAAATCAAATATTTATATATTTAACTATTAATTGCAAAAGAATAAAAAAAATCAATCATATCAAATTGATGTTACTAGATTTATCATTAAACAAACTCTCACAATATGCGACTCTATTTATTTAAAGCATCTTATTTTTATAAATATCATTAGTTAAAGTAGTATCTCGAATACCGTGTCGAAGATAAAAAGTGTATATTTTAGGACGGTAATAAAGATGTAAGAATTTTATCTATAAATAAATTATTTGTAATAGCTCAACCAACTAGACATGCACTGTTTTGGGCCTTCTGGATCAATATTTTCCCAACCACTCCTTTTGCACATCGATATTTGCATGTTCAAGCTTGAGAGACATGATGGTACGTTAAACTACTTCTTTTGTTCTAAATTCTGTTCTAAAATATATGAATTTCTGAGATTCAAATTCGTTGAAGGCAAGCTATGAGAACCTTCGACCGATTCTGCTAAAGCAGCAGCGACAACAACAAATAAGCCTGATGAAAGGCACAAGGTAAAAGCCAGGCTACACGAAGCCAGAGGCTAAACCGCTGAGGCTGTGTTTATTTCACACCAAAATTAAAAGTATGGTTGAAATTATAACGATGTGACGGAAAAATTAGAAGTTTGTTTGTGTAGGAAAGTTTTGATGTGATGAAAAAGTTAAACACGGCGTGAGTAAAGCACCAGGTGGCAATACCTTGACAGCAAAGCGAAGCAAGCCAGGGCAGCTCACTGAAGAAGAGAAGCGAGGAGGCAGCAAAGCATGTTCGGCTTGACATGCCAAAACAAGGGGAGGCCTAGTAAACGGCCCCATGCGACTCTAATAAGACCCATAGACCGATCAGATGGACCAAAGAGAACAGTTACCCTTCGTAGATGTCACTATCAGAGAAACAATCATGTAAATTTACTAGTGCCCTAAATCGTAAGATTATAAATCTGGATTATAAATATATAAACCGACTCCAATTGGTGTGTCTAATAGATGGTCGGATTTTTAAATTACTATACAATTATTGCTTTCCATTCCATTCCACAAAGTTTAAAAATACAACTGAAATGATTAAAAGGGATCTTTTGATCTAACCTTATTAGGTGTTAAATAACTTAGAAGTTTTTATATTTTAAAACAGAGCGAGTAATTATTAACTGACTGAGGACAAAACAAAAGGGAAAACGATGGCATGCAGGAAGGTTCGGATTGTTTGTTCTAGCAGTAGCTAATTAATGGCCGCTTTTGTTCTCTCTTTCCACAACATGAGATATACATGAGGCCATTCTCAACCTAATGGTTAGGATGGTGTCCATAGCATTAAATAAGGTGTCACTTTGAATAAAAAATGACGTGGCAAGTGAATAAATGAGGAAAAAAAAAGAAATGTCTTACCTGAGACATGGTTTCTACACAACATCTAAGACATCATGTGAGATAAGGAGCATTAAATTTAAGTATAGAATAATAGTATTTGCATTGGAAAAATGGTGTCTAGTACTAATTTCTTAATAATGTGGAGTTTATGGAAACCATATATAGTGTTTTGAGTTGGGAAGGCCTGATCGACTTTCCCAGTGCACTTGAAAAGAACGCATGCATGTTTAATCTAAGGAGCATTTGCTAATTGATCAGTAATAGTACTAGTATTAGCATGTGACTAGGTGACACACACTACAGGTTGCCATGATTTGTGGTTAAGCTGATTAAGAGTAGTACAAGCACTACTACTGCTGATTAATAGTACTGTACTACTTTGTTCAGGTTGCTCGTACAAGTACACTGGTGAGCACTTTCCTCGGTGAACAGTTGCTACATATATCTCCTACGGGACATGCATGGTAGAAGTAACAGTCATTTTCTTCCAATGAGTTGCAAAAGATGGGTACAACAAGTGTCCTGTTTGAAATAGCCCTAGCCTCGGTCTAATCAATTTTGGGAAGCTGTTTAGAGCAAGTTTAATAATATTATAGCCAACTTCTAGCTTCAATTCATATATAGCCAATCTAATAGCTCATTTATACAATAGTTACATACTACACTATTAATACCTGGTCCCACCTGTCATACACACTGTCTTAGAGTCCGTGCTATAGCTGGCTACAAATGTATAGCCTGCTTCTTTTCTTTCTCCTTATTTATCCTCTTAAAATATATTTACAACTGACTTATAGCCTGCTATTATACCTACTCTTATACCTGCTTAGTATGGGGAACCCCTCCATGTGCTACTACGTGCTCAGAATGTCGTAACCGACACTTTCACACTGCACTGACACTACAGTCTACAGGCATATATATATATATATATATATATATATATATATATATATATATATATATATATATATATATATATATATATATATATATATATATATATATATATATACAAATGCACCATACATACTCCATGTTTAGCTAACGCCTTGTCTAGATTTTAACTTTTTAAAAAAAACTTTTAATTCTTTTGTCACATCGAAATTTTCTATACACAAACTTCCAATTTTTCCATCACATCATTTCAATTTCTTTAAACTTCCAATTTTAGTGTGGAACTAAACACAGCCTAAGATTTTTATTTTCTTTTCTAGGCTGTGTCGATGCATAAGCCGATGTAATTTCATTTCTAATTAATGAAATTCTTCCCATTAATTGTCTGAAAAGAATACATGTCACCGATGAGAACCGAACTGTTAGGTTTTTGTATCAACAGTCAACAGATATATGATATTCACAGTTAAGTTAAGTTGGTCGGAGGGAAAAGAATATAATTAAAGTAAATGATCTTCACAGTTTTGTTGTAACTAACCAAGGGCAAGCATACCCCATCATCTTGATTCTTGACCATGGCCTTGTTTGAATCCTCTGGGCTATTAAATAGCCCTCTGGAATTTTACTATTTAGGGTTATTAAATGTAGATTACCGACAAAACTGATTTCATAACCCTTAGGCCAGCTATTTTGCGAGACGAATCTAATGATATATATTAATTTATAATTAGTGGCTGATTACTGTAGCATCACTGTAGAAAATCATAGATTAATATACCTCGTTAGATTCGTCTCGCAAAATAGCCTAGGGGTTATGGAATGAGTTTTGTCAGTAATCTACATTTAATATTTCTAAATAACAAAATTCCGGAGGGCTATTTAATAGCCCTCCGGATCCAAACAGGCCCATATGCATGTTACTTTGAGTACTTCCCGTTCAGGGAGATTATTGTGGTCTACGGAGCAGCTTGCATGGGACGTGACGTGTCCGGTCACAACGCTATCGATATTAATCATTAGATTTTTTTTTTCCCTTTGCTACATAATAAAGTTTGAAAGTTTGGTTAAAATTAAAACGATGTGACTGAAAAATCGTGTGTGTATGAAAAGTTTGATGTGATGAAAAATTGAAAGTTTAAAAAAAAAACTTTAGAACTAAACAGGGCTATACTCGAGTAGAATAATTCATATTCAGTGATACGAATATACTCCTATTCGAGCAACCTTTTTGTTGCTCGTGGCGAGGCAACAGGCATGGGTTATAAATACCTTTCTTGTTTCAACTCTGCAAACCACCAACCAAAGCTGTTGTCAATAGCTACAAGAGTTTCAGGACATGTGCAGCAATAACCTTTTATTGACAAACTGACAAGGCAAGATGCATAGAGGATCACAGTTCAGACTTCAGTTGGAGATGAAGTGACTAGTGAGGCATGAGGAAGAAGATGGAGAAAAAAAAGACAGTCGAAGGAGTACTTTTTTTTCCTTTTCTTTATATAAAACTGAGGACTGAATGAATAAACAAACTACTCCACCTGCAAATGCACAAAGAGAAGGTTGTGAGATTGTCCTCAGTTTAATTTACACCTTCTTTATTCCTAGTTTATAGGTAAGCGCTACTCCCTCCGTCTTAAAAACAGGCCAACACTGAATTTCCATGCTAATGTTTGTCTGTCCGTTTTATATGAAAGAAAATCTAAGTTAATAATCAACCGGTTTGGGCACTGTGGGATCTGGAACACAGTGAGGAAAAATTGGCATGCGTGATGACGGCATGCCAAACTTTTTGCTCAAGATTCTCTCTCGATTGGGAAGTGAGGAAGAAGACTGCTGGATGGAAGCATGCCATGCATGGACCATGGTGATGTGAGCACGCACTTTATAAAAATTTGGTTGTCTAGCATAGCATACAGTAGGTCCTGGATGATGAGAGATGTAGGAGGAGTGGCCAACCAAGTGCACGGAATTCGAGGAGGAGGATGAGCACGTACCCCAGAGGTCAAAAAAAGGGTCAAAGAGCATCGCCAATCCAACGAACAAAAGGCCACCAAAGACCATATTCTTCGGCCTCTGCCCTATTTTGTCTCCCCTCTCCTCGCCTATTCTCCCCTTCTTTTTCCAAGTGCAAACTGTTGCAACAACAAACATGTCATATGCTACTCCTGAGAGGAGTACTCCGTAAAAAAAACTCAATTTAATATATTTTTATAAAAAAATATTGTATTAGATTATTTGGGAAGGAGAGAGTACTTTCTTCTTTCAAAAATAATCAATTTAAAAGGAGATGTGACTTCTCATAGAACAATACAGTATATTATATATATTTTAGAAGAGGTCACATATCTTCCTATATTGATTTTTCTAAGACGGAAGGAGTACTCGAGTACTCGTCTACTCCCTCCGTTTCTAAATATTTGATGCTGTTAACTTTTTTAAATATGTTTGACTGCTCGTCTTATTAAAAATTATTAATTCTTTTCCTAAAATTTGATTAATTGTTAAATATATTTATATGTATACATATAGTTATATATATTATACAAAAGTTTTTAAATAAGACGAACGATCAAACATGTGCTAAAAAATTTAGGGTTTCAATAAACGGAGCGAGCAGATGAGATGAGATGCCTTTGCCAAGGTCTCGAGTACGGAGAGGACGACGACATTCATGCGTTGCTGGTACGACAATGTCATGCATGCTTTCCTTTCACGTGATGGGTCAAACCCGTAGAGAGAATCTTGAATAGTGTTACTGTAGTGTTCGTCAAACTACTACCTTGTCAGGCTATCAAGATATACAAACAATGCTACTAGTACTGGATAAATAGATAATACTATAATATTGCACGGAATAACTGTGTGTATATATACTAGTATCTGCTGGCATTTGGGATCGATCGGCTACTGCAACGAATTATGGCCATATAGTGTTACCTGCACCGAGAAAGTTGACCATATACTAGTACTGCTTCTATTTGGAGAGATGGGTTGTTCAGTTGTGTACAAAAGACACATTAAAAATTGACCTTACGTAGTCATTTTCAACGTACTCCTGTTTGGAGTACTGGGACATATTTTTTACAGCCTCAATACCATACGTGTAAGGGGGTGTTTAATATAGAGTGTCGTATGGGGTGTTCGAACAGTAACAAAAAAAATAGTTACAGAATCCGTCAATAAACCCCGAGACGAATTTATTAATCCATCATTAGCAAATGTTTACTGTAACACCACATTGTCAAATCATGGAGCAATTAGGCTTAAAATATTCATTTCGTAAATTAGTCGCAGTCTGTGAAATTAGTTACTTCTTCCGTCCCACAAAAAATCCATTCCTAGTATCTTAAGGTGGAATTAATGGAGATAGAGAATGACTAAAATACCCTAGATCATTAAAAAAATAGTAATGGTGATAGTAGATAAAGGGTATTGAAGAGATAAAATTTCTCGTTTTACATGCTGAGGGTAGATAGGATAATAGAAGTTGGTTTTTTGGACAAAATTCAAACTCTAGAAGTTAAGTTTTTTTTGACGGAGAAAGTATCTTTTTGTTTATATTTAATACTTTATGTAGGTATTAAATATTCGATGTGATGGGGTAAAATGTTTTTTGGATGGGTCTAAATACTACGAGTATTCTCGTAGTAGTAGTAGTAGGAGAAGGAGTACGTGTGTGTGGTCTTTGCAGCAACGACGCACAATGCATGCAAGAAAGGATCTGCACATTCTGCCGCTGGATGGCCGATTCTGCCGCTGCGCTGCCTGCCTGCTCGCATGTGTCGCGTCAAATAACCGCGAGAAAAGCAAAGCAGCCAGTACTCCGGTGTGGTGTCCTGCAACTCGGCCGCCCGGAACAGCCACGCCGATCCTCCCTCCCACACAGTGGCGGAGCCAGAGATATGTCGTCAAGTCCGGACGAGTACTAGCGTTTTGCGGTAATCTGCAATCAACTATTTTTTTATTTACAGTGAAGATGTTAGCAGCGGAGTCCGAACGATCCCCCGGCACTGGTGGAGAAACCATTTATACTCCTGGTTGGTAACCCCCTTTAGTCCTAGTTTTTTAACCGGGACTATAAATCCGGGACTAAAGATACTCATAACCGGGACTAAAGATAGATCTTTAGTCCGGGACTAAATATACCTTATCTTTAGTCCCGGTTGAAGATAGATCTTTAGTCCGGGACTGGACTAAATATACCTTATCTTTAGTCCCGGTTGAAGATAGATCTTTAGTCCGGGACTAGACTAAATATACCTTATCTTTAGTCCCGGTTGGTAACACCAACCGAAACTAAAGAGATGGTAGCGACAGTCCCATTAGGTCTCTTTTTTTTCATTGTTTCTAGCTAGAGTGTAATCCATGTATTTTCTCCTAAATCAAGTGGGATACATATCCCCAAATCAAACCTCAAATCAAAGTATTATCCCAAAGCATTCACTCACAAATCTTAATTTATTTATACGCACAAATCAAATACATCACAAATCTTAAAAAAATTACACACAAACCAAATACATCACGGATTATACATCTCAGATCATGCAACAAATCACAAAATTATACATCTTAGTGAATCACAAATTGTAAAAAAAAGATGCCGGCAGCGGCTGCCGCCTGCCACCGCTAGCCACTGGACCCGTGCGCGGCCCAGCCGGCCGCCTGCTGCGTGGGAAGGGAGGAGGGGGAGGAGAGGGACGGGGATGGGAGGGGAAGGGGAGGAGGCGGAGGGGGAGGAGGAGGGAGATCGATCTGAGAGGGAGGAGGGGAGGAGGAGAGGGAGATCGATCTGAGCGGATGGGAAGGGAGGGCAGGGAGGAGAGGGCCGGGGATGGGAGGAGGCGGAGGGGGAGGAGGAGAGGGAGATCGATCTGAGAGGGAGGAGAGGGAGATTGATCTGAGAGGATAAGTGCGAGGCGGTTGTGGAGGAGAGGATAGGGAAGAAGGATTATATATTAAGCGTTGAATTTTAGTGCCGGTTGGTAATACCAACCGGGACTAAAAATCTTCTAGATCTTTAGTCCCGGTTGATAACACCAACCGGGAGTAAAGTTAGGATCTTTAGTGAGTAAAGATCGGGGGGGCTGACAAGACCTGACAGGTTTAGAACCGAGACTAAAGATCATCTTCACCAACCGGGACTAAAGATCAAATATGCCCACTGTAGCCACCAACCGGGACTAAAGATCATCTTTAGTCCCAGTTTTTAGTGGAACCGGGACTATTGTGGATTTCGGCCGACCGACAAAAGATGGTTTCTCCACCAGTGCGATCTGCACGGGAGCTAGCTCGGGTGCTGCGGCCCACCTATCTCGGCATATATCCGTCAATCTCACGGACCAACGGGCCACCCCGCTCGCCGTCGCGTTGCCAAGGAGGTAGTATGCGTGGGGTGGGGTTGGGTTGGGCTGGATTTTTCACCTTTTAGTTCTATTGAAAAACTTACTCTACAAATAAACCCCTAAAATAGCTTATTCTAGAAATTTCCATTTTCGCAGCGTCAATGACGCTGACGTCGTCCCCTCCGCCCACTAGTGAAAGTTAAGTCACAAATGTGATGGGGGGCGGCGCCAAAGACATTGGCGCCAAGGACCAATTTATAGAAAATAATTTGAAAAAGCACCTATTTATAATAAAAGGACGCATTTCTAAATAGGTTTTCAACGCTAGCATCATTAGCGCCGAGGACCTATTTATAAATATTTTTTTAAAAAAATACAAATTGGTTCTCGGTACCAATGACGCTGGCGTGTCCTCCTTCACATTTGTGATTTAGCTTTCACCGAAAGGCTAGAGGAATGTGCGAACGTTATTGACACTGTTATGTTGGATCACAGCGCTAATGATGTTAGCGTCACAAGAAGAATCATTTCTAGATTAAGTTTTCTAGAAAAATTAAAATGTGAATAATTCAGTTGGGTTGGGTTAAGTTGGGAGGCTGGTTCTCGAGTCACATGCATGGCCCGGCTGCTGCTGTGCTGGGGAGGAGTTGAATGAATATGAATGGGATGGATTCTGTGATTCCTGTCGATGCATGCATGCATATGGAGATGGAGAGAGTGCAGCAGGGTTGTTGTCCTGGATGAGGGCCAGCATTCCGATGCGCGGCCTCGACCAAAACTGACCGCCTCCTGTACGGCCCTCTAGTGCTCAACCGCGCAACGCCAAGCATATCGTACCAGAGTACTACTCCGGTACTCCCCCTACCTATAGGTGCAGCATTTTTCCAATCAAATCAAGCGAAAAAGCGAAAAGGGCTGACTTGCAATTACTAGTTACTCACGGTAATTTTTACCCGGCATATATATTCACACGCACATATGCATATTTTTAAATTGAGAACTTAGCCCTAGAACAATCTAGTCCAAATTTACTCCTATGAAGATTTAAACTCAGGATCTTAAAGTGTTACTGAGGTCACTGTAATCACTATAATACATGTCTTTTCGTATGTTCCGTAGGCATTACTCCCTCCGTCCCAAAAAAAAAATCTAATCTTAGGTTTAAAGCTGGACACACAAGTGTCCAGGTTCAAATCCAGGATTGGTTTTTTTTGTTTTTGGGACGGAGGGAGTACATCTCTGGTCTCGTAATCTCTTGTCATGGATATGATGTTTAGAGCTGGGGTCAATTCTATAGCTGGTTTTTAAACTTTACTAGTATTTGTGCCATTTAAGTCTTTGTACTCTTGAAATGTAGAATTAAGAGTAAAGTGCACATATGGTCTCTAATCATATACTCCCTCCGTCCAAAAAAAAGACAAATCCTGGTTTCCGTGTCCAACGTTTGACCATCCGTCTTATTTGAAAAAATTATGAAAAAAATTAAAAAGATAAGTCACGCATAAAATATTAATCATGTTTTATCATCTAATAACAATGAAAATACGAATTATAAAAAAATTTCATATAAGACGGACAATCAAAGTTGAACACGGAAATCCAGGGTTTACCTTTTTTTTTGGGACGGAGGGAGTACATGTGTACTACCTAGATCACTGAACTCTTAAAATGCATTTTCGGGTCTCTCAACTTTTCTCGGGTGTCATGTAGATTCAAACAGGCTCCAACCCACTCCGTGTGCTGACGTGGCATGCCATGGTGGTGCCTACGTGTCAGTAGAACCCATACGCTAGTCACATATAGAAAAAGTTTAAGAACATATTTTTTCTCCTCTCTTCTTTCATTTATTTCTTCAAAATTAAAAACATCCTTTTCTCCTCTCTCTCTCTCCTCTTTTTTTTTTAAAAAAAATATTTTTTTCTCTATGTGACTAACATGTGAAACTCATTGACATGTAAGTTATATGGTGCCATACCATTTCACCGAGCGGGTTGAAACCGGTTTGAACCTATATATCACTCTTAACAAGTTTGAAGACCTAAACATATATTTTGAGAGTTTAGGGATCTAAATGACATATTCGTACAAGTTTAAGAGCCATCCATGCACTTCACTCTAGAATTAATATTGTAAACTTTGTCTTACTCATCACTTTAACCAAACAGTCGCCTACTCACTTTTGTGCCCCAACGTAGAGCCACAATGGGTCCAACAGAGCTTCCCATGCATGCCCTCTCAAAGGGAGTAGTATATAGCATGGTTGAAATGAGCCATGCATAAAAATCAAATCAATACCCAAAATCCCTAGTTCTCGTGGTGTCCCTAATTCATCGCCTACAACTCACATTTAGCAAATCGCTAACTCTCTTTGAGCCCCAATTTACTATCCCTAATTCAAAATGCCGTAAGAGCAAGTTTAATAGTATAGCTAACTACTAACTCCAAATCATCTATAGTCAACTTAATAGCCAATTCATACAATAGTTACCTACAAACATATAGTACACTATTAATATATGGTCCCATCTGTCATATACACATTGTATCTTGAAGTCCGTACTACAGCTAGCTATAAATATATAACTCACTGCTCTTTTCTCTCCTCTTTTATATCCTCGATATAGGTTTATAGTTGGCTTATAGTCTACTGTTGTACCTGCTCTAATTGCTTTGATTCGACACCTCGGCCATTGGATCCTTCAATTCTATCGTTGTCACCAATGTTTGCTCAAGTTTGGTGGTGTTTGAATCTCCTGAAGATAAAGATTAAGTGTTTCACATAAAAGGAGGTGGTAAAAACGTGTGATTAATTGAGTATTAATTATTACAAACTTGAAAAATGGATTAATATGATATTTTAGAACAACTTTCATATAGAAATTTTTCGCGCGAAATATACCGTTTAGCAGTTTGAAAAGCGTGCCACGAAAATCCAAAATTTCATCCGCTGCTTGTAGCGGAAACGAACAGGACCAAAGGTTGTCACACAGTGTTGGCTTGTGAAGCAGAAGCGCTTCAGCGATGGTTTGGATTAGTGATGAACACAAGGCGGGATGTAGATCGTTTTGCAGTGGCTGACATGTGGATCCGAATCCATACATCAATATCTGCTACTACATCAGCAATCCCCAGCGCACCACTGAGGACCTATTTGTTTCGAGATTTAAAACCGCTCCTCACCGGTCCTCACCGGTTCACCAAAATCAGTATCCTGTTCAAGTCAAAAAGGACATCCATGACAGTGAATCATAGCCCGTGAAAATGGATCATTTCAGATCATTCCATCGCGTGCATTTCCAGCCTTTCTCTGCGCCTTTGCGCTGGCCACCCTTTGCCTAGCTAGTCGCACGTTACCTTTATAGTTCCTCCATCCTAAAATGTTCGACGCCGTTGATTTTTCAAAAATATTTAAACGTTCGTGTTATTCAAAAAATTTAAGTAATTATTAATTCTTGTCCTATCATTTGATTTATGGTTAAATATACTTTTATGTATACATATAGTTTTTACATATTTTACAAAAGTTTTTAAATAAGACGAACGGTTAAACATGTTTAAAAAAGTCAACGGCGTTAAACATTTAGAGAAAGTGGGAGTAATCGGTAGAAACTGGATAATTGGACAGTGGAGTGGTGTCTGTCGGTGCGGCTTCTCGATCGTGTGCGCACGGTGAGTGAACGTGATCGATCGATCGATCGATCGCCCGGGGCATCGTGGGAGGATCCCGGGATCCACACGACCAGATCGTAAACAGGAGAATGTGTGTGTGATGTGCGCGCGTGCCGGCATTCGGCCGAATGCTGTGGTGAACGGCCGGCGGCGGCGGCACATGGACGGAGTTAGTAGTACATTGATTGCTTCGATCCATGATCCAAACCAACCAACGACCTGTGATGAATGCTGAGCCTCGCCGATTGGCCGTCGCTGTCTGTTCCATCGGTGAGAAAGTCCAAATCACGTCGTTATCCGCCGCACCTCTATGCTAGCGCTTAGCTCAAGACAAGGCAAGAATGATCTACTCCCTCCGCCTCAAAGTATAAGAACATAAAATCAGATCAAACATTTAAACATTTTCTAGTCCTGTGAATCTGAACAAACAACCAGTCTAGATTCGTAGTACTAGAAAATATCTCATCTGGTACTAGATTCTTAGGCCATAGCCAACGCTCCACGCTAGACCATGGTCTCACCTCTCCCGAGATGAATATTTGCGCCACGTTAGAGGGAGTCGCACCCCAGGAGAGGTTGCGAACCTTAGCAGAGGTGCGGATAGTTTCGTCAGACCATGGCTCTGACATGCAAGGAAAAGGTGAGGAAGCGCGTTGGGGAGAGGCCTCGCCCTGTGCCGTCACCCTGCGCCATTGCAATCAACTCACTCCCGCGCATTGCTGCCGTGAACGAGGTCGAGAAGGGCCTACCCGGCGGCGCATCGGAGGATGACGGTAAGGTGCTTCATCGCGAGAAGACGCCGCCGGTGACTGACGCCTCTATCCGCACCGTTGTTGGCTATTTCGTCGCCCCAACCATCGTTCCAGGCAGCTCCGTCGCCGAAGTCATCGGACCGTTGCCGGATCCCTCTTGCGTCGGCTCGATCTCCGCCTCCACCGCCCCCCGCCGTGGCGATCGAGTCAGGCAACACTGAGGGGAGAGAGGGGAGAGGCAGAGAGACGGCGTCGCCGGAGGCGAGAGGGGCGAGGCATGCGTGAGGAAGAGGAGCGACCGGCGAGGCGTGCGGGCGCGTGGAGGAAGAAGAGCGATATGTGCGGCGCTGCGCGTGGGGTAAGGAAGGGATTGGATGGGCTGAGAGAATATGACAGTGGCCCATGTACTAATACGCAATTTTTTCTCTACACAAAGGGCTGACATAGAAAAATGTTTATGGGACCCACTTTAAAGTACGGAGAATGGTTGCTTAAGCCGGGTCTTGGACCGCTTTTGCTCTCGTGGATAGTGGAGATGTTGCCTGCGTTGGTCTTAGCCTTATATTTTGGGACGAAGAGAGTACTAGGACTGCGCAAAGGTTGCTTTGCTGGGCTTCGCAGATCTCTGCGAGTAAATTTCAACATGAGAAAACATACGCTGATTGGTACTCTGTTTAACTGTTTTTGAAAGGCGCACTATTACTCCTACTCCACTCGCTTCAATTTTGGCTCGTCAGCGCAAGATCAGACGATCTTGATTTACTCCGGAATTTCCTCTGAAATCTGTCAACATATTGTTGTTCCTTTTTTTTCCCATTTGTTTGATTGTTTGACATGGCTTCTGAAACTTCCTCCCCTTGTTAAACCCACTTCACAGCTAGAATCACACAGAATACGGAAATGTTAAACACTGGTATCCCGTTTGGGCTCGATCGGGACGGGACAATTTTTTTAGCAATCACCAGAAATCATCATGAGCTTATCCGAGTCCCACTCCCAAGAGAGACACAATGTTTCTTGTGCTTATCCGAGTCCCACTCACAATTCTCTCACCGTGGGCATGGCGCGTGAGATCTCGCTGGCGCTGACGGTGGCGGTGGAGGAGCCGGCGGCGGCACCTGCTCGCGTCCACCGGCGGCGGCAGCTCCACCTCTTCAGTGTCGCCGCTGAAGCGCACGAGGTCAGTGTGGGAGAGCGGCGTGAGCGTGGTGGTGGCGCCGACGCCGGCGCCCACCGTGTTTTCTTCGGTTGACGGTCTCCATCAACAGGAGGTTCTTCATTTTCTTGCTTTAAGCAGTGTCAAGAAAATCGGTGACATGAATTGGTACGAGCACATAGACGATACATCGATCGAATCCGATATGAACTTATTCATGTCCACTCCCTGTACATATATTTGATCTGGAAGTTGACAGAAGCAAAAATCGTTTCCCCATATATAAACAAATGAAGTGTATTACATGGGGTAGACCTTTTTGTGGAGTAAATACCAGCCATGATACTGAGGAGGATCATGACACCTCCCAAGTATCACATGATCGTACTTAGGTATAATCTATGAAACTCACATGAACCATGATACCAGTCATGATACTGAGAAGAATCATGATACCTCCCTCGTATCACATGATCCTTCTAAGGTATCATCTATGAAATATGATGATACCAGACATGATACCTGAGCAGAATCATGATACCTCCTACATATCACATGATCCTTCTAAGGTATCATCTATGAAACCTGATGATACCAGACATGATACCTGAGCAAAATCATGATACCTCCCACGTATCACATGATCTTCCTAAGGTATCATCAGTGAAACCTGATAATACCATCCATGATACTGAGGAGGATCATGATACCTCCCAGGTATCACATGATCATCCTTAAGTATCATATGTGAAACCCACAGAAACCATGATAGCATACATGATATCTAAGTAGGATCATGTGATACTTCACAGGTATCACACATAATGATACTTTGCTGTATCATGTATGAAACTTTCAGGTATCACACAAGATGATATATACCTAGCGAGGGATCATGTGTGAAACCTTCAGGTTTCATGATACCTCCCAGGTATCACATGATTCTACTAATGTATCATCCATGAAACCCGTAGGCACCATGATAGCAGCCAAGATACTCACTGTCTTGATGGTGTTACTCTCATTCACAGATTTTTCCTGCATATCACCTCGATTCTTAGACTGGGCCTTCTCAACATGTTGTCCTCCCATTGGTGTCAAGTTCATTGATGCAAGCTTTCTCAGCTAAACCTTGTATTGTTTTGATTGCAAGATCATATCCTTGTAAAACACGATTCCGAGGATGTTTCATGGGGAAGCAGAAGAGCCGGCGGATGGCGAGGGTTCCGCTGGAAAGAAGCGAGGAATCGCGCGCCGCAATTCCGAGGAGGTTTCACTGGGATGTAGAGGAGCTGGCGGATGATGCTCGCGCCGGTGGAAGGAAGCGAGGAATCACGCGCTTTCTAGGAGGATTTGCCATGATGCGGAGAAGCCGGCGGACGGTGCGCGTGCTAGCGGGAGGAAGCAAGGAATCGCGCGCGGAGGCGTGCGCTTCCGAGGAGGTTTCGCTGAGATGCAGGGAAGCTGGCATTTGGCGAGCGCTAGTCGTCGTTCACGTTTTGCTGCAATGCACGCAGGTGGCGGACGACAGTTGCTGAGAGCAATGTGATATTGGTACTAGAATCGTCCCGTTTTTTAACGGGATTCCGGTATATAGCATCCCCCCACAGAATAATCACATCTCCATGTTTTGTCACCACTCACCAATGGACCATGAGGGCAGCAGACAATCTAGAAAAGATTAAACAAGCGACTCTAATGAGGTAATAGCACGAACAAACCTATACTTTCTTGAAACCACAGATAAACATCTTCTTGCTGCCTATACAATCAACGGATCCATCCCCAACCTATCAATTGCCCTCACAATCCCTCACATTTATCCGTTCCTATCACTGTTCATAAGTCTGTTTGAAAAAGAGGAAGAAAAAGAAAGAACTGTGCGTAAGACTATTCTGCTACTCTCATGTCCTTCTCTGTCGACAAAACCGGCAACAGATTGTTCAGGTTAAGGCACGGTAGGATTATTACTACTCCTACCGTGCGAGAGAGAGAGAGAGGGAGAGAGAGAGAGAGAGCAGGGCCTACGCTTAAACCCCATTATTGCAGCACCCCTCCCCTGCCACAATAAAGCTACCACTTCAAACCAGCTATATGGACAGCTATCCTAACACTCTACTACTACACAGGGAGAGATGATCACTTTGAAGCAAACAAGAATAGCAACCTCAGCCTCTGCAATGATTCAGTGCAGTTGCACCCCCCAAAACATGGCCCGGAACTCGCAGCTTATTTTTTTTGACCTATACGGCTAATAATTTTTCTCATGTGTGTTCCATGCGTAACAAATAAGCATCGAATCTAAATCAGACACTTTAAATATCATATAGCTAACTCTTTAATTGATTTGGATAGTTAAACTAGGTCCTCGCTCTAACGCTCTTTATTTTACCATCTCCAAAATAATAAAGGACCCACATGTCAGTCTCTACTAGCATTTGTTCTTCCTTTTCTTTCTCCCCCTCTTCCTCTTCACCCGCTGGGGCAATGGACGAGCCGATGACGCAAGGCCACGGCAGGGTCGCTGGGCAGCATAGCAGTGGGTCGCGGTGATAAGGGCGGTGACGGAGGGCGGCGGCAGAGGCGAGGCATACAACGGCGGCAGTAAATTGGCACGGGTGAGACAAATGGCAGCGACAAGGGCGAGGTGATGGGTGGCAGTGACATGGGGCGAGGCAGCGGACGGTAGCGAGACAGGCGAGCCGGGTACAGGAAGCGACGGACGACAATAGGATAGACGAGTTGCAGAGGGAAAGCAGCGATATTATATCGGCGTGGGTTAGGCGAGCTAGACGACGGCAGACATAGGGCAATGACGGTAGGGGCAAGGCAGATGGCGGCGGAGGCAGCAACGGCGAGGCAGCGAGCGACAACAGGGGTGAGGTTGCCGGAGAGAAGAAGGGGCTTGTGGGAGAGGAGAAATTTGGTGTGGGGTCCACCATTTGGCAAGTGGGTATGGATGGCCAGATTTGGCTAGTTAGAAGAGGGATTTGGCCATCCAAATAGCTTGGTAAATCGAATAGAGAGTCTGTTGGAGTATGTTGTTTTGCTAGATTTGCCAAAATTCGGCTTGGAGAGCAATTTGGAAAGGCTATTGGAGACTTGGAGTTGCTCTAACGAATGGAACAATGGATTAACATACATGCTTCCTAAGCTCTCAAACTATGTGATTTTTAAAGCCTTTTATGTACTTCTGTAATAAATTTATTTTTAGTTTCTTCTATTTATCCCAAGTTCATTTTTAGAGAAATTATTACATCGGAGTTTGTGAAAGTAGTGAATAATTATATTTAAAGTAGATATAGTCAGAAATAGTTGCATTAGGATTTGATAAAGTAGGGGTATTCTATTTTTTGGTTTTATATTGGTATATGTGGGATATGTGAAAAATGATCTTATTTTGGTACAGAGGTACTCCGTCCGCTAATATAAACATTTTTATAGTTGAACACAAATATTAAGAAAATAGGTATAATCAAATGGGCGAAGGTTGTGATTGGTTTAGTGGTGAAGGTAGGTGAGGAAATTGAATGTTAGAGTGTTGTGATTGATTGGAAAGAGAATGTTGGTGAAGAAATTGTTATATTTTAGGGAAAATATTTAATGCTAGAAGTTGCTAAATCTTGGGACGAAGGGAATATTAAGTTTATAATAACGAATACTCCCTCTGTCAAAAAGAATTCAATCATGGGGATGAATCTGAACATAGGGCTTGTTTGGTTCAATACCCTACCAAAATATAGTTTTTGCACTACCAATTTATTGGTAGGGTGGAGTTGTATATGGTTCGAGGCCAATTTAGAACCAAGCTTTGAGTAGAATATAGAAAATATCAAATTGGATATTGGCAATGCCCATGATTTGGCTTCAAACCAAAACTGTCATATACACTGTTCAAACTACCAAAATATTGGTAGCGCACGTTTTGGCACTAATCCAAAACGGCCCATAGTGCATGTTAGGTTTATTTGCAAGATTAATTTTTTCCTTTTGAAAAAGGAGGGAAAACGCTATTTGTGCCGTTGAATAGGGATTATAAATTATTTAATCATTTAGCGCAAAAGAACAAACCTCCCAACTGCCATTTAGTGAAAGAGAAGGGATTGTACTATATATTTCACACAAAACAATCCCTAATACTTTGAAACCCGTGTAAATCCCAACAAACATTAACTCCTTCTCCTTCACTTTTTCTCTCACTACGCCACACAATACACAACCTCGACTCCTACACCATCGCTGCCCCATGATGACGTTGCTTGGCTTCGCCGATTGGACGGAAAATGTCAACGAATCCAACAAGCGCCCTACAATCTCTACTCCTCCTCAAGCCAATGGCGACGAGGTGCCTCTATCTGTTTTGCCCTCGCCACCAACACCAACCCACTATTCGTTGTCGACCGTGCGGCTTCGTTGCCACCGCCGTCGTCTCGGCGTCTACTGCCTCCCACGATCTCCTCCCTCCCCTCCTCCCACTGCCCTCTTACCCGTATTTTAACGTGGGACCCTAGTTTGTAGGTCATTGATGGGAGTTTTGTGTGTCCCCAGTGTTAAAGAAGAAGGGAGGTCGTTAGAGCTAGGGGAGAAAGGTTTGAAACACGAATCGTGAAGCACATTTGATGATCCAAAATCTATAATATTTAGGTATAGATTTTCTGTCGATAGAAGGTAAAGCTATCCTGAAAAAGAATGCCCTAGCATTCCATTCCACAGCATCACTTGCCCACTTGAGAGTTGAGATCCTTCCTCCTACTCCACCGGATCGCTTTGGAGAAAGCTGTTGCCTACTTGGACAAACACAACGTAAACTGAAGTTTACATTAGGGCATCCTCAATGTTTGTGGTGTAGTGTAACCTTAAGGTGGGCCCTATGAATAGTGAGCCATTGTTATAGCCATACCCATAATGTTATGGTTAGAATTTAGCCATAAGATGGCCCACATAGAATGGAAAAATAATTGTTTCATCTCTTGTTCATGAAGTGAATGAGAGAGAAAAAATATTTTCTTTTTGCTTGTGGTAGAACTTAAGCATAAGGTGCACCCTAAGCTAATGCTACTTTCCATAATGTATGTGGCTCACTTTATAAGTGGAATTATTATTTTAAGGTTATCTTTTTCATACATTGTGGTTGCCCTTAGTAGAAAAGAAAGGGGAATTAAACGGCTGCTTGTTCGAAGCTGGTACAATCATCGTGGCGAGGGGCCTCTAGTAGTTTAATGGAGGCGTGATTAATGATGGTAATCTACGGCACGGCATGTTTTTGGTTCCAATTGGGGACAGCGGATTAATCTAATCCGAGGGAGGGATGATTGCTGCTGCTGATGCTGCTGGTCCCAACAGTGGAGCACCCCTGATACGGAGCAGAGCGTGAGGTTCCTGCGCGAAATCCAGTGGGGATGGATCCACCATTCACGACAACTAACATCGAATCTCAAGCATCGAGTGTGCGGCAAATACCATGCCAATTAAACAAAAAAAAAAACTTGTACTGCTATCTCTGTAGCCCTCTAAATAATGACGGTACTAAGATCCGTTTAGGTGAAGAAAAATGTGGTCAGGACAGTGGTGTGATACTGTATTTACTATTCCAAGGCTTAATTAGCAGCAGTACACTAGCAGTACTGCATACTGTAGAAAAGTTCAGACAATTGTTTCTCTGATCGAGTCTGAATGCTACTGCATACGATATTTTTTTTCTCACTTTTTACCGCGGTAGTAGTTGGGGGTGGAATCAATCGTTGTGAGGGAGAGGGACCAGGCAGTGCTATGAACAGGCAGGCAGAAGCAGTGGTGCTTACTGTGGTCATAGGATTGAAATGTGCAATTCTGGTGTAAGCCAACCTGAATGCAGCTGCTGCTGATAGGGGACAGCGCTATCTTACCCCATCAATAATGTAAGTGCAGGGTGCAGGAAAAAGGTTGCAACCATGGCCAAAACTGCAGCAGTATGACTCTCTCTTCCTCCCCCTCCTCACACATGGACCACCACCACCACAACCATCATCATGATCAATCCATCCCCTCTCCTCCATCTCCATTGCATTGCTCCCACAATTATCATTGTTATCACCTTCCTCACCTTGGGATGGAGTATTATAGTCTTTCTTCTCTCACACCAAGGAAGAAAGAAAAGCATGGCATTGAGTTGACAACATTCCACTACTAGTGGCATGTAAAAAGAGCTCTGTAGCTAGGCAACCCTCCACTGTCACAGTCACAAAGGCACAAACAAACATTTGGCAACACATTTTGCTTTGCACATTGTTCATCTACCATGCATCACCACAACACCTTATGGAGCAAGAAGGAAACCACCACCACCACCTTCCTTCTCGAATTATAAAGCACCATCATCATCATCATCTCTTATGAAAAACTATAGATAATTACTATACCTACCTTCGCCTTCAAGGAAGTTGAGTTCTCCTTTAAAAGAAAGGTGAAAACGAGCTAAGTAAAAAAGAAAAAAGAAAAAGAAGAAAAAAAGAAGAGCGATCTAGATGGGACTCATTTCCCATGGTGTATACTGGTTGACTGATCCTGAGAGCATCTCTCAACCATCATGATGGCGATCACCTGTGACCTGATGAGCTTCTTCCTCAGACTCCTGGTTGGTTCACTTTCTTGAACAACAAAATGAGCAGCAGCAACAGGAGGAGGAAGAAAGCAATCCGGACACTGGAGACCTCACATCACCGAGCAGCTGTTCGGGTTCTCGTCGCTGAAGTAGTTGTAGGGATCGGCATGCGGGTGCGGCTGCATTGGGTAGTGCATCGGGTACGGCATCGGCGGCCGGCCGTACCCGTACCCCATCGCCGGGTACCCCGCCGGAGCAGCGCCGCCGCCGTGGCCATGGTGACCGTGGTGACCATGGTGGCCGTGGCCGTTCATCATCATCTGCTGCTGCTGCTGCTGCTGCTGCATCATGGCCATGTACTGCTGCTGGGCCATGGGGTTCCCGGCCGCCGCCGCGGCCTGCAGCATCTCGGGCCCGGACGGCATGCCGCCGCCGCCCTGGTAGAACGCCGCCGGTGGCATGCCCTGCACGGCGCCGGCGCCCATGTGGGGGTGGTGGCCCATGGGCATGGTCATGGGCCCGCCGCCCATCTGGCCCATTCCGGGGAAACCGGCACTGCCGCCCATCATGTTCGGCCTCATCATCATGGCCTGCTGCTGCGCCGGCATGCCGCCCATCGGCCCACCGACACCGCCGCCCTGGCCGCCGCCGCCCTTCTTCCCCTGAGCAGGGTGGTTGCCGCCGCCGTTCGGGGCGCCTCCTCCCCCCTTGGCGTTGTTCGGCTGCCCGCCGCCGTTCTTGCCGCCGCCACCTTGGTTCTGCTTGGCACCGGAGTCTTTCTTGCCGCCGCCAGCGGCGTTGTTGGCGTTCCCCTTGATCTGCACGGGGATCTCGTTGCCACCGCCGCTCTTCTTGCCGCCATTGCCGGCGCCGCCGCCGTTGTTGCCACCCTTCTTGTCGCCGCCACCACCGGCGTTTGGTGGCGGCATGGCCATCTGCTTCATCATCTTGGGATCGTCGAAGTAGTCGTCGTCGAGGCCGTCGTCGTCGAAATCGTCCTCGTCATCGAACTCGTCGAACTCGTCATCAAACTCGCTGCCATCGTCGCCGAAGTCATCCTCGGGAGGAGGAAGGTTGAACTTGACGGACTTGGGGTCCTTGATCGGCGCGGCCGCCGCGAACGGCGCCATCTTGGCGGCGTCCATGAACTGCGGCAACTTCAGCCCCTTCATCTGCAGCTGCTGCTGCAGCTGCTGAATCTGCTGCGGCGTCGGCTGCGGCATCTGCGGCGGCATCATCATCTTCACGTCTTTGCTGCCGCCTCCACCGTTGCCACCACCGCCGCCGCCGCCGCCCCCCTTCTGGCCCTTGCCGCCGGCGTCCTTGGGCTGGCCCTTGCCGCCGCCATCCTTGGGCTGGCCCTTGCCGCCGCCGCCGTCAAGGTGGAGCTTCTGAAACTGGTTGTTCACCGCCGCCACCCCGACCTTGGAACCCCATAGCTCCGCCGGCTTGCCGGCCTTGTTGAGCTTCTTGATAATGGTGGCCGGATCCACCAGGCCGGACACCGTCACCTTCCCCTGCTCAGCGTCAATGCTAGTCTGGTACACACCTGCAGAGATAAATCCAACGAGCGTTTCACTCAGAAACAGGGAGTAAAAAATCACCCAGAAAATTAAACAACCATATAGCTGATGAAAACAATTTGGTTTTAAAAAATTTCTCTGTTTTTCATACCTTCAATCTTGTGGAGGATCTTCTTGACCTTCTTCTGGCACCCATCACAGTGGATGTTCACTTTCAGCACACAAGTCTGGGAATTTGGGAGGAACAGAGAAACACAGGTTTACCAAAACGGCAAAAACAGAGATGTTTTCGAAGAAAACATAGCAGGAGACATGGGAGGAGCACAAAGTGAAAAACAAAAGCTAGCTGCCCCTGCCTGATGAAAATGGCAGCAAAAACAAGGAGAAAAAACAGAATGTCTGTATCACCACTAGTTCTGGTTAAAGAAGCAAAAAAGAAGAAAAAACTGACCTGAATCTTCAGGACTTCCTCCTTACTCATCCCTGACCACCTCAAGTGCGGCTCCCCCCACCAACACAAGCACAAGAGGAGGCCTCCTCACAGATCTGGCACATAAGAGTCCTCAAATCAGGGACATAACAACAACATGAAGAAGACAGCAGCAACCAGCAAACATTGCCTTCTCTCAAGAAAAAAAAACTCTATATGATGAGCAAAAACAGAGAAGAAAAATGCCTTCTTGCTGAAGATAAGTTAATGGCCTCCAATATAATATCTCTCCTTCACACACTCACACAAAGAGTAAGTGCTATGGAGAGAGAGAGAAACATAGACAGGATTATTAGAGTTTTGCGTGTTTGCAGAAAACCAAGAGGGATGGGGGGGCTCCTATTAACCCGGTGGTCCAGAGCAGAAGAAGGAAGAGATGGAGGAGCAAGAAGAGAGCCTCTTCTCTCTACTCCACACTACTCCTGCAAAGCTTAATATAAACACACAGGCAACACCATCTCCTCCTCCTTACCCTTTTATTTTGCTTTCGCCTTCGGCAGTGCAGCTTGCCTGGAAGAAGGCCTTTCTCTTTTGCACCCTCCACACAGATTGTGAAGGAAGGGAAGCCTGGGGCTCTTGCAAAAGACTTGAAGAGAAGAGAGATTAAATACCACTTTGTCACATGTCAGTAAGTACAGGGAGATGTTCAACATGTGAGGTACTCAGATGTTACACCCAAGCTTGCGATGTTGGTTTTTTTTTTTTTGCTTTTTTGTAAAAGTGTCCAGGAAATGTTGCTCTCCTGATAATTTCATATTAGCCCCTCTAGCCTCTGTAGTATTATGTAGCATTTTGGTCCTGGGTTTCTTGTGTTCACCTGTTCATCAGGTCAAAAAGATTTTTCTGAATAGTTCTAGAGGGACTTGTGAAAATTTAGCAAATTGTACGTAGGAGAACAACGACGTACACAAATATGATCCATGCAGATATTAATATTTTACGTGAAAAATCCATGCAACCATTCAAACCATTGGTTGATGCACGAGCGCTTGTCCTATTCGGTCGTAACTCGTAACATTTTTCGTACCACTGACGAATAAGGTAGCTTTAAATGATCCAATTGTGAAACATGCAGTCGTTATGATTCGCCAACGTCATTGCAATGCCGTACAAAAAGATATATTACATTTTAGTTTTGTCGCACGCCACATTATTTGTCGGCATAGACGTTACATGATTAAAGAAACCATTTTCGGTTATATACGACAACAACTGGCCGACTTCATAAACTCGACAAATCCGTGTTGCCAGAAACCGATGAAATAGGCACACCCTGTTTGCTCCCGTTTATCATCCTACTACTTCAACTCAAATAAGGAATTAACATGGAAATGCAGAGCAAA
This sequence comes from Oryza glaberrima, assembly GCF_000147395.1. NCBI lineage: Eukaryota > Viridiplantae > Streptophyta > Magnoliopsida > Poales > Poaceae > Oryza > Oryza glaberrima. The sequence continues at coordinate 2,026,684 of NC_068336.1, read as the reverse complement.
AATAGGAGAACTCCATTACATGACTTTTTTTTTTACTCTGGGCAAAAGGACTCAACCATAATTACCCTCTTACGAAGGGACTAATGCGCAAAAGAAGACGAGGAGGGGGTTCCCTGTGCTGATCACGCCCGGTCAATCATGTAACACGCGGCTTTGGGGCATCGTCACGCTGTGCAGGCAAGGCAAGGCAAATGTGGTCCGTAGACGCGCCGCGGCCACGCCATCTCATCTCTATCTCTCTACTCTATCTCCCCTGGCTGCGCCGCGCCGCGCTGCCGTGGCGAGCGAGCCGTGCGCGGCGTGGGCTGCGCGCGCGGTACGTCGTCCACTACTGCAAACCGCCGCGAGCGAGACGATGATGCGGTCACACCATCCTCGCGTCGCGCCGTGGTGTGGCGTACGTAGCGCGAGGCGGAGCGGCAGCCTGCATCCATCCCCAAGCCTGTGGTGTCAGAGGAGGGTGGTGAGCACAATAACTACTCAGGCTTTCTTTTTATTGATGACGCCCCTTGTTTGGCCTTTGCTCCTCTGCAGTCTGCATGCGTTTCCACCCTGATTTTCTTGGTCCACTCTTCCGTTACTGCCTTTTTCACTACTCCTACTCTCCAAAAGGAAGAGGGAGAAAAAAACGGCTTTGGTCACGCTGTGACGGATGGACGGTTCAGGGCTCATGCGGAGTTGCAGGGTATTGCAGGGCAGCTGTTGTTGTGGCCGATCGTTTGGATCCATCGATTCGAGGATCGGTCGTGGCTTTGTTTTGACGTTGCTGACGGACGCGAATGGCAGCAGCAGAGGGATCGATCGATCCATGGATGGGTGACAGTTTGCGCGTCGCTGTCGCCGCGCTTCTTCTGCTCGTGCGTGACATGCACACTGTTCGTCTGTGCGAGGGTGCGCTTCACTGTTCCCTCCACACGGCATCGGCGCTAAAATATCATATGATCAGTTCCAGCATTCGAGCCATGTATATGGACTACATGATCGATCGATCGATCGATCAAGCAGGGAACAGTTGGGTTCAGGTTCAGAGAGGATTGGCACGACTCTGTGTTTCGTAAATCCGTTGAATCTTTGGAGATACTACTAGTATTACAATATCAAGCAAAGAAAACTACTGTATCTGTCACAAGCCAAGATACTGGTACTGTACTGGGTGTAGTTGAGCTAGAGATATGATGGCATCATCACGAGCAAATCGAGGATACTATGGATTTGTTCGTATAGTCTCATCTTTGACGAAGAGGCGCCGCACCGATCATGCATGCTGCTGGAGCTAGACTGATGTCAGGGTATTTGAGGTGGTGCTAGAGCTACACTGATGTCAGGGTATTTGACGGTTTGCACTAGCCACTGATTTTTCAACCTGCGGAAATTTGCTGTCATCCATCCATTCCATGGGTTACAGATACATCTACTGGTAGCTGTACATGCATGCATATACGCATGCGCTCCTAACTGATCGACTAGTCTCTGTATGCATTTGCTAGTATCGTGTTTGGCAGTCCAAGGCAAGATCATCAGTATCGGGATACATATGTATCGTAGATTCGTAGTTTCCATGTTATTATCTGGGTGAAACGATACATGTTGGTTTTAGGATCGTTTTCAGTGGTATCACATTAGTATCGGAATATAGAGTGTAAGATCGTTAGAATCGCTCAAGTATCGAGATACTAACCGTTTAAAATTAGACATTATTTGAATTCAAAAAATCAAAACTATCTAAATGCATTTGTGTTCATGTATCTTTAAAATCAATCTAAATAAAACTATTAGCATTAGTGGATGATTTTCTCTTTGACATATCTCTCTTTATTATGGTATATATTATTATTACTTTTTTTAGAGTGGCTATATATAATTAATATAAATTAATATTAAATTATTTTTAAGAAAAATATCATAGTATCATGGAGCTAAGTTGGATCCAGATACTAACAACCTTTGTCCGGAGGCTAGTTGGACACACATGCATATATATCCATGAGTCCCATCATTTCACCTCCAGCTGATTATATGATGTACTACCCCCGTCCAAAAATATAGCAATGAGACATGTCCAGATACATTGTCCTGTACCCATCCTAGGTTGCTATATTTTGGGACAGAGGGAGTATGGTTTATTAGTAATAAAAAACAATGTATAGTTTAAAATTTTTATATATGTATTTTTAGCGACTTAAAAATCAATATTAAAAAAAACAACGATGAAAAATGATCAAAATCGACTTTAAAATTTATATTTTAAATTTCAATTTTAGCAGCAGCCGATAAACGTTCATGCCTGTACACATACTTTTTTTTTAAGAGAAAGGCAGCAATGTACAAATACTTGATTACTACTACAAGAGGACATATGGCAGTAGTCGACATATATACACGTACAGCGTACTTGAATTTTGTACACATGTAGTAATTGCTTGCTCGCATTCAGGCTTACTACTGTACAACCACACCCTGAATGCAGTACTGCATATCCGTGTGACTCTCCAGTCTCCACTAGTGAAGTATTTGTTCTCTCTCCCATATGAGAACAAGAGGCTTTATGATCATCTAGTCATTGACACTGGCAATAAATTGGCTCGACGTATTCTTTTGCAGCTGTGCTTGCGTTAACCCATCTCCATAAAACTCCAAGAGCCAAACAGAAAAAAAAGAAAGAGATAAGAGTGATCAGAGTTAGCCAGGCCCAGCTAAGCTAGCTAGGTTCGTTGTGGCGTGCCTTGTGAGTGAAGAACTGAATATGATTTCGGGAAGATGTAAGATGTAACTTGGAAGTAGTTGTGGTGAAAGAGATGGCTGCTTGTGCTGGGGTTTGGCCGGCGCCAACTCGTGGGACACCTTGTAGAGATCAGATGTTACTAGTGATCGACTTTTGCAGGAGGAAGCTTTCATGGAGAGATGCATGCATATGGTCCGGATGGATCGGATTAGTTGGTGTAGAAAAAAGGAATTCAGAAGGGGCCAGAATATGACCGATTTTAATTTGTTGAGATATCGACGAACGTTGCATATGCATTTTGGTGGTGTTCGCCTAGCTTAGCTGCAGCCTACAGGGTCAGCCACCGCCATGCAGGAATCAGTCGGTGACATGTTTTTTGACTGATCATGCTTTGTCAGAATGTGAATGCCATATGCAGGAGTAGATGTAGATCACTGCATGCAGTTTTTTGCAATCCTGCTTACTCCCTCCGTATAAAAATAAACGAACATAGTACGAAGTGTGATAATATAAATATCGATAGATAATATATCGTGGAAGAGGATTTTGATCCCTCGAGGAGATATCTCCTCGTTGTTTGTATGTCATTCAAATGGTTATAAAAAATTAAGAAGATGTATTAATATGTTATATCACTCCACAAACATGCAAGTAAAAATTCAACTTCTACATCTCGCAACGAAAAAAAATAAATTTGACTCTGAATATACGTTAACTAGCTGTGGTTCAATTTGTTTTTTTCGTTACGAGATGTAGAAGTTGAATTTGAACTTGTATGTTTGTGGAGTGTTATATCACATGTTAATACACCTTCCTAATTTTTTTCAAATTTTTTTATTACCATTTAAGTGACATACAAAGAACGAGGGGATATCCTCTCGAGGGATTAAAACAGTTTCCCTATATATCGTATTAGATTTGTTTTTTGTTTTAGAATGAAGGGAGTACGTGCTTATGTTCTGAATTCTGTGATTGAACTACCGAACCGAATATATGATCGGTCGATCATGGCTTGGCTTCGGACAGGTATGGAAAGCAAGGAATGGTTTTTGGCCGGCTTTGCACTTGTGAATCCAAGTGACAGCAACTGAACTCACAAGACAATACTCCAGGTCGATCGTCAACATCAGCTACGACTCTGACGTACGCCTACGGAATCGATGCAAAGAGATCAGTTGTCCTATACTATAACTTTAGCTAATTGCAAATGGTTATATACACTTCATTGGATACCGACGTGTTCCTACAAGACGCGACATACATTCATGTCGGCACGTCAGGTTCATGAGCCCATGTTTGATCATGAAACGTCAGAAAGCTTTGCTATGATTCATCATTTGCAACGATCGGTGGCGTGTTTGAGAACACTAATTCTCCCTAGCCATCGTTTGTTTTGGCTACTGATGTAAACCTGCGATGTTAGTTGTCTGGATTCAGGATGCATGGGGAGCAGACTTGACATCCCAGGACATCGATCGATCGGCATCAAAAGTACTGAGGAAGACATGATTACCTACACAGCTCAATGATTAATCACATGACGCCTTTCTATACAAAAGAGGATGATAAATTCTTCGTTTGCGAAATTTGAAACTTGCTTCGATCGACATGGAAATCAAACAAAGACCGATCTACTAGCATACAAATACATAATACATTGCCAACACATATAGACAAGAAGTATACTACTCGTATTAGCCAAGTAGAGAGGCAGACCTTAATTGATTAACTAATGAATGACCCCCATCATCAGAATTAAGGAGGACCGGTAGTAGTACCTTGTAAGCATTGCTAAAGCAAAAATCAAACAAGACGACGACGTTTATCCACAAACCTACAAATGATTTGATTTCAGATGTGATCCATTTACCGGGCTTCTTTAATTTATCGTAACGCCAACGAAAGATTTAATTCCTCATGCGGTCTTGGAATGATTTGATTCGATGTGGAATGGAACAATAATGGAAGCAGATTATTGAATTGAACTATGGGCATCTACGTACGTAGCAGGGGCTGGACCAGGTTGCTGTGTTGATCTGGATCAAACCAGGCCGGCTTGGTCGCCATGTTTGGGCCACATACAGTACGGTACAGCTCTGAACTGATGTATGAGCGTCTGTATAGTCTTGTCGTCGTCATGGGCCTCCGGGACCACGCGTATATACGGGGTTGTTTGGTTGGCATACTCATATCACCAAAACTTGCCATACTTCATTTAAGCTAATATGCCTAACATGTGACTAACAAAATTGAAGCCACACTTCAGCCATAGGAGAGCAAACTTGCCACACTTTTATGTGCCAATGACATGTGGGACCCACATCATGGTGAAAGAATCTTGCCATAAGTGTGGCACGAACCAAACAGATGCCTAACTTAGTCAAACCTAACTAACTTGAGTTGTGGCACAGTGAGGCAAATTGTGGTAGTGAACCAAATAGCCCCTACGTACGTATACATATACGTACGCGGCTCATCTGATCAAACTTTCTTTTCGAGTGTGTTGAAACACGTGGGCCTCATAGGTATCATGTACAGTATGCAAACCTGGATGGATTGCAATAGGATCCACATGTCAGTGAGCAATATGTATATAGTACTGTGAAGAATCTGAATTGGTATTTTATACTCTCTCCGGTTTCATAATTCTTGACGCTTTAGATAAGGTTGAAGTTTAACTTTTGTAACTGTGATTAACAATAACTTTAAAATATCTAGTTTAAAGAAATTAGAACAACATATATAGATTTGTCTTTTAAAGTACTATAAAAAGTAAACATGTATCTATTTATTTATTTATCGTATATATTTTAATATAAAAATAAAGTCAAAGATATATTTTGGAGAATGGAGAGCGTGTTATTGTTAGAATTATGGAACCGGATGGAGTACGAACCAACAACCAATTGATGCAGTGATGATGATGACAATCATGTTATCACACACCGTATGGAACTAACTGATAAGTGGCTTGTAATGGATGGTAGGTACAATACACAGATGCAAATTTGGATGGAGTGCCATCAGAAGCTAGAACAGCAAACAACAAATTAATAGTGCACTTGCTTGATTGGAAGCTAAAACTGGAAGAATAATCATCATCAGTTCATCACCAAATCCTGTACGTAAATGTGTGCTTACGAGTGAAATTGATACCCAAGAATATTATGTGGGGTGTGGTTTCAATAGGTTTTCAGTGAGAGAAAATGATGTTCAGTTATTAAGAAAGTACCTCGAGGTATTTAAATTTCACACTAAAAATAATCGATCCGTCCTAAAATATAAAAATCTAGGACTGAACAGTCTGTCCAGATTTCCTAGTACTAGCAAATGTCACATCCAATTTTAGTTTCTTATATTTTGGAATGGAGAGAGTACCTAATACTTAAAAGTATCAAATTTTGAATTAGAAAATATGATACTAGTAGAAGACAATAAGGGTTGTTTTGGTTTGAAGCCCTACCAAAATTTTGGTAATGCCAAAACTTGGCACGGCACTAACAAAATTTTAGTAGGGTTGTGTTTTTTCTAACTCTATTGAATTGGTAAGATTTGGCCTCAATCCAAATAGCTAACATGTACTATTCAAAACTACCAAATAATTGGTAGGGCAAGAATTGGCCTCAATCCAAACATGCCCTAAAATTTTATTCACTGGTCTTTGTAGACATGTGAGTATGATGTACGGCTTCCGTGCAACTTGTAAAATGATTAAAAAAAAAGAGCATATGCACATGACGATAACGTCCAAATTAATCATCCAGAGCACGAGCTGAGATGTCTGGAGTCTGGACAGAACTAGCCCTAGTGATAGTGCTACCACTGCTGTACATGAAGTGTACTACATCAGTAGTAGTACGTACTGAAGGCGAAGGGCGCGGTGTACGTACCATGGTGCAGTGAGAGCGGATCGATGATCGATCGATCAACCTGGTGAGAGTGGCCGATCAGCGTAGATGTCCCCATGACTCCATGCATGCGTGCATGCAGCGCGAATGCGATGGATTCATCGATGTGTAGTGCACGGCTGCTTCCAGGCTTGACAGCAACAGATCGCTCGCGACGCGGCCACCGCGGGATGCTGCCGGCGCGCCGCAAAATGCTCCTCGATCGGGGCCGGAAATCCACGCGATCCTGGCGTATGTGAAACTAGCTGGCTTGGATAGAAGAACGCCCTCAACACCCAAGTACACAGCTAGCCCGATCTCGATCTGCCCTTCAGAGGGACCTCTGATGTGAAGTTAGAGGATCGTGGCGGCTGATATGTGGGTCCCACTACTCACGGATCCACCTGTTAGTGATCACGTCACGAGGCAATTCACGTCAGAAGAACCGATACCCTTCTCAGTTGAGTCTTGTGAATCATGATGACCGATCTAGAGTACTCACATTCACAAAAGCCTGTGGGTGTACAGTAGGAACAGTACTGTGAGATCACGCACGCTGGCCGGCCGTTGTTGGAGCTGTCAGTCAAATTGGAGTGACACGCACCGTACATTTGGGCATTTGGCGTCGTGGAACTGCGGCAATAACAAGATCCCGTGACGCGATAACCGATCTAACTACTACTAGTACTGTGACTGCAACTGGCGCCGTTTGCCGCAGCCACCACGCACACACTACACGTACCTTACGAAAATCCGTAGTGCGAGGCTCCACCGGCTTCGTCGTACCAAATTCCTGCCATCTTTCGCTGCCTACTCCATTCCATATGGGAGTATCGTCCTGTACAGCTACGTTTTATTCTCTTCCCTTCCGATCCCGTTGCAGGGAGGCAGGGACCAATGGACCTGTCATTCATGGTCCGGCAGCCTATACAGCCCAGCAATCAGCAGACCACGCTTGCTATTACAAGCAAATACTCCTAAAAACAAACACGTACCAGTACTAAGGCTATGTTTAGTTAACATCAAAATTAAAAGTTTAATTAAAATTGAAACGATGTAACGAAAAAGTTGAAAGTTTGTATGTACAAAAGTTTTGATGTGATGGAAAAGTTGAAATTTTGAAGAAAAAAATTAGGAACTAAACCAGGCCTAAATTTTCTTTTACAAAACTCGTACAAATAATGGTCTCACCCATTTAACGAGAGTCATAGAAAATTTAGATATGTAACACATGATATTATATTAGTAAAATTTAGTAGTGTAAACTTTTCCGATAATAACCACGTACATGCTCACTACTCCCTCCGTTTTATAATGTAAGACTTTCTAGCATTGCTTATATTTATATAGATGTTAATGAATCTAGACACACACATATATATCTAGATTTATTAACATCTATATGAATATGAATAAATGCTAGAAAGACTTACAATGAAACGGAGGAAGTATCTCATAATTCTCATCTTACTTGTCCCTTATCCAAGTAATGACTTAGTCTCTTTGTCTCAAAAATATAAACTTTTGGTATGCAATCCTCGGGATGTGGATTTTCATCTCTCAAGGGGATATCCTCTCGTTTGCATGTCATCTAAATAGTTATAAAAAATGAAAAAAAAATGACAACATAGATTAATACGAAATATATCACTCCACAAACATGCAAAAACTAAATTCAACTTCTATAAGTTGCAACAAAAATAACAAATTAAACTGAAAATAGTTACCGCACATTCGCAACGAAGTTGAATTTAAACTTACATGCTTGTGGAGTGATATATTTCATATTAATTTATATTACTATTTTTTAAAATTTTTTATGACTATCTAGGTGATATGCACGAAAGGAGGGATATCTCTTGAGGGATGATTTCATTTTCCCCAATCCTCCGCCCTGATTGCTGAAAGCTGAGTCCTCGAGATCACGGGCCGATTTGTTTGGAGCAGTATGTGCCGTGCGCCTCGGGCAGTGCTACTCGCGAAAGCCCAACCCTCGCAGCCGGCCCATCACAGACTATGGATTCCATCACCTATCACCTCTTCAGTCTTCACCCACGTCCCTCGACACCCCGTCCATTCTCCTTCGCGCGCCGCCCGCGCCGTCGCCCATCGCGGCGGCGATCTCCACCACCGGGAGCAGCTGGCGGTGCCGACGGCCCGCGTCCTCTGCTCTTCTTCCGCCGCAAAATCCTCCCCTCCATCGACTCCTCGCGACTTCGTCCGCTGATCTCCATCCATCCATCCACCGTGTACTACCCGTCGTCCTGCTGCTTTCCGTCCGCCTCCGGTGAGCACCCGTGCCAACGCGACGCACGTCCTCTTTCTTTCTCATCCCTCTCGTTCTATGCCCCGATAGATCCACCCCTTGTGAATTGGAGATCTGAAAAAGATTTTGTAAGAAAACAATTGTGCTTAGTTCTAGAATGACATTGTGGATTTTTATATTTGTGTATATATTTTTTTTGGTAATAACTGTTTTGAGTCCTGTCCAACAAACTCATTGAGTGAAGAGTATTTACTCTTTTACTTCTGTATAAAGTTGATTTTGGAGCTTACAGGAAAGCTTATAAGGTCATGGGTCATCATCGTGGACATAAAACCTGTATTTGTGACCTTTTAATTATTACTAGTATATCTGTGTTAGTTTTATGGTGCTGCTTTGCTGTTCTGATCCACATTTTGCGCCTTTTCTTGACAAAAAATTATGCTTCAGTGCTGGGAAGATGTGGATGGGTGGTTATGATCTCAGAAGAAACTTGAAGAGGGATGAAAAAACTGATTTTGTCAGAATGGATTCAAAGAAGCAAAGAAATGCTTCTCTTGCAAGAAAAAAGGAGGAAGTAAGAGTTTGCAATGAAGGAGAGACATCTGAGTCCTTGATTTCAGGTTTGCCGGTGCTTCCTTTTTCTGCATGTATCTTATAGCTCTCGCCGAGCATTCACAGTTGTGTTGTATCATGTTTGTTTAACTAGGTAACTTGCACTTCAAGTCTAATGAAGGTGTCTTCAGGAGTGAGTTCAGTGGAGAAGTCGCATCTAATATGTCTAAAAGTGTTGTTTCACTTGCTCTGCTTGATGGTGATTATATGTGCTGTTATACCCTTCTTACTTTTCCAGGCATATATATATATAAACACCGCTATTTGTTAATGATTAACAATTACAGTCCTGTGTAGGGGACACAGTGTTATTTGTATGCTCAGGCATGGTTGTACAACGTGATGGACATGTTATAAAGTTGCTGACCTCAGCAAGCTTGCTTAAAGCTTTTAATGATGAAAGTCAAGACCATGATAACTTGAAGGTTGGTGCTGGTAATCATTCAGTTGACTAGTTGTGATCATTGCTTACTCTTCACCTGATTCTTCATTGTAGGTCGAAGTGCACCATAAAGACGCTGTTGTCATAGGGTCTTTGAGAGAATATCATTTAGATCATAACATGGCTGCTGTCGTCGTCGAGAACTTACCTGATCTTCGCCCTGTGCCTTTCAACAATGTTCAGAAATTTGTACCACATAGCATGGTAGTAGCTCTAGGCCGTGATATCTCTGGAAAATTAATGGCCACAGGTGGGTTGTTGATTGGTGGTTCAAGCGGATCATACAATCCTAAGCTTATGTCGTCGACTTGTAAATTCTCTGAGGTACACCTGTTCTTTTATCACTTGAAGTACACACTTGCATGATTACAATAAAAATGTTTAATCTGTTTGTTTTATACATATCTGAGGAGATAAGATGATGATTTTTCCTACATAACTCTTATTCCATTTCACTTTATTTTGTCCAGTTCAACCAGTGTGGCCTGTAATCCTGTTCTGTTTGGTGCCAGGTTTATGAAGGCGGGCCACTTTTTGATTTTGATGGGGACTTTCTTGGCATGAACCTTTCCCTCACTACTGAGGGAACCTTATTTGTGCCAGGGGATAGAGTTCTTGATCAGCTTGTGAATTGGATACTCCATCATGAGGTTAAATTTGCTGCACGGTTAGCGGCTTTGAAGGCATTGAGGTATGTTTTGCATATTCTGAATGGGACACATATCCTGCTCCTCCCTGCCATACGTGATTTAATGCGTTTAGCTGTTTTTTATGCCAAACAGCTTATGAGACTTGCTGGTTTTGCAATAATGTGGATAGTTGGGTGTTGTTCCTTTTGTAGGGTTTTTGACATTGTAGTTCCTCTGCAGTTTCAATGTGTTATGTTACCCTTAATAGCAATATGATTCTCTTCCACCTATATCAAGATGTTTCTGTGTCCAATTGGCACATGCCATCGCTGCCCTGTATTAGATTAGTCATATGTTCCAATGTTTATCGATATTTGTCTAATTTTATTAGAGAAAGGAACATTTTGTCCAGATTTAGTGGTCACACTGCTATGATGCCTCCTGATACTGGATGTTTTTTTATAACATTTGCTCAATTCTCTTGTTTTCTTGAAATAGTTATATGCATACTACTCCAGGTCTTCTTTTATCTATACTTTTCTTAACAAGGATCAATATGGGGATCTAGAATCCTTGGGCTATCCCGAGCCCCCAATATCGAATGGTAAGTCAATTCCTGTAAATATTGTGACTTTTCATGCATTGTGATTTTTTTTTACTTACTGTATCACTTACAACTATTTTACTTTGTATCTTCAACTAGATGGCATGATTTTGGCTAATACTTTTGAAGAGCCTTTTGGTAACGTGTGTGGTAAAGGTGTCTGGAGTGAACTAAGTGAAGATGTTGCCTCTAACATATGTGAAAATATTGTCGCACTTGCTTCATTCAATGGTGATTTTACAGTATTGTGTTGTTTACTGTTTCATATTTGTACTTTGATCATAACTAACTAATGATCAAAATTATGATATTCAGGAGAAAAACGAAGTTTTGCATGCACGGGTTTTTTTATTGAATGGAACGAGTGTGCCACTATTTTGACTTCAGCGAACTTACTTAGAGATCCTCGTGACGCAGACAAGATTATCAAAAACTTGAGGGTTGGTGCTTCTAAATATTCTATGATCCCTGTTCATTTGATTAACTGCTAAGAGTCTCAATTGTGTTGTTTGCAGATTAAAGTGTTGCTTCCAAACAATCGGCGCACCAAAGGGACAGTACAACATTATAATTTACGTTACAACGTTGCTCTAGTTAGTGTGAAGGATTACCGTGTTCTCCAACCAGTAAAAATTCAACCTTATAGGCATTACGCTAGTGAATTACTAGCTGTAGGGTGTATCTTCAAATCTGGCAGATTAATGGCCTCAAGAGGGCGACAACTTCCCATCGGTGTCACACATGACCGCAAATTTCTTGGTTATTCTCAATGTACAATCACTAAGGTAACAGCTTCTATTTTTCTTGTCTACTATACATGGTCAAAGTAAATACTAGTTTGCATCAGAATATGAATTAGCTATCATATTTAATTGATATTACCAAGTATAACTTCTCCATTTCACCTGGCTAGGTTGGCATTGGAGGTCCGCTTCTTGGTTTCGATGGGAACTTTGTTGGCATGAACTTCTACGATGAGGGAGTAGAAGGAACCCCATTCCTATCATGGTGTGAGATTTGCGAGATCCTAAAGTATTTTAAGACAAAAGGGTATGTCTAGGTCTTTTTGTGTAAGTGCTTTGATGATGTGCTCCTTCCAGTCACAAAATAATGATGTTCACATGTAGTCAAACCAATTAACTTTGACCATAGTAATTATTTCAAACGGTAAGTTTTGGGTGTATAAAACTGATAGAGTAAATTATCATAATATTACACTAGTTTAACTTTTTCGTGGCTTTTATGAAGTTAATTTTTTTGATAGAATTATGAAGTTAAAATTTAAAGTTCTGCCATGTTGACCTTGAAAAGCCAAAAACTTGATTCTTTAGTAAACGTAGGGAATATTGTACAAATTCATGTTTCACACAATTAATTTCGTTTTTTTTTATTGAAGCAGGTTCAGTCAAATCATAATTTTCAATTTAATTATTTGTTGTGTTTAATAGGACTGTTGCTGAACATAGGCATGGTAATCCATCTGATGTGCTTGATTGGAAGATCGTTGGAGATGACAGTGTTTTCCCTGCTAGGTATTATGATGCATTGCTTTACTGTATCACGTTCAATGTTAGTATAAATTTGTTGATAACAGAAAATTACTGAATGACAGATGGTTGGTACCTAAGCCGTATTGGTGTTATCCTGAATTTCTGGTCCAGCATAAACTTGCAGTTAAAATGAGTAGAATCGAGACCATTCCGTGTTGAATTGCTCTCCATATCATATCTTGTGAACCTATTTAACGTCGAGAGACCTGATTTAAATTGTCGGTATGTTCAGTGTTTATAAGTTGTGTTTACATTTGGACAAAGTGCTCTGAGTTTTGAGCCCGACTGCCCGAGGGCCATCCGATCCGACCAGTGATGGACGTCCTACGGGGTCTTTTCACAGCCAAATTCAATCCTTACATTTTTATAAGCTCAAAAACATATAGGGTGTGTTTAGTTCACGTCAAAATTAAAAGTTTAGTTGAAATTGGAACGATGCGATGGAAAAGTTGAAAGTTTGTTTGTGTAGAAAAATTTTGATATGATGAAAAAGTTGAAAGTTTGAAGAAAAAATTTGGAACTAAACTCGGCCGTAGTATGAAATTCAGCCTTTGAACACGTGCAAGCTCGTAGCTTCGCTCGTCATCCTCGAACCTGACGATGAAGAGGTATTCTCAGATCTGACTTCTGAGCCCCTTATTCTTGAGCCAGAGAGAGGGTGGATCGGAAGGGAGGAGAGATCGGGAGGGAGGGAGGGAGGGGGGGATCGGATGAGAAGGGGAGGGTTTATCTCAGAAGATATGTATTGTTTTTTAAAATCGTTCCCACCATGATGCTATAGTGTTACTGTATGTGGAGGGTTAAACTTCAAAATGCATCTACATACTCTCCTCTTCAAGAAACCGTTCTTCCTCCCTCTTCTCAAGAAAATCGGTCTCCTCCCTCCAATATAGTGTTACTGCATGTGTATGACGTTACTGTACTTTTAACAGTAATATTGTGGTGAATTACAGTAAATCAGGAATTGAAACAAAAATATATAGGTTAAAAGTCTCAAATGCTAACCATATACTTGTTACTGCACAAAAGTAAAAGTGTTACTGCACGGAAGGTATACGTTACCACGTGTTTATGCAGTAACACTACCCAAAAAATACAGTAAAATGCCATGTAGTAACATCATGATGCGATTGTAGTAATGTACAACAGACAAGTAGTAACAAGTAATAGTATAGTATTACTACTTGTGGAGAGACAATATCTCTCAACTGATGTAAGGTTTTTTAAAACCGTTTGCACCATGATGCTAGAAAAAAAGAGCTTATCAAAAGTAGATCCGTCATGACTATATTTCAACTATATTTTAACGCTGTTACTGCAAGTAAGACACAATGTTACTGCATAGAGGTTGTCGTGTTACCGCACCGTCCTAGGACGAGAGTTGAGAAGAGGTGGGTGGTGGGGGGAGTTAGTAGGCGGGTTTGACCGGTGGGAGGGGCCTTTGACCGAGGTGGGAGGTGGGTTTTGGGCCTTGGTAAGGAGGGGAGGTGGGTGTGACCCTTGGGAGGGAGGCTATTCTATACCCGGAAGAATAGTTTTTCTATATATATATATATATATATGTGTGTGTGTGTGTGTGTGTGTGTAACGGACTCAAATTTTCAGGGAAAAATTTTTGCAAAATATTTCAAGTCATGCTCTTCTCGATTCTTCCTTTGAGTAATCTCACTTTTGATCTTTTCTTTGACTTGGATCTAAACTTTATTTGCTAAGTTAAAAGCTTTCTTTAAAATCCCTTTTTAAATTTTACAAAACCTTTCCGTTTATTTTATTTAATCTTTAACTTTGGCTCTAAATTATATTTCCTTTGAATCCATTCCCGAACATCTCCAGCAAATACTCTTTCAATTCCCGTTCAACAATCTCTAGAACACATGAAATATTAATCTCTCTAGAATTAATATCTTTTCATTTAGAGCTTACTACACTACCACCAAATCCACTTTTATCTTCCACCAAATACTTCCCCTTTGATCTCTACCCAAACACATGAATTATCAATTCTTATTTTCTCCAGAACCAATACCTTTCCTTTGGATCTCCACCTAAATATTCCCATAGTCCATAAAATATCCTTGTCAATCTCCCTAAGTCAATATACCTATCCCTTAGAATTTATTAATCAACCACCAATTCCGTTCGTAGAAAAATTCCCATCCACATATACTGGAGGTTAAAATCCCAAAATTTATCCAAAGTTAGTAGATAAATTAATTATATTTTCTTTCCATTTGACTATTTTAAATTTTAAAATATTAGAGAAAATATTTTGTGATGAGTTCTATATTTGGTTCTTATTGAATTCTTTTAAAATTGGAGCATCTTTATTTTTATCCTTTTCAAATTTATATCTCAAAAATAAATATCTTGATTTTATTTTAAACAGTATTTCAAACTCCTTTTACTTCAAAAACCTTATATTCAAATTTATTTTATAAAGTTTAAAAGACCCTCAAACATTCCTCTTTTAAATTTTATCTCCTTTAAGATATATTTAAAACCTTCCATTCAAAAATTCCCCTAGTTTTCAATTTCTTTTGAATTCTATTTAAATTCATTGTCCAAGTTCAAAAAGTCCACATACTCCCTTAGGTTCCATTACCTTTGAATCCCATCTAAATTCCTTGACCATATCCTTGGCACAAAGAATAATATATTCCTAAAATAATTGCTCTTGTGCTAAGGAAATTCCAACTTATATTCTTCACTCAATTTCCCCTTTTAGCCAAAAATACACATAATACCAATTTTAGAATTCAAATCCTATTTATTGCCTTCAACTAATTCCCTTCTATATTCCCAAAAATATTTTGAGGAATATTATTAATTTCCCTTCCTATTTGAGTGCTTCCAAATAAATTCCCTCAAACTCCACCTCTAAATATTGCACTCAAATAAATTAAGAAATCTCTTTTATGAACTCTTTCCAAATTCAAATTCTTTGTAAAACCTAGCTATCCAAAGCAAGTATTCAAATTAGACTTCTTTCTTTTTGTCATCGGGCCGAAACTCCGTTCTTTCTTCCTTTTGGCCCAATCTTTTATCTTTTATTTTTTTTCCTCCTCCCTCTTGGGCTGCCGGCCCAGCTAAGCCGAGCCGGCCCAATTCGGACCATAGCCCAGCCGCCTCTCTCCTCCTCCTTCCAGGTGTGCGTGTTGTACACGCGCACGGCGCACGCCGCCTCAAACTCCCTTCCGTCGTCACGAAGTAATCGGCGCCGTCTTTTCTTCCTTCACGCCAGCGTCGCCGTGGTCAAGCCGTCGACCGCCTCCAGAACCGCCTCTCCCCACCGCCCCTCTCCCCTATAAATAGCCGGCCATCCCTCCCCTTCTTTACATACAAACAGAGCTCCATCTTTCTCTCTCTTGCCATGTCCGGCCGTCGCCGTCGTCGGCCGATCTCCCTCACCGGAGCTTCGAAAGCCAAACCCTTGCGCCACCAACTCCGCCTCGCCGAGGTGATTCCATTTTTTCCTATTTCCCCTCTCCTTTAGCCACTGCCACAAGCACTACCGGCACCACCATAGCCGGCCAGAGCTGAGCTCTTGCTGCCGCCGTTCCGGCCATTCTATTTACTCCCTATGCCTTCCACCGACCTCCCCGGATGCGTAGCGAGCGGGAACACGCTTGTCCGCCGCCGTCGAGGCCATTCAACCACCGAAGCACCGGTGCCCTGTGCCCTCTTCCCCTCTGTTGTTGCTCGGGAGAAGAAACAGAAGGAAGGAGAGAAGAACGGGAGGAAGAAGAAGAGACATATGACAAGTGGGCCCCGCTGCACAGTAAACTTCCTCTTTTATTTGATTTCAATCTTTAGACAACCGTATCTTTCCAACCACAAATTCAATTCCAGTGAACCTTTGATCTAAATTCATCTAATTTCAAACCCTCCCTTTTGATACCAAATTTCCTATTTAAAATTTTGTTTAAATACCCTTTTAATTTAAACCTATTTGATTTATCTTAAATCCCTTTAATTTTAAAATTTCTTATTTTATTTAAATTCATTTTTAAATTAAATTATCTTTAAATATCATTTCTTTATTTATTTAATTACCTTTTCTTTATTTCTTTTAAAATACCATTTTAAATTTTATTTCTTTAATCTATTTTTAAAAAAACTCTATTTGAATTCAAATTTCTTTAAACCATTCTTTTACAATCCTTAGCCACCAAAAAGCCGCCGTGGAAACTTTACACCTTCTATGGAGACGTTCGCGTGGTCTCAAACCCCGAAGTCAAACCGTTGGTCGTAAAACCCGGCATAACCTAATCCTAAGGTCGAAGTGTCGCTCTTCGCACCCCACGCCTCAACACGTACAGTGGTCGGAGCCTCACTACTCCCTCGACCTCCACAAGCATGCCACACACTAGTCCTTGAGCTATGTGCGACCCTAGCTGCTCTGTTGTCACTCACAACTGCAGAATAACACTGTTCTGCTCCACACAAATCTCCTAACTCACTAGCCGTTGTGCTACTTAACTGTAGCATCGACTAGATGAGCCGATATTTAGCCGTTATGCTACCAACCTTAGCATCGGCTAACCACTCCAAATATCTAACCGTCGTGCTCCTCTATTCTAGCACCGACTAGAAAACCAAATCCACCAAATCAACCCCACCTATCCATTTTATCCTTTTCCTCAATTCCAACCTTTAGAAACCAAAACCTCTCTTCTGTTTTCCAAACTAAAATTTATTTTGAACCATTCCTTTTTCCTTCGCCTTGCTCCAATTTTATTTATTATTTGGTTTTTATCATTTCTTTGTAGCAATTTGCTTATAGGCTTTATTTGCTATCTTTTCGTATTCGTACGTTAGACCGTACAGCAGGTTTTATCAGCATCCAAGGAGCTGACGTGGACCCAGATGGCTACGCTAAAGCCGCAAGAAATCTTAAGGTGCAAGGAAAGACATAATTAAAATTTGATCATATAGAAAACTTGATATGATCTTCATATTTAATTTGATGCATAATACCTTATTCTTTTAACATCTCATGGGTAGATGTTAAATGCTTTTAAGCATGATTGCATGAGAACATAGAAAGAAGCATTGGTTATCATTTTATGTGATTTACTATTCTAAACAACTTTACAAACTTAGGAATCCGGTTAAAATGGGCATTTATGAGTTGAGATTATGAATGCTGTGATTATGAATGTTGATGAAGTTTGTGATGTTGGTGTGGGGAGTTTGGAAAGTTTTGGGTGGTTTAACCGGATTATAATTACCCCCTTATACCATGGAAATGACATAGCTGCGTCCATCCACACAATCAAGTAATTGGACTTAGCCTAGTAAATTGTCCCACTATATGAAAGACTGTTGGGTGGCTCTATGAGCGGTTTTGGGGTGAACTTGCGTAAGGAGTTTGGGCGGCAGTGTTTCACAACAGTGGGATTCATGAAAGTGTGACGATATAGATACCTTGCCTAGGCCTGGCAAGAGTTCGACCACTATGATGAACCAAGACCCCACTGTGCAGTAACTAGTAGTAAGTGGGACCTTCGAACGGCTCTGGTGTCCTCAGCCTTGCAAACTGTTGACATCGTGTGGGTAAAGCTGGACAGTCTCTGCAGAGGTGAATTAAATCATTCGAATGTGCCGTACTCCCGGTTCTGCAGTTGTGTCATCAGGGTGATTCCTACTCCTGAAGTATAAGTAGTTTTAAAATTAAAGAGTTGAGGATAAAGATGATTTATGGTTTTTATTATTCCTTTACTTTATTTTTGTTTATTTATTCATATCTACTCACCTTTAATTATTTATAATGTCTTGTTGAGTACATAAGTACTCACATAAGTACTCACCCTTGCATAATTTGACATATAGAGGAAACGTGCTAACAAGGAGATCGGAAGGAAGCGAGATTTTACGGCAACGACAAGTTTACCTAGGCTAGTCTACACTTGAGCTTTTGCTTGTGGAGTTCTTTGAATTCTTTGGAGTTTATTAGCTGTAGTTTTAGTAGTTGAAGAGCTTAGGAGTTAGTAGTTTAGCACTTTAGATTTTTCTTGTATTTTCAAATAAGGATATTTTAGTTTGGATCTTTTCAACCTTTAACAATTGTATAATTAGCTTGTATAACCAAATTTGTATAATTAATCGAAAGCTGATCTGTATATCAATCTATGCGTGATCGAAATCCTGGACGATCACGAATGAATTTTCGGGGCACCAAGCCTAAATTGGGTGTCCCCACAGTGTGTATATATGTCTAAATTCATTATCATCAATATGAATATGGGAAATGTTAGAATGACTTACATTGTGAAACGGAGAGAGTATATAAGAAACACTGACAAAACTCCAAAACTGGGCAATACTGTCAAATTACCAAAATTTTGACATTAAATTTGGTAAGATTCATTTTGGATACAATCTAAATATTCCCGTTCTTTTGGTGAAGCGTCCTCCCTCCCCTCTCATGCTTCAAGAAGCATCTCCGTCGGATTTGACCATGCTAAAAAAAGTCTTGATTTTGTGAGCTCGACCTGCTGTCAGGAATAGAATTGTCACACATAAAAAAATGAGTTATTTTAGGTAATGGTCAATTTAGCAATCGTTATGGGCAGTAGCTAATGATGGAGATGCCTATTTGGACGGACATTGTCTCCTGAACAGACTTGTTCCATGCCCTTTCTTGTGCTAGTTGTAGGGACCAATGACATGTCATTCCATGATCCAGCAGGCAATAGAGCCCAGAAACTCACAAACCTGGCAATTTCAACCAATACAGACAGACAAGGCATGCAGATTTAACACCAGGATTTGGAGGTCACGACTCACGATCAGTGAGGCAGTGACCAATCTTGCATTCAAATATGTTAAGATGATAATATCGATAATTTACATGTGTACATCCTAAACAGAACCTAAATCGGCATGTTTTGCCAATACACGGCACATGTTAATGGGACTTTTTCTTCATCCTTAGGAAGCTAACCAATGTGATTCTGGAGGGAGCACCTGTGCCTGATCTCTTCTTGATTGTTGTCGTTTTCCACAGCTTTCCATCTCTTACGGTAGTCGTGGTTGTAGATGATACATTATAGAACTGCATACATACAAGTTGTGTTCAAGTTCTAAAAACGTCTGGATGAAGATTTCACTTCTTCTCAAGAACTGCTGGAGAGCAATTACCTCGCATACACCGTGCAAAAGCAATCTCTGAAATGGGTCCTGGACATTCAGTACAAGCATATCTTTACCACTAGTGTCTTCGATGAAGGTCCTAACTCGTTCCTGCAAATGTGAAAAACAGATAAACCAATATAAAACAGCTACTGAATGACCAGCAAGTGCAGCACATTATGCTTCTCAAGTACTTATGCAATACAACCCGAATGCAAAATCATATTGTAATTATTAATTTCCACTTGCATTCACATAGCATGTGAGTGTATACATCAAAAGTTTCACAGAAATGCTAAATGCCGACAAATTAGAACTCAACCACCTCATTTCTGACTGATAACATGTCGTAACACAAAATCAGGTCACCCTTGTTTATGGCTGAAGCCTGAGCAGTAGAAGAGTAGAACTGCTTCCTTTTCATTAAGAAGATAACTGTACTAAAAATTGTAGAGACAGAGATGCAAGAGCAAACAGGATGTCGTTTAAAAAGCTTAGGTACCCCAATGGTTTATACTTTGTAATAGAAAGCCAAGAGACAGATGCATGTTTATATGGTTGCGAAGGAATATTCTAGATCTTAGATGTATGTAAAGAAATCTGAGACCCTCAAAAGTGGCAATCATTTTAGATCTAGATGTTCTTTAGATGGTCCAAACTGGTGTAACAAGATAGATATTCTAATGCAATTGAACACTAGAAACAAAAACTCCAAGGACCCTAATTTGCACCAGATTGTTTGTTAAAAGACATCTCATTTGTTCCTGGAGAATAGTGCTTAAATTTTTATAGTTGTAATCATTGATCACAATAAAAATCCATCAACACTACTAGAAGTAGATAACACAGGAGGATATACTGTCAGTTTTTATAACATAAATATCATTTGATCCTTTAAAACTACAAAACCAGAAAGATGCAATCTGATGCAGCAAACCAAAAACTCTCAAAAGCAAACAAATGTTAGCAACTGTTGTGACAAACAGAAACACAAAAAGGTTAATTCAATGAGATAGAAAGCCATACTTCGTATATTTCAAGAAGATCTGGGAGGAAATTTCTCTTTATGGCTTCTCTTGTTTGACGATCTATATGATGCCAAGAATTGAGAGCAACCAATTCATCTCTGTCCAAATGGTTCTTCTGTTTTGTAGAAGACTGTTTCATCTGTTGCATCAATCGTGCCTACAGATGAAAAGCACAGTAAGTAAAATGGATCCATAAAAAAGTGCACATGATACCTAATGCTATGCAGCTCTTATTTCTCATTGCACAGAGTAGCAACACACTAGTATACCTCAACATCCATGTCAATACTCCTGAAGGCATCCCATTCACCGACACTTGTCCTGCAGAATGCAGAAACGGGCAGTTCCTCACCTACATGCAGAACATAGATCGGTGTAATATAGAAATGAAATGTTCCCTATCTCTATAATAGTACATGAAAAATGTAACCTGACTATAATGCCTGCATTAAATGTCAATGCAATTAAAGTGCACAACTGATCATAAGTGTTTAAGGAAAAAAGTGACAAACAGGGAAACTGGATAGCATACAGCATTCTCACGAATCCGTACATTTTTAGTTAATGACATAATTCTTGTTAAAGTTAACGTGTGCATGCTGTAAGGAAAAAAAATTGTTTCTCATTCTAATGTCAACACATAGTAAAGAGTATGCATAACATGGATTTTATCTTCTTCATAACTTATTACTACTCTCTAAACAGAATGAAACATTCAATGACTTAGTACCCCCTAAACAGAATGAAACATTCGATGGCCAGACTGTAAGACATGCAATATGGTGTTAAAAAATGTGAGCAGCACTGGATCTTACCCCATGGTGGAGGAGCAAAAAGGCCTTTGATTTCTTCCACATGAAGACGGGGGACAAGTTCAATGAGCAACCGGTCATTCAACCACCTACGAGATCTCCGATTACTAACCTGTGCAACATTGCAATCTATAAACCATCAACCCGCATATTCTTAATGTCAAAGATAACAACACTGTATCAAATATAACAGGTTTTTTTTTCTGAGCTGCTATTCCATAGATCATCATCCATTTCTCATAACAGGGATCAAACCATAATTTCATTCAATCATAAAACTAGCAGCAAAGGAACAAAATCACTTTTTTATTTTCCCTAATAGGATGAGCCGCCTCACCTTGGCGGCCATGTCCTCAAGAACTTCAATCTTCCTCTCAATCATCTGCCCACGCGACTTGACGGCATCTCCACCTAAGTTCACAAAATCGAACAAGGGTTAAAAATCGCTTGCGTCAGGACGCATTGGGGGGCAATTCGGAGATACAAAAAAGGAATCTACCTTTGGCGGAGTCGAACAAGGAGGCGTAGAACTCCTCCTCCCTCCGCAGCAGATCCGCGCTCGCCATGCTCGACTTCCCCGTGCTTCTCGCGATCAATTCCTCTCCTCCGCCGGCAAGGCAGGCCTCTTGCTCCGATTCCGGGATGTGCGTGTTCTAGGGCTAAAATTGGGGAATCGCAAACGGTGTCGGTGTCTCGGTGATCGCTAGGGGAGGGGGAATATGCGGCGGAATCGCGGATGCGACTGTGCGACCTAGCAGATCGCAGTGGGCCGAGAAGCCCACAGTTGTGGAGAGCAACTAGTTTGGGCCTAATGTGATGGGCCTCCCAAGCAAATGAAACTGAAAAAAGTGCACCGAAGGTCCCTCAACTTGTCAGCGAGATAAAAAAACGTCCTCCAACCGCAAAACCAGATATGCGGGGTCCCTTAACTACAACAAACCGGTCACCCGAGGTCCTTCGGCAGTTTTGATCCTGGTTTTAGTCTACGTGGCAGCTGAGTCAGCGTGGACCCCACGTGGGCCCCACGTGTCAGCCAACCACTTTCTCTCTCCCCTCTTCTCTCACTTATCTCCTCTCGGGTAAGCCGGGGCGGGTGGGGAGGAGGTCGCCGGGGCGGCCGGCGATGTGGCAGCGGCAGCACGAGGCGATGCGGCCGGCAACAAGGTGGCGGGAGCCGGGGCGGCGCCGCATCCACGATCGCCTGCCGCTGTTCTCCTGCCGTCACCCGGAACTCCGACGTCGGCAAATTCTGACGACGCCCACTAGCTAGTCTGACCACCATGAGCAGACTCCCTCAGGATTCCACGAGGTAGCGAGCAAGGACCTGCTCCTCCTCCTCGTCACGGCGCCGGCGCCGGCGGCGCGTGCATCACGCTCCAGTACGTCTCCAACGTCATCATCCACAACATCCATGTCCATGACTGCGTCCCCGCCGGCAACGCGAACGTGCGTGCATCGCCGACGCACTACGGGTGGCACACCCGCTTCGACGGCGACGGCATCTCTCTCTACTCGGCGCGCGACGTGTGGGTGGACCACTGCGCGCTGTCGCGGTGCGCCGACGGGCTCATCGACGCCATCATGGGGTCGACGGCGATCACCGTGTCGAACAGCTACTTCTCGCACCACAACGAGGTGATGCTGCTGGGGCACGGCGACGAGTACCTGCTGGACTCGGCGATGCAGGTGACCATCGCGTTCAACCACTTCGGGATCCAGCTCGTGCAACGGATGCCATTGTTTCCCGTGTTCTTGGCTTGTTTTGCTTGTGAGTTGTGATAGCAGAAGAGGGGAAAAATGTTTTTTTTTTGTGTGTGTGTGTTGGATTGGATTTCGTCTGTTTGTTTCTCATTTTGTTTCCCGCTGTCGCGTCGCCGGCCACGTCGCCTCGTGCTCCAGCCGCCGCAGCGTCGCCGGCCGTCCCGGCGACCTCCTCCCCACCCGCCCCGGCTTGCCCGAGAGGAGAGAAGGGAGAGAGATAGGAGAGAAGAGGGGAGAGAGAGTGGTTGGCTGACACGTGGGGCCCACATGGGTCCCACGCTGACTCAGCTGCCACGTAGATCAAAACCGGGATCAAAACAGCCGAAGGATCTCGGGTGACCGGTTTTGTATAGTTAAGAGACCTCGCATATCTGGTTTTGCGGTTCAAGGACGTTTTTTATCTCGCTGATAAGTTGAGGGACCTTTGGTGCACTTTTTCCAATGAAACTTGTGACGCCTAGGCCCAAGGGGATAAGCATGGGTGCCTCAGGACTAATGGTTCTTTTTTTTGGTATTCTCATTCGAGATATTCTTAATTTGTTTCGATCCAACAAAAAGTATCTCAAGGTACCATTATCTCATGGTATCAAATCGTTTCCGATCGTCGGATAAAACAATGCACATCCTGCCCAGTTAGATCTAACGATTGAAAACGATTTGATATTGGTACCTTACGTTATTTTTTATTGGATTGAAGCAAATCTCTTCTTACAAAGAACACTGTTCTATCTATCCCTATAACTCATTTACCTATTTGTAATCACTTTTTAATTTAACATTTAACTATTTGTCATCCATATATCGATAACATGTGGATCCTCATATTTATGATATGTATGTCCAGTGATAAATAGTTAATTGCCACCTATAAAATTGACAAATATAAGGGCTCATATGTTGTTGATATATGGGTGACAAATAATTTAATATCAAATTTACAAATGGCAAATAGTTAAATGTACATTAATCACGTCCCTGCCTGATCTCTTAAACCACCTCTCTTTAAATCCTGCTGATTGCTGGTCTCATGGATCATCTTCTCTAGTGAGACACCGATTCTTTGGGTCTCACGAGTCACGTGCGTGGGTGTTTCTTGGTGTCAAACTCGACCTGTGTTTGATTGCTCGAATGTACTTAGCCTGGCTCGTATGTCTTATCCAGGTTGAGTTTGGCCTTGGTTGGTAAAATACAATAGAGGGTGTTTGGTTGTATGCATTAGATGAGCCTGGTTTCTCTGAGATGTTGTTTAGTTGGTTGGATAAGAAAATTTATACGCAAGAGATTGTGTTTGGTTGCTCGTATGTACCTTGAATCCAATTATGTTTTTTCTATTGTAAGAGTATAATCCTACCAAGTATATAGAAATAATAATGTCTTAAGTTCATAACACTTAGGGTGAGTTCTTATGAACAATTTACAACTACAGCTTTCTCATTCTCTATAAACACGCGCTTTAAAACCGTTAAACATCAGCGATACGTTTTATGTAAAAATCTTATATATAAAAGATTCCTTTAGAAAAATTCAAATAAACCTATTCTGTCTTAGTTTCAGTTCCCAACAAACATACAAGCTGAACTGCTCGGTCGAACTCGAACCCAGCCTATACGACTGTCATTTCTGAAGCCAAGCAATACGAAGCTTTGTTTGAGGCTTTGAGCTGCTACATGAATGGATCCCCAACGGTAGCGCATAACAAAAGATCTACTAGTATCAGTCACACGATAATAGCATTCTGAAGCTGTCGCTATTAAAAGTCGTTGTTGCCACTCGAATGGAACCATATTCTATGAACGTTTCCTCCTCAATTATCCGCAAAACAGAAATCACGTGTGTTTGTCTCAGTTCGTCCTCTCTTCTCCTATTTTTCTGTTCTAGAAACCCTGTACTGGCGCGTCAAAATATCCTTACAGTCTTAGGCTAAATTTACTTCCAAACTTTTTCTTTAAACTTCCAACTTTTTCATTACATCTACACAAATAAACTTTCAACTTTTCGGTCACATCGTTCCAATTTCAATCAAACTTCCAATTTTGACGTGAACTAAACACATCCTTACACGAAGTACCACTGTTTTACTTTGTTTTGGATGACTAGATGATTTGTGATGATTATCTAATGGTAGGAACGAATTGGTTAACTATTATACTTTTTTAAAAAATAATGTATTGAAAGTTTTTGAAAGCTTAGCAAGCTTTTCATGAGAATAGAACAGCAGGCTGGCTGACCCGTTCGCGGAAGATGGAAGACGACGTTGCCGTCCATCCCAACACGCAACGCCGCCGGCCGCAACGCGCCGGTTTCCGGTCCGATCCGCTTCACACCCACCACGTCTGCAGGCCAGCCGCACGACGCAAGCAAAAGAAAAAAAAAACAAACAGACCGGATAAGATTACTTACTACTCTCTTAGAACTACTAATCTAAACTATAAACCTTATTTTTTTCTTATAAAGATATAATATTTTACATTAATTTCCGTTAGCACGTTTTCAAACTATATAAGTTTTGTGTGAAAAATTTCTATATAAGTTGCTTTAAAATACATCCATTCGTCAAGTTTGTCATAATTAAAATTTAATTAATTATACTACATGTCAATAGTTTTTTCGTTTTACGTGCACTAACTTAATCTGTGTCTTTATTAGTTTTAAACATCATTTATTTGTTCCACTAATATCGTTTAGATTTATAATTTTAAGAATGCAAACTAGTTATAAGTAAGACGAAGGGAGTAAGAGTTATATGTCTTTCCCAAACAGCTAAAAAAAGGCCGAAAAACAGCGGAGATTTCTATGGAATTCGTCTAGAAAGCTGCGAATCTTCCCTTAGGATTCGCTTATCCTTGCCAAATCCTCTCCAAATTCAAAGCATCACTTATTTTTTTTTTTTAAAAAAACGGCAAACACGAGTCCATGAGACCACGAGTGACGACGAGTAGTCCTCCACCCCTACGCCTCGCCTTCTCCTCTCTTCTTTTCCCACGCAAACGCCGGAGACAGAGGAGGAGACAAGAGTCCAAGACCAATGCGAGGCAACGGCATGGGGCGGGAGGAGGAGGGGAACTCCCCAATGGGCCGCCGGTTGCGGGCCGTCTCGGCCCACCTCCTGCCGCCGGCGTCCACCACCACCACCACCGGCGGCGTTGACCTCGCCGCCAACCCCACCGCCGGCGAGTACGCGCACGGTATGTCGTATCTTCAGTCCCGTGTGGTGATGCCCGCGATTCGGATCTCTTTGGGGTTGGATTCCCAGCTGGTCGAGCAGACGAGCACTTTTGCTTTTAGATAATAATCTAAAATTGTTTCTGATTCCCAAACGGTGGTGGTAATACGCGTCGCAACACTGTGTTCATCGGATTTAGTTATGGTCGTGTGGAGAGGTTTCGCTTTTCTGAATTTGTGCTGCCGAGTCCGCGCATCAGTTCCATACTTCCGTTGCTTAGCTCGGTAGTATCCTTCTCGCTATTGGATTAGAGTAATCGCTTCTAAAGCTCCCTTTATATATCTAAAAATTAAAAATATTTAGAGTATTCGCTTGTGTGCTGAATAAAGGTAAAAGGGATGAGGCCTTTT
Source organism: Oryza glaberrima (assembly GCF_000147395.1). NCBI lineage: Eukaryota > Viridiplantae > Streptophyta > Magnoliopsida > Poales > Poaceae > Oryza > Oryza glaberrima. The sequence continues at coordinate 1,999,664 of NC_068336.1, read as the reverse complement.
CTTCCTTTTTTTAGTATGCCGGCACACGAAAGTTGTGGACTTGTGGATTCCCCAACTGCTGCATGTTTGATTTATCTTTCTTGACAAAACAGCCTTTTTTTAGTTTGTAACTCAATGTCATAGCTTCTCCAGTGCAGGGCTACAGTGCTGTGCTCCCTGAGAAGTTGCAGACCGGGAAGTGGAATGTATACCGGTAGGTTATTTATATTTTTGGCTGCATTTGCTTATGTTGCAGCTCACAATTGCTGTTTCCAATCTTGCAGGAATGCGAAGACACCTCTTAGGTTAATAGATAGATTCCCTGATACCCCTGATATTGCAACGCTTCATGATAATTTCGTGTAAGAATCCTCGAAATCTCATTTGAGCATCCGGCTTTTATTTCTTAATATTATTCTCAACTTGGCGAAGTCTCAGTTATTTACAAAATGTTATGCTATGATTTATCAAATTCTTGTTTTGAATTGTCAGCAAACATGTGAGTGCACAAACATAGAGTTAAGCAAAATGAACGCTAGTTCTGTTTTCCCTAGGATGAATTGTATCAGGAGGATTCTTAGGAAAATCTGATTACATAAAAAGAATTATTGGCAAGGGAAGCTGTTCTTTAAGCTATTTTATTGAAACCTTGGAGCCGGAAAATGTTTGTATCTACAAGGGAAAAGTGAGTTAACCTTTATCTATTGTTAGATCCACAGCCTGAATGCAGATGGTTTTTATCTGATGGTTTTATGAAAGCTGATAAATTTAGATCTGTTGCAGGCTACATGCTTTACAAGAAAATTATTATTCTTCAAATTTAAGTTCTGTGCTAAGTTCTGAGGCAATATACCCCAAATTGCGCAGGTATGCAGTTGAGACCTTTAGGGACTGTAGATACCTGGGCACAAGAATCTGCGCTGATGGAACAGTTGGGGAGTAAGGATTAGTTCCTGGATATATGTGTTATTATTGGCTTTTGTAGCTTTGTTCAAATCTTTTAAATGATATATGTATGGAACTTTGCAGCTACAAATGGATGACATATGGAGAAGCTAGTACAAACAGGACTGCAATAGGTTCTGGTCTTATTTATCATGGAATACCTGAAGTGAGTCATAATGGTCACAACAAGTACCGTCCTTCTTTTTTTAACTAGTAGCAGGCAGATCTTGTCACACATGGACAATGATATAACATTTGTATTTACACTTAGAGAGTCCCTTTTTTTTTAACTTGCTTTATTTTTTTTTAACTCTGAACCAGGGTGCATGCATTGGTTTGTATTTTATAAACAGACCTGAGTGGATCATAGTTGATCATGCCTGTGCAGCATATTCATTCGTGTCTGTGCCACTTTATGACACTCTTGGTATGCACTATTCACCAAATGATCATCTATATCCTTTTCATTCATCTAGCAACAATTTTTATGTAATCTGCAGGTCCAGATGCAGTTCAGTTCATTGTCAACCATGCGACAGTAGAAGCTATTTTCTGTGTGCCTCAAACACTAAGCACTGTGAGCTTTAACCCCTTATCTCAGCCTTGTATAGTTATTAGTTTATACAATCATTAAAATTTGCACTTTTCATGTCACTGGTACCAGCCATTAACTACTGAAGGTGGCAAGTAGCTAGTTATTTCCAGGAAATAGATCTATGCTTTCAGGTGCTGATCTCATCCTGCTATGAACACACAATGTCAAAAGACTGCACACTGCATAAACTGCATGCCCATCATACTGTTTGTTCTTAACCATATCCACATACGCACATGATCAATGGGCTGAGCGCTGGGCCCTGACCATGAAATATGTTTATGTGGATTCTGATCCTTGTTTCAAACACTACATCAGTTTGTACCTTTAATTTAATCATGATATATTCTTTGGAATGAAGTATTTTTATGTTTGCTTATGTATATGTCTCTATTTATTGCAGCTGTTAAGCTTTATAACTCAAATGCCATGTGTTCGCCTTATAGTGGTAAGTTCGAACCATTTATAATTAGTATGTTCAATCGAGCAGTCATGATTTTTTAAGAATCTTTGTTCTGTTTTTTTTTTCTTAACTTGTTTTGTATAGGTAATTGGTGGAGACAATGCAAATATGACATCTACCCCAACATCTACTGGAGTGGAAATTATAACTTACTCCAGACTACTCAACCAGGTGAATTTGCTACATGATCCTTCAGTTTTTGAAAACTATATTGTACTACCTTCGTCTCAAAATATAAGAACTTTTGGGGTTGAACAAGGGTATTAAGGAAGTATGTGGAGTTAAATGGCAGAAGGTTTTGATTGATCGAAAAGAGGAAGTAGATGGATAAATTAAATGAGGGAAGATTGCGATTGGTTGAAAAAAGAACGTAGGTGGAGAAGTTGCTATATTTTGGACAAACTTAGAATGCTAAAAGTTGCTATATTTTTGGATAGAGGGAGTATATGGGATACTAGTCTTAACACCTCATATAGTTTTAGAGATGTCTGCACCAGATGAGTTTACTAACACTATATATTGTTCATTGTATTTGTTCTATTCCACGCAAAAAATGTATTTGTTCTCCAATTTCAGTCAACCGAATCAAACTGCATACCAGTTGACTGCACTCCGTCATGTATGTTGCTCTGATTAAATTTAGACTTGTTCCAAATGATTTATCCATATCAGACAAAGTTGATGTGGCATCTAGTTTCCACTTATATTTGTGTGAGCAGTGTGCCTACGTTTTCATTTTTCTTTCTTATGGACACACATAGTATGTGCATTCTGTACATATTGTCTTTTTAAGTTTTGCGTCAAATGCCTGCATATCTGTATCCAGTCATATACATAATCTTTGGTGTTAGATTGAAGGTTGCTAGCACTTTTGCTCACTATTTTTCCATCGCTTTTGAATCTTCAACTCAGGGAAAGATGAGTTCTAGACCTTTTCGTCCTCCAAAACCTGAAGATGTTGCCACTATTTGTTACACTAGTGGCACAACCGGCACACCAAAGGTAAATAACCCATTTTTTCTGATTATTCTTTGCTCCATTCAAAGGGCCTTTCTAATTCGACCTTTCAATCTTGTGGCACTTGATGTCATATTTCCAGGGAGTTGTTCTTTCTCATAGGAACTTAATCGCAAATGTAGCAGGATCAAGCGTGGTCATTAAGTTTTACCCATCTGATGTGTGAGGAGTTTACATTAAATCTAGATTCATATCTTTCTGCTATAACTTAATAAATTTATATCATCTCTCAATGTTTTTGATAGTAGTCATGTTGATATCTCTCCACAGGTACATCTCATATCTACCTTTAGCTCACATCTATGAGAGAGTTAACCAGATTGCACTGCTTCACTATGGAGTTGCCATTGGATTCTACCAAGGGGTATGCAGATCCAAAACCATTCAGGATGTTAATTTGGTAGTTCTTTGCATTTGCTGTTTGTGTAAATAATAGAACATGTAGAACAATGGAGTTTCTGACTTAGAAAAGGTATATATCAATAACCGGGGCCAGGTGCACATGAAATAAACCACTTGGAAAAGCAATTGGTAATGCTAGTTCTCCTGTAACTGTAAGTTACCCCTAGACATAGGAGCAGAATTGGATCAGGTAGTGCAATATTTCTAACTGTTAGATAAGAATCATCCAGAGATCAATTGAACACAGCAGATTTCGACAGTCTAATGTCGTTTATATAACAGTTCTGAAGTCTGAACTTTCTACTCTTCTTAATACAATTTCGGTTGGTTGAGTTTCGGCCGACCCGGCTAAAAAATTGAACACAATAGATGCATTTTATGCTGGACCTTTCACCTACAAGATATCATCCCATTATAGTAGTTGTTATGGCATCCTTGTCTTAAATGGATCCATTTTGTTATCTCATGTTAGTTTACTGCACCTCTATGTTGCTCACCATAATATGCATCACTTCCTTTTATATCAAATGTTCATCTTACTGCATGCATAATAATATTTTACCGCCAATTCTGAATTCTTTGTCATTTCCAGGATAATTTGAAGCTGATGGATGATCTGGCTGCACTGAGACCAACAGTATTTTCTAGCGTACCCCGGCTATATAACAGAATTTATGCTGCGTAATACAACTATACCATTAACTTAGATACTTTCGTGTTTGGCATGACTATTTCTAGTCATATCTTTTGCACGAAATCAATTTTTTCCCTTTTCAGTAATTCTAACTGGCTAGTTGTTTATTACTCTGTAGAATTACAAATGCTGTGAAGGAGTCTGGAGGGTTGAAAGAAAGATTGTTTCATGCTGCATACAATGCTAAGAGGCAAGCCATTATGAATGGTAAGAACAGTATGAAGCTCATTGCAATTAAGTGTCTTATGTAGTTTTGCAATGACATTCCTAGGCAGCTCCTACATGTTTTCTGTCATCCCATTTTTTATCCACCACATGTATGAAATGTTAATTCTACATTTTTGTGTTATTAGGACGAAATCCGTCCCCAATGTGGGACAGATTGGTATTTAACAAAATAAAAGCTAGGCTTGGTGGACGTGTGAGGCTTATGTCTTCAGGTGCTTCTCCATTGTCAGCAGATGTCATGGAATTCCTAAGAGTGTAAGCTGGCTTCATATATGCTCCTTTGGGACAGCATGATTTTATAACTTGGATTAACTAATAAATTTTGTCTTATTTTTTTAACAGATGCTTCGGTTGTCTCGTAATTGAAGGATATGGAATGACAGAGACATCCTGTGTCATCGCTACAATGGATTGTGATGATAGGTTAATTGGTCATGTTGGACCTCCAAATCCATCTTGTGGTAAGATCTGTGTTTGGATTTTCAAGGATGTAACTAGATTTGCTTGGATAAAAAACTTGTCCTTTTGTTCACAGTAATCCCTCACTGTTATGGTCTGCCACTGTAGCATTAAGATTATAATATTTCCCAAAATAATTAATTAGATTAATAGGATCAGTTATTTAATATCCTATACATTTGGCTCTAGGTTTAACTAGGAAATTAGAGATTGCTTTGTTGGGATGATAAGGATCCAATTGTTGATGGTCGAGATACTGTAAAGTACACAATGCCTATTGGTACACATTTCTATCTAGCATATGTAGTCCACCGGTATAAGTGACCGTTGCATCCCTATTATCATCAAAAAATAAAGTAAACACAAAGTTAGGTTTAACTTGATTATAGTCTCTTGGCAATCAGGATAAACCCAGCACCAATAAGAGTGATCTTGTCTTTATCCCTGCTGTCAGATCCTTATCGTATCTATGAATTAGTGTTCATGACGCCCATCAAGTCAAGTCTGCTTCATATAGTTGTAGTGCATAGTAACCCATCACTGATGTAAAACATGTGACATCTCATATTTACCTTTCTTAACCCCAAATAAGTCTAGGTTTCATCTTCAACTAAAATATTGTTTTTTTTTGCGTGCTATCACACACTCACATAATGTAAATCCTGTTGCCATTTTTCAGAGATTAAGCTAGTGGATGTCCCAGAAATGAATTACACCTCTGAGGATCAACCATATCCTCGTGGAGAAATTTGTGTTAGGGGAACTACGATATTTTTTGGTTACTATAAAGATGAAATCCAAACGTAACGTATCTTGCTATGTATTTCTGTCTCCTATTTAAGTTCAAATATATTAAGTGAGTTTCAGAAATTACATTTGAAAACATGCAGGAGAGAGGTCATTGATGAGGACGGTTGGTTGCACACTGGAGACATAGGTTTGTGGCTGCCTGGAGGGCGTTTAAAAATTATAGATAGGTAAAACTGAATTACTACCGTTTGTGTTTCAGCCATTTCCTTTGGAATTAAAATGGCCTTGTGCCTTCGTCATATAATATATATTTTGTTCCTTGATAATTTTGCCATCGCATCCTTTCAATCATTGCTAAACAGTCTCATGAGTTTGGTGAAGATAGGAATAGGATTGATCTACTATCCAGCAAAGTTCTGACTTCCAAATTAATTTTTTTCCTAGGCAGAAGAAAATATCATGCTACAAGTTCCTGCGAAAATAAATTATGATGCATAGAAGTTTTATTAGTGATGTTTTCATGTACTCCTTCCATTTGAAAATATAGCTCTTATTTTGGGTGGGCAAGAGGACTAAGGCGGTATAATACTAAGAAGAGGAGTTAAAATGACCATGCTACCCATACTTAATTAAATACCTTAGGAATAGGAGAGTGGATGGTTAGTGTCATGTGTGATGCTTCCTATATGCAAGAGAGAGTATGTGATAAAGGGGGCAAAATAAAGAAAAGGCTCAATAAATTCACATGAAAGCCTTCTGTTTTTCAACAAGATTGAAAAAACTTTAGGCCTCATAAAAGGAAACAGAGGGAGTGCATCTTTTTTTCTTGAATACATGAGAAAACAGGAACAAGGAAGGGAGCAACGCCCACCCTCATCCAAACCACCAACAAACCTTAGCCTTTACATGAAAAACACACAAACTAAAAAACAACCTCACCCAAGCGACCTATTAGGAAACTCCCTAAGAAGCCCTGGGCATGATCCAACATTCATTGGTCACTGTTTGGATAACTGTAGTTACACTGAGATTAATGCTGTTAAACACACAATTTTTTCTATGCTTCCAAATCTTCCAAAGAGAGGGTGTACATCTTAGGACTTACTTTTAGCTTCCTTGCAGTTTCCTAATGATATCCAGATCAGTGATTGCTAAATTAAGTTGTTAAATATTAATGCATACTTGAAATCTTCATTCAGCTTCTACTATTTTCTTCTCACCATTATATTGTTTGTTATATGAGATTTGCATGGTTGGTGATGAAACTCTAATATGTGAAAGCTCACTGCTATTCTAAATTATAGAATTTGCTGTATTTTGTAGTTCTGTGAATACATACCATATACTAAGATGGTAGGGACTTGATAAGGTTAAAACTAGTGTGCTAAAAGACTAAAGTAAAAGCAAGATATTAACTCCTCATCTACTGATCGAAGAGCAAACCTTAACTATCCTCTACTGTTATTGTAGCAGACAGCTTTCAATTGCGAAATGTTGTAATGCATGGATGTTTTTTGAGAAATAACCACAACTCTATTCTGAAATCTTTTTGTCTGTAATTATTTATCCTCTTTGCACACAATTTTTTAGGCTATCTATTTTAATTTATTCCCCTGGAACTCTGTTTCGTCTGATTACTTTTCTTATTAAATTTTAATTGATGCATTTTTCTTTTCTCAAGGAAAAAGAACATTTTCAAGTTAGCTCAAGGAGAATACATAGCTCCCGAGAAGATTGAGAATGTCTATGCTAAGTGCAAGTTTATTGCGCAGTGCTTTATATATGGTAATATTCATGATCTTATATTGGTTATTACATACTAATTATTTACCATGTATATTCTAAGCCGTTGATTTGAATGCAGGTGATAGTTTAAACTCTTCTTTGGTTGCCGTAGTAGCAGTTGAACCAGAGGTGTTGAAGGCTTGGGCTGCATCGGAAGGAATCCAGGTAAATGTGCTGACCTTTTTTTTGAAGTAAAGAGTACATACTATACATTTGTACAGCCCAGTTTCTCCAAATCAGCAGATTACCTTCTTGTATGTTATTATATATTTTCCAGTTCACTACACAAACACTGCCTTTATTTATTAAAAAACAGAACTACAAATAGAGCTCCTTACATCCGCATTGCCTGCTTATGTTATGATCTTCCCTTTCTAACCTACAGTACGAGGATTTAAGACAGCTATGCGCTGATACAAGGGCAAGAGCTGCTGTCCTGGCTGACATGGACTCTATTGGAAAGGAGGCACAGGTTTAATTTTCACTTCTTAGTTCTTACCTTACATGCTCTCTTAATAAGTAAAAGTTCTGTATGATGTGTATGATTTCTTATCTATCTCTCTGTGCTTACTTACTGTACCAGCTAAGAGGTTTTGAATTTGCCAAAGCTGTTACCCTTGTTGCTGAGCCTTTCACACTAGAAAATGGTCTCCTCACCCCAACATTCAAGGTAGGCCCGTTAATTCTGTTGCAGGAGATCTCGATACCTAAGGTGCTAATTCTCTATCTCAATGATGTTGCAGATCAAAAGACCGCAAGCTAAGGCATACTTTGCAAAAGAAATCGCAGATATGTACGCACAACTGCGTGAAGCAGAATCAACAACGTCCAAGTTGTAATTACCCGAGTAACAAACAGAATAAAGGTTCAACCAACACAGGAGATTGAGTTCGCCAATTGTATATTCAACAGGATGAAATAAGCGCCTTCTATTTACTGGCCAAGCAAACAATGACAGCAGTATTTCACGAGCCCTTCCATCTGACGACGAAATGAAACTTCACCGATCAACAGCAGGGAACAGTGCTTGATGCATAATTCATATTTGTTTCTTATTTGAGTGAAGTAATACTACTGTTTAGTGGGATATGGACTACTCATTTGTTTGGGACAGTATTTGGTGCGGAATTAATATTTGTTTGTTGCTAGCAATGATACTATGTTTCCTGCTCTCTCTCATCGAAAGTTTGAAGTGGTTTGTCCCTTAAAAATTACAAATTCCAGCATAGGGCTTAATGCACTCGACAAGAAACAAGATTGATGAAAACATACAACATTATTATATCTAACTTTAGACTAGTGATGCGCGCGCTTAATAATGCACTCAACAGGAAACAAGATTGATGGAACTATGGAAGCACACAAGATCATTAACTTATATCTAAATTAAGATTAATGATGCGATTTTAAGACATACTTGTGTCCCGAGTCGGAGATCCGATCGATATCGGCGGCAAAGGCTAAGGGCAGCCGCAACAGGTGCCGTTAAGCACTCTACAAAAATCCATGTCATCAATCTCTCCTAGATGGAAGATAATAAATTAGAAAAGAGAACACAGCTCTACCTGGCGAGAGCCGATATACACAAATCGAGACTCGCAACGACACCGTATCGACACAAGCTGCCGCTATTCAACGCGTTTTCTCGCCAAAGGGGATCGGGTGTTCCCTGCACGCCCCTGCGTCTTCCTCCTCGCGCGCTCTCCTCTTCTCCAGGGCGCCAAATCCCCATGGCTGCTAATCTTCCCGCGTAGTTTACGCGCCAAATCACCCTCTTATTCCCGCGGTAGACCCAAGCCAAGTTTGCCCCTAATCCATAAATCCACCGCTTGTCGCTCAGTCTTCCTGAAACTCATCCCTAATCCTCATATCTCCTCAAACCTCAAGTGATGAGCCATAGATCCAAGCGGGAGATTGCTCCTCCAACGCCTCAAGCTTTGCCTCCCGGCGTTCCTTGGTGGGGTGGTGTAGTGAAGCCCGGCGTCGCCTTCCCTCTGTCTGGTGAAGCCATGGCTGTTCCAAGTAAAATCGCACTTTCCGCCGTCGTCTCCGTTGGTCCAGCCTCTAGTGAATAGGTCATCAACAGAAAATTAATGATGGTGTGCTTCTGACGTAGGTTGGTGGACAGCACCTCCGCTGCAGAGTAATTCATTTGTTTCCCCATATGGAGCTTGGATGGGTGCCGTACCAACACAACCAGATGGCCAAGGCAGTCAAAATACATCCAACGATCCATTAGAGCGGTAAATAAAATATTTCTTTGCGTGGTAAAAAAATTGATATGACAAGACATACTTATTTCTTGCAGTACTGATTCATATCTGATTCACTTTTGAGTGAAACTTTCTTCAAAATATAGAATCCACGATAGTGTCCTTGTTATTTATTTAACGATGGTGATATTGCGCCGTTGTTAATTGTTTTAACGACAATGACTATTCCACCATTAAATTAATGTGTGCATAGTGTACGCTATCAATAATAGTAGAGAAATCTGCCTCATCAGTTGTTCTTACGCATATATACCTGAATGGATATATGCGTATATACCTGAATGGATGAAGTCATAAAAAGATTACTATCTTGTGCAGTGCTGCACCCATCAGTTGTTCTTACCAGATCATCTGCCTCTCCATTGCTTTTTTTTTTTGGTTATGTGAAATCAAACATTTAACCTGAGTTCTTTCCTGTCAGTAGCAAAAATTCAATGCTCAACTTGCATGCTAACAGAACAATAGTCTAGTAAATGTGGATAAAATAGAGCAATCAGTACAAATGACCTAGACTATTCTGCCAGTAATTCCTATCGACTATCAATTGCTATGATCAATTTTTAAATCATGTAGTTTAGAAAGGGAAAAAAAATTATGCACATGGTTGAGACTTCGTGACTGAACACTGAACAGGTATCAAGACAAAACATTCATTTATTGTTATCTGAAAGATTAGCAAATAAGCTCCTATCCACTCGCAATCAGAGATTAACGAACAAATACTATTTACCCTTTCTCGTTTGTAGTTTGTAGTTGTGCTTTTTTTTTTTTCTTTTGCACTCGTCAAATGTTAAGATGGGTTAAGATGCTGCAGTTATCTATTTTTATTTGTGCCCATGGATTGATATTGTGGTATTTGCAAGTGTCTTTCCTCAAAGTGAATCATGTTTCTGTGTTTTTTTTCATGTAGCCACATGTGTAGTTACAGGGATGGTATTCACGAATGATCATTGTCTTTCATATGTACATGCAAGTATTAAAAACAGCTATAGATATCCTTGTAGACACACCATTAAGATGGTTTACTATAAAATAGTCTATAGATGAGGTGGACAAGTTTTATAGAGAGCAGCTTACTTTACCATTGCGGCTGCTCTAATAATCATCCACGCGCGCTTCATCAATCGATCGCTCGATCAATGCAGGACATAAGGATGGAGTACAAGGAGGGGGTGCTCCTCCAGTTCGTTGAGAAGGGCTGTGTTCTTTCCCTCGTTTTCCGCATGCACGATTTTCAAACTGCTAGACGGTACGTGTTTTGCGAAAAATTTATATAGGAAAGTTGCTTTAAAAATCATATTAATCTTTTTTTCAAATTTTTTATAGCTAATACTTAATTAATCACGTGTTAATCTATCGTTCCGTTTTCCGTGCGGAGGGGAGGAGTTCCCAACCCCTCCAAAAGAACACAACCGTAATTCGAGCTCACTGTCAATGAGGCACAATGAAGATGGTGGTGAACTGGCGATGGTGATGATGATAAAAACGTGAATATTAGGGAATGACCTAATATCAAATAATTAGAAGGGGTGAGGCTATGAACCCATACCAACTAGCTTATCACCTCGGTGAGCTAGCCAAAATACCCTTAGACGTTTCTCGTGGTGGTGATGATGATGAAGAAGAGAATGATGACGATAAGGATTAGTGCGAGTTAATACTCCATTCCTTCCTTTATAATTGACACTGTTAACGAACTATTTACCGAAGAAAGCAGCACTCGGGGCATGGCTCTCACTCAGATATGCGAAGTTCCATTCGGTGCAATGATGGAGCTAGAAATTATTAACCTAGGGCTAAGTAGGGTTTAACTAATAGAGTATTAATTTCCTAAAAAAATTACATAGTGAATTAAGAGAATTTAAGCATCATTATAGAGGCAAACCTAGGACTCAAGCTCAAATTGTTCCAGGCCTGCCTTCGCCCCTGACTCGGTGTGCCTTTTTCAGATGTGAAAGCTTTGGGCTAATAAGCTAGGAACAATGGGAATAGGATCATATGAAAATTTACCAAAAAGATTTATCAAAAGAAGTACAGCTACTAAATCTGATGACTTGTTATGATTATATACAAACATGCATGAGTGTAATCAAACCAGTCATGCAACGAGAATACGCCTCTCCAATTCTCCAATCATTTACAATAGCATTGCTATGTACGCGAAATCACTTATGCTGTGTTCTTTACCCCTCTTTCCTAGCTCACTTCTCTCGTTTTCCGCATGCACGCTTTTCAAACTGCTAAACGGTGCATTTTTTTTAAAAAAGTTTTCTATATGAAAGTTGCTTTAAAAAAATCATATTGATCTATTTTTCAAGTTTTTTAGGCTAATACTTAATTAGTCTCACTATAATCACGTGCTCCGTTTTCCGTGTCAGGAGGCAAGGTTCCCAACCTCGCCTCCCGAACACAGCCTCGTTGTTATAATATTCAAACCATCAACTAATGTAATTTTTACACTGTCAGTAAAATTCTTTGATTATTAAGGGTTATGTTGTGCACTCTATTAATTTGTTATGAAATAGAAAAACAGTTACATGTTCTTCCTAAGATATTCTTATGCACACTCATATATGTAATATTGGCATACACCACACCAGGATTTAAACCCCTATTGAGTGGAATCATGTGAATTTAAACACCACAAACATGTGCACAAACATGATGTAGCTATAGATATTGACACAATGGAGGATGTAAGAGTAAACATCACTGTTAATAGATTTTTTTAAGGAAACTATCAGGTACTAGATGTTAAGACAAATTCAAAAGCAAAAGACAAACATGGCGATCCTTTCACAAATTAAATGATACTTCCTCTGTATAAGATTTTCTAGCATTACCAACATTTATATAGATGTTAATGAATCTAGGGATACGTATATGTCTAGATTCATTAACATATATATGAATATGAGCAATGCTAGAAAGTCTTATAATCTAAAACGGAGGTAGTAGTAGAGTTCAATAGAAAAAGGAAAAAAGTAGTAGGCCCAGCTCGATAGTGCTACTTTGGCTACAACAACTTATTAGCGCATAATTAATCACGTATTAACTATTATAAATTTAGAAAATAGATTCATATATTTTCAAAAAAAACTTCTTTATAAAAGATAAAAAATACACTGTTTAATAGTTCGAAAAATATGCTAACAAAAAATGAGTAAGTTATCGTTTCGAGTTGCTGAAAATAACTCAGCTTTTGACCCCCTCATAGCAATCAGCTGCGTACTCCACGGGAAGCTGCACAATACATCCAGCCGTTGGCATTGTGCTCTCTTCTCTGAATTAATGGCTAGTGGAGCTGAGTTTGGCAGATGATTTTTTTTAATACGTAAGGAGCGTATCTTTGTTTTTTTTTATAATAGAATATAATCCCGATCTTTGCTCAAAGAGCTACAGTCAATTATTACACCAATTCAACAAAAACTCACACCTGAATAAACAAAAGCACACACAAACTAATAAAAACTCACACAACATAAAAAGATCACCAAAATTATTGAATTCTGTTTGTGAATCTCCATCCAAAGTTAGCGAACAGCTGCATAACCATTGACTCAAGATTACGGCATGCAGCTTTCACCGACTTGATTTCTTCATCACACTTTAGTAGTTGAGCCCAAGACCGGAGCCAGTATGTTGCCCTGAAAAGAACCTGCATATAGGATATAGATGGTAATTTATCAAAAACCATATCATTTCTACACAACTATATAGCTCAACATATAGCGGATGCTCCAATAAGAATAAATTTGGTAGATTTTTTATCAACTCCCACGAGCCAATTCTAAAAAATATGAGATATATTGTGAGGAGCATATAAACCAGTAGTAAACTGTAGAGCTCTCCAAAGAAATTTTGCATAGTGACACTCCACAAACAAATATTGAATAGTCTCATTTCTCATGAAAAAACAATATTTCAAACTACCATGCCAATTTTTCCTAGCTAAGCTGTCCTTTGTTAGAACGATCCCTTTAAGTAGGTACTATATAAAAATCTTAATCTTGAGAGGCATCTTTAAGTCTCCATATAATTTTATTCCTCTCAATGCTGCCATTACTAATTATACATAGACTGAACCGAGAATACACCGTTTTAATGGAAATTCCATCTAAAAATATCATTATCCTCTGACAAATGAATATGAACAATTGAAGCACATAAATTATGCCAATTGTTTAAATTCTGTCATACTAAAGCTCCCCTAAAAGAAATATTCAGTGAAACATTTGCAATTGAAGAATTTCTCCTACGAACTATAGCGTATCTTTGTATTAAGGGGAAGAAAAGTTTATTTACAACAAAAAAAAATCAAGAAGTGAAGGAGACGGGATACAAGAATGATCATGGTCTCCATCACCATTTCAATTAAGCAGTGACGACATAATATCATCGACGGTCTGATCAGCAACATGTGGGACGACTGCCCTTGATTGATCAACCTCATAATCAAAGCCTGACGCATCATCGCTACCTGCCGCCATTTCGTCCAGCATCAGGAAGTTGTCAGGGAAAGTTGCGCTATCCTCCGGCCCTTGCATTAATACACCACCATTATCTTGATCATTGTAAATCTGACGCTGAGCATAATCTGCCATGTTACCATCCACCCAAACATTGTCAGGGTATACACCAGTATTTCCCAATGCCCTATCATGTTGTTGGTATAGATCAGCCTCTCCAAATGCAACACTGCCATCCTCTGCTTGCTGTTGCTGGTAAAATTGTAGCTGACGACAAGAAATACAGTTTCTACCGCAGCAGCATGGGGTGAACATCGACTGATCACCAACGTACGATGGTTCCAGCTGGTTACTGTACAGCATTGCAGGGTTTGGGTTCTGCAATTGGAGTGGTTGAAGTTGCAGCATGCCATCATCGTTGTTGCAAGGAGCAATTAAGCTTGGCATGAATGGTGGTGCATCTTGATCTACTCCTCCAAACATCATATGCATGGAATGGGCAATATCCATGAACTGGTCAGGATCCACAATGGTTTCTTCTCCAGGTGTTGGTGCTGTTTCCTGCTGCTCGTCTTGTGCCTGGCAAGCAGTAGGCTGCTGCTGCATGTTCTTCCTCCTTGCGGCCTTTTTATTGCGTTTGTTGTCATTCTTCTGCTCCTCCCGGGCCTTCTCTTCTCTCTCGTAGGTCTGCTTCAGCTGTATCGCGCACAATACATACTGACCCATCTGCAAGTACATTGATCGATCATACACCAACATGTAGTACTCCCTTCGTTCACTTTTATTTTTTATCAGATACTCCCTTTGATTCATATTATATCAAATTTCTTCAAGTTTAACTAAGATCATAGTAAAATATAGCAACATCTGTACATCACCAAATTAGTCTCACTATATCTAATATACTATGTTGAATATATTTTGATGGTATATTTGTTTTGTATTCATATAAATTTAGTCAAACTTAAAAAGTAAAACGACTTGTCATATGAAATTGAGAGAGTACTATTCACACACAAACTTTGACCCATCATCTTTTTTTTTAAAAAAAAATATAAATGCTTCAAAAGATGTTGGATTATCAAAGTACCTGGGATTTGCCTGCCAAGACATACTCATGCATGCTCCACATGTCGTTCTCAGCGGAACGAGCAGATTTATAAGTGAGAACCCTCTTGCTGCCAATGATAGCCTTCCGGTTCGTCTCCTTGGTGCTGTGAATCTGCACCACGCTCCCCGTAGCGCTCCAGCTTCCCTCCTCCACCCCATCCACCACCACCTTCCTGTTCGGCTCGTCCTTCTTCTTCGTCTTCGACGGCTCCCTCACCATGAAAAAGTACCACCTGTCTTCCCCATAGCCCTTGTATTTCTCTAATGCATTCATATTGTGTTATCACAAACCAATTTGGTTCATAGACATACATAATTAAACCTTTTTTTTCATGGATAATCAAGCGATCAATTAGCTAAAAAGAAGATTAAATTACCGATCAGCTTTTGGGGATCATAACGCATGATATTCTCCTCACTGATGAAGCGGCGAGGCGGGTCGCGTCCCTCGATCTTGCCGCGGAGGTAGAAGTCCACGAGCTCCTCGTCCGTTGGTACGAAGTGGTAGCCCGGAGGTAGCTGTAGCTGCGGCACCAGCTCACTCTTCCAGATCGCACTTCCCTCCGCCGCTGCCGCCGCCGCCGATCCATCGCCGCCGCTGCCGCCGTTTTCCATTGTCGGGTTCATAAGTGAATCGAATTGGACAGAAAAAGGAAAGTGGGTATTGCTATAATAAATTAGTATTTATATATGCTAAAATTAATTGCAGTTAATTAGAGAGAGTTGTAAACTTTCTCGGGAAGAAACACAGTTGTAATGGAAATAAGGAATAATAGTGTTGTTCAGTAATCCTAGTTTGCTTCGGTTCTGTTCCCATGAGCGAGTTTTGAGTCCGGAGGGCCTAGTTGGGCCTGGTTTGGTCTGAACCGCGTGGGCCTCAAGCCTCTCTATCCTGCTGGGCTGGGTGAAACGGCCCAGTAGTAATTATTCCTCCGGGAGGAGTAGCCCAATAACAAGACGATTCCAGAAGGCCCGAGAGCCTCAAGTAGCCCACCTCGCCGCACGCAACGCAACGCAACGGCACAAGCACAACACCACTTCGGGTGTGTTTGTCGTCTCGCCTCTGCTGCTTCCTTCTCCTCCAAGCCGTCGCTCCGACCTCGCCGTCGCCGGCCGCCTCTGCCTACAGGTGAGGAAGGTTATCTCCGCCGCAGCGGCCTCCGCTCGACGTCTTTTCTAGGGTTTTGGGGTGATTTTTCGGTTGGGTTGTCTCCTGATCGCATTTTGACGCAGGTGCGGGGGGTCTGTGTGAGCAGATGGCGCCGTCCAAGCAGTACGACGAAGGCGGGCAGCTCCAGCTCATGGATGCAGAGAGGATCGAGGAGGAGGAGGAGTGCTTCGAGTCCATCGACAAGTGTATGTAACGCCCTCCGCCTCATCTCCATCCCCTCCTCCCCCGTCTCGTATCCCGGCACTGCATTGCTTGGCTCGTGCTCATGTGCGCGTGTGTGTTCGCGCGTGCGAGTGCTCATTCTGCCTTGCGTTTCGATTGGTTACTCTTCACATTGTAATTTGATGCTGATTTGCGGTGAAGTAGATGGATTCTAGCCTATTTTGTGTTTCCATTTTTTTTTTTTGGGGTCTGGTTGTTTTGTGCTGTGCGTGTTCGGTTGCTTCTAGTTTTTCTCCCTCAATTTCGTGTGTTCTGGAGGTAAATTAGCCTCGTATCGTGGCCAATTTTTTCGGGATTTTTCGCCTCCCCACATTTGATGTCTGTTTTGGGCTATTTCCTGCTGATCGATGTGTGGCATGTGAGAGGGCTGGTTCGAATTTATCCCCATTTTCAGTCAATTTTACCCGCGTTTGGTGGAACTCGTCGGAATTCGCCCCCGGCTAGTTCAAACATGTGGGGTTCTGCCCATTAGTTGAACCAGTTGTGTTTTGGTGAACTTGAGTGTATATTAGTTGAACCAGTCGTGTACTTGGAGGGTTTAGGGTTTAAGCTTGAGTCCCTCTTGTACTTTTACGATTTCTGGTGGCTCCCTAATTCTAGCGAGTTCAATATTAGTAAGTTGTTTTGGTGTGATCCTGACTTCTCCCTGGGTTTCATTCTTCATATGGTTCTTCCTGCAAATTATTCATTCATATCCATGAATTCGAACTATGAGCAATTGAGCATAATCTCTGCATTATTATCCATCTCTCGTGCACTTGTCCACAGTAATCTCGCAAGGGATAAACTCTGGAGATGTGAAGAAGCTCCAGGATGCTGGTATCTACACTTGCAATGGCCTCATGATGCATACAAAGAAGGTTGCAAAATTGGGTTCCCAAATCTTCATGCTATCTCCCACTTGTTCTATTTCTGGTTTATGACGATTATATTCTTTCAATTGTCCCATTTCTGTCTTACAATATAATTATCTGATATTGTTTCAATATATGGATCCATCTTGTAGAGCCTGACAGGAATCAAGGGATTATCTGAAGCAAAGGTAGACAAGATCTGTGAAGCAGCTGAAAAGCTTCTGGTGTGGTTCTCTTTGCATTGTTTTTGGTCTGAAATCTTCATTACGTCAGTTCTGTATGATTTGTTCTTCTGAAACTGCTATGTTTGTTTTTCTCAGAGCCAGGGCTTCATGACAGGAAGTGATCTCCTTATCAAGGTAAGTTAATAGGAGCTGATATGCGTACTAATGCATTTAAGGATATGGTGTTATGGCAAATAAGTGGAAACTATTCCTTGCTTCATGGACGCTAGAGTGCTTTTAGTTACTCCAGCTGTGCTCTTTCCCTAGGCTGTTCGGTTTATTATTTTTCTTATTTTGAAGCGGAAGTCTGTTGTTCGGATCACCACTGGGAGCCAGGCACTTGATGAGCTGCTTGGCGGTAACATATATAGTCCTCTGACTCTGTTATGATCAGTTGTTCCATTATGTTGTTCTAATCTACTTGCATTTTTCAATTTTTCAAGGAGGGATTGAAACACTCTGCATCACAGAGGCATTTGGAGAGTTCCGGTGCGTAGATGTTCATGTTCCTTTTGATTTTTTTTGCCCTCGTTTACAACTGCAGCTTGGTTGTATCAATGAAATTTATGATGTGTGGCCATACCTGTCTAATAAATATGGTGAAATCAAGCTTACTAATACTATTAGTATTCTGGTTTAAGTTAATTTGCTAGTGCCTTTTCAAACCTGTTGTGCACCCATTTCTATCGTCTATTCATGCCAGTGCATACAGTAATTCCTAAACATGTTCTGTGTTCTGCTAAAACTGAGAGCTTAATACTGTACTTCTCATATGTAAACTTCAGGTATATACACATCAATATTGTCAAACTATTTCCTTTGATGTTATACCAAATTGGTTCTACTAAACATTACATTTAGCTGATTTATCTTGTTTTGCAACAAATTTGATGTATGATAGAGTTCTTCCTAGAATTGTATCGCGTGGAACAATTTGGATTTCTGTAGCACATAAAACATCTTACTATTTAATTTTAATGTGAGCCAGCCAAACTTTGAACCTTGATGTGCTCTGGAGTTAGTTTTCACTATTTCTCAATTTGGTTCCGGCTTCCTAGCTTTGTAATCTTTCACTTTTTTGGTCCTCAGATCAGGGAAGACCCAGTTGGCTCACACTCTATGTGTCTCCACTCAGGTTTATTTTTAATACATGTTTTTGTCATCACCACCTTACTACCATAGATTCAGTGAATTATTTTCTTTTTTTTTTTGTTCATAAACTGCAGCTTCCAATTCACATGCATGGGGGGAACGGGAAGGTCGCTTACATTGACACTGAGGGAACATTGTATCTTTTGAATTTACTTAGCAATAGCTTCATCTGATCCATCCATTCAATGGATTTATTTGCATTTCTGTATCTCTCCAACTTGTTTCCTTAATGGAGTTTTCAGCCGGCCTGAACGAATTGTGCCAATTGCTGAGAGATTTGGGATGGATGCCAATGCTGTTCTTGATAACGTATGGCCCTTAATTTGACTTTACCATTTCAGGCCTAACAAAAGAAGCTATCTGTTATATTTGCATCTATTTCTTGTTTAGATCATATATGCTCGTGCATACACCTATGAGCACCAGTACAACTTGCTCCTTGGCCTCGCTGCCAAGATGGCTGAAGAGCCTTTCAGGCTTCTGGTAGGCATGGCTTAACATAAAAATACATTGATAAGTTTGTGTATCTCAATCTCTTATGTGGCAGTATTGTTTTACCTGGAATTAGATTGTGGATTCTGTGATCGCACTATTCCGTGTTGATTTCAGTGGCAGGGGTGAACTTGCAGAGCGCCAGGTATTGCCAATATTTGTGTTGGCTAAAACACACAAATAAATAATCATAAAGTAGTTGAAGGCCTAAAGTTATGTACTAATTACTCTGAACTTGCAGCAAAAATTGGCACAGATGCTCTCCCGCCTTACTAAGATAGCTGAGGAGTTCAATGTTGCAGTGTACATCACCAACCAAGGTGTGCTTTCAGGACTAATCCTGTCTATCCCAAGAAAGAGTAACTCAATAAGGAATTTCAAATTACAAGTGTCTTTGTTTCAGTGATTGCGGACCCAGGTGGTGGAATGTTCATAACTGACCCGAAGAAACCTGCGGGAGGCCACGTTCTGGCACATGCAGCCACCATCCGGTTGATGCTGAGGAAAGGCAAAGGAGAGCAGCGTGTCTGCAAGATCTTTGATGCCCCTAACCTGCCTGAGGGAGAAGCTATATCCTTTTGCATTGTGCATACATGTTTACTGAAACTACTTGTTCAATTGGTTACCTTGGTTCAGTATGCTGCTAAAATATTGATTGATTTTTTCTTTGTCCGAACTTTCTCCTCAAAACTCTTGCAGCTGCTGTTTTTCCCATCTGAAAAAAAAACCTGTTGTTTTCCATCACTGAAACTCTGAAGCTTCGCATGACAGATTAGCAATAATGTGGTGTAAAAAAAAATTGTTTCCCTTGACCAATAGCACGTTTTCCAGGTAACATCAGGTGGAATAATGGATGCGAAAGACTGAATGTTCACTGAGGGTGCTTCCTGTGTTCAAATTGTTCAGGTTTCTCCAAGTAAATTTCTGCATAGGCCATATAGGTTAGGTACATTGATAAAAGAATACAACTACTGCTGCTGCTATGTTTTTGCCACTGCTGAGGAAAGAGGCAACCTCATTTATCAAGACGGTTATATCTCACATTGGGTATTATGAGTTATGTGATCAACAGTTGTACTGAAACAAGTGCTAGTATTGTCTTAAGTGAAAATATAAGAGGTTAACATGTTGGTTTCCCCAGATACTATTTTTTGTACCTGCTCGTGCACAATTTATACAATCGGTCTTAAACTGCTGTATCTGTTAAAATGGTTCCTATTTATTTTCATCAAACCCCCAAACATCTTTTTGTGCTGCTTATGCTGAGATTTTTCCTTGAGGACGTGGTCTAATCTCTGTACTCCAGTTCTGTCCACTACTCTTGTAATATTGAGTTAAACCACAAAAGCTGTTAAAGTCTTTTGTTGTTAGAAGGCACTTCAGTTATCTTTTAGCATAAACTTCTTCAATTAAACAGAACAATGATTGCTAGCATAACTAACATGGTTAAAGCTAACAACAAAGAGAGATGAAATAAACATGGCATTGCACTTATAATTTTGACATTCAGTAGAGAAGATAAATAACATGCCTCAGAGTACTGCTCATCTGGAGTAGACCGTCACAGCAACATGCTTCGTAGATTTACATTCATGGGAAGATAAATGTTGGAACAGAGAAATCACCTATCTGCTTACTGCTAATGATTTCTAGCAGGTGAACTGGAACAAAATTAGAAGCCTTTTCGGCTGGTTCATCAGCCGGTTGATCCCGCCACTGTGTGGGCAGCGCGCCCAAGCCTGTCGTCCTCCACATTCTGCGTGGGCAGAGTGTGGCGGCAGAGAGGACAGATGCAGCTGAGGCGGAGCCAGTCGAAGATGCAGCGCTGGTGGAAGGTGTGGCAGCAGGGCATCATCCTGAGCTTGTCGCCCGCCTCGAAATCCTGCAGGCACACGGCGCACTCGTCTTCTCCCGCGCCGGCCGCCGTCACCTCACGCAGGCCCTGTATGGCCTTGCGCGAGGCCGGGAGTAATCCATGGCGCCTGTCAGCCGCCTCGTTGGAGGTCTGTGGCGTGGGGTGGTTGATCTCCTCCTCCTCCTCTTCGTCGGACGATGGCGCTGGGTACTCTTCGAACGGTAATACGTCTTCGTCCGCTGGTGGCGGCGATGGTGGCGGCGACGGCGACGGCGGCGGCTGATTTCGTCGCACCACCCTCCAACTCCAAGTAAACCACCACCACCACCGGCCATTAATCATCACGCGGCGGCTATGGTTAAGGTTCTCCTGATCGTTGAAGAGGAGGCCGTTCGTGAAGAAGTAGTCGTAGACGGGAGGAAGAAGAGGCAATCCAAACAAACGCGCGAACGAATGGATCGTCCAGTATGGAGGAGGAAAATTCCACCTCCATTCGGACTCGCGCGGACGATCGGATCGGATCCAGGTTAGTTCGACCACTTGAGATAGCGGGCCGAATTTTTTGGATCAGTATGGGCCGTGCGCCACGAAGCCCAATAATAGCCCATGTGATCCTACCCTCGCGGCCGCGGCCCAGCGCAAATCAGACGGACTCCCCTACCTCCTCCTCCGACGAGAAATTTCCCATCGGAGGCCGTCGTCTCCGTCTCCCCGTTTGCTACTCCGGCGCCGGCGAGGCCACCTCGGTCGTTTCCCTCCCTCCTCCACCCACTCGCCTTCCCGGCCGCCGCGGAGCTCTGCCCCCCCCCACCCACTCTCCCTACGTCTAGCTGCGCTACTTGTTGTCTCCCCCACCTCTCTTCCTCTGCCGCCGCACAGCTTGCCTTCCTCGTCGTCTCGTCTCCTTCAGCGCCGGCGAGAAGCCCCCCTGCCGCCGAGCTTGCCCCGTCTCCGGCGGCTAGGCGCTGCCGCCTCCTGACCACGCGGGTTTTCTGCCCCTGCCGCTGACCCCACCCACCGCCGGCTTGCTAGGGCTTATTGGATAAGATGTCGTCCAAGAAGAACTACTACAAGGAGAAGATGATGCGGCGGAAGTAAGTATCATTTCATTTGAAAGATGTATTTATGCATTTATTTTGCAATATTTCAACTGATTCGATGTAGAGACATAATCGATATGTTTTGGAACTGTAGGAGAAATTTATTAGAAGTTGATTGTTAAAAAGAATATATCAGAAGTTGCAACCTGTGATGATATAGTTACTGTTTGCTTGCAAAATAGTTTTTGAGATCCAGATTCTATGTAGTAGTGTGATTTCGTGAATTTTTGGAATGAAAACAAACGACTGAAGTCATTGTTCTTGCAGTTAATCCTATAGCCACCTTGTTAGACTGTGATTAGGGTCTAAGGGATCATACAAGTTGCCTCACTCACTGAACCATCCCACTTAACTAGATGTCTCGTTCGCTTTCAACACACTGACTTGCATTACTATAAAAAGAAAGGAATTAGGTTCAGTGGTGACTCCTTTACCCATCTGAAAAAGTTACCTGCATGACTGCCCTTATGTGTCCGTATCGTAGGAGTATATACATATCACAAGCTGTTGATCCAGCAGAATGGCATTTAAGCGGTAAACACTAAAGTGCTAAACCAAGAAAGTTTTGGAAATATACGATTCATGCTCTCCCTACGCTTAGGGGAAAGTGACTGTTGGTATTCAGATCCATTGTAGTCAGAGGAGGATAATTAACTCCCTTTTTGCAGCATTTCAAGTCAAGTTTGCAGAATCTGTAATCATGTTAAAGTAGGAAGTGATAAACTGATAATGATTAATAAGAATCTTCTTTTTGGACCTAGAATGATTTTTTCACACCCCTGGGCCCTGGCTAAACCAGATACCAAACCTGGCCACAAAGTACCAATTTTTGTGCACTTAATAAAAATCCCCATTTTTTTACTAGTGTGGCCCTGTCATCTCTCGCACTGCTCCGCTAGGATGGGAACCCGTCACTGATAAATCAGATGCAGTTACAACTACTTCCAGCATTCCTCTCTCTTTAGGGTCTTATGGATCAAGTCAATCGGACTAACCTAATTCTCCCTTGTTTTCCCATGCAGAGAGGAGAAAAAAGAAGAACCAGAGACACCAAGGTATCGAGATCGTGCTAAGGAGCGTCGTGAAGATCAAAACCCTGATTATGAACCTACAGAGCTTGGTTCATTTCATGCTGTGGCACCTCCTGGAGCAGATTTAAGGTAACAGACCACAGGTTTCATTTGTGTGACATTTTATATGCTTGGTTTATTGTATGCTATTCTGGAACTCAGCATCTGGAATTGTTTGTATTACAGGCTAGCAGATGCACACAAGATATCTATTGAGAAAAGCAAATATCTCGGAGGTTGGTACTGCAACAGTGTTATACCCTTTTCTTTTAAGAGAATGCTTTTCATCCTTTTGTGAACAACTTATATTGGGTTTTAAACACTTCATTTGTATATAGACAAATGCTCATTAGATCTGCACGAGCGGTTGAAATTATGATATAGTTTGCTTCTGATATCTGTGGAAATGAGAAATTGAATCTTTCTTTGGAACTGTTTTATGTCCACAAAATTGTGGCAGTTTCAGATCTTTTATTTGAAATATGACGAGCGGATACCTGCTTGCTTTTTAGGTTCCTTTTTATTTTAAAATATCAAGAGCTAGCATATACTTAGTATTTTGACCTAGTCAGTCAGTTATATGCGGTCAAAGAATTTGGTTCTATAGCTCAAAACTAAAGATGGATACTTTAGTTGGACATATTTTCTAAGAATATGATATATGTTGTGGATTTGGAGACTTAGATGGCTGGCACTTTTTTGTCTTTCTTCTAAACCACCATGTTGATTGACATTTAATTTTCACTTTGTATCTTAAAGGTGATCTGGAACATACACATTTGGTCAAAGGCTTGGACTATGCTCTACTTCACAAAGTACGAAGTGAAATAGAAAAGAAGCCTGAAGCAGAAGATGGAAAGGATACACAGTCAAGGTACTTCCCACCATACTGCAGCTTTAGTTTCACGCCATTTAATTATACTTTCTCTTGATAGTTTTGTAATAATGAGAAGTATTGTAGACAAGCTATCAGATCCATGTTTCATTTCAAATGCTGTAATATATTGAAAACAGTGGCTATCACTTGCATAATTTTTATGAAAGCGCGGAGTTGATTCCATTAATTATTTTGTAATACAACAAATTGTCAACCTTTTTTAGGCCTAGTCCTATT
This sequence comes from Oryza glaberrima, assembly GCF_000147395.1. Taxonomy (NCBI): domain Eukaryota; kingdom Viridiplantae; phylum Streptophyta; class Magnoliopsida; order Poales; family Poaceae; genus Oryza; species Oryza glaberrima. The sequence continues at coordinate 1,975,241 of NC_068336.1, read as the reverse complement.
TCTTGTAATGGGAGGTGAAGTTAAGAGAGAGATCCATTTTTCTCTTGTTGGAATTTTAGTAGGTGTTTTCCTGTTTTGTTGTGGATGAATACTGTCAAGCAGAATTGTTCTGCGCATTTCAATTATTCATAATTTTACTATGCTTTATAGTGGCTGCTGGATCATTCTCAGTGAAACATGATGTTCTGTACAGCATTCTCATTGGAATAATACAATAATTGCTTATAGGCATTTCTCTTGATTTGGGATGTAGCACTATGAAAATATGGTCTCATGTCCTTCGTCCTTGTCTGGACGCACTTCGTGAGTTTGTATTTAACTAGGATACATATATTTAGCCTGTGAATTTGTGTTGTACAGGTCTACAAAAGAAGATCAAGCAGTCTCATTCCGCACTGCAGCTGCAAAGGTAGGTTTCCTTTTAATTTACAATAGAATTGATGTTGGCTGCTTATATTATTGACCATGTAATGTAATGTAACATGGACACTAAAAGCAGTTCTTGGTTCATTGCAGTCTGTCTATCAATGGATCATAAAGCCACAAAGCATCATAAAGTCGAATGAAATGTTTCTTCCTGGTCGGATGGCATTTATTTACAACATGGTACCTCCTTCAAAGTTCCCCCTTATGTTAATTACATTTTTTTTGTAATTGGTGGTGGCCATTTTCCTTCATAATATGATACTACAATATATTATTTTATTTTCATCTCTCATCAGGATTCATCTGTACGAAACATGATGCTGCTATGTTGCAAATAAACGTTATTGCTATTTCAATTTCGAATTTTTCAATTCTGTGCTAGCATGTAAATGATAACATGCTTATGTTTTGTCAGCTTTTATAGTATACATGATGCATGACTATGTTTCATGATGTATTATTGTTTGTTTCTCTGCTCATCACCTGGAATGCAGTACAATCAACATGCTCAAACTCTCACTTCACTCCACAATATGCAAACAAGAGAAGAAATATAGGAAGGATGAAAGAACTCTTCAAATATCATACTTATAGACTATAGTATAGTATTGCGGTTACATGTGTCTGGTGCAATGATTTTTATGTCATGCACATTTAAATTGTGATTGCGATGCATCATGGCTTCAATGATTACTAATATACAGTATGTTCACTATGACCATGATCCATCTTACAAGTCAGAAATCATCACTAGATCATATTTTGTATGCATAATGTTTTCATTTAATGGATTTAACCTTCCAAATGATTTTCTGATAATAAGAGTAAAGGTGTTCGCATTGCCTATTATTGTGGCATGTCCAGTACTATTGATTTATGCTATTTGCAAATAATTTTTTTCATCATTCCCTGCTTTGATTTGAACTACGGGTTTTAGCTGGAGAGTGATTAATTTCATTAATGAAACCAGGAGGATGGACTTACCAATGATATTCCGACAACACTTCACAGGAGCAAAGCTGATTGCCCTGTTCCAGAGGTATTATGGCAATACATCATATGCCACATTGAAGTTTCCTGAAATTTATTATTTTCCTCAGTATTCTTCTTGCTTATGCAGGAGATGGTAACTGTCAGTGTGGATGGTTCTGTACTTGATAGGATTGCTAAAATCATGTCATACCTTCGACTTGGATCATCTGGGAAAGTCTTGAAGAAAAAGAAAAAGGAGAGGGACACAAAAGGTATGTTACTTGAAAATTAAAATGGATTTTGTGCAGTGGAAGTTGACTGAAAAACTAAGTGACATTAGGAAAATGTTCTTGGTTAAGATAATATGTGAAATACGCTGAAATGATTTGTTTGGAAGCTGATACTTGCATTGTGAAAAAAAGAAAAGAAAAGTATGATTGGTACTTTTTGCCACAATGGTTGAGTCTTGTTTCAATTGTTTTATAGTTTCACGTCAATAATTTAAGTTTGGGTATTTTAAGTTATGACCATATGTTACACGTTTGTTTTACATTATGAACGAATTAATTAGTTCACTTAATGTATTTGCAATGTATGTACTTTCTCATCCATATCTTCACTTGCTTTGCTCGATGAAGTTAGATATCTTGATTCTTGTTACGCAGGGAAGAACAGTTTAGCAAGTGGTGACTACGATGAGGTAGCTAGACCTGGCCAAACTAATGGGTCTGCTCTGAAACATCAATTTGAAAAGGATATGCCACCGCCGCCACCCCCTCGAAATAATAATTTAAGCAAAAATGAGAAACCGTCTGTTCCAGTTGCTAGAGCAGATGAAGATGACATTTTTGTTGGAGATGGGGTTGACTATTCTGTTCCTAACAAGGAAATGAGCCAGAGCCCTGTCTCTGAAGATATGGATGAGTCCCCACATAACCATCAGAAGCAGTCCTATTTCACTGAAGAGAAACCTATCTATGGGCCCATCCCACCATCTGACCCTGCTCAAGCTTGGCCACAACCGGTAATCCAGCTAATGTTTAACTTTGGTTCCACTGTGTTATGAGCAAAATTATAGTTATGCGTGTCGAATGTTGGAGACAAACGAAGTGTTTGTTTACAACCTTCTACTGAAATAGCCATTTATTAGCTTGTTCTATTCTTGACCTGTATTTCCTAAAAGTTCTCTTCTGATGTCAGAATGCGTACGATGCTATTCAAGCTCAAATGGTAGCTGCTGGATATCAAGGGGAGTGGTCAGGCTATCAGTATGGCGAACAACAGATGGCTTATCCAGAACAGTACATGCAACAAAGCGCTCAGGACTGTGATGTACTAGCTGATCCAAATATAACCCAGGATCCAAGGTTGATGACTCAAGCAGATAAAGACAGAGGTCTTGGTTCTGTTTTCAAACGCGATGATGAAAGGCTTAAACAGCTGAGGGAGAAAGATGCACGGGAGAAAGATCCTAATTTTATCTCGGATAGTTACTCCGAGTGCTATCCTGGTTATCAGGAGTATAATCATGAGATTGCAGGCAGCGATGAAGAAGATGATTTATCGAAGATGGACATGGGTGGCCGGGTAAGTGAGTACTGTAGTATTCTGTATGCTTTTTTTTTTTTTCGTTTCCCTTCGTTATAGCAGATAAAGTTGCTTTTTAGCCTCTTGTGTGGACTTGATGGACCTGTTTCACCTAGCCTGTTTTAGGGGTTACATAGAATGTGTGGGATGGCACAGTTTGTTGTGTAACCCGTCAGTGGATGTTTTTAGTTTTTTTTCGTCTTTTCCTGTCGCTGAACTGATGCTTTTCCTTAAGAGTAAATTTGGTAAGGGTAGGAGCTGTTGCTCCTCTGTTTCAAAGAAAAAAAAAAAAGATAAACTTGCTTTTGTGGATTTCTTGAGCTCATGTTTTCTATCCATTTTAAAAAACTTAATACTACCTATTTCCAGCTTCATTATAATGTATGATTCCTTTGCAGGCTAAGGGCCGTCTTCACAGGTGGGACTTTGAGACAGAAGAGGAGTGGGCCACATACAACGACCAGAAGGAAGCCATGCCGAAGGCTGCATTCCAGTTTGGGGTGAAGATGCAGGATGGCAGGAAGACGAGGAAGCAGAACAAGGACCAGAAGCTCACGAATGACCTCCACAAAATCAACAAGATACTTGCGAGAAAGAAAGGTGACAAAGATGGAGGGGATGATGGCGGGCATTACGATGATGATATGCCAAGTGGGAAGAAGCAACGTGCCTGATGCTATTAGACACTTATAGTTTATCCTGCGAGAGGTAAAACTGTATTTGTCCTAGGAATTACAGTGCCATGAACACCTGACAGTTGTAATGTTCTGCGTATTGGCCGGTGCAGAAGGGAAAAAGAACGGGATGGCCATGCTTTCGAGCTGAAACAGTGATAATATGTAGCTCATCCATTTTTATAACAGAACAGCCCGTAATTTGCTTTGTTTTACTACGAAAAGAAAAAAACATCGAAAGTCCAATTTTCCATGACAATGTACGCGTTAAGTCATCTGCTAAGCAAATGACGTACTCCGTTACGTTTTGGAAGAACAGTATATAAACTGTTATGGAAGAACAGTAATGTGAACAGGTCAAAAGACATTTTAACTTCCGTTACGTTTTGTCATTACAAAAGAATCACCATTTTACAGAAACTGTGAATGACTGATACTGTCACTCTGTAGTTGATCTATTCCTGTTCTCTGTCAGTAAAAAAAAAAAAGAATCACCGTTTGACAGCAAACTGAGGTGCGTGCGTTAATTACTCCTAACGTGTTAATGCATTGGCTACAGGTCCTAACTAAGCTGTGCTAATTACTGTGTTAATTACTGTGTTAGCGTAGACACAGGTCCTAACTAATATGTGCAGGCTGCCACGAGCTTGAGATACAAATCAAGGTCATGCGATGCAACCACGTTGCGCGCCGTGTCGCCCTGGCTGCAAAGGCGCAGCTCGCGGCCGACGTCGCTGTACTCCCACCCCATCTTGGACACCAGCCACCTCGGCAACCTCGGTTTCCTCCTCGCCGGCGCGTCGCCCTCCCGAGCGCCGCCGCCGCAGTCGTCGCCGTCGACGGGGAACCCCGGCACCTTGGTCACGACGTCGTTCGAGTTCACCACGCGGAGCACCTTTCCGCCGCTCTCCTCCAGCCTTCGCCGGAACGCCGCGTTGCCCACGCGCGGCCCGCCGAACGACACGGCGGTCACCATCGGCGCCTCGCCGTCGTCGTCGTCGCCGCCGCCGTGGCGTTGCATGGGGGAGTTTGTCGTGATGTCGTAGGCGGTGAGCACCGCGAGCGCGGCGCCGAGGCTGTGTCCGGTGACCGTGATGCTCAACGGCGGCATGCCCTCGCCGCCGTACTCGCTGACGATCCGCTGCACCTCGCCGCGCACTTGTTGCTGCAGGCTGCCGTGCGCTTCGCCCGGGGTGGTGAAGAGCCTCCAGAATCCACTCTCCACCATCGGCGGCGCCGCCTCGCCGTCGCCGGATCGCGGCGGCAGGTGGGTGAGAGTGGACTTGAAGTTGTCCACCCACTCGCCGCACGTCGCCGTGCCGCGGAACGCAATGACGACGTCGCGGCGACCCAGCCGCTCGATCTCGTCCTCGTCGTCGCACACCGCGACGTACCCAATGTAGCTGGACCTGCACGACAGCCAGCCCGGCGCCGACGTCGACGCGGCGTGGAGGATCCCGGTGACCCGGTAGCCAGTCTCAGGGAGCCCGGAGCGGCGCAGCAGGGAGCTGGTCGGAAACCGGCACGACCCATACGACGACGGCGCGCCGCCGTCGAAGTCGAAGCTGGCGTACGCGGCGCGGACGAACTCGCCGTAGCGGACGAGCTCGCCGCGGAGCGCGCCGTCGAGCGGGTTAAGCAGGCCGTCCCAATCACGAGCACCCTGGAGCTCCGTCCACTGCCTGCCAATCCGCATCATCCCTGACGGCTTGCACGTCGCCGGCGACGAGGTCGCCAGCGAGCTCCTGACGACGGAGCAGCACCGGCCGCCGCCGCCGCCACGTCGCGCCACCGCCGCGCTAGGGTAGCAAGTGCGAGCTCCGGAGATAGAAGCCGCCATGTGTCACCGCTGCATGCGCTCGATCCGAGATGGAGCTTGTTATATACGCAGGGAGCATGAGAAATGGAGGGAAAGCTCAGAGTTGCTTCTGTTGATTTGAAAACGGCGGGAAATGCGTTGTCAGGCACCGTGTCTTTCATAGCTGCGCGTTCTCTGCTCCCACATTTCGGGCAATTAATCCAAAAGTTTTTTTCTTGGAAGAAATTCATCATGCATCTTGAGTTTGGTTGTGACTATATGCAACCAAAAACTCGAAAGTTGATCGGCCAAACCTCCAAAATGATCCACTCTGCTTGGGACTGATGCAAGGCTCCAGCCTCTTCGGAAGCAAATTGACATGTTAATATCTGAAGAAGATTACAGTGAAATGCAACCATGCTGGGGTAGGAATGTTAGTTTGGTGGTCTTGTGCTTTGCATGCTGCACGTGGCAATGCCGCAAGCTAACTGATGAACTAGTTTTTTCTGCCAAATAAAATTGCAGGAAATTTTAATATTAAGATGAAAGATCAGTGCAATTTAAATACGCGCTAGTTCGGCTGAACTGGTTGTCAGTTTGACAATTTCAGGATAGGACAGTCGTTAAATGAAATTCAGAAGCACCTTTATTCAGAAAGCCTTTTGGACTTAAAGATACAATCCGCCAGTTTGCACTAGATCATTTTGAGTACAAGATAACCGACTATTTTAGATTGAGCATCTACTTCAAGATAATTCAAGCAAGAACCATGTGAGTGTTGCATTATTGGACACCAGGTGTCCTCAGATTATGCATTTGACACTAATTGGGCCGGTTATCTATTTTCCCATTAGAAATAAAAGAGATTTGTATTCCACATTAAGATGTCTGAGGATCTTGACATCAACCTATTTTTTTTACACGACATCAACCTGTTAACTGAACATCATAGTGTCAGACTTGGATGAGGAACAGTAATGCAGAGGCAATTAGCGCCCAGTTATCTTTCATGCCGCGAGCTTGCATTCCACATTTGGAAAAACTTTCCAGGGTTGCACTGCCTAACCACCCTCTGATTTACACTCACCCTAGTGCCTAATTCTTTTCTCCATTTGCCTTTCATGACAACCCAAACCCAGCTTCAAATTTGGCACAAGCGAGTCTTTTCCCCTACGCGTATCAGAAAAATGCCATTTCCCAGCTAGTATATGCACGGTTATTTGGCACGTGCAACCTCTGCAATATAATCATCCGAATTCCATCACGTAGATTTCTGATTTATCGCATATTTTCACACGTTCGAAGCATGCCGGAATTCATTTTCGACGCACGTTTCCCAGGCTTAAACTGGCCGTGTCGAATTAGGCTCACATTCCGGTACGGCCCATTTGTCCATTCGGCCCATGTCCAACACGCCCCACGGGCCACGGCCTGATACTCCTCTAAAAAAGCACGTGCTAAAAATATCCCCAATTCGAAAATTTTCCCACGGCGTCGTCGCCTCGCCGGCGAGGTGGGAGATGAAGCTCTCCGCTACCTTCCGATCGGCGAAGATCCCTCGCGCTCTTCCTCCCAAATCCGGCGAGCCCGCCGCCGCCGCGTCGGCGTCGTGCGCGCCCGGTAGTTCGCCGGCGGAGGCTGCGAAGGGGAAGGCGGCGTCGGGGTGGTGCGTCTACCTCATCGCCTCCTCCTGGATCCCCCGCACCTACGTCGGCGTCACCACCGACTTCCCTCGCCGGTGATTCCCAGCTTACCTTGCTTCCCTGTCTCCTACTCCTGTCTGATTTCTAGAGCGAGATGTCTCAGAAGGTTGTAGACTTGTGGTAGAGCATGAGTAGCAAGTAGGCGCAGCGCAGAGCGTTTGAAATAATAAGGATTGAGGAGGTTGGAATCGACCTCAGTTCCTGCCGCCGATTTGTTGTGAAAAGTTATGGGACTTGGGAGAGAACGAAATTCAGGTCATTGTTTAGTCCTACTCCTTTTGGTGAAGATATTGGCACATGAATCAAACCTGAGTTTGGTCTACTTCTAGCAATGTAGGTTAAACATGCAGAATATTTTCTGCTAAATAAGCTGTTATCTGCTCTTGTCTCTACCTGTCTTCATCATGTTTGTTACAGTTGTGTCTATTTGTGTCACTGTGATATGCTCGTGCTGTATATCAGAGCCTGTCCTTTTCTCCATATAAACATTGCAGTTGCCTTGAAATATTGTAGTAGTTATCTTGCTCATGCTTGTACGATTTACATGCTTGAATATGTAGCAATTAACATGATTAGAAAGTATGAAGTGAAAATTTAAACATCTTTAGTCATACCACATTTAAATTGTAATTGTGTGTTGATGACAGTATTTTTATTATTTCAGCCTGAGACAACATAATGGTGAATTAAAAGGTGGCGCCAAAGCTTCATCAGCTGGAAGGCCATGGAATCTCGCATGCCTTATTGAAGGCTTTGTCAACAGAAGTGAAGGTTATTGATCGTAACCATCATTCTCCAACAGCCTCAGACTTGATTAAGATGTTACTAGAATTGCATATAGCTATAGAGTGCTCCAGCTTGTAAGTGCAGCTTTTCTTTGCAGTTTTCACTTGATTTAGGGTGTCATTGCACTTTCTTCTGAAATTATTTTGTATCTTAGGTTGGTATTTTATGACATTACCCTAGAAAGCTATGTTTATTTAGCCATACCGAAATAATGTAGCAACATGAGTACATGACTGTCTGTACTGGTCATTCTTTTCTTGTTTTGTTTGGTATAATGAAAGTTTCATCATGTTCATTGATCCTTTGGCATAAAGAAAATATTTAGTTATTTGCCTCTTTTTCTGCAGAGAGAAACATTAACATTGTCTATGTGCTTTAAATCCTCAGGTGCCATCTGCATCTTTTGCATAAAAATGAAAGGAATGTTTCCCTTTTCAAGTTTGACCAAAACGTAAGAATTCCTATTAACTGAATTATTTGTCTGCAGCCTGTGAATTCGAATCAAAATGGAAGAACATCTCCCGGAAAATGGCACGCAAAAGGAGTGAACCTAGCATGACCTCATTGCTGCAACATCGAGAAATGGCATTGAGCAGATTGAAAACCGATCTGGCTTGTAGCCATCTGAAAATCAAATGGCACTCAAGTTGAAGTTATTTCTCTCACGTTGGTATGTACATGCATTTAAAACTATGCAAAATGTCAACTGTCTTATATAGGATTTTCAAATTCCATATTTATGTTAGAAAAATCACTTGTCTTCCAGCTCTTCAACACTGTTATCTCGCAGAATGATGAAGCTGGTTTTTGTATTTGTTTATTTAAGATTAAGATATGAAACATTGGAAATTAAAGGTCCGGTGCTTTGCAAACATTGTGTTTCTTTACATGGAGACTGCACTGGTATAATAAATGTTATAATATATTATGATATTGCTGTTTCAATTTTTTTTCTTCAAAGGTAATTCACACTACCTGCCTACCCCAGGTCGAGTATCGTCTGGCATAAATGCTGTTATCCTTGTATGCAACAGAAAATTTTCTGTATAATATCAGCTTCATTGATACATTTTTCTGTTAACGAAGCTACTTACATGTATCCACAGAAAAATGTATAATACCTTCTTATGAATTAATAACATGGATAAAATTAGATGTACCTATCATCTATTTGTATTACTCCTCCTTAGGATAAGATTCGGCCAAACATTATTGACCAAATCTTACATATTATGAGTATTAAACTGTCGCCCTTAATCCTCATCCCACTGCTAGACTACGTGCAACCGCCCTTACCGCCCCCCAACATCTCGGATTAACTTCGCCCCATCATGGATGGGAAAGATTGAAGGCATGCGTTGCTACACGAAGGTCAAATGGCCAAACCATCAAGTGAAAAATATTCAATAACTACAGCATCCATCTAACCAGACAAACATTACTAAACCAGCTATAGCCATCAGCCCGCGTGCTGTTTAACCGGATTACATAAGCTCTAACTAAAGCAGAATTTTCACTGCAGTTTAATGGTTTTTTCAGCAGTACCGTTTTCTGCAGGCACCTCATTCGCCAGCTGATATGGTCGATAAGGCACATCATTCATTGGTTGAGGAACTGATCGACCTCCAAAATCTTCTGGAAAGAACTCAAAATTGGGACCAAAGTTGAATCTGACTTCGCAGTTTGGCTGGTCAGGCAGTGTATACATTGACGCAGCTGGGTAGTACCGCCCTCCAGGAATGTCCACAAAAGCAGTGCCCTGGCATACCCCATTCTTGAAGTAGCATATCTCACTACCTGCATTTGCAAGAACCATAAAGTATTAAAATGGAATATCTAAGAAGGCCAGAGGAGAGGCTGCACAAATTGCTACTTTCTAGCATCCCTTGTTTTCCTACTTACGATGGATACTTTCTAGCATCTAACAATGGATGCTAGAAAGTAGGAAATGTCATTTAAGTGCAATTGTGTAAATGTCATATAGGATACTGATTTTTTTTCTATGGGAAGAACAAACAAGAAATCCCTTTTTTAATCCATGTAAGCAAAATATAGTGATTCAATGGAAGGTACTAATGTGCACTTATTTACAATTACTGACTTTGAGGCAACAAAAACTTTACAGTCATCGATTTCTGACTTCATCATAAGAAAACAGATAAGAAAGAACTGCCCGTTTTATTCATGTGCACATAAACATACTGGAATCTTCTGCACGATAAGATTGCAATGATGGCTGGATAAGTAAACACTCCCAAAAGTAACCTCCTATGATATAGTAGGAAGTACTAGTATGGAATACAACAAAGACTATGCACTGTCAAACAGTCAAGAATATAATTTAAGGTCAGATGATGACATAGATACTCTTGAACAGAACAATATGGGTAAATTTAGTAACATTTGGTAGGTGTTTCTTGTCTTTGATTGAGTGGCAAATCAATAAGTTACGCACAACTGTAGAAGCAAATTGTTACATTTTTCATGTTGTGCCTCTCAAGAGAGCATTGCTAGAGAAGCATTTGCTGCATTTCTTGCTCTCTTTCTTACATTGTGACTTATGAACTGTATGCTGCATTCACTATGCTTCAGCGCTAAGAACCTCCAATAATAATGATGACAATTTGTGCAATAGCTATATTTCTTGGTACAAGACACCTTATGCTTTGGAAATGATTTCAAGAGCAGTGAGTAGAAACTACTTTCTAGTTTGTGCAATGGAGGTGCAGTGACTTGAAACACATGTAGGAGTAGGTACCAATGTGTCCAACCAAACAGAGATCAGAAACTTGCTCAAACATAGGATGCAAAAACTTAATTAAACGTACTTTTTAGTTTTGTTAGGACAAGTGCACCACTGTCACATTACAGCTATTGGAAGTTCTAATATTTCCTATATAACCATATACATGTAAATAGCACTCGAATCTGTTGTCCTGGATCCTAAATCACTTTATTTATGTAAATCTACTACCGGTAATTCCGTAATTGGTACAAATTCTACATTACTCCAAGTATTCCATATAACATCATGAAACACGCATCCTTGTTATTACATAGAGAATCTTATTATTTGTGAAATTGCTAGTTCATACCAAGTTGTTTGGTGAAAAGTAGCGTGTGTTGTTTTCCTGGCTGGCAATCTACCACCAGTTTATTCAGACACATGAAGTAACACAATGATACTCACCAGGAACTGGATCCGGCGTCTTCTGCTCAGCTGCCTTGGGAGCTTCTGCGCGGAAAGGAAGCCCCTTGTAGTGAACCAGGAAAGGCTGCTTGGGCTCATACAGCTCTCCATCAGGTAGATGAATGTAGAAGCCGAGGACATCGCCCTCGCCATAGCCTTGATCGGCATAATTGGCCCTCCATGCTTTGTGCACCTTGGTACCATCCATGTCGCGGTATCCAAATCCAAACACATCGTAGCCTACGGGAGCGTGGATGTCAGCATTGTTGGTAGCCCATCCAAGGCGGGTGTGGCCGGTGCTGCCGAGGTGAAGGACCTTGACCTCGAAGTACCAAGCGCCGGCAGCGACGCCGCGGGTGGCGCGCACCATCCGGTATCCCTTTGTGCTGCCGGCGGTGAGGCGGTCGTCGGAGACCTCGACCTTGTCGGACTTGAAGACGCGGGAGAGGAGCACGGGCAGATCGGGCGCGTCGTCGTTGCGCTCGGCCGCGAATCGGGGCGCCGGGGTGAGGACGAGCTCGTCGTCGCCGCTGGAGGGCTTGGGGAGGCGGCCGTTGGCGCCGGCGCTGCCGCCGGCGAGGGCGTTGGCCGGCTGCTTGGCCTTCTTCTTGCCCTTGCGGGAGTTGGGCCTGGTCCAGACGCTGTTGCTGTTCTTCTTCTTGGACTTCTTGCTCGGCGGCGGCGGGGGCGCGAGGGCCATGTGCTTCATGGCGCCGCCCAACGGGTTGGTCCCGTCGTCGTCGGGTGGCGCGGCGACGGCCGAGGCATCGGCATCGGAGGCGTCGGCGGCGAGCGCGGCGTCGGAGAAGGGGGAGGCGGAGGCGGGGGTGTCGGGGAGATTGGGGGTTTCGGCGGCGGATGGGGTGGCGTCGGATATCGGGGTATCGGGGGGCGGGGGCTGGAACGGCGGTGGCAACGCGGGTGAGGGTGGAGAGGGAGGCGCGGGCAGCGCATCGTAGGCGGCGACGGCGTCCGCCATCGGCAGTTTTCTGTGTGAGGGTTTTCTGTGTGATTTTGGAAGGGAAGACGGAAGAGAGTACATCTCACAAATTAGGCTGCGTTCGGTACTACTAGTTATCAACCCCTCCCCTCATTTTCCGCGCGCACGCTTTTCAAACTGCTAAACGGTGTGTTTTTTGTAAAAAGTTTCTATACAAAAGTTGCTTTAAAAAATCACATTAATCTATTTTTTAAAAAAAATAGTAAATACTCAATTAATCATGCAATAATAGAGGCTTCGTTTTGCGTGCCGCAACCCCTCCTCCCGAACACAGCCCCTCAACTTTACATGACATCTCTTACCCTCAATATCAGAAATCTTCACCCCTCAACTATACAAAACCATACAATTTAGGTCTCATAGTAGTATATAGATATTCGGTTTTACTGATATGCATCCTAGTCAGAAAAAAATATAAAAAAGTATGTGAGGTCTACATGTAAGTGAAAAGAGAAAAATGTGAGGTCTACATCTCTTTTTCTTTATTTAATTTTCTCTTTTCTTTTATTCTCTTCTTCAGTTCCCGGCGGCAAAGGGGTCAGAGGCGGCAGCGAATCCCTCGCCTTCCTCTGATGGTGCTTCGGCGCCGAGTGGCTCCTCTGCCGGCATCAACTGGCTGCGTCCTAGCCCTCCTCGTTGCTACTCCACCTCCCCTTGCTCGGAGGGATGACCAGCCCGACGATCCTCGTGATGCCTCTGTCCCCGCCAATGTCGTCACCATTGGCGCAGCCACCTGCCCGGCCTACACGCTACGACTTTCTCAACTCCAAGTTGGTTGTTCTGCCGCCGCCGCCACTGCCCCCGCCGTCGGGTGCGGCCGTGGGAAACCACCCGGGGATGACGACGTCATCATCTTCTTTCTTCTCTCTTCTTCACAAGCTTGGGAGGGAAGGGGAGGTGGCCGGCGGGAGTGTGTGAGCGAGGGGCGGCGGTGGACGGAGCAGGCACGACGCAGACGACGCGCACAACCACCGCCTAGTTTCTTCATGTGCGCTCGCCCGCCACCGGCCGCCTCTCCCCCATCTGCTGCCGACCGAGAAGACAAGGAGAGAATAGAAGAGAAAAAGGAAATAAAGAAGAGATGTGAAGCCCACATCATTTTCTCTCACTTACATGTGGGCCCCACATACTTTTTTTTCGACTAGGATGCCACGTCAGCAAAAACAGGTTTCTATAATACTATGGGACCTAAAATGCACGGTTTTGTACGGTTTAGGGGTGAAGATTTCTGATATTGAGGATAAGGGATGTCAAACAAACTCGGTATAAAGTTGAGGGACGGCAGGTGAACTTATTCCTATCCTTTAACACAGCTATCTTTAGGCCATGTTTGTTTCAGCTTAAGATTACTGTAATCTAGATTATTGAGCCAGATTACTATAAACTGGATTATAATAAACTGACAGAAAACAAGTTGTTAGTTGTTTGTTTCTCTAGATTATTAACTGTTTGTTAGCTGTTAGCCACCCAATAATTAAAAAAGCACATTTAGAGTGAATTACCATATTATAGTAATCTAGCTTTCACCATACCATTTTTTAGCAAAATTGCCAAAAGAGTGCCTACATTTAGTTTGTTGCCAAATTTTAGTAAATACATAAGAAATTATGTCAGAATTTGGTAATAGTGCCAACATTGCCAAATTTTGGTAAGGTTTATTTTAGCATCAAAGTGAACAGGCCCTAAGCTATCCATTTCAGCTTACTATTAATAATCCAGATTATAATAATCCTAAGCTGAATCAAACAGGGTCGGAGATTATAATAATATATCATAATAAGCTATCTGTTTCAGCTTACTCTTAATAATATATATAGATTATAATAATCCTAAGCTGTCAGAGGTGGAGTTGTCTTCGCACAGAAAACGAAGTGGTCCAGTAACGCGTGATTAATTAAGTATTAGCTTTTTTAAAAACAACTTTCGTATAGAAATATTTTTTAAAAAAAACATACCGTTTAGCAGTTTTAAAAACGTACACACGAAAAACGAGAGAGACGGTGTTGGTAACACAGACAAAAGAACACAGCCTGATGTAGCCAACTCCTGCCTAGTTACATCAAGCTCTGATGCCTTCAACCTGCCATCTTTAGTAACAATTCTTTGATGAAACTGCTCGTCGGGCCTTCAAACCAAGCAAAGAAATCGCACGCACCCACCAGACTGCAACAACAAACCCTAGAACTCCAGCCCAAAACACAAATCTGAACCAGCCTAGCTAGCAAAACGAAAAAAACCTCACCCTCACGTTGGGGTATTTGAAATATCACTGACCAAGGTTGTCTAGGCTCCACAAGATCTACCTCGCAGCCTTGGTCCTGGACTTGCACGCCACTGCCAGCTGGTAGTCGAATGGGCCTACCCGATACAAGATGTGCGAAGCAGATGCCGACGAGCCCTCACTCGGCGAGCTCACTATCCCTGCTCTTACACGGTTACACCCTCCTCGCCGTCGACGAAACCGCCGCAGCCGCACCTCCTGCCGAAGCAACGAGATGGGGAACACTGGACGTGGAAGAAACCCGCCAAGAAGCCCCCGCCTTTTATTTCCCATTACCCAACTAAGGCTGCGTTCCTTGTGATGAGTTTTGGCGGATTGGGTGAGAAAAGAACATCGTATTCCGCGCGCACGCTTCCCAAACTACTAAACGGTGTATTTTTTTAAAAATTTTCTATAGGAAAATTGCTTTAAAAAATCATATTAATTAATTTTTGAAATTTAAAATAGTTAATACTCAATTAATCATGTGCTAATGGCTCACCTCGTTTTGCGTATCTTTCCAATCTTCTCAATCCCCCTCTCCTCAAACTCACCCTAAGACAGCAGTGTTCTCACCCTAAGACAGCAGTGTTGACCAGGATCAAAGGCTACATCATCTAACACCACACCTTCAATCCTGTCATAGTAGTTGATCTGTGCAGGTTTTAATATTTGAGATTTGAGGAAGTCGTCAAACCTGGTTTTTTTATTGAGAATACAAACCTACCTTTTTAAGGGAGTCAAAGTAGACTTTTTCCCCTTTCAAATAGAAATGTGGGCCACTACCTCGTATGTACGAATTAGCTTTTCCGCCCCAACAGAACCCACTTAAAAAGACCCAAGGAAAAGCTCACTGAACGATCACACAGCCTAAATAATCTCTAAGGCATGTACACCAACGGACCATATTATCCCTTAACAGGCCTGCCGTAAATAAAAAGTGAGCAAAACTTGGTAATAAAACTTTAGTTGACTGATATCTATACAGCCCCATATTAAAAATACCAACAGTGATTATTCAGGCTTGCCAATTCAAGACACTAGACAGAAGTCCACATCAAGGAACAACGATGAACGTTGTTCACAGTTTTTAACAATGTTGGGACACCAAAGGACCACTGCAGCAGATTGAGTTTCTATTGAATCACATTGATTAGCCACCTCAGATGTCATCCGGTGTCAGACCGACCTGTCAGGAAATAACACAATGTTATACCACAGCTTAGCGATCACAATGCAAGGTAAGAAAAGAAAGGCTTTGCGACCAATCAAAAAAGTTTTGGACATTACAAAAGAATAATAAACTAAATACAAAAACAACCAAGTTTTCAGGGCATGCGGGTGTCAACAGAGGTCCAAAATAAACAAATGCAAAATTGAGATGCACAAGAACTACATCCAAAAGTATGCAAACATTTGGACAAACCTCCCATTCTCAACGGATAGCAACATTCAACGGATAGCAACATGATGAACTTTTTCTAGTACAAAATACACCACATTGCGTCGAAAAGAAATCATCTTATACAACAAAGCACATAACTGCTTTTGACTAATCAAAACCCCATCTGCCCATACAAGCTAAAAGTGTTAAAACTAAAATGCGAGCGAACACTATAACTGAAGTAGTAATACTTTCTGTGCAGAAACCAAATTTCGCTGCAAATAAATACCAAAGTTGGTAGATCAACCATAAAATGCCATGTCACCCCTACCAAAGAACATTCAAAAATTAATCGAATCGAGTTATTTTCATGAAAAAATACAATATCTCAGCACTAATTGGAGAAATGTAGTTTTAAAGGGAACAAATGCACTCCAAAAGTCCCAGTTCATTTATTTGAATCAGCATTTCTATCTGATTTGGAAGCCTAAAGATTGGTTCAAATTTAAATAGGCACGTTCCAACTTATGTGAAGTAGGCATTTCAAGTAAATTTATGAAGGGGTCCAAGCTAGCCCTATCAAAATTTGGTTATATACGAAATGTGAAGTAGCATATCTTGATTGTTCAGGTACAAAAGTTTGGCCCATCAGAACACTCGTAAGGAAATCAAATTAACTTCAAGAGAACACTTCAATTAAATCAAGTCAAGTCAAACGGTACGTACTGGCCGAAGGGTCTCTTCATCTTCTCCTTTGTTCTGTGAGCTTTCTGCCATTCTTGCCTTCTTGTGTTCCAGCTCACCTTCAAATACTTGTCCTCCTTCATTACGAGCATGCTTCATTTCATGACATAGCACCTAAAAAGACATTTGCATTAGAGATAGATGTGAACTATGATTGACAACTAACCTAAACTGCAATATGAAATGGCTGTTGTATAATTAGTTTTGTTGAACAAAAAGAAAAACAGAGCGGCAAATCAAAATTAAAATCATCAGCACCTTCCCTGTTTTAACAGTTTTCTTGTCCTCATCACCTTCCATGACTCCAGAAGAGACAACTGTGTTACCCTTACGATAAAAAAGAGAAAATAATAAGAGTGTATTAATCAACTGGCTGTTCAATCCAATAGCATAACAGAGTACAAGATAAACAAAAGGAAAATAGGTGCAGAACTTTCATCTCGGTTCATAGCGGCAGAAAAATTATCAATCAATATAAACTGCGCTGGGCACTAAACTGCCCAACCACCTAAAAGATAAATTTAAAAAAGCACGCAGATGAATAAACCTTGAAGCCTCACATTGCCAAGGTCTTCATTTACATTTATTTCCAATAGAATTTTCTGAGTTAGCTCCGCCAGGTACTCTGGGCTCGCGTAAGTGCAGCCTTTTTTGACATGGTTTTCTGGTATATCTTCCATCCCTGCAGAGACTTGTCCATGTTCCTCTTCGTAACCCAGAAGCTGAACAGATGCAACCATTAGTCAATAATCATGAGGAATAATGAATCTCAACTGCACTACAAATAGACTGTCACGATAGCTATCATCACCTGACATATTTCTCCATCTTTCTCCTCATCATCCTCTTCACTTAGGGCTTCAGAATAAGCAGCTTTTATCTCCTTCTCCTTTTCTTCATAGAACTGCATGCATATTATGAAATATTAGTTGAATATTTATGCAAATTGAGTAACAGAATGAAATACAAAAAAAAAAATCACACAACAGGATACAACACAAATTATCAGAAAAAATGGCGCAATCTCATCTAGCAAATTCATTTCCAATAATTTCAGAACATAAGACAATGTAGCATTCTTAAAGACTGTACTTCTGTTGCCGCGTCTGTTTCTTGAATGCAAGGAACTGATGTTTAATGCAAACAGAAGATGGCAAAGACTTAGGCCTAAAACATATCAGCACTTACTCTATCCGGTAACAGTTCTTTACATTAAAAATAAAATATAAAATAGAACTGTAGATGCAAAATTATCCCACGTGTTCCATCCACGCAATCATTAGTTAACTAACCAGCATTCCAGCGGGTATATATACCACAGATCGAACACAAAGATTTAAATCTGAAAAATAAACGGGCTGAGATTTTGCGACCTTTATGCAAACTCCCATCCGTGAGACTAGAATTTTTGGGGTTCAGCCCTTGGTCATCCCCACCAACACGCTCTACCTCCCATTTCTCCTTCCCCACCGACACGCCCTACCTCTCCCCTTTCCGCAGGGATGTCTACCGACGGACCCCTCGAAATTTCGGTCTAGTTCGGGTGGCACTAATCTCATGGAATTGGATAGAATTTTAGTTCATTTTTTCGCTTCTAAACCAGGACTAATCTGGACAGCCTGATATACAAATAAGCCCTAACGAAGTGCACCCTGATAGAACCAAGTCGACCGAAGAAGGCGACGGCGTCGGGCGTACTAACACAAAACGATCCAAAAAACCATGCGAATGAATGATAGTAATTCGGGAGAATGTAAGATACGCAATCAATTATTTTTTTTAAAAAAAAATCAACCTTAGAGCTTTCCTTCCTTACCCTCAAAACAGCCTGTTCCCTTTCATAATCCGATTGATCAGCATGGGCTTCCCACACCTCCCAGGCCTCGGAAAAGCAGTAGTCGGGCAGAGGCTTCGTATCGGAAACATCAAAATCCAAATTAAGGTAATAACGGGATGTGGCCATGGCGAGTAGCGACTAATGGGAGAAGAAGAAGACGACGGCGTCGGTGGGTGGGGGTGGTGGAGGGGAGGGTTAGGGTTTGCCGGCTGGGAGCCGCCTAGCGCGAGACGGGGCCTGATACGCCGTTCGGCGCAAACCCACTTATCTGAACGTTCGGTGGAAGTCCGATATGACTTCCTTAACTAGTGACATTCCTATCCCTGAACCGTAATACTGATATCTTGATCCCCAACTATTAAAACCGGTGTAATTTGACTCTCTCAGTGGTTTTAGAGGACAGTTTCGCTGATGTGGTGTCTACGTGGTGATGTTGACCTGGTCTTCATCCCACATGACGCTTATATGACATTAGAATAATATATATATGGGACCCATTTGTCATTCAAAAAATTTTTGGGCCCACTGACATGTGGGGCCTACTTTTCATCCTCACCTCCCTCATCTTCCTTGTCTTACGCAGCTAGGCGGTGACAGTAGGCGGGGATGCTGCGGGAGGCGGATGAGAGGGCAGCAGAGGGTGGCAGAAGAGTGCCACTCGACGGCAGAAGAGCGCCGCTCGGTGGCAGACGGCAGGAGGTGAAGGAGAGGGCAACAGCGGGCGACAGAAGCGCGCCGCTCGATGGAGGGGCTCGAGGGACGTCCGTCCCCGGCTTCGCCGACGACAGTGATAATAGAAATAAATTATCTCTTCAAAATAGAAGGTGTAAGAGTCTTATTCGCAAGAGATAAGGTCTGTTCAGCCCTATATCGAAATAAGTTTCTTCGAGTTCTACTTGGAGAGGGAGACATCTATCAGTGTAAATATAAGTCCCTTCCATGGAGTAGCGGATCATAGCCACCAGCCACAGTGAGAAGTAATCCGTATGAAACCATAGCCTTGTTCACCGATTAGATCTCGTCGGGCCATTCTTGGGAGATGCATTGTAATCCTTTTGGTATTCCCATCATCATCCATATAAATTGGAGTATAGCTATTACCTTTTGAGGGACCTGAACTAGTATAAACCATTGTCTTCGTCTGCTTGATATAATCTCGTGTACGTAGCCCCTAGTACAAACGTTTCCCTGTACCCTCCGAATCTGGTATGCGGGTATAACCCGTCGACGATATCCTAAAATATTTACATGCCTAATAAACATGTCTTAGGTTGTGTTATTCTCTCAACTTTCTCAACCTCTACCCTCTCGTTATTCACGTGGATGTTTCCCAAACTACCCAATGGTGTCTTTTTTGTAAAAAAATAATAATAAAGTTGTTTTGAAAATCCATATTAATATTTTTTAGAAAACATTAACTAATACTTAATTAATTATATGCTAATAAGTTGCTTTGTTTTATGTGCGCGAAATATTAGGGTCTATTTGGTAGAGCTCCAACTCCTAAATTTACCTTCAAGAGTTGAATTTAGAGTGGAGCTGTGGAACTGTCTAAACCTAGCTCAACATCTTTAGATCATTTTGTAATAGCGCTCCACCCATCCATTTTAGGTGTAGTTAAACTATTTGCCTAGACTCAGCTCTAGAGGAGGTGGAGGCGAAAATGTGCTAAACTGATCCTTAGTTTCTAAGTCGAACATGGCCTAAGGCGGTGTTCGGCACTGCTTGTTCCCATCCTCTACTCCTTCGTTTTCCGCACGCACGCTTCCCAAACTGCTAAACGATATAATTATTACAAAAAATTTATATAGAAAAATTGCTTTAAAAAATCATACTAACCTATTGTTTAAGTTTTTTTTTAGCAAACACTTATTCTCTCCGTCCGATAAAAAACCCAATCCAAGATTAGGTTTTTTATGGAACGGAGGGTGTAATTTATCATACACTAATCCATCCGTGCGGGAGGTGAGGGTTCCCAACCCTCACCCAAGAACACAGCCTAAGTGTTTAGGTGTCTATTTGTAAAATACTCACTCTATAAAAACAACCTAGGCCCAGTTTAAATCTCTCACCAAAATTTTTCACCCTATCACATCGAACATTTGAATGCCTACATAAAGTATTAAATATAGGCTAAAAAAATAACCAATTGCACATATTACGACTAATTTGCGAGACGAATCTTTTAAGCCTAATTGCTCCATGATTTAACAATGTGGTGTTACAATAAACATTTGCTAATGACGGATTAATTAGGCTTAATAAATTCGTCTCTCAGTTTACAGGCGGATTATATAATTTGTTTTGTTATTAGACTACGTCTAATACTTCAAATGTGTGTCCGTATATCCGATGTGACACACCAAAACTTTACTCTCCTAGATCTAAACACCCCCTACTCCCTTCGTCCCCTAAAAATTCAATCTAGTACCGAATATGACATATCTTAGTACTACAAATCTGAATATATATGTCCATATTCATCATACTAGAATATGTCACATCCAGTCATAGATTCGTTTTTTATGGGACGACGGGAGTACTTCCCATAAAAACCAACATAGTACCAGATGTGACACATTCTATTACTATGAATATGGATATGTCTTTGTTCAGATTTGTAGTACTAGGATGTGTCACATCCGGTTCTAAATTGGGTTTTTTATGGGACGGAGGGAATTTGATGTTTCTAGTCCCATTTAATTTAGTTAGCTTTTTTTTCGAATCAGGAGTAATAAGCAAAAGGATGTGTTTAGTTCACGCAAAAATTAGAAGTTTGATTGAAATTAGAACGATGTGACGGAAAAGTTGGAAGTTTGTGTGTGTAGGAAAAATTTAATGTGATAGAAAAGTTGGAGGTTTGAAGAAAAAGTTGGGAACTAAACCAGGCCTAAGACCAAGGGCCATACATTTGAAGTATTAAATTTTTGACGTGTCACGTCAGATATACGAACATACATTTGAAGTATTAAATGTAGACTAATAACAAAACAAATTATAGATTCCGCCTAGAAACTGCAAGACGAATTTATTAAGCCTAATTAATCCGTCATTAGCAAATGTTTAGTTTAGCACTATATTGTCAAATCATGGAGCAATTAGACTTAAAAAATTCGTATCACAATTTACACGCAATCTGTGTAATTAGTTTTTTTTCTATATTTAGTACTCTATACATGTGTCCAAATATTCGATGTGACATGGTGCAAAATTTTTTTATTTGGGAATTAAACAAGGCCTAAAATGTAACATTTCATAGGAAAGTTCCCACACGCAACACACAAGTTCGTAAATTAGGCCCCACCCCTGGCGCAAGTCCCGACCCTACAAATTTCATCCCTGCGCCTGCCCAACCCGCCGCATCCTAATTCCTAAACCCTAACACGGAAAGCCAGCTCTCATCTCCAAACTAATCAAGCCCGAGGTAACATCTGCCTCTATCCTTTACTTTGCGATTAATCCGTGTGATGTGCCCAGTGATTTTGATCATCTAGGAGGTTTTTTAGGGTCGGATTTTGGGTTCATGGTGTATTTTTGAGGGTTTCATGGGGGACTTTTGATCCGGCGAGGTCTTATTCGGATTTTGGCATTTCCCGTGCGATGTTTCAGTAGTTTTGATCCGCTTTCTTTTGGTGCCCCTTGTGGAAATTTGACGGTTCATCGGGTATCCGCGAGTCCTTGCGATGTGCTAGTGGTTCTGATGCGGTGAGGTTTTTAGTCTCCGTATTTTTGAGTACATTGGTGAATCATGTGTCGGTGGTGTTGATCCGGTTTGGTATCGGATTTTGGTGTTCGTTGTGGAAATTTGAGGGTTCATCCGGGTCCGCTAGGTTTTTGGTTCGGATTTTGGCATTTCTGCCTTGCTTTGCGATGCAATCCGTGTGATGTGCTAGTGGTTTTGATGCCGTGAGGTTTTTAGTCTCCGTATTTTTGAGTACATTGGTGAATCATGTGTCGGTGGTGTTGATCCGGTTTGGTATCGAATTTTGGTGTTCGTTGTGGAAATTTGAGGGTTCATCGGGGTCCGCTAGGTTTTTGGTTCGGATTTTGGCATTTCTGCCTTGCTTTGCGATGTAATCCGTGTGATGTTGCTAGTGGTTTTGATGCCGTGAGGTTTTTGTGTCGGATTTTGGGGTTCTTGATCCGGTTCTCAACAAAGGTCTCGTTCCTTTATTATCCGAATCAATGCGATTTGCTCTTAGATTTTCTTTTTAGGATTTTGGGTGTTCAACTGGGATTTTGATACGCCCAGGTTTCTGTGTTCGGACTTTTGGGTTCATCGGAGGTGGCAGGCTTGGCAGAACGGCCAACTACTGAGATTTTAGCTGTGAAGATTGTCTCATCTTAGATCCAAACTCGATTATGTGTGTTTAAGGGTGTACCAATATTTGTTTGGTTTGATTATTTACTATCCAACTGGATGACATGAGAACTTTCATAAGTCATGCCCTTTTTACATTTTGTGTTGTTTCATTGCAATATCCTTGTAAAAATATGTCGTGGCACTCTCATGTTTAATGAGATTTATTGTTGGTGGCTGATTGCTGTTTCCCTTCTTTTTCCAGAGCCGAAGACCTCTAGTTGGCTTTAGCAATGTCATCAAAAAGGTAATTGTTCTCTTATTAGGTTATATAACATTCTCTGGTTGGCTTTTTCAATGTCATCAAAAAGGTAATTGTTCTCTTATTAGGTTATATAACATGCTGTGGTTGTTTTTTTTAAATTTTTTTTTTGCATGCAAACAGCTCGCCAAGGGAACTGACTGGAAAGAAGAAACTGACTAAACATGACCATGGTACTTCATCTAGCCCTTTGCTGTTTTTACTCTATCTATACTTACATTCATGTCATTCTACAATGTCTTATAGAAGCATTAAGGTTTATTGAGCTGGCTGAGAATGGTACCGACCCCGCAACTATCGATGCATCCGAAGGTATGTAGAACCTACCATTTACATTGTCATTACAACATTTTTTTTCTGTTTCTTAACAGCCAAGGTATGCAGAATTGGCAAAGAAGCTGGGATGCACTTACACATATAGGACACTTTTTCGCACTTTTAACTACAAAGGGATGCATGTGCTGCATCACTCTGCCAAGGGTGCACATGTTACTCTTACTCATCATTTAGTGGAGTTTTTGGGCATTGATGTTGACAAAAAGGATAGCACAGGTTTGTAATAGTTATGTTGTTCATTTGTTTAAATTCACATATTTTTTTCAACTTCAGTTAACAAATGTACTTTTAGGTAGGACGATTCTTCATATTGCTGTTCCGAGAAACAGCGGAGGTATTTTGGCCATATCCTTGCAAAGCTTGAACCTAGCATTGACATGAAAGATAATCTTGGATTAACACCGCTTCAGCTATCTATTCTTCTTGGTCAGTATATTTCCGAATTCCTCTTAGCTATTGCAAAATGTAATCCCATCACAACCCAACACATACTTTCTTGCTCTATATATTGTCAGGCAAATATGCTGCGATGCAAAAATTGATAGACTTTGGGGCTGACATTCATATCCATTCTCTTTATGGAGGACCTATTCACGCAGCAGTAGCACTGGATGATGAAATTGCTCTTGAAGCTCTTATGAGAAAGAGCGTGAATGTAATACACGTCTTTTGCTATGATGTGTTTTCACATAATATGAATCTAGTGTTTTCACATAATGTGTCTTTATTAATAGGTGGATGATATTATTGATGGAGGTATAACACCCCTAGCATGTGCGGCATACAATGGTTCAGTTACAAGCATGAAAACGTTGTTGCAGGTTTTTTTTTTGTTTGGCTCTTTGAGATATGCTAATATCTTCATGTGCAGATGCTGATTGTAGTTTTCTTTTAGCCTTATCTATCTACATATTCTTACTTTTAGGCTGGAGCTAATGTTCAGATTTCAAAGCCAATCGGCAAAGCTATAGTAGCTGACCTCACTTCATCTGAATCTATGGTTCAGATTCTACTTGATTCTGGTGCTAATGCAGACGCAATTGATGAGGTCTCACCCCTTCCCCTCTTGTTCTTCATCCCCCTCTTTCCCTCATTTTGTTTTCAAAGTAAATGGTGTGCTCTGTAGTGCTAGTCACAATAACATTCATGTCCTCACCCCTTTCCCTCTCTTCCTAGGTCATGTTTGAGGACCCACCCATCATTGCTGCAGCCAAAAGGAAACAGATGAATGTTGTCCAACTTCTATTGAGTTCTTCCACCCCAATCGAAGGTGTTGACTGGAGCTTGAATGGTATAATAGCATATACAGAATCTGTTACGTTTAAAGCAGAGGTAAAATGTGATTTCTTTTTTCTTTTGGCTAACCTAACCTATTAGTTAGTTTGTTTTGGTTATAATTATATACTGATTTTTCTGCAGGACGATGTCCATACAGCAGCAAGAGTTACTGCGCTGCGTGAGCGCATGTTTAATGCTTTGGAAAACATAAACTACTTGCTGGCTGATATTTGCTGTAAAGTAAGTTCTAAATTTGACATACCCTAATTTCCTGCTGTGCATAATTTTTTTTGTCTCTCTTTTTGCAGGCGCTGAGAAATGATGTGAGTACAACAGAGTGGGACAGGTTGAGGAATCTCAATCTGCTTTATCTTTCACACAGTTTCCATGGTCAGAAACCTGTCCTGTCATCTGATGCCATTGTTAATATGGCCTTGGTTTATCAAAAACAGGTGCGCTTTCTCCTTATAAAGTAGTTTGGGCTAACGTTATACGTTTTCTAATGAACTGTGAAATTATCAGGACAAGGGCAAGGAGGTTATGTGTTTGAAGGCAGCGTTGGCGCTGAACCCTCAAAATGAGAGAGCTGAAAGTCTTTTGAGGTAAGTTTGTTAAGCCTTTATGTGCTTGACCCCTTGCAAAAAATTTGAAGTGGAAGTGGGGTAATACTGTTAAGCCTTTTGGGGTAATACTGTTCCTCAAATGGAAGTGGGACAGAGAGGCTCTCTTTTATATAAAACAAATTTTTGTTTAATCTGCATGCAAACAGCTGACAGATTAATTCTTCAGAAATGAATGAGGCGGCTGAAGTTGGATTTCAACCTCTATATGGGCTCTGTCTTAGTGATTTTTTCTCCAGTCATTTTGTTACCTTTGTTTTCTTGCCAGGTTTCTCCAGTCATTTTGTTACCTTTGTTTTCTTGCCAGGTTTCTCCTTTGTTTTGGGTGTTGGTTTCGATATTAGATTTGGTACTGGTAATACTGATCGTGGTTGCTGTTTTTGATTGTCGTTGAGACAGATACTCCCTACTTTCCTAAATATTTGACGCCGTTGATTTTCGTAAACATATTTGACCGTTCGTTTTATTCAAAAACTTTTATGAAATATGTAAACTATATGTATACATAAAAGTATAAAAGTATAGTTGTCCATTTGGACGGCCCGGCCCGGCACGGCCATGCTCGGGCCAAAATCTGTCGGGCCGGTACGGCCCGACCAACACACCGGGCCGTGCCGGCCCATGGGCTGCACCACCGGCCCAAGCATGGCCCACTAGCAGTTGCTTGGGCCGGGCCGTGCTTGGGCTGGGCCAAATTGCCATGGGCCGGGCCATCGGGCCTCGGGCCTTTTGGCCATCTATACATAAAAATATATTTAACAATAAATCAAATGATAGAAAAAGAAATAATAATTACTTAAATTTTTTAAATAAGACGAACGATCAAACATATTTAAAAAAGTCAACGGCGTCAAATATTTAGGGAAGGAGGGAGTAGTTTGGTACTGTCAGATTTCAGTTCCGTAGCTCCTGGATCCTGATAGCATCAGTTCATCATCAGTTGGTCTCTGCGATTTCAACGTAGGAAATGCTCATGTTGTAGCCTATTGGAAAGGGCCTGAGCATTGCTCAGCGCTATCAACTGAAAAGCCCCCAAGATCGAAGCAGACACTGAGATGCTACTAGCCAGAGCTAGCCTACTACTGCTGTTTCTCCCTTTTGCCTATTTTTAGAGCGTTCATGGCTTTCTATCTCACCGTTACCTCTGCCTCCTTCCAAATGTTTCGCCCCCCGAGCTCTCCTTGGCGCAGCGGCGGCAGCGCCATCCACCCACCCCGACAACTCCTCCCAACCTCCAACCAATCCAAACATTTTCTTGCCCCTGCTACCTCCACTGCGCCACCCATCACCAGCCATGCACAGCCTCGCTCTGCCTCCGCCTCCGGCGTCGTTCTCGTTCTGACCCTGTCACGTTGAGTTAGGCTCCTCGGAGGACGCCACGACGGCGACCGGGAAGAAGATGAACCCGCTCCCTTCTCCGGCCAGCCGGCTGTGGGAGGCGAGCATCCGCAAGCTCAAGTACTCCACCATCCTTCGCGGCTCCGTCGTCCCCTCCGGCGGCACCTTCGACGGACCGGCGGCCGCCACCGGCAATGCCGCTGGAGGTGACCCCATCACGCTCACCCCAAGCCTCTCCGTCAGCTCCTCCACCTCCAACACCATCTACCAGTACGACGACGGCGACGAAGACATCGACTCCGTCCTCGACGACGTTGACACCGACGACGACGACGTCGACGAGGCGTCGCTCGGCGAGCCCAGCCACTCCGACCAGCTGCTGCCCAGCGGAGACTTCTACCAGGGCGACCTACGCGGTGACCTCCCCCACGGCGCCGGCAAGTATCTCTGGACGGACGGCAGCATGTACGAGGGGTCGTGGCGCGGCGGCCGCGGCAAGTTCTCGTGGTCGTCGGGCGCCATCTACGAGGGCGACCTCGCCGGCGGGTACATGCACGGCCAGGGGACGTACATCGGCGAGCTCGGGGACACGTTCGCCGGGCTGTGGGCGAACAACCTCCGGCACGGCCGCGGCACGCAGGCGTACGTCAACGGCGACGTGTACGATGGCCACTGGCGCGACGGGCTGCAGGACGGGCACGGCCAGTACATCTGGCGCGGCGGCCACGAGTACATCGGGACGTGGAAGGCCGGCGAGATGCACGGCCGCGGGACGGTGATATGGGCGGACGACGACCGGTACGACGGCGCGTGGGAGGACGCCAAGCCCAAGGGGCAGGGCACGTTCCGGTGGTCCGACGGCGGGATGTACATTGGCCTGTGGTGCCAGGAGTCCGGCGAGACGCAGGGCAAGGGCGTGTACTACCCGCCGTCCGGTGGCCCGGCGGTGCCGTTGCCCCGGGAACCCAAGGAGGTGATCACGAAGCTGCTCGAGGAGCTGGAGATGTCCGAGGGGAAGACGGTGTCGCTGCTGCCGTCACAGAAGGTGCTGACATGGCCTGGGGTGGAGCCCGTGACGAAGAAGCCGGTGTGGCGGCCGCCGGAGGTCGCCGCTGACCAAGGGATGTGGCGGCCGCCGGAGGTTGGACCTGACCAAGGGAGGAGGTCGAGCAGGAGGAACAACATGTCGTCCGACATTGACAGCCTGGTTGAGGGGGAGGACGGCGGCGAGGAGAGTCGCAACGACAGGTCATGGGTGCGGACACCGTCGTGTATGCGCGCGCCGACGCTGCCGAAGCCGGGGAAGAAGCAGGGGGAGACCATCTCCAAGGGCCACAAGAACTACGAACTGATGCTCAACTTGCAGCTGGGAATAATATTAGATGTACCTATCATGTATGAATTAATAATATGGATAAAATTAGATGTACCTATCATTTATTTGTATTTGGTTTTTACTGTACATCACCAGCGTGTTTTTTTTTTTCCAAATCACACTCAAATTCCTAGCCTTTGATAGACATAAAGATTCGTGCAACATTATCGGGCCCGCAGTCCTTTTATCGGGTTAGGATCCGTTTTGTAACCCAATCCAAACAAGGTTTGGGGATATTTCTGACACAGGGCGCGTTTTTTTTTTTTATTTTGAAACAGTGCCACCCACTTCTCAGCGGAGCGCACAATGTCGCTGAGGGGAGGGGGTGAATCCGCCGGCAGCGATTCTCCTTGTCGGCGAGAGGAGGCCAAGAGTAGGACTCCTCGGCCACAGCCGGGCTCAGCCGGCGAGCGTAGCGCGGCGGCCTCCGCTGAGATGTCGTCGAGGGAGGGAGCAAATCTTGCGGAGGCGATTCACTGCAGCCAGGCGAAGCCGGCGAGCATGGTGTGGCGCCCTCCGCCGCCGCCGTGGAGACAAGCTCCGAGGTCGCCAAGGTCAGGGGCCAGGCGGCCACGCCCTACTCGGCTGCCCCCTTTGATGAATCCATGCTGGTGCAGCATTCAACAGGCAAGGCGATGGGGAATCGTGAGGCTGACGTTGCTGCTGTTGGTTTGGGTCCAAAAAACTCAGGCCTCAAGATCTGTCCAGCTCGTTCCTTGGTGAGCAATTTATTTTTGTTTTTGTGATGCTTATGCACGCTGATTTGTTTGGATATATAAGGAGGATGTAATCACAAATTTTTTATGGGGTTCTTCTCTAATCTGTTACTGTGGGATGTATAAATGCTTTAGATCTGTTACTACTGTTGAATGCATAAATGGTTTTGAGTAAATTTCACAAAACTACAAGTATTTTGCACAATTTATCACAAAACTATATGTACTTTGTACAATCTATCACGAAACTACATATTTAAGAACTTGTTTCTCAAAACTATAGATTTAGTGTATTCGTTTATCACAGAACTACATATTTAGTGTCTTCATTTATCACAAAACTACATGTTTTAATAATGCTAAAACCTATAGTTTTGTGATAATGGAGACACTAAACCTGTAGTTTTGTGATAAATGAAGATATTAAATCTGTAGTTTTGTGTAACAAGTTCTTAAATCTGTAGTTTTGTGATATATTGTGCAAAGTATATGTAGTTTTGTGATAAACGAAGAAATTGAATCTGTAGTTTTGTGAAACAAGTTCTTAAAATTGTAGTTTTATGATCGATCATGCAAAGTATCTGCAGTTTTACGAAATTTACTCAATGGTTTTTATCTCCTACTGTTGAATGTATAAAATCAGGTTTTGGGGAGCTGAATTTTGCAGGTGGTTGAGGGGGACGTTTTGTGAGCAAGGTGTGATTCATTTGTGTGGGGGTAGTATTAGTTTTGTTTGCCAATTCAAACTGAAGTTAACTAAGCATGATTTTTCTGTAAGCTGTACTTACCTAATTCAGTAAACAATTAGTACTGACAAGAGAGCTTTTTAGTTTTTCAAATAGCTTGAGTACCATCAAGTCCTCCTTTGATCATGCCATTTTTTTGCTAGTGTCTAAAACCCTGCTCCTTTCCAAAAAATATAAAGCATTGCAAGATTAATGTTCTGAACATTTCAGAGGAAACTAATATATTTTTTTCAGAACTTCACTATGATACATAGCGTTTTTACTTTTGTTAGCAATTAAAAATACTTAGCACAGTGCATTACTTTTAGTTCCTCCCTCTCCTGTAGTCTCCCCTGTTATGTTATTTAGATGACCGCATCATGATGAGCTAAGCATCTAAATATGTTAGTTTTGTAATCAAATTAATAAATTAGTTTTGTCTGCCATTTTAGGTAGATAACTGCATTATGAAGACCTAAGCTAGTTTTAACTAAAAGGTATATAGTTTTAACTAAATTTGGTAAAACTAAAATATTTCTGTTGGGTGATCACTAGCATGCATTCGTTCTGTTCTAGTTAGGTAAAAGGTATGATGGCATTTAACAAACATAGTTTTGTAAGAAAAGAGATTAGTTTTGTTTGCTATTAGAATTCCTAGTTTTGTTAGTTCAGTCAGAAATACTTTAACATCTACTTTCAAGTTCTGTCAGAAATACTGCAATTAGTAGTTTTGTTAGCCACTAGAATTCCTAGTTTTGCTAGTTCAGTCAGAAATACTTTAACCTCTACTTTCAAGTTTTGTCAGAAATACTGTAATTAGTAGTTTTGTTAGCCACTAGAATTCCTAGTTTTGTTAGTTCGAAATGGGTATTAGTTCTGCTTTGTCAGCAATTAGTTTTGTGTTGTTCTTCTGCTTGCTTCTTCTATCTATCTTGTCAGCAAATACCAATCACTCACTATGATCAAGTTTTGTCATCTATAGGACAACACTGAAGAGTACTTAGTTTTGTTTAGCTCTGTAAGTTTTGTCATCTATAGGACAACACTGAAGAGTACTTAGTTTTGTCATCTGTTGGAAAGTACTGAAGAGTACCTGGCTTTATATAGTTTTGTATAATCATGCATACATAAGACTTATATAATCCATGTTGATCAAATCCGCATTGATGGCTATTGAGAGTACTTTGTTTTGTTTGCTCCTGTAAGAATAACTTGAAATGTTTTTTTGAGCAAGTTCTGTCAGCCCTTGTAAGAGTTTCGTGTTCTACTAATAAATAATTGTTTTTTTTATATAAATACCAAGTTAGTTTTGTTAGGTTTTAAAACTATGATATATCATGTTGAGTTTTGTGTTATATAATCAAGTTAGTTATGTTCTGTTAACTACATTGAATTGTCAGAGATCATGTGACAACCAGTGTGAAAAATGGCAACCAGAATATTTTTGGTTCTGAATTTGGTCAGGTCGAGTGTAGTTGTTTGCTCTGAATTTGGCCTTGGAAGAAGCTGTCTTTGTTCAAGGCTACTTGTCATTTTTTTTCAGCATGTGTGCAGTCGAGAACTAGTTTCTGTGAGAGATGTATGCAAAACCAAGAAAAACAAGAACAACTACATTGTTTGTCATTTGAGTGAATTTTCATTCTTTTGATAGACCCTTCAAGTTTAGACATGTCATAAGTTTATTTGGTGGTCACCAGAATAGAACTAATCTGCATGTACATATTTAGATCAAAATTGAGATATGCATGGCTAATCTGCATAAAATCAATTGTCATAAATTATGCATATAAGTTTTTTGTTCTGTTAGCACTGAATTTTGAGCAGATACATAAATTGTGCCGTAAAATTGACAGTTTGAAACAGGAAACTAATTCCATGCACTATGTTCATATAAAATGTGATGCAATCTGTAAGTACCTTATCTGAAAAGAAGTTACTTGAAGAAGCTTCCCCTTTCTCCTTTTTATTCAGTGTAGCTTGATTTTTCTGAAATGTGGCTACTCGGCTGTGGGCTTTTGACTTTTTCCTGTGGGAAAAAGTGCACCGGAGGTCCCTGAACTTGTCACCGAGATACGAAAACGTCCTTGAACCGCAATACCAGATATGCGGGGTCCCCTAACTATACAAAACCGGTCACCCGAGGTCCCTCGGTGGTTTTGACCCCGGTTTTAGTCTACGTGGCAGCTAAGTCAGCATGGGACCCATGTGGGCCCCACATGGCAGGTGTCCACGTCACCCTCTCTTTCCCCTTTCTCTTTCTCTCTGTTTCTCTTTCCCCTTTCTCCTTCCTCTCGCTCTCTGGTCTCGCACACGCAGGGACGACGCCGCGGAGGTGGCCGGGAGGGAGCAGCGGGGCACGCTGTCGATGCGGTGGCGGAGGAGGAGGAGGACGCCGGCCACCGCGCCGCGGCTGGATCCGGCGGGGAGGGCGTTTCATGGAGGTGGTGGTGGGGGAGGGAAGGTGAGGGTTCTCGTGATCAATGGTTGCGGGCAATGCGCTGCTGGTGGCGGTGGCGCTGGTGACGCTAGAGACAGCGTTGCGGGAGAAGGCCGGGGATAATGATGCGAGGGTGATGGATTTCTTTGACGCGGCGGCGGGGGCGGGGGCCGGGGGTGTGTTGGCGGTGATGCTATTCTTGAAGGGGGGGTGGGCGGCCGAGGTACACGACGGCGGACTCGCTGGCGTTCGTGGCGGCGAGCCTCGGGAAGGGCGGGTGGTGCGGCGGCGGAGGGTGGAGGAGGTGGGTGGCGGAGAGGTCGTCGCTGCGGCGGGTGATCGGCGCCGCCACGCTGCGTGACACCGTCGCGCCGCTGCTCGTCCCGTGCTACGACCTCGCCACCGCGGCGCCGTTCCCTCTTCTCCCGCGCTGGAGCCGTTCCTCTTCTCCCGTGCCGACGCCGTCGAGAGGACAGCTTCGACTTCAACGGACGACAACCGTCGTCGTCGTCGTCGTCGCCATCCCCAACCTCCTCACCGGACGACACTATCCAGAACGCCGCGTGCGACTATGCCGTTGTTAACGACCAAATTTGGTAACCTCAGTATTGGAGATGGAGATTAGATCGAAGCGGAATCCAAGATCAAGATTGTTTTGGAAGCAGAGCAAGAATCGGGTGGAGTCCAAATCGGCTACGATCAAGGTCGGTGGAGTTCGAGTCAGACAAGGTTAGCCGATTGGGTCGATTCTGACAATACGACTCGGTACACGTTGTCAAACCGAGTAAACGTGCTTCATGATGATTGCCACGCATGGATAGAGTTCTGAGAAGGCAATTGTATCTATTAATTAGAATATTCTGTGTAATTTCCTTAGAGATATGTTTGGGCAAAAGTCTGCCGCAAAGACTTATGGTATCTTAGAGTTTGTTAGAGATAAGAGTCGTGTCCGACATGGACATATTTTGTAATCTCGGGTATAAATAGACCCCGAGCCTTATGTAATCAATCTAACACATATTCAATACAATCTCGGCGCATCGCCACCCTCTTTATTTTCGTTTTGTTTTGACGGGTTCTTGCTTTCGGGTTGAGCTGCATCGGTTTCGATCTTCAACAAGAGGTAAAACTTGTTATGGCGGCTTGCGTTCTCGGGATTAGTGCTTCCATCTTTATGATACTCTAATCTTGTTTATGTAATTCGTCGAGTTATCATATATCCTATATAATCTTTGGCAATATCGTTATCTAACCTTCAATTGGCTAACGTTTGTTACTAGAAGGCAGCCGATTAGGTTATATATCGACGTTGACTTAGATTATATAAGATATCTACCACTCTATGAAACAACCAGCGGCTTGATTGTCTAGATATTGTCTTTCTTTTCATACTTATAGCTGTATCAGTTGAGTTTGACCTTATAAGTCGTGATTAGAATATTAATCTCTAGCCTGCTTTCTGGTTGCCGATTAGAGTAGCATTGGGGTTTCAGCCGATCTTACCTGATTTAACTACTTTACGTTCCACATATGCTTGATTGATATGTTAAATCTACCTTTATGTTAAGATCTTGTTACATTTAAGTATATTAGGCTTCTGTTTAGTATATTTTACTTTCTTTAATACCTTAATATAGAGTGGTATCGGAGTATTAACCGATACATGCTAGATGTATCTGATCGGCTATGCTATGAACATATATAGTCTCGTTGTTAATATATATTTCGATCTAAGTGGTTTATACTGTCTCGGCATGGCGACCGATTTATCCCAATCACTTGATTTAAGTATATATCGATATAGGGATTATATATCGTTAATATCTACAGCCGATCGAGTAGATTTAGTTCTTTCCTACTTATTCACGATTACCGATCGATTCACATATGACATCGGCTCAAAGATAAATGATATGTCATTGGCAACTAGCTGATCAGCTATAGTTTACAGATTTAACCACGGTTTCTTTGTCTTTGTTTCTTGTTGATTGCAGGATCAAATCAATTGGCACGCTCATACACCTAAAGGCAAGCTTTTGGACCTGCACTGGAGCTAAGCAGATCTCCCAGGCCTCGTGTTTTACATCAACAACTGTGTGCCTGCTCGAGTTCGCCGTCGAACGCGCCTCGCCCCGTCGCGGCCCTCGCACGGCCGCTGCATGCCCGCGCCGTTCCCGCTGCACGGCGCGGCGGCAGAGCGCGGCGGGGACGCGGACGACCGCGAGGACGATGAGCTCGACGACAGCAAAGGGGAAGCAGCAGAAAACCGCGACGCACTCCGCCGCCGTCCCACCTGCCACCTCCCCGCACCGCGGCTGCTGCTCCCGCGCCCGCCGCCGCTCCCGCTCCCTCCTCATCTCCACGGCCGACGAGCTCCTCAGCCTCCTCGACGACAACCCGTTCCCCGCCGCTGCTAACGCCGCCGCCGACCCCGCTGCCCCGGCGTGAAGTAGTCTGGAGAACCACGTCTTGAGCTCGCTCCGCCCCGAGCCCGCGCGCTGCCTCTCCTGCCTCGGCCCGCCGAGCTCCGGGCCGGCCACCGCCCTTCACCGCCGGAGTCGCGACCACCGTCGCCTCGCTAGCTGCATTCTATAAGCAGTGCCCTGGCATACCCCATTCTTGAAGTAGCATATCTCACTACCTGCATTTGCAAGAACTATAAAGTATTAAAATGGAATATCTAAGAAGGCCAGAGGAGAGGCTGCACAAATAAAACAATGGATGCTAGAAAGTCGGAAATGAAATATAAGTGCAATTGTGCAAAACAGTCGCATACTCGTAAGTAGGAAAACAAGGGACGCTAGAAAGTAGTAAGTGATAAGTGCAAGTGTGCAAAACAACCACTTATAGGATCCTGACTTTGTTCTATGCGAAGAACAAACAAGAAACCCTTTTTTTAATCCATGTAAGCAAAACATAGTGATCCAATGGAAGGTACTGATGTGCACTTATTTACAATTACTGACTTTGGGGCAAAAAAAACTTTGCAGTCGTTGATTTCTGACTTCATCATAAGAACAGATAAGAAAGAACTGCCCTTTTTATTCATGTGCACATAACATAATAGAATCTACTGCACGATAAGATTGCAATAATGACTGGATAAGTAAAGACTCCCAAAAGTAACCTCCTATCATACAGTAGAAGATTGCACCTTCGAGTTAGGATTGGTACAGTATATCATGCAGTACTTGTTCTGATGTAGATAAATCCAAGAAGGCCAGAACCAAATAAGTAATTATACTTTAGGATATAATAGTCAATAACATATTATCTTCTCAAAAAGTGAGTTGCAGGTATTTGTTTTTACTAGTATGGAATACAACAGACTATGCACTGTCAAACAGTCAAGAATATAATTTAAGGTCAGATGATGACATAGATACTCTTGAACAGAACTATGGGTAAATTTAGTAACATTTGGTAGGTGTTTTTTTGTCTTTGATTGAGTAGCAAAGCAAATTAATAAGTTATGTACAACTGTAGAAGCAAATTGTTACATTTTCCATGTTGTGCCTCTCAAGAGAGCATTGCTAGAGAAGCATTTGCTGCATTTCTTGCTCTCTTTCTTACATTGTGACTTATGAACTGTACGCTGCATTCATTATGCTTCAGCACTAAGCACCTCCAATAATAAAGATGACAATATGTAGCTATATTTCTTGGTACAAGACACTTTATGCTTTGGAAATGATTTCAAGAGCAGTGAGTAGAAACTACTTTCTAGTTTGTGCAATGGAGATATAGTGACTTGAAACACATGTAGGGGAGTAGATACCAATATGTCCAACCAGACAGAGATCAGAAACTTGCTCAAACATAGGATGCAAAAGACTGATGAAACTTAATTAAACGTACTTCTAAATTTTGTTAGGACAAGTGCACCACTGTTACATTACAGCTATTGGAAGTTCTAATATTTCCTATATAATCATACATGTAAGGGGTCCCTACATGTAAAGAACACCCGATTCTGTTGTCCTGAATCCTAAATCACTTTATTTATGCAGATCTACTACTGGTAATTCTGTAATTGGTACAAATTCTACATTACACCAAGTATTGAATATAACATCATGAAACATGCATCCTTGCAATTACATACAGAATCTTATTTGTGAAATTGCTAGTTCATACCAAGTTGTTTTTGTGAAAAATAGCATGTGTTATTTTCCTGGCTGGCAATCTACCACTAGTCTACTCAAACACATGAAGTAACACAATGGTACTCACCAGGAACTGGATCCGGCGTCTTCTGCTCAGCCGCCTTGGGAGCTTCAGCGCGGAAAGGAAGCCCCTTGTAGTGAACCAGGAAAGGCTGCTTGGGCTCATACAGCTCTCCATCAGGAAGATGAATGTAGAACCCGAGGACATCGCCCTCGCCATAGCCTTGGTCAGCATAATTGGACCTCCATGCCTTGTGCACCTTGGTACCATCCATGTCGCGATATCCGAATCCAAACACATAGTAGCCGACGGGTGCGTGGATGTCAGCATAATTCTGTTGGTGGGGATTAGGATCCTCTGCCTTCACACCGTGAAGGCACCAGCGTGCAGTCAAGTAATATCCACCGTCCAAGACAATCCAACGGCTCACATGCACATCCACTCAATTTAGCCAACGAAACATGCCCATCAGAGCCCATGGAAGCCCAGCAACTGGCAGCACATGCACTTGCAAAGTCTGATGAAGCGGTGTCATCGCCGGCCGCGGCGGTACACACCGCCGCCGCCACCGCGGTAGTGCAACGATTCAACATGCTTGTTGTATGGGATTTGGAACATTATTACAATTACAAAGCAGAACAATGCATGTATTCCATTTGACCATGCAGCAACCAAAGCATGCATTCCATCAGGCAATTCATGAGTTTCAGTTAACATCAATCGCTGCAAAGTATGATGGAGTTTCAAGCTACATCATAAATCGAAATATACTGCACGCCAAAAAAAAAATCGAAATATACTGTGATTAGTGCATAGGATCTGACTGACAAGAACAAAACCAATGCCCTGGAATAGATCCCCCTAGCTATAATAAGTCTTCAGTACACAGGTCACTGGTACTTGGGCCCTGTAAAAGTGAAGAATAGAAAAAAAAACTTAGTAACATTACAGTCATTTAATTTATACTTTTAGATTATGATCAAGATTACCATGAACAATTGGGTGAAGGTATTTATGACCCCATATTGTTCAAAGTCTCTATTGTTGTTTCCAGAAATATTATCTTTTGTAGCTTGTGCATCCAGACCATCATTTCTAGCCTCTTGTTGCTGGAAAGAGAACATAACTCAAAATAAAATTTACTCCAGATCACATTAGAAGCAGTGAAAATTGGAACTAAAATATAGCACTAGAATGAAATCTTCATTAAGAAATACCTTGGTTTTTTCCCATGTGATGTAGGTGTACCTTTTTTTCTCTCCTCACCCTTTTCTTCTTATCAAGCCTGATGGAATGCATGCTTTGGTTGCTGCATGGTCAAATGGAATACATGCATTGCTCTGTTTTGTAATTGTAATAATGTTCTAAATCCCAGACAACAAGCATGTTGAATCGTTGCACTACCGTCTACCGCGGCGGCAGCGGCGGACGGCGGCGCGTACCACCGCGGCCGGCGATGGTGCCGCTTCGTCAGACTTTGCAAGTGCATGTGCTGTCAGTTGCTGGGCTTCCATGGGTTCTGATGTGCATGTTTTGTTGGCTAAATTAAGTGGGTGTGCACGTGAGCTGTTGGATTGCCTTGGACGGTGGATATTACTTGACTGCAGGCTGGTGCCTTCACGTGTGAAGGCAGAGGATCCTAATTCTGTTGGTGGCCCATCCAAGGCGGGTGTGGCCGGTGCTGCCGAGGTGAAGGACCTTGACCTCGAAGTACCAAGCGCCGGCAGCGACGCCACGGGTGGCGCGCACCTTCCGGTATCCCTTTGTGCTGCCGGCGGTGAGGCGGTCGTCGGAGACCTCGACCTTGTCGGACTTGAAGACACGGGAGAGGAGCACGGGCAGATCGGGCGCGTCGTCGTTGCGCTCGGCGGCGAATCGGGGCGCCGGGGTGAGGACGAGCTCGTCGTCGCCGTTGGAGGGCTTGGGGAGGCGGCCGTTGGCGCCGGCGCTGCCGCCAGCGAGGGCGTTGGCCGGCTGCTTGGCCTTCTTCTTGCCCTTGCGGGAGTTGGGCCTGGTCCAGACGCTGTTGCTGTTCTTCTTCTTGGACTTCTTGCTCGGCGGCGGCGGGGGCGCGAGGGCCATGTGCTTCATGGCGCCGCCCAACGGGTTGGCCCCGTCGTCGTCGGGTGGCGCGGCGACGGCCGAGGCATCGGCATCGGAGGCGTCGGCGGCGAGCGCGGCGTCGGAGAAGGGGGTGTCGGGTTCGGCGGAGGCGGAGGCGGGGGTGTCGGGGAGATTTGGGGTATCGGCGGCGGATGGGGTGTCGTCGGACATGGGGGTATCGGCGGACGCGGGGGTGGAACGCGGAAGGGGGTGGGGAGGGAGGCGCATCGTCGGCGGCGGTGGCGTCCGCCATGGGGAGGGCTTCTGTGCGATTTGGGGAATTGGGGGTTTTGCTGCTCTCTCTCGCGGTTTGGGTTTGGTTTGCGAAATCGCGAGCGGGAGGAGAAAAGGTGGACGCGGTGCTCCCGCGAGTGGAAACGGTAGAGCGATTTGCCGTTTTCTGCCTGCACCGCCGAAAATCTATCTCTGCGATCATTGGAGCCAGCAAAATCGATCAAAACTTGACGAAGCTTGGGCTGCAAATTGAACTGGAATCGGACTACAATCCGGGTTTCCTCCACGGCTCAACCCCTACTGCTGCTGTTCTGTGGGTGCAGCTTTCAAGAGTAGCAGACAGTTTATCAGAATCCAAGTTGCAATGCAATGCATGTCAGATGGAGAAAGCAGACTAGGACGAGCAGGATACTGAGACTTGATCAAAGTTTCATAACATGTTATTTATGTTATGAGAGTAGCAGCAACACAAATACAACACATCTGCAGGTTGATCATACTACAACGACATATTCAAAGTTGACAACAGTCATTGGCACAACGAACTACACAGCTCACTAGAGTTTTATATATGAGCTATGGACGCTGGCCGCTCAAATGGGCATAATCTGTTCGCCATCCATGACTAAATTCATACCAGCCTGCATTGCAGTTGAACAAATATTAGTTGAGATAAAAAAAACAAAATACAACAGCATATAATCACATGTCTCAGCAAAAAACACATGCTAACAAGTGAAATGGTTTATGATTTCCCTGGTATCCTACTGCATACCAAAGTTGATTTAGCCTTTCCTACAACAATAGAAGCCTAAAAGTGAATAATTCTAGCTAGGGGAACAAAACAAAACAGTCCATACACTTGTACATATCAATATCAGGTAGGAGTACATCTCCAGCTTATTGTTCAATGTGGCATACTCGAATTCAAGCATTCACCAACTAGCCCGTTTGTATAAATTGTTCTGCTCCACAGTCCACAGAGAACCCTTTCGTTGAACAAAATCAGCAACAAGTATGATTCGTTTTTTCAGATCTTTCTCCAGTAACTAACACATGCTATGATGCAGCCAGTGGAAAACCAGATTTGTCAGGCCTCAGGTGTGATCACTATATATGTGATCAAATGCTAACTGTTTTATCCATATAACCATTCAGCTATATCCAGTCAATACTTAGCATGCTGCTACAGAAAAGGACAAAGCAATATCTTAAACACCTATATGCCAGGTTTTTTCGTGTCCATGCTCAAAGTTTAACAAGTTACTTTGGCATATCGATGCTAACCCATTACATGCCAAAGGAATGGAAACTATAGGTTTAACCATCATCACAGGAATATGAAGGATAATGAGATCATCAACACAAGAATAACACCACTAATCAAACTACTTTATCCACGCTGCATTTAGCTACAATTTCCGATATCAATAACTAGACAACTCACAATGCATGAACAACTGAATATGTGATAAAATAATGATGTATGAGTGACTGGCCACAACCGACAACACCAAAGACAGATGACACTGTTTGAAATTATAAGGATATAACAGAATAAAAAAAGGAGGATGCTTTGCTTCTATAGTTTTCAGCCTGCACCTATGTTACTTATGCAACATTAAAAGGCTAATGTAAGTACAATAACTGAACAGCAGAACTTGCAAATCAGAATTTTTTTTTTCTAGTACCGAATGTACCGGCTGCCAGGATTTTCCTTTCCTGGATATTATATTTATGGCACATGGTTACATACTTACATGTCCATTCATATTAATCATAACTAGCCAACAAACCAAGACAACCCTAATACCCTATACTAACTCAGGTCCCAACAGATTCTCAAATTACACCCTAATTAACCTGCCAATCTCGATATTCTAATGCATTCAAACAAGAAACAAATGGTATGCATTGGATAATGCACTAAATTACTGGATTAGGAAATCTCTAAATAGAGGCTGGGAGGGGGGAGGCATCACACGGTGTTGAGCATATCCTCACAAATTTCTAAAGCCACAAAGCTAAAACCTGACCAATAGTTGACAAAAGATAACAAGAGGGGAAATTGGGGACACCAGTGAATACAACACAATTTGCCAGAGGTCATTACAAACATGAAACATCATAAAATAATCTAAACCCATTTTGTAACAGTACCAGCAAATATCTACTCATCAATGTCTAGTTGATTGACCCATAGCTTATATTGGAACCAAAGAATGTAGAATTACAAGAGCGCGCATTTAATCCTCCTAATTGCCTCGCCAGTAATCAGTCAGCATGCGAGAGTTCATCATATCCCTCTATTCTGCAAATGATGAGGACACGAATGACTACAATACCAGAAAGAAGCATCCTAATCAATCGGCCAGAGCTACAGCATATGCAAGCACAGACTGAACTAAATAGCGGAACAGAAGTTGCTATCAGAGTATTAGTACACGACTTGATACCCAAATAAAGCCCGCCCAATTCATGATTCCTAGACAAAAATTAAGCGTACCTAGTCCTCAATTCCAAGTACGAACGAAGCGTTTCTCAATCCACAGCACGATTTGATCAACCAAGAGCCTAGCATCAAAAAAGAAAGGGCCTAACAAGAACTGCAAAACAGAAATTACCAGAGGCGCGGCGTCTAGTTGTAGTAGAGCTCGAGGCCCATCCCGTCGTGGATCTCGTAGTCCTTGAGGATGATGTGGTCCTTGTAGATGTTGTACCACTTCTGGATGCGGATCTTCTCGGGCCTCGTCCCGGTCTGCGCCGCCACCAGCTTCTTGAGGTCGCCGATGGTGTCGTCCTCGTTGCACTTCACCCGCACCTTCTTCCCCAGCCGGTCGTTCAGCACCACCTCGATCATCTTCCCCTCCTCCCGAAGATCGCACAAACCCTAGCTCCTGATCACAGCGAGACTTGGAGTTGGAAGCGGCAAGGGAAGGGAAGGGAGAGGAGGGTATCGTGTGGCCCAGCCTCTCCGTCTGCAGTTCGCCTTGCTCCTCTCGGTGGAGAGCAGAAGAATCGAGAAGGATTGTGGTGGCCGATGGGCTATGGGCCTCGTCTCTTTGATGGGCTGTACTCCAGTAGACAGTTCCCCGGTTTTTTCAGGATTTTTTTTCAAGTTTTAATTTTATTTATTAAAATATTTACAAAATATTTTTCTCAAAGTTTTATAAATTTACACCCCTAACGCTCTCTCTTCCAAACAGGTTTTTTTTTTTTTATGACGGGCACATATTCATTGGTGCGTTGTAACGTCATAGAAAGGTTTAGGGGTGTAGATTTGTAAAACTTTGAAACCAAAATTTATTTTTTAAATTTCAATAAATAAAATTTCAAATTTAAAAAATCATTTCTAAACTGTACATGAATAGAAACGAAAGAAGAAAGAGCCTCACTCCAATGCTTTCTATTTGCAGTAGAAAGTAATCTGAGCCATTGATCGTATTTAATCGTAGGGTTGAGATCTAGTTCTACTACCACTTGACTTAGTGGTAGTAGAAACGTGGTGGGTATACTTGTCCAGAGATAATAATTCATGTAGGAGTATTATCGTAATTTATCATTATTCTAATCGACGCCATTGACTCCCGTCCACCTCCTCAGTCGCCCGTTTCCCTCCATCCCTGTCATCGTCGCCATCCCATCTCCCTCGCCGAGCAGGCGCCGGCCATGGGCTGCGGCGACCTCATCCCGCCACCCGTTGTGCCACAGCAGATAGCCGTGGACGACTCGGTGGCATATATGGGCGCCATCATGGTGCCCGTGCAGGAGCAGGACAAACAGTTGGTGGTCGACCTCGTCTCCACGGCGGTGGACCAGCTCGCCAGGATGTGCAGCGCCGGCGAGCCGCTGCACCGGCAGCGTGGCACGGAGATGATGGCCGTGGAGGAGCACGCGCGGATGTTCAGATGTGAAATACTGATGGCATCCATGAATTATCAAGGGACAGCAATGTGGGGGCTTTTAACTATTTGCCACTTTTAGATTTGGCAAATAACTATTTGCCACCCCTATCTCAATGGCATGTGGGTCCACATGTGTCTACATGTCCAGTGGCAAAAAGTTAATTGCCACATCTAAATGTGGCAAATGGTTAAATATCTCCTTTGGTTTGGCTTGGTGTGTGTTTCCTGCTACAAGAAATACCGCACCTTATATTAATCTCGTTTGGGCATTTCGGATGCCCACAAATGTACTACCTAACACAAAGTACAAATTCAGAGAAAATATGGACAGATTTTGTGCACACTCATGCAGTCTTTGTGCGTTCCTCCTGGCAAACGCTGTAAACTTACCAAAATTATTCTAGAGAGAAGGACAAATAAGACTATATTTTTGGCAATAACCAGGGGAAAGCCTGGAAGCTTTCATGGACACTGATGTCACAAACTGCACACTTTGTTGCTAATCAGAGATGCTGTACTGTTAGCAATCAGAGTTGGCTGCATTTTCAGTCACGTGATATTTTGACAGCAAATATTTGATCATTGCACACACCCGCAAGCCATCAAGACGATCAAACGGGAAATATCAGGTAGACACTATTAAATCGCAAAACCACGAAACTATGGATCACCAAAAAGATGCAAAAGATTAGCCCTAATCGCACCGTGATTAAGCAGCTGTCTGCGACTTCACCAGTCTCACTTTGCATAGTATTACTGTTGAAGCATCTAGGCTTCCGGTGTTAATTTTGGTAATTAATGACAAGCGCTAATTATGGACTAACCGTTGTCTTTGAGCTATATATTTTGTGTTAGTACCACGTCATATGTGCGCATGGATGAATTATCGAAGGATTAAAATTGACGGCGCAAAGCGAAGGGAAAGAAGACGGTAAAACTAGTGCTTTAATTTTTAAATTGATCGAGGTGAAGGGCGATCAAATTTGCTAGTTTATTTTTTAGCTTTGCCGTACTATTAAGAGGGGCAATGACCTAGCAAAGAGATGATTTTAATTGCCACATTAGGTCATTATGCATTTAGACTTGTGCTCACATTTTCATCACACACACATATGTATTCACTGTGATCAGCCTGACTAGGGGCGGTCAGACCGGCCACATAGTGGCGGTCTGACCGGCGGCCCTGGCCGGTCTGACCGGCCAGACAGTGGCGGTCTGACCAGTGTGTTAGGCTGGTCTAACCGGTGTGTTAGGCTGGTCTGACCGGTGACACTTATGCGGTCAGACCGGCCTCCTGGAGGCCGGAATGGTGTTGCTTGGGGTAGCCGTTATAGAGCCGACGGAGCCGTATTCGGTCAGACCGAGCTGAGGACGGTCTGACCGAGCCGAGGCCGGTCTGACCGGCCACTCAACGTCGGTCTGACCGGCCAGGCCGATGGGGCCCTCTGACAGGGATACAACGGTTGCAGAGTAGCACGGTCTGACCGGCCACATACCTCCGATCAGACCGGCAGAGCACTGAGTTGGGGGATTTCGCCCCCAACGGCTAGTTTTGGTTGGTGGGAGTATAAATACTCCCCCTCCAGCAGCAAGGGGGCTCTCTTGGCACCCAATTCAATTGCATAACACCCTTTGCACCTCTCTCACACACATTTGAGCTTAGTGTTCATCCATTGTAGTGGTTGAGGTTGTTCTAGCCAAGAGTCAAGTGCATTTTCTTCCATTGTAGAGCTAGTGTGGCACTTGATCATCTCCGACCCGGGTCATCGCTTGTTACTCTTGGAGGTTGCCGCCTCCTAGACGGCTTGTGGAGGTGTTGCCCAGTGACCTCTCCGAGAAGATTGTGGAGGAGGCCCGGTGCCGGTTTGTGAGTGGCTTAGTTAGACTTGTCCCTCACCGAGCCTAGCAACTTAGGTTAGTTTTGATTAGGTATCATTTAATTTTAAATCGCCTATTCACCTCTCTCTAGTCGACATCTCGATCCTACAACTGTCTGGTCCAAAGATAGAGTATAAAGCTAAC
Organism: Oryza glaberrima; assembly: GCF_000147395.1. NCBI lineage: Eukaryota > Viridiplantae > Streptophyta > Magnoliopsida > Poales > Poaceae > Oryza > Oryza glaberrima. The sequence continues at coordinate 1,931,002 of NC_068336.1, read as the reverse complement.
TAGCTAAGGTTGTTCCTGACAATCAAACTTGTTCCTGACATTACACTATCTCACCTTTCCGTCACTAAGGTGACAAACTAAAGCTATATCGTCTCTCAAAATATCGTTCAGATGGTCTTCCAGCATCCTTTTGTAGCATTCATCCAAAAGATCGTTCTTGTTGAGATCAATCGCAGGCTGTACAGTGAAATCAGATTAGAAACATAAGCATCTGTCTGAACAGAGAAATCAGGCAGCCCACTAGTATGCTTTCCTAAGACTATATTCCTCAATTACCAAATCAAACACGTCTGCAAATTGAGGATTTCGCCGCGCCGAGCCGCTGGCAGCGCCGCCGGCCGCGCCGCCAGTGATTTTTGCCGCGCCGCTGCCTTATAAAATTAACGGTCGAGATTAATTCTACTTGTAGTAGAATACTTTAAGTAGAGAGCACCGGAGCGTAACTCAAGAAGAAAAGATAGGTCATGTTTAGATCCCACCTCAAAATTTTTCACCCTGTCACATCGAACGTTTGAACACCTACATGAAGTACTAAATATAGGCTAAAAAAATAACTAATTGCACATATTGCGACTAATTTGCGAGACGAATCTTTTAAGACTAATTGCTCCATGATTTGACAATGTGGTGCTACAGTAAAAATTTGCTAATGACGGATTAATTAGTCTTAATAAATTCGTCTCGTGGTTTACTAACGGATTCTGTAATTAGTTTTCTATTAGTACCCGAATACCTCATGCGACACCCTATATAATACCTAATGTGATACACCAAAACTTTACGCCCCTGGATCTAAACACCCCCATACTGCTCGAATGAGGGACTGTTTAGTTCCCAAAAACTTTTCCCAAAAACATCACATCGAATCTTTGACACATGTATGAAGCATTAAATATAGATAAAAAGAAAAACTAATTGCACAGTTTGCATGTAAATCGCGAAACGAATATTTTGAGCCTAATTAGTCCATGATTCGCCATAAATGCTATAGTAACCCATATGTGCTAATGACAGATTAAGTAGGCTCAAAAGATCCGTCTCGCGGTTTCTAGACGAGTTATGAAATTAGTTTTTTCATTCGTGTCCGAAAACCCTTTCCGACATCCGGTTAAATGTTCGATGTGACGCCCAAAATTTTTTATTTCACCAACTAAACGGGCCTGATTGGATTGACACTTGTTCTGAATATTTTATGCTGCATTTGTGATTTGAGCAGTCGTTCAGATTTTGCAACTGCAAGAAGATCCATATAGTAATGCACAAAACGATAGGTAGCTGGTCCTTTTTACACTTCTCTTTTTTTACTCTTCTCCTTTCTTGATTAGCTTGTCTTTTACTCATGTATTACAGCTAGCCCCATTAATGTGACAACAAAGACAGCATGAAACAAGAAACCTATCACAATGGCTTATATATTTTCTCCGTCTTAAAATATAAACATTTTTAGCATAGTGACAAGTCAAACAACTTTAACTTTAACTATTATTAATAGCAAAAGAATAAAAAAACCAATTATGTAAAATTCATGTTACTAGATTTATCATTAAACAAACAATCATAATATGTAACTCTTTTTATTTAAACATATTTTTTTATAGATATTTTTGGTAAAAGTAAAAAAAACAGTTATATTTTAGAACGGATGGAGTATTTTTTTGGTGATAGAACGTGAGTACATATACGTCAGTGCTAACATCATGCATTCCATTATTGCTCTCTGCAATAAGCTCAGAAAATCTACTTTGCAAATCTAATCAGACAACTGACAAAATTAAATTTCAAGTGGACTAATGACAACAACAGGTGATATTGAAAGATACTTGATAATTATCTACCTAGATACTTAAAAAAAACATATGCGCGTGCTTCCTGAAATTAATTAACCATTGGCAACTAAAACCATATGCGCGTGCTTCCTAAAACCATTGGCAACTAGTCTATGGAGTGTGTATATATACAGAACTTATGGACATTAGACAATCCCGATCACCCACAATCTTTGCAACAATCATCTCTGAAACACGTACAAATTGAACAGCTAGCCTCCAAATCCTCCCTCCATGGCCAACGCAGCCAACCAACACACCTGCGATGGCCCTCAACCGTCACCACCAACGCACTTCCTTATTGTAGCCTACGGCATCCAAAGCCACATCAACCCTGCACAAAACCTTGCCCACCGTCTCGCTCGCATTGACGCCTCCTCAGTCATGTGCACTCTCTCCATCCACGCTTCTGCTCACCGCCGCATGTTCTCGTCGCTCATCACCTCCCCTGACGAGGAGACCACCGACGGTATTATCTCCTATGTTCCTTTCTCTGACGGCTTTGACGACATATCCAAACTGAGCATACTTTCCGGCGACGAGAGGGAACGCAGCCGCCGCACAAGCTTTGAGAGTCTCTCAACGATTGTCTCTCGGCTCGCCGCTCGTGGTCGGCCTGTCACATGCATCGTGTGCACCATGGCGATGCCTCCGGTGCTCGATGTCGCACGAAAGAATGGCATCCCGCTAGTCGTGTTCTGGAACCAGCCGGCCACCGTGCTTGCAGCTTACTATCACTACTACCACGGCTACAGAGAGCTCTTTGCATCACATGCCTCTGACCCATCGTATGAAGTGGTCTTACCTGGAATGCAACCTCTTTGCATCCGTAGCTTACCATCCTTCCTTGTTGATGTGACAAACGACAAGCTGTCCAGTTTTGTTGTTGAAGGCTTGCAAGAGTTGTTTGAGTTCATGGATAGAGAGAAGCCAAAGGTTCTTGTGAACACATTGAATGTTTTGGAGGCTGCCACGCTCACAGCCGTGCAGCCGTACTTCCAAGAGGTGTTTACCATTGGCCACTTAGTGGCTGGGTCAGCCAAAGAAAGAATCCACATGTTCCAGCGGGATAAGAAGAACTACATGGAGTGGCTTGATACACATTCAGAGAGGTCTGTTGTTTACATATCATTTGGGAGCATACTCACATATAGCAAGCGACAGGTAGACGAGATATTACACGGCATGCAGGAGTGTGAGTGGCCATTTTTGTGGGTGGTGCGTAAGGATGGGCGTGAAGAAGATTTGAGCTATTTGGTGGATAACATTGATGACCATCACAATGGGATGGTGATCGAATGGTGTGACCAACTAGATGTGTTGTCCCATCCCTCCGTGGGATGCTTTGTCACACAATGCGGGTGGAACTCGACTTTAGAAGCCTTGGAACTTGGTGTGCCCATGGTTGCTGTGCCGAATTGGTCAGACCAGCCTACAATTGCATATCTTGTGGAGAAGGAATGGATGGTTGGCACTAGAGTGTATCGCAATGACGAAGGAGTAATAGTGGGGACAGAGTTGGCAAAGAGTGTCAAGATTGTCATGGGAGACAATGAGGTAGCAACAAAGATAAGAGAGAGAGTAAATTCTTTCAAACATAAGATCCATGAGGAGGCAATAAGAGGTGAAACAGGTCAGAGGAGTCTCCAAATATTTGCCAAGACAATAATAGAATCAGATTAATGAAGTGAAACTAATTTCGAAACCTATGGAAATTAATGCTGTGAAAATATCAAATTAAGTTGTCTTTTGCTCTTAATGAATTTGTAGAAAGTTAGAATATATTAATCTTAATGAATTGTCAACATGTCTATATAGAAGTAATACATAGTCTTTCTTTTTCCAATAAATTAAATATAGTAGGACAATAGCTTTGTCTCTTTTGTTTTTTCACATGACTATACGAGTACCTATGATTATTGGTTGCTTGGGCAGTAAGTGTGCCTATGATTTCTATGCCGAATTGGTAAAAAAAAAAACACCGTCCAATTGTTACTCATTGTCATTTGTCGTCGGTCCTAGAGGCGTCACTTGAAGGTCTACTTCCTATCAAACTTTTTCTTCAAAGGGATTGTCCTCTTGCAGCAGGGATAGCAAGGTAGAGCAGATCCACTATTATCTCTTAGACATCTCCCCCTCCAATCCAAAGACGTGGATGGAGTTGAGTGCATATGAGACATGGTGTTTGTATTGTAGATGTATGACGTGGCCTTTTCTTTTCTAATTATAGCCTAGCAGGTTATATAGTGCTACAATGTAATTTGTATTCTTGCCATATCAATATGAATATAATCTTCGCGGTGTCTTTCACGAGTGTTTTTTTAGGAAAAATACAAGTCGTATATTTTCTTAACGTTAGAAATGGACATGAGTATACCGGACATGACATAGTGTCTCAGAATCGGTACCATTAGGCCTAGTTTCAGCTTCTGCCGCCGCCGCCGCTCTAGCCCCCGCCTGTCGTATAAGTCGTATATTTTCTTAAGGTTAGAAATGCCTATCAGGCCTAGTTTCAGCTCCCGCCGCCACCGCGCTCTAGACCCTGCCCGTCGCCGCTCCAGCCTGTGCTCCCCGCGGCCGGCCGAAGGGGAGAGAAGAGAAAGAGAAAAAAAGAGAGAAGGGAGGAAGAGGGGAGGAAGAAGAAAGAGAGGAGGAGGATGACATGTGGGGCCCACATGTCAGTGTGTCCCACAATTTTTTATGTGTGTGAATGACAAACAGGTCCCACATATACGTTTTTAATTCAAATGCCACCTAAGCGCCACGTCAACCCCACATACTAGGTCAACATCACTACGTCAGCGCCACCGCCCTCCAAAGCTACAAGGGAGTCAAATTGCACCTGTTTCAATAGTTCAGGGGGTCGAGATATCCGGTTTTGAAAGGGAGTCAAAGTGGACTTATTCCTTGTGAAAAATACAAGGGAAAATTGTGTACCAGTGTAACCTCGGCCCAAGCATATATAACCGGGCCAGATTGTGTCCAGACCAAATGGTGAAATGGGCCAAAGATTAAAACATGGGAAAGTGCCGAGCTTACTAGCCAAAATCGGGATGGACTTCGAGCCACTCCCCTCCGCCGCCGGCGACGCCACCGCCGACGAGACTCCTCCCGGTCGCGCCGTCTGCAGCTCCGGCTGCGGCCGCCCGTCCACCGTCTGCCTCTGCCCATACCTTCCCGCCACCCCGCTCCCCACCTCCACCACCGTCGTCGTCCTCCACCACCCGCACGCCCTCCGCCGCAACCCGCTCTCCACCCTCCCCCTCCTCGCCCGCTCCATCTCCAACCTCCGCCTCATCCCCGGCCGCCGCCTCCTCCCTTCCTCCGGCCCCCTCATCCCGAACCCCGTCCTCCTGCTCTTCCCTTCGCCGGGCGCCGCCGACCTCGCTTCCTGGTGCCGATCCACGCCTCCCGCGGCGCGCGCCAACCCGACGCTGCTACTGCTCGATGGGACATGGAGGCAGGCCAAGGAGATGCACGCCGCCAGCCTCCCGTTCCTGTCCTCCTTCGCCGTCCCCGTCTCGCTGCCCGTCGACTGCGGCGTTGACGGCGACAGCATGTTCGAGGGGGAGCTTGTGGTGAAGAAGGAGCCGCACAAGGGGTGCGTGAGCACTATGGAGGCCGTCGCGAGGGCTCTGCGGCTGCTGGAGCCGGAGGGGAGGGGAGCAGAGATCGAGGAGACGATGGTGGGGGTGCTCAGGGCGATGGTTGCCTTCCAGGCTGAGCATTTGCAGCATCGGCCGATGAAACCGAGGGTGAAGATGAGGAAGAAGAAGGATATCAAGAGGGAGGAAGAGATGAAGAGGGATGCCAGATTGGAATGACTTAATCACTAAACTACTGAAGCATCTCTGGACACATTGGAGTGACTGAATCACTGAACTACTGATTACTGAAGCATCTCTGGACACTGGACATACAGTAGCTCATTGCCGAATCGTTGCTGGTCATTTTGGAGGAATATCGCTACCACTATCACCAATGAGCAAGGTTTGATCTCTTTTGGAAGCATAGTCTACGGTTACTAGTTCTTTATGAAAACTAAGTGAGTTGATTACTATATTTTGATGGCGTATCTCAAAAATTGCCGCAACCATGCATGTTTGACTGTTCGAAATGTTTCAGGATTCACCAAAGTACCTAGATAGACTAGACTATAGGAGGATCATGAATCATGCTGTTCTCTGTTCTGAAGACACTTGTAGGGCTGAAGTTCTCATTGGAACTTAGGAAGGAATGGACTTTATATTTTTCCAGAGTAAACAACACTGTTTATGCTATTGGATAGCTGGGCTTGGGGGTTTACATGAACAATTCATGGTAATTAAAGGAATTGATAATCATCATGTAGCCAATGCTAAGCTTGACCATACCGCATATGTGCTGAACTCCTGCTTGGCTTTGTTCTGCATCAAAGAAAATTTTATTTGTTCAGATTTGGTTTAGAAATGTTTAGCAATGTTGTGCTAGCTAGCAATTCAGAAATGTTCAGAAATATTTGTTTAGATTAGTTCTGAAATGTTCAAATATGTTCGGAAATATTTGTACAGATTATTTCTGAAATGTTCAGAAATATTTGGTCAGACTAGTTCAGATTATTTCTTGAATTCGTATAAGTTCGGAATGTTGCTATGTATGTTTTTCAGATGCACATGTACAGAACTTTACAAATGTAGTGGCCTAGACTAGAGCACTGTATTGATCATCTTCTTTTAGAGGATTTATGATAAATCTTGTAAGGGCTAAAGGGCATGACAATTGCTAGTGCCCCTGTGGGGTTACTTTCAGTTTCAGTAAGATTGACCTGTATATCTGTACATGTGCTAGTTATACAGTAAATCATCTGCTGTAGCTAGCAATTCCACTATAAAACATGTCAAACTTGGCATATTCTTACCTTGATGCAATACATGTGAGTTACTGATCAAGTAGTATTCAATTTTGTAGGCAGATGCTCACAAGAATACTCATGAGTTATGACTTTTGTGAAACATGTTTTTCAATTACAAGAAACAAATGCTTTAGGTTGATATTACCTCCCTGATTATCCCAATTCTTTCATTCGTTTGATTATGAACAAAATGCCGTGGAGTGCAGATTTTTGTTTGAAGTGCAGGACATTTATAATACTGTATTAGTGGCATGACATTTGGTCTTGTTCGGGTTCAAAAAACATTTGGTCTTGTTGCTTACTGATTGTGCTCCTTTTTATTTTGCAACTTATGTGACCTTGACCTTTGGAAGTGATCAAGAGAAGGAGAGGGCAGGAGATGCTTGAAGAGTTGCTTGAGCAGCAACAGGTATTGGGAACTGTTCTCGAGTTTTGCTTTTGCATGCAAGTTGGAGATGATATTTCTTGGACAGAAATATGAGCCGGTTGAAGATGGATTTCTAAGCAGAATGTGGGTTGAATGCAGTTTACTGATGTCAGATTGTTTTGGAGCTGTATCTATGATTTTACTGGGTTAGATTTCCAAACAGTACTCTTTTGTAATGTTCTCTTGCTTGATGTAATGCTTTTCTGCCACTATATGAGCTCTGACCTAGTGAAAACTAGACACAACCTAAAATTTCTTGCGAGGTGACCCAAGTCGTTTTGTTACCTTTGTTCTGGCTGTTAGTTTGTAATATCTATTAGATTTGCATACTGGATTATTGGTGATACTACGTAATTCACTGTACATGAATATCGTGGTTGCTGTTTTAGATTTTTGTTGAGACAGATAATTTAGTTATTATCAGGTTCAGTTCCTTAGCTCCCACTATCCTGTCCTGATAGCAGTTCGATCATCAGTTTTGGTCTGCGATTTCATCGTAGGCTAGTATGCACATGTTGGAGTAGTACTATTGGAAAGGAGTATCTACTGTTTGACCTGAGCATTTGAACAACGCTAGCCCCAAAACTGAAGTCAACGTGCTGAATCTTGGGAAGACAAATGATGCCTTTTGCCATGGAAAAACATTTCAAAAGTCCCCAATACCGAAGCAGAAATGGTGATGCTACTACTGCTATTTGTCTCTCTTGCCTATTTTTAGAGCACTCATGTCTTTCTGCCTCACCGCTGCCTCTGCCTCCTTCCAAATGCTTCGCCCCCCGAGCTCTCCTCGGCGTGCGCGGCGCAGCGCCATCCACCCCGACAACTCCTCCCAGCCTCCAACCAATCCAAACACATTTTCTTGCCCGCCCCTGCTCCCTCCACCGCGCCACCCATCCATCGCCAGCCATGCACACCCTCGCTCTGACCACCCTGTCACGTTGAGCTACGCTCGGAGGAGGACGCCACGACGGCGACCGGGAAGAAGATGAACCCGCTCCCTCCCCCGGCCAGCCGGCTGTGGGAGGCGAGCATCCGCAAGCTCAAGTACTCCACCATCCTCCGCGGCTCCGTCGTCCCCTCCGGCGCCGCCTTCGATGGTGCGGCGGCGGCGGCGGCCACCGGAGGTGACCCCGTCACGCTCACGCCAAGCCTCTCCGTCATCTCCTCCACCTCCAACACCATCTACCAGTACGAAGACGGCGACGACGACATCGACTCCGTCCTCGACGACGTTGACACCGACGACGACGACGTCGACGAGGCGTCGCTCGGCGAGCCCAGCCACTCCGACCAGCTGCTGCCCAGCGGAGACTTCTACCAGGGCGACCTGCGCGGCGACCTCCCCCATGGCGCCGGCAAGTATCTCTGGACGGACGGCAGCATGTACGAGGGGTCGTGGCGCGGCGGCCGCGCGGCTGGCCGCGGCAAGTTCTCGTGGTCGTCCGGCGCCATCTACGAGGGCGACCTCGCCGGCGGGTACATGCACGGCCAGGGGACGTACATCGGCGAGCTCGGGGACACGTTCGCCGGGCTGTGGGCGAACAACCTCCGGCACGGCCGCGGCACGCAGGCGTACGTCAACGGCGACGTGTACGACGGCCACTGGCGCGAGGGGCTGCAGGACGGGCACGGCCGGTACATCTGGCGCGGCGGCCACGAGTACATCGGGACGTGGAAGGCCGGCGAGATGCACGGCCGCGGGACGGTGATATGGGCGGACGGCGACCGGTACGACGGCGCGTGGGAGGACGCCAAGCCCAAGGGGCAGGGCACGTTCCGGTGGTCCGACGGCGGGATGTACATCGGCCTGTGGTGCCAGGAGTCCGGCGAGACGCAGGGCAAGGGCGTGTACTACCCGCCGTCCGGTGGCCCGGCGGTGCCGTTGTCCCGGGAACCCAAGGAGGTGATCACGAAGCTGCTCGAGGAGCTGGAGATGTCCGAGGGGAAGACGGTGTCGCTGCTGCCGTCGCAGAAGGTGCTGACATGGCCAGGGGTGGAGCCCGTGACGAAGAAGCCGGTGTGGCGGCCGCCGGAGGTCGCCGCCGACCAAGGGATGTGGCGGCCGCCGGAGGTCGGAGCTGACCAAGGGAGGAGGTCGAGCAGGAGGAACAGCATGTCGTCCGATATTGACAGCCTGGTTGAGGGGGAGGACGGCGGCGAGGAGAGTCGCAACGACAGGTCATGGGTGCGGACACACTCGTGTATGCGCGCGCCGACGCTGCCGAAGCCGGGGAAGAAGCAGGGGGAGACCATCTCCAAGGGGCACAAGAACTACGAACTGATGCTCAACTTGCAGCTGGGTATCAGGTGGGATGATTTGCTTCATGTTGTCTACTAATGTTATTACACGTATTGCCATTTGATTTATTGTTGTTTTCTGAATGCTGATGAATTGGTCTTGTAAATTCGATGCATTTGACATTTGTTGATCATGTTATTTGGGGATACAGACATGCTGTAGGAAGGCAGTCAGCTCCTGCTTCATTGGATCTTAAATCATCAGCATTTGATCCGAAAGAGAAGGTGTGGACAAGATTTCCTCCTGAAGGATCAAAGCATACTCCTCCTCACCAGTCATGTGATTTCCGGTGGAAGGACTACTGTCCATTGGTTTTCAGGTCAGTATATTAAGCTACTGTGGTAAAATATGTGGTCGTTTTTGAGATAAGGAAGGCAAATTACATCCCAGTCTCTGCATCCAGGATGCAATATCATTAAATGTTCCTTATTTATTTTGTTCTACAGATAGTAAACTTCATTCTCTTAACTGTTGTTGGAAGCTTCAAAACCGGTGTTGATTTGTTCGTGTATAATTTACCACAGGACTTTGCGCAAGCTCTTTGATGTTGACCCAGGAGACTACATGCTCTCCATTTGCGGGGATGATGCACTGCTGGAGCTTTCATCTCCCGGTAAAAGTGGAAGTTTCTTTTATTTCACCAATGATGACAAGTACATGATCAAAACAATGAAGAAAGCAGAAGTTAAAGTAAGCTCCATTCTTCCTTGTTTAGCTAATTTAGAAGAGATTCAACATTTCCTGTTGCATTTGTATCTTTTTTCTTATGATCAGGTACTTCTGAGGATGCTTCCAGCCTATTATAAACACGTTCGTTCTTTTGATAATACTCTAGTAACAAAATTTTTCGGCCTGCATTGTGTTAAAATTACAGGAGCTATTCAGAAAAAGGTTAGCATATGCTATGATTAATTGATCAAACTGTAATAAGAAAAAATGATGCCTGGCAATTGCTCATATTTTGTTATCATTGATAACTACAGGTTCGGTTTGTTATAATGGGGAATCTTTTCTGCTCCAACTATTCAATCCACAGACGCTTTGATTTGAAAGGATCATCACATGGTCGCACAACGGACAAACCCATTGATCAAATCGATGAGACTACCACTTTGAAGGACCTTGATCTCAATTTCATTTTCCGGTTAGAGGGATCATGGTATGAAGATTTCTGCAGGTACTTTTGCTCTCCCCAAATTGCATATGTAGAATGTTCCCCTTTCTCTATTTACTACTTGTACTAGAAAATTATTTCTCCAAAAAAGTATGTGTATTTGAGGTTCCAAAGCCAATCTGTGCCAGCAGACATTCTTAAATATATGCAAGCATTTTTTTTTCATACCAGGCAAGTGGACAAGGATTGTGAGTTTCTGGAGCAAGAGAGAATTATGGATTACAGTCTTCTGGTTGGCGTTCACTTCAAAGACCGATGCAAAGATATGTTCACACTATAGTGATTGTTTTGAATACTTACAGTTACAATCTTTTTTGATGAGATGCATTTTAATTCATGGGCCTGAAAATACTTTTTTCATGGTTACAGACAGCAGCAGTCCTGACAACGAGACAACTCAAACTGCTCTTGAAGATGAGGAAAGAAGGTAGTGTGTTTTCAGGACGCATTTGTGTCTAAAGCATGGTTATAATAGGCTATTTTCAGTTAAATACAGTCATACGTATTTCAAAAAGGTGAACAAATTGCTTTCCTGACGATTTTAGAACATGGTGAACTTTTTCATCTAATATATTAGATACTATTCTTCAATAAATTTTTAATTGAAAAGAAGTGCCACTGCTTTCATCTGAAGAAGCTTCTATCTTTCAGGACACCACTAAAGAAGCTTTCACAAAGCAGTTTCTCTGTTCTACTGCATTAGCGGCCTCCTCTATATTATATGCACTTTGACAGTTAGTACAGAGAAATATTGATTCCAAAGAAGTAACACACTACTTATAATTTTGCAGAAAAGCACCAGTCAAGCTAGGGATCAGCATGCCCTCAAGGGTGGAGAATGTTGTGAAGAATCCTGAAAGTGAATCCCAGCTCATTGGCGAACCTACAGGGGAATTCCAGGACGTTATCCTGTTCTTTGGAATCATTGACATCCTACAAGACTATGATATCAGCAAGAAGCTTGAGCATGCCTACAAATCCATGCAATATGATCCCAACTCCATATCGGCTGTTGATCCAAAGCAATACTGCAAAAGGTTCAGGGATTTCATTTACAGGGCTTTTAGTGAAGACCTACAGTAAATACTTCATTAACAAAAGGGAACACTCTTAATTCTTAACTGAAGAAAGCATAACGACCAGCTGATGGATGTTTTTTTGGCCATTTCCAGGACTATTTTGTAGGTAAGATCATTCATTCATTATGTTGTAGATGGCAATACGTAATTAGTCTGACGGTTTCTGCCCCTGATGGGTGTATAGATTTTGTACATTTCCCAAATCTTTTCATGTGTAATTACTAATTAGAAGTAGTGTAATTGTACTCATGTCAATTGACTTGAAAAGGATGTAGGACAGAAATTGTTGACCATGTAACAGTTCTTTCATTTTTGTTTTACTTATTTCCTCTTGTAGCAAAATAGTTGGTATGCGAGAAATACTTAAATCAATTTTACCGTCCAGTAGTCGGTATTGTTTTTCCTTTTAATAAAATGACTTCCAAAATTCTCCTCAAGATAATTATGATTTTTTTAGTTAAGTTACAAGATGTTACTAAAAAACAAATCATTACAAGTTATGCTAGTACAATGAGTACAAAAGGTTCCATACATTGCAACTGGAAGCTGTCAACAATTCAAAAACAAACAACAATGTACAGAAAAGAAAACAACTAAACTAGAAATTCCTACAAATCCTAGGAAAAACCCCTCTCTCTGCAGGCAGAGTTGTGACTGTACAGAGAGGATCACCATCCATCTGGGAAGAATGGAAGATGCCCCATATCAGGGGCCATGGAGTCAGGCTTAGGCTCTACAAATCTTCGAAGGAGAAGCAGTGTGTAAGCTTCTCCCCCACCTTGTCCATCACCTTCTTCATCCATCTCGCCACACCAATGGACACCACCACAAGAACAACGATGTACGCCGAAACCCCGACGAGCAGTGCCAAGATGTAAGCCGACGTCGTCACCCTCCTGCAGCTCCCGGCGGCGTACGCGCCCATGAGGCCGAACAGGTCCAGTATCATGGCGGCGTGCAGCGCCAGGAGCGCCGGCTGGGTGTTGCTCACCCTCTTGATCAGCAGCAACACCATTATCACCAGCGACGCCATGAACGACGTCGCGTTGCAGTAGAAGAAGGCCTTGTAGCGACGTGCATAGTTGGTCAGGAGGACAGGGTCACCAACGATGTGCTCGGTTTGGCCGTCATCCCAGAGGCCACCGGGCGGGCTCATCGCGGCTTGGTAGGTGACGGCCGCCGCGAGCGCAGCGAGGAGCAGCAAGTATTTGGGGAGCTTCTCGTCCCAGAGATCGCGAGGCTCGTCGGCGGCCGTGTGCGGCAGCCGCTCACCGGCGTCCTCCTCAAGCGGCGCCCCTAGCTTGGAGAGGAGGCTGTTGACGAGACGTCGCAGCGACCCCGACACGACCAGTGCGACCTGGAACGCGATGCAGAGCAGAACGGCGAGGACCAAGACGAAGACGTAGACGGACGTCTTCACCTTCCTGCAGCTGCCGGCGGCGAAGGCGCCCATGAGCCCGACGAGGACAAGAATCACGCACACCCGCAGCGCGTACGACCGGATTCCTCTCGCCGAGAGCTTCCGGTTCACCAGCAGCATGATGATGGCCAAGGACGCGACGAACGCCGTCGTGTTGCAGAAGAAGAACGCCAGGTAGCGGTGCCGGTAGTTGTCGTTGTTGAGCACCGGGTCGCCGACATGGCCGGACTTGCCCTCCTGCCAGAACCCGCCCGGTGGGTTCATGCCTGCTTCGTAGGTGAGGCTTGCTGCAAGAATCGCGACGAGGAGCAGGAGCTTTCGCCTCTTCTCCAGCTTCCACTCCTCCTCTTCCTCCTCGACATGCTTCTCCAACTCAAGCAGATTCTTGAGCCATTCAGGCATACGTTGCTTCAGCTTCTCCCTCACCCGTCCTCGCCATGTCGCCCATGTCGGAGATACCTCGAGCATGAACACCAAGACATGGATACCTACATAGAGGAACACCGGCAGAACAAGAACCGAGACGTACACGGATTTGGACGCCTGCCTGCAGCTGCCAGCGGCGTAAGCTCCGATCAGGCCAAACAAGTTCAGAATCATGGCGACCTGCAGCGCACAGTACTTGATCCCCTGCGTGCTAATCATGTTGCTCAAGAGGAGGATGAGGATGACCAGCGACGCGATGAAGGCGGTGGCGTTGGAGTAGAAGAACACCATGTATCGCCGGTGATACGTGATGTGAAGAACCGGATCGCCGGCGAGGTAATGGCGGTAACCGTCGGTGCCATCGCTTTGCCAGAAGCCTCCCGGTGGGTTCAGTCCTGCTTGGTATGTGACGCTCGCCGCGAGAATCCCAAGCAGGAGCAAGTACATGCGAGATTTCTTGAGAAGAAGGTAGGCGTCGCCATTGCCTTGGTTGGATAGTGTGATCTGCTGCTGATTTCGCTGCTCCAGTTCATCCAATTTCAAGCACTTCTGCAGCGTCTCTCCGGCGCGGTGGAGCCAATCCTTCACGGGCTCGCTGAAGAACACCATGGCCTGGATGGCAATGTAGAGCAGGACGGCGCCCACCAACGCGATGACGTAGATGGACGTCTTGAAGCTGCGGCAGCTGCCGGCGGCGAAGGCGCCCATGAGCCCGACCATGGCCGCGCCCACGCACACCCAGAGCGCGCTCGACCGGAACCCGTGGCGCGACACGGTCCTGCTCATGAGCAGCATGATGGTGACCAGCGACGCGACGAACGCCGTGGTGTTGAAGTAGAAGAACACCATGAATCGGTACGGGTGGTTGCCGCGGAGCATGGGGTCGCCGGCGAGGTGCTGGTTGTCCAGGCTGCCTAGCCAGAACCCGCCCGGCGTGCTCAGCCCGGCTTGGTACGCCACGGTCGCCGCCAGAGTCGCGAAGATGAGCAGGTACTTGCGCGCGCGCTCCACCCGCTCCGGCGCGTCCGGCGCGCTCACCTGCGCCGTCAGCCCGTAGAGCAGGACATGGGCCGAGACGTAGGAGCAAACCAAGATGACGAGAACGAGGATGTAGGCGGACATGGCCGCCTCCCTGCTGCTGCCGGCGGCGTAGGCCCCCATGAGGCCGAACATGTCGAGTGTCATCGCGGCCTGGAGCGCGCGCAGCCACCACCGGCGGCGGCACAGGAAGCGGACGAGCAGGAGGTTGACGATGACGAGGGAGGCGACGAACGCGGTGGCGTTGCAGTAGAAGAAGGCCTTGTAGCGGCGAGGGTAGGTCTTCTGGAGCACCGGGTCGCCGGCGAGGAGCTCGCCCACGTTGTCCGTCCAGAACCCGCCCGGCGGGTCCAGCCCCGCCGTGTAGGTGACGGTGGCGGCGAGCGTGGCCAGCAGCAGAACATACTTGCGAAGCTCCCAGAGGAACTCCGCCTCCTTCGCCACTGTCGAAGTCGCCGGCGCCGGAGCTCGCCGCGGCGGCGCGGCGTCAGCGTAAGCGTCAGCGGCCATTCCCCCTCCTAACGCGTCTAAATCCGAATTGTTGCTAGCGATGTGTTTGTTTTCTTGAACTTCACTAGCAAATGGTGGTGATTTAATAGTGACCGCACCCGCGTTTTGGGAAATTTCTTGCCGCGTTTGCGTCGCGTCGGGAAGATTTCAAGCAAATTTCCTGACCTGACAGGAGTCCCCGCCATTTTGTCCCTATCGGGGACGGCGGCGACTGCAGAGTACTAATCTGCTTACTTCATAGTACGGTGGTAGTAATAGACTAGTAGTGCTGCCTCCATGGACTCCGGCCGGTAGGTGGCAGCAACAAATCCCTGGAAATTCGCGCGTCGCTGCACACAAGTGCAAGCGTTCTTCGCAGTCCAGACTGTCCAGTCGATCGAGATCACTCGCCGTGTCTTCACTACCAGTCGGCGTGGTGATGTACTGAGAAATTGCGCCTGCGCTGCGCGGCTGCGCGTTGAGATTTCTCTGTAGACGTTGGGGTTGCGTCGGCGTCGCTCGGTGGATTTCACGCCAAATTCCCAGAAGAGTACTGGAGTGCAAGTCTGCAAGACTGATTCTGTGAGTGGCATGTGCTTGATTTCGTCGCGGCAAGGACTAGGAAAGCCCGAGGACGAGGACGACGAAGACTAGTAGAGACAGTGTGGGGTTTGTTAATGTTGACTGCATTGACTGACTCGTTCACACTTCACACAACACACGTACACTTACTTTCCACGTCATGGTGCAACAGAAATTTCTTTCTTTGGTTCAGATAAAAAACTGATCACTTTTTTTTTCCTGCTTTCATGTTATTGTGTAGTTTGTGTACTCTTCACTTGTTGGGCTTCATATACCTGGTTCATACTCCCAGTAGTAAATCTGACAGCCTAATCTGTTCTTCGATCGAAGTGCAAATGTTTCATCTCTATATATTTATTTCAGATAATCTTGCAGAGATTGGTTATAAACATATGTTTCATATTTTTCAGCATATGTTTTTTTTTAAGAATTACTCAGTACAACGGAGACACTCACAACGCATGCGCACTCACCCCTATGAACGCACGTACGTAAACTCTAACCCTATGAGCATCTCCGAAGGCTGGGCCGGCAAATCCTTAAGATTGACGAAGTCACCACAGGCACCTCACTGTTGACGGGTACGTCGCCTACCACTGAAAGCACAACGCCATTAAATCCTGGAAAATTCGCTCCCATGGGGAGTCGAACCCAGGACCTCATGTGTTCAGCAAGGATAGAGTTCGGACATACCACTGAAACAAGAATCAAATAGGGTAATGGGGGTTCGGGGTTTTGATCTCCGACCGCTAGTGCCTGTCCTATTTTTGGGGGTGGGGCCTTCTTTTTTTAATGAGGTTAGAGAATATAAAATTAGAAAATGAATTTACTGTAACAAACGAATATTTTCAACTACTAATATTAATTGTTCTATCCTAGATTTACATTGCATAAAATTCAATAACATATTTCTAGTAGTGTTTCAAATCAGACTATTAATATATGGGTGCTTTCAAATTTCGCCTTTCATTTATGAAGCTCAATTGTGAATTTGGGATACATTGCTAGTATGGGAAGATAAGTAAAGTAATGCTCCACTTTTTAGGAATCTCCATTAACATGAACCAACAATAAACTTGAGCTGAATCATACTAGTTCTATACCAGTTAAACTGAACAAGAAAGAGGTTTTAGTCACACAGCTCTGAACTCATCCAAGCTAATCCTGCCATCACCATCTTTGTCAAAAACATGAATCATCTTTTCACAGTCCTCATGCCTAGCATCCTTATCATCACATTTTGCAACTCTAAGGAACATATGAACCCATCACCGTCAAAATAGAATACACTGTACGTTTCCTCTAATTCAACATCTGTTGACTGTAAATCCGCAATTGCCTTTTTCAGATTACTTGTGTGCACTAAATTCTAATCCTCATCCTATTAGCACGTGAGTTTTAGCTGTTAGCAAGTAATAACAGCATCTACTGACCCAATCATCGACGTGACGCACGGCATTGCAAAATACCCAACCAACTCGATCGCCATTTTCCCGCTTCTCGGGAGCTTGAAACAGAGGGCCGGGGGGTTCGGAGATCAAAGGAAGCCAGCCCATTCTGGAAGCCCACTGCCGGGCTGCACCATGCTTCTACGAACTGGGCTAAACAGGCCGACATTAACGTCCATCATGGGCTGCACGCCCGGAAATTAAAGCCCAACACGTGCAGTCTACCTCCATATCAATCTTTTTGTTCGTCTCCTCGACATACCATGCCGATCACGTCTGAAGACGAATCAAATTCGTATACTATACTGCCTTATTCTGCCTATAACAAAACAGTAGGAAATCGAGATTCATCTACCCGTTGTCTCTAATCGACTCATCGTTAATCTTGTATCCATCGCTAGGACGGAAGCTAAGCTGCAAAGTGCAAACCAATCAATGGAGCGCACACGACGTGTCGATTCTAACCGGCCGCCTCTCCGGGACGCTAATCGGATCCGCGTGGAGACCATGATGCGGGGAAGAAGATACACGCTACTGCACAGCCCACCGGAGGCACAGCGATACACTCGCTATCATCAGCTTCCTCACAGGGAGATGCGGCAGCGAAGATGGCTACGGGATTACTTGGCCAGCGTTAGCGAAGAGATGGATCGAAGACGGCTACAGGCACGAGCCGGCATCGACGACCATCGACTGGAGTCGCTGCACCGGCCGAGGCTGGGGGAGACGAGGGAGGAGGCGTGCGCCGTGTGCCTGCAGGATTTCGGGGAGAAAGACGAGGAGCTCAGGATGATGCCGTGCTCGCACTCGTTCCATCAGCGCTGCATCTTCGGTTGGCTTGCGATCAGAGACAACTGCCCCGTCTGCCGCTCGGCGATGTCCTCGTACAACGATGTTTTGGAGGAGCTGCACGCTGAGCTAGAGCAATGGATACAGGTCTTACAGCTACGATTCAACAATGCTAATTGACCGCGCACCTCCTATTTATGGGGGTAAAGATCAAGTTTAGCAATGTACCTATGATGCAGTTTGGTTCAAATGCACTTCTCCAAATTTTTTGGAGAAGTTGAACTTGTTAATTTTGAAGCGGTGTGTGATTACGTCGATGCTCTCCTTTGATCACGATCCTAATTCCAGTTTCTTTCTCCATTGTTTTGCTTGTAGTTTCCTCGTCTTCAGACGCCCTCTTTCTTAAATTTGAATTTGAACCAAAAAAAAACAATACGATGAATCGATGATCAAACTCACCATGTCCGATAATTGCTTGTACTTAAACCGCTTCTATGCATGCAACTGACACCGTGACACTACGACATATGAAAGCCAAGAAAACAAGATTACAAGATAAACTTCAACATCTGATCTCGCAGGAGCGTAGGACAGTGAGCACAAAGTTAGTAGGGGCGCAGGCCGCAGGGCAGAAATTAGGATAGACAATCTCAGGTCACATCCAAATATGCAAGTATCTGTTAAGACTGTAAATCTGCAATTGCCTTTTCCGCAATCGTGTGTATTAGTAAATCCTAACGCTGAATTGCTGATCCTCTAATCACGTGAATAATGCTGCTAGCCGGAAACAGGCTACTAACAGCATCCACTTGACTGACCTAATCATCCCCATGACGCACGGCACGGCAACAAATTTTTCAATACGTGAAACGGAAGCTTCACCAGTAATTGGGGATTTGGGGGTGGATCCGAGTCGGATTCACTCTCGATTTCGATCGGGACGCGGAGACGGAGTCCGATCGATTTCTTCGTCTATAAACTCTGCAGGTAGGGCTCGATCGTGTCTTGGTTTCGTTTACCTCCTGAATCCTGATCCATTCCCCCTCCCCCCCCCACCCGGCCGCCTATTGATTTGCTCGCCTCCACCATTGGCGATCTCTTCTGCAGGGGACGTACGGTGAGCGCCTCCGGCGTGTGTTGCTGCCGCGGATCGATGGAGGTGGATGCCTCCGCGGTCGCAAGAGCACTACCAAGAGATTTCCCTCCCATCGAGAACTTGAGCTTCCAAGGCTTTCCCCGTTATACTTTCTTTTTTTTTTTTTTTGGAACGAATCGGCGAGCCGCCAATTTCATTAAATATAGAAGGAGAAAATTGTATAGTGTAAAGGGAAAGAAAAAACTCAGGACTTTTGCCCTAGTCAACTAAGGAACAAGTCAATTTCTCAGATGATGCGCGCCTGCTAAGGCCCATATCTTGACCTCGTCCTTAATTTTTGTCAAAAGACCACTCGGTGGGAGCTCCTTATGCTGGAATGTTCTGCGATTTCTTTCATTCCAGATCTCCAGGCGACTAGGAGCGTTAAGGAGCGTAGAGCCTTTTTGGGTGCCTCTTTTACACTTGTGGTTTGATCCCACCATTCTAACACCGACTTGATGTACCGCCCAGGTAGTCGGACGCTATTAACGCAGGAAGAAGCTCATGAGATCATTCGCGAGCGCTTGAGGTCTGACATTCGTCGGGGGCGCATAGAACTGGACGCCGACTTCTTGCAGCAGCTTGTTGATCAGGTTCGCGATCATATTCTTCAGCGTCAGCGCCGTGGCACTGCCACTGCCATTGCCATGGATGGAGTAGTGGAGGAGGATGCGTACAGGAACGGTGGGTTCGGCGCTGTCCCCGCGTCGAGCAAGGCCATGGCCGAGCTGCAGGAGGCGATGGCAAGCGACGCCAGGGAACGCGGGTGCGCTGTGTGCCTGGAGGATTTCGAGGCGGGAGAGAAGCTGACGAAGATGCCCTGCTCGCATTGCTTCCATGCGACCTGCATCTTGGATTGGCTCCGCCTCAGCCATCGCTGCCCGCTCTGCAGATTCCCGATGCCAACCCAAGACCAATCGCGCTGAGAGGATACGCCGCGGCTAGAGATGAAACAAACCACAAGAAATGCTATCTCATTCAATTCTGACCACTTGATAGATGTCTGGGATTGGTTTGTTTATCTGTTTTTTTGTTCTATACTGGAGAAAACTGACTGAAATTTCACCCCCATCTTTTCTGCTTTCTGAAAATAAACATATCAAATACTTATGGATTCCATATACCGCTACAGTCGTTGTTGTCCAATGCAATCCTCCCTCAAGGTGGAAACTCCAAAGTTTACCTCAAAATATGGAGAGGATGAGGCTATACAACAAGTATGTGATCTTTATCGTGAATTCGTGAGTCATTGAAGAAACATAGGTACTGCCTCAAAACGGGGCTTTTAACTATTTGCCACTCTTACGAGTGGTGCTTAACGATTTGCCCCTAGGCCCACATGTCATTGACAAGGTGTGGCAAATCGTTAATTGACATGTCACAAAAGTGGCAAATAGTTAAATTTCCCCCTCAAAACAGTATGCACTGGAATACTGGATTCAGGTTTATGCACAATGCCGGTGGCCCTCCGGAGCATGCAGTGATCGAGTGAATGCGAGGATCAATGCTTTGTTCAAATGATGCCGTGCTCCTGCAAGTGTGCATCTCCCTGAAGATTTTAGTATCTGAATTTTTGTCTCCAGCTCTCTTGCTGTCCTGCAAGCGTGCTCCTAGTAGTAGTTGTTCCTGTAATACTACATCCCAATCCACATTTGCTGCATTTCATTTTGCAATGCTCAATGCCATGCGCATTTGTGATTGCTTAATAAATCGGTGATATGTAAGCACTGTTATTCACGCTGTCGCCAAGGCTCTCCTGCATGTACCAGAATTGCAGCGACCATCTAATTGAAAAAGAATATCAGTGATCACCTTCCAGTATTGCTTGAATTCCCCGGTTGCATAAAGTAATTCAAAATACTATTGGAAAACTAAAATGCCAACGTGCGCCTTCTGGGAGTCCAAATTGAAAATACTTTTCAGTTTTCACCTATCAATGCATTTTTAGTAACTTCTGGAAGCAAAACTAACGAACTCGGGACGAGATAAAGAGCGGTGCCAGCTGGAATAAATTCTGTTGCATTTTCCCCGTCCGCTTCCGTCCTCCTCACGACATCTCATTCATTTGAACTCTCCCGCTCCCCCCCCCCCCCCCCTCCTCCCCACCATCTTCTTCCTCGCGCAAACGGCAATCCCTAGGCTCTCGAATCCATGGAAGCTCCAGGAGAGCTCTTGCTCCTTTCCATGGCGGCCTTCGCCACCGCCCACCCCGGGGAGCGCGCTTCTATACAAGCTGCCCTCGGCTCCCTTCCGAGGGCTCCGAGTTCAACCCTGTACTACCGCTTCGGCAGCCATGGACTCCAAGTTTTGGGAGAGAATCGCGAGCCCAGCGCCAGCGGTGGAGGCGGCCAAGCGCAGGCGACGCAGCAACAGCAAGGCACCAGCAGCGGCGTCGCGGACAACCGCCGCGAACATGCATTCGATTTTGGGGTCGGAAGCAGCAGCAGCAGCAGCGGCCGCAGGCATGCCATGGGCGCCGCACCATCCGTAGCAACAGGGATCAGTGGAAGTAAGCGCGTCGCGCGCGAGGAAGGTGGCCATAGCTGTGGGTTCGAGTTCGAGGGCAGCGATCAGGGGAGGCATGCCGCGCGAGGCCAAGCATGCGGCCTCGGTGGACTTGATCAAGGCCCCAGCGGTGGCGGCGCGCATGATGAGGATGCCCGCGGCTATGGATTTGGGGACGCGCGCTGCGTTGGCCAGCGCAAGGACGCCGCACCAACCCACCAACTACGCATCGGCGCCGGGCGTGATCAGGGACGTAGCGTCCGCCTCCGCCGCGATGCGCGTGAGGATGGCCGCGGCCGCGGGCTCGAGGTCGGTGATGGCTATGTCGCTGCTTCGGTTCAAGCCCATGGGGATGCATGCGTGGAGGATCAGGGAGCCGGTTCGAGCTCAGTTCAGCAACTTCCCAGCAGCGTGGATGGAAGCGACGGGATGATCGCGTTTGAGGTTGGCAAAGAGCTCACTCTACATGGATCAGTTGTCTCTAGTCCTTGGAATGAACTATGGCTGGGAAACCTCTCATCTTTCATGATCTGGACCTTGTTCGTGCAATGAAAGATCAAGGTGGCATGCCCAATGAAAGAATCGACTTGTCAGGTAAAATAACATCGATTCTCCTCTCTCATCCTGGCCCTGTTAGTTATTTCAGAATTGATTCATCTGTCATCAACAATGGTGCTCAACAGAAGATTGAGGAGTGGTGTGATGTTCTAAGAAAGAAAAATGTGGAGACAGTGGTGATGGCAAACTGTCAATGGCCATCCCACCCTATTGAGTTCCCACTTCAAAGTCTTAATTGCTCAAGCCTTAGGACTCTGCATCTCTGCTTTTTCAACATCCCTGATATGTACCTCGATCATGTTTCAAGTCTTGCTGTCATAGATTTGGCATGCTGCAGAATAAGCGACGAGAATTTGTTTGCTCTAGTTTGCCAATGTGTCAGCCTTAGGGAGCTTGACATTGGCATGTTCAGTGAGGGAAAGGTGCGAATCCGATCAGAGAGCCTTAAGTTCCTCCAAATTTGGCGGTCCAGTGTTAGTCACATTACAATTCAATGGGCACCAAAACTTGAGAAGGTCATTATTGGAGCAGCACAGGGAATGAAATCTTTCTCAAGTCGGACATCGTCTTCCACATGGATAAGTATTCTTGGAGCTCCTATGCTTCGAGAAGTATGGTTCAACTTGTCAAGTCAGACTATAAGCATCGACAATGTTTACTTAGATGTGGTAAGTTGATGATGTTATTCGATTGTGTTGTGAAGCATGTGTCTGCCTATATTCAAATCTAATCTGTTTTGCTCCTGCCCTTTACCTCTCAAAAAAAAAAAAACTAATCTGATTTGCATTTCCTGTAGGGCCATGTGCCTATTACAAGTCTTAGAAAACTTGAGCTGAGTATTGCTTTCAAAGAGAGAAAGGGCAGACATGCATTGTTGAATTTCTTCAGATCTTGTACAGAACTGAAAGAACTTGTCCTTTGGGTAAGCATTTGAAATTCATGGCTTGTTCTTGTTTGATTTGATTCTACTTACCAATAACCATTTACTGATTTTACAGAGAGAAGATAAGGTATACTTTGAGGAGGAATGTGACGTTCATTCTGATGATTGGTCATCTGCATTGAAAGACATAGCTTGCCTAAAGTCACATCTACAAGTTCTCAAGTTGTTTGACTATGGTGGAGGCGAAACTGAAATTGCTATTGCTTCCGCGGTGCTAGAACATGGGGCTTCCATAGAAAATCTTACCATTATGTCTACAACAAGTAATGCGGATGACATACTCTCTCAAGCAAAACAGAAGCTTGAGAAGGTTGAGAGGTTATCACCAAACGCTAGGATAAATTTGAAGAAAGAGGATAACTTTTGTGGTACTTGGATATGAAGGTAAAACTGGCTGCTATGATAAAGTTCAGTGTGGATGCTTTAGCTCATAGGAAATTAATATATTACGCAAACTTCCTTGCATATCTTTCAGAAAAAAAAGTCTACATATTTTAGATCATAAGAACTGTGATGTCTTATCTGAAGTTATAGGTGTGCCTAACTAACTGTGTTACTATGATCTTATGATCATATGTAGATCATAAGATCTACATATTTTAGATCATAAGAACTAACTGTGTTACTATAGCTTAGCAACTGTAAACCTGGTGCGGCTGTGCCTTCGCCGCCCAGGGTATCGCCTGTGCCGCCGTCCGCCTCCGGTGCAGGCACTTCTCTGCCGAGGACTGCCTGCACACCGCCTACTGGTGGGGAGTGGCTGAGGCCTGAGTCGCCGCTTCCTCAACAGGCTCCAACTTTGGTGGTTGATGTGCCCGACGGCGTCCTCTACGATGTGCCGATGGTTGTCCTTGACCTCGATGGCCGCCCGCTGGCGCACTTGCTTCCATCTTCTGTGGCAGACAACGCCGCTCTTCGCGCCTTCCTCACCAGCTGCTCCAGGCCTCTCCCTCCTGCGCTCCTCCCGCCGCCTTTGCCGCTGCCGCCTCTCGCCGCCAAGGCGGTGGAGGTTGTGCCGAAGCGCAGTGAGCGTATCGCTGCTAAGATGGCACTTGAGGCGCTTGAGGGGCCGATCCACGCAGTGTCGCGCGCCCAGCGCAACCTGATGCGGAAGCTCAGCCTAGTTCCGGAGAGGGGCCCGGTCACGGCCGAGGCGGTCACGGCTTACAACGCCCTCTTCTCCAAGCCACTTTCCCAGGAGCACATCATCGCGCTCTCCTCGCTCTTCTCCAGCTCCTTGCCCTCGGCCAAGGCTGCGGAGGAGTTGGTCGTGTGCGGCTGATCGGTTTCTTCTCTTCTGCTCTCGGTGTGGTCCCCCTCAATGGGATCATGCAACGAGAACGTTTTGGTGTGGAACGTGCGAGGTCTGAACTCGCGCGCCCACCGGGATGCTGTGCGTGATGTAGTCCGTGATGAGCATGTCTCTCTTCTCTGTCTTCAGGAGACTATTATGGATGTAATTCCCTCTCGTACTATTCTGGAAATGCTAGGCCTCGACTTTGATTATTCTTTCTTGCCTGCGGTCGGTCGGAGTGGGGGGGTGTTGCTTGCCTGGCGGACGACCGTCTGGTCTGTCTCAGATGTTCACCTTGCGGATTTCTCTCTTACCATGTTGGTTCGACACTCTTCTAATGTCGCCCCTGGTGGCTCTCCGTCGTCTATGGGCCACAGGAGGAGCCGGACAAGCTTCGTTTCTTAGATGAGCTTCATTCGCTACGCTCCTCTCGCACGGGGCCGTGGGCCGTCGTAGGCGATTTCAACCTCATTCTCGAAGCTCAGGATAAAAACAACCTTAATCTCAATCGTCGTATGATGGGTCGTTTTCGTCGGCTCGTCGACGAGTTGGAACTCCGGGAGCTGCCGCTTCACGGATGTCGCTTCACTTGGAGCAATGAGCGCGAGTCGCCCACGCTTGTTAAGCTCGACCGCGTCCTCTTCTCTGCGGATTGGGAGGAGCTTTTCCCCTCTTGCCTCCTCCAAGCGGCCTCTTCTATCGCCTCTGATCACTGTGCTCTTCTCCTTCATACCTGCGTCACCTCCCCGAAAGCGCATCGTTTTCGTTTTGAGGCCTTTTGGCCCAAGTTCGACGGCTTTCTTCAAGTCGTGCAGGACGCCTGGCATCCCCCTGCCAACCTACCCCCTCTTGCCGCTCTTGCCTAGTGCTTCTCTACCATGGCCAAGCGCTTACAGAGCTGGAGTGACCGTCACATTGGCAGTGTTCGTCTGCAGCTTCAGATGGCGAAGGAACTTGTCTTCCGGCTTGATGTTGCGCAGGAGAGTCGGTCTCTTTCCCCCTTGGAGACCTGGCTGCGGCGAGATTTAAAGTTGAAGTGTCTTGGTCTTGCCTCGCTTGAGCGTACTATCGCGCGTCAGCGTTCGCGTTTGGTCTGGCTTAAGGAGGGTGACGCCAATACCAAGTTCTTCCACCTGCACGCCAGAGCTCGTAGGCGGAAGAACTTCATCACGCGCCTTCGTGATGGTGACCAGCTTGCTGTCTCCCATGATGCGCTGCAAGAGCTTGCCTCCTCTCACATTTGCGCCATCTTGGGGACGAGCGTCGAGCGTGAACTCGCCCTAGACCTCCACTCTCTTGGCCTCCGCCCTGCGCAGCTTGAGGGGCTGGACTGTCCCTTCACAGAGGATGAGGTCTGGGTGGTGATCAAGTCCTTGCCCTCTGATAAGGCTCCCGGTCCTGACGGTTTTATGGGCCGTTTCTACAAGTCTTGCTGGCCGGTGATCAAGGTCGAAATTCTGGCGGCTCTTAACTCCTTGTTCCTGACCAACGGCCAAGGTTTCGCTTCCCTCAACGACACCCTAATCTCCCTCTTGCCGAAGAAGGACGAGGCTGTTGACGTTAAGGATTTCAGGCCGATTAGCCTTATTCACAGCTTTGGGAAGCTGTTCTCCAAGATCTTGGCCTCTCGTCTCTCCCCTCGCCTGGACGAGCTTGTGGCGCCTAATCAGAGCGCTTTCATCAAGGGCCGCTCTCTCCATGACAACTTCCGCTATGTCCAGCTTGCGGCAAGGGCGCTCCACGCCAAACGCGTTCCTCGACTTCTTCTCAAGGTGGATATCGCGAAGGCCTTTGACACGGTCAGCTGGCCTTTCTTGCTTGAGGTGCTAGCCCAGCTTGGCTTCAATCAACGTTGGCGTGATTGGATCTCCCTCATTCTCAGTGCCTCCTCTTCCCGGGTGCTGGTTAATGGGGTGCCAGGTCCACGGTTCCCCCATCGGAGAGGTCTTCGCCAAGGAGATCCTCTTTCCCCCATGCTTTTCATTCTAGTCATGGATGTGCTCAATGCGATGCTCCGCAAAGCCTCTAACTCGGGTGGTTTTCTTCCCCTCAATGATCGTGCTATTCGACATCGTGCATCCCTCTACGCCGATGATCTAGTTCTCTTCCTTTCCCCTGTTCGGCAAGACCTTGAGTTCATCCAAGGCATCCTCTCTGTCTTCGGTGCCGCTTCCGGGCTTCGGACCAACTTCACCAAGTGCTCGATTACTCCGATCCGCTGCTCGGTTCTTGACCTGGAGCTGGTTCAGTCCTCTTTTCCTTGCTCGATCTCGGAGTTTCCCTGCACCTACCTCGGCATTCCACTGTCAGTTCGTAAGCTGCCAAAAGCGGCCCTGCAACCGCTTGTGGATAAAGTCTCCCATCGGCTCCTCCCCTGGAAGGGGCGTCTAACCACTCTGGCGGGTCGCTCGGTTCTAGTCCAGTCGGTTCTCTCTTCCATTCCGGTCCATGTTTCTATGGCGATCGGCTTGCCAAGCTGGGTTATCAAAGCCATTGACAAGAAGCGTCGCGCCTTCTTGTTGACGGGTACGGACTCGGCTAATGGGGGACAGTGCCGGGTGTCCTGGACGAGGGTTTGTCGTCCTAGGGATCTCGGTGGACCGGGCATTCCGGATCTCAGGGTGGCTGGTTTTGCCTTGAGAGTTCACTGGCTCTGGCTTCAGCGCTCGGGACACCCCTACTGGTCTGATCTGAAGGCCCTTGTTGAGCGGAGCGTCTCCGACATGTTCGCAGCATCCACCTTCTCTATCCTGGGAGATGGTTAGTCCACGCTCTTCTGGACTGATCGGTGGATCGATGGTCGCTCGATAGCTTCTATAGCTCCTGACCTCCTCCACGTCGTGCCTCCACGCTTCCGGGGATCGCGCACCGTTGCTGCTGGGTTAGCGAACAACTCCTGGGTTGGTGACATACGTGGCGCCCTCACTGTCCCGGTCATCTCTCAGTTCCTATTAGTCTGGGACGCGGTGGTTCCTACCCAGCTCTCGCCGGGTGTTGAGGATCACCTCGTCTGGCGTTGGACGGGTGACCAGTGCTACTCAGCGCGATCGGCGTATCAGGCGTTCTTCCTTGGCCAGCACTCTTTTGCCTGTGCCGACTTACTCTGCCACGCGAAGGGCCCTGCTAAATGCAAGTTCTTCCTTTGGTTTGCATTTCAGCAGCGCTGCTGGACTGCCGATCTTCTCCAAAAGCGTGGTATCGATAGCCACTCTGCTTGCCCCTTTTGTGCTCAGGAGCTTGAGACAGCGAACCACATCCTCATCGATTGCGTGTTCGCTCGGCAGGTCTGGCTCCATGTGTTGTCCCCTCCTGGCTGGGCTGCCCTCTCTCCCCCTCGCGACAGCTGGCTCCAGGATTGGTGGTCATCCTTCAGGGTATGTTTACCTGAGCACCTTCGCAGCGGCTTCGACTCCTTGGTACTCCTAGTCTCCTGGTAGCTGTGGAAGGAACGAAACTCTAGGGTTTTCGACTCTGCGCTCGCTTCGGTCGCAGTGGTTCTAGAGTCCATCCGCTCGGAGGGCCAGCTGTGGTCTTTAGCCGGTGTTACTTGTTTTTGGGTTTTCTTAGGAGTGTAGCGTGGCTCTGCCCCCTCCCGCTGTTTGGAGTTGCGTTTTTAACCGTCGTAGTAGTTCCTAGCTTCAAGGCCCCCCCCCCCCCCCCTTTTAGGCATAAGCCAGTCTGGCTGATTGCTTTGTGTAACAAAAACTCTTTTCCTGCTAATTTATTGACGTGCAATCTTTTTGCGCGTTCGCAAAAAAAATGTCTGTATTCTGACCTGATAGTATTGGCTGAACTGAGATGAGAAACTCTGCTTGCCTTCTAGCTTTAGCATCGGCATTGTGCTAGTCTTGGTTATATATAAATCTGTCATTTGCTTCATGCAGCTTTGTGTCAGGACAGCAATTTGTTAGCTCAGTAGGAACTTTATAGAATGGCATCATATGGTCCAAGAACACTGATGTTCGTCAGGCAAGATCATATGGTCCAAGAACACTGATGTTCATCAGGCAAGGGACCATACATCAACATGTGTGTCACACTGAGTGTATAAACCTGACGTTTAGTTAAACTAGAGCATTTCTGGGAAATATTGGGACACTGTCATTGTCATACATAAAACAGTAATACAATGAAAATAGGCATAGCTACTTTTAAAAAAAAATGATAACAATCATCACCGGCTGTAACATTTTTATGGACACCCTCCCTGAATTATTTTCAGGAACTATATATACACTGAATTACGAATTCTCAAATCTGTTGATCCCTTTTGTTTCTCTTATTGGCTTGGCCCAAGAAAACCAGGCTAACATATACTAAGACCCAAAGAGCTATTACAGACATTGAACTGAATATCAAGAAAGCAGAAGTAAATATATATAACTATGTGAATTTAAACATCCGGTTACAAATTTCCATAAGGGATTCACAGATAACTGGAGACAAAAAGAAATATTCCATAAGGGATTCCCAGGAAAACTGGAGACAAAAAATTCAGATTATTCAGAGAGTAGCAGGTTTGTTGCAATTTTCAGAGAAATGCAGATTTGTTGCACGGCCACGACATTGATCAGTTAAACAAGCACTGATTCCGCGAGAATTCATTCAATCAATTAACAGTCCGAGGGGCCTCCGGTTTCTCCTCCGTGGATGGGGGAGCAGCCGGGTGACAGACCCTGCAGGAGCGGTCGCCCAAGATGCAGAGCTGATGGAAAGTGTGGGAGCAGGGCATCGACCAGATGTAGTCGCCCTCCTCGAAATTCTTGAGGCACACCGAGCAGCTCTGCTCTGCCGTCTTGCCCACTCTCAGGTGGTGAAGATCGCTGCAGGGGAGTGCATGTTCCATGGCGTCCGCGGTGGCGGCGGCGGCGGCGGCATCCTTGCCAAAGTGGCCGGCCTCCATACAATGCATTGGCGAATTCCTTATCATCCAACTAGGGATCTTCTTGATGAAGTCGCACTCGGAATCTGTCGTGGTGGTTGTGGGATCCATGCGTGCGCGAACGCAAGCAGAAGCAGGGGGTAACCCTCCTCCGTCTGGTTGTTCTCGCTGCTGGTAGGAGGAGGTGGTGATCTCAGGCGAAGAAAAGGATATGGCCGGGGAATTTGGGATGAGTCGGACTCGGATGGATTTGTGTGGGATCTATGGGCGGACGCGGAAGCATAGGATGCCAAGTTGGAATATGATGGACTTCCGTTTTTCCTGAAGAAAATATGATGGGCTGATACTACCGGAACGGAGCTTCCGGGCCGGAGTTGGCCAGCTCGGCAAACGTGTGGTCAGATGGCCCGTTTATTTGGGAAACTATTTTAAACTTATCGAGGGGACATCCTTCATTATTTGCATTAAACCTAAATTGTTATAAGAAATAAAACAATTCATCAAGATAGATTAATATGTGATAAATCACTCCATAAGTACAAGTTGCAAAAAAAAAAACAAATTTAACTGCGAATATACATTAACTACCCACAATTTAATTTGGTTTTTCGCTACAACTTGTAGAAGTTAAATTTGAATTTGCATATTTGCGAAGTGATTTATCATATATTAATCTATCTTATTGATTTTTTTTCTAATTTTTTTATTCACTAGAAAAAATGCTTGTGCGTTACAACGGGTGAAAGTTATTTTAATCTTATTATTATTATATAGTTTAGTTAAGGTGAAATTTACTGTGGGAATTCGCTTGGATATATATTTTTCTAGAAAATCATGAGTTACAATTAGAAGTCCGATCAGCTCAAGTTAGCATGCGAGTTTTTCTAAAAAGATTTCTTATACAACTCCTTCTGTATTTTAAAAAACGAACGAATTTAAAACTTGACTCAAATACATATATGTATTTCCAAAAGCGAACGGACTTAAAACCCGACTCAAATACAGATATGTATTTCTAAAAGCGAACGAACTTAAAAACCGATTTATTCACGGATAACGTACCAAAGTACCGGCAAAAACATCTTTAATTTTTATAATAGTAGAGATTTGTATGACATACAAACAACGAGGGGATGTCACCTCGAGAGTTTAGAATCCACTTCCCGTTTATTTTTTCCGCCAGGAAGGCCGAGGAGGCCAACCGAGTATATTAAGAAGGAATAAAAGTTACAAGAGAAAACATCAAAATGCACCAAGGTGCATTGCCACACACCACGCACTACCACCCAAGCACAAGCCGCTGAGGGTGAAACCTAGCACCAAACGAGCCCCGCTAAGCGTGGCCGAACGCCGCTAGGCCTACGACAATACCACAGAGACGAGGCTCCGAAAACGATGCCACCATGGTGGTCACGACATCCAGGATGCCGCCATCGCCCATCTAAAAGATGTAGTTTTCACCCAGAGAAGCTCGCCAAGAAAGGGAGAGGGTAACCCTCGACAACGCCCCAAAGAGATTACGACGCCCGAAGACATAGTCGTTGTCGGCCCGGTGAACCACCGGACTAGGCTTTCACCTGGGACCCTGCAACCTTGACTGCAGATCACCGTCCACCAACTCAGAACCACCACACAGACAAATGGCAGCACGTGGCATCCACCACACCGCACCGACGCCCCTCCGTCTGGCGACTTCAACAAACCACCACCCCTGAGAGCTGGCCCAGGACTCCTCCGTTCCACCACCCACCGGCCGCCTCGCTAGATTTGGCCGAAGGAGAACCCGGGACTAGGTGGCATTGCTTCGGTAGCCTGAGCTTCCCCACTGAGGAGCTACCGCCTCAATCCAACATAGAAACTCCCCGCAAAGAAGGGGAGGAGCTCCATGAAGGCCGAGGGTGCCGACCGGCAACGAGGAAGACGACCCACCGCCGCCAGCTCCCTTTGCACTGCCATCTGGCCGCCGGTGGCGCTGCCGCTCCGAACCGGCGCCCCCAAAGTCCGGCCGTCGTGCCACACCTGGCCACCGCGGCGGCATCCCGGCTGCTCGGCCACCACGCCGAGCCACCACCGAGGCCTGGACGACCCACCACGCCATGGGCTGCCGCCGGGCGGCTAGGGCGAGCGAGTGAGGGGAGGGGGGGGGGCGCTGCCGCGGCGGGCAGGCTGCGCTGCCTGCCACCTCTGCGCCCGGGTCGGCCCCGTCGAGCCGCGGCCATCCGCCGCATCCGTGCCCGCCACTGACAAGCCACCTCCGCGCGCCTCCACGCCGAGCCGCAGCTGTCCGCCGCCTCCGTGCCTGTGCCGGGCCGGCCTAGCCGCAGCCAGCTGCTGCCTCGCCGCCGGCCGCCACCACGACCGCATGCCGTCGCGCTGCCCCAGGCCTTCTCGGGCCGCCACCACGCAGATCCAGGCGAGGGAGGGCCAGATCCGGCCATTGGGGCTCCGGATCCGCCGCCTCCTCCCCACCTCGCCGCCACGGACCACGCCGGTGGGGAGCTTCGTCATCTTCATCCTTCGCGCCGAGGAGGGAGACGCCACGAAGAGAAGAAGGCCTCACCGCCACCTTCCCTGCCCGCTGCTGGCTTCGCCGCCGGCGGGCTCCAGTGGCGGCGAGGTGGGGGGAGGGAGGGAGAGGAGGCGCGGGCGGGTAGGGTTTTTCGCCCATGAGCCGCCCGACGCGGGGGGAGGGGGGGCATCACTTCCCGTTTATTGACTGCTACAAATGAAAATTATTGTTCTATGGATGGATATACTCCCAATTGTACTAGTAGTAATTAATTGGAAAAAATTTATACTGATATCCTATCAGTACAAAGCTGCATGCCGATGCATTACTGTCGTACGTATCAAAGCAGGGAACCGATGATAGACAGGAATTCCTCAAATTGACATCCCGCCATACATCGGCAAAGTTTTCAGTAACAGAACAGAAACCAACATATGCAACCAAAGGAAAATGGTTCAGCTTAGCTACCATTAATTTGAACTTGCATATTTGTAGAGTGATATATTACATGTTAAAACATCTTCTCAATTTTTTTTCATAACTATTAGAGTGACAAGCAAACAACGAGGAGACAATCCCCTCGAGGTATCAAAATCCATCTCACTTGTGTCTCTGTTTTCTGAGTTCTTCAGTGTACTGTACACGTCCGACAATATTCAGAGATTCAGAGGGTGAGTGGTTTGGTGAGTTTGATCTTGGGAAATTGCTGACACGAGCTCTGCTCTTGCTTTGGTTTCAGAATGTTCAGAAAAGAAGAAAATTCAGACATCAGATCAGAGGTAGGAACACCTTCGTTATATGGAGGAGCAGACTTGTACCGTGAACATATTTGCGCAGAAACAAGAATGAGAACAGAGAAAAAGAAGGATAATGCAAAGAGCTATTACAGACTTTGAATTGAAGATCAAGAAAGCAGAAGTATATAACTATGTAAATTTAAACATTTCGATAAAAATTTCCATAAGGGATTCATGCATGGGAGAACTGGAGACAAAAAATATATTCCATAAGGGATTCGCAGGAAAACTAGAGACAAAAAATTCAGATAATGAAGTTCTCAGAGAGTTGCATGTTTCTTGCAATTTTCAGAGAAATGCAGATTTGTTGCACGGCCACGACATTGATCAGTTAAACAAAGCACTGATTCCGCGCGAATTCATTCAATCAATGCATAGTCCGAGGGGCTTCCGGTTTCTCGTCGGTGGACGGCGGAGCAGCTGGGTGACAGACCCTGCAGGAGCGGTCGCCCAAGATGCAGAGCTGATGGAAAGTGTGGGAGCAGGGCATCGACCAGATGCAGTCGTCCTTCTCGAAATTCTTGAGGCACACCGAGCAGCTCTGCTCCATGGCGTCCGCGGTGGCGGCCTTGCCAGAGCGGCCGGCCTCCATACATAGCATTAGCGGCTTCCTTATCATCCAACTAGGGATCTGTGGCAAGCGGTTGGCCTCCGTCGATAGCATTGGCAGCTCCGTTACCATCCAACTAGGGATCTTCTTGGTGGAGGAACCTGTCCCGGCCGTCGGATCCATGCGTTTTTGCGCAGAGAACTCTCTGCTTGGTAAGAGGAGGCGATCTGAGATCGATCGATGGATGTTGCCGGTGGCGAAGAATCGATGGGGGAATTGGGGATGAGTCGTCGTCGTCGTGTGGAATATATAGGCGCACAGGTGTAGGCTATACACGGAAACCTGGAAGGAAATTCGGATCGGAGAAGGTAAAGGACAGGATTACGGTGGAACGGAGGAGACGCGCCTGCAGTTTTTTCCTAAAAAAAATGATGGGCTGAAACCACCAGTACGGAGCTTCCGGCCCGTTCCCAGCCCATTCGTATATTTCTGCAAGTATACCACCACATGTAAGGTCTAGTGAAAATTAATTATTTTATTACTCTTGAGTGTACTGATTGCCAAATATATCCTGTCAGTACAAAGTGGCATGCTGATGAATCCTGAGTTCGTCTCGACACTCAAGGCTGTTCTTGGCCCGATCTTTCGGTGAGTTGATGATAACTACGATTTAGGAGAAACGTTGACGACCCGACTACAACCGTACAAGACGTTGCGTTGCGCCTTAGCGATCGATACACCTCTTCGTGGGTTGTTGATCTTGCCGGTGCAAATCAACCTTATTCCTGCAGGCAAATCGAAGAAACAAGCAAGAACAAGATAAAAGCAATTTGAATTGCAAATAGGAGTTGAATACGAATGATAAGTTGGGGTTTCGAAGAACAAGCAAACGGACGGTCTAGCCGACACGCGTGCTGCAAGCAAGTAGCAATGGCTAAACTTTAATCTATCAAAACCCGAGAAACCCTGAAGGGGTAACTAGCTATATATAGGGGTGGGACGACGACCTAGGGGTGCCTAGGGTCGTGCTCCACCAGCTTGGGACGCACCCCACATGGGCCCCACCTGGCCGGGGTCCCAAATGAAGTTACAAGCCCACAGGCTCATGACAGGTGACGCAGCACCTTGTTTCTTCATCTGTGGATGACTTGGATGGAATTTGGCGATGATGCCGGATCCGTTGGAAAGAGGACTCCGAGAGCTTTCCATCAAGTACTCATGGGCCGAAAACGGAGGTCGTATGCAGATTCAGCGGCCATTTGAAGTCAGCAGTGTAGCAGGTGGCCGAATTTGATTCCAGCACTTGGAGGATTTGATCTTGATATCATCTTGTTCATCCATGATGTGAGCAATGGTTGTATCCATAGTAGCTATGGTCACATCACATGCCGATCCATTACTGTCGTGCGTATCAAAAGCAATGAGCCGATGATAGACAGGAACTCCTTAAATTGATATGTGGCCATACATCGGCAAAGTTTTTTGGTAACACAACAGAAACCAGCATAGGCAACCAAGGGGAAATGGTTCAGCTCAGCTACCATTACTTGTTCAAATCAAGAAACAAAAGTAACAGCCTCAGGTGATCGATAGGGGCGTATCCGCGTATGTGCATGTTTCAGATCGAGTAGTCACTCAGGCAGCTCCGGCGATGAACATCTTCTCTAAAAAAAAAACAAAACTCAGACAACTCCTTGCATCATGACTTTAAACTCGTCAAAATTGATTCCATCGCCATCTCTGTCGAAAACCTTGAGCATTCTCTCACACTCCTCATGGCCAGCGTCGTGCTGCAAACCCAACCTTCTCATCACATTCTGCAGCTCCAGGGGACTTATGAATCCATCGCCGTCGCCGTCGAACACGCTGAAAGCTTCCTCTAGTTCTTCCCAGCTCGCTTGCTTCTCTTCTAATAGTACAAGAGCTTCATCCTCTACCTCGTTGCCCTCCGCATTGAAACTGAGCCCAAGCGCTGCCATTACCACAGCGACATCGCCATGCGTGAGCTCTGTTCTTGCTTTGGTTTCAGAATGTTCAGATGGGCATGTGCTGTGTGTGTTGTGCTTGTCACAGAGAAGAAAATTCAGAGGCTGGAACAGAGGTAGGAACACCTTCGTCATAAGGGAGCAGACTTCTAGTGAACATATTTCCGCAGAAACACAGTGATAAGAATGAGAACAACAAATAAGAAAGAAGGATAATGAAAACCAAATGCTTAGGTAGCACTAGCTATACTAACACTGCGTGAACAGAGAACTGGTTTCTGCATGGTTCTTGAATTTATAGTGCACGCATGAGGCGTCAACTGGCTGGTCGTCTCTATTTATGTATTGAAGAGATGATAATGAGGCAGGAGTAACTATGAAAGTTCAGCGAATTGGCCAAGAGAGAGCAGTGGCTTGACTCCTCAAGTCCACGTTTCAACGTACACAAAAGTGAATATGTACTAGTGAGTATGTACTTTCTATAGAAATTTATCACTACAATTAACTTTCTGGTTATCATACAAGTTTGTTAATTCTTCAGTGTGAAACCATGTGAACACTGAAGAAGTCAAACATAGGCTGTCATTGCATATTCAGGAGCTATATCCATCCGTATTGCTACCAATTGCATATAGAGAAGTTCCGTGAATATCCACCATGACCGTGTATTCTGTGTTATTAATGTCAAAAGATGAAAAAAAAATACGAACTCACAATTGTGAGATGGGTGAGAAACAGAAGTATAATCAGACTGAACAGAGTCCAGCCGTTTGTTTTGTTTGGGCCTGTTTTCCTTTCCGTGTTTGGTGGGCCTTACTCTGTCCTAAGCAGCCGCAGCCGCAGCCGCCGCCGCCGTCATCATCTCCTCCTCCTCCGGCCTCTCGGCGACAGCATAGACCAGGGATGGGCAGCGAAAAGAGGAAGACGAGAGACCGTCATGGAGCAAGGGGCAAGGCTTCCTATGACAAGCCCAAGCCATCCATTACAGATCCAGAGCTAGAAGAAACGAAAGACGCCGATCAGTTTGAGTCGGGGCATCTGGAGATCATCGGCGGTGATTCGGACGAGGATCAAGCGGATTGCGATCAGCCGATGCAAGAAGCAACAGAGGATCTCAACCAGCCGGGGATCGTCAGCGATGAGTTGGATGAAGGACATGGTCGGTCTGTCTACCTTGTGGCGTGCCACTGGGATTGGTCCAGGTATTCTAAGCCCTACTCCGTATACAATGTAGGCGTCACCGCCACTGCCACCGCCACTTCATCTCCACCGCAGGCGAAGCGGAAGCGCCTGCGCCGGATCACCCACCTGCCCACCGCTGCCGGCGGTAAGAGCTTCACCTCTGTGCGGTCGATCCATCGCGTGTGGATCATTGGCGTCGGAGGCGATCCCGGCGACACCATCATCTTCGACACGAGGACAGAGAAGGTCATCCATGGGCCGGCTCTCAACTCCGCAAAATGGTGCCCTGCCCTAATGGCAGTGGGCGACAAGGTTTATGCCATGTCCAAGTCCCCCTCCTGGATTGCAGACCCCGATTTCCCGCCATGGTTCGAGCTACTCGATCTCTCCCAATCCAAAGTCGTCACTGCTACTGCTGGCCGCGGCTACCACCTGGAGGGATGTTCCTAGATTAAGCTACCGCATCCACCTTGCTTCCCTTGGAAGCTTCGCCCGGTAGATTACACATTGCTGCCGGTTATAATCGTCATGTCCTATGTGGTGGTTGATGCCTACATATTGGTATCATTCAATCAGCCATGGGGCACGTATGCATTTGACACCAACTCAATCAAGTGGCACAAGGTTGACAACAAGAAGCTACCTTTCACCGGATGCGCTGCCCCACATGGCTCTGTGTTCCTTGGCTTATCAAAGGATAATGGGCCCATCAATGCTTATCGCATCAATGTCACAACTTCTGACAAGAACCATGATCCTTGCGTATCCATCGTTGTGCTCCCGGTGAAATACATGGAACATGAAGTTGATGCAAGGTCATGCTTCTTTTCCTTGGAGGATGGACTCTTCTGTTCCTTAAGTTTCTCGCTTGACAGCAACAGTGTGATTCTTTCCAAGAACCTCGATTTTTTTCCAACCAAGGCACACGTAGACTTGAGAACCTATCAAACAGAGAACACTTCACCATTGGAGGCTCCAGAGGAAACATTGTTGGCTGTGAAGCCAGAGGTTACAGTCTGCAACCAATAGGAACATGCCTTCAAGATTTCCTGTTCATCCCATGGGTTCTCTCCCTTTGCTTTCGCTATTTTGTCCATATAAGTAAGTTCCATTGGCACCTTTATTTCAGAATATGTTCCTTAAGAACCCTTTTAGCTGCAAATATAAATACCATGTTACTTTAATGCACGCCTATTTCATCGTTCACAGTTTCTACATTTTATAGGATGTTTTTCTTGCACAGGAATATTGCCTTAAAAAGATATCGAAACATCTTTTATTCTTTTCATTGCAATCAAGCCTTTTCTTTATTTTGGAGGTTAGGAAACTTGCCATCTAGGTGTCATAAAACTTATTGCTACGAATATTGGGTGTGCTCATAATCGATGGTTATGCTGCTACCTCTAATCAATTTTGGTGCTAAACATGATAAGAAAGATGAAAAACAGCCCGACTTATTAACAAATGACAAATAGTCTTGTACTCCCTTTATCTCAAAAAGATTGTAATCCTAGAATGAGTGGGGAATTTAGTGATTAAGGAAAATGGCATAGATACCCTCACCTCATTAAATGAGGTGTGGTCGAGAGTAGGAGGGTAGTTGGTGGTTAAAATAGGAGAAATTTGAACAAGGAGTGGTTCGAGGGAAAAGTAACATGATCGGCATGTGTAACATTACAACAGCGACATCGCCATGTGTGAGCTCTGTTTTAGCTTTGGTTTCAGAATGTTCAGATCGGCATCTGCTGTGTGCATGATGCTTGTCCCTGAGAAGAAAACTCACTGGTCGGAACAGAGGCAGGAACAGCTTTGTTATGTGGAGGATCATATACTTCTAGTGAACATGTATACATGCAGACAACAAGAATAGCTAAAAGGGCAGTAGCAAAGAACCAAATGCAAGATAGTTTGAGCTACTAACACTGCATGAACAAAGTGGTCTCTGCATAGCTCTCAGATTTTTTTTTTTTGAACGAGCATAGCTCTCAGATTTATAGTGCAGGCTTCGACTGCCTGCCTGGTCCTGTTTATTTACGTTTTAAAATTTAAAGAGACGATGAAATCAGGAAAATGAGTGTGGAGTAACTCTGAAAGTTCAGCAAATTGGCCAAGTGATAGCAGTGGCTTGACTCCCCAAGTCAACGATTCAACAAACAGAAAAAGTGAGTGCGTAGTACTCAGTATAAATAAATACTCCCTCTGTATTTTAATGTATGACGCCGTTAACTTTTTAACCAACGTTTGATCATTCGTCTTATTTAAATTTTTTATACGAATATAAAAATACTTATATCATGCTTAAAGAACATTTGATGATAAATCAAGTCACAATAAAATAAATGATAATTATATAAATTTTTTAAATAAGACGATAGGTCAAACGTTTGTCAAAAAGTCAACGGCGTCATACATTAAAATAACGGAGGGAGTATACTCTTATCTAACAGGGGCTACAGGAAATTACAACTTTTGGCAGGAAATTATTATGCCAGTTTGTTAATTATTCAGTTTGAAATAGTCTAAAACTAGGCTGTCATTACTTGTCAGGGGCTATTATCATTCATATAATCGTATTGGCGCCAATTCGACCGTGATTACATTGTGCAGTCTCTCTCTACTCTTTGTTTTTTTTTTCTGGAGACGTGGAGACGAATCATGCAGAAAGTTCATTGCATCTGTTGTATAATCTGTGTTATTGTGTTAATGCGAAAAGTTCCATATTAATTATGAAGTCACAATTGTGAATTTATGGGATGGGCTCAGAAGCACAAGTAATCACTAATCAGAATGGACAGAGTCTGGCTGTCTAGTTCTGTTCGACAAAGCCCAACCTACGTGAAGAAGCCGACAGAACTGGAATGAGGTGATCACTCTCAGTAGTTCGGCCTACAGTGAAGATGCCTTAACCTTTATACTAGTAGCAAATTGTTTACTGATGTAGTAACACATTGTTGTGAAATTTGTCACCTGTAACTGATTGGATTCAAGGATCTTTTTATTTCGTTAATGAAATGGGAGGGCTTCGCCCTCTTTCTCAAAAAAAAAAAAAAAAACCTGATTGGATTCAAATTGGACCGAGTCAAAGCACATTCATATCTGTCTTGTTTCAGCGAATTCGGATGTGTACTTGAATAAAATCACAAACTAAATGGGAGTATAATAGATAAGAACAAGAGGGAGACTCCTCATGTGCTTACATGGAGAGGGCAGCAACCACAGGAATGCCAGAACCCAGCAAACCATGTATTTCCTTGGATTCGCATGAATGCATCTGTTCCTTCACTTGTAGTGCAAGTAGCTGATCCTTAGCCTTAGATTCCTGGGACTGACAATGAGTCATGATAGCTTCAATGTTCTCTATCCGAAAGGCAGTCGAGATAACATGGACCTCCTTCAAGCAGCTGGTTTTTGGGCTGCGCCAGCGACGATAGTTGGTTTTTCGTCTGTGCCGGAGACGAGATGGCCCCAACCTGATGCAACAGAAGCTGCCCATTCCCATGGGGCAGAAGAGCGGGATGGTAATCTTGTCCACTGATGCCATCACCTTGAACTTTTGGATTGATAATGAGGGAATGGACGAGGAGACTTTGATGGACATGTGGAACACAGAGGCAGATGTTGAGGTTGAGGCAGTGTTGGATATGGGACAGGCGGCGAAGAGGTTGCCGCCAAGGTGCACTGCCTGACCAACAAAAGGCAGGTTCTTTTCATGGATCTTCTCCCAAATTTTGTTCACCACATGAAAAGCGTAAGTACCTACCACTAGTTCCGGCTGTGGGGAAATCAAAATGTATGAGCCAATGACAGCATAGGATGAGACTGAAAAATTTCAGGTGGATTGCGAAATTCATAGGGATTCAAGAAACACGGGAAGAAGGGTGGTGGCGGCAGGTGATGCCATGAGACCCAACGGCCGCACTCCTTGGAGGGGACACCATCTTTGAAGCTGAGAGATTCAAACCATGGCTCACAGTCCATGAAGGGCTTCACCCTGGGGGTGCCTGAGATGGCATACACCTCGCTGCCATGGGAGATCAAGACGGGCTTGTGCTTGGGGTAGCCGAGCCACGTGCCCTGGAACGTCCTCGATGTGCCCGGGTCGAAGATGATGGTGCCGGCTCTTAGCCCACCGCCGACGCCGACAATCCACGACCCGTGCCTCGAACGCGCCGTGACTAAGGACATGCCAGGCTCGGTGCCGGTCGTCAGCACGGCGACGGCGCAGACGCGCCGCGGCTCGTCGTTACCGGCAACGGCGGCGGCATCGATCTTCAGAACGGAGTAGGCGGCCGCCTGGTCGTCGTCGCGCACCGCCACGAGGTAAACCGGCTTGGCGAACTCCATCGTGTCATCGAATGGATTTGCGAACTCGTCGGTTGATTCCCCCGCGTCGTCGTCGTCGTCCGGCTTCCTCTTGGGCGCCATCGTCGTCTACCTCGAGCAAAGGGGAAAGCTAAGCTAGGGTTTTGATTTGGCAGCGGAGTCGGGCAGCCCTTGGGCCCACGGAATGCTAGTTACGGCCCACTAACTTGCAGCCATTGGGCCTTTCGTTATATGGGCTTTATTCCAAGTGCGGGCCAAAAAATTGAAAAGAAAAAAGGAAAAGGAAAAAAAAAGAAAAAAAGAAAACCCCATTTCGATCTGGTGCGGTGGCTGCATTTTGTCCCTGTTCTGCCGCCGACGAGCGACGATGCGGCGCCTCCTCCTCGCCGGCATCCTCCGCCGCGCCTCCTCCTCCCCTTCCTCCCACCACCACCTCCACCTTGTCAGGGCGCTCTCCGCCTCGTCCCCGCTCCCGGCCTCCGACGCCGACCTCCGCAAGTACGCCGGCTACGCGCTCCTCCTCCTCGGCTGCGGCGCCGCCACCTACTACTCCTTCCCGCTTCCCCCCGACGCGCTCCACAAGAAGGCCGTCCCCTTCAAGTACGCGCCGCTCCCCGACGACCTCCACGCCGTCTCCAACTGGAGCGCCACCCACGAGGTCCACACCCGCGTCCTCCTCCAGCCCGACTCCCTCCCCGCCCTCCACGACGCGCTCGCCGCCGCCCACGGCGAGCGCCGCAAGCTCAGGCCCCTCGGCTCGGGCCTGTCCCCCAATGGCCTCGCGCTCTCCCGCGCCGGCATGGTCAACCTCGCGCTCATGGACAAGGTGCTCGGCGTCGACGCCAAGAAGAAGACCGTCACCGTGCAGGCCGGGATACGCGTCGCCGAGCTTGTCGACGCGCTCCGGGAGCATGGCCTCACGCTGCAGAACTTCGCGTCCATTCGGGAGCAGCAGGTCGGCGGCATCATTCAGGTCAGTTCTGTAGCTTCTGCTGGAATGAAAAGAATATGTAGCTATCTAGAGTGATTTATTGGAGACTTGATAGTAAGAAATTAATGATTTTACCAGTCAGTATAAAAGTATAATTGGCAAATTTGTTGGATATGTTCAATGAAATGTAGTAGAATTTGTTTCAATTGACATCAATAGAACTTTCCCAAATAAATTGGTGAGACAGAGAGGCTTTCTGATTAGACGATAGTCATCCAACAAAAAGTAACAAATCGGAAAAATGTCACGGTTATCTCTACTCTACAATCTTGTTGTAATTTTTTATGCATTTGATAGTAATTTGTAGAAGCTAGAAATGCATTCACTGTTTGTTCTTAACATGGCATTGCATTCCGATATACTGAAAACTTCCGCAGTTATTGTTCTTCCTTGTATTTGGACAAGGAATATAACTTTTTTTTTGTCACTCTGTTATCACATATCTGTTAATTCTCATGTATGGAATGACATGGCTACCTTATAAGCATTCACTGAGTTTACTGTTGAAATGATGGAAATAAGATCTACTGTATGTTGTTCCCTTCGATGAAAGTTGGCTTAAGCTTGTTAGGGAAGATGTGTTTGTGGATTAGGTAGGGAGGATAAAGAAGTACTACCTCCGTTTCATATAAAAAGTCGTTTTGAATTTTTTTTCTTAGTCGATTTTTTTTAAGTTTGACAAGTTAATAGAAAAATGTAGCAATATTTTCAACACAAAACAAACATATTGTCAAAATATATCCAATGTTACATTTAATGAAACTTGTTTGGTATAGTAGATGTTGCTAAATTTTTCTATAAGTTTGGTCAAACCTAAACAAGTTTGACTAGGAAAAAATTCAAAGCGATTTATACTATGAAACGGAGGGAGTATTACTCAAACCAGAATAAATAGATGGGACTTAACATGCAGTTCAGGCCATATGCATTTCTGTACAGCTTACCTCGGAATCAGATGATCATTTCATGACTGATTGCAGGTTGGTGCCCATGGCACTGGTGCAAGATTGCCACCAATTGATGAACAAGTTATTAGCATGAAATTGGTTACCCCTGCCAAGGGGACAATAGAGTTGTCAAGGGAGAAGGATCCTGATTTATTCTATCTTGCTCGCTGTGGACTTGGTGGCCTTGGAGTTGTAGCAGAAGTTACTCTTCAATGTGTGGAAAGACACCAACTTATTGAACACACTTTCGTTTCCAATGCAGACGAAGTCAAGAAAAATCACAAGTAATGTTATCTCATTCTGATCATTAAATGGATGTCTGGAATTGGTTTGCTTATCAATTTTGTCATCATTTACTGGAGAAAACTGACTTTCTTTCACTCCCCTCCTTTCTCAGGAAATGGCTCTCTGAAAATAAACATATTAAGTACTTATGGATTCCATACACCGATACAGTTGTTGTTGTCCAATGCAATCCTCCTTCAAGGTGGAGAACTCCAAAGTTTACCTCAAAATATGGAAAGGATGAGGCTATACAACATGTTCGTGGTCTTTATCATGAGTCATTGAAGAAATATAGGTACTACCTCAAAACAATATGCACTGCATTCAACCTGTAGCTGTATGCACTATACATATCTACTCAATGGTACTTTTTTTTCTTTTGCACTAAACATTCTAGCTTTACTCAGCAATAGCATTTCATTAGTTTCTAGCTAATGCCATCTTGTAGATGCTTTTCAGAACTAAAGCAGAAAGTAATGACCCAGAAGTAGATCAGCTTTCATTCACTGAATTGAGGGATCGGTTGCTTGCCCTGGATCCTCTAGACAAAGATCATGTGATCAGAATTAACAAAGCAGAAGCTGAATATTGGAAGAAGTCAGAGGGTTATCGCATGGGCTGGAGTGACGAAATATTAGGCTTTGATTGTGGTGGGCAGCAGTGGGTTTCTGAAACTTGCTTCCCTGCAGGGACCCTAGCAAAGCCTAATATGAAGGATCTGGATTATATAGAGGAGCTGCTGCAGTTGATTGAGAAGGAAGATATACCCGCACCGGCACCTATTGAGCAGCGTTGGACTGCCTGCAGCAGGAGTCCCATGAACCCAGCATCAAGCTCTCAAGAAGATGACATATTTTCATGGGTAATTTGCTCTGCACATTACCTTTTTCATTATATTTAACAAGGATTCCTTGTTGCCACCATCCACCTCTGGTTGTTTATATATTTTACTGCTAACTTGTTTCCTGTTGTAATGAATATTGGATAACTTGGTAAACAGTTGGACTGGGCAATTGATATACAAGATGGCAGATAGTTCCTCTTCCTACAAATCTACAATAGTTATCATTTGCATTTCTGACAGCAAATGTGTCTACATATAGATATAGGTAGTCTTTCTTATAATATATTATTACATATTTAAACATATTTAAACAATAGAAAAAGAACCTTTGGCATTTGCTCTCATGGGCTCGAAATTACCACATTGATTGCACTTGGAATTTGGCTAGTTTCTTCATATGATATAGTTTAGAGGATGCTCCCTCTTGCTTCAATGGTACTCTGTTTACATGTACGAAAAATATTTTCTTCAACTTCAATGTAGATGATCTGTTCACATGTTCTGCAACATTTGCTATGCCCCCTCTAGAATTTCTAAGGTATAAACCACAATCGAGCAATATTTATTGAATACATGGTAGGCAACTAACTGTATATAGATATTTAACTGGTTCCGGGAGAACTGTGCAATTTCTCTTTTTTCGAGATTTTCTTATTGGTACTGTCAACTGATGTAGTAGTGCTTCTTCTTTGAGAAATGTCCAACATTATGCAGTTTCACTTTGTAGTCTGTAACATCAGTTTTAGTGACCTGATTTATTGTGATCAATGTGCAGGTTGGGATAATAATGTACCTCCCAACGTCGGATGCTCGCCAAAGGAAGGAAATTACAGAGGAATTTTTTAATTACAGAAGTAAGACGCAAACAAATCTATGGGATGGTTATTCTGCATATGAACACTGGGCCAAAATTGAGGTGCGAACTTTCACTGCTTGATGCAAGATCTGGGCAGCTATTTTTATTTATTGTTTGTTAGTACAGTCCATTGCTGCAGAATGGTTGAAATTAACATCAGACATGTTCACCGCCAAAAAAAAAACAACGTCAGACATGTTAATTTCGAGAGAATGACCTCCCTTGCATTGTATGCATAGCATGATGCATGATAGCACTGTCCAGTCCGCTTTGTTTGCAATATCCATACCGTACTGATCAACATTTCTTCATTTCTCTTTAGGTTCCTAAGGATAAGGATGAACTCGCTGAACTCCAGGCTAGGTTGAGGAAACGTTTCCCAGTAGATGCATATAACAAAGCACGCATGGAGCTTGACCCTAACAAGGTTCTTTCCAATGCAAAGTTAGAGAAGCTCTTCCCAGTAACAGAGGTCCAACATGAAAAGTAAGGTTGTGCTGA
This sequence comes from Oryza glaberrima, assembly GCF_000147395.1. Lineage (NCBI taxonomy): Eukaryota > Viridiplantae > Streptophyta > Magnoliopsida > Poales > Poaceae > Oryza > Oryza glaberrima. The sequence continues at coordinate 1,886,027 of NC_068336.1, read as the reverse complement.
TTGTTGACATGTTTGAAGACATGTCGGGGATACTTAAATCAATAGCCAAAACTACAATTCTGGTGGTTTCTCGTTACATAACCGGATATGAAGAGTTAAATTCTTTGTAGAACGTGGTCTGTTGCTGGAGAAGGGTTTTAGTGCTCCTCCTCTTGGATCAGTGCTTAGTACTGAACTGACGCGTTTGTTGCTGGAGGCTTTTATACTTGGGAACATCCATGCCTATTATGAGACTAAATGGTCTGTTTTATCAAGAGAAATGGCATGTAACCTTTTGCAGCAGAAATAAAGTGCGTGAAATAACAATTTGATGCGCTTCAAGAAATTAAAGATTTGGCCAGTCTAATTAGCTTTTATAAACCAAAATGATAGTTTTATTCGATAATAATATACTAGTACTTGCTTCTAGCTCGCCTAGAATTGTGATAAGTGGTGATTAACAGCGGAAAAAGGGAGGGGACCAGCAGTAGTGTAAAAATTATTCTAAAACCTTATTTCTTTCGGTTTGAAGAATTTGGGATGCGTTTTTCTCCGTTATTAGAGTTTAGGGACAAATTAGAGGGGAATGTCTATATGAGTATTTTGTTAAAAAAAGGCCCAGCTCTCGGTTAATAAGTTGTGATGCAATAGATAATCTTATATCTTTGTGCCTTTTACTTCCTTAAGATACACGGTTTTTGCCTTTTTGTTGGTTTGAAAATTGCGAGAAATGTTGTTGTCCTTGTCTCGACAGTGCTGCCACCAGTGTCGACAACCCCTCATTGACCGCTTTCTGTCGCACTCATTAACCCTGCCTTCCTCTGTATATCCACTCCCTTCTCAAAGCAGGTTTCTATCTTCTTCAAATCTAGTGAGATGTCTCTACAGACTTTTTTGTTTAGTTTGAAAATTGCGAGACATGTTGTTGTCCTTGTCTCAACGGTGCTACCACCAGCATCGACGAGCCCTCATTGACTGCTCTCTCTCGCCTCATTAACCTTGCTTTCCTCTATATATCCACTCCCTTCTCAAAGCAAGTTTTTATCTTCTTCAAATCTAGCGAGATGTCTCTACATCATCTTTTAAGAGATTTCCTCCACATCACCAAGCCACTTGATTTCTCGGCTGCATATCCCGCCCACCACATGCCTCATATTCATGACTCCGGTGGTGCCACTACATCCTCGTTGCATCGTCTTCATTGTTACCCACTGCCGGTCAACTGCTACCTCATTCTTCCTAAATAAGAACTCCATTACTTTTAACCTTTCCACAAGCCCCCGAACTTGCCCGAAATTTTACCCTTTATCTTAGCCATTGTAGTGTTGTTGCTGAAGTTGATAAGCTCACCAAGAGAGAAAAGTTGAAGTATGAATGTTTGTACTAACCAAATGTTAGGAGTTAAATTATTGTTGTATAAACAAAACAGTTGAGCGTTATTTAGGAAATCTCTTATTCTATAACCTACCAAAACTATCTTTTTATAGATCAAAGTGTTCGTCTTTGTTCGAATAGCTCGTCCAAAGTTGTGATAGGTGAAGATTAGCCGTCAAAAAAGGTAGACATAGAGTAGTGTAAACATACTCTAAACCTCGTGTTCTCTTCAGGTTTGAATAGTTTGGGACGTGTCTTCTCCGTCATTAGACTTCAAGGGCAAATCGGACAAATGCAAACTAGAGGGGTAATCTGGACTTTTCTCCTATAAATACATTCTAAAACCCCGTTTTATTCGGTTTAAAAAGTCCAGCGCAGAATTCGTTCATTATTATCGTTTAGGGGCAAATCGGACATACCAAATTTCTACGGGGTATATTAGACATTTTAATAAAAATAAATATACTTCTATAGTATAAACATGTTTTAAACTCTATTTCATCTCATCAGAACATTTTCAAAAACTTAGCTAGACAGAAAAATATTATGTCACCGTAAAAAGAGGGTAAGATGAGTCACTCCTCCCCCTCCCAACAATCCTTCACGACAATAGAATCGGCTGAGAGCGCGACCGCCGCCACTTCAATAGAAACCGCCGAGAGCACCACCGCCGCCCGCGACGTTTCCCCTCCCGCCGCCGCCCCCGCCGCCCGCGACGTTTCCCCTCCTCCTGCCGCCGCCCGCGACGTTTCCCCTCCCTCCGCCGCACACGACGTTTCCCCTCCCGCCGCTGTCTCCGCCCCTCCTCCTGCCGTCGTCCCCGCTGCTGCGCGCGACGCTCCCCCTCCCGCCGTCGCCCTGGCGGCGGAGATGGAAGTCGACGACGTCGACGTGCATGAGGTCCCCGAATGCATAGCATCGATGATCGACCGCGGCAGCGTGGAGAGCCACCGCCTGTTCCTGGCGCGCCGCACGGCGATGGAGATGCTCCGCGACCGCGGGTACAGCGTGCCGGAGGCCGAGATCGCCCGCACCCTCCCTGAGTTCCGCGCCTGGTGGGCTGAGAAGCCCGGGATCGAACGCCTCGCCTTCACCACCACCCTCGTCTCCGACCCCTCCAAGAAGGTATATCTCGCCCAATCATTTCTTGCGATATCATTTCTTCCATCTGCTCATCTGCTCATGTGTTTAAGTTGCGACCTATGGAGTTATTAAATTATTATCATGGTCATGATTTCTTTTTACTCATTAGCGTTCGTCTGGGATATACACATGACGGGAAAAGTGTTTGATTGAAAAATTAGGACAACTAGGTATACACACTGCACATTGCTTCAGGGATGTTGGTTCTTCTAGAAAATGTTTGGGAGTAACATAATAATGAAGTTGTGTTTTCATTTGTGTTATAGTACTATCCAGTGGTTGTTTAAATTATTTTGTGGAATGCGAAATATACTTTTCAGGAAAAAAAAAGTTTGCTAAAAGATTGCTAATGCGTATGATAAAGAGTATGTTACGATGGCACATTTGCCTTTTTGTGTTCCAGTGATATCATATACTCCTACTTGTTAGTTTGCAACTAGGCAAAAAAGTGGATAAACCCTGCATCTGGTAGGGGTTTTTATTATGGTTTAGCAAATTAGTATTCTTGTGGTTTTATCATCCATGCATAGCGCCATCTTTAAATGGGTTCAATTTATTATGTAACTGTTGAAACTTAATGCTTACATAATCGGTATACTTCCACACCTGCTGTTAGAGTGCTTATGTCTATATCTTTTTCCATGCATAATGCTATTTCTTGGAGTGTCTATTTTTGTTACCTTTTGGTAAGGGGGTTAAAATAAACTCTAACTCAATCACTACTCAGGTACAACTTGTATTCTGTCCACCAGAGCCTGTCAAAATCGCAACTATCCGAGAGATATATCTCCAAACAAAAGAAGAGAACTTGTCCAGGCTTGTTCTGATACTGCAGAGCAAAATATTATCTAGAGCTAGAGAGGCTATCAAGGAGATCTTTAAATTTAAAGTGGACATATTCCAGGTTTGTTTTTGTTTAGTTTCTATGGCCTTTTTTCCAACGGAAAGTTCTGGCAATAATGCTATATATATCTAATCCATATACATGCTTCTGCAAGTTATGCTCTTAAACCAATAATGCTATGTTCGAATTAATATTTCGTGACTTTAATCATGCATACGTTTTGTTTACTGTCTTATAATTTGTTAATATACTCTGGTTTACACATAAATTGAGGTGTTTTTCCAATGGTAGGCCACAGATTTACTGGTAAACATTACTAAGCATGTCCTGAAACCCAAGCATGAAGTGTTGAGTGCAGATCAAAAGGCCAAGCTCCTCAAGGAATACAATGTGGAAGACTCACAGGTATGCTTGTCTATAATTTGCTAACAGTGCTTTAGAATCTGTTACCAATTTTTTATGTCAGTAATGAAATAATGTGATGCTTTTGTGAAACTACATTTGTTGTAAAATATGGTTGCTAATGTGAATAGTAAGTTGTATGGTAAGCCCAAAGGGCAAATAGATCCAAGTACAGTAGAAGTACCCTTGAGTGTATTAAATTTACCATATACAAAATATGCCATATTTTACGATAAATGTTGATCCTCTACATTATTTGCATAGTCACATGTTGATCTGCATCATATTTGTTATTGCAGTATCCTTGTTATGTGGTAAACATACCAGTGATCCGGATAATTTTCTTTGTTTTGATAGATGGAATCTTGTTGTGCCTCAAAGCCAAATCACTTTTGTTTTCACTACCATTTTACTCCTTCCGGTCATTAATATATGGCATTTTTAACACTAAAATTACTGTCCTGAAATACCTTTACATCACTTTGCTGAAATGGTGCTTGTATCTTTCAGTTGCCACGCATGCTAGAGACTGATGCTGTTGCTCGCTACTATGGCTTTGACAAGGGAACCGTGGTTAAAGTTACATATGACGGTGAACTTACTGGGAAGCGTGTGGCATACCGATGTGTCTTCTGAGGGATCCATGTGTTCCTATGGATGAAGGTTTTATTAAGTTATTAGCTACTAGTATGTGGTTGGGAAACTTGCCCATTTAAGTTGGGAACTTTACCTGAATGCAGTTGGGAAACTTGCCCATGAAAGTTGTTCGGTAGTGGTTTTAAGATATTCCTTAACAAATATGGCACAAGATGTTTTCAGTGGCCCTTAATCTCAGCAGGAATTTGAAGGCTTAACTGGCTTAAAATCACAATGTGATGAACTGAGAATCACCCATTCGAATTCAAGCAGTATCCGTTAACGGATTTCATTCTATTTTGTAAACTAGATGTTAGTATCCCTTTTACAAATCAGTATGTCAAAAACCGATCAGATAGAAGCAAGAAAAAAAATCAGTGTCAAATGACCAGTCAGATGCTAAATCAACTATGCCTTGGTCTTATTGTGTGGGGCAAAATTTCTTCATCGACTGCCTTTCTCTTGTGGCTGTTGCTGCTAGTGCTGCTGCTGCTGTTCTCGCTTGTGGGGTTACTGCTGTTGTTGCTTTCGCTGTTGCTTTGCAGGTGTTGTTCCTGCTGGTAGTGCTCCTTGCATCTGCTTTTCAGTATGTGGGGCTTCAGCTTGCTCATGTCGGAGAGCCGAACTGGTTTGAGGAAAAATTCATCAGCTCCTTCCTCCAGGCATCTGATTCAGATAACAAAATCAAAACTGTATCAGAGTTTATTCTAAGATCAAAAACCATGATATGCAATCCAGAAATTAAACACAGGATTATTCTCCATGTACTATCCATTACAAATTTCTTTTTTTTTATTAATATCTTATGATATCTGGAGGATATTTTACTTTACTTTTAGAGTGCCCTCTTGTTGCTCCATTTGTTGTACATATATAATAGAATATATTGTGACAAAGACATGTGGTGCTAGTTAGTTGTCTGCAACTAAAGACCATTTTATTAGACACCACATCATGGAAGATCGACAAGATTGATTTGCGTATCACTCCATATCTTCATTATTGATTTTACACCAAAACTGTCGAGATAGAATATTAAGACGACGTGAGCTGTGTGGGGCTTGTTCCTTAATTATACTACATGTGACTCCAAATCAATTAAGGATTCGGAGAGATCTCCATATCAAGTTTAGCCTTAAACCAGCTTGGTTCTATATTTGATTATTTTTCACATCTGATAAGGTTTCCACTACCTTTTTTCTCTATATGCATACAAAGATGTTCTCCTTTTTTGTGCTCTAAGTTTTTACTAAATTATCTGCACATCTGACTTTGGCATGTTCATCCAAATATCATAAGATGCTTGTATTGTAATAGATGGTCGAAATAATATGGTAGATCCATAAGAGTGCTCACCTATTGATCCTTGAAGGAATGTTATCCGATGACATGATCACAACTGGGATGTCCCTTAAATAAGACGATTCCTGATTGAACAAACCAAAAGGGAAAAAACTGTATTCAGGAACTGACCTCACTGTCATCTTGAGTAGATCAAATCAAATGGTTGGTACAATCAAATAGAGCAGAGATGGTAATTACCTTGATCTTCTTGAGAAGATCATATCCTGTCATGCCAGGCATGCAGTAGTCTGTGATGATCAGGTTCACTGCAACCTCCTGTTTATCCATAAAAGAGCAATTCAGAAACTCTTTTTCAGAACAAAGAACACAACTTTTTTTTCATGGTTAGCACCTATGGTACCATTCATCTTCTTACCTGCTGATCTGATTGAGTAGAAATTGGGCTGTCCTCATGATCATGGAGCCCCAAGAACTCCAGAGCCTTGCTCCCGGAATCAACAGTGGTAACTACACAAACAAAAGCCAAACCTACCATCAGATGCCAATTCATACAGCAACCGAGAGAAGAAAAGAGTCTGCAAGCACAAAAGAAAAATCTTGTAATACCTTGGAAAGAAGAGGTCTTGAGTAGCCTCTCGATGAGCTTCCTGTCAGGAAGGCTATCATCCACAGCCAGGACATGGAACGGAGCCTCTATAGCCACTGCCATGGAAGAAGGCAAAGCTAGCACAGATATGTTTTTCTCTTCTCTGAAAGAACAGAAGAGACTACAAGGAGAAAGCAAGAATGGTAGAAGAGAAGATGCAGATGGTGTGTGTGCTTGGCATGAAAGGCTTTGCTTTACAAGGGCGTTTGGGTGTGGTTGAGCTTATATATATACATAAGCATGTGAAAGGATTCTTGGAGATATGAAGAAAAAAGAAAAGCTGATGGGGAAAACAGGTGTAATGACCAAAGAAAATCCTGCCTCATGGAAAGCAAGATCCCGGGCAGATTTGCTGCAAATCTTGCCAGGAATTGACTCCACAAAGAATAGGCCCCCGGCAACATCAGTAGTACTCTTTGTATTCTAGAGCAAGAAAGATGGTCCACCATTTTCTTTTGCTCCCTATCCCCTTTTTCAAATCTTTTTTTCTTTAGTTTTTAGTTAATTGGGTTGTCCTCTTGTTGGATGACCTGAAAGACTGAAAGATGCGGATCGTTTTAGGCGATTTGGTAAAGCAAAAGAAAATTCTTCTCCATGTGTGACCTGCCAGTTTGCTGCATCAGATTTGTTGCTGTACATCAACACATATATTGCTACAATCACAGTCATTTCTTGACACTCACACTGTCAGTCTGTCACACATATCGTTTCATCAAACTTATTGAAGTCGCATGCTTGCATGGGAATAATACTGCACACATCCATGCCTCAGAGAACAAATTAAAGATTAACCGCTAATGGTCATGCTGGCACATATCTGAATTCTGATCTAGCCACAAACAAACTGCTAATAATTGATAAGCATCTCCTGTACAAGAAGATTAGTAAAATAGCATCTCCTGTACAACAAGATTAAAATATAATCAGGCTTCAAATCCTCGGATCGGATGGGGTTGCCACACCAGCCAAGAAATCCTCCTGATCGGACGATTTCTCGGTTGCTACCAACTTTCCCCAGCCAAATCTTGGCGATGCAGCCAGCAACTTTCCTTATCATATCATCAGCGACTCAGCGAGTAGGAAGGCAAAACACATGGAACGCGAAGTGGTTCGCGGAGTCACCCAAATCTGAAGGCGCGGATCCGGTGACGCCTGGCACGGCCAACTGAAGAAGATCGAGAAGTGGAGATGATTCGATATGATATCGCGTTCGATCGCCGCGTCGCTTTCCAGGGCGGCGATGGTTTTGACATGAGCGCGAGGAGAGAGATTTTGCTCGGAGTATCCGCTGCCGATCACCACGAAAGTGGCGTTTTCCTGTGCCGCGGATACGCTCCCGATTCCTCCCCCACTTGCGCTTGCGCCTTTCGCTTTCCTTGCAACTGCCGCGCTCTTTGTCGTGAACATTTTGGCTCGCGTTTCGATCCTTGACCTGTTCAATCCCAGTTTGTACGTACGCGCGCGCTTGCGTTGCATTTGCATGTACGTGTACGTGTACGTGTGGTGTGGACTTCACCTGGGACCGAACGGAACAGAGCGTGGAGGATTCCGTATCATCAAACGCGGATTTAGTTTGGGCTTGGGTATCTTCTCAGATTTCCACGTACTATTTGATATGAACGTCGTCTCTTCAGTACAGCTGTACAAGCAACCGACGAAAACAGCAAGAATGCATCCAGTACTATCACTGTATCACATCGCTGCTGATTGTAATGGACAGTAACGGAGAGTGATTCATGCAGTCATGTGAAACGTGCGAATCGATCGTATGCTCAGAAAAGTCAGAATAGTTTCCGTCCGCACGAAAATTTTGTAGCCGAAGCGAGGCTTAGTACACGGATGAGCGTTACGACCGGCGGCCGAACCACTTATGGACCAACACAAATGGGCCTCAGCTACATTCCAGTCCAGTTAAGGCTCAAATTATATGGGCCGCACCTGCACCACAGTCCCTATCCGACCCAACTTATATGGACTGCACGCACGTACACCTTCCAGCCCAACTTATATGGGCCTCACGTACACCACAGTCCCGTTCCGGCCCATCTTATATGGGCCACACGTACGCCACAAGGCCGTTCCGGCTGATGGGCTGAAGCGCGCGCGGCCTCTCGGTGCGGATTTGATCCAGCCGTTGTGTCTGTTTGCGGACGGCCTGGCTGCTCGTGCGTTGTGCGGCACACGAGTTCACTGTTGAGATACAGTAGACAGGCAGATGGTCGCAACTGCCATACTATATTCCATGCACAAGCTTACAAAATGGTATCTCCACCGAAATAACACCACCATCAACAGACAATTCATGCGTGTGTGATCTATCATTACTATAGTAGTATGTCGCTACTGATAACATTGTTATCCTGCACCTTGCACGATGAGGCCGTCACATCACATTTCTAACCCCACACATGCTCTTTCGGAGTTCTTAGTTTAATTTTCATGAAATTCGTTCCATATGTGGCCTCGATTTTATATTTAGAACTCCCAAACTCCATTTATCTCAAAATATACATATTTGTAGCTCAAATATAGGTATATTTATAGTCTAATTTGAATTACAAAGATATGTACTTTCTATCATGAAATACTCCCTCCGTCTAAAGTATATAGTAACTTTTAGCTATATATTCATATTAACATCTAAAGTATTGTTTAGGCCTTGTTTAGTTAGGGAAAAAGTTTAGGTTTGGTTATCACACCGAATATACGGACACACATTTGAAGTATTAAACGTAGTCTAATAACAAAACAAATTACAGATTCCATTAGGAAACTGCGAGACGAATTTATTAAGCCTAATTAATCTGTCATTAGCAAATGTTTACTGTAGCACCACATTGTCAAATCATGGCGTAATTAGGCTAAAAAGATTTGTCTCGTAATTTACACATAAACTATGTAATTAGTTTTTTTTTCTACATTTAATACTCTATGTATGTGTCCAAACATTTGATGTGACAGGTGAAAAGTTTTTATTTTGAGAACCTTACTAACGTTGAAGAGGACTTTCAGTTCATTGAGAAGTAGCCCCTCTCTCATAAACCATACTCCCCCGTTTAAATATATTAAATTTTAGCTACAAATCAGGATAGGTTCTCCATAGGTTAATCTCTTCAATGCTGCAAAGCCGTATTTTGGGTTCTAATATGAATATTTTTTATGATATGATGCATGTATACGATTCCTGCATATGAAACTCCCATGTTCTGATGTTCTTTTTCTCAAAAGTCATTCTATCATATTTTCCCAACATGTGCATGCTGCCCCATACATTCCCCTTTTGGACCAAACAACATTATTTTATGCATCTAACTCTAAATTAATAATTAATCCACTCCAAAAAAATATAAACTAATCCCTTTTATTAACCTCTTTCCTCAATAATTTAATCAGCCACCTATAAATACCCCACAAACATCCTACCCTTTGGAGCAGATCCTCTGGTTGTCGGAGCCTCATCAATCTCACTCGCTCCTTGCCCACGCCGCGCACGCCGCCATGGCCGCGGCCGCGCTGCTCCTCCTCGCCGCGGCCGCCGCCGTCGTCGTGGTTGCCATGGTGCTCAGATGGCTCCTCCTCCTCGGGGGCCCCGCCGCCGGGAGGCTGGGGAAGAGGGCGCTGATGCCGCCGGGGAGCACGGGCCTGCCGCTGATTGGCGAGACGCTGCGGCTCATCTCGGCGTACAAGACGCCCAACCCGGAGCCGTTCATCGACGAGCGCGTGGCGCGCCACGGCGGCGTGTTCACCACCCACGTCTTCGGCGAGCGCACCGTGTTCTCCGCCGACCCGGCCTTCAACCGCCTCCTCCTCGCCGCCGAGGGCCGCGCCGTCCACTCCAGCTACCCGTCCTCCATCGCCACGCTCCTCGGCGCGCGCTCCCTGCTCCTCACCCGCGGCGCCGCGCACAAGCGGCTCCACTCCCTCACCCTCACCCGCCTCGGCCGCCCCGCGTCGCCGCCCCTCCTCGCGCACATCGACCGCCTCGTGCTCGCCACCATGCGCCAGTGGGAGCCCGCCGCCACCGTGCGCCTCATGGACGAGGCCAAGAAAATCACCTTCAACCTCACCGTCAAGCAGCTCGTCAGCATCGAGCCGGGACCGTGGACCGAGAGCCTCCGCCGCGAGTACGTCAAGCTCATCGACGGCTTCTTCTCCATCCCCTTTCCTCTCGCCAACCTCCTCCCTTTTACCACCTACGGCCAGGCCCTCAAGGTGCTCGTCCTTTTGCCTCCATTCATTTTTTTTAATCTTTCCCTATGCATCTTACATTGCCTTACAACGAATTGGCGTCAGCTATTGATGTACTCTTATATCTCTTATAAAAATGTGGCATTGCATGATTTGATTCCTGCAGGCGAGGAAGAAGGTGGCCGGTGCACTGCGGGAGGTGATAAAGAAGAGGATGGAGGAGAAAGCGGAGAATGGTGGCTCCATTGGGGATGATGAGGGGAAGAAGGAGAAGAAGGACATGGTTGAGGAGCTTCTTGAGGCGGAGGGTGGCAGCTTCTCGGAGGAAGAGATGGTGGATTTCTGCCTTTCTCTGCTGGTGGCTGGGTATGAGACTACGTCCGTGCTCATGACGCTCGCGGTCAAGTTCCTCACTGAGACGCCTGCTGCGCTAGCTGAGCTCAAGGTATAAAACTATTTAAATTAGTTGTTTGGTAGTAATTGTCAATTCTTGTATACACGTGCGGTGGTAGGTACCAGGTGCTGTCAATTGTCAAATAACGCCTGAAATAGGGAGGAATTTCATTTATTATACTTGAGTGTTAATTGTTAAAAATATGGTTGTTAGACTATCTTTCACACCAATTCTGTCCAAAAGAGAAGTTTCTACTTTCTATTTCCGGTCTGTTGTTTTTAGTCAAGTTCACTACAGCTTTGTTCCTGGTTTGTTATTGACTTGAATACTTGATCCTGAGTATTAATTTATTATTGACTCGAACCATTTATGTTCTTGAGTCCTGACTTCTTTTAGTTTAACTGTGTAAGAATGAATCTTCAGTTCAGTCAGTACTCTGGTTTCCTCATTTTATTTTTTTCTCATTTTATTTACTTGCATTGATGAGTGCTAGGTTCCTCAGTCTAACAACAAAGCGAGAGAATCGTAGCAATAATATCACAATAGGTCCAAATCTTAGAAATCTGAACTTTATGACTTTTCCTGGTACAAGTTTTGTTTCCAATATGTTAAGCTTTGAGAGTCCTCAAGATTGGTCCAAGTGGTATTTTTTACTTCACTACATGTGTAACTGATTCCAGATATCCTGCTGATTTTACAGGAAGAGCATGCCAATATCAGGGATATGAAAGGGAAAAAACAACCACTAGAGTGGAGCGATTACAAGTCCATGCCATTTACTCAATGTGTAAGTTGGAAAGCCCTTGTTTTCTTAAAAATTAGCTACTCCTAAAAATATCATGCCAACAGCACGAATCCATCTAGTGTAAATGGCATCTCTTAACTGAACCTTTGAAACGGTACAGTTGGTTTACTCACATCATGATTAAATGAAGGGCTAACATTTCTGCAGGTGATAAATGAGACACTCCGTGTGGGTAACATTATTAGTGGAGTATTCAGGCGAGCAAACACTGATATTCATTATAAAGGTATTTCAATATAAACTATACTAAGTCCACGTACATTTTATTCATTATCTAAAAGAAGTCCCCATACATTTTTCATCAGAAATGCTCATTATGTATGGCATTTTTCTTTGTTTCTTAGATTACACAATTCCAAAGGGATGCAAGATTTTTGCTTCATTCCGAGCTGTGCACCTTAATAATGAACACTACGAGAATGCTCGGACATTTAACCCTTGGAGATGGCAGGTACTCCTAGGGGCTCTGTGTTATTGCTATTGGGTCTACTTATTCAATTATGTCCTGTGCTACAAAAGTAAAATGCACGCTGAAGCTATCTGCAACAAATTTGTTCCTGTGCAGATCAACAATAAACTTCAGAATGCGGTAGGGGCCAATATATTTACTCCATTTGGTGGTGGACCCCGGTTGTGTCCTGGCTATGAGCTTGCCCGGGTTGTCGTTTCTATCTTCCTCCATCATCTTGTAACGCGCTTTAGGTAAGCCACCTTAATCTCTCAAATTCAATCGCTATCTTGCTAGCCAGAAAGGTGTAGATACTCTGCAAATGGATTTTCCACATTGTGATCCAAATTGGGCACCAGTCTGATTCCATAACAACTTGACCAATGAATTTGCAGCTGGGAAGAAACCGAAGAAGATAGACTTGTCTTCTTCCCCACCACACGAACTCTCAAAGGATACCCTATCAATCTTCGGCTGCTTTCAGAATCAATTTGCTGACGTTAGATCGTTTTGCAGCTGCTCTTATCTTGGAAGAAAGACTAAACATAGAAAAAATTATAGAAAAATAGTTCTCGCATAGGTAGTGCATTTCCCTCTTTTTTGTTGATCTGTAACTTGGTATGTAAACAGTAGGCAGCAGAGTTGTGCTGCTTGTAAAATGACCTAAAATGCTGTGGATACCGGTTACAAGCAACATTTTGTTGTGTACTAGTAGTACTTAGCTAGTCCTATCATCTTGTCGTTTATATGGCTATCCCCTACAGTATCATCAGCAAGATGCTGTTCTATGAGCAACGGGGAAAGGTCACATTCCGTTTCCTCGTTCCACTGTGTTTGGGTGGCAGTCTTTGTCATACCACTATCATAAACTGTTAGCCCAACATCACTCGGTATCAATCTTGATACTGTTAGTGTTTTTTTTTTTTCTAGACTGGAAAGATTCTGTGACAACTTCAGTTCTACAGTCTACAGTACATATAGCACAGCACACAGTGATGCTCAGAAACGGGACCTGCATGCAAGAAAGTTTGACTGCTTGACCATCCGGTATTACCAAGAAAGCAGTGAATGCATGATCTCAGACTTCACATTCATAGGATGCAACTATTGACTGTCTAAAAGAACTAAGAGTATGAGTGTGCAATCGAAACAGAATACAGTGCATAGTTCAGATGCAGTAAGCCAACACACATCTGCCTCCATCTTGCACACTAGCTAGCTTGAACTCTGAAGAATCACCACCACTCGTTCAACCATCTCAGTAACATACAGCAACTGCAGAGCCGACGCTGCTCCAGTGCTCTGTGCTTCTTCCCCTTTCTCTCTCGACGGATCACATAATGGACCTGTCCCTAGCTGCTGTTTGCGACCGATTGCGCACGCTCGCTTGCCTCCATCCCTGCCGACGCGAGTTCGTACTGCGTACCTGACAGTACAGTGCAGCAGTAACGTCATCGATCGAGAGATTGGTAGACAGATAACTGATCTTGAAACGCTAGTTGATGAGATCGAGTGCATATGGGCCTATCTACCTTTCTCTGTAGGCGATGGATCTGCTACTACTGCTCTGTTAGGCTGTCGCGATCGTGAAAGGGTTGCAAAAGTTTGGGCACGGTCCTGTCGGAGCAATCATGCAATCAGCCATGTTGCTTGCTCGTACTCGCTCCGTCCAAAAAAAAAAAGACATGGTTTCTGTGTCTAACGTTTGACCGTCCGTCTTATTTAAAAAAATTATGAAAAAATAATTAAAAAGACAAGTCACGCATAAAATATTAATTATGTTTTATCATCTAACAACAATGAAAATATGAATTATAAAAAAAATTTATATAAGACGGACAGTCAAAGTTGGACACGAAAATTCAGGATTTGTCTTTTTTTTTTTTTGACGGAGGGAGTACGCATCTACACTTTCCGGGAGGCGAGGATGCTTCCTGAAGCCATCCGAGCATGCATGGCAATATGGTGTTCGTGCATAGGATCGATCACCCTTTGGAGTCCCGTGTAGCCAAACCGCTGTTTAGACATCTGACTATATCTCAGCTCATCTGATTCAGAACATGTAGTGCCTACAGTGACAGTGTTAATGGCTTATGGCACCAACAGTGTAATCGACCGTGGACGCCGTTCTGCTGACCGAAGAACAGAATATATAATCGTCTCACCTCATTGCCAAATTGCCCCAATTCTATCAGTAGGCCATGTTGAAGAAGCCGACCATACGTGACAGCATGCGAGTATCTCGATATATTCGTGCGTGCTACTTACCAAAAGGAGATTAGAACTGCAGCACCGTGAAAAGCAACGAGACATACGCATTGCTATACTAGTATGTGTGTAGTGTAGGCCACTGCCACTTGCACACAAAGAGAGTGGCAGTGTGCACTGTGCTTGGGTACGTACTGCTCATCGACACAGCATCGACGACAGACGAACTGATCACATTGCATGCGTGCATGTTCGTCGTTTGCAAGTTGCGACTGCTGCAAATTGCAAGAGCAATCGCCGACCACTTAATTTTTTTTGTTAAAAATTATTAGCATGCATGCATCTTTACCGACGTGACATAAGTATATTGTAGCATATTCGCAGCAATTAACTATTCCAGAATAGTTGCAAGCGGCGCACCATTTCAGCATAGAGAGTATGTGATTTATCACTCGCAGAAGACACAGTGAGCACCAAAGCTCCGTGTCAGAATTTCATATATGTCTACAAAGAAAAGATTAATCTATATTTATGACGCTGCATTTTTTCTAAAAAACAGTCAAAAACTTACAAAACCGTTTGTTTTACATCATTCGATGGTTTTGACCCTGATTTTTATCCTACGTGACGGTGAGTCAGCGTGGGACCCACATGTCTGGACGCCACGTCATCAGGCTCTCCCTTCCTCCTCCTCTCTCTCTCCCTATCTCACTCATCTTCCTCTAGGCAGGCCGGTCGGTGGTGGGGAGGAGGTCGCTGGGATGAGGAGGTCAGACGGCCAGGTGGCGACGCGGCGGTGACACGGGAGAACGGGAGGGAGGCAATGGCGGGAGCACATGGGAGATCGAGCACGACAGCGGGTGGAGTGGGGCGACGGCGAGGTGGAGAGGCATCGCGCGAAGCCGACGAGGCGGTGGCGCGTGAAGCCGGCGGCGCGGATCGGGGCGTGGCAGTGGCGGACAACGACGACGATGATAGCGACATGTTCGAGGAGAAGGACGAACGCAGCTCCTCCCTCGCCGCGGCCTCCTCCGACCTCCTCCTCGAGTCCGGGCTCTACCACCACCACCAACTCGCCGCCCACCCATCCATGGCGAACCTGAGGATAGCCATCACCTCACCGTCGCCCCCGCCGTCGTGTCGTCGCCGGTCCATTAACTCCTGAAGCGGCCGACGTCCCCTTCCTGCTCTCCCTCTTCGTGTTCCTCACCCGGATCTGCCAGTGACGCCCGCCCGTGCCCGCGCACACTGACCTACCGGGCCTTTTCCCCATGCGCCATCGTCGAGAAGATGGCGGCGGCCGGTCGAGCTGGTGGCGCCATCGCCGCCGCCTCCTCCCATCCTACTGCTGGTCGTCGTGGGCTCGTGGCGCACCGCCAAGATGCCCGTGGCGGTGGACGTCTCGCGGTGGCCAGGCGACCGCACCGGCCCCTGCCGCTCAGCGCTGTCCGTCGCGGACGCCGCTCACCCCATCACAGCCGCCGAAGGGGAGGGACGATGGCGAGAGGGGGACGACGTTCTTGGTGGAGCTCGTCGTCGTCGGAGATGAGATGAAGCTCGTCTGGTTTTCCCCGCCCTTGCCGGCCGCCTTCTCCCGCTGGCCCTCCTCCTTCTCCTGCCTCCCGGGCCGCTCCGTCCCCGAGCTCGCACACGCGGCGACGTCGCCACCTTCTCCCGTGTCGTCGTCGTCGCCGCCTCGGCCGCTGCCGCTGTGTCGCCGGCTGCCGACGCCCTCCTCCCCACCCGCGGGCCGGCCGGCCTGCCCAGTCCAGAGAGAAGGGTGTGTGTGTGTGTGAGAGAGAGAGGAGGAGGAAAGGAGAGAAAGGGAGAGGCCGCCCTGCTGACGTGGCATCCTGACATGTGGGGCCCACGTGGGTCCTACGATGAGTCAGCCGCTACGTCGGACAAAATTAGGGTCAAAACCGTCGAGGGACCTAGTTTGCACTAGTTTTATAAGTTAGGGGATGCGTTGTATCCGGTTTTGCGGTTGGGGGACGATTTTGTAACTAGATGTTAAGTTGAGGGACCTTCGTTGTACTTTTTCCTCCGAAGATTAATCAACCAGCTTCGACTCAAACAAAGCCAAGGCCCATAAGCCCATTTGGAAGTCCAAGTCGTTCGCCCGGCAATTGGACCGGTTTCCCGGACGGAATTGGGCCTTCTAAACGGGCTCCCGAACGATGCCAATGCTGGCCCACCTGAACATCTCCCAATAGGAATGGCGTTACTCCGATCAAAGCATGGCAAAGCGGCAACAGCGAACAGTTCAGTAAAATTAAGGGTCATCTCTATGAATGTAAAAAAAAAAAAGGGTCATCTCTATGGCATATGTTATAGTGTCTACAAAGAATTAATCAATCTGCGTTTGCCTGTTACAATTTTCCGTGCGACCGAGTCAACAAACTGATCGAGCCAGGTTACAAAAGAAATCATATACATGTGCATGCTTGATGATGCACGGTGACAATTGCCAAATTAGAATGCTGATCATGTCCCCGAACCAGAACCAGGCGTGAGCAATGGCCACAGTCCCGCCTCCGCCTCCGCCTGGGTGGGCAGCGCGAAGCGGCAGAGCGGGCAGAGGCGGCTGACCTGCAGCCACTCGAAGATGCAGCTCTCATGGAAGGCATGGCAGCACGGCATCTTCCTCATCAGCTTGTCGCTCTCCTCCTCGAAGGCCTCCAGGCACACGGAGCAGTCCTTCTCCTTCGCCTCGCCGGGCGACGTCTCCTCCAAGGCGGCGATGGCCTCGCTGCACGCCGGGACGGAGCCGAAGCGACCGTTGCTGTATCCTTCCGGTACGGCAGCGGCAGCGTTAGGCCTCTGGAAGGTGGGGCGCCAAAATAAAGAGCGCGGCCGCGGCCGCTGCCGTGGGAGCCTGCAGCCTCCTGTACATGTCGTGGGGCAGCAGCAATCGTCCTGTGGTCGCCATGCTCCGGCGACTAGGACAAGAATGCGCGCGACGCTCGGCACCAATGAGCAGCTAGCCGATCGAGAATTTGAAGATTGATGTGCAGGGACGCGTATATCGGTATGTACCGCGTGTGCGTGCAGATTTATAGCTAGGGATCGCATACCACGCACGCGACTACGCCGCTGTGTTCGAGCTAGTTCGAATCGGAATTGAAATCAGTAATCAAGGATGGTAATGCTGGTTCCGAGTTGGAGTCCGCCTGCTGCCTTCGCTGCCAGTGAGTCACTGTTCATCAGCTGTCGGAGCCTTTGCGGATGCTGTTGACGTGCCTGTTGGCTGTGCTTGTGTCTTCACTTAAAAAGGGTGCCCAGGTGAAAGTGCATATCCTGTACAGGAAGTGGGGAACATGTGAGATTTGTACGAGTAATAAATTGCACTTCATTTCAAGTTCATTTTTACATTATAAAGCTGATATATTGCTAATATACCCTTTTATAGGGAAAAGTCCATTTTACTCCCTCGAACTCTTATGCTTGTCTAAAATACACCCTCGAATTACAAAACCAGATATAATACACCCTAAACTTTCAATACCGAACACTTAACCCCCGAACTGTTTTTACCATGGTTTTTGACACGTCAGATGCCACGTCAACCCTCGCCACGTCAGCCCACGAGGTAATATGGGCCAAGCCCATATTCTCTATCTCTCCCTGCCCTGTTCGTGCTTCTCTTCCTTACAACCATTGGCGGCGGTGGTGTGGAGCTGCTGCGAGGACGGCGGGGCTGCCAGGGTTGCAGAGGTGGTCACCGGCAAGGAGAGTGGCGACGGTGGTGGAGCTTGCTGCCCCGCGCGCAAGAGGCGGACCTCACCTGAGCTACACACGAGGGGGGGGGGGGGAGTCCTCCCTATGGAGCGCCGCCAACGCTT
Organism: Oryza glaberrima; assembly: GCF_000147395.1. NCBI lineage: Eukaryota > Viridiplantae > Streptophyta > Magnoliopsida > Poales > Poaceae > Oryza > Oryza glaberrima. The sequence goes on along the minus strand of NC_068336.1, from coordinate 1,867,810 downwards.
GGTAGAGGACAAGCTCAAGCTCATATCCGCATCCGCCAGCCGCCACCGTCTCGTCAAGCTTCAATTCCTCATCCCCAAGCCCCGCTGCCGCCGTCGAACTCTACGTCCCCGAGCAGCTCTAGCTCCACCAGCGAGCTCGGTTACGACAGGAGAGGCGGACCTTGTCCTGGGTCTCGCCGGCGGTCAGCGCGGAAGGGAAGGCTGGGGATGTGCTTGAGCCTCGTCGCCACATTGAGTCCCCTGCTCTACCGCCACCGATCTCCTACTCCACAAGCTCAAGAATGCCACCGCCGCTGCTCTCGTGCTCTGGGAGGAAGAAGGATAGAGAGAAAAAGGGAAGAGGAGATGAGGGAAGAAGAAGAAGTGGCTCCGTGGCTATGGACTGAGATGTGGTCCAAATTTTTACTTGCTGAATGGACTTCCACATCAATGCCACGTTGGTGAAAACCAGTTGAAAAACCACTCGAGGGTGTAAAGTGAACGGTATTGAAAGTTGGAGGGTGTGAAATATCCAGTTTTAGAGTTTTTGGTGTATTTTAGACAAAACAAAGAGTTGGAGGGTAAAATGGACTTAACCCCTTTTATTAATACTACAAGTATATACTGGTAGTATATTGTACTGTAAATTTCTCAGGGCTTCCTAGGGGGCGCGTGCGCGCCAGCTTCTTAACTCGCACAGCCGCGCACGCCCCCTCACTAGTAGTCCACGAGCTGACGCCAGTAATTATGGTGATTAGTGTTAATTACCGTCATTAGCATTATTTTTAAAACAGTAACATAAATAATTCAGTTACCAATTTTTTTTGAAAAGTAATTGAAAGTTTTAAATTTGCAGTCAAAAGATTTTGAAATTTGAGTTGAAAGTTTTAAATTTTGATTCCAACGTTTTGAAATTTGACATAGAAGTTTTCAAGTTGAGTTGAAAGTTTTCGAAATTGAAGTTGAAAGTTTTCAAATTTGAGTCGAAAGTTTCAAAAATTGAGTTGAAAGTTTTTCAAATTTGACTTGAAAGTTTGTAACTTGATTTGAAAGTTTCGAATTTTTAGTTGAAAGTTTTTGAATTTGGAGATGAAAAATTCTTAAGATTGTGAGTTGAAAACTTTCAAATTTGAATAGAAAGTTTTAAAATACCGAGTGGAAAGTTTTCATAATTTGAGTTGGAAGTTTTCAAAATTTTCAATTTTAAAATTAAATCTTATGTCAAAAAGTTTAGTTAAATGTTCTAATCACTGCATGCATGTATATACGTCAGTTGTCCAATTACAACCAGGAGATACTAATTGAGTGTGTTAATAGGGAGCATATATACATACATGACTGAATCGCGTTGATAAGTCACGAGGGGGCTCCTAGCTAGCGCGTGCGAGCGAGCACTCCCCCATCTTAAGCCTTAACTACCTCTATTAGTAATATACTTAACACTAATGATAGTAATTAGGAAAGATTCTGGAGATTTTTTTGGAAGATTTTTTTACTAATAGATTGAAAAAAAATTTAGTTAGATTTGAAAACTTTCGATTTAAGTTTTAAATTTTAAAGTCAAATTTTGAAAACTTTCAACTCGAGAATCAAGATTCGAAAATTTTCAAGTCCAGATTTGAAAATTTTGAAAACTTTCAATTTGAGATTTGAAAATTTTCAACTCGAGATTTGAAAACTTTTAATTTGAGAGTCGAAAACTTTCAAGTCCATATTTGAAAATTTTGAAAACTTTCAAATCGAGATTTGAAAACTTTTAACTCAAGATTTGAAAACTTTCAAGTTCAGATTTGAAAATTTTCTACTCAAAATTTAAAAACTTTCAAACTCAAAACATGCTAAAAGATTAAAAAAATCAGAAAAAAGTGGGAAAAACCGAAAAAAAATCGGTAAAAAAACGTAAAAAAGGCGTGGGAGGAGGCGCGCGAATTAGCGATTCCAAAGTCACGAGGCCCAGCAGGACCATGTCAGACGCCGAAACTCTCGTGACTTGCTGATCTCACGCGTGCGCGCGCATTAGCAATCTCAAAAATTCTCTTAATTAATCGTGATATTCTCTTTTCACATGGCATAATTGTGTAATGAACAATGCCAGCAATTCAGATCCATATTTACATCAAAAACTGAAATTGCATCTCTCAATGCTGATCAACTCGTATACTCATCAGCCGCATCAGCGAACAGTCGATGCAGACATAGGATGGTCTCTTCATCATCGTCGTCGTCGTCGTTCTCTGCCTGGACCACCTCTTCATCCTCCTCCGTCTCAGCAGGCAACGGGAAGCGGCAGAGCGGGCAATGGCGGTTAATCAGGAGCCAGCTGAATATGCACTGCTCATGGAAGCAGTGCGAATCAGCGCACGGCATCTTCCTAAGCTTGTCGCCCTCCTCGAAGCCCTGAAGGCACACCGGGCAGTCCTTCGCCTCGCCTTTCTCGTCGCCGACGGTAATCTCCGGCAGGTTTACGATCGCCATGCTCGACGCCGGCGTAGCTCCACCGCCATTGCCGTCGTCATCCGCTTGTAGGATACCGTCCAGTAGGTCCACGATGCTGAAGCCGCTGGTGGCTTGGTCGTCGAGTCCGCCGCTACGGTCGGAGTTGCCGGAGAAGCGCGCGACGCCGTCCCCGTCGAAAGTGACGGCCTGCCATGACGCCGCCGTCCGCCTGGTTGGCCCCGGCGTGGAGCTTGACGACGTCCTGGAAGCACGAATCCAACTCCAAATGTTGAATCCTTGCTCTGCCCAGTACTGGTCGATGAACTGTTGAAATTGTTCGTCCGACATGTGCGATGTGTCGGGGACATCGTCGGAGGCCTCGCTTGACCATGGTTCTTCACCCGCCATATTCCGGCAGAACGAACAGATTGATATACAGTGATACCACCTAGACTGCAAGATTTATTGTTGGAATATCTTTTTTCAAAATAAACAAAGAGAGAGAGAGAGAGAGATTTATTGAAGAGCTTTGCAGGGAGATATGCAGATCGTGTTCGGAGACGGAATCAAGTTCGAACTCGGTCGTGGGGCACGCGGAATAAGTACACCGAAGGTCCCTCAACTTATCATCGAGTTACAAAATCGTCCTCCAACCGCAAAACCGGATTCAACGCATCCCCTAACTTACAAAACCAGTGCAAACCAGGTCCCTTAGCGGTTTTGACCCCGATTTTGTCTGACGTGGCGGCTGAGTCATCGTGGGACCCACATGGGCCCCACATGTCAGGATGCCACATCAGCAGACCGGCCTCTCCCCTTCCTCTCCTTTCCTCCTCTCTCTCTCTCTCTCACTCCTCTCTGGACTCTGTGCAGGGTCGGCCGGCGGGGGGGAGGAGGTCGCCGGCGCAAGGAGGTCTGATGGCTGGCCGGCGACGCGGCGATGGAGGCACGGGAGAAAGGGAGGGCGGCGATAGGGCGAGGCGGTGTCCGCGGATGCGGCAGCGGAGAGGCGGCGGCGGCTACGACACGGGGCGAGGAAGTCCGACGGTCAGCCGGCGACGCGGCGGCGGAGACACAGGTGAAAGGGGAGGGCGGCGGTAGGGCGAGGCGGCTTCGGCTGCGACGCGGGGCGAGGAGGTCCGACGGCCGGCCGGCGACACGGTGTCGGCGGGCGAGCGGTGGCGCCATGGCCGCAGCTAGGCGCCCTCCCCTTTCACCTGTGTCTCCGGTGCCGCGTCGCCGGTCGACCGTCGGACTTCCTCGCCCCGTGTCGTAGCCGCCGCCGCCGCATCCACGGACACCGCCTCGCCCTGCTGCCGCCCTCCCTTTCTCCCGTGCCTCCATTGCCGCGTCGCCGGCCGGCCGTCGGACGAGTCCAGAGAGGAGTGAGAGAGAGAGAGAGAGAAAGGAGGAGGAGGAAAGGAGAGGAAGGGGAGATGCCGGTCTGCTGATGTGGCATCCTAACATGTGGGGCCCACGTGGGTCCCACGATGACTCAGCCGCCACGTCAGACAAAACCGGGGTCAAAACCGCTAAGGGACCTGGTTTGCACTGGTTTTGTAAATTGGGGGATGCGTTGTATCCGGTTTTGCGGTTGGAGGACGATTTTGTAACTCGATGATAAGTTGAGGGACCTTCGGTGTACTTTTTCCTGGTGCACGCACGCATGGGTGGGGGACGCAGGCCCAAGCACAGTCGGCCTGTTCGTGACAGGCCGGCACGGCCCATCTCACCGAGGAAGCACATGAGGTGCACTTTATAGTCTCCGTGTTCCTTTATTGCCACTGTACTGCCTAAATTTACTCAAAATAAAAATAACCTTGCATAGTTGCATGGACAAAAAAAGATGTGCATCAAACTAATTTCTAATTCGTTGTAAACTCCTAATACCAATTATGTTTTTGACATTACAATGTGCAGCCAAACTCCAATAACCATAAATCCATATATGCTCTATCTCACGCTTCTTCTGTGTTTTTCTGTTCAGAATCCCTCTCAGCAGGCAGAGCAAAACGGCAGTGTGGACAGAGGCGGCTCACCCTAAGCCATTCAGAGATGCAATTCGCGTGGAAGTCATGAGAGCAAGGCATCTTCTTGACTCTGTCACCCTCCTTAAATCCCTCTAGGCAAACTGCACATGCTTCCTCCTCCCTCGTCTCGGTCTCACTCACCGTCGTCTCTGGCACTGGCAGCGCAGCGATGGCGTCGCTGGAGGCCGGGACGGCGCAGAACCCGTCATCACTGTACGTGTCGTCATCTTCTTCGATATCACAATTGATGTGGATGTATGCTGATTCAACACCGTGTGGAACGTAGCTCGGCCCCTGTACGTGTGACAAATAAAGGTTGATGAGCAGCAACGTATGGGTCTCCGACAAGTTCAGGTCTCTGATCTGTTCATCGGCCATTGTTGCTTTGAGTTTTGAAGTGGATATGTGACTGGATTGGCCGCGAACGTAGATCGGAGACGTACGGTGGCTATGGGGCAAAACCAACAGAGTATTGAACTATTGCTGATTAAGCTGCTAGAATCGTTTCTTTTTGTAAGAGGCAGATCGGAATCCGAATCACTCTCGATTAACTGGGACATCACTATTGTTTCTTCGATCTGATTGGGATTCTGCCTCGAATTCGTTTCTTGTGTTCCGGTGCTGCGTGCCTGTGTCGACCCTGCCGCTATCTGCAGTGGCCACCTCTACATGCAACGTTTTCCCATTAACTCAAAACAATATAAGTTTCAACTCGAAATGTTGGCCTTCGATTCAGAAGGTCTCGGCGCTGAAATTCTTCCACTTGACAAGAAATTTTTAACTCCAATCTGAAGAATGGCTTAAACTACAACGAAGTTGGTCTCACGAGCGATTAATATTATAATTTTGTTTAAAAAATTCCGATAATTTAACTTAAGAAGTTGCCTTCATGAAAGATGCACGGTGAATACTCTCTATATAATCAAAAGATATCATAACCCCAGTGTATGAGCAACTACACTTTCTTCTAGTTTCATCGTTAAACATAACAAAGCGGGAAAAAAAGTGCTTCCTTGCTGAATACCGAACATTAAACTAATCTACTCAGGGAACAAGAAACGGATGCATATCATTGCTTCGTCTTCTTCTTCATCATTGTTATGTTCCTCCTCAGCCGCAGGCATGGCGAAGCGACAGTAGGGACAAAGACGGCTGACCTGAAGCCATTTGAAAACGCAGCTCTCATGGAAGTAGTGCTCGCATGGCATCTTCCTGAGCTTGTCACCCTCCTCGAACCCCTCTAGACACACCCCGCACTCCTTCTCCCTCGCCTCGCCGCCGCCGCCGCAGCCGCAGCCGACGGCCATCTCCGGCAGGCTAACGATGGCCTCGCTCAACGCCGGCACCGCGCCGAAGCCACCGTTGCTGTAAGCTTCGTCATCATCGGCTGCAAAATAATCAGCAACGCCGTCGTCGTCGTTGAACTCCGGTGACAAACCAATAAACCATCGTGTGGAGTATACGCGAACAAGACATTAGGCTCGGTGTTTTCGACCACCCTAGCGCCGCGGATGGGCGGCGGCTGATCAGCACGTTGCAGCCTTTGCAGCAGTTCGGCGTCGGCTGGCTGCCGGCTGTGGCCGTACGTTACGGCCATCAATGTCAAGCAAAACACAGCTCGCTGTTGCTCGGACATGACGATGGACTGATCACCGGCCATCCGTGAGCAATTCCGTGGCCAATCATAGCGGCGTCCTCCGTCTTTCTACTTGATCACCAAGCGCGTGGGCGTGGGCAGGATGAGACGATGAGTCCTCCATAGTAGACATGAAACGATTTATAGGAAGGGGTGGCGAAGTGGAGTAGGATTAATCCGATTCCGATTCAAGATGGATGTTATCTTGGTGGGTATCGCCGTTTGCACCTTCTGGTTGGGATTCCCCCTCGGATTCGTTCCTTCTGGCTTCTATTCTGGCCACTTGGCGCTGCGTCCCTGCTGCTGATCACTCTTTTAGTTCAACTCGAAATGCTGACCTTCAATTCAGAAGTTCTCGGTACTGTACAACCGTAGGTTGGTCTCACGATTAATTTCTTACAGTAATAGTTTTGCAATACTCATATGTCAAACAATTATTTATTATTGTCTTATTGTAAATACGGTTTTCAAATATGAATTATACACTGCATATCCCAAAACGTCCTGGATGTTCAACCTTAAGTCAGGCTCCACCAAGAAACCCAGAACATCCTCCAGATGCACTAAACGGAACCATGTTTTTTCTGGACGGAAAAACCATGTTTCAACAAGCACATACTCCTTGCTGGGAATGTGAAACATAGAACCATCGGATATGAAAACCCAAAAGGAAGTCAAGACTCATTCTGTGGTTTGAACTCTTTGGCTTTCAGATACTTCACTACTAGCCTTGATAGCCCCAACAAAACTGGACATCTTGTTCAGGGCACTCAGGTAAGCTCGCACACTGGAAACAACAATATCCAGTGCGGCACCACTCCCACTGAGATCAATAGGCAAAGAAATTATTAGTTCATGTGAAAAATTAAATTGATAATAACAATTATAGATGTTGGAAACAACATAGAAGGAAGGTGCCCAGTGAAAAAAAAAAAGGTAGTATAAAGGACTATAACCTGAATGCCCGGCTGAAGGAGTGACCAGTCAAAGCATGTTTAGAGTCGCTAACATCTCCAGTGACAACCACTCTAGTAGTTGCAATTGCATCAATGCCTTCTGTGACCGATGTCATGCTATATTCTCGAAGAACAGTTGGGATCTGTGAATTGCAAATTATTCTTAGATGTTTCAAAATTTCTCCAGTTTTACTAAAATGAATGCAGATAGTTTACAAATCAAGAAAGTAGATGTAGGTAATTTCTCTGTTAACATCAAAATAGTGCATTCATTTTGTTGAAAGCATGCTCATAAGTCGTAACACATCACACGCTAATCCTTATTAAGTATGGAATCTCCTATTCTTGTGATTCTTGTATATTTATCATGGAGGCAACATGCTGAAAGTTATGTTACCAGATGCAGGATGTTTCATTCTCATATATTGAAAAAACACATCCATATTCCATCCCATTAAACTGGTATATTAGTGCAAGAACCATCAAGAATATTGCAACTGTCACCTGTATTATATCATCAACAGCCTTGTAAGCTGCATCAACTGGACCTGTTCCAACTGCACATGCAATCTTCTCCTCTCCATCCGGACCTATCAGTTTGACAGTTGCTGTAGACAGACCAAGTGTTCCACAAGTTGCCTGCAAAAAGGCTTCATATCAATTTTAACATATCAACTTCTCCATTAGCCAAATAGTAAAATGTGGCAAAATTATACCTGTACATCAGCAAGGGACCAAAAAACCTTGGGCTGAAATATCTCATCAGACAACAGCGCCTCAATGTCTTCATCAGTTACACGCTACAATGATTTAAAACACATAAGCTAGAAGTTATCAAAATGCTTACTGTTTTACAGAAAAAAAATGGTTGAATATGTCAATCGAGCAACAGAGCACTCAGGAAACTGTCACCTTTTTCTTCTCTGCAACCTCTTTGTAGCGTTTAAAGAAATCCTCAAATTCCTTGTCAGTGATTTCATATCCAAGCTACGTGTTGGATGACAAGGTAGTGTTCAGCAACGATAACTGAAAAGAAGGCATTTAGTTCTAACTAGAAAAATAAAGACAAATACAATACCTCCACTAGTTTAGATCTCACAGCATGCCTTCCACTGAAAAAAAAAAAGACAAGAAAGCAAAATTACGAACTTGAGTTTGATAATCTCAAATCAGATTTAAGTAATAATTGCAAGCCTATCGTAAGTATTTGAGCAGGATTGCTGCATCAACCTCACCTAATATACAAGAGTAAAGATGAAAAAGAATATCTCTATTCTAGAGAAGTACAGAAAAACATATGATAAATAGATAAAAAAATGACCAGGCCAGGTAGAGGTTTCCTCAATGTCAAGTGAGCAAGGTTTAACCTAAAAAATTTAAAAAGAAAAGCAAATTCACTAACTTTAAGCAAAGGATGGCATCACACAATTTCTCAAGTAAAAATTGTACTGTGACATGATCTGCATACATATCTCTAGGAATTTAGACCTTACATGGAGTATCCATATGATATGGCCATTCGACATAAAGTGTTTGATAGTTGGAAAGTGTATTTTGCACCAAATTAGCAGAAAGTGCATAAAGTAGAAAAAATATCTCCTCGAGAAACACTCAGGGAGAATGTTGCAACTTGCAAGAAATCAAATTATGGGGGAACATATGTATGGATGATACCTGAGTTTCCCAAGAACAATACCAAACTCGTTTGCACGTGTTAGACCAATATCATCAGGAGAAATTATTTCATAAGTTCCTTTGTATTTAAGCATCCCATCCTGAAAACAGAATAACAAAAGTGAATATCAAGATCACTTTACTCTAGAACCAACACAGTTAATATGAGAATATGCAAGGCAAGGTTCATATAAAACCATGATTGATCTATCATATATCAGAAAATGAATTCCTCGGAACTGAGATTAAAAAAAGGTATCCATAAAAATAATTTGACTTCCCTCAGTATGTGATACTATAAAAATGTGAGCAAAACTTTTTCCTAGTGCAAATATGCAAACTGAGAACTAGAAACATTTCTGAAACTTCCAAATTTTAGATAGGAAATAAACAGTAATGCTAATCAATTCCTTAGTCCTAAAATGTAAATTGATGGCAAGAAACACTTTTAGAGTTATAAAATATAGATAAATGAAAAACAGAAACAAGAACCTAGATGTGACATTGTGGTACCACCTTCAGCACTACGGAGAACCCAGTCAAGAAATTTGATGGCAATATTAGGACAAGAATGCAAATTTAGTTACCTGATGAATTCCACTTTCATGTGCAAAGGCATTGGCACCGACAATAGCTTTATGTGGTTGTACATGAAGTCCACTGTGCTCTTGTACCTAGAATAGGCAGAGCATTTGCAGAAGTGCATGAAATTTTCAGTCACCTGAAAAAGACAAAAGATAAAAAAAAAAGAGCAAGAAAACAAACATAATTGTACCATTTTGCTTGACATAGTGATATGTTGGGTATTGATTCCAGTATACAGACCTCCTAAGAGCTCTCGGCGACATTTAATTGCCATCACAACCTGAAAAAGATTTTTTTTTAAAAAAAAAAGTTGCACATATAGGAAATCAATATTACTTGCATTCATTCTTCTACAAACCATTTAGATGAACATGTGCAAAATACCAACAAACAACATAAACATAGTATACGAGCTCACCTCTTCCAAAGAAGCATTTCCAGCCCTTTCACCAATACCGTTGATAGTCACCTCTAATTGCCGTGCTCCTGCATGAGTGCCCTAAAGGTTAAGTCACATTAGTGACATGATTAAACCAATGATAATGGATCAAAGAGACATGGAAAAGGTAGTACCGCTAATGTATTGGCGGTTGCTAGACCAAGGTCATTCTGGCAATGAGTAGAAATAATAGCATTTTCAATTCCTGGAGTGTTTGCTTTTATATCAGCAATTAGCTTCCCAAATTCATAAGGAAGAGTGTATCCAACAGTGTCTGGGATATTGAGTGTTGTTGCTCCAGCTTTTATGACTTCCTCTAGAATATGATATAGAAACTCTCTGTTTGACCTGCAAGACAGAGTGAATCATATCATGCCACAGTCTTTTGCGCATAAAAAAGGAGGCTAATTGATTGTGACTAATAAACCACAGACAATAGCTTGGCATGAGCTAATGTTTAGTCATTCATTTTGCACCAACATGTTTGAAAGCAAAGAATGTACAGTAAATGATATGCAACAATAAGCTTCGTGTGTAGATTTAAAGATGAACACAACCACAAAATTTCAGTAGCTGGCAGACATCTACCAGCAGTACAAGGATGAAGGTATCCAAGATACAATATACATAATACTTTCCTTTACAGACCAAAGTATATTCAGTACTTGATAGTAAGCAACTAGGCATACACTGCACGCCTCAAAATCAACCCCACTTCACTAAAGTTGGATGGACCTCTTACATGCACAGTACTTAGGCATATATATTACTAGGTATGGTGTCAATTCCAACCCACATCATAATGACTGAAATTGTTGGACATTTCAACGCTGACTATTTTAAAAGTAGCCTAATGATCGAACGAATTTGCAATTAAAAGTTGGATAGACCTCTTTCATTCACAGTACTTTCCAATATCTAGATTATTAGCTAATAAGTCAGATGCCAGTTCCGAACCACATTGTAATTACTACTCCAGGTATGAAACTTTTGGTCATTTCAAGGGTTACAGTTTAAGGCCCCCTTTGAAACGCAGGATAGAAAAAACACAGGAATAGGAAAAACGCAGGAATTGAAGTGGTGTGTTTTCCTAATCCTACAGGAATGGAAAACACAGGAAATATGAAAAGGGTCCCTTTGATAGCATCATAGGAAACAAACAAAGCAAAGGATAGTTTCCAAGAGATTGAACCTCTTGCTTATTTTCCTATGAAATTGAGCTATAGGAATGCAATCCTAAGGAAAATTTCCTATACTTTCCTATGAATCAAAGGGTTTCGTAGGAAAAATTCCTTGGGAAATTAAATCTTCCAAAATTCCTATGACAATCCTCCAATTCAAAGGGGCCAAAAATAGTGGCCTAAAAATCAAACAAATTTGCAGTTAGAAGTGATACATGCCAGCATCACTGAGTCAATGATGAATGTGTTCAAAGTAGGGTATACATGATGCATAGTACTTAATCTCCAGACCAAAGTAAAGTAAGTGCTTCATATACTAAGTATATATCACTTTGCCTCAAAATCAACCTAGCTTCCCAAAAGTAGGATGGACCTCTTTCATTCACAATACTTTCAGACATCTAGATTATTACTCCAACCAATAGGTCAGATGCCAGTTCCAACCAACATTGTAATTCCTACTCCAGGTATGAAACTTTTGGTCATTTTAAGGCTTACAATTTCAAAAATTGGACCTAAAGGTTGAACAAATTTACAATTAGAAGTGATACCTGCCAGCGTCTTCAGGGCTGAACTCGACATCAGGGCAGCCTAGGCTGCGGGCGTAGGCCACCATTTCCTTGGCAATGGCCACCACCTGCTCGGGCGTCTTCCTCAGCTTGTGCTGCATATGGATCTCGCTGGTTGCAATGAAGGTGTGGATGCGCGGCCGCCGCGCGTGCCGCACGGCCTCCCAGGCAGCATCAATGTCTCGCTTATTGCATCTCGAGAGGCCGCAGATGACCGGCACGTGGCCGTCCTCCCCGACGGGCGTGTTCCCGACCTCGATGGCGATGGAGCGCACGGCGTCGAGGTCGTCGGGGGAGGATGCCGGGAACCCGGCCTCGATGATGTCGACGCCGAGGCGGGCGAGCTGGCGCGCGACGACGAGCTTCTCGGCGCTGGTCATGGTGGCCCCTGGGGACTGCTCCCCGTCGCGGAGGGTGGTGTCGAAGATGCGGACGTAGTTCGGGTCGTCGATGCGGTTGGGGACGTACTCCGGGCGCCGCGGCTGCGCCATGGACGCCCGGACGGGGCGAGCGAAGGCGCGGTGGTAGCAGCGGCGGGAGGCGCTAGGGTTTGCGGCGGCGGCGAGGCCATGGGAGAAGCGTGGGGCGGCGGCGGCGCGGAAGGGGGAGAGGGTTTGGGCGCGTGGGCGTGGAGTGGAGGTGGGGTTTGCGGAGGAGAAGGAGGAGGGTTTTGGGGAGGAGAGGAGGGAGGAGGCCATGGTGGTCGCCGGGGTTTGTGGCGTCGACGACTCGGGGGTTTAGGGGAATCGAACCAAATGGTGGGAGAGGGAGATGCACTTGCTCTGCTTCTCTGCTTCTCGGTGATGTGTGTGTGAGTCAGGGGTGGAGCTCTTATCTGGACATGACAACGGGGGTTTCGTGGGATGCACGAATGCTGTGATGGCGGCGTGGTTTTTGCTGCGAAGAAGACAAGTCGGACTTGCACACAAGGCTCGGGGGAGAAATGGAGCATGCGAGAGTGATGATGCTGGTGACTTGGGGAGTGACCACATGACATGAGCAATTGGCAAGCTTGTGTAAACAACCAAACCAACCAACTTCTTTTGAAGCTCTGAAGTCTGAAGATGGATGACAGGAGTAGCCTAGCTTGCCAAGGTAAGGTTGTTTGTCACATACGCATATCAAAGGCAGAATTTGGGAGAAAGGATGTTGTTCACAACACAATAGTGTGAGGCTTTTGCTGTGTTTCTTTTGGTTCACATTGTGATCTTATACAATACAAATAAACAAATCCACTTTTGATCGCTCAAATATGGCCTTTTAATCTAATTTTGGCTTTATCTTTTGTTCGACGGTTTTAAGAGTTGAGGGCCAAAAGTAAATTTTTTTTCTTAAAATCAGTCAGGCTCAAGTTCTTCACAAAATAATTACACGCAATGAAAATTGTGCTTATACTAAGTTTAAGTAGCATAAAAAATTCAAAAGGAAATCAACACAATCTACGTCATAATTCATATTTTGATTAGTTAAAGAAAAAAAGAGCAATCAAAACTTTACGATACAAACCAGACTCAATATCTTATTGAATAGGTGAAAAAAAAAACTCATAAACAACCTAACATTACTGCACAATACATAGCTTTCTAATTAGAAATATAGAGTTGTTCAGGTGGTTTTTTATTCATACCATTGTAATCTTAAGTCTTGTTGCTGGTAATGATGATAGACATTAGCTTTTTCAATAAAAAATTGGCAACCATTATTTTGAACACTCACTAAATGCTAGATCTATTATTTTGTTACATATGCTTCATATCATAACACCACGCTTGTATACTATTATCTTCACTACCTTTATAACTTATGCATTCTCTCTCTATGTATTAAACTATATACGATAAAGCCCAAGAAAAGGTGACAAAACAGATCCTATCCAGAGGTTCCCATCCTTTTCTTCAACTTCGCTAATAGACTTGAACAACTTCCTGACATCACCATGAACACTCATTGCTTCTATGGTCTTCCCATCCTCACTCAACCTCAAAGCTATCACTTGACGACCAAATCCTGTCAAGAACGATGTGATGCGTTGAATGCGTTGAGCTGGTAGCTTCAAGATTAGTTTCCTTAGCCAAGGGTAAGAAATTGACCACTCAGCGATCTTCCCTCTCTTGGCATGAAGACCAACCCAAAACCCTCCTCTAGGACTCATCTTAATGTTGTCTGGAAACCCAGGTAGTTGCGCAACTTCTTCAATAGTTGATGCTTTTGGTGTTTTAATCCAATATCTTAGGATCTTACCCGTTGTGGTTTCCGCAAGTAGCAAATAAGAACCATCGATGCTCATAGCCAAACCATTAGGAAAACGTAGGCCATCAACTAAGACTTCAACCTTGTTTTCCTTTGGATCGTATTTCAACAATCTTCCAGTGTTGTCACCCGTTATAACTATGTTTAGAAACTCCCTACAAATAATTTGAATGAAAAATTATATATATATATATATATATATATATATATATATATATATATATATATATATATATTACATGAATTGTTCATTAAAAAAATAACAAACTGATGAGTGATAATAATAAATTTATTTATTTTATTGGTCCAGTACCTTCTCTGAAACCTTGTACTGGTCTCGGTGAAGTAGATTACTCCAGTTTCATGGTCAATCTCAACGCCGTTGGAGAAGCTGAATGGGCTTCCTGTCCTCTTAGGAACAAGCGGCCTAGACACGTTCTCACCCGGACTGACCACTCTCAGCCCAAGGTACGCATCTGCGACGTACAGCTCACCAGTCTTGCTATTGAACTTGAGGCCCAGTGGACGCCCACACTCCTGCTCCCGTTTCGTGTCCTTGGATCCTCTGCAGCTATCCAACCTGCAGCAGTTCAGGTCAACGACCAATCAATCGATAAATGCAGTTCCAACAATTCAGGACGGAATCTGCCATACTATAAATATTATTTGGACCATAGCATAAATGATAGTCAAAAAGGAGTAGTGAAAATGAAATGAACTGAACAATAACATTGTTGATGATATGAACTCTGAAGTTGAATTATACCAAGAACTTTTCAGTTGTTTTCTATATGTACAGATGTAACTCACAGCCTCACAGGCCATATTAAGCTCACAATTAATCATCAATTAATTGGGGATTTGGACAGTGCAACTGTATTTGTCCGGTCCCTGGACCTGGATCGTAAACTAACCAACCAACTACTACTAACCAAATCATGAGAACAACAGAGAACTATACTAGGCAGCTAGCAACACGGGTGAATACTGAATAGTTTCCAAAAGTGGAAAAAGACTTACAGCTCCGGCACGGAGCAGGAGTGCTCGACCCACCGGCGCTCCGGCGGCGGCAGCCACTTGAGGATCCTCCCGTCAGACACGCTCGTGTAGGGCCCATCGCCGGCGTCGCCGAACACTATGCTCTCCGGCCCCGCGGCGCCGTCGAGCAGAGGGATCAGCTCGACGTCGCCGTCCCTTATCTCCAGCTGCCTCACGTCGCTCCGCGAGTCCAGCGACAAGATCGCCGCCGCCGCGAAGACGGCGAGCGCCAAGAGCTTGGCCGTGGTGTTCATCGTAGCTAAGTAAGCTAGGCTTTTGGTGAGCTACCCACAAATGGGAGTGTTCCCCCACTAGGCAGAGTATGGGTTGGTTTTATGCTACCTGCAGACCGATCCTAACTTCCTAGGTGTTGATTTATTGATCATGGTAGGATAGTAAATGCATTGCCATCTCCATATCTACAACCATTAAAATTTTAATGGTGAAAGAGAAAGAAAGATCCAAGACCAGTGTACGGTCCAATAGTTGCCACTGTGTCCATGCTGACAGGCGTGTTCCTGTCTCACGGTTGCAACTCGCAACTACTACCTGAAATACGAGTATGTTTCACATTTTTTTAGAGTTTCTTATTACTCATTCTCTGCAATTTTACATGAAGAGCAGCAGGCTAATCTTAGGTACAACATCAACTATTCCTGAAAGATGCTTCTCTATTCAGCGTTAAATAGTGATGACTACTACTACTTTGTAATGTACGTCGATTGAATAAGACGTTCTTTTAAGAGAACAAATAGTGTATGAAAAGTGGACATCTATCTCTGAACTTTGAAAAAAGAAGATCGACATTTTAAAGTGTATTTTAAGTTCGGTGCCCCATAACCATCCCATGATCCCATCGTGTACAAACGACAACCGTTGTTGACCTAAAACAACATTTTTTTTCAGAAGAAACTAAAAAATGCATAAAAAAGGAACCAATCTCAACATAGGCTGTGTTTAGTTCACACAAAAATTAGAAGTTTGGTTGAAATTGGAACGATGTAACGGAAATTAGAAGTTTATGTGTGTAGAAAAGTTTTGATGTGATGGAAAAGTTGGAAGTTTGGAAAAAAAAAAACTTTGGTACTAAACACGGCGATAACTTATTTGAACTTACCCTACCTAGTTCAGATTTCAGAACGTTACAGTCTTACAGAATGATGCGCCAATATGTTGGCATGGTCCCAAAAGAGCTTCCAATTATATCCATTAAAAGTAAACAGCATAAGGTAGATGAGGCCATAAGTGAGTTTTCAGTAGATTGGCAAAGCAAATGTAAGACTACCATGTGCCCATGAAGATAACATGTCGTTAGAGTTGCAGTACATGTATGATGTATCAAGATACTTTGCGCTTGGTTGGTTAGCTAATCAAGCTGCCATAGGTGTGTTGGAAAAGGAAAGAAAGCTACAGGCGACGGCCGGTGACCGTCCATGAAGACAGAGAAGATGGATAGTGTAGTATTTGGGTGGATGCGGGTTGAGCATCGTGGTATTGTTTTCAGTGAATATGATTATTACTATGAGATTTCAGCTACCAGCATCGTGCAATCTTATCGAAGAAGAATCATATGCAATGGAAGTGTGCCGAAAGCCATTGCAAATCAATGATGCGGCAGCTCTGCTACATAAATTGATTTACTTTCTGTAGGACAGGGGAATAATAGACTTAAGTACACATGCCAAGAATTATCATTGCTGAGAGGAGTTGCAACTGTACTTAGATCTGAGTAGCATCACACGCAAGTAAATGCATGCAGAACGAGGGAACAGTACTATGGGATGAATCGCAGGATCAACCAGCATTCATTCAACAGAAACAGATAGATAGGGATTAAAGCTTACAGTTGTGGCTCGATGACGGCGGACGAGTGTTCGACCCAGCGGCGCTCCAGGGGAAGCCACTTGAGCACCCTCCCGTCCGACACGCCCGTGTACGGGCCCTCGCCGTCGCCGTCGAACGCCACGCTCTCCGGCCCGACCGCGCCGCCGGCGTCCACGGTGATCAGCTCGACGTCGCGCTCCCGTATCTCCAGCACTGGCACGTCGTCGCTCCGGGGGTCCAGGGACACCAACAACGCCGCCGCCGCCGCCACGGCGGCCGCGAGCACCACGAGACTGGCTTTCATCGGAACCAGAAGTCCAGAACCTATGTGAATAACTGCGATTAATGAAATTGCAACGCGTGAACGGCTCCGGATTTGTTTATGTAGAGTAGAGATATGGTTGATTGCCTTGTCACATTTGCTCCTTGACATGATACTCCACCAAAACGTATACCATGTTGTCTGAAGAGAGGGACATCCTAGTACGAAGCTCAAAGGACCGTGTTCGGTACGTGTATGACTCTGTCTGGCAGTTGGGATTTGAAACGGCCGGTGAGGCGGTGACCAACACCGCTGAGAGCAAGTACAGCCCACTACAAGCTTCAACTTATCTATATCCGATCTAATAGCCAATTCATACAATAGTTGCTTACTATACTGCTACCTCTGTTTTTTAATAGATGACGCCGTTGACTTTTTCTCAAATGTTTGACCATTCGTTTTATTTAAAAATTTTATGCAAATGTATAAGATATAAATCACACTTAAAGTACTATAAGTGATAAAACAATTCATAACAAAATAAGTTATAATTACGTAAATTTTTGAATAAGACGAATGGTCAAACATGTGATAAAAAGTCAACGGCGTCATCTATTAAAAACGGAGGTAGTATTATAATATATGGCCCCACCTGTCATACACATATTGCGTCTTGGAGTCCGTGCTACAGCTGGCTATAAATTTGTAGCCCACTCCTCTTCTCTTTCATCTTTTATCTTATTAAAATATATTTATAACTGTTAGTCTAGTATTGTACCTGCTCTTAGCGCCTCGGCTCAATCTGGTTGCGGCGCGCACGCTATTTTGTCCCCGAAAAGCGGTCTAAAACCGCACGAAATCCTGGTGTTTGCGCGAGTTCCAGGTTGGTGGGTAGCGGTCGGACACGGGCTGATCCAGCAAGGACGGGAGCACTCGTTCCGCATACGGGGCCTGCGGTTTTCTGCGTGTGGGCTGGGCTGGAGCCCGCGGTTGCAGCGGCCGTTAGCTTTCCCCTCTTCTGGGCCTCGCACCACTGGAGCGCGTGCGCTGCGAAGCCTGGAACCAGGCCGTCCGTTCGATCTGGCTACCTGCAAAGCCCAATACTTAGGCAGAGTGGTGTTGGCTCGACCAGGCGCTTCTTTCGAGTGAGACAGGAACAAAGCAACACGTTTCGTGCGACGGAGACACGGGGTTTTCAGGCTAGAAATCCAGTCGCTGAAAACCAGCACCGAAGTCCAAAGGCTATTTGTGTCATGCATGCCGGGGGTTAGCTACTCGGCTCATGCTCAGCTAGCTGAACAGTCAACATCCCAAGGCCTTGTTTGCAGCTTGTTTGCTGAAGAAAGCCTAGAAGAAAAGGTAGTAGGAGTACATCGATCATCAGTGCAGACGATCGAGAGACTCTGACACCGGTGCAAATGTGAGAGGTGCGACACAAAAAGGAAAGGAGGCAGCTAGCTGCAAACGCAAAGCAATCAAGTGCAGAGAAAAAGTCATGGGCCTCCTGTCTTGACGTGACACCTCCTCCTCCTGAGTCCAGACTCCTCTGTCCTGGGCGGCTTCTGCCTCTGCTGTGCGTGCCATCAGCAAGGCCTGCCTGCAGCTATCTGCGGCCGCTGCAGCATATTATTGGTTCGTTAATCTTACAGCAATGCGAGTTTAGCAGCTTTCAGTAGCCCGGCCATCAACGCATGCGTTTTCTCGTCAGTCAAGAGTGAACGAAGAGTGGGTTTCCATGCGACACCCTACCCTAGCGCTGGATCCTAAAACAATACTTTATCCCTTTAATTGACCTATATAAACACTGGAGTGCTACTGTTTAATTACTGCTTGAGTTGAGTACTTGGGGATTTTCTTTTCATGTGAAATGGCAAAATTAGAGCATGTATAATAGTAGACTATTAGTCAGCTACAAATATATTTTAATAAGATAAAAAATGAGAGAAAAATAGCGGGCTACAGATATATAGCCAGCTGCAGCACAGACTTAAGACGTAATATGTGTATGACAGGTGAGACCGTATATTAATAGTATAGTAAGCAACTATTATATAAATTAACTATTAAATTGGCTATAAATGAATTTGAGCTAGTAGTGGACTGTACTATTAAACTTGCACTTATACATTAGGTCAAGGGGAAGTATGAAATATAGTACACCGTCTGTTTCTTTATCAATAACTGAATACCCGTATTTTGATATGGGTAAAATAAAATTTTCATGAAGTGTGCTTTGCTATGAAAAATATATTGATCTTGTTTTAATTTTATATGTAGCTATCTATTTAGAATTGATTTTTTATATTAAGAAGTTTAAGGCTTGATTTGCAAAATTTATAATTAGAGGGGTGGCTGAGTTCACTGCCACCATCAGTAATATGATTGACAATAAACCGACGGTAATATGCTGGTAGGGATTGCACAATTGTTCTAGTGCTTGTCATAATGAAATGAAATACGCCTTGTCTTTTTCAAAAGAGGGAGTATATTTCTGATGAGACATGCATGAAAGGTCTGTTTTATAAAGTTTGCATACGCTAAATTAATAGTATAGTCTAAACCTCCAATTTTTAGTTAGTATGGGCTAAATTAATACATCAATAATTTTTAATTAGTACAAACATGATTAATAATATATATACTACTAGCTCACATAAACAGTAACTCACAAGTACATCTTGCCCTTTTGCATCTGCATGCTGGAACTCAATTGGGTTTTCATGGGATACTACCCTGGACATTTATCAGATGGTGCAGGACCAGAGACATGGTTTTCGAAATTCCTGTTTTATGGAAATCTTTCTGGTAGCCTGCTGGTTGATTTGGAAACAAAGAAATGATCTCATTTTTAACAACATCAGTGTTTCCATTTCTCGCTGGAAGGGGAACTTGAGGGAAGAGTTAAGCCTACATTTAACTAGGCTTAAAGTAGCTAATAGATCTTCTTTTCAATTATGGATTGATGCTTTGTAATTCTTCTTCTTCTGTACAGTTTCTTTTTTTTTCCTCTATATAAATGAAAATTAACCGTGGGGGCTTCCCCCACTGTTTCCCGGTCAAAAAAAAATAGCTCAATTTTTTTTGGTGCTAGATCCATTGAGCTTGTACTAGTAGTATATTCTAGCAGAGAATGTGCATGATGCCAAACGGAGAATTCGATAGATCGCAGTGATATGATATGACGCACTGCAGCGTGCTTGGTGGTCCTTCTTTGTGTGTGTTCTCCCATTGGCATGGAAATATGTATACACACTTGGCGATATGATATGCACGCACGCATGTTTATTGTTCTTTTCCCTTTCCTGTTCTCTCGATCTTCTCTAATAGCTAGGCGCCACCATCAGGCACAGTCAGGTCAGGTCAAAAGCTTTAAAACACTACTACCAAATGATCAGCTGGAGATAGAGCTAGCACTATTCCAGCATGGCACAAAGTGTTGAGCTATATTATTCCTTTTCCTGCTTGAACAAAAAAAAAGGGCATCTATTCATGCCATGCCTCCCTGTTTCCCAAACTCTCTGAACATGAGTAATAAAAGAGATGGATCAGCATTAGAGGTACTGTTCATCACCATCTTTGGGCCTATTTGGGAGAGCTTCCAGCCGCTGCAACTTCTTCGAGAATCAGAAGCTCCCCCAATCAGTACAGCTTTTGGTCCAGATTTTGAGAAGCTGTAATTGTAGAATTCATAAAATGAACTAGAAGCTAAAAGCTGGGAAACCCAGCTTTTCCAGATTCTCATAAGCTGGCTACCAACCAGCTGCTTCTTAGAATCTTAACCTCTCGCAAACATACCCTTTATCTCATTCATTCTCCAAGATAAAATATATATGGAGCTCATCGTCAGACAGGCCGGATGGAGCTAAGCTTAGGTAACACCATTCAATTGATGGGACGTTGGATCACTGTAAAGATTCTCAGCATGGAAACAGCATGTACTACTACTATAAGCAAACAGGCAACCAAAAGAAAGAAGAGGAAGAAGAACAGTGCCACATGTTTGCGTGCACGGACAATTAGCTGGAAACAAAAGGAATTATCGGGGCTCGATCTGACGCTAATTAAATCCCCAGCTCTTGCTAATCGATGAACAAAACATGAACTCGATCGCCGTATTGCAGCAGTTGATAGACGATCAATAGATCCAGGCAGTGGTACCAAAAGTCTAGCAGAAAACAGGTGAAGCGAGCGAGAGAGAGTACGACAAAGAAAGGATCGATATCGATGGAGATAATTGGATTCGTCACGACATAATTAAGATTCATGGATCATGGCCACACTAGCTAATCAATTTGACAAATCAAGAACTGTATATACAGCATGAAATGAAGGCGCTGTAGGGCCGGCCATGAGAGCGAACAGCTAAGCTCAGCTAGCTCTCATCCATGGTGTCATTGGCGTTTGTGTGTGTATGCGATGAAGGAAAGAGAGATTAATAATCAATTAATATTGGCAATATGATGAGAGGGGAGCATGCATAAGAGGACAGGGGCAGGCAAACAGTGGAAATCCAAGCCGGGAACAGTTGGGGAGGAACCCACCATGGGAGACAACGCTTTTATTGCGAGATGTTTTTAACAGTTGCAGTGACTGATGAGAGCATGGTACCGTGGGCCTCTCCTCTACAGTATTCTATACAGCGAAGACGAGCGAGAAGTACGTACCAGCCGGTACGTACGTATACGTAGCTAATAGCCATTGTTAACTGTTACCTATAGCAGTAGCTGTAATGCATGTCATGTCTATGATCTCCACTGCTGCTGGTCATATGCATATGGATGGACAGTAATTAATTAACCGCGCGCGCAGTTTTACTGGTGTTGAGTCACAGATACTCACTCTGCTACCTAATACAAGGGATTTTAACATTTTATTTACAAGATTTGAACAATCATTTTATTAAAAAAATTAGTGCAAATATAAAAAATAAAAAGTTGTGCTTAAAATATTTTGATAATAAAGTAAGTCAAAATAATAATAATAATTTCAATTTTGTTAATAAGACGAATGATCAAACAAGACAAATAAAATATCAAAATCCCTTACATTAATGTAAGGGACCGAAGGGAGTAAAAATTAAAGACAAATATCATGCATGCATGCCGATCTCTCTCCAAGGAATCTACTGCGCAGTTGTCCTCATGCACACATGTCTGCAGGAACAATTGAAGGGATCGATATAATTGGAGAGAAAAAGGCAAGGGGTAGCTGGATATATTCATCCATATGCTCAATCGACATGCACGTATATATACTCCCTCTCTTTTCTAATGTATAATGCCGTTCGGCTTTTAAGATACATTTGAACATTTATCTTATTAAAAAAATTATGTAATTTATTTATTTTATTGTGACTTGATTTATCATAAAATATTCTTTAAGCATGATTTAAATATTTTTATTTTTTAATAAAAATTTTGAATAAAACGAATAGCCAAACTTTGATAAAAAGTTAACATCGCACTGACTTGAGCAATGTACAAAGTGAATTGTGTGCAGTACGATACTGCATGCATATAAAGTGTAGTTTATCTTTATTTATATATTGAGTACAACTAACATTGGGATGTAGACTTGCAGTAGAATAAATCCCTGTACTAGATTTTTTTTTGATTTTTTCTAAAAAAATTTCAAGGATAAACTCCCCGAATTTGAACTTTTCTGCCATATTATTTTAATTAGTGTGACAGAACAACGACACTTTCATGCTGATAAAAAAAAATCAAGGCGTGTTACTCTATACTAGCCACACCATTGTTCAGGGTGTCATGGTGTGGTAGAGTATGGGGGTGTTTAGATCCAGGGGTGTAAAGTTTTGGCGTGTCACATTGGATATTATATAGGGTGTCGCATGGGATGTTCGGGCACGTCATTAGCAAATGTTTATGGTAGCACCATATTGTCAAATCATGGAGCAATCTATCTGGAGTATTATATACTAAAAGTCCATGAAACTTCCTACAAACGCTCTCAAGTCGCCACGTGGCCTCCTAAAAGCGCTCCTAAACTGCCATGTGGCATTCTAATTAACCGGTGGACCCACTATTTTAGATTTTCATATATTAGATTTACACTTATATGGTGGACCCGGCATTATATGTCATTAGATCTATTTTTCAAAAAAAGAAAATCACATCCCCACCGATACCACTTATGTACGTGTCCGTGTACGTGATCTTCTTCCGTGTACGCTCTCCCCTCTGTTCCTTTTCTCTCCTATTTTCATGCTATTTTAGTTTGATGGAAATCACAAATATTTATAATATTTTTTAGAAAATAAAACTAAATCACTGTCCTATACACTTACGTAGAAACGTACATATGCCCTCCTCCCCCATGTTCCAAGGCCGGTGTGCACCCTCCTTCTTTTCGATATTATTTAAATTCAAATTAGACCAAATATTTTTAACCATTAAATTATTAGTTTTCACCATTAGATCTTATCTTTGAGAAAAGAAATATGTATGTTTCCCTTTCCCTGTGCATGAGAAAAGAAATATGTATGTTTCCCTCTCCCTGTGCATGTATATAAGTTTCAGAAAGAAAAAAAAAACCATCCCATCCATCTGAAGAGGGATCCCATCTCCCTTCTGTCTCTCCTATTTCTCCTCTTCTTTTTAGCTATCAACCAAATATATAAAAAATAATAATTATATAGATAAATAATCATAACTCTTGAGTATATATATATATATATATATATATATATATATATATATATATATATATATATATATATCCAATTTTTAATTTGTTTAAACTAATATTTATTTAAATGTTATCATATGTTTCTGTAAAAAAAATATAATACGCCACCTAGATATGGCGAACCCAAGAAAAGAATTATCAGGGAATCACTTTCATATATACCTTTCTTTCAGTGGTGAATGTAGCAAAAAATTATCAGGGTCCTACACATATAAATTATGTAATTGTTGATTGATATATACTCCCTCCGTCCCATAATATAAGTGATTTTGACTTTTTGTGACCACTCGTCTTATTCAAAAAATTTGTGCAAATATAAAAAACGAAAAGTTGTGCTTAAAGTACTTTGGATAATAAAGTAAGTCACAAATAAAATAAATAATAATTCTAATTTTTTTTAATAAGACGAATGGTCAAACAGTGTAAGCAAAATATCAAAATCCCTTATATTATGGGATGGAGGGAGTATTGATTAATATGACATGAATATAGCTAGAATCGAATTCGAATAATCTACCCAGGAAGGTGAATGTAGTTAGGCCAATGTATCTTTTGCATATCAATCAAACAACAATAAGATATTATAAAAATGTACATATATTTTGTTATCTTAAACCATTTAACAAACATACACCGGAATAAATTTTCATATAAAAGAATAATTTATCTAGCGGGCACAATGAAACAATAAATATAAAATAAATATGTATTATGTGATCTTAAGTTATTCCACAAAACTGCATAGCTATATTAGATCGACGGTGTTAAAATAAAAATTATAAATGCAACCATGAAAATAAATTGATGCATAAATTTAATTTATGTAGGGACCACACTCCTACACTTTGAATGTCATCCAAATTATCATACAAAATTGTAAAATAATTTAACAACATATATTGCATGATCATACATTACTTTGCAAGCATGGATAGAAAAATTAGATATATAATATGTAAGTGAAAAGAACAAATTTAACTATGAATAACATAACAATTATAAAAAAAAGATTTTACCTTTAGTTGGATGCAACAATAGCTAATTAATTATGTCTTTTGAAATATGCTCAACTGACGAGATAAATTAAATAGGTTGATTTGTACATAAGCGTTCTAAAATATAGTATACATTACCATTTAATGGACTTAGAGGTAAAAGAAACAAATGAATATTACTATGACTTCCATATCTTGTAGATACAAAGATAAATTTGTCTATTTTATATGCGTAGACCATTAAAAATGTGAATACTCCTATATATGAATATTAATAGGCTACGAGCATGTTCGTTGTTCGTACGCATGCATAACTAACTTTAAAATCCATTTATATTTCTCTTATGCAAGCTCCCCTCCTCCTGTATAGAAAATATATTTTGTGATAATATAAATCATATAGCTAATATTTTACGTACATCATTAGATTATTTACTACAAAATTTATAATTCAAGACCCAAACCATTGGATCTATCTCAAAGGAAACAAAACTCCTCCCCTCCTCATGCTGTACGTACATGTGCATGTCTCCCGGAAGAAAAATCAGGATTTATCTACTCTATCTTTATTGATCCATATGTAAAAATATATAACAAATTAATTACGTTAATATGAACCAATTAAAAGGAGGGCTAGCTTGATGGTACATTATTAACAATAATATTTTTTGAGATTTATTAAAAAAATCCCCAAAACATTCAATTAAAAAGAAAAAAAACACATTACTTTTAATTTGAACTTAATTTGTTACACATGATTTCTAAACGAACCAAGTCTACCTCCATTTTAAATGGTGAAAAAGAAAATAATAATTATGGATGCATTAAATATTTCATAGTATAAACATATTTTTGAAGTTTGGCAAGTATGGTTAATATTCATCCCTGGTAAGTTTCTCAAATATAGCCTATGATATACATGCCCGCGCGAATACGCGGGCTACCATCCTAGTTAGGCTTAAAAGATTTGTCTCACAAATTAGTCGCAATCTATGCAATTAGTTATTTTTTTAGCCTATATTTAATCCTTTATGCAAGTGTTCAAATGTTCGATGTGACAGGGTGTAAAATTTTTGTGTGGGAACTAAACAAGGCTTACCATACCACTACATCAAATGGCGTGGTCAAAAAGTTTATTTACATAATAGCCTAGATGGTTTATTTTTAAGTAGTTTTTAGATCGATAAATGTTCAAACAATAAATAATTCATGAAATTTCTGCTTTTCAGAGGGATTGGTATCCCATCTATCGTATCTGATCATGGAAAGATATATATACATGATCCTCTAAAAGTCTCAATGCATAAATGAAGAGAAGGCCAGAGAAGCTTGATTTTTTTCAAGTTAAGTTTATATATATGAGAATAAAAACTAGAGAAGGAATATTTTTGTGAAGAAAATTACAGATAAAAGCTAGGTTTGTGCATGTGATTGGTACACACGTACTGTTTGATGACATAATTGTATGAGTAGTACGTACTTACTGTGTGTACAGGGTACATGTCATCTCAGCAGAATTAGGCAGCGAGCATTCAAATACGACACGATTGAGACAGAAAAGTTGCAACAACAAAATGAAAATAGGAATGTGCCTTTACACTATTCATGAAAATTCAAATAAAGTTGTGAATTTTATAATTTCCGATAGTGGAAGCTACATGTATTACTTAAATAATTTGACGATTACTGGTGTTGTGTATAGTTTTATTATTTTTTACGCTATCAATAGGGGAGCCAAAATAGATGAGTTAAGGAATATTTTGATTGTATGCAATTATTTTGACTCTTTTGTTTTGAAAAACAGAAAGAGAAATAAATTTAGGAATAACGTGGGTGTACCAAAATGAACCAAGTGAAACACCAGTCCCTATCGTTTTAATATTTCATTCGCTATATGCGTCTAGATCATAATAAGATGAAATATCCTATTTTTCTTGTCAAGGTGGCAATTAATGGAGGTGGTGGTGGTAGCTGGTTGGCCAACTTGGGATCAACGATGGCAACCGTGGATGTACAATGGTTAGATTGTAGGGAAGACGGTGGGTTGTTAGCGGTGTCGGTGGTGATTGAGGTGAATTGATTCCACCTAATTACCATATCCAATTTACTTTTTGTTTGCTAGGCGGGTATAGCAAGGAGCAACATCAACATGACAAAGGAAGGCTAGCTGGCATTGTTGGCGATGGATTGATAGGGGGGTGCGACGCTGGATCTAGGACCCAAATGTTGTTCAGTCTGGGGTGTCTGTGCTTGTATCTATTTGTGTAGCGGCAAATGTGGGTTACGTTGGAGGGGTTCTTCTCTTCGAAGGCACTAGATGCTGGGAGTCGCTAAATTTGGATCGATTGGATCCATCCAGTGATAGGGATATGGTGCAAAGGAGCTGGTCAAAGGTGGATGTAAAACAAATAAGGGGTGTAAGAGTTCAGACTGCACATAAGATCGACTCAGTGTGGTTTTTGGTGTGGCAGGCTTGTTAGGGAGAAGAAAACTGAAGCTTAGTCTTCTAGTATTTTTGTTTTATTTTCTTGTTTCTCAATTATAAGACCTAAAATATAAGTATTTTTATAACCTTTGGCTATTTATATTCGCTTGTGGATAGATAGGCCAAATTTCCTTCTTACGCCTCAATTTTCACCTTTTGGAATGTGCATCCTTAATTATAAGAGAAAAGATGATTATACAATGTACTCCCAATGTGTTGCACAAATTATTTTTTGAGGATATATATGTCGTACTTAATTACTAAAGTTAAATAAAAAAAATGCACGCTTTATGAATCAACAGTAGGAACCTAATTCGGCTTGAGAAAATATGTGCCGTGCTGTAAATTGAATTATAAAAACATGCTAAGTTCAAAATTAATATATTCCTTTAATAATTGGTGGCTAACTTTGGTCGTATAAATAGAGTGAGTTCCCTAATAGAATTAGTTCACTTAATGTACCTTTTTTTTTATATTCATTTCTTCAGATGGGAAAAGCCATCTGAAATGTATACCACCACATGCATATATACAAATGTAATGAATGTATCGGTACATTTTTGGTTTACTACGGATGATCTGTAAAGAGAGAAATAAATAAAACTAGTAATGCAAATAATATCCTTGCTACGCCTAGTTATAGAAAATTAATTAAAATGGTACTAATTTTATTAATAATATATATATATATATATATTGGATACTAGTATATGAAGGTATACATTTAGCTAACCCTAGAGTCTCATCAAACAATGGGCCCATGCACTAATCAGTGACCACGGTCGTCAAATTTTCTTTTTTGAGGACTACTCTAAAGGTTTAATTAATCAAGAAATAATATTAATAATGACACAATGAATTAGCAGGAGCTAGGATATCGTCTTTATACATCTATTAACTTAATAAAGTAATAGAAAAAGGAGCTATCATGTTCGCTCTCAAGATCTAAAAATTACCACGTTAATTGAAGAAAATAAGAAAACGTTCGCTCTCAAGGTCTAGAAATTACCACGTTAATCGAAGAAAATAAGAAAAATAAAAAAGACAAGCGGATAAGGATATGTTAATCGGATGAAAATATGAAAAGAAATAGTAAAGCAATCGGACACGGATTCATGGAAACTGTCAAAGTGTCAAACATCAATCAGAAACAAACTTATTGTGGAAATGGAAATACAACTATACAAGTATAAAAACAGACTCTGGTCACAATGCATTAGTATCGTTTAGAGTCCAAAAGTAAAAAAAAAACAAAAATATTTAAAATATCTGAAATTCAAAATATAACTAACTATTGCAAGAAGAAACTATGCATAAATACAATTTAGACTAATCTGAAATTACATTTTTTTAGAAAATCTAATATTGAGACCATAGTTGTATAGAATTTACTTAAAAAAGAGTCAATATAAAAATATAATTTAAAAATATCTGAAATCCCTAATTAAAAAAAGAAATATTCGAAGAGAAGACTAGACTCCATACATGTATGCAATGTAGAACTAATTAAAATTTGGAACTAAAGTTAGAGTCCATAAAGAAATAAAATTTAAAAATAACTAATATTCGAAATTTAAAAATATTGAAAAAATATTTTAGAGTCATTATAGAAATACAATTTACAAATAACAGAAATTCAGAATTAAAAAAAGTATATATTGGAAGAGGAGTCTAGAGTTCAAATAGGAATAAAATTTAAAAATAATTGAAATTCAGAATTAAAAATAAGAAATACTTATTGAAAGAAAGGCTTAGAGCCCATATGGAAATAAAATTTATAAATAACAGAACATTGAAATTAGAAAAGAAATAAATATTAGAAGATGAGTCTAGAGTCCATATAGAAATCCAATTTAGAAATATCAAAAATTTAAAATTTAAAAATAGTTAATAACTATCACGTATATACAATACAATATGAATATTACATATTGGTTGGTGCGGTTAAGTTAGTACAAAATTTAAAATTATGTTGCTATTTTAATATATTTTAATTATATTATGTGAAAATATATATGCTACTATGTGATAAAAAATATAACGGTACTAGCAGCGCATGCAATTTGCGGGGCCACCATACTAGTTTTAATAAAAATGAAAAACACACACATATATACACATGCTTTGACTAACAAAGTCTGTCGATCATATAGATATGCAAAAGTTCATGGTGTTCTAACAGGAGGTTTGTAATTTGTCGCCTCATGTTAGGCAAAAATCACGTACTGCCGGTACTAATTGTACAAGATCAGTACAGGATCGAGAGCATGCATGCCATCAAAAAGCCATTCTTAAAGAGAGACAGAGAAAAACGACCTTACCAGTAGATATTACTTCATCCATGCAAAAGGATCGATCTGGGCCGTCCAATCCTCCAGGATATATACTGTGGCGAATTTTTATATATATATATCCCAGAGAAAATGTCGTCACACAGGAGAAATGCATGTGCAAACCCAGTGTCATTCAATTGCTTGCACACTTAGATTCGCCTTGTCGAACGCCACTCGATCCCCATTCCTTCACATGATCTTGCACCCCGCTTTCCTATCGTCCAAAGCCTACTACAGTTATCAAAAGCTGCACTGCATAAAGACATTGTAAAAACACCAACAGCTAAAATCCTCTTCTTCAGGCCATCAACACTAGTAGCTGCAGCTGGATCGAGCATGCTCATCTCCTGGTGGATCGATCACATTGGAGACTACAGCTCCAATATTACAAGATGAACATTGCTTGATGGTTTGAAACTTTTTGAACAAATTAGCTAGCATGCAACAGTTTGCTGCGCGCGCAAGCGAATCAATCATGCGAAAGATCGAACAATCCACATCAAATACCACTAAATTGTTGCCCATTATCCTAGCTATATAGTAGCTAGCTACACCATTTGCTGCTCATCTTGTCAACCATGCATAACCCCACAAATCTCAACACGGCTAGTAGAAGAGAAGGATAGGGAATAATATTACTTATGCGAAGCCATTGGGGAAGTACATGGCGGGCGGCGGGCTCCCTCGGCCGTTATTGCTTTTCCTCCCCTCGCCGGCGGCCACGGCCGCCGCCATTTCCTGGCCCTGGTACATGAGCGTCGAGTTCATCGTCAGGCTCACCAAGCTGTCGTCGGCGTCGCTCCTCGGGAAGTTGCCGCCGTCGCTTCCGCCGGCCTCGGCGCCGCCGGTGACAGGCGCGCCGTCGTCACGCGTGGTCACCATCACCGCCGACTGCACGAGCTCGAGGCAGAGCCTGAGCTTGTTGGGCTCGATGTGCGTCAGCCCCGGCACGGCGCCCTTGAAGAGGAACTCGGAGGTGAGGCTGCGGAGCACGTCGAGCGGCGTGACGCCGTCGAGCGTCCTGGAGTTCGGGTCGGCGTGGTGGTCGAGCAGCACGGACACCATGTCCGGGGAGACCATCTCCGCCGCCAGGTGCAGGGCGGTTTTGCCTGTCGGGCCGGCGCGGGAGTTGACGTCGGCGGCGCCGAGCTCGAGCAGCGCCTTGACGACGTCGCGGTTGCAGTGCTGCACGGCGTAGTGGACGGCGAGCGCGTCGTCGAGGTCCAGGCCCTCGCCCATGACCATCAGCTTGACGAGCTCGATGTCGGCGGCGTCGAGGGCGCGCCGCATGCGCCGGATCTTGTTGTCGCGGTCCGCCGCGGAGGACGCCGGGTTCATGGGGAGGTAGTGGTGCGTCAGGAACGGCGAGCGCGGTGCGGCCGCCGCGGCGAGCGGCGACTTGGCGCGGATCTCCTCGATCTTGGCGACCACATCGATGGGGAGGTGCTTGGCGAGGAGATCGGCGGAGAGGCCGGAGCGCGCGACGAGGTGGGAGCAAGTCGCCCACAGCTCCTGCATCTCGAACTTGCGCGACGCCATCAGCACCTTCATCACGTCGTCCACCGACGCCTCCTTCACCATGCTCTCCAGCTGCTTCTGCATTAACACATTGCATTGTGCAACTCGCCATTAGTTCAATTAAGATGCTTAATTAATCACCCTCAAATGCACGACAGCTAATTAGCAGCATGAAATGTTGTTCTTAGCATGTAGTAGTAGTACTTTCTTCAGTTCTGTTCAGAGAGATATGCAAAAATGTATGATGAGCTTAACTGTACTTTGCTTAGAACACAGCATGCATGCTGTACACTAAGAATTATTTTTGGAAATGATGCTAGTTAGGATCGAAGTGGCCACCCCGGGTTGGATCTCCAAGAAACCCTAGCAATGGAAATGCCGAAATGATGCGGATTAAGAAATCAGGAAAGCAATCATGGGGATGGATGTGATGTAAGGAAGGGACAGACACAACAAGGGCTTGAAAAGACCCTTCCTAGTAAAGATGAGTTAGAAGCTCCATGACAAGTGATGACAGAAGCAGCAAGGGCGAAGCAGCAGAAAAGCAATCGAGACTAGAGACGACTCAGTCCTATCAGTACACTATACCCCATCTATCTCACTCCCGAAAAAAAAAAAAGAACACAAGAAAAAATGTTAAAAAATTGCGATGAATGAAGTGAGGGCATGCACTAGATTCTGCTGCAGCTACTGCGCATGGATCAGATGCCACAGTTGAGAGCAGTAGTGCATGAATCGTGCAGCTCAGCTCGCTCAGTAATCGGAAAAAAAGGCAAAGGGGGCATGCAACCTAGGGATCTAGGCAAGCATGCAGCAGGATCAGCTCAGTCTTGAACATTGCTTCTGCTGACTCCTTAATGTCACCAAAAAGATGCTCCAATCATGCCAGCCTAACTACCATCATGTACTCTTAATCAATACCCAGTGTTAGCAGCAGATCCCAAGATCGAATTGCAAGCATATGGAAGAGGAATTTCAAATTATTTGCAGCTGCAGGATGCATGACGCGTATATACTACGTCGTGTTCCTGAATTTTCCGCGCAGTACCTGAACCAGCAGGGCGAGCTGCTCGACGCCGAAGGAGCGCGCAGCGGCGAGCGTGTCGAGGGCGAGGTCGACGGCGGCGCCGCACCGCGTGTGCCAGCAACCCCGGGCGCCGCACCCCGGGAGCGGCCCGCTCTTGGGCGCCGCCACCGACGCCTGCCCGCTGTACAGGAACTGCAGCACGAGCACGAGCACCTCGTACCGGATCGAGCTGACGGGGATGACAAGCTCCGGCGTGGCAGGCGCTCCTCCACCACCACCGGCGCCGCCACGCCCTCCACCACCAGAGCCGCCGCCGCCTCCCCCCGCCATCGGCCAGTTTAACGGCGGCGGTGGCGGCGGCGGCTGGTGATTCGGATCGAGCCCGCAGAACAACTTCCTGAAGAACAAGCTCCGCGCCGCCAGCACGCAGCGGTGGGCGTGCACGAGGCGGCCCTCGACGCTGAAGGCGACGTCGCTGAAGGCCTGGCCATTGATGAGCAGGTTGAGGTAGTCAAGCGACAAGGATTTGAGCGAGTCCTCGGAGCTCATGATCTCATGTGCAGCTTATCACCACCAGATAAAAGCGCCGGATTGGCCCCAACTTTTCAGGCGCAGGAAGGTGAGGAGGAGGGATTTGGATAGAGATTTTGAGGAAGCAAACCAAGCAAGAGAGGTGGAGGGGAAAGGGAGGGAGCAACACAAGGTAGAAGCAACTGTTGCAAGAGGAAAAAGAAAAGGTTAGGGTGAAGGAGAGGTGTGTGTGAGGAGAGAAATGGAGGAGAGGGGAGCATGCGGATGCTATCAATCCCCTTTGTGCTACAGCTACAGTGAGCAATGGTACCGTACCCGTCGTCTCTTTTGTGGCAAGCTTGTGGGTGGGGACGCATACAGCTGATGGCCATACTGTTCTGGCTACAGTATCAATGGTCCATGGATGATCGATGCATTGTTGCAGCTCACTGTGCGTTTTGATCGTCACTGACAGAAAGGGCACTGCTCTTGGTAGACCCCATCTGCCAATGACACTATAGGCACTAGTAACTGGTTTGCACTTTGTATATACTGTGCGCAACTTTCATGAACATTAGATTTTTTATGTGGTAAAAAAGCGAGGAAGTGAATGGGCAGAGCTTGTGATTGGTTAGTTTTTAGGTTCGTAAAGATTCAGACGTTAAATGATTCCGACCTACTTATTTATACTCCCTTTATTTGTTAATACTCCTATATGATACTATATACTGATTTAAACAATACATTTGATCATTTATCTCATTTAATAATTACGTAAATATGAAAAATATAAAACATGTTTAAAGTACTTCAATGATAAAATAAATTATAAGAAAATAAACAATAAGTGCAACTTATAAATAATACAAATGATCAAACGCAAGGTCATATATTAAAAAAATGAATGGAGTATTTTTTAAAAAAAAATATTTAAATTCGGTGACATCCCAGCTAATGTATGCATATGTATGTGTGTATGTGTGGCAGATATGCACGCATGTCACACAGTGTTTCATCCCGAGCCAATGTATTTGCGTGTGGATATTAGCCTTTTTCCCGATGGCTAGTTGATTATGCCAGCAGGGTTTAGTTCGACTTCAGTCAATTCATGAAGCGCAAAATATATCTCAATTAACTGATTTTCTGTCGCTCTTCACATAAATTATTGGGTATTGACCTCGCACCAATTCACCATATTGCCGACCTGTTTAGAAAGCGCTATTTTTAGAGTTGCGTATAGACCGTATTTGATTGTGAGGTTAGTTGTTATATTGTAGATTATTCTAATTTTATGATAACTTTAATATTAAAAGTTAGAAATGGATTTATTTGATTTTTAAAGAAACTTTTATATAGATACCAGTATTTTTTAAAAAAAGTACACTGTTTAGCGGTATGAGAGATGTGTCCGTGATAATCTAGTAGCCAGTAGTTGAATCAAACAAGACCTTCAAGCTGATATATTACATATGGCTGAAATTAATTTTAAGGTAAGACTTTTAGGGTCCAAAAGTTAAGGCTAAAAATAGAAATCCACAAAGAAAACCCTAAATAAATTCTAAATTTAAATTCTAATGTTTAAATTTGGTTGCAGCCATCTCAAAGCATCTTCCCCATTAATCCGACCACTGCACACTTTCATCAGATATCATTGCCCATTGCCGTGCCTCGAAAACCTTCAAATTTAAAGCACAATTTAGGTTAGTATATATACATTCTAGGTATGACTACTAGTAGCAATTTTAATTGCAAAGTTTGAAACTCCGAGCTGTAAGGTTTAGTATGTACTAGTTCCAATTGTAATTAATCTGTCATATTATTTAAGTCTAGTTGAAATTTATCTGGTGAGAAATGCGCGCGCACACACATGGATTATCCAAACCAAAAGAAAACATAAATGATTAACATCGCCATTTTTTGTTCTCTGGAATAATGTCGTGTGCCATTTTCCTTTATTCCATCAAAATGTTACTATCATCAATTTATTGCACGAATAAATATGACGCGCAGATTTTATTGAACACTGTTCGTTTATATTAGGTACTCGTACTTGTCACCTTTGATTAATACTGCACAAATCACAAACATATAATACGATTATGTTTTATAAACCCAAAAAGTTATTATATCAAGTTAATATTTTTTACAACAAATTTATCCCTATGAATTGTCATTTTCATGTATCCAATTGCAACTTAATATTTAAAAACATATTCTTAATTAACTAATATATCTTTCTTTAATATACAACGTTGATAACTTTTTGAGATACTTTTGGCCATTTATCTTATTCGAAAAATATATGTAAATATCATTTATTTTGTTAGGACTTGATTTATCATCAAAAGTTCTTTGAGCATGGCTTATATTTTTAATGTTTGCACAATTTTTTTAATAAAACGAATGATCAAACTTATGTCTAAAAGTTAACAGCATCACATATTAAAAACCGGAGAGAGTATAAACCGTGTTGAAACGCGTGTGCATTTGGAAATGAAGGGAGAGTTCTGTTTTAAGCATTAATTTATTCAGAAAAATAATTATTATTCGTGGTTTGCAGATCGATCGTGTCGCTCCAACTATATATAATTAAATGTGGGAACAATCATGTTTGGAAGATTAATTGATAGTGTATGGTTTCGCCAGCATATTTATTTGACTTCCTATATAGGAAAACAGGACAACATATTGAAGCAATCATCTACTCTCTCTCTCTCTCTCTCTCCTCGTTCTTTTCCTCTTTTCTGCTTTATAATCCTGCCATCTCTAGCTTTGAGCAAACAGTCACTGGTGGAGAAACCATCTTCGATCGGTCAGCCAAGATCCACAATAGTCCCGATTGCAATAAAAACCTTTAGTCCCGGTTCAAAAGGTTAGAGCTACTTTTTTATCTTTAGTCCCGGTTGGTGTTCTCAACCGAGACTAAAGATATATTTTTAAAAAAGATCCCTATCTATTTCTAGTCCCGGTTGGTAGCCTAAACCGGAACAAAATATCGGCATGCGCGCATGCGTGGCGGAGAGGACGAGGCGTGCGCGAGATCGAGGAATTAATAAATTCTATTCTTTTATCTCTTCCTCCTCCCATCTCTTCCTCTTCCTCCTCTCCCCATTCTATTCCTCCCCTCTCTTCCGTCAGCAGTCGGGCGGAGGCGGAGGCGGCCTCGCGCCGCGGCGGCGGGGCCCTCGTGCGGCGGGGCGGAGGCGGCCTCGTGCCGCAGCCGCCGGGCGAAGGCGGATCAGGAGGGGAGGCGGCTGGCCACCGCCGGATCTGAAGGGGGAGGCGGCCGGGCGGCGGCCTCGAGCGGAGGGCTGCGCCCGGCGGCGGTCGGTGCAGCGGCAGGCGGTGGAGGCCGGCGTTGCCGTGGATTTTTTTTTCTTTTTTTCCTTTAATGTGCGATTCGATCTGTGTGTTGATTGATACGTTCTGTGTTGAATGTGTGATTTGATCTGCGTTATTGTTGTGAATAATTTGGGGATGAACTATTGCTGTGAATTAATAATTTGGATGAACTATGTTGCTCTGTGTTGTGAATGTTTGATCTGAGATAGTGCTTTGAATGATTTGCTGTGAATGTTTGATCTGAGATGATTTGGGCAAATAGCAAAAGAACAGTGAAAAAGGAAGAGAGAAAAGAAAAAAAAAGAAAAAAAAAACCTTCAACCGGGACCACATCTTTAGTTCCAGTTGGTAACACACTTAAAGATCGATCTTTAGTCCCGGGTAAAGATAGCGATCTTTAGTCCTGGATTATTACTCCCGGTTGGAAAACCAGGACTATAGGTGGGTTCCCACCCGGGAGTAAAACTCGTTTATCCACCAGTGAGTGGAAGCCTCTGATATATATACTTGCATTGCATATAGTAGCGGATTCTCACTTTCTCAGTTGATCTTCATTCGGTGCACGCTGACAGAATATTTTACATGCACGTACACGGCTGTCTTAATTAGCACACTACTACAGAACATCATGTCCTCACTATAGTGTCGCCAGTATAGGTTCTGGTAATGCTAAAACCTGCAGCATTTATAGACCTTTTTCCACCTTTGTGGGTTGAAATTGTAAAAAACTGGCACCTTTAAGTAATTATAGGTGACACAAAATATAATAGGCATCGGTTTTTATTTAGAACAGACACCTTTAATATATTATAGGTGCCGGTTAATTAAAACCGATATCTATAATATATTATAGGTGCACTAGAAGAAAATGCTTTGTAGAGACATTTTTCTAGTACTATAGAGACATTTTTCAAATGCTTTTACAATACTATAGAGGCATTTTAAAAAATGTCTAATAAGTGTCTTATGGTGAATTGTCTCTACAAACGAAGAGGCATTTTATAAAATGTCTATAAGGTGGTAGAGGCATTTTCTAGAGACATTAAATTGTACCACAACCATATGAAACCAATGTAAAAATGAGAATAAAATATTTTCCCTTGTTTTTGCCAATCCTTGAACTCATGATCTCTTGAACAAATCATTCTTATCTTCAAGGCACTAACCAACTCAACCCCATGTCATTCATTGTATATGTTTATGCCTTAAGTTACTTATATTTAGCCATTTAGTATACTTTTATTGTAAGAAGTGTCTCTACAGAGTTTAAAGTGTCTCAAGCAAATGTCTTTACATGTTAGACACATTTTAAAGTGCCGAAAGAATGCCTCTACAAGATAAAATCTAATAAAATGTGCTGAAAATATTTCTAAAGTGTCTCTAGAGTAAAATTTTCTAGACAATTTTGAAAGTGCCTCTATAAAGTGTCTCTACGCTATAAAACTCCTGATATTAGAGGCAATTTGCAAAATGCCTCTACAAAAGTGTCTTTATATAATGTTTTTGTTGTAGTGGTGCCCGTATCTTTTAAAAAAACCGACACCTATTGAAATCGAGTCGAGCCGGCATCGGATGAGCCGACCGGCGGGCCCCACCAAGACGAGGCGAGGAGGAGATAAGGTTCGATCGTCGTCTCACTCTCTTCTCTCTCTCCCTCCCTTCTCTCTCGTCTCGCTCTCTTCTCTCTCGTCTCGCTCTCTTCTCTCTCTCCCTCCCTTCTCTCCCGCGCACTACCGACGGCTGGCCGGCGGAGACGGCAGTGGTGACCGTGCCCTCCCCTCCGCCAGATCCGGGCCATCCGGCGGGAGGGGAGGCGGCGGCGGGGAGCTAGAGGGGAGCCCGTGGCTGCAACTGCTCGGCGGCCGGACGGGAGGCGGCGGCGACGCCCTCCCCTCCACCAGATCTGGCCGGAGGGGAGGCAGTGGTGCCTCCGCTCTACCAGATCCGGCCGGGAGGGGAGTCAACGACGGCAGGAGGGGTGGCAGCAGCAAGTGGCGTGGCTCACGGGCGGTGGCGGCGACGACCTCCCCTTTGCCAGATCTGGCGGGAGGGGAGGTAATGGCGGCGGCGGAGCCCTCCCCTCTGCCAAATCCGGCGAGGAGTAGGTAGCGGCAACGACGGTGGTGGGCTCCCCACGGGCGACAGTGGTGGGCTCCCTTGTCTCTCCTGCCACCAGTGAGCACCCCCAACCGTCTCCTTCGCTTGCCGGCTACGCCATTGTTGATGTTTGATTCGATGATTTAATGATGTTTGATGTTTGATTCAGTGATGTAAACTTGTTGATGAATATTTGATTGTGTGATGCATGAACTTGTTGATTATGTGATATGTCCTTTTTTTAGATTTTTGATTTATTCTGTGAGATGAATGTTGCCAAATTTTGTGATTGTGTGAAGTGTTCGTTCTGTTCTTGTGGATGTGGGAGGAGGGACTGCGATCGAGCCAACTTTTTATTTTTTGATTCGTCGAAAAAAAGGTGCCGGTTCTAAGGAATCGGCACCTTTTTTATTTTTAAATAAGTGCCGCCTCCCTTATGCCGGTTGGAAAAACCGGCACTGAAGGGGTTTCCCAACCGGCACTTAATCCTTTTCTGTAGTAGTGGCACCCAAGCCTGGAAAAGATCGACGAATTCGATCTGTGCGTGATCGATTGCCAACGTTTTCTGAAGATCGATCTTTCATTTCAATTCGCATATCGTTAGGTCCCGTATTTTGATTAATTGCTACTACTAGCTGCTGCTATACAAGCTACTAGCAAGCTTGTCCGGTCGTCAGTGCAAAAGTATATACGTCCATGCAAAGCATCCCGGCATGCAGCTGCTCAGCTCCTCCATGCCTCCATGCTCGCTATCTCTCTGCAATCTGCAGCTATGAGAATTATTTATTTTTATATATCGATCTGAACCTGAAGATAGCTAACAGCATGTATGCTGGTAATACTTTGACCACAGTTGAAGTGTACAGAAGACCAACAGCTATTATTAGTGGTGGTTCAATTCAATTACTTCAGCATCTTATTTGCCAGAGAGACCAGCAACAGTGGTTGATGTCAACTGTACAGTAGCACACATGTGCAGACAACACAATAAAATGTACAGTATAATACACTGCGAAAGTATAGACTATATGGATGTATGGTCATGGATAAGTAGCTGCTACTGCAATTCTACAACACCACTCGCTGGCCGGCCATGCTTCAACATTTATTAATTATATGTCGTTAGCCGCTTTTGTATGTATTAATAATCCTTGTTAATTACTAGTTGTTAGTGTAACTATAGCTGCCATGAATTACTGGATAGTGAAAGTAACATCTCATTTAGCTGAACGCACAAAGTTAGCTAGTGAAAGTACTACTTCAATTCAGTACTGCTGTTGTTCATCTGAATAATGCTATTGCTAGCTAGCTCGGTCCATTATTCATGCATATTATTTGCAACAACCTACCTATCAAACCGGCCAATATGAAACAGTACAGATCTCTGTAGTAATGTATCGGAGAGCTGACAAAAATTAAGCATGTTTTGAAGTGCCGAGGCCTAATGAAGCAATGATCAGTCACCAGTAATGCATCTGCAGAAAGATATACAATCATAATATCATGCATGCTAGTGTAGATGCTGCAGAGCAGACAAGGTTGTATTCGTGATGGGCCGGAACACAAAGAATTCTTGGGCCAGGCCGACCGTCCGCTTGGGTTTGGGTTAGGTTGTCTCAGGCTCTCAGCCAGTACCAGCAGCGTTCAGTATTGGACTATGTCTTAAATATATAGTTACATTTTTTTAGATAATGACATACTAGTATATAGTTAGATAAATCTTCAAAACATATCATTCGATCCTTAGTCCAAGGAGATTGGCCACAAAGTAATCTGTTCTGTTTCTTCCTAGTAGATGAGCTAGACATGTACCAAGAAGACAGAGATACCCAAGTCCATTGGAAACAGAGTAACAAACAAGTATATTCCAACAAGAAATGCTTCAGTGCAAACAAATGATGAACTTACAAGGCTACACAACTTGGCTAATGTACATCCAAAATCCTGAAACCCAGGTCATAATTTATAAGCAACAAACTAATACCTTTTTCTTGTTCTCTTCGAATCATCCAATGACAAGAAATGAGGCAAGCATACACGCACGCATTTTTTTTTCTCCTATAAATTCAACAGCTGCCACAACATTGAAACCCTGCTCCTACTGAGACCACCTGATCCAACTATACTAGCTGCTGGTAAGTGGTAAGTGATCTCTCATTAATTACTTGGCATTTTAATCAGAGGAATTAGTTAGCGTTTTTTAGCAATGTTTTCTGGTACGGACGCGTCGTCGCCGGAGCTGTCGCTCTGCTCGCCATATGGGCCGTGGACGCAAGGCCGTAGCCCAACCGAGGAGCTGGGCCTAGCTCTGTTGGAGTGTGCGGCCCACGTAGAGACTGGGCCCATGGAGAAGGCCACGCGTTGCCTCGCGCGCGCCACGGGCCTCGCCGCCGCCGCCGCCGCCGGCGACGGGCCGCGGAAGCGCCTCGCCGTGGCAATGGTGGACTGCCTCGCGCGGCGCCTCCTCCGCCACGTCCAGGCCATCACCGACGCGCTCATCGACCCCTCCGTCTACCTCGACCGGCGTTCCGTCAGGGCGGCGCGCCGCGGGTTCTTTGAACTCAGTCCCTTCCCCAAGGTGGCGTTCGTCGTCGGCAACCGCGCCATCGTCGAGGCGGTGGAGAACGAGAGCTTAGTCCATGTCGTCGGCATGTCCGGTCCATTTACCCAGCCATGCCAGTGGATCCAGCTCCTGCACGAGCTTCGCCGTCGCCCGGAAGGCCCGCCGCGTGTCGTTCGGCTCACCGTCGTCCACGACGACGGGGAGTTGCTTGCCAAGATGGAAGAGTTGGTCTCCGACGAAGCCGAAGAGCTCGGCATGGAGTTCCAGTTCCATGGCGTCGTCGGCCAGCTCGAGGATCTGGACTTCAGTAACCTTCGCAATGTCCTTGAGATAAAATCCGGCGAGGCGCTCGTCGTCAGCTGCACTCTGCAACTGCATCGTCTTCTTGCTGCTGATGACGATGCGATGTATAGCTCTCGCTCTGCCCATCTCAACCAAATGGCGAGCATCGCGCAGCTCCAGCACATGGCGGTGAACTCGTGCCCGTCGAGTAGCGGCGGCGGAAGCGTGCAGTACAAAGACGATGACCCTTACCGAAGCCCGGCCACGCCGCTGACGTTCGTCTCGCCACCGGTGTCAACCCCTCACTTCCAGACGCCGGCGGCGCTGGCGAGCTTCCTGTCGGCGGTGCGCGCGCTGTCCCCGAAGATCCTGGTGGTGGCGGAGCAGGACGCGGACCACAACGGCGTCTCCTTCCGGAAGCGCTTCTGCGAGGCGCTCCACCACTACGCCGCCGTGTTCGACAGCCTCGACGCCGCGGCCGCCACCACCTCGGCGGCGTCGCGCCTGTGGTCGCCCGACGAACGCGCGCAGGTGGAGCGCGTCGTGGTGGGCGAGGAGATCAAGGGCGTCCTACTCCGGGATGGCGCGCACCGGCGGGAGCGGCACGACCGGCTGCGGCAATGGGCGGCGCGCATGGAGATGGCCGGGTTCACCGGCGTGCCGCTCAGCTACGCCGCCATCAGGAAGGGGAACGACATGGTGAGGCGATGCGGATTGAGACGCTGCGAGAACAAGGAATGCGGCGGCTGCCTCCTGCTGTGCTGGAGCTCGAGGCCTCTCTATTCGATCTCGGCATGGCGGCCGGCGGCGAGCAGAGGAGCTGGGTCAGGTTCAGAGAGAAGCGAGTACGTACATGTCGGTGCCGAGCCAGATGATCGATGACTCCGGTATAGGGTGGGCATTCGGTCTTAGTCTTCGGTGTTTCAGTCATTTCGGTCTTTGAAAAGTGAAGATCGAATTTTAACGTAAAAATGTCAGGACCGACAGTCTTGGCTTTTTCGGTCTCGGTCTTGATCCTGGCCGAAATTCAATAATATTTTTATAAACTCAAAGAAATAATGAAAATTTTCAACACAAAAATCACAAAAAAATTTTGTAAACACGTATGAGTAAAGACTATTATTAGATTGCGTGTCTAGAAGTAGGATGTGGAAATTAGAGTTTAATCCTATTGAACTTAGTGGATTGTGTGTTGAATTTAGACATTTTTTTAATTTGGTCTATTCGGTTAACCGAGAAGACTAATCGAATTGACCGAATAAAATTCGGTCT
The DNA here is from genome assembly GCF_000147395.1 of Oryza glaberrima. Taxonomy (NCBI): domain Eukaryota; kingdom Viridiplantae; phylum Streptophyta; class Magnoliopsida; order Poales; family Poaceae; genus Oryza; species Oryza glaberrima. Next base: position 1,825,819 of record NC_068336.1, on the reverse strand, counting down.
TTCACTGCCTAGTACCGTATTGATGACCGAATTTCTCATTATCGGTCTCGGTCTTTCGGTTCGGTCTTTTTCTGCCCACCCCTACTCCGGTACATAGCTTTGATGACCAACCAGACGAAAGAGCATGCATTTGTAATTTAGTTTTCAATTTGTAACTTATTTCTTTTTTTTCATTTTTTTGCGAGATTAATTAATCTGTATAAGAGGCAGAGAGTTGTTGACTTGCAATTATGTGGAGAGGAGAGATTCGAGAGAATGGTTAGCTATGAAAAATCTAAAATTATGATCAAACTCATTTTTTTTCTGAGATTAGAGTGTGGCCATTTTGATTTGTTTGAAATTCCAGTTAGTTTTGGGCCGAATCTAACAAGGAAAAAGTGTACCGAAGGTCCCTCAACTTGTTAGTGGTATACAAAAACGTCCTCAAACCGCAAACCAGATATGCAGGGTCCTTTAACTGTACAAAACCGGTCACCCGAGGTCCTTCGGTGGTTTTGACACCGGTTTTGGTCTACGTGGTGGCTGAGTCAGCGTGGGACTCATGTGGACCCCACATGTCAGCGTGCCACGTCATCACCCTGTATTTCCCCTTTCTTTTTTCTCTTCTCCGCGGGGGTAGAACGGAACAGGCGGCGGCAAGCGGTGCTGAGCAGCGGCCGGCGAAGCGGAGGCGCGGAGCGCCGGTGGCGGCAGGCGGGTGAGCACGGTGGCCAGCGTCCTCCTCCTCCATCGCCGCATCGACGGTGTGTGCCCTGCTTCTCCCGGTGGTCGTCGGCGTCCTCCTCCTCCGCCGCCGCATCCGCGGCGTCACCGGCACCGGCATCCTTTGGCCGGCGGAGCCCGCCGCTCCGTTCAACTCGCACGCGATGCTCAGCTCCTCCACGAGCTACTCCGCCGTTTGCCCATGAGCGCCACGATGCTTTCCGCCGCCGGCTGCGCGCGGTCGACGAGCACGGAGAGGAGCAGCGAAAGGTTCTGCTTCAGCGTGCGGAGCGCCGGGCGGATGCGGGCGTCGGCATGGACAGCTCGAGGAGCTGCTCGTCCATTGCGCCGTCGGGGAAGCTCTCGTCCTCCACGCCGCCGCACTCACTCGGCTCACCATTGTAGTTGTAGCAAAACAAATCTGTTTCAGACAAAAGCAAACTCCAAATCTTTGATCGAACAATGATCTTAGCCACAATTCAGTGTGATCTTGATCTGAATCTTGATTGTTCTTACCCCGGTACTGCACATTGTTGATCACCAGCGTCGGCAAGATGGTCACATCCCCTCTAGCGCCATGTCCAACCTGCATCAAGAACAGCAATGGCGAAGGTGTTCGCCAGTCACACACCGAAAATCCTGCATTTTTCAGCATCAAGCTGGTCAGTTGGTCTAACAACCTGAACAATCTGCTCCGTCTTGAGCACGTCGTTCTCGATGTAGTCGTAGCACCCGACGCTGCTGCACTCGGGCTCCGTGTCCCAGCGGCAGAAGAAGTAGCGGTCCTCGTCGCCGTAGAACCCGGGCGTGTCCAGTACAGCAGGGGCGATGCAGGGGATGAGGCAGAGCACCCGCGCCGACGGCGTCTCCTCGATCGAGTACTCCGGCTCGCCGTAGCGCAGGCGCTCGCTGCGGCCGCCGCCGCCGACGACGCCGAGGCCCATGCCGGCGCGCCGCAGGTTGCTGAACAGGCAAAGGCTGTGCACCGCGCTGCCCTTCCTCGCCAGAGCACCGCCAGGCGCAGCAGTCGCCACGCTCGCCTCCCGATCGACGCCTTCTGCTGCTTCTGATTCGCCGCTGCTGCCGCCACCAACGCCATTGCCGCAAATACCAGATTCAGCGGAAGAAAACGGTCGCAAAATGCTCCCCTGCTCCCGCGTCGCCGGCTGCCGGACCTCCTCTCCTGCCTCGCCCCGTCAGTCTCCTCCCCACCCGCTGGTTGCCCTGCCCAGAGCCCCAGAGAGAAAATTGAGAGAGAGAGAGGAGGAAGGGAGAGAAGAGGGGGAAGAGAGAGGAGGCTGACGTGGATATACTGACATGTAGGGTCCGCGTGAGTCCCACGTTGACTAAAACGGGGATCAAAACCGTTGAGGGACTTATTGTGACCGGTTTTTATTAGTTAAGGGACGCCAGATATCTGTTATTGCGGTTTGAGGACGATTTTGTATCCCGCTGACAAGTTGAGGGACCTTCGGTGTACTTTTTCCATCTAACAATGCCAAGACGGGCCAGTTCTTATGGGCTCCAAGCCCCAAAGGCCCAATCAACCATACGCAAAGGCTTCGGCCACCTTCTCCTTCTTCCCAGTCCCCACACTGATCCGCCATGTCGCGTCGGCCGTTCGGCGGCGGCGGCGGCGATGTCCGCCAGTCTCCACCGGCCAGCCCTCGCTTCTCTACTCCAGATCGAGGCCGGAGGCTGCGGAGTCCTTGGTGTATTTGCGCCTGGACCCCGGCTCCCCTGTCGCGGCTATCACCCGTGCAGGAGTAGCAGCACTCTGGGTTCCGCGTCATTGACACCGCGACGCTGGCATATTTCCCCTCCCGGACTCCGGATCAGGGACGTTCTGGTAGAAGTTTGTTCTTTCCTTTATTGCACCTTTAAATTTGCAATGCGAAATGTTGTGGATAAGTTTTAATTTAGAAAAAGAAAGTGAGTATTTACTACAGTATGTCGCTACTGTGCTAAGTGCCTTTGTGGTTGTGGATGATGCGTACCATGTAACAAGTAAGAAATCACTTAAGCTGTTGGTACTAAGCGTTACCAATTTTATCGAATGAACAAAATTTCATTCTGATCAAATGCTAGTTATGATGCCATTGGGCTAACCGGCTAAACCCTAGTGAAAAGGAAACACAATGCAGCTATACTAATAAAGAAAAACAGACCAATGAAATGTGCATCTGCCTGAAATGTAGATTATATAACCCGGCTGAAATGTAGAATATATAATGTGATTCTTCCCTTGTTAAACCCATAATCTTTCACAACAAATATTTAGGGTCTGGCCAACAGGGCAGTTGGGTTTGCTAGAACCTGTGTCCTACCTTAGCAAATAAGGATGCTAACCGCATAAAAATTGCTAAGATATTAGTATCACTTAACAGTATGTACTGCATATATTTTCTCATTCTAAGTAGGTACCACATGGTCCACATCTCTTCTTTCTATATTAATTTTTTAAAAAACCATAATTTAATAAGCTTGCCAAAAGTTCCATGCATAGTAGTATTCCATAGTCCAACGAGATTGACCCCGATGTTTGTCAGTTGCTACCTGGTGGATATGAAGAAACCAAAGGGACAAATTCGAACAGAACAAACTGAACATTCCTATATTATTCCTTTCATTGCGGACATGCCAACATGTAAAACTTTGCCTATACCGTGAATCCTTCCAAATTGCCTAATGTAATTCTATATAAAACCAAAAATCTTTATTTTGTTCTATCAGTTAAAGACATGAGTTAGAGTGCTTTCCTTATGTATCACATATGTAGCTGTGCATAAAATTGGAGTTACTCCAGCAAACTCAGCCAAACAATACTTCCTACTTGACCGCGCCAATCTTTTCCTAGAGAGCAGAAAATAAAATGATGCATGGGCTATGGGTGCAAGATCAGGGTGTGGTGGATCACTTAGCGCAGCTTGTCCCTCTCTTGCATGAGTGTGCTTCCCATGTAACTGAGGGATCTTTTGAGAAGGCTGACTTCAGCTTTAAGAAGATCAGAATGCTCACCATAGCTGACGGGCCATTGCAGCGCCTATCCACGATCATTGTTGACAGCCTAGCTCACCGCCTTCTCTCCTCCATCCAGGGCCTTCCTGGTGCCCTTATCGATCCATCTGATTACTTTGAGAAGTCAACCCTCCAGGCTGCACGCCACAACTTCTTCAAGCTGAACCCCTACCTAAGCACCGGTTTTGTCACTATTAACTGGGCCATTATGGAGGCAATGGAGGATGAAAAGGTCACAGTATGATTTGAATGTGCTTTTAGAAAAAAAAAGTTTTCAATAGATATGCAGCTTACCCAATACATTGGGATCTGTCATTGCTTTGTGGTTGAAGTATGTATTTTTGTCACCTGCTTAATTTGGATGCCAAGTCTTCTTTTTTTGGCTAATTTATTTAATTAGCAATTTAGCATGGTGCTAGAATATAATTCTCCTTTCCAGGCCATATAAACTTTATAGCATGCTGACTTCCCAGAACATCAATGTTTGTCACTATTGATTCAAGAACTAGAGTTGATACTGTTCCTTTCTACTTTTCTAATAATGCTGGGCAGTGTAGATTTGTTAAGATTTCTTCCCGAAAACATGCCGAATTTTTTGGAGATCAAAGTAAAGACCAATTAGAGATGCAATAGTTATTAATGCCATTTTAAAACTTTCCCATTATAACTTTAAAACTTTACAAGGTGCAATTTATGTTGAAAGGTCATTAATGTTTAACATGGTAGGTAAAATTGATATACATTTGCACACAACATTCTTTAAGAACAAAGTCAGGACCTGCAGAATTGTTGGTTAGCATTAGCGAGCATTACTGAGAATTTGAGATTATTTGTACCATGCTTGTAATCTTCTAACGCAGGTAGATTTGCAGGTTGTCCACATTGTTGACTTGTCCTGCTCAGCTGCTCATCCATGGCAGTGGCTTAAGCTCCTCGATGACTTCCATGGACGGCCTGGCGGGGCACCTGAATTATACCTTACTGTTCTCCATGATGACAATGATTTCTTGGCCGACATGCAGTCATTGCTATCTAAGAAAGCTGAATCTCTTGGGGTGTCCTTCCATTTTATTTCTGTGATAGGCAGACTTGAGACCTTGGATTTCAGCAATCTCCGTAGCACCTTTCAGATAAAATTTGGTGTGGCAGTTGCAATCAGCTGCGCTCTACAAATGCATCGCCTCCTCTTGGTTGATGACAATTTGAGCTCCACCAGCATTGCTCAGCTCCAGAAAATGGCCAACTTCACTCAGCCTAAGCAAATGGCCAGCTCTGTGTGCAGCCCAGCCTCCACACTGAACTATCTGCAGACACCATCCCCTCGTACACCAAAATTGCTGGCAAGATTACTGTCTGCCATCCGAGCGCTCAAGCCAAACATCATGTTGATTATGGAGCAAGATGCAGACCATAACACCCTGCTGTTCTGTGATCGGTTCAATGAGGTACTCAACTACTATGCTGCCCTCTTTGACTGCTTCCATGCAGTGGCTGCAGCTAACCCAGGGAGGACTGATGAACGCTTACGTGTGGAAAGGATGATCCTGAGGGAAGAGATTAAAAACATACTGGTATGCGAGGGAGTCCATCGGCACGAACGGCACGAGAGGCTGGACCAGTGGGCAATGCACATGGAGGAATCTGGGTTTCACAATGTGCAACTTAGCTTCAGTGCCATCAGGGAGGGTAAAGAGAATCTGCTGAGCTTTGGATTGAAAAACTGCCAGAACAAAGAAGACAGGGGTTGCCTTCTACTGTGCCGGGGTTATACGAATCTCTACTCTATCTCGGCATGGAGGCAAAATAGAGGTTCATCCTCTGGGAGCAGAGAGCATATGTTAGTTCAACGCCAAATAATATGGCCATTCCAGTAGGCCTCTCTGTCCGTGGCAATTATAGAGCAGCAGACTACATCCAAATTTCCCACTCTGGGTGCTCTGTTCAGCATATGTCTGGCAGCTCAAGGTACAAGCTGATAATGTGTATTTGCAGCAAGATTTGACTCCTGCACTAAAGCTATGCTAATAAGTTCACTTGGTGTAAAAAAAAAGGATGGTATAGGTAGGACATAGAAATATCTTTTGGTGTGAAGTATGTAAAGAACTGAAAGGTCTGTGTTTTTTTTTTTCTCTTTGAAAATTGGAACCAACGAAATGGGATTGGCAGAGATGCTTAATTCATCATCGATCCTTGAATGATTACCCATCATTTCGTAATTTTCTCTGTTTGCAAAATGATTATGTTTCTTAGAAAATGGTACTTATGTTTCGGCAGAGTAATCTCATATCCAAAGTTTATGCGCCTGATTAAGAGGCTGAGAAACTCCTATGGTTATGTATGCAAATTAATCTCATATTCCTAGCTTTTCCTGCAAAAATAGACGAGAAAATTAGGTTTGGAGGTAAAAGAACAACAACAGCTTGGGTCCAAATGCGAACGTTTGCTCCAAGAAAGGCCCCTTGCAATCACCTACACTTCGACGTTTGCAACTTCAGACAAAACCAGGTTTTGTTTGGACTAAGAACGCAGATTTTGGAGCTATTAGTTTCATTGATCCTGTGCTTAGTCATGGACTGCAATAGACTGGGAGCACAAATAGAAAAAAATAATCGTGACTGCAATAGACTGGGAGCAGAAGAAATTGATCTCAAAATTGTCAGATAGCATCTGATCCAAATGCTGGAGATAAATTCCAAGGGAATAATTCCAAGCTCCTTAGTTATTCCACCAAGATACAGACGACATCTCTTAGTTCTATCCGAAGAAGCATCCACTTCTTCTTTGTCCCTTCGTCGTCCCATGACAACTTCGTCGCACAGGAACACCTGACCTTGCAACATTTGTCTCAAACCCAACAATGGCGACATGCCAATGATGCCATTGCTTGATAAGCTTCACGGCTCTGAAAACTGGTAGCAGTTGAGGCTGTGCTGCACGGACAGGGGCATGTTCCAGGACGACATGCTGTCGTCGGCGACGTCATCGCCGGCGTCGTCGGTGTACTCGCCGTCGCCGTCGCCGTCGCCGTCGAACGGGTCGTGGGTGCAGGAGCTGAGCCATGACCAGCAGAGCGTTCGGCTGATCGGCCTGCTTTACCAGTGCGCCGCCGAGGTGTCCGCCGGCTCCTTCGACCGCGCCAACCTCTGCCTCGAGCACATCACGCAGCTCGCGTCCCTGGACGCGCCGCACGCGCTCCAGCGCCTCGCCGCCGTCTTCGCCGACGCGCTCGCGCGCAAGCTGCTCAACCTCATCCCGGGCCTCTCGCGCGCGCTGCTGTCGTCGGCCAACTCCGCCGACGCCCACCTCGTCCCCGTCGCGCGCCGCCACATGTTCGACGTGCTACCGTTCCTGAAGCTCGCGTACCTGACCACCAACCATGCCATCCTTGAGGCAATGGAGGGGGAGAGGTTCGTCCACGTCGTCGACTTCTCCGGCCCGGTGGCGAACCCGGTGCAGTGGATCGCGCTGTTCCACGCGTTCCGAGGCCGCCAGGAGGGCCCGCCGCACCTCCGCATCACCGCCGTCCACGACAGCAAGGAGTTCCTCGCGAACATGGCCGCGGTGCTGTCCAAGGAGGCGGAGGCGTTCGACATCGCGTTCCAGTTCAACGCCGTGGAGGCGAAGCTCGACGAGATGGACTTCGACGCGCTCCGCCACGACCTCGGCGTCAGGTCCGGCGAGGCGCTCGCCGTCAGCGTCGTGCTGCAGCTTCACCGCCTCCTCGCCGTCGACGACGGGAGGAGGCACGCCGCCGCCGGCTGCCTCACCCCGGTCCAGATCATCGCGCGCTCCAGCCCGAGAAGCTTCGGCGAGCTGCTGGAGCGGGAGCTGAACACGCGGCTGCAGCTGAGCCCCGACGCGTCCGTGGTGTCGTCGCTGTCACCCCACTCCCCCGCAGCAGCAACGGCGGCGCACCCGACGACGTCGACGCCGAAGCTGGGGAGCTTCCTGTCGGCGGTGAGGTCGCTGTCCCCGAAGATCATGGTGATGACGGAGCAGGAGGCGAACCACAACGGCGGCGCGTTCCAGGAGCGGTTCGACGAGGCGCTCAACTACTACGCGTCGCTGTTCGACTGCCTGCAGCGGAGCGCGGCGGCGGCGGCGGAGCGCGCGCGCGTGGAGCGGGTGCTGCTCGGGGAGGAGATCCGCGGCGTGGTGGCGTGCGAGGGGGCGGAGCGGGTGGAGCGGCACGAGCGGGCGCGGCAGTGGGCGGCGCGGATGGAGGCGGCCGGCATGAAGCGGGTGGGGCTGAGCTACAGCGGCGCCATGGAGGCGAGGAAGCTGCTGCAGAGCTGCGGGTGGGCGGGGCCGTACGAGGTGAGGCACGACGCCGGCGGCCATGGCTTCTTCTTCTGCTGGCACAAGAGGCCGCTCTACGCCGTCACGGCGTGGCGCCCGGCGGCGTCGCGACGCGGCCACACTCGGTCGTAGCTGTGCACGCGCATGTGTTCTCTGTGTGAAATTGACAGTTTGTTTGGATTGGATCATTTGAGTGGAGAGAACTGAATTGATCAGCTTAATTGTGTTGTTTTCACTGGGAGATTGTTGCTATTTGCCAGCATCATCATCGTCATCCAAGGTGCTGCACGGTTGAATTTGCAACCTGGTTGCGATGTTGAGTATGAGTGTATGACACTATTAATGTGACAGTACTACTGTGATCGATGCTTCACAGTATAGATCACTTTGGATCATAAAGATAGTTTGTGAAAAGTGAAACTCAGTGTATAGATCACTTTGTCCTGCAGCTTGAGTGCTTGACCTCTTGTCTTTGTCACTGAAAAAGTGCAGGGCTAGTTTGCTTTTGACCGGAAAGTTGCACTGCATCTCGCTGGAATTGCATGCACCGTTGGTAAATTGCCCCGCAATTGCAACGCACTGATGTCTCCGGTCTCCCGCGCGCTCAACATGTACAACGCATGCAAACTGTTTTCCACGGGAAGATTAATTAAGGCCCCGTTCCTACGTGCCTATCGGGCAGGCAATTAGCTGCTTGGCTTTACTTGGAGAAAACACTCAATTGACGTATGTTTAACTAAGATTGAATAAACTTAAAAATATATTTACTTAAAGTTTTTAAGAAATTTCTATAAAAAACTTTGTTTTAAAACATCATACGTTTAGCGGCTTAGGGGTTAGAACACATCTATTAATATATGAGTGGATTACAGGACTTCTACTCCCTCCATACTATAAGGGATTTTGGGTTACATATATATGAAGTATAAACATCCAATAATAATGCGGAGGCTATGATATGATGATGGAATCATGACCAAGTGTGGGAGTATGGTGTTGCGTATATAGAGATATGTGTGCTTATGTTTGCTGTAAGTCTAAAAATTTTAAAAAAAGATCAATGGCTAGTGTATATGATGGTATGTATGTGCATCTTACGTATAATTAATTTATACTCCCCCCATCCATAAAAGTTAGACATATTTCACATTTGAGTTTTTCTAAATAAGTTATTTCTATTTGTATTCTTTATGTATTTAAGACTTAAATGAAGAGATAAATTAAATGTTTGATTAGAATCCAAGGAGTCTTCTAAATACTCATTGGTTGCATGCTTGCATTCACTCCATGATTTTGTAACATCAAAGATGATTTAATTTCTCATTGGTCTTGGTGACAAAAGTAATATGTACAACTTTTGTGGATGGAGGGAGTATAACTTTAAATGTTGACAGTAGTGGTAGCAGTGAATAAGGCCATTCACAACCCAATGACAAAGATGGTGTCCATAGCATTAAATAAGTTGTTAACTAGGATGAAAAATGATGCAGCAAGTGAATAAATGAAAAAAAGAGAAGGAAACCATGTCTTGCATGAGACATGGTTTCTACACAATATCCAAGACATCATGTGAGATAAGTAGCATTAAATTTAAGTATGGAATAGTGATGTTTGCATCGGAAGAGTGGTGTCTAGTACTAGTTTCTTGATGACGTGGAGTTTATGGAAACTATGTCTAGTGTTTTGGGTTGGGAATGGCCTTAGAAAAGTAGTGTGATGATGTGGAGTTTATGTAAACTATGTTTAGTGTCTTGGGTTGTGAATGACCTAAGCTACCATCACTCTGGATCATTGACGTGTGTGCCTCTCAACATCGGTGAAACTTGTGTACTCGCTTTCAATTCCCAATCCTCAATCTGTCCTTTGATTCTATTGCAATGCACGGGCAAATCAGCTAGTAAAGGAAAAAAACGTTACCGATCTAAACTGACCGTTCTGTTCATTTCTTCTGTGAAACTCGTACTACGTACAAAGAGAACAAAAGAAATCAGTGTAGACAATGAACAGCAGATGAACGACACGTACATACAGGAGACGATCGATTAACATGCATTACGTACATCGATCAAAACCTAGTAACCAATATATAATCACGCGCAGCCATACATCATCATGCGGGCGAACTCGTCGAAGCAGACGAACCCGTCGCCGTCGGTGTCCACGCCGCCGATCATGCGGCGGCAGTCGTCGACGGAGCAGAGCTCGTCGCCGAGCGACGCGAGCACTGCGCGGAGCTCCTCGGCGGAGATCCTCCCGTCCCCGTCGGCGTCGAACACCGCGAACGTCTCCTTCAGCTCGCCCTCGTCCGCCGCCGCGGCCGCGATCTCCTCCAGCACGAGCTCCCCGGCGCACTCCGCCTCGGCGAGCATCGCGGCCAGCTCCTCCTTGCTCGACACGATCCTCCGCAGGGCCACCTCCAGGTCCTCCCGCGTCACGGCCACCGCCGCCGGCTTCTTGGTGCCGGAGGAGGACGCCGGCAACACGGATCTCGGCGTGGTGGCGGCGGAATCATCGGATGATGACGCCGCCAACGACGACGACGACGAAGACGTGGTGGAGCCGAAGGAGCAGCTCTTGGCGCCGCTCCTCCTCTTCTTGCTGCTCACCTTGTTCTCCTTCTTGGAGGAAGACGAAGACGAAGAAGAAGAAGAGCCGAACAAATGTGCAAGCTTCATCATGGCGATGTCTTTAGAAATCGAGAGCTGAGGAAGGGGCGAGGAAGATGAGGGGGAAGACGAGGAATTATAGGGGAACAAGGCAAGGTGAGCTTCCACGAAGCTTCGTGCGCGGGAAAACCGAATCGCGCGGGCCTACCATTTCTGCTGTTTATTCGGCTGGGCTTTGAAGGTTTCAGTACGTCCTTTGAGGAGGATACGGCATGGGCGAGATTTTGTACCAAAGTTCACATACAAAATTACACAGACAATGACTACCGTACCCCTTCATGGTGCGTAGTCCACTAGCTTGTGAGTTGTGAGACAATTCAGAAATGTGGGCCTGTTTAGATTCCACCTTAAAATTTTACACCATGTCATATTGAATGTTTAACACCCACATAAATTATTAAATATAGACTAAAAATAACTAATTGCATATATTGCGACTAATTTGCGAGACGGATATTTTAAGCTTAATTGCTCCATAATTTGACAATGTGGTGCTACAGTAAACATTTGCTAATGACAGATTAATTAGGGCGTTGTTTAGTTCCCAACTTTTTCTTCAAACTTCCAACTTTTCCATCACATTAAAACTTTCCTACACACATAAACTTCTATCTTTTTTATTCAAACTTCCAATTTTGGCGTGGAACTAAACACAACCTAGGTTTAATAAATTCGTCTTGCGGTTTACGGATGGATTCTGTAATTAGTTTTTTTATTAGTGCCCGAACACCCCATGCGACACCCTATATAATACCCAATGTGACACGCCAGAACTTTACACCCCTGGATCTAAACACCCCATGTACTTTAGATTTCCCATCGAATGCAACTTAGGCCCTGTTTAGTTCACACACGAAAACTTTTTACCATGTCACATCGAATGTTTGGACACATGAATGGAGTATTAAATATAGACGAAAAAACTAATTATATAGATCGTGTGTAAATTGCGCGACGAATCTTTTAAGCCTAATTGCGCCATGATTTGACAATGTGGTGCTACATTAAATATTTGCTAATGACGGATTAATTAGGCTTAATAAATTCATCTCGCAGTTTACAGGCGGAATCTGTAATTTGTTTTGTTATTAGACTATGGTTGTTTGGTTGATGCCTAAACTTGCCATAACTAAGCTTAGGCAAGTTGTGGCATGTGGTAAAAGTATGGCCAAGAAATAGTTAGCCACAAGTGTGGCAATGTTAGCTCTAGTTATCTGAGTATGACATGTGGGACCTAAGGGTAGAAAAGTATGGAATGACACAACTGTGGCATTGAAACAAACACACGCCTAAAAACTATGGTATGACTGAAGTGTGGCGTGGCAAAGTGAAACAATCAACCAAACACCCCCTATAGATGTCCATATATCCGATGTGACACGCTAAAACTTTTCACCCCTGAAAGTAAACAGGGCCTCAATACCAAATGCATATGCATGCATAGGTGCAGCCAGTGTCTAACCCATAAAAAAGTAGTGAGGTCCTAGATATACATATAATCTAATTATTGAGTAATATAATGGTTAATATGACTATAACAATAGAAAATAGACAAGCTACCCGATATCCGGGGACTATCAGGAAAGCTTCAAGTAGGAACGCCATTGGGTGTAGCATCATATATATGTATACTAATTAACTACCCTCCATTTTAAAATATAATAAGTTTTAGCCTTTGACACCTATGTAAGAAAATGAGTAAATAGGTTTGGTTGCCTTCTCGGAACTGGTGAGTTATAGACCTGGACTAGTTAAGACTATAGTAAACAAAATGAATAGAATGGGTAGTTTTAATGGTAAAAATATTGTTTTACAACTAGATTGTTATATTTCTGATAAAATATAAACTTTTTTCACGGAAAAAAACTTTAGATAAGATTATCATATATTTTGAGAAGGAGGAGGTATGTATGAAAATGAAGTTTGTATCATTATATCATATCGCATCTTATAATGTTATGAATACAATAGAACGATGATAAATCTAAAATACAAGAGGATTGCACTGGGGGTGTCTTTTTGTCTATTGGTGGGAGGAATGTTCCATCGTTTTTTCATGTAACTAATTAAAAATGTCAATGGAAATATTAAAAATATATAGTAAAAATAGATTAATATATAATACATACAATAATGCAGCTCATATTCGACTTATACATGCATGTATAATTTAATATATGATCATATTTCTTATTTTTTTGAATTTGTATAAGTCAAAATTTAAACCTGTGGAGTGATATAACACATCTTGCCAATTCATTTAATTTTATTTATAATTTATTTAGATTATATACATAAAACAAGGAAATATTCACTCGAGGAAAAAAACACTTTATTTGGATTGCAACAGATAAATGACAAATTGATCAGCATGCAACTTGAGAGAGTTTTTTTTTTTATCTCGCAGCTTAGATTTTCGGCGCCGGTGTTCACTTCAACAGTTCAACACGCATGCATGGATGTCGGCAGCAATCAACATCAACATTACCACGGGGGCACACCCACACAATACGTGTTACTCCTAATTAACTAAGTTACGTGATTGGGTAAGTCGTATGTATAATGTGAACATTATCAAACTTAAACGACCGGAATGCATACGTACGTGATGGATTTGGGGTTGATCGCGATCGGGAAGGCGCCAAGAAACTTCGCATGCATAGCTCGACGTACGTACGGCTGCCAAAAAACGCTCCAGTCTGATGACTTAACTGACGTGTGGACATGAGATGATGAGAGGTGGTTTGAAAACTGATGCTCCTCCATGGCGTAGGGCGTACCGCGGCAACCTCATCCGCTAGCTCGTTCACACTCACAGCGGTGGACGTCTTCTCGCTCTCGCTGCTCGCTCACCGTCATCGCTGAGATGAACTCAACGTACGTAGGCTGGAATTCTGTTCCGGCCCAGGTTAATTATATGGGCCTCACGTAGGCTATAATCACGTTCCAGCCCAACATATATAGGCCGCGCGTAGTCTGTAACCCCGTTCTGGGGTCTGGGCCGAGGCCGCAGTCCCGCCTGGACCAACTTATACAGGCCGTACGTAGGCCGGAGTTCCTTTCCAGCACATATGCCGCTCGTCTCCGGGGCAAGGAATAAGTTCATCTAAGGTCCCTTAACTTGTCAGCGAATTCGATTTTCGTCCTTCAACCCCAAAACTATATACAACAGGTCCCTCAACTATCAAAACCGGTGCAGGTAAGGTCCCTTGGCGGTTTAGATGGCGGTTTTGGCTGACGTGGCGACTACATGGCTATTTTGACTCTGTCTTCATCTGACGTGGCACTGACATGGCGCTTACGTGGCAATTCGATCTAGAAAAATAATAAAATCTGTGGGACCCACACGTCAGTTTCACACATATAAATAATAATAAAAAGGTGAGACCCACATGGGCCCCACATGTCAACCTCACCCCCTCCTCTTCTTCCTCCTCTCTCTCCCCCATCTCCCGTCGTCTTCATCTCTCGCCCCCATCTCTCTCTATCGCCGGCGGAGATAAGGCGCGGCCTCCTCCATGGGCGGCGGCGGGGGAGCTCCCGCTTCCCCACCTGCTTCCCGGCGCCGCCGCCGTGGGAGGGGAAAGTGGTTGGCGGATATTGTTGTTTTCTTTTTTTTGTTTAATCTTTGATTGTGCGTGTATGGAGTTCTAGATTAGGAGAAAAAAAGGTACTTAACTGTCGGTGGATTAGGAGAACATATTAGATATAGCGTTGGTGGATCCAATTTTAATTTGCAAAATTTTGTCAGTACTTAGTGTCGGCAGCAGTAGATCTGCAGAAATGGAGTCTTTTTTCTGATTGCTTGGTTGCAACCGATGCAGCGGGCAGATAGAAATGGCGGCGGAGACGTTCCTCTTCACCTCCGAGTCCGTGAACGAGGGTCACCCCGACAAGCTGTGCGACCAGGTGTCCGACGCCGTCCTCGACGCGTGCCTCGCCCAGGACCCCGAGGGCAAGGTGGCGTGCGAGACCTTCACCAAGACAAACATGGTCATGGTGTTCGGCGAGATCACCACCAAGGCCACCGTCGACTACGAGAAGATCGTCCGCGACACCTGCCGCAACATCGGCTTCGTCTCCGACGACATCGGCCTCGACGCCGACCGCTGCAAGGTGCTCATCAACATCGAGCAGCAGTCGCCCGACATTGCCCAGGGCGTGCACGGCCACTTCACCAAGCGCCCCGAGGAGATCGGCGCCGGCGACCAGGGCCACATGTTCGGCTACGCCACCGACAAGACCCCTGAGCTGATACCCCTCAGCCACGTCCTCGCCACCAAGCTCGGCGCCCGCCTCACCGAGGTCCGCAAGAACGGCACCTGCGCCTAGCTCAGGCCCGACGGCAAGACCCAGGTCACAGTCGAGTGCCTCAATGACGCCGGCGCCATTGTCCCCGTCCGCGTCCACATCGTAGGGAAGAAGCGAGATAGGATAGTGGGAAGAAGGGAGCAGCGGCGATGGCATGTGGGGCCCACATGGGTCCCACCTTTTTTATTATTTCTATGTGTGAAACTGACATGTGGTTCCCACGGATTTTATTATTTTTCTGGATTGGATTGCCACGTAAGCGCCACGTCAGTGCCACGTCAGATGAAGACGGAGTCAAAATAGCCACATAGGCGCCACGTCAGCCAAAACCGCCATCTAAACCACCGAGGGACCTTATCTACACCGGTTTTGATAGTTGAGGGATCTGTTGTATCTGGTTTTGGGGTTCAAGGACGAAAATCAGATTCGCTGACAAGTTAAGGGACCTTGGATGAACTTATTCCCCGGGGCAATAATAAGCCGGAATCGCTAGTTAGCGCCGCCGGCAGCGTGCGTTTTAGGCCCATAAGGCCCAGCGTCGCTGAGCCGGCGCGCGCGCCTCTCCACGCCTTTTTTTTCTTTTTTTTCGTTTTCTTTCCTCACTTTTTTCTGATTTTTTTTAATCTTTTAGCATGTTTTGAGTTTGAAAGTTTTAAAATTTTGATTTGAAAGTTTTCAAATCTCAAGTTTAAAGTTTTCAAATCTCAAATTGAAAGTTTTTAAAATTTTCAAATCTGGACTTGAAAGTTTTTAAATCTCGATTCTCGAGTTGAAAGTTCTTAAATCTGAGTTGAAAGTTTTCAAATCTCAAGTTGAAAGTTTTCAAATTTTTCAAATCTGGACTTGAAAGTTTTTGAATCTCGATTCTCGAGTTGAAAGTTTTCAAATCTGAGTTGAAAGTTTTCAAACCTGAGTTGAATGTTTTTAAAATTTGACTTTAAAATTTAAAACTTAAATCGAAAGTTTTCAAATCTAACTTAAAAAATTTTCAATCTGTTAGAAAAAAATCTCCCAAAAAATCTCCAGAATATATTCTTAATTAGTATCATTAGTGTTAAGTATATTGACTAATATATGTAGTTAAGACTAAAGGGGAGGAAGTGCTTGCCAACTCCCTTTCCTGGCGCGCACGCGTGCCGTAGCAACCCCCATAATAAGCACGTTGGATTAACTCCACTTTACGTCTCTACAATTTTCTTTTCATCGAGTTTAAGTCACATCCCTGAGCCGCAATACAAGAAAATTTTATTATCACCTAACTTAAACCGGGTTAAATTAGGTCCTTCGGCACTGGTTTCGCTGATGTGGCAAGTTGAATACAGTCAACCTATCCTGTTTGATTCAGCTTAGGATTATTATAATCTGAATTATTAGGAGTAAGCTGAAATAAGCAGATAACTTATTATGATAGATTATTACAATCTATAAGCCAGATTACTATAATATGATAATCCACTCTAAAGTTGCTTTTTTAGATTATTGGGTGGCTAACAACTAACAACTAACTAATAATCCAGAGAAACAAACAGCTAACAGCTTATCCTATGTCGGCTTATTATAATCCAGCTTAAAATAATTTGGCTTAATAATCTAGATTACAATAATCTTAAGCTGAAACAAACAACACCTGAGTCAGCATAGGACCCACGTGGACCCCACAAATAAGTCACATGAAAATATATAAAAAAAGAAAAAACCTTCTCTCTCCACCCCCCGGAGCACACGGTAGGGACGACACACCTCTCTTCATCTTGAGTTTTGGCCCAAAGATGACACCTCTCTCTATCTCGAGCTTCGGCATCAGGAAGTAAGGAGGTAAAAGCCGACGATGACGTGGTTGAGGCGGGGCATGGGGGAGGCAGAGGGCCAAGGACAGCACGGCCCGCCGTATTAAAGACGAGAGTGAGGACCGGCGTCACCCAACCTCGCTTAGCGCCTAATCACCATCCTGGTTGCCCAACCACGGTATACACACAAAGTTTATACATATATATACAGAGTTTATACGTATGTATATAAGGCAACATATCCTATGCACACAGTCCCTCACGTGTACACACGTGCACACCAACTAAAAAATGTCACCAAAAAATCTAGAAAAAATCATACACATACTTTAAATTGTATTACACCTAGGGTTAAAATCTTAACGTCAAATTCATTATATTTTAGCCGTAACAAAAAAAACAAAAAATCTGACAGTTTTAAGGTTGCAATTTTGTCAGAATTTTATCTTTTTTGTTATTCTCTATGTAGAATGAATTTGAAGATGCGACTTTGCACGTAGATGTAATACTATTGAAAGTATATGTATGAATTTTCCTAGAATTTTTTGTGATAATTTTTAGTTGGTGTACACGGTGTGTACACGTGAGGGCCTGTGTGCATAGGATACGCTCCCTGTATATAAAATATATACATATGCACATACATATAGAGAGGAGAGTCTAGGGGGGAAATCCACCGCGCAGGCGTGCGACCACCCGCACAGTAGCTTACAGACACACATCTTGTAGCAGCGTTCTGGTGCCATCGCCGCACTCTTTTCCTACAACAAACACCTTCCTCTCCTCCTGTCGCCCGGACGATGCCCTTGATCCGCTCGACGCATGCAATACACGACGAGGAAACCTAGCCCATTGTTTCTCCATCACAACGCGTGTAGACTCGCGCTTGCTGGAGGATGCACTGAACTACTGAAAGTGTTCGGTGGTATGCCTTAAGAGATATCTGATGTCCTGAAAATGCTGTGCTGGACTTCAGGAGTTCGTCTGGGGATCGGAAGCAGGATCATATGCCTTCAGGAGTTCCTTCGGATGATATATAGGTAATGAAAAAAGCTCGATGTTTTCGCCTCTGCATCTGTCCTTCGCGATTTGGCTGAGTGGATGGCATGTTTAGAAGCACGGAGATACACTTCGATCAGTTATTCTCAAGTTTGGTTATGGAGTATACCAGAGATCTTTTTCTGTGCAAAATCAGTTATTATAAGCTATTCTTGCGCTTAGCAACCATGCATCTCTTGAATGCAACACTATGCAATCTGCAGTTATTTTCTCACTCTCAAATCCATGAATCGGTCTATGTAATCAAACTAGAAACTGATATTACTGCTGAACTAACAATCACCCAGTTTGGTGTTTTATGTTGACAATATATAACAGGCTGTCTTTATCATTTTTGATCCATATTTCTTAGGACAAGATTCTAAAGGTATCTTCTAATCAGTATAGTACGTTCTCACATGTGTCATCCTCGCTAAGAAAAGGGGCGGTAATACCCCCTATTAAGAGCTAAACTCACTGATGGACGACATGATACAATTTGATCTTCAGAAGAATTAATAAATTCTTGTAAGCTCAAGTTGATCATCACGTGCATTGACAAAAGAAAAGGGAGATTCATATGAAAACACTTTAGAGATGCTAACAAGGTAGTTAATGTCAAAATGTCACTGCCAGTTTGAACACTACTCATGTCCTCTTGACTTCCGAATCTGTCTCTCCTCGCCTATATATTTGCACTTTACGCTCCCACATATTCACAGAATCACAGCATCACAACACCAGCTAACAACCATTAGTCCTCGGTGTTCTGCATTCACTTTTCATGGCGCCCTCCTTCCCGCTCTCCTTTGCACCCCAATCAGCCGATGAAGCAACCGCACACAAGGAAATCTATGACCAACTCCGGCAAGCCGTGGAGACCTTCCCGACGGCGCCCAACAGCAGCACCAGCTTCACGTACAGTCGCCACCCCGACGGATGGTACACGTTCCCGGAGGGGGTTGTGAGTGCCATGGTCATCAAGAGTCACCTTACGGCGCGCACCACCGACATCTTCATGGTCACCTTCCCTAAGTCTGGCACCACCTGGCTCAAGGCGCTCTTGCACTCGGCTCTCCACCGCAGGGCCGACGATCTCGCGGCACACAGCCCCCACCAGCTCGTTCCTTTCCTTGAGACCCAGGTGTTCATCAAAGATCGGATCCCTGACCTGAGCTCCCTCCCGGCGCCGCGGCTGTTGATGACGCACATCCCGTCCCAGTCGTTGCCGGACTCTGTTGCTGACTCCAGCTGCAAGGTGGTGTATCTATGCCGGGATCCCAAGGACTGCTTCATCTCGCTCTGGCATTTCTTGAACAGGTTCAGGCCGTGGGACATCAACGAGGCACACCGAAACTTCTGCGATGGTGTCTCACTGTTTGGCCCGTACTGGGAGCATGTCCTCGGCTATTGGATGTGGCACGTCAAGAGACCAAGCCAGGTACTCTTCTTGACCTATGAGGAGCTCACTACTGATACACTCGGCCAACTGAGACGCCTAGCCGAGTTCGTTGGACGCCCGTTCATGGTGAAGGAGCAGGAGATCGGAGTGGACAGAAAGATCGTGGAGGCCTGCGCCATGGAGAGCTTGTCGAGGTTGGAAGTGAACCAGTCGGGGACAACTGACATGGTCGATAAAACCTACGCGAACAACATATTCTTCCGGCGTGGCGTGGTCGGTGATTGGAGGAATCACCTGACACCGGAAATGGCGCGGAGGATTGATGAGATTACAGAGATCAAGTTTAAAGGATCCGGCTTGCTGTTGCATCCACAATTTTTACAAGCAAAAAGAGAATAAAATGAACTATTGACAAGTGAAGTGGAGGAACATCTCACGATTGTACCTATTTCTT
Organism: Oryza glaberrima; assembly: GCF_000147395.1. Taxonomy (NCBI): domain Eukaryota; kingdom Viridiplantae; phylum Streptophyta; class Magnoliopsida; order Poales; family Poaceae; genus Oryza; species Oryza glaberrima. Next base: position 1,806,142 of record NC_068336.1, on the reverse strand, counting down.
TGCTTAATGAAAAAAAAAATGCAAACCTCGTGTCTATTTATGAAAATAAAAAGTGAAAACATAGTATGTACGTATGTCTATAAATGAAATTATTGCAAGCTGCCTCAAATAATACTCCTACTGTAAGAGATTGCCAATTACTAGTAGTAAGTCGGGCTTGTTTTTTTTTTGTTATTTGGCTTCATTGATTGGTTTTGTGTCACATGATTATCTTCTTTGTACAGCCTGCAGATATGGTCGAGCAAAATTTACGGAATTATAAGACCGTTGGATAAGAGCGTCAAACGTTAAAAATTAGAGGGAATAGTAAATATTATTTCAGTTGGGTGATTTATGTTTTTATCTGAAGTTAAGTTGTGATTTGCGTTAACAACAACATTCTTCAAAATGCTTTTTTCTCATAAACAACTTGTCCGATCTACGATCCGATTATACTATTGTATTTGTTATAAGAGTAAATTTCACAAAACTACATGTTTTGTGGTCTAAGTTGCAGAAAACCACACACACTTTGACACTTGGCACTTGAGTACATATATTTTGGTTGTGTAGTTTCACAAAACTACACTATCGATGTATAGATTCACCCGCGAGATGATGTGACTGTTTCACCTAGGACGGGGACATAGCATCCTATTACCAGCCATCGCACGAAATTAATATGATGCCACGTTCTCATCCTAGATGGAACAACCACATCATCTCACGGGTGAATCCATTCATCGATGGAACAACCACGTCATCTCACGGGTGAATCCATTCATCGATAGTGTGGTTTTGTGAAACTAAACTACCAAAGTATATGTACTTAACTGCCAAGTGTCAAAATGTGTGTGGTTTTCTGCAACTTAAACCATAAAACATGTAATTTTGTGAAATTTACTCTTGTTATAATATAATCTTTATAACAATATATCACATGATTATATTATGACAAAAGAAAAATATATGTTTCAATCCGTTAACACTCTTTGTTTCATACGTGATAGTGATATGTTTCAATATATGTCTTTAGTATGTTCCACAAAATTCCTGAAACTACCTACCATTTCTCCCTCTACTCTCTCTCCACCTCATTCATGCATGCATGCTTTTTAGCGAGCTTTAAAACGATTTTCCTCAACTATTTATCCAATCTACAATCTGATCACACATTGTATTCGTTGTAATTAAATCTTTACAATAAGATATCACATGATTATATTATGATGAAAAAAACATATGTTTCAATCCGTTAACACTCACTGTTTCATACGTGATAGTGAAATGTTTCAATAGGTGTCGTTAGTATGTCTCCACCTCATGCATGCATGCATTTAGCGAGTTTCAAAACGATTTTTCTCCTAAACTACTTATCCAATCTACGATCTGATCACACCATTGTATTTGTTGCAATTAAATCTTTAAAACAAGATATCACATGATTATATTTTGATGAAAGAAAAACATATGTTTCAATCCATTAACATTAGCTGTTTTATATGCAATAGCGATATGTTTCAACGTGTATCTTCACCATGTTTCGTAAAATTTTTAAATGCTTTGCTTATTTTTTTCACCATATATAACTTGATGTTTTACTCGTTAGTTAACAGAAACATTTGACCGACTGATTTTTTTCGGCATCGGGCGCTCGATGGGAAGATTCCTCCCCATAAGAGCGAACGTGGAGGCTTCATTTTCTATTTCTTTGATAAATTAATAGATGTTTACTAGTACTCCCTACGTCCAGATTTAAACTTAAGATTAAGTTTTTTATGGGACAAAAGGAAGGGAGTAGGTTGCACGATGGCACGATGCATTTTTGGAATGCAATTTGCAATAATTATATCAGTGCCAAATCCCATGTGTCGGTATGTGTACATATCAAACTAGAAGCCGATATTACTAATAAACAAGTTGACAGTAACGTACACTATTATCATGCTTGATCTATATTTTTCGGAGTAAGAGTAGTATAATGTTATCTTCTGATCAGTATGTTATCTTCTGATCAGTATACTATGTGTGCCATCAGTATAACGTCATGGTAAGATTAATTTGACCCTCATAAGCATGATACTTTTATGCAAGCTAACACGGTGAGCACGATGTGCACTAAAAAAGGTCATATATATAGAGAGAGGTGTGAGAACAACTCAATTAATGCCAGGAAGTTAGAATGTCATTATCAGTTTTTGAACACTGATCATGACTTCCCGATTTGTGTCTCTTCTTTTTTCGCGAAGGCGCAAAATTTGTGTCTCTTCCCCTATATATTAATTTGCACTACTCTACACACTGCACAGAGTCACAAGAACACGTGTTTTGTTCATTGCTGTTTAGTGTGGACTCTTCATGGCTTCCTCCTTCCCGCTCTCCTCTGCAACCGAAGCGGCGGACGAAGCGAAAGCCCACAAGAAAATCTACGACCAACTCCGGCAAGTCGCGGAGACCTTTCCGACGGCGCCCAGCGGCATCGACGTCCCATACAGCCGCCACCCCGACGGCTGGTACATGACCACGGGGGGGTCGTGAGTGCCATGGTCATCAAGAGCCACCTGACGGCACGCGCCACCGACATCTTCCTCGTCACCTTCCCCAAGTCCGGCACCACTTGGATCAAAGCGCTTCTGTACTCGGCTCTCCACCGCAGGGCCGACAAGCTTGTGGCGCATAGCCCCCATCAACTCGTCCCTTTCCTCGAGTCTCAGGTGTTCGTCAAAGATCAGATACCTGACTTGAGCTCCCTGCCAGAGCCACAGCTGTTGATGACACATATCCCGTCTCAATCGTTGCCAGACTCCGTCGCAGCCTCCGGCTGCAAGGTGGTGTACCTGTGCCGGGATCCCTGGATTGCTTCGTCTCGCTCTGGCACTTCTGGAACAAGTTCAGGCCATGGAATATTGATGAGGCACACCGGCAATTCTGTAATGGTGTCTCGTTGTTTGGGCCTTACTGGAAGCACGTCCTCAAGCTACTGGAATTGGCATGTCGAGAGGCCAAGCGAGGTACTCTTCTTGACCTACGAGGAGCTCGCCGCTGACACTCTCGGCCATCTGAGATGCCTCGCCGAGTTCGTTGGACGCCCATTCACAATGGAGGAGCAGGATGCCGGAGTGGATAGAAAGATCGTGGAGATTTGTGCCATGGAAAGTTTATCGGGGTTAGAGGTGAATCGGTCGGGGATGACCAATTTCACCGAGAAAGACGTGCCAAACAACATATTCTTCCGGCGTGGCGTGGTTGGAGATTGGAGGAATCACCTGACGCCGGAGATGGCGAGGAGGATTGATGAGATTACAGAGATCAAGTTTAAAGGATCCGGCTTGCGGTTGCATCCACAGTTTTTACAAGCAAAAAGAGAATTAAACAAACTATAGGAGTATGATCACGTGTGAAGTTTCATTATTGTACTTATTTCTCTGCTTAATAAAAAAAATGCAAACCTCTTGCCTATTTATGAAAATAAAAAGTGAAAATATCGTGTGTACTGTATGTCTATAAATGAAATTATTGAAAGCTGCTTCGAATAATACTCTCCTACTGTATAAGAAATTGCCAATTATTATTAGTATGTTGGGTTTGTTTTTGGTTGTCTGGTTTTGTGTCACACGATTATCTTCTATGTACAACCTGCAGATATGCATGGTCCAGCAAAATTTGTAAGACTGTTGGATAAGAGCGTCAAACGTTAAAAATCAGAGGGAGTAGTAAATATTATTTCAGTTGGGTGATTTGTGTTTTTATCTGAAGTTAAGTTGTGATTTGTGTTAACAACAACATTCTTATCAACAAATTTGGTGCAAAAGCCTGATGATATCATCTCGTCACCAAAATGGGATCCTAGGATAGTGAGCCTGCTAGAAGCTAAATCCACCTATTGGCGCTCTGATAAAATTTGACCCTCATAATTCATAAACAACATTTTTTTCCAAGGTAAAGTTTAATTCCATGTGCATGAAATTTCTCAACCTAACACCATATAATTTTAGAGGAGAGAATAAGGAATGAAAAATACTTTCTCCGTCCCAAAAAGATCCTAATATGTATCTATCTTTGTATTTAGATTGAGTTTTTCTTGTACGGAGGGAGGGAGTAGGTCACATACGTACGGAATGTAAAGACGCTAACAACCTAACAATCAATTAATGATGGATTATCAGTGTCAGCTAGCTTGAAAACTCTGCCGGAATTTGTCTCCTCGATCTCTTAGATGTTTGCAACTTGCACTCTCATATATTCATATATTATCAGGCTCATCGCTCACGGGACTAAATTCCATTGTGTTCTGTGTCGCCTCCTCAACAGCCAAAGTGGCCGACGGATCAACGACTCACGAGGCAAGTCAGCGACATCGGCCACCATACTGATACTGCCGCCGTCCTGATGGCTGGTACATGTCCAGGCAGGGAGTTGTGAGAGCTCCATGGCCATCAAGAGGCATCTGACTGCGCGTGCCACCAACGTCTTCATTGCCAACCTTCTCTAAGTCCGGCACCACATGGCTCATTGGCTCAGGGCGCTTCTGCACTCGGCACACATGGCTCATTGGTTCAAGGAGTCAAGGTGCTTCTGCACTCGGCTCTTCTCCGTGGAACTCAAGAGCTAGCTGGTGGCGCAAAAGCCCCACCAGCTCGTCCCAGCTGTTCGTCAACGACCGCATCCTCAGCCTGAATAACTAGAAAAACATAGATTAACTAGAAAATACAAAATACGAGATGCCGATTATGTCTTGCGATTTGGATCACCTACGTGTATAGTCATTCTGGCGTAACGATGGTTCCAGCCCAGCCTGCATATAAGTGGTAAACCCGTTCCGGCACAACTTCTTGGAGGCAGCTCCTTCTCCTTTTGTTATTCAGATTGAAAATGAGAGACAAAAATGTAGTCATGAGCTCGATTAGTTTGTTGTAATTTTCTTTTCAGACCCCTTTTTCTTTATTAATAAAGTTTTCCCTAACAGCAGGTGTCTCCCTTGCTGTGTTCCTTTTTTTTAAAAAAAAGAAGCCGGATGGAAGCCGATCAACCTATCATGGGTCTCATATATTCACATTGAGGAACAAAAAGGGCCCTCACGGAGGTCCCAGTACCGTTTCGGCCCAACTTATAATGGTCCAAGCACACGTTTGCTGCCATCCCATTTTGGTTCCAAAGTTTAAGATCCGCACATTTGCAGCAAAGTTCTTGAGCCGTTGCCTTTCTTTTTTTTTTATTTCACGCCCTTCGGCCCTAGATCTGCTCGACGCAATCCACGACGAGGAACCTTGGGTCGTCTACACCGAGGATATGGTGACCCGTTGCGGCGGTTGTCTCTCTCAAATGATGCGTTGCTCATTGTGCCGGCAAGGTCCACATACTCTATTGTTTCTCCGTGTTTGTGACCTAGGATGGGCTCTGTCCGTAGGTTGTTAGGCTATGACATGAGGGCTAGATTCCTTGCATTGGGATTGGTTTTGTCAAAACTCGTGCAAAATCGTGTTTGGTGGTGTTCGGCGGTACTTCTAAGAACGAATCGGGATATGTATTTATTTAGATTCATCCATAGAAATGATTCTTTTTTTTTTGGAACGGAGGGTGTATGACTTAAAGATACTAGGTGATTCCCCGCGCTTTGCTACGGAAATTCCTAAGTAACTTTTAATATTTTTTAATAATCGAGCTAAAAGTAAAAATTATATTAGTTATTAACAACAAATAAAACTGGTTTGTCAAACTATGTTCAGAGAGATACATTTAGTAGACTTTGTCTGACATTGTAAATGAAATATGATATCCCGCACTTTGATTATATGGATAAATATATATTAAGTATCTATTATATATTAAAAGTCCATTAAACTTCTTACAAACGCTACTAAGCCGCCACATGGCACTCCTATAAACGCTCCTAAGTCGCCATGTGGAGTTTTAATATATTAGAAACATCTAGCCTTTAATTTTCATTTAAATTAGTGGGTCCATTATTTTACATCAATGGATTAGATTTAAAACAGGGCCTCCCTCCACGTGGATACATATGCCTCCCTCACTGCCTTCAAGTACGTACGTACACGTACTAACGGATATACCCCCCACCCTTTTTCACTTCTTTTATTTTTTTTACCTAGGAAACATCCATAATATATATGACGTTTGAACATGTTTATTTACTATTAAAACATGTGGCGTTTTAATATATTAGAAACATCTAGCCCTTAATTTTTATTTAAATTGGTGGATCTATTATTTTACACCATTCGATTAGATTTAAAACAGACCATCCCTCCGCGTGGATACGTATGCCTCCCTCACTACCTGCAAGTACGTACGAACACGTACTAACGGACATACCCCCCTCCCCCACCCCCCAATACCCCTTTTTTCCCTTCTTTTATTATTTTTTACCTAAGAAACATACATAATATATGACGTTTGAACATGTTTATTTACTATAAAAAGAAATATGTAATTATCATTTATTTTGTTATGATTTGTTCATTAAATTTTCTACAAACGCTCTCACGTCCAAACGCTCCTACGTCGCCACGTGGTGCTATAATAAATTAGAGAAAATTATAGAAATTCTAACAGAAAATAAAACATCTAACCGTTGATTTTCTTAAACTGATGTACCTATTGTTTTAGACCATTAGATTATTAGATATATAAAAATAATAATCTCTCGCTCCTAATATCCCGTTCACATACAAGAGAAAATCCTTGCGTATTATTCATCCGGAGAAAAGGCAAAAGCTATACGTATGTACGATCGAAATAAAAACCAAAGAAATTAATACGTATAATTGAAAAAACGACCAGCCAAGATTAATTCCAACTAACCATGCATAATCAGCTCACGGCTCAAGCACGTATGTGCATTATTTGCACTCCTTTTTTAGGTTGTTGAGTGATTTATCCATTAAACTTTCTATAAACGTTCTTAGATCACCACGTGTCACTCTACAATCGCTACTACATCGCCACGTGGTGCTATAATAAATTACATAAAATCATAAAAATTCTAAGAGAATAAAACATCTAACCATTGATTTTCACTTAAACTAATGGACCTGTTATTTTAGACCACTATATTAGATTATTAGATCTATAAAAATAATCTCTCACTCCTAATATCTTCATCCCGATAAAAGGCAAACGCTATACGTATGTACGATCGAAATAAAAACCATAGAAATTAATACGTAGCATTGAAAAAACGACCAACCAATATTGATTCCAACTACCATGTACCATCAGCTTACAGCCGGCTAAGCACGTATATACATTATATGCTCTCCTTTTTTTTTTTTTTTGTTGTTGAGATATCTAAGGCCCTCTTTATTTAGGCTTAGGCTTATTGGCCTAAACTTTTAAGTCAGCTTATTGGCTTATATGATTTATAAGCCAGTGGATTTAATGTCCTAAGTTTAATGGTAGAGTCATCCATCTATCTCATATAAGCCAAAAAAAGACTTCTCCAACCTAGCTTTTGGCTTAATACTGTTAGAGTGGCTTATGGCTTAAAAAAGCCAAATGAAAAAGCTGCTTGTTTGTTTTGGCTTAGACTTTTCGACTTATAAATTGGCTTATAAGCCTAAACAAAGAGGGGCCTAAAGCATAATAAAATCTAAACAGCATTGATTTATATCTCCAATTGAATATAGACTTTCATGGTTATCCCGGTCAGTGTCCTCTTCATGGAGGGCTCCACGCATGTATTAACTTTTGAAAACTAATAAACTATATGTTGGTTCTATGATCAGTTTAGTTCTTTATATTCCTGACAACTATAAATCAATAATTTAAATCCATGTATTGATGTTTTATTATCAATTAAAAAAATAGTGTGAGCCATACCTATCTATTATTGACCTATAGTAGTTAGTGCTAACTGATAAATACATAATGACACATAATAATTAATGTCATAATATTTTTTTAAATAATTATGGTGTAAAATATCACCTGTCAAATAATTTGAATCTACATATGTAAAAATGAAAAATTGAAACAAGGGAATTTAGTTATATTTTTTTCAATTAGATCTTATCTAATGTTAATGTGTGAGATTAAGATTCTCAAATATGTTTTTGATTTTTTTCAGGACTATTTGATTGGTATTTGAAAAGTGAGAAGCACACATGATACACAGACAAGAAAAAACTTATTAAAAATACTTCCAGCGAGTGATATGGCTATACTACAACCCCATAGTCCATCATGAGAACTATGGTCATATATGTAGGTTTTTTGTTTGTCATATAGTTTTGGCAACAAATAAACAATCTAATAACATGTGCATTAAACTACCCATGATATATTTTCTTATACTTGAGGAATTTCAATGTGTCGGGCATAGTTGATGGATGTATGTCATACACTACACTAACATGATAACCTCACTCTCTTTCAAATAATAATATTGTATATGTATTATTGAAATTTGAGTAATATTGATATTTACACTATAAACAAATTGTGTCTATTATATACCACAAAAACAACTCAAAACTTTAAAAAGGATTATTTTACCACAAAACAACTCAAAACTTTCAAAATGAATATTTTAATCACCTCCATCTTCTCTTCTTCCATTCTCAAAAGTGTGCCAAGCATAGATAATAAACCTTGCTATGCTGCCATGATATACCAAAGGCATACATCTGGCTGAGTTGAGCCACCATGGGTGGTCACCCTTAGCAATAGAGCTCAACTTCCTACTTAACAATACAATCCTTTATAAAGGTGCTAATTGTGAATTAGGCGTTAAAACTGCTCTCTACGATAGTCTTGACGGATACGGCTACACCTATATGTGACCCATGTTTCAAGGTATCGAGGAATAAAGCCTTGGTAGCTATGTTTGGCTGTGGGCATTCATATCTAATTTTAACAGTATTATACTATTAACACGTATAAGCGATAATGTTATAACATATTTTTTTGATAAAATATTATTGGAATATTTATTCATAGGTTTGGAAATAAGTTACATCGACATGAACAATTAGGTAAGTAGTGGAGATAAACTTTTTAGTCGATTAGTGATGTATTGTGCTTATTTTGATGGTACAAATACAGTTTCATCTATTAAATAAGCACTCAGGTTTCAAAAGAACGATATTAAGTATCCATAAAAAAATCAATAATAATAAGTAGTGGTGACATTAGGCAAATTTATATATAACCGGGAAATAGTATTTTTGTTTGAATCTAGGAAACATTTTTGTCATTTATTATATATAAGTCTATGGTCTTTTCCGTGGTCTATATATTTCTTTTTGTATTTTCTTATAAACAATAAACAAAATGCCCACGCATCTGCGTGGGCTTCTTTTCTAGTTATAAAAATGATGGATACATATATATTAAAAACATTGTGAAAAATAATGTGAAGGAAGATGATTGGATGTTGATTTGTAGAATTTAATGAATTATAGACGATGTTGCATGCTTGCATAGGTACGTTTTGTATGTAATTATTGCTAGTGGATGATGAGGTGGCATGTTTGCATGTTGAGCTTTAGGATTAGTGGGTTATAACTTTTTGGTAAGATATGATATGATGTCCTAAAATGTTGCGCTGGCACTGGTGGAGAGATGGTTTGTAGTCCCGATTGGTAACCCCTCTGTAGTCCCGGTTTTCCAACCGGGACTACGAATGCAGGACTAAAGATCACTATCTTTAGTCCCGATTGAAATAACCGGGACTAAAAATACATATTTAATCCTGGTTGATAACACCAACCGGGACTAAAGATGGCAGCGCCAGTCCCAGTTGGTCACCATTTTTTTCTCTTTTTTTATTTTCATTGTTTCTTTCCAAATTGAGTCGCTCCTTCCCAAATCTCCCTAAAATATCCCCCGAATCAAAGTATCATCCCAAATCAATGAATCATTCACATCACAAATTCTAAATAAATACAACTCAAATTCTTAAAGAAATACATCACAGATCCAAACATCACAGATCTAATGAACCACAAGTTCTTAGATCCAAATGTATCACAAATTCGGAAAAAAAAATAAAGTTGTGCTTCCGCTGCCGCCTCCCCTCCGGCAGAGGGGAGGGCGCCACCGGCCGCCAACTCCCGCCACCGCCGCGCTCCCTGTCGCCCTCCACGCGGCCACGCCGCCAGCCGCCGCCCGCGGCACCCTCTATGCCAGCCGCCGCCGCCGCCCGGGCTCGGCCGCCTGGGCTCGCTCTGGTATGGGAGGAGGAGGAGGTGGGGTGGGGGAGGAGAGGGGAAGGGGAGGAAGGGGAGAGGAGAAGACTAGCCAGATCGGATCTGAGGAGGACCGGAGGAGGCTGAGAACTTGTTGTTTAATGAGAGCTAGGGAGTAGAGAGAGAGAGGGGAATGGGAAGGGATAAGATTATTTTTGTTTATACCAACCGGGACTAAAGATAATTGGGGCCTGAATTCGACCCGACAACTTTTTAAACCAGGACTAAATCTTTAGTCCCGAAACTAAAGATCAAAAAAATTTTAACCAGGACTAAAAATAATCTTTATGTAACACCCCAGGTAACCACGTATCTAGAGTGCCACATCAAAATACACTCAAACCACTAACTCCCAAAATCATTAGAAATTTCGGCAGAATCTTCCCTGTAAATACGGATATCCACGACAGGCAAATGTAAGTTAAACTAATAACAACATCCTTCCCACAATTTGATCCATCCTTATAATTCCATGGAAAGAAACTAATAGATATCTAAAAGATTATTACAAGACCGAACCATGATATAGTTTAAGTATCATTATGGACCTAAGCAATATAGTTTAATATTGTGCAAATAAATGTGTATATAAGGGTGCTACTTCCCGCCCATGCATGTCGGTCTCAATATGTACCTAAAACCAAATAAAACACAAGAGTGAGTATAAAATTACTCAGCAAGTATAATATGGAACTAGAAAACACATATACACAACATTGGCAATAAAGCATGAACATAAGGCTTTCTTTCTTTGATAGGAAACACATTTTCAAACACCAAGTCAAAGAAGATAGTAGTTCCCATCCCAGGCAGGCATGAATTGAAATAGTAGTTTCCATCCCGGACAATAGTGAATACATCCTAGCATTTGCCGGCAAAGCCGAGTAAGCGTGATCAGCGCTTACCCACAGGAACATGAATAAAGATCCAAATTGCACTCCCATGACTACGCATGGTCCTTGAATAATTGAAAACCAGAATCAAAGAACCAAATTGAAACCATATTGCACATCCATGGCAAGCATGGAACTTGAATTATTTACCTAGAACCAGAATCCGGAATATTAAAACAAGAATAGCATCGTAAACATAGGATAAACATGAAAACCTAAATGGCGTGAATAACAATATGAATATAATCAGTCACATGTCACATAGAAATATATCGAAAATAAATAGATAGAGCAAACAATCCATGAATCACACAATTAGTTCGTCATACATTTGCCTCCAACGAAGGATTGGTATCATGCACGATCTGATAGGCTACCACCTAATCATAAACAAAACCTCAGCAAACACATTCAAACATGTGTATAAAACAATGAAAAAAGTGAACCTACTGCCCCATCCCATCAAAACGCAATAACAAGGAACACCGCTTGGACTATACACAAGACTACTGCTTCAAACCTTTATATCTTGAAATATGAAAAGTCTATGACTGAAAATATATACATTTTGAAAATCTACAGAACAATAACTACAACTTTGATGTAGAAAGCATATTTTTATTCTACAATTTAAATGGTCTAATTTGCGCTTGAAAGCAGGCATCAAAATCTGTCCAGAATTTCAGACTGTCCACACTAAGACAACCATAACTGGAGTTCTACTCGCCCAATCATGGTGTACTTTGCCAATATGGAAAGCTAAGAAAAACCTCTACAACTTTGTCTATAGGCAGCCTGGCTGATTCCACTGTTTAACCCCTCCAAAAACAGTTCAATCTACTACTATCCAAATTATGACACAAAAACAACAGTCATACTAAAAAAATTATATCTCCTAAACCACTTGAGATAAAATCGCGCCCTTTGGTCAGAAGATAGATCCAAATATTATCTACAACTTTTATATGGACACTTTGATCAGAATAAATCATTTTGACCATGAAATTAATATAAAACAGAGGCGCTAAAATCTGCCCACGCCCAGAACCACCAATCCTAATCACAACGTCCAAAACGCTTCTCTAACCCTCCTCAACCACGAATTAAACCACTAGAACCACCCTAGAACAACTGATACAACAAGGGGATAAGCCTCACCTAGGGTTCCTTTAGAGAACTTGTGAGGAGACAATAGGGGAGACTCCGGTCTAACCCCTACTTCTACTCCTCTCCTCCTCCTCGTTCCGTTTTTCCACTTTGCTTCTTCATCCAAGCTATGAAGATGGAGATCTAGGGAGAGCAATTTGCTGTTGAGGGGGAGAGATGCGAACACAGGAGGAGGGGAGGAAGGAGGCGCCGGCCAGGGAGAGAGGTGGCGGTACCACAAGGGGAGGTGGGGTTTGGTTCCCCTCTCTCTAGGTTTTAGGGGAGAACTAATGGGCTGGGTTTATGGGCCTTCTCATGTTGGCCCACTTCTAAAGATATTTTTCTTTTATTTATTTCTATTAACATCTTTATTTTAACAAGTCAACCCAAACTAAAAAAACCTAAATATTTTTTTTAAAATACGGGGTATTACACTTTAGTCCCCGTTCCTATTTGAACCGGGATTATTGTAGTTTTTGGGCGACCGACTAAAGATGATTTCTCCAGGACTGCTATGATAGGTAATTAATGAATGTAGCCTGATGATCTCACCTTTAATTTGCAGCCGTCCTTTGCAATTTGGCTAAGTGGATGTCATGTTTAGAAGCATGCAGATACACTCGGCTATTCTTCAAGTTTGGTTTATAAAGTATACTCCCTCCATACTCATAAAGGAAGTCGTTTAGGACAATGTTTAAGTCAAACCTTGGGAATATAAATCACGAATAACTCTCAAGTTGTTGAGTTTGAAAATGTAAAAATTATATGTATAGATTTGTCTTGAAAAATACTTTCATAAAAGTATACATATATCACTTTTCAATAAATATTTTTATAGAAATAAGAAGTGAAAGTTGTGTTTTGGAGACCGTGTCACTGTCCTAAACGACTTCCTTTACGAGTATGGAGGAGTATGGAGGGAGTAATAGATATCTCTTTCTGTCTGTGTAATTAATAATCGATCGATCTGACCTACTGTTACGCTTCGCAACTATTTTCGTATATCTTATGGAGTATTGCATGATGTATATCTGAAATACAACACTATGCAATTCCTAGTTATTATATCGCTGTCATATCGGTGGGTGTAACTAACCAAACTAGAAGTCTACAAGCCTACTGCTAAACTATAAATGATCAGTACACTTTGGTGCTTTAGGTTGATAATTGATAACGCTTGTCTTATCATGTTCGATCAATAATTTTCATCGTAAGATCCTAATGGTATCTTCTGATCAGTGTAGTGTATATATACTATAAAATGGGCAAGATAATGCATCTTGCTAAGAGCTAATCCACTCATCAATGTCATAGTAAAATACGACGCATTAGGTGGCCAGTCATATTTTGTCATAGTTTACTATGTCCAAGATTATATAGGTTTCACTAACTTAGCAACTACTCCATTCGCTTCATCTTATCAATCGTTTTGACATTTTATCAAATCTGCCTATAATAATAATTAGCAATTACACTAAATTAGTTTTATTAAATATAACATTGAATGTGTTTTGATATACATCGTTCTCACGTTTGTCATCAATCATAATACAATGAGCAAGATAATACCACCATCTGCATGGACAAGATCTCCTTCTCAGCTACAATATCTCCTTCTCGCTTTGAGTGATTTCGTACTAGTTGATCAACTGGACGAAAGGGGAGCCCTCAATGCTCCACACGCCACCATCTTGAAGTCCAAGCAAATCTACGAGTACTTGCATGAAGACCGCCAAGACGACCAAAATTGGAAAATAATTTGGAAAAGTAAATCTCCTCCGAAGATTCAGTTCTTCATTTGGTTATTATCCAAAGAACGCCTCCCCACAAAGCAGAACCTGTACAAAAAGAAAATTGTTTCGTCCGCGAACTGCGATCTTTGTGGTGTTTCAGAAGAAACTGCTTTTCATTTCTGTGTTGATTGCTCTTTTGCTCAGGCGTTCTGGTCGACCATTCAGATTGTCCCAAGACTGACAAGCTCAGCCAATCTCGCAAGTTTAGGCCGCCTAGATGGCATTCCCATCAAGCACTTCAGAGCCTTCTTCTTTCTCTGCTTTTGGGTTCTGTGGAACCACAGGCATGATGTTGTTTTCAGGGGGCTGCAAACATCCTTGCGTAGACTAGTAACTAAATGTATAGATGATGCAACTCTTTGAGCAGAGCGTTTCAATTCGGATGATAGGGGCATTGTTTCCTCGTGGAAGGAAACACTAGCGTCTGCTTTTCAAAACTCTGTAATTTAACATGTAACTGCAAGTCTTCCTTCCTTTTATAAAATTCAGGTGGGGAAACTCCCCCCCTCCCCCCTGAACTTTCTAAAAAAAAATTATACAATGGACAAGATAATACCCTCCGCTAAGAGCTAAATCCATATGTCACGGTAAATTTAACCCTCCGAAGCATTAACAACTTTTTTCAATCTCAAGTTGAGCATCACGTGCATTAAAGAAAGAAAAAGAGATAAAATTAATCTACATAACTAGAGATGCTATTGTTCAACGAAATCTTCGATGATCTAAAAAAGATGCTAACACCTAGACATAATAACAAGTTAATACTAATTAATGTCAACTTAAATACTTTATTATTACTTCCGGACTACTCTCCTCTCCGAGATAGTACTATATATTTGCACTTCATGCTCCCAGTGGATAAAAAAAAATACATTGGTCATTGGTGTTCTGCTGGATTCATTCTTCATGGCGCCCTCCTTCCGGCTCTCTTCTGCACCCGAGTCGGCCGACGAAGCAACAGCTCATAATAAGGAGATATACGACCAACTCCGACGAGTCGCAGAGACCTTTCCGTCGGCTCCCAGCCTCATCGGCCTCCCGTGCAGCCGCCACCCGGACGGGTGGTACACGTTCACGAATGGGGTTGTGAGCTCCATGGTGATCAAGGAGCACCTGACGGCGCGCGCCACCGACATCTTCCTCACCACCTTCCCCAAGTCCAGCACCACTTGGCTCAAGGCGCTTCTGTACTCGACTCTCCACCGCGGAACTGACGAGCTGGTGGCGCACAGCCCGCACCAGCTCGTCCCTTTCCTCGAGTCCCAGGTGTTCGCCAATGACCGGATCCCTAAACTGAGCTCCTTACCTTCACCGCGGTTGTTTATGACGCACATCCCATCCCAGTCACTGCCAGACTCCGTCGCTGCATCCGGCTGTAAGGTGGTGTACCTTTGTCGGGACCCCAAGGACTGCTTCGTCTCGCTCTGGCACTTTTGGAACAGGTTCATGCCGTGGGACATCGACGAGGCGCACCGGCAATTCTGCGATGGCGCTCGCAGTTTGGGCCGTTCTGGGAGCATATCCTCGGCTACTGGAGGTGGCACGTCGAGAAGCCGAACCAGGTGCTCTTCTTGACCTACGAGGAGCTTGTCGCCAACACGCTCGGCCAGTTGAGACGCCTTGCCGAGTTTGTCGGATGTCCATTCACGACGGAGGAGCAGAAGCACGGGGTGGATAGGAATATCGTGGAGGCCTGCGCATTGGAGAACATGTCCGGATTAGAGGTGAATCGGTCGGGAACGATCACCATAGTCGATAGCACTGTCCCAAACAACACGTTCTTCCGGCGTGGCGTGGTCGGAGATTGGAGAAACCACCTGACACCAGAGATGGCAAGGAGGATTGATGAGATTACAAAGAGCAAGTTTAAAGGATCTGGCTTGTTGTTACATCCGCAGTTTTTACAAGTAAAAAGAGAATAAATTAAAACAAGTTTCCGTTAAAACAAACTAGGAGTATATGTTTTTTCTTTCAAAAAATAGTTTGTGTGCCGTTTTCGGTGTTTAATAGAGATACAATCTCTTGCGTATTCACGAGTGAAGAAATACATATATGTACTGGAAATTTGTAAATCAAATCATTGCAAGTAATATAATAAAATGTTGCCGGTTAGCCGTGAGTTGGGTTGTTAGGTTGTTTGGCTTTGTGGATTAGTTTGGTGTACGTAACTATCGTCATACAGTTTTCAGATCATTCATCAAAATTCACTAATAACGTTCAAATGATCCACACTGTTTCTTGATATGCTAAAGATTATTAAACATCCTCCGAAACATTTCTATACCACCATGTGACACTCTAATAAATTAGAAATAAAAATAAAAATACTGAGGGAAAAAAGCAAAAAACATTAAACCATTGATTATTACTTGAACCGAAGGACCATTCAATGTCCAAAACAATTTGTTTAAGAGCAGTAAAACGAGCAACCTCAATTGGCATAGGGAGGCAAGCAAAGAGAAACTGCGATTCTAGTCCAACTGTCCAAGGCTATAAGGATGATATGCTACGGACCTGCTAATCTGCTCTTCCATTTGTTTTCCTCCAAATTATTTTTTCGAGTCACATCTATAGTTAGCTGAACTGATCTTACACTTAGCAACTAGGAGTATGTCGTATATATACTTTATTGAGATGATTGTCCATTACCTTCTAGTCTAGAAAGTAGTTTGCATGATTTCATCTCTGAAAAGAAAGACTGTAATTCACAATTACATCACTACCAAACCCTTGTTTCGGTGCGCATAGTTAATTAAAGCTGATCTTACTACTAGACACCATGATAAATTTGACCCTCAGAAAAAACAACTTTTTTTTGCAAGGTAAAGTTTAACCCCCATGTTCATGAAATTTCTCAACCTAACACCATAATTTGAGAGGAGGGAATTAAGGAATGAAAAATAGGTCACATAAGTACGGATGTACAGACTCTAACAATCAATTAATGGTGGATTATCAGTACCAGCTAGCTTGAGAACTCTGCTGGGATTTGTCTCTTCTCTTAGATGCATGTTTGCAAGTTACATCTCAATCATATATTGTCAGGTTCACGGGACTAAGACTCATTATTGTTTTCGTAGGACTACGCACTTCATGGCTTCCTCCTCAACTGCCGAACCGGCCGACGGAACGTCTCACAAGGAAATCTATGACCAACTCCGGCAAGTCGTGGAGACCTTCCCGGCGGCAGTCAGCGGCATCGGCCAACCATACTGTCGCCACCCTGACGGATGGTACATGTCCAGGCGGGGGGTTGTGAGCGCCATGGCCATCAAGAGGCATCTGATGGCGCGCACCACGGACGTCTTCATCGCCACCTTCCCCAAGTCCGGCACCACATGGCTCAAGGCGCTTATGTACTCTGCTCTCCACCACGACGCCCACGAGCTAGCGTCCCTTTTCTGGAGTCCCAGTTGTTCGTCAACGACCGCATCCCCGATCTGAGCTCGCTCCCGGAACCAAGGCTCTTGACGACGCACATCCCGGCCAATCGCTGCCGGACTCCATTGCCGCCTCCGGCAGCAAGGTGGTGTACCTGTGCCAGGATCCCAAGGATTGTTTTGTCTCTCTCTGGCACTTCTGGAATAGATTCGTATCATGGAACATTGATGTGGCTGTCCGGCAATTCTGCGATGGCATCTCGCATTTCGGGCCGTTTTGGGAGCACGTCCTCGGCTACTGGCGGTGGCACGTCGAGACGCCGGTGTTCTTCTTGACCTACGAGGAGCTTGCAGTTGACACGCTTGGCCTATTGAGACGTTTGGCCGAGTTCGTTGGGCACCCGTTCACGGTTGAGGAGCAAGAGGCTGGAGTGGATAGGAAGATTGTGGAGATCTGTGCCATGGAGAGCTCGTCGAGGTTAGAGGTGAATCTGTCGGGGACAACTGACTTTATCGAGAAAGATGTACCGAACAACATATTCTTCCGGCGTGTAGTCGGAGATTGGAGGAACTATCTGACACCGGAGATGGCAATGAAAATTAATGAGATCACCGAGATCAAGTTTAAAGGAACTGGCTTGTTGTTTCATCCACAGCTTTTACAAGTAGAAAGAGAATAGAAGGAACTATCATGTACTCATGTTTGACGCGAACAGCCGGACATGTGTTGTATTCATGAAAATGAGTGAAGGATGTGTACTGTAATTCTATGAATCAAATTATTGCAACCTGCTTCGAGTAATAACAGGTCGATTAGCAGTATAAGTTGGGTTTGTCATTTGTTTGGCTTTTGTATCACATAATTGTCTTCTTCGTGCCCCCTGCAAACCCACCAAAGTGTAAGACTACTTGAAGTTCCGTAAGCATTTCGCAACGTCTTAATCACCCATGAATATTACCAAATATGGGGCAAGGAGACACCTTAATCTTGAGAAAAATATGGAGACAAGCCAACGTGCTCAATTGGGTGATTTACCCTTTGGGCTCGTGGCTGACGAGTGTGACATCCTTGTACCAAGCAAGTATGTTTGCTTCTCAAATCAGCTTTTCTGGCATTACTTGGTTGCCCATATATTGGCAGAAGGAAACCATGCACAATTATAATATACATATGGAACACATTTTTACTCAGCAATCAACAAATGCCGCAGTAAGGAAAGTTAGTAAAAACCACATATTTTTACACGAGCTTCAGTTTCAGATCTAAGTTCAATAGAATTGCCATAGCATATAATTTAGCCACAGGGAGTGAGCTTCTTGTTGCCTGCACCACGAGGGTTATCGTCCTTCCAGTCATCCCATCCTCTTGCTTTCTCCTCTTCGGCGTCCTCGTCCTCTTGGGCTGACCGACTGCCATCCTTGTGCCATGCGGAGTTTGATTCTTGAATCATCTTGGCAGTTCTTTCTTGCCATTTCTCCATCATTTTCATCTCACGTAAGCCAGCTTCTTCTATGCTCATAGTTGGCAACCTAAGAATTATTGGATCAAAGGATAGTCTCATATGCATATTTTCACTAACTTTTAGGACTGAACAATGCAAGATCACTTTAATAGAGATGATCTATAGCTCAACACTTAATTGCTGCAGGGGAAATCTAATGTTTTTTATGAGCAAATGTAGAAATTGCAGCAGAATAGTATCATTTCTTGGAATTTTTCATAGATTATGACTAAACATAAGGTCACACCTACAAATCACTATCTCAGCATCTATACGATTGCACCAAGTGTTCGTAGTCACAACAGAGTACAAGACAACAGTTTAT
The DNA here is from genome assembly GCF_000147395.1 of Oryza glaberrima. Lineage (NCBI taxonomy): Eukaryota > Viridiplantae > Streptophyta > Magnoliopsida > Poales > Poaceae > Oryza > Oryza glaberrima. The sequence goes on along the minus strand of NC_068336.1, from coordinate 1,786,916 downwards.
TGTCAGTGAATCTAGTATTGCACTGAATAGCAAATTTAAACATGGTGCCTTTCCAGCATGAAAAAAATGAATGATATCAACAGTGTAAACCACGAATTTGTCACGGACTTATGGCAGAACATGCAACAACAGGACAAGGAAACACCTACGATTGAATAAACATGGTCACATACTAATGTGGTGAAGCAAATACAATGTAAAGGACCACTTTACAAATTTACCAAGAAATAATTTGCTCATCGAGTAATGCTCAACGAAAAAGGAGGTCAAAGTTCCTACAAATATATCAAAGTATGACTAGTATGATGCATTAAAGGTTGCCACAAATAATGCCCCTCCACATTCTGCCATAACCGAAGTTCACCATCACAATAAAAAGAAGCAGTGCAGTTTCAGCCAGGTATGTAGTAGTATTTTAAAGCATACCTGTAACTTGGCTGAAAAACTTGTGCTGCCATTCTCTCTCTTTCACTGGTTAGTCCTCCACCAACAAGACTTGCAGGGCCAAATATCAGCGGCTGGTGTTTGTGCTCATGTGCTTGTGAAACACTTGCTCTACCTTCAATGACATCTTGAGCAAATGTTGCACAAGTGATTGGATCAGCTGGTTTGGAGTATGGTGCACGGTTGGCAGCATTATGGTGCCATGCTTCAGCCCTTTTTGTACGTTCATCAAGCATTTCACGAGCAAATGCATTACCATCCTAAAACATCATAAGCAGGAAATTATTTCATTACTAGGAAACCTCCATGTAAGTGCAGAATTTATTGAAACAGACATGCAACACAAAGGAAGCAAAGATAAAAAAAAATCTAATTGTTTTTTTCTTACGGTAGAACATCTACCATCGAGTGCTATAAAAGGATCATGAAAACAAAATCAAACATCTAATATTACTTGCATGTAGTAACAACAAAACACTCAGCACTCTGCAGACACCGAGAGAGAGAGAGAGAGAGAGAGAGAGAAGTGTGATGAAATACTTGCAATGGCAAGTTATTATCATATTATGACAATTAATTTAATTGTATCTCCTAACTCAGAATCCGGTGTATAATTTTTTTCAAACAGAATTACTGTATACAACTATCCAGCTACCTACTTGGTCATGGTCTACTTGGTGAAGGTAAGCTCTACTACAACATAAGCTCAAGGCAAAGCGAAGTTCAATAATTGTATCAGTAAAAACACAACCAGAAATGTACAGAACGGTTATAGAAGAAAAGTTAAAAGGCCAATATGATACTGGAAAGGATCAACCAAAGATACTATTGACGAGAAATTGGCAAACTTTATTCATTTGTTTTACCTTCGCTTTCCTTTCTTTTACTGCCAGAAGCATTTCTTCTTCCTTCTTTAACATGTCAAGAAGGTCAAAAGCCTATAAAATGAAGTAGAAATGAGTGCGTCTGATGATCAGGATAACCAAAGCGAGCACAGTAGCTTAAAAGAATGCAAATAAACATCCCAAGCAGTATAAGAGAATCATTCTTGCCCATAAAACACAAACCTTGCATAGAGCCAATGAGATAGTAGCTAACCATGCCTGCAACATAGAACAAAAAAAAAAGAATCAAAACCACGGCATAACCGTTTATCATTTGTACATCAAAGGGAGTTATGACAGGCATGGCATGGAACCCAAACTTTGGAAGTACACATCGACAGATCCCAAAGGGTTGATTGCCCACAAAAGTAAGAGACCGTATATAAAAAGCACAGGAAAGGCAATGAGCATCATATTGTTACAGGAAAAAGATTGGTGGTGACAATCTGCCAGTACAGAATAAATACGCTGTGTGTTTCATTTGAACAAAAATGGGTCAATTAAGGAAATGTGATCAGTTCCCTATGGGATTTTTTAAAACTTATCTTGAATCATCAAATTTGTCAAATTCCATCTTTTATTGAACAGAACAAAGCCTTTCCTTTCCTTCTCTTTTCTGGAAAAAGTAAATATTCTTCTTCCACTTCTAGTACATTGTAGCTAATTTTAGTTTGGGGTATTTTCAAATATGCTATGTGGTAATTTAAGAATATATCACGATGTTTCCATTTGGTAAACAAGATCAGATTTGCTACGTAAATGGGTTCTAAATGCCTGGTGCTAACTGCTAACCTCTCTTTCTTCCTCTCCATCATCCTCAAAAGCATCTTCCTCCCCAGCTTCAATAGGAGCTGATAAAGCAGCTGCTCTCAATGACCGCCTACGCCTTTCTTTCCTCTCCTTGATTTCTAGGAGCTTTGTTTCTGCAGCCTTTTGGCGCTTGAACTGTGCAACCTAGGTTCGGCAAACAAGAAAATTAGAGTGGAAATTAACCGACTTTGGAAAAGGTCAAGCAGATTATGAGTCCCAGATTTTGCAGTCTCAATAATAGATTTGGATCCCAGCTTATTGTGTTTGTAAATTGCAGAATGATTGATGACCCCTTTAACATATTCGAGAAAAATATTTCGTCAAGGCTCACCTTCTGTGCTCTTCGATTTGCCATGGTATCAGGTTGCTTCTGCCTAGATATTTCAAGCTCATCCTCTGATATAAGCTCCAGTGCTTCACAGATAGAAATGAATTCCTGCGTAACCGTAGTGATTAAAACATGAGAAACATGAGTGTTGTGATGACAGAGTGCTCCCAATTGAAAAGGGCATAAGAAAGACATGACAAATATGCACCAAATCAACTAAATGTGACAGGACAAACTGATATAACCTTCAAATGATCCTGCGACGCCTTAAGGACTGGGATCCGATCTTCCTGCGCTACCCTTTCAGTCATTTCCCCAAGGTAGTACGGTACCTGAAGAAAATCAATCGGAATCACAGATATAACCACGTCACAGATGCACAAACATGATACGGTAAGAGAAATGGAGATAAACGCAGATATAGTGCAGGAAACAAACATACGAGTAGGTATTTGAGGTTGGCGGTGGAGACGTCATCCTTTGTCTCGTTGGAGGAGAAGAGGCCGAGCTTACTGACCATCTCGTCGCACCGCCGCAGCAGGTCGACCCCCTTGCGGATCCCTTCCTGCAAATATCCCAAACCAAGCAATCACAGTGAGCGCTCGCACAAAACCGCCACGAGAGGGTTGATGGGGATGAGGAGAAAGGGGGGTGAATCGAAGGAAAACCTGGTCGAGGGAGGAGCTGGAGGCGAGGGAGTGGAGGTGGGACGCCTTGTCGAAGAGGGCGGGGAGCGGGAGGTCGGCGTCCTCCTCCTCCGCCGCCGCGGCGGGGTGGAGGCGCATCTGCGCCTGCATCTTGTTGCTGACTTCCTCCACCTCGACCATTCTCAGTCGCCGAGCGCGCGAGAGGGGAGAGATCGCCGGCTAAAACCCTACCGGAGCAGCGCCGCGCGAAGGAAGGGAAGCGACGCGGAGGAAGGAAGGAAGGGAAACTGGAAACGTCGGGAAGGGCGGAGGCGGCCGGATTTGTTGACGGGGAGGCGGGGCTCGGCCGGAGGTGCTCGATGGGCCGTTGATGATCGATCCAACGGCAGAAATCGCTGTGTTCCGCGCACTGACGGGCGGCAGTAATGTTTACAGAAAAACCCCTGTTTCGGGCTATTTTTTTCACAAAGGTTATCCTAGTTTTGGAGACGACTACGGATCGGACGTCCGATGCTATTGTTTTTGTCGGACGCCTATTCTATTGTTGAATCCACATCCATCCCTTTATGTCCATCCGATTAAAAGAACTATTACATGCGCATGTAGAGAAGAACAGCAACAAGAAAAGTTTAACTGTGCATGCTCAGTACCAAATGAGAGGTACATGGATAGTGACATGCTTCAAACTTTTTTTTTCTCGAGAACCATTTATCCAATTTACAATCCGATTTCTCTATTGTATTCGTTGTAATTAAATCTATATAACAAGATATCACATCATTATATTCTGAGAAAAAAAATAAATGTTTCAACCGTTTGAACTTGGATGTTTCACGTGTGAGAAATAAATATTTCAATTGGAATTTGACTATGTTGCACATTTTAAGTTTTATGTTGCAGTAGATCTTTATAAATATTGCACGTGATATTATTTAGATGTTTCAATAAGTATTTTCTAATGTTTCACTAATTCAACGTAAATGTTGCACCGGCGTTTTTTTAGTGTCTCAATAAATAGATACGGTGTTGCAACACTTATAACTCGATGTTTCATATATAGAATAAAAATGTTTCAATTAGGATTTAACAGTGTTTTGTTCTTCTTATTTATTTTTTATCAAAATGTAATCAACTAAGATCTTATTGTAAAGATTTAATTACAACGGATATAATAGTGTAATCAGATTGTAGATTTAATAAATATTTTAGGAGAAAAATAGTTTGAAGTTACTAATGCAGTAATGCATACATAGCCCTTTTTTTTTACATGCATGCACACTTATATGTTAGAGTGAAGAGTGAAGTACTAAGGAGAAAAGTAAGAGAAAGAGAGAGAAATGTGCAACCATGAAGTAGGCTAAGAGAAAAGATAAGAGAGCAGACATATAGTATGTAGGTCGTGAGCAGATCACGTCCAATTTTGTTTGGTGCGTCAGACGTTCGACTGCAAGCATTTTCCCCTAGTTTTTGCAAAACACCCCTTGTGGTTTGTTTTCACCCTAAGGAACACAACAATTCCACTAACTCCATTTCATGTTATAGATCTTTTTAACTTTTTTTCAAACTAAATTTATATAAAAACTTAGCAACATCTATAATGCTAAATTAGTTTATGACATTAAATATATTTTAAAAATATATTTGTTTTCTTACAATATTTCTATATATTTTTATAAATTAATCAAACTTTAAAAGGTTTAACTAAAAAATCAAAGTGACTTACAATATAAAATAGATGAAGTATTATTTTTGTTAAAACCCCCCGTTTTAGCATCGATCATTCCAAAGATCATCGTTTTTTGCGAGAGAATATATGTGTGTGGAAGTTTTTGTGTATGTGTGCGTGTATGTGTGTGGAAGAGTGAGTGTGCGTGCATGTGAACAACACTTTTTTAAGGAAAGTGTGAAGAACACTATGTGATGAACCTGGTATTAACCCTTGAAAGTTGTGAATACACTTATGGTTAACATATTAATCAGATGAAAGAAAACTTATGGTTATGAGTACAATTGCACACAAATTTGTGTTTAATAGTTGTAATAAAATTTATGTTAGTAACATAGTATGCTAGTAACACGTACTGTACTAAACTCTTTCATCTAGTTATGAGTATCTTTTATTAGCAGTAGACACGAATTATCAATTTATCAGTGGAGTATATGTTAGTACTAACATGCTACTAGTACATGAATTCTATGTTTCACTTGACCAAACCACATATTCATGGAACTTGAAAGAAAGAAAGAAAGAAAGAAAGGAAAAAAGCAACTAACTTATGGTGATCACCTTTACAACGAAATGGCAGCATTCTGCTTCCATTACCCAAAAACAAAATGTTTCAAACAACATGAAGAAACTTTCTTTCCATAGACTAACAGGAAAAATAACTCAAACATCTCTTTACATGTATAATTGTTCAAACTGCTAAGTATTGCCAACTGCTCCAGACAAAAAGATCACAAGGATTCATTTCTCATCCAATCTTTCAAACTACTAACTAAGAAGCCACATTCTATTGTGTGGCCATTTACACTATTATGTAAAGAGATGTTCTTTTCTTTAGGGTCTCACCATCTACTTCCTTGGTAGCCCTCAATCTGGTTTCTCTGTCTACTGTTTCTTTGCTGAATGTACCCACCACTATTCCTTTTCCTTCCAGATATGCTGCTTGGGTCCTGGTATCTATTCCTGTTGATCCCATTGAAGCTAGCCCTGTTATTTGATGAATGATGATTGTTACTATTATTCCAATTGCCCCAACTAGAATCCGCCAAGGCACTCCCCCAACCAGAGCAATTTTTACTCCACTCATTCCAAGATTCATGCTTTGTTCCCCAGTCCATGTTGGATCTTGAATCTTGCTCCCACTTGTTAACTTCGGTGGGCTTTTCTACATAGATGTCCCAGTTTCTAGATTGGTTCTGCCTCTGCTGGCACTTGTTATCTGTATCAGTGCTGCCCAATCCATCAGCTGGGAGTAACTCATCATCCATCTCGAATGGTAACCGTACCATATTCAGGTCAGCTATCAACTCAGGGTCGATCTTGCTATTGTGGTCAACCTTGTCAATATACATATCAGGGTCTGGCAAAGATATGTCTGAAGGTTGACCATGGTAATTAGCCCAGAATCTAGCCTTTGCATTCTTAAAATTATCAAAGGCTTCTGAGTCATCCCATTGCTCTATGTTCTTATACATGCAGACATATCTCTTGTTGTCACAGAACCTGTGCCAAGAAATGCCGCCAACATAAATGCAAAATTCCCTTTCCCATAATGGGATTGGGTGGCAATTGTGTCCTGTAAATACGAAAGCAATATCAGATTCATTGTAGCAGCATAAAAATGCAGGGAGATGATGAATTCTAAAATGTTTATACAAACAAATAACATATACAAAAATTTTCTGGCTAGATTGCTTAAGACTACTGTACAGATTAGAAATCACCTGCAGATTTTGGACGGGTCAAATCCCAAAATACCAGCATCCCTTCTAAAAGTATGGGAAACAAAGACACCAAAGTACCCAACGGTTACTTTCCTAACAGGCTAAACAGAAGAACCATTCAAGGTACTGGATAAATGGGTTCAGTACTAAAACACTACTCCCTCCGTCCCACAATAAGGGATTTTGAGTTTTTGATTGCAACGTTTGACCATTCGTCTTATTCAAATTTTTTTTGCAAATATAAAAAACGAAAAGTTGTGGTTAAAATACTGTAGATAATAAAGTAAGTCACAAATAAAATAAATAATAATTTCAAAAAAATTTGAATAAGACGAGCAGTCAAACATTGCAAGCAAAAACTCAAAATCCCTTATATTATGGGACGGAGGGAGTAGCTTCTAAGGGATGCTCCTTTGTCGCCACACAACTGTGCCTTTCATGACTATGTCAGTTATCTAATAGTTTATTTTTAATAGCAATTAATAATGTCTCCTTACGCATATCATGGATTTAGGATCCGGCTGCTTGAGGAAAAAATGTAATGGCCACATAAGAAGTTATCAATAGCCAACTTAACATTTTGTGTCTCCTCATTTTTTCTGAAGATATGCGCACACAAGTGCTCCCTCTTTTTTTTTTTATTTGAAGTTGAACTAACCAAAGTCAAATAAAAAAACAGAGGGATTAGTTTGCTTATTGCAATACCATTACAGTTCAAACTATGAACTGATACTTGCTAGTCAAATAAAACTAGCATTTTCTGACATTTGGGTACCTTTTCAAATAGTAAGACAAATTAGACCAACAATAATAAGCCTAATGGTAAAGGAAGTCGCAGTAGCAACTCTGGTTCTAAGCTTAAATTGACTGCATCACACAGTACAGGACAGTCCACCATCTACGACAGTTGTGTCATTCTTAGGGTGGCAGGAAACAAAATGATATTCATGCCCATTCCGAGAACTCCAATCCACAGGAAAATCGTCAGCCAACAAGAAAGTACTAGACCTAGATATCTAGATCGAAAATTTTCCAACCCGAGTCTTCCCTAACAAATCACCATCTGAACACCACTGTACAGATTTAGAAATCAAATACAGATTTTAAAAATCGCCTGAAATAGCAGCATCTCTTCTAAAAGTATGTAAAAAAAAAGACACCCAACAGTTACTTTCATAACAGACTAAACAGAAGAATCATTCAAAGTACTAGATAAAAGGGTTCAATCCTAAAATACTAGCATTCCTTCTAATGGATGCTCCTTTGTCGCCACACAATTGCACCTTTCATGGCTATGTCAGTTACCTAATAGTTTATTTTAATACCAAGTACCAACAATGTTTCCTCAAGTATATCATAGATTTAGGATCCTGCCGCTTGAGGAAAAAAATGTTAAGCCCACATAAGAAGTTATTGATAGTCAACTTAATATTTTGTGGCTCCTCATTTTTCTAAAGAAATGTGCAGTAAGTACAGCGCTTTGTTTTCTTTCTCCATTAAGTACAACCTCAACCAGATGGCTGTGATATGGCTAATGCAAAGCAACGCCATTACAGAGGACAATTCCCTTAATCTCCTATCCTTGACATCCTCAAAAGACAAGCCTTCTTTAGTACCAACATTATTGTACTTTTTTGCATTTGTGTTAATGTGGTTTTACTATTTTGAAGCTTCTAGAATTATCCTAATTTTAGAGAAATAACTTGTATGATCATAATAACATAACTCCGCCTTCCATTTCCTAGGGTAAGCTTACTCAGATCAGCTTAACTTTTGATGTGTCAAAAGCAGATAGAGTAATTCACTGTTAAATATTTTTACAAAGATATGAAAATACACATTCATTTTTCACATAGGAAATCTGGAAATTCAAGATCCCCTTGAAAAATCGAAGTGTTCCTGTGGCTTATTTTGAGAAACAGTATACTAACAAAAGATAATTTAATTAGAAGAGGTTGGTAGAAGGGGGATAAATTTTGTCAATTATGTGATACAGCAGAATCAATGCAACACCTTTTTATCGAATGCCGAATTGCAAAACTGATCTAGAATGTTGTTTGTAGCCTTTAACTTGAAACCTTTTAGAGACGTAAATCATCGTTGGATGTAGAGCTTTCAGAAAAACATGAAACATCTCATTTGGGTTGGTGTGGCTGCTATTTTATGGGTCATTTCGAAAACAAGAAATTCTGCTTGTTTTAAGAAACAACTTCCTGGAGATCCCACAGATTTGATTTATTATGCGTCATTGGATTACATGTTGGGCTGATTTGCAGATGCAGGAGGAAGAGCGAAGAAGGCTGCTGTGGGGGGGGGGGGGGGGGGGGGCAGCTCCTAAAGCAATTTGTAAATGACATCTTCAACACGAGGTTCGGTTGGAGGGCTGGGATGAAGTGGCTGGAAGGCTTCACTCTGGAGTTTGATTTCTTAGCATGATGTGCTCTGCTTTCAATTCACCTGAAGCATTGACCCCATTCTTCTCACTGTTGACAAAAAACTGGAAGTCTCTTAGTAGGGTGGGCTTTTGATCTGGGTTGAGCTTTTTTGCTGGGTTCTGTTTGGCTGAGTCCCTAGAGTGGCTCCCTGTGTCTTTACTTTGTGCTGGCTGCTGGCAATTAGGGGGTTGTGTGTTGACACCCAACCCAAATTGACCAATGTAAACTCTATCAGGATAGTTGGTGGTTTCCTTTTATGTTTTCCCGAATTCTGTAGCTGCATTTCTGTTAATGGAAATGTGGGAATGGCCCTTGCTCTAAAAAAAATTTTCTAGGCTAGGCTCCTAGTCATGCCACATTAAGGTCCAGGTGAGTTGGAACCCCCCATGTAATAACGAAATGAGCTAGGGCAATTTAGTAGTGTTCAAAAAGGTGCTAAGTGGGTGACGGGGTAACATGGTGGTGTCTAGTTCCTAGTTAGCAATAGTTGGCCTGAATGGCAACCATGCTAGGTGGCAGGTTGGCGTCTAGCAAGATTCAAGTACAGAAGTGGTGCACCCTGGCTATGTTTCAGCATTTATATTTCTTCTAGTGGATAAGGAGAGGCGGTGTTTTAAATTTTAGTGGGAAGCAAAGACCATCCTAAATTATTACAATTTCCATTAGGCCGTTGTATATTATTTTGGCGGGAAGCGGAGAATATCCTAATCTAGAAATACATCACCACTATTTCCGTTACATATTCTTGTCGGAACAGATGACACACTGTGCTTACTGTGTGGTTGGATCAAATGACCAACTTGTATGTACAAAGTTTGCACATTAGTAGTTGGCAAACTGCCATACCATTACAGCTCAAACGACAAATTGATACTTGGTAGTTGAACAAAACTAGAACTTTCTGACATTTAAGCACCACATTTTGAAATACTAAGACAAATTAGACAAACAATAAGACTATTGGTAAAGAAATTTGCCGTAGCAACTCTGGTTCTAAGCAGACAGTCCACTATCTACGACGGTTGTGCATTCTTAGGATGGGTAGAATGATATTCATGTCGATTCCTAGAATTCCAATCCACAGAAAAAGATTAGCCGACATTACCAGACCTACTGACCTAGATATCTAGATTTAAAAATTTCTAACCCTATTATCGCCTAACAAATCACCACCTGAACTTAATCGAATCATACAAAAACGCAATCCAATCCATATAAACAAAGGGAACAGAACAAGCAAATCAGTCATCCATACCGAGATCAGGAGGAGGGGAAGGCGGTCGTGGAGCGCGGTCGTGGCGGGTCCTCCTGTACCATGGCCGCCGATGGTGATTCCAATTCCCCATCGCCGGGAGGAAGAGGAGGAACACCAGACTCAAAATGATTCGCCGATGCTCTCTCTCGCTCTCGACGGCAATCTCCTCAGGCAAACCGGAATGCTATCTCGCCATGGAACTAGGCGCCGCCCCTGCACCGCGAGATTGGGCGCCGCCGCCGCAATTTCGCAAACAGTGAGATGAGCTGAGGCGACGGCTTGCCGGAGAAAGCTATAGCTTTAAATGAAGCCAAAAGATGAAGCTGCTTGCGTCGCACTGACTCGTGGGCCCCCGGCCCATCGAAGGCTATACGTCTCCTCGCGGGCGTGTGGCCTTCTTCTCCCTTTGACCCAAGCAGCAGCGTCTCTTCTCCCTCTTCTCCCTCCACTCCTCCATGCTCTGCGTCGCCATGGCCGCGCGCCCCGTCAGTAGCACCACCTCCACCTGCCGCCCATGCCTCCCGGCGCAGTTTTCTGCTTCCAAGCCCTCCACCTCCTCGTCCCCTGGTACGGGTGTGCTCGTGGGTGTGCCCCGCGAGCGCGGGAGCTCGGTTTCCAAGGCAGCGATTCGTGGAGCGAGATTGGAGGCCGCGGCGAGGTGCTCTCTCGTCCGCCAGCGCCCCATGCTGCTGGCGACCGTGGCGGGTAGAGTGTTAGCTGTTGACTGCTCCCTTCATGTGTTCTATCGCTGGCAATCTGTTTGATGAAATGTCTCTGACGTTAGTGAGTGGTGTTTCTTGGTCTCAGTGGGGAGTCTGGTTGCTGCTGGCGCTGCAAATGCTACAGAAATTGGGGATTCTCTGGTGAGGGAGCACTATGTGCCTTCGAATTTTCTGTCCCCTTCTTGCTGATCACAAAAGATTTCGTGATGCCTGTGTCAAGTTGTGATTTTAACATGTCAAATTGTACTACTGCGTAGAAACAATTGTGAATTGTAGTCAGCAGTGTAGTTATCTGTCATAGGAAAGAGCAATATCGTATATTCCTTTTTATTACATTGTGAGGGCATATAGCTAATACATGCATAAAATTTTATTGTGATCAGCTAGGGTCATCTGGACTTGCTTTGGCTGACCTTAGCGTTGGAGATTGGTTTGGAAATTTGCTATATTCAGCGGGTCAGCAAGCCAACGAAGCTGTTCAGGATCAGCTGTCTGCTCTTAGTTTCACTAGGTTAGCTTTTCGGCCCCTGCAGTCAATTGCCTATAGACAGAATCTGTTTACTTACTTTCTTTCATTATATTTTATGTTTCTGTCCATCTCTTTTCTGACATGTTTCTCTATTAGCTTGGCTGTAATTTTCGGTGCTGGACTTGTAACTAGTTTGTCTCCTTGTACACTCAGTGTTCTGCCATTGACTCTAGGATATATAGGTAAGTATAGCGACTACCTTTTGAGATGCTGTTTTTTTGTTGCCCGGGATCAGTTATAATTGATGGCACTGATCTGATGACACATTCTTTAAAATCTTTCAGGTGCTTTTGGCTCGGGCAAAGATCGATCTGAGGTATATTCTGTTATTTATAAAATAACTTATAGAAATTAAATAGAACATGTATACCCAAAACCTCATAGTATGTCATAACATCCATTCACCATGTAGAAAAAACAAACTTCATCCATGTTATTCTTGATGTAAATTGATATGTTTCCATTCTATATATTAGGTTGTTGGAAATTCAGTTGCTTTTTCATTAGGATTGGCAACAACCTTAGCCATCCTTGGTGTTGCTGCTTCTTTTGCTGGAAAGGCCTATGGGCAGGTAGGACAAGGACTTCCAGTGGCTGCTTCAGGGTTAGCAGTTATCATGGGATTGAACCTTCTTGAGGTAAATTCATGATCCAATGTGAAAACTCATAAAGCGGAGCATGCCAATTAATTTTTCAAGCTAACTTGTTGCCACAATTCAAATCAAGTATCGATTGATTTGATGGTTTTCCTTTTATAAATAGTTGTAAATCCTTTGCTGCGATGGTAATTTATTTCAATGAAATGTGTATCACTCCTGTTATAGTAGATATTAGCTCACTGCCTTAAACTGTTCTCTATGCTGGTTATCTTGTATTTACAGGTAATTGAGCTACAACTTCCCTCATTTTTCAGCGATTATGACCCTCGAGCTGCTGCAGCTAACCTCCCTTCCAGTAATGCTTTGACATAATTTTCTATTTTGTATCAAAGTACCATATGACTCATTATGTTTATTTCAGTTACGGTAAATGATATCTTGCTGTTTCCCTATAGGTGTACAAGCATACCTTGCCGGACTTACGTTTGCATTAGCAGCATCACCTTGCAGTACACCTGTTCTTGCTACCCTTCTGGGATATGTTGCCACTTCAAGAGTATGCATAACAGGAACATTCATAAGTTACATTAATATTTTATTACTTTTTCTTAAATTTCAAAACAGTAAAACTGTCATAAATTTTACCATAGTGTCTTTAATTACTAAAGTTAGTGAATCACATACCTTATGATATGCAGTAATGTTGATTTCTTTGTTTCTAATATATCTTACACTTGACTTAGCAATCTGTCATAATTGTTGGCAAGAAGTTTATGTTGGCCTAATTTATTAATTTTCTGACATGCTGATTACGATACATTTTCTGTCAGGATCCGATTGTTGGGGGAAGTTTGTTATTGACTTATACAACTGGCTATGTTGCACCTCTTCTCATTGCAGCTTCTTTTGCTGGAGCACTGCAGGTATAAATGTCTTCTGATATACACATCTGTTAAGTATAGATAAGATAGTGCCATCAAATATGGAACTTTAAATCTCACTTAGACTTGACTAACAGTTTAACAGCGCAAATCCTAGAACAACAACACCTGTTCATTTTAAGTTTAGTGCCTGATAAATTATTTGCTTTCTGTAGAGTTTGCTTTCCTTCAGGAGATATTCTGCATGGATAAACCCAATCAGGTATGTGCCTTAGTTCTTTCTGGATCTTGAGAGGTTCCTGGTTTGTAATTTGATTGCAAAAGACCTGCACGTTGCAATTAATTATCTGTACGAATAGTAATAATTTTTTGACTACCTTTTACAAAGGAAACACTGAAAATCCATATTTGTTAATTGATAGCATTCGCTACAATTTCACTGTCTTGGTTCAAAGAGCTTGAAATCACATTTGTTTGGCATGCTTTTTTGGGAGAATATAGCACATCAAATTTACCTTATCATCCATTTAATATTCTTTTGTAAGATATTGTTCTAAACTTCTTGCCACAATTCTGTCATGTGCTTTGCACAGTTCCAATTCCTCAGAAGCATTCGTGTTCTTTCAAAAAGAAAGATCTCTAAAAAAATATAAGTCATTCCTTCTTTAAAAAATCTGCCTTTTATACTTTATTTTTTTTGGATTAACGCCTTGCGCTAACATTTGCCATTTGCTTGGTAGTGGTGCATTTCTACTGGGTGGAGGGGTTTATACCCTACTGGACAGGCTGTTTCCTGCAACATCAATGGTGATGTAGAATGCATATCATAGTCGGACAAGAGCTGCAGTACGAGGATCGTCATTGTTGAACATGCGAATTATGTCAGAGTTGAAATGTAAAGTAGGTAATGATAAAATGCTAACGAACTATCATCAGCTCTTCGTAGCTTACATAGGTATATATGATATCTTAGTCTCAGCAATCTGTATAGAACGAGATAAGTTGATGTTTACCCCCTACACCTTCCCACAAATGTTATTTAGCTTCCGTTGCTTTTAAAGAATACGTGGAATTTTGTAGACAGAGGCAAGAGCAGAACAGAGAAATATATATATGCCCTTCTACTTCAATTCACAGACTGCACAAGTCGATGCTAAACACGATGACCAAAATTGCTACGGATAATTCATTTCGGTGGATGCATTAATGCTCTTGGAATGTAACGAATTCTTTAGAGTCCTCACAAAGTCACAAACTCAATACATTTCTGCTAAGACAATAACAGGCACTAAGGATACTTCATCAAAACTGTAACCCTCGTTTGGTTGTATTGCGCTCCAATTCATTTCATTCATCCACTCCATACTCTTTTTTTTTAGATAATGATCCACTCCATACTCTTAGAGCATTACAAATTCGTTCTATTATTTACAGCCACATTCAGAACAGTGCGATTAACAAAAGAGACAGAGGTGCCTGGTTGAAAATGGATAAGATTTTACTTGCTCATTGCCCTGTCCTATTTGTCGCTCTTGCTCTTGCTCATACCCAAGAACTTTGTAGTAAGTGCTAAGATTTCACCGTCAAAATTATAATTAGGAACTGTAAACTTCTATATAGTGAGTGAAACATATTATTTCCCTACACATATATTCCCAGGCCAACTTCCTTTGGATCAGTCTCTATCATCCAGGAAGGCCTGTCAATCAAAATTTACGGTATTGTGTCAGCTAGCATACTCAGTATTGATTATTAGCTTACTAATGGGTGTTGAAATTGAGCAGAGAGGACATCACTTGTTCATCACGAAGATCGTTGTTCCTTGAGACGCCCGCTCAAGAAGCACCTTCCTTGATTCAATTGCTACTCCCTCTGGCTGCATTATGAATAAAAGTGGTGATTTTAGAAAATTAAAACAATATATTGTGTCGACTAGTGTGTTATTTTGTCCTCCCATTAGTGCACCACTAACCTCCTCTGGAAACCAGACGCCAGGCTGTGTGCTGCCCTCAAGAACTGCTAAAACAAACGCTGCTGTTGCATAGCCCACCGATCTGAAAATCCAATAAAAATTAATGCTAAGATGCAATGCAGATAGTTGTACCAAATGATTTTGTTTGTTCTTAAAATTTAAAACTGCAAAGTAAATCGGAACTTCTCAAAACAACCATGTAGTAAGATCGCTCCAAGTTTTGAGTATGAATTCCTAGGATTTAGGGTGTTAGCATTACAAAAATGCTGCATCATTCAAATGTTAAGGAATAATCACTCTGGGAAGTAGATACCCTGTTAGCTTTTAAATGAGGACAGGTTTACATGGTTTTCTCAGGAATCCCTTTTTGAATAAAAGGAAACTCTTATACATAGCATGTAAGTTTTTGAAACTGGGGTCTCATTTAGAGAGCACCTATGTGAAGCTTCCTGCGATCTAGGACAAAAAATGTGATAGTTATTTTTTAAAAAAAGTCTTGATATTTGATGACTAATATGGTAAATATCAATTAGGTAATGGACCTTGAGAATGCTCAACTGCTTGTGCAGAAGTGTCTACTTACACAGATAGTTTTCTATGAGAAAATAATCCAATAGTATTCTTTCCATTTGAACAATCTAAGTCTACCTGCATATAAATGAAATAAATTTGATCAAAAGGTAGTGATCAGTAGCTACATATACAACTTTGGACAAAGTTTGAGTATAATTAATTTACTCTTACTCCAGGTATGGCTTGAGGAAAATACTAGAAGTAGTATGCTTCTAGGCTGCTAACCTGGACCAAGGAAACAAATCTTGGCCAGTAACTAGTAAAAAAAATAGTCTCAGTGGACAAATATTTTGTGGAAATCGATGGCTATATTGAGAGTTACATGGTCCATACTTCGCTCCCTTTTTGAAGAAGTGATAAAATCAAATCTTATAATTGATCAAATCAAAGTTTAGAAAGTAAATTATTTTAAAAAACTGAAGAAAAATTGGCTGAACAAATATTTTAAAACTGGCATTCAAATACCTGTTCTGGCCACAGCTTGAAGCCTTGGAAGGAACTAGTACTTCTAAAACACACAGGCAAAAATTTTCTATACAAAAGTTGCTTTAAAAAATCATATTAATCCATTTTTTCAAAAAAAGTAAATAATTAATTTTGCGTGTGCATGAGGTGAGTTCCCAACCTCACCTCCAGAACACAGCTTTAGGTACTTACTCTCATGGAAACACGCTCTCCAGCAATACCATCGATAGCTCGGACAAAAGGATCAACAAATCCAACCAATTTTAGAACCTTATTTTTATCCCTCAAGAATTCCTGAACACGAACAAGTTGCAGTCAGGTGTAATCCGCATTAGCACCAAATCACCAGTTTAATATTATCCCATTTTTAAGATTTCAGCAGAAAACAAGCAAACCATGTTGGTTTAACAGTAATAATAGTATTAGTTGATTTCACCAACTACATAATTAAATAATAAAATAAAATGTAAGCAATTGGTTGCTTAAAAATTAAAACTTCTATTTTTTTAGTAGAGTTTACTAGTACTAGAATACTAATAGCACCGGTTGTGTCTGAAAGAAGTAACTTGATAGTGCATAATTTGAGAAGTAAGACATACAACAGGTAAAAAGTTTGCGAAGGCCTGCATTCCCCAATTCCAGAAAAAAGGAGCAGTACCGAAGCGAGCACTGACAGTAGGCACACCTAAAACCTTATAAGCACTCTTCACCTCAGGCAAATTCCTGGAATTAGTGGCATAATATAAAATTTATTAGCTTCCATTTTGAATTCTAACCAAAGTGGTTTTTCCTTATTGTGGTAAGATCTCAAAAAGTAATTAATGTTCAGTGCCTACAGTAAGTAAACATCTTTCTTCCTAACCCCTTTGCCAAAATCAATGCTGAGAGCTCCACTGTAGGGCTTCAATTTTATTTCTTCTCCTGAATTTGTAATGAGAACAAAACTTAGATTTTCCTCATAGAGAAATCCTATAAGTGCACTAATAAATTATTGAAAAGTACCTTTGTTATATGCGATTACATCCTCCGCAAGAAGCAGAAAACTAGTTGTTAATATTGTTGGCCCAGCACCACCAGTGCCTGCAGTATAATAAAAGAATCTAGAAAAAGGATTTAGCAACATACTAGCATAGATTCTGATGAATACGACAACGCTTTCCATACTTCATGACTAGTTTGACCTTTAATTTTTCCAGGAAATAAATAACTCCTAACCTTAATCTTTCAGGTTCACCAGCATTTTCACTTCTAGCAGCATGAACAAGCTCAGCAGCCATCACTGTTCCAAAAGAAGAAAACAGTGTATTTCTAAGCACTCAAAAAAATAAGATATGAAGCTTACCTAGCTAGATCAAAACATTGTCTTCATAGTTTACTGCTAGATCATGTCTCTAACTCTCTATTATGTATTTGATATCTTCAATCTTCATATTAATACATGACACTAATCAAGTTGGTGATTTTACACATATGTAAACTGCCTCAAAGAGCAATGGATACTATCCATGAGTACTGATGGAAATTGTGAAAGAGCACATGATGATATCTGGACAGTGTAACTTGAAAAATATCAAAGTAAACTGATATGTTTGATAGAAATGCGAAGTAAGACCATTGCTCACTCCAGGATAGATGCCGGCAGTTGTAATAGCTGGGATACCGCAATCTTTTGCTTGTTCATGGAAACCCTTTGCTCTCCACGAATAGTCTGTATCATCACAAACATCAATATATGCCGTCTGTAAAAAAAAAAAGTTAAGGATGTCACTAATTTCAACGTGTTATTAAACTTATGCATTTGATGATCAGGCGTTGCACATTTCTAACCTTGGTCGCTATTGCTGCCTGTAGGACAGTGCACTCATTCTCCCTTTGGAAAGGTCCAGCAGCATGAACAACTAAATCCACATCTGGGGCAAAAAAAGAAAAACTAGAATGGTCAAACATCAGAAGAAGTTTGTGGATGACTTTTCAAAATATTTGCAACAATCTTTTGAAATCATACGGCCGGTGTTCCAACTTAAAAGCACAACATAAGCAGGTAGTTCCATTACTAACCCTGTAGCATTTCCTCCAGCATGTTCCTGTCGCGAATATCTACTTGGACAAACTCTGATTCCTCCCCGAGTTTAGATGCCAAAGATTCACCTTTCTCCCTGACAAAAAAAAAAAAAAAAAAAAAAAAAAAAAAAAAAAAAAAAAAAACACCAATAGTGAAAAAAAAGAGGATACTCGACAAATGGTCATGCTACTATAATCGTCTCATTGTACAGATGGAACTGCACAAGATTGCAGGCATCCAGCCAGGATGCTATTGACAGAAGAAAGAAATTGTTCCCACTATTGAAGTGAACTACAAAATGGCTACTTGGCTAGGTGTGGTTTGCATTCGTTCAAACGTAAGAAATTGCAACACAAGTGAAGTAAATTCATTCTGCAGATTAAAACAGACGAGGAAATTGAGTAACAGACTAGTGCGGAGGAGGCATAGCATATAGGGGGCACCAACCGGTTCCTGCCGGCGATGAGGATGTTGAGGTCGGGGCGGAGCTTGGAGAGCGCGGTGGCGGTGGACCCGCCGACGCGGCCGGTGCCGCCGAGCACGAGCACGCGCGCGCTGGAGGAGGAGGACCTCCTCTGCGCCTGCGCGTCCGTGGAGGGAGCGGCGGATGAGGAGGCGACGGCGGCAGGTGGCAGCGGCATGCATGCCCTCACCACGGTGGCCATTGGCTCTTTGCTCGCTCCGCTCCGCTCCGGCGAGATAGCCGAGTGGTGTCAGTGCTCTGTGCTGTCAGGGATGGCGCAAGGCAACGCGGTGCTTGTTTGGTTGGGTACGTGGAAGCCGGTGGGCCGTTGGTTCGGTCGCCTATCGGATTATCCATCCATCTAACCGCTGTTTCCTCCCTCCCTTCATATCTCTTACGATGGGCTGAATTAGCTCTATCTTGGGCCTCAGTATGAACTATGGGAAGGTGAGATGGTACCAGGGTTTCCCAAACCGCCGAGGCCGGGGTTACCGCGTCTCGGCGGTAAGCACGGTTACCGCACGGTAACCGTGAAAAACCGTATAAAACCGCGCAAAATTTATCAAAAATTCAAACTATTTTTAAAATTAATTTGAATTTAAGGAGGTTACCGCGGTATTTATATTACCGTACCCCCGCGGTAAGCCCGGTAACTTTTAATAATATCAGTGGCAGTTTGAAACTAGTCCTTATTGCTAAATCCTCTCAAAGTAAACTACCAATAATCTCACAAATAAGCATCTTTTATTTTATTTTGAAAAGATGGGAAATCACAAACTGAGTACACAGTCTGGCTACAATCTTTGGATTAAGGATAGGAAATAAAATAAAGGTCAAGTATTTAGGTATTGCCGTATTGCAAGACCTGCCAAGGCCATATGTGTTTCGGACCGTGGCCTAAGAAATTTGAGGATATGCCATCTGATTTGTGTGCCTTTGAATTCTTGCCACCCAATCTGGGTGTCTTTGCAAAAGTATCACTGGAGGTGCGAAACTTTTGATTTCGTGCCACTTTCGCCGAAGAAGGGTAGGAGGCAGTGTGCAGGCGGTGTCTCTTGGCGGTGATGCCGCGACGGCAACGATAATACGACAGTCAGCTACTGTAACGCCCTGATTTTCGATCGGAATTAAAAATCATTAAATAATGCATTTTCTATGAATTAAATAAAAGTTAAATCAATTTAATCAAGTGAACTAATGGGAGAATTAAAATTTCCTTTTAAAAATCATTGGCCGGGAATATTTTGTAATATTCTTTGTGCCCTAATTCACTCTCCGGATTTTTCCGTGAATTTTCGGAGCTCAAGAAATAATTTTAATGCCACAAAGTTCGCTAAACCAATTTAAAGAAAAAGAAAAACAAATTAAATCCCTTTCCTCCCTTTTTGGGCTCGGCCCAACTCCCTCCCTCCTCCTTCCTGGCTAGGCCGGCCTCCCTTTCCCCTCCCTCGGCCCGCTCGGCCTCCCTCCTATCCTCCCTCGCAAAAAATCTGTTTTGCGTCCCTTCCTCTCTCCCTTCGCCGACCGGCGGCCCCACCTGTCATCCCCTTCCTCCGGCTCCAACCGCCGCCATGGCCGCCCGAGCCTCCCCACGACGCCGCCGTTTCCGCCCTCCTTCTCCACCCCGCGCGCGAGTCCGCCGGCCGTGGGACCCTGCTGCCCCACGTCCTCCTCATCCCCCACCTCTCCCCTCCAAAACCGCCACCCACACCCCACGATGCCGCCCACGCCGCCGATGGTTGCCGCCCCGACTCCGCCTCTCCCGGGCTCGGTCCGACCTCCCCTCCCCTATAAAAACATTCCCCGCACCTCCCTCTCCATTTTCCCTCTCTCCCGAGCCCTCCCGTGCACGAAAACTACCCTGCCACCGTCGCACCTCTTGCCGCCACTCGCCGGCGATCCTCCAGCTGGCCGCCACCGCTGCTCCTGCCGCCGCCGCTCCACGCGACCGCCACCAGCGGCTTCGCCGCGTCGTGCCATACCCCGGCAACCCCTCCGTTTTCCCATTGCGTCGCCGAAACCACCTCCCCACGGTGCTCCCTCTCCCCACCACTCACCGGCGTGCTCCAGCCGCCGTCTCCCACCGCACTAGCCACCACCGAGCCGCGCCGACACCACCATTGGCATCGCCGTGTCCATCTCCACCCCGGCCCCTACTCCATTTTCCCATTCCACCTCCGAGACGCCGCCACCACGCGCACCACCTCTCTCCGTCGCCATTGCCACCTCCAGCCGCGTCGCAACGCCGCTTCGGTCCACGCCGACCCACGCCGTCACCTCCCTCTGCTCCACAAGGACGAGGAGAACCTCGGCCACCTTTTCCCATCGCCGGAAACTCTCTGGACGTCCGTTTTCCCGTGCGCCGGTGAGCCCTTCCCCCCTTCCTTTCCGCTCTGGCCGGCCATGTCGCCGCCCCGTCCTCCCTAACACCTCCCCTCCCATCCTAGCGTGCAGCTGCCGCTCGTTCGCCTCTTCCCGAGCGCCGCCCGTCGCCGGAGCGTCGTCGTCTCCGTCCGCCTCGAGCTCCGCCGTCGCCGCCTCCCGTTGCCATCTCGCCGCCGGCTACCTCCTTCCGCCGTGTGCTACTCGGTGAGCTCCCCCTCCCCTTTCCCGCCGCTCTCCGCCGCTTTCCCGCGCGTGCCGCCGTGCCGGTGGTCACCGTCGGCGACCATCGGGCCACACGCCGCCACTTCCCGGCCGGCCGGTCGGCGAGCCGGCTCCCGCCCGCCTGTGGCCGCCTGATTCACCCCGGGTGAATCTGGGCCGTCCACATGGCCGTTCAGCGCCACCCCGCGTCGGTGCCCTCATGGCGCCACGTCGGCGCCACCTCTGCCGCCTGTCCGCCGTGGTCGCCACGTGGCCGTCCACGTGGTGCGCCCGTGCCTGTGCCGCGGTGGACCGAGTCCACCATAGGCCGCTCCTCTTGCGCCGCTGACTTATGGGGCCCGCCTGTCGGCACCGGCCTCTTTGATGACGTCAGCGCGTCCCTTTTCCTTTGAGAAATTAATCATTAATGCGCAATAAATTTGTTAATAATTCTAGAAATTCATTTAAACGGCTCAAAACTTCTAAAATCCATATCTAATTCATTCGAACTCCAAATTGAGCCATTCAACTTGCAAAATTCATCTAAAATTGAGCTCTACATGTTTGTTTACTTTTCCTGTACTGTTTCCTTGGTTTTTATTAGAGTTTTTCTCGTTTTGCGTGCCAGCGTGTAGAATTCGTCGTTTCGGAAGATTGCGGTCGCAAGGATAAGAGTTCGGAAGATTGTTTGAAGAAGCAAGGCAAGTCACACATTCCCCTTGAGCATTTTGATCCTAATTTACAAATGTTTTATCATTTGCAAATAAAATTGCATGTCTTGCTAATTACATGGGAATAGGGTTTACCTATCTGCTCGCTTGTGCCATGTTTACTTGATATCTGTCCTTTGTCAACATTGGGTAATAAATTGACTAGCTCATGTTACTTATGTGGCCTAGCTAGAACTATATGCTTAGCCATGCTTAATTACCACTAGCTCAGTTGATGTGATGATTACAGTATTAGACCTTTTAGTATCAGAATGAGCTGCGTGCTCGAGACATCTGGCCATGCTTCATGGTCGTAATTATCCAACTAAAATGCGACTGAATGGTGGGCTGTGGGTGCATGGTTTTGCTAGTCACACCATGGCAATTAAGGACTGGTTCACGGGAAACCCTGGAAGAATTCCTCGTACTTACCACAAACCAGCGTGGGCAACGGCTGGGCTTGTAGTGTAGCTTTCCTCTAGCTGACGCATCCAGGCAAGGGTGGGCGTGATGGAGCGGGGTGGGCCCTGTGACGGCCTCTGTCGCTTCCGGATTCACCTAGGCACGAGAGGGGACTGTCCGTTGCCCGCTAGGGACGGGGGTGAAACCTGAGGTGTGGTGTGCTTGGTTAGAGGGGGTTATACGAAAGGTTCTGTCACGGCCTCTTTCCGGTATGTCGTGGTGGCATGTCGGTGCACGGGAACATGTCGTGGGGCTGTTTCTTGTGGGTACAGTTGTACACCTCTGATCAGAGTAAAACTATTTGAATAGCCGTGCCCGCGGTTATGGGCGGTCGACCAGATTCACCGTGATTAGTCCCACCTTAATAAACCGACTCACTGCAATGTAGTTCAGGTGGGTTGGTTGGGCCTGTTCAACGTGGCGTAGCGTTGATCAGTGGAGATTTAATGTTACTTTAATTAATCTAATGTTTTACTATTTGCTCAATAAAATGTTTCACAACCGCCTTTATGCAAATAGCCATAAACCGTCCTTGTATCCCTTTGCACGAATGCATTGTTGGTGTGGCTTGCTGAGTACGGTGGTTGTACTCAGCCTTGCTATTATTCCCCTTTTTCAGAAGTGTAGTGCTTCTGAGCTGAAGACGAAGTTAGAAGACCAAGGCTCAGACCCAGTTGAGTTTTGCCTGTGGAGTGGAGCTAAAGCCTCGCTAGGATTGCCTTTTTCCGCTGCTGCTGCTTTCGTTTCGGTGTGAGGACTAGGTGCCTCTTCTGTAAGTATTTACGCTTTTATTTACGTTTAGAACTGTATATTACTTGTCGTTTTGTGTACCCTGGCTGGTCCTAGACAGGGATTTAATACACAAAATAGTTTGGAAATTTGGGCTAAATTTCTGGGTGTGACAGCTACCGAGTGAAGCAGAGGTGCAACAGCTCAATATGCGAAGCTTGGTGAAGCGGAGGAAGACGAGGTGGAGGACCCCTAGACGGCGGCTGTGGAATCTGGTGACGGGAAAGAAGCCGATGGAGGACTGGAGAGCAATGATGATAGCAATGGTCCTAGGTCCGTGCGTGGGTGTTGGAGACCCACGCGAAGTTGGGGGCAAGGGCAAGCTCGGCTCCCAGGCTCACCTCCCCCCCCCCCACTGCAGGGCGGTCCTGACTTTTTATAGCCCCGGTGCGAAACTAAATTTAGTGGCCCTTATCATACTATATAATAACAATCAATAGATACATATACTAAATTAATGTTGTAAACATTTAAATTGCATTTGGAAATAATATTTAAATATAAAACATTGTACATGTTACCTCAAAAGTTTCTTATGGGATTCTATCTAATCATCTACCCTTTTCTTTTTTTTTCTTTTCTTGCTACTCGATGCATACTTTCTCGACAACATGGCCTGGTAATTGAAAAAAAACATTATTATAGTAGTTTAACTCATAAATTACAATACAAAATTACAAATCAAAATTTAAAATCGTACCAATTAGTTTATCACAAGCGTCTAGATGCACACGGCAAGTGAGTCGGAAATACACACTAGTGCCTTCGTCGGTTCGTCCACCTATCGGAACAACTGAATAAACCTAACATACGACTATACATCAATACACGGGTACATGGCTATTTACATATTAACAGAAAAAAATCACAATTGTACGAAATTTCAATTTTTCATATGATGATTGGTTAACGGCCAAAGCTTGTTATAGCAAACTCTCTAATCTAACGGCCAAAGCTTGTTATAGCAAACTCTCTAATCTGACGACTATACATAACTGAAGCAGGCGAAGCTAATCCAGCTGCTACCATGTAAATGCACAAACACGTAGGATCCTAGCTAATAGTAATACCTGAATCAAGATTCAAGAGGTGGCAGGTGGCAGCGGCTGCGTCCACCGGGCGCTCACGGAGTCACAGCTGCACTGCGCCTCGTGCCTTACTGCCGTCGACCGTCGTGCGGAGCAGCAGAAGGAAAACGAGAAGCCGGCGGCCGGCGCGCTTATGTGTCATGCGTGGCCTTGCGCCGTTGCGCCGCGCGATTTCGGTGCCATGAGGAGGAGAAGATTAGAAGACATGGGCGGCATCACAGGATCGCGTTCTGTTCGCCTTTCGCTTCCAGCTTCCGTGCACGGCACGTCTGTTTGCCTTCTTGCTGGGCCTAGGTTGGGGGGGGGGGGTTCAAGCGGTTGCATTGCTCTGGGCCCCCAAATCGCAGCCCCCCTCCCACACACACCCGAGGGCCGGCCCTATGCCCCCCTCTCACTCTCAAGCTCCGCACATTGCCGTTGTTGTCGCTGCCGTGGGACACCGCCCGCCACCTTCTCCTGTACTCCTCCAATGAAAGTACTCCCTTCGTTTCAGGTTATAACACTGTGTCTAGATTCATTAGCATCTATATGAACGTGGATAATAATACTAGAAAGTCTTATAACTGAAACGGAGAAAGTTGTATTCACATCTCAAAAAGCATGTGGATTGGGTGACGAAAATTTAGAGGCAGACGAATCAAGTGACATGTGCTCAAATTTCTTTGGCTTAATGGCCTTAACTGAGGAATGGACCACTTCCAAGCAGGAAGCATGCGTTCATTGGATCATCCCCGTATTCCCGTGTGCCAGTCGACCAAACGCGTCCCCGATGCTTCGTGCCGTGCTCACTGCTCAACCTTTGGTTCAAGAACGAATAACGAGACATGCAGCGCCAAGGTAAGCCGCACACTCAATTCGGCGGCGGCCGCGCGGCCGTGCCGTCGCTGCCCACGCGCATCACGCCCTTTCTTCTACTACCTTCGACCCGACTATACGTGACACATGTTCCGGTGTTCTCACAAATACGGAGTACACGGTGTCGTCGTTTCACAACTCACGCGTACACCGTGTGTCCTCACCATCTTCAAGCCTGCAACAACCGCATCTACTTCCCACGTCATCATCTTCATCCTTAATATAAACCCGTACTACCCTCCACAGCTTTCTTCCATTTTGAATTTCGAAACACACAAAATATCAGAGGACGCAGACAGCTTGACTTTGATAATCCCCATTCCCCAAATTCGCAAACCCTCTCTCTCCCATGGCCGGCTACCCGCCAAACCCCGGCTCCGGCTACCCCTACGGCGGCGCCGGCGGCTACGGTGCCCCGCCACCGCCCTACGGCTCCTCCCCCGCCCCCTCCGCCCCGCCCTACGGCGAGAAGCCTCCCAAGGAAGGTAAGACCTCCTCCTCTTCCGCCCCTTACTACGGCGGCGGAGGCGGCTACGGCGCCCCGCCCTCCACCCAGCCCTACGGCAGCGGAGGCGGCTACGGCGCCCCACCCTCCACCCAGCCGCCCCAGTCCTACGGCGGCGGCTACGGGGCTCCGCCCTCCAGCCAGCCGTACGGCGCGCCATACGGGGCCCCGCCGCCCTCGTCGGCGCCGTACGGGGCGCCCGGCGGGTACGGCAGCCCGTTCGCGTCGCTGGTGCCATCGGCGTTCCCGCCCGGGACGGATCCCAACGTGGTGGCGTGCTTCCAGGCGGCGGACCGCGACGGCAGCGGGATGATCGACGACAAGGAGCTGCAGTCCGCGCTGTCCGGGTACAGCCAGAGCTTCAGCCTCCGCACCGTCCACCTCCTCATGTACCTCTTCACCAACACCAACGTCCGCAAGATTGGTAAGTTCATCGTTTCATCGTCTCACTCTCACCCGCGAATTGAATAGTTCTGGCCTTGGGGATGGTGTGCGTTAGTCTGATCGCGCCATGGTTGCTATCGTGCGCGTTGTTCTGATCAGCGGCATACGTAATGGTGGTTGTGCTTCGGGCGATGTGTAGTCAAACGAGTGGCACGCGATTGGCACGTGGCTCTCCGCGGGATTATCAAGCTTCCCACGGTATTTGCGATGCCAGTATGCGACTTTTGGCTTGCGATGCGGAGATGGAGTCTTCCAGCCAGGGCTGTAGTCAGTGTTTGCATCATACGGCTAGGACTTGTCGTTTGGGAGGAAGACGGGGGAACGTGGTGGGGCAACGATGTAGTGGCAACTTGTTAAAAGCTGGAGTTTACTTTTAGGTGTTGGGATGCGGGTTCTTTTAATTAAGTTTCTTAAATTGCATCAATTTCTTTGTGGGATAGGATTCAATAGAATTGTGGAAAATCCTAGCTCATCTTGTGTGGTTATCATATTGTGGTCTACTTTGGTACAGCATAGACACATATACTACTAGTTTATTTGCACAATGAACTTGTAAGTTCTCCCGGCTTGTGATCTAGAAAGAATTTTGGGTTTACTCCAGTAAAAGGGCATGCTACTTTGGCACATAGTTTATACATGTTACCTTGTATACTTACTTTTGTTAGTCAGTTCTATTTAAAATTTCAAATTACTGCTAAACTGAAAACTAGATATTTGCAACTTTAATCAATGCCATTTCTCCTATTCTTTTGTCATCTGTTTTCTGTGTAGAGAACTAGAGATTGAATCATGAGCTTTGAATTGCTTGAGCAGTGTATACTCTGAAACCAGTGCTATGTTTCAGGCTATCAGCTAGTGAGCTTGTATGGAATTTTGGACTTTTAGTTCTAACCTGTGAAATGCACCTGATTTAACAAATACTGGATTGCTAGATACTGTACTTTGAACTTAAGCATTTCTTATATTATTCGTTTTTATGTAAACCACATTGAATATGTGTCTTTGATCCTTTCAGGTCCCAAGGAATTTACCTCTGTGTTTTACAGTCTTCAGAATTGGAGGGTGAGATGCTACAGCTTCAGCTTTCCTTTTCTTCTGCGCGGTGGAACTAATGAAGTTACTGTTGAAACTGAATACGTGCATTTTCTGCTTGTACTGTGCAGTCCATTTTTGAGAGGTTTGATCGTGACCGAAGTGGTAAAATTGATGCAACAGAATTGCGTGATGCTCTTCTCAGTCTGGGATATTCAGTTTCTCCAACTGTGCTAGACTTGCTTGTGTCAAAGTTTGACAAGACTGGGGGCAAGAACAAAGCCATTGAATATGATAACTTCATTGAGTAAGATGACTCCTTCAATTATGTTTTGCAGATTGCTTTCTTAGTAATTGTTCAAGCTATTAGCTTATCCAATCATCTACTTCCTCTGTTTTACAATGTAAGTCATTCTAGCATTTCCCACATTCATATTGATGCTAATGAATTTAGACATATATATCTATCTAAATTCATTAGCATCAATATGAATGTGGAAAATGCTAGAATGGTTTACATTGTGAAATGGAGGGAGTAATCATTTTCTAAAAAGAAAATCCAATCATCTCAAACTTGGTTAGGATATGTTTATATGGTCAGCTAATTATAGGATTGGTTCAAATTCGTTTCAGCCTTATTTTTAACATTTTATTTTTGAACATTTGTTGACACAAAAGTAGTCTTTGGGATCAAATGGCTGGTTAAAGATGATATTTCCTATCAAATATAATTGTTAAGATGTTTCTTGCACATTTTGAGGCAATAACTAAAAGGATAATGTATGCATCAACTAGTCTTTCTACTTCTGTTTTCTGATGCAAAACTTTGAATCCATCTAGTTGTTTTCTCATCGTTCTATTTTTCAGCCTTGGATTTTAAACCACTTAATTGTATAAATATAAAAGTCTTTTGTTGCTTTGATCACGTGTCATGGCTTATTATAAGCCCCAGCCAAGCAAGTCCTAACCTCAAAGTTAATATTGGATATAGTTTAAAATCTTGATATCTTCTATCATTCCAATTCGGCCTATATTACAGTCCTAACACTATTTTGTTTGCCTTTGCAGATGCTGCCTCACAGTTAAGGTAATACACTAATTCCATCACAGACGCTGTTAAGTCCTAGCACAATGTTCTGTTTTCACTCTGTTAACATACATTTGTAACAATTTTACAGGGTCTGACTGAGAAGTTCAAGGAGAAAGACACTGCCTTCTCGGGCTCTGCGACTTTTACTTACGAGGCTTTCATGCTGACTGTACTCCCTTTTCTCATTGCATAAAATGGCAGTGTGCTGCACAGTCGACCTTTCAGGAGACCATGCCCATTGTGTTGAAACGGTTCTGTAACGTGTGTTCATCGACTTGTTTTTAACTGAGTTTATTGTTTGGATTTGAAATGATACAAGTGCTTCCCTGATCGGGCATGTTACAATTTACAACGCTCATGTATGTGAGGATAGCTCCGAAAATGATGTAATGACTCTTCCGCCTAGAAATCGCATATCGATCAGCCCACAAATTCAATGCATTTGTGAAATGACTCATAAAAAGGACTAAGCCGAGTGAAATGAAAGTTTCGAAGTGCTTTGATATCGCTTGAATTATCAGTTGTAGCTGATGTGTAGTCCTTCAGTCCGGGTGATTTTGGGGTTAACTTGAATTGCAGTGCAGAATTCCATCGCAACAGGGCAACGGAAACAAAAATGAGTAGCGTATTCCAGGTCTTGGTTGCATATCTCACATATTGGAGAGTTGGCAAATGTTCTTTTTGAATAGATTTTGCTTTGTTGGTAGCCTTTCTTTTGTGGATTTGGATCCGATGGACCGTTTGATGTAAATTCAAGGGTCCAAATTATATGTAGTACTATTCACACGCGGAGAAAACTATATAGGTACTGTAACAATAATACAACTGTAGACTGTAGTATCAGATCTCAACTATTTGCTGAAAAAATGGATGGTTGAAATTACTTGCAGCAAAGTTAGTACTGCACTGAATTTCAATTCATCTTTTCCGAGTAGCCACGCAAAGAATTGCTACTCTATTAGGAAGGAGTTCCGACAAATAAAGTGCTAGATAGGACATGTCTGTGTTGAGCTTATTTTACCCGGCATATGTTGGTTTGGGGGTGGGGGCGCACTGATGTGCCAGGCTGAAGATGTCATGAGATAAACTGTAGAAACTGTATTTTTTTGCCCAATAGATGTCTGAAGATGTGGCCAAATAAACTGCCAATATCTGAATATATCAATGTTAAGCTCATTTTTGCCCGATAGATATATGAAGATGTGGTCAAATAACTGCATTTTCTGAATTTGTAAAAAAAAGATATGGTCAAATATTTTTTTTAACATAAACTGAATATAAAAAAAGGTGGTGGTGTGCTGGAGCAGTCGCTTGGTCTAGGAGTGAAGGCGACCTCCGGGGCAGCTCCGTATAGATTTGTAATGTAATAATGTAAGTTTGGTTTTTCACACAAGGCCTACTGAAGGCCCCCATCAGGGGAAAAAACTTATCATCAGGCGCCTGTGCCTACTCCACCAACCGCGGCGCATGCCGTTACAAGGCCGTCACTTCCGAGAATTCACGATGCGTCCTAACTCCAACCCACACACCTACCTTGTCCCCCGAAAACTTGGGTTACGACGCCAGTGCTATCTGGCTCGGCGAGAATCCATGGATGCAGCGGTGTATTTGTGCTCGCCATTCTCGATGTCACTAAACAATGCGGTACTAAACGAAATGGTAGGGAGAACACAGCTTAGCTAGCCAGTAGCTGCTGACTCCGAGAGTCCGAGTCGGAGACTTTCGAAATGGCAACCCTGTCGTTCTTGCCTTCTCGGACTCGAGATCTTCACCGATTCGAACTCGAACGAACGAGATTATGCCAAATAAATTCAACACCAACCTGTGCTCTTGCCTTTCACAGCGACACGAATCGATCGAGCGCGCGAAAACAGTCGCATGCGCGATCTTTGCATGCGGCTAGGGCGACCGCATGCGAAAATCCGATTTTCGCTTGCAGACGCTTAAGCCAAACAGCATGCAAAAAGAAAAAATCACGAAAAAAAATAAAATTCCAAAAGAAAAAAAAAAAACCTACCCGCCGGCGCCCGAGCTCACCACCGCGCCGGATCCGCCAAGTGGAAGGGCGGCAGGGGCGGCGCCGGCACCGCCGGTCGGATCAACCACTGCGTCGAGGGCGGCGGCACATGGCACAACTCGTAGCGCCGCCGCCGCCCGCTGCCGTCGTCTTCGCCGCGCCCGAGCTCGCCGCCGCTGTCCGCCGTCGTCGTCATCGCCGCGGTGGAGGGCGCCGGCGCCGGATCCGCGTGGGAGGAGGGCGGCTGACCCCGGATCCGCTCGGGGGAGGGCCGCCGTGCTCTGGCCGCCGCCGCCGCCCCCCTTCTCGGACTCGAGATTCTTCACCGATTCGAACTCGAACCAACGACATTATGCCAAATAAATTCAACACCAACCTATGCTCTTGCCTTTCACAGCGACACGAATTCGATCGATCGAGCGCGCGCGTGAAAACCTAGTTTTGAAACGCACGACGAGGATCACCATCAATGGCGGAAGAAGATGACAAGAAGCAGAAGGGCCCGGACGTGACGGTGCCCTCGGGGTACTTCTTCGTGCCGAAGCCGGAGCAGATCATCCGCGACTACCTCAACCACTGGATCACCGGCCGGCCGATCGAGGAGCTCCGGGACATCGTCCGGGAAGCCGACGTCTACGGCTCCGACCCGGCGACGCTGACGGAGGAGCACAGTGCGTACGGCCACGACGGCAAGTCGTGGTACTTCCTCACCGTCGCCAAGTGGAAGGGCGGCAGGGGCGGCGCCTTATAGGAAACGATAAGCGAACAAACGATAAAAAACAATAGATCAATCACAGAAGACACGAGATTTAACGTGGAAAATCCTTTCAAAACAGGAGAGAAAAAACCACGGGCGTCAGCCAGTAAAATATCTTCACTATATCTAGGGTGAGGTTACAACGCCGCACGGCGGCTTGCAAGAGGTATATATACGGTGGAACCCTAAAAGGGATGACGATCCGTTTCGCGGGGGCTCCGCCCCCGCACCCCCGGGCGTCCCCCACTACGCTCCGGCCCAAGCCTCCCAGCGACGGGCCTCCGCTCCACTACGGCAGAAGCTGGCCTTTATTAAGTGCAAATGAATTTGGATCACAACTCAACAGCGCCGGCACCGCCGGCCGGATCAACCGCTGCGTCGAGGGCGGCGGCACGTGGCACAACTCGCAGCGCCGCCGCGTCATCGAGGGCTACGGCGACCGTCAGGCGTTCGAGTACCGCGCCCCCGGGAACAAGAAGACAGACTGGCTCATGGAGGAGATCGCCAGCAACCTGCCGGCGGCGATCACCGACGAGGGCATCATGGTCATCTGTAAGGTCTACCTCTCGCCGAGGGCCAAGGAGGCGACGGCTGACGATGAGGAACGCCAAGAAACCAACGTGGTTCCCGGGCCCAAGAGGCTCCGAGAGGCGGAAGCCACCGGCTACGATGCACCGGCGCCGCCACAGCCCGACGTCGGATGCTCGTACTCCGACGGCAGCGAGACGTCTCAAGCGACCGCCTCGATGGACTACTTGTTGGAAATATGGTCATAAATCGGCATATTTTAATCCAAAATGTTAAGACAATAATCATGGCATAAACAGTGTAGGGTGATCTAGTGACAACATGTAACATAACTAGTAGCATACTAAAGGCATCATGCGCATCATGAATATCAGGATCGGATTGGGAACAGGAAGATAGAGAATGGCCCTCCGCTGGATTGTGAGGCAGAATTGCCTCCGTTGGTGTTGTTGTTCGCGGTGGCCCTTCGCTGGATTGTGAGGCAAAATTGCCTCCGTTGGTGTTGTTGTTCGCGGCACCGGCTCCAGCTCCTGCCTGATCACCCGCCTACCCAGTGCAGTTCTCAAGCGAAGGTGTGGTTCCGGAGGCCCTGCTCCTTCCGATCTCTCTTGCGCGCAAGCGATCAGAAGCGAGAGCACAGGCCAGAGGGGGAGGAACTAACAGTCGTGGGAACGTGACGGAGGGGGAGGAACTAACACCCGGGAAAGAACCGTCGTGGGAACGTGACGGAAGGGGAGGAACTAACACCGTCGTGGGAACGTGACGAAAGGGGAGGAACTAACACCCGGGAAAGAAGCTTGGAAAGAAGCAAGCAAGCAAGCTGATCGTTCTGATCGGAAGCAAGCAAGCTGATCGTTCTGATCGGACTCCTCAGCTCCTCCTTATCTATTAGGAGAGAGGCAGTCGTGGGAACGTGGGTTAGTGATTGCAAAAGAGTAGCGACGTGACGCCAGCCTCGCCCACGCCCTCGGCCCGGCGCACGCGCGCGCGGGACGTGGGAACGTGGGTTAGTGATTGCAAAAGAGTAGCGACGTGACGCCAGCCTCGCCCACGCCCTCGGCCCGGCGCACGCGCGCGCGGGACGTGACGCCAGCCTCGCCCACGCCCTCGGCCCGGCGCACGCGCGCGCGGCTTTCCAACCCCCACCTCAACCAGTCAAAAGGGAGCCTCCAATAACTCCTTATTTAGGTTGAGATATTCCTCACTTAAATCCTGAGATGGTATTATTATTCTTAACACTTATTATGGACCTTTGAGATTTAATAGGATAAATTGGGCCTAGCCCAATTATTCTAACACTACTGCTGCTCGACGACGACACACACGGCGGACGACACGGCCAATGCCGCCTACTACCACGGCGACGCTGATGCCATCAAGCCAGATGCTTACGACGGCGGCGACTACGGCATCGGCATCAACGCAGACGGGGAGCTGGTTCTCTGCGGCAACGGCCACGGTGGCATCGGGACGCAGGGACAGATGCCATTGGCAATGCAGAACACCAACGGGGAGATGACCTTGTTCTCACCAATGAACGGCTATGGTGTTGGCTTCAATGAGGAGGTGAGACAAGAACCACAAGTAGAAGGTGAGGTGGAGATGGATAATTTCTTCAACGATTTGTTCGTCGACTTCGACGGCGCCGGTGATCTCAATCCCAATCCCAACGGGGGTGGAGACAGCCACGGCCACATACTATGTGAATGAATTGAATCGCTGGGGTAGAGTAGTCGATGATTCTTTATTTATTTATTTTTCTTTGAGACGATGGAAGAACATGTATCTGATGATTCTTTGTCAACGTAGTTACTGATTTGTAGACAGATCTTAGGAGATTGTTCTGTTCAGTTCATGAATGATACTTCTAGTTCTTTATTTACTCTGTTTTATGAATTTAACTCCTGTTCAGGACCTTAAGGGTGCTAATATATATCAGTTTCAAATGGCATATATGGCATCAAAAGATTATTTCAGTGTGAATCCAAACCACAATAACTTGTTGCACTAACAACCGTCTATCATATGAATTCACTGATACAATAAAGTCTGAAGTTGAAAGCAGAGTGGTAAAGGTGCACATCAGTAACGTGTGATGTAGTAACAATTACATGACAGGATATAGTGCAGTTTGGCAAAATTTGAACAAAATCAGTGGATGGTTAGTGTATTCCAAAACAACTGAACTGAGCTGGGCAGCTGGATGCCGTATTGCCCCTGGATTCTACTTTCCCTTATTAGTGATTATTCTTCAGCTATATGTCATCAGGGCCATTGGCAAGTGGCCTGTATCCATTTGGAGTTGCAGAGGTTTCACCTGAACCAACTGGTATACACTTCAAGATGACACCAACAATCAGGCTGATGGAGCCAAGGCCGACGCTGAGCAGCCAATGTTGCCAGTTGAGCGGAACAGTACTGGCGAAAGTGCCAAGAAACTCTATGATCACCACTTGAAATGCTACGGTTGCAGCTATGACTGCAATGAAGATCCAATTGCTGATGATACCA
Organism: Oryza glaberrima; assembly: GCF_000147395.1. NCBI lineage: Eukaryota > Viridiplantae > Streptophyta > Magnoliopsida > Poales > Poaceae > Oryza > Oryza glaberrima. The sequence continues at coordinate 1,753,023 of NC_068336.1, read as the reverse complement.
CGGAAAACATTGATCTTCTGCATTTCTCTGCTGTTTATTTCATTGAATACCTGGTACAACGTTTGCCAGAACATCATCATTAGAACAAGAAATTCCCTTGCCAAATCATGATTATTTTTTTTTAAAAAAAAAGATATATCTATCAGTTCAGGATTCTTAAGCATGATATTGGAAATATAAGCTGTGACCAACCAAACACATATTGTGGCGGACTTCGGAAAGACCTCAGTTTCACCATAGGTCTTAAGGCCAAAAAAGAAACACCATTTTATGTGAGTGGTTTGTGGAAATACTAGCATGGTTACAGTGTTCCATAATGCACTAACCTGACAAAACACGAAGGAGTTGAAGATCAGTGTATTTATGATGGATTTGGAATCTGCACCCTTGATGTTCAGAAGGCTTTCTCCACCAAACATGAGAGCTCCAAGTACAAATAGCTGATACAAACTTTGGCCCATGATATTTCTCCACATGACCTTGGTAATGAAACTTTCCCCTTTTCGGACAGGTGGCCTCTTCATCATTTCATCATTTGGAGGCTCTGTTGCTAGTGCTAAAGCTCCCAGTGTATCCATGATCATATTGACCCACAACAGCTGCACAGCAGTGAGAGGAGCGCTCCCTGTGACGGAAGAGAGAAACATTAGTACTGTGTTGGAGATCATGGGGAACCACTTAATGGAAATACATAGTATCAGATGAATACTATAATGTTGCCCTCACCTGTGATGCATGCTGAGACAAAATTGATAACTAAAGCAACAATATTGACAGTCAATTGAAACTGCACAAACTTTTGGATGTTAATATAAACTGCACGACCCCATCTTGCAACATTTATTATGGTAGTGAAATTGTCGTCAAGTACTATGACATCTGCACTCTCCTTGGCAACCTGCACAAATAAAAGACAAAATTACTCCATTTCAGAAGATGAAAAAGAAAATACAAAGTATCCAAAATGGGTTATCAGGGTCAACTTATTTCAGTAAGAATGAATACTGACATATTCGTCCTAAATATCTGACTTTTTTAATGTCTATTGATGCTACGTCCATAAGTTTTGAACTGCATAGGAAACAGTACCTCTGTTCCTGCAATGCCCATAGCAAGCCCAATATCTGCTTCGTGTAATGCAGGAGCATCATTTGTACCATCACCTGTCACAGAAACCACCTCATCAAACATACCTCGCAAGTTTGTCACGAGTGTATGCTTATCCAATGGTAAAGAACGGGCCATAACCTGCAAAATATTTCCAGATATTAAGTTTGGTCAATATTTGAGTAAACATATAGACTGAGGAAAACATTATGAACCTGAATATTCGGTATCAGGTCCCTCATCTCTTCTGGGCTCTTGCTATGGAATTCTGGTCCTTCTATTGCTACACCATCTTCAGTCAATATTCCACACTCTTTAGCTATAGCTTTAGCTGTATTTATATTATCACCAGTTACCATTCTTACTGTGATACCAGCAGACATACAGGTCTTAACAGCATCCTTAACTCCAGGGCGCACAGGATCCTTGATACCGAAAATGGCTATTAGAGTAAAACCATTTGTTGGACTATCTGCATTGTCATCAATATCATCATCCACTTCCTTATATGCCAGGCACAACGTCCTTAAAGCATCTGAAGCAAATGAGTTGATAGTATCTAAGATGTTCTTTCTCTGAGCTTCCGATAAGGGAATAGCATTTCCATCGCCATCAACCATCATGTCGCACATCTGCAAAATAATTTCTGATGCACCTTTGCAAAACCATCTGGACGTGCCACTGGGTAATGAAATCAGCACTGCCATCTTCTTCTTGACTGAATTGAAAGGCTCAACCTTAACCTTGGTGCAGGCACTATACTCAGCATCATGAACTCCTTCCAAGCCCAAGCCAAATTCTAATATTGCTCTTTCTGTTGGAGTTCCTAAGACAGTTTGCTTGCCATCCTTTTCCTTGACCACCTCAGCGCTAGTATTCTCAAAAATTCCCTGCAAAAGCAGACTCAATGTTCTAGAAGAAACCACAGAATTAAGTTCTCCTGAAATGGTGTTACTGGTAACTGACTTTGAAACCTCAGATATCCATATTTTGTCAACAACCATATGGTTAGTAGTCAAAGTTCCTGTTTTGTCCGTGCAGATGGTACCAGCAGATCCCATTGTTTCGCACGCTGAAAGATGTCTAACAAGTGCTTTATCATTCATTAACTTTTTCATTGCAAATGCAAGACTCAAAGTAACAGCCAAGGGTAATCCTTCAGGTACAGCAACAACTATAATGGTTACCGCTGTTGCAAAGTAGTTTACTATAGTCAATGCATCGGTAGAATACCATTTGAGCAGACCAACCGTCATGCCTTTGTCAATGAGGAATCTAACCAGCAGAACTAAAAATGTTAATATGGCAAATACCAGTCCAATCTTTCCTATAATGGTCGCAACTCCATTTAGCTTAACCTGCAGTGGTGTCTCATCCTCTCCTCCCTCACTCAATGTGCTCATCAATTTTCCCCATTCAGTGCGCATACCGACAGCAGTTACTATCATCTTAGCAGATCCATCTTGCACTTTAGTTCCTGCCAAGATGAATGGTTTGTCTTGAGAAACATACACTGGGTCACTCTCACCAGATAAGCTGGACTCATCAATCAAAAGGGAGTACCCATGTATATATAGTCCATCAGCAGGTACTTGATCTCCAATTGACAGATGAACTATATCACCAACTACCAAGTCATATATAGAGATCTTTTGTCGACGCCCATCTCTGGTTACATGGATAAATATCTTTTTCTTTTCATTGTCTAGCTCCTTAAATTGGAGTGACTGCTTATAATCACTAACAGCAGTAACCATAACAACTAAGAAAATGCTGAGTATTATACCCAAGCCATCATACATGCCCTTTGGCCATCCTTCTGTTGCCAAACCAACTGCAACAGATAGCAATGCACATACCATAAGAATTATAAGGGTCATGTCCTGGAATGCATCCCAAACAAACATCCAGAAACTTCTTGAAGGCTTTTCTGCATAACGGTTGACGCCATATATGTTCTGTCTTGTATCTAAGTCACTAGCACATATGCCATGATCAAACGATGAACGGACTTTTTTAGATATCCCATCTACCCCACCATGCATCTTTAAAGCTTTCGAATCATGCTTGCTTGTGATCAATGCTAGTTCATCTGGATTGATGGAAAATCTAGCTTTAATAATATCCTCTGTTAGCTTGAACTCTTTCTTTTTGGCACCTTTTGTTAAATATTGGGAGTAAATCAAGTTACATAGAGTTATTCCATACTAAAAAAGAACAGTAACATAGAAAAGCTATTCCATACCATCACTAAAAATGAGTGCAGCCTGCTGCACATAGAGGGCAACCCGAATCTTTTCCTGGTAAAGCAAACACAAAAAGGGAAACCATTTTTACTGCTTATATATAATATTATAATCATTTTCTTGTAGTCGTAAGATAAAATCACATATTATAAAATGCGGTAACTGATAAGGAATAGTAATACTGTTGTTTAGCCCATGACAATGAAGTTAATTAATCCAACCATTCGGATGCAAAAATATAACTCATTTAAGTTGCGCATATGGATGGCTTGGAAAGCTTTGTTCAAATATAGTGGTACAAGTTCTAGCCCCATGATTGTTCTTACAAGAAACATGGTGTTGAGCTTTATTGCAAACATGATAGTCATCCTACATTTGAAGTTATATTGCCACTATACCTGCATCATCCAGTGTCATCCTCCTAATCTCCTTATAATAGAAATACCTTCCCTACTCTTGATTTATATTAGAAATGGATTGGATCATTGGAAGAAAGAACTAGCTGTTATTTGCATTGTGTAACAAGAAAGTTTTCCAGCCTAGAAGAAAGCAGATCAACCAAATGATTGAATTTGGTGTTTGCAAATTTTTCCAGCATGATTGTCAAAAATAAATCGGTTACATTTTAAGCATAGAGTAATTACATTCGCATAAAAAATATTGCATCTAAGACAACAAAATGTCAAGCGTCTAGAATTCAAACAATAACTACAAATCAAACTAGTTGTCAGTTAATTCTGGTTTTGAAAAGTGTCTTTCGGCCACCAACCAGTAAGAAGATTATCTGCTTTAAGAACTGCTTATTGATTTGCAAACTTGAACATGCCAACAAAGTATTGAATGTACCTTCTTAATCGTATACCAATAGGAGTTAAGGACTGGTTTTGGAAAATATATAAAGAGTAAAGTAAGTTTTTGTCATGAACAACTCTGGTTCTGCTTACAAAGTATGCATCTTTGACTAGCATTATCGTAAAACAAGAAGGCCCCTAATGAACTGAAGTTAGAGTTCTCAGTTGACTGAACGGTAAAATAGGGGAATTTTTATGTGATGGAAATAATACAAGAAAATAATATAAGAAAGGGTCTCAGAAATCAGAAATAGACATCTGCGGATCGGCCCACCCTATCCACCAAACCTAGAATACAGGCATATAAGTATATAACTAAAAATATATATAGCTCATAGTAATGTAGAACAAATCCCTGAATTAAGAGTCTCAAGACGCAATGTTGGATTCCCCACCAAACAAACAAGATTCCTTTTTTTTCACATGGGGACAAAATAGTTGAACACTTGGACTCGATATGAAAGACTAGTAGAATATAAACAATGATTTTAGATTTGCAATGAGATTGACAGGTGGAGAGAACTTTATAACAGAATCGATGTGATAATAAGGTGATATATTTGTCCTTTTAACACCATTTTCTTTGGACTCTTGTAAGCTTCGCGGAAGCTTCCTTGACGGTCGCGTTCAGGTTGGCCCTGATAATTTGGTCTTTTCCTCCCTAATAAAGCTGAGTATACAAGTCAACATGATACGGCCGTATTGTGCGTCCGTGCCCAGTACCGCGAAGAAATAGCATAAATATCCTGCTTTTGTGGCTTTGATTGTTTGGGTGGCAGCGATTTAAACAAAGTGTATTATTGTCATACAATCTGATGGCAACCGGCAAGACAAGACCAACAACGGTTACTGAATACTGAACATGCCCAAACCAAAAGCAGTTTGTTTTTTTTTTAATCAAAGTGTTGTTCTTGCTAGGCAAATCGACTCACGATGAGATGCAGTGAAGAACGAAGTGATGGCGGAAAGGAGAATGGATGAATTAGGGCGGGGTAGTTCGTGGTTGGTTAGTACCTGGGTGGAGCGGACCTTGGCCTTGTCCAAGGAGCGGCGGTCGAGGTCGGGCACCCAGCGGAAGCGGCGGCGGCGGTTCTTGACGATGGTGCCAACGGCTTGCCGCCATCGCCGCTGCGCCTCCTCCGACGGGTTCTTGGCCGGCACATCGAAGTGCTCCTGCAGGTACCTGTCAAGCTTCTCCATCCCCGGCCGGTGAGCACGCTCACGCTCACGCACACGAAGCGCAGTCCACCACTCCACTACTAGTACTCTTTTCTGCCCGGCCGGAGAGGAAGGGGAGAGAGGGAGAGGAGTTTTTTTTTTCCCTTCAAAGTCCAAAAGCTTTCAACTTGGCCTAAAACAAGGAGACAATTGGCTCTGCGCCTGTATGGTCTGGGGATAAAGAATATGGAAACGGCAGGCGATCGGATCTCCATTTTCCTAACTTAAAATTTTCCTCTCCAGTGTGTATGCCTATGGCCTCGAACACTAGTTTGTAGGTTGAAATTTTCTTTTGTTTTTGACGAGAGATCGATGTGGTATTGACCAGGAGATTGCTACAACTTTCCGTTCACTTTTTCGTGTGGTATATGGGCAGCTGATTTTGCTTGACTTGGTGTGTCCGTCCTCTGATGGATGAGCAGTTGAGCACAGTAACTAGGCGATAATAGTGAGAAATCACCAAAATTATAAGTCGCCGCAGTAGTAGTTGCAAAGCGAAGCAACATACACATTGAACGGGGGTACACTGCTCTCCAACTTGCCGCTGCCGCCAGCGAGCGCGGGGCTTGCCGCCTATCATGCACGATATGTGATACTGGTAGGGCAATACGGATACGTTGATAAGAAGATTTTTAAAACATTAATATGATGATACAGGAAATTTCAAAAACATCGATACGGCGAGTATATATAAAAGTATTTTTAAAAACTAAAGTATAAGGAACCGTGTAAAACAATAAGATTGCCTTAAGAGCAGGTACAATAGCAGGCTATAAGCCAGCTATAAATATATTTTAAAGAGATAAAGGAAGAGAGAGAAGAGCAGCGAGCTACAGATCTGTAACCAGCTGTAGCACGAACTCCAAGACATAATGTGTGTATGACAGGTAGGACCAGGTATTAATAATATGGTAAGCAACTATTGTATGAATTGGCTATTCCCTCCGTCCCAAAATAAGTGCAGTTTTAGCACTGTTCAAGAACAACGTTTGACCGTTCGTCTTATTTGAAAAAAAATTATGATTAGTATTTTTGTTGTTATTAGATGGTAAAACATTAATAGTACTTTATGTGTGACTAATTTTTTTAACTTTTTTCATAAATTTTTTAAATAAGACGGACGGTCAAAACGCTGAGCACGGATATTTATGGCTGCACTTATTTTGGGACGGAGGTAGTATTACATTGGCTATAGATGAATTGGAATTAGTAGTTGGCTATACTATTATTAAACTTGCTCTAATAGAAGAATATTCTATGCATTGTTGCCTGTTACAAACAATCAACAAACTTAACACCTTGTAACCTTATATAATAAACATGGCCAGCATTAAACCTATAAATATATTAATAGTGTAGCATTAGGTTTTTAATGGTCTATTGAAAAGGTGGTTACATGACTAGTATCAGAGAAGTATCCAATAAGTATCGTGCGAGTATCGCTAATTATTTTTTATTTTTTCGATGTTCAGTGGCCGATACTCCTTCGACGCCGTATCGTTAGAGTATCGGACATATCACCGTATTAGATACAGATACCGGTACGACAAGAAAATGAAGTATTGGTGTTTTCACGGTTTGCTGCAACTCCGGAGGTCTAGTTCCAGGATATTGGAAGTTTGGAACTAGGTAATCGGTGGCCCGTTGGACGGGAAGAGCTCCCTCTCCTAAAGACCCTCCTTGGCTATCGCTTCAACATAGGGGAGGTCGAGATGGGACCCTCCGCGCCCTCATCCTCTACACATCCACTTCTGGGCCACATGGGCCAAACACACACTACTAGGCTTCAAACGGGCTGGGGTGTTACAGGTCGAGATTGCCGATTGGGCCAAGAAAATAGTAGTTTTTGTGTGAAAGGCTGGGAATCGCGACTAGGTTGGAAATGTGCTACGAATCCAAAGGAATTGAGAAGCAGAAAACATGAGGAGAAAAGGAGAAATCGATTTCATGCGAGGAAAAGGGATCTAGCTGGTGAGGACTTTACCTCAGCGTACTCGGCCGATGGCGCAGTAGAAGGGCTGGTGGACGACGACATCGTCGCGGGCGGAGATTTGGTCGGGAACGAAATCGCCTGGGGATCGCCTTGTGCATCGGGGAGATCGCCGGAGAGAGAAAGGGCAAAGTTGGTTTCAGTGGTGAAAACGGAGGAGGACAGTGTGAGATTTCTTGAGGGTAACGGTTAGTATTTAAAGCACGGCAGTAACGGTCGGAAAACGGCAAAGTGCGAAACTTGCTCGGAGTCGATTTACAGCAAATCTGAAATATTATCAAATATTCCGAACTTGGGGGGCATGTGTTAACAACCAAATTTGGTAATATCGGCATCGGGAAAGAAGATTAGATCGAAGCAAAGTCGGAGGCGGAGATCGAGTTCGGAAACAGAGTAGGAATCGGCTGGAGTCCAGATCGGCTACGATTAGGATCGGCTGGGTCTGAGTCGGGCTAGGTAAGCCGATGCAGCCGATTCCGACAATGCAACTTGATGTATGACATCGGGTTGAATTGAGGTGCTTCAAGGTGATTGCCGCACATGGATAGAGTCCTGAGAAGGCAATTGTATCTATTAATTAGGATGTTTTATGTAATTTCCTTAGAGATATGCTTGGGCAAAAGTCTGCCGCAAAGACTTATGGTATCTTAGAGTTTGTTAGAGATAATTGTCGTGTCCGTTATGGACATATCTTGTAATTTTCGGGTATAAATAGACCCGAGCCCTATGTAACTTTTCACACACACGTTCAATATAATCTCGGTGCATCGCCACCTTTTTTGCTTTAGTTTTATTTCGACGAGTTCTTGCTTTCGGGTTAAGCTGCATCGGTTTCGATCTTCAACAAGAGGTAAAACTTGTTATGGCGGCTTGCGTTCTCAGGATTAGTGCTTCCATCTTTATGACACTCTAGTCTTGTTTATGTAATTCGTCGAGTTATCATATATCCTACATAATACTTAGCAATATCGATATCCAACCTATAATCGGCTAACATCCGTCAATAGAAGGTAGCCGATTAGGTTAAATACCGATGTTGACAACAATTTTTAAATCAAGTTGTCCCAGAACACTTGGTTCACCACGTATAGCCGGATGGCACAGTAATACCTCAAGTTGTTCCTGAGCATTTGGTGCGTAATATCCAGCCGAACCTTCATAATTACCAAGGGGGTAACTTGACCAATATCAGCCTCCTTCCCCGCAAGCCCAATATCAGCCAGGGAGATTGGGTCAACCTCAGTTTGCACCTCAATATGGTCAGTTCGAGCCCATGCAGCAATAGTCACAAGGGGTAGCTCATCAACGACCGTGGGCCGATGTGATTGCTGACGTAATGAGGGAACAGTTTGGGCTTAAACCAAAAGAGACTGGAAGCTTGTATCGGCAGCCTTACCCTGAGTGGTTTGAGAGAGTTCCTCTTCCCAATCGGTTCAAAGTTCCGGACTTCTCCAAATTTTCGGGACAAGATGGTGTGTCAACTTATGAGCACATTAGCCGATTCTTAGCTCAGTGTGGTGAGGCATCGGCTGTAGATGCTCTGAAGGTTAGGTTATTCCGATTATCTTTGTCTGGATCGGCTTTTACTTGGTTTTCCTCTTTGCCGTATGGGTCGATCAATAGCTGGGCCGATTTGGAAAAGCAATTCCACAGCTATTTCTACAGTGGGGTTCATGAGATGAAATTATCCGACTTGACAGCGATTAAGCAGCAGCATGATGAACCTGTGCACGAGTATATTCAGAGATTCAGGGAGATGAGGAACAAATGCTTTAGCTTGAGTTTAACTGATGCCCAGTAGCCGATCTGGCTTTTCAGGGTATGATTGCTCCGATTAGGGAGAAATTCTCGTTTGAGGATTTTGATAGCTTGTCACATCTGATACAGAAAGTAACCTTGCATGAGCATAGGTCCGCGGAAGTTAGGAAAAACTCTAAGAAGGTTAATCATGTTTGTCCGTACATGTATGGGTCGGATGATGACGAGGACGATTCTGAAATAGCTGCAGCCGAGTGGGTGAGGAGTAAAAAGGTCATACCATGCCAATGGGTAAAAAGTTCTGGAAAAGAGGAGAAGTATGATTTTGATATTACTAAAGCTGACAAGATCTTTGATCTGCTACTCCGAGAGAAGCAAATTCAACTTCCTGCTGGTCATACAATCCCATCGGCTGAGGAGTTAGACAAAAAGAGGTATTGTAAATGGCATAATTCTGGGTCCTATTCTACTAACGATTGCAAGGTTTTTAGATAGCAGATTCAGGTGGCCATTGAGGGAGGCAAGATTAGGTTTGATGATTCCAAAAAGCCGATGAAGGTCGATGGTAATCCTTTTCCTGTTAATATGGTGCATACAGCTGGCCAAACAGCCGATAGGGCCCGTGCAAGGGGTTTTCGGATGAATTCGGCTAAGATTATCAACAAATATCAGAAGAAGTATGACAAGCAGCAGGAGAAGCATCATGAGAAATACGATGATGGTTTTGATCCTCATTGGGGTTGTGAGTTCTTTAGATTCTGCTGGAATGAAGGTATGAGGTTGCCATCTATTGAAAACTGCCCTGGGTATAGTGATATCGTCGAGAACTCAAGCCGATCATATAATAGGGGCAATCGGCTAAGGCAGACAAGAGTTTCTGTTCATCAAAGATTGGGTCCAGTAAATCAAGATCATGGCCAAAAGGACAATGTAATCAGGAAGAATCAATGGTGTCCTTCTGTTATTTTCACGAAGAATCAGAAGAGAAGGGTTCAACGATTGAGGAACAGGGAGCGCCTTCAGGAGGCTGAACAAGAAATTAATCATCGGCTGAAGAAAGCAAAGCCAAGGCAGGAGTGGCGTGTTAAGAATCAGGTTCCTGCAACCGATGATGTTGCAGCCGATGAGGCAAAAAGGTTGGCAAAAGGGAAGAGTGTTGTGACGGCACCGGTTAACATGGTCTTTACCCTGCCAGCTGAATTCGGGATCGACCAAGCCGATGTTGACGAGGTGGAAGAGGAATCGGCTAAGTTGGTTCTGTCACCAGAACAGGCAGTGTTCGAGAAACCCGAGGGGACAGAGAATCGGCACCTTAAACGATTGTATATAAATGGCTACGTCAATGGGAAGCCGATGTCTAAAATGATGGTTGACGGTGGGGCCGCGGTAAATTTGATGCCCTATGCTACGTTCAGGAAGTTGGGTAGAAATGCCGAGGATCTCATCAAGGCAAACATGGTGCTCAAAGATTTTGGTGGCAATCCGTCAGAAACCAAAGGTGTTCTAAATGTGGAGCTGACAGTCGGCAGTAAGACTATTCCTACCACGTTTTTTGTCATCGATGGGAAAGGTTCTTACAGCTTGTTGCTTGGAAGGGATTGGATTCACGCCAATTGTTGCATTCCTTCAACTATGCATCATTGTTTGATTCAGTGGCAAGGCAACAAAATAGAAATCGTGCCAGCCGATAGGTCAGTTAATGTTGCCAGTGCTGATTTAGCTCTTTGGGAGATGGATGGCCTTGATTGTTTATCTGGAAAAGTCTAGAATGGAGATTTTCTAAAAGTGTCCGATTCTGATATACAGCCAATTGAAGATGGAGAACCCAAGCTATTATTTTGAGGGCGTCGTGGAGGGTTCAAGTGTCTACACTACGGACACGGTAGATGGTCTCGATGACAAGCAAGGTCAAGGTTTCATGTCGGCCGATGATTTGGAAGAAGTGGACATAGGTCCAAGCGATCGGCCAAGGCCGACATTTATTAGTAGGAACTTATCTCCAGAGTTTAGAACCAAGCTGATAGAGCTCTTAAAAGAGTTTAGAGATTGCTTCGCTTGAGAGTATTACGAGATGCCTGGACTCAGCCGATCGATTGTTGAACATCAGCTACCTACCAAACCAGGGGTTAGGCCACATCAACAACCTCCGAGGAGATGCAAGGCCGACATGCTTGAACCGGTCAAGGCTGAGATTAAAAGATTATATGATGCTGATTTTATTCGTCCTTGCTGATATGCTGAGTGGGTTTCTAGTATAGTTCCTGTTATCAAGAAAAACAGCAAGGTCAAGGTATGCATTGATTTCCGAAATTTGAATAAGGCCACCCCGAAAGATGAATACCCAATGCCGGTAGGCGATCAACTAATTGATGCTGCTTCGGGATATAAGATTTTGAGTTTTATGGACGGAAACGCAGGATACAATCAAATTTTTATGGCTGAAGAAGACATTCATAAGACAGCTTTTAGGTGTCCTGGTGCAATCGGCTTATTTGAATGGGTTGTCATGACTTTCGGCTTGAAGAGTGCTGGAGCTACATATCAAAGAGCCATGAATTACATATATCACGATCTAATCGGCTGGTTGGTTGAAGTCTATATTGATGATGTGGTTGTTAAGTCCAAAGAGATAAAGGACCATATAGCTGATTTGAGGAAGGTTTTCGAGAGAACCAGAAAATATGTTCTGAGGATGAATCTGACAAAATGTGCTTTTGGTGTATCGGCTGGCCAGTTTTTGGGATTTCTTGTTCATGAGAGGGGGATCGAGGTCACTCAAAGGAGTGTTAATGCGATCAAGAAGATTCAGCCTCCAGAGAATAAGACAGAATTATGAGAGATGATCGGCAAGATAAGTTAGAAGGTTTATTTCTAATTTGTCTGGAAGGTTAGAACCTTTTACACCATTGTTGAGATTGAAAGCCGATCAGCAATTTACTTGGGGGGCAGAGTAGCAAAAGGCTTTGGATAATATTAAGGAATATCTTAGCTCTCCTCCTGTTTTGATTCCTCCACAGAAAGGAATACCGTTTAGGTTATATTTGTCGGCCGGTGAGAACTCAATCGGCTCGGTCTTGATTCAGGAGTTGGAAAGGAAGGAACGAGTTGTATTCTATCTCAGTCGTCGGCTCTTGGATGCTGAAACTAGATATTCCCCTGTGGAGAAGTTATGCTTGTGTTTGTATTTTTCGTGTACAAGATTGAGGCATTATCTACTGTCCAACAAGTGTACTGTTATATGCAAGGCCGATGTTGTCAGGTACATGCTATCGGCTCCAATATTGAAAGGAAGGGTTAGAAAGTGAATATTTTCCTTAACCGAGTTTGATCTTCGGTATGAGTCACCGAAGGCGATTAAGGGGCAAGCTATAGCTGATTTTATTGTGGAACATCGTGATGATTCAATCGGCTCGGTTGAAATAGTGCCATGGACTTTATTCTTTGATGGATCGGTGTGTACCCATGGTTGTGGTATCGGCCTAGTTATAATTTCCCCTAGGGGGCATGTTTTGAGTTTGCTTATACTATTAAACCGTATGCGACTAATAATCAAGCTGAGTATGAGGCAGTGCTCAAAGGGTTGCAATTACTCAAGGAAGTTGAAGCCGATACCATTGAAATCAAGGGGGATTCTTTGCTAGTAATCAGTCAATTGGCAGGAGAGTATGAATGCCTAGGAAATTGCGATATAAGGCATTAAAGTATACTTTGTTGGATGATGAGCTTTATTATCGGACGATTGATGGAGTGTTACTTAAGTGTTTGGGTGCCGATCAGGCTAAAGTTGCAATCGGCGAAATTCATGAAGGAATTTGTGGTACTCATCAATCGGCTCATAAGATGAAGTGGTTACTTCGGCGTGAAGGGTATTTTTGGCCGACAATACTGGAGGATTGTTTCAGATATTATAGGGGGTGTCAAGATTGTCAGAAGTTTGGGGCAATTCAGCGAGCTCCGGCATCGGCTATCAATCCTATTATTAAGCCATGGCCATTCCGAGGTTGGGGAATTGATATGATCGGTATGATAAACCCACCATCGAGTAAAGGACATAAGTTTATATTGGTGGCGACTGATTATTTCACCAAGTGGGTGGAGGCGATTTCTTTGAAGAAAGTTGATTCTGGGGATGCAATTCAATTCGTTCAAGAACATATAATCTACCGATTTGGTATTCCTCAAACTATTACAACTGATCAGGGGTCAATCTTCATACCTGACGAGTTTGTTCAGTTTGCTGATAGCATGGGTATCAAATTATTGAATTCTTCACCTTATTATGCACAAGCTAATGGGCAAGCCGAGGTGTCTAATAAAAGTTTGTTCAAATTGATTAAGCGGAAAATTTCTGATTATCCTCGGGAATAGCATACTCGATTGGCCGAAGCGTTGTGGTCTTATAGGATGGCTTGTCATGGATCGATCCAAGTCCCTCCTTACAAACTTGTTTATGGGCATGAGGCTGTTTTGCCGTGGGAGGTTAGAATCGGCTCTCGAAGAACAGAATTACAAAACAATTTAATAGCTAATGAGTATTACAACCTTATGGCCGATGAGAGGGAGGATCTGGTTCAGTCACGATTGCGAGCCCTTGCAAAGGTTACAAGGATAAGGAACGTATTGCTCGGCATTATAATAAGAAAGTGGTACCTAAGGATTTTTCAGAAGGAGAACTTGTATGGAAATTGATTTTGCCGATTGGTACTCGTGATAGTAAATTCAGCAAGTGGTCGCCGAATTGGGAAGGACCGTTCCAAATTTATAAGGTTGTGTCTAAGGGAGCATATATGTTGCAAGGGCTTGATGGTGAAGTCTATGGGCGAGCGCTCAATGGCAAGTATTTGAAGAAATATTACCCAAGTGTTTGGGTTAACGCATGATCGGCTAGTATTGCCGATGTATGACAGCCGATGGGTTTGCATCGCCTTGAGATGGCCGATATGGTTATATCGCCCTTAGTTGTTTTTCATGGTGTAATCGGTTGTGATTTGCCGATGTAAAATGGTCGATATTATTATATCGCCCTTAGTTGTTTTATAATTTTATCAATGCTTTTGTCATTGTAAAATTAGGGGGGCACATATATATCAAAATGCAATGCAAATTTTTGAGACCTATTAAACAAAAGTTATTGAGACAAGTATCGCTGGATATCCAAAATAGCCCTTTGCCTGATTTGTTCTACTTCTTCAATAGCTTGGGCATCTTGAGCATCCATTCCAGAGATGACTTTCAGAGACTTGGTTAGGTCAGCAACATTCTTGATAGCCAATTTGAGCCTTGCTTTTTGTTCTTCAATTGATTTTGGGAGATCGGCTAGCTTTTTGTGTTCTATATCTAGCTCGGCATTGCATTCTTCAAGTTGCGCCAAGAGCTCAATTTTGCGAGCTTCGAGCCGATCAATATTGGATTTGATCGGACCTTCATATAGCTGATCAAGTTTGGTTTTTTCTTCATGCACAAGCTACCGATTAGCCTGGATTGTGGCCTCAATCTCTTTGCGATCACGGCGTTCGGCTAGTCTTAGCTTGGCTTTTTCCAGCTTGAACTGATGTTGCTCGAGATAAGCGGCTGGAGTTAGGACATCGGCCAAATCTTCGGGAATCAGAGCTTGAACTTCATGCAGCCGCGTCCTAATTGACCCACAGTCAACTACAAAACTGTCTAAAGAAGAGGCTTCTAGCCGATGAGAGATGTCTTCAAGTGTTTTTCTCACATTATTGGATACGGGAGCTAGGGCTTTGCTTGAAGTGTCTTCTTTTGCTTTATCAAGGTAATCTCTGATGTCAAAAGAGAAGAGATCAGCTAGAGCCTGCAGAGACGATTTTGGAAAGAATAAGAGCTGGGTAGATTATAGCTGATCTAATTGTTGAGACAAAGGGAAACTTACTGGGATAGCAGGAGCAGCTGGTTGTTCTTCCTCTTCGACATGATGACTCCCCACAGCCGATGGAGTCTGATCACTTGACGATTGTTGTACAGGAGGAGAAGGGGGAGGAGGCTACGAAATAGACAAGTGTTATATAGAATCGGTTGAGATTGATTAAGTAAAAGAATTAAGGACATCTTACTGGTGGAGCCGATTTAACAATTGTTGCTGCTGTTTTTTTCTTCACAGCAGTTTTCTTCTTCTGCAACCATAAAGTCTATGGGTAATTAGTCGAAGAGTGAGGTAATTTCAGACTAAGTCAGAGAGAGGTACTTACTCTTGTAAAATGAACGGGGGCAGAAGGAGTTGGAGGCGTTTGCTTGGGTGAAGCCGATGGTGTTCTTTCTGTGTCACTCATTTCAGCTACAGCTTGGTCAACATCTTCACTAATTTCCTCTTCATCTAAAACTTGTTCAATAGATGGATCCAAGGCGGGCAAATCATCAGTTGACATATCAGTTGGTTGTGGTTGAGTTTTCTTGAATTTGGTCTTTTTCTTTGGAGCCAAGGCTAAGGTACTCATGGCTGATGATCTGGTTTTCCTTTTCTTGCCTGCATCGGCTGGTTCCCTAGTTAGGCCGTGAAGGAGAGTTGAAGTCTTGGGGGCATGGTAGCCGATGAAAGGGGGAGATAATCCACCTCCATTCGGAATTAGACCTGAAGCATATTCAATGTTCTTGCCACTATTACTTTGATGAGGAGGGGAGGACTCTGTTGTCTGCAAAACAGGAGCAAGAGGTCAGTCAAGTAATGAATCGGCTAACTAGTTATGCAATTTAGTAATGACAAAGTTTACCTGGGGCATGACGTCAGGGAATAGATCTGTCATATACATTGAAGCCGATTGATGAAATAGATGCAACTTCCATTCGCCCCACCATCTGTCAAAGTTTTTGCTTCTAAATCTTGCCAACTCAATATTATCAATACTGCCCAGAGGGGGTCCTGGTAGGTTAAGTAGCCGATCCATCATTAGAGTGGAAGTGATTTGTCCTCGGCACTGAATTTTGTCGGTAAAGAATAAGCCGATTGGGAGTTGGCCCAATCCAAGTTGTCTGGCCGAGCTCATTGGGTGATAAAACTCGTAGGAAACTTGGATGTTTCTTCCTTGGTGAATGCCGACAGGGAGGATGCATGGGCTGATTGCAGCTATAAGAATTTCTCTGGATTTTTGGAATTTTTCATGGTTAATGTCTTCAAATCTAAAGTCTGATGGAAGTTCAAGGTCTGCTGAGTCTTCGTAGGAAAACCAGATTCGTGCATCTTTCTTAAAACCTTCGTAGAAGCTGCAGAACCAGTCCTTGAGTAACTCAGCCGATAGCTTCGCTCCAGCATCAGTTGGTGTGGATGCATATTCTCCATATGACATGCATCTGCGATGGGTGCGCTCTTCTCCGTCATCTTCCACAATCGGCTCTGGCAATGGGAATTCAGCTTCTGTCACAGAGGGCCGATTGACAACCTTCATGATTACCAGGTTTAACCAAGTTTGCAGCAGCCACCATGGTCCACCTGCTCCAACTATTGAGCCGACGGCTATTTTAGCCGATGCATTGTTCAACATTTGGTACAGATAGCCGAGAAGGATTTTGCCCAAAGGAAATTCTTTCTTTGATTCTAAGGCTTCGGCTACGAATTGTCAGTTGGTTGTAGGGCCACAACTAGATACACGGAAGAGGAATTTTTCCAGCCACATAAGCAAGAAAGCTACATGCTCTCGAGGGGTAACAGACCCTTGGCCCATATATGCTGCCACATAGCCAGACCAGCCACATATGCTTTTGGTCTTGAAGTCGAATTGGTTCTTGGTGTTCATGCTCATAGCGTTAGCCGATGAAGTTACATCTAATCCAGTAATCATGGTGATGTCGATTAAAGTTGGAGTCATCGACCCTTGGTTGAATAAGAAAGCATTGATGGTGTTGGACCAGAAGTAGGTGGCGGCAGCCATCAGAGGTTCATCCTTAGCAGAATTGGCTATGGTGAGAGCGAGTGCTTGGCCGATTCCAATTTCATCCCAGTGAACTTTCTTACTAGCCGATACGCGTTGGTACCAGGTGGTCCAGCTCTTATCAGGAGTAGGTTTGGTACCAGGTGGTCCAGCTCTTATCAGGAGTAGGTTTTCTTATCAGGAGTAGGTTTTTCGAGAGATGGCCAAGACTTGAAGGTATTCTTCCAGTGACCCAGGTTAGGGTTGGCTAGTCTAAAGGGGATCCGGTTAGTTTCACCGATGATGAAATCAGTGGGGTCGTGTAACACCCTGCCTCCATAATCCGCATTAGTCCGCTCTACACGTTGAGCGGACCCACGTTCGCATGGTATCCCGCTTACACTTTCGTCCTCGCTTCGTGTAAAAAGGTTAACCCGGGGATACCATGGTTGGAACACCAAGGCTTATAAGCAGGCCCTCACCCACCTAAACTTCCAAGGTGGTACTAAACCACCACTACACATCCACTTTTGGGCCACATGGGCCAAACACACACTACTAGGCTTCAAACGGGCTGGGGTGTTACATTCAACCCCCCCCCCCCTTAAGGGCTGACGCCCCAGCAGCTCACCGTTTACACGGCAGAGGCCCAGAACCCCCTCTGGTGCAGACCATGGCCCAAAGCACATGCATCCCCCCCCTTAAGGGCTGACGCCCCAGCAGCTCACCGTTTACACGGCAGAGGCCCAGAACCCCCTCTGGTGCAGACCATGGCCCAAAGCACATGCATCATACAGCAGAGGTTTATGCTCTGATACCAACTGTAACACCCTGCCTCCAAAATCCGCATTAGTCCGCTCTACACGTTGAGCGGACCCACGTTCGCATGGTATCCCGCTTACACTTTCGTCCTCACTTCGTGTAACCCGGGGATACCATGGTTGGAACACCAAGGCTTATAAGCAGGCCCTCACCCACCTAAACTTCCAAGGTGGTACTAAACCACCACTACACATCCACTTCTGGGCCACATGGGCCAAACACACACTACTAGGCTTCAAACGGGCTGGGGTGTTACAGGTCGAGATTGCCGATTGGGCCAAGAAAATAGTAGTTTTTGTGTGAAAGGCTGGGAATCGCGACTAGGTTGGAAAGGTGCTGCAAATCCAAAGGAATTGAGAAGCAGAAAACATGAGGAGAAAAGGAGAAATCGATTTCATGCGAGGAAAAGGGATCTAGCTGGTGAGGACTTTACCTCAGCGTACTCGGCCGATGGCGCAGTAGAAGGGCTGGTGGACGACGACATCGCCGCGGGCGGAGATTTGGTCGGGAACGAAATCACCTGTGGATCGCCTTGCGCGTCGGGGAGATCGCCGAAGAGAGAAAGGGCAAAGTTGGTTTCAGTGGTGAAAACGGAGGAGGACGGTGTGAGATTTCTCGAGGGTAACGGTTAGTATTTAAAGCACGGCAGTAACAGTCCGAAAACGGCAAAGTGCGAAACTTGCTCGGAGTCGATTTACAGCAAATCCGAAATATTATCAAATATTCCGGACTTGGGGGGCATGTGTTAACAACCAAATTTGGTAATATCGGCATCGGGAAAGAAGATTAGATCGAAGCAAAGTCGGAGGCGGAGATCGAGTTGGGAAACAGAGCAGGAATCGGCTGGAGTCCAGATCGGCTACGATTAGGATCGGCTGGGTCTGAGTCGGGCTAGGTAAGTCGATGCAGCCGATTCCGACAATGCAACTTGATGTATGACATCGGGTTGAATTGAGGTGCTTCAAGGTGATTGCCGCACATGGATAGAGTCCTGAGAAGGCAATTGTATCTATTAATTAGGATGTTTTATGTAATTTCCTTAGAGATATGCTTGGGCAAAAGTCTACCGCAAAGACTTATGGTATCTTAGAGTTTGTTAGAGATAATTGTCGTGTCCGTTATGGACATATCTTGTAATTTTCGGGTATAAATAGACCCGAGCCCTATGTAACTTTTCACACACACGTTCAATACAATCTCGGTGCATCGCCACCTTTTTTGCTTTAGTTTTATTTCGACGAGTTCTTGCTTTCGGGTTGAGCTGCATCGGTTTCGATCTTCAACAAGAGGTAAAACTTGTTATGGCGGCTTGCGTTCTCGGGATTAGTGCTTCCATCTTTATGACACTCTAATCTTGTTTATGTAACTCGTCGAGTTATCATATATCCTACATAATCCTTAGCAATATCGATATCCAACCTATAATCGGCTAACATCCGTCAATAGAAGGTAGCCGATTAGGTTAAATACCGATGTTGACTTAGATTATATAGGATATCTACCACTCTATGACACATCCAACGGCTTGATTGTCTAGATATTGTCCTTCTTTTCATACTTATAGCTGCATCAGTTAAGTTTGATCTTATGAGTCGTGATTAGAATCTCAATCTCTAGCCCTCTTCTTGGTTGCTGATTAGGGTAGTATCGGAGTTTCAGCCGATCTTACCTGATTTAACTACTTTTTATCCTATATGCTTGATTGGCATGTTAAATCTGCCCTTTACGTTAAGATCTTGCTGCATTTAAGTATATTAGGCTTTTGTTTAGTATATTCTACTTGCTTTAATATCTTAATATAGAGTGGTATCAGAGTATTAGCCGATACATGCTAGATCTATCTGATCGGCTATGCTATGAACGTATATAGTCTCATCATTAATATATATTTCGATCTAAGTGATTTATACTGTCTCGGCATGGCGACCGATCTATCCCAATCACTTGATTTAAGTATATATCGATATAAAGATTATATATTGGTAATATCTACAACCGATCGAGTAGATTCAGTCCTTTCTTATTTATTAATGACTGTCGATCGATGCATATACGACATCGGCTCAAAGATAAATGATATGTCATCGGCACCTAGCCAATCGGCTATCATTTATAGATTTAACTGCGGTTTCTTTGCTTCTATTTCTTGTTGATTACAGGATCAAATCAACTGGCACGTTCATACATTCGAAGGCGAGCTTTGGACCTGCACTGGAGTTAAGCAGATCTCCCAGGCCTCGTGTTTTCTGTCAACAACAACCACATTACATAATCAAGAAATCGAATAATAATTTCATATAACTAGACTAAGCAATGCTTTAAGATGTGAAAGGAGTTTTATGCTATGATTTAGTAGTCGTCGAGAGTTATATTGCTCATAGTTTTAGGCTCAATGAACGGGTTTTTTCTACCCACGGGTTGGTGGGTATGGGTGGGTAAAGAACGGACCCATACCCACATACCCAATGGGTAAGAGTTTTCGCCCGTTAGTAGACCCAGGGTATAAGAGTTAGAACACAATTAGCTCCTAATAGAGTAAAAACCCGTCGGGTCTCGGGTTATGGGTACCCATTGCCATCTCTACTTCCTCCCAGCCACCACCACACCTTGTGCGTACTACTCATGCGCCCCCCTTACCTACTACACCAATCTCCTTCTCTTTTGAGGCTAACAAGTGGGCACGAGCATGTGCCACTTAAGTGAAAGCAGCGGAAAATGAGGTCTAAATTGTCATGGGATCCAACTTGCATGGTTTTGTATAGTTTGGGGTGAAGATTTCTGGTATTGAGTATATGGGATGTAAAATCAAACTCAACTAAAGTTGAGGGAGGGCGAGTGGTCTTAATCCCTCACACAATATTTTCAGATAAAAAGTGAGACTGAAATGTTTTCATGGCCCATGATATTTTTTTAGTTTTTACGGAGGGAAAATTACATCGAAGGTCCCTCAACTTGTCATCGAGTTACAAAATCGTCCTTGAACTGCAAAAACTGATACAACGCATCCCTCGACTTACAATATTAGTGCAAACTAGGTCCCTCGGCAGTTTTGACTCCGGTTTTGTTCGATGTGGCAGCTAACTCAGCGTGGGACCCACGTGGGTCCCACATGCCAGCCTCTTCTTCCTCTCCCCTCTCCACCTTTCTTCCTCTCTCTCTCCTCTTCTTTTCTTTCCCTGGCAGCGTAGCCTGTGGGTAGGGAGGAGGCTGGTAGGGGAGGCGGGAGTCCGGCGGCGAGGCGACAACAGCGGCGACAACGTGACGACGGGCGACGAGGCGGCGGCGATGACGACGCGGGAGTAGGAGGGCCTCCCCCACGCCGCCGCCACTGCCATCTCCGACGGCGCGGGCACTAGATCCCGTCGACATGGACGGCCGCCATGGCTCCTCGTTGATGGCGCGGGTGAACATGTCCTTCGCGCCGCGAGGTCGCCGCGGGCGTGCCACATGAACAGCCCGTACCTTCTCATCGCCTCGCCGTCCACCGACTTCGCCACCACCACCTGCTTGAGAGGATGAGAGGTGGAAATGGGAGGGGAAGAAGAGGCTGACATGGTGAGTCCCACGCTGTGTCAACTGCCACGTTGGATAAAACCGGAGTCAAACCGAGAGACCTAGTTTGTACTGATTTTATAAGTTGAGGGATGTGTTGTATCTGGTTTTAAGGTTAGAGGCGATTTTGTAAGTTAAGAAATGCGTTGTATTCGATGACAAGTTGAGGGACCTTCGGTCTACTTTTTCCTTTCACGGACTCTCAAGGCTGGGCCTTTCAGGCTTGGTCCATTTCATTTCTGGGCCTTCTACTGTAGTATTTGGTCCGTGGACCGACCGAAAGCTCGCTACCGATTCCTGCGTGATGTCGCTGCGCCGCCTGGCCGCGTCCGCCCTCCGCCGCGGCGGCGCCAACGACGGCGGCGTGCTGGCCGCCGTCCGCGCCGAGATCGCTCATGAGCTCTCCTCCTCCCCCTCCTCCTCTCCTCCGTCGCTCCAATCCCAGGTACCCACCACCGCATGCTGCCTCGCCCCCAAATCCAGCGCCACTCACTCCCCCCTCGTTCTCGCAGGACATTCCTGATTTCTCCACCGTGTCGGACGCGCCGCGCGGGCAGGAGGTGCTCCTGCGCCGCCGGGATGCTTCCGAGGAGGTCCTCGTGTCGGCGGTGCTCGCGCCGCTGCGGTTCGAAGGGGAGGAGCCCCTGCCCAGGGACGCGCTCATGAAGGTGTTCGTCAGTAAGCCTGATGTGAAGCCGGTGATGCGGTTCGATTGCCGCGCGTTTGCAGCTGAAGGTGATGGCGGCTCTGCTGACTATGATGTTACTGCTGTTTGTTACCACCCGTTTGCTGGCGAGTGCGACGCTGGGGAAGACAAGTATGAAGGGCCGGAGTTCAGGTGATTACTTCTTCATTTGTGTGGTTAACTTGTGTGGATATTGCCATGCGTGCAGTGGGCTCATAAGCTGGGAGTTCCTGCAAGAAATCTGGAAACAACAAGCACTTTCATGACACTTTAGTAGTTTAGTGGAGTTCTGTAATTCTAGTGATCGTTACAAAAAAATTAGTGTGCTGAGAGCCGAGAGCCTACGCCCTCATATGAAATTCATTACCACTATCTTCTCTTCCTACGAAATAAAAGGAACACCTGTATTTTTCTTGTGGTAGTAGTGTGCTGATTGTTAACGAAATTGTCGTACAACAGACTAACAGAGTGTCAGAGTATCCTGGTTTGTTTTATTATGTTTATGGAAATTAACTATTAGTTGTCAACCCCCATCGACTTGTCTAGAAAATTTATAATGGGGACAGTATGACCGCTGACCAAAATCTAAAGGATTGCACCACTAATTACTATCTGGACAGACTGGACTGTAGGGTTGAATAGTTATTTATCTTGTAATGTTTTGACAGTGAACCAAGTATCTGCCCTTGTTCTTCAATCCATGCTAAGCCGCATGGTCTTCATTTGCTAGAATATCTAGTTACCTACCCTTTTGTTAAAAGTTCATCAATGCAGAATTCTCTTACATCCCACTCTTGATGGAGGGATTTTGAAAGGAACTTTGGTAAATTTGGTGGCGAGGTCTCACGAATTCCTGTTCTCCACTACTCATAAAACTGCTGCTTGCGCTTGCAACAAAATTTAGATGGTGTATTCTGTTAGAGTTTTTTTTTTTATGTTGGCTTGCAATGGCATGTCCATATCTGTTGAACGTGACAACGTGAATGTGGCTGGCTGCAGATGAATTGGTTAAAACATATCGATTGCTTGGCCATACTATGAGTATGCTCATGCTAAAAGTTGCTAAAAGTTGGAAACTTCACTTATTCATTTCCATTTGTTTATAGAGAAACTTGTTGGTTGAAAATGCTTTATGTCATAAGGGTATTGCTTATCTTTTTGGAGGTACAACTGTAGTAACAACCAACTAAACAGCAGACAGGTATAAAAGTATGAAAATTGATACTTGGTTTTGGATTAAAATAGATACACTAAAATAGATGAGAACGAATGTTCCACTTTATTCTATTTCAACAATTTCTTATCTCTACTTGGGTTTTTTTTTTTATTTTATTGTGTTGACTGGATTGAAGCGAGCTAGTACAGATTTATAGCGTCATGTGTTAACCTGGGACTAGGCTATGCTCTAAGGCTCATCACTACAGGTGTTTCTGTTGTTAGCAAAATGACCTCAGAGCCTGTCATCTCAAATAGATAACGTCATAATGTGATTGGTTAGGGACTCAGCAGTCTATTTTTCTAGGCAGTGAGGATTGTTGGTAGTTAAAGTAACCTTAGAGCATGACCAACAGCTCCCTTATACTACTCCCATTACCAAATTAAGGGGTTTTGCATGAAAAATCTCTCCAACAGTAGACGTAAACCACCCCTAAAAATTTAGCATTTCTAATCCCGTGTATATCGCTCTCGACTTGTAGGGGAGAGGCGCGGCGTCCAATCCTTCTATCGCAGTCTCTTCGCGCATGTTGGGCGAAAATAATCCCGCTAGGCTCTTCTTCGCGCCCTCGTCTGCCGGTGAGTAGATCCGTTCCGCCAGCTTTATCTTCCCTGCAGCTGTTGGGAAAGCAGCCATCGCTCCCCCAAGCTACCCCGCGTCGGCATTTTTTCCAGAAGCGGCACGTGTTCCGGCAGCACCAGTCCCATCTCCACCTAGCCAGGTGCGCTCCCCAAGCACCAACACCGCTTCGATTCAGCCAGCCACCCGATTCGCCTCCAATTGGCCCTCTGCCCCGTCGCGTCTTGCAGCCGCCTTCCCCTATGTCGGATTGGTGCCACCCTGTCCCGGCCACCCAAGCCATCTGGTAACATGCAGGCAACAAAGGCCTGATGCGACCAGCCAGCTTCCGCCGGAGATGCCCAGTCACTGGACTTCATCGAGCACGACTCGCCTGGAGTCGATTTCTGTACAAATTGCTCTTTGGGTGATAAAGCGGATTTCGTCCGTCGAAACTTTGCTCTTGCACAGTTGCAGTATTGCTTAAACTTGCTCTAGGTTGGTTTAGTGGCATTCAAAGATTTATTCATGTCCATTAATAACATAGTTGTTATCTCCACAATATTTGACCACAAATGGACCCATGTATGTATTTTCAACATTGGATGATTAACTGCTATTGGTGAGTGATTTTTTATTTCAATTCAGTGATGGAACATGGCTGTTCGTTGGCTTGCTGAAATGTTTCTTACTATTGCTGAAAACAGATTGTTGCTGCTCTGCTCAAATCTTCTGCTTTGCTGTTGTTGGGAACTGCTTGGTGTTGGTGCTGAAATATGCTGTTGCTGGCTTATGAAAATTGTTGCTTGTTATAGCTGAAAAATTCTGCTTTTTGGTGCTGAAAATTTCTGTTTTTTCCTGCTGAAAACTGCTGCTTGCTGGTGCTGAAAATTACTGTTGCAGCTGCTGAAATATCTTGCCGCTTGCAAAACTTCTCTTTTTTTTGCTGCTGAAATTCATATGAAGCAGTTCAGTGTGAGAAGATTCCCAGTTCGCAGTTTAGCTCTTGGTTTCATATATGTTTTGTCTACTCCGCATTTAGGCCATGATCAACTCCATGTTATTAACACCATTGACATAAAAAGGCTGGAGTTTTTGACTGGGTTAACACTCCACTGTTGATTATTGCAGAACCAATATTTTTTTTCCATGTAAAATACAGGAGATCTTGCTAATCATCAAGTGAAACGTGGATTCCCAGAGATGTCGCCGTGCTAATAATCAAGTGAAATATGATTTTGGGCCAAATACTCATATGGCAGCTGAAGCCAATGAAAGCATTGTTCAATGCTTCAACTGTAAGTTATGATGTCAAGGAGATTGAACGTCCTGAAGAAAAAATGGTGAAACGGATGACGGGATGCCACGCTCGGAGGGAGTACGTCACGTGCCACAGAGGAGGGCACAGTGCGCAACGCATGTGAGGGGGGAAGAGAGGAACTACAATTTTGTTGTTGGTAGTTTTCTAGCTGGCCCACTTTATTTGTTTGGAGAGTTGAATTTTGGGTATCTCTTGGAGATAAAGATATACTCATGCCTTATATCCTTTTTAGAGATCTCAAAATAGTAATTTAGGGGATTGATTTGGGTGGCTGTTGGCCATGCTCTTAAGCATTACATGTATCCCTTGCTATCTGGTTGAATGGTGAGCATTTTGTGTTTGCTGAGCTATAATGTTTACATATTTCTTTTTACTTATGAAAGTTGACTGTATCGTTGCTACTCTGAAGGGGCCTATTTCTGTTCCCTTAAACAATCAAAGAGCCTTTGATTCCTTTTTTGGGGATATAAGAGGGTAGAGGGGTCTATATTCCTGTTGTTTTAATTAGGATCATTGCAAGCGTGATTTCCTTCTACCTATTTGCAATCAATGACTATGCTTCCCTTTTTCTTTTTGCAGAAATTTGGATCCGCAGTTACAGGTTGCATTGAAAGGGTATATGGTGGCAAGAGGCGTTAACTCCAAACTGGCAAGCTTACTTCACCACCATTTGGTTGAGAAGGAGCGGTGGCAATATATGAACTGGCTGAAAACTTTGGAAGAAATGTTCAGCAAAGATCATTGACAAAATATTTTCAGTACCGAAGACCATTAAATTGTTCCAGTCAAATGCGCACACTTTTGTTGTGACAAACTGGCAATGCATAGATGCTAGCTTCGGAATGCAATTGCGGTGCTTAATTTAGTTTCGTGGAATGAACCACGAATCACCATACTTTGCTCGAATCTAAATTTTTTTATTTCGAGCTTGCAATGGGGGGAATTTGCTGAAATTTTGACAAATTGACCCTTTTATAAAACTTATTTTAAGAATAACCCATGTCAAAAACTAATTCCAAAAATCAACCGTGACCTTAGCGTCAATCCTAATGGCGCTAAGATATAATGTCTCAGCGTCAAAGGTGTTGGCGCTGATACCATGTTAGAGGAGGCACGAAATTGCCACGTGAAGTGCTGAACCTCTGTTCTGGATATAATGGGTGCGCAGGACAAGTAAACGACAAAGGAGCGCTAGCTTGTTGGTATTGAGTTTCCTCGCTTGACTCTACCTTGTTCTATTGCTTTTCTTTTAAAATATCACATGTTTTGTTACTTTACTTTAAATTTAGGCAAACAATTTGAGAACTTATATTATAATATTAATGATAATTCATCTCACTAGCTATAAATTTCCCTTTTTTTTTAACTTGGAATGACAACACATTTTCCTTAATTTAAAAACAATAATACTATTTAGTTTAATAATAATAAGTTTGCATCTTTTCAGTCTTAATTTAAAAATAAAATGAATTTAAAATGCAATTGAAATTTCACAAGAAAATTAAAAATTTGCATTTTTTTACTTGGAAGGACCAAATTTAACTACTTCAATTATATAGCATTTGCCTTAATTCAAAAATAATAATAATAAATTTGCATATTTTCGGTCTTAATTTAAAAATAAAACGAATTTAAAAATACACTTGAACTTTTAAAAGAAAATTAAAATACAGTAGCAATTTGGAACTAAGTGGATAAAACAATGCAAACATGAAGGACTAAGGACCACCACTAAACCTCTTCCGCAAGTTAGGTATCCTGAACCTAGGTCAGCACCAGCTACTATGGGGAAGACTGGAAGTATCCGGTGCAATCACCTAATTCGGTGCAACTATGCAACTCTTATCCTACACCGTTGGATCGAGAAATGGACGTCCGAGATTTGTCCATTTTAACTCATGCGAGTGGAAATTGTTTTACATTTTGTGCATTGAAAACGTGAGAAACAATGAAAATTGTAACGAATGGCCATGGTTTGAAATGTTTTACATTTTGTTGTGTGGTAAAACATTTTCCACCCAAATATTTTGGGTGAATAGTCAGTTCAGTCCTTCAACTTTTGCTCAGAGGTCGAATTAGTCCTTCATGTTTTATAATGTCCAAACAAGACCCTAAAAATTATCATGCGGCTTAATATAGTCCTTAGACCCACTTAAAACGCCACATGGACATGCCACGTCATTCGTGCATGTAAGATAACATTTAAATGTCCATTTTAACCTTCAATTTTCTATCAAATAAAGAAAAGAAAAACAAGAAGAAGCAATCATAAAACAAAAAATGTTAATTTTTTTTATCTATCAATGCTACATATTTTTGCCAATGGTCAAAAGCTTTTTTTTTTTGTGTTTTCTCAATAGTTTTTCTTTATTTCCTATGAAAACATAAGGGTGTAAAGGACATTTAAATATTGAATTTGCATGCATTGATGATGTGGCATGTATACATGGCATGTTTAGAGGGTCTAAGGACCATATTGAATCACACAATAAACTTAAGGTATTTGTTTAGACAACACGAAATGTTAGGGACTAAATTGATCTTTAAGCGAAAGTTCAAGGATTATGTTGGGTATTCACCCAAATACGTAGTATTTTTTTCTCACGTTTTTGCCCCTGGATTGAACCATACCACGTCTTCCGTCTTGACCGAGCGAGCGAGAAGGTGAAGGGAGTGACGACTGGCGACCAAGCCGCCGCCGCCTCTCCCCTCGCCATCCGCGCCGCCGTCTCCCCCGCCATCCGCGCCGCCGTCGCCATCCGCCGGCGCCGCCGCCTCTCCCCGCCATCTCCCCTCGCCATCCGCGCCGCCGTCTCTCCCCGCCATCCGCGCCGCCGTCTCTCCCCGCCATCCGCGCCGCCGTCTCCCCTCACCATCCGCCACCGCCGGCCAGACGCGCCGCCGCCTCTCCCCGCCATCCGTGCAGCCGTCTTCCCCAGAGCGTCGCGGCGCTCTCCTCGCTGAGCACGCAGCCGAAGGAGCCGAAGGCTTCACTCGCTCCACCGGCGCCGCCCCTCGCCACCACCAGCGCCGCCCGACTCTTCCTCCTCGGTTGGCTCTCCTCTCTTCTCCGCAAGCCCGTTGCCCCGTTCCCCTTTGCCTCTCGTCGCTGTGGATTGCTCGATGGCTTTTATTCTTCCCCTTTCCCCCCACCGCCGCGGGTGGGCTGGTAAGTCGGTAGGTAAAGGAATCCATCGGTTTCGATCTCACCTCGTTCGCTGCCCTTTTGTTGATTGATCATCAGGTGGTGCTTTGATCGGTTCGGTCCGGTTTCTAGTTTAGGCGACTGCTTGATCCGTTCGGTTTGGGGGTCTAGTTTGGGCGATTCGTCTCTTGCTGTTGCGTTAGTTCTCTGAACGGCCCTTCTTTCGATTGGTTTATGGCTAATTGTGATTTGCTATTTAAGATTGCGAGGTCGGTTGGTTTGCTTCAGTTTCTGTTCGGTGAGATGGATTGTCAGCTCAATTAAGCTGTACCGTGGATATTTTGGGTATGATCAAGCCTAGATAAAATGAAGTTTGTGCTCTGAAATTGTCATGGTTAGGATTGCTCACTGGGCTAAGATTATACTTCTGTTCATTTCAAGGTTGTGATGCTTGTAGTTAGTGACAATTCGGTTGCTTGCAATTCTGTGCTCTGCGGTTTTTCCTTCAGGTCTGGTAATTTTATGGGAAGGTAAGTCATATCAGAACATTTAAACATGATGGGAGGTGGTTTTCTTGGGTCTGCTCAGAGCTTTCAAATCACCGATGTTAATTTGTTCAATTCCGACAAGACTAAACTGATGTTAATTTGCTTAATAACGACAAGACTAAAGATTATTTGAAGATGGTTGAGTGTTATCGAAATTCTAAACGGCGTCATGTATTGCTTTTTGGAATTTAAAAATTGGCAATATGTGCTAAAGTTTAAGTTAAACTAGGGCGTTGGAATGATTCTTCTGTGTCAGTTCTTAGTTAAAGTTTAACTTCAGGATTTCTTTCACGAGGATTTAAGGAGCTCTTTTTGACTGCCTTCACTGTGGATTAATTTGTCCTAGTACAGGAACTAAAGATTACTTGCTGCTTGACCTGCTCAGTTTGAGGTACAGATCTCGTGATTTTCCTGTTTACTAGTGTTAGTTTTAGGAACCTTGATGCTCTGGTTTAGGGCTATGGTTAATTGCAATTTTTGAAATTTCAATATGTCAATATTGTGCAGTTTGTTTGCTTCCATTACAAGCGACTATCCAAGAACATTTTATCTGTAATACGAACATTTAAACCAGAGAAATTGAAGCTTGTGGTATGGATTGGTCACTATTAGGAATAGTCATTGACTCATTGGTGTATAAGATGGTTTCTCCATTCCATTCAAGACTGCTGCTATGTTTTTTGGTCAAATATAACAAGTGATTGATGTTATTTGGAGGCAATTTGTCTGCTTGGAACTCTGTGGTTATTAAGTCCATCCTGCTGCGCTTTTATGGTTAAATTGTCTTGTCAGAACATTTACATGGCCATAGTTCTCAGAGAATTTTGATGTTAACTTGTTTAGAGCAAAGCTATATCAGTCGGTTGTTAACTTGTTATGAAGGTGGTTATGTAGTACTAACTAAAAAGGCACATCCTAAAGTTTCTGTGGTAGATGATTCCTTTGGCAGTTACTTCTTTCAAACAATATTACAAGGTTGTGAAGGTGATTCTGAAATATTTTGACTACTTCTGGTGAAATTAATTTGAAGATTTGTTTCAAGAACAATTTATGGACCTCAACATTATAAAGCCATCTGTTTGAAGGTTCTTCCGAGTAGAAACAATTGCTTTATGAACTATGGAGTTGTTCTCAGTAGCAGTATTTGCTTTCTACTTGGTCCAGTTTGCATCTCCAGTAGTATACTTTACATTTGGGCTTGTCCTGTTCCATAACTAGCTCGGCTCTGGGTTCATTTCAATATATGTTGGTTTGGTGTCATCTTGTAATTTTTGTGTTCAAGATTCCTTCTGATGTTACAAATTGTAATTATCAAATGATATAGACGTTAGTCTGTATAATAGTTGTAACATGGTAATTTGTTTTGATAATCCTGAGGTTGATTAACTTATATTACCTTGATCTCTATGGAACAATAGAACGAAACTCTATGGCTCTTGTGGCATTGTTCTCTCTTGCTTTCATTTTGTGTGTGTTGAATGTACCACCCCATTCAGGAACTAGGATATTTCCAGGAATATTTTAGATCGTCTTGCTGCATCCACAGTTTTAAAAGTTATTCATCTTCTACTAACTTGGTAGATAACTGTAGTTTACAGTGTTGAGATATCTCTTGAACTTAGTAGGAATTGTCCTAAATTATATGCTTTTGAATTGAGGTGAATCTCTTGAACTTAGTTGCTAATCACTCGGACAATATATTCCGAAGTATATCGTACATTATCGCTGACTTGTTTCTTCTTATAGTTTGTCTGGTACATTTCTTTCTTTATAATTATTAATTTATTATTTCTTATTCAGCATAGTGTCCCCAATTAAGATTTGCCAAGAAAGGACCTTAAACAAGAGCATATTATTGCTTGCCAATGAGAATGTTTTGACTTTTGACTGTTGTGAGGTAGTGGGAATAATTAACTATTTGCCACTATTAGGAGTGGTTCTAAAGGATTTGCCACTCTTGTGTGAAATAAGCTAGAGCATTGATTGTCCACCAGCAGTTTTATTTGTGCATCAACTTTGTGTGCATGGTTTTAATTTGAACCAACCTTAAATCTCTTCATACATTATCTGGTGGTTTTAAGTAATCCCTTTTTGGCTGAATGTGTAGGTGCTTTAGTTTTTGTGGCATTAATTTATTCTAGGCAAATAGTTTTATTTTATGGTTTAAAATTGATGCTCTCTGTTTACTAAATATGTCATATATCCAGCTAACACCTTAATATTTCATTTCTTCTTGCTAATTATTAATTCCCATATTGTTTGTTTTCCATCTGCATATTGTTCCAAATGCTAGAAATATCATATCAATGTTCTATGGTTGCTTTTCGATATTCGTTTGATGTCAATATATAATGCTGCGATTACTGTGTGAATACTTGTGTCTATGTCTAGTAATGCATGAGATACAAGTTCAAATAAATAATAGTACTGTGTGTGTGTTTTATGGGCATTACTGAGCTAGTAATTGCCATTTTGTGTTGCTATTGAAAGCTTTGATGCTTTTTGACTTTTTGCATTTTTATAAATAAGGCTGTTAATTTGGTTGAATTAGAATTTTTTTTTTACTTCAGCAGTTCTGCTCCTGCAAGAATTTTGTTTAATTATATCGCATGTGCCAATGCTTTTTGGTTATTCGTTGATTTACATCCGTGTAGTGACTTAAATTTTACTCTGAATTTTGAATCTATACAACATGTTTTAAGTGCATAAAGTACATATTAGAAGATGTCTTCAAAATGGTGTAAGTGTGATATACTCCTAAAGTGCTTATATGATGTCATTTTGATTATGAGTTCTTCCCTGACCAAGTTTCTTCTGATTTCATCGTGTTTCCTCATTAGCTGTTTCATTTGATGCGGTACAGTTTTAGTAGTCTTTATAGTTACTTTAACAGTATGATGGATATGGAATTAATTAAATATAGTGCACATAATATTGACTCCTGAATCTATATAGCTATTATTTTAACCTATCCTTCCCACCACGGGTTGATATGATCTTTAACAGGATGATGAACATGCAGTTAAATTAAATATTATTAAAAAAAATGATAACTTGTTCTTTTAGTGCTTACCCTTTTGTGTGTGTTGGCCTGTACGTTCTGTCAGTTTGTGTACATGACCTAGTAACATTTATTTAGGGAAATCTAATCCTAACCATTTTTTTACTGTGTTAATAATGTTGCTAGTATGCTCAATTCAAATTCTGTTGCTTTGCATAATAAGGTGTGTCTGCACTAATGTTTGAGTCGTATGTGTTAGAATGTACTAAATTATGTGTTTAAAAAAATAGATAATTTTATGTGGGTGTTAGCCATGCAATTGCGCGGGACACCTATCTACTTGAAATAATAATAACACTAGTTATAATAATGAACAGGTGAGTAAAGATGAGGAGCGTCCAAACTCCAGTGGAGCAGAAATTGAGCAATGGAGGGGGAGGAGTGGAGGCGGCGACAATGGTGTTCGTGTATGGCACCCTGAAGCGTGGTTTCCCCAACCATCCTCTCCTCGCCGCCTCCGGTTCCCCCTTGGTTGGCACTGCCTCCACCGCCACCCCGGCCTCGCTTGTTGTGGGGCCCTACTCTGTTCCGTTCCTCCTCCCCAGGCCAAGTTCATCCTCCGGCAGCCATCTCGTCTCCGGCGAGCTCTATGCCGTGTCCCCCCGCGCCCTAGTTGACCTCGATGCCCTCGAGGTACGTACATATATTCCTGATCAGTCCTCGATCACCTATTCACCTAGATGGCTAGATGCATGATTTGGATGGAGCGGAATTGCATCTGCAGGGCACCCACCTGGGTGTGTATGAGCGGCGCAAAGTGACCGTGGTAGTTGAGGGAGGATCAGGAGAGGTAGTGGAGGCGGAGGCCTATTTCGCACACACGAGCTACACTGAGGCCATGTGGCTGCGCTGCGGTGGCGAGGCAGCTGAGATCGGCGAGTATACCATGGAACACGCGGCCAAGTACGTCCCTCCTAGCTGCCGATCTCCCGATGCCTCTGGTCTTATGCATGCCATCCATGTCTTCCTCCTCGCCACCTCTCCATCTCCCTGAACCATATCAAATCAAATCCTTTCATCTCATTGAGTACCGGTCGGTATCTTGAATTGGATTTGCTTATTGTTCGCTGCCTATTACCAGCACATTAATTTGAGTCAGTTACTCTGGCTCATTTTCTGTCATAAGTCTGTTGTGTCATGTACTGGTATGCAACATAAAAAAACATGAATATTAGGGAAGGACCTAATATCAAATAAATAGAAGAGGTGAGGCTTCGAACCCAAGCCGGCTAGCCCATCACCTTGTGGAGCTAGCCGGAAGACCCTAGGCGTTTCTCTACTGATATGTAACATGGATCCATTCTTCTTATATGTAAATACAGTGAAACCTTCAACTTGTTGAATTCCAAATCTAATATAGTATCTTTTAAGTGGTTCAATGTACTCCAGATGGTAGAGAATACTAAAATGCCAATTACTGCTGGTGTTATAATAATTAACTCTTTTTCTATTATCCAAAACAGGTACTCCCTCCGTTTCATATTATAAGACTTTCTAGCATTGCCCATATTTATATAGATGTCAATGAATCTAGACATATATATATATAGATTCACTGACATATATATGAATGTGGGTAATGCTAGAAAGTCTTATAATATGAAACGGAGGAAGTACTTTGATATCAACTTTAATTTGTGAGAATTTGATTGATTATCACAAACCAATTTAACTAGGAGGGGGAATGAGATCGATATACCTCCCTAGTATCCCTTCGAGCAATTTTTTCCTTATTTGCCACTCTTCTTTATATGCCATTGAAAATTTTCTATTCTGTATTTGCCATTTGATGGAATTTTACATTCGTTTCTATGCCATTGCCGTTAACCCTATTAAAGCGAGTTTGATGTAATGTAGTAAATTACGTGCTGCGAGTATTAACCATGTTGAATGTCCTAAATTCTGAAATCAACTTGCACTAGATGATTTAAGTTGTGTGAGAACATATTTTACATGTTACAGTATGAAGTTCCAGTTGTTGAATGTTTCCTTTGCCCAAAATTGGTTTTTACAAATTTGTTTGCGTGATTAACATTTCATTTCTTGTTGCTAATTATTACTTCCTAATTTGTTTGTTTTCTATCTTGTTCCAAAGGCTAGTAGTATCATATCTATCTTCTATGATTGATTTTCTGATGTTTATTCGTTTGATGTCAACATATGTTGTGTTGCGAATACTTGTGTCTATGTCCAGTAATTCATGAGATACGAGGTCAAATGAATATAGTGCTTGTATGTTTTTTTATGGACATTGCCGAGCTAGTAAACCATTTTGTATTTGCTATTGAAACTTTGAAAGCTTTGATGCCTTTGATTTTTATAGAGAAGGCAGTTAATTGGGTTGACTTTTTTCTTTTTACCAGCTCATGCAAGAAGTTTGTTTAATCATATTTCGTGTGTCCTTGCCCATTCTTTGTGGTTATGCATTGATTTACCTCCTAATATTATGCGAAGACTCAATTTTTGTACTCTGAATTTTGAATCTTCTACAACACATTGAAAGTGCATAAAGTACATATCAGAAGTTGTCTTCAAAATGTTTTTGGCAATGTGATGTGCACTTAATACTTTTGATTATGACTTGATCACTGACCAAGTTTCTTCTGATTTCTATCGTGTTCTCTTCCTCTATTTTCTTTGATGCACTACAGTCTGATTTAGTATTGATATACTTAATAGTAATAAAGACTTAACAGGGTGATGGATATGGAATTAAATTAAATATAGTACACACAGTTCTGACTCTATAGCTAAAAATATTTTTGGCTTATCCATTCAAACGCAGTTTAATATAATCTTTAAGAGGATGATGCACATGTAATTAAATTAAATATTATTAATATGATGACTTGTTCTTATAATGCTCTTTTGTGTGGGGGGCTATACCTTCTGTTAGGGAATCTAATCCGAGCATTTATTTTACAATATGTAACGTCGCCATGATTAATCTAAATTTTGTTGCTTTGCATATTACACTAATATAATTGAGTCGTTGGGTATTAACCATGTCGAATATTCTAAATCATGTGTTGGGAGTATTAACCATGTTGAATGTCCTAAATTCTGAAAACGCACTTGTGCTGAATTTGTATTTCATGTATATCCTGCAAAGAAAATACAGAGGATGATTTCAGTTGTGTTGTGTGATCATAGTTTAGCATGAGCCTTTTGCCGATTGTCTTTGTCATGTTACGGTATGGAGTTCCACTTGTTGATGTTTAGAATTTAAGAAGATCGGTTAATCGATGATGATAAGATGATTCCATTCCCAAAAATTGTTTTTTGCTAAATTTATTGGCATGATTAATTTTGTTACTAGTTGCTCTTCACCTAAAAGAATGTTCCAGTTATCCTGAGGTGTTGAACTTAGTTATTTACCTGTTTGGCAAACTAGCATACTAGTGATAGAATTACCTGAACCTAGTGGTAGTTAGCCTATTTTCCTATGCGCATTTGCATTGATAGTCTATTTTAGTGTGATAGTTACAACTGCATTTGCATGTTTATTTTCGTTGGTATAGTCAGCTCCTTCTGCATAGGTTGCTTCTAGCGAATTACTGGTATTTGATTTATGAAGATAGTTGTTTCCTTAACGTTTTGCTTGATGTGTTAGATGCTTAGATGGGCTATGGATAGCTAACTCGATCTATTTTTTGCTCACTAACTTCATAATGCAATCATGGGTGCTCCTACTTATTTTATTTCACTCGACGTGTTGGGGTGTTATATTTGGGGATAGGGGTGCCTGCCAGTGCCGGTCCCAAGCCCGGATAAAAGTGGAGGGGGCACTAATTTCTTCAAGTTTTTTAGTTTTTTTGTGTGTGTTGGGTGATCTCGGAGATAAGTATCTTATGTTGTGTTGGCTGGTCATTAATATTGGCACAGCGATAATCTTTCGCCCACTGAAAGCTTTAGAAAGAGCAAAATTGCAGAAGCCTTATTGAAGATACTTACTTACCAAAGAGTATAAGGGCGGAAATATGGGCAGTGCCTATAAGTTGAAGAAAGAAAGGCTGTAACAGCAATTGTGGAAAGTTGCTGTGGGATCAGGCACTGGAGTTCACTTGGGAGAATAAATATTGCTCCTAGTTCCCAACCCCTCTCCTTCGTTTTCTACGCGCACGCTTTTTAAACTGCTAAATGGTGTTTTTTACAAAAAGTTTATATACGAAAGTTGCTTAAAAAAATCATATTGGTCCATTTTTGAAAAAAAAAAGCAAATACTTAATTAATCACGTGCTAATAGCCTACACCGTTTTCTATGCACACTGTGCGGGCTGGTAACACAGGTGACAGGCTAATGAACGCAGCCTAAGTTGGTGCAGTTGAAGGCAAAAATCTAATGTGATATTAAATCGACAAAAATCAAGCACTTCGGCACATGAGCTGCAACCTTCGAGGACTCTGAACTTAAGTTAGTGGTTATGTGGTCTGGCCTGTGGTTTTCCACTTATGAAATTGAAAGTTGACTGTATCACATTGCTCCACTGAAGGGGTATATTTCTGTTCCTTCAAACATCAAAGATCCTTTGATTCCTTTTCTTTTAAGTAAGAAGGCAGAGACGTCTATATTCCTACCTATTTGCAATCCTTCCCTTTTTCTTTTTGCAGAGATTTGGATCCGCAGTTACAAGTTGCACTAAAGGGATATCTGGTGGCAAGAGGCGTTAACTCCAAACTGGCAAGCTCACTTCACCACCATTTGGTTGAGAAGGAGCGGTGGCAATATATGAACTGGCTGAAAACTTTGGAAGACATGTTCAGCCACCATTTGGTTGAGAAGGAGCGGTGGCAATACATGAACTGGCTGAAAACTTTGGAAGACATGTTCAGCAAAGATCATTGACAAAAATATTTCCAGCACTGAAGACCATTGAAATGTTTCCCGTCAAGGCGTCAAATACGCACAGTTTTTGTTGTGGAAATGCATAGATGCTAGCTTTGTGGAATGCTATTGTGGTGCTTAATTTAGTTCCGTGGAATGGACCACGAAATCACCATATACTTTGGTCGAATCTAGTTTTTAAATTTCGGCTCATTCGGTTCACAGGATTTTCAAAACGTAGGAATAGAAAAGACGCAGGAATACTATAGGAATACATGTGTAAACCTATGGATTGAAAAACACAGGAATTTTTCCTATGTTATTGAGCAGGCCAACCAAAGGAATGCAAACATTAGGTTGGAGTGGATTATTTTTTCCTATGCTTTTCCTTCAAAAATGGAGGAATGGAAAACTTTTCTATAATTTTCCTATGGTGCATTTCTATGAAACGAATGATAGTTTAGATCCTATTCCTATTCCTATACTTTTCCTTTGTAATTCCTTTGAAACGAATAAGCCCTCCCTCAAGCTATGGTTGGAACTTGGAATCTTCGGGAACCAGCAACCATCCAAATGTCCATGGTTGATCACGTGTGAACACGGTTTGTTTACAAACTTACAATGGGGGGTAATTGGCCAATAATTTATTTTTACTGTGCTCCATGGAAGCATGGAACATGATGAGCAGTACTCCATGATGAACATGATAAGCAGGAAGCCAGGAGCACGGTTTGTTTTGGTTGAAAAACAAACAAACTTTCAATTAGGGGGGGGGGGGGGGGGGGGGGATTGGCCAATAATTTAATTTTACTGTGCTCCATGGAAGCATGGAACATGGAGTAAATCACAGTTGCACGACTGGTTGCGGCGGCTAACGACGAATCATCGAGGATTAGGACAGCGGGTGAAGCGTGTCCGCTTCGGCTAAGCGATAAGAACGTCCTCTAAAAATAAAAAAAGAAAAAGAAAAAAGCGATAAGAACGTCCCGACCATGACACCGAAAAAAGCGCAAGATAACTCAAAGCCGCACACGGACTCGGCATCCCCGGGCCCACCAACACCGCCTCCGTATCCCGTATCCGTCTCCGACTGCGACCAGAATAGTCGGGCGCCCACCGACTCGGTTTCCTCCTCGGTGCCTCTCCTCTTCGTTCCCTTCCTCTATAAATGCAAGCCCGTTCCTCCCCTCAGACTCTCATCGCTGTGAATTGCGCGATCGATGGCTTCCTTCCTCTTCTCGCGCGGGTTATTTCTTCCTTCCCCTTTCCCCCTCCGCCGCGGGTGGGCTGGGCTGGTAAGTCGGTAGGTAAGGGATCCATCGGTTTCGATCTCACCTGGTTCGCTGCCCTTTTGTTGATTTGATCATCAGGTGGTGCTTTGATCGGTTCGGTCCGGTTTCTAGTTTCGGTGACTGCTTGATCCGTTCGGTTTTGGGGGTCTAGTTTCGGCGATTCGTCTCTTGCTGTTGCGTTAGTTCTCTCAACGGCCCTTCTTTCGATTGGTTTATGGCTAATCGTGTTTTGTTGTTCTGGCAATACTGATTGCGAGGTCGGTTGGTTTGCTTCACTTTCTGTTCAGTGAGATGGATTGTCAGCTTAATTAAGCTGTACCGTGGATATTGATAGATAAAATGAAGTTTGTGCTCTGAAATGGTCAATGGTTAGGATTGCTCACTGGCCTAAGATTATTGTTGATTATTGTTCTGTTCCTTTCAAGTTTGTGCATTTGTGATGCTTAGTAGTTCGAGACAATTCGGCAGCTTACAATTATATACAATTTTTCCTTCAGATCTGGTATTTTTTATGATAATAAGGTCAAGTCATATCAGAACATTTAAACATGATCGTGGTGGCTTTCTTAGGTTTGCTCAGAGCTTTCAAATCACCGCTGTTAATTTGTTAAATTCCAGCAAGAAAGAGTGCTAAAGTTTGAGTTAAACTAGGGTGTTGGAAGATTCTTCAGTATTGTTCTTCTGTGTCAGTTCTTAGTTAAAGTTTAACTTCTGGATTTCTTTCGCGGGGATTTAAGGAGCTCTTTTTGACTGCCTTCCCTGTGGATTATTTTTATCGTAGTACAGGAACTACAGATTACTTGCTGCTTGACCTGTTCAGTTTGAGGTACAAATCCCGTTATTTTCATGTTCACTGGTGTTAGTTTGTAGGAACCTTAATGCTTTGGTTTAGGGTTATGACTAATTGCAATTAATTGAATTTTCAATATGTTAATATTGTGTAGTTGGTTTGCTTCCATTAGAAGCGATTGTCCGACCACTTAATCTGCATTATGAACATTTTTTGGCATATTGAAACCAGAGAAACTGAAGCCTGTGGTATGAATTGGTCATGGCTAGGATTAGACATTGGTGTATAAGATGGTTTCTCCATTCCATTCAAGACTGGTGCTACTTCTTTTCTCATCAAAACTAACAAGTGAATGATGTTATTTGGAGGAAATTTATCTGCTTGGTACTTTGCTGTTAAGTCAAATCCTGCTATGGTTCATGGATCAGTCAATCTTGTCAGAACATTTAAACATGGTCATAGTTCTCACAGAATTTTGATGTTAACTTGTTTACTTCCGGAAAGCTAATTTATCAGTTAAGATGGAGATGGTTATGTAGTAGCTAAAAGGCCCATCCTAAAGTTTCTATGATAGATGATTCTTTTGGCAGTTACTTCCTTTGAACAATATACAAGGTTATGAAGGTGATGCTGGAATCTTTTGACTAATGGTGAAAATAATTTGAAGATTTGTTTCAAGAAAATTGATGGAACTGAATTTGCTTTCCTGCTCTGAGAAGTAAATTCGATGGTTGTGTAAAGTGTGCCATTATAAAACCATCTATTAAATGTTCTTGTGAGTAGAAATCTATGCTTTATGAACTGTGGAAGAGTTATCAGTAGCACTATCTGATCTCTAATTAGTTGGCCCAACTTGTTTCTCTTGTAGTATCTTTAACATCTGGGCATGTAATGTTCTATAACTAGCTAGATGGTGGGTTCAGTCCAGTATAGTTTGGCCCTTTGTCTGTTCGTTTGGTGTGTTGTCTTCAATGTGCTCTTTAAGCATCCTAAAGATGTTGGAAATTGTAATTATCAAATGATTCGGACTTCCATGTCCTGATTTGGTCTGTAAGGTTGTTGTAATATGATAATTTATTTTGACAATTATGTATTTTATTAACTTATATATTACCATGATCTGTACGGAAAATAAGTTGATGGCATTGTTTTCTCCTGATTTAATTTTGCATATTGAATGTACCACCTCATTCAGGAACTAGGATATTTCAAGTAAATGGCAGGGTCCACTGTTTTGAAAGTTGCTCATCTTCTAACTAAGTTTGTAGATAACTGAAGTTTACAGTCTCAACATTGTTTGCCTAGGCTAAGATAGAAATGTGGATGTTTTCTAAATATTATGCTTTTTATAGGAATTGATAGCGCTTTTGAAATTGACGTAAATCTCTTGAACTTTGTTGCTAATCACCCACAATATTTTTCGAAATATATCATACATACATTTTCACTATGTACACTAAAAATATAATTCTGCTAACTTGTCTGTAGATTATCTCCCCTGACATTAATTATCTTTTATATTTTCTTCTTACAGTTCGTCTGGCACATGCCTTTTTTTAGTGCCCCCACTTTAAGATTTACCGAGAAAGGACCTTAATTAAGGCTAGTATCTCATTCATTGTCGCTTACCAAAGAGATTGTTTGAATGTTGTGTATGTTGTGTAGATAGTTCCATACTCAAAGAGCAACTAATATATACTATCTTTTTTTGCCTGTATGGATGCGCTATATAATGGGTGCCCTCCTCTTCGTATAATATTACGCAGTTCATAAAAATGTCTCACTTGATTAACACTTTCATTTATTTGTTTGACTGTTTGTATGTTGTGTAGGTAGTGCCATACTAACAGAGCTACTAATATATACTATCTTTTTGCCTGTATGGATGAGCTATAATGGGTGCCCTCTTCGTATAATATTATGACATTTATTCAAAATGTATCACTTGATTAACACAGTTTCATTTATTTTATTTATGATGAATATGTACTCCGTATGCATGCTTATTAGGTTTTTCAGGGTAGTGCTTGTTTATTTCAATATCTTCATGCTTTGAAGATAAATTAATTAGTTCAACCTAACCTTGTTTTCTGTAGAATTCTTTCTTTGTATCATATACCTTCATGTGTGGAACTTCCATTTCATTTTAGTATGGTCCTTGCATGTTCTCGTTAGATGGCTAGCACTCTTTTCTTTATTTGATTTGAATTTTGTCCTTAGGTTTGTTTTGTTGCGTCATTTTTCTTATGTGAAATGAGCTAGGGCAATCATCAGCTGTTATTTGCCTTCGATTGAAGTGTCATAGGTTGCCGTTTTATTTGTCTTGGGTAGTGGTTCATTCTTGTTTGTACGTTCAGAATTTTAGTTTCAAGAACATTGTTCACCATTCTATTATTATGTCATTTAAGGTGAATTTTCTAAAGCGAACTTGAAGAATACTAATCCTTTATAGTTCAGCTAAACAGCAATATGGTGGTTTTATTTATGCATCAAACTTTGTGTGCATGGTTTCAATTTTTTTTTTAATCTGAACCAGTCTTAATCGCTCCATATTATCTGGTGGTTTTAAATCTATTTTTATTTAATGCTTAAGTGCTTTTAGTTATTTTTTTTATTTTATTGTCTAAAGCTTGATGCTCTCTGTGAGCTAAATATATCCTATGTCCTATATATCCTTAACATTTCATTTCTTCTTGCTAATTATTAATTCCAGCTTTGCTTATTTTCCATCTACATTTTGTTACAAAGGCTATATAATATCAATG
The DNA here is from genome assembly GCF_000147395.1 of Oryza glaberrima. Taxonomy (NCBI): domain Eukaryota; kingdom Viridiplantae; phylum Streptophyta; class Magnoliopsida; order Poales; family Poaceae; genus Oryza; species Oryza glaberrima. The sequence continues at coordinate 1,711,414 of NC_068336.1, read as the reverse complement.
TTCTAGGTTGCTTTCCTAATGTTTGTTCGTTTGATGTCAAAATATGAAGGGATTACTGTGTGAAAACTTGTGTTTTTGTATGTGTTTGTGTCTAGTAATGTATGAGATACTAAGTTCAAATAAATATAGTGTTTTTTTCTGGACATTGTTGAGTTAGTAACTGCCATTTTGTAATGCTATCAAAAGCTCCGATGCCTTTTGAGTTCTAAAGAGAATAATTTGGGTTGAATTGAGCCTTTTATTTTCTTTTACTCTGGCAATAATTTGTTTAATCATAGTTCATGCTGCTCCTTTCTTTTTGGCTACCCGTTGATTCCTTTTAGAGTGCAGAGACTTAAATTTTCTCTGAATTTTTAATCTTCTGTACAACATATTGGCAGTGCATATCAGAAAATTTCTTTAATCAGCATATTTAAAATGTTTTTACTTTTTAGCAACGTGATTTACACCTAAAAATGTTAACATTAATGTCATCTTGAATTCTTGATTATGACTTGATCACTGACCTGGCTTATGCTGATTTCTGTTTTGTGTTTTCTTCATTAGCTGTTATTCTAATTTAGTATTGATATATGTGATCAGCGATGCACCTACAGTTCTGATTTAGTATTGATATATGTGATAGTAAATACTAGTTTTTATAGTTTACTGAACAGGATGATGAATATGGAATAAAATCACTATAGTGCGCATAGTCCTGAATGTATAATAACTGAAATATTTCGGATTTATACTTTCCACCGTGGTTCAATATGATCTTTAACAAGATGATTAATGTGCAACTAAATTAAACATTGCTTCAAGGATAACTTGTTATTATAATTGTCCTGGCCTATAACCTTCTGTCAGTTTGTGTACATCATTTTATTTAGGAAATGCAATCCTAACATTTTGACTGTCAATTAAATTCGGTATGCTCAATCCAAATTATGTGGCTTCATTTCTGTGTGTAGTCTGCTCTAATGCTTGAGGCGTACGTGTTGGAGTAGTATTAACCATGTTGGATGTCCTTAGTTCTGAATGCACTTGCGCTGACTTTGTATTTCATGTACATCCTGTGAAGACAATAATCTAAGATCATTTCAGTTGGATGAGATCAATATTTTACATAAGCGTTCTACCAACCGTCCTTTTCATGTTGTTCTAATATTGATTGTTACTGGTTGTCGTTCCTTGAAAGAATGAATGGGATCTTCCATTTATCATGAGGTGTGTTGTACTAGGTGTATTGTTATCTGCCTGCTTTGTAAGCAAGAATGTCTATTTCCTATGCGCATTTGCATTGCCAGTATATTTTACTGTGATTGTTACATTTGCATTTGAATTTTGTCTTTTCGTTGGTATAGCTCCCTCTGATATAGGTTGCTTGTAGAGCTCTGTGAATTACTGATGACTGATTTGTGATTATAGTTGTTTTGTGTTAAACCTTTTGGTTTCCTTGATGTTTGATGGGCTATGGGTAGCTTAACTTGATTCTTTTGCCTTTGAATTAAATTTTTTTTTCACTTGCTTCATATCTGTAGACGGAATGTTGGGGTGTTCTGTTTGGGGTAGGGGGTGCCTAACACTGCCAATGCCGGTCCCAAGCCCGGATAAAAGTGGAGGGGGCACTGTGTCGGGGTGTTTTCGGTGAGAACTGAGAATTGCTAACAGTTATATGCAAAAGTATCTTCTTGCATTTCTGAACGTCAACAGTTGTTCTCTCGTGTGATCTGCATCGAACTTTTGCGCTTGCAGTTCATTAGTCGATGCAGTGGAAGGCAGAGCTCGACAAATATTCTGCACATGAGCTGCAATGACACTGAATTAATAAGCTATCTATGTTTCTGAGCTAGCCTTCATACATGATACATCCCGGTATGACATTAGTGGACAATGAACGCTCGTCCCGAGCTGAAAGGATCATTGCCACTAAACTTGTTTACTCTTGTGAGTTGTGAGCTCTCCAAGTCTCCAACGCTAGTTGCTCCAGGGAAGAAACGCTCCATAGCTTCACTGATCAACGTTACAGAAGCAAACACGCATTCCCATCCCAGAACACACACGAACACCACCACCGGCGCCTGCTGCCTAGTGCGCACCATCCTCTGCCACGACCCACGCCGAGTGAGCGTACAGGATGCGCCCCTTCCACCCCTGCAGCAACCACCCTGCATCCTCCTCGATCACGAACTCCTCGTGATGCCTCCTCCTCACCCTTCTCCTCACCGCCTCCACCACGTCGCCCTCCACCGCCGCCTGCCTCAGCCCCGCCCGCCGATTCCTCGCCTGCCACCGCCTGTACGTCTCCGGCCGCTCCACCCGCTCCGCCCCTTCCCCCGCGATCACCCCCACCGCCGCCCGCCTCAGCACGTCCCTCTCCAGCACCACCCGCAGGTGGCTCCCCTCCTCCGGCGTCGTCGCGCCCAGCATGTCGAACAGCGCCAAGAAGAAGAAGAGCGCCTCCCGGAACCCCGTCGGGAAGAAGGGCGCGCCGTGGGCGCCGTTCACCACGGCCTGGACGAACACCGCCGGGCGCATGTCGCGGATGCTGCCCAGGACCGTGTCCCGCGGGCTCGGGTCGTCGAACACGCCGCTCTCGTCCATCAGGGTGCCCAGGCTGAGCACGTCGTTCACGACGACCGCCGCCTCGTCGTCGGGGTCGACGCCGACGACGTCCTCGGCGGTGACCGTCTCCCACCTCGCCGCCGCCACGGCGCGGAACTTGAACGGGAGCCCGAACGCGCGCGCGCAGTTGCTGAGCCGGCGCCCCGTCCTCTCGAGCCGTCGGGCTGGCCGGAACCCTGGCTGGGGATGGCCGACGAGCGTCATCCTCACCTCCGGCGGCCCGCCTTCCCTCTCCGCCAGCCGCTGCAGCAAGGATGGCCACTGGAGGCCGTGGTACTGACCACCGTAGTCCACGATGTGCAGCCTGCTCCTCCCTTCCGCCGCGCGGAGGATGCCCATGTTGGCGAACGTGAACGCCACCCACTTGAAGCAGCACGCCGCCATGAACACCTGGTACGCCTCCAGCAACTCCATGGCCGACGCGCGCTCCTCCGCAGACGCGACCAGCCGGCACTCCAGGCTCGCCGCGCCGGCCAGACGCGCCTCCAGGCCATCGGCGAAGTAATGCGCCAGCCGCTCGGTGGCGTCCCCTGTCGGCGACGAGTGCCGCTTGATCTGCTCCAGGAGTTCGCCGGCGCTCCGGCGGTTGCCCGATGCCACCGCCTGCGCGCACGACATGAGCAGCTCGCGCAGGTCCACCACCTCCCCTTTGGCCTGCCTCCTCCGCCGCGCCGCCTTCCCGCACTTCTTCTCCGCGGGGACGCGCGGCGCGTTCGTCTCCCCGTGGAATGCCTCGTCCTCGTCCCCGTTGAGCATCATCTTCTCCAACATCTCGCCGACGCCATCGTCGTCGTCCTCCTCCTCCTCCGGCGTGGCCATCAGTTTGCTCGCCCTGCCCACCTCGGCCTCCAGCTCGTCCCCGCCATGCTTACTACCCTTCCGTCCCCTACCATTGCCGCTCCCCTGCATCATCAAGGCAGCAGAATCCTCCATGGGTGCACTGTTCACCTCACCGGCGATGCCGGAGGAGGAGGAGAGGATCTGGGCGAACGGCTGCTGCGCCTCGAGGAGAGCGGGGTGGTCGGGGTACAGGCAGAAGAACATGTCGTCGTCGATGTCCTCCTCCATGAGAATACGCGAGATGTACGGGAGCACCACATCGTCGGCCGCCGCGGCGGCTTCGGACGGCGGCGCGGCTGGCCCCATGAACTCCAGCAACGCAGCGCCGCAAGACGAACTCCTCTCATCACTGGAGTGGCATATGATGTATTACTTAGGTGTTTTCCATGCTTACATTGGAGTCATCGATTAGCTCCATGTACGATGTATCGACATGGCTGTGGCTGCTGGCATTAGGCATCAGCTGAACATAGGTATCATCTAAGCTCGTTGTTAAATGCATGCGATGCGACCAACACACACAAGAACTATCCACAAGAACTGACGTTGTCGATCAGATCATCAGTTTTGTTCTCTGAAAAGGAAATTTTGTTACGTTTGTTGTATGGATAGTGAAAGTTACAACTGACAAGTGACAAAAAGGAAGGAACACTAGCATCAGGAACAAAGCCAGCACCTCATCTGCTTGTTGAATTTTTCAGAAGAGTATGCAGCAACAAACCAGCCGTCCAGATCAAACCCAATTCGGACACGATCTCTTGGCGTTGGGAAAGCTCAGGGTCTCGTTCGGCGTATCGTCTTCTCTTCGCGGGAAGAACCAGCCTCGAGCACAAGCCAATTTGGAAGTCTCTAGCGCCCCCGCGCTGTCGGTACTTTCTGTGGCTGGTCGCACTGAATCGTTGTTGGATAGCGGATCGTCTTCGGAGTCGAGGGCTGTCACACCCGGTTCGCTGCACTCTTTGTGATCAATGCGATGAGACGATTGATCACTTATTGGTTGCTTGCTCGGAGTCTCGCTAGCTATGGTGGATTGCTCCTTCAACTATTGGTCATTCTGAGTGTCTACCTCTCAATGAGCACTCTTTTCACTCCTGGCTGTGTAACAGTCGCAAAAGGATGGCCAAGGAACATCGTCGAGGGTTCGACACCATTACAACTTTGGTGGCGTGGACGATTTGGAAAGAAAGAAACAATCGGGTCTTCAACCAAAAGAGCAGGACATGGGCGGAAATTGCTAGGGCCATGACGGGCGAAGCGGACCTTTGGCAGTTGGCTAGAGCTGCGATACCAAGGTCGCCACATTCGTTGGGAGATTAGGCTTTTATTTTCTTCCTCCTCCCCCCTCCTGTATCTTGTCCCCTTCGTGTTTTTGATTTTTCGGCCCGCTCTGTAAATACTTTTATTCCTTCTTAATAGAAAGATGCGCCCCTCGCGTATTCTTAAAAAAAAAAAAGATCAAACCCAATTCATCCTGGCGAGCAGAACACGATCGAGAGAAATGGACAAACTTGTATTATGCATCTGTGTACTATGTTTATCATGTCAATATGTCATAGATAATTCCATGAAGCAATTCTATATATATCCTGTCATTTTGAGCGAAATGCTCTAGTGTATCGTCTCAGCTCTGAGATCTGAACTCTGAACAGGTAAGCGAAAGCAGAAAAGATGGAGCACTCTTTTCCCAAGTTGGTCATTGCGCTCGTGCTATTGCTGCCGCTGTGCTCGCCATCGCAGCGTTTGTCTGGAACTGAAACATTGACCTCAGCTGGTTGAGCTCTCTGTTGCTTCTTTCTTTTCGTATAACTAATGAGTGAATCATCTTGGTGATCTCCTTTGCTCTGGATATTTTTGTCAGGGCAGATGTATCTTATATTTTTATGATGTTCTTGTTTGCCTGAGATTTATGAGTTTTTTATGTGTATGCGATGTGAATCGAGTACTTGGTCTTGCATGCCTATGAGTAAAGGTGTGTCGTGTACCTGTTTTTTGGGGTACATGTCTGAAATGAAGTCCGAGTTGCTTGTGTACTTCTGCTGTCAAAGAAATTTGTTCTTGTTGTATTTGAACAGTTTCAGGACCGGTTTGTGCTGCTCATCAGGGATCTCCAGCTGACTGTTGCAGATTTGTGTCCTCATCCAGTTAATGAGTTGGAAAATCATGGGATTTGGCAGGCAGAAAATATTATACAGCCATCGGATTCATGAGTTATGCAGCTCCTAAATATTTTTCCAAAAACAGAACAATCATCTCTACAAAAGAAGTACAAGTGCATAGTTAACAACTCCTAGAGAATATCCCCACACCCAACCACCCATAAAATTGGACAGAGTATCTGCAAAAGAAGGAAATGCTCAGAATTAACAGCTCCTAATAAAACACAAATTCCTAAAACTGAACATTATCTCTGGAAAATAGGGGGGAAATGTGTATTTTACACTGCATAGAAACCAAAGATATTTTACACTAGAAACCAAAAATTTGTATTTGATAACGAACCTGAAAACTAATTACTAACTTCCACTAGATTCCAGGGGTAAAATGCCACCTAAGAAACAACGCATCAACCCTCCAGGCTCCACGGCACTGTAATACTACTGTCTTATCTTCTGATAAAAAGGCTAGAAACAAAATAAACAATATCTACTCATCCTTTGAGGTAGATGAGACCATGAAGCTTCCGATAACATCGCTAGGAATCCGGGCTGATATGGCAATTCATTACAGAAGGTGTACAAATCCGTCTCTCACCCAACTCCGGCTTTCCAGCAAAGCACTGAGCCATTCCATCACAACCCAAAACATTATTAACTCCACATTGTGCTTGGAACGGGTAACTACCCAATGCACCATTGATCCTCGATCGCACATCCACCAGTAACGACCTCAACCGTACCACCTCCGCCTCAAGTGCAGCCTGCCCTTGCAGCCTCTTCACCAGCTGCTGGTTAATGGCACGAAGCCTCTTCACTTCCTCTTCCAAGTGTGCTGTATGAGCCTTCTTCTTCTGCCGGTATTTGCGGACAGCCTCACGGTTGCCCAATGGCTTGCGGCCCTTCTTTGGCTTGGCTTTGTCACCTCCACAACTATCATCATCTGAGCTGAAGACATGGGTGTGGGTGTGGTAGCATGTATGCGTGTGCGCTGTTGCCGATGGACCAGGCGGGTTGCAAGTATGAGTGTGTGTGCGTGTTGTCCTGATGCTTGGCAGGAAATCATCAAGGCTGGTTGGAGTCTCTGGATTTGGAAACATCATTTGGCTGGAAAGTTCTATCTCCCCGTCATCCATATTTTTTCAACAACTTAGAAGATGCAGATGACTAAATGATTGGTCAGGTATATAAATTCTTACACCAAATAGGACCTGATAAAGTTCAGAAAATTCACAGAATCAGATAACATTACCAGGTTGGACTGTTCAAAGAATAGAGAAACTAAATTCCAAAAAAAAAATGTTTCCTCAAGTAAATGAAATAATCTAGGTTAAACATTGGCATAACTACTGGACAGAGACATGGCAGTTTATGCTGCAAATCAGCAAATGTATATTTGAAGCTAACCTAACAATTGCAACCTTTGACATTGCCCTGTTCTTCAAAAACCTAAATTTGTACTAGAATTCTTCAGAACAAAAGGATGTATCAACTATCAAGCATGACTTGACCAGATAAAGCATACATAACAGTTCGTATATGAATAAAGATCAGCATCATGAACCTAACATGTTTCATGGAAATCAGACACCTAGCATCATTGATGATCATGTTAACTGTAGCACTTCGCGTACAATATTGGGCAGGCAAAATATCAATGAATATAGAACGGTACAGCATAGCCGGATAGCCCAATCCTGAGTAACTATGACCCTATGAGCAACCTAAAGATAATTAACTAGGAGTTATTTTATTAGAATGAAGTACATGGATAAATATGATCTGTCATTTTTGTCATGCGCGAAAGCATCAGAAATTTAGAAGTTGGCTAATCCGGCGCCTAGAAGTCCAATACAACATGTACAATCACCATATGGCCGGAAATTTTGATGCAGAAATTAGAAAAAGAATTGGCAATTTAATCGCAGTAAGGGAACTAACCAATCATTCTCAGGCGGAGAAAGCACGCACCTTTCACCTGCTGCCAGGACCCAGGAACGCCGGATTGCAGTGTCGTCGCCGTGCGTCCGATGCTTCGTGGACTCGCGGTCGACCGGAATCTGGAGCGGTGGCCCGGCGCCGCCCTGTACGAGGTTCCCCGGAGGCGGCGGCTCGTCGAGAAGCAGCACAGCTCGGAGGCGGCGGCCGCGGCTTAGATTAGAAGCCTAGAAATGGTTGGCGTCGCGGCATGTACCCGTCCGCCTCGAGAGAGAGTCACAAGGCAACACGACGTGTTCAGCTTGGGCAGCGGCAACCGTGTCTCCAGTCTTGAGCACACACGTCGCTGCGCCACCCAGCCAAGCCACACCTCACTGTCTACCTCAGATTCTTGCCCAGAAATCTCATACTCCATGTGGCTTACAGAGGTGAATTGACGGTACTGCAAAAGCGAAAGATAATGTAAAACAAGCTTACAAAGAGACCTGAAACTGGCTTATACTGTACCAGTGCCTCTTCAGATTCAGCAATCTGCGATATTGGAAAATACTGGTAAATACGCATGTACAGTCTTGTTTCAGAAACGAATTCTTCTAATAAATCGATGAGTACAAACAGTATAAATTATTTCTACCAGATTTTCTGGTAATTTTCTGCGACGGCACTACATCTTCTAAGTGGTAGCTACAGCTATGCTGATCAGATCAGTACGGGCGGCGCCGGCCTTTGTGGCGGCTACTGCTGTTGTCATCTCCTCTCTGCCGTTTTGCACCGGGCCTGCTACTGCCGGAGCTGCCACCACCACCGCCATAGCGGCTGCCACTGCCGCCATGACGTCCTCCACTGCCGCTACGATGTCCAGCTTGCTGCGGCGGCGGCGAAGCCAGCGGCAACTGTCCACCAGGCTGTTGTCTGCAAAGAAGCAACGAAGATATCATCAGCAATGGAAATGCCAAAATGACGTGTAACTGAACAGAAGTCACTTCATCTCATCTCATGCTGATAAGTGATACTCCTTCCATCCATAAAAGTTACACCTATTTCACATTTGAGTTTTTCCAAATAAGTTGTTTCTATTTGTAGTCTTTATGCATTCAAAACTTAAATGAATAGATAAATTAAATGTTTTATTAGAACCCAAGGAGTCATCTAAATACTCATTGGTTGCATGCTTGCATTCACTCCTTGATTTTGTAACATCCAAGATGATTTAATTTCTCCTTGGTCTTGGTGTCAAAAGTAATATGTGTAACTTTTGTGGATGGAGGAAGTAACATGTTATTAGCTTTTCTTTAGAAAAGATGGTTGGTAGCGCTTACACAACATATACGAGACGACCATCCGGTAACATCATTGGAACCATTGCTGCCCCTGGAGGAGCTCTTGGAGCATACAGCATAGGCTGCAAAAAGCAGAGCATACAATGGTTAGAAGGGCATCAATCATCCTTTTCTACATGTATTTCCTCATTGATTGGACAAAGGGGTCTATGATGATGATGTACTCATGTACCTGTGCAGTACTAGCAGGAGCAGCACCATAGGCACCTGGTACTGACATGATACCATATCCAAGTGGAGGATAACTCGGGAGCAATGGAGCTCCATTTGAACTAGGTAGTGGTACTCTATCATCCTTCTTATCAGCAGCAGGAGGTTTCGCAAGTGAGCAATCCAGGACCTGACCTGTTAAGAGAAATATGTGAGACCTTGAGTGCACCAGACAAACCAGACTAAGCATAGTGGGTCATTACAGGGCAAGAGGAAAGCTCACCATCAAGCTCATATCTCTCTGTGTTCTGCAGAGCCCTCATGGCCATGGACCTGTCCTTAAAGTGAACAAAACCATACCTATTATCATGACCTCCTCTTGAAGGAGGAAGAACAACCTTTTCAATTTCTCCATGGTGCTCAAACAGTCTTTTCAGCTGTGCTTGAGTAACATTCTTGGGCAGATTTTTCACATATACAGATTTAACCTGAAAACACACGTAAAATAATCAAGTTCATATAAAACATCATGGTATAAGAATTATACACGAAAAGTAAAATTGTTCATGTTATGCTTGAACGAACCTGAGAAGTAGAGGCCGAGTCGTTATTCTTAGGATCTGCCCAGCTGACTGTAGGAGCATTTGAATCTAGTTTGAATGTTGGGGAAGACATCTCCTGCCTTGCATACTCTGCACATGCATGGTTGTAGTATTCAACAAAACCATAACCCCGATTGCGATTTGCACTTGAGACCTACAAGTACAAAGAAATTTTTAGGAGAAAGAAGATCGAGAGTGCATAACAAAGTTGTTGAACTACCCGGATACATACCTTCATGAGATCAGCTTTTAATACTCCTGGACCAACTTCCTCCACAGCCTTTCTGAAATCATCATCTGTCCAACTATGGGGTACATTTCCAATAAAAAGCTTGTTCTTAGCCTGCGAGGAAGAAACCCTTATCCGCTTTCCCTGTAACGAGAAGCATAATGAAAAAATTCAGTTGGTATAAAAGATCAAGATAGATCAGTTGTCAGCTATAACAGGGAACCAGGAAATATTCTGCACATGTGTGTCCAGGGCAGCAAAGCTATGTTTTCCAAAACTATTGGTAAGAGAACATAAGCTACCACCACTCCCAATCATGAACAAGTGCTTCCTGTTAATGGCATAATCCAGTAGTTTTAACCAAATATTAGAAGTTACAAAACCATGATATTGCTAGAGATCATGTATAGTAGATATATGTGCCCCTCCCTATTTCTTCCTACATATCCAGGGAAACAGGGAGAACAGCTGATGTGTGAGATTACTGTGCTATGTCAAAATCAACAGAAGTTAACTGCAGATATAAGTGCAATAAGACTGAAAAAAAAGGAAAGCTTATTGCATGATAATATCCAAGTGAAATCACTATTTTGTTCTCTACCAGTTCACATTTGGAAACTGAAAAAAGTGTAGTAAAAATGTCCAGAACTTGCTTGATCAATTACCAATCTTAGGATAAAATCTCAATGGCACTGATGGAGCGACAGTATAGACATTGCAGATCAGATGGCATGATAATCAACTTTCAAGTTCAACAGAAAACAAACCTTCAGTTTTGCATTGTTCAATTCTTTGACAACCTTTAATGCCAAACCTTTAGTTCTAAAATTAACAAAAGCATATCCCCTGCTATCGTCCTTTCCTCTCATCATTCTTACCTGCATAAAACGGGAGAATATGTAATTCAGAACAAAACAGGCCACATGGAAACATAAAACGAACAATGTAAGCAGTACTTACTTCCACAACTTCTCCAACTGGTTCACATAGTCTCTTCAGATCTTCAGAAGATACATCACTGGAGATGCCTCCAACATATACTTCAGAACCATGGGGAGGAAGAGCAAGAAGCTCAGCATGCTTTCCCTTTCCAGTAACATCCTTCTGGTGAACACCTTTAGTTTTACTTACACCTTCAGTTTCATCAGATTCCTCTTCTTCCTCCTCATCTTCCTCCTCATCTACCTCCTCAACTTCCTCCACGACATCTTCATCCTCCTCTACCTCCTCCTCCTCTTCTATCTCCTCCTCGATTTCTTCATATTCAATTTCCTCCTCTTCTACCTCCTCCTCTTCATCATCAAACTCCAAACATTCTTCTGATTTGTCTGGTTCAACTGAATTGGCAGAAGCAGCATTATCTGTCCTTCTTGGCATCTTGAAAAGCTCAAAGTTCCGAGGCAACTTTGGAAAGAGCAAAGGAGCCAACAATATTGGGAGAGCAAAGTGATGATACAAGGATAGGAAGAAAAACAACCGAATAAACAAGAGTACTTGTTATGCAATAATCTCAAACAGGATGCAGCCATGGGTATCCAACTGGATAGAAAGAGAATGTATAAGGAACAAATGAGGAAACAGTGGTACGGTTACAAAGGATTCTATGGGGAGGTTCTCAAGATACAATCCCCGATAAGCATGGACATGAAAAAGAGCAAAGAGCAAAGATGATGCAATGTGAAGTATAATGAACAAGCTGATGATGTGCAATAGAATGATGCCAATATTCCATGAAATGGATGGGAAGGAAAGAAAAAAGGCACAGAAATAAAAAAAACACGATGAGAACCATAATATATTGTATGTATTATGCTATAAATTAAAATCTAATTCCGGTTAAATAACATGACAGTAGCTGAGAATCTGACTAATGACTCCCGCAAAAAAAAAAAGAGAATCTGACTAATGACAAGAAATGGAGAAAACACTAATTGGCACCATTTCGATACCACAAGCAAATCAAATTGGGCCCAACACAGGAAACGTTCCATTGCTTAATTTGTAGGATATTAAAAGATATGGAAACTTTTAAGGTGCGCCTAACTTATTTTGGGCCATCCATTCTATCTAATGGTTAATATGACTATTACTCCATACCATGTAATTGGTCATCCCTTGGTCGTTGCAAGGGTAATAAAGGCTTTTGGCTACATGATAAGCAAGGAAAAACGCGTAACTAGCTGGAGCAGGTGCAATCACTTAAATAATAGGGTAGTTTAATGTTGGTTTACTTTTACCCTATATTAGGTTAGAGGTAAGTGTGGAGCACCGCAAAAGAGTTTGATATGGGTTACAGAGGATAACACGCCGACTCCATTTTAATTAAAAAAGAAAAATCGCTGGCACGGTTCAGGACATTACATTTTTCGCACACACTAGAAGAGCTATAATTTGGAACTTAGGGCCTCGATTTGACTGAGAAGATGTCTTCAAATCAACATTTATAAATTCTGGTTACAGTTTGGTCATCTACATACAAGGGCCTGCACAAACAAACCAGATCGATGAAATAGCTAAGTCCTCTCGCTCCCGACTAGCACAATAGAGGTATTTAAAAAAAAAACTTAACGACCTAAATGCCAATCCAGCAATTGCAAAGGTGAAGGAAAATTCTGATAACCAACGCAATCCAACATTTGGAAACGAGAAAATCTTGACGAGCGCCACACTGCTACCGCTCCCAAATAGAACAATAAAGCGCGATCAATAGCGAGGGATAGGACGAACGCAGGGCATCTAAATTCGAATCTGGGATCTGGTTCCTCACCTTGGGGAGCTGAGGCAGGGTGGTCGTCCCGATGGCGGAAATGGGGAACAGCCGAGTCGCCTCGCCACCCGCCAACCCTAGGCTCGAGCTGGAAGAAGACGGCGATCGAATGAGGGAGTTTGCACAGTCTCATCACCGACGAAGTGACGGGGAATACGGTTTAGCCCATCCGCGTCCAGGCCAAATACTTTTGGTTTGTTGGGCCTGGATGGGCCTCCTAAGTGCGGTGAATGAACGATATGGCCCGCCAGGTTCAGCCCATATACAGCCCACGAGACGTAGAGGCACATTTCGGCCCATTTTTCACCGGTTTGATTTCAGCAGTGAGAGAAATGGAAAAAAAGAAAAAAAAAAGAAAAAACCTGGTTGGATACTTGGATAAACGGACTCAAGTGATGGCGATGCAATGTGATTGGACAGAACTTCATATATTGGATTATTTCCTGTGTTAACTTTGAGTGAACCTGAAGAAAAGCCTTCTATGGATCCTCCGGGCTATTAAATAGCCCTCCGAAATCTTGCTATTTTGGATTATTAAACGTAGATTACTGATAAAACTGATTCCATAACCCCTAGGCTATTTTGCGAGACGAATCTAATGATGTATATTAATCCATAATAAGCAGTTGATTACTGTAGCATCACTGTAGCAAATCATAAATTAATATACCTCGTTAGATTCGTCTCGCAAAATAATCTAGGAGTTATGAAATGGGTTTTGTCAGTAATCTACATTTAATACTTTTAAATAATGAGATTCCGGATCCAAACAGGGCTAAAGATTTGAGTGACCAGTGCATGCATTGGATTTAGAAACGTAGTACGAGTAGGAATTAGGATCGAAGTTAGCAGATTCCTGTCTCTAACTAATCAAACCTACTACAGCTAGTCATTCAATCTCAATGTAACCTCTTCACTCATTCACTGTAACACTTTGTGTCCTTTTCCTTGCTGGACTTGCTCCTTTCTCGCGGGACTTTTCTTGCTGCACTTTGAGTGAAACTAAAGATATTTAGTAGCCAATGGATTAAGAAGTTTCGAGTTGTTCTCCCGTTACATCATGCATCTACATAACTTGCCCCTTTTGACGAAAAGGGATTGGATAAATCATTCCTGTGTTGCTATCTCCTGCTGAATCACATGCATTGTTCCTCAATCAAATGCATATCTAAAATGATCTGTATTCTCCATGATAATGAATGGTCACAAACTTAAATATGCAGCTTGAAGTTCATCAAGGGTCAATTAAACCACAGATCAGGCATCCTAAAGATGACAAAGGAATGCCGTTGATTTATCAACCTTCATTAATGTACTATGCTTGGTGTTCGACTTTGATCAGTTCTTCTGCTCACCGGCATCTTTCTCCGGCAGCAGCCGCGCACCGGCTTCTGCGTCGCCGTCCTTCGCCGTCGCCATTGACGCGGCCCTCCTCTCTGCCTCCCTGGCCTTGAGCCCCTGCAGCTTGGCATGGTTGTAGTAGGCGACGCCGAGGAAGGCAATGCCATAGCCGACGAGGTTGACCGGCGTGACGGTGTCCTTGATCACTGTCCAGGAGAAGGCGATGAGCAGCCAGTCCTTGACGACGCCGGCCACGTTCATGGTCAGCGCCGACGTCTTCCCCACCAGCAGGAACACCGCCAGGTTGAGCGCGAACGCGCACAGCGAGTTCGTCCCGAACACGAACACGTCGGGCCGGGCGGCGGCGCCCGCGGCGGCGCGCAGCCGCGGCAGCTCGACGAAGTACCATGGCAGCGTCAAGAACACGAGGCAGCACGGCGCGATGTAGTAGAGCGAGGTGATGGGGTTCAGCGACATGCCCTTGGAGGTGAGCAGTATCTGGATGAGCACGAGCCGCGTGGCCTCGGCGGCGACGGCGGCGAGCTGCAGCATGACGCCGAACGCGTCGAACCGAGCCTCGCCGTAGGCCGCGACGGCGACGCCCGCGGAGATGCCGAGCATGTTGAGCATGGAGGCGCGGCGGAAGGAGTCGGTGCGGAACGCGACGGCGAGGGAGTAGACGGCGACGGGCATGAGCGCCTTGAGCATCTGGATGAAGGAGACGGAAAGGTAGATGTATGCGGAGTTGGAGAACCAGAGCGACAGCGCGTAGAGCGCGCCGATGGGCACGACGGAGGCGGCGTAGAGGCTGGGCGTCATGGGCGGCGACGCCGGCACGGCGACGACGCGGAGGACGCGGACGAGCACCACGGCGAGGGAGGCGCAGAACGCCATGTGGATCATGGTGAGGGAGATGGGGAATGGCCAGTTGTACATCTTGGGATCAAGGATGTACTTGTTGTACACGATCACCGAGAAGCTGAGTGTGATCCACACGCTCACGTACGCGTAGGAGAGCAGCACCGACTTGAGCACCGACGGCGCCGGCGCCGGAGAAGACGACGACGACGACGACACGACGTCCATGGAGGCGGCAGTGCCCTTGCCATTACTGCCGGCTGCGGCTGCAGGGGCCTTGGCTGCGTTGTCGCCGGCGGCGCCCATTTGGGCGAGGTAGGAGAGGAAGCTTTGATGTGGCTGGCGCCTGGCGAGGTGTGACGCCGGCGGTGGTGGGCGCGCGCACGTAGAGGAAATGCGTCGAACAGTTGGTGGGTCATAAAGTTGGCGGTTGTTGCGGTGACGTGCGTTTCTCTATCGTCATGGACGCTTTACGTGCGGTGTGCTTCAGCGCTCGATCAGTTGCTGAACTGTACTAGCAAATGCTACTACAAATCTACAATTGCTTCATCAGTACTCAGTTACTCGGTTGGTCAACTGCTTGTGCGTGGGATCCGAGAATTAAGAAATTTAGACAGCTAGAAAGAGAATCAACTGCATAACACTTGACAAGAACGTGTGATAAGCTGGCTAGCAGCCTCATTAGCTGCACAGCTGACAATGAAACGGACCATTTCAAACCCGGAGAAACGTTGACAAACAAAAGGCAATTGAATAGGCACTCCAATGATTCGAGCTCACTTAACATGCCTCTTCGATTTCATCACGCATTTCATTCGAGAATGCCGAGCAGAAACTGTTACATTTTTTTTCCAATTTGAAAGATGGGAGATAACTATAGGAGTTCACAAAGCCCACCATAAGCCCATAGCTTCACAAGGTCTATGGTCCATTACTCATTTCATCTTGGAATAAGTTCACCGGTGGTCCCTCAACATAACAGCGAGATTTTTTGAGGTCCCTCAACCACAAAACCAGAAATGTTCGCCCTTAAACTCATTCAAACCGTTCACCGGAGGTCCCTTAGTAGTATATGTGGGTGTTTTCACTGACATGGCATCCTAGTCAGCAATGTTTTTAAAAAAAAAGTACATGGGCCCATATGTAAGTGGGAGAAAACGATGTGGGCCCCACATCCCTTCTTTCTTCCCCTTTATTCTCTTTTCTCCTTTATTTTCTTCTCTTCTCTCGTCTTCTTCGACGGGTCGAGACCGGCGGGGCGACGGTGGGCAAGAGCGGCGGCGGCAGCCGAAGCAGGTAGGAGCGGCAGGGGTAGGCGAGCGCGGTGGCGGGTGGGCGAAGCAGGCAGGGGCGGCTGTTGTAGCGCCCGTTCCGTCGTGGCGCCTAGCGGGAAAAACTAGCTCTTAAAAATCCTAATTGCGAAATCTGCTTCTTTGCTTGATGTCTAGTGTCCGTGCCATCTTTGATCTCAAATCCCCGATCTATCGTCGAGTTCAATCCCGAATTCAAATCCCTTCGCAAAAGTCTAATTCGCCTCCCTAGGGTTCGATGGGCCGAATCCCTCTCGGCCCATCTCCCCCTCCCTCCCCGGCTCTCTCTCTCTATCTCTCTCTCTCTCTCTCTCCCTCTCCACCGCTCTGCCCGAGCGCTGCACGCGCGTGCGTGCGAGCCGCGCCGAGCCGAGCCCTCCCTCCCGCTCTCGCTGCCTTTCCCGCCGAAGCCGCCCAAATCGCCGCGCCGCTCGCGCGCGCGCACCGTGGTGGCCGACCGGCCAATCACCGCCGCCGTCAGCCTCTGCCGCGCCTGCCCGCGCCTGCCGCCCGTGTCGCCGCTCCGCTCCAAGCCGCCCCGCCGTCATCGCCATCTTCATCGATTCAGCCCCGCCACTCCCCGCGCGTGCCTCCAAGGGACGGAGGCGGAGCCCTCCGCCCCTCTGCCGCGTCGCCCTCTCTCCCTCCCCCTTTTTCCCGAAGTGGCAAGGGGGCAAGTCCCCTTTTCCCTCCTCCTTTTTCCCCTTTTCTCTTCACCGCCGGCGTCATCCTCCTCTGTCGCCGTTTTGGCCGCGAGCGCCGAGCGCCAGCTCGCGCCTGGACCGCCCAAGGTCGGTTTCCAAACCGACATCGCCGCCCTATAAACCCAGGCGCCCTCCCTTCCTTTTCCCCTCCCAATCTTCCCCGTTTTCCGCCCAATCCGACGCTAGCAACGGATTCCCGTAGCCGCGTAGATGCTCTCACCGCTGGGAATCGACCCCTCGTGACCTCGTCGCCGTTTCCCCCTTCTCCCGCCGCCGGTTGCCGCCGCCGCAATCCGCCGCCGTCGAGCATCCCCCGGCGAATCCGAGCCGTTGGCTCGTCTCCTCTCGTCCCGTGCAACCTCCCGGAGTGCTCGCTTTCGCCTGTATCGCCGTGGTTCGCTCCGCCGCTCGCCGCCATCGTCCGCCGTCCGTTTCGGCCGACGTCATCGTCTACCTCCCGCCGGCCCACGTGGCAGCCACGTAGGCGCCACGTCGGCGCCAGCTCGGCCAAGACCGGTCGAGCCGACCCCGGTCAGCCGCTCCCTCCGGCCCCGCTCGCGCGTGCGGTCCACCGTGAGCCGTGAGGCTGCGCGTGGGCCCGCCGCATCCGCGTCCTCCGCGAACCGCGCGCGTGCACCGCGCCTCTCTCCCCGAACCCTAGCACGCGCCGCTTGCACCTCGCTCACGGTGAGCCGAGTCGCTGACAAGCGGGTCCCACCCGGGACCACGCAAGGTGGACCCGGTCCACCGGCTCCCTCTCTCCTCCCCACCCCGCGAGCCCCCTTGGGCCGCCCCTCAGGCCGGCCGGCCCAATAGCAAGGCTGGGCCGCGCCAACCCCTCTCGGGCCGCGCTCAAGCCGCCCGCGAAGTCTAATTCCCCCCCTCCTTCTTTTCTTTTCTTTTCTTTTTCAAAAAAGGATTTAAATAAATCCTTTTCCTTTAGACCAAAAATCCAATAATATTAGAAATTCAATATCTTCCCAACCGTAAGTCCGTTTGACTCCGTTCAACTTCCAAAATTCTTCAAATCTCGAGATCTATCTAATGGCACTCTTAGAGGTCAATAATAGGGCTTTATTTTCGCCGTTTGTTGAGTTGTTCCGTTTCGCGTGTAGTTCCGGAGCCCGAAGACCCGCAGTGCGAGGATTTCGAGGATCAAGCTCCAGATATCGAGCAAGGCAAGCCACCCTTGAACATCTTGAGCCTATATATGAACTTAATTATGTTGCTTGCAAAATATTATGCATTAATAGGATTGCACTTAATTTGTTTGCACCGTCTGCAAGGCAGACCGGTGTGCCTACCTAACTTGTTGCATCTGATCCTTCCATTGTAATTGTTATACCATGTTCCCTTGTAACCACCTAGTTGCGCCTCGATAATCGTGCACTCTGCACGGGTATCGACGGTCGCCTTCAAACTTAAAATTTGAGAAACATCTTGGGTAAAACTTGGGTTTTACAAAAGACTTGGAAAACCCGACACCTGGGTCGGTGCTTGCGAACTAAATGAATTTCCAAAATCGCGGACCGGGGAACGTACCGGGTGTACGGTTTCCCGCTCTTGCACTTAAGGACCGTTTCCTTAGAATTTCATCCGAACATAAGACAAGTACGACCACATGGGTGGAATGGGACACTCCTGGCTGAGTAATTAGCTAACCAGGGGAGCCTTGATGCCAAGAGACATGTGGATTCGCCGGAGTGGTGTCGGGGAGGACCCCTGGGCTTCCTGGCACAGTATGGTCTAGGACCTAATCTGGTGTTGGTCTGGAACCCCTCTCGTTGGCATATGGTGAACCTGTGTCGGCTTTCGAAATGCCTTGTCATGAAATCCTTAAGGTCTCTAGTCGTGGCTGTTCTGCACGGGCTGGATGATCCGGGTTAGTAATGTCGTGTGGGTAAAGTGTACCCCCTCTGCAAAGGTTATTAAACTGTTCGAACAGCCGTGCCCACGGTCATGGGCGGATGTGAGGTGATTCCTAGCGTAGTTTTGTTTGACTACTGCCTTGTGAAATTGCTGTTGTGGAATGGGTTTGATGTTTGGAAAATCTGCGGCTGATGGGATCAGCCAGGCCCGGGTGGCCGTTTGAAAGTTGTTGGCCGGGTGCCAATCTTGAACAATTCAAAAGACTGATACATTGCACATACTCCGATCGGACGAGACGCATTGTCTCATCCGTGTCGTTTGAGAAGCACTCACTTAGTTGTTTCAGAAAAAGGTTCAAATAAAATCAATTGCAAAAACAACAGCCTTTCCTTGAAGCCTGCATTAAACACTTATTTCCCATGGCTTGCTGAGTACTCCCGTACTCACCCTTGCTCTATATAAATAATCCCCCCCAGTTGCTGAAGAAGATGAAGCGGATCCCGCTGACGAGTAGTTCTTCCAGGAGCAAGCCGGATACGATGAGTTTTAGGGTTTCGGCCTAGTTCCCAAGTCGCGCCTATGATGTTTGGTCCAAGTCTTGGCTTCCGCTTCCCTTTTGTAATGCAGTTGTGAGCTCGGGATCTGTCCGCAGCCCAACATGACTGTACTCCTACTCTATAATAAAGAGACATCTGTTGCTGTGATATTCTGTCTTCCTGTGATACCAGCACTGTTTCCTGGGACTGGTATCGATTAACAGATTAATTTGGAGCGTCACGGGCTAGTTCTGCTCGGGATTAGTTCGGGGCGTGACAGCTGTGGCGCTCGCCCCCTACTCCGCTTGGGCAGCAGCAGCCGGAGAGACGCCGCCGTCGCCTCGGCCCTCCACCGCTGGCCGCTCCGCCCCTCTCTCGGTCATCCTCTCCCCCATCTAACACCGGCGCAGCTAGTCGCCTCTCCCCGCGTCGGCTGCTCTACGCGCCGCCGCGGCCTCGACCTTGCTAGCGGGACGACGGCGAGCGAGCGCGACAGCAGGCGGCGGGAGACGTGGAGAGGTGGTGGTCGGTACGACGGCGAGCTTGACGAGGGGAGAGCGCGCGGCGTGGTGGCAGGAGAGAGGAGAGCAGTGGCGTGTGTGGCGCGTCGACGGGGAAGAGGAGCGGTGCGACGCCCGCCTCCTCCCTCTCCGAGCGATCGCCGGCATCCCAATCACCTTCCTCTCTGCCGGCGCCGACCTCCTCGCAGCCACCGCCGGCCACCACGACAGCTGTGCGTGGGCAAGAGAAATGGGCGGCACACCTCCACCAGCACACTAAGCTACGGCGGGGCGGGCTCGCGTGCAGGCCGGGCGAGCTCGGACGGGCTCGCCGGCCGCCTTCCCCTCCCTCCCAAACCGCTCAGCCCGGCACCCGCCGACCACTGCTGCTCTCGCCTGACGCCGCCGCTCTGCTCCCGCGCTCCCGGCGCCCGTCGCCGCGCTCGACCGCTGCCACTCCACTCCCACACTCGCCCACCGTCGCTCCACCCGCTGCCCACTGCTTCGCTCCCGTGCACTCGGCGCCCGCTCCCACACTCACCCGCCGTCGCGCTCAACCGCCACTGCTCCGCTCCCACGCTCACCCGCCGTCGCTCCCGTGCTCCCCGCGCGCTGCCGCGCCCGCATCTGCCCGCCTGCTCCGCGCCACCCGCCTGCCGCGCTCTTTTGCCGCTCACCGCCGGCCTCCCCTCACCGAAGAAGAGAAGAGAGAAGAGAGAGAAGAGAAGAGGAGAGGAAACGAGGAGAGGGCGGCTGGCATGTGGGTCCCACGTATTTTTTTTATTTTTGTTGCTGACTAGGATGCCACATCAGCGAAACCACCAATGTATACTGCTAGGGGACCTCCGGTGAACAGTTTAAATGAGTTTAGGGGCGAACATTTCTGGTTTTGTGGTTGAGGGACCTGAAATAATCTCGCTGTTAAGTTGAGGAACCTCCGGGGAACTTATTCCTTTTATCTTTGGAAGTAAACGGCCCAGTTAAAATCCCGTACCATTCTTCTCGGCCCACTTTGATCTGTCACTCTTCCAGCATCTCGCTCGCCGCTCGCGCCGCCTCCCTCGCCGCCGCCGCCATCCCCATCTCCGCCGCAACCAAGGCTTGAGGCTACTGGCCGCGGAGGGGGAACCCAAGAGCGAGCCGCGGGCGGGGAAGAGAGGAGGGATCTAGGCGAGAGAGATGGGGTGGAAGGCTGCCGAGAAGCTCATCAGGCACTGGAAGATCCTCCGCGGTGACAACGTAAAATCTCTTTCCCTCAATCCCTCGTATTCCTCTTCGTCCTCTCCGTATCCTCGCGAAATCTCCAATCTCTCTTTGTTTGCTTCCATTCCAGGTGATGATTATAAGAGGCAAGGACAAGGGGGAGAGCGGGCTCATCAAGCGGGTCATCCGGTCGCAGAACCGTGTCATCGTCGAGGGAAAGAATTTGGTAGGTTATTGCTGTACTAATGCTGTAATGCATCCTCCTCCAGAAATTGTCTAATACTGCGTCAGTTTTGGGTTGATTAGTTGAAAGATTTCAAGGTTTTCCCTCGTCCTGGTTACCTATGACGGACGGCGGCGGCGCTTTTAGCGTCGTTTTCCTTCTTGGAGGCGTCGTTTAGAAGTCCTATTCCTTTGGGGTGTTGTGTGCTGCTTTGTTTTAAGCAGTAGGATCAGACGTAGACGCGTGGTGTGGTTGATTATTTTCTTTTTCCTGACTATAGTCTCTCAGGACTATAGGCTTGTATTTTTTTCCTTCTTTATCAATAGAAACGTCGCACTATCTTGTGCGGGTTGTTTCAAAAAAAGATTTCAAGGTTTTCTGAAAATTTTCGCTTATTTATCAATAGAAACGTCGCACTATCTTGTGCGGGTTGTTTCAAAAAAAGATTTCAAGGTTTTCTGAAAATTTTCTGAAAACGACTGCATTTTTTTTTCTTTTGGGATAAAAGGTTGTAGCCCAAACCATTGAAAATTTAGAACAGAGGCACAAACGCTTCATTTAATGAGATAAATGAGTGTATAACGCTTTATCTGTCAGATGGACTTGCAGTATGTAACCGAGCATAGAGCACTCGGTTTATTGTCGAAACTCCCAAGTCCTGAGTTCAGACTTCAGATTAGTGGTAGGAGCTGCAAACATAGTTTATGACTGTTGTAAATACTCATAACATAATACTATTCCACAGACCATACATCCATCGTGGCACAAGGATAGCATAATATGAAGAGAGTTTTTATCAAGAAGAATTGGATACTTGTGCATTTTATCGTACCTAAGCTCATCAATTAGCTAAGCATGATCCAACAAAAGCAGTGGTCAAATAATTTATCATCTACCAGAGCATAGAATAATCAGAATTTGTAGATGCCTGCTGGATCCTTGTGTTCTATGTACTGCATACTGCTAAACGCTCTATCTCTTTTGGATCATATCATGTGTGTATGTGTGATTTGTATGCCATAACAGAGGAGTAAATACTGAATTAGTGCTTCCAGTACCCAGATGGATCATGAGGAATTGATTTTAATGGATGCCATAGAAGAATGGGAAACTCTTGTCCTTCTAAAATCTTCACATGTTTGTTGTTACATGTTACTAGTACATTTTTCTTTTTGACCACTGGGCAGATGCAATCAGTAACAACTAACGACTAACAACATTGTCCTATTCTTATGTATGTGAGTGTTCTCTCTTGTACATAAGAGTTTGCATACTAATAATTGTACCTTAATGTCATTTCAGGTTAAGAAACATATTAAGCAAGGAGAAGGACATACAGGTGGGATTTTCTCAATTGAAGCTCCACTTCATGTTTCAAATGTTCAAGTACTTGATCCAGTCACTGGGTATGATACTTAACCATCCATCTTGTCATCTAGACAGAATCTTATTCTCCCATTTCTACTGCATTTTACTGGTAAAAGGTAAATTTATCCACGGAATGTTGGCAACAGGAAACCATGTAAGATTGGATACAAGTATTTGGAAGATGGGACCAAAGTCAGGTTTGCTAGAGGAATGAATGCATCTGGTGCTGTGATACCCAGGCCAGAAATTTTGAAGGAGCGAAGAAAGCCAAGACCTACATCACGTATGTCTCTGTTCATTGCATGGTTCCCTTTCAAGTGCATATACTTTTTTGGTGTCTATGCTGTTCCTTTCCTGGATCATAAAATTAAGCTGTGCCAATTTGATATTCAACTGAGATCACAATAGTAATAAATTTTGCTCCCACCGTTTCATATTATAAATCGTTTTGACATTTTTTTTGTAGTCAAACTTTTTAAGTTTGACCAAATTTATAGAAAAATATGCATCATTTTCAACACAAAACAAACATATCATCAAAATATATTCAAAATTATATTTAATGAAACTAATTTGGTGTGGTAGACGTTGATACATTTTTCTATAAACTTAGTCAAACTTAAAGAAGTTTAACTAGAAAAAAAAGTCAAAGTGACTATGAAACGGAGGGAGTAATAAAGGAAAGCATCAATTGCTTATAATAATCTTTGGTACTGTAACTCATGCGTAATTACCAGTTTACTACAGTAGATGTTTCTTATGATGTTTGGCTTGTGGTACTATTGTTTGTTTTGTAATTGTTCTGCATTGGAACGATAATAACAGTTGAGTAATAATACAAACTGAAAAAAAAAAAATCATGACTCTGATCTGTCCATGACCTTTACATACCTGGAGTCAAAATGTTAAATGTGTTTGCCTTTGTATTTTGGCTATCTATTATCGAATGACTAATATGTAATTGACATGCAAGCAATTGCGTTCTACTCCTGTCAATATATTAATCTGCATATGATGTAGTGTATATTTTCCTTTTTTGTGGGGAAACTAAATTTGGCCATTTTGTTTCATACATGCAGCTGGCCCAAAGGATACACCAATTGAGCATGTGCTGGAGAAAACCTATGATGCCAAGGCTGGAATTGGGATGCCTGATCTATAGGCTAGTTCTGTCTGGGTTGCTACTCAGGGAGAGTTCATTGTATGTGTGACAACACCCCAGTTCAGATAGCAGGAAGTCTGTCCTCAACTTTGCACCTGTATTGCTCTCGAAATAATTTTGTAATGGTCACTGAAAAAGCATCACCCGCATGTTTTTAGTCTCTGTTTTGGTTAGATTCTTTATCCCACTGGAAATGCACATACATTTGGCAAAAAAAGTTCAAATCATATATTCTGTTCTGATGACGCCTAAGCTGCGGCAGGGGCTTCTTCTGCCACATCATCTCTCTTCTTCTTGTCGCACGGCGGCTCGGAAACCTGCAGCGCCGGCTGCTGCTGCACAAAAGCAGCGGATTCCTGGCGCGCCGCGGAATCCGGAGGCGCCCTCGGCGACACATACATACGGCAGATGACGGGCTCCTCGTCGCCGGCGACGGCTTGCTGCCGGCAGCAGTGGTGCTCCTCCATCAGCCAGTCGGTGTAGCTCCCGTCCTTCTTGAAACGGAAGTTCTGCGTCTCGCCGACCTTGACCCCTGCCTTGTTCTTCACCCCCTTGCTGTTCTGCCTCACCCAGGTGCCATCCCCCGCGGTTCGCTCTTTCCTGGTGCTACTCCCCTCCTGCCGCTTGCAGCTAGTGAAGAAGAGCCTGCCACCTTTCTCGCACCTGGGCACCGGCGCGAACTTTCCGGCGAGGTCACTGGGCTCGCTGCCGTAAACATCGGCGCGGCAGATGAACTTCTCGGTGTCTTTCGTCGGCTTGCCGGCGATCAGCCGTGGCAGGTAGAAGGTGATGAGATCCTCTGCAGACGGGTTGAAACGAAAGCCTAAAGTGAGCATCTTCTCGACGTATTGCTCCATCAAATCGAAATTTCGTAAGCGGATCGGAGAGACGAAGACACGTATTGGCGGGAAAGTTGTTTAAAAATACAGAGCCATCGTGATGTAGGAGTAGTACGTGACAGGTACAGGATTTCGACACAAATTCAGATGTACAAGCAGACACCGGTACAAACTTGGAATCGGTCGGGGAAAGAAGAGCATTGTTTCAGTGGCTATCGACGAAGCTCTTGACGGCGTCGACGAGCTCCCGCGCCCGCGCCGCCGCGACGGGGTCGGACTCCACGGCGAACCAGTTGAGGTAGAACACGTGGCCGATCCCGCGGCCGCGGCTGACCACCGTCTCCACCGCCTTGCCCGCGCGCGCCATGGCCTCGCCGTACTCCGTCTGCGCGTCCCGGAGCATGTCCTCCTCCGCGACCATCACCAGCATTGGCGGCAGCTGGGCGCCCTCCGCCGCCGTCACCGCCGCCGCCGGAGACGTGTACGG
This sequence comes from Oryza glaberrima, assembly GCF_000147395.1. NCBI lineage: Eukaryota > Viridiplantae > Streptophyta > Magnoliopsida > Poales > Poaceae > Oryza > Oryza glaberrima. The sequence goes on along the minus strand of NC_068336.1, from coordinate 1,686,388 downwards.
GTGGTGCCTACCGGCAACGCGAGCACGACGAACTTGTCCACCGTCTCCTGCGTCATGAACGGGGTGGGCGGGTTCTCCAGCTCCGACGGGCTCTTCTCCGGCAAGATGAAGCCCGGGTGGAGCTGGACACCACCGGCGAGGCGTATCGGGTCGAGCGCCTCGGCCCCAGCCTCGCCGGCGCGTGCCGCCACGTTGTGCACGAGGACGCCGCCCGCGCTGTCGCCGATGAGGAACACGCGTGAGAAGTCGGCGGCGCCGCAAAGGCGTTCGACCGCAGGATGTGCGATGGTGTCGCTGCCCCCGGACGCGACGTCACGGAGCCAGAGCAGCGCGGCGTGTCCGGCGTCGATGGCGGCGGGTAGGCGGTGCTCCGGCGCGAGCGGGAGGACGACGGAGACGATGCCCGCGACGTCGAGGTCCACGGCGAGGCGGGCGTAGAAGCGGTGGTAGAGCGACCACGCGGCGTGGGACAAGCAGAAGCCGCCGCCGTGGAAATGAACGAGAACAGGGCGGCGCCTGGCCGGCGCCGTCGTCGTCAGGTACAGGCGGACGTCGACGCCATGGTCCGTGGCGACGTCGTGGACGGTGACCCCGTCGCGTGGGTCGTCGTACGGCGGGACGAGGACCATGAACGCGGCGGCTTCCGGCGGGCCGAGGCGGTCGACGGAGCCGTCGGAGTAGACGCGGATCCAGTTGGTGACGGACTCGACCAGCGTCCTGGTCGTCGTGGTCGGGTTAGCCGCCTCTTGACGCTCCTTGGTCGCGGCCATTTGCGGCAATGTTGCCATGGCAGCAGCTGGCCAGATGATCGAGTACGTAGCAGTGAAAATGTGAAATGAACAGGCTATGCTGCGTTTGTGTTTTATAGACGCAGCACGGATTCACGGCGAGCATGGATGACCTGGCCTTGCAAACTCTGCGCGCATACGTACGTCGTGTGGACGCGCTGGCTTGACGCCATCGTTGATTGGCTCAAGTCGTCTTTAATTTGTTGTAGTATGTTAATTTGAGTCTTTCACCTAGTCTTGGTGAGTCGTTTCGTCTCGGTCTAGCTTTAATAAAGCTCGATCGACAGAAAATGGTGGCCTTCTTCGCACCTAACACTTCCGATAAAATGGTGTGTCCTATCAAATCTCTCTGGAATGGAGGATTACTATTTTGCTCCAATAACTTATATGTTGATATATAGTAATGTGGTTGGAATGTCCATGTCCAAAACCAACTACAGGCCTACAGGCTGCTCAACTTATTAATTAAGTTAATTTGCTTCTTCGTTGGAGTTTCAGTTCGTATTTGCTAAAGTCAGTCAACTGCAATTCCCTAAATCCCATGCAGTTGACTAACAATAGCCGTTGGATAGATCAAATTGCCCTTCAAATATCACTAACACGGAGTCCTTTCCCGGCAAGCCGACGACGGAGCAGTGATGACCAAGCAGCGAAACCACATCGCCAATGCCGCAGTTTTTCAGTGAGTTAGCTGTCATTCGATCGAGGGATGTTCGGGATATGGCACGGTGTGAGAGGAGGAGATAGTTTTTCATAGAGAGAACTGCTCGAGCGGTTTCTAAAACTTATGCGGCCATGCGGGTGTGTCATCTAGGTCTCTTAAGATGCATTTTTGGATCCCAAACTTATCTTAGGTGTTATATAGTTCCAAACAAGCTTTAACTTGTTCTATGCGCTGATGTGGCATGCCACGGTAGTGACTACATGTTAGTCGGACCCATGTGTCAGTCATATAGGAAAAAAAATAAAAAACATATTCTATCCTCTCTACCTTAGATTTTTTTTATCTTTTTTTCTATCTACTTAAGAGGAGAAAATATGGTTTTAAATTTATTTTTTATATATGCTTGATATGTGGATTCCATTGACACGTAGGTGCCACCATAGCAATGCCATATCAGCGCATGAAGCGGGTTAGAACTTGTTTGGAGCTATATTACACCTATGACAAGTTAAGGGACCTAAAAATGTATTTTTGGAGTTTAGGGACCTAATCACCTAAATGACCCACCCACACAAGTTTAGAGACCAGCCATGCACTTCATTCTTTTTTTCATACTTTGATGTGCGATTTCCCCTCGTTGATTCATGTCATATTTGTTCTTTCTTTTTCAGATTTTATAGGTCAAATGAATAATCATGCATGTTTATGAAATGATATATATCGCATATGAATAATTTAATTTTCTTATTATATTTTTTTGTAACTGTTTAGATGTCATGTAAAAATGAGAGGATATTTCCTTAAGAGATAAAAATATTTCTCTATAGGAGAGTTATCTAGTGTCATATTTTTTGAGAGGCCATTAGAGTGCGATGAGGTGGTGGATGCTTGTGAGGTAGGCCTGAGAGACAATACTTGTATTTATTTTTAGAACTAGAGAGACTTGTTGGGTTATGATTACTTCCTGGCTATATATTCGAACCTTAGAGTAGTATATGGATCATTTAAAAGTGATATATAGCGTTTGAAAATATCAAGCAACCAACAAATACTATAAGATATCTTAGGGTTTCTTTATTTCCACCCCCACGAAGTTTTTTTCATGTAAACACACAACTAGTACGTGTAGTTCGGTGCACACTAACATGTAACTATACAAAGGGTTATCATATAAGGGTTTAAAAACCATCATAGTATATGAAAAAAAATGTTTTTGTGTGTCAGTAATATCAATATGTTACTATTGGAACCACATACTTAATGGCTTCCAAAAGAATGATAAGATATCTTTTGAACCATTAAGAACGATAAGAATGGTTTCTTTATTAGTAGAAAAAAAACTATATTGTTAAGCAATCGTATTCTTGCGGTGAAATATGTGATTTACCAGTCGAATAAAATGTGCATCTAATCCTAGTGTCCATGAATATTACACACCCGACTACCCCAGTGTGTTGTCGATAGGAATTTATGGGGCCAAGGATATGGCATTGGTCTCATTCTCTAATTTGAATGTAAGTTGAGGGCCACACTTGTGAATATGGTGGTATATGTGCAGTCTTCGGTGTAATCGGGAAAAACGCTGCATGTAATTGGATGCCAATATGCTCATGCATACTGAGTATGCTCTATTTTATTCACGCAGGAAATTTAACAGGGAAGTTTGAACCCAACTAGAAAACATTCACCAAACCGATCAAACTAGGTGTAACAAACATGCAGAAACTGAACACAACATACATCCATGCACGGATGGAGATGGACCAGTGCATGGCTAAAAGATAGCTGCACCCTGCACATGCCAATTATCTCACAGGACATGCATGCATGATCTTCATTGCAAATTGCTATTAGGATTTAGGGAGAATCAGTATCTGTCGATAAATGTCTTGATGGTGTCGATGAGCTCCCTTGTCCGCTCCGCCGTGAGGGGATCGGACTCCACGGCGAAGAAGTTGAGATAGAAGACGTGCGCCACCGCGCCCCGGCTTACCACCGTCTCCACCGTCTTCCCGACGCGCGCCATGGCCTCGCCGTACTCCACCTGGGGGTCATGGAGCAAGTCCTTCTCCGCCACCACCAGCAGCATCGGCGGCATATGCAAGCGCGCCACGGCCTCCGCCACCAGCGACGGCGACGTGTACGGGCTGTCCTTGTTCATCCCCAATGGTACACCGAGCGCCAGGAGCTTGTCCACCATCTCCTCCGTCAGGAACAAGCTCGGCGGGTTCTCGAGCTCCGACCGGCTCTTCTCCTCACGAGCGAAGCCCGGATTGAGAAGTACCCCGCCGGCGAGCCTCACCGCGTGGAGATCAGCCCCCGCGCCGTCATCCTTCGCCGCCGCGTGTGCCGCGACGAGGTGCACGAGGTTGCCGCCGGAGCTGTCGCCGATGAGGAACACGCGCGAGAAGTCGGCCTCGTCACGTAGGCGTTCCACCGCCGGATTAAGGTTTCCTTCATCGCCGCAAGCGACGTCCCGCAGCCAGAGAAGCGCGGCATGGCCAGCGTCAATGGCGGCAGGGAGGCGGTACTCCGGCGCGAGTGGGAGGAAGACGGAGACGATGCCGGCGACATCGAGCTCGGCAGCAAGCGGGGCGTAGAAGTTGTGGTAGAGCGCCCACGACGGACGCGATAGACAGAACCCACCACCATGGAAGTGAAGGAGGAGAGGACGACGCCGCCGTGGCCGGGGCGCGGCTGCCGGCGGCTCGGCCGGGAGGTAGAGGCGGACGTCTACACCCCTGGCCGTGGTGACGTCGTGCACGGTGACGCCATTGCGCGGCTCGGTGTAGGGCGGGACGATGACGGTGAAGGGCTCCGCGCCCGGTGGTGTCAGCCGCTCGACTGTGCCATCGGAGTAGAGGCGGAGCCAGCCGGTGACCTCCTCGACGACGGTCTTGCTAGGATCGGTCTCCGGCGCCGTGGTTGTGGAGGGCATTTCGCTATTTCAGCCGTGGACTATCTTGCTATCTTGGCTTTCTCTCGAAAGCCGGATCATATATATTGGGCTTGATTGGGGAGGTTATAGCTGATGCAGCTTCTTCTTTCAAAATCAGAAGCTCTCTCAAACGGTCCGGTTTTTTATTTAAATTGAAGAAGTTGTAGTTGTAAAATTAAAAAATAAACTAGAAAACAAAAGTTGAAAAACACGGATTTTTCATATTTTTAAAAGCTGGCTACCAACCAGTTGCGCTTTTTATAACTCTAAATAGACCCAATGATCTGTATCATTGTTTTTTTTAAAAAAAAAAGAAGACCTCAACCGCCTATTTAAAGGTCAGCGAGCTACATCGTTGGATGTTGGAACAGGGATATGATTAATATCGGCTAACGTGCTGGAGTAGTATAATACACAAAGTCCAGGAACTAATTAAATAATGGGATAGAATCAAAGAATGATTTTTCTAACATACTTTACTAGAAATGCTTACAGCATATAGACTAGCAGACTATAAATCATCTATAAACAGATTTCTAGAAGATAAAACAGACAGTTATAGTAGCGGGCTGCAGATTTATAGACAGTTATAGTACGGACTCCAAGATGTATGTGTGTATGACATGTGAGACTAGATATTAATTATATAGTATATGTTTATAAATATCTAATATATGAATTGGCTATTAAGCCAGCCGTTGGCTATATTATTAAACTGTTCTTAGGCCTTATCCGACTAATTAATGAATTAATTAGGTGCTTAAGGTCAACTTTCGGATCAAGCGTGTAGTGCAGTGTCGTTAGTTTAAGATTTGTTCGAAATAGGACCAGACCACGTTTATTATCTCTGCCAACTGGCGAGCTGGCGTGCGGAAGTAAACTCCAAAATTTAAGAGAAGTGGCTTTGAAAATTACAAAATTTCTAAGATAAATGTAACTATATAGCACACAGTTATATTTATTTTGAGACGGAGAAAATAAGAAGTTATTATATAAACGACAGCACGTAAAACGAAGCACGCGTTATTACATAATTAATTAAGTATTAGCTATTTTTTTTCAAAAATGGATTAATTTGATTTTTTTAAGCAACTTTCATATAAATTTTTTTGAAAAAACGCACCGTTTACCAGTTTGAAAAACGTGCGCGTGAAAAACGAGGGAGAGGGGCTGGAACTTGGAGATAATAACAGAGCCATAGACATGTCTTTTGTGTTATCGGTCAAACAGGTAGAAGAGATCTCTACTTAATAAAATCTGTAAAGCTGAGCTAGAAGCATGCAACGCACGTGCACTTGTACTTTTGTAGTTAAAGAGAATAATATACTCCCTCCGTTTTTTAATAGATAATGTCGTTGATTTTTTCTCACATGTTTGACCATTCGTCTTATTCAAAAATTTTATGCAAATATATAAGATATAAATCACACTTAAAGTACTATGAGTGATAAAACAACTCATAACAAAATAAATTATAATTACGTAAATTTTTTTAATAAAACGAATAGTCAAATATATAAGAAAAAGTCAATGTCATTATTTATTAAAAATGGAGATAATTAAAAATGGAGGTAGTATAACACAAGTTGTTTCGCCAATAGTCACGTATACTTGTTCTCCTCTGCTTTTTTCTTAATATATCTTCTAGATCAGCAAAACGTATTAATATCACTTTATAAACACGTCTAATCACTAGTGTCATTGTACTCCCTAATTAGTTTCTCCACCAATCAGACCGGCCGCTTTCGTCACACGTAAAATATCAGGAAAAAGTACACCGGATGTCCCTCAACTTATCATCGAGTTACAAATATCATCTCCCAACCACAAAAACCAGATATATGACATCTATCAACTTTTAAAACCGTTCACTTTAGGTCCTTCAGTGGTTTTGACCCTGTTTTTATACGACGTGGTGGTTGAATCACCATGGGACCCACGTGGGCCTCTCCTATCAGGATGCCACATATCACCCTCTCTCCTTTCCCTTCCTCCTCTCTCTCTCTATCTCACTTTTCTTCTCTAGCAGGCCGGCCGACAGGTCGTGAGGAGGTCGCCGGGGCAAGGAGGGAGAGGAGAAGGTCCGGCGGCTAGCAACAGGCGACGCGGGAGCAGGCCGGTTGGGGAGGAGGCCGGTGGCGCAGAGGCTGTAGGCGTGGAGGAGGGTGACGGCGGAGGAGCGAGGGCGGTAGGGATAGGGCCGACAGGCAGTGGCCGCGTGGAGAAAGAGGCCTCCCCGCCTCCTCCCTCCCCGTGCGCGCTCGCCGTTGGACTCCCCACTCCCCTCGCCGGCCGTCCCGCTCGCGACTGGGAGGGCAAGGTGGAGGAGGTCACCGTCGGTCCAAAGGGAGGAGACGGAATCGGTGTACCTCAACTTGGGCGTCGCCGCCGTCTCCAACTCCACCTCCTGGATCGTCGAGACGAAGATGCGGCTGCGCAAATCTGGCAGCTCAGCGACGTCTGCCGGTCTCCATCGTGGGAGGAGGCAGGAGGAGGACCCAACGCCAACGAGGGTAGTGGTGGGAGATGGCGGGGCTGTGGCCGTCATCGGGCGATGTCACCTGGGCTTGTTGAGGAGGAGACGATCATGGTTCTTGACGACGAGGTCAGCAAGGGAGATCGGGAAGCCGGTCTGCACGGGGGAGGGCCGGTGCGGGAAGGTGGATGGAGGGAGGAAGGTGAGGAGGCGGACGAGAGGATGCGGCGGAGGAGGGAGCGGAGGAAATCGGAGGCGAAGGCCTCGGCGAGGAGGGAGGAATGGACTGCGCCATTGTGGCAGTAGGAGGAGCCGTCGTCTCCCCTTCTTGCGCGTCGGCCATCGTCGGCCGCCGCCGCCCTAGCATCGGCCGCCACCGGCCACCCTCCTTCTCGCCTTCTCCCGCGTTGGCCATCGCCGGCCACCGCCGACCGCCCTCTCTCTCTCCCACCTTGCGCCCATGGGCCGACCTATCCAAAGAAGAATGAGAGAGAGTAACCGAGTAAGGGAGAAGAGAGGATCAGGAGAGATGGGAAAAAGAGTGAGTGATGTCGTGGACACACTGACATGTGGGGCCCACGCTGACTCAGCAGTCACGTAGAACAAAACCAGAGCCAAAACCACCGAAGAAACTATTGTGACCAGTTTTGATTAGTTAAGATACGCCGGATATCAGTTTTGCGTTTGGGGGTCGATTTTGTAACTCGATGACAAGTTGAGGGACCTTCGGTGTACTTTTTCCAAAATATCATGTCTAGGCCAGGCCCATGCACTGGCCCATGAATCGGTCGAGCCCACCTTGTGATAATGTGCAGTGTTGCCTGATGATAACTCCACATGCGTTGCAGCCAGGGTTCCACTTACCGTCGGGGTACGGTAATATAAATACCGCGGTAACCTCCTTAAATTCAAATAAATTTAAAAATTAATTTGAATTTTTGATAAATTTTATACGGTTTTGTACGGTTTTTCACGGTTACCGTGCGGTAACCGTGCTTACCGCCGGGGCACGGTAACCCCGGTCTCGGTGGTTTGGGAAACCTTGGTTGCAGCTAGGACGAGCGAGACTTAACGGGAAACTATTTTGATTTGTCGAGAGAATATTTCCTCATTTTCTTAAAAATCATGTTATGAAAAATTCTGAAAAAATTTGATGCTACTCATACAACATATCTATACAACTCCACAAAATCTCAGGTCTGAATTCATCTCACACGTCGAGATATAAAAAAACAAATTCAGCTTATAAATAGTAGCATACTATTCACATATGCATTTTTTTTCCTCGATATGTAGATTGAATTTGAATTTGATTTTTGGTGTATCGATAGATATCACCGTACAACTATTTGTATCAAATTTAGAAGAAAAATATACATAAGGGATATCCCTCGAGTGATTAGAATCCACTCCCGAGTTAACGTGCACACGTAATAAGATGCACGTATTGTATTGTCCGTTGCCTGATGAAAACGACCCCACGCTAGCTTTGCTTGTTCCGCAGACATCGTCCTGATGATCTGTGCTATGAAAAATGTAATACTCCATCTATCACTAATCACTTACCCTAATCTATTTCCCAAAGCTTCCAGTGTCAGAAAAGCTATATGGACTCTGGAGTAGTACTATGCGAGTGAGTGTATTGAAATGTATGGAGTACATCAATCACGCTTCGAATGAAGCAAAGAAAATTCGAGAGAGCAAAAATTGTCTACAGAGCACAGTAACATATGTGACATGTGAACCTGTGTCATCGAGCGTGCGCGGCGAGGGGCACGGCCTCCGCGAGCGGCGTGGCCATCGGCGACGGCAGCGGCGAGTCACGGCACACCGGGCAGGTGGCGCTCACCCGCAGCCACCGCTCCGCGCACTCCGCGTGGAACCGGTGCCCGCAGCCGGGACCTCGCCGGAGCGCGTCGCCGGCTACGAACTCCCCGAGGCAGATGGCGCACTGCGCCCCCGCGCACGCGTCGTCGTCGTCACCGACGCCGACGTGTAGGAACTTGGGGTAGAGCGCGTCGATGGCCGGGCCGTCGAGGCCTAGCACCACGACGGCGGACGCTGCCGGGGCGCCGCCGTCGTCGTCGTCGGCGAGGAGCACGGCAGCTGCTCCAGCCTTGGCCCGAACGCAGATGTAGGAGGCGAGCATGACGGTGGAGATGAAGACGAGGACGCCGACGGCGATGGCGATGCCGTAGCCGAGGCACACAGCGCCGCCGACGTCCGCTGCGGCGGGCGCGAAGGAGGCGGCGTCGGGCGAAGATGCGGGCGCGAGGGCGAAGGAGATGGACGCGTGCATTCGTAGCAGCAGCGTGGGCAAATCAAATGGGATAGATGGAGACTGCGGCTGCAGTGAAGTGGAGCTTGCAGCTGGATAGTGGCACGAACGAGCTGCGATGCGTGCGGCGTATGAGTTGAAAATGGCGTGACAAAATTTAAGGCGGAGCTGGTAGTAAATGGAGGACGCGCAGAAGAAGAAGTTAATCTGAATTGATTCTGAATTTCAATGGCCAGAGTGTGTACGCCCCGTAGCAGTGTGAGTAAAGGATTGATGGTGAACTAGGAAGTCGACGAATCATACGAGTTTCAGAATTACTGTGTTACATTACAGTAGTAAGCACTAAACAGTCGATTTGTTCTTGCTCACCGTGCAATCACGTGGGAAAGAAAACTAGTGATCATCACGAATCATGCAGAGCACACAAGCAATTGAAAGAGGACCACATTGCAACATTGAACAATACCATAAATTTATCGCAAATGAATGTAAACACAAGTACTTGCGGGACACTAGTCGACAGTAGGTTGTTGGGCTTGGAATCGCACCAAACCACGGAGAAGTAGACAACAATAAAAATGTCTACTTCTCCGTGACCACAGTCAACAGTCCCCCACAGCCCCCGCGTGCTGATATCCTCTAGAAAAATGCTTCAGAAAATGAATTGCAATCGCTATCAATCGAACAATCACTCGTATACTAGTTTGCTTCTGATAATTTTCGCAAGAAATGTACTCGAATCGAATCCAACTGCGAAAATGCCTATGCTAAATAACAACTGGAGAAATTTTGTGGCATCCAATCAAGTTGCTGTTCAACAAACAATCCCACGATGGCGCCATGTTACTTGACATTGCACCAAGCTGTCCATCCACCAAATAGTACGAATCTCACTGAACTACGGGGACCACATCTACCAACATTCTCAGCACTCGACGCCGGCGCACGCGGCGCGGCGGAACCCGGGCGGCAGGTCCGGCGCGCGGCTCCACTTGCCGCCGGCGATGTCGTAAACCAGCACCATCCCTTCCAACGCGCCGCCGCCGGCATTGTGACCCCTCACGGCCGCGGCGCTCACCACGGCCGCCACCCTGTTGGTTCCTAGGCCAGCCATCGCCACGCGCACCGCCATGCTGAGCCCCACCGACCCCCTCGGCATCGGCGGCGCCTCGAGCGCCACCCACCCGCCCCAGCCTCTGCCGTCACCGCCACGGCCGGTGGCGCCGGACCACCTCCAGAAGGAGAGCTCCACCGCGTGGCTGGCTACTACGTACAGGTGGTCACCGACGCCGCACGCCCCCACGACGCAGCCGCCGCCGGGGAGCGCACGGGGGCGCGCCCAGGTGCCGGACGCGACGTGCAGCGCGTCCACCGACCCGGCGCACACGTGCGCCTCGAGCGCCCGCGCGCCCTCGCCGGACACCGCGACGCCCCCGGCGACGTAGAACACGCCTCCCGCACTCGCGCCGGCGCACCCGTACCTCCGCCGCGGGGCCTCGCCGACCACGCGCCACGCGTCGACCTCCGGGTCGTACTCCTCGACCGCCGCGGTGCGCGCGGATCCGCCGGCGACGTAGATCCGATCACCCACGGCGGCCGCGGCGAACTTCTTCCGCGGGAAGAGCGTGGGTGCGCACGCGCGGGCGGCGCCGGTGAGCGCGTCGACGCGCAGCGTCGCCCCGCGGCCGATGAGGAAGACATCCCGTCCCAGCACGACCGCGCGGGCATGCGCGAACACAGAGCCGCCGCAATGCAGCAGGGTCGGGGGCAACGGCAGCGGGGCGACCTCGAGCACGGGCACGGAGGATTCAAACCGGAGCAGCGCCTGCGGGACGCAACCGTTGTCGGAGACGGAGAGGGCGAGGAGGGAGGGGCGGAGGTGGGCGTGGGCGCGGCGGAGGTGGAGGAAGGCGTCGGAGGCGAGGAGCGTGGCGAAGCGGCGGGAGACGGCGGGGAGCGGAGGGAGGGAGGCGCGGGGGACGCGGGCGAGGCATTCGAGGAGGAGGTCGTCGGGGAGGGTGGAGATTGGGGGTGCCGGCGGCGACGAGGGAGGCGGCGGTTGCGGGGTGGGGCAAAGAACGGGGACGGAGATGTGGCGGGCGGGGTCGGCGGGGATGCAGGACTTGACGAGCCACGAGAGGCTGCGGGAGTGGCAGCTCTCGGCGGCGGGCATGGCAGATTGCCGGATTGGGAGCTCAGCTCAGGCGGGCAGCTGCTGCTGCGTGCGGTGGGTTGTGATTGGGCATGGGGAATCGTGGGAGGTGGAGTGGAGGGGAAGTCGTTGGGCGGCTGGGCTCGTGCCCCCCACCTTGTGCGGGGCGCAGCAACGGCGACGGTGGTGGAGCCGTTGCTTTGCTTTGAAATTCGAAGGTTTGGGTTTAAAATTTGAGCGTTTTGAATTGGTTAGATCAGCGTTGGCCTGGAGGAATAACAGTGTACTTTACTTTACAGCCATCTGATTTCATCTAAAAATAGTTTTAATAGACCAAACAAATTTATCTGATCATATTTTAGTTCCCCATCTGAAATGTTTGGCTTGACCAAACACGTGAAGAGCTCATACACAAGACTTTATAGGCAGATCAACCTGACCTACAGACGGTACAGTACAAACGATTCACCATCTAGCACACAAAGGTAGTAGCTTCCAAAGTTCCAATGTGAGCCATTCAGCAATTCGCACTCCGTTTTTTTTCATGCCCTAAAGTTGAACATGCAAATACACAAGACAAGTTAGTGCTTTATGGTTTATGGAAAGGGAAGGGACATAGAGCGCACCAGTAAACGGTAAAGTGCATTGTCCTGAGCTGGTGGTTAATGGCCATCATCAAAGTTGATGGATGCAAATCACCAAAGTCAGACCAGATTGGCAGTCAATTGTGCCAAGGAAAAAAGGACAACGATTATGGTTAACACGAGTGCAAAGAATAGAAGAATGTAAGACCAAGTGGCATCAGAAAGCATCACATGATTCGTTCAAAAAAAGAAAGCATCACGTGTGTGGTTTCCGGGAAGCTGCAAATCACCTGCAAACTCAACTAGCTGCAGCCTCCTTCAGATACATATATTCTCCTCTCTGTAGTCCGTAGCAGCCTGGCAGATTGCAGATGCCAGTACCAACCACAATGACTCAATGAGCGAGCGGACGATTCCTCCTCCTGTGTCGTCGCATGGCGAGGACTTCGCCGAGGTTGTGGTGGTGCGCCATGGGGAGACATCGGCGAACGCCTTGTGCATCATTCAGGTCGGCGGTCTTGTCTTCCCTTTGTTCCTGTCACCAATAACTTGTCCTTTTCAATTTTTCTTGAGAATTATACTTGGTTGATGGCCTTCTTCAGTCAATAGCTCTTCAGTCCCCTCGTCGTCATTCCATCAATTTTCTCGAGTTGACAGATCATCAGAACAATTTTAACAGGGACAAATGGATATAGAGTTGAATGAGGCTGGCAGACAGCAAGCTGTTATGGTGAGCTTTACCAATACATTTCAAATAATGAAACAGGATTGTACTTTGGGGTTTTGTCTGAACTTGGGAATTCCATTATCGAAAAACCTGAACTTGGAATTGGTGCTAACGTCTAAGGTTGCTCGTCGGTTGGCTAAAGAAGCTAAGCCAGTTGCCGTGTACTCCTCTGATCTGAAGCGTGCTGCCGAAACGGCTCAAACTATAGCTACAGCTTGCAATGTGTCCAACGTAAGTAAATGCATTATATGCTGAAGCTTCCATTTTCCAGTGGTAAACTTGCTATGTTTCTCATTTGATTTGCTTTCAGCTGGTGTTGAGTCCTGCACTGAGAGAAAGGCACATGGGAGATCTCCATGGTTTGAAGTTTGATGATGCCGTCAGAAGCAAGCCTGACGCTTACAAGGCTTTCTCATCTGAAGACAGAAGCCAAGAAATCCCTGTAACTTTCATCCTTAATTTTCTCACCAACTTCTTAGGCTTGATAATGATTGGCCTAACATTAGTAGATGTGTTTCGAACAATTTTCTGTTTTGACAGGGTGGCGGGGAGAGCCTTGACCAACTATCTGAGCGGTATGTTTCGTACTTGAACACAATAGCTGGGAAGTACAAGGGTAGGCAGTACTGTAATATTCTCAGTCCGAAGTTTTGGTATGGTTGACAGAATAGTGAAATTTGCTTGTTGAGTTAGCTATTTCAAATCTGGTAAGCATGCTATTAGTAAAGTGAAAGCTAGCGGTGCAAAGAAAATTCAGAATGCACCTGCACATTCTTATGCCGAGTCATTCAAGCAGTTGCTCATAATACACAGAAAATGAAGTTATTATGTATGCTGCATTGGCAGGGGAGCGAGTGATTGTGGTCTCCCATGGAGCGAGCATCGAGGAACTCTGCAGACACGCCGATCCAACCAGCTCAGTTCGCAGAAGAATCCCAAACACTTCGATCTGCGTCTTCAACATTTCTGGCACCACCGGCCATTGGATTCTCGAGAGGTTTGGAGATGTCGCCCATCTCAACGAAGACGACTTCCCGTAGAATGCATTTGGTGGCGATGAGGCCTCTACGTAGTGCCTCCAACCAACCAACCAACCGGCTTCTTGGGCCATTTCATGAATCCGGGCATGAACTGTTATCTGTTTGTCTCTCTTTTCTCTCAATTTGACGATTGTAGAACTTTCGTGCTAACTGAGTCACATCGCATAACTCACGAATTCACAAATTGCAATTGCTTGATTGAAACTAGCTACTGGACTTTTCATATTTAGTACTAGTTAAATAGTCACGCATTCGTGTGACTATAACCTCCTGCTCTGCTAGATGATAATCAACCAAACTTTTGGTTTCCAAAGTATGACAATAGAAACACGGTCCCTTGTATATGATTATTCGATTTGCTTGTGGCTTTGATCTGGGGATTAGTCAAGCACCTCAGTTAGTGAAAAAAAAACAATCACGTTCAGAATCCAACCCAGGCAAGGACCGAAGCATTAACTCCGATTGTGGGATCATTCATAAAACTAAAAGTCCTTGAAAAAATTTCAAGCTTAATTAGAACAGAACATGGGATATTTATTTACCAGAGAAGTAAGAGAAAGAAAATTGATAGGGGCTGAAGTAAAAAACAGCAGGAATGCAGACATGAGAAAGAATACTGATAAGGGCCGAAGTACCAAATGCTTTTATTGCTAATTTGGATGTCTTAATACCCTGAATATGTGATGTCACAGCCGCATATCGGCATGAGTTTCAAAAAACATTCTCCTGCATGTGTGCGCCTAAACAGAATTAGCTGCTTAATGAGCTGGGGTTCACCACCCAGGATAACCTTCACTAAGCTCCGCCACTAAACGGAGTTAGTACGAAATGAAGTGGCGGAGTTAGTACAAAATAAAAGGGTATCACTCCTTTGTTTTACTTTAATTTGGATCGAGTTAAGGCTGATGCAAGTATTTAAGTTTGGACTGAGGGTGCAAATAGGATGGAAATATATGAAGTATAGATAAAAAATATTTTAAACCGGGTTGTTAGGCACCCCCTCAGCTCCACTCTACGACCAAGCAACCGTCTGGTCTACTATTCTTGGGCCATTTCGTGAATTCAGACATGATCAAACCATCCGATTATCTTTCTCTTTTGCAGGACAAATATAAATTTGTCGGTACGGCAGCATAGTACTACTGTACTAGCAGAAAATGAAATCAATAGAGTTGCTATAGACTATTGACCAAGGTCTCTCCCACTCCCCGCTCTATAGATACATGTCCATATCGTCCGAAGCTTCCTACTCAAACATTTCTCAATTAACCTCCATTGGATTAAATAATTGATCTTCGAGTTGGTCTTTTGAAGTCCGCAACGCAAGTCCCTATCTTGGGCAACAAGAACAAACAATTTGGCATACATGTGCCAATCCATGGCCTTACACACTCTTTAGTACAGTTCACAATATTTTAGCATTCATCTCAGAGTAGGACTTTCAATTAAACAGTTCAACATCTCTGAACTCTGAAGCGCAGATAGGCAGATAGCTCAACATATAAAAGCAGTAGCAAATGCATGTCCATATATGTCAACCAACAGCGAAAGTAGCAATTAATTCAGTCAGTTGAAATGGAGTTCTACGCCTATTCCATGCTCCTCATCCTGCCTCTGATACTGTACATGTCCTACCACCTCACAAGAACCCTAGCCGAGAAGAAGCCCACCACCCATGGCCTCAAGGCACACCCGCTGCTCGGCCACCTCCCGGCCTTCGTCAGGAACAGCCACCGCTTCCTTGATTGGTCGACGGAGCTCATCGCCGGCAGCCCGGAGATGAGGATTGGATTGTGGATCCCCGGGATGCGGAGCGGCATCGTCACCGGCAACCCGACCGACGTCGAGCACATCCTGCGCACCAACTTCGCAAACTATCCCAAGGGCCAGCACGCCATTGGCATGCTCGAGGATTTCCTCGGCCATGGCCTCTTCAACTCCGACGGCGAGCAGTGGCTCTGGCAGCGCAAGAACGCCAGCTACGAGTTCAGCAAGCGCTCCCTGCGCAAGTTCGTCGTCGACGTCGTGCAGGCCGAGGTCGACAACCGCCTGCTCCCGCTGCTCCGCCGCGCTGCCGGTAATGGTGTCGGTGGTGATGCCGTCGTCCTCGACTTGCAGGACGTGCTCCAGCGATTCGGGTTCGACACCATCTGTATGGTGGCGTTCGGGCATGACCCGCGGCTGCCTCGCCGACGGCGGGGTCCTGGAGGAGGCCAAGTCGGAGTTCATGCACAACTTCGGCGAGGCGCTGGACCTCGTCATCGGCCGCTTCATGGACCCCATCGAGGTCTCCTGGAAGATCAAGAAGTGGCTCAACATCGGCACCGAGCGCCGCCTGAAGAAAGCCATCGCCGACGTCCATGCCTTCGCCATGGACATTGTCCGCGCCCGGCGCCAGAGCGCGTCCGTGAAAGACAGAGACGACGTCTTGTCAAGGTTCGTGGCGAGCGACGAGTACAGAGACGAGGTCCTCCGCGACATCGTCCTCAGCTTCCTCGTCGCCGGCCGTGAGACGACGTCGTCGGGGCTGACGTGGTTCTTCTGGCTGTTGTCATCCCGGCCCGACGTCGTGGCGCGGATCGCCGACGAGGTCCGCGGTGAGGAAGGCGACCGGCACGCGCCCCGGCGAGCCATTCGGGTTCGACGCGCTCCGGGAGATGCACTACCTCCACG
This sequence comes from Oryza glaberrima, assembly GCF_000147395.1. NCBI lineage: Eukaryota > Viridiplantae > Streptophyta > Magnoliopsida > Poales > Poaceae > Oryza > Oryza glaberrima. Next base: position 1,670,068 of record NC_068336.1, on the reverse strand, counting down.
CCGCGCTCACGGAGTCGATGCGGCTGTACCCGCCGGTGCCGACCGACCCGCAGTCGTGCGCGGCGGACGACACACTCCCCGACGGCACGTTCGTCCGCGCCGGCTGGTTCGTGAACTACAGCGCGTACGCCATGGGGAGGCTCGCCGCCATATGGGGCGAGGACTGCATGGAGTACAGGCCGGAGCGATGGCTCGGCGACGACGGCGCGTTCCAGCCGGCGAGCCCGTTCCGGTTCACGGTGTTCCACGCGGGGCCGAGGATGTGCCTCGGGAAGGAGATGGCGTACGTGCAGATGAAGTCCATAGTTGCTAACGTGCTTGAGGAGTTGGTGGTCGACGTCGTCAAGGAGGTCGCCGGCGGGGGCTCGCCGGAGCATGTGTTCTCTATATCGCTGAGGATGAAGGGTGGCTTACCTGTGAAGATAAGGAGAAAGGGTGAATGTGTTTAGGGGATGGTGAATTGGTGATTCTAATTGCCACTGAATTAACAGGAGAACTATCTTATCGTTGTGTTTCTTACTTGAACACTGTTGTTGAAAGATGAACGCTTGTTTTGGTGGATGAAAACAGAAATAGTACTTGTGTACTTGTGTGTAGTAATTGTTTTTTTAATACTCTTACAGTGCATCCCTTGAAAACTATTTTTAGGTTACAGCCCTAACAACTAATTTTAGTTTTAGCGTACTTGTAGAGACTTTTGCATTCTTGTCCCCTTGATGGGAACCTTTAAGGTGGTGTTTGGATCTCCTGAAAAAAAGATAAAGATAAAAATTAAGTGTTTCACGTAAAACGAGGTGGTAATAACGTGTGATTAAATGAGGCATATTCTTGTCTTTAGCCCTCCTTACTTGCTCTCATTGGGCCTTAGTGGGCTAGATGCGGGCCACCGGCTGGTTGGCTCCTAGATTTAGTGTCTACATCGTGCATCGTTGCACTTCACCGGACTTGTGATCGGCTTCATTGTGCTTCGCCACACACCGTTCAGCTTTGCCATGTCGCACCTAGCTTTGCCTGGCTTCGTTGTTGTCAAAGTATGAAACTCCTCCAACGGGGAAGTAAGCACCCCTCCCTCCCCCCCTCCTCCTCCTCCCTTGAGATATCTGGTAAGGAACGGAACGCCCTATGTGGAATCGAGCCAACGATTTGGATTAAGGTCCAAGTGAGAGATGAAGTGAGGAAGTGGAGGGAGAGATTTAGATAGTTTCGGGCCGCTTGGAGGCATAATACCCTACTCTTGTGTTCTTTGGTGAATGGTGATGGTAGAAATTATAGTGAGTTCTTCGAGTGTGTTCTAAGTGGGAGAAGATGAGCCATTGTTCCCTATCATGTGGCTAAAATCTAACTTAGCCCCCCTCCTCTTTGGTGGCATGGATCCTTCTTTTATATTTCAAGGGGAGTCCACAGGGACATACATGTAGGAGTGGGACCTACTCCACTATGTTTGGTGTACCTGGTCTTTGTCTGATGTCCATCAGTCTAGTCGGAATTAAGTGTTTCTCCTATTGTTGTTGGAAGGAGGGTGCCCATAGTCAAAAGGGCACCCCTGCCCCTACTATTTGTGGGTCCGTGGGGGGGGGGTGATGTCCTGCACAAGCACCCCGCACCCCCACACTTTTCACGTTCTCGAGGGGATGTGTATAAGACAAGTTGGTATATGTCACTGTAAGATCAAAGTGTGTTTTGATCCTTATTCTGTGATGAACAATTGGCATATGTGATTATTGGTTTTGATATTTGGAGATTATCGTCGAAGTGGTTTTGGAGATAATCAATTTTCAGGTGATGATCGGATTCTGTTATTTTATGTGTCCGGTCCGACCGGGCGGAGGTTGCCGGTCAGACCGGCTCTATGTGTGCGGTCAGACCGGCCAGGCCCGTGGTCTGACCGGCCCGATGCTGTGTCGGTTTTGGTTTCGGGTTGTTTCTTTGGATATCCGTGATTGTTTTGTGGTTATGGCTTCTAGATGGATTCTATACGTATGTAATACTGTTGTTTGCTACTAATGAGTCAAATTGGGGATAGCTTGGTCTCGGAATATGGTTTCTTTGTTTGTTTCATGTGTAGGTGACTCGATGCCTCGGGAGAGTATTTGCGGTGATGGACCGGGAGTCGGCTTGATGGTAAGACGATGTCCGTGGTGGTCAGATATCATGCGGGATACTAAGGCTAGAGTTGATGCACGTGGTTGGTGACGATTCCATATGGCATACGATGGAGGTATTGTGTGCGTATGGGATGCGGAGTCGAATTTGGAAGGAGTCCAAATTTGGTACGATTGGTTATGTAAAGTTTGTTTCTTGTACTAGAGGGTTTCCTAAGGTGTTTAGGACTCTTAGTATGAGTTTGGTTCGTAGCTTTAGGCTGCCTACCTCATGTATAAATAGAGGGGGAGCGTGAGGCTTCCCTGTATCGTTTTTGTATCGCTTTTGAGAGCAATTGAGTTGCTAGTTTAGCTAGGGTTTCGAGTTTAGTCGAGATTTTTGTAAGGAGTGCTGTTGGTGCACTTTGTAAACACAGAGAGAAGCAATAAAGTTTTCATCTACTTTGAGAGTTCTTCGATTTGTGTTTCACCGGGTTTCGGCGGTCTAACCGGCAACTCACCGGCGGTCAGACTGGCGGTATCGCAGCGGTCAGACCGGTGGGTACACGGCGGTCAGACCAGCGGCGACAGGAGTCGGCGGCAGGCAATCTCGGCAGTTCGACCGATCGATCTATCGGTCAGACCGACGTTCATCAGGCGGTCAGACCGGCGCAACAATGCAACTTCGGTCAGACCGCGATCCATCGATTTCGAGGGTAACTTTTATTTCCGCTAAAAGTTTTCGGTTTTTGGGTATACCAACCATTCACCCCCCCTCTGGTTGGCTTAGTTCTTGTGATTCGATCCAACAAGTGGTATCAGAGCCTTGTTTGCTTCTTTGGATTTTTATCGATCTAGAGTTTTTGCCATGGCTACTCCCGCTAGGTTTTCAACTAAGCCTCATGTTTTCGATGGAACGGATTTTTCTCATTGGTGTAGTAGGATGCAATCTTACATTATGGTTGAAGATTATGATATTTGGAGAAAAGTTTCTCATCCTTATGTAATTCCTGAAGCTATTAATACTGCTGCTGAAAAAACTGCTTTTGAACAAAATTGCAAAGCTCGCAATATTCTTTTGAGTGGGATTTCTCGTTCGGATTATGATCGTGTTGCTCATCTTCAAACTGCTCATAAGATTTGGATTGCTTTGAGTAATTTTCATCAAGGAACAAATAATATTAAAGAACTTCGTCGTGATCTTTTCAAAAAGGAGTACATTAAATTTGAGATAAACCTGGAGAAGCTTTGGATGACTATCTTTCTCGGTTTAATAAAATTTTGAGTGATCTTAGATCTGTTGATTCTTCTTATGATGCTAATTATCCACAATCTGAGATTTCTCGTCACTTTTTGAATGGTCTTGACATGTCTATTTGGGAGATGAAAGTTACATCTATTCATGAGTCTGTTAACATGTCTACTTTGACTTTGGATTCGCTTTACACAAAATTGAAAACTCATGAGATGAATATTCTTGCTCGTAAAGTTGATTCTAAGTCTAGTGCTTTGATTTCTTCCTCGATTTCTTTGGATGTTGGCGCTTCTTCAGCGAAGTCTTCTGTTCTTGCTTTATTTAATGCCATGTCCGATGATCAACTCGAACAGTTCGAGGAGGAGGACTTGGTTTTGTTATCTAACAAATCTTCTTGAGCTATGAAAAATGTTAGGAACAGGAAAAGAGGAAAACCGAATCGTTGTTTTGAGTGTGGAGCACTTGATCATCTTCGCTCGCACTGTCCTAAGCTTGAGAGAGGAAAGAAGGAAGATGATGGTAGAGTCAAAGATGATGACGTGAACAAGAAGAAGAACATGAAGGAGAAGGAGAAGAAGAATCATTGTATGCAGTGGTTAATCCAAGAAATCATAAAAGCTTTTGATGAATCGGAAGATGAAGATGAGAGCAAAGGTAAGTAAGTTGTTGATATAGCTTTTATTGCTCGTAATGCAAGTTCTGATGTTGATGAATCTGATGATGATAATGAAGAAAAGCTTAGTTATGATCAATTAGAATATGCTGCTTACAAATTTGCTAAGAAACTTCAAACATGTTCTATTGTGCTTGATGAGAAGGATCATACTATTGAGATTCTTAATGCTGAAATTGCTAGATTAAAACCTTTGTTTCCTAATGATGATAATTGTCAATCTTGTGAAGTTTTATTTTCTGAAATTAATGCTTTGCGATATGTCAATTCTGTTCATTGCAAGAAATTGGAATTTGAGATTGAAAAATCTAAAAAGTTGGAATCTTCTTTTGCTCTTGGATTTGCTTTACATGCTCGTGTTGTTGATGAGTTGATTTTGACAAAGAACGTTTTGAAAAGATACAAAGTTGCTTTTTGTGCAAGTTCTTTGGTCAATGCTTCATGTGCAAATAAGGCAAAACAAAACAATGGTGTTTTTATTTCTCAAGATTGTTCAAAGTGTGTTTTGAATGAATTGAAGTTGAAAGATGCTTTAGGGCGTGTTAAACACATGGAAGAAATTGTTAAACAAAATGAGGTGTTTTCTTGCTCAACTTGTAGAAAACAAAAAGGTCTTTTGAATGCTTGCAAAAATTGTGCTATTCTTACTCAGGAGGTTTCTTATTTGAAAAGTTCTTTGCAAAGGTTTTCTGAAGGTAAAAAGAACCTCAACATGATTCTTGATCAATCTAAGGTTAGCACACACAATTGTGGTTTAGGTTTTGATCCTTATGTTTATCATACTAGACATCCTCCTACTGTTTTGGGTGTTGCTAGGAGAGGTGAAATTTTGATTGAAACTGAAACTAAGAACATTGTGTTTAAATCTGTTGGCATCATGTCTTCTTTGAATGCATCTTCTTCGAAATCAAATGTTGTGAATGCAAAATCTTCTGTTGGTGCAAAACCATCTACTTCACAAACTTGTCGTGAGAAGTACACTTGTTCTTTTTGTGGAAAAGATGGACGTTTGGTTGGTTTTTGTTTTAGACTTGCCCATAAACAGAAAAAGGAAAGAGAAATTGCTTTTGCAAAACGACGTTGGCAGAAATCGGGTTTTAATTCGAGGACCACGGTTAGACCGGTACTGATGTCACACCCCAAAGTTCTTTCCCAAGCCTAAATTGAAAGTTATAAATGGTCTCAAGAAAATACTTGTGTAAATCAAGAGAAAACCCTAAGAAAGTAATACAAATAATAATCGAATCTGACATGTGGAATTTTTCTTGAGTTCTACATGTCGAAATTCACTAACAGGATTTTTAGTGAAATTTTCAGAGCCCTAGAAATAATTTTAATCAATTAAAATTGAGCACAAGCAATATTTTAATTCCAGGGAAAATTCTTTTCTTCCTTTTTCTTTTTCTTTTTCCCCCTTTTTCTTTTCGGATGGGCCGCCGGCCCATTCTCCTTCTTCTTCTCCCTTCCGCTGGGCCGGCCGAAGGCCAAGGCCCAGCTAGGCAGGCCGCCCCGCCTCCCTCCTCTCCCGGGGTCGCCGACAGGTGGGGCCCACCTGTCGGGTCCTCCCCCAACCTCCCGCCGCCCGCGCCGGTCACCACCCCGCCGCAACCGCCGCCGCGCCCACGCCTCCGCCTCCTCCGGGCCACGTCGACCACGCCGCGCATGCGCCGCACCTCCCGCGCCCACTCCCCTCTCTCTCCCGCCCGCACCCGCGCCCGAGATGGCCGGGATTCGATTTTCGAATCGAATCCCCCCTCTCTCTCTCTCCTCTCCCACTCCCCCGCGATGGTCGGCGATTCTCGCCTCTCTCGGCCACGTCCGGCCCCCTCTCTCCCTATTTAAGCTCCGCCGTCGCCCCCTCTCGCTTTTTCCCCATTTCGCCGAACTCTCCCGAGCTCTCCATCGCTCCCGCACCGTGCATCCACCCGCCGCCGCCTTTCCCACCGCTCCGGCCGCCGCTAGCCGCCGCTAGGTTCGCCGCCGGAGCGCCGTTCCCACCGTGCGACGGTGAGAGCCGCCATGTCCGCCGCCTTCGGCCATGGTTTCCGATCGCCGTGGTTCATCTCTCTCCCTCTAACCTCTCTCTTTTCTTCCCTTAGGGCATTCCGGACCTCGTCCGCCCGTCGCCGCCGTTTGCCCGTGGTCGCCGTCGCCGTTCGCCGTCGTCTTCCTTCGCGCCGGCCACTCTCGGAGAGGCATCCCTCTTCCCTCTATTCCCCTCCCTCTCCTTCCTAGCCGCCGCTTATCGCTGCCGCCTTCGCGTCGCCTTCACGCCGCCGCCTCCGCCGCCGTTTGCCGTCGCCGGCAACGCGTGTGCGCGCGCGCGCCGTCGCCATCGCCGTGGCCGGTCGGCCGGCCTTGAGCCGAGCCGAGCCGGGTCGCCGCCGCCCGTCCGATCAGCCCCGGGGGCGATCTGGGCCGTCGGTCCCGTGGACCGGCGGTGGACCACCCGCGTGGTCCCGGTCCACGGTGGACCGCTCCCCTTGAGCCGCTGCCGAGTGGGGCCCGCGTGCCGGCGCCCCTTTTCCCTCTCTCCCGAGCCGCTGACTGGTGGGCCCCGCATGTCGGCGCCGCGCCCCCCTTGATGACGTCAGCCCTGGGAATTATTGCGCAATAAATGATTTAAGAACTTTTTGTTATAGTAATAAACACAGTGAATCTTCTAAAATTCATAACTAATTCATCCGTGCTCCGTTTAAGCCCATTCAAGTCTCAGTAAATCAAGAAAAATGTGTAGAATCCATTAAAAATGGTTTTGTTCTCTGTTTCAGTAGTCTTATAGCCTGTTTGCAATGTTTGCCTTGTATGTCGCTAGATTCTGGTTCTTCCGATGCTCCGGTGTACTTCGAGATAGTCGCCGAGGTTTCTCCAGCAGCAGAGCAAGGCAAGTCATGCTTGTCCCTTGAACATGTTGATCCTATATTGCAAATGCTCTATTGTTTTTCTTCAAATATTGCATTGTTTTATAATGTTACTATGGGGTGTTTACCTATTGTTACAGCCATGCCATTTTGATACCATGCTCCTTTGTTAGCTTGGGTTATAACATGAATAGATTTTGGACTAGGAATTGCTTAGCCATGCTTAGTTCCACTAGCACACAATGGGGAAAGCTCACTAAAATATAGACTTTAGGTTCAATTGGTAAGGTTGGTTTAGTACCACCGTTTTGGTGTTGGTTAATTAAAATGAATCACATGGTGGGCTGTGGGTGCATGGTTTTGCTAGTCGCACCCGTGGCAGTTAAGGACCGGTTCGCGGGATGCCCTGGAAGAACTTATCGTACTTACCACAAGCCAGCGTGGGCAACGGCTGGGCTTGTAGTGTAGCTTTCCTCTAGTCGACGCATCCAGGCAAGGGTGGGCGTGATGGAGCGGGGCGGGCCCTGCGACGGCCTTTGTCGCTTCCGGATTCACCTAGGCACGAGAGGGGACTGCCCGTTGCCCGCTGGGGACGGGGGTGAAACCCGAGGTGTGGTGTGCTTGGCTAGAGGGGGTTATGCGAAGGGTCCTGTCACGGCCTCTTTCCGGTATGTCGTGGTGGCATGTCGGCGCACGGAAACGTGTCGTGGGGCTGTGTCTTGTGGGTACAGTTGTACACCTCTGATCAGAGTAAAACTATTCGAATAGCCGTGCCCGCGGTTATGGGCGGTCAACCAGATTCACCGTGATTAGTCTCACCCTAGTTTAGCCTAATGAAATTGGATAGTATAGGTGGATGGTTGGGCCTGTTGCAACGTGGGATAGCGTTGGACAGCGGATGATCAATATTACTTAATTATTGCAACTGTTTATTTCTTCCAACTTCTGTTTATAAATGCTCGCTTTATGCAAATGAACCACTCTAGCTCTCCTTTGATAATTCCTTGCATCATACCCCTATTCCGGTATGACTTGCTGAGTACAGTGGGTAGTACTCAGTCTTGCTCTATTTTTCCCAACCCCAGAGTATGAGTATGTGTTAGATGAAGGTTTCTCCGAGGAGTAGGCTTCGTCCGTGCCGTCGAGGATGCCTGTGGAGTGGTGTTCCCGCTGCAGTTCTAGTCAAGGCTTAGCTCCTGTTGTTTTTCGTTTTTCCACTGCATTTATGTAAGACTTTTATGATGTTTGTAAGACGTGGATCTGAATGTCAACATTGTCGTTTGTGTACCCCGGCCGGTCCTGGACGGGGATTTTAATGCACATTCTGCTTGGAATTCTATTCGGGAATTTCTGGGCGTGACAACTGACCAGTCGGTCAGACTGGCCAGCCGTCAGACCGCAGTTGAACCGGCGGTCAGACCGGTTGCTAGGCCCGGTCAGACCGCAGGTACAGCGGCGGTCAGACCAGCCTCGGGGCAATTTTTCGCGAAATTCAAATCAGGCTTTTGTGAAGCGACAAGGTAAGTTTTCAGGTAAGTCTGGTTCTGATTTTGTAAGTGCATATGTACCTACTGGTTCTACAGGTCGTGTGACTCAGTGTTGGATTCCAAAATTACTTATTTCTAACCCCAACACGGAGGCCACGACATCTTCTCGTTTGTAGGTATTTTTGGCGGCATACTCCCCATGAGTGTTCAATTTTGAGATGACGATTGCTTTTCAAGGTAACATCAATTTACTTTTGGATTGACATATTTTTTGTTCTACTTTCTTAATTATTAGCTTTTCATATGCTAGTGTTTGAGGTAGTAGTTTTTGTTAATACAAGTGGATACATGTCAATTCATGAGGTCTTTGGTGATATCATTGGCAATTGGATGTCTTTTTCAAAATCTTTGATTTCTTCTTGATTTTTGTTCGGGGAGAATTGGAGGTTATTTTGAGGGGGAGTTAGTGCTTATTCGTGAATCTTTTTGGCATGTTTTGAGGGGGAGTTTGTACCTCATGGTTTTATCAAGCAATAATATGACAATGAAAAAACTGAGAAAAGGGAGCTTTGTTTTATACATATGGTATTTTCTTGTGCATGCTAGCAATACTTTGAAGGTTTATTTGTCTCTAGCATAGCTTGTATGTATTCTAGTCTTTTCATAAGATTTAGATTTTGTTTTTAAGGGAGATGATGCATGACACTAATTCTTTCACTTGAATTAAGAAAATATGCAATGTTGATGCTAGCATATGGTTTGATTTATAAATGCTTTATATATATATGCTTTATTGACTTGTTATTCCTCAAATAGCTTTAATTGCTCATTGTGAAAAAAAGAATAAAAAATATGAAAGAAATGAATACCGAATCCTTAGAAACAGTCTTGACGACAAGGACGTATTCGATGTGAGCAAAATAATGGGTGCCGAATCCCTGGAAACAATCTTGACGACAGGGACGTACCTGGAATATAAGGGAAAAAATATGAGCAAAAAGGCTCAAGAAAAGGTTGAAAAAAATTCTCTTGGTTATTTTGTGCTAAAGGTTATTTGAGAAAGAGTGATAAATGCAATAAGTATATGTGTTTAGTGTTTATTCTTCAACCTATGTGCTTGTTAAGATGTTGCATTATAAATCGTATGAAATCATGAATTTTGATTGTTGATTCAAGCTTAATTGTAAAATCTTTGGTTCATGGTTATACTTTAATACATGCTTGATATATTATAGATGGGTTCATCTTCTTTTTATTGCAACACATGACTTGATATGCTATATGTGTGCTAAGCCTTGAACATTAATGAACATAATTCCTATGCTTGATGAAATCATTGTCAAAAAGGGGAGAAGTAAGGTGAAAATTTTGGTTTTTTGGATTTTTAGGACAAGCAAAGGGAGAAGAGAAGAGTTTTTAAGAAGAGCATGTTTTTGACTCAATTGGGAATTTCTTTCTTTTAAAAGGGGGAGATGTTTTCTTTTGGATTTTTGAGCACGATGTGTACATTTGTACGAAGTGTGCTTTTTGTTTTTATTTTTCCAAACACCAAAACATTTTTTGATGAGGTTTGCCAATGTGTTCATTAAGGGGGAAATTGTAAGATCAAAGTGTGTTTTGATCCTTATTCTGTGATGAACAATTGGCATATGTGATTATTTGGTTTGATATTTGGAGATTATCGTCGAAGTGGTTTTGGAGATAATCAATTTTCAGGTGATGATCAGATTCTGTTATTTTATGTGTCCGGTCCGACCGGGCGGAGGTTGCCGGTCGGACCGGCGCTATGTGTGCGGTCAGACCGGCCAGGCCCGCGGTCTGACCGGCCGACACTGTGTCGGTTTCGGTTTCGGGTTGTTTCTTTGGATATCCGTGATTGTTTCATGGTTATGGCTTCTCGATGGATTCTACACGTATGTAATACTGTTGTTTGCTACTAATGAGTCAAGTTGGGGATAGCTTGGTCTCGGAATATGGTTTCTTTGTTTGTTTCATGTGTAGATGACTCGATGCCTCGGGAGAGTATTTGCGGTGATGGACCGGGAGTCGGCTTGGTGGTAAGACGATGTCCGTGGTGGTCAGATATCATGTGGGATACTAATGCTAGAGTTGATGCACGTGGTTGGTGAAGATTTCATATGACATATGATGGAGGTATTGTGTGCGTATGGGATGCGGAGTCGAATTTGGAAGGAGTCCAAATTTGGTACGATTGGTTATTCAAAGTTTGTTTCTTGTACTAGAGGGTTTCCTAAGGTGTTTAGAACTCTTAGTATGAGTTTGGTTCGTGGCTTTAGGCTGCCTACCTCATGTATAAATAGAGGGGGAGCGTGAGGCTTCCTTGTATTGTTTTTGTATCGCTTTTGAGAGCAATTGAGTTGCTAGTTTAGCTAGTGTTTCGAGTTTAGTCGAGATTTTTGTAAGGAGTGCTGTTGGTGCACTTTGTAAACATAGAGAGAAGCAATAAAGTTGTCATCTACTTTGAGAGTTCTTCGATTTGTGTTTCACCGGGTTTCGGCGGTCTAACCGGCAACTCACCGGCGGTCAGACCGGTGGTACCGCGGCGGTCAGACCGGCGGGTACACGGCGGTCAGACCGGCGGCGACAGGAGTCGGCGGCAGGCAATTTCGGCGGTTCGACCGATCGATCTACATCGGTCAGACCGACGTTCATCAGGCGGTCAGACCGGCGCAACAACTTCGGTCAGACCGCGATCCATCGATTTCGAGGATAACTTTTATTTCCGCTAAAAGTTTTTGGTTTTTGGGTATACCAACCATTCACCACTCTCTGGTTGGCTTATTTCTTGTGATTCGATCCTACAGTCACTTCATATTAAATGCAAAGTTTAGTGGACTTCATTCGTTACTACTTCCCCGAGCACTCGAAGGCCAAGCACGAGAGAGAGATGCCCCGAGCACCGCTCAGGTTGAATGTGACCTGAGCACTGGCCGCAGGGGGTCGCACCCGGGGGCGGATGTGCCTCGAGAACCTCCCATGGGGATCGCGCTCGGGGCTCGATGTGCCCCGAGCACCGCTCGCAGGAGGCTGCACCCAGGGATGGACATACCCCGAGCACCACCCGCGGTGGTTGCGCTCGGGGGCGAATGTGCTCAGGCACAACCTGCGGGAGAGGAGTAATTTTAACGCCGAGGTCTTTGCATGTACGTTAAGCGGGTGATTATGGTCTCCCATGGTGCGAGCATTGACTCATTGAGGAACTCTGTTTTTTTCAGGTAATGAAATAGAAATCCCGACCTTTGTTATTGAGGAACTCTGTTGGCATGCCGATCTAAGTATCCAACTAACTCAGTTTGCAGGATAATCCCTGACACTTCGATCCGCGTCTTCCACATTTCTAGCACCACCGGCCGTTGGATCCTCGAGAGGTTATGTATGCTCCATAATCGCAATTAGAATTTTGAACTTTGTTATATATAACTTTGTTATATATATATATATATATATATATATATATATATATATATATATATATATGCATGCTTCTAATAGTTTGGGAATCATAATGCTTTCATCTCATGCATCACTTCTATCGGTGGCGATCGAACATGCGACGATCTTCTGTGTGGAGTTGGTTTCAGCGGGGCGTTGCGGCCCCTTAAGGTCTGACGGCAATCGGTCACGCTTAACAACGACTGGTTCGGTGTTAGTTTATTTCCTGGTTGTGTGAGGAGCTAATAGTAGGCAGTGGTGTTGGTTATAATCTCTTAGGTTGTAACCATGTAATTTTTCCCTACTATATATCAATATAAAATCTTCACACTGTTTTGTGCCGGTACTTTCCAAAAAAAACTTCTATCGGTGGCGTGTTACCACTTTACTTGTACGGTTGTGTTCAGAAGTGGATTTTACCGGGTTTGTGCACGAGGAAAACGTGGTCTCTTGCTTTTCACTCATCAGATTTTGTTTATTCGTACTGCGTCGCCATCCTTGGATAGTGGTTAGTGGTTACAAATACTGAAATGACCCGATAACTGATGTTACGTGTGCTCCGGGAGGACATATGCGAGGCACAGTTCGTCCAAGAATTCAGGCCGCAGGACCTGCTGGTCGCCGGTGGCTGAGGTTAGCAGCCACCCTCCGCCCAATCTCGCCGGCTACGGCGGCTGTCAGGTATCCTCTGTTCCCTCTCGCCTGCGGCCGCGGCGGTCAGGTGCCAGCTCTCACCATGGCGAAGGAGGTCGATCGGTTCATGGAGCTGGTGGTTGTCCGGCACGGCGAGACGTCGTGGAACGCCTCCCGCATCGTTCAGGTCGGTAGCCAACACCAAGCATCTGTTGCTTTGTCCTTCTGACGATTCTCGTAGTGTTGGAAAACTGAAAATACATACTCCTGATAGAACACTGTACTTCTGCAATAGGGGCAAATGGATCCAGAGCTGAACGAGATTGGAAAACAGCAGGCTGTTGTGGTACGATACACACTCGCTCAAAATTTACTGTTTCTATCAACAAACTTGCTCAAAATTTCAAACCAGAACCGACCAATATGTGGATTTATGATATTATACAGCATTGGTAGTTTAATGGAAAAAGTACAAATTACCCCCTGGAACTATCGCAGTCGTCCGAATTACCCCCCTGAACCATAAAACCGGACATTCTTCACCCCAACTATGCAAACCGGACGAATTACCCCCCCTCGATCTAATCCGCGGTGGTTTTGGTCTATGTGGCGTACATGTGGCATCCAAGTCAGCGTTTTTTAATAAAAAAAAATGGTGGGACCCCCTGTCATACTCTCCCACCTCTCTCTTCTCCACTTTCCTCTCAATCTCTCTCTCTTTCCCCTCTTCCTCTCAATCTCTCTCTGTCTGCCCTCTACAGGCGTGCACGGGGGCGAGCGGCAAACGGCGGCGTCGCGGCTACGGCTGAGCGGAGGCGACTGCGGCGGCGGCGCACGGGGCAAGCGGCGGACGCCGGCGTCGCGGCGATGGCCGAGCGGAGGCGTCGCGGCGACTCTTGGGCGCAATGGCACACGGCGGCATGGGGACGGACGGTGGATGGCGGCACGCGGGGGTGCGCTGGCGGGCGGAGGCGTCGTCGAGGCGGGGGCTTGGCGGAGAGACGGGAAGCACGATTTTTCCCCTGTAAATTTCCCGGTGGCTTGTCGCATCTCGTTCATCGTCATTTTGTGCTTCTACCTGTTAATCTATCTGATGGTTTTCTTCTATCATTTGAGTTTTGGTGGAGTCCACGGACCGGACGCTCGACGAACAACGGCGACGAGGTAGTCGAGCAGGGCAGCAGCAGCCACACCGGCGTGCGCAGCCCGCTGAACCGCTCCCGGCAGAGCAGCAAGCAGAGGACGGCACAGTCGGAGCACAGTGTCCGGTCCACGCCCGCAGCCGCCGCAACAATCGCTGCCGTGGTGAACTCGAGCGCCGCCGTATTCCGCTACGCGACCCACGTCTCGCCGTCGAAGTTGAAGATGCCGTCGCCAAGCAGGTCACGGAAGACGCTGTGCCAGAAGGGGGGCGGCCGCCGCCGCTCGCCGTCAACCGAAGCAACCCAGCCGCGCCCGCTGTCAACCGAAGCAACCCAGGGGAAGTGAGGAAGAGGGGTGGCCGCAGCCGCTCGCCTCCTCGCGTTCGCTGCCTCCGCCGCTGCCTCGCCGCCACCGCTCTCCTCCCCGTGCTCGCTGCCTCCGCCGCCGCACTCGCTACCTCCGCCGTTGCCGGGAGGAGAGTGTGTGTGAGAGAGATAGAAGAGATAGAAGAGAGAGAGAGAGTATGACATCCGGGTCCCACATTTTTTAATAAATAGAATGCTGACTGGACTGCCACGTGTACGCCACGTAATCCAAAACCACCGCGGATTGGATCGAGGGGGGGTAATTCGTCCGGTTTGCATAGTTGGGGGTGTAGAATATCCGGTTTTGTAGTTCAAGGGGGTAATTCGGACGAGCACGATAGTTCGGGGGGCTAATTCGTACTTTTTCCTAGTTTAATTTGACATTTTCAGTCTGAATGAATCGATCTGATGTAAACTTGTAAGGTGGCTCATCGTCTGGCAAGAGAAGCTAGGCCAGCTGCTATATACTCGTCTGATTTGAAGCGTGCTGCTGAGACTGCAGAAATCATAGCAAAAGCCTGTGATGTATCAAACGTGAGTTCTTCTAGCCTATATTTTCCTGCCTGCTCCTCCATGAGTAACACCAATAGTTTGTTTCAGTTAGTGTTGACTGAAGCACTAAGAGAAAGGCACATGGGATATCTGCAAGGTTTGACGTGGGATGATGCTATGAATAAAAGCCCAGGCGTTTTCAAAGGCTTTGCTAATTTTGAAGTTAAAAATGGTTTGGACTTTGATGACAGAAACCGAGAATTGCCGGTATGTTCCAAACCATATTTTTTCTTTGGAACACTTGTAACCCCCATAAATGTAACTTTCTGTTAAATCAGAAATGGAATGAGTGTATACCATTTTGTAGCACTAGTACTATATAACTTTGAAAAGTTTATCATTGTTTCAAATGATGTTTAGGGTGGTGGAGAAAGTCTTAATCAGTTAAGTGAGCGGTGCATCTCCTACCTGAACAAAGTTGCTCAGAATCATATCGGTAAGTATCAAACTGTCATAAAAAAAATCGAACTTTTACTCCATTTCATTTGTGTATGCCATTATACACCTTATCCTGACAAGCTGCTATCCTGGAACCTTGAAGATGTTTTGCTAATGTTGCATCGACAGGGGAGCGGGTGATTGTTGTCGGCCATGGTGCTGCCATACTAGAACTCTGCCGGCACACTGATCCACCCAACAGCTCGATTCGCAGGAAAATTCCCAATACTTCACTGAACATTTTCCGCATTTCCGGCGTCACCGGCCGGTGGATCCTTGAGAGGTGTGGAGACGTCGGCCATCTCAGTGAAAATGGCTTTCTGGAGAACGCATTTGGCGGCGATGGAGCCTCTGCCTAACACATTCAGCGACTCATCTTGTCAGTGTATTCAGTGATTCAATCACCCATGACTAGAAATCTGAAACATTTTCCGTTTTTCTGATTGCTATTTTCCCAATACTTCACTAGTTTATAATCATGATGAATTGATCATAAACTACTCGTTGTTCCGTCGTGTTAGCTGTATATCAATCTGCAAAACAATCGCAAAAAGGGGGGAAAGATGCAAATCTGAAGGAAAAAAAAAGGCTAATTCGGATGTCCTCCCTTAGACTGAGGACCGGCTCTCTGCCGTTGGATGATCTTCTCGGTACTGTAGCATCGCAATTGAACGGTTAAGATTGCGTTTAGATCGTCAGGTGCGTCTCTGCTGTTTTAAGGCCGGCCCATCGGTTGCTGCCTCTCGGCTTCTCGCCTCCGCGTTTCCTCACCCCGCCGCCGCCGCCGACGCCGTCGCCGTCGCCGCCGCCGCAGCCGCCGTCGCCGTCGCCGCCACCGCGTCGTCTGCGTTTCATGTTCAGGCTCCTGCCCCGCATCACCCCGCTCCCGCGCCGCCGCCTCCGTCGCAGTCACAACCCAAACCCACTAATCTCCCCCGCCGTCGCTGCTTCCCTCGCCGGCGTCCTCGCCACCCGCTCCACGAACCCCACCTGGGCACGGTCCCTCGCGGCGCTGCTCCCCTCCCCGCTCTCCGACGCCCACCTCGCCGCCGCTGTCTCCTCCCTGCCCCCGACCCCGACCTCGCCGTCGCTCTCCTCTCCTGGTCACAGTCCCCCGACCACCATGTCGCCCTCCAGGACCCTACTCCTCTCGCCCACTCCGCGCTGCTCCGCCTCCTCGCCCGCTCCCGCCGCTTCGACGCCGTGGACGACACGCTCCAGTCTATGTCTCTCGCGGGCCCCGCGCCCACGCGCGCCTGCCTCGGCGCGCTCGTCGCCGCCTACGCCGACGCTGGCATGCTCGGGAAGGCCACAGAGATGTGCGAGCGCGTAAGGGAGCAGTACGGCTCGCTCCCGGTGGTGACCCATTGCAACCGTCTGCTCAAGCTCCTGGTGGAGCAGCGGCGCTGGGATGACGCCCGTAAGCTGTATGATGAAATGCTTGCCGAGGAGAATGCTGCGGATAACTACAGTACTTGTGTGCTTGTCCGGGGACTGTGCCTGGAAAGGCGAGTGGAAGAGGGGTTGAAATTGATTGAAGCAAGGTGGGGAGCTGGGTGCATTCCACATGTAGTGTTCTATAACGTCTTGATCGATGGGTATTGCCGGCGCGGGGATATGGGTAGAGGATTGTTGCTCTTGGGAGAAATGGAGACAAAGGGATTCTTGCCAACCCTTGTGACATATGGTTCTCTTATAAATTGGCTTGGGAAGAAGGGTGATCTAGAGAAGATTGGGAGTTTATTTTTGGAGATGAGTAAAAGGGGATTGTCCCCCAATGTCCAGATTTATAACAGTGTCACAGATGCTTTGTGCAAATGCCGGTCTGCAACACAGGCTATGGTGATCTTGAAGCAGATGTTTGCAAGTGGACGTGACCCAGATATCATCACATTTAATACTTTGATAACTGGGCTTTGCCACGAAGGGCATGTTCAAAAGGCTGAGCATTTTTTGAGGGAAGCCATCAGGAGGGAGTTGAACCCAAATCAGTTTAGCTACACTCCATTGATTCATGGGTTCTGCATGAGAGGGGAGTTGATGACTGCATCAGATTTGCTTGTGGAAATGATGGGCAGAGGGCATACTCCTGATGTTGTCACATTTGGAGCACTAATTCATGGTCTTGTAGTTGCTGGTAAAGTCAGTGAGGCTTTGATTGTTCGTGAGAAGATGACAGAAAGACAGGTATTCCCGGATGTTAATATATACAATGTATTGATTAGTGGTTTGTGCAAGAAACACATGCTTCCTGCAGCTAAGAACATTCTTGAAGAGATGCTTGAGAAAAATGTCCAACCTGATGTGTTTGTTTATGCCACATTAATTGATGGGTTCATTAGGAGTGAGAATCTTGGTGACGCAAGGAAAATATTCGAATTCATGGAACACAAGGGTGTCCGCCCTGACATTGTTAGCTGCAATGCCATGATAAAAGGTTATTGTCAGTTTGGTATGATGAGCGAGGCAATTCTATGCATGAGCAACATGAGAAAGGTTGGGTGCATCCCGGACGAGTTTACATATACTACAGTCATTAGTGGCTATGCTAAACAAGGTAACCTTAATGGAGCTCTAAGGTGGTTATGTGATATGATCAAGCGGAAATGCAAGCCAAATGTTGTTACATACTCTTCATTAATAAATGGATACTGTAAGACAGGTGATACAGACTCTGCAGAAGGTTTGTTTGCAAATATGCAGGCTGAAGCTCTATCTCCTAATGTGGTAACTTATACCATCCTAATTGGTAGTCTGTTTAAAAAAGACAAAGTACTCAGAGCTGGTTTGTACTTTGAAACCATGTTGCTTAACCATTGTTCTCCTAATGATGTTACCTTACATTATCTTGTCAATGGGCTCACTAGTTGTACCCCTTGTGTCATCAACTCTATCTGGTGTAACATTAGCGAGGTGCATGGCAAGGATGCCCTTTTAGTCGTATTCAAGAAATTGGTTTTTGACATAGGGGATCCAAGGAATTCAGCATACAATGCCATCATCTTCAGCCTGTGTAGACATAATATGCTCAGGGAAGCATTGGATTTTAAAAATAGGATGGCTAAAAAGGGCTATGTGCCGAATCCTATCACCTTCCTTTCACTTCTTTATGGCTTTTGTTCTGTTGGAAAATCAATGAATTGGAGGACCATCCTTCCTAATGAATTTCAGCAAGAGGAGTTCGAGATAATCTTTAGATACAAATTTTTGTTTGACCAATATGCAACTGAGTCAGTTTGCTGTGAAGTCTCCAGGGTTTTACAGCAATATCTTGCAGAGTGTAAATCCTTGCAACGAGTGGAGCAGAAATTTGCTAATTCTTGATGCCTGTCTACCTGGCTCTTGTAAATGAGGGAGATCATGTATTCTTTTGTTTGGGCAGAGAAATCACCAGCCAAATTCATTATGAAAGAAAGAAGAGTGTAGGGTACAAAGTTACTGCAACAAGGTTGTTGTTACAGCTTATTTGATTTTTTACTTCAGCAACTGGAGGTTGAAAGAGCAGGAACGTTCATAGTACCCTCTAACTGGAGGAGTGGTATTAATATGACCAAATCTCCCGCAGAGATCTCCACCCAAAGGTATTAATCTTGCTATGACTGGTCATATATGATTTTAGATTATGCTTGAATCGTTGATGGTTGAAGACTTGAAGTTCTCCTGACAACTCAACTACAGTAACATTGAACGTTAGAACTTCTAAAATTCCTTGTGCTAGTTCTTTAAATTGTTTACTCAATTGTAGACTTGCTAGAGGAAACAAAAAAAAAAACACACTACTGGTGACCTGTTTCTGTAAACATAGTTATCTTCTCATTCACAATTCATTGGCATCATTCGTTTGGAATTACATGCAAAAGGAAAATGTTGCATTAGTTTCTTGTCCATGTTGATGCTGTGTCTGAATTAATATTTTCTGTTGTTCTGAAGGTCGTTACTAACTAAATTATAGTATGTTTTTATCTTGCAGTAATCATTAACCTGTAACTGAAGTCATCTGTCGAGATTGATTTTTTTTTTCATTTTACCCTGTTCAATTCTTCAGTAACATATCAATAAATGTAAGACTTATGAAACTTCGAATTGGTACTGGTATAGAGCTTTCGTGCTTGCACTTTAGTTGCCTGTCAGGTAGAAACAATGCTTATGAGCTTCTTACTGAAAAATAAATAACATCTTGCTGATTTGCAGGTGAATTTATTTAACCCTATGATTTTTCCATGGTTAGTGTCTCCAATGGCCACTCAACTACAGTTGATGCTGTTGTGACACTGCAAGCAAGATTAGTTTGGCAAGATGCGGAAGTGTAAATCAGACTGCAATGTCGCTTAAGCGCAGGACCGTTGTAGCAACTGCAGCTAGATCATACTTCCTCCGTTCCACAATATAAGTCATTCTATCATTTTCCATATTCATATTGGTGTTAATGAATCTAGATAGATATATATGTCTAGATTCATTAACATCAATATGAATGTGAGAAATGCTAGAATGACTTACATTGTGAAATGGAGGGAGTACTTGATTTAGAATTTTGTTGTCCTTCTAAGTTCTATCATTCAGTATAGGTGACGGTTGCAGACTTGCAGACCACAACACCCTCCGTCAGACCATCACTCAGTAAGTATGCAGGTAGTTTCTTTTAGCTTTAGGTGTAGGAGTGCAGGACATTGTATAGCTTACACGTAATTTTACATGTACAAACACTCGTGGGTATCATGACAAATCTGGAAATCTTGCCGTCTTGCTCATCTAGAACAATGCCATTACAAAGTTTTTTTTTTATGGCCATGACCGACATTTTGGGTGCTGCATCATCACTATCCCCTATAGGAGTCCCATGTCTCAGTATTTTGTGTATTTTCTGCACAAATCTGCTCAAATGTATCATTAGTTTTCCGCAGAAATCTGCTCAAATTTATCATTTGTTCATCAGTAATGTACTTACAGTATTCATTTGGCAGTAAGAACAACACCTGAAAGTTGGTCAAATAGTTGCCCAAACAGGTCTATTTGTGTCTTACATGGCTGACTTCAACTTGTTAAATTTGTACAATACAGTGATACGCCATCCTTTTATTGATTAACTGGCATCAATTCAACCCAGGGCAAATCATTTTTCTGCCGCTGTATTCCAGTAGGAAATGGAAAACGGCCAAAAACAACCAAATCACAAACGTTATTCTTAACCCATAAGCTCAAAACGAAAAGAGCAAAACTTGAAGCTTAACTAATTATACCATTCAGCGGCAAAGTACCCTTGTGGCCTTCTCTAGTAAGCTTCAGTCTTTCTCCTAATCTTCACAGGTAGTCCACCCTTCATCCTCAGCGTCACCGAGAGCACGTGCTCCGGCACGCCGCCGCCGGCGACCTCCTTGACGACGTCGACCTCGAACTCCTCAAGCACGTTTGCAACTATGGACTTCATCTGCACGTACGCCATCTCCTTCCCGAGGCACATCCTCGGCCCGGCGTGGAACACCGTGAACCGGAACGGGCTCGCCGGCTGGAACGCGCCGTCGTCGCCGAGCCACCGCTCCGGCCTGTACTCCAAGCAGTCCTCGCCCCATATGGCGGCGAGCCTCCCCATGGCGTACGCGCTGTACGTCACCGACCAGCCGGCGCGGACGAGCGTGCCTCGGGGAGCGTGTCGTCCGCCGCGCACGACTGCAAGTCGATCGGCGCCGGCGGGTACAGCCGCATCGACTCGGTGAGCGCAGCGTGGAGGTAGTGCATCTCCCGGAGGGCGTCGAACCCGAACGGCTCGCCGGGCGCGTGCCGGTCGCCTTCCTCACCGCGTGGACCTCGTCGGCGATGCGCGCCGCGACGTCGGGCCGGGACGACAGGAGCCAGAAGAACCAGCTCAGCCCCGACGCCGTCGTCTCGCGGCCGGCGATGAGGAAGCTGAGGACGATGTCGCGGAGGACCTCGTCGCTGTGCTCGTCGCTCGCCACGAACCTCGACAGGACGTCGTCTCCGTCGTTCACGGACGCGCTCTGGCGCCGGGCCCGGACGATGTCCATGGCGAAGGCGTGGACGTCGGGCGATGGCCTTCCTGAGGCGGCGCTCGGTGCCGACGTTGAGCCACTTCTTGATCTTCCAGGAGACCTCGATGGGATCAAAGAAGCGGCCGACGACGAGGTCCTGCGCCTCGCCTAAGGTGTGCATGAACTCCGACCTGGCATCCTCCATGACCCCGCCGTCGGGAGGCAGCGCGGGTCGTGCCCGAACGCCACCATACAGATGGTATCAAACCCGAATCGCTGGAGCACCTTCTGCAAGTCGAGGACGACGACATCGCCATCGCCACCACCATCACTGGCGGCGCGGCGGAGCAGCGGGAGGAAGCGGTCGGCGACCTCGGCCTGCACGATGTCGACGACGAACCTGCGCAGGGAGCGCTTGCTGAACTCGTAGCTGGCGTTCTTGCGCTGCCAGAGCCACTGCTCGCCGTCGGAGTTGAAGAGGCCATGGCCGAGGAAATCCTCGAGCATGCCAATGGCGTGCTCGCCCTTGGGATAGTTGGCGAAGTTGGTGCGCAGTATGTGCTCGACGTCGGCCGGGTTGCCGGTGATGATGCCGGTGCGCATCCCGGGGATCCAGAAGCCCATCCTCATCTCCGGGCTGCCGACGATGAGCTCCGTCGTCCAGTCGAGGAAGCGGTTGCTGTTGTTGACGAACGCCGGGAGGTGGCCGAGCAGCGGGTGCGCCTTGAGGCCATGGGTGGTGGGCTTCTTCTTGTCGGCGAGGATTCTGGTGAGGTGGTAGGACATGTAGAGGATCGGAGGGAGGACGAAGAGCATGGAATAGTAGTAAGAGTCCATTGCCATTGATCGACTTGGTAGCAAGCTGGTTGATGGAGACAAGAGGAGTGTTCATCTGGCATTATATACTGGGACACTGGATCTCCAAAGCAATTTATAATTGCAATGTCAAGTCGATTAAACTTCTATCAATCCACTAATTAATTACTTTGAAGATCAATGCAATTCTTAAATTATACGTATATTGTGAAGAACCGTGTGCCTGACCATGATAGGGATAGGCACATGAGTGGCAAGTTGTTTCGGCTTGTTAGCCAAGACAGGGCCTTGCGTTGCAGGCAATACTACTAGTTAAATCCAGTGGAGGATAAGAAATGTTTTAATTAGGAACCTTCTGAGATGAACTGCCCTGCTATACATTGATGAGAACATGATTCTACTTCTACATCGATGGCAATATGCTGATAAGTTACAACGGATCTGTTGGTGAACCGAAACATAAATAGCATCATCAGCAGCTTTGAACCTGCTGCTGCTTGGGCAGCGCGTAGCGGCAGAGAGGACAGAGGCAGCTTTCGCTGAGCCAACGGAAGAGGCAGATCTCGTGGAAGGAATGCGAACACGGCATCGTCCTCAGCCTGTCTTTCTCCTCGAAGTCGCTGAGGCACACGGCGCACTCCTCCTGCCTCGCGTCGCACGCCTTCGTCAGCGCGAGGCCCAGAAGGACATCGCGCGACACGCCGCGTACTCGAGCGTACTTGCTCGGCGGCTGCATCGGGGCATCCCCGTCGGCGGCGCGGCGACGTCGTCCTAGCACGGGCGAAGGACGAGGCCTGATGACTCGGCCAGCCCAGTACACCTCTCCCTGGTACACCACTCGATAGAACTCTTGTAGCATGTCGCGGATGCTCCGGGCATCGCTATTGGGGTCGATTCCTAGGCGTTGGAGCGTGCGGTGGAATCTCACTGGAACTCGTGCTGCTGCCGCTGCCGGATCCATCCATCTCCCGGCGCTACGGACTACGGTGTGGATACTAGGGTCGACTCCCAATTCTCGGAGTAGGTCTTCGAATGTTTCTGCCGCGTACGGATCAGGAAGTGGCGCCTCCAACTGCGCCGCCGCCCGAGAATCCATCAATCTGCGAGCCGGCGGATCCATCGCCTGCAGCAGTCAGACAAGCTTATGCGTTGTTGCAACAACTGGATGATACCAGATTTTATTATAGTCGACGATGTGAGGGACAACGAGATTGATTAGGACTCGGATTCGATCGGAGTCGGAGTAATCCATTCCCGCGCGCAGCACAGCGCAGCGCGTGCCACGCAATCTCGACCACTGTCTACGTATACCTGCTTCATCTGAACGTATATACGATTATACGTCCGGTTCCTAGTACTCGTAGTAGGTATTTTTGTCTCCCGTACAACTGAGACCCCTCGCACGTATGCACGGTTGAATTTCTGGCAGCTCAACAAATCAAGCATTGCATGCCTCAACAGATTGACACGTACGCACACTTCAAATGTTAATCACAACACAGCTGAGCTAGCGACATACTGACATACATATACGCAAGTGGCGCCGGCCATGCTATATATACATGAACCATTGCCACCATCCATCCATCACACAAGAGCATCGTCTATCTATTTATATTATATACCTATCTATCTAACCAGATTGATACAATGGAGGTACAGGTGAAGAGGACTTTGGTCGTGCCGCCGCTGCCGTCACGCGAGACGGAGGAGGCGCCGCTCACCGTGTTCGACCTCGTCGCGCCGACGTACCACGTCACCGTCCTCTTCGCCTTCTCCCCGCCGAACCCGACCACCAGCGCCCTCCTCGACGCCCTCTCCGCCACGCTCTCGCACTTCCCGCTCCTCACCGCGCGCATCGAGCGCCGCGGCGGCCGTCGTCGCCCGTTCTTCGTCACGGGCAGAGGTGGCGCCGGCGCACTCGTCGTGGAGGCCGAGGTGTCGTCCGAGCTCGCTGACCACCTCCCGCTCGCGCCGTCGCCGGAGCTCGCGCGCCTCCACCCGCCGGTCAACACGGACGCGCCGACGCCGCATGTGCTGCTGGTGCAGATCAACCGCTTCGCGTGCGGCGGCCTCGTGGTCGCCTCGTCGGCGCACCACCAGGCCGCCGACGGGTTCTCCATGAGCACCTTCTTTCACGCGTGGACGGACGCCGTCCGTCGCAACGGCGCGCCGCTGCTTGACCGACCTGTACCGTACGGCCCCGGCGCGCTCTCGCCGCGCCGGCCGCCGCGGTGCGAGTTCGCGCACCGCAGCAAGGAGTTCTTGCCGCACGACGGCGTCGCGAGCAGGCAAGGTCAAGGCGCCGACACCGGCGCCGTCCGCATCAACCCTTCCGAGGTCGCCAACGTGCTGCTGCACTACCCGAGCGAGTTCGTCGCCGAGCTCAAGCGGCGCGCGCAGGGCAAGTACACCACGTTCGAGACCGTGTCGGCGCACGTCTGGAAGAAGATCACCGCCGTGCGCGGGCTCGACGCCGGCGCGCGCACGTCGGTGAACGTCTCCGTGAACGGCCGCGCCCGGCTCGGGACGGCCGCCGTGCCAAACGGCTTCTTCGGCAACCTCATCATCACCGCGAGCTCCGGCGCGACAGCGAGGGAACTGACTACCGGCACCCTCGCGGACGCGGCGGCGCTGGTCCGCGCGGGGATCCGCGCCGTCGACCGGCGCTACTTCCAGTCGTTCATCGACTTCGGCGCGCTCCACGTCGACGGCGGCAGCGACGAGGAGGAGCCGCTTGAGCCGGCGAACGTGGAGGATCCCGGCGTGCTGTCGCCGGACGTGGACTCGGACAGCTGGCTGCACCTGGAGTTGCACCGGCTGGACCTGGGGCGCGGCGGGCGGCTCGCCGGGATCATGCCGGCGAAGGTGCCGGAGGACGGGGTGGTGGTGGTGATGCCGAGCCTGAGGAAAGATGGTGGGGTGGAGGTGTTCGTGGCGCTGTGGGAGAAGCACGCGCATGAGCTCACCAACATCGCCTACACCATGGATTAGTGAAACACTAAGTAGGATTGGTCTAGCTGCCTAATTAAGCATGTAATAATAAAATCCAAGTTAATTACTAGTACTCCTGTATACAGCTATAAATAACGAATGCGTGCGTAAAAGAAAAAAAAGGAAAAGTTGGACGTGAGTACGTGACATAACTACGAGTTGGGCGCCCGATAAAAAACCAAAAATCGGCGCCTCTCTCCGCGTGGAATCTTTATTATCACTTGTAGCTTAATGTGTTACATGCATACCATAGTTGTTAATCTTTATATCTCATATACTATCCAATTCTAATCAAGTCTGGATGCATGCATCTAGTGGAAAAAAAATAAGAATACTCCATGGATAATTATGGTGATTTAAGTCCTTTTTGTAAATTTCAAATAATTTTTTTCTCGTAAATTACTTATTTAATATGTGATCCAATTGCATTATTGTGTTTATAGCAATTAAATCTTTACAACAAGACCTCTTATGATTATATTTATAATTAAAAAAAACATATATGTTTCAACTATTAGGACTTGATGTTTCACATATGAGAGGCTAATGTTTCAACCAGAATCTAACTTTGTTGCGTATGTTATGTTTTGATTTTTTGAATTTTCTTGATGTTTTATCGTTTATACTCAATTATTCAATGTTTTGGTTGATTTACAAGTGTATCCAGACCTATGTGTCGGACGCCTGATGGAATGAAAAAAAAGTCTACATGAAAGGGAAACATGGTGCGGTTCCAGGCCAGTGTAGGTGACACCCCAAACCCGAAGGACGATGCCATCCTACAGTTGATCGTTGGTGACCCCTTCAGAATTAAGCCGATTACCTCACCTCTGCTACGACTACTTCCACCCTGGCCATCAACATCCACAAGGAACTAGATCATCATGGCTTCAAATAATTGTTAGTATGCTCAATTTTTCCGCAATAGGGTGATCATGATTAGACTATGCACGTAAGATAGTAGATAACAAAGTCTACATAACAAGCTTATTTGGTTCTGTTGATTGGTTATGGTCACATAAAATTGAAACATGATACTACGAAGGCAACTCAATCTCACACTACAGTCAATCCAAATACATAATAGTGTCGACGCCACATATTTCTAAGCATTGTCATAGTATCATGTAGCCTTTGTTTACTTTTATTGTTTTCATTTTTTTTGGGGAATAAAGATAAAAGGCAGCCACACATCATGCGTAACCCTATAAACTGTTATACAACCCTTTCTGCTACATGTGTAGTCCAGAGAGATGTATATTTGTAAAGTAAAAGGAAACACAAAGATATATATGAGGACGTTCATGTTGTGAAACCACCGACACCATGCATGGGTTGGGCCCGCACAACGTCCCTCCCGTGGTTCCTTCGGTTTATCAACCGTTAGAGATAAAGTTGGGCTCATACAAAATATACAAAAACTTATTCTAATAGGATTTCCCCTATTATGGGTATATATACCGAGAGAGAGGTTGAGAGAGATATATGTATCCACATATGAGAAAGTAAGATGTGATGCACCCTATATCGTGTCCATTGTTCTTCTACCGTCTGCTTTTATGAGAGGCTGATCGTCCTCGTCTACTCCGGATCAGCAATAGGCCACTAGTTATTTAACAGTTTATTCCACTAGTACAGATCTTTCTATCTGTGACGGGCTCTAATATGCTTAGAAATAGCGGGCCGTCATAAGAAAGTCATCTCAATCGGGCCGAAAAGTGCCCGATTGAAATATGGTCGCACAGACATGTTAGATGGGCATAAAACTTAAGCCGGTCACGGATGACACCTATCAGTGACGGGCCGTAGTTTAGTCCCGATTGAGATAACATTCCATATCTCAAACGGGCCTAAATTTGCGGCCCGTCACAGATGACCATCATCTGTGACGGGCACCAACTTTAGGCCCGATTGAGATAACATTCCATATCTCAAACGGGCCTCAAGTTGTGGCACGTCACAGATGACCATCATCCGTGACGGGCCACAACTTGAGGCCCGTTTGAGATAACAACTAGGCCCGTCACAGATGACTCATCAGTGACGGGCTATATACTTAATCTCTATCGGGCATTAACTAAAGCCCGTCACCGATGACTATTTTTCCATTTTTCATATGAAATGTTTATATTTGTAAGTTGACTATAGCAAAATAATTATGTGCAATATAATAATTTATTTTATGAGTCAAAACAATTTTACGGGTAGTAAATGTTTTCAAATGGAAAAATTGTCAACAACAAAGTTGTATAACTTATCAAGATTTACAACTTTTAGTTTGGTCATTTTTCTATATAACATTTTTTTGAACAGTTTGAATTTGAATTTGAAAATATGACAACTTCAAATAACATTTTCAAATATTAAATGATTTCGATTGAAAAAGTCATCAACAACAAAGTTGAATAACTCATCAAGAACTAAAACTTTTATTTTTGTTATTTCTTCATCCGATGAAATGTTAGTAATATTATTCACAAAGTTTACATATATGTGTTATAATTTATAAAACCAGATAAGAGATATGCAATTTTGTGAACAATGTTACTATTACTTTGTCGTATGAAGAAATGACCAAAATAAAAGTTTTAGATCTTGATGAGTTATTCAACTTTGTTGTTGATGATCTTTTCATTTGATATCATTTAGTATTTGAAAATGTTGTTTGAAGTTGTCATATTTTTAAATTCAAATTCAAACGGTTCAAAAAATGTTATATAGAAAAATGACCAAAATAAAAGCTGTAGATCTTGATGAGTTATACAACTTTATTGTTGATGACTTTTTCAGTTGAAGTCGTTCACTGATCTAAAATTCTATTTGAACTTTTCAAAATTTGAATTTCAAATTTTAAATTGTTTAAATAGAGTCAGATGGAGAAATGACCAAAATAAAAATTTTGCACCTCGATGAGTTCTACAACTTTGGTTTTGGTGACTTTTCCATTTGAAATCATTTAATAACCCCAATTTGACATATTGGCCTAGGGCTTAATAGGATTAATAGAATACCCATACCAACAAGTTACAACTACTTTTCCGGAAGCCAATCTCCAAAGAACTTTGATGTTAAGCGTGCTTGGTCTGGAGCAATTTCAGGAAGGGTGACTGACCGAGAAGTTTGAATTTCCCGCGTGGGTGCACACGAGTGAGGGCAGGGCTAGCCAAAAAATAAAATTTATTTATTTTTGGATTATACTCATCTGTGACAGGCATTAACTATAGCCATGACGGGCAATAGTTAACGCCCGTCACTGATGACTCATCTCATCTGTGACGGGCTATAGTTGATGCCCGTTACAGATAAGGGTCATCTGTGACGGGCGCTAGTTGTGGCCCGATAGAGATAGGTCATCTGTGACGGGCTATAGTTTAACTGGTCGTCTGGGTCAAAGCTATCGGTGACGGGCTTCACTTAGGACCCGATTGAGATATATTCATTCGTGACGGCCGTTTGCCCGATTGAGATAACTCTTCACATCAGTGACTTCTAACCTGTGACGGACGCTGTGCCCGATTGAGATGGGGCTTACCGCCCGATTGAGATGAGGGTATCCCTTCTAGTGTTCATTCTTTTCTTTCATCCAGTGCTCTAGTGTACAATCCTCCTCTCTATCCTCTCATCTATTTATAGCCAGTCACATGCCAGCTTGCATATTTAGTGATGGCCCATTAAGGGATAAGCTTGGGTTGGGCCTTCATAGGCCGCCTGGTTTTCCCAACATAAACAAGACAATCCTTTGTGAATGGATATCTCATGTATCAAGACTTCTGTACACTACTTTTTTTGTGTTACTTTAACAATTATATGAGCCATCTTATAATTAAGTCCACTAGTCTTATAATTAAGCCATATTTCTTGAGCAACCACAAGATCCATTATAATCATGTTCCACATTCTGAATCAACATCTCGAACACTACTATACTCAACCAACATGTCTTAACCTATGCGACACATGACACATCGACATAGTTCTGATTATAAATATTAAGTGGTTAACTGGAAGTGGTCCCATTGAAAGAGGCGATCCATACTACAAGTTTCCAAAATTTTTATAAACAATATGTTTTTAAAATGAAGTATCTTGAATGGTAAAAAATCAAATAACTACAAAAAAAATTAGTAAGTAGATATTTTTATACGGAGTGTGGAAGTACATACATATTTTTTGGAGCAGTGTAAAAGCTAGATTAAGAGCTAAGATCGTAAACCATAATGCTTGTCAAGGAACCAATGGTCATGAAGTCCTATAAATAGAGCAGATTCTTTTGCTATGGTATGAGATGTGTGGATCATGAGTGTAAGAGCTAGTTAGCCACCTCTAGATAAGTGTGTACACTGTAATATTATTTTTGCCTTAATAAGTCGAGTGTTCTCGTCACCGATACCCGACGAACCAGCTTTCTAATGTTCACATATATGTTTGTCAAACATAAATGTAAGCACCATTTCTTTTGTTGTAACTTGTGTATTGTTAAAAGTACTTTATACATGACATATATTTTGTATATTTATCCTAAAATTTTAAATAAAACAAATAATCGAATGCATATAAAAAACCAAAATGTAATATATTTAAAATGCATGTCATAAAATTTTAATAGTTTTTAATAAGATGAAAAAATATTTTCTCATCGTAAAAATATACCAACCTAGTAATGAGCTGTACATATCTTATTATAAATCATAACATTTTTGTCCAAATTCGAAGTATTAATGATATATCCAATCCAATACTTATATTTAAAAATGGAGGGACTATGTTTAGAGTCTAACATCATTATATTTTTCCACGGAAAAAAATCACTGTATTTTTTTAAATATCAAAAGATAGAGCAAATTTGATTAGTTCAGTCCAAATTAGAGAAGTGCCCCAACGTCAACTAAACCCTAGCCTGCGGGGTTTGGATATAGATCGATCTGGACGACGTGATCGAGAACGCCAGATCGATCGCCGGAGCGGCCAACCGGCCATGTGCCGGGTGAGCCGAGACGATGACTCGACCGGCGACGAAGCTGTAGCAGCAGTGGCGTAGTCCCCGTCATCCTCTCTCTAGATTCATTAATATCTATATAATGTGGGCAAAGTCTTATAGTCTAAAATGGATGAAGTAAATAATAGGGTGAAGCTTCCTATATCCTCAGTTGTTATTCCTCATCTTCCATACTATTTATATTTATATTTTCTCTCATGATACATAAAGTTTTTTGGTCTTCTATTTTGCACAAGAGTTTTAAAGCTATTCATCGTCACCAATACCTGACAAGATAGTTTTCTAATGTTCACATATCTGTTTGTCAAACATAAATATAATATTCAGGATTTAATAAAGAAATAAATATCATTCAAATCACAAATGTGATAAGTATAGCTTATATGTGGAAGATTATAAACGCATAATCTTGAGAACTGTAGATATTAAAACTAACTCTTAATCAGTTAGTGAAACAGAACGTGAAATAAAACATCAATCTACTCGGATAATTCTGCACCATTTCAAGAACCGTATCGTTCCCAAAATTAAACCATAATAATGTTGTAGGCCTTACTATTATCAAAATGATTTCATGTTTATCTACATATTCTTACTAACTGCTAATTTAATTTAACTTAACTTGATAACTCGGAAGCGGAGTGATGCTTTATATGAATGTGATATACATACTGTTTGTAGTGATGCTTGATATGAATGTGATATACGTATCGTTTGTAGCAATCGTATGTAGTATGTATTTTTTGTCAGGATAAGTCCATTTTACATCCCCGAACTATTCGCTTTGTCTAAGACACACACCCGAAGTTTAAAACCGGGTATTTAACACCCCCGAACTTTCAATACCGTTTAGTTTACCCCTTTGAGCGGTTTTCAGTCTGGTTTCACGTACGTGGTGCTGATGTGTGGTGGTCCAATTAACAAACAAAAAGATATATAAAAGATATAGGGCCACATGTCAGAGCATAATACTCTTCTTCTTCCTCCATCTCCTATCCCCTCTCTTCTTTCTCTTTCTCGTCCCATCCTTCTTCTCTGACCCCTCTCAGCCTCTCTCCTCAGTACCCATTGACCTCAACACTTTGTTAGTTGGCAACCATCCTGAGCTCGGCGAGGAGAGCGACGGTAGAGTGGTGGTGGCAGCCTTCCCGAGCTCCCCAAAAAGGGCGACATTGGTGGCGGCTTCCCCAACTAGACCAAGAGAAGAGTGGTAGTGACCTCCCCGAGTTCAGGACGCCGAGGTCAAGCTCTGCCTCCCCTATCACCCTTCAAGATGCCGACGGCCTGTGCGAAAGAGGGAGGAGGGCTCCGCCTCCACCCCCTTCTCTCTGGAGCAGCGAGGGAAGGGCCCCTCTTCGCCGTCCCCACCCCCCGTCCACGTTGCGGCGCCGGCGAAGAAAGAGCCTCGCTCTTCGCTGGGGTCCTCCTTCCTGCCGCCGCCGCCCCTTCGTGAGGATGCCGCTGCCATCGGTGCTCAGCGGCACGCTGACGCCTCCTCGAGCAAAATCCTCATGGAGGCACTGAGGCAACCGAGCGCCTTGCTGTCTGAGAGAACGTGCACGTCCACATCGCCTAGTGACAGCCACATTCTTCCCCGTGTAGGCAGTTGTCTTCATGCCCAAATTTTGGCGGTCCCGTATAGCCTCCCCAATAGATAATTGCCATATGCTTGCAAGCTGGAAGACAAAGAAGTGAAGATCGAGTTCGACGAGGCAGCGATGGCCAAGGTGCTCTGCCTCTCCGAGAGTTCATCATCACTGACTGCTGCAATCACGCCTTTATCCGCCTATGCCAATCGACCTGCCGAAGATAGAGCGAAGAGATTGGAAGAAGAAAGAGAGATGGGGAAGATGGCCCTGACATATAGGGGGCCACTGTTTTTGTACACGTGTCGTTCTACTGTACCAAAACCAGGCTCAAACTGTTCAGGGATGTAATGTGTTCGGTATTGGTAGTTGGAGGGTGTAAAATATCCGGTTTTAAAGTTGGAGGGTGTATTTTAGACAAAGTGAATAGTTGAGGGGCGTAAAATGGACTTATCCCTTTTTTTTGTCCTTGTACAATGGATACCCTTGCAAGTATGCACGGTTGAGATTGGCAGCCCAACAAGTAAAGCATCGCATGCATCTGCATCACTTCAAGTCACAACAGATAACTGAGCTAGTGACATACATATACGCAAAGTGGCGCCATGCTATATATACATGAACCATTGTTACCATCCATCCATCACACACAAGCATCATCTATCTATCAATCGAGCATATCGATATAATGGAGGTTCATCTATCTATCAATCGAGCATATCGATACAATGGAGGTGCGAGAGGACTTTGGTCATGCCGTCGTCGCCGCCACGCGAGTCGGAGGAGGTGCGGCTCATCGTCTTCAACCTCGTCGCGCCGACCTACTAGGTCACCATCATCTCCACCTTCTCCCCGCCCAAACTGATCACAAACCGTCTTAGAATAATTTGGTCAAACAGGTTTGGGGAAACGAGACGAGCAGAAGAATAGAAAAGGTTGGTTTGGGAGGGGGAAGGGTAGCTTTAGATTTTGGAAGGTGTTTTCAGATTACAAATTCGATACACAATCGGTTTGGATGTGAAGACCATTTATACACACATTGTTCGGCCTCCACTGGCACATTCACACGACCCATTCCTCCCCAGCATACGACATCACCTAAAACTCATAATGCCCTTAATGCATTTTAAATGTTGTTTTGTGCTCATCCTCCGGTCTAAATATGATGATAACCTGCTTGCATGTCCAGACTGGCAAACCGTCATGAGCCGGCCAATTCATATAGCAATTCGTCAATAACGGGAAGGGTAATGATTCTTCACGGTGTTGCATTGAGATGACGGTAATCCACGCAGAACCGACATGACCCGTCCTTTCCCGGGTCGTGTTCGTGGCGCTGTGGGAGAAGCACGCAAATGAGCTCACCAAGCATCGCTTACACCATGGATTAGTGAAACACTAACCAAGATGTAGCTGCCTAATCACGCATGTAATAATAACATTACTACTATTCCTGTACTGCTGTAATTAACGAATGCATGCGTACGTAAATAAATAAAAAAAAGGTTATCTTAAGTAATCAGCATCATTGAATCTGAATCTGATTCGGATTCCAGATCCTTATCCATCTCGATCGACATTCTAGTTGTGCCTCACTCACACCAGTCGTCTATAAATTGTATCTCTCCCAACTCGCAGCTAGTAATAACAAGATTAATTGATGGATTCACCGGCGTCGTCCACGGATGCAATGGCACTGGGACCATCTCTTCCCAATTTTACCCGAGAGAAGAATCAGCGGCTTGCCACCACCAGGCTTCCGCCTAAAGTTGCATCGCGGCCAGCTATTCTGGGTGGCTCCCTTCAACCAGGTGTACTGCGTGGGCCGACCAGATCGGCCTCGCTGGCCGACACGCATACGGCCGCGCCGATCAAGGCCGGCGAGCGACGCCGATCAGCAGCCGCTACCGCCGTGCAAGCGCGCTCGACGAGCAGGCACGGTGTCGCTCGATCTCCTCATGGGCCTGGTCCCGACGAGGGCGGCCGACGCGAGGGAGGAGACGTGCGCCTTGTGCTTGAAGGACTTCAAGGAAAGAGACTTGCTGAGGACGACGCCCTGCTTCCACAGCTTCCCTGAGGACTTGCATCTTCCGCAGGCTCAAGGATAGCAGCCTCTGCCCAATTCGCCGCCATGTTCTGCCCGAGCCGCAGTATGATGACAACGATGATATTTATGTTAAAGTTGACTGATAAATTAATCCTTAGAAATGAGAAGAAAATAAGCACATTGCCATGTCGATGTGTTTAGTGTTTATTTTTCTCTTCAATGTGTATAATTTGTAGTGTAGTGGAGTGTGTACAATGCCATGTTTATTTCAGCTCACTTCTTATTTTTGTCAATGATGGTATTGCTAACACTGTTAATTTTTTTATTTTGTCAACACTAGTACTAGACGACGACCGCTGCATCTTTCGGGGGCTCTGATGCCCAATCAGCAGCAGGATGACCATGTTCTAAATAGAGGTTGAAAACAGTTTATTACCCACACACATAAAAACGAAAAACATGATTAACATATAATTAATTAAGTATTTTAGTGGTAGATGATTTAACCGTCGACAACGAAACGCTCGTGGTGACTTCATAAATCTCAAAATATATTGGCTAGTCTTCTGAAGGTGGTTATAGGGATAGGATGTGTATATTCAATTGGTGAGTGCGCGCATATTGTGAGCGTCTGCATTTGTACTGTGTTTCTAAAAAAATAAGTATTAATTATTAAAATTTTAAAATGAATTTGTTTATTTTTTTTAAAACAGTTTATATATAGAGAAAATTTGCATAAAATATACTATTTAGCAGTTTAAAAAACATGCTAACAAAAATTGAAAAAGTAGCAAGTCAATGCTAACCTACAAGCCACGGCCAACGGCTGATGAACCACTGCTCAAATGATGATTTTTTGGGGGGCAACAAATCAATCTTTTGCAGTGGGCAGCAGCTTCTTGATTGCTTTGTTTTCAACAGCATTTTTCTTCCCAACAATGTAAAAATGTATTCATGGATTGAAGCGTTGAACAAGAACGTGTTATGCATGGATCAATGAAGATTCAAGTTATGATTGTCTCCTGCCTTCTGGTTTAATGTTCACAAATATGCTATACAATTAAGTTCCATGAAATGTACGTACGCATGCGCAGCGTCTACAGGGCGACAGTAAGTAATTAAACAGGCTATCAAGTCAAAGGACCACATATATCTGAAACTGCGGTTTTGTCAATCACCATGTACCAGTTTTAAAACTAGTCATCACAATATACCACATCATCGCCATCATCAATTTCTGGTGTTCACTTTACTATTGCTATGCACAAGCAAAGTTTAGTACTCCCTCCGTTTCACAATGTAAGTCATTCTAACATTTCTCACATTCATATTGATGCTAATGAATCTAGATAGATATATATGTCTAGATTCATTAGCATCAATATGAATGTGGGAAATGCTAGAATGACTTATATTGTGAAACGGAGGAAGTACAGTCTATCATTCAATATTGATCATCAGCAACTGTAGTATTTTACTACTTTAGCAGGATATACATCTCAAAATGCTTTTGTTTCTCAAAAATCTCCAAAAGCTTGAAATGGAAAATGTAGTATGGCAGAATGCATCTTCACTTGATTCTAGTCAAACTAGTTTCATGCGTAGTGCAGGAATACTGTGCTAAACCTTCCACACATTTTGCACTTCCCACTCAATTGGTGATGATGTATCAAACTTGGAGCCATCAGTCCTACTGTCCTAGTGTTTCAAACTTGAACCTTAGCACATTCTACATTAAGGAAGTAGCAAGTCTTCAGCCCTCTACCCAAACAAGATCATCATCATCATCATCATCAATTGATTCTTGGGTCTCCACATCCAGATCAGCCAACTTATATACCTCTCCTATATTCCCTACAAACACATTAGATACAAAGCCAACACATTAAAAGATAAGGTGAAGGTTGACATGTTAAAAAAACACTGCACCAGTGAGCTTTCCGTTCAAAATATTATATGACTAACATTTTTGAGAACTATCATCGCAATCACATAAACCAGGCCATATCATTAGCTAACTCAACAACAAGTATAAGAAACTAAAAAATGGCGGTAATATCATATACATTTCAAACAATGATAAAAAACAATTACCTTTTTATAAAACGAAGTCAAGGGGTATGTAATTAGATTACTAGAAGGGTCAATAAAAAGCTAGACTACAGCTAGAATGGTTAATGATTAATATTTTACAGAAGGTTGTTTTTTTTGTTGTGTGTGTTTTTTCATGTGAAGGCTAACGCCAGTTGGTGGTTCGGGTGATGGTGGGTGCTGCTCCCTTCCCCGTTCCTATTTTTCTCCCTTACTAATGAAATGACACGCAACTCTCATGCGTATTCAAGAAAAAAAACAATATTTTATAGAAAATTTTTTGGTTCCTATGTGAAATTATAGATAGGAACACAAGTTTTGATCAAGAAATACCTGTTGGTTGCTCCACTTTCATTTCAATGCCATCATCACCAGAGTCACCACCATCATCACGTTTTGATTTGGCACCCAACCGCCTCTCAAACTGTGCATCAGAAGCAAATGGCTGGTCAGAAATACATGTAAGTCTTTCTTCTTGTATCATCCTTTTGTCCTCATCTTCCTGCCTTTTCCGGATAGCCTCATAATAAACTTTTGCGTATGTCTCCTACACCATTAAATAAAAGGTGAATTTATATTTAACATTCACTCAACTAGCTAGTTCTTGATTGTGAAGCTTATAATTGATATTGAAATGCAAATTTTATCAGCTCACCTGTATGCTCTTCATCTCATCTTCCTCTGAGAGCTGTTTCTTGTCACTCTTGGCTTCTGAACTTTGATCCAGATCTGCAGTGTTACTGATTTCTCCTTTATGTTCCCCTGTGAGGACTGTACTCTTACGATTCATCCATGAGGGCTGTGGCTTTATACTTTCCATTCCAGATTCAACACCTTCCTGTGCACCAGTACTTCCTAAGAAATTAACTTCAACCTGGAAAGGAGAATTGGATTAATCAGGCAGTCCAATATCTAGTTTAAATGAAGTAATTAGTACTTACAGGGGCAAATCCTAATAATCAAACCATTTGATTCCAATCTAGAAAGGCATGAGATGTTTCAGGAAGTATAGAAGTTCTAACAGTATTCCCAGCATAACACCATGGTCATGTTATATGCCTCATCAATGTTGCCTTTATTGGCTTCACATTTATCTAAATTTGCACCTTTAACTACTAAAGTATACAACTCAGTGCATATACCAGGCTTACCTCTGTTTCCCCAAGGAAGGGCATTGGTTTACTGCTGTACCGCCCTTCTGAATTCTGAGATGAACCAACTGCACCATTTGCAGATGCCTCCATAGTTGCTCTTTCCCAATCTTGCAAACTCATAAAAGATGGAAAAGGAAGATCCTTTACCCTGTCAAGTACTGCTATTAATGGTTTCAATTGCTCCTCATTCATGTATGTTCAATGTTAGAGCAGAAATCTACAAAACGAAAGCATCACAATCCACACTATCATCAAGATTCCAGAACATGCACTTTGTCATCCATGTTTAAGCTAAAAACTACCTTGCAGTCAGCATCTTGAGGGGCACGCTTAGCCAATATGGGAGAACATACACCGTTATATTTATTTTATATACGAGATAAATGCATTAGCTGAATCATAAACATATACAAGTGATCAGCGAAGTGATGCTTCATAGATGACATAACCTATCTATAGAAATATTTCCATCTCTGCTATAGATATTGAAACTATATATATGGTTCATGTCAAAGAAAGTCCTTCTCACAACAATGAAATGCTATATTGTTATCGTGCTATTATCACAAATGCAATAATGGTTAAATAGATGTTAAATTATGTATTATCTAAGTGCAATGTAAAAAAAATATAGAAAGTTTATGCACAATTTACTGGATAACAATCTGATTATTGGCCAAAATGCAGATACACTAATTTAGTCTTTCTGACCAAGGCGAAACAAATTTAATTGTTTTCCAATAGTTATAGTATGTAAACTGTACTAAAAATTGAACAATTCTAACATCATTTATGTTTGATCTATGCTCCCAAATTTGGAAACAAATTTCTAACTGAATAAAAAGTAATAACCTCCATTCTTTGCTGCATATCCTTTAGTTTATCGTGCTTATGCTTTATTGCATTGTCACCACCACACACAATTTCATCCAAAGTAAGCTTTTCACTTTCTGGAAGAAGTTCTCCTTTGCAATGCTCACAGTGAAAATAGTCATCCATAACGCTTACAAGTTGCAGTGCATCAAATGCTGAATACCTACAGTTCAACAGAGACAATAATGTAAGCATCATTTTTTTTATGTGGTACTATATATCCAGAATAATCAGAAGTATACTTAGTACCTTCTTTTACAGTTAGGACATACATAATGTTGAACTGTATCTCTGTCATCTAACTCATCTTTCAATTTTTTCCTCATGCGGTGTATCCTATATCTTACAACATCATATACTTGTATTTCAGAAAAATATGCACATTACAATCTATATCAGATTATGACCAGATCAAAAGACATTTTTGGATCATGGGATGGGTAAGGTACAAGCAGATTTTATTCTATGACTAAAGATGGGTAATGTTATCGCTAACGCTGTGGTGAGAGAGAGATTTGTCTCACTTTCTGTTCAACAAATTTTCAG
Source organism: Oryza glaberrima (assembly GCF_000147395.1). Lineage (NCBI taxonomy): Eukaryota > Viridiplantae > Streptophyta > Magnoliopsida > Poales > Poaceae > Oryza > Oryza glaberrima. The sequence continues at coordinate 1,632,037 of NC_068336.1, read as the reverse complement.
TAGGAGATTCTGTCCTAATAATTCTAATAAAGCCAAGTGACTTAGATTTGCCAACCTATGGAAGAGAGACCAATTTAATCAAAACAACCACCATGCATGTAGAAAAACTGCAATGTTCAATTGAAGATTATATGAGAAGGTCCGCTTGTGTGATTTTTGGCCCATGCAGTTTTACAATGTTAAAATAGAACAATTCTACGGCCCTTGAGGAGGTACCATGAGATACCAAAAATTTAGTGTAAAATTTGGTACCTCATAGTACCTAGGTACCAAGAGGTACCAAATTTACAATAGAAAAAATAGTACCTCCTCAAGGACCGTAAAATTGCTCGTTAAAATAAGTTTCCATGCACAGAGTCTATATCAAATCTCACTGAGCTCTGCCACACGTAAAAACATAAGAAATAGATATAGCGCTACATGTCCCACTCATGTGCTTTGTGGATAAATGTGAGCGGCCAAATATCTTGTGTATGCGAAAAATTTCAGCTAACAAGTTTCTCTTTCATTTTTGCGCCGGGCAAGTTTCTCTTTCATTAGAGAAGTAATTCTTTTCCTCAAACAAGCAAGAGAATTGCATGTCATTTCATTAAGAAGAGAATAAGAGGAGAGAAGCAATTGCATTGAAAATTAAATGTTCAATCGATGAGTAACCTGAGCATAGTCCAAACAACAGTAGGAATGTGTGTGCATCTTTGCTTTCTCTCCTCCTTTAGTAAAAGGATGCACATCACCAGTGGTGCCAGAGACATTGTTAGATATGTTTACTCCTTTTGGTGACTGCTATGACATAACACAACACAAGGTGAGAAGGGGCAAAAAAAAATTGACAATCAGATTAACAAACAAGATGACTAATGACTGGACGTTCATATTGATTGCACCTCCAACCACACCACCCAGAAAACAAAAGAGTTCAAGCAATGTTCAGGTCACCTCGCGCTGTCACTAATGATCCTGTGAATGTTGATTGTCTTAAGCTCTTTGGATGCTTACGTTCATAAAGTGAACCTAAAGTTACTCCTTATTTAGCAGTATTGCACACTCGAAGTGATCCAGTGTACCAAGCAAAACAGTGTAAATAGAAGGCTAATTTTTTAGTACATAGGAAAACAGAGCCGCCTTCATATATGTAAGAAAATGGCAATACATGAGTGCGTGGCGCAAATGGTGTCTAAAGAGACCTATACAACAACCATCACAAAAAACAACAAAAATTCCACGGGCACAAATAGATAGTCAGATTTAATGAAATATGCATATTCTAGGAAACTGTTTAATATGGGCTATACAAGAGAGCGTAGCACACACATGTTTATGCCTCAGCAGTATCAAAACACAGATGAAATATACATGACATAAAGTTTCATTTATTGAAGTCTCACCTAGGTTCTGCTGAACTTTTCTGCTTTGTCCATGTAAGATTATACAAGTCATTAATGCACCGATATAGTTATGCAACTAATTCATTTCCTATGTATTTCCATTAACCATGTACAAGCTTATGTGAAGTAGGTGCTCAAAAACATATTTCAGGCACTCATTCTATAGTCTAAAGAAATAAAATAATAACGCCACTGCATATAAATGTGGATAAGTTGTAGAATATCTTGACATCTTGACTCAGTTGGAAAGTGGTCAGCATTTTTTTTACTTTTTAGGATAAGTGGAAAATGGCTGAGGGCAAAACGGGCAGAGAGAAAATAGAAATGTAAACATTTTGCAAAAAGACCCCAACGTGACAAATGCTAGAGATGCGCTCTTTAACAGTGGTGATTCACTACTCATTGAGAGTGGGTGGCATATCATACAGTAGTACAGTGCCGAGGTGGCAATCGTTGATTCTCACTCTCCTATCAGGTCTTGCTTTCAGAAACTACTAATAACCTAATTAACAACTTCTGTTTTAAGTGGAGTAGATGGCGATTCCATGCTAAAATTAAAAAAAAAGTGCTATACAAAAATGAGAAAAACTCTCTCAGAAATTCTAACCTCCTTCCGATGACATCTTCTCACTAGCTTCTCTTCTTCAAAAAACTGGAGAATGCGGCGTAGTTGCTTAGAGGAAATCTTTAATGCTTTAGCCAAATCTTCCTCTCGGACCCACTGGCGCCGTCTGCGGTAAAAAAGAAGGGTATCACAATTTGTGCATTGACACTACATATAATTAGTTAACACGAAAGAAGATGAATATTGAAATGAGAGAAAAGAAATGTTTCAGAGAGAGAGAAAGAGAGAGAGGGGCAAGATAATAGATTTACTAAGAAGACTAAATTCTTTGTGATCATAATTGGACAATTGAAGCAGCTTCTCCAATTGTTGATTTCCATCTCTAGTAATCAAAGTTTTCTTATTTACGAAAGGGCAAGGGCTCTGCCTCATGCATTAAATAAAGGAAGAAGAGTTATAGTAAGAGAGAGTGAGGAGTGGAAGCCGCCTCCTCACACAAGCCCGAACATATGCACGCTAGGAAAAACTCAATAGACTTGACAGATGTACACTCCGGGGTGCAAAAGATAGGATTAAAGGAGGAGAAAAAAAGAATACAGAGGCAAGGGCCTAGTAGTCAAAACTGCACATTCAAAACTGAGCAAGCAGCATTATAAAAATAAAATGTGGGACACCAACGAGTACCAAGTAACACTACAATATGAGGAGGGAAAATGTTCTCTCAGCAGTTCCACATGGATAATGAGTCATAAGAAATCATAAAGGAGTACTTAGTATATTTGTTTCATAATGTTGTATACAAACTTGATCTAGTTTGTGATAGTGTTGATTAACCATTATTTTAAGTTGCATATTTGGAATGAAGCTAGCTGCCATAGATTTGATAAACGACAAACCATGAGTAGCAGTTACTCCAAAACAGTCCCTAAGGGATCATAACAAAATTGCTCATAACTCACTCTGAAAAAAATCTTCAAATGCTTGTTTGAGCACTTAACGGGACGTTATAGCCAACCAGCAAGAAACGAAATAATCAATTTAACCTTGAAAAATAAATCCTGGACCATGCCATAAATTTGAAATGCACATGCACAAAAGGTCTGCATTAATTAACTCGGTCACTGTAAATCTCCTTGCCTAAAATCGCAAGAGGCCAAGAGGGAGCAGTATTCAACATGGAGGTTTCCTCATTGGCGCTAGCAACTAGCATCATCAATCAATCAGGTAAATGAAACCAACAGAACATGTAAGGAACAGAAATACACGCAACAAGGCACATTGATAGCGACAGCACCAAGGTCAGAGCTTTGGTTCAGGATTTAGGTTTGATCTCACTCTCTGCCGAGGGCATCGAGGACAACGACGGCAAGCCCACAGTTGTCGCCGCGAGCGGATTTGGGGTCTCTGGCCAGCGAGACGTCGTAGTAGAATGCGCGCGCCACCATCCTCACCATCCTGCAATACCAGCCAAAAATCCCCAAACCAAAACCAGTAAAATTACACCTCCCGCAGATGCCAGCTATCATCAATGCATCATGGATACACAGAGGGGAGCACAGCGGGAGGATCCGCACTGGTTCAAGGGCTCCATGGAGGCCATGGCGGCGACGGCGGCGACGACGAGCGGCGGTTGGGGTTTCGCGGGTTTTCGCCGCGATCAGGGAGGTTTTAGCCGCTGCAGCACAGGGCGCAAGGCTTGAGGACGAAGAAGAGAGCAGCGACCGCGCCGAGTTGGTTGGGTTGGGTTGGAGCAGCCGCGCGGGTTTCGTTTCGTTGTCGAGTGTGCCGACTCGTGTGGCTCGGACGGTCGGACCCGAGCCCGACACGATTCCCCTCTCGTTTTAAGCGGTTTGGACTCGTACCCGACTCGACCATTTTTCTTCTTCTCACCTTCTTGCGGTGGAAGGAAACACGGGCGACTGAGCAGCTGAGTCCAACATCGCCGGGAGAGAGATGGCGGAGACATCGTCGCCGGCGGCGGCGGCGGCGCAGACCGACGCGGAGAGGGAGGAGGCGCTGGACCGGATGCTGACGCGGCTGGCCCTCGCGGAAGACGCACGGCTCGCGCCGCTGCTCGCCCGCGTCCTCCCCTACGCCATCACCTCGCTCGCCTCCCCCGCCGCATCGGTCCGCAAGCTCGTAAGTATACCGTTCCTGAGGTCCTGAATCGATTGAAGTTTGTATGTGAGACATATGTATAGGTGTCATTATTCTGCTTCGGTTGGTTTAGTTGGTCTCTTGGTTGGTAATGTTTACAATGTTCCTGCTTCAATTTGATGAAATTCGAGCAACAGTGCCTATTATACTGTTTTAGTGATTTGTTCATGTACACATAATCTTCTAAACGACATAATTAGAGAGACTATTGTGCTTTATGTTGCAAGAATTACTTGCATTTGTTACTGTAACCTGAACCTGTTCAGAGGTAGCAGAATGCCAGTCCTGTTTTCCTTCAGTTCTTTGCATGATTCTATAGCATAATTTCCATGTCAATTAGACAATGGCATGTAATGGAAAGTAATACCATTTTTGGACTCCATTAGGTTATGGAAATTCTCAGCCACATTAACAAACGGGTGAAGCACAGGCCTGAGATTTCACTGCCCATGCTGGATTTATGGAGGATTTATACTGAATCTACTTCCTCCACAATAGTCCGGAATTTTTGCATTGTTTATATTGAGATGGCATTTGAACGTCTGCTAAGTGAGGTATCCTATTCTGCTTTGTTTGTTTCTCATTTTCTCTAGGCTGTTTTACCTTTTCTGCAAAGCCAACAACATGAAGTTAACATTCTGTAACAGGACAAGGGAAGCATAGCACCTGATCTTTTAATCAACATATCAAATGTTACAGAGCAGCATCAGGGAATCATCTTGAGACTCGTGGTGAAGGTTTGTCACAATTTAATTAAGACTGTTGTCCACCACAGAGTTTACACGATTACACATGATCAGCAAAAAATATGTACATTGGTTTAAATGGTTTCCATTGAAGAATTCAAGGAAAGGATCCGGCAAAATTATGTCGTTTACTAGGTTACACATGGACTGGCAACAACCAAATCTCACCCTTCCAGTCAAAATCATAAAGTTGATGCACATACTAAATTGATCATTATCAGCCTTTTCTATCATCAGGTCATGGCATTGAATTTAGTCAAGTCTATAATGATTTTTGATAAGTTACTCATAGCTTCCTTTTCTTCCTTTGGTGTATCTGCATCCTAAAAAGCTTGCTAGTTTTTCTCTGTTTTTTTAAATCTTGTTGTCAGGCTATTGGTGAATGTAACACACATAAGGTGGGTGACAATGTTGCTTCAAAATATCAATCCATAAGTGGATCTAATGATGGTCTAGTCTTCGCTGACTTCTGTTTTCACACAGTACTGTATCAAACACCACCTCAAGGGTAGGTTTCCTTGCTAAATTAGGTACAAGTATGAAACTTTTTTTGATTTATGGAGAGTTGACTGCTAGTATTCTTCAGTGTTGGATGTCCGGCAGGACTTTCGGTTGCTCAATCAGATCGTGTTACTGGAAAGCAGCCACTAAAAGGTGACACACTTACATCAAGAAAGGTAATACAGAAATGCATGTATGATTTATTCATGTTATGCCTGTGTATGCAATCATGTCAGCATATACATTCGCACATTTTAAGTCCTTGAGTGTAGTAACTGCACCTTCTTACAGTTGAATTTCACTTGTGATATCTTCAGCTAGGAATCTTGAATGTCATTGAAGCTATGCAGTTGGCACCAGAGATTGTTTACCCTCTTTATTTAGCTGCTGCTTCGGATAGGTACTTTTTTGGAATTATGTTTACAACCCACTGAAATGTTTGTACGGATCATTAATCATGCGGATCACTGTTTCAATGAAGTCAAGAGTCAGTTACTAAGAGAGGAGAGGAGTTATTAAAGCGCAAAGCTTCAGCTGTGAACCTAGAAGATTCCAACCTTATGAAGAAACTGTTCACACTATTCAATGGTATGCATTAAGGATTTTGTAGCATGCTAACTCAAGCAAATTTATATTTCAATATAGGGGCAATTTCGTTTCTGCCCTCACTTTAGTGTCCAATATTGATTCTACCCCTACTTTTTAGTGTTTTCGTTTTTGCCCTCACTTTTTTGAACCGAACAATGTTTTTGCCCCTGTTTTGGATGGAGAAGTTAACAGTGTTAAATTCTTGGCAAAAGGACATTTATACCCTCTCCTATCTCTATTCATTAATTGTGTTTTTGCCCCCATTTTATGCATGGCTTTGGAAATTGAAATTCTTGGCAAAAGAACATTTAAATGACCCACATTGACTAACATAACAATTTGCACAGATTCTGAATTTGATGGAATTTCTACAAAATTTCAGCAGCATTTTGACAAATTGAACAAATTTTTGACAAAATTTCACCATCATCTCGGCCGACGCCCTCTGCAGGTCGCCGCATGGCTGACGCCCGCCGCTTGGTCGACGCCGCCTGGCCGACGTTTGCTGCCGCCTGGTCGCCGCCCGGTCGACGCCGCCTGGCCGACGCCCGTCGCCGCCCGGTCAACGCCGCCTGGTCGCTGCCCGGTCGACGCTGCCTAGCCGACACCCGCCGCCGCCTAGCCGCCGCCCGCCGCTGCCAGGTCGACGCCGCCTGGTTGACGCCCGAGGTCGCCTAGCTCCCTCCTCGCCGCCTAGCCCTCTCCCCGACGCCGGCTGTCACTCTCCCCGCTGTCGCCTAGCCCTCTCCCCGCCGCCACCTACCGCGTACCTCCTCCTTGCCGGCGGGAGGGGCTGCGGCGTTGCGCCTCGCCACCGCCTACCCCTCTCCCGCTGCCGAGCCCTCTTCCCGCCAAAGCCTACCGCGCAGCCTCCTGCTCGCCGACGGGAGGGGCTGCGGCGCTGCACCTGGCCGACGACCCGCTCGCTGTCGCCGACGACACCCGCTCGCCGCGGCCTTCCCCTCTCCCGGCGTCGAGCCCTCTCCCCGCCGCCACCTACCGTGTAGCCTCCTCCTCGCCGGCGGGAGGGGCTGCAGCGCTGCGCCTAGCCGACGACCCGCTCGCCGCCGCCTGCGCCGCCCAGATGGGTTTTGGCCTTGGTCATATGCTAGAGGAGAGAAGAGACTGTGGGTTAGATATTTCCCAGGGGTAAAAAGGTAAATCACGAAATCAAAAAATATTTATTTCCTTTATTTCTCTATTTTTTTACTGCTATAAATCCGGTCCCACAAACTTCCGTCTAAACCAGGGGTAGATGCCTCTTTCAGTTCAAAAAAGTGGGGGCAAAAACGAAAACCCTAAAAAGTAGGGGTAGAATCAATATTGGACACTAAAGTGGGGGTATAAACGAAATTGTCCCTTTCAATATAATACTGTCACTTTGTTCTTATGTATTGTCATTTTTGTTGGGTGGCATATGTTATTCTGTCCTTGAGGTGACTAAAATGCATTGTTGAAATCCAGTTCCTTACATAAAGGGTGAGCTAAAATTAAAATCATCTAGTATAACTTTGCCTCCACTTCAAAATATATATAGAAGGCTTTATAGTGTTCTCGAGCTTTATTGTTGCATGGTCAAAAGATGGGTGCGGATACCTTTGTTGTCCCTCATCTTCATAACCCTAGCAAGGTCCTTTTGGTACAGCACGTGTCTATTCCATGAACATATTTCCTCTAGCCTAGTCCCAAAGCAGTAGGTGATTGGGGGCACCCCTCCAATAAGTTTCATTTAAAATATATCACTCATGAGAATTTACTGATCCTTTTTACACCATCTTCTCTCACCTTGTAATTATAACTAATGTTCTCACTAATTGTTCTCTTCCGTATTTTTAACTGAGATAACAAGGTCATGTCCTCTCCTTCTCTTGTTTTCATACCCTTCTTAATCCTTGTTCCCATCCAAAGTAAGCCTTATATTTTGTAAAGGTCTGTGTATGTTAGCAGGCCAGCATTTGCACATTGCACTCTCCTGTACCAACATGTACACAATGTTTCTCTTTATTTTGTTTTGTAAAAATCTCTTGCCTGTTTTTATCAGTGCAAATCTGAATATTTGTGGTTTCTCATGGTATATGATAGATACTGTTCTCTTTTGCCTCAGGTACTGCAAGTGCAGAAAATATAGCTGTAGAGCTGAAAGTCGCCCCAGCACATAGTTCACTGCGAGTCCGCCTTATGGGTGTTTTCTGCCGATCAATTGCTGCAGCAAACACATTCCCGTACACGCTTCAATGCATCTTTGGCTGCATCTATGGTATTCTGTTTATATATCTTTTTACTTTGTGTATTTATTTTAGTTTTCTTATTTGTTTTCATGACTAATAAAATGAAATTTTAATAAGCTGTGTATTAACAAATGCACTCTTTTACTAGTTTTGATTATTTACATCACCAAACCGCATCTTTAAGTAGTACATAGAAACTGATTTGGTATGTTTGTCATTTTGTACAGTAATCTTTCTTTTAAGCATCTTTTAGAGTTTTATGGAGTGGTAGGAGCAGCAGAGGATGATCTTCTGAAAATCTATTAATATCAAATTAACAATAATGTACAGCATACAATACAATAAAATGATAAAAGATAAAGGTGGGCCTAGAAATTTATATCTGGAACAAGTGAAAGAGTTAAAAGATATGGGCTAGGGTTCATGGAGGATAAACACCATTAGGAGGATAGCAAGGTGGCAGCGTCTCCCTGGGATGAGAAGTAGGCATAGAATGGGATGCAGAACATTGAGGAAAATGGGTCGATATTTTTTCTTGCTAACAGTGACATCCTTATATGGAGGTGCTAGAGCCCAAATGATAGAAACTAAATAAAATCAAACCTTGGATATAGCCATCTACTTCCATGAAATATCTAACATAGAAACTAATAATCATTATCCCCAAATCAATTGCGCAGCCCATAACACATATATGCATGACTTCCTTTAAAGAGGGAAATGCAAGATGAGCACGCCATTTGCTTTTAAGTGTCTATTTCTATGATTTGGAACACATTCTATGATATTTCTGAATTGTATTTGTTATGTTGCATTCAATTCATTGCTAAAACTACTCAATTGATGTTTCAGCAAGGCAATAACTCAACTTCAGCATGCCATGTATCGTTACTAAACTCATATTTGTTTCTGCTGTGTTTCTATGCCTGAAGGAAACGGGACTACTTCAAGGCTGAAGCAGTTAGGGATGGAGTTCACTGTCTGGGTTTTCAAACATGTAGGTGCACTTTGTATGTTTTCAGTTCACCGTGTATTGATTAGCTTCTAGCATTCTTTACTTGTGCTCTTCCAATTTTAGTTTTTTCACTTGGAGCAGTTCTGTTCCTTTCTGTCAACCTTGTTTCATGGTCTCAAACTTTTATCAATTATCATTGTTTCCTTATTGATTTAGGCAGCAAATGACCAGCTAAAGTTAATTGGTCCAGTCATTCTCAGTGGAATATTACGTGCACTTGATGGTTCTTCCACTACTGAAGCAGGTTTTGCACTTGTCATCAACTCTACTTGTTTAGGCATGCATGTGATTTATCTTCACATTCCTTTGCTTTGAATTACTTGGGTTTTAACACTTCTTTGACTTCCTATTTTGCGATGTCAAATAAGTTGAGAAACAGTGAATGATTTATTGATTTCCTTTTATGTCCAGATTCTTCCAGTAGGGATATTAAAGTATTTGCATACCAGGCAATTGGTTTGCTTGCCACTCGCATGCCTAATTTATTCAGGTATGCCCTTTTCTTACTCTTCTGTTTTCTTGCCTCATGATTCATTTCTGTTATGGAGACTGATTTTTTCTTCTTTTTATGAACATTGCAGCAACAAAACTGACATGGCTATACAACTCTTTACTGCTTTAAGATTAGAGGAGCAATCTCTTCGTTTGACAATTCAGGAGGCAGCTACTGCCCTTGCTACAGCATATAAGGTACTTACTTGTAGGATATGCTAATTTCCCCCAAAATGGCGCTGTACTGCTATCCTGACCTGTTAAAAATGTCGGCAAAGATGGTTGTGAAATGTGTTTCGAGGGTGTAGTGATTTCCCTAAAGGTGCTGTACTTCTGTCCTTGACATTTCTCATTATTTTGAATGGTCAGATATTTTTACGCTGTAGTTGATTAATGACTTGATGCGAAACAAACTTACTAGTTTATTGTTGATGAAGCACATGAACGGATTGTGATGCCCCATGGTCCAAACATGGTACAATCTATCCACTTGCTGGATTAAACCACGCACATTGCAATTCTTTGAAGCTTTTGATCTCATTTTCTGCAGTTGGGTTAACCTGGAATTGCCTTCATACACCAAGTTTTGTATGTTGCATTGTCACACTCACACCTTTCACAACCAGCATGGACTGACTAACCCACCCCCATCCATTCACGCACACATGCATATGGACCTCCAAGTTCTGGCTTGGCTAGATGCTAAAAGATGCCTTGCAAATTGCAATTTTGTATTTTTGCTATTATTTTACTGAAAGAAAATCTTAACATGTGACTTGAAATAGTTATTAGTTGAATGTGTTCCTCGTTCTAATTATAACAGCGTGTATCTAGTTCGTTTCCTGACATCAAAGTTAGTACCGCCTGGAGTGTAACAGATACGTGCTGAGGAAGAGCCTTGGCAAGAAGTAGAAATATAGTGCTCACAAGTTCCATGAACTGAGGGAGGGAGGGTGGGCTTTGCGTGGTATGCGGTTGCGGTAACTAGGTACATGCCATGATTGTCTAGCAGTTGAGGGAGGACTGGAGGAGATTACCAGTTCAGCTTGCAACAGAGATCAATGGATAAGTCCTTGGGTTTGGTTAAGAGATAAGTTTAATCAGGAGATAATCATTAGTTGAGGTATTCTTCTTAAATTGTTCGGGATTCTTGCTGTCTGATGTATAAATGCAGCCACTAGAGAATGTATTCGACACAGAAGGAAGATACAAAAAGGCAAATGTTCTGTTGAGTGTTGACATTATGGGTTTTACATACTTGTGACTTGTAATATTTATTGCTTTGTCCTGTTACTGCATCATGTCTTCAGTCAGTGTCGTTCATATGCTGTTATGTTACTCCACTTTTTCTGGAAATATATTTGTGATTTCCTTTTTTTCTTACCAGGGTGCTTCGGTTGTAATACTGAAGGATCTTGAGGCACTTCTTTTGGAAAATTCTCAAATGGTAAGTTCCCATTCTTGTCATTGTAGATTCTTAAATACTCGAGAGCCCACAGCTGCATCAAAATTTTCCTATCTACAGTTGAATTTGTGGGTGCTACTTTTTTTTTTCGGACTCATCTAGATATGCGTGAAAGCAATAGTTTGAAAAGATGGAATATTTAGTTATTTATATGTTGTTGATTGGCCTGATGAGAAGTTCTATTGGAATACAACTATATCTTCTCACTTTTGTGATAGTTGAAAGTTGAACCCTACTGTTCGAGGAATGCAAGTACTTTTAGTCATTTAGATTTTGCATACTTTTGTGATTTTACATTTTTTTTTCATCCTATTTTTTCTTCAAGGAGCAAAGTGAGGTCCGATTTTCTGCTGTAAGATGGGCAACAACACTATACGATATGAAGCACTGCCCAAGCCGATACATTTGCATGCTTGGTGCTTCAGATGTAAAACTGGACATAAGGTTTGTTAGAAAAGATGATAAATATCTTGCTGAGTTGTTGACATCTTGTTTTCTTTGGTTTCTATTTTTAAAAAAAAAATTATATATATAATTTTATGATTATGTTCATCAGGGAAATGGCTTTAACTGGTCTGAATCTGTTAAATGATGAAAAGGAGTCATCCGCAATAGCTACTGATTCCAACTATCCTGATATTGTGGACATGGTAAATTATGTATACAGCCAACAGCCTCAATTGCTACACTGTGATGAGCAGAGGAACGGAAAATTGCTTTTCCCAACAAAAACATTTCTTGCAATGATAAAGTTTCTAATGAAGTGCTTTCAGAAAAGTGATGGCTCGGATTTTCTTCAAGAAGATCTATCTAATTGTCCAGTATCAAAATTGTGTGTCATTTTAGAACATGCCATGTCATATGAAGGATCTAGTGAACTTCATGCATTGGCCTTGAAGTCACTGGTCGATATTTCCTCTCGTCAACCAAAGGTTTCTGTCCTATATTATCTGTTAAAGAAAACTATGCTTTCTTCACATGTTTAAACTTTTCCTTTTTTAATTTTAGTTGGTGTCATCGCGCTATGTGAACCGTTTACTTTGGCTAAGAACTTTACTGGGCCATGTTGATGCTGATGCTCGTGAAGCATCCTCACGTCTGCTTGGTATTACTTCTTCAGCCCTTTCAAGCACTGCTGCACTGGATCTTCTCTCTGAGCTCACTTCAACATTTGATCAAAATCGCCCATCAAGGTATGGAAGAGAAATTTAAAACATAAATCCATTTTCTCTGTACTGTTATGCTACTTCTTATTCACGTGGATATTTGATGAATTGCACCAGATTCGAAAATTACCATGGATTGTTATGTGCAATAGGGTATATAACTGCTGGTTGTTTAAAGGAATCTTATGTAAGTTTATGCTTCTTTCATGATACTATTTTTTTTTTGCAGTTTATGTCATTTTTTTGCTACATGTGCTTTACATGAAAGTTTAGTGCATTCGCTGTTCACTTGACACCGTTAAACCTATCTTGAATATAATTTAATGGTGCTATATCAGAACGACTTGATGGACATCCCATTAGTAATACCATCCATGAGAATCCTTTTTGTTATTCTCTGGTACTAAGAATATGATAGCGAAATGGACTAGTGTAAGACGGTTCTTGTTTGGAGTGTCATGTGAGGGACAGAATTGCAGGCAGGGAAAGAATGAGAGTAATACTTCTCTTTCCATAAGTTAAATGTGTTTTGAGATTGGGGATTCAAAGAAAGAAAGGGATGAATTACATTATAATTTACCTATGCCATACAATGTTCAGTTGTTCACAAAACTATAGGACAACACAAGAAATTATGTTGATTTTTATTTTTATTCTTCTTTCTATTTTTTTCCTAATATAAATCTTTAGTTAATTTTAGGGTATTCCCGTGCTGGTTTCTTGGGAGGTTAATGTGCCAAAGTGGCTGGGGTGCCCCAGGGAAGAAGGCACAAGGGACAGTCTGTAGCTAGGCAGTTAAGAATTCTAATCCACTGGGTTAAGTTTGGCTTGCATTCCTAACTAGAGATGAACTGACAAAGGCGATCTACCATCCTGGCAAAATAAGTCCATAGCTCAGTAAACTAACACATTACCTATTTTGTTGTGTCCTTCCTCGTGTTTAGATGGTGGCAAGAATGGTGCTTTTTCATCAGTCTTCGATAATCCTTTGCACCGTAAAAATGTATGTAATGAATGCAACTGAGGGCTACTGTGCTGTTATTTTTTATGAATATGTACAGGTAACTGAAGAAATAGTGCAGAAATCAATTGATATTCTTGTAAAAGTTGTCGAGTCTGAGGGTTCAGCATTGGCATCCACTGCGATGGAAGCTCTTGGTCATATTGGTCTCCGTTGTTTATTGCCTTCTATTAATCGAAATTCCTCTCAAGGTAAAATGTGTTTCTTCGCACTTCTGATAGACGTGAACTGTGCTATTCACCAGCTTCCTCTGCTATGTATTTGTTTAAGCTAATTTTGTTTGTCTTGCAGCTGCACTTTTAACAATCCTGAATGAGAAGCTGGCTAAGCTGCTTTCAGAAAATGATACTAAAGCTATACAAAAGATTTTGATATCACTGGGACACCTATCTTGGAACGAGTTGTCATTTGCACACCTGAATAATGCGTTGGACTTAATTTTTAGTCTTTCACGCTCTAAGGTAGTTCTTTTGATAAATTCAAAATTTGTGGTTGAAAATATTCTATATTTGACAATATTCTATTCCTAAATATCATTATTCAGGTGGAAGATGTTCTTTTTGCAGCCGGGGAGGCGCTATCTTTTATATGGGGGGAAGTTCCTGTGACCACAGATGTAATACTAGAAACAAACTTTGTCTCCCTTTCCCAGGCCACAAACTATCTTACTGGTGATGCACCCCTACTTGTCTCGAGTAACTCTAGTAAAGGAAGTGATTGTGAAGAAGCACACGCAATGGCTCGAGAAGAAATTATAAAACGGTTATTTGATACACTAATTTATAGCAGTAGAAAAGAGGAAAGGTGTGCAGGTACTGTCTGGTTGGTCTCACTTACAATGTACTGTGGTCAGCATCCAAAGATCCTCGAACTACTTCCACAAATTCAGGTCTGCCAATCAATAATAACATATATTTATCATTGTAGAAGTACTATATCTTAGGACAAACAAGAGTGGTGCACTCCAAAGTTTACATTAGGATTGATACATCATAGGTTGTTGTGTGAATTATTAATCTGTTCTAAAATTTAAAACAGTGCCAGTATGCTGGACAGGGCACAGAAGCCAACAACTGTTAATAATTGTGTACCTTTCATCTAAAACATGTGCTTGCTTATAGTATAATTCAGAGTTCCTCAGAGGTTTCAGCTGTCAAGCTGTCACTGAAAAATATTAATTTCAGTACTGATACAATCACCTATGTTTAGACTTGATCCATGTCCAAGTGCACTTCTTTTTAGGTTTTATCCTCTGTGGTGTTTACACATTTCAGTTGAAGAAAACCAGAAACTTTGAGTATTTGATTCTACAAATTGTGCATGCATATACTGATGTAGTGTAGTGTTTTCAGTTAGTGGAGTCCCTGTCTTGGGGTGAAAGAGTGTCATTTAATGTTGAGCTATTCTCATATTCAAACTTTGTCTTTTGCTGTCATTATATGTTTCTCTTCTAAATGTCTTCTATCTTGTATCATTATGTTCATTCCAGCATATAACAGTTTGCTCTAGGTTTCTACTTACCTTTTGAAGTTCATTCCTTTTACAGGAAGCCCTTACCCACCTTCTTGGTGATCAGAATGATCTTACACAAGATCTGGCATCCCAAGGCATGAGTATTGTATATGAGCTTGGTGATGCATCTATGAAGGAGCAGTTGGTTCATGCTCTTGTGAATACACTGTCTGGCGCAGCAAAAAAGAAAAGGGCCATCAAGGTGCACACTATGTTTCCAGTTTCTATTTTGAGAGAACCTGGAATACTCCCAAACCCGTACCCAAAAAAAAAACTGTTAAATGATTAATGTTTTCTCTGTCTGCATTAGCTGATGGAGGATTCCGAGGTTTTTCAAGAAGGAACTATTGGCAATAATCCTACTGGAGGAAAGCTTAGCACATACAAGGAACTTTGTAGCCTTGCCAACGAGATGGGCCAACCTGACTTAATATACAAGTTTATGGATCTAGCTAACTATCAGGCTGCTATCAATTCCAAGAGGGGTGCTGCTTTTGGGTTTTCCAAGATAGCCAAGCAAGCTGGTGAGGCACTTCAGCCTCATCTGCATACCTTAATTCCCAGGCTTGTCCGTTACCAATATGATCCTGATAAGAACATCCAGGTATTGAACTATACACTCCCATTATCACATATGCCATGTTTTGTTTTCTGATTTTTGTGTTGGGTTTAAGTATTATCACATATGCCATGTTTTGTTTTCTGATTTTTGTGTTGGGTTTAAGTTCTTCATTGCACCAAAGTGAGTACGAATCTTGTTAGCTATGACCTGCAAAATTTCAGCAACTCCACAGCTGAGGTCGTTGCATGTTTGTAATCTTACCTAGAGAATTATTGGTTCGTTTTTCCAATAGTGTATAGATATAAAAGTATAATGCGGTCTTTTTGTTCATATAGAATCCAAGGCTGTCAGGAAGTACTAAAGTGCATCAGACAGCTCGGATTATCTGATTTTGATCACTTAACTGTTTCAAAAATGTTTCTTCCTAGCTAACTGACACTTTGTATTTCATTCCAGGATTCTATGGCACACATATGGAAATTAATTGTTGCAGATCCAAAAAAAACAATAGATGAACATTACGATCTAATAGTAGAAGATTTATTGGTTCAATCTGGATCGAGGCTTTGGCGTTCACGTGAAGCTTCATGTCTTGCACTTGCAGACATTATTCAAGGTCGAAGATATGGTCAGGTAGATAATTTGTTTTGTTAATTTTGATTATTATTTTTTTAATTTTGTGTAACTATTTTGTTTGCATAAGCTATGAATAACTGGTTTTGGATTTATTTTGATAATAAAATATTTCTTATCTTTCCCTTTGTTAAGGTTTCTAAGCATTTGAGAAAAATATGGATTACCACCTTCCGAGCAATGGATGATATTAAGGAAACTGTGCGAAATGCTGGTGACAGTTTGTGCCGAGCTGTAAGCTTGTTGACAGTTAGGCTCTGTGATGTGTCACTTACTACTTCATCTGATGCAAATGAAACAATGAACATTGTACTGCCATACTTGCTTTCTGAAGGCATACTCAGTAAAGTTTCAAGTGTTCAAAAGGCATCTATAAGTTTGGTTATGAAGCTTGCTAAGGTATACTCATTGTCAAATTCAAAAAAAGTTATCTGCATTAACATTTTAGTGGCAAATTTTTGCTCCACTGTAATTTTCTTTATGTATGCTGCTGTCATGAATTGAATTACATGAACTAACTGCCCGATGTTCACAGGGGGCTGGCCCTGCACTTAAGCCACATTTGTCAGAACTTGTCAGCTGTATGCTCGAATGCTTATCAAGTCTGGAGGATCAAAGATTGAACTATGTTGAGGTATGCTACTTTTCTTGGTTTTTGTTAAGCACGGATGGGTAGTGATTTTCCAAGACAATTAACAGTTTCTATACTTCACTCATTTCTGAATTTGGACCAAAGATGCATGCAGGAAATGCTGGCATCCAAACTGAAAAGCTTGAGAGCTTGCGTATAGCTGTGGCTAAAGATTCTCCGATGTGGGAAACCCTTGATATCTGTTTAAAAGTTGTTGACAAAGAATCACTGGATCTTTTAGTTCCTCGTCTGGCTCAAATGGTTAAATCTGCTGTTGGTCTTAATACAAGGTTAGTTTTGATGCTACTATGAACCTTGTATTGTTGCTTTTCATGTACTTCAATCTTGTTGTCATTCATTTTATGTTTTTCTTATTTCAGGGTTGGTGTTGCTAGCTTCATCACCTTATTAGTACAGAAAGTCATGGTTGAAATCAAGCCATATGCGGCAACATTGCTGAGGTTACTGTATAGTGCTGTTCTGGAGGAAAAGAGTTCTGCAGCTAAAAGGGCCTTTGCATCATCTTGTGCTGCTGTCTTAAAATATGCCAGCCCTTCTCAGGCTCAGAAACTTATTGAAGATACCACTTCTCTGCATTTTGGTGAAAAAAATGCTCAGTTGTCTGCTGCAATTCTTATTAAATCTTATTTAAGCAATGCAGCAGATATTCTTAGTGGATACAATGCAGTTGTTCTCCCAGTAATTTTTGCTTCAAGGTATGTGAACGCATGTAGTCTTATCTTAGCCTTTTATCTTCTCTACCATTGCTAATGGTACTACAGATATTAATGTGTTTTGAAGTTCACTATCCGTCTATTACAGAAACTTGAAATGCACATGTTCTTTGAACTGTACTCTGCTATAACAAAACTTATTTTCAGATTTGATGATGACAAAGACATTGGTGCATTGTATGGAGAACTTTGGGAGGATATTCCTAGTAGCGAAAGAGTTACCCTACAGTTATACTTACTAGAAATTATCTCTCTTTTGTGTGATTCCATGTCCTCGTCGTCATGGGCTGGGAAGAGAAAGGTGAAGCCTCTATTTCATTATTTTACTGTCCATACACATAAAAGTATCATAGCTTGGAATACACTTACGGTACGGTGTGCTACTTGCAGTCAGCCAAGGCTATAAAAAAACTATGTGATGCTCTAGGAGAATCGCTGTCTGTGCACCACAATAATATTCTTGAATCACTTTTGAAAGAACTACCTGGTCGATTTTGGGAGGTAATTAGTACTATGATTTTTCTATCTGTGGCATATCAGCGAATCTTTCCTCCATTCATGGATTAAAACAGGATGGATTGCTTAGAGATTTTCAAGAATCTTTATCCATGACTAGGTTCATAATTCATTTTTTCGCCATGAATTACCACAGGGAAAAGATGCTATTCTGGATGCACTCGCTGCACTTTGTTCGAGCTGCCATACTGCTATGAGTGCAGAAGACTCTGGCATGCCTAGTGTTATTCTAAATGCTGTTTGTGCTGCATGCAGTAGGAAGTCAAAATTGTACCGTGAAGCAGCTTTCTCGTGTTTGCAGCAAGTAAGTATCTCTCTTGTCTCTTCTCTACCCTGATCTCTATGTGAAACTGAAATTTGTGGCTAGTGGATACTCTAAAGCATTTTACTGTTTGTGGACCAGACTTTTCTTTAATAGAAGGATTTTTAGCTGTTAGATAGTTGTGCTCTTAACCTAGTGCTCAAAAAGTTTATGATCTTAGATGTAACAAAATTGATGAGAAAATTATTTTCATACTCCCTCCGTTTCATATTATAAGTCGTTTTAACTTTTTTCCTAGTCAAATTTATTTAAGTTTGACCAAGTTTATAGAAAACAAATATTAGCATTTTCACCACAAAACAAACATATTACCAAAAATATATTCAATTTTAGATTTAATGAAACTGATTTGGTGTTTTAGATGTTGCTAATTTTTTCTATAAATTTGGTCAAACTTGGTAAAGTTTGACTAGGAAAAAAGTCAAACCAATTTATAATATGAAATGGAGGGAGTGGGTATTTAGTTTGAAGATCTTTCCAAAAATATTGCAAACAGCTCTCTTCTCAAAATATTATGAGGAGCAATCTAGATTGTCAGTGTTATATTTTCACAAAAGACATTCATCGGGTTTAGGTGTTGCGTTGGGATGGAATTTTGACATTTTCTATGTATTAGAATTTACTTAGTTTTCTTTTTTCTTTCTTTACCACTTTTCAGGTGATTACAGCATTCAAAGATCCAGGATTCTTCAATATTGTTTTTCCTATGCTGTATGAGGTTTCTAATCGATCTGTCATTTGTAAAACAAGGGACTCATCTTCACTCACTTCATCCTCTAGTGCTGGTCAGTCATTAATTCCAGCCCCTCACTGCATTCAACTAATGCCAATGCTGGACGAAACATCTTGTAAATGAATACTAGAACTACTATTTTATTATCTCTTCTTTATCACATAAATATGATATAGTACTGATAGTTGCCATCACAACACAATGTTTGAAAACCTTGATGGGATCGGCTTGACAAGACAACTTTAGAACTATAAATTGTTGCCCTTAGTGCTGCATACGTGCATGACTTCAAAAGCCACTTATCCTCTACTTTTTATGTGTTACTGTCTTCTGCAGAGCAAGATGAAAATGAAGGTGTCTCTGTTTCTCTTGATAAGGTGCTCAACTGTGTAGCATCTTCAATCACTGTTGCTTTCCCGCAAGATATTATCAACCAGAGGAAGAATATCCTGGAAATTATTTTAAATTCTCTATCCCCCGAGGAGGGTTGGCAGAGTATGTGTCTTGTATGCAAGTTCTATTATAATCTATGCAACTGTGTTTGAATCTCTCTTCTTTGATACATCACCACTATCATTGATGCTTTTTTTATGGATTTCTGTGTGCAGTTAAGTTGTCATCGTTCTTGTGTATCAAAGAGTTGTGCTATAAATTCCAGAATTCAGATGGTAATAACACTTGGCCTGAGGAAACAACTAACTTGGTTGAGGAGGTACATCACATAGTTGTTTAGTCCTACACAACTGTACTCCTTAGTTCAGTATTTGGTTTGTTCATTTTCCTGACAAATTTCTTTTAATTTGACTGTTCAGTTATTTCATTCATCGGCACCAAAAGTTGTGGACGTCATACGCTTAGTTAAGATTGCTCAGGTAATCATCAGTATATCTAGCCCTCACCAACTCATATTATATTGTGTTTGCTCATATTTATTACAATCTCATATAGCACTTTTAAAGTTTCACCGTAAGATAATTTGTTGTCTTCCTTCTAATGAATAAACATTAGTTTACTACTTGTGTTGTTGTGGATGTTATACTAAATTTGATGATTGCATAACACCATTTGGCACCAATTTTTTTATAGCTTATTAGATATGATACAAAATTATTCATCAAATATTCAGGGAAAGAAAAGGAACTTGTCTTTAGAAAAAAAGGTGGCTGGTTTGGCGGTTTGATGAACCCTGGTGTTTACATGGTTTACAGATTACTGCTTTGCTTCTTTATGTAACAGTTCATATGCTTGTTTTTGGCTTCACTGATTTAACATATAATTTCTGTCTTGAAAGGACGAGCTATCCAAGATTTATGTAAAATATAATTGTTACATATTGTGGAGTATATTAGACTACTAAATATTGCACAAACCAGCAGTTTCTGGATATGCAATCTGAGTTTGAATTGCCCCCTCATGGCTAACTTCTTCTCAGGTTCACACCGCTGCTTCCGAGTGTCTCCTTGAGTTGAGCAAATTGTATAGAGACTTTCCATTGGTTGACAGAAAAGGGGCCAAGTTCTCAGGCGAACTTGCTGAACTTTGTGAGTCGGAAAAAAGCGAGCAAGCAAAGGCATTTTTGAAGCAATGCATGGATATTCTCAAAGACTTCGAAGATGCCACTGGATTAGCCATGGAGATGGATTAAGTGAAGCTCTCGAGGTTAAATCGGCATACTAAATGTCAAAAACAAGCCTGCACATGTATAAAGGGCGCGAGCACCAGGGAAGGTTGGTTATTCTCGCAAATTGGAATCACCATGTAATAGGATGAGCGTTTCATTACTGGTTGCATCCGAAGGAAATTCTGAAGCTTTGCATCCGCAACCCACTTGTGCAACATGTCCTGCCGCTGTTACGATTTAATGTTATTCTCCCAGAATGGGGTAGTGGTGAGCTACCAGAGATTGGTTTCATGATTCTTTCAAGTCTCAATTTTGAGTGCAAAAGGAACCAAGAACTAATTAGACCCGAGAGTGATACTTATGCTAGGAAACATATACTCATCCTAAAGAACGATTTTTGTATGAAGGGCATTGATTATTCAATCCAAGAACTTAAACACAAATGTGTTGTATACATATATGGTTTCTGTTTACTTTCACCCATATTGGGACTAAATTGAGACGGTTTACAAGTTACAATCACATATGACTTGTGTAAAAACATTTAACTGACGCCAACCGATGTATCTTCGGTCTTCTTTTCTGAATCCCTATGATCATCAGGGACTTAAGTGGTTAGCTTGCGGAGAGCAGTGGTGGTCTTGGAGCCTGACTGCCGTCCCAGATGCTTGGAGATGTAATCTCCAGCATCCATGAGCTTGTTGAGGTCAACATTGGTCTCTATCCCCAGTCCATGGAGCATGTACACAACGTCCTCCGTCGCAACATTGCCGGTGGCGCCCTTTGCATATGGGCAGCCTCCCAGTCCTGACACTGATGAGTCCACTATGTTGATCCCCAGCTGGTAATACAAAAGGAAATGTTAAGGCCAAGCAGAGCATTTCTGATTGTTCTGTGTCTGTTTTTCAGTAAGATGGTTTGTTCATTGGAATTGACAGGATGTGAAGTGTGGTTGCTTACTTGGAGAGAGACCAGTATGTTGGCAAGGGCTTGGCCGTATGTGTCATGGAAATGGACGGCGAGCTTGTCCACTGGAACAAAAGACATTACAGCTTCAAGCATAGCAAGTACGCTACCTGAAACAAACAATACAACAAGGAGCAGAAAACTGCCAATGAGATATGTGGCTCATACTGTCATATACTTCCTCTGTTTCAAAATATTTGACACCGTTGACTTTTTAAGTACGTGTTTGATCATTCGTCTTATTCAAAAAATTTAAGTAATTATTTATTCTTTTTATATCATTTGATTTATTGTTAAATATACTTTCATGTACACATATAGTTTTACATATTTCACAAATTTTTTTAATAAGACGAACGGTCAAACATGTGCTAAAAAGTCAACGGTGTCAAATATTTTGAAACGGAGGGAGTAGAAAAATTCGAACAATTGAAATTACATGATTAGCAAGTACTGTGCCGGAATATTTGTAGATTAGGACTGCAATGCTTTTAAAAAATCGGTATCATCACTTTAAAAGTAGTTTTAAACGGGCAAAAATGTATGAACCAGGAAATGACATGCTGAAAGCAATAAAGGCAACAAAATCAGTACCTGGTGTACCAACACCAATCGTGTCTCCAAGTGAAATCTCCGAGCAACCCATGTCATAAAGCTCCTTAGCTACGTATGCTACTTTTGATGGATGAATTGTGCCTTCAACAGGGCAACCAACCACACATGAAACATACCTATGACAAATCAAATTTTGCAAATTCTCAGATCAGATTGCTGTCTGTTCATTTTAACTTCCAGGCTTGACAGATCATCAGGCTTATGTGACTTACCCACGGATACGTATTCCATGTTTCTTGGCAGAAGTTACAACATCACGATACCGAACAAGGCTTTCCTTGATGGTACAATTAAGGTTTGACTTAGAAAAGGATTCAGAGGCAGATGCGAAGACTGCAACTTCTTTTGCACCAGCTGCAAGAGCAGCCTCAAATCCCTAGAGAAGTGGAAAAAAAGTTGATTCATCACAAAGATCATAACCCTTCATAAAACAATAATGTATAGTCTATTGCTGATATAGTGCTATGTGGTATAGAGTTCCCAAAAAATAAAACAGAACTGGACATACTCTGAGGTTAGGAGTTAACACAGGAAACCGCACATCTGGCACATGCCTAATCCCTTGAAGAACATCCTTTGCATCAGCTAGCTGCAACTCCGAATTGAGTGATAAGATTAGTTATTTGAAATTTAACTGATACCAAAATTTTCAAATTAACAGTACAAGTTTTACAAATTAAGGTCATACAAAAAAAATAATAGTAAAAGGAGTTCAATATAATTATCAGAGAAGCAGTGACAACTTCCGATGAGGATTTCCACATAAAAAAAAATCCGGTTTGGAAGTAAGTGCAATCACATATGCTAGAAAAGGTGGATTTAGATCAAGAGGTATCATGACATTGTTCCTTAAATATCTGTTAATTTAAATTAATATATGATACTACATTTCTTCACTTAATCTAAGTAATTACCTGCGGCACCCATTTTGGGGAAACAAAACTTGTGGCTTCAACTACTGATAGACCAGAAGCCACCAATTTGTGTATCAGTTCAATCTTTACAGATGCTGGTACAGTACTCTTCTCATTTTGCAGACCATCCCGTGGTCCGACTTCAACTATCTTCACAAACCTTGGAAGCTCCCACAAAACCTGAAAACCAGTTATTCATCAATTGAGAAAAAAGAGTAATTTGTAGTAATATTTTACAATCACTACACTTTTTCAGCCACCATTTTCACTTATTCAGTTATGAAGGTAAATAGAAAAGACTATGACATGTTGAATTGCCGCAGACATAATGCTACATGTCAGTTCATTCCTCGTATTTGAGGTGGTCTGATGAAGAGATCTAAAAAAAGGAAATGAAATTGAATACACTCATAAGCCATTCCATAACACAGGATCAAAATACCTTCCGTGGAAGAGCTCTGAACTCCATATCCACTCCATTGCAGGAGGAATCAGTATATTGGCCTTGCATATGCCATGAATGAGAACTGCTGTGAAAGATCGTCTGATTGTTGCCACCATTGTGATGCTTGTAACTGAAAGTAGGTCCAGATGGTCAGATCTTACTTTTTTTTTTCAGGGCATCCTTTGGCAGTAAAAATTCTACTGATGATAAAAGAAGGTGAGAAAGGAAAATCTTCGGTGTAAAACAAAATAGGAAAGGAAGAATCTAGCATCTGTATGGTTTGCAAGAGTAAAACTTACTTGCTGGTGCTACGGTCATCAGCACTTGCTCTGCAAGCATTTGGAGAGAACCTTTCAAGTCTGTTAATACTCAACTTTGGAAGGTCCCCAAGACCGAGCGGCTCCTCGAGGCTCGACATTCTGGAATCAGATGTTACAATGTGAAGAAGACTGTTGATATGAACACTTGATATATGTCACTGAATTGAGTTATAATCTCAAAACACATGAAGAACAGGAGGAAAAAACAATGTATCCGGTCGTATTATCTCATTGATCATATGCCAACTGAACAAACATTAGTTTCCGTTTACCAGTTGGGATATATCGCTGCAACAAGCCACTAGAACAGTCAGAAACGATACACTAATCCGCATGGAAAGGAAAGTTTGAAATCTAATCCAATGGAACTCCAGAAACAATGTCCATTCTCCCGGCATGGTCAATGTGCAATGCCTGCACACCGGACCTCGATCTTGACCAAACTTATTCTTTACGCATTGAACAGAACAGCATATATGCAAAACACTCACCCTAATTATCCATAAAGTAGGTTTATTTAAACATTGAATTGAAATGGTATGCTTAAGCCTCAATGAACTAAGGACGCCCATTGCCCAGTAATTAGTACTACTAGCAGAAATGGAACGACACCAACGCCGCTGTCAATTCGGCTCTTTTCCCTGAAAGCACTCATAGCAATTCAATCTCACTTGAAGCTCTCCAAGAAACCAAATCAAGCAGCCAAATTGTCACCAGCTAAGAAGTAGTACAAGGAACAGAAGAGATCAGAAAGGGGAAAAGTGCAAGAAGAAACAAGAAACCATCGCACCTCGATCGATCGACAAATTGGAAGCCAACCCGATCAAATCGCACCCAGGATTGAGTGAGTGATATAGGGCACCGAACTCAACAAGCCTTACTTGAATCCGACGCAAAGGAGGAGGAGGAGAGAGCACCGGAGTCCGAAAATGGAGGTCGCGGCTGCGCCTCCGCGTCTCCGCCAAGGGAAAGGAACGGGTCGGCGAGGCAGCGCGTGGACCAGGTCTCCCGTGGAACGTCTCCGTGGGGCCCACCGTGTCAGTGGCTGTTGGTCCACAAGACCCGGTGTAGGGAGAAGTGCTTGCCGGTTTGGCGGGCTGTGTGGAAGCCGTGGGTGTTTGGTTGGTTGGTACTCCTTTTCAGTTCTGGTGAGCGACCACCCAACCCCGCGAGTTCTTGTCGGATTCGGGTTGTGAAACGTTGTTGTGTTCACCCGTTAATACCAGTGATCATGCCAATGCCTTGCTTAATCTGCTCAATGTAGATTAATGTGGAAATGGATCTTCTGGATTTCAGTGATGGTGATTATGAATATATTCATTACCACCTCTTTTCATATGAGATCATGAATCAACTGATAATATACGGATTGGTGATCTTTTGTGTCTTGACAGTAAGGATACCCGATCCGCATAATTTGTATTTAATGATCTTTGAAAGTGTAAACGTGGTCAGCTTAGCTCCAGAGAAAAGAAGAAATCAGATCCGGAGTTGTGGTGGTGGCCAAAATTCTATTGATGTATACATGCCGTCCTCGTGTTTTATTAAGGGGCTAAGAACCATCTTATTTAATTTATAGTATAAATATTTTCTATATGTATTAATGTTACCTTCATTTTTAATAGATGGCACCGACAATTCTTTCAATACTCCCTCCATCTATTTTTGATAGTCATATTTCATCTTGGCACACAGACCAAGGATAAGTGATTCTACTTATCATCTATTTAAATATGCTACTAGTCATTCTTCGTAAACAAGCGATTCATTAAATTGAAGAATGGAGAGTCACGCATTAAATTGAAGAAAGCCATTAAGATGATAAGTTGTTGGATTGAAAAATGCCTATCAAAAATAAATTTTTTAGATTTAAAAATATAACTATCAAAAGTAGATGAAGAGAGTAACATTTAATTATTCATCTTATTTAAACATGTTCTCCTAATATGCTAAAGTATAAGTCATAATCAAAATAATAAATTTTAATGATAAAATAAGTCACATAAAATAAATACTATTTATATAATATTTTAATAAGATGAATGATAAACATAGTAGAAAAAGTTAACAACGTTGTTTATTAGAAAATGGAGAGCATAATATGTACCATTCATTTTCACAATGAAGCATACTCCTACAACTCTCACATTTTCAATTTTCGAAACAACTACTGATTTATTATTCACTTGCTGGCAGCGGCGGATTCACCGCCCGGCCAGCACGGGCAGTTGCCCGGGCTGCGCGTGCTGACCCATCAAGATGGAGTTATTTATTTATGTTAAAATCCATCAATTCACTGACTTTCGGACAAAGTTGAGCAGGCTGACTTTTCATTGTATCGCCTCGCAGCACTGTAGCATACAATTAGGGCCTATACACTGTTGTTGATTTGCCTGTCTCGCAATGGAGGACGTGACCTACTCAACTAGCATGCATATGAATCGTCTATTTTTATAATAAAATCATCTTGCTTTTCTACTATGGTTAAATTTTACATACATATTGAACTGTTTTTTTTGTTAGAAAATTGTTCCGTCTTCAATTGAGAGTAGCGATTTTATCGTTTTAGTTAGCCTTGTCCAGGCTTTATAAATTTTCTAACTCCGCCACTGCACTTGCACAATGAACGTACTCCTTCAACTCTCATATTTTAAATTTTCCAAACAACTACTGAGTGTGATCAAGTCGTTTCATCTTGTACTTTAGCAAATTTAACCTATCAACTTGTGCAAGAGTCAAACTATATTTTATATGCCGTAGCTAAAAATATATATTCCCTCATCTCAAAATATAATAATTTTAGTAACTAGAATTTATCCCAAAATATAACTTCAAGTGAACTGCAATGAATTATAATTACGATGGTTTGAATCAAAATTTCAAGATAATTATGAATTTAAAAGAGAAGCACAAATCATGTTCCTCCTTTCAGTGAAGCGTTAAACCCTAGCTAGCCCCTCTTTCTCTGCTCCGCCTCCCGCCTCCCGCCTCCTCTCCTCCCCCATCCCCTCTCCGCCGTCTCAACCTCCAGCGATTCTTCCCACCCAGCAATGGCGATGGATTTGGACGAGCCGCTCGACGCGGAGAAGGGCGAGGCGGCGCTGCGGCGGCTGCGGGACGCCGACCCGGCCCTCTACCTCTCCCCCTCCGCCGACCTCGCCGCCGCCGCCCGTGAGGCCTCCAAGCACCTCTACGCCTCGCTCGTCCCCTTCTCCCCCGCGCAGCCGCCCCCGCTATCCAACCTCCTCGCAGGCCCCGCCTTCGACGCCGAGCAGATTTGGTCCCAGATTGAGCTGCTCTCCCGCCCCCTCATCCCCCACCTGCGCCGCCAGCTCCGCCGCCTCGAGAAGCAACCCCCGTCCCAGCCGCCGCCTCGTACGGAATCGAAGTCCGCTGATGCCGAAGAGAAGTCAGAGGAGGAGGACGAGGAGGATGGTGAAGGTGACGAAGAATTGGAGGAGTTGGACGATGTAGATGATGAAGAGGAATCAGAGGAGGAGGAAGAGGAAGAAGAAGAAGAAGGCAAAGAAGGATTGGAGGGTAAAGCAGGGAATCAAGTGGAGGACGAGTTCTTCAAGATAAAGGATCTCGATAAGTTCATGGTAAAGGGGGAGGAGGCGGAATATGGTGGGGGTGCCAAGCAAGGGAAGAAGAAGAAGAAAACAGAGAACTGGATGGAAGAAGATAGTGATGAGGAGGACGAGGAGGATCTTGATGAGGATGAGGACAATGAGGATGAAGAAGATGACGATGAACACTTGGATGTAAGCATTTCGTAATCACATCCCTTGTTAAATTCTTAGAGACCAGTATTAGCTCTCGTAAAGAAGATTGATATATAGAACCACTGATCTAGAAGTATCTCAGGAGTAGACACCGGAATTTCTGTAGTCGCAAAGAGAAAGTATTTGCATTACCTCAGGAAATTGAGCATATGGATTAAGTTTTAAAACAGTTTCCTACTTGAGCTAATAGGCTTATATTGGGAGCTAGCATTGGGTACGGTTTAATGCAAGATGCATGCTTGCTAAATGTGATTCTTAAGTATTGTTTTTTATTAATGTAGTTGGAAGACTTCGATGATGATGAAGAAGAAGAGGGTGCAGTTGGAGATATAATGTAAGCCTTTATGCTATTTTCTGAAAATGCTCATATCATGATTGACAGAATCACAGAATGCGAAACAGTTCGGGTTTCCGCACAGTGTTTTTATCTTTAAGTGATTAAATACTGGGATATTGGATGGTTTTAACTACATTTGAATTGCTTTTGTGAAGATCGGTATGATATTCGTAGAAATGGAAATGTAGTCATTTATAAATTTGAATTGTAGAATCACTTGAATAATTCTTCACAATCTTTTCCTATTTTATCATTTTCATGCTCGACGCATAATTTGACCTGTTCAAGTTAACTGCCATACAATATATTAGATGATGGCTGGCTTTTCATGAGACCGATAGCTCAGAGAAGGGCATACAAAGGCAAATGGAGTAGGAAAACAATTGGCTCCAAATAATGGCATGGAATGGACTCAATTAAATTAGAAAACATTAAGTATGTAAGACAAACATATTACATTTTCACGTAAATTGTTAAAAAAATGATGATAGCACAAGAAATTGGATTTATGAAAAAACAATTAGATTAAGCATAAGGCAAAGAAGAAGTTTGTTGAACATTAAAATATAGGTATAACCACATGTGTGGCAATGTGGGAATAGAATGCTGTGAAAAAAACTGCCATGTTCACATAACTCATAGGATAATAGCAAAGGATACCTACAAGTTTATATGTCATGTACAAAAAGGTTGAGGCACAATATCACCCTAAAAAACACAGCTTTTTAGCATATAACCTAGGCAAAA
The DNA here is from genome assembly GCF_000147395.1 of Oryza glaberrima. Classification (NCBI taxonomy): domain Eukaryota; kingdom Viridiplantae; phylum Streptophyta; class Magnoliopsida; order Poales; family Poaceae; genus Oryza; species Oryza glaberrima. The sequence continues at coordinate 1,603,315 of NC_068336.1, read as the reverse complement.
CTGAGCTGTAAGTTCTGTCTACTTCTTAGCCACTGCAAATGTCCCTGGAAGGATAAGAGATCTGATTAGACAATTCCAAGATATCACCATGCACATAAATGCATTACATCATTCTTTCCTGCCTTGTATTTGTCCAGTGGAGCCTTTACAGAAGTTTCCATATGTTGTATTGACTCAGCAAAGCTTAATCGTTATGCCCAGACTTCGGTTGTATTTAATATTTGTTCATTTATAGTATTATGCTTTGACCAGCAAAGATGATTTTTCCAGGTATAAGGATTTTTTTGAGGAAGCGGATGACCAAAAAGTAAGGAAGAAAGGTGGCTCCAAGAAAGTTCAATTCAAGGATGAACCAGATGAACCAGAAGTTGATGACAAAAATGATGATGGAAATGTTAGTCAAGTACTAGACTTACTCACTTCAATATAAACAAGTTAGGCACATGTATATTATCAGCATATTCTTCCAATTCTGCAGGATGAACAGGGTTTGTCAACTCACGAGAAGGCGCGCTTGAAGATGCATGCTAAAATAGAGGAAATGGAGAAAGCTAATCTTGAACCTAGTACGTGGACCATGCAGGGAGAGGTAATATATAATATGTTTATCCATTCATTAGTTTCTAGAACAAAACAGATTTTTAACGTTGAAACTGTTCTGGTATTAAATCATCAGTTCATAGTAAAGAAACCACTTGAAATTTTCTTGTAGGTTAATGCTTCCAGCAGACCCAAAAACAGTGCTCTAGAAGTGGACCTTGATTTTGAGCACAATGTAAGACCTGCCCCAGTAATCACTGAGGAAGTCACTGCTTCTCTTGAAGAGATGATAAAGAAAAGAATAATAGAGGTATGTGTGTTGTTTCCTTTTTGGACATGGCATAATGGGCAGTTTTGCAACTTGGTTAACTTTGTTACAGTGCTGGAGAATAATTTATTCTGGACATATATTTTTGTATTTGTGGCCTTGTGCTACTTATACTGAGGGAGCTTTACTTGTTGATTCCCTGTAGGGTCATTTTGACGATGTTGAAAAGCCTTCTCCCTTGCAATTTAAATCCCCAAAGGAACAAAAGGATCTGGTATACTTTTAGTCTTGTCCAAGAACACAACTCATTGATGATAACAATAACTAATCATGTAATTGTTGTCTTACCGTTATCAATATTATTTCAACAGGATGAAAGTAAGAGCAAGAAGGGTCTTGCTGAACTATATGAGGTTTGCACTATCAGAATACAGCTTTTTTTTTATATATTCAAAGAAGTTGCTACTTAAGATCAGTTTAATGATGATTTATTGAGGGCTGGTGTTTGTGTTTGTACAGGACGATTATGCGCAAAAGGCTGGCCTTGCATCTGCACCACTTTCTATTTCAGATGAACTTAAGAACGAGGTGAGTTTAATCGCTTTCTATTATAATATGACTATTGGCTTTCATGGGACTAAGGTTGTACTGTTTCTATGTTAAGGACATATTTTTTTTCTTTTGTTTAATTGCTGTGTGATTGCATGTCATTTGTTTTTTAGTTAAAAGCAAGCTGCAAAAAGAAGAAATCCTACATGTCAAAGAGGAAATCTTGAGTTCTTCTCATTGAATACAAGTCATTCTATTATGACCTCCCCCCCCCCCCCCCCCCCCACACACACACACGTAAAAAAAAAAAAAGAAATCTTGTATCAATGCTTGTCTTGATTGCTAGTGTTGCTACTTTATTCAATATTTTCTTCTCTGTGTGGTGATGGTGGCAAAGATACTTGTAATGTCTTTGAGAAAGATCTTTTGAAAGGAATTGATAATGCTGTACCTCATGAGCATGCAATTGATTAAAGTTTGTTTTTTTTATGGTAGAAGCAGACATCGTTTTCTTTTGAAAAATAGAGAAGTGATTACTTGTGATCACAATGTTGTTAACTTAGTACTAACTATGTAGCAATAAGCATGCAAATGGGTCATACCATCATACTCGGTGATTTTTAAAACTGTAATTTTTTGAGGTACCATTATCAACTTGGTGGTCTTTATAAATTTGTTCCCACCATTTCATTGGTGCTTTATGCATATTTTTTTCCCCTGTGATGATATTGGAGGCTTGCTGCATTGACCTAACTTTTGTTTCCACTTAGGCAAATACTTTATTTAAGAGAATATGCTTGAAGTTGGATGCGCTATCTCATTTCCACTTTGCTCCAAAGCCGGTATGGAATAGTGACAAGATATTTTACTTACATTTGTAATTTCTTTCAGCGAAGTTAACTAACAAGGTAATTTATTCACTTTTCAGGTCATTGAAGATATGTCTATACAAGCAAATGTACCAGCTCTAGCAATGGAGGAGGTAAATAAAATCCTTCATTTCTCCATGATGTTTATACGGTTGAGCATTTCATGTCATGATTTCTCTCTCTTTTTGCAGATTGCACCTGTAGCTGTTTCAGATGCTGCAATGCTTGCTCCTGAAGAAATTTTTGAAGGAAAAGGTGATGTTAAAGAAGAAGCAGAACTTACACAAGCTGAGCGCAAAAGAAGAAGAGCTAACAAGAAAAGGAGATATGCAGGTAAATGTCCTTATGTTTTTTAAGATACATTCCTTCTAGCTTTTAGTATAAATATTCTGACCTGACATGGATAATGCTCCTACTTCCTCATCCAAAACATTTCATTGTTCATTCAAACATGGAAGTAGTTTGAGCAACACAAATTCAATTAGCTAGCAATATTTCCAATTGCAAAGTTGGGTACGAGAATAGATTTGAGGCCTGCTAGTTTCTCCTACTTTTGTACCATACAGGATCGCATAAGGAGAGGCCAGCCAAGATGCAGAAAGATTAACTCAATACCGGGGAAACGCTTACATTATGAACAAGTAGTGAGCCACTTTTTACTGTTCAGTATTCCCTGATGACCCAAGGATCCATTCATGATGAGTACAAATGGCAACGCAGCTTTGACAGACATGGAGGGAGAGAGCAGGCTAGGAAAGGTGTGAAGGGTTGGGCTCCAATGCGTTTGATCACAGGATATGAACTCTGGTGGCACAAGAGACAGACAGCTGTTCCAGGTCAAAGACCCTGACGTAACCCATCTCCCCGTCTCACAAGAAAAGGCGAGCGAACGTATTGGAATGTGGGATGGGTAAAATAAATCTTTTTTTTCTCGTTACACTAGTCGTAGTAGTACTTCATTTTTACAGTATTTTTTTTACACTGTAGAAGGAATATCAATGGTTTGCATGTATTAGAGAGGCATATGTTTTGTTTTTGATACGTTATGGAATTGGTTTGCAGATGTCTGAAATTTGCGTGTGGTGTATTAGTATCATGTTGATCCTTTGCTTTTTTGCCGCATTGAGGGATTAGATTGATCTAATAAAGGTGGTTTGCAAGAAAGCAAAATAAAAATGGGTTATGGGGGATTGTACTCTCAGCTACAGTAGCAGGTAGAGATGCCTGTACGCAGGTCAAGCTTGGACCCGAGAATGAGGACGTAGAGTTGGGAATCAAATCATGTTGTAGATACTCTGCCATGCGTCGTCATCGTCATGCACGTTACACGTTGCACACGATCATCATCTTCCAGTGGAGTACAGTACACGTACCTACATGTAGGGGGAGTATACGTTTTCTGTTCGTTCCGCCGACCGCGTACCGTACTGAGACACGGAGGAAGGCAGCACGCAACGCGATGCTGCATGACTGGAGAGGTCGCTGAGCGAGAGTGACGCAATGAGCTGCAACGCACCACAGCAGCAGCACAAACTCTGCACATGTGCTGCTGCGCAATGCAGAGTTGGCGTAGAGCAATGTTGTGCTGTACTACTACTACTAGAGACTGGACTGGCCGTCGCCATTCTAGCAAATGTCACATTTGTAACAACGATACACTGGAGTATGCACAGTGGTGTACCGTGAACCAGCATGGACGTGAGAATGCACAGTGTGTAACAGCAAGTGTGCCCCAGGCAGAGGTAGCAAGCCAGAAAGTCCAACACTACTCCACTGCATAAAGTTTTGGATCTTTATAGGATTCTCCAACACATGATGAGTCGCACGCAGCTACTACAACTACAGTAGCAGCTAGGGACAATTTCTTCTTCAACCTCAGCGCAGCTGCTCAGCCGGTCGCGCCTCCCAACGCATAGGCATGCTCCCGCCGGCCCCGTCTTTCTTGTCCGCCATTACGCCAACCAGCCGCAGTAACTCAGTGTACTACTCTACTCCTAGTCCTTTTCTTTCCCTGCTTTTACGCGCTGCAGCATTGCTCACTACTGCATGCTCCTACTACTCGGCTAGGGGCGGGCGTTCGTACTGACCTAAAAATTCGGTCCGGGTGTTCGGTTTTTCGGGTCAGTTCGGTCTTCGAAAACTCAGGACTGAATTTCATCCAAAAAAAATCTTAGAACCGGTAAATTCAGTCTCTGACCAAAATTTCTTAGGAGTAAGTTTAGAGTGAAAAAATTTGACTGAGGCGTCGCCACTCGCCGGCGCGGTGGAGGGCGGAGGTGGCGGCTGCGGCTCGGGGGAAGGGGAAAGCAGCGGCCGCGTAGTGGAGGGCGGAGGCGGAGGCGGCGGCCGCGCGGTGGAGGGCGGAGGCGGCGGCGGCGCGGTGGAGGACGGAAGCAGCGGCCTCGCGGTGGAGGCTAGAGGCGAAGGCGGCACGGTGGAGGCGGTTAGGCAGAGGCCGAGCGGCAGGGTAGGGTTGTATCACTTCTAGGGTTTATTTTAGTGGGCTTATTGGGTTTCCTAGGTTCATGGAGCCAAAATTTCGGTCATTTCGGTTAATTCAGTTAATCGAGCCAATAAGAAATGACCGAAATAAATTTAGTCTTTGGAAGGCTAGGACCGAACAGATAACCGAATTTGTCGGTCATCATTTTTTAGGTTCGGTCTAAATATGCCCACCTCTCAGCTACTGCTGTACTATACTTCACTATACTCTCTTCGTTAAAATAAATAAATAAATCAAATTCTGGCCGTAAACCTGAACCAGCATAGCCACGCTATACGTATTTACCAGGTTTATTACTAAGGCCTGGTTTGGTTCCCAATTTTTTTCTAAAAAACATCACATCAAATCTCTGTAACACATGAATAAAATATTAAATATAGATTAAAAAACTAATTGCACTGTTAGGGGAAATCGCGAGAAGAATCTTTTGAGTCTAATTAGTCCATGATTAGCTATAAGTGCTACAGTAACCCACATGTGCTAATGACGGATTAATTAGGCTCAAGATTCGTCTCGCGGTTTTCAGGCGAGTTATGAAATTAGTCTTTTCATTCGTGTCCGAAAACCCCTTCTAACATCTGGTTAAACATCCGATGTGACACCCAAAAATTTTCTTTTCGCGAAATAAATAGGCCTTAAGGGGGGTGTTTAGATGTAGGGGTGTAAAGTTTTGGCGCGTCACATCAGGTATTATATAGGGTGTCGCATGAGATATTCGGACACTAATAAAAAACTAATTATAGAATCCGTCAGTAAACCGCGAGACGAATTTATTAAGCCTAATTAATCCGTCATTAACAAATGTTTACTTTAGCACCACATTATCAAATCATGGAGCAATTATGCTTAAAAGATTCGTCTCGTAAATTAGTCGCAATCTATGCAATTAGTTATTTTTTTAGTCTATATTTAATACTTCATGCAGGTATTCAAACGTTGACAAGGTGAAAAATTTTAGGGTGGGATTTAAACAGGGCCTAAAACCTTGAGGTGAGGTCACTATCACCCTATGATTTAATGGTTACCACGAAATATACATTGGTTTCAAAAACTGAAAAGGTTACCGCATGTGATGTCACTATAACCGTAGGATTTTGTAAGCATGTGATGTCATTATAACCGTAGGATTTTGTAAAACTTGTATATGACCCTATACTATAACTCATATACAATTAGAGACATGTAATTATAGATTAATCAAATAATAATTTGTTTATATGCCTTATAGTCCGTAATCGTTGATCAAATTCAGTCATAACGTAAGTCAGTTAGACCGTATATTATTACAGTATTATTTTTTGGACCGACGGTGTACTCCCAACCCAGACGAGCCACCATGCTAGCTGCTGCTGCTGCTAGCGTTGCCCAGTGACCTTGCAGCTCGCCATGCTAGCTGCTAGCTGAGCTGCTGCTGCTTTTGCCCAAAGCTGCACCCCCTGCATTGCCTCTCCCCTGACCACCTTGCCTCATCTGTGTCCCCCCCCCCCCCCCCCCCCCTCTCTCTCTCTCTTCAACATCTCTTGTGCTCGCTTCTCCATTGCAGCTCACCTCTATCTCCTCCTCCTCCTCCTTGTTGAGTTCGTGTGCCTCTACCAAGAAGAAGCCTCTTGCATTGGCAGCCATGATCACGGCGGTGGACCTGTACCACGTCCTGACGGCGGTGGTGCCGCTGTACGTGGCGATGACGCTGGCGTACGCCTCCGTCCGGTGGTGGCGCATCTTCTCCCCGGACCAGTGCTCCGGCATCAACCGCTTCGTCGCGCTCTTCGCCGTCCCGCTCCTCTCCTTCCACTTCATCTCCACCAACAACCCCTTCGCCATGAACCTCCGCTTCCTCGCCGCCGACACGCTCCAGAAGCTCATCGTCCTCGCCCTCCTCGCCCTCTGGTGCCGCCTCTCCGCCCGCGGATCCCTCGACTGGCTCATCACCCTCTTCTCCCTCTCCACCCTCCCAAACACCCTCGTCATGGGCATCCCTCTGCTCAAGGGGATGTACGCCGCCGCCGCCGCCGCCGTCGACTCCGGCAGCCTCATGGTGCAGATCGTCGTGCTCCAGTGCATCATCTGGTACACGCTCATGCTCTTCCTCTTCGAGTACCGTGGCGCGCGGCTTCTTGTCATGGAGCAGTTCCCGGACACCGCCGCCTCCATCGTCTCCTTCCGGGTGGATTCGGACGTCGTCTCGCTCGCCGGAGGAGGAGGAGGCGGTGGTGGTGGCGGCGGTGAGCTGCAGGCGGAGGCGGAGGTTGGCGAGGATGGCAGGATGCGGGTCACCGTGCGCAAGTCGACGAGCTCGCGCTCCGAGGCGGCGTGCTCGCATGGGACGCAGTCACACTCGCAGTCCATGCAGCCGCGCGTCTCCAACCTCTCCGGCGTCGAGATTTACTCGCTGCAGTCGTCGCGGAACCCGACGCCGCGTGGCTCCAGCTTCAACCACGCCGAGTTCTTCAACATCGTCAGCAGCAACGGCAAGCAGGGCGACGAGGAGAAGGGCGGCCAGTCGCCGCAGCCGGTGGTGGGGAAGAGGAAGGACCTGCACATGTTCGTGTGGAGCTCCAGCGCCTCGCCGGTGCCGGAGCGCGCCGCCGCTGCCGCAGCTGGCGCCGTGCACGTCTTCGGCGGTGGTGGCGCCGACCACGGCGACGCCAAAGGTGACGACACCTTTTTTATCATCTTTTCGTGCACTTTGACTTCCCTTTTTGTTTCCCCGCGTGTATTACACTGTTGTTTGCTTCTGCACAATTAATCACTCTTGTCTTGTGCTCTTGACCATCCGATCAGTAGAATCAACGGTCCAGATCACACTGGTCTGCTTATTGTTTGGAGAACTCAACTGCGTATACTGATTTAGTACCACATTCTTGAAGTGGTTCTTTTTCACATACTTACCTTCTTGAATTGTTAATTCATGTAAGCTTTTCTGATCTTAACAGTGACATTGACTGTTAAGTACTCCTAGATGGATATGCAGAGTTGAATTGTACTGTTAAGACAAAATCTTAACAGTAAACTACTGATTTGACAAACGAAAATGTTCTTTGATGGATGCACAGGAGCTCAGGCCTATGACGAGTACAGCTTCGGGAACAAGAATGAGAAGGACGGGCCGACACTGTCGAAGCTGGGGTCCAACTCGACGGCGCAGCTCCGGCCAAAGGACGACGGCGAGGGGAGGGCGGCGGCGATGCCACCGGCGAGCGTGATGACGAGGCTCATCCTGATCATGGTCTGGAGGAAGCTGATCAGGAACCCCAACACTTACTCCAGCCTCCTCGGTGTCATCTGGTCCCTCGTCTCCTACAGGTCAATTAAGCAAACATTTTACTCACAATTTTCACATTGACATGTTCATCATTAGTCATCTCTGTTTGTTGCATGTGTTGTTAATCTTGTGAACAATGTGATGTAATTCAGGTGGGGGATTGAGATGCCAGCCATCATCGCCCGGTCGATTTCGATCCTGTCAGATGCAGGGCTTGGAATGGCCATGTTCAGCCTAGGTTTGTTTGTGCATATCTGATACATATGATACATTGCTGTAATTTTACATGTAGGACTGCAAATAACTGAATTGTGTTTTGGTTTTGCAGGATTGTTCATGGCATTGCAGCCACGGATCATTGCCTGTGGGAACTCCCTTGCTTCGTATGCCATGGCCGTCAGGTTCCTCGTGGGTCCAGCCGTCATGGCTGCCGCCTCCATCGCCGTCGGACTTCGCGGGGTGCTTCTGCACATTGCCATTGTTCAGGTAAGCTGCAAGTTCAGGCTTCTTCACCAAAATGCATCCTTGACTGCAAAAGAATCTAATCGTAACTCAATAATTGTCATGGAATTCTCAGGCCGCTCTTCCTCAAGGAATCGTGCCCTTTGTGTTTGCCAAGGAGTACAATGTTCATCCTAACATTCTGAGCACAGCGTATGATCTCTTTACCACCATTTTTTTCAGTATTGGAGAAATGTCCCCATTTTGAGGTTTCTTTTCTTTTATACCCTGAAATCTCTCGCCCTGTTTCCCGGTTCCCTTTTCCATTGTATCACAAACGCCATGCACTGAATTTTCTGAAAAGGGGCGCATCTTGCAGCTTTTGATGATTCCTAATCATATTGTTTTAGACTAAGAAAGCCATTTTTACTCATGATTTATCATCCACAAAGGTAGAGTCCATAACACTACCATTAACCATGATTCTATAACACTATCATTGTATCTGACATGACCATGAACTCTTGTTCTGCAGCGTGATATTCGGGATGCTGATTGCTCTCCCCATCACATTGGTCTACTACATACTGCTGGGGCTCTGAAGAGCTCTCCAAGTCTCAACTCAACTGTGCAAGAACTTGATGTTACTGACAGTTTGATTAGGATTTATGGTTCTGTTTTAGTTGCTCAGATTTTGTTTGGATGATAGGTCAGCTTAGTGATGCTAGGTAGACAATTATCCGAGGACTTTTGGGTTCAAGTGATGGCCAGCCACGGTTTCTGATTGAAGATTAGGAACATAGACATCACATTAGTGATAACAGGCATCTAATTTGTAAGACATTGAGAAGGTCTGTTTCAAATTACTGACAATGTAGTAAGACATTGAACAGTGCTTATTTAGCATTCCAATAACTGATGGTAATGCGCTTACTTAGGAGCTACTCTGAAGGATTTTTTTTTTTAATCTCTTAAGAGATTAGCTCCGGATTTTCCTTTTCGAATGTTTCTGAGTTTGAGGGCTCCTTTGGAACACAAGATTCTGAAGAGACGGGAATAGAAAAAATGTAGGAATAGGATGTCATGCTATAACAAATATTATAGAAAATAAATTTATAAATTTTTAGGATTTTGTAAAAAGTATTGTTTTGTAGCACCATAGGAAAATCAAGAAGCTTTAAGTTACAAGGATGAGAAAACATGAGGTCTAGTCTCATGTTAGTTTTCTGTCAAAATTCCTACAAAATGAGCGAGAGGAATTTTAAAGGATTTTGGAGAAGCCATTTCTATGTTCCAAAAGATCATATAGGGAAATTTTTCAATGGATTTTAGGGGTTGAACACTTTATCATCACTTGCCAACAAAAGTTGTTACACTTTGTTTAAGGTGAGGTGAATAAATTCTTAGCCATAACTTACTAAGGGCAACAATAATAATAATGTATATAACAAAAATAGTCTATATACATGGGACCCATATATGTGGGTTTTAACTATTATAACATTCACAATGTTTATAAATAGCAAATAGTATTAGGACGAGAGAAAGTAGAGAAATAATATATTTTATTAAATATGAGAAGCCCATATGCTTATGAATGAATTTTGTTATTTTCTTGCTATGCACTAGTTCCACAATGTTGTTAGGTGACTGAATAAAATATTGTATTAGTTGTGAACTAGTTTTGCACTATATTGTGGATGCCCTAAGTCTAAGGGAATATTGCCATATTTTTTAAGTTATTAACACATGAGACTTGCTCCCTCCGTTTCAGGTTATAAGACGTTTTGACTTTGGTCAAAGTCAAATTACTATAAGTTCGACCAATTTGTAGAAAAAAGTTGTAATATTTACAACACCAGCACAGTCTCATTAAATCTATAATTGAATAAATTTTCATAATATATTTGTCTTGGTTTAAAAATATTACTACCTTTTTCTATAGAATTTATCAAACTTATATTAGTTTTTGTCGACGTTTGATGTCTCGACTACAGTATTTGGACAGTATGGGGATCATTGGTGCTAGGATATACGCGAGACTGAGGTAAAAGAGATGGAGACAGGGATTTTTATACAGGTTCGGGCCCCTGAGTAGTCAGGTAATAACCCTACATCCTGTTGGCCGAAGCCGGTATTGCTCTTATTCACCATAATCACACCAGTACAATATGTGGGCAGCCTATCTAACTGTTATCAACATGTTGGTCTGAAGGTCTGACTCGTAGTCGACAACAGGGTAGTCTTCCTCCTCGGATCCGTGCCTGGCGAGATCAGAGATAATGCTTTCGTATCTCCTGACGGTATCCGGAGACACTGTATGGGAATAGCCATGCCTATCCCTGAAGTCGATATCCGGTGGCGTGTCTTGGCGTATGTTGGCTTGTATGTTGTGGCCTCTGGTGGGTGTATGTTGATTGTCATGGGTGTCTTACCATGGTCTCCTCTCATGGTCGTTCCCCCTCTGTCCTCCTAAGGGGGCTTGTATTTATACCCATAGGTGTCCCCTTGTCCAAGTAGAACTAGGGAAACCAATATGGATACAATCCGAGTAGTCCTTGTCGTTTCCATGTAGAACTTTGGTTGTCTTTTCTTACCCGGAACTCTCTCCATATCCGTAGGTTGTTTCCGTATAGGACATGGTATGTGGTGGGTCCTGCCGAGATTTAGTCAACTACTATTAGGTATGTAGTATCTATAACCATGACAGTTTTGACTTTAATCAAAGTGAAAACATGTTATAACCTAAAACAGAGGGATTAGTTAGAAGGGAATCTTATTAACTGTGGTTACAACCAAACACTTACCAAATTGATTAAACTTGTCTAACCTTAAGTTTGGCAAACCGTGGTAAAATGTACTACAGCTTACAACCAAACATTCTCTAATCCTTTAAAATTTTCTCTATGTTTCTTTTTATCTACTTTTCCTTTGTTCCAAAGAAGCGGAAAGATGGAATCTTTTTGCCACTTTTTTCAAGTTTCAAATGAAGAAAAACATGCATAGCATTTTGAGCATCTTTTCTAGTACTACTCCCAAGTATAACAAAAAGTTTGGGCCCAAAATTAAAAGGCTAATGGCTGGCCTGTTTGCTCGAAACAGCAGGACAGAAAATGATTGTATTGGGAGTCAGACAAAAGTGTTGGCTTTAGGCAGGCGCACTTGAAGATTGAAGCAGCAACCGACGATTATACTCCACTCTTCTCGTCCTGTGACATACTTGACACGGTTGGATGTCTCTGAAGCTTATAACCAACGGTAATTTTATCATTTTTGCCGAGACATATTTCTTATTATAAAATTTTGGTATATTAGCATATCATGATATAAAAAAATTTAGTGTAAAATTTAGATACTTCTAAGGACCCGTAAAAATTCTTTAGTACCAATGCATGGATCTTGTGAACAAGATTTTTTTTACTCTTCATCACACTTTTTAGATCATCTGACATAGTACACGGTTACCAAGGCTTATTAGACGTATCCACGGACCTGATTTGCAAAATCGTGGAATAAATTGGTCGAGTTTAAAAGAAGGTAAATTCAAAATATGGATAAAATTTATATAATTTGTCAACGAAATTGCAACGGTTTTTAGAGCAAGTAGTTTTTATTATTTTTTCGGTTTAGATCCCAACCTATGTATTTCGGATTTGTTTTATATCTCTTCTATAGAGATGAGTATTCGTTTTACATTAATATACTCCCTCAGTCTCGTAGTATAGCAACCTATAATTGGATGAGATATTTTAGACCTGTTCAAATTCATTATACTGTGAACTGTTCCATCTGGTCCTAACTTGGATAAAGGGAGTAGGGGTGAAAACGGGATGGATATTTTCGTCCAGTCGCCCGCCCGTATTATTTTGGAGCAATTTCGGGTCAAAAATCCATGTACTCGGGTGCTTGTACATATATCGAAGGCGAATTCAGGTACATTTTGGTGGATACGTGATCAGGTTTGAGAGGGAGGTATCCGATGGTTACGGATTATCCAATAAATAATACAGATATTACACGGTGTCTGAATTGATACCTATTCGTTCCGTATTTGTGACCGACATTATCCGTGTTTGTATCCGTATTCGATACTATGTATGTCCAACCTGATTCCGATTATTAAATGTGGGTTAGGATAAGGAAAGGATGCGATCTGACGAAACCGATCCGATTTCACCCGTAGGAGGGAGTAGTTGGTTTGATTGTTTTTTTTTCGATTGTGTAGAATTTGATTTTTGTAAAAGATTGTAAAAACGAAAAAACCCCTTGTCGTCTTCTCCATTGCGACACTGAAACTCAGGCGGCGCCACCAGCCAGCGTACCACGACGTTGCTCTGCTAGGGTTTTGCTCCACCCTCCTCCCACCTCGCGCCATAGGATTCCACCTTCCCAGGTCTCCCCTCCCCTCCCGTCGCCATGCCTCACCTCGTCCGCGGGCGCCTCTTCTTCGGCGACATCAACGACGCCATCGCCGCGCTCACCACCACCGCCGCGGACACCGGCGGCTTCACCCACCTCCTCTCCGTCGTCAGCTCCGCATCCATCTCCTTCATCACCGACTGCCGCCCGGGCCTCTCCATCCCCAACGAGGAGGTTCGCCGCGTGGTCGCCGGGGAGGAGGGCGCGCCGCCGGTCTCCGCCGTGGCCCCCGGGAGGCTGATGCGGGTGGTGGAGCACGCTGGGGTCGGGCTGCGGGTCACGCGGATGGCCGTGCCGCTGCGGGATACCGAGGAGGAGAACCTGCTCGATCACCTGGAGCCGTGTCTTGATTTCATCGATGAGGGCAGGAAGGAGGGGAACGTCCTTGTCCATTGCTTTGCTGGGGTCTCCAGGAGGTATGGTTACCAACACTAATATCCCGAGAAATTTGTGTTTTTCTGTCATCTGTCGTGTCGTGTGAAATACCTAGCTTGATTAGATATATTGAGTTCTGGAATGTTACATATATTTGTTAGGCATACTTCCGTTTTACCCAAATGGATATTGTGATTTTTGTTCCAAGAATTTGTCAAGTAATCATAAGCATATGATGGAATGTGAATCCCTGTAGTTCTATTGCTCTGTTTTGACAAGTTAGTTATTTTTGCCTGTCCTGACGCATTGGTTATAACAAATATATTGGTTAACATTTAACAGTTATGTATCTCCTGTTCACTGTTGTTCATTTGTAACAAATAAATTAATACTTGTATAAATATTTGTATCTTGTTGCAGTGCTACCATCATCGTTGCTTATCTGATGAGAACAGAACAAAAGTCTCTGGAAGGTTTGACTATTCCAACAAAATAGGTGATTTTTCAGTCATTGCTTTGGTTATTACTCCAGGCGAATAGCTGAGTTGTCTTTTTGATACACTCTGGTGACATGCTGTGCTTACTGTCTTGTTTCAGAAGCTCTAGAGTCTCTTAAGGAAGTCAATGAGTCAGTCTGCCCAAATGACGGTTTTCTTGAGCAGGTAATCCTTTGTGATCTGTTTGCACCCTATTGCTCTTAGCTTTCTTTTATTTAATAGTTGAATGTGTTGCAAATTGCAGTTGAAACTGTTTGAAGAAATGGGCTTCAAAGTTGATACTTCAAGTCCTTTGTACAAGCGCTTCCGCTTAAAATTGCTAGGTTTGTCATGATCCATCTTGGATTCTTTGTTACTGTTGGACAGGTTGTGTGGTTAATATGTCAGAGAGACTGTTAAGGTTCTGGCCACTAGTCAGCATTCATTTAAAAAATGGAGATGATAATTCTTTGTTTTAATAAGTTTCAACATTACCTATGAATCGTGGTATATTTGATGTTTTCCTGCTCTTTTGGAACCTTAATTGTCCATGACTAAGAATGCTATTCATGCAGTCCTGTTGACAATAAAACACAGTTCTGTAGTCATACACTTCTCAATATTGCTTACTTTCGTTTCTTACTTATGAAAAATCTTTGACAAATGGACATTTTTGGTTACTTTACTGTTTCACCTTTGTCCTTTCTCTTATGCATATTCTCTTACTTTGCCAATTTTTCACTGAACTTGTCAATTTTTTTACTTCTCGCAGGCCAATCCTACAAAATTGGAGAGAAAATAGGAAGCTATGTATTTGAAGATGATCCTGGTCTTTCTGGACAGCCTAATTCTTCTACTCAGGATTTACCAAACAAGCATACCCAACAAACAGCATACCGCTGCAAAAAATGCAGGAGAATTATTGCTGTGCAGGGCAATGTTGTGAGCCACACTCCTGGTGAGGGTGAATCTTGCTTTCAGTGGCAAAACAAGAGAAAAGGAGAGCGATCATATAGCAAAGAACAAGATTGCTCATCGTTGTTTGTTGAGCCTCTGAAGTGGATGACTCCAGGTAATTCAGCCCTTCGCAGTTACCTATGGTCAGAAATGACTTTTCATATTGATCTCCTATTGATGTGGCTCATAGGAAACCTGTGTTTACTGCTGAGTGCTCGTCCAATCTGTTATGTGATTCTGTTTGTTTTATCATCTCTAATTGGGCTTTTGTTAATGATGGAACAGTGGAAGATGGTGCTTTGGAGGGGAAGCTATCGTGTATCCACTGCGGAGCACGGCTAGGATATTTCAACTGGTCAGGAATCCAGTGCAACTGCGGCAGCTGGATCACCCCAGCCTTCCAAATTTCCAAGAGCAAAGTTGATATTAGTACGACTTAGACAGTTGTCAGAGGCTAGTAGATTTATTCCAGGACCATGTGAGCTGGTGTAAATACTGTTTTATCAGAAGGATTTACGAACTCGAATGATCTCGGCCGAAGATTTTCAGATCCATTGTGCACTTGATAGATATCATGAAGAAATAGTCTCAGAAACCACCGCTTGTATTGCTACTTGCTGGCATGTTTGGCAGAGCTCAAACTACTAAATTTAGCTTTTGAGTTGGGTCTAGAGTGGAGTTGTGGAACTGTCTAAACCCAGCTCTACCTCTCTAGTTTATTTTGTGAGAGAGTTTTATCCAACTCCGCTCCCATTTTAGATGGAGATGAAACTATTTAGCTGAGCTTCAACTCCAGGAGAGGTGGACCTGGGAGCTAGAGTTATACCAAATAGGTCCGACTATGCCATCAGTTGCAACTGTTGATTTTGATGATCTGAAATGAAAGGCTATCGACACGAATTTCATTGTTTTTTTTTGGATACGAAATGCATCGTAGTATGTATTAAGCTGTAATGCAGTTTTAATGTACATGAGTGCATCCATTGAAAACATTCTGTGTTGAAGCCGCTGAGGTGTCGGGGCCGGCGTTTTCGGCTTTTTGCTCCCGACCCAGCTAAGCTCTGCTCTAAGATGGGCCTTGTATTCGGCCTCAGCCACGTATTTGGGCTTTTATATTGGGCCGCATGTTCCTTGAGGACCATGTACACCATCACGTCATCCACGCCGCACACTGTCCCACAACACCCACACGCCGGCGCGCCGGCCAGCGGCGGAACTCGCGACACGCGCCGGCCAAGGAGCATCCCAGGAGGTGGACGGCGCAGCAGCGCTGCACGGCGCGCCAGCGAGGTCGCCCAGCCAGCCTCTGCGTTTAGTTGTTTGACCAATCGGGAAAGAAGGCGAGGAAGGGAGGAGAGGAGAGGAGAGGAGAGGAGGAGGGGAGGATGCCGCACCGTGCGCGGCCGATGACGGGGCTGCTGCTGTTCACGGGAGTCAACCTGGTGCTCCTCAACACCATCACCCCCGTCTACGACTTCGTCTGCTTCCACCCCTACTGGGAACGCAGGGTACGCCGCATCCCTCTTTCTTCTTCACCCACCTTCATCCCC
Organism: Oryza glaberrima; assembly: GCF_000147395.1. NCBI lineage: Eukaryota > Viridiplantae > Streptophyta > Magnoliopsida > Poales > Poaceae > Oryza > Oryza glaberrima. Next base: position 1,587,106 of record NC_068336.1, on the reverse strand, counting down.
ATTCCCATCTCCGATCTCCCAAGGCAACGCTTTGATCCTCTCGCCCTACTATACCCTGACCAAGCCTCCGTGCATCTGTTGATTGTTTCTTGTCTCGAGCATGCGCGCCAGCTGTTTGTGGAAATGCCTCGCGGCTGTGCTGCAACTTTCTTCAATTTTATGATTAGCACCATATGCCCTTGCCAGGCTTATGGACTACTAATTCAGTAGTTCGTGTCCGCTGCATTGACCCAACAATTTTCATTTCTATATTATGGTGATATATTACATACAATTTGAAGTTTTGTTGATGTGTAATCTTGTCACCAATTTAGAGAGAACGTCGTCAAAAGGAGCGTAAAGCACTACAAGCCAATGGTTCTCTACAAACTGCTAAATGATTTTATTCCTAGGTATGTGCGTGACACTCCTTGAGAAAAATCTGTTTGATGGAAGTGTTCATTTTTATAACAAGTTTAGGAGTAGCTTCACAATTTGGTGGATGTGAAAGGAAGGTGAGAATCCCCAATTTATCTGGTAAAAAACTTGAGATATATTTTTGTTCATCCTAGTGGTAGTGAACTTGCTTTTGGTATGCTTTATTTATGCATGCATTTGTTTAACTTTGAATTGACATTGTATATTTTAAATTTTCAGTTGTTTTATTACTTGGTTAGTTCGATGAAACCCTGGATTCTTCATTGATATGGAGTGAAGAAAATTTTATAGGCAGGTAATATTGTGATGCTCTTCAGATATGAGTAGATCTCCGCACTCCAGGTCTTGCTTCATAATGCTACTCAACTGCATCATCACATCCTTGTAAAATTACCGAGGAAACTAGATCTGATGAATTTTGTTTCTTGAAACTACCTTTATGTATCTCTTATCTTCTCATACTCATCTGGCTATAACATAGTAAATGAAAACCACTGTTTGGCTCAAGCCATTTATTCTGATCAGGATCCTATTAACTTAGTTATTTCCTGGGGTGGAAGGAACATATGTTTAACAACTGATCCTGCAGAGTGCTTCATTACGTGTTTGAAAGTTCTGAAAACCTCCAACCATTTTACTGTTCTTCCCTCAACGGTTTATCTGTCAACAAGCAGTAGAGGCATGCTTTTTCTGTTCTTGTTGAATGTACCAGTAATCTTTTGGGCTTTCTAATCAGGTAGGATTCAATCATGTAGTGTACAAGATGACTGAACAGAAAGAAGGAACAAATCCATCTTCCCAACAACTAGCCAGGACAATGTGCAAGACCAAACATGAACCTGAGCTCAACCTGAAATGCAAATATGCAATTGGAAAGAAAATTCCATTGTATACATTATACTCGTGGTAAATGCACATCATGTTTGAAATTGTGCACAAACCAGCCACTATACACACTACCCTGTTTCGCTATAGAACTAGATCTCGCCTCTTCTTCTTTGGGTTTGTTGCTTCTGCACAGCCTGATCCTTTCCTCATCATGGCCACAAACTCTGAATAATCTATCCGCCCATCCTACATGTGCAAAATGCATTCAGCGTTTCTTGATAGGACAAATATTTTCAGCTTTATCGATTTCATCTGTTTTGCATGAACACAATTTAAAGAGCATTTCTTCCTTACATTATTAGAGTCTGCATCTGTGATGACATCCTTGATCTCGTTGGCGTCGTATAACCCTTGTTCCTTCAAGGCTTGCTCGAGCTCTTCCTTTGTGATGTACCTGCAAGAGGGATGGAATAAATGTGTACAAATCCCTGAAGTTCAGAATTCAGTTATATCAGTTTTTGCTATCCTTAACTTACCCACTATTATCCTTGTCAAAGTACTGGAATGCCGTGTAAAGGTGCTCTTCTCGATCCATTTTGTTCATGTGCACCGTCGCGGTGACGAACTCCTCATAGTCGATAATTCCATTGCCATCAGCATCAGCCTGAAAGTTGAAAGGAATTTCCAGGAGTCCTGTCAGTTTTAGCATTTCATCTCGAACTGAACTGAAGTTTGTAGCTTCACTATGAGGACTCACTGCTTCCATCAGTTGCTCAATTTCATTGTCTGAAAACTTGGTGCCCTGCTTTTCTAACCCATTTTTGAGCTCCTCAAGCGTAATGGTCCCACTATTGTCCTTGTCGATGTTCTTGAACATCTCTTTCAGCCCCTTGATCTCCTCCTCTGATAGGCATCCGGCTATAATCTACAGAAGATTCAAAACAACAATTAAGATGTATATATCTACCCTGATGATGTGAATAAGAGTAATTTTTACCCTCAGTGCAGCTTTCTTGAACTGGTTCATGGCCCTGAACTGCTTGAGCCTGTTGAGAACAACATTGTCAAGTGGTACATCAGGAGCATCACCATCTTCTTTGATCCAGGGATGATCTGCAAATCCAAATTGAATTCAAATTAATCCAAATTTAATTCTGACACCAATCAAGGGAAAATTAATCCAAACTGTACATCTATATGAAAGAAAGGAGCAGATTTGAGTAATTTATGTGTAACAAATAAACTTACTGAGCACTTGGAATGCTGTAAGCCTCTCCTTGGGGTTGATGTTGAGCATCTTCCTGACGAGGTCCTTGGCTCCGGAGGAGATCTTCGGCCATGGTTCGCTTGCGAGGTCGATCTGCCCGCGAAGGATGGCGGTGAAGATGGCGTTCTCCGACTCGGCCCAGAAGGGCGGCACGCCGGCGAGGAAGATGTAGAGCATGACGCCGATGCTCCAGATGTCGGCCTCGGGGCCGTACTTCCTCTTGAGCACCTCCGGTGCGATGTAGTAGGCGCTGCCGACGATGTCGCGGAACACCTCGCCTTCCTTGAAGAAGACGGAGAGGCCGAAGTCGGTGGCCTTGAGCGGCGCGTCGTCCCCTTTGCTCAGCAGCAGGAAGTTCTCCGGCTTGAGGTCCCGGTGGATCACCCCCATGGAGTGGCAGGTGTGCACGATCCCGACGATGGCGCGGAGGAGCGCCGCCGCGGCGCGCTCCGTGTAGTGGCCACGCGCGATGATGCGGTCGAAGAGCTCGCCGCCGGCGCAGAGCTCCATGACGAGGTGGACGTTGTGCTTGTCCTCGTAGGCGCCGCGGAGGTCGACGATGTTTGGCTGGCCGGAGAGGTGGTGCATGATCTGCACCTCGCGGCGGACGTCGTCGACGTCCTCCTCGTTCGCCAGCTTCCGCTTCGCGATCGTCTTGCACGCCAGCTTCTCGCCGGTGGCCTTGTGGGTGCATAGGTGGGTCACGCCGAACTGCCCGCGCCCGAGCTCCTTGCCTATGGAGTACGTCGTGCGAACCTCCTCCATCGGCCGCTCCAGCACCTCGCCGATGGGGCCTGCCGGCTTCTTGGACGACGACGCCGCCGCCGCCGCTTCCGTCGCCGCCGCCTTGGCCGCCGGCGAGCACGGCTGCTGCTTGGCGGACCCATTTTTGGAGGAGGTGCCGCGGCTCGGCGGCGCCGCCTTGGAGGTCCCCGGCTCTGCCTCGTCGCCGGCGACGGCCTTCCCGCCACCCGTGCAGCACTGGCCCATGGCGTCGGTGGGATGCGCGCGTGCCTGCTCCGGCGACGGAGAGGCACGGATCGGAGAGAGAATTTTTGGTAGAAGGAAGAAATGGGTGTGTGAGTTTGATGGGTTGAGAGGAAATGGCGGGAAGAAGTGAGCGGTAGTTGTTTCCGTTTGGATTTTCAGCGTCTCGTAGGTTTGGTCGCAGGCTATTCTTGGCTGCTAATAATTGTTTCTGGTTAGATTTTCCTGTGACCAATCATCAATTGGCTGCTAATAGTTTTTCTGATTAGATTTTTCCAGTGACCAATCATCAACCTGCCTTTACAATTGCCTAAGAAAATGCGCCTTTGCAAACACTACCAAACTAGTCAAAGCTTGCAATATCAAGTGTCTTCTCTGTTATGAAAATAAAAGAGGCCCTGACCGAGAGCAAATACAAGGATACTTTTCCTAATTCTGGTGTGCTATGTATGTATTTTCGACTGAAAACTTTCAGGATACACTCATAATTTGATGATTTAGTTCTGCATTAGTATGCCACTGCAAAATTCAAGAAAGTCATTTAATCATGTAACTGTATAAGTTGTTCCACTGTCAATAGAGTGAAAGCTTCTTCTGGTATTTCTATTGCCATATGCAATTCTTCTTCCTGAATTACCACATCAGATAATAATGTTCTCCTGAAGCTGTCAATAGCATCCTCTGGATGCCCTTTCGCAATGGATGCCTACAATGGTGTTGATAACCGTAAGCAAATAACCTATCACAAGACCAAAACTAGAAGTACAAGAGCCAAAGTTTAGGCACTGTAGATGATGCGAAAAATTCAGACATACCAAATGCATTTCATCAATCTTGAAAAGCCAAAACCTCCATTTCCTATCCTCTTCTCCATCAATACGGAGAGAAATATTAGTCCAATTCATATGGTGGAATTCCAAACGTTGCAACCCAAATCCAACGCCAGTACCTGTAGCTTTGACAAATGCTTCTTTAAGACACCAATACCTACAAAAACAGACAATCGTTAAATCTTAAGTAACTCCACAAATTTTGGCTTGTAAACATGATCAGCACCCTGCAGTTGTTCTGAAAATGAAAAAATTGAACAAGAACAAATTCATATACCTGTAGAACTCAGTTAGCATACCATCATGGCTATCTGCAGTAACAATGCAGTTCCACTCATGATCAGTGAGATAGGAAGTGAAATTGCTGATGAACTCCAGGGCAGTTTCTCGTTGAGGCTTGGAGATGCACACAATGTCCAGGCCAACGAGGCAGAGAGGCTCAGATGCTATGCCAACGTACTCCCCCTGATGCGACGTGCTGAAGTTGAAGCCAGGAAGGTTGGCATTTTTATTCTGCTGCAACAGCAGACGTGATCAGTTGCAATTTGGGCTTCAGAAACTGACAGAATGTAAACGTGAAACTGAAGAGATGGATTTGGGATGCAGAGCAGACATGAACTAATTGATGGGAATATCTACTAGTACTACCAGGTAGGGCTTCCCTTCAAGCGTGCGGTTGATGCGAATTTGGTGGAATGGCATTCCAAGGGCATGGTGCACGAGCGAGTACTGGAGAAGGCGGCTGACGAGCGCCCGTTTCCTGTCATCTTCTCTGACGAACCTGCACCGGTGAGGTCGTGAGGAGGAGGAGAAGAATTCAATTACAGCAGTGAGTGGGTGGAATCAATGGGGGGAAAGAGGAATTGGTTGGAAAAACCTGTGGATGGCGGGAAGGTCGTGCGGCGGGAGGAGGGCGGCGGCGGCGGCTTGGAACTCGGCGGGGGAGGGGCGCCACCGGCCGACGTCGACGAGCCACCTACACCGCCACCGCCCCACGCTGCTCTGCTTCTCTTCTTCCTCCACCATCAACAACTCGATCAATGGTCAACTCAAGAGTTAAGCAGAGAAAGCCATGCCATAGGCCATGGCCGGCCGCCAAGGAAAGGAAAGGAAGGGAAGACGACGACAACAGAGAGGGGAGGTTAGGATGGGCCTTTCTCACGAGGCCTGTAAACTTGTGAAGCTAAACTAAGCCCAAATTGCATATGTGCATCTTGCCTGTTGGAATTAATAGATGGGCCTTAGCCTGAAACTTGGTAGATCTCTTCACAAAGGACTATCACGAAATGTGATAGATAATGCATTTAAGGAGATGGGTTTGAGACCCATGTGAGTTATACTATGTTGGTAACCTAGTCTATGTGATCGGAGATCCTGTCAATTAGAACCTGGGAAGAACAAAACATTAGTTAACTAGAGGAGAGTACCAATCTATATCCTCTCTAAGTGAAGATGCATGTACTCTCGTGAGCTGCAAGGCAGGTTGGCTATGCCTTAATAAATTCTGTTGGCTTTAATTAGTGAAGATGCTGTCCTGTAGAGCATTCTTGAAAGAACTCACATTTATGAGCTTGATTGTTGGTCGCAGTCTATGGAGATTTTGGGTGAATCTTCTAGGAAGCTTACTAAAAAATCAAGGAGTATGACTTATACGCTCCACCCGAGGGGTAGTTTACAGATGGTCTAGTACCAGTTAAGACTCCGAGTGAAACTTGCTTGCACAAGACTTGCAATTCAAGTCGTAGTCCATTATTCAAGTTGTGAGTAAATGTAGCTTGGAGTTCTAGGTGGATGTTCAACCTTAATCGGTCTCCATTGAACCGCTGGTATATAAACAGTACATTGGAAAAGGCAAATCTCAGTGGGATTTTGAGATTTGGTGGGGGGTTGTTGGAATTAATAGATGGGTCTTAGCCCACTTGAAGATTAATTCTTTGGAAAATCATTAAAGCCCACATCATGGGATGGCATGTATGGGGAGTTTAGTACCACCTTGCTTATTCTAGGAGAGGGGGATCTCCTTAAAAGGGAGGATGCCCTCCTAGCCACTTGAAGCATGTGAGGTGGAGAGAAGAGGGGGAACACAAGTGCGAGCTCGCCTCGCCTCGCCTGGCATGGCGGCGCGCGTGCACGACGTACGCGTCGAATGATCCGTCAAAATTGGTTCCTCACCCTTTCGCAGATGCAGTTTCGCTGCGGGATTCGGATTCATTTGTTTTGGAAACATTCTGAAAAATCTGGTGCGTGAAAACGGCGTGGAGTCCGGATAGGTTACGCACGACTTATCCGGTTCGGTTACGCGGAGTGGAGATCGTGCGGGCGTCATGATCAAGCGACCTTTCTCTATATAAACCGAGCCGCCGCCTCCACGCAACCTACACAAAATCAATCTAGGGTTTTCCTCCTACTCTGTGCTGCGCCGTGGCTCGTAGATTACTCCATCCCGCTCCCCACCGTGCACCGGCGATCGGGAGAGCAGGTCTCCGGAACCTTTATCTTCGACATTCTACACCGGGAGAAGGCAGCAACAAGGTTTTTAAGGAAGCGCTTCGCGCGACTGCTCCCTGTTCGTCCACGACGGCTCGTCTTCCTCTTCGTCGCGTGCTGCGCTTCGTCGTCAACACCCGCAACCGTGAGTGATTCCTACTGAGCAACCGGTCTTCCGGTACCCTCGGTACGTGCTCAATATATTGCGCATATTTGTTCTGTTCATGTTGTACTATCTAGTTTACATGTGTAGATCTTATGATGCGTTCATGCTAGTTTATATATGCAATTTCATAATTTATTTATGGAATAAATTAAATCATTATATGCTTATAATTTCAACAGTGGCATGGTAGAGACATATCAGCAAATTAAACAACAACAGAGACATCACCATAGCCATCACCATCTGTCAATCTCTCACATTCAAAAACAGTCGCCATTGATACGCTCAGTGTTGTGCACTACATTGATTTTTCGTCGGACTCGCGGTGGAGATGGAGATTAATTGAGCTCGAGTGTGAGACTAACAACAATGCCACGCAGGCTCAAGATCGCAATAGTTAATGGCGAATCGAGCCAACGTCAGTTCGCTATCGACCGACATAAATCAGCTGGTTGGTTGTGAACCGAGACATCTCATCATCTCACCCCTGGAGTCAGGAGCTCAGGAACAGCAAGCAAGAGGAGGAAGAAGCTGAGATGGCTGCAGGCGACGCTGCGACGCCATTGCTGGAGACGGCGTACCAATACCATGAGGGCTGCCCTGCCTGCGCCGTGGAGCGCAGCAAGGCGCTCAACCCGGGCATCCCCTACATGCGCTTCTTCCACATCTGGATCATCATCCTCGTCTCATGTACGTACGCGCCTCCTATCGATCACTGCTTCATACATACGTGTTCATGCGTGCTTCGCTTCCTGCTTGACTGCCTCTCCAATCTCCTTATTATTCATGTTATATTCGAAAAAGCTAATGGACGAGCGCTCGCGTTCACCCGCCCCCACGCGATCAGTTTACTCTGACCAATACCATATTCCACGCGAAGTATAGATGGCCAAATGGGCCGCCCGGTTCGGCACGACCCAAGTACAGCTGTGCCTGGGCCGAGGTCAGTTGGACAAGCACGGCCCAACCTACATGTCAAGCCGTGTCGTGCCAGCTCACGGGCTGCACACACGTCCCAGGTATGGCCCTATAAGACTCAGGCCATGTTGGTCCAGCCGGAAGGCACGACAACCCATCGTGCTTCTTCATAGAATAAGTCTATTTTTTCGTCCCTCAACTCTTTGGGCTGTCTTATATAACTAGAAATAAGTCTATTTTGTATTCCTCCTCTTTTTTGGCATTGCCTTATATGACTGATTAAGTCTATTTTGGATCCCTATACTATTTTCTTCGATCGTGCCGTGCCGGACCAGCCCACCGTGCCAAGGCATTGGCCTAGGCATGGCCCAACTGTCGGGCCATGCCGACACGGACCTGACACTAGTCGGGCCATGCCGTGCTTAGGCCTGGCCAAATGGCCGTGTCTTCGGCCGGGCCGTCGGGCCCCGGGCCATATGGTCATCTATAACGTGAAGCGTGATATTCTCTTTGGCTGATTGGCTCTAATACGAATATAGCCACTTCTTCCATTTTAGGCTAGTCCTTTTCCTTTTGGGCTTTACTATTTCCCATTTAATTTTATTTGACCAAGTTGAATTTTAGGTGAGACCAACCAGTTAGGCCTCACAACCCGCATGCATGATTTTTCTTTTTTTATTCTATGAATTCATTTAAATTTGTATATATGATACAAACTTTATGCGTATGAAGTTTCTATACATAAAGTTTCTATGTATAAAATTTATTACATATTATTTTTTGGGACAGATTAACATGTCGTTGAATTCAGTTGAAATTTATGTTTATAAAAATTTACATGCACAAATTTCTATATAAAAAAATTCTCTTTCTACATATGTATATATATTTTAGACATGTAAAGTCTATATATAAATATATTTTCTTTACTGGGCCATGTTGTTTTTGTTGGGCTGAATTCTAGAAAAGAGAGAAAAAGATGCACATGGAAGCCTACGAGCGTGGAAACATGACCGAGAAATCTGAGTCGTCGCGCTCGCGCCTTAGCAATTCTATCTTAGGTGTGTAAATATTAGACGGACCCTATTATGTTTGCATATCCATTTTTTTTCATTTCCTCCAGCATTGCAAAATGTGAATGCTTTATCAGTCATTTCTAGTTCACCTGAATTTATCTTATAGAGGATTATTTTGTACTACCTCCACTTTTTCTTTTTATATAGATGACTCAGTTGGCTTTTGGTATAATGTTTAATCATTCGTCTTATTCAAGAATTTAGTATAAATATGAAAAAATATGAGTCATATAAATTTTATTAATAAGAGCAATGGTCAAATGTCACGTTAAAAGTTAAAAAAAATAAAGGGAGTATTAGTGTCTAAAATTAAGGGGCTAAAAGGAAAGTTCAAGCTTGTAACCGTTGGTCGAACTATTGAAGCAAAATTCTAAATTGTTGTTTCTTGCATCTCTTTTGCATCTTTATTTATCTTGTCATTAGCTTAGCTTGTTCCATTGATGCGGGCCTGTGAGCTTTTCATGGTAGATTTTTAACCTTTCATCCTTACAATATTTTTTTTACTGAATTCCATCCTTATAATTGAATTTCAGGTTTGCCAATATCATCGTTATTTCCCTTCTTATACTTCATGGTATGTATTTATGATTGTAAAATTTACAATAGCACCAAAAGTATACTCTACATTGTATAAGTTTCAGTGTAAATTAGCTGTTTCTATTTCTCATTAGCGGAATTTGTACCTTGCATAGTTTTATCATTTGGTTTCGTGAAATGATGTTCATCATTCATGTAGCAATTCAAATTTCTCTAGTTTCCATTTATATTAACTAGTTTTTGTAGTCTTGGAAACGGAAATAACAGTAAAGTTACCACCTAATTCCTAATTCTTCAAGCTATGTATAGTCATATATATGTTGCTATGTATACTCATACTCATATGTTTTGGCTAATCATTGTTTGAATAAAAGGTAAGCTCATAGTTTAATTCTCTTCTTCACAATAGGTAAGAGATTATAACATTTATTTTTATTGTATATTTCTCTTGTCCACAACAGATAAGAGACTTGCATGTTGCAAAAAGAGTAGAGGACATTGGATTTTATGCAGGTTTTGTAGGTAAGCGATTATAATGTCTGTAATACCAAAGGTCATGCTTTTACTTAGTAGTGACAAATGTTTTTTACACCCATTTATCTATCGCAAACATGACATATTATAATTCTCAACCTATTAGGTGCGTCATATATGTTTGGTAGAGCTTTAACTTCCACTGCTTGGGGGATGGTAGCAGATCGTATTGGGAGGAAGCCTGTTATCATTTTTGGAATTTTTTCAGCGTAAGTACTTTTTAGTTCAGTTCCGATTGAACCAAGTTAGTAATGACTTGTATTACCTTCTTTATATCCACCTATGATTACTTTACCTTGTGTTGTGAAATCAGATTTGTATTCAATACTCTCTTTGGACTAAGTACACACTATTGGATGGCGATAACTACACGATTTCTTATAGGTTCATTGAATGGCTTACTTGGACCAATAAGAGTACGGTGATTAAATTATCTAAATTCATATTTGCTATTCACTATTGAAATACTATAACTAGCTAGCATACTGCAACCGGGCTTTACAGGCTTATGCTGTTGAAGTTTGTCGACCAGAGCATCAATCCATTGGATTGTCATTGGTATACTACAAAGTTCTATAATATTTTTTACTATAGTTATATTGCACTTTAGATTATGACACTCTTTTTATATGATTAGGTTAGCACATCATGGGCAATAGGTCTCATTGTTGGGCCAGCTATCGGTGGATATCTTGCACAGGTATCCTACTAAATTTTAATACCATATGAGTTGGGTGCATGCTTAAACAATGCATTGACGCTATTATGATGCTTTTGTTTCATTTGACAGCCATCAGAAAAATATCCAATTCTATTTCCAGCAAACTCATTATTTGGAAGGTATCGTTGTTATAGGAAATATAATTGTTCTAGATGGTATAACTCCTTAAATGACTGATTCTTGAAAATCTTTCCTTAGGTTCCCATATTTTCTACCTTGTTTATGTATATCGATCTTCTGCTTCGTTATTCTCATAAGTTGCATTTGGCTCCCGGTATGTGCACAACTAGCCAATTTTATTCTTATTGATATTAATTTGGGCACACATAATTCTTGTTTTATGCTTCCCTTGGCTAAAATTTATATTAACTACTAAAATACAAAAGTTAATTAATATTTTGCTAATACTTTCAGGAAAATAATGTGTTTTCATTTCAAAATAATGTGTTTCATAAAATTTCAGGAAACACTACATAAACATGCAACAGAAAGAAATGGAGAGTGTAAAATTGGATCTTTGAGTACACATTTGGTTGACTCCGAAGAGTTTGTCAAGCAACACACTGGTCCAACTAAAGATAAGAGCTTATTTAAGAATTGGCCATTAATGTCATCTATTGTTCTCTTCTGCATTGTCTCCTTTGATGACATGGCTTACACAGAGGTATGTACCAACTATGTCTAGACTAATGGTGTAGTATTTCCTAGCTAAATGAGTCCAAATGTTTGATTATTTGATGAAAAGTTGCCCTGTTTTGGGAAATATCGATTAAACACTTCACCCAATTACAAAATTAGGGTATAGTGTTATCACTATAAATAATGCTTCTGTGTTTATGTAAGAGAGATTTAATTTACTTCAAAAGGGCCACATGATTATTTAATCATTATAAAACAATGTTTGAAATGTCATAAATATTTAATTGAAATATCTATTTCTCACCATGCATCAACTAGATCCTAATACATTTTTATTATTTATACAATCATTTTTGTGTTATATAGAATTATATGTTGAACAAGTAATAATTTAATTTTGTAGATATTGTCAAAAAAAATTGTTGATGAGACACATCCCATCTTCATCCCCAGCCATGTGTATAACAAGATAATAACATTTAGTTGAAGGACACACACTTATTAGTTCATGGAAAACAATGAAGCACATACAAGTTTTATTATAACATATAAATTTAATCAACAAAGGTAACCTACATGCATAATTGCTATCATTTCTTTCTTTTACTTGCAAGTTGTGAACCAACATATGTTCTACCAATACGCCTTGAGGCCCTTGAACATGCTCGTCCTAGGGGAGTGCCCCCAAAGAACTATTTAGTAACATTAAATATTTTCTATTTATATTGGTGCTTAACATTCAGTCAAACTTTTAAAACTACAACATTGATTTTATTTTATAGCAAGTTCATAAAAACTATTAAGTTTATAATACTGTGGAAGTGCTTTTAAAGGCAACTCTACACATACCATATTTGTTTTTTTTATAATGAACCATTTGAGAAATTACCAATGGTCACAATTTCACCACATCTTGTCATTAATACGAACATAGACAAATGAATTACTCGATTTCAATTTTGTTCCTCTCTGCCGATGAAATCATAGGGAAATTACATATAAATTGAATGATTAGATTAGGATAGCATGGATATGCTAAGATATCTCTACTACTATATGTTTTATTATAACTGTATAGATATCTAATATTTTTTATTTGCAATTTTTTTCTCCTTTGTCTTGGGAGTTCTCTTCTTACGATGATTAATTTCAATATGGTGCACATGTTATTTTGAATTTTTTTTCCAGTAAAGTTGTTTTTTCAACCTTTGATGATAATTGAAATCAAATTTTAGATATTTTCTCTATGGTCTGAAAGCGACAAACAATTTGGCGGACTAAACTTCTCGTCTGAGGATGTTGGTCAAGTTCTTGCAATTACAGGTACATGTCAAGTTATCAAATTGGTCAATATTCTTGCATTCTATTCAGGGTAGCTAAATACACTATACAAAGCTTTACTGATATGTATTTATATTTAAATGAAGAGCAATATGTTTTTCTACTGATGCGTGACAATGCATAAATTATAACTTGGTATAACATGGCCAGAAATAAATATTGGCTACATAACGTCGCAAAAACTTGGTAATTAGCTGTTGGACACTTAATGCATCATTTTATTATATTTGGTGCAAATGGAGAGAGAAGCAACACGGAAAATACAGATTTGCCCTTGTATCCATCGGCTTGTAAGACGACTCGGACTGGTTCGAACTAGATCCAATCCATTCTCACTCCCTCGATGCAGTTCATTCTCACTCCCTAGTCTAGGTTTGGTTCGAAATTGACCTGATGGGGTTAAAAAGAAGCATGCCCTATGGGCAAACTTGTCTTTTCTAAAAAAGTTATCTCCATTTGGACTAGATATAACAAAAAAACAATGTGTTTAATGTACAATGGCTAATTACTGTGTTTTCACAATGTCCTGTAAGAAATACATTTTCTTTGAGTATCCTATAACAAAGACTATAAATTTTGAGTGCCTTGTAGCAAATTTTGCCAAATTTTTTATGCACTATCAACTTTTCCTATTTTGTTTAAGTTGTAGAAACCATATTTAATGGTATAGTCTCATATCTTCTTTTATATCATAGGTGCTAGCATACTTATATACCAGACATTTATCTACCAACATATTGTGAAAGTTCTAGGAATAATCAACACTTCTCGTGTTGCAGTAGTAAGTATAAGTTCCCTTGATTATTCAATGAAAGTTTTATCTTTAATTTTATTTTAGTAATGTTTGTCTCTTATTTATTGCAGATTCTTTCTATGGCACTTCTTTGTAGTTATCCTCCTATGACATATCTCTCAAGACCTTGGTTGTCCATAGTAGTAAATATTGCATCGATGCTTAAAAATAACTTTGTGGTGAGTAAACATAAAACCTGAAGTTTTATTCATCCATGCTCATAACAAACCACATTGATGGATGTTTTTGTACTTCCATTTTCTTTTCTCTATTTGCATATACCACACTTTTTAGTGCAAACTACCGTTGTACATGGTATTACAGGTAAGTCCTGGAATACATCATTAATGCCAAAGTACAATAAGTTGCCACAAATCAATAATAAAAGGGTGGTACCTCTTATTATTTCCTCATGCATTGTACAATTACTCTTGCATTAAAGCAACATACTAAACTTTGGTAAGGTACACTTTAATTTGTTTGATTGCTTTTTGGTTGAGCAAGAATAATTTCATCTAACCAATTTTCTAGGTTCAACAAACAAGTTGAATATTTAGAAGATTCGAAGAATTTTTTTGTGCAAGTAAATTTCTTGCTCCTGAATATTAGGAATTCTGTTACTAAAATGTTGCTACACTAGCAATCACACATAGGAAACTATAAACGTGAAATGTAGAATTGCAAAATATAAGTGTAATTTTGGCTTCGCCACTGAGCTCATAATATTAGTGTAACTCATTGCTTTTATATCTTATAAGCAAAACAAATATATGCAACAACAACATATATCATACAAGTCTTGGCCACTAATGCTTTGTCATTTGCTCCTACATATTTATTAGGTTACTATCAATACATGCTCTTTCATTCTTCAGAACAACTCTGTGGTATGTATCACGTTATCTAATTAAATTTTATTAACCTTTTCTACATACAATTATTGTTTTAATTCTTATTTCTCTATTGAATAAATAGCCCCAGCATCAAAGAGCAACCGCAAATGGCTTAGCCACCACTTTAATGTCCTTCTTCAAGGCATTTGCTCCAGCAGGAGCAGGCATTATGTAAGTAAAAAAAATTATTTGCTAGTATTTCTGTGGTAAAAATCTAGAATTAGTCTATAGTTATCAAGCTAAAAGAAAACAAAACCATCCACACATCTAAGCAATGTATTTTAGGATTAGGGCTATCAACATGTTACGACCAAGTGAGCCCAATCAGGTTTTGCTTGAGATTGATTTACGAGTGGAATTTTAGGGGTCCAAAAATACACTTATTTAGCTTGTTTATAATATAATAATAAATTTTATTGTTCCATTCATTTCAAATTAGTTATCATTTTAGTATTGTCCTAAGGCAGACGTATCTATCCTTGACAATTAATTTCTAGAAAACCGTATAGGTTAACAACATGTGAATTATATATTATGAAAGTATATATCAAGGCGAATCTACAAACATAAATCTTATGATATTAAACTACATGAATGTCTAGAAGTTGATGGCAAAATATACAAATGTTTAAATTAAAACAAACCTAGAATAATAAGTAATTTGAAACATAGGGATTACTTAATTAAAATGAATAAATATTTGACTTGAGTGGTTAGTAACTAAGCTGATTACTGCTTATAAAAAATGCAATGGTTGAATTGATATGTATCATGAGTCTTGTTGGTATATTAATTATGATTGGTTAATGTAGGTTTTCGTGGGCACAAAATCGCCAACATGCGTTTTTCTTTCCAGGTAAATTTACGACATCACTATTATGCATAAGTAACAAAAAATCATCATTGCTTTAATAGACCACGTGGCTGGTTAAATGCACCAAGTCTTGAGCTTTGTGATAGTTACCTCGTATTTTGATTTTATCTGGATATTTATTTATATCCCTTAATGTGAGTGATTTATCAAAAGTAGTGATTAGTGGGTGTTGGATGCTCCTTCATAGCTTATACCAATACATGATTAATTGTGAAGGAACCATAACTCTGATCTTTCTATTGTTTGCATCATTGTTGTCTGCCGTCTTTTCGATGTGTTCTCATTGTTACATTTTTGTACGCAGGTGACCAAATGGTGTTCTTTATTTTGATTATTATTGAATTTTTGGAACTCATTTGGACCTTCAAACCATTTCTGGCCGTGCCATAGCAATTCTCTTCAACCCCAAGTAATCAAGCTTTCAGATCATCGATAAGTTGGTTGGCATGTCATGTTTATACTGCACGTATGCTTGTTTGGGTATTTGGATTGTAGCTAATAAAGATTTATGCATATTTGAGGAGCAATACTTATGTATCCTATCATGTAATTGTACATAAGTATTTAAATGACCTTTCTCCTTTGGTTTATAAAATTTAAATACTTGATTTTTCATGAAGATGAAGCATAATATCACGTAAATTGCAAGTGTCGATCAAAACAAATGGCAAGGTACCATATAATATTATATAGATTTATATTTTTCCATGTTAATTTCTAGGTAGTAATATAGGCATGACACATTTTAAACGATATTACCAGATAAAATCATAAAGCTATGACCTTATTATGCTCTGTATCTGTATATAATGTATGCTTGTTGTTTATCGCAGTGGCTATTGATTAATTGTAGCTTAATCGAATACGTGAAAACTGTATATGTTACATTAAACCATGATTGCTAAAGATGGCTAAAGAAATGTTAGTATACATGAGAACATTCTTCAATTGATCAGTATACAAAGTGATCTATTGCTAACTGATGAAAACGAGGCAACATCTAAGCCACTAATTAAACATCATTACTGTTGACCAAGGTAAAATAATGAGTATAGTACTGGTTTCGCTTACACAAAGATCGAGGGTTGCACTCTGCACGCACCTGTTTGTTAGTTAGGCTCTGTTTAGTTCCCACGCAAAAATTTTTCACCCTGTCACATCAAATATTTGGACACATGTATGGAGTATTAAATATATAAAAAAAAACTAATTACACAAATTATGTGTAAATTGCGAGACGAATCTTTTAAGCCTAATTGCTCCATGATTTGACAATGTGGTGCTACAGTAAACATTTGCTAATAACAGATTAATTAGGCTTAATAAATATGTCTCGCAGTTTACATGTGGAATCTATAATTTGTTTTGTTATTAGTTTACAATTAATACTTCAAACATGTGTCCGCATATCCGATATGACATGCCAAAATTTTTCGTCTCGCGAACTAAATAGGACCTTAATCAGAGTGATGGAGAAGCTGGGAGTTAATAAGATTTGCACACAAAATCAGGGCATGTTTAGATCCCCTGGCAAGTTTTTTCTACCCTGTCACATCGAATGTTTGGACACATACATGAAATATTAAAAATAGGCAAAAAAAACTAATTACACAGATTGCGTGTAAATTGTGAGACGAATCTTTTAAGCCTAATTGCTCCATGATTTGATAATGTGGTGCTACAGTAAACATTTGCTAATAACGGACTAATTAGGCTTAATAAATTTGTCTCGCAGTTTACAGGCGGAATCTATAATTTGTTTTGTTATTAGACTACGTTTAATACTTCAAATGTGTGTCCGTATATCCGATGTGACACGGCAAAAATTTTCACCCCTGGATCTAAACACAGCCTTAGTTAGATTAGATTTCCTCATTAATAATAGTAAGCTACTAGCATAGTACTAGTATAGTGTTTTACTGTTTGATAGAACACTTATTTCTAGCAGTAGTGGGCTGAGACTAGGGGTGAAAACGGTAACGGTAATTCCTGGCCGATCGGCATTCGTTTCCGACTTTCTAGCAGCCGAGCCATGTGGAAATGGTAATCGACCGAAAAATATGAAAATGGTAAAAAAAAATATGGAAATGGAAATGGTTTTGCTGTTATACCGATCGTTTCCGTATTTACTATATTCTTGTGGAAATTACCATTTCTTATAATATGGTAATTACCATATTTCTAAATATGTCAATATTTATAGGGCATGTCTCTAGTTGACCCACAATTTAGAGATTGGTTGACTCTTCAATCAAATTCCCAACCTCAATATACATATGTAAAGTTAAATATATGTATTCTATAGTTTAATGTTTCCGTATTTGTTATCAGTTTCCGATCTGTACCGACATGTTTCCGTCCGTATTATTCTGTTTCGGGCTTTTTGATATTTCCGATATCGTTTTCGTTTCCGACTTTACCATTTTTTTATTTTGTTTCTGAGAAAAATATGATTATGGAAATGATTGAGGCTGTTTTTCAATCGTTTCCGGTCGTTTCCATCCCTAGCTGAGACGTACTCTAAACACTCACAGTTTCGGTTGAAATTTATGGAACTGCTGGGTTTAGGCTGCAGCTGGTTGACTTTGGTTAACATCACACAATTTGCCTAAAATTTAAGGAATTACTGGGTTCTGGCAAATTAATTAGTTCTCTTACAATTGCAGCAGCAATGGTGCCTCCATTAAGTTTTTTTTTAATTTGTATGTATGTAATCTGTCAATGGGATGTACGATAGATGAATAATCTTCAACTACTTCTACTTTTTTTTAAAATAAACTTCAACTAAATATTTTTAATTATTATTATTATTATTATTATTATTATTATTATTATTATTATTATTATTATATATATACTCTGGTTTGGAGTAGTACATAGAGTACCGTTTAAGAAGATTGGCAGCAACGGCAGGTGACAATTCCGACTTGGATTGGTGCAGCTATATACATGATGTATACATGAGTACATGATGAAGAAATCAAGTCAGTGAAACCTGCGTGTCATAATCTTGAGTCAATGGTTATGCAGCTGTTCGCTAACTTTGGATGGAGATTCACAAATAGAATTCAATAATTTTTGTAATCTTTTTATGCTGTGTGTTCTGATTAGTTCGTGTGTGCTTTTGTTTATTCTGGTGTGAGTTTTTTTTGAATTGGTGTAATAATTGGTTATAGCTCTTTGAGCAAAGGCCGAGATTATATTCCATTATCTAAAAAAAGTGGAAAAGTCTATTCGTCTCGAGGGAACACCCTTTATTTTTATATATCGTTTAAAAATCATTTAAAAAATAACAAGATGTATATCAATATACAATATATTAATAAATAAAATACAAGCTAAAATTTAACTAGAAATAGAAATAATAAATCGACTCCGGATAAAACGTGTCATTCATAGTGAAATTTATTTTTTAACTATATATCGAATTGAATTTACATATTTGTTGAGTGACATATCACATATTTAATTAATATTATTATATTTTTATTAAATTTATTAATGATTTTTTAAAATGACATACACCGACATGCACAAGTAAAGAAACATAGCATCGATATATATATATATATATATAGGGTTTAGGGTTAGAGTTAGAATCCCCTTAATCTCTAAGAAGGAAGGCAACACTATGATATGCCTTGGTAAGGAACTAGACATAACTTTGAGTGATCCAAGAGAATCATTCGAGGAGCTAAGCTATGTTTACATTTTCAAAATCAAATGGAAAAACCCAAGTTTCTGAACTGATTGATGCAAAAGGGAATTTGAATCCATGCTTTTCCATTATTCAATCACCCAAGGTAATGTTCACAGGTTCATGTGAAGCCTGGAATAACTTGTATGCATGTTTCATATCAAGGAGATGACCCATCTTGGTCTTTAAAGCTTTTCTTGAGGACGAGTAAAGGACTAAAGTGTGGGGGAGCTTGTTGACGGTCCTTAACTCATATTTCTAACTGCCAATTCTCACATAAAATCTGCATAGACAAACACCAAACTTTGCAAGACTTATACATAAATAACTAACGAATTCCACGAGTTTTGGTGATTCACCATTCTTTGCAAGACTTATACATAAATATGGTGGAATTATAAAGAAAGGCACATTCCGAAAAGCATAAATGCAGAATCCGTGCAAAGGAACAAGGAGAAGGCCCAAGTATCCTACGAACATGGGCCAAGCACCGACGTAGGAGAGGTCCTGGCCGACGCAACAGCCCACCACGTGAAGATGGTGGTGAGGGGAGCCCATAGGGGGGCAACCGCACCCCTGGTGCGCCCTACCTTCTCAGCCCTCCTTCGTGTGGCAGTGCATTCCATACTTGGGTTTTCCACGTATATCTCTCCTATACCGACCTATTTGGACTATAAAAGAAGAGTAGAACATCCCCCATCATCATCAACATCCAGGAAGAAGAGCTACTAGATATTGAGCAACACTCCAAAGAGCTTAGGCCCTAGCTAGCTATGTAGAAGTAGATGGGAGAGATGTGAGATACAAAAGAAGAGAGCGACTGTAGCTGCATGAGTCTTCTACTCAGTCTACTATGTACACCAAAGGGTAAAAGGAGTGTCGGGCCTGTCGGCTCCCTACAACTTATACCACTGAGCACTTGTACTTCCATGGGTTCTCTTGTTAAGTAAGTGTTCGTGGTTCTTATGGTATTATGTATTTTGATTAGCTAAGCTATGTTTTTGTTTGTTTGCGAGTTCATCGTTCGTTCTTGTAACGGATGTTCTAGCGTAGGACTACGATCTTGTCAGACTCCACGATCAACGTTAGAATAGTAATCGATAGCGTGGATATGGTGTCTAGGCTAGAGGTTACCTTCGTTTTCTTCGCTTCCCCACGGTAGAGGGGTAGGCGGCAGGTGGTGACAGCCCTATCCGTCCCTAGCACTCCCCCATGTACGGGTTGGAAGTAGAGCTATAAGCCAGACATCTACCTGGTGGACCAGGTGCTGGCCGGTGCCTGAAGTAAGTAAGCAGAAGTAGAGTTTATCTGTCCTTAGATCTCTAAAACCATAGAAATCCATCTTTGCCCTGACCTTTTCTACCCTTGTGTTATCCTTGCACGGATTAGCTAGAAGAATACCTCCGTTCCCTGTGGAAAATACGATACCCTGAATACAGCTTGGTGAAGTGCTACGACGGTAATTCCGTTACGCTTGCGGATTATTTTTGTTTGCGTTAAAAAATACCAACAAGCGAAGGTTCAACCCCATTACTGACTAAGTCAAGCCTGATGATTATTTAGCGTCGAACTCGGTGCTAAAGTGGGCACACTTCACCAAGAATGGAGAATTTAAAAAAATTACTTGGAGCTCCTTACATCCTTATGGCAAGCCATTGATTATGCAATTGAATATCTATCAGGTAGTTTAACTATTCGGATTCCTAGCTATCTGGTTCGATAACCAGTTGAACCGGTCGGATCACCAGTCAGGCTGGTCTGCTACAAGTCAACTTGCTCCGAAATGCTCAAGACGGTGTTGCTCAATGGATGCAAGGCGCTTGGGGACTAGCTGTGGAGGGTATAACCCCCCGTACCCACAACAAGGCGCATGGGCCGGCCCACCAGGAATGGCATGACCCAGTACCTGAAGACCAGTGGTGCACGGCAGCGCTCGGCGTGCACCGCAAGTCTACCATAAGGCAATTAGTAGATAGATAGGGATTTGATCTGATAAGCTAGATATCAGATCCCTTGATTGATGCTTATCATTGTAAACCAACTAGATTAGATCTTAACCGACTTGTAAACCCTATCTCCCGGCTATATAAAGAGGGCATGGTAACCCCTCAAAACCCGATAACTACACCTCATCTTGTATCAATATACAATCCACCAGAACACATGACGTAGGGTATTACGTCGCCTTGATGGCCCGAACCTATCTAATCTTCGTGTCCCTGCTCTTCGTGTTCATCATCTGGTTCTGATCATGCACGTCCCTCCACGTAGTTAATCTACCATCGTGGTTATCCCCCTCAGTGGACTGCCGACCATATTTAGTCGAAGTGAACTATAGGAGCCTTTGAGCAAGTTGAATTGCATAGCCAACTACTAACTCCAAATCATCTATAGCTAATCTAATAGCTTATTCATACAATAGTTATCCATAAACCATTAATATATGGTCCCACCTCTCATACACATATAAGGTATTGGAGTTCCTGCTACAGCTGGCTATGAATCTGTAGCCCGCTTTCCTTCTCTCTCTTCTCTTCTCTCCTCCACATATGCTTACAGTTGACTTGTAGCCTGCTATTGTACTCACTCTTATAGATTACTGTACCCTGCCCTTAAAAACTAATTAAGGTGGAACTAAAATTCCACGGTCTCATAACACAGTAACACATGAGCCAAATTCAAATAGGCTGACTGTCACCTAATTTAAGGTGACTAAATAAAAGGGCTACCGTGTCAAAAACAAAATTATAGTTCTTGGACGTGCAAAGCTGCCGAGCTTGTCAACGTCGATTCTTTGGCCTGATCTGTTGTAGTATGTTGTTGCTCTCCGGGGTAGATATGTGTAGATTTCTCAATATCAACATCAGTGACATCATTAGTCTCATTACCCTCTTTGCTCTTACCCCACAGCATGGTGTAAAGACTTTCGACCAGCAAAATTCCACCCAAAATGCTGCCAATAAAGGAAGAGCAGAAAAGGAAAGTTTGTTTATTTCAGGGTTCTTTTAGAATATTGCACCTTTGATCAGCTGACAGTGAGTATATATATGATTTAATTTACCTGCCGAGGTAAACAATCTCTCCAAGAAAGAAGGATGAGCAAAATATTGTGAACACGAAGCAGAGTGGCGTCCAGGAGGCGAAGAACATGGGGCCTCTCATCTCTAGGCACCACGTTTGCAGGTAGTAGGACACTCCCGTCACCATAACACCCTGAAGCAAACCACCAGTCGTCTAATAGTCAGATGCGTGTGCCGAAGACCATGTCAATAGTGAATACACTAGTGGAAGAGGATGACTGAAAATTTTATGTGCACAACTTACCGAGTAGAGGATGGCGAGCAAGCTGATGTCGAATCTTAGCTTCCATCTAGAGAAGTTGCGCTCTGCGACCACCGCGACGACAAACGACTGCACCGTGCTGAATAGGCACTGAGTCACAGTCACAACCATCTTATCTGGATATTCCTTTTGCACCGTAGCCTACACAGTCAATAGACAAGGAGTAGAGACCCCGATTTGTCAGCAATTGCAGCTGTGGATCGATGCAGACAAGCATGCAAGAACAGCTCAGATTTTTTTTGGTAAATAATTAAATATGCATGCATCCGAACCTAAAAAATGATCCACAAAGACCAGCACATGTTGGCGACCACCATAAGGAATGTCCATTTGATCCACACACCCCTCGGAACTACTGTTTTCGAGCTTGTGTCAGAGGCGAAGGTACGGTGATGGTTGATAGGGCTTATGGACGGGCCGGTGAAGAAGGCGATGGTGAAGACTCCAGCCAGACAGAGTGCTACGCTAGTGACCTTGGCTATGCCTGAAGAGCTCCTCAGCTTCACATACTCCGTCCTGTCCTGGCAAGCAACATTTCAATCTTGGTATTATATACTACTCCATCCATTCAAATTATAAGGCGGTTTGGTTTTTCAAGTTACATTCCTTTTATTATGTGTGTTGATATGGTGTATATCTAAATAATATCAAAATTTATGTGTTCAGAAAAGTCAAAACATCTTATAATTAATATTTTCACAACTAACTTGAATCTACTTATGGTACATTCTCAAGTTAGGCTTTAGTGATATCGATGATGATAAACCTCAAAAGCACCGCCAAGAAGAAGGTGATGGCTGGGAGTGAGTTGTCTACTGCAGATGCCACCGTTGCAGAGGTGAACTTGAGACTTACATGGTACAGATTTACCCCAAGCGTAATCCTGAAAAGCAATTTCCACAAGTAAATCAGGGACTAATTAAACTCTTACATGCCATGAGTATACAATCGATTGTTTTGTTTTGTTTTGTACCAATAAATTAGAGTTTGCAAAGATGAGCGCATACCCGATTAAGGCACAAAAGAAGAGCTTTATGAGCACCCCAAGTGTCATGGCGGGTCGTGCACTTCTCCTACAAATATAATCAAACGGACCTGTATTTCTCAGCTAATCAAACAATATAGCAAACTAAGCGAAGTGGCAATATAACAATATAGTAAAATGATTCTATACTCCCACAGCTTTCATCCACCATCCATCAGCAAGAGGTCCCGATCAAGATTACTATCGGATCTACACTCAGGGGCGGATCCAACGTGGGTGCACGGGGGAGTCGAGTCCCCCCTACACCCACAAGATCCATGGATACCCCCGGAGCACCCCCTTCAATTTTTTTACTATAAATGATAAACTAAAAATCCTTACATAACTGGAGGTTGAATAAACTATGTAATTAAGCTCCCCCCACAATTTTTTTTTCCTGGATCCGCCCCTGTCTACACTTTATACCCGTTTTGTGTTTTATTTGAAAAAAAATAATACATAATTTCCCTCATTAATCGGATCATCAAACGACCCAAATAAATCCCAGAAGACGGCAGATCGCTCTCCCCAGTCCCCAACCAATTCGGCATTCGCGAGCGACGGCAAGCCGACCCGGGCGGCGGCGACTCCCAGACGACGGCGGCGATTTGTCAGCGAGCCTGGATAGTGACGACTACGTTAGTCCTTGGACACGGCCGTTGCGACGGGCCTGATGCCATCGATCCGAGCCCCGGCCGGTATGCTGCTCGCCAGCGGCAGCGTGAAGTATCAGCGGCAAAATCATTCATCCAGACCTTCTTGGCGTGTTCTGCACCTCGCATGCACCGTTTTCTTTTCTATCCTATTTTCTTTGCCTTCTCTTGCCGATCGAGCATATCCTTATTTTTTCCTGTTGGATCTATAAGGGAAGAGCACATATGTTGGATGCATAGATGTCCAGTGATTTTGGTGGTTTGGGAATTGTGATGTATCTTTTTTCACGGTAATTCAATTTTATTCTTTAATTAGTTACTTGACTGATTAACCCCCTATAATTGGGCATGCAGACGGCTGTCGGCCGGCGGCAGTTCATGTCGACTCCGGCGGCAGTTCTGTTACTAAAAATAAACTTTATTCCGATCAAAAAATTATGAATCGGAACGAAATATCATCTTTAGTCCCGGTTTATAAGAGAACCAGGATTATTGTAAAATTTAACGGACCGATCAAAAATAGTTTCTTCAGTAGTGGCTCTCAACCCAGCGGCCAGTGGCACTGCTATCTGCTGAATGTATTGCATGTTTTGATCGGCGAAAAGATGTACTGATACTCTCCATTCAGAATTTAGTTTGCTGCTACAGCATCAAATATATTTTCTAGTGATTTTGTTTGTGAATCTGTCAGTGGCAGATACTTCTCATGGTGATACTCATGTCCTAATGTATTCTGATTTTTTCAGAGATCTAGTGTGTTCTGTGATTCATATCTAAGCAACCCCATACCAATTACTATCTTTAAAAATAGCATATACTATATTTATACTAACTAAAAATAGATAAAAATTAGTACATACCGCAACTAACCTAAAATGTGGAGTAGTATATACTGCTACTTTATAAAAGCATATACTGCTATTAACTTAAAAATTAGTATATAATGCTACAAAGTTAAAAAGCAGTACATACCACTACTACTATTGTAAAAATATGACATATAATGCTACTGGTAGAATTTAGTATATACTACTACTAAGTTAAAAATTAAACAGTATGTACCACTACTACTCTATAAAATAGTATATACTGCTAGTAACTAAATAAACAGTATATACTGCATGCTACTAACATTTAAAAAAAGTATATACTGCTACTAAGTTAAAAATAGTATATACCTACTACATTACAAAATAGTATATACTACTATTAACTTAAGAAAAGGTATATACTGTACTAACTCTTCAAAGGAGAAGAATTCAGTACATACTCTTTCGGAGAAGTAATCAGTATAACTGATTAAGAAAATAGTATATGCTGCTCTAATTGAGTAAAACGAGTACAATTTATGCTGCTACTACTAAAAAAAGGTATATACTTAAAATATTTATAACCCTTTTTTTAATCAGTTTGAATGGTAGAAGATCCATCTGTTTAGAGGATGGTACGTTCATTATTCAAATTTAAACTAACAGCACACTCCCTACGTTCAATTGTGCACCAAATGCGGTTTGTACCTGTGCATGCATGCACCATGCAGCGATTAGAGAAAAACAATATTTTCATTCTTTTCCCACCAGTTTAATTAGATGCTAATGGTTATCCACTAAGGGGACAGAGTATGTACTCCCGAGAGTACATAACAATGATCCTATAAATTAAAATGGTTCTATACTTGTGTCAAAAAAAATGGTTCTATACTACCGTCCATAGGAGGCAGCCCCGATGAAGAGCGCTATTGGATTCACATGTGGACCCATTTTGATTTCTATTCGAGAAAAAAATCCGTAGTGCGACATAACTATCCCGTATTAATCGGCATACCAGGGTGTTCTGAACGCGCATAAATACCTCTCTCCCAAACCATCCTATTGGTAAATCGGGTCCTCGGCGAGAGCGCGATCTACCAGCGGTGATCCGGACAGATCAATGGCACCGGCCGATTTTATGGCGACGTTAGTGTCCATCCGATACTAGGTTTTTTTTTTAATTTCACGATCTTGTTTGATTTGATTTCAGATGCATCAAGCAAGAGAGAGAGATGGATTGTTACATACCTTTGTAGAAGAGCTGTAGGGAGCAAGATGAGGGAGCCAACTGCCTGGCGATAGAAGACGAAGATGTAGATGTTCATTCCGTGGTTGAAAGCAGCCTTGGATATCATAAACATGCCAGTGTAGAATAACAACGATAATTAAGAAAATATTCTTTTTTAGATTTTGTTTACTAACATATTGAAAAGAAATCTATATGTGAAATAAACTTTCAAGTAAAATTTAAAACTTTCTATTGGAAAATTAAGGGATTTGCCAGATGTCTATTAGATTAATGGGCTAGTCCAAATTAAATCCTAATAAATTCCAATGGCCCAAATTTAGTGCTATGGGTAATAACACCACCTTGGAAATTTAAGTAAAACGATCTCAACTTAAATATGGAGCTAGTGGAGAATCTCTGTTGACCGGGTGAGATGGTGGGCGGACAGCCACACTCGTGCACCGAGCTGTATATTAACTCGGGTTAATCGCACGGATTGAATTCTCAGAACGTAACTCTCGCATGCGCTACAAATCCTCCGCGATTAATCGCGTGGATGCTCTCTCTCTTGTTTTGTAACGAAAGATGATTAATTCTGGTATATTAACTCGGGTTAATCACGCAGATTGAATTCTCCGAACGTAACTCTCGCATGCACTACAAATCTTCCGCGATTAATCGCATTAACCCGGGTTAATCGTGCGGATTGAATTCTCCAAACGTAACTCTCGCATGCGCTACAAATCCTCCGCTAACGGGGTTAATCGCGCGGATTGAATTCTCCGAACGTAACTCTCGCATGAGCTACAAATCCTCCGCGATTAATCACATTATATTCTGGTGTATAAACTTGGGTTAATCGCGTGGATTGAATTCTCCGAACGTAACTCTCGCATGCGCTACAAATCCTCCGCAATTAATCGCATTAACTCGCGTTAATCGTGCGGATTGAATTCTCCGAACTTAACTCTCGCATGCGCTACAAATCCTCTGCTAACGGGATGAACAGACACAATGCTTGCTATGTTCTTCCTCTCTCGCACTTTCTTCCCGACTGTTCTCCCATTCCGGAACTCCGTCTGCTTGCGTACTTACACGGGTAGGCAGGCAATCAAGTTTTTGGAGAGCGTCTCGGCGCAACTGCTCATGTTCTGCTTCGACTTCTTCCTCTACATCGTGATGGCTTCCACTGAAAATGGGGCACCAGGAGCTGGAGGGAACGGCGGTGCTCCAGGAGGAGGAGGGAAAGGCGGTGCTCCAGGAGACAACACCAACGGAGGCAATACAAATGCCTCAACCTCCTCTGCACCGTTTTCTGGGTATATGGTTCTATCTCTAATTGATGTTCTTCATGTTATTTATATATTAATCATGCTATCTTTAGGATTATAATCATATGTGAATGTTGATGATGCTTATGCTTATGTTATGAAAAGCATGCCCATACTTCTATTTAGTCACACCACTAGATTACTTACTATTATGAATGTTATGTTTATTATCTTGTTATTTTAGATTAAAATATACCGAATTATGATCAAATTTACAACAATGCCAGCCTAAGAGATCGACACCTCAGCGAGCGAGATTGGTGGAGTGAAAAGTGGGGAGGAAGCTGATCATGGACGTCGGCGGCAGGCAGAGGCGCCGCTGCTAGAGAAGAAGGGCAGCACCGGCGCCGTCGGCGATGGGTACTGCATTGAGAGGTGCCCGGGTGCGGCATCAACCGGCGTAAGGCCGCGAGCTCCGGCATCCCCTACAGGAGCTTCCTCTTCGTCTGGATCATCACGCTCTGCACAGGTAACCACCACATCATTCTTCTCTCTTCCACTCACCCACATGCATCATCAATCGCGCGCATCTGCACCTGATTCGATTCCCCCAACTCTCATTGATGTCCACATTTTTATCGAGTTATATCATGAGTTTGTGTTTAATTTCTCCTATATATGTTCTCCATTGATCATGCCACCTTGGAGTGCTATATAGAAGAATATACATACTGATGCAGCCCCTACAATTAATCAAAATCTTTAACTCAATTAACAATTACTACTAATTTTATGAATTGCTTTGAGATTCGTGCATCTCAACCAACTATTGAATTTGGGCATGACACTAAGGGCTTTTTTGGAGAGATTCTAAATAACTATAGCCTCTCTCATAATCAAATTCTCTCCAAACAATTTAGCTTTTCATTCAGATTCTAATAAGTTGTAGTTGTATAATCTTAGGCAATAAAATAGAAGTCAGAAGTTAGAAAATCTAACTTTTTTAGATTCTAAAAAGACTTTTCAAATTTAATCTCTGGCCAGATCTAGGACCGGGGAGGGAGAGAGGGGGAGCCGCCGCCACCGTCGCACCCCCTCCTCCGGCCAGATCTAGGAGTGGGGAAGGAGAGAGGGGGAGCCGCCGTCGCCCCGTTCGCGCCAACGTCGCCGTCCACGCCGCCGCCACCGCGTCTGCGCCACCGCCGTCACTCCCCTCCTCCGGTCGGATTGGGAGGGAGGGAGGGAGGGAGGGAGGGGAGGGGATGAGAGTGACGGGCCGGTGAGAGAGAGAGAGAGAGAGAGAGAGAGTTGAGAGGGAAATGAGTGATGGCCAGTGGGGAGGGGTGGAGGAGAAGATAAGGAAGACTTAAAGATATTTTTGTGGGGTAGGTATGATTTTTGCAGGCGGACCACATAAGGTTCTGCCTGCGAAAATCAATTTTTCCAAGCGGACGACTTAAGAGGTCCGCCTGCGAAAATAAAGTTATTTTTCGCAGGCAGACCTCCGCCTGGAGGATTTTCGCAGGCGGATGACGAAAATCCACCCGTTTTATATTTTCGTAGGCGGATATTTAGCTTCGAGGGTCATACCTGCTTTGAAAAATAAAAGGCTAACGTCGCTAGTACTGGTGGCTATTGATTAATTGTAGCTTAATCGAATACGTAAAATTTGTATATGTTGCATTAAACCATGATTGTATATGTTGCATTAAACCATAATTGCTAAAGATGGCTTAAGAAATGTTAGTATACATGAGAACATTCTTCAATTGATCGGCATACAAAGTGATCGATCTACTGCTAACTGATGAAAACGAGGCAGCATCTAATTAAGCCACTAATTAAACATTATTACTTTTTACCAAGGTAAAATAATGAGTATAGTACTGTTTTGTTTACAGAAAGATCGAGGGTTGTACTCTGCGCGCACCTGTTTGTTAAGAGCACCCGCAATGGTAAAGTAAGGTGTTCTCTATAAAACACATGTACATCTCAACAATAAACTAGATTAATAGTAAATATCTCAATAGTATGTCTACATGGGTATCTATAGCTCTCTAATGCATTGCCTCGTTTTTCTCTATAGACTATCTTCAGGTTAGTAGATAGCTTTGCTCTCTTTCTTCATTTAGTCTCTTCCAAGTAGGAAAATATATTGACATAGATCTCTTGTAGATCTCTTGTAGAGAGTGATACCATTACGGGTGCCCTAAGTAGTTAATTAATCATGAGTGATGGAGAAGCTGGGAGTTAATCATATTTGCCACAAAATCAATATGCAATTATTGAATTCGTACGGACAAGCTGACGATGTAGACTGATAAATAAAATCCTGTATGCATGCATGCACGTGCCATTTTGTACTCCAGTAATCTTTTGTTTGGCATGCATGTCAGCATGTGTGCGTGGTTCAGGCAATGTGAAAGTAGTGAATTGATTGGCAATGTGAGAGTGAGTTGATTGAAGTAGCAACAACCTGTCGGGCCTAGCGGCCGGCCGGCCTGACTGACTGACGTAGGAGCTGACGATGCCAAGTTAGTTGCACATTGTTGGTGCTACTGATGCTCAATTAGATTAGATATCCTCATTAATAATAAGCTACTAGTAGTGTTTTACTGTTTGATGATAACTTATTTCTAGCAGTACTGGGCTAAGATGTATAGTAATACTGAAATTAAGGAACTGCTGGATTCAAGCAGTAGCTGGTTGACTTTGGTTATCAGCACACAATTAGCCTAAAATTTAATTAACTGTTGGGTTCTGGCCGATTAGTTAGTTATCTTGCGGTTGCAGCAGCAATATGGTGTTACCATTAATTTTTTTAGTTTCTACGTAATCTATCGATGGGATGTACGATGGATTAATAAACTTCAACTACCTTTAAAAAAAAACTTCAACTAAATAATTATTATTATTGTCATATACTCTGACTAGGAGTAGTACATACTGTACTGTTTAAGAAGATTGGCAGCAACTGCAGCAGGTGGCAATTCCGACTTGGATTGGTGCAGCTATACATGATGTAACGTGAGAAAGTTTATTCGTCTCTCAAGGAAACACTCCTTTATTTTTTATACTGTTTGAAAAATCACAAAAATATTAATAAAAAGTAGATCAATAATACAATATATAAATAAAATATAAGCTCAAATTCAGCTAGAATGAAAATAATAAATTGACTCCGAATAAAACGTGTCGTTCATAGTTAAATTTATTTTTTAATTATATATATCAAATTGAATTTACATATTTGTCGAGTGACACCCCCACATATTTAATTAATCTTATTATTATTTTTTATTAAAATTATTAATGATTTTTTTAAAATGGCATACCCCGACGTGCACAAGTAAAGAAACGTAGCCTCGAACAACAAAAGTCCAACTTACAATCATATACTATTTGGACAACGGAAAGCCTGTTTCGTCTTCTACTCTTCTTCCCGTGGCTTTTCTGTTCCATGCGTTTTCTGCTCTGCTCCTAGAGGTAAGACCGCCAGCCTCTCTACTTGATCGCCACGGAAACGGAAGGGAATCCACATCAGCTAGTTGCGAGCATCACGTGCCCCATTCACTCTCTTTATTTATTGCTGATTCCCGATCGATCGATCGATCGATCAGCAGGCAATATATAGGCGTAGTTAATCGATCTCAACACTCAACAACTACCCATCAGTTATTCAATACAATACAGCCATTCAGACAGAGCCAAGGTCTATCGAGTCAGAGAGATCGACACAGCGAGCGAGATTGGTGAATTGATGGGCGACCATGGACGCCGGCGGCAGGCGGAGGCGGCGGCTCCGCTGCTGGAGAAGAAGGGCAGCACCGGCACCGGCGTGGGCGATGGGTCCTGCATTGAGGGGTGCCCCGGGTGCGTCGTCGACCGGCGGAAGGCCGCGAGCTCCGGCATCCCATACGGGAGCTTCCTCTTCGTCTGGATCGTCACACTCTGCACAGGTAATTAACCACCCTTCATTTACTCTCTCATCCACCCACCACATGCATCATCAATCGCGCTCTCATCTCATCGATCTGCACCTGATTCTGTTCCTCTCTTCTCAGTTGATCTCCATATTTATCGAGTTTTATCATAATGAGTCTGTTTAATTAGTTTCTCCTATATATACATATATTCTCCATTGATCATGCAGCCACATTGGAGTGCCAATATATACATACAGTCCCTTCAATTAATCAAAATCATTAAATTGATAATTACTAATTTTATGATTTGTTTTAAGATTTGTGCACCTCAACCAACCGTTGAATTTTAGCAATGGCTTATTTGAGGAGTTTCTGAATAGCTGTAGGTTCTTCTTATAATTAGAAGCTCTCCAAGTGGTTTAACTTTTCGTTCATATTCTAATATATTATAGTTATTGAATTCACAAAATAAAATAGAAGTAGAAAGCCAGAAAACCAATTTTTTAGCTCTAAGAAATAACTACCAAGGCTGTGTGTTTAGTTATCTTCATACTTCCAACTTTTCTGTCACATTAAATGTTTAAACACATGCATGGAGCATTAAATATTGAAGAAAAAAACCAATTGTACAGTTTGCATGTAAATTGTGAGATGAATATTTTGAGCCTAATTACGCCATGATTTAATAATGTGGTGCTATAGTAAATATTTGCTAATAACATATTAATTAGGCTTAATAGATTCGTCTCGCAGTTTACAGACGGAATCTGTAATTTGTTTTGTTATTAGTGTATACTTAAAAAAAATTTTGGACGGGGAACTAAACACGGCCCAAATTAGCTGATTATTACTATTCCGTCTCAAAATATAACAATTTTTGGTTGTCCAGATTTATAACTTAAAAAATGCTTATATTTTGGGACGGAGGGGTACAATTTTAAGCATTTTTTACAGCCCATAAATTAGATTTTTAGAGGTTGAAACTTGAAACCGCCAATGGCAGGGTGCGTGTGCATGTGTAGCAGACGGTCGCACACTCGCACATGACCTGACGTCCTGACCTGCTGAGATTAAATTCGTGAGCTTAATGGTTCATTCATTGCTTTTGTACTACCTATATTCTCGTTTCTTGATTAGCACAAGCCAACCATTGCTCCATGCATGATTAGCGCTTACTCAGACTTCACTTCATCCACGTTCTTACCTTCTGTAAATTTGTTTTTTACTTTATTAACCTGGCCGTATGGTTTTTCATAATGTCTCCCATATTTTAAAGAAAGAAAAACAAGATAGCGGCTCATACGATATTTTAATTCGTATTGTACTCGTATAAGTAGGTTGGTACTAAGGCCTTGTAATATCTAGTGGACTACTAGGCCTATGGGCCGTATCACGTATGGCTGCACGGAGCTAGCACCACTGTGAAATCCAAGTGACTAGCAACGTTTTTAGTTGACCGGCTGATTTTTATATGCATCAATGGCTAACTGTAATAGAGACGGTAGCGGTGGAGTTCAGGCGGCCGCCCAACCCGTTCGGGAAGTGCCTCCGCCGTTGGCTGCATGTGTGCAACAATAAAATGAGTTGTTTAATAAACTTGCTATATATTAAGGGAATTGTATACTAGTTTATATAACCGTCTCATGCTCGAATTGAGAATAAAAGCATATCCAGTGGAGTTAAAATTTTTAAGTAGACCATTAAGTTTTAAGTGAAGTCTACCGTAAGATGATATCTCTACTACTTAAAAAGCGAACCCGTTCGTTTGCACTCTTTCCGTACGTCCTTACATGTGTATAAGCACCATCTCTTTAAAAAAAACCCACTAACATATGATTTCTCACTGCCCACACCCTGAAGCCTGTTCGCCCATAATTTCAATCATGTTCTATGATAAAAGGTGCACTTTCCGATCGGTTAAACACCAAGTCTCCTATATAGAAATTCCGTGATATACTTTCTATAATCTGTTTTATCACTTTTTAACATCTAATTATTGGTTTGTGCCCTTAAATAATTATTTTCACTTTTCGTGGTATACTGTGAGTTTATAGCATTGCATGCTAATTCCAAATATGCATGGAGCTATATGTGACGTGGAGCTCCAACCACCCAAGTCGGATAGAGTTTTTGTCACTCTGTCCAACTGTTGGTAGCTCATGTGAACTTTGGCGTGTATCACGTACAATATACGAACCCATATGTACATGCATGCATGTGTTAAGTTCGCTTTCATCAAATATTTAATATTACTCGATCTCTGAATATTCTGAGTCTTGAAATCCACAGAAAATATTTGAAGATGAATGTGACAGTACTGTTTGTACATGTCTGGGAGACGTAAGGATCTGAATGTGTTCGTGAAAAAGTTGAAGGAAAATAAAAGAATTCAAGTCTAAAATATATGTTCAAAATTCGAACATACAATAGAACATATACAGATTTGAGTATAGTGTGCATATATAGGCATAAGTAGTACAAACTGAAACACAAAAATGTCAAGTCCAGAAAAAAAAAATTAAATTTGAATATTTAGAAAGTTTCAGAACGAGTATAAAGTTCGGAATACTAGATATCTTAAACGTGCTAGTATATATGAAAATGCACAAATTCCACATAGAAGCCAGGAAGTCCCACACAAATTTGAGCAGTGCAAAAATTGGAAGTTTCTATGACGGCCACATAAAAAAATGCCAGGTAGGCAGAAAGGTAGTGACCGTAGGCCGCCGTCTCTTGTGTGTGTGAGGTTGCAAATCTTTTGTTTTCTTTGTGCTGATGTGCTAGTAATCCTAAATTTTGCCTACTAATAAATGACTTCCACTACCACCCACCTCCATGGAGCTAAACATATGATGGTATATTCTACCCATTCTTGTTTGTGGCAATGCGCGGGGTGGAATGTTAAAGCGACGACCACGGCTCGCTCACTCCGTTTTGGCTTCCTCTTCCTCTTCTTCTTGTCGTTGTTGGCTTTCCTTGTTGGGAATTCCACGTACGGAACGGAGCTTGGATTTGGAGAGGAGAGGAGACTGCCTCTGCCTGGCTCTCCCTCGCCGCCGGCGCACGCCATTCTGGGCCTCTCCTCTTTGCCGATTGATAAGAGGAGAAGCCGAGGAGCCTCCCTGTTTCAATTCGTTCCGGCGGGTCGCTGCAATCCGGCAGCGAAGTTGAGGTACAGGTACGCGCGTGCCGTGTAGCAGTCGATTGATTCATCTCCTCTCCTCGCCGGAGATCTCTCGGGCGCATTGCCCATTTGCCTTGCCTGGCGGCGGTGGGAGGGATGGAAGAGGAGGCGGGGGCGGAGGTGCCGTTGCTCAAGATCAAGGGGGACTACCACCAAGGTTGCCCTGGCTGTGCCTATGACCGCAAGAAGGAGGTCTACAGGGGATTGCCTTACAAGGAGTTCCTCTATCTCTGGATGATCTGCCTCACCGCCGGTATGCATGGAACATTCCCTCCCTTTTCGCAACCTTTTGACTAGCTCTGGAGATTCATTCTGGGGTAAAGTTCTTCAACTTTTTAACCCATGGTGCTCTAGGAATTTCCCTTTTCTAGTGTAGTACGAATGAATATCTCCAACAAAGAGAATCTTGGTACCACGTAGGAACATGACAACATAGGGAATCTTGGTACCTGCAGGAACATGTCTTCTTTCTTGCAAATGCTACATGTTACTGCAATGTCCATGTGCAGTTCCATATGGGTTTGGTCGGTGTTCAGTCATGTCGATGATTCCTGTTCCTGTGGGGAAATCGCTGATTCTCTATAATAGATTAACAGGACCAAGTTAGTTAAGCCAATTGCCTCAACAAGATTTCCATAATGGGGGGGATGTTGACATGCTGTTGCTGTTTTTACCACGCACTTCTCCATATTTGCTTTCAGTGCTGCTTACAACCGTTAATTACAATGTGATGTGATGCTCCGACTCATACTACACACGACGACCGTTTACACCGGTCATTACGTTGTCCATGGTGTTACAGTTGCAAACTTGCAATGCCACGTCCTGGTTCATGTGATGTGGGTTAGCTGGGGGGTCTATTATGTTAACTAGAAAATTTATTGTTTGAGGGACATCACTGTGCGAACAATATTAGATGCACAATTAATTCCTGTTATGTCATAGTGCCAGTCATCCAAACCTTATTGGGCACATAATTAATTCCTGTAATCTTTCATCGCACCAATAGTCCAACCCAACTTCATTGATAGGATATCCAATGATGGGACTGTAGGTGATGCTGATTCAGACCTTGCAGATCTTTAGGTTCTTCATTGTGTTTGTGATCTTTTTTACCTACCTCGGTTGCTGAAATTTTTACAACACTACATGGCATCTATGTCAACAGTCAGCAGAAGCATACACTAAAATGTCCTACTCCGTGTTAGATTAGATAGCATACAGTCTGCAATGCAATATTGATTTGCGAAAATGCCTTTAACTGATTTTCCTTAATGATGTTTTTTAACATATTTTTTTATACCGCTCCAAATCGTGATAAAGGTCATTTGTGTAAACTGTAAACTTGGAACTGATGCATGACTTGTTTCCCACGTGTCCTATATAAGCATATGTAATTGTTCATATTTTTTAGGGGTGAAGTTCCATGTGCTGTTCTGGTGTTCTGCATGAGCTCCATCATGGTTTTTAGATGAAAAGCTCCATCATGGTTGCATTGAACAGTAGTCTTTCTCTTTTACAATAGTGGAACATGAAATTAATTTTTCTACTTGAACACCGTTTCCTATCTGCTGTTGATGATATTGAGTGCTATCTTGTTTCCTTCAGAGTATTGCTTAAAAAAATGTGCGTGGAACAGTCAAAATCTGAGAAGCATCTAGCACTTCAAATTTTCTTCATTTCAAGTACAACTAGCCATAATACCTTGTTTTATTATCCCTGTTCTCACCAGCATCATTTAGTTGTTTGTAGAGAAGTTCTCAAGTAGTCCCCTGATATCATCATCTAAGTAATAATATAATAAATATTGTTATCACCACTTGCATCTACAAAAGTTTTAAATGTATTTATCGTAACCACATATCCCATCTATTCTTTTTTTACATAAATTTTCAGTGCATACTCAAGATTTCTAATTCTGTCCCTGCCCTTTTCAGCTTTACCAATATCATCATTGTTCCCCTTCTTGTACTTCATGGTATGTCTATCTTCATGTCTTCTTTTGATGGCTAAAACTAGATGTTTTTTTCTTGTTGGTAGTTTATCTCCTTTTTTGACAACTATCTTTACTCTAGCAATTAAGTCTTCAAGACGTGTCTTATTACACAGATAAGAGACTTGCATGTTGCAAAAAGGACAGAAGATATTGGGTTCTATGCCGGCTTTGTGGGTAAATTTCTCATGAATTGCTTGTTCAAATTTAAGATTCACTCTGGCTCTCACCTTGACTGATTCCTTATTTACCTGCCTTATAGGTGCTTCGTTTATGTTCGGTCGATGTTTGACTTCAACTATTTGGGGAATAGCAGCAGATCGTATTGGGAGGAAACCAGTTGTTGTGTTTGGCATTTTCGCGGTGTTAGTGATATTTTTCCTCCTCTATATGAAATAATAGTTGATATCTGGCACAACCTAGTTTACTCCAGTATAGCAGTTTGTTTTCTTTTTATTGGTGTTTGTCTAACTAAGTTCTTGGTATAATGGTACCAGGGTCATATTTAATATGCTATTTGGGCTTAGTTTCACCTATTGGATGGCAATAGCTACAAGATTCCTTCTTGGTGCTTTAAATGGTTTACTTGGGCCAATAAAGGTACAATAAAGTTGAAACTTTCCTTTGTTGTACTTGTACCTGGTCATGTTTTTTTTTC
Source organism: Oryza glaberrima (assembly GCF_000147395.1). NCBI lineage: Eukaryota > Viridiplantae > Streptophyta > Magnoliopsida > Poales > Poaceae > Oryza > Oryza glaberrima. The sequence continues at coordinate 1,550,013 of NC_068336.1, read as the reverse complement.
CTCCAATGCTTGTACCTGGTCATGTTGATCTTGATCAATTTATATTTGTCCTTTCAGGCCTATGCTATTGAAGTTTGCCGACCTGAACATGAAGCTCTTGCATTGTCACTTGTAAATACATGCCATACTGTTCTGTTATTAATTTTTTTCTGTTTAAATTGTGTTGATTTTGATTTTTTTTAATATTAGGTTAGTACGGCATGGGGAATAGGTCTTATAATTGGTCCAGCTATTGGAGGCTACCTTTCACAGGTATGTCACAGAGAATTGAACAGAGTTAGGGATTTTTTTTTAACAATGTGGCTACATTTAATACGATTTCTTTTATGGCAGCCTGCAGAGAAATTTCCCAATGTCTTTTCCCCTGACTCACTGTTTGCAAGGTATTCTATCTTGTGTACCAACGCCCAACAAAATGTTTTTTATGATTCATCTACAGAATACTTACTTTTGTTGGAAAATTTTCAGGTTCCCATATTTCTTACCCTGCTTGTGCATATCAGTCTTTGCTGCTGTTGTTCTCATAGGCTGCATATGGATGCCGGTAAGTCAGATTCCATAATTGCTAGCTTCACAAAATATGCAATCAGTGTAATTTGACATATATTTAGTTGTATTTGATATATTTGCACTGTGGAAGATCTTATGACATGGATCTGAAAAAAGAAATCAAAAGTTTTGCTGCATGCTTAGCAACCAAAATCAGTTACTAGTAATTATAACAGAGATAATATGCATTTGATCCTAATGTGGTTGTTCCATTTCATCAGGAATTAATAGTCTCTTTTGTTACTTTTTTAAGTCAAATTTATATTTCCTTTCTCTTAAAAACTTGTGCATTAGCAGAAATATCAATATTTAGCATGTCTCATAGTGAGAAAGGATAATTCTTTGGTACTTTGTATTAATTCTTTTTGTATGGTTGTAAAGTATCTTGAAATGTATTTTAGGAGACATTACACAAGCATAAAGCTGATGCAAATAGATCTCAAACTGTTGAAGCTTTGGAGAGCCATTTGATTGATCCAAAAGAAAAGGCTGACCAAAATGGTAGTTTGGACTGCAAGAAGAGCTTATTGAGCAATTGGCCCTTGATGTCCTCCATAATTCTTTATTGTGTCTTCTCCTTTCATGATATGGCTTATACAGAGGTATTGTTCTTGCTATTGTCTACGGATGGTTTGCTACTGTTTTGCATATAAATTGTTAGCTCATGTGTTTTACACTCAGTTAATCACTAGAAATAATATGCATTTCAGCAGACAACGTGTGATATTCAGCATGATTTTATATTGAAATATATGCCAAAATATACAAGCTTATAATGATAATAATAAAGTGTATGATGATTACACGGGATTAATATATTATTTAGTTACAGATGATGCAATACTAAAGACTGGTGCAAAATAATTTGTACTTCAAAATGCCTTTAGCATAAAAATATTCAACTTGTACCAATCACTGGTGAATTAGGATTGGGCATTTTCTCTAAGACTTGCTACAGTTATAAGTAGCTTCTACGGTTCTATTGGTTTTAGATTCACTTAATGCAGATATCTGCTAGATTTTGGAATTTGGATTACTTGTTTAAAACACACTTTAGCATGTGTTTCTTTTAGCTGGGCTGGCTGAAGATAAGCCAACCATAGCCTGTGTTTTTAGTACTAATGCTATTTGGGATCAACTTCAGATATTCTCTCTATGGGCAGAAAGTGACAGGAAGTACGGTGGGCTGAGTTTGTCATCTGAGGATGTGGGTCAAGTGCTTGCAATCACAGGTAGCATTTTTTTGTGCTTTTATCAGTGCTATTGATGATAGTATCCTGCAGAAAATGATGCATGTATTTTCTTGTACTTTCTTCCTAGACGACCAAATCTTGTTTGCTGGTTAAAATAGAGTGCCAAGAACTGAAAAGGCTTGAGCTTAGACAAAAACCAACCAGAAACTGAGTTTGAACGATTCTAAGGTTTCTATCTGAATTTCACATTCTTCTGTGCTAAAAATGCTTATATATTACTATGGAAAATTTAACTTGAGTTCTGTGGATTGGGAGTAGTCTGCTGAAAAGTGTTATTAGCCAGTGCTTGCAAGCCAGATAGAACATCCAAGTTCTATACTTCATCTAGTACTGCTTTTGTGGCTCAACATTCTGTTATTTGTAATGGCAATTTCTTTTCAGGTGCCAGTCTTCTTGTGTATCAACTCTTCATTTATCCTCGTATCAATAAGGTTATAGGCCATATTAAGGCTTCTCGAATTGCAGCTGTGAGTAAAGAGTTTCCATTATGTTGTTGGGGAAGTGTATCTCTTCTTTCTGAATGTCTTACCTACTGTTCTTTATCTTGCAGATTCTGTGCATACCTATTCTCTTTGCATATCCATATATGACATACCTATCGGGACCTGGATTAACGATCATACTGAACATTGCGTCAGTTATAAAAAATAATCTTGGTGTGAGTATATTTCCATGTCAAATTTTAGGAATCTATGTATGCAATTTTCAGGGCCGATTTGTGCAAGAAAAAGGTAGCATTGATATTTAAGGCCTGCAGTTTGCCAAGTTACAGACATTAACTCAGAAAGTTTTATACGATATTAGGATAAGATAAATATGATATACAATTATTATTATCCAATCTGACCTTTTTGTGGTGAAAATGGAGTTGATTATACAAGACAAGAGAGCACATATAGAATTATTTTCTCATCTTATGTATTTGCAACTTTAATGAAAATTTATCACTGTTAATGTATAAATAGGTTCTTGTTACACTCTGTTCTAATTTATGCTATACTATGTTAGGTTACCATCATTACAGGCTGTTTCATCCTACAAAATAATGCTGTGGTATGTACCCAAGATAATGGTTAATTTCGACAACATTTTATACAAAATTGCTTCTGATTGATGACTGTAAAACTGCTTACAGCCTCAAGACCAACGAGGGGCTGCTAATGGCTTGGCAATGACAGGAATGTCCTTTTTTAAGGCAGTGGCTCCAGCAGGGGCGGGCATTGTGTGAGTATACTTTATTTAGTGTAACCATGTAAAATGTTTTATGAGTATACTTTCATTTTTAAAACTTTTGACTAGTATATTTAAAGGAAATGCGTTTGAAGCTATGAAGCTCCTAAAGTATGTTGGATTTACTAGTGCTCCCTTGCTACTGGATGTAATGGACCATGTCAAGCATCCACATGGTCTTTTCTGAAGCACTTTATAACCAACGCCAGGCATTATGTTCCATAAAAAAAAAGAGTTTTATGCATTGTACTGCTATTGTTATAGTATGGTCCAGGAGTGTCATGATTCATGAACGACAACTTTGAATACAGTCGCATGTTATTTTAGTGAGATGGTCTATCAAATCAGCCTCTGAACTATGATACATTCCAAGAAATTTTAAAATTGCGAGACATTTTAAAAAATATGGCACTAGGAATTTTGTGGCTCCATCTCAATAAATTTCCGTTAATGCAGGTTCTCGTGGGCACAAAAACGCCAGCAGGCTTCCTTCCTTCCAGGTAAAATTTGTTGTATTGTGAAAACTTTGCATGGCATATGCCTTTGTTGTCAAAATCTGAATGGGATGATGTGTAATATTCTAAATTTCAGAATAGTACAGATCTTGTAAGAATTTATCCTTGTCTAAATTAATTTCTTCCACTCATACAGGTGATCAGATGGTGTTCTTTCTTTTGAATCTCTTCGAGTTGCTTGGACTTATCCTCACTTTCAAACCCTTTCTGGCCGTGCCACAGCAGCATGATACAAATTAGACTGTTCAGGTATACTACAGATCTAGATTCTTCAGAACTTCAGATGTTGGCAATTTCATGAGCCCTGCAGCCGGCTGTGAAGCGAAGGCATATAACATGATGCTCATCTGGATGTCCCAGGAGCAATAGATAGAAGTGAGGGTTGGTACCTCCTTATGCTTGTATAGTAGGTGCCAGATATGCAATTGCAGCATTTCAGCGAAAGGAATATATATAGTTGGGGGTAAATGGTGGCCAAATTGATGGCTAGGTTTTTCATGGCCAGCCTACATGTAATACCGAGTAGCATTCTACTAGTATAATGTATAGAGTACTACATTGTAACTAGTAAAACTCTGTAAGTGACATCAGCTTGGGAATGAAATTATTGCCGGAATCGAGATCAGTATATTGCTAATATTATTTTGTTCCCTTTTCAATTGGAAATTCATCATTTTTAATAAGTCCACATGCGAGCCGTGGAGGGTGGATCCCCTACATGGTTGGAGAGCTGCTCTTCGGTGGTAGTATGAAACCGATGAAGATAATGCTAAACGATAAAACAGTTAGTGCATGATTAATTGAATTTTAATTATTACAAACTGAAAAAATAAATTTATATTATATTTTAGAGCAACTTCTATATAGAACACGCTGGCGAAAACTATATGCATTCTTAATAACTAGATGATGTCTCGCGCTTTGTTGCGGGATATATATTAGATATTTTAGAAAGGATGAAATAATTTAGATTAAAATATTATAAAAATGATTTGAGAATAATGATTTAGCACGTGTATGTTTAGTTTAGAGTGAAATAAATTGTAAATATAATTACTATATGCTTACATGTTGAGCTTTGTGTACTTAATGGGTTGACGTGGCATGCTTGCATGTAGGAGTGCTAATAAATACTATGCTTGCATGTTAAGCTTTAGGTGTTTAGTGGACATTAGCTTTATACCCCCTCTGGTTCATGTTATAAAACGTTTTAACTTTAGGCCTGGTTTAGTTCCCAACTTTTTCTTCGAACTTCCAACTTTTCTATCACATCAAAACTTTTCTATACACATAAACTTCCAATTTTAGTCAAACTTCCAATTTTGGTGTGGAACTAAACACAACCTTAGTTAAAGTCAAACTGCTTTAAGTTTCACTAAATTTGTAGAAAAAAGTAGTAACATTTTCAACCCAAGACAAATTTATTATGAAAATATATTCAATGATTGATTAGATGAAATTAATTTAGTATTATAAATATCATTATATTTATTTATAAATTTAGTTAAACTTAAAACAATTTGACTTTGACCAAAATCAAAACATCTTATAATTGAATATATAAACCTCTTACAATTTGACTCTCTACAACGGAGGGAGTAGAAAGAAGAGATCACGAAAGAACAGCGGGGTCGTCGTAGCCGAAACCACATGTGGCGCTCGTATTAGGCCAGGCCTCTGGTATTCCCTTGCGTTTTGATCGTGTAGCCCAATACGACGGCCCAAACCCAAACTCCAATCCCAGCGGGCCCACCAAGTCAGCCTCACACCTTCTTCTTCTTCTCCCTGTCTGTCTCTGTCTCTAACCTAAACCCACACCTCGCGCGCCGCCGCCGCAAGCCGTTCCGCCGCCTTGCTCTCCTCCTCCCCGACGCCGAGTCCTCTTCGTGTGAGCTCGCACTCGCAGCGCAGCAATGGCGATCAAGCGGACCAAGGCGGAGAAGAAGGTGGCGTACGACAAGAAGCTGTGCCAGCTTCTGGACGAGTACACCAAGGTGCTCATCGCCGTCGCCGACAACGTGGGATCCAACCAGCTGCAGGAGATCCGCAAGGGGCTCAGGGGCGACTCCATCGTCCTCATGGGCAAGAACACCCTCATCCGCCGCTGCATCAAGGTGCACGCCGACAACACCGGCAACAAGGACTTCCTCGAGCTCATGCCCCTCCTCGTCGTAAGTTCACCTTCTTCTTCTTTCTTTTTTTTTTCTTTCCCATGTACATGCCTCGACTCGACTCCACGGTTTTTCTTGACCTGTTTTTCTTGTTGTTTGTAGGGAAACGTTGGTCTCATCTTCACCAAGGGTGACCTCAAGGAGGTCCGCGAAGAGGTCGCCAAGTACAAGGTTGGCTTTCAATCTGTGTTCAATACACTGCAAGAATAGATTAGTGTTTTCAATACACTGCAAGAATAGGATAGTTTAGTTATGGTGATTGTGTAGTACTAGTTTTTATTGAAAGGGATGCATTGGGTTTCAAGGGCATAATTTGATCTGAGTGAAATTGGTGGATTTAGTCTGCTATCTTAAGGTGATCATGCTGAGTTATGAAAATAATAAATATGCCAATTTGACGCTTGATGGAGTCCTGCTAGTTTATGTGAGCCTGTTACTTAAATATAGTGTAAAATGTTTATCACTTTGAATTTAGCTCTATGTGTGGCATTTTATCCATATGGATCGTATATATTCTGTGTGTGTGTGGTATTATTAGATGTTCTGTGAGATGTGAAATTACAATTTTCAACCTTATGTAACTTCTCCAATGCTATTTATGTCTCAAGTATTCCATTGGTTATATCATGATGTGATGCCATAGATAACAGTACATATAGCTATTGGGTCATGATGTGAAAAGTTGACTTAGGTGCGAGTTGATGTTCAAGTCTCTAGCTGGTTTATCCTTCTATTGTCACTGCAATCTTTTTCCTACTACAATGTAGCTTGTACTGGACTGATCTCTGTGAGAATTCTAACTAGGTCATTATGTTGTGATGAACTTGTGATGCTATCAATGAGCAAATAACCCTGATCTTGTTTTCGTTATAAAACAGGTTGGAGCTCCTGCTCGTGTTGGTCTGGTTGCTCCTGTTGATGTGGTGGTTCCCCCTGGAAACACTGGTCTGGATCCCTCCCAGACTTCTTTCTTTCAGGTGATCATTTGTAGATGTGTTAACCATAGTTTATCTTCGCAGTCAAATACAAGCTCTCACTGTTCTCTCTTGTTACAGGTGCTTAACATCCCCACCAAGATTAACAAGGGTACCGTGGAAATTATCACCCCTGTGGAGCTCATTAAGAAGGGTGACAAGGTTGGCTCCTCTGAGTCTGCCCTGCTTGCCAAGCTTGGTATCCGCCCCTTCTCATATGGGCTGGTGATCACCAATGTGTACGACAGTGGGTCAGTCTTCAGCCCTGAGGTGCTCGACCTCACTGAAGAGGACCTGATGGAGAAGTTTGCATCTGGTGTTTCGATGGTTGCCTCAGTGTCCCTGGCAATCTCATACCCAACTATTGCTGCTGCGCCACACATGTTCCTCAATGGGTACAAGAATGTGCTTGCTGTTGCTGTGGAGACCGAATACTCATACCCACATGCTGATAAGATCAAGGAGTATTTGAAGGTAACCTAGTTTCTATTTCATAATTTCCCTTTTTGATGTCTAAATGCGTAAGAATTGTCTAAGGTAGTCTGATAATTAGATTGCGGTACTAAGCTGTAGCATGCCCATGTCTTGGCACAAACTTATTTGTTCTGGTCTTAACAATCAATCAATCTATCATTGAGAATTTCATGGTTGAGTAAGAAACTGAATTATTAATGATAGCTATTTCACTTAGTTTGATATGCCTTTAGTGCTTTTAGCTCTTTCTTGAGAATACAGTTTACTTTTCTTATTCACGATGCAGACTCAGTTAAATATTGATACTGGAAGCTAAATTAATGCTGATTTTTAAGAACTTGGGTATTTCACCACCACAGTTTCTTACATATTTGTCTTGCCTATTCTTCTCAGGACCCCAGCAAGTTTGCTGTTGCTGCCGCTGTTGCTGCTGCTGACAGTGGCGCTGCTGCTCCAGCTGCTTCCAAGGAGGAAGAGAAGAAGGAAGAGCCCGAGGAGGAGTCTGACGGTGACCTGGGCATGAGCCTCTTCGACTAAGCCCCTGCTGCCAAGTCAAAAGTTTTGTTTCAGTTCTGAATATCAAATTTTGTTTATAATCTTTAGCGTATTAAGCTTGTGCTAGTCAAGAACCATGTTGGACTTAGCGTGTATATTCAACAATGTTATCTTTATTATGCAATTCGGTTGTGCCCGTATTCCTCTCGTGTTCATGGTGTGCTTGTGCGATGGTTATCTTTCTGTTCATCCTTTTGTGCAATTGTTACTAGATTTTTTTTTATTTTTATAACCTTTTTAATTTAAAATTTTAAAAATAAACCATTCCACAGCCTGTCTGACGTTGCAAAACAATACTAACACGTCATTGTTGGCCCGGCCGGTGGTCTCTTACGAATAGTTCTGATTAGTATTATGGCGTCCCAGAACTAAACTGTCTCAGTAAGATGCAGATACGTGCATCAAGCTAGACTTCCAATCCTGACCGTCGATTTTAGATTGGACGGCAGGTAAAGCGGCATGTGCTCGGCGTAGAGTATATATGAAGCAGAGGCAGCCATAGGTTCAGGTTCAGCACTTGTGCTCGAGTGGGCAGTTTTGCAGTAGCAGAGGAGATCGATCAATCAATCGAGGATATATACTTACAAGCTAGCAGCTGAAAACAAACTGAGATCGATCGATGGGCAGCAGCGAGGAGGAGGCGGCGGCGCCGCTGCTGCTGCCGCCGGCGGCGGCGGCGGCGGCGGAGGAGAGGTGCCCGGGGTGAGTGCAGGAGCAGAGGAAGGCGAGCCGCGGAGGCCGGATCCCCTACATGGAGCTCTTCTTCGTCGCCGTTACAACACTCGCTTCGTGTAATTCATTCATTCTATTTCTACCTGCATTTTCTTTTCTTTTTTTAGCCAATATATAATCCTACCTGCATTATCGATCGTTGCACTTCTTGTTAGTTCTTAATTACATCAACATCCATCCTTAAATCTCACTCTTTCTACTGCATGCGCAACATCAATATATGCTAGAAACGCAAAGCTATCCTATATATTAACCCATGTTATCATCATGTTTTCGGGTCATTCATGTTCGTCATCTGATATGCATCAATGTAAGAACATATAATCGAAAACAAAATGTAAGAACATATAGATAGCTACCTGTTGGATTGATGCATTTGATCATAAACATATAGTTTTATCGCCGGAGAGATGGACGAGATGAAGGGTATCGATCACGAACATGGTATCCAACAAAGACTGGCAAAAAAAAAAGGTTGCAACTTGGATCTCCAACTATAAGTTGACAAAAAGTGAACTGGGATATATTCCCTCCTTCCCCTACGTGACAAAATGACAGCTTAATTAGTTCCCTTCACTATCCCGGCGAGAAAGAACAAATATATACTAATAATGTTGCATGCTAGGCTAACTAAATTATAAAACCATACATAATGCTTGAATTGAAGATCAAACATGTATATTCAGGACAACAGTTAAGTTCTTTGATACATTCTAGCACCATGAATCTATGTGATTATGTACGTACATCATAAAGCCTAACCACCCACCAACAGCAGCATAAGTAAGCACATGTTGCTTGTCCTGAACATTCTTCAGATTAAAGTTAAACAATACCAACAGCCCGGATTTATATGTTTGTTCCATTCATGGTGCTAGCTGCAACTCGTTTCTGATCTATTGCTTTCTCTGTCTTATAATTGCAGCTTTACCAATCACGTGCCTCTTCCCTTTCCTCTACTTCATGGTAAGTACGTAGTATTATACTTCTCGCCTTCTCCACATAATTATCTGATCACGCACTTTCATCTACAGTTATATCAGTACCACCAGCTACACTGCTTTGCCTCATTCCTAATTTCACTCTGAACCCTTGATAATTTAGAACATTTCACACACATTTCCCTCTTAACCATACCATTTGGTTGCAGAACTTCTCTCATAAGACATTCCAACGGATATCCTTCACAGTTTTGCTTTCAGTAAAACTTGAATTGGATAGTCCTTTGTCTAAATGAAAAACTCAAAGCCTTCACTGAATTTCTGACACTTTCACTTCGTACATCAAACCATCATCTTCAAATCTATGTAGCATATATAACAGGAGTGCCTGTGCCGTAGTTCTCTTGATCAAGATCTATGCTGGTTCACTCAAGTAGCATCTCAATGACCCACTTTTGACATATTAAATAGGCTAGCTTATTCAGTCCTCTGTTTTCATAGGTAAGGGACCTGCAAGTAGCACAAACAGAGGAGGACATTGGGAATTATGCTGGATTTCTCGGTATAGTTTCTCACATCAATTCACAATTATTTATTTAAAAAATAGCTATAGTGACCTGTGAGAAATGCAATTTAAATATGTGTATACATTCATTTATTGGTGGTTTGAAATGAAGGTGCTTCATACATGGTCGGTAGATCCTTTGCCGCGATCTTTTGGGGTGTTGTGGCAGATCGTATAGGAAGGAAACCTGTCATTATGTTTTCAATATTGTCTGTGTAAGTCACAATTGAGTATAACATATCTATCAGTCACTTCAGGGTCATACTTAGCTTTCCATTTGTGTACTGTAGGGTCATATTTAACACACTATTTGGACTAAGTACAAAGTATTGGATGGCACTTACTACAAGATTTGTTCTAGGTGCTCTAAATGGTTTACTTGCGCCAATAAAGGTACTTAAAAGTCTTCCAAGTGATAATATCAACATTATTCATGTGCCTAGGAGGGAGCTTTGCTGACAGTGTTTATCAACCATTACAGGCTTATTCTATTGAAGTTTGCCAAACTGAACATCAAGCTCTTGGACTCTCCATTGTAATCTCATAAGCAACTATTTTGTTTTCCCCATTGTGTTCCACAATCCTTTCAATATGTACCATTATAAAGCTGTTATGATTTGCTTTGATCATAGGTTAACACAGCATGGGGTTTGGGTCTGGTTGTTGGTCCAGCTCTTGGAGGCTACCTTGCACAGGTACTAATTTCAAAAAAAAAAAAGGAAAAGGAAAAGGAACTAATATTTGGTTTCTTACATCGTCTGCTTCCTTCTCAGCCTGTTGAAAAATATCCACATATATTTTCTAAGGAGTCAGTTTTTGGTAGGTACGTCATACACTGATACAAGAGCAAGATATAAGCCCAAACTGCTTGCAGTTAGTGTTGTAACTACTAACTACCCATATCTAATTTCATTACATTTTGCAGATTTCCATATCTCTTACCTTGCCTTGGTGTATCATTGTTTGCTGCTATTGTTCTAATAAGTTGTATTTGGCTTCCGGTATGTAAAGTTTCACTTAAATGCCATTTCCCCAATGTTTTTTAAGCAAATTCTAGCACCAAATGTTCGTTACTTGGCCCGTTTCTGTGGTCTAGTTAATTTCACAAAAAAAAATATTGGATTAAGATGCACCTCTTTTCAGAAACTGTCTCTCTGTTACTTATATTTACTAATACTGAAAATGCCATGCATTGGCTTTAAATAACTTCAGCCCCAACTGCCAAACATCTCCTGTATATCCGAGAAGAAAAAAAACTGCCAAACACAAGTTTGTAAACTGTTTTTCTAGTGTTACTATTAATGTGGTTTTGTTTGAAAAATGTATCTGGCAGGAGACTATACATAAACATAAATCTCCTGAAAAGGACATCAAAAGAATCAAAGAATTGTCATTACAGCAGGCTTATTGGGATTCACCTCGCAAGAAAAGCTTGTTGCAGAATTGGCCATGGATGTCTACTATGATTTCATATTGTTTTTTTGGTCTTCATGACACAGCATATAGTGAGGTAAAGAAGCATACTGTCTTCTCTTTTGTTTGTTACTACAGATTCGCAGAAGGTCATGTTAATCTTTCTAGATGCCACTCAGTTTATTTCTCATGCGTCAAAAATTATTATCTACACACGTGACAAACTATTCACGCACAGCTTTGATATTCATATAACTTAAGGGTTCTAAAAAAAATTAACGCCATTAACATATTTAATGCTAGATACTATCCTTGTGGGCTGTGAGTGATAGAAAATATGGTGGCCTTAGCTTTTCATCTGAGGATATTGGTCAAGTTCTTGCTGCTGCAGGTATATTGCCATCTCCCTCCCACCATACAGATTTATATATATATATTCTGAACTATTCATGAGACTTTAAATATTTGTGTTCTCACATAGTTGCATAAATTTGTTGTTAAATAATTATACTTCATGTCTCTTCGTTTCAGGTGCCAGTCTCCTAGCATATCAGCTTATTTTTTACCACTGGGTTCATAAATTTCTTGGACCAATCATTTCATTGCGGATTGCTTCTGTGAGTAGTCTCCTATCATGACTTCAAAACAAATACAAATAATCGTTTCTTTTGACATAACCATTTCATCTTCATCACTCATATTTACTGAAATTGCAGGCTCTATCTATTCTTATTCTTTCTACTTATCCTTTTATGACATACCTTTCTGGCACGGGACTTTCGTTTGCTCTTTATTCAGCGGCAATGATGAAAAGTGCTCTTGCAGTAAGCATTTTCAAAGTTCTTCCTTAAAAGTTTAAGTATCTACAAGTGTATCCAATCACACCATTTGTGAGCTACAACATGATCCAGTTTGGCTTTCTTGAAACCTGTAGGTGATCAAGTGGTGTTCTTGATGCTCAACGTTGTGGAGCTCATTGGACTTATATTTACTTTTGAGCCTTTTAAGGTGTTACCTGCGGCATCAGATGAGTGTAGTTAGCCAAGTGCAGAGGGATTGCTGCTTATCAATAAATTTGTAACAGTAACAATATTTGACACTTGCTAATGGACCGATCAGCAATGAAGCGTAGCCGCCAAGGTAGGTGGCATGCTTGTCTACCTAAGATTGGATTTGTCATCATGGTGTACTGATTGCATCTGGACACTGTGATTAGTTTGTGAACAAAACAAAAGTTTAAAGTAGTTTATATAAGGAAAAAGTACGAATTACCGCCTTGAACTATCGCGGTCGTCCGAATTACTCCCCTGAACGATAAAACCGGACATTCTTCACCCCCAACTATACAAACCGGACAAATTACCCCCCTCGACCCAATCCGCGGTGGTTTTGGTCTACGTGGCGTACACGTGGCAGTTCAGTCAGCATTCTATATATATAACAATTGTGGGACCCACCTGTCATACACCCTTCCTCTCTCTCTCTCACTCTTCGCCTCTCTCTCTCTCACACGGTCATCGGCAGGCGGGGGCGGCGGCCTCGGCGCGGAGCTGCGGCGGCGTCGGACGGTGACGCGGAGGCGCGGCTGAGGGCGGCAGCCTCAGCGCGGAGCTGCGGCGGCGGCGGACGGCGACGCGGAGGCGGAGGCGGCGGGGGCGGCGGCTGAGGGCGGCGGCCTCGGCGCGGAGCTGCGCGTTGGCGAGGCGGACGAGGCCCGCGCGGCCGCGGGCGGCGTGCCGTCCTCAGCCTCGGCGCGGAGCTGCGCGTTGGCGAGCTCACGGTTGCAGCGCTTCCTGCCGTCCTCAGCCGCCCTCAGCCGCCGCCCCCACCGCCCTCTCTCTCCTCCCTTTGGCGCGCCCTCTCTCTCTCCTCCCTCCCCTTGCTGCAGTTGTAGGGGTTGGCCGGGAACCGGGGAACCTTGAAGAGGTCCTCGTCTTTCTCTGCTTGTGTTGTGAAGAAGAAAGGCAACGAAATGCAAAGCATATCTCCATGGCTCACCTCCATAACACGGTGACAGAAAAGAATCAGATCGCGAGGAGAAGAAGAAGACGATTGATGACTCCCAACTATTTGTCCATTTCAGGAGACAGGTGAACAGCAACGGCTCAGTGGTCAAAGCTGTAGTGGAGCTTGCTAGCTGGGCATTAGTCAGTAGCAACACGGCCGCATGCAGATGAGCAAGGGAGCTGGTGGCTGTGTGCATGTATACATAGCCACGCGAAAAAGCTTGGGCAGCAATGGCGGCGGTGAGGATCCTCGCCGGTTTCCGCCAGTTCGCCCTCCCCGTCGTGCTCGCCATCGCTCGCTGCAGCAAGGGGAGGGAGGAGAGAGAGGGAGCTCGCCAACGCGCAGCTCCGCGCCGAGGCTGAGGACGGCACGCCGCCCGCGGCCGCGCGGGCCTCGTCCGCCTCGCCAACGCGCAGCTCCGCGCCGAGGCCGCCGCCCTCAGCCGCCGCCCCCGCCGCCTCCGCCTCCGCGTCGCCGTCCGCCCCCGCCGCAGCTCCGCGCTGAGGCTGCCGCCCTCAGCCGCCGCCTCCGCGTCACCGTCCGACGCCGCCGCAGCTCCGCGCCGAGGCCGCCGCCCCCGCCTGCCGATGACCGTGTGAGAGAGAGAGAGGCGAAGAGTGAGAGAGGAAGGGTGCATAACAGGTGGGTCCCACAATTGTTATATATATATATATATATAGAATGCTGACTGGACTGCCACGCGTACGCCACGTAGACTAAAACCACCGTGGATTGGGTCGAGGGGGTAATTCGTCTGGTTTGTATAGTTGAGGGTGAAGAATGTCCGGTTTTATGGTTCAGGGGGATAATTCGGACGACCGCGATAGTTAGGGGGGTAATTTGTACTTTTTCTTTTATATAACCAACCAGGTAATTTCTGTCCGCAGATATCACTACTTGACTAGGCTGAGAGATTAGTTAAGTTTAGTAGAAGTCAGAAAGAACTGAACACAATCTGAGCCAATTCTTAGGTAAAAGAAATGTAGACAGGTAACCAAGGGAATAATCTACTATTAGGAAAAAAAAAAGGCCGATTCTTAGGTACTTTCGTTTTATATTATAAGACTTTCTACATTACCCACATTCATATATATATTAATGAATCTAGACATATATATGTGACTAGATTCATTAGCATTTATATAAATATGGATAATGCTAAAAAATCTTGTAACCTGAAACGGAGGTAGTAAAAGAATTGTAGACAGGTAACCATGGGAATAATCTACTATTAGGAAAAAAAAAAGGAAGGTTGATGGAACAATAGGCTTGCTCACCATATTCAGATTTGAGTCGCGGCCGCCCGGACATGGCGGTGTATTAAAAGTACAGCAGCCAGCTTCCCGGCTTCGAGTGCTCGCCGCGCCATCGGCATCGCCTGCTCGTAGCCGTGGAGCTCGCCGGGATCGGGAGCCTTCCCTAGCTCCCTCCCCGCTCCGGGCGGCGCCGGCGATGATGCGGGGAAGCTTGGATATTGACTGGCTTCCTATTCGCACGGAGGAGCGGGATTGAGGAGGAAATCGAGGTGGATGCGGGCTCCGATCCAACGTCGACGACGGCGGCGGCGGACGGCCGGACGGGAGGCCGGAGCGCCGGAGAGCAAAACGCGAAGAGGCACTCAAAAGAGGGGCTAAAATGCAAATAATCAGGATCCTTGTTTGTTTGCATTCTGGCCCCTGCTTTGGATCGGATGTGTGGGCCTAGTATCGACCGGCCCACGCTAACCTTGGGTCGGGCCGCTGAGACAGTTAGGGAGCGACAGAAAGTTCATTTTACATCCCTAGACATTACGCTGAGTTTGATAAACGTCCTTCAACCACAAAACAGCGTACAGAGGATTCAATAAGACACGTAGGTGCCATGTCAACTCAAAATACCACCATTAATCTGAGGGACTCAGGGGCTGTTTGGTTGAAGCCCTGAGCCAAAAGAGCCTGGCCTGATGTATCCCTGAGGGATATACTGTGCTGTTTGGTTGGTGGCCTGATGGTTTCATTCCCTGCCTGACCTGAAAAATCTGATAGGTTCATTAGCCTGGCTCAGGCCACCAAAAACGAGCGCCTAGCTCAGGCTAGTTACACAAAACGCGCTAATCAAGCTTGTTCTGTCACGGGCCCACGGCTGTGCATGCAAAAGGTGTTGGAATATTTTATTGTTGAATCTTGGTTGGTGCAAACGAACCGAAAATACAACATTTGCTTATATGCGAAAGATTAGGATATGAGATACCGTCTTATTTAAATAATATCTACCTTAACCATGTAATTATGAACCATCTAATCTCAATTTAGTTTCCTCAGGCTCAGGCTACCAACCAAACAATATTTACTCAGGCTAGCCTCATCAGGCAAGTTTTGATAGGATAGCCAATGCCTCTCAGGCATGTAGTTTTCTCAGGCACATCACTCAGGTAGCCAACCAAACATGCCCTCAGTTCACACTAGTATTAAAAATCGAGGAATGTACGGTACCACTTCTGAATGAATCTTGACGCATAGTACTCGAGGGATGCAGACTTCCTCCGTCTTATATTATAAAACTTTCTAATATTGTCCACATTAATATAGTTGTTAATTGCTAAAAAGTCTTATAATTTGAAACGGATGGAGTAATTAGCTTCGTGGGATCCGCGCATCTGCAGCCTGACCGCCTCAACATCAAAAGCGAACAAGAAGCGTCTACCCAGTGCACGCGAGGCTGATGCAAAGCCTCAACTGGCGCTGCAGTTTTAGCATCCTGATTATTGTAATCAGATATTCAGAAAAAAGGGAAACTTGATCCAGTTTTGGGTTTTCTTGAAACCTGCTGGTGATCAACTAGTGGTGTTCTTGATGCTAAATTTGATTAAGCTAATTGGACCCATATTTACTTTTTGACTTTTTTATGATGTTACCTGCAGCACTACCAGATAAGTGTAATTAGTCAGGGGTAACTGTAATAATAATATTTAACACCTGCTGGTGGACTGAATGATTTGGCATAACAGTCTAGGTAGATGCCATGCTTGTGACCTTGTGTACCCATGAAAATGGAAGTCGGAAAGTGATCGGATTACTCTGGCTGCAGTCAGCATGACATGCTCAATTATTAGTCATCATCGCGTACTAATTGTATCTTGAGACAATGATCTAACAAAACAGAAATTTAAGGTAGTATAGCTAAGGTAATTCCTGCCTCACATATCTCTGTAACGAATGACTAGGCTGACAGTTTAGTTGCCCTAACTCCTAACTAAAGCCTGAAAAGAACTGAAGAATGAAGATAAGCTGATCCAATCGTTGGGTCAAAAGAAAAGGCTAGACGTGTCGAGATGAGAATGATTGATTAGACAAAGGAAGGTGGTATTCAGCCTTGTGCACCTCTGTAAAATACCAGACGCCATCTTCAGATTGCATCGCATATTCCTCGTAAGATCACCGTCTTCAGATTGCATGGCTCATATTCGCATGGATGGGAATTATAACTCTCTCTCCTTTGATGAAAAGGTGAGAACTGGTGGACAGTGATCAGGCACACACTGACATTGTCGCCGTCGCATACTATGTTTATTCCTGATTCCTGCGTATGGTCCAAAGAAGAAGAGACTGATTGGCTTTTTGCAGATTGCAAGTGCACTCTGGCTACCTTAACAAGTGAGTAGTCGTTTGTAGTTGATAGTGAAACAGTGATTGAACTAACTTTCAAAAAGAAAAAAAAAACACTGAGCAAACTGATTGTTTTGTTTCGTAGCTAGACTAACACTGGGATCTACTACTGACAAAGAGAGAAGAGAAAGAAAAGGAGAACTCTCCTAGCTAGCTGCTGCTTGTTGGTGTAATAATCACCAGACTAGCTTGCAATGGTGTACTTAATAATCAAATCAGTGAAAAACATATAAGAACGAGGAGGAAGGAGAACATGGAACAGCCACTGCTATTGAAGATCGTCATAGACACTCTTCATCAGGGATAAGGGAGGTTATCTCACTGACTGTTTTGAACGGCATGTTGACAGATATGTGAAAAAATCGCTGTCTCAAATTGCTTGGAACTAGTAGAATTATCTGTGGTAGCTAGGATTCTGAGTCAGCAAACTATTTGTGATAGGTACACCAGAGAAATAGCAGATGATTAAACTTTAATTTACTGTACGAATCTCTAAGCACAAGAGAATAGATTTTACTATAAGATTGGAGAAGAAAATTTTGTGACCTTAGCTATATTAACACCAAAAAGTTTTGGCCATTAAAGTCATAGAAAAAGAACATACGGTAAAAAAAACTTTCATTATAAATATTTAACGTTTAGAATAAAATTTGGTCCGACTCTTGAAACATTAAGCATCATTTTTATATTGAAATAAGTTTATAAAATGTAACAAGTTTATGATATGTAGCACCTTTTGACACAAAATTACTGTACCAATTATTTTACAAAAAACTAAGCATTTGAAAAAAAAAAATGCTATGACCAAAGTTTCAATTTGGCTAAATCTTGTTCTGAACTTTCAAATATTTTTTTACGAGAGGAAGCACATATTAGCATGCTGCATGCATCGAAATGGAGATGGAATACATATGATCCAGCTAATTCCATACAAATCAATCGTTCAGTCATATAATCGTCGCATGGATGAGAGAATAAGCTGCATCGACGAACCTTACTTAAGTGGCCAAGTAGTGGGCAACGCTTGCACGGCAGAAGCAGGCAAATTAACAATCAATCGTCAGCAACAGGCAGCCGGTTCGATCCTGTGCAAGACAAGAAGGCCTTTGTCCACGATGGATAGATACATGTTGGACACTGCAGCTGCACATTGCACCACACGCATGAACAAGATCGTCTCTCGTGTTCTCTTCTGTGCAGCCCCTAGGACATTCTCAATGTGTATAAAACTAGGAGCAGATACAATAGCATGCTTTAAGCCAACTATAAACACACATGTCAAGAAGACAAAAGAGGAGAGAAAGAGCAGCGGGTTACATATCTGTAGCCAGCTGCAGCACGGACTCCAAAATGTTGTTATGTGTGTATGAGAGATGGGACCATATATTAATAGTGAAATTAAGTAGTATATGTTTATAAGTAACTATTGTATGAATGAGTTATTAGGTTGGGTATAGATGATTTGTAACTAGTAGTTCGCTATACTATTAAACTTGCTCTTATAGCTAGTGCAAGCATTAAGGTATGGCCCACTGATTGCTTCTCTCTCCTAGCTTTGTTTAATTTTCATCCTGTATAACTGTTTCATTGTATTATTTTATTGCTTATGTTTGAGCTTAAGCCTAAAGTCACTCCTTGCATTTATTATCTTATATCATATTACCACAATGTATGTAGTCAGTCATAGAGAATATTTTGAGCCCTATGGCTCTCCTTGTTGTCACATTGTGGCTGCTTAGGCTGTTACTGATGTGGCATGCGTGCCAAGAGACAAAACCACCAGTAGCAGCCATCCATTAATATGGCTTACCCACTCGCCTCGTCTCCCCTGGATCTCTCTCTCTCTCTCTCTCCACCTTTTGCCTTCACCAATCTCCACCACCACATCGTCTTCTTCCTCCTCCTCTTACCTCGCCCTAAGCGCTCATGGCTACAGTTGCCTAGTAAAGTTGCATTATTTCTTTAAAAAAAAGTCATCGGGGTCACCATCTCCGGCCACCACGAAGTGCTGACGACCACGGGCACCGCCCTTAGAGTCATCGTGACGTTACGCGTGAGGGGTTCGAATGAGATGGGAGTGACGGGTGTGGGTTGGACTGAGGGCTTCAGTGGTTATTTAGGGGAGAAGTGGGTTGATCAGGTGTGGAGGGAGCAAACTGCAAAGTTGTGGACACGCTGGATGGCCACGTCGACGGTCGACCTAGTCATGTCGGAGTTACAATATCATGGATCTAGGTAACATTACATCCTAATTTTAAGAATCGACGGTGTATTTTACTCATGAACAAATATAAGAGGTTTATAGCTCCATTCCACTGGAATGAACATGCATGAACCTCTTGTAATAGCTGTTCTTGGGCAAATTATCACTAGACCAGTTTCAAATGGTGTGATAATATTCAAGTAAGTCAAAAAACGGATAGGATTAAGGAAGAATAAGTACAGCAACTACCATAATGAAGATCGTGATAGACACTCTCTTCATCAGAGACAAGGAAAGGAGATAGATATAGAGATAGTGGGTATGATCACTGACTGTTTTGAACCATATGTTGACAAATATGAAAAAGAAAATCGCTATCTCAAATGGTTAATTTGGAACTGCAATAATCCATCGTACCTAAGATTCTGAGTCAGCAAACTGTTTGTGATAGGTACACCAGAGAAATAATAACAGACGAGTGAATTTTACCGTACAACAGTACGAGTCTCTAAGCATGAGAGAATTTCTAAGCTTACATTTTACAATAAGGTTGGAGAAGAAAAAAATGGTGACCCTAGCTATAGTAACACCAACAAGTTTTGGCCATCAAAGTCATAGAAAATACAACTAAAAAAATAATCCCTCCAATCATAAATATTTGACGTTTATAACAAGATTTGGTTCAAATTTTAAAACATTAACGATCGATTTTATATTGGAATAAATTTATAAATATTTCAAATTTTATGATATTATGATAATTTTTTTCAATACGTTTTTACCGTACCATTATTTTTTAAAAAAGCTAAGCATTTGAAAAATTACTATGCCCAAAGTTTTAAAAGTTTGACTAAATCTTATCTTTAAAGGGTAAAAATTTGTTACCGGAGGAAGTACATGTTCTGCAATGCGTCGAAATGGAGATGGAATGCGTATGATCCAGCTAATTCCATACAAATCAATCGTTCAGTCATATAATCGTCGCATGGATGAGAATAAGTTGCATTGACGTACCTTACTTCAAGACTTGAAGTGGCCACGCAGTGGACGAGGACGACGCTTGCACGGCAGAAGCTGGCAAATAATCAATCGTCAGCAACAGGTAGACCGTCGCGTCCACCTGCATGGCAGCCCGCTCAATCCTGTAGCAGCAACAAGAATTGACTTTGTGGCCTTTGTCCACGAACCACGATGGATAGATGCATGCATATCTTGGCCGCTGCAGCAGCAAAACACATCACACCGCATCAACAAGATCGTCTCTTGTGTTTGTGTTGTGTTCCCTCTACTGATGTGGCACGCGTACCAAGAGACAAAACCACCAGCAGCCATCCATTTATATGGCTCGACCCACTCGACTCCTCTCCCCTCTCGCCACCGTTGTTTGCCTTCGTCAATCTCCACCACATCATCTCCTACCTCGTCCTGCCTGCGGTGGCCTTCTCCTGCCTCTGCCTGCTTCACAAGTCCTTCTCTGACTCTGTCTTGGCCATCCTATTCCTAGCTCATCATCACACTCTTGCATACGTGCTTGTTGTCAACTCCATTGAGAGCGTCGCCGTTGATGGCTGAGCCGCCGGCGACCAAGGTATACCACGATGGCTGCCCCGGCTGCGCCATGGAGCAGAGGAAGGAGGAGCACAAGGGCATTCCCTACAAGGAGTTCCTCTTCGTTGCCATCACCACCCTCGCCTCCTGTATGAATATATAATATAGAATTAGCACGCATACATGCACAGTCAACTTAGTTTGATTTGATGTTTGTTTATCTCTTCTTGGTCTTATCTTATTTTACTTAGTACGTAGTAACATGCATCCTTCTCTGTCTCTCCCCTTGATTTTCAGCTCTGCCAATCTCTTCCTTGTTCCCCTTCTTGTACTTCATGGTAAGTTTAATCTCCATGCATTCCATTCAATTTCATGAAACATATATTTTGCAAAAGATACTAAATGCATTCCCTTCTTTACAACAGATAAGGGATTTGCATATTGCTCGGACAGAGGAAGATATTGGATTCTATGCTGGATTTCTTGGTATTAACATTTCTGAAAAATAATTAGTCACTGAGTAACAAAATTCATGAACACTTCTTTCACAACTACGTCAAAAATCCACTAATGTTTACATGATGAGAAATTTTATAATCCTTGAAAAAGTATCTCGATATACCTAAATTTTACACTCAAACACTGTAAAAGTTCTCTTTTTTCTTTTTGTTTTGGTACATCGAGGTACTTAGTACTAGAGGTACCAAATTTTACACTAGAAAATATGGTATTTCCCGGTACTTTTTCAAGGATGATAAAATTACCCTTACATGATACTCCATATTTCTGCTGCAGGCGCATCATATATGATCGGTCGAGGTTTTGCATCAATCTTGTGGGGTATGGTAGCGGATCGTATTGGCCGAAAGCCTGTCATTATCTTTTCCATTTTTGCAGTGTAAGCACTATAGTACCTTTCCAAAAATATTGACAGGAATGTGTCCATGGCCTATTGGCATTTACTTTGTAGTCTGTTCCATCTGCTAAACAATTTTTAACTCGTCTTCGAATCTATACTTTCAGCATTGTGCTCAATACTTTGTTTGGATTAAGTGTGAAGTACTGGATGGCTGTTACCACGAGATTTCTTCTTGGTGCTCTGAATGGATTGCTTGCACCAATAAAGGTACCTTTTTAGGAAACATTAAGATACTTTGAAATGTGAAAGAAGTCTGTTGAGAACAAATAAGGGATGGTGTCAGTATCAATTGGTATTCTTATTCCATCAACAATCTACTTAATTATGTTTTATATTACTTGTGGCTGCAGGCTTACTCTATCGAAGTTTGCCGAGCTGAACATCAAGCTCTGGGCCTATCAATTGTAAAATACAAATCTATATATAGCACTTCACATCTATATATATGATGGCATAACTTTGTTTCATGTCATGGACTAAGTTTCATCCATGTCATCAAAATTTTAGGTGAGCACAGCATGGGGAATAGGTCTTGTAGTTGGTCCAGCAATTGGAGGCTACCTCGCGCAGGTAAATATTAGATAAGCATATTCGGGTTCATAAATATCCTTTTCTTCTTTTGTGAATGATCGATGACAATGAGTATTTATCTTTACCTTGGTCTATTTCTTGATATCAGCCTGTCAAACAATATCCTCATCTTTTTCATGAAAAGTCAATATTTGGGAGGTATTTTTCCTATTGAAAACCGGTTCTTCAGATTTAATGAGAAATATTATGCAATTGTAAATGTGTGATTGCAAATTGTGCAGATTTCCATACCTTCTACCCTGTCTTTGTATATCACTTTTTGCTCTCTTGGTCCTCATAAGCTGTATATGGCTACCGGTACGTATTACTATTTGTTAAGTTGCATTATTAAGATTATATATTCTATTTCCATGATTCCAACTGCAAGAATTTTGTGTATCTCTTTTATGATCAGTTTCTAAATAAGACTGCCTTGTTGGATAACCAAAAGAACCAAGACAGATACCCAAACTAACCGCATGAACCATGTGCCTGACTGCCTGGTCTACCAACCCTTTGTAAACCTTGCGCATGACTTAATCTCTATTATCATTTTTTATGACTGCATATTTCTTTGATCAACTAAATAGGAGACCCTACATAAGCATAAAGGCCTTGAAACAGGAGTGGAGGCAGCTGAAGCTTCTACTACTCAAGGAAGTGCAGAATCACATAAGAAAAGTTTATTCAGAAATTGGCCATTGATGTCATCTATCATCACATATTGTGTCTTCTCCCTTCACGACACCGCATATAGCGAGGTAGTAACAGTTATTAATGTGATATGAAATTGTTATTATGTAACCTCTCTATGTCAAATAATTATCTTGCCTTTCTCCATAAAGAGCATGTTTCTTGCTCTATAAATAAGCTGACAATGCATTTGCGGTAATAAACCTTTCATATTTATCCATGGCAATATTTTTCTTTCAGTTAATCATATATCTCTAAGTTATGTGTTGTCATACCCAAGTATTAGCAAATTCTTCCATTTTAGTCTATGAATATTGATCTATCAAAAATCAAATATGCTATGTGAAAAATGTAATTTTCTAAACATAATTTTTTTTAATATCAGATATTTTCTCTGTGGACTGTAAGTGATAGAAAATATGGTGGACTCAGCTTTTCATCTAAAGATGTTGGGCAAGTTCTTGCAGTGGCAGGTAAGTCAAATTCAATCAATTTCTTTCCTACAAATTTTAAACATAGGAAACTCTTTAAGCACAGGGTGTTTGCATTAATGTTGAGCTGTGACATGTTGGTTTGGAAAGATGAACATGTTTTTGTTACACTGTAGGTGCCAGCCTTCTTGTATATCAACTTTTTATCTACCGTTGGGTTGATAAAATTCTTGGACCTATCAACTCAACCCGCATTGCGTCGGTGAGTTACTAATTTCAATGTTTCATAGTTTCTCATATACTTGGTACAGTTTACTTATTATTGGTTACCGAGAGGTTTAAGAGAAAAGAGTTCAAAGAATTATTGGTTAATGCCTGCTTTTATCAGCTGACCTTTAGTATTGCAGGTACTATCTATACCGATTATTGCTGCTTATCCCTTTATGACGCACTTATCAGGAATAAGACTTGGTGTAGCCCTCTATAGTGCAGCAATGATCAAAAGTGTTCTTGCTGTAAGTACTTTATGAACCTATGATTTATATTTTTTTAAAAAAATAATTCTAAAAGTATAAACTCTCATATATATTTTTTTTAGTAAACCTGTTGGCTACTCCACTCAAGGAAGCATGGTAAACAAATACTTAGCAAAGGCATTATTGCACCTTTGGTCGTGGAGCCTGTGGGTGGTCTGACCAAAAGGTTCAGATGTGAAAATAAAAAAAAATGTTAATATTTAAAAAAGTGGTTGAAAAATCCACGAGCTTGCAGTTCTGAAATTTAGCTAGCACTTCAACTGCTTAAAGTTATATGCTAAAATGTATGCTAGGTAATTTAGTTTATTTGCACATTTGAAGATACTAATATTTCGTAATGTTGATCAGATAACTATAATTACGGGCACTTCTCTTCTACAAAACAAAGCAGTGGTACTTGTCCCACTTATCTGATCTCACTTGACTATTGTCTGACAGCCTCACAAAAGAAAAGAAATTTTTCTGACATTTTTTTTTTGAAAAATGCATTATTTTGACAGCCACAAGGGCAACGGGGTGCTGCAAACGGAATAGCTACAACGGCCATGTCCTTGTTCAAGGCTGTTGCACCAGCTGGCGCAGGTGTTCTGTAAGTACAAATCTAATTGTCTACAACTCTTGATTATAAACTAACAGTTGAACAGAACTACTAGATATATGGACAACATTTTTTAGAAAATGGATTAAACTGGCCTCTACATCCAAAATACATGTACACGGCAAAAGATATATGGACAACATAATTGTCGCTTTTCACAAATACTACAGGAGTATGACCATCAGTGGTGTTTACCATTTGGGCTGTGTACATCCATTGTGGATGTAGAGGCCGGATTTTAATCCATTTTCTAAAAAAAAAAAGTGGTATTTACCATTTGTTTGACACAAACTGTGGTCATGAAAAATGTTAGTGGCTAGTTTGTCCTTCCAAGTTTAGTGAATAGTTGTTGCCTGAAGCCTGAAGATAGACATGAAAGGATGAACCTGTTCTAACAGAACTGTAAACCTGTTTTGAAGAAGAAAAGGACTGACTGTTGAAAATCTGTGGCTGCAGGTTCTCTTGGGCACAAAAGCGACAGCATGCAGCATTTTTTCCAGGTAAATACTCCTATGCATTTTTATGAACCATGTTGCAGCCATTACTACAGTACTTTATATAAGTGAAGTAAACAAATCGGTGTTGTGAATTACTAGCACATACAAGAAATAGAAACTTGTGTTATGTTGATTTGATCATAAAATGGAAATTCAATGTTGTGCAGGTGATCAGATGGTGTTTCTTTTACTGAACCTGACTGAGGTCATTGGACTCATGTTGACCTTCAAACCTTTCTTGGCGGTTCCTCAACAATACAAATAGAACATTCAGATACTGTCAGCTGGTGTGGCAAACACCATAGAGAGATAGTTGTAGCTAGTACTATGTTTTAGTATTAAAACATGGTTTAGATATGGTTGTAGCAGAATGTTAGAAACATGCACCATTCCAGGTGCAGAGCCTCTGTTAGGTTGTTCTTCTTTTTGTTCTGCTTTGGGTCTGTGAGATAAATAATCTTGCAAAAGCTATGACATTTTTTATTGCAGCTTTGGAGTACAACACATCAGATTTGCGCGACTTGTTAAGTTACAAGCTAGTGGGATGGGATTAGATCATTTTAACTGATTATTAATCAAGAACGAGAAAAATAAACTAAAAATCAGAGTGCTATCCGACACAGAAAAGGGGAAGCGATTGGTAACAGGGGGGGAATTGGCGGGCGCTTCAGGATGACGACGCCGGCCTGGGCCTCATCGGGTGCAGGTAGTCAGCGGCGAGTCAGCAAGTCAGGTAGTGCGATGGGAACGCTAATCCTCTCTCTCAGCAAGTCAGCGGCGGGCAGTCGCCGTACGCCGCCGCCGCCATCGCCGAGGCAAAAAAAAATGACGGGCCCGGCGAGCCGTACGCCTCCGTCCGTACACGTGCCGGCGTGCTTGCTACTGAGTTGAGCTTTAGCAGATCAGCCCATAGTTGGCCCCAATCTGAGCCCATACACTGTTTTTCGTACGGTCAATTTCCTCCTTTCCAAAGTTATATAAGCAAGTTAGCATTAAAAATTGTACCAAAAAGTATAATTATTTTATTTTTATTTTTTTAATAATGAATTTTCATTAATCCAGTCTCTATATCCACGAGGGATATACACCGCCAAAAGGATACAAGAGCACTTAGACTCACACCTCAACAAAGAGGAGAACACACAAACCAAAAAAGGAAAAACCTACAACCTCGGCAAATCCGTGCATCCCGACATCCTCTACTGAAACGGACAAAATCGACAAGTGGAAGTCGTCTAATCGCCACCGCCCCTATTGCGTTGTCGCTGCGATTCTCTACTGATGCCATCTTCATCCACTTCAAGTGAACCGATGCCACGGCCACCGGGTAGCCCACCCTCATCCATTGTCCTCTGTTTAGAACTAGCTGACCAGACACTAGTTGAAAGCGTCTGCATTTGCTTCGCTGGATTCCTAAGCCTCCGCTGCCCATAGGGCCGCCGTCGACATCAGAATCCTCCTATGCTCTCGGACTCCCAGCCCGCCGCCACCTTTGCCGGAGTTAGAGGACTAGCCTCTGTCTCTACCCAACGCCCATGTCGCCAAGGGGATAAAATTAATTTATTTTTATACAGCACAGATGCAGGCACTTATATAGACCACGCATACTCACCTCTATAAATGCACATACGTACACCCTATCTCTATAAACATTTTTGAAGACCGGATCCGACATATTTTAAGATTGATGAAATCACCATACACATCGTTGTTGAGGGTAAGTCGTCAACGATTATTTCTATGATATTACTACTCTTAATTATCACTGCCTATTTAAATTTCTCAATATCTTACACCCCGACCATCAGACCATCCTCATGTTTTGAACTACATACCATTTAATCATTTATTAAAGGTGCTATAGCCTCTTTTTTTTTAATCTTGACCTTAAATCTCTACCGAACAATTTAACAATACTTATATTTTGGAGCAGCGATTAGTAGCTAGTAACTGTCAATGCAGGCCAGCTTAATTTGTCCTGTGGCGTGTTCATTGATCCAAGAATTAATGCATATCTTTGTTTCAGAATCAGCTGATATGGAACCATGCGAGACACACACATATCAATCAATCATGATTTGAATTACACCATTGTGTCTAGAGAAAATTAAATAATATACGGATTAATTACATAGCTAGGAGGCAGAACTGGGTGGCACACTTCATGCATGCTTCTGAACACAAGAGCAAGCTGATGATGCATCGATGGTGCTGTATACATCAGCAGGTAGGCAGGCGCAGCTTGGTGCAGCTACCAACTGTCATGGCCATGCGTGTAGTCCTAGTATTGATCAATCGATCGATGCAGAGAGAGAGAGGGAGAGAGAGATTACATGCAAGCATATCTTCTGTTTTGACGTCAAGTAATACAGACAGCCGTCGCATATTTTCTTCTCCCCGACTATGATATGATCCTCTCATTTGTTAATTTCATTAATTAATCCCTTCATGATTGCGAGCATATATGCTATCTGAATCTCTCTGTCTCTGCCACTATAGCGCTGATGAACAAAGCCAAATTAAGATTTAAGCAGGGAAAGTCTGTATCACTGAATGTGCTAGAAGATGAGTTTATTTAATTCCACGGCTTCAATTGATCACTGGGAATACTTGGTTTGGTTTCATTATGTATATACATTGTCACCTAGTTAATTAGCATTTAACTCAATCATGGTTTCATTATTAGCCAATTGCAAAAAAAAAAAAAAAAGAAACATGTATCAGCCTCATCTCACACGCATACATACTGAAGAGGCCGGCAAGCTTGATGCATGCTGCCATGGTGCTGACTATAGCTAGCAGCAGCATGGATGCACCCAGAAGCAACTGCATGGATCCATGGCTATATAATATCACTGGATGTGTCTTGCCTACCCATCCCAGTCTCTGAACATCGATCGATCGAGTTGACCGCTGTCGTTTCACTTTCAATCGGTATCTGAACTTTGTGTGTTCTCATGATACAATTTCTCCAATTTGAGTGTAGTGCATAGCTGTATACTTAACCTGACTGTCACAACTAATCTGCTGGACTTTTCAGGTCAGCTAGCTACTGCAAATAGTCAATGAGTGAGGAGGCACCGCCATCGCCCGTGATGAGGCCGGTGTTCTACGATGGCTGCCCCGGCTGCGCCATGGAACGGAAGCTGGAGAGCAGCCAAGGCATCCCCTACAAGGAGTTCTTCTTTGTTGGGATCACCACCATTGCCTCTTGTATGTTCTTCTTAATTAATCATGAACTAACTATGGTTGTGATGTCTTGAAATTTTTACTATGAGCCCATGCATGCATGGTATACTTGTTTTGATGATACAACTAGCTTGCACTGTCCATATGTTGATAATCTTATTTTCTGATGATTGGCTTTACTGTTTCCCTTTTCAGCTTTACCAATATCCTCGTTGTTCCCATTCCTCTACTTCATGGTACGTTAATCTCAATGAGATCTAATCCATGTCATATATCTTCTCTATAGGAGCAAAAACGCATGCCATGTTTCACTAAGTCACATTTTATAATCCTACAATTATTTACTTTTCTTCACACTAGATAGAAGATCTGCATGTGGCAAAAAAGGAACAAGATATTGGATTATACGCTGGATTTCTTGGTAAGAATCATGAAAGTTATGGTTTTCAATCAGTCTAGCCTGGGTCTGGATCCCCTGGAGTTGAGTATAACTCTACCGGGTGAAGTTGGCTAAATCCGTGCCATCCATTGTTTCCTACAGCTGAGATCATTCCTCATCAATTTCACCTAATAAATTAACTCCTTAAATTAATGGTTATGACTTCCGAGGAAACTTAATTTTTTTATGCATATCCTCTATAATAGCGATTTGATTAAATTCTCACAAAAAAAAATAATAGACCAGTGTTTTGTTATTCCCCAAACAACAGATATAGTCGATCAACTCTAAAGCTTCAAGCAGTGTATACCGACATATATAGTGCTTTCACATACAATGAACCATATCAATATTAATGTGTGTGATTTTTTATATAATAGATGAAGCATGAAATTTTTGTGCTAATTATACAGTAAAAATGATCTCATGACAAATTGTTGATGCAAGTTTATTTGTTGCATGGTCAGTTACTGGTTTTAAAGTACAAATTAATGTGGCTTAATCTCAGCCCTTGAAGTATACGGAATGACACATATTTGGCCAACTCTACCTTGTAGAGTTATATCTAACTCTAGGGGATCTGGACCCGTCTAGCCTACTTTAAATACCAAAGTTCCTTTCTCTTTCCTATTTCATAAAAATTATATGCTCATGCAGGAGTAGAATGTGACAATATTTATGTTTTGTAGGTGCATCATATATGATCGGTAGATGTTTTGCCTCACTCTTTTGGGGTGTAGTTGCAGATCGTATAGGGAGGAAGCCTATCATTAAATTTTCTATTTTATCAGTGTGAGTATTCATTGTCTCAGAATCTTCACTTTTAGGTGAAAATTTTGAAAAGCTCAATATATGATCCTCTTTTTTTAAGGGTCATATTCAACACTCTGTTCGGATTAAGTGTGAAGTATTGGATGGCAATCGCCACAAGATTCCTTCTTGGTGCTCTAAATGGCATGCTGGCCCCAATAAAGGTGTGCTACAAAGCATAATCATTAATCAAATGAAATTATTCTATCATTCATGTGAACAAATATGTATGTATATATGCTTACTGTTTGAATTATTGTAGGCTTATTCCATTGAAGTTTGTCGACCTGAACATCAAGCTCTAGGATTATCAATAGTAAATAAATTTATACTCATCTCATCACAAGTACAAAATTCAGACAATTGTATCTCTAATCCATTTCATTACTTATATATAGGTAAGCACTGGTTGGGGCATAGGGCTTGTTGTGGGTCCAGCCATTGGAGGCTACTTTGCACAGGTAATTGTTTTGCTATAAATTGTAACCATTTTTTCACAGAATATTACAACGGTATTATAACTTATTTTGTCTCTCATTTCTCTCAGCCTGCTAAGCAATATCCAAATGTATTTTCCGAGAAGTCAATATTTGGGAGGTATATATACACAAATGGTTTGTCTCAAGATATATTTTATGAAAATTTCATGAATAGTTTATCATTTATTAAAAAGTATATGTGTATTTTTTATAGGTTCCCATACTTCTTGCCATGCCTTTGTATCTCACTTATTGCTCTTGTTGTTCTTATAAGCTGCATATGGCTACCGGTGAGTGATACTCCTGTATATACTACTTTTATGTGTTTTACAAGACTCTACTTAAAATCACTATCAAGTTTCTCACCTCTTAGGCTAGCTCCCAAATAGCTCTGTTAACTCTTTCAATGCTATGCATAACTTTACATACCCAACCATGAATAGAAGTGATATATGTCAATTGGTCACATAGTTAGTTAGTCAGAAAACTAGCTTATAATTGAAACATGAACTCAATAGTTGACAAGTTGGAGGTTTTAAATAAGCATATGATACAATTTTTTTAAGAACATGAAACACTTCCACTAATTAAAAAATATTTTCTTGATTTCCATTATGTCTAAAAGAAAATATGATTAAAGGATGAACAAACTAATTTGTGTTTATTCTTTTGCTCAATTGTTGCATGACTACTGCCCAAAAACTGTGACTTGTGTACTTGAAGCTTTTAAGTGAGATTATAATTATTAAGACATGACCGCAAGGAAAAATATTTATCAAATTGACAATCTTGATTACCAGGAGACACTTCATAAGCATAAAAATACTGAAGGTGAAATTGAAATGATTGACAACTCAAGAAGTACACTTGAAGAAGATTCACATAAACAGAAGAGCCTCTACAAGAACTGGCCATTGATATCCTCTATTATTGCATATTGTGTTTTCACCCTTCATGATACAGCATATAGTGAGGTAATAAATTTTACTGTATCCCTTTTCATTCGAATATGCAGATTGGTTAATATATAAAAGAAATATGTTTTTCATATATATGAAGGACTAATTAATTTTTTTATATATACTAGATATTTTCCTTATGGGCTGTAAGTGAGAAAAGATATGGTGGGTTAAGTTTTTCGTCTAAAGAAGTTGGTCAAGTTCTTGCAGTCGCAGGTACTTCATTAACTGTTATGGAGTAACTTATTATGACCATCATTTCCACCTCTCATAAACCTTATGTAGCACTTTATGCATTTGGGTTAACTATTCATTCAAAGTCGGTATATACAGATGTTCGCACACTATATATTGTTATACTGCATGTATGTGTTTCTTCCTCAACATCTAGTCAACACTTCACAATTTTCAACACTTCACAATTTCAAGATGAGATTCTCTAAAATTTTCAGAATTCTATAATGTTTTGTCTTTTGGCAATTAATGTGCGAAGTAAATATGAAACAATTTACCAATAAGGGAACATGGTACTAGAAGGAATGTATAATGCTCATCTCAACTAGTGTATATGATTTTTACGGTTGTTGTATTGAAGGGCATAAGTCCTAACTCCTATATTACTCATTTTACCAAAATTTCTTGAGTAGTATAATTATGCAAACCCCAAAATAATTAATCCTATGTGCCATTTTAGGTGCTGGTCTACTTGTGTATCAGCTTTTCATCTATAGATCGGTCCATAAATTTCTTGGATCCATCAATTCATCTCGTATTGCATCAGTGAGTATTTAAACCATATGCTCAAAACACATACACATGTTTCTTAGCCAAGCCAAATATCTGATACAATTTTTGTGTGTATATTACAGGCTTTATCTGTACCAATTCTCGCTACTTATCCCTTTATGACACACTTGTCAGGGTTTAGACTTGGAATAGCTCTTTACCTTGGAACAATTTTAAAGGGTGTTTTATCAGTAAGTTTCAAATATTGTTTGTCATGTTCCAAACAACATGATTCAAGGAAAAATTAGATATGATGTACCTATCATATAAGACATAATAGCATAATATACATTATGAAAATAAATTTCATTTTATATTACAAGCCAAAGAATAAACTTTTTTATTCTAAAATTGGCAATCGTTTGATCACTCATCTTATTGTGCATATAAGGACTAGTCAACTAATTATATCTTGGCTAGGAGGGCGCTCATATATACTCTGCAATTCAATTGACCTTTATAACATGTGTATATTACATAAGTTTGATTCTTATTTTTAAAATGATTACGTTTGATTTATCTTTGTTGGTGATGTAATATTTAGTTATATATATACTATACATGACTTATGATATGCATCAATTTCATGCATAATAATCTTTTTTAAAAAAATTGTCATGTGGAAGCTATTATAGAATTGATCATGGAAAATAAATAGTCATTTCTAGTTTTATGTCAATTATCATTCTTATTAACATTACAACGTTGTCAAATCAGATAACTATCATAACGGGCACTTCCCTACTCCAAAATAATGCGGTTGTAAGTATCAAGTCCACCTACCAATTTATTTTCTCAATATTAACAATGTTATCTAATTCAGTTCATTCCAAACAATAGTCACAAAGTCAAAGAGGTGCTGCAAATGGCATATCTACGACGGCAATGTCATTCTTCAAGGCAATTGCTCCAGCAGGAGCAGGAGCTCTGTGAGTATCACTACAACATACCCAATTTTTCTTAAAGACAAAAGGTTTTAGCATGAAAATATCATGAAAAAAATACCAATCTTACCATATTAGAGACCTAATAACTACTAAGTCCAACAACAGAGTTGAACTAGAAAAGTTTGTGGACTATCAAATTCACAAGTAAAGGAATAATTTTACATTTATTCTATACTAAAATTGGTATAGAATTTTCACGCAAGTGTGTTATGCTTATTTTATTTATGAATTGTATAGGTTCTCTTGGGCCCAAGAACGCCAAAATGAAGCCTTCTTCCCAGGTATATAATTGATTTACAAGTTAGAAACCAACTTCTGTTGATAACTATTCATTTCATAGTGCAAGTATAATAAATGTACTGCATCCTTGAAGGTACTAATATCAGATATATTCCATTGATGTTGCAGGGGATCAAATGATATTCTTTATTCTGAATGTGATTGAATTAATTGGACTTGCGTTGACCTTCAAGCCGTTTCTGGCAATACCAAATTAAACAATTATCAGTTGAAGTAGAAGCTGGAATAGCACCCCCAAGCAATGAAAAATTATTATGCAAGACTACACTGTGTTGTGGTTTACTGAATTGATGTTTGGCTTAAGTGATGTACATAGAAATATATGGCCCATCTTCATAATCATAAAATTAATGTACAAGAGACTGTTTATCTGAAAATGTTCTTCTTTCCATGAAGACCCTATGTATGGTGATGGATTAGAGTTTACATTGCGTGGATGCAAGCATAGACTTGAAGGCAGTGCAATGACTACTAATTTTAGCTTCCACATTTCTTGTACGCAAGCCTGTCTCTCTCCCCAGCTTCAAAGGAATGAGGAGATCTTGTTTCATGCGTACAGTGTTGGATGTTTACTACTCCGAATCAATCAATTACCCAGGAATTCAGGAATGTTTAATTTGTTCAGGACTGAAATAATCACCAATTGATCACCGTGTATGATTGATCGATCTGATTCAGGACTGAAATAGTTCGTCGCAAATATGGCTCATTTGTTGCTTTACTCAACCACAAAAATGTTTCTTGTAACCACAAGCAACAATTAAACCACGCATCTATATATATCTCTCATATCTATGTGAAGATTTTGCACTGCGAACTCACTGCCAATCTCTTCATCCAGCTCACTGCATAATCACACACTAATTAACAAGCTAATTAGCTGCAGTAATTAGCTGCATTGAATTCATGGAGAGGGGTCAGAAGAAGAAGCTGGCGACGTTGGTCGGGTGCAACTACGCCGGCACGCCCAACGAGCTGCAGGGCTGCATCAACGACGTCGCCGCCATGCGCGACGCCCTCGTCGCCCGCTTCGGCTTCGCGCCGGCCGACGTCACCGTGCTCACCGACGACCGCGGCTCGCCGGTGCTCCCCACCGGCGCCAACATCAAGCGCGCGCTGGCCGACATGGTCGCCCGCGCGGCGCCCGGCGACGTTCTCTTCTTCCACTACAGCGGCCACGGCACGCTCGTCCCGCCGGTGAAGGGGCGCCGCGACGGCCACGGCGAGTGCGACGAGGCCATCGTGCCCTGCGACTTCAACCTCATCACCGACGTCGACTTCCGCCGGCTCGTGGACCGCGTGCCGCGCGGCGCGAGCTTCACCATGGTGTCCGACTCGTGCCACAGCGGCGGGCTCATCGACCTCGAGAAGGAGCAGATCGGCCCCTCCGTCCTCGCCGCCGGCGCCGCACCGGCCGCTGCTGCTGCTTCCACGACGGCCACGCGCGCCACCGCCGCGCGGTTCCTGCCGTACGCCGCCGTCGTCGAACACCTCTCCGGCGTCTCGGGCGTCGACGCCGCCCACCACGTCGCCGACCACCTCCTCGCGCTCTTCGGCGCGGACGCCAGCGCCAAGTTCCACCGCGACGCCGAACAGCCGGCGCGCACCGACGACGACGGCATCCTGCTGAGCGGGTGCCAGACGGACGAGACGTCGGCGGACGTGCCGGGGGACGACGAGGTGGCGGCGGGCGGCAAGGCGTGCGGCGCGTTCAGCAACGCGATACAGACCGTGCTGGCGTCGCACCCGGCGCCGGTGAGCAACCGGCAGCTGGTGAGCATGGCCAGGGCGGTGCTGAGCGATCAGGGGTTCGAGCAGCACCCGTGCCTCTACTGCAGCGACGCCAACGCCGAGACGCCATTCCTGTGGCAAGAGGAGGACAAGAAGAAGACGGTTACCGCGGCGGCGGAGCAGGCCATGTCGGCGCTCTGAATGTGTTCGACAGAGGAAGATTGATTGGTCAATACCGATCATTGGGAAAAAAATAAGATTATAATTTTAATCGTCTTATTCAATGCCACAACAAGTTACCATTGCAAATTTGTATGCCATCATGCTGAAGGAACATGTTTATTGATTTTTACAATGATGAATATATCATCAGTTCAGTATTGTTACAAATGTAACCACACACTTTACTGCCTATGGTGCGGCACTATGGATGGTTCGGACGAGGGCGGGGATAATCCTCGGTAGTGAATTGTTCATTGGACAGTGTTACACCAGGGTGGTTTGGACGGGGACGAGGATAGTCCTCGGTAGTGAATTCTTCATTAGATAGTGCTATACTAGGATGGTTTGGGCGCGGACGGGGATAATCCTCGGTAGTGAGCTCCTCGTCGGGGTTTATATGTGCCTTTGCCCTAACATGGATTGTCTCCATTTTGCTTGCAGTCAAGCTTTGATGCTTTGGGGTGAGATCAACATTGTTGTCCGCAGTAGTGGAATCTTCTCTTGATGCTAATTCACCGAGTTCCGTCAAAATTCTTGGTATAGCATGCTTGTAAAGATTCTTTCTTGAGTTCACAAATCCATGATTTATCCCTGTTAAAGTTAAGAAAAATCAAATATCTCAATGTTAGAATTAGAAATAATTCCTAAATGTTTCTTTAACACATACCTCTCAATTTTGATTTGTCAAATTTTGTAAGGCATGGAGACATTTAAGTATATTTGAAAGTGATCATTTCTTGTAAGTTTGTAACAAGCAGCTATGATTGTGTGAACAAATTCCAAATACAAATTCAATTTAATGGTACCACCTTTATTAAAAAAAATACGAGATATTTTGTGAAATCATGAGTTTAAGTGAGGGAGGTTACTACTTACCACACCAATTAGATATAGAGTTACATATACCATGAGTTTACTTGGTTAGACAAAATGCATGCAATAAGAAAAATACTTGTATCCGTTCACTCGAATAAATCATATAAGAAGATACCAAGTGGAGTTAGATAAGAAATACTTACTCCCTCCATCCCAGGATATAAGAAGTAGGTAAAATTAAAGAGAGATGTTGTAATTGGTTGAGAAGGAAATGTTGGTGAAGAAGTTGTTATATTTTGGGATAATTTTTTAATGCTAAAAGTTGTTATATTTTGGGACGGAGGGAGTATCATTTTGTCTATTCTATTTAGACACAACATGTTAACATGCTAATTTTGTTGGTAAACAAGAATATAAAATACCTGATTGAAATTCATAATTCTGACCAGCTACCAAACGATGGGAAATTTGTAGTATGACTAAAAAGAAAACGAAGTAGCTCAAGATTGTCTTCATATTCCTGCCTTCTTTGTATACAAACTTGTCTTTGTAGATGTAAAAGTGTACCTTGTACATCTAGGCTTTATAGCACAGATGGATGATCTTACATAGGTACGAAATTTATTGAACATTTTTTAAATAGGCATTTAATACTCATGTTGGATTCCTTTTTTGTGTAGCATTTAATACTACTATATGATATAGCTATCTTGATAATATATTTATCAACAATATTAAATTCGGCAGTATTTGTTTTTGCATGAAAGATAGCATATCTTGAAGATATATGCGTTGAATCTCGTCAAATATGCATTTATATGGTATCGATCTTAGAAGATTTGCATCCACGTCATCCATGACATGGCCTCAATGTTTTCACACATTGTACTTACATAGAGCTATTTCCTAAATGCAATCCTGACAAAATAAATTCAAGGTGTCAATTGGGAGAGGATTAAGACGGCCCATTTTGTTTGGGCTAGAGAGTCTGTTACTACTCATGACGGCCCAGTGGGCCACTCTTTATCCAAGTATTCGGCCTTGGCCCAGCTAAGCTAGCGCCTATTAGGGCTTGCCCCGGCTGCCCGTGCGCGCCGCCACTTCCAACCTCCGCCCTCTCTTCTCTTCTCCTCTTCCTCCTCTCTCCTTCTCCCCGAGCTGCCCCTCTTCTCTTCCTCCGATGGGTCGCAAGATCAAAGTCAAGAAGAAGAAGGCATCGAGCAAGGTGAGCGATTGGTGCCGACTGTCTCGCGATATTTTATTCTATTTTATTTTCATCATGGCTTAATTCGAGCCTAACTCTGCCTCTACTCTTTCTTCAATCTTTATGGGTGGGTGGATTGAAGAAAGCCGAAGCTTCATCGTCTAGGGTGCCTTCTGCCCCAGCCAAGGTGAGAGGGCATTTACATGCCAATTATTACAAGCAAATGCACACATAGTTTTTTTAGTCGCAGTGAGAGGAAAAGGTTCGATGTGTGATTAGTTTTTTTTTCTCCTTTTGGTCTATAATTTCCTAAGCTAAGGCAAATTGCTCCTGTCACTGCCCTTCGAAAGAAACACTGACCTGATTAGTATTTCTTGTCAGGTATGGCAACCTGGCGTGGATACACTGGAAGAGGGGGAGGAGCTCCAGTTCGATCCTCAGGCTTACAATTATCTCCGAGGGTTTAACATTGGCTGGCCATGCTTGAGGTAAAAATTCTCCACGGCAGCCATTTGGGCGCTTCTTATTTGAAGGCCAATATGAGCATCGTTGTATGGTCTATTTTATCCTCATTGATTTATTATCTGTTGCAGTTTTGATGTTGTGCGGGATCAACTTGGCCTTGTGCGATCTGAATTCCCACATACATTATATGGCGTCGCTGGAACTCAGGTCGCATTCTCTCTTTACTCCTTTTCCTTCAAAATTTGCATTACGACTACGTATATTTATGTATTTGATTAATAACTTCTGTTAACAACAAAATTAGGATTCCAGTTCGTTTCCGAGTGAACTTTGCTCTGTCATAATTCATGGGTGCATGCGATTTTTTTTTTTTGTATTAACATTCCTTTTCAATCAGTGGTTTTGCCTCCTGAACCCAGAGTGATGGAATCAATCTTTTGTCAACATAGTTTTTTACTTATGAGCGATGCCTGTGTTTTCAGGCCGAGAGGGCTACATGGAATTATATCGGCATTTTCAAGATTTGCAACATAAACGGGAAGAAGCGGGAACCTATACCAGCATCAACAATTGATGGCGACAGTGATATGGATAGTGAAAGTAGTAGTGATGAAGAAGATGAAGCAGTTAATGAAGATACAATGCCCATTTTACATGTAAGTTCTTTCTCCAAGTGCACAGCTGTGAATTTAGCTATGAATTTTACTTGTTTTGCATCCCAGTTTGCTCATCTGATACATTACTCTAACATGCTTTGTATCTGTTTATGTACAGCTAAAAAAGGTGGCTCATGCGGGGTGTGTAAATCGTATTCGCTCTATGAATCAGGAACCACATATATGTGCAACATGGGGAGACACAGGTCATGTTCAGGTATTTTACTTTGTCTTGCAATACTCCTTTTTTTTTTTACTCTTTTTGATCGAAGAAGTCTATTTTTGGTCCCTGAGTTCTTTGCGAGGTCTGATCTCCCCTTAAACTTAATACGGATACCGTTAATTGGCATGCTCCAATTTGTCATACAAAATCAGAAAAGCCCTTGCGTTCAATCTATCTGGTTTTGAGTTCTAGCTTTGCAGTCAGCTTGGCACTGGGCTCATGTATCGATGACCAAAAAAGGATTGTTCGTCCTCCTAGTCACCCATCCACTGCACTGCTGCTACCTTCTGTACATAACCACTGAACACCCCTGAATCAAGTTAGCGGATATTAGCATGCCATGTTAGACAAAACTAGGTATAAGATATTATGATTATTCTGTACAGGTTTTGATTTTTGATAGCCAAGGCACTGAAAGTAAATTGTATCAACGTTTAGAGTGGACTTGTGAGGTAGTCGAGGGATGAAAGCCCTGTTGTTTAGTGGTGGTTCCACTCAATCTGTACATTGGTACCCTGTCCTGTTTTCGTGAACATGACATATTGTTATCTATTATATTGCACCCTGAAAACATGCCCAGGAATAGAATCTACCATACCTACTACTTTGTGCATAATCAAACTGTGTTATGTTGCTGCATTTGTAGGTGTGGGACTTCAGCTCCTTCCTTAATTCGTTAGCAGAGTCTGGAGCAGTTGCACACAACGAAGACGACAGAATCCATAATCACGTACCTGTGAAAATATTTGGTGGCCATAAAGATGAAGGCTATGCAATTGATTGGAGTCCGCTTGTTACTGGAAGACTTGTTTCTGGTGCGTGATCTTGTCGTCACGTCCTATGATGTTTTGCTTAGAAAACTATGGCCTGTCCTGTGTTCATAAAACATCCATATGCTTTCATTTCATACATGGGCATTGAGTATATCAATTTAATGATTTATGCAGGTGATTGCAATAAATGCATCCACCTCTGGGAGCCAACTTCAAACAGTTGGAATGTCGATACAAATCCATTTGTAGGACACACTGCAAGTGTTGAAGATTTGCAGGCATGCCACTGAAAGCATACTTCTTGGTGCTCTCTAGAACACTGAACATTTGATTATCTCAAACATCTTGACTATATTTTTGCAGTGGAGTCCCACAGAAGCCGACATATTTGCCTCTTGTTCAGCCGACAGAACAATATCTATCTGGGATATACGGACAGGGAAGAAACCTTGTATTTCTGTTAGGGCTCACAATGCTGACGTGAATGTCATCTCATGGAACCGGTATGATATGTTCACTTGAAAATTCGATTATCTTCATGAAAAATTCTTCTAATATTTCATGAATATACTGACTACCGTTACCAGGCTTGCTAGCTGTATGATAGCTTCAGGATGCGATGATGGAAGTTTCTCAATTCGTGATCTTAGATTAATCAAGGTACTTCATATTGTTAAGCCACACTGTTCTGTGCTTGTCAGTTGCAAATAACACACTGAAATGACATATTCCCTCCATCGCTGTTTTTATGGTTTATTTTCAGTTTGGATTTCTGTTTATGCATTTAGAAAAATGTGGGCTATTGGGTCTTTTGATGGTAATATTGATACAAGATGATTGAACCATTTCATGGATGATATTTTGCATTTTCTTGCTACTAGATTTATCAAGCCAGAGACGCTATGGTAGACAATTTGTTGCTTCTGATGTCTATATTTAATATACAGACTCCTATAGAATACATGCTCTTGTGCAAAAATCAGTGCACCTAGATAGTTACATGATAATGTTAATTCTTTGTTATTTGAACACCTTTTACAACTATAATAATTTATTCTGTTCATATAGTCTCATCTTGCTGTTGAACGACAGTATTCACATCAAAATCATATCTTTTTCTTTCTGTTCTACTTCTAGGATGACTCCTTGGTCGCCCATTTTGAATACCACAAGCACCCAATTACATCTGTGGAATGGAGCCCACATGAACCGTCAACACTAGCTGTATCATCAGCTGACCATCAACTGACGTAAGTCTCCTCATTCCAAGTTTTATACCTTTATGTTTAAAGTGTGCTGAAATGCCCCAAAAAAAATGTTTTCTTTACTATTTTCTGACTTGCATTTTTCAATCCTGAATTGTTTGTGTACAGAATTTGGGATCTTTCATTGGAAAAAGATGCTGAAGAGGAGGCAGAGTTCAGGGCAAGGATGAGAGAACAGGCTGATGCCCCTGAAGATTTACCCCCACAACTTCTCTTTGTTCATCAGGTACTGTTACCACACTTGTTTTATGTTTACTTCCTCTCATTTTCATATCATTGTGTGCACCATTCCTTGTGTAATTAAAATACATGTTTGTGGACCTCGAGATGTATTTCAAAAGTACAGACACTGTTACTGAGTGAAATCATAAATGTGATGTTGATTGTTTTATGTGCAGGGCCAGAAGGACTTGAAAGAATTGCACTGGCACCCACAGATACCTAGTATGATCATATCTACGGCAGCTGATGGATTCAATATGTTGATGCCCAGCAACATCGATACAACCATTCGAGAAGCTGACGCATAGATTTCTACAGAAGCACTGTTCATCTGAATCAAGGTTTCATGGATTAATTTTTTTGAGGTGGAAGAGTGTAATGATACTGCATGTCTGCAGGTATCAGTTTTTGATAGCTTGTATCCTATTCGTTGTCATTCATAGTGGTAGGTTCTCAGTTTTGCACTGATGTCGCCCGAATGAGGATAATCAAAAGTATCTCGATCAACTGAGATGATATGTTATATTCTATACAAGATAAGATTAATGATTGTGTATCTCTGTGCTTGCATTAGTTAATATTCACCTCGACCGTTTGTATATTTTTGCCTGATAATTAAGTTGGATATTAGGTCCATCGGCCAGAAATCTGGGTCTTGCAGCAAAATAAGTTGGCCAAGCATCATTCTTGCTGTAAATCTATCTTGTTCTTAGAAACCTAGCAGCATCTACCAGGTGGTGTTAATGAAAGAGACCAAAGGTGCCAATATAAGTTGTTTATTTTATAATGCCCTTTATCGATTGCTCGCAGAATGTAATCATGTATGTACTCCTATTATAGCTTAGATTAGATGCGCCACTTTCGGCACTTGACAATCAACTACTATCTGATGCTCCTATTAATCAGCAAAGTTTCCGAGACTAATAATCAGAATATTTGTTACTGTCATGGCATCAGAATATATGTGCAATTCGCTGACTAGAATCAGGACGGATATGTTGTGTGTGAAGCTCTGGTTGGCCATTTGATATCTTTGGCAAACTTTATTCGTTTCCGAAAATTTGGCAGCCGCCCATGCTGCCTTTGTGAAGATGCTTATGCTGTTGGTTTGTGTTGTGAAAGAATCAGAATGTCACCGGTCTCCCTGTAGCTAGAAAAGAGCAGCAGCAACGATCGATCACGATCAGTGCAACTTCCATGCTCCAGCAATGGCATTCAGCAAGTGAACCGTGCCCTCCTTATTAATGGCTTATTATAGCCAATAGCAAGAACAAGGCAGAGATTAGAATGCAGGGGAATCATTAGCAGCATTACATGTTGGCAACTTAATCCTCTCGTCGTCGTCTTCATCAATCATCATTACATATTCTGTCAGTAATAATCCGAGGGGAGGCAATTAAATGGACCATCTGACAAAGGAGCAGATCGCTGAGTTCCGGGAGGCATTCAACCTGTTCGACAAAGATGGAGACGGTAATCCAATCAATCAATCAATCAATTGCATGTGTTCTTGGACGACGATCAATCAATGAATCCAGAAGAAAATGCGATGCAGGGACGATCACGAGCAAGGAGCTAGGGACGGTGATGGGGTCGCTGGGGCAGTCGCCGACGGAGGCGGAGCTGAAGAAGATGGTGGAGGAGGTGGACGCGGACGGCAGCGGCAGCATCGAGTTCGAGGAGTTCCTGGGCCTCCTCGCCCGCAAGCTCCGCGACACCGGCGCCGAGGACGACATCCGCG
Source organism: Oryza glaberrima (assembly GCF_000147395.1). Lineage (NCBI taxonomy): Eukaryota > Viridiplantae > Streptophyta > Magnoliopsida > Poales > Poaceae > Oryza > Oryza glaberrima. The sequence goes on along the minus strand of NC_068336.1, from coordinate 1,507,768 downwards.
AGGCCTTCCGCGTCTTCGACAAGGACCAGAACGGCTTCATCACCCCCGACGAGCTCCGCCACGTCATGGCCAACCTCGGCGACCCCCTCTCCGACGACGAGCTCGCCGACATGCTCCACGAGGCCGACTCCGACGGCGACGGCCAGATCAACTACAACGAGTTCCTCAAGGTCATGATGGCAAAGTCAGTCTCTCTCTTCTTTCTTCCTCCCATTTCATTTCTTTTCTGCTTTCTTCATTTCTTTTTCTTTTCTCCATGTAGATTATTATTACTAGCACTAGAATATTAGTATTATATTTCTTCCTATTTAATCTGCAAATTAATGTTGCTTCTGCTGAACTGTAGCATTCATCATCAGATAATCATATTTATCTGAACAACTTTGGTGCTATCATATGCAGGCGAAGGCAGAATATGATGGAGGGACATGGAAGTGGAGGCCATCGGTCAAGTAACTCCCACAAGAAATCCGGCTGCTGCGGCCCGAATTCCTCATGTACCATCCTCTGAAAAAGATGTAGGTTTCAGGTTTGCAACTGTTCTGATGAGGATTGTATAGTTCAGAGTTTTTTTTGTCACCTCAATTTCTGGTTACACTTGTTCTGGGGCTATGCAAACAAGAAAACCAAACAACTTCACAGTGTAAATGAAAATGAATAATGCTAACCAATTAATATACTTGTTCCTCACAAGATTCTGATTTACATACAAAACTTGACACACAAAACCCATTGAATGATCAGCTTCACTTGAGCTATCACAAGGGTTCTCTGACAAATAAGAGCAGCATTTACAACAGTAGTGGAGACCAAACATAGTTTACAGGGCCACTCACATCTAATTACAGATGCAATGAACATGCTTTCTGCTTTTCCAGCCTCTAGAAATGGGAATGCTGATTCAGAAGAATGGGATGCTAAAATAGTTCACCCATTCCTCCTCTCCCAAGTTACTCTAGGAAAGTTGATTTTGAAGATCATCTGATTTCCAAACAACATCCTTTAAGGTTCTGGAGAGGTTCTTGTAGAACTGCAACACATTACAAGTTTGAAGTGATTCAGTACAAGCCATTCAACCAAATGTTGCAAAAGAAAAAAAAAACATTAGTCATAATTCTGTGAGTAGTTGATCCAATCATCGAAGCACTGACTCAATTTTCCAATGATAATTCATGAGCATCAGATTTTAATTGGCATGATCTACCTTATGAAATTCGAGGGTGTCGCCTTTTGCTTTTCGTACTTCAACCATATGAAGAGAGGGTGCAACCTGCAGTATCTGAATAATAGTGCACAATAAATATTAGATTGAAGAAGCTTACACAAACCAGATTGCAGTATAGCAGTTCTTCATATTACCTCAGTAGCAACATTGAGATTTCCTTTTCTCCCTGCTTTTACCTTTTCCAGCCTTAACTGGTCAATCATTAAAAAAAATCAGCACGCAGAAAATATATATTTGAATTTGCTATAAATTATCCCTAGAACACATTACTTTAAAACGGAGATTCATGCAGATAGTTGTTAGGCAAGGGGAGCAGACCTTGTAATTTTTCTTCTGAACATCAAATCCTAGAGGTTTTGCGGCTTCCTCAATCTTGCGGACAATTTCTTTTGGTGGACATTTTGATGTGAACCTTGTTTCTCTTTTGAATTCCTGAAATAGTGTGAACAAAATTGAAGTACAGCAGAATAAGTTGCAAACTATAACAAAATTTTGGTATGAGGTGCAAAAATCAAAAGACATTCTGACCAATGAACTACTACATATATTTTGGGACTTGTGACATGCAGCATGCAGCATTCTCCAACCATATGATTGAGTAAATTGACAAAGTGCCAGTGAGCCAGTTTACATGTTTCCAGCTTGATTTAGGGGGGTATAAGTTGAACCAAGAACAATCACGCTTAACTTTAAGTTACAGGTTCGTTCATAAAAACGATACAGGGAGAATAGGTTCAAAAGGTTGTTGGTCAATATTGATGAAATAGGGAGATCACGTACCTGCTCTGAGTCAAACAAATTCCCAAGATTGAGGCCTGCTGACATTGAAATCAGTTCAAATGCATTGAGAGCTTCTGGTTCTTCTTTCTTTTCTGTCACATGGTGCTCCTGGAGGAGGTCAAATCACAGTGGTCAAATCATTTAGCAACTGGCATGCTTTTATCTTCATGTCATGTGAAACAGAAATTCAAGTGCATATTGCAGTCTACTCACTTCAGAGTCATTGAAGACAGCATCAACATCATCCAATGTTGTGTCATATTTTTCGTCAAACTCTGGGCGTTTGTAGCCCTTTTTGAACCATTCATCCTCTAATATTTCTGGAATTGTTATTCTCTACAACAGTAGCTCAAGTAGTTAGCTTAAGAAATCATCCAATGTTGTGTCTCGAAGAAAGATGGTATTATTTTATTAGTTATTACTATCTGTTTTAATTATTATTATTAAGCATAGAAGAGCTTTCTAAAAGGAGTGCTAGACCCTGTAGAATTGAGTATTATCCGGTTGATGAATGCTACGGGCATTATAGGATCTACTGTGTTATTAGAGGACACATTACAGTGCTTTCAGTGATGCATTATACCTAATTATCTACTATGTTATTCAGTTGTTCTAGCATACCGTCATTGGGTTTGGATCAAGGATTCTTGTTAACAACCTCTTGGCAGGAAAAGACGTCCAAGGTGGAAACGTAAACTCTGCATTTGATATCTGCCAGGAAGTGCAGAGAAGAATCAAATAAGCATGAAATATTAATACAACAACAATGATCTAAAAGTGGTACAATTCTCACTTTCTTATACAACGTCATAAGATTAGAGTCCTCAAAAGGCAAATACCCTGCTAGCAGAACAAACAGGATAACACCACATGACCACAAATCTGCCATTGCTCCATCATATCCTTGATCTTCAAGGACCTATCACAAAGGTGGTTGAAATGTGGGAATTATTAATGGCGTCTGATGAAAAATAGTTCCAAGTATGGTAGATTAAAATTCTATAATTTCTCTTTCTGACATTACCTCCGGTGCAACATAATTTGGTGTCCCGCAGGTTGTGTGCAGCAAACCATCATCCTGAACAAGACCACAAAGAAAAAAGAAATACTAATTGAAGAGACATATAACGATTATCTAATAATTTCTGAACTGTAATATTTGTAGCCTGTTGGTACATACTTAGATGATACAATATAAAGCAATAAACCTTTACCTTAATTTGCTGAGAAAGTGCACTCAGCCCAAAATCAGAGACCTTCAGATTCCCATATGAATCTAGTAGTAAATTTTCTGGCTGCAAGTATTGTAGTTTAGATTGTTTCTTTTGGAAGGAAGCTTAGATTCTGAAATATATTTCTTGTTGACAAAAGAGGCAGCAGAGGAAAGGGAGATGAACTCACTTTTAAGTCCCTGTGGTACACACCCCTGCTATGACAATAATCAACAGCATTAATTAATTGTTGGAAGTACCTTCTTGCCTCATCTTCCCTCATACGACCATGGTTAACCTTAAAAATACAAAAGGGAATTCAAGTAAATGTCAGTACAAATTAAAAAAGGTATTTTTTACATGTGTTTTGAAAAGAAGATATAACTATTTAAATAGGAAATGGACAACATAGCAGAATCACTTACAATTGTATCAAAGAGCTCACCACCGGTAACATATTCTAAAACAATGTAGATATTTGTCTTGCTTCCCATCACCTGAAATCAGAGAGAACATTGATTTGACAATTAGCAGTGTCACCTAATAAAAAGATTCTGACTAATTGCATCTGGAATTTCTGTAAACAAAATTATAATTAATGATAGATACTTTGAGGTTCTGGCATGGACCCTAGACATGCTTTAAAAACCTTTTTCTCTCCCTATCTATTTTCTGCTGAACAAATATAAGATTAACTGAGATACCAACACAAAAGGAAGAGAATAGTTTTAATTACCTCATATATACGGACAACATTTGGGTGCTTAATCAACTTCATTGTCGAAATTTCCCTTTTAATCTGCATTCCAAAAACAGTTACCCATCAGCAAAAGGTATTGCTTCCATCAACAGCTACTAAACCCTGAACAAAGTGCCAAGTTTTTGTCCCATGAAAGTAAATAACAGGCAAAAAGAATCGGAAGGACAGTCACTTAAATAAAGGGAAATCTGAAGGACAGGATCATAATATTCCAGATGTGAAATATCACCAAACAATTAAAGGTGCTACAATAATTCAGATTCAGAACTTGGTCGTTAGCTGGTGTTTGACAGTGACCTGTTCGACCATCTTATGCTTGAGAACTTTCTCCTTATCTAGGATCTTGATGGCTACTGGATCACCGGTCTCGGTATCCCTCGCGAACTTGACCTTCGCGAATGTGCCCTCTCCGATTGTTCTTCCTAGCTCATACTTTCCCACACGTCTCTTCACTTTGGTTGTACTCATCCCCTGCCTTCTGCCCCTTTGGAATCTCAGAGAGCTTCCACGCCCTTGAAGATGCTTTCACTTCACTGTCCTGTGGAAAACGTTTGCTCAGTTACTGTTGATACATGGAAAAAGATGAATAGATGATACATGATAAAGATGTTTTGAGTATCTGTGATTGTGTGAACAAATTTCATCCGGAGCCTATTCATTAGCTGAAAAAGTTCGGAAGCCAATTGACAAACTTGTCTAGTACAGGAGCACAATGACATGTATGCTGTATTTTTCATCTTATTTCTTCCCCAAAATGATATATGCACTAGTCAAATTTTAGTCTGTGAAAACATATAATAGTATCTTCTGCTACATAGACACACATGCAAAGCTGTTGATCAATCAGTTCTCCAAGATTTTATAAAGTGCTTACCATAAGATTTGTGGACTAGTCAATTATAAATTAATTGGTAAGTATAGAAGATCATGTGAATCCATTAATTTTATTTTTCCGAAAACTTGACCGATCAATTTGCAGTAAAAAAAAAAAGGAGAGCATCGTTTGGATCTGGACAGCATATTTATTGTCAATGAGACACGATGAGGCTGCAAAGAAGCTTTTGAATAATCATCAAGGTTAAATCAAGACTGCAGGGCATATTAAATCAAGAATATTTCTTTTTGAAAGAACACGAATCAAGAACATTAAACGGGAAAAACTCTCAAACAGGAAAGGTAGAAACTTTTTTTTATGTATGGATCGAGGAGCAGAAAGACAAAGAAGGTTCGAGAATGAACACATATTCAGATATTCTCAGTCATCAGGAACTGAAGTGCTCCACCGAAGTAACCACGGAAGCAGTTTCCATAGGATTACTGGTAGGGTAGAAAGAATCACATCCCAGCAGCTTGTAGTTAGCAGTGATGAACCCACAGGAGTAAACGGGGACATAAAATTTCAAGAAAGCAGAGAAAATCTCCAATGGAGACAGAAACGACAAGCTAAATTCAGCAACTTTTTTGTCTCGGTAGTCAGTACACAGAAGCAAACATATACAGAATGAAAAGGAAACGACGCACACAATGCAAAGAAAGTTGCAGAGAGCCAGAGATAGCTAGAGAGAGGATGAAAGCAATTTGGTAGGTTGGAGAAACCAAGAAGAGAAGAGGCATCAGAAGAACTCACCGGCAATTAAGCTGAAATCTGCAAAGACTGCAATGCAATTCGATCTGCGGCTGCTCTTATGGCGATGGAAGAAAAGGAATGGAAGAGGAGGAGATTCTGGGGAAGGGAAAAATGGCTGCTGAGATCAGGAAGAGGCGAAGAAGAGCATGAAAGGAGGAGAGGTTGAAGAAGAAGAGGAGGAGACGAGAGTGAGTTGGAATGAATGACCCGGGGTGCTTCACATGGACAAAGCTCCAAGCTGACAGACAGTGGGGCCCATGAAATGGAATGGCTGTCAGAATGGGACCCACTGCCACACACAGGAAGGAGAGAGAGAAAAGTAGGTAGAGACAGGCGACAGCAGAGTGGAGCGATGATTCCGATGGAGATGGGCGCCGCAAGTCCCGCCTCGATTTGTGTCGCTAGGAGCTCGCCGGCCGCCTCGATCCATGTCGCCGGGAGCTCGCCGGCCGCCTCGATCTCGCCCATCCCGGTCTCTGCCCCCTCTGGGATCTCGTCGGCCCCGTCCCACTCCCGCCTCGATTTGCGCCGCCGAGAGGAGGAGGACAGGAAGCTGCAGCGCCTGGATTCATCTGAAGCGGCGGTTGTGTGGAGGTTGGAGAAGGAGCGGCGGCACGGGAGATGGTGCGATTTGCTCGGGGGAAAGGATGGTTGGGTTTTCGTCGTGGGCCCCACATGAGAAAAAAAAATGATCATGGACCATCCAAGGCTACGCATGCGTTGGAGATATGGGAGCTTCCTTGTTTTTTTTTCCTACGTGGAGACTTGGCTCCTTGGTTTCACGACGACAAAACATGGCAGGTTCCAGTTCCACGTGTTGTTTCACCACGCCTCAATTTTTTTTTCTTTTTGATTCGATCTACTGCCTGCCATTCTCGACCTCATCTCGATCACTGCTCCCTCTCTCCCAAAATTAATTAGTTTTTCAAGCCACACTCCTTTTCTATTCTCTCTCTTCTTCATAGTAGCTCGCCACCGATGTGGATTGGTGAAACCATGTTCCACCTTGAAGTGTTGGGTATGTCCTAAACAAATGGCCACCAGCCTAAGTGCAGTGAGATGAGATGTTGGATTACGCTATTAATTTTTAATTTTGTATACACACTTGACTATTCGTCTTATTAAAAAAATTATACATATGCATAAGATATAAATTGTACTCAAAATACTTTCAATGATAAAACAACTCACAACAAAATAAATGATAATCACATAAAATTTTAAATAAGATGAATTGTTAATTTGTGTCAAAAAAATCAGCATGCATTGAAAAACAGAAAACATGATATTTATATGATATTTCCTCCGTTTTATAATGTAAGTCATTCTAGCATTTCCCACGTTCATATATATTGATGTTAATGAATCTAGATAGATATGTATGTCTAGATTCATTAACATCAATATGAATATGGAAAATGCTAGAATGACTTATGTCAGGGTTATGGATACCACATACCCAATAGTAATCAACTAAGCTTGACGGGGCCCACCATATACGAAGTCTTATACAGAAACATATCTCGTATATAGAAAGAGTTCCGAATAAGGAAGGACAAATAGAGTTCTATATGGAAACGACAAGGACTTATTGGTATAAATACAATCCCCTCTAGAAGGAGAGGGGACACGCCACAAAGCCACAAATCAATACTTCGCCAGATCTCGACATCAGAGATTAGCCTAGCCATACCCCATCCGGTGTCTACGGAAGCCGGCAAGAGGGATCTAGCGCCATCTCTGATCTCGCTGAGTACGGATTCAAGGAGGAAGACTACCCTGCCGTCGACTAAGAGTTGGTTATCTAGCTGTCAAGTCGACGACAGTTAGATAGGTTATCCCAAATATTGTACTTGTGTGATCCAGATGAATAAAGAGCAACACCGGCTTCGGCCAACAGGATGTAGGGCTATTACCTGTCAGATAAGGGGCCCAAACCTGTATAAAAATCCATGTCTCTATCTCTTTTACCACAATCTCGCATATACTCTGGTACCAACGATCTCCATACTGTCCAAATATCCTAGTCGTGACTATCAAACGTCGACAACTTACGTTATGAAACGGAGGGAGTATGTTAGTTTATTTTAACTGATATGGACATATATTCAAGATATATAGTTTCTTCTCATCGACCTCACGCTTAGTATTTGCAACATCAGTCGATGCATATCTGGATATGCACGACGTCGCGAGACGCGAGCTAGTTTGTACGAATGTCGATTGCGGTGGTGGTTGGATGCAGGGACTTAACTTTATTCTCTGTATTTAGATATTAATTTAAAGTATTAAATATAGACTACTTATAAAACTAATTATATAAATCATCAACAACAAAGTTATATAAATCATTAATATCTACAACTTTTGTTTTGGTCATTTTGCTATATGACTCTGTTTTAATAATTTTAATTTGAATTTCAAATTATAACAACTTCAAACAATATTTTCAAATACTAAATGATTTCAAATTAAAAAGTCATCAACAACAAAGTTATATAAATCATCAATATCTACAACTTTTGTTTTGGTCATTTTGCTATTGACTCTGTTTCAATAATTTGAATTTGAATTTGAATTTCAAATTATGACAATTTGAAACAATATTTTCAAATACTAAATGATTTTAACTGAAAAAGTCATCAACAACAAAGTTGTATAAATCATCAATATCTACAACTTTTGTTTTGGTCATTTTGGTATATGACTCTTTTTCAATAATTTGAATTTGAATTTCAAATTATGACAATCACAAACAACATTTTCAAATACTAAATGATTTCAACTGAAAAAGTCATTAACATCAAAGTTGTATAACTCATCAATATCTATAACTTTTATTTTAGTCATTTCTTCATCTGATTAAGTGATAGAAACATTGTTCACAAAATTTATATCTCTTATATGGTTTTGAAGTATTTAAATCGTGACGAAATTGCTATAACGTCACAGGTTTTGGGTCGGTTATGACGAAATCGATAAACTGTCACGGTATTATGGGCCTTGTAACCATAGTTACATATCTGTGACGATATCTGGAAACATCACGAAAATTTCGTCACAGATTAAATAGATTCTTGTAGTGTGAAAGCTAATTTGCGAGACAATATTTTTAGGCCTAATTAATCCATAATTAGATAATGTTTACTGTAGCATCACATAGGCTAATTATGGATTAATTAGGCTCAATATATTCATCTCGCGAATTAGTTCAAGATTATGGATGTGTTTTATTAATAGCCTACATTTAACTTTTATAATTAGTATGAAATATCCGATGTGATAGAGACTTAAAAATTTTAGTCCCATCTCTGAGGGTGGGGGATAGGGTATATCCATCGGTTGATCGACCAGATCTTTGACCGATGTACGTACGTACGTAGCTACGATTCAATCATTGAAAGCTAGGTCTGATCCGATTATGTGGCCGCCGGTGTGATCCGATGACATGTGGCCGGGCAGCCGGCCATGTGTCGTTTACATTATGGTCGGAGGCTCCAGTTTATTAATAAAGGGATTTACAAATCAATTCTCTATTGGAACCGAGGTAGAATGCTTGTTTTTATGTAAAAAATAATATTGTTATATTCTTTTCTATAAATTTTGGTTAAATTCAAAAGAAGTTTGAACAAAACATCTTGTAATATAAAATTTGATGGAGTAATTTTTTATACAATGATGCATTGTGTCTGCATGGTGGTCGACGCTACTAGCTAGTTTAGCTGCCCTGGATAAAGCCGGTCGGCTGCCGGTTCATTCAGCCAGCTAACCAATAACCATTAGTCGTTGATCATGTCATAATCGAGCACGTCTTCATCCTACTAAACAAATTAGCTAGCATACATGCATGTATATCAGTTTTCAAAATCACACGAGTTGCACAAACGGTATATATATTAGGCTATTATTAGCTAGGTCTCGGTCTTGCTTAATTCGTTCTCTGCAGTACAGAGATGTGATCTCCATTCTACTCCTACCATACATCAGGAAATTGACCTGCAGCGAGTACATGCATATGCATACTGATCTATTCTAATCTAATTAAACTATCTGTCCGGCCGGCGAGAGAGATCATGCAAAAGTTTACATGTCTCTAATATGTCGACATATTAGAGAAAACCAATATTTCAATTACACAACGCAACAGCCCGAATGGCCATTGCAAGGGGAAAGATGGAAAAAACCAAAAACTGAAAACCGAAAAGACCGAAAGAAACTTATACGACTAAGAAAAGGCTGCTCCTATACAGAGAGAGGTTTGTGGCATAAGACTACACTAATGCACTATACTCCCAACAGGTCACCAATTCCACCATACTCCTAACAGGTCCCAAAAACGGCGGCGCCTACAGTAGATCACATACGGTTCTCTTGTAGGATAGAATCCAAAACCACTGATACCCAAGAAAAAGAGTAGTTGAAATCATAGAGTTTTCCTCCTTCCACGGCTATCAGAAAACTAGGAGAACATGCAAAAGTCGTTTAATTTTGACTGAAACTAGCTTGTAGGGTAAACATAGATATGATACAGATTTGAGCATAAATCATACTACTAGCTAGCTAGCCACCACAAGTACAAAATTTATTTTTCCGTGCGGTTAAAATCTATTTTTCTGTGCGGAGGTAGTGCCTGTATGCACCCAGGGGTCTACGAAAATCAATAATTTCGTGTGTGGGCGGTCCAACCATATGGGATAATCGGTTATCCCGTGCGGTCGTGTTAAGTCGACCGCATGTTATACCACCCACACGGAAAAAAAAGAAAAAAAATAAAATCGAAAATATTCCGTCGCCATTGCCGTCGTCGCGCAACCGCCGCTCCCCGCCGCTTGTGGTCGCCGTCGTCCTCGTCGTCGCTGTCGTCCCACCGTGGCCGCTCCCCGCCGCCGCCGCTCGTGGTCAACGTTGTCGCGCCGCCGCCGCTCCCTACCTCCACCGCCGCTCGTGGTCACCGTCGTCCTTGTCGTCGTGCTGCCGCCGCCTCCCGCGTCAGAGGCGGCAACGCCCCGTGCGCTTGGTGGGGAGGGAAGGAGAGGAAAGAGGCAGAGAGGGGAGAGAGAGGGGGAGGGGGAGAGGAGAGGAAAGGCAGAGAGAGAGGAGTGAGTGAGGGAGAACAAAAGGAAAAAGTAAGAGAGGGAATATGAAAAATTTGAAGTGTGTGAGAGAGAAAAGAGGGAGAGGTATTATCCCGTGTGGTCGGATTAAGATGCTCACACGGGATAATACATTTTCTCGTGTGGATGACAGTCCGGCACCGGTCGTTCTGTTTTTGTTTTTCTAGACGACGCCGGCCACTTACAACCGTTTGGAGTCTACCGGGGCCGGCGTCTAGAAAAATCGTTTCTGTATCGGTGTACGCACGTGAATGAACAGGAAGTGAGAGAGAGACCGATGGAGATAATGGATTATGCATGTGCATAGTAATAAACGTGAGCATGCAATACAAGGTCGTACTTAACCTGCGGGAGGCAGCGATTAATCATTAATCGACAGGATTGGAGATGTGAACATTGCCCCCATCCACGATAGAGGTAGCTAGTACTCCAATGGCATCCTACTGCTAGAGCGCTAGTCTGCTAGCAGCACGCAGCTGGGCCATGGCGTCATGGATGCAAACAAAACACAGTGCATCGATCGGTCGCGGTGTGGTCGTCTCTGCATTTGCATCAATGTACAAAGAGTGCTACGTACTTATCCGTACTTTAATTTTACAGTTCTTCAATCAATATTTTTTTATTATATGATCGCTACATCTGTCTTATATAATTATATTTTCCTATCATGTGGTACATCTTTTCTTCTTCCAGGTAGGTAAATAATCGTTATTTATCTTAATTCTCTTTATGTTATGCCAGTGAGTACTAGAAAAAATTATAGTTACATTGTAAGTTTAAACTTTACAATGCAATTACAATATAAATGTATATGCAATTTATAGTGTAAAACCGACATAAATTGTGATGGTATTAAATTGTGAGAAGGTGGTCAAGAAGTTTTTTACCCATCGATATGGGTGACGATCTAGTTTTAGAATTGGTGGCTCTTAATATTCCGTGCTTTTGGAGGAGATGGCCAAAGAGTTGTTCGTGGGTGGCGATTTAGTCTTTGTATTAATGGCTCTCAATAATCCATGTCATTCTTTTTTCTTTTTGCATGTTGTTTTGTATGTTCGGACGTGCGTATCTTAGTTATGTAAAGGCCGAAAGTGTTTTCAGAAAAATTGTATCACCTTGTCGAGTGGGACTAGCCATACATTTATCGTTAAATTTTAACTACAAATTTGGCAGTTGTATAGTACAATCGCAATGTAATTATATTGTAACTTGCATGTACTAATAGTGTAACTTATATGTAACTTTCAAAAATCCTTAGGTGACATGCTATTTTCGTGAAAACGGAGGTAATGGTACCGAATCCTCTCATATGTGCATATGGATTGTGGTTTTTTTCTACCTTCTTTGCACAAATTTTAAAGCAAATTGAATGGTTCAAGACATGTAATTTACATACTAGTTACATATAAATTATAATGTAATTATATGCAATTGTACTATATTTTTATCTGTCAATTTTTTTTTAAAAAATGTCAATAAATATATCGCAAAATCGTAATCGACTGAGTTAAATAAAAACTTTCATTATCTTAAAAAAAGATAAATATAGTTAGCCCGTATTTTTTATTTGGGGCGGCCCAAACGGCCTAGCTAGTTAAAGCCGGTCGCAAGTATGCTTGCAGCGGTAGTCCGTTCGTTGTTCGATTTGGGCTAGGCCCATTAGCCCACTAAGGCCCAGCCCGTGTAGCTAGCGGCCTGATGCATGCAATGCATGCTTATGCTGACGACTAGCAGTCCTTTTTTTTGGGAGGACGATGATCAGTCAGTCATCGATATGTCCGGTTAAATTGGATTGCAATTTTCAAGACGATTAGTGGAGTGGAGTACGGTACGAACCTGACCTAAATATGTACCTAATCCCACTGCAACTACTCCGTACGTAGCAATTTTAAGCTGAAACAAAATGTGGTTTAATTTGATTATTCGATCGAGTCAAGCACGTACTTACATTTATACTTGATGCATGACAACAAGACTAATATATGTAATCGAAGGCAAATCAAACAAACCAACAATAATTTCCTTCTGCACTAAATATTTGTTAGCTGCTGCTACACGTATAATTAAAGGCCAGACCTGCATCCAATCTGCGTAGTAGTGTCTGCATCGTCGATGATCAGAGGCAGAGCAAAGCAAGCTAACGGCTTGGTGTAACAAACAAAACCGCGAAGAGATCGAGCGAAAGGCAAGAACTGTGACGACGACGCACCGCACTTGCACGGCTAGAACAACCAAACTCATCATCCATCATTATTTTCCCATTCTTAATTTTAAAGTTCGTCTTTCCGGCGCCGGCCGTAACCAACACTTGTTACTAAATCCCAGCCGCCCATGCTTCAATATCGATCGATAAATGGAAGCAAGAACTACTATATAAGTTAGCCGATCGATCGAAGATGTGGATTCATCGAACGATAGATATATATAGATAGAGCGCGTCTTGCACACGCATGCATATCCATCGATCGATCATATGCGCTTTTTAGTCGTCACTTGTCCAACTAGCTAGCTCTACTTCCATATATCGATCGATCGTTCGTCCAATGGCGGCGGCGGCGGCCTGCACGAAGCTGCCGTTGCTGCTCCTGCTCGTCGTAGTCGGCGGCGGCGTCGCCGTCGCAGCGTCGTCGGCGTCGTCACTAACGCCGCTGCACGCGGCCGTGCCGGCGAAGGGACCTCGCCCCGGCGGCAGCGTTACCTTACACCTCGACCACCGCCAGGTAAAATTAACTACATTTAGCTATCGATGCAGTGCCGGATCGATCGTGATCAATTGATCAGACCATGCGTTTCGATCAATTAATAATATTATATAACTAGCGGCTGGCTAGTATACTCCCTCCGTTTTTAAATATTTAATACCGTTGACTTTTTAGCACATGTTTGATCGTTTGTCTTATTAAAAAAATAGTGAAATATGTAAAACTATATGTATACATATAAGTATATTTAGCAATGAATTAAATGATAGAAAAAGACTTAATAATTACTTAAATTTTTTAAATAAAATGAACTGTCAAATATATTTAAAAAAAGTCAATAGCGTCAAATATTTAGAAACAGAGGAGTAGCTCTTTTCATTGATTAACACAGTACGTGTTACGTAGTTTAAGCTGGCATATTAACCTGCATGGATGTGGATGCAGGTGATGGTGGACAATGGCATCGTGCAGGTGACGCTGTCAAACCCTGGGGGCCACATCACCGGCGTCAGATACAACGGCGAACGCAACCTGCTCCACTACGACGGAGAAGCCAACTCCGCCGGGAACGTTCCATCTCTCGATCGATCGGAGTAATTACTACTTGTAGTATTAGTTTGCTTGCTCTTTAGTCTCTTCTTCTTTTAATTTCAGAAAAAGTACTAGCTAGCTAGCTAGCTTGCATGAACATAAAAGTATAACTATAAAGATATGTGCGATGTAACGAGACACTGTATATTTTATCTTGTATCAAATTTGATCTCGATCGACCTGTTAATTAATTTGCAGGTACTGGGATGTGGTATGGAACTTCCCTGGGTCCAATAGTCCAAGAGGCATGATCGATATGTACGTCATTACTTCTTAACTTTATTGTATATTGTACTATATCGTCTGCGAACTATGCTTGCATTGGGTGCGTGCACTTTGAGATCTTCCTGTGCTTAAGGTCAATTCATTTTTGTTGTTCTAAAGTGAAAATTAAGGATGCATCCACGAATGCTACAGTACTTCAGTAGTCATCCAACCCAACCATCATCTTTGCGTGTGTTCTTATTCCACATTTGTATATGTGATCTGACTACTGTTCATTCTCAATTTATTTCTAAATTATACCAATATTCTACTTGGAATGTGCAAAATAAATGTCAGCTAGAAAGTTCGATAAACTAGTACTCTGGTTCTAACTGAACTACTACTAGTACTGAAGTAGGTACATAAATCTGAAACTCACTACTAGTAGTTAGCAGGTAGTACTTAACTGGCTAGCTGTAGTTAATTGTGTTCTTGTTTTATTGCCTTACTCTGTTACAACTCATAACATAATTAACAAGATCAACCTACCCACCGTCCACAACAATATAATAGTACTAATTCGATTATTTAACACGACTTGGACATATAGCTGCTAGCTAGTTATAATCATGTTCATTTTTCTTTTGAACCACCCATATTCATATGGATTGAAGAACTGGCAGGTCAGATAACAAGCTTTTGCTGTGAGTAAAATATGAACAAGCCTTTTCAGTTCATCACTCTGCACCGAAAGATGCTTCCTAATAGCAATAGTACCAAGAGCAACCTGTAACTGTGACTTCAGTTCTTTTCTGATAAGCAAACAGTGTCAAACACCGTCAGAAATTATTGCCTAATAAACATAGGATATGTACAAGAGCTCAAATGATTTTCTTGCTGGAAAACATAATTTCACAGTAATGTAAGGGCCCCTTTGAATTGGAGGAAAAACATAGAAATTTTCGAGGATTTCAATTCTATAGGAAAATTTTCTATGAAGCCCTTTGAAACAAAGGATTGCATCATATCCAATCCTTTGAAATTCCTATGTAATGGACAATCCTATAGAGATTTTGGAGGAAATTTAGCAAGAGCTTCAACTTCTTAGTAACCTTCCTTTGAGTCTATCTCTCTCATCCAATTCCTGTGTTTTTCCTACGGTTTAATCAAACGGTCATTCCTATGTTTTGCCTGCATTTTGCAATTCTCTGTTTTACACTTACATTCCCATCAAAATCCTACGTTTTTCCTATTCCTACGCTTTTTCAATCCTGCGATTCAAATGGGCCCTAAAATAGTATGCACTGCACCATATTACGGTCTACAGCTGAAGGAATTATGCTTATCTTTCAAAAAAGATGAACTAATTGACTGAATTTTCACAGGCTGGATAGTACTGAATTCAAGGTAGTATCCTCAAGTGAAGACCAAGTGGAGCTTTCCTTCAGGAGCACCTACAATCCATCACGTCCAAATAGTGTCAGGCTAAACATCGACAAGAGGTACTCTCCATTCTCCAGAATTTTCGGACCTGTATTAATAAAGTTGGCTATAATTTGTCCTGTCAAATAGTGGTAGTATACAAATATCACTGCCATTTTACGATGACTGTTCTAAAATTTGTGCAGGCTTGTGATGTTGAAAGGTAGCTCAGGGTTCTACTGCTATGCCATCTTTGAGCATGTCAGAGACTGGCCTGCTCTCAACATTTCAGAGGCTCGCCTCGCCTTCAAACTGAACACGGACAAGTGAGTATTCCTTCTGAAAAATTGTTCTCTGAAGACATTCAATATTTGCTTGATCTGCAGTCTAATCTAGAAAACATGTGTTCATGAACGTTTTTGTCAGGCTCAACTACATGGCGATCTCAGACGATATACAGAGGTTCATGCCGAGCGCGACAGACAGAGATGCACCTCGCGGTTCTCCATTGGCATACAAGGAGGCTGTCCTGCTCGTTGATCCCAAGGAGCCACAGTTCAGAGGAGAGGTAATTAACTAACCGAATTCCGATACATCTTGCACGACAAATTAATCAGGCTGTCATCTTTTAATCGTCTGTTTGGTGTATGCGTCTGGTGATTTTCTGAATTCGTGATGTACTAGGTGGATGACAAGTACGAGTACTCGCTGGACAACAAGGACAACAGAGTTCATGGATGGATTAGCAGCAATCACCCTAACCCCATGGGATTCTGGGTCATCACCCCCAGCAACGAGTTCAAGAGCGGCGGCCCTCTCAAGCGCGAGCTCACCTCCCATGTCGGCCCGACCTCTCTGACAGTAAGATCAATTAGTTCACCCTAAAACTAATTACTAACTAATAACGAACTCTGCACTTGGAATCTTGGTACAGAGAGAAAACTGAAATTTTGATTCGTGACAGATGTTTCTTGGCACGCATTACGTCGGGAGCGACATTGTTCTGAAGATCGAGGAGGGGGAGTACTGGAAGAAGGTGATGGGGCCAGTGTTCATCTACCTCAACTCCAACCCGAGGAGAGGAGATTTGCATTCGCTCTGGGTGGATGCCAAGGTGCAGGCAGAAGTTGAAGCTAGGAAATGGCCATATAGCTTCCCTGAATCCCCTGACTTCCACAAGGCAGGACAGAGAGGATCAGTCACTGGGAGGCTATTTGTCAAAGACAGGTAATTACTTCCTCCGTTTCACAATGTAAGACTTTCTAGTATTGCCCATATTCATATAGATATTAATGAATCTAGGCATATATATGTGTCTAGATTCATTAACTTCTAAATGAATATGAGCAATGCTAGAAAGTCTTACAATTTGAAACGGAGGGAGTAAGTGATGACTTGCACGGTTCAAAATTGTTCATGGATCATCATCTCTGAAACCTTAATTTGCTCTGTTAGTTTGATGGTATTCCCGGTGATATGGTTTTTCAGGTATGTCAGCAGCAAAGATATAGCTGCTGGGATGGCATATGTTGGCCTGGCCTCTCCTGGACAACCCGGTTCTTGGGCCACAGAGAGCAATAACTACCAATTCTGGACAAGAGCAACACCCTGTGGGAGCTTCAGCATTGGCAATGTGAGAGTAGGAGTGTACAACCTCTACGCATGGGTTCCTGGGTTTCTTGGGGACTACATGTACACCTCGCAAGTAACAGTAACACCAGGTTAAGTTAGCACTAATTCAGATGGCATTTGCTATTACAGTATTTAACATAATAATCTCGATCAGAACAACTCTGTTTAACTACCATTGTTTGTCTGAATTTAAACAGGACGTAGCATCAACCTCGGTGATCTTGTGTTCGAGCCTCCAAGATCAGGCCCAACACTGTGGGAGATGGGTGTTCCTGACAGGAGTGCAGCAGAGTTCTTCATCCCTGATCCCAACCCCAAATACCTCAACAAGATCTTCATCACCAAAGACAAGTACAGGCAGTACGGGTTGTGGGAGAGGTACGCCGAGCTGTACCCTGACGGCGATCTCGTCTTCACGATTGGCGAGAACGACATCTCCAAGGACTGGTTCTTCGCACACGTCACAAGGTAAATTAACAACAACGAACAATCAATCAATTTCCTCTCGATGGTTAACCTCTGAAGAATCATCAAGAACCAATTGTGCGTTTTCCTTGTTGTGCAGAAAGCAAGGAGACGGGTACGCACCGACGACGCGGCAGATCCGGTTCAGGCTGGAGCACGTCGTGGCGGACGCCACCTACACGCTCCGCGTCGAGCTGGCGGCGGCGCAGATGTCGAGGCTGCAGGTGGTGGTGAACGGCTGGGCGGACGAGGCGTTGACGACGGCGGCAGCGTTCGGCGACGGGAACGCGATCGCGCGGCACGGAGTACATGGTGTTCAATGGAGCTTGGATTTCGCGATGAAGGGGTACATGTTGCAGGAAGGCGACAACGTGGTGATGATGACGCAGACGAGGGCGTTGAGCCCCTTCTTTGGTGTCATGTATGATTACATCCGGCTAGAGGGTCCTCCTTCCCCTTCGTGGCGAGATCCGACGACACAAGTTTGAATCCATAGGTTTTAGGGAAACTACTGCAATTGCATGGTAGAACTAGAGAGAGACCGTTGATATATAGAACATTGTAGAGCTACAGATAGGTAGGTGTAGGTAGCAGTAAAGTTCAAGATCAGTGCAAGTGCAAGATTAGAGAATCGATAAATCTTCCCAAAGTGCAAGAATTATTAAGTTACTATCCGTAATACTAATAACTAGTACAGTACTAGTTTGAGAGAAGGAGAGAGAGGAGAAGATACGTAAAACGAGATGAGTCATTAGCGCATGATTAAATGAGTTAATTATTTTAAACTTCAAAAATAAATTAATATAATTTTTTAAAGCAACTTTCCTATAGATTTTTTTTTAAAAAAACACAGCGTTTAGCAATTTGAGAAGCGTGCGCGTGGAGAATGAGACGAATCTCCTCTTTCTCACAATCCCTCAAACGCAGCTCCATCCAAATTAGAAATATAAGTAGTACTATAAAGTTTTAACACGGTATTCGACATAAAAGCTTTGACGTATTTTTTTAAGCTGCTAAGTAGATAGGGTACTTATTGTTGCGACGGGATGATAGGGGTTCAGGGGAGTTAAAGATTCTGAGAATCAGTTGATGAGAAATTAGCTGGTGGAAATCGCTTCTGGTTTCTAGTTCATTTTCCAGATTCTATAACTACATATTCTCAGAATCTGGGTAAAAATATGTGCTGTTTGAGAGAGCTTCTAGCAGCTGAAGATTATAAAAGAAGCTGCAGCTGCTAAAAACTCCCCAAATAGGCCCTAGGTGTGGGTGCAGGCATCAGGTCGGTATTAAACCTAATAGGTACCACTAAGGGTAGATCTAACATGGAGCGGTGGGGGCTCAAGAATAGGACCATGGAAGCCTCCATATAGCTTTCACTATTTTTTTTTCGTGCATACATGTAAAGGGGATTATAATTTTGTCTAGTTTGTTCAGAGTTCAAAACCCCTTGATTTTTTTTCTGCATGCGTCACTGGCTCAATCCATGCCTTATACCTCGGTTTAAGGCTTATACATGTGAGGTATCACCACAACATCCCACAAAATCGCAAGGCGAGCAGAGTAAGAGTCAGTGAAGCAGATGAGGCCACGCCCAGCTCCAAGGAGGCAAATGTCGCTGTCATGGAAATCCTCCATAGCCATTTGGCCTGCAACAAGCTGTAGTTATCGGTCGAGATCGAAGCACCCCATCACCGCTGATGCAGATGATAATTTTTCACCGCTGATGCAGATGATAATTTTAGAGAGTGGTTCTATGAGGCACAGCTTGAGATCCCACATGATGAAGCCGTCGTCTTCCTTGTACCACCTATAGGTTGTCCACTTCGTGCATTCCATGGTGACCTGTAGGGGTGGGCATTCGGTCAGACCGAAAATTTCGGTAGCATACTTCAGTCTCTCGGTTAGTTCGGTCTTTAAAAAGTAAAGACCGAATTTCTACAAAAAAAAAACTCAAGACCAACAAATTTGGTCTCGGTCTCGACCCTAACCAAAATTCAGCACAAGTTTCAGATAAGCGAAGAAATCATATAAATTTTCAACACAATATACACAAAAAAAATCGCAAGCACATATGAGTAAAAACTTTTATTGGGTAGCATGCCTAGAAGGAGTAGGGATGTGAAAATTAGAGTTTAATCCTATTAAACTTAGTGGATTGTAGGTTGTATTTAGACATTTTTTTTTGTTAATTCGGTCTTTTCGGTTAACCGAGGAGACTAACCAAACAAAATTAGGTCTTTCACTACGCAAGACCGAATTGATGACCAAATTTCTTGGTCTTGGTCTCAGTCTTTTCGGTTCAGTTTTTTTCTGTCCACCCCTAGTGACCAGATCGTTGTGGTCATTGTTGATCGGTAGGCCCTCCTGGTGCACAGCCAACATGGCAGCCCACAGGCCGCGGTGGGTGTTGATGGCTGGTAAACACCAAATTAACATCGTCACTATCTGCATAAAACCATAAAAGTGAAACATCTAATATAGTGGTAGGGTTTATTTCTAACAATTTCCACGAGTGTTGGTGTATATTCGTATGTAGGTGACAAACTACCTCAGTTGAGAAGAAATATACCTGAAGGAGGAGGAGAATCAAACACGTATCTGAACATATGGATTTTTGGACCCAAAAACCCAATTAAACACCTCCAAATGGCCCTTCCATCCATACCAATAGAATGAGGGGCCCAAAATGAGTGTCCACGCCGAAAATCGGGGCCAACGGAGGTGGCCAGGGTTCGGCCGAACCTGACAGAGGCCGCTAGCCCAGGCCCAAGTTTAGTTCGGTAGTGCTCCGCTTCCATACGACAGTTATGGTGTTAATACCGGTAGAAACCGTCATCAGAAGGGACACTTGGCAACACAAGAGAGAAGATGCTCTTTGGATGCTTGGAGCATCTCCACACTCCCAAGGCACTTCTCCACCTATAAATACCCCTCTCATCCTCACTTGTAAACACATACTTGAAGCATGAGCTGAATTACAAGAGGCTCTATTGTACTATATTATATACTAGAATAAGAAGAGAGTAGAGTAGAAGAAGTCAGAGGAATTCCGAAGTTGTCGGTAATCCTCTCCCTATTTCTTTCTACTCTCCACTAATAGTATGATAGAGCCTTAAGAAATTGACCACATCAATTTGGACTACTTCACGTATCCTCCTCCGATTAGAATTGGAAATTAACAATTGAACTCAGCCTAACACAATTAGCATACCAAGTCTAAGATATTGATTTGTCCTGCAGCTATAGAATCCCTGATGTATATATTCTGAATTTGAGTATTTGGTTACTCATGGTACATAAACACGTTGGCATGAAACACACGCTGAACAAAATAAACAAAATAAAAAACAAGACCACATTCGTATGAATGATAGGTGAGACCTGGTTCCTGTCCTGAATCCTGAGTCCTACCTAATCATCAAATTATTGTCTTCTTCATGCAAAAGTTCTGCAACATTATTTTAGTTCCCAAAACATTCTTTTAGATAATGGAAACATTTTTTTAGTTCCCAAAACATTACTTTCTACCACTTGCGCACCTAAAGAATGACAGAAAATAAAATCGTTAGACTTGAAAGGAAAATAAAATCATTGGACTTGAAAGTTAGATACTATAAAAAAGAGAACCATCATTGGACCCCCAAGACACTTTATGAAAGAAACATTATTAGAAAAAGGTAAATAATAGGTAGTCTAATTTGGATAAGTTGAATGGAGTGCTAACTAGTAAAGTTCTACTATCATAAATATATGCAATGTAACACACCTTTGGTTGTTATAGAGTTTTTCTTCCATCGTGCCAACTGAGGCTCTTATGCTTATGTTGCTTAAGAAGCAAATGTTATTTAAAACCGAGATATATTAATCTTTCAAAAAGTGATGTGCTGACTTTGTCTTGTTGCCATTCTTAGGAGTTACCAAAACATGACAGATTTATAAGCATGTGGGAAATATTTCATTTACAATTATTGTTGCAATGAAAAATTATATCCTATAATTCCGTATATATACATGACATTACCTGATTATTTGTTGCCTTTATCTCTAGCAAGAACAATTGATACCAGGACTGGAAGGCACAAGTGATAATTATTTTAATTTCATCCAAGAGATTAGTATTATCGGTGATTAAACAATCAATCTAGCAGTGAACTTTTTCTCTCAAATAAAATGAGTTATCAACTTAGCAAAACATAACATAACAGTGGCGGTGTTTATACAGTAAGCCTCAACATCTGGTTGTGTCTCAACGATTCGTACACCAACTGATACAAGTCTTTCCTTCAAGGTCTGGAGCAAATTAATGCAGAGAATCCACCTGTTGTTTACCTTTTCAGCAATAGCATAGTTTCCACTTGAATCATCTAAAGTTTTCCTTAAACAACACATCTATCAAGCAATTATTATCTAGGTCAGTATGACCTAAAAGCTCCTCCATTTCTTCCAAAGAACTCATGATCTTCAGTATGTTATCCTCTACAGTGGAATCCTGAACTCGTGTGTGAAGATATAGTATGTAATTCTTCAGCTGCTGGGAGGCTTTGATGAACTATCTTTGAAGATATCAAGAAAGAGGTTTCTCTTACTTTTTTTGAAGGCTTTGTATAATTGTTTATAATGCTGAAGCACTTGGACTGCTCAATTGATGAAGTATTTCCATCCTGGAGTTCGTAAGAACTTCCTTGCTAAATCAATTTGGCTTTTTCAGCTGACATGTGTCCAAAGTCAGCTCCCAGATCACAAGTCCTTTCAAAAACAATAGCTTTCTCACTGAACTGTTTGTATTGGTCATGTGACATGTTCAGATTCTTTGTCTCATTGAGGATACCAACAATATCAGACGCTGATGGTGCATACACAACACAGCATAATGTATGTCCAATTGACGCCAATATAGCTAAAATGAGCTTTGTCTTCCCAGAATCTTGCGGTCCTTTTATCAACTTAATATTGTGTTCGATGTGTTTGCAGGATAGAGAAGATACTATGGATTCCATTGCTTCTATTTGTTATTCATCAAGATCGTTCTCGAATTGAGAGGTATCGAATGAATTGTTGCAATATGGACATCGGTCGGCGACCTGCAAAGAAAAGCAGGGAAACGGCAAAAAGAAAAAAACTTAGGACAACTATTTTGGATGTACCCTAGTAGTAGCGTAGCAACATTCATGTATAGGCTTGAATGCCAGTTCTTTTCTAATTAGGATGTAGCTTTTACCTCAAATTTCGTTAGCATATTTTTCAAACTAATAAATGGTATGAGTTTCTTATAAAAATGAAGTCACTTTAAAATATCAAATAAATCTATATTTTAAATTTGTAATAATTAAAACTCAATTAAACATGCGTTAATGGCTTTCTCATTTCACCAGGGATGGAAATTGTTGCGGTTAAGAAATTGCAACTTTCCAAATAGGAACTCGCCAATCCATGTAACTTTATTTTATCTTCATTTTAATCAATCTCATTTTACATATTTAGTTGCAACTAAATCTTTTCCAACAAGATCTTTCTCGGTTATATTTTGATAAAAGAATGTATTAAAATCAGACGTTGTTTGATTAGTTATAGAAAATTTGTTATTTTTACGTAAAATTTTCATGATATTCATATGCTACTGAGCGTACTACCATGTGCTTAAAGGTGATGCAGAAGCACGTCGGCTGTGGCGCCCCCAAGGAACACTTCTGCGAGTTCGTCGCCTTCGAGTTCTACCGCCTCACAGGCTGACGCTAGAGCGCGCTTATGGCTCTAACTAGCTAGCTTCTCGCTAGCCGCCCAAAAATGTTTTGGTATACTCCTTGCTGGTGATATTGTAGGATAAGACTATTTACATGTTTCATTTGGTAAAAGATGGGCCTGTTCAGATTATAGCCAAAATAAACCTTAAAAAATTTGGCAAGTTGGCAATGTAATTTTGACAGGATTTCTTATGTATTTACCAAATTTGGCAACAAACTAAACGTAGACATTCTTTTGGCAACTTCACTAAAAAATGGTATTGTTGAAAATGACATCAAAGTGAACAGTCCCGATGTGATTTTGATGGTATGGAAATGAGGGAGAAACCCCCGTCCATTTTTATTACCTAGGGTAGAATGAGAGTTAGGAGGAAATTTTCCCTTTTATATATAGACTATATTGTCTAGACAAATTTCAACTGTTCCTTTTTTAAAAGAAACACAACACAACACAAATATGCATGTAGTCAGAACACGCACACACTACGCTATAAATACACACACATCCTACTCCTATGAATACCTTAAAAGAACATATTAGAATATCGGTCTTAAATTAAACCCCATATAATCTCCATAATTTTTTCTCCAGATAATGGAATATGACTTAAAAATCAAATTGTTGCTAATCTACCAATAATTCCCTACTATGAATTCTCAATTGTCTTTCCAGAAGTTTCCAAACACCTGGCGAGATTAAAAAAAAAAAAAAGAGACATCCTGCTGCCTGTTTGTTACCATTGGATCAAAATATGCGGTCCAGATAGGAGTCCAGTCCCCACCCGAGCGAGGCGGCGGCGGAACTCCCGGCCTCCGGCGAACCCAGCAGCCGCCACCTCTCGCGGCTCCAATCACACAGACCAGATGATGGCCGCGGCGGCCGTCTACCGGCGGGTGCTCAAGGCGGTGCAGAAGCACGTCGGCGGGGGCGACTCCAAGAAGCACTTCCGCGAGTTCGTCGCCTCCGAGTTCCGCCGCCCCACTGGCACGGACGCCGACGCCAGAGCGCGGCTGCGGCTCGCCGGGGATTACGCCTACCTCCTCGCCAGCGTCCACCACCACAAGGTTAGACTTAGTACGTTTTCCTAGGTTCATCCTCTTTTCCTGTTTCGCGCATTCTTTTAGCACACGATGTGTTCGATGAAATGGCTAGGAAGACTTCTCTCCCCTTTCCTATTGGGTTATTTACTGTTTTTGTGCCAAATCATTGCTCTGATTGATGTGATGAGTTGAACTTCTTTCAGTGTGTTTCAGTATAAGAGCTCGCAGTTGCTTCATTGCTGATTCCCACTTCCCAGTACATCACACCTAGTTTAGGCGGAACAAAAATTACACATTCGTTGCAATATTGGCATGTTTCGATTAGCTTTTCATGCACTGTATACCATGTTAACTCTGTAAATCATGTTTTCGGTTGCCCAGGACCTGCTATTCTCGTATAATATAGCTGTGGACCGATCAGAGGAGATGAAGAAGATATTGAACAAATCTGCTGCTAGTGTAGGCCTTCAGCTTCCAGATGTCTATCAGGCGTGAGGAACTTCATTTTTGCAGAAATGTGCAATCTTTGGTACTGCCTTTTAGCGACGATTTTCTTCCAGAAGCTTTACTTGCAACCAGTAATTTGCTTTCAAATTCCAGATTTCAGTTAGTCTGGAAAGTTTAGCTTGTAAGCTGTAAGCAGCTGTATTTTTTTTACCAAATAATGAGCAATGGAATCATTATTTAACGATTTACGTTATATTGGTCCTGCTTTATGGATTATTTTGTTAATGTCATGCCCCTTCTGTGACTTGCTCAACATCTGCATTGTTAGCTTCTCCTTTGTAGTACCATAAAGGCAGTAGAGCAATCTGATCTGTTGCATCATTAAGGTAGTAATCAATCAACATAACTCTTTTCTTTTTATGTCCACATTATGGCCCACATGCTATAGAAAGTAGAAACATATAGTGCAGGAAAGCGTGAACAGTGCAACATGGGCTTCTAGATGTAAAATAATACATTATAAAAAGTTTGGCTGAGGCATACAGTCATTCACTTTCTGTTTTTATTTATCATGTGTAATGCTAAGAATAATGTCAACTCATAATGGCCATGTATATGAACAGATTATCAATTTAGATGAGTAATACAGAGCTATTAGTTCACATCCCCCAAATTTTGGGTAGAACTTCTATCTGAACTGTTACTTTTTCCAGCAATGTCCTCATTGCTTTCATCCTCAGATGCTGCTGCATTAGCTTCTATTGATGTTTGTTCTGAACTTGTGTTTGAACTAATAATTTCCTTACCACCATCTTCACTTATTTCGTCCTTATATTCTACAGTAGCTATTTCAGATGTTCGAGCACCTTCATTTGCTTGTTGTACCCAAGTTGAAGCAAAAGGCACTAGTCTATCATCTTCATTCCTGTTCTTGTCATCTGGATTATCTTCAAAGGAACCATAGTCTATGTTCTGAAGCACTGTTGGGATCTGCATACCCCCAACGATTATATCCTTGTTTCCCATCTCTAAATCAATCTTTTCCCTTGGATCAGTCAAATCCAGCGCAATATATGGAGTATAAAATCCAGCTTCCAGTGCGCCCTCACCTACCCATGAACGGAAATTGTTCTGTGGTGGAGGGATCTTGGTGAAGAACACTTCTACAAAGTTTGCTGCAACGCTCTTTCGGTAGGGGTTGTCCTTCTTGTTGTAGTGGTATCTGAAGTTTTCATATGTTGTCTGCAGAATTTGCAGTTGGATCTAGTTAGACATTCATTTAACACCATATATGGAGCTGCTAATTGAAGCCATCAGAACTATCTCAGACTCTTAATGCTGTCTACTCATCAAAATGCATTTACTGAATTCCAGTATAAGAGAACCAGTAACTGTAGCATGTTTCTGGAATAGATAAAGAAGGAAGTAAGTTTACCTGATTAGTACTGATCAGATAAAGATGAAATACTGTGAGACCACCAACAAACCATACAACAATAAAAGTATATATGATTAGCACAAATGAGTATGTTTCCTTTCGCAAAGCCTTCCAGATGGATCCGCCATCGTCTCCCCTTTCATAGTAGACATTCACCCATGAAAAGATGAAAACAATTATACACAGGAAAGTCGATGTCGCTACAAACAGAAAGAAGTAGCGGTAGTTCCTCTGCAAGAAAAAAGAAAAAAAAATGTCATTATTTTGATAAGCAAGTGGAAACCATCCGAGAATGTAATGATCACGCATTCAAAAATACTTTAACATAATTTCTGTATTAAGAGATTTTGTGAGTTGCTGAAATATGGAATTCAGGTGATCGTTAGTGCTTGGTTAATCTGCTCTTTCACATAAGTTATTCCTGGACCTTAGGTTCACTGAATTAATTGCGAGAAATTCTTTTAGAAATATATGCTTGAGGCCTCGAAAATGTATGTTAGGTATAGTTCAGGTCTTGCTCTGAAAAATTCGTTGTTCTGTTCCCGTAGTTACCTATCCTTATCTGTACATCTAGTCAAACAGTGGAATTAGTTAACAACTCATTCTTGGTGATTTTGTACTTAAAAAATAGCTTACATTGAGCCTGGTGTAATTCAACTTGGATGATTGATGAGTTTTTTTTAGCTAAAAGTAAAGTTACAAGTCTCAAATTCAAGTCAAAATGTCTCGTTAAGCTCTGTAGCTTTATGAATAACTTACAAATAGTCAAATGCTGAAGATGACTGGAAGGAATTTGGTTGGACATTGACCATTGGCAGGGAAGACATTTTTTTTTGCATATACCAGCTTCTTATTGAAACTTGAAAGTAAGTTCATTCATTCCATAGAGCTTTTTTAAGAGACTCATTGCATAGAGTTTGGTTATTCTCTACCAGATGCCTAAAAACACTATGGAAACAAATAGTACTGGAACTGCACATTGAATTTAAGGCTGATGACTATACTGATTGCTGCATCATTGATTGTTTACTTACAAGTCCAATGCACTGGCCGACCCATGGGCAGTGGTGATCAAACTTTTCAACGCAGTTGTTGCAGATGGAGCAATGTGAGGATCGCGGTGGGCGGTACCTTAGGCAGGTCTCGCAAAACTTCACCTTCACCGTGAAGCCATTGACTGTAACATCCTTTGCCCTACGGAACCTCATCCGTGGAGTTCTCCCTGAGCTCCACTCCATCGATGGTGTGGTTGAGCCAAGAAATTCATCGGTTTCAGGTGGTGCTCTTGTGTTCCTTGGCACTATCCCTGGGTCCCTGGCTGATGTCATGAATAGGAAGAAAAGGTCCTGCAATTTTGAAGGTGAAATTCACATGACTGTGCAGTGCTAGACATGCTGTATAGTGGAAATTAGACTTGTGGAATCTTGAACCCCTGATTGACTGATTTCAGTTTCAGATATTGAAGCTGAAATCACTGTGACTACCATGCTGATTAATTGTTTGGTATATGTCACTAGAGAACGGATTGGCAATCAAAATTCTATGTGAAGAAGCAACTTATAATTGATTTGGGGATTCACTAACCGCTGCTGTTGTGATGATGACTATCAGCTGTGCAGCTCGACGCATCCGTTGTTGAGAGCGGTGGATTGTGGACTCTATCTGGTAGCTGAAGACGATGGCCGGGCCAAGGATGAGGAACATGGACAACAGCAGGGAGGCTGCATCCGGGCCAATAATAAGGCGTCCACCACACAAGAATATCTGCAAAATGAAGGAAAACCAGTCTACCTCTCAGCTATGAAGTTGAAGAAGCTGAAGCCAGATCGCTGGAGCAAGAAAGAAAGAAAGAAAGAAAGAGCAGGTACGTTGTTTCCCTTCCAGACTTGGTAGAGCCTCTTGGGCTTGGCGTGCAGTTGCTGTGGGTCATTAGCCTCGAACTCCTGTGATGACGCCATGATCATGATTCATGGCAGCATGGCCTCCTCGCTGCTGCTGGTTGCATTGAGGGTGTTATGTGCCTGTGCTTAGCTTTGATCGACGAGGTCCCAGCTTTCGTTTTGATGTCATGCATAGTTGTTGCCGTTGTAGTACTTGTCTTGTACTCTTGTGTTGTTGGAGATGGAGGACAGTAGGCCAAGTTAGGAGCACTAGCATAGAAAAATATTGAGAAACAGGTGTGGACAAAACTGAGGACTGGCCGGCGCCCCCAATATATTTGCTGTATGTATATCCTTCCGTGATCCCCGCTGGAAATATATGCTTCCCTGTACTATTCTTGACTGTACTATGCTCTGCTCGGTGATCTCCTGCAGGGCTGAACTCCATGTAAGAGTATGATAGAAGACGCAGTGCTGTCAAGGAGCTGAAAGATCAATGAATTTATATACAAATATGTGTTACAAGCAGAAGCTATATATGGTATTGGAGCTCTTAATTGGCGATTTGCTTTGTACAAGTCAGATTATATCAGAAACCGAATCTAAGCAACTAACTGTTCCAAGCTCTTAAGGATGACAAATTTATGAGATGACGGTTCAAATGCTGTTGCTATCCGTGAAGCTAGGGACTTTGTTTCCGTTTTGATGCAGTAAAGAGATGTACGTTCTGTCCTACAGCTAATAACAATATTGCCCATGAAATGGTGACGTTTGGCACTGCGTTGGGTCCCTCTGGACTGGTTGTATGGTTCCCTCTGTTCATCTGTACTCTAGTGAACAGTTCTTTGGAGTAATGGAAGTTTCGGGAGGCTGGAAACTGAAGCAACATCAATCCAGTGATAATTAGGTTCCGTTCTTTTCTCCAAATGAATATTAAGATTTTCGTGACACGTTTTTCAAACTGCTAAACGGTGCGTTTCGTGCGAAAACTTTCTATATGAAAGTTACTCTAAAATATCATATTAATCTATTTGAATATTTTTCAAGTTTATAATAATTAAAACTCAATCAATCATACATTAATACCACTTTATTTTGCGTAAAAAACTTAATCTTAATTTTTATTTTTAGGATAAAAGAACACCACTTTGTCGTATTGATCATTTGGGTGTGTGTTTTTTAAACTCGGGTAGTGCCCATTAGAGAAAGAAAGAGTAGACCAGTTATAATCTTGATTCATCACGTGGTCTCGAATGAGAACGTAGTTTAGTCATTAGTAGTTTAGTACATTTAGCTTAGTCATTACTATACACTGCACATAAGCAACATGGACAAGTTTCAGAATTCAGAAACATGGAGTACTTTGTTTGTTTCTTGGAAACCGGTAGGCAGATGGTAGGAGATTTTTAGGGAGAATGAGTCAAGCAAGAAAAGAAAGAGGAGCTACGTCCACGCTGCCCTTTGCTGACCAGTCCCAGACCTTGCTACTCTGACTTGGGTTACTCCATGCATCCATTCCATCTAATCTACAACTTTAATCACTCCAATTAGCAATAAACACAATCTCTCAGTGACAAATTAACACGACTGAAAATCCTAACACGTGTGCATATTTCTCTTCAAAAAATATCTGATCCATACTATGGCTTAAAACACGCACTCAGTTGTCATCTACTGCAACTACTAGTAAAAATCGACGTCCAAATTAATCAGAACCGCGACGCTTGGCACAAGCATGACAAATCTACACATGTATTAACATTTTTTTAACACGTACTCCCTCCGTCTAAAAAAAGACAAACCCTAGTTTCCGTGTCCAACGTTTGACCGTCCATCTTATTTGAAAAAATTATAAAAAAAATAAAAAGACAAGTCACGCATAAAATATTAATCATGTTTTATCATCTAACAACAATAAAAATATAAATTATAAAAAAAAATTCATATATGACAGACAGTTAAAGTTGGACACGGAAACCCAGAGTTTGCCTTTTTTTTTTTGGGACAGAGGGAGTACACATGTATTAACATTGACCTATGGTAGTGATGATAAGTGACAGCCAACCGTAATGAGTACTTCCTCCGTCCTATTTTAAGAGCAGCCATGATTTTCAGTATCCAATTTTAGCTATTTGTCTTATTTATTTTTTTAAAAAAAATTAAAAACATAAATCTCGCATAAAGTACTATTCATGTTTTATTATCTTATAACAATAAAAATACTAATTATAAATAAAATTAAATAAGACGGACGATTAAAATTATACGCGAAAACCACCTAGATTTCCATTTTTCCTTCCGAAGAGCTGTGCGCTACAGTAGCCGTCCGATCCAAATCGTGCGGCTACTGGGTCCCAGGCTACACGTCAGCCTGTCTTCTTGTACTCGATCAGCTATAAAATTTGGGCTTTGACTCCCCCACCCAAATACGCGGCCTTTTCCTATCAAAAAATAAGAAAAAAACGCGGCCTTTTTCTCCTCTTCTTCCCCCGCCTCGGCCGGCGACTCCTCGCCGCCGACGTAACCGCGTCCTCTCTCTCTCTCTCTCTCTCTCTCTCTCTCTCTCTCTCTCTCTCCTCCGAGCCCAGAAACTTCTGGAAGCTTCTAGTAGCCCAGCCCAGCGCGGCGCGGCGCACGATGTGCGGGATCTTCGCGTACCTCAACTACAATGTGTCGCGGGAGCGCCGGTACATCCTCGAGGTCCTCTTCAATGGCCTCCGCCGCCTCGAGTACCGCGGCTACGACTCCTCCGGTATCGCCGTCGACGCCGACGTTCCCTCCTGCGCTTCTACTTCTGCGGTGCCGCCGTACGCAGGGGCGCCCCCGCTGGTGTTCCGCCAGGAGGGCAAGATCGAGAACCTCGTGCGATCCGTCTACTCCGGTCAGTGCCTTTTCCCTCCTGATTATGCTGAAAAATGGGTTGAATTTTGGGTTCTTGGGATGGATTTTTGCACGGTTTTCATGTGTCATGTGGTCTGACTCGGCTGTATCACTTGGTAAAAGCTTTGAATTTTGATTGGGATCCATATCACATTTTGGGGAATATCATTATGTCCTTTAGCGATTTTGGGTTTAGTGATCCTTGCGAGGGAAATTCTTCTGTTCGCACTTTGCATTTTTGGGATAGCTCCCAAAATTCTGGATCTCCTCGGAAAAGGTAGAATTTGACCCATTCGGATCAACTCTAAATCTTCTTGGGTTTATGGCATTTTTTGTGATTTATTCAATTTAACACTTGGAGAGTTGAGTTCCTTGCTCTATGAATTTCCTGACGATTTATACCGTACACAATTAGTCTCGGCTACAATTTTGGTGCTCTCTTGTACTCTATATCTTTTGTCATGTTGGATGTTTGTGTATTTTTCAGAGGTTGATGAGAAGGATGTGAACCTGGACGCCGCCTTCAATGTGCATGCTGGAATTGCCCACACCAGGTGGGCCACGCACGGTGTGCCTGCCCCAAGGAACAGCCACCCCCAATCTTCTGGTGCTGGCGATGAATTCTTGGTCGTCCACAATGGCATCATCACAAACAACGAGGTTCTTGTTTACTTTGCTCTTCTGAAGTTCTGATATTGTACTAGAATTCTTGTATAGTATTTGTCTCTCATCATCTTTACAGCTGGGGAATGCACATGCATTATTGCAACTATGGTGGATTTATGCTAGTGGCCAACATGTTATCTTCCAAGCCCTGCACATGGGCTGTCTTCAATCTCCATAGACGCCTCACTATTGTTGTTAAATAATCTGCCGTTTAGTTGAAAGCTCATATGCTTTTACTGGAATAAAATAACTGCAGTAGATTAACTAGCAACTAGAATATCAGTGGGTTCTAAATAACTGCAGTAGATTAACTAGCAACTAGAATATCAGTGGGTTCTATCTCATTTTGCTAGATTATTGTCGTTGTAATGCAGATAATATTATCTTATAGAAGTGGCAAATGACAATATACTGAATTCACAATAAGTTTATTAGACGTTTATGAATCAGCCAACCATCTCAAACTTGGTTTCATGATCATGTGTAACCTCATGATACCTTCTCAAATTAATGTAGCAACAGATGATAATGATGTAAACAGATAAATTCCCATCATAACTTGGTATTTTTGATGTATCTGCTCAGGTTCTGAAAGAGACACTAATCCGACATGGGTTCACCTTTGAGTCTGATACTGACACAGAAGTCATCCCTAAGTTGGCAAAGTTTGTTTTTGATAAGGCACATGATGAAGAAGGTATATATATTCTTGACAACGGACGAGATGTACTCCCTGATCTTTAGCTAAACCTTTCATTCTCAGGTTATAATTATATTATCATTTCTTTGGAGCAAGAATTATACTACTATGATCTATGTTGAAAACTAGATTTGCCACCTAAGAACTAGATGAGGCAATAAATATACCTTATTATGCTTTTCGCGCTCAGAAATTTTTATTTACGCAATACATTACTCTTAACAAGGCAGGAGAGTTCTTACAAAATTCAAAAGGAAAAGAAATTGGTAACTAGATTCTATATGTTGGTCTTACTGTTCTAGTTCTAGTTAAGGCAACTTTTAATTATTTTCTCAGGTGATGTGACATTTAGCCAAGTTGTTATGGAAGTCATGAGGCAGCTTGAAGGAGCCTACGCACTCATCTTTAAAAGCCCACACTACCCCAATGAATTGATTGCATGCAAACGGGGCAGCACACTGATACTCGGTGTCAATGTAAGTGCATCCTGGTTTGTTTTAAACTATCAGCTAGGTTCTAATCAAGCATAGTAAAACGGTGATTTTTATTTCGTGTAAGAATGATGTGTTATGCTCTTGAGCTACTTCCTTTGCTGTTCAAGTTGACTTTATTATGTAGTATTACTAGACCTAACATCGAAAGTTAACTTTACCTCTGTTCTCTCTTCACCGTTCTTATCTCCATCTGCTTCAAACATAAAATCCACACTCAATAGAGTAACTATGAACTACTTGCTCTGGTTAACTGCCACATGTTTTGTTCTATAAAAATGCAAACGTGAGAAACTGTGAAGTAGGTTGCTTGCAGATTAAATAATTTTATTTTGTGGTGATGTTGGTTTGGTTATGAGTTATCTTTTGTGTAATCATTTTTTACAGAATTTATAGATGCTATAAATGTTCTGCTTCTTTTTTAGTTGGAACCATTTTTTTTTTTATATTTGTAACTGCTGTCTCTGTTTTCAGGAATTAAGTGGCCAAAATAGTGGGAAACCATTTCATGATGTCAAAGCTCTGACAACAAACGGGAAGCCGAAAGAATTATTCTTCTCTAGTGATTTATTTGCTATTGTGGAGCATACCAAGAATTATTTGGCTATCGAAGATGATGAAATTGTTCATATTAAGGTACTCTTCAGCGTTCTCTGTTGATTGACCTGCCTTATCTGTTCTATTTTGCCTTTACCTTTTTTTAGAAAGAAAGATCATTTTTAATGGGGGACAATCTATATTTTCTAGACCTAAAGTTATCTGTTTCCTTTGTACCATTTTACCTGCCAATTTGACAATTGTATTTTTATTATGTCGCTGGTTTTTTATTTACTCTGAAATAATATGTAGACACGCTAGTGCAACATTTCTTTTGTTTCTTTGACATCATTAGCCTTACATTTGATGCCTTGTAAGCTTTAACAATTTGGCCATTGCAGGACGGCAGTGTGTCGATCCTTAAGTTTGACCATGAGAAAGAGAAGCCAGCTTCCGTTCAACGAGCATTGTCTGTCCTTGAGATGGAAGTTGAGCAGATAAAGAAAGGAAGTTATGACCACTTCATGCAAAAGGAAATCCATGAACAGCCACATTCATTAACAACAACCATGAGGGGTAGAGTGAAGGATAGTGGTGTTCTTTTAGGAGGATTAAAGGAAAAGGAGTACCTCAAAACTATTAGGCGCAGTAGAAGGTTAGTTTTCATTGGCTGTGGTACAAGTTACAATGCTGCCTTGGCTGCAAGACCTTTTGTGGAGGAATTAACTGGTATGCCAACTTATTGTCCTGACTCCTTATGTAGATATTTTAGATGTCAACATCAGTGACAATATGTATTAGCTACCTGTTTCTTGACCCAGATACTTCTTCCTTGCATTATTTGGACAATAGGTATTCCTGTGACTATGGAGGTTGCAAGTGACTTGCTGGACAGACAAGGTCCCATCTACAGGGAAGACACTGCATTTTTTGTTAGCCAGTCAGGGGAGACAGCAGATACCCTCCTTGCTCTTGATTATGCACTAGAAAATGGAGCACTTTGTGTTGGCATAACAAATACCGTAGGAAGCACACTGTCAAGAAGAACACATTGTGGAGTTCATATCAATGCTGGTTGTGAGATAGGTGTTGCTAGTACGAAGGTTAATTTCTGTCTATTCTCATGCTTCCACCCTTTTTTGGTCATTTTGATTCCTAACAGTATCTCCTATCTTGCAGGCATATACAAGTCAAATAGTAGTCATGGTGATGGTGGCCTTGGCTGTTGGATCTGATCAAATATCCACCCAAGTCAGACGTCAAGCTATCATCAGTGGTCTTTCCAATCTTCCAAGTATGTCGTGTTAGATCAACAAATGCATTATTTAGTCTAGGAAATTGTTTCTTTTGAACAACCTTTTCCAAATTTGTCTATTTTACTACACAGGCAATGTCAGCGAGGTTTTAAAACTTGATACTGAGATGAAGGAACTTGCCTCTTCCTTGATCGATTCAGAGTCTCTCCTTGTGTTTGGCAGAGGTTATAACTATGCCACTGCCTTAGAGGGTGCTCTTAAAGTTAAGGAGGTTGCTCTGATGCACAGCGAAGGCATGCTTGCTGGTGAAATGAAGCATGGACCACTTGCACTAGTGGATGAAAACCTTCCGATCATCGTCATTGCTACACGTGATGCGTGCTTCAGGTAAGCGCTTTGGACAGACTACAGAGCACGTTCATTTTCTTTTCATTTTTCAAGGAGTTCCTCTAAACATCTTCACCTCTTGCAGCAAGCAGCAATCAGTGATTCAGCAGCTCCTTTCTCGCAAGGGGCGTCTGATAGTGATGTGCTCAAAGGGAGACGCATCTGCCGTTTGCCCTAGTGGATCTTGCAGGGTTATTGAAGTTCCAGAGGTCGCTGACTGTCTCCAGCCAGTGATTAACATAATTCCATTACAGGTTTGCACATTCTTTGAATTGTTTAATTTCATCAAATTCCAGAACTTCTACTTATGCTTTATCATTTGTGATACAATTTCATTTACTGAGTGTGTTGTTATTTGTTCCTTCAGCTGCTCGCATACCATCTGACAGTTCTTCGAGGATTTGATGTTGATCAACCAAGGAATCTAGCAAAGAGTGTGACAACCCAATGAGTAGGGGGTTCTATCAGATAGTTCAGAAGTTGTATCAGATCCAATAGAGCAGACGTTGTATCAAATCCATCCTATAGAGAATAGGTTGTGTAGCTATTGTTTGAATGTTATTACTCATAGCCATTTCACAGTTATGTAATTATTTTTAGATAATAACTGAGATTCTTGAGGCGGCTAGCATTACAATATTGTTGATGAACTCCATCAATTTTTCATGTCTGTATTTGTCCTGACTGATGATGCATTGACTCGCTGAAAATCTGTGAGGTGTTCCAATCCTGAAACTACATGGAACTTCTCCATTGGCTGATTGATGGCTGATTAATGCTTGTCTTATCATACATGAGAATATAGATAATTTGTTTACAAAGTCAACGGTACATATCATCAAACCAATTGTTGATTGAGAAATCATCCAACATCAACTGACAATCAAAACCTTTCCTGTCTGCTCAGCTCATCCTGCATTTGACACTGCACAGCTGCTGGTATGATACAAACATTGCTGCTATTAACAAATCGTAGTCCCAATTTGTGTTGTGAACAGAATTAAAAAGCTACTATCTTCTCACCCAGCTTTCTTTAAGCTGAAGCTTAAGAGTTTCAGAGTTCAGATGCACACAGAATCCATGGGCCGCAACGTGCATGTACACCTCGTTATGTTTATGCATATTTATATTAATTAACAACAACCAACTTTTGGAACAGAGAAAGTGCGAGCTTCATCCCCTGCTTCACCAAAAAGAAGGGGATACAGTAGAACATCTGTGGCAAACTAAGAAGGAAAACAATGATCATGTCATTGCCATACAAAATGCATCCAACCAGGCGCAACTGCTGTTACAAGTGCAGGCATCTCATAATACACCACTTCTTTTAAAATTGCAATTCGGGTTCTTATAAAGTCACCACACCAACGGGTTGTGGCAGGGTAGCAACATGATGCATACTAAAACACACGCACACAAACCTAAAGGCAAGGGATACAGTTTAAGGATGCAAAGCGAAAGCTAAACTGGAACACAGCTGCTCAAGGCCAGGGCAAAGTAGATGACTGGATCAAATAATTCATTGCCTGGCTCGCGATTTCACCCTGCTGGCCTCCTCTGGGGTTGATGGGAACAGCTCCACGTACCTTGTCCCAATGGTCATCTTGTCCTTGCACATGGCTGTCTTTGCAACCTCTGCTGTTGGGAACTCCACAAAGGCTTCTCCAGTGGCCTTACCATCTGGACGGTACGCGATGTGCACATTTTCCTCCGTCAGCTCATACTCCACAAAGAACTTGATGATGTCTTCAGTGGTAGCAGAGTAGGGCAGGCCACGGAGCTTGAGCACCTCAGTATATTCCATGCTGCTCTTGTCTTCAGCTGGTTTCTTGGGCCGTGGAGGAGGTGGGGAGTGACGGTACTCCGAGTCGAAGAAGCCGCCCTGGTTCACCTCAGCAGCTATTGCGCTGTAGTACTCTTGCTTCTTGCATCTGAACACCTCAACATACCTCCTGCCCATGTTCTGCCGGTTGCGGTGCAGTGCAAACTCTGCTTGCATGGCTGATGGGAATACAACAAAAGCCTCGCCGGTGAAGCGGCCATTCTTGTGAACCAAGAGGCAGTCCACTATGTCCAGCCCAACAAAGAACTTGCAGATGTCAAGATCGTCGCAGTCAAAGGGAAGCCCTCGTAGACGGACCCCTGGAAAGTTCTGGATGGCACTGTTAGCCCCTGCACCAGGTAAGTTGGCGCCGTAGGGCTGGTAGAAGGCACTGGTGCCACCAGCAGCGCTGCTGCCCATGGCTCCGAAATAGGGAGGGGCTGGTTCCATCATCCTGGCCCTCTTTGAGACATCCAAGGGACTGCCTGCGGTCACTGCGAAGTATGGATTGGATTCGATCATTCGTGGCCTCTTTGATCCCTCGTACCCATCCGAAACCCCCCCGCCTCCCATCATTGCCCTTCAGATAATCCAGAGTCCCAAAAAGAGAAAAGAAAAAAAAAAGGAGACGATCCCCTCATCTCTCAATCCCCATTTCATATAAAATAACCCAAACATAAAGATAACTGCACAGATAAGAAATACTAGTAATCTAAACAGGACTTGAAGGCTTAAAAAGGTAATGGAGTCGAAATGCGAACGCATTAGTGGACATAAACAAAAACTAATTAAATGTTGGCAGCATGTGAATAGAAGAAATACTCAAACTACTGGATAACACATATGAGTAGAAAAGAATGTTACAAACCACAGTTGGGATGCTGGTGCAGTTGATGAAACATCAATTTGGATGTATTACTGCCTCCGATTTATTTATTTATTTATTTATTGGGGGGAGAGGGGTTTGGTTTTGTAAGGGGGAAGCTGTACATGTATCCTAAATCCTAGGCAGAAGATATCATATCATATCATGGTAGGAAAGCAAAGTGACCTACTTAGAAATTATCCCCAATAGAATCGAGAAATTGATGAGATCGCGTAAGCAAGCAAGTATTGTAGGGAAAAAAAAAGAAAGTAATGGATGAATCGGCGGGATGGAATCGCGGAGATGAATCAGGAATAAGAGAGAAGGAAGAGGAGGAGGGGGTTGGCTTACCCGCGGTGACCGTACATGGCGAAGCCCGGCGGGGGAGGGGGTGGGGTGGCGGCTGACGACGGGGAGGGGAGGAAACCCTAGAGCGAGAGGGCGGGGAGGGGGGAGTCAAGTCGCCGCCTCTGCGCCTGAGGTTGCGTTGCGATGCGCGGAGGCGGAGGCGGGGAAGGCGGCGCGGGGCGGTGGCGGTCGGCAACGGAGGCGGCGAACGGCGGACCTGCGGCGGCGGGAGAGGGAGGCGGAGGCGGAGGTGTCGGGGACAGCGACGCGACGGCGTGAGGGGGAGAGGGAGAGCGCGGGGGAGGAGGGGACTGGCGGCGGTGGCTAGGGTTGCGGACTTGCGGGGAGGTTGTTAGAGCGCGTCGTTTTGCGAAAAAACCCCTCGATTTTTAAATTTTATAGCGCGGTCCTAATCCAGGCACGGTGATACGCATAGGAGGAGCAAGAGCCCATGACCGAACTGCATTGCTTACTGTTGGGCCTGGAATTACGTTATTAGGCCCATTACCTAAGGCTGATGCCGATACGATTGAGCCTGGAATTAGTCTCCGTCTTCCTTCGCACAACAACATGAAGAACAAGTGCAGGTGCAGATCCAGTGGAGAAATTTAATAATAATTTTTGAGTTTATCGTCTTATTGGGTTTAGTTTTTATAATTTCTAGAAGTCTCATCAAATGGCATCACTATACTCCTTTACACCGAGCCCACTGCCTTCCGTCTTTATTGCAATTGGGACTTTAAAAGCCGAACAAAATTATCATTGGAGTTTATTTTTTTTAATTTCTAAAACTCCCGCCAACCACCATGACCGTGTCATCATGCTGCTTAACGGTATGCCCGTCGTCCCTCTTCTAATCGTCATTGGGATTCTATTTAAGGTTCATTGGGCTTGTTGTCTCTTCCCTCTTTATTCTCATTTATCATCGTTGTGTTGTAGATGGACTATTTTTTAAAAAAAATCTATATATTTCATTCTTATATTTTTATTATTTATTGTTTCTACTCGAACTCTTATAATTATTTATTATCGAAATTTATTTTATTTTTTTATTTCAAATGCACTCAACTCGGTGTATAGGCCTAAAATTTAAGTCTTAAGTCCATAATTTTAATATGTATTGGAAGTGACCAGTTGTAGCGCCCGTTCCGTCGTGGCGCCTAGCGGGAAAACTATCTCTTAAAAACCCTAATTGCGAAATCCGTTTC
Organism: Oryza glaberrima; assembly: GCF_000147395.1. Lineage (NCBI taxonomy): Eukaryota > Viridiplantae > Streptophyta > Magnoliopsida > Poales > Poaceae > Oryza > Oryza glaberrima. The sequence continues at coordinate 1,468,328 of NC_068336.1, read as the reverse complement.
CTTGCTTGTTGTCTAGTGTCCGTGCCATCTCAGATCTCAAATCCCCGATCAATCGTCGAGTTCAATCCCGAATCCAAATCCTTCCCAAATCAAATCTCTCCGCAAAAGTCTAATTCGCCTCCCTAGGGTTCGATGGGCCGAATCCCTCTCGGCCCATCTCCCCCTCCCTCCCCGGCTCTCTCTCTCTCTCTCTCTCTCCCTCTCCCCCCCGCTCTGCCCAAGCGCTGCACGCGCGTGCGCGCGAGCCGCGCCGAGCCGAGTCCTCTCTCTTCGCATCCCGCTGCCGTTCCCGCCGACGCCGCCAAATCGTCGCCGCGCGCCGATGCTTCCCCCGCGCGCGCGCCGTGGTGGCCGACCGGCCAGTCGCCGCCGCCGTCAGCCTTTGCCGCGCCTGCCCGCGCCTGCCGCCCGTGTCGCCGCTCCGCTCCAAGCCGCCTTCGCCGTCATCGCCGTCGTCATCGATTCGGCCCCGCCACTCCCCGCGCGTGCCTCCAAGGGACGGAGGCAGAGCCCTTCGCCCCCCCTCTGCCGCGTCGCTCTCTCTCCCCCCTTTTTCCCGAAGCGGCAAGGAGGCAAGCCCCCTTTCCCCTCCTCCTTTTCCCCTTTTCTCCTCCCCGCCGGCGTCATCCGCCTCTGTCGCCGTTTTGGCCGCGAGCGCCGAGCGCCAGCGAGCGCCTTGACCGCCGAAGGTCGGTTTCCAAACCGACATTGCCGCCCTATAAACCTAGGCGCCTTCCCTTCCTTTTCCCCTCCCAAATCTTCCCCGTTTTCGCCCGCGCTATTACCGTCCCTCCATCTCTCTCTCGCCGACCGCCGCCGTCGCGTGTGCCGGAGGAGCCGGTGCGCGCTAGGACGCGGAAGGGGACTCCGGGCGCTCGTCTTCTTCCTCTTCCCCGGCCCGAGGCCGGAGAGATCGCTCCCGTGCCGTCGGCCCATCGTCACTGCGCCCTTCCTCGTCGCGGTAGTGTCGCCCTCCGTTCTACCTCCTCGTTCCATCTCCTCCTCTTAGACTCGGGTAGTAGCACGAGTAGCCTCCCCGTAGCTAGCTGGCGCCGCCCCGACGGCTGCCGCCGCCCGCTGTGTGCTCGCCGCCGTCGCCGCCCGAGCTCGGAAGCGCCTCTCGTCGCCGGCCTTCCTCGATGCATTTCCGCCCAATCCGACGCTAGCAACGGATTCCCGTAGCCGCGTGGATGCTCTCACCGCCGGGAATCGGCCCCTCGTGACCTCGTCGCCGTTTTCCCCTTCCCTCGCCACCGGTTGCCGCCGCCGCTATCCGCCGCCGTCGAGCATCCCCCGGCGAATCCGAGCCGTTGGCTCGTCTCCCCTCGTCCTGCGCAACTTCCCGGTGTGCTCGCCTTCGCTTGTATCGTCGTGGTTCACTCCGCCGCTCGCCGTTGTCGTCCGCCGTCCGTTCCGGCCGGCGTCGTCGTCTACCTCCCGCCGGTCCGCGTGGCTACCACATAGGCGCCACGTCGGTGCCACGTCGGCCGCAACCAGGCCGACCGACCCGGCCAGCCGCTCCCTCCGTTTCCCTCCCCGTGCGCGCGGTCCACCGCGAGCCGTGAGGCTGCGCGGGGGCTCGCCGCACCGCGTTCTCCGCGAACCATGTGCATGCGCCGCGCCTCCCTCCGCAAACCCTAACTCGCCCCGCGTGCACCTCGCTCACGGTGAGCCGAGTCGCTAACAAGCGGGTCCCACCCGGGACCACGCGGGATAGACCCGGCCCACCGGCTCTCTCTCCCCTCCCCGCCCGCGCGCGCGCCTTGGGCCGCCTTCTTGGGCCGGCCGGCCCGTTAAGCTCGGCCGAGCCGCCCCTTTCTCTTGGGCCGCGCCCTAGCCGCCCGAGGGAAGTCTAATTTCCCTCCCTCCTTCTTTTCTTTTCTTTTCTTTTTTAAAAAGGATTTAAATAAATCCTTTTCCTTTAGACCAAAAATCCAATAATCTTAGAAATTCAATATCTTCCCAACCGTAAGTCCGTTTGACTCCGTTCAACTTCCAAAATTCCTCAAATCTCGAGATCTATCTAATGGCACGCTTAGAGGTCAATAATAGGGCTTTATTTTCGCCGTTTGTTGAGTTGTCCCGTTTCGCGTGTAGTTTCGGAGCCTGAAGACCCGCAGTGCGAGGATTTCGAGGATCAAGCTCAAGATCTCGAGCAAGGCAAGCCACCCTTGAACATCTTGAGCCTATATTTGAACTTAATTATGTTGCTTGTAAAATATTATGCATTAATAGGATTGCACTTAATTTTGTTTGCACCGTCTGCAAGGCAGACCGGTGTGCCTACCTAACTTGTTGCATCTGATCCTTCCATTGTAATTGTTATACCATGTTCCCTTGTAACCACCTAGTTGCGCCTCGATAATCGTGCACTCTGCACGGGTATCGACGGTCGCCTTCAAACTTAAAATATGAGAAACATCTTGGGTAAAACTTGGGTTTTACAAAAGACTTGGAAAACCCGACACCTGGGTCGGTGCTTGCGAACTAAATGAATTTCCAAAATCGCGGACCGGGGAACATACCGGGTGTACGGTTTCCCGCTCTTGCACTTAAGGACCGTTTCCTTGGAATTTCATCCGAACATAAGACAAGTACGACCACATGAGTGGAATGGGACACCCCTGGCTGAGTAATTAGCTAATCGGGAGAGCCTTGATGCCAAGAGACATGTGGATTCGCCGGGGTGGTGTCGGGGAGGACCCCTGGGCTTCCTGGCACAGTATGGTCTGGGACCTAATCTGGTGTTGGTCTGGGACCCCTCTCGTTGGCATATGGTGAACCTGTGTCGGCTTTCGAAATGCCTTGTCATGAAAGCCTTAAGGTCTCTAGTCGTGGCCGTTCTGCACGAGCTGGATGATCCGGGTTAGTAATGTCGTGTGGGTAAAGTGTACCCCCTCTGCAGAGGTTATTAAACTGTTCGAACAGTCGTGCCCACGGTCATGGGCGAATGTGAGGTGATTCCTAGCGTAGTTTTGTTTGACCACTGCCTTGTGAAATTTGCTGTTGAGAAATGGGTTTGATGTTTGGAAAATCTGCGGCTGATGGGATCAGCCAGGCCCGGGTGGCCGTTTGAAAGCTGTTGGCCGGGTGCCAATCTTGATCAATTCAAAAGACTGATACATTGCACATACTCCGACCGGACGAGACGCACTGTCTCATCCGTGTCGTTTGAGAAACACTCACTTAGTTGTTTCTGAAAAGAGTTCAAATAAAATCAATTGCGAAAACAACAGCCTTTCCTTGAAGCCTGCATTAAACACTTATTTCCCATGGCTTGCTGAGTGCTCCCGTACTCACCCTTGCTCTATATAAATAATTCCCCCCCCAAGTTACTGAAGAAGACGAAGTGGATCCCGCCGATGAGGAGTTCTTCCAGGAGCAAGCCGGCTACGACGAGTTTTAGGGTTTCGGCCTAGTTCCCAAGTCGCGCCTGTGATGTTTGGTCCAAGTCTTGGCTTCCGCTTCCCTTTTGTAATGCAGTTGTGAGCTCGGGATCTGTCCGCAGCCCAACATGACTGTACTCCTACTCTATAATAAAGAGACCTCTGTTGCTGCGATATTCTGTATTCCTGTGATACCAGCACTGTTTCCTGGGACTGGTATCGATTAACAGGTTAATTTGGAGCGTCACGGGCTAGTTCCGCTCGGGACTAGTTCGGAATGTAACATCCTGGCCTAGGGCTTAATAGGATTAATAGAATACTCATATCAACAAGTTGCAACTTCTTTTTCGGGAGCCAATCTCCAAAGAACTCCAGGGTTAAGCGTGCTTGGCCTGGAGCAATTTGGGATGGGTGACCGACCGGGAAATTCTTCCCGGGTGCACACGAGTGAGGACAAAGTGTGTAGAAAAGACATGTTGTTGGTGTGTGAGGGCAGTATGCTCTTAAATTTGGTTATATTTTAGCTGAGTTTTATGGAGGATTTCTTTGTATATTTTAGCTGAGTTTTATGGAGGATTTCTTTGTATAATAATTCGATACCGATGTGGTGGCGGCACGCTGGTTGTGGACCACTCATTAGGATCGATAGTTCATCTTGAAGCCAGGTGATTAGGATAATTCAGCCTATATCCTATAAAAAATGCAGAGCTACATATAATATTTTCCTATAGTCAAGACCATCATATCGTTATGTTGTTTTACCGATTGCACTTCTAGAAGGGGTGATTATTTTGTTATTGCCTAGTATTTTTTTGGGTCTTACACAGTAACAATGGGAATCGGACATAGCCATGGGAGTCAAGTCACGATGGGAATCGGAACTATTTGAAATTTTGCCTCCCTATTGTTTGTTCTTTTTCCTATATATTGTTGTTCCTTTTTATGCTTTAGTTAGGAAAGGAAAACTAATGTACCATGACTGTTTCCGGCCAACATGAACACGTGCTTGTTTCATTTTTTGAATTGTAAAGGGTTCCAAATCAAAACTTCTATACATATTTGTATTAAATCTCAACCGTTATAATTTGGACCCACGTGTAGATTTTTTCCTTTTTCTCCGATTAATGTGAGAATTTTTAGCCTCCACAGCAAACGTGACGCCTTCTTTCAAGGCTGTTTTAATAATATAATAGATAGATAGATAGATATGCCACTTAATAGAGGTGGCTTTAACAGAATACTGCTCTATAGGATGTCCTTATAAAAATGCTACTTAATAGAGACTGTTTCTTAATAAAATGCTACTTTAGGCTGTTTTGAGACATTTTTATTTGTTTATATTTTTCCTAAACTACGCTCGCGAAATGACCGAAATACCCTTAGGATTGTTTAGATTTGGCGAGTGCGTCTCCTCTCTTTCTCGCGACTTCTTCTTGGCACGCAAGGGGCCGACGCCACCACTGCCGTCGCCCATCTACGCGCGGCCGAGAGGAGCTAGGGGCCGACGCCGCCCCATCTATGCGCCCTCGGCCGGCCGCGCTACCGTCGCCCGTCCACGCGCGGCTGACTTTCTCTCGGCTGCGCTAGGGGCCGCCGTCCCATCCGCCTTTTCCCTGCCCCGCTCCCCACTGCAGCGCCAAACGCCGGGAAGGAGTCATCACTGCCACCGGGGAAAGGACACGGGGGTATTTTTGTCATTTCGCGCGTCATTTGCAATTAAAAGCCTTAAAACAGTTTAAAGTGGAATTTCATTAAGAAAGAGTCTTTATTGAGTGGTATTTTTATAAGAACATCCTAAAGAGTGACATTCGTTAAAGCCACCTCTATTGAGTGGTATATTGTAAATTTCTCCCGGCACAGTTGAGCTCAACTCTGACCACTACCAGTAGTGGCCTCCTCCTCCCCTTTCTCCCCAACATCCCAAATCAAAGACTATACCGACAGGTCTTCGAGGATTTGATGTTGATCAACCAAGGAATCTGACAAAGAGTGTGACAACCCAATGAGTAAGGGGGTTGTATCAGATAGTTCAGAAGTTGTATCAAATCCAATAGAGATCAGACATTGTATCAAATCCACCCTATAGAGAATAGGTTGTGTGGCTATTGTTTGAATGTTATTACTCATAGCCATTTCGCAGTTATCTAATTATTTTTAGATAACTGAGATTCTTGAGGTGGCTAGCATTACAATATTGTTGATTAACTCCATCAATTTTTCATTATGTCTGTGTTTGTCCTGACTGATGATGCATTGACTCGCTGAAAATCTGTGAGGTGTCCCAATCCTGAAACTACATGGAACTTCTCCATTGGCTGACGGCTGATTAATGCTTCTCCGCAAAGCACCTCAGCCTTATCATACAGTAGAATATAGAACATTTGTTTACAAAGTCAACGGTACAGATCATCAAACCAAGTGTTGACTAAAATATCATCCAACATTAACTGACAGTCAAAACCTTTCCTGTCTGCTCAGCTCATCCTGCATTTGATGCTGCACAGCTGCTGGTATGATACTAACATTGCTGCTATTAACCAATCGTAGTCCCAATTACTGCTGTGAACCGAACTAAAAAGCTACTACTATCTTCTCACCCAGCTTTCTTTAAGCAGAAGTTTAGAATTTCAGAGTTCAGATGCACACAAACTCCATTGGACGCAACGTGCATGTACACCTCGTTATGCATATACTCGCTCCGTTTTAAAATGTTTGACGCTGTTGACTTTTTAGCACATGTTTAACCATTCGTCTTATTCAAGAAATTTAAGTAATTATTAATTCTTTTTCTATCATTTGATTCATTGTTAAATATATTTTTATGTAGGCATATAATTTTACATATTTCACAAAGGTTTTTGAATAAGACGAACGGTTAAATATGTGCTAAAAAGTCAACGGTGTCAAACATTTCGAAACGGGGGAGTACAATACTCAGATCTAAGTCAAATCGCTTTCACTAACACTAGTTTATTACCATATTACTATCTTAATTAGTGGTAGTCACTGGTGCCCAGGCGACGGAACGCACAAAACTCTTGACTTGTGTGACAAAAAAATTAACCGTAATCACTATACAGTCCAAATCAACATCCTAATCTCAGTCCTGTCAGAATCAACATCCTGATTGATATGCCATGATGAGCTCTCGCCTTGCAACCTTCGCGTTGCTTGTGATCATCACGCTAAGCTCGTCGTCGCGTCCATGTCCACGGCGCGTCGACGCGGCGCGTGAGTGGCTCGCCCGGGGCGCCTCGATCGCCGTCGAGGACCACGCCACCGACGTCCTCCGCTCGCCGGACGGCACGTTCGCCGCCGGCTTCTACGACGCGTCGCCCACCGTCTTCACCTTCTCCGTCTGGTTCGCGCGCGCCGCCGACCGCGCCGTCGTCTGGACCGCGGCGCGGGCGCGCCCCGTGCACAGCAAGGGCGCGCGCGTCACGCTCGACGCGCGCCACGGCGCGCTCGTCCTCACCGACTACGGCGGCGAGGTGGTCTGGAACTCCTCCACCCCCGCCGCCGGTGGCAGCGGCGGCGCCCGCGTCCGGCTCCACGACTCCGGCAACCTGGTGGTCGAGGACGCCGGCGGCAAGACGCTGTGGCAGAGCTTCGACTTCCCCACCGACACGCTGCTCCCGACGCAGCGGCTGACGGCGGCGACGCGGCTGGTGTCGCGCGACCGGCTGCTCTCCGCCGGCTACTACAGCCTCGGGTTCAGCGACTACGCCATGCTCTCCCTCTTCTACGACAACGGCAACTTCTCCAGCATCTACTGGCCCAACCCCTACTTCAGCTACTGGCAGAACAACCGCAAGATCTACAACTTCTCCCGCGAGGCCGCCATGGACGCGCTCGGGCAGTTCCTCTCCAGCGACGGCACCACCTTCGAGGCCGCCGACCTCGGCGCCGCCGGCGTCAGGAGGCGGCTGACGCTGGACACGGACGGCAACCTCAGGGCGTACAGCCTGGACGGCGCGACGGGAGCGTGGTCGGTGTCGTGGATGGCGTTCGGCAACCCGTGCAACATCCACGGCGTGTGCGGCGCCAACGCCGTGTGCCTCTACTCGCCGGCGCCGGTGTGCGTCTGCGCACCGGGGCACGAGCGCGTCGACGCGAGCGACTGGAGCAGGGGGTGCCGGCCGACGTTCCGGCTCGAGTGCGGCCGGCCGGCGAAGCTGGTGGCGCTGCCGCACAGCGACTTCTGGGGCTACGACCTCAACGACGGCGAGGTCATGCCGCTCGGCGACTGCGCCAACAAGTGCCTCGACAACTGCGCGTGCGTGGTGTTCCAGTACAAGGAGCACATGGAGTGCTACCTCAAGAGCGTCCTCTTCAACGGCAAGACGTTCCCCGGCTTGCCGGGCACGGTGTACATCAAGGTCCCCGCCGACTTCGACGTGCCGGAGTTTCAAGTCCACCAATGGCAGCGCGGCGGCGATGGCGGCGGCGGTGGCCTCGCCATCCAGGAAGACATCGCCGGCTGCGCCGCCACCGCCGCGGACAGCAACAGAAAGGTTCTCCTCAACGTCTCTTCTTCATTGTCATCTCACGACGCCGGTAAGCCGGTGTGGCCATACCTTTACGGATTCTTGTCGGCGTTGCTCGTCGTCGAGGCCATCGTCATCGGGTTCGGCTGCTGGCTCTTCTCAAGCAAAGGATTGTTCCGGCATTCACGGGTGTACGCCATTGATCAAGAAGGCTACAAGCTGATCACGAGCCATTTCCAGAGGTTCACCTACGTTGACATCAAGAAAGCCACGGCGAACTTCACCGGCGTGATCGGCCGCGGCGGCTCCGGCGTGGTGTACAAGGGCGTGCTCGACGACGAGAGGGTGGTGGCCGTGAAGGTGCTCAAGAACGTGAGCCGGCAGAGTGAGGAGGAGTTCCAAGCAGAGCTGAGTGTGATTGGAAGGATCTATCACATGAACCTTGTCAGAATGTGGGGTTGCTGCTCTCAAGCCAAGCACAGGATTCTGGTCTCTGAATACATAGAGAATGGATCACTTGCGCAAAGATTGTTTGATCATGGATTTGATGATGATGTGCTTGATTGGAATCAAAGGTTCAAGATTGCTCTGGGTGTGGCTAAAGGGTTGGCTTACCTTCACAGTGAGTGCTCAGAATGGATTGTTCATTGTGACATGAAGCCTGAGAACATTTTGTTGGATAAGGATTTGGAGCCCAAGATTACGGATTTTGGGTTGTCTAAGTTGTTAAACAGAGATGGTTCAGATGCAATTTTAACAAGGATTAGAGGGACAAGAGGGTACATGGCTCCAGAGTGGGTTACTAACTTACCAGTTACAGAGAAGGTTGATGTGTATAGTTATGGAGTGATACTCCTTGAGCTAGTGAAGGGGATTAGGATTTCGGAATGGGTGATCCATGGGATCAAGGTATGTGAGATGGATATTAGGATGGTTGTCAGGGCGACACGTCAGATGATGGGATCCAATGAAGAAAGATCTATTGAGGATCTTGTGGACTATCGATTGAATGGCGATTTCAACCATGTACAAGTGAAGCTGATGCTTGAGATTGCCGTTTCATGCTTGGAGGAAGATAGGAGCAAGCGGCCAAACATGAACTCAGTTGTGCAAGCACTCATCTCGGTTGAAGGTTAAAGCTATGTGTCATCTAGTGCATTGTTAATATGTATGTGTTAATTAATTGTTATGTGATAAGTAGTTTTAATCTTAGATCCCTTGCAAGAAGTATTAGAGATTGATAATGGCTATTTGTATTCTATGACAAGTTTAGTTTCCATAAACTAACTCGTATTTTTAGATAACGATATTTCATGAACTTAGATTTATTTAATTTAAGGGATTTGCTAAGTATTTGATTAAAATATTTTGCAAAAATAATTATTTTTCCTTAGTATTTATCCTAGCTTCTCAGGGAGCATGTGGTAGGGTAAGGTAAGGGCGGGAGTGGGGGTGTGGGGTGGTGGGATTTTCTTTGGCTCAAGAGATGACTAGTACATGGCTAGGCAATGTAGTGAGAAAGGGATGACATGGCGTCACCAAAGCTATGGGCAAGGAAACTGGTAGGGCAATAAACTCGATGCTTGGGCGGTGTCAAATTCGATAGTGTGACTAGAGAGGAGATGAGAGATTGGAGAAGGGGGAGAAGAGCTTGACTGAGAGAACGGATGTGGTGTGGATACTAGGAGAGATCGATTAGGCAATAATTGCAAAATAAGGAGAACATTGATGAATGGTATAGAGAGATAAAGAGTGATAATGGTCAATGATAGTTCCAAATGGGAGGGTGTAGAGTTTTGAGGATTAGGACTAATGAAATATATTTGTGTAATCAAAGAACCTTTTGTTTTCTAAATGATTGATTAAATCCAACAATCTCCATGTCTGGGATGCATCTATTATTTAATCCAGACACGAGTGTGATCCAATCTACGTAGCCAAACATTTGAGTGTACAGATCGACTAGTAATTATCTATTGTTTTTATCGATTATTACTATATTTTCTTTATGTTTTTAGTGGCCTAACATTAAGACCAAAGTTTGAAACAGATTATTAATTGAGAGTATTGTTAATACATATTATCTACTTGATTGTAGGAAAAAGTTAAATATTTTGATAAATAATTTTTTTAAAAAAAAAACTTAAAACAAATTGATCTGAGGAATAAAAGTTTTCGAGAAAATGTATTTTTTAAAGTGTGAAGCAAATAATCTGAAAAGCATATACATTCACTGATACATACGTGTTCGATGCGGACACACGCATCCGATCGAGCATGAACGTGAACACTTGTGTTCACAGCGAGTGTTCAGAATGGATTGTTCATTGAGACAGGAAGCCTGAAAACATATTGTTGGATAAGGATTTGGAGCCTAAGATTACCGATTTTGAGTTGTCCAAGTTGCTGAACAGAGATGGTTCATATGCGATTTTGACACGGATCAGGGGGACAAGAGGGTACATGGCTCCAGAGTAGGTTACTAACTTAACGGTTACAAAGAAGATTAATGTGTATAGTTATGGAGTGATACTCCTTCTGTTAGTAAAGGTGATTAGGATTTCAGATGGGTGATCTATGGGACCAAGAATTGTGAGATGGATACTAGGATGGTTGTTAGGGCGGCATGTGAGAAGTTGGAACCCAATGAACGAAGGTCTATTGAGGATCTTGTGGACCATCGATTAAATGGTGATTCCAGCCGTTGGATCCCATCGCCATCGCCGGTGCATCTCATCTCTTTTCTTCCCCTCCCTTTCGCTGGAGCCCAAGCTCTTTTGTGCGTGTAGATAGGTGGCCCTGACATGTAGGGCCCACTACTTTTTTACAAGTGGCAAGCTACTAAACCAAAACCAGCCTACAAACCACCAAGGGTGTAATGTATCCACCATTGATAGTTAGAGGGTGTTAAATTCCTCATTTTTGAAGTTCGAGGGTATATTTTAGACAAAGTGATGCGTTGAAGGGGGTAAAATAGGCTTATCCCAAATGGAAATCACATTGATGTTTTGATGACATCCTTAGGCCCAAGTGTCTTCCATAGATTGGATGTTACTTTCTGATTTATACATGTCTACTATGTTATGGAGGAACATTTACATATTTAAAAACAAAAGGGTAATATTTGTTCTGTTGTAACTATTTTTAGTTTATTTGTACGTGCAATATGCTCTCAACTTTTCATCACTAAAAAAAGGAGTTAAGAGATATTGTGAACAGAAACAAAAGCTACCATCTCTCCTCTATTACTTGCACCATGAAATTTACAAGACATATTATGCAGCTGCCAAATTTCTAATTGTTTATTTTTCCATTGACCAGGGTAACTGCTTGACTAGGTTACGGAAGCAGGGGAACACGGTAACCTGCAAAAAGAAAAAAAAAGAGAAACATAAGTCTGTTATTCATTGCATAACAGGGAGAACTTTATCATAAGGTTAAATTAAAACAGATATAACTGTATGTAGCCAGCTAAGTTAGTAGGAGTATGAATTAATAACTAACCTGCGCAGTTAGTCCCTGCGTGTAACGGATTGCCACATTCTTTTGCAACGTTAACCCACTTTGACAAAGCAATTTTAGCCTTGTCCGCTGCTGTAAATGTGCGACAGATGCAGCTGACATCTGCACTCTCCACTGTTTGGCAGCAATGTGAATGTCTTTTTGGGAATTGGTCACCCAAATGTCTTTCAATATTGTGATAGCATCCATCCTTATTCATCACAATATTTTTCTCGTTCTCACAGCCTTCAGCTTGTAAATGGCTTGGAGAAGAAGAGATGGCTAAAAAGGCAAGGACGCAAAACACTCCTATAACTTTAGCACTAATCATCTTCTTGTAGTGGATGCTAATATTTTTGTGTTTGTTGATCAATATGTGTGCAACATATGCAGCACAAAATATATAGTGGTCATGCGAAGTCCTGTGGAGTCACTTCATACTATTCACTTGTTTTTGAATATATACTATAAAAGATATCTAATGGCTAATGCTTGAACTTATAATATCTCCAACATATCTTAACATAACTTATAATGTGCATTTATTTATTCTTTTTTAAGAACCGGAAGATATGTTCATTTATTAAAACTATTGATTGATTGCTTGGATATGTTCTCATTTAATATAAATATGATATGCTAGTTGGATTATTCTCATTTATTGAATCTGCTACTACACAGTAATTTATACTCATTTATTATAGAGTAAATTTCACAAAACTATATATACTTTCACCAAATAATCGCAAAACTTAAATCATAAAACTATATATTTAATACTAAATTTATCACAAAACTAAAGGCTTAAGACTAAGTATGGCAAAACTATAAATTTAATAAGAAAATTATCACAAAACTACATATATGGGGTTCAAATCCTTAGCACTGATGTTATGTTTGAGTTATCAACGTCCAAGTTTTATAATTAAATTGACGTTAAACATATGGATTCGTGATAATTTTATTATTAAACATATGGATTTGTGATAATTTTATTATTAAATATGTAGTTTTGCAATACTTAACCTTAAACCTATAGTTTTGTGATAAATTTATTGCTAAATCTGTAGTTTTGTGATATATCATCTTAAATATGTAGTTTTGTGATAATTTAATCAAAGTATATATAGTTCCGTAAAATTTACTCTTTATTATATTAATCTCTCTAAACACCATAGGATTGCTGAAAAGGTAGCACGCCACCTCATTGTTTTTTTTGGGAAAAACGCCCTACATTTCTGGTTAATTGTGTTTCGGTTTCAGTTACCAAGATCCGTTTGATCTCGTGCTAGGATCGATCTAGCCATCCGCGTGGCCCCACGCGGCTGCTCTTTCGGAGCCATAGGATCAGTGAAGCAAAACTAGACGGTCCAGATCTCTCGAGTATAGCAAACACAAAAACCCTAGACGCACTCGACCCAGCCGTCCTCGACGCCGCCTCGCACTCCTCGCGTTTCCTCTCGAAAGAGGCGAAGACGGCCGCGGAAGCGCCGACGCCTCTCCTACTTGTCTGTGTCGCCTCCACCGCTGCCATCCCTTTTCCTCCCCATTGCTCCAACCCCTATTTCTATCGGACCCCTCTCATATAGCCTTCGCCTCCTCCAGAATCTACAACACGGTGTGCCGCTGATCTGATTTTCCCCTCCCTCCTCACTAGTAACTACCAATAGACCATTAGAACTCATGATCCTAGTAAGTAGCATGTAGGGCTAACGATGTCCCACCTGACACACCGAACCAAGCTGTGGATTATTTGTGATTAATTAAATATTAGCTAATTAAAATTTAAATGGATTAGTATGATTTTTTTAAAACAATATTCCTATATACTTTTTTAATAAAACACATCATCTAGCAATTTGGGAAGTGCACGCATGAAAAAAGAGAGTGTAGAAGTTGGGAAAGTAGGGGGATTAAAATATTCCTAGACTGAGTTCTTTCTTGGTGTTGGGAACTCATCCCTCGCGCATGAAAAATAAAGTGACTTATTAGCGCATGATTAATTAAGTATTAACTATTTTTTTTAAAAAATATTAATATGATTTTTAAAACAACTTTCATATATAATTTTTTTTTAAAAAAATACACTATTTAGAAGTTTAAAAAGCATGTACGTGGAAAACGAGAAAGTTGAGTTTAGAACTTAAGCGAACTCAACCCTAGTGATGTTGTGAAGTCTCTATTAAAAAAAAATAGAATGATCCAAAGTAAGTTGTCTTGACTACTGTGTGGACAATAGGTTGCATGGTGATTTTAATATTACCAAGCAATTTACAATATTGAAAGTGGTTATCTTGTGGTTGTGGCTAGAGGGAGATCCAAAAGAAATGCTATAAAAGTATAGATTGTTGCATGATATGAAAATAAGGATTTCAATCCGTAAGCCCCTCTCTATTTATGATGGGAAAATAATTTGTGAAAAGTTGGCTTAGATATTCATCTAACTTAGAAATACTCAGTTGCATTTTTTTTTAGTTTTAATCATTTGCTAGCATAATTTCAGTACTATACTGATGTTTATCAAGTTGTCCTTAAGAACCTGCACTCTCTTACAATCTTCCAACTAATAAAGTAGAGTGCTAATGAATTTGCATAATTTTTACAGAAAGGGTGAAATAGATAAAGAGTGAACTTCATATTAAATCTCAAATACTTGTGTTAGAACCATCAGAATTAGGTGAAGGCATGAGCTTCATCTTCAGCGGAAATGAGCATTTGTACTATGTACTTCATGGTTGGCCTTTTGTTTTTATCTTCTTCCAAGCATGAAACGGCCAATTGCATTAGTAGCCTAGCCTGCAAATGATTAAATTCACCATGCAACCGATCATCCATCAAATCCGCAACCCAGGATTCCATGTTGCTCTCAAGTTTGCTGACAACCATCTTAACCACACTTCTCACGTCGGCTTCTAGTCCCTCTTTCCCATCCAACACCCAGTCTGAAATCCTCATCCCTTTCACCAGTTCAAGAAGCACCACTCCGTAACTGTACACATCAACTTTCTCTGTGATTGGAAGGCTAGAAACCCACTCAGGAGCCATATATCCTCTTGTCCCCCGAATCCGTGACATGTCAGGACCAGACCCGTCTCTATTCAACAACTTGGACAAGCCAAAGTCAGTGATCTTAGGCTCCATATCTTCATCTAATAGTATGTTCTCCGGCTTCATGTCGCAATGGATGATCCACTCAAGGCACTCATTGTGAAGATATGCTAGCCCCTTGGCAACACCTAGAGCAATGTTGAACCTTTGCTTCCATCCAAGAAACATACCGGAATTCCTCCCTTGAAATAGTACTTTGGCCAATGATCCATTCTCAATGTATTCATAGACTAAAATCCTATGTATTCCTTCTAAGCAAAAACCCCACATTCTAACAAGATTCATATGATAAATTCTACCAATAACACTCAACTCAGCCTGGAACACATCCTCACTCTGCTTCACATCTTGTAGCACCTTGACGGCCACCGTCCTCTCATCATCTAGAACTCCTTTGTACACAACACCTGACCCACCACGGCCGATCTCACTCTGAAACTTTCTAGTTCCCTTCTGTAGCTCTGCGTAGCTATATGTGCGAAAATGGTTGGTAACCATCCTGTACCCTTCATCTAGTGCTGAAACCTGACATGGCTTAAAAACTCCCTTGTTGGAAAAGAGCCAGCAACCGAATGCTATCACAAACACTTCAATGACAAAAAATGCAGTCAGAAATCCGTAGAAGTAGAACCATATCGACTTGCCCTGATTACTTTTGCTCGATGACGCATTCGAGACATTGAGCAAGAACTCCGGTGAGCTCATGCCACCGCATCCGACGATGTCTTCCTGAATGGCGGCAATGCCGTGACCATCGCTGTCTGCTTGCCATTGGTGGATGTGTATTTCTAGCATGTCAAGATCAGCCGGGACCTTGAGATAGGCCGTCCCAGGCAGGCCGGGGAACGTTCTGCCATTGAACATGAGGCTTTTTGGGTAGCACTCACCTTTGCCCTGCTTGTACTGGAAAACCACGCACGACGGCTCGCTCATGCACCGTGTCGAGCACTCGTCCAGCGACAGGTTCTCGCTGCTGTTGATGTCGAAGCCCCAGAAGTCGGTGTGCGGCAGCGGCACCATCTTCATCGCCCGCGGCCGGCCGCCGTCGTCACTGGAGTTGAACGTCGGCCGGCAGCCTCTGCTCCAGTCGCTCGGTTCGGCGCGCGCGTACCCTGGCGCGCAGACGCACACCGGCGCCGGCGAGTAGAGGCACACGGCGTTGGCGCCGCACACGCCGTGGATGATGCACGGGTTGCTGAACGCCATCCACGACACCGACCATGTCCCGGTGACCTCGTCAAGGCTGTACAGCCTGAGGTTACCATCTGTGTCCAGCGTCAGCCTCCTCCTAACGGCGACATTCTTGGCCAGATCGGAGGCGTCGAAGGTGGCGTTGTCGCTGGACGAGAAATGGCCAGAGGCGTCGAAGAAAGCTTCCCGGGTGAAGTTGTAGATCTTGCGACTGTTCTGCCAGTAGCTGTAGTAGGGGTTGGGCCAGTAGATGCTGGACATCTCATGGTTGTCGTACACCAGCGACAGCATGGCGTAGTCGCTGAAG
The DNA here is from genome assembly GCF_000147395.1 of Oryza glaberrima. Taxonomy (NCBI): domain Eukaryota; kingdom Viridiplantae; phylum Streptophyta; class Magnoliopsida; order Poales; family Poaceae; genus Oryza; species Oryza glaberrima. The sequence continues at coordinate 1,452,348 of NC_068336.1, read as the reverse complement.
CGGAAGCTGTAGAAGCCCGCGGCGAGGAGCTTGTCTGACGAGACCATCGCCTCGCCGGCGGCGATGCGCTGCGTAGGCAGTAGTGTGTCGGTGGGGTGGTCGAAGCTCTGCCATAGGACGTTCCCGCTCGCGTCCTCGACGGCGAGGTTGCCGGAATCGTGCAGCCGAGCGCGCGCAGCTGTGGCGGTGGCGGTGGCGTTGGCGCTGACGGTGGAGTTCCAGACCACCTCGCCGTCGTAATCGGTGAGGACGAGCGCGCGGCGGCGGCCGTTGAGTTTGAGACGGGAGCGCTTGCTGTGGACGGGGCGGCCGCGGTTGGCGGACCAGACGACGGCGCGGTCGGCGGCGCGCGCGAACCAGACGGAGAAGGTGAAGACGGTGGGCGAGACGACGTAGAAGCCGCAGCCGAAGGTGCCGTCCGGGGAGAGCAGGACGTCGGTGGCGTGGTCCTCGACGGCGATGGAGGCGCCCCGGAGTAGACTGTCGCGCGCCGCCGCTGCGCACGGAAATGGACGCGAGAGCGAGACTACGAAGACGGCGACGACGAGGAGTAGCAGCGCTTTGGTGGTGGCTGCGCGAAGGGCACCGCTACAGCTAGTGCTCATGGCCGTGCCGGTGATGGTAGGTGGCGAGGAAGCCATACTTACTCACTGTTGAGCTAATTAGACAGATTAACTACTCCTAATTAAGAAATGCTTGATCTGACAGACAAACCTCGAAAATTAAGAAGCTAAGTTTGACTCGCACTGGCCGACAACGACCTTCTTTTCCTGAGGCAACGGATCGATCGAATCCAGCGAGTGGTTTTGGAAGTTTGTAGGGGAGATGTATGTACACAGACGTGCAAAGAGGAACAAACATCATATAACTTTCTCATCCATTTGTCGATTCCACATGGCTTCATCTCTTCTCATTTTCCCACAGGACTTGTTTGTTAGATCTCTAACTTCTAAAATTTAGCTTTAAGAGTTGGATCTGAAATAGAGTTGTGAAGCTGTCTAAACCCAACTTCAACTCTCTAGTTCATTTTGTGAGAAAGCTCTACCAGCTCTATTCTCATTTTAGGTGGAGCTGAAATTGTTTGGCTGAGCTCCAACTCCCATTTCTTGACGACTCTCGTTGCATTTTTTACTATTTGTCTAAGATTTTAGTATGTCAGCTGGTACTGACAATACACATAATACAGTCCAACAAATGCGTGTGTAAATGCAGATAACTGTGGTCGCTTGATTTGATCGTAAAAGAGAACATTAACTTCAATCTAGAGAAAACATGGGCACCTTGCACTCGTCGGTTATCAGTCAGTCCTGATAAAACTGCAAATTCTATCTCTTTACATAAATTATCAACTTGCACATGGACTATACGATTCTTACCATTGATGTCTATTTTTGTCAGTTACAACCTAGTAATCTTGACTAATCGTTACAAAGAGAGACTTCTTCATGTCAAACAGACAATGACATCCAACGTATTTCCTGAACCTGAACGCACAATTTCTATCCTACATCACCATATTTATAGATAATTCATTAGGTACTTATTATATTTGTCCGTCAGAGGAGGTTACATACTATTATTATCATCATCGTTATCAAAGAGATTGCAATCTTCAGCGTTATCCATAAAAGATTTTCATCAGAATCAGCTTGAGATCATTCATGCGCTGGTTCTTGAATATTTCAACGCACGATGCCCGAAAACGTTTTTAGGTCCAACGCCTTGTTGGACTACACTTACACTGTAACACACAACTCAATTCATTGGACTACACATACACTACAACACATTGTGTTTTTTTTTTTGCCCTCGCTTCTCAAAAAAAAAAAAATCATAGCCAATGTTACTTGTCACTACTCATCCTCTCATCTAATTTCCGAGATGGGACTAAGGGTATGTTATGGAGTCAGAATCAGAAACTCCCCCTAACAGTTCAACTTTTGATTCAGATTCTGAGAAGTTATAGTTGTAGAATCTACAGAGTTCTCAGCTTTTCTGTAGAATCCAGAAAATAAACTAAAAGCCAAAAGATGGAAAACCCAGCTTTTCTAGATTCTCAGAAACTAGCTACCTAACAGTTGTTTCTCAGAATCTTAATCTCCCCCAAACAGGCCCTAAGGTTATGTTCGAACTAGATTTTAGGGTTTAGCTTATTGCGTCATGCGAAATGGGACGAAGTCATTAACACGTGATTAATCATATATTAATTATTATAAATTTATAAAATGGATTCATTTGTTTTTTTAATAAAACAAACATCTACAGAGAATACTTTTACACAAAACACACCATTTACTAGTTTAGAAATCGTGCCCTTAACAAGTAGATGAAAAGAACTCAACCTAAAGCTAAAGCCTAAAGCTAGCTCGCCAAAGGTTCAGTTCTTTGCTTGGCTGCTCGCCAAGGAATGGTTGCCGACATGCAAAAACCTGCACTCCAATAACATTGTGCCATATGCCCTATGCGTGATTTGCTCCTCAGAGGTGGAAACTACGAGTCACTTCTGCTTTCACTACCCCTTCGCAGCCAGTTTCTAGGTAGCGGTTGGGATTTAGCCTAATATCCAGCATGTCCAGAATCTTGCATCGCTATCCCCCTCGCCGGTTATTCCAGTGGCCCACTATAAAACTTTCTATCTATTCTGCTTCTGGAGTTTATGGAACCACCGGCATGAAGTGATCTTTCGTAATCTGCAATCCTACTTGCAACATCTCTTGTGGAGGTGTCTTGACGACTGTAATCTCTGTTGAAGCGGTTGGATAGAATAGTTGTGCAAAGTTGGAACTCTGTCTTCTCTAATGCTATAATCTCTCAACATCTGTAATGGCTTGCCGCTGGCAATGACCGCCCCCTGTAAACTTGAAACTTTGTTTTCTCCCTTGGATAATGGAAGATTTAGGTGGGGAATCTCTCCTCTCCGGTGATTATTCCCAAAAAGAAAAAAAAAAAGCCTAAAGCTAGCTGCCTGTTGTTGCTGTGCTTCACGCTGGCTACTGCTGCTGCTTGCAAGATGGGCTAAGGGCCTAGGGCCTAAGGCCTATCGATGCACTTTAGTGCTGCTGCTGCTCGCAGGGCCTAAGGCCCACAACCCAAAGGCCGGCCACCTCCCCTCGCCTCGCCGTCGGGCCTTTTCCCGCCTCCCTCTTGCACACGACGGCTTCCAGCGGCTATCGGAGTGGCCAGACTCCAACTCAAGGTATTCTATTCACTCATTCATACCTTCTCTCTCGATCATAGCCGCCTAGCCGGTATCCTCCTCCGCCGCTGGCGACTGGAGCGGCGTACATTGGGATTGCTGCTCATCCATCCGCATTCGGATTGATTTCCTTTTGTTTGTTGGTGATGAGACTCTGCTGGAATTTCAGCTAGCTGAACTGAACCCCCAATGCACCGCGTTTGCTCAGCACCTCGGGCGGAGCCGCCGTGCCCGTGCCATGTCAGAGTAGGGCCTCCTTTGCCTCTACGGGTTCGGTGGCGCCGCGCCGAGGCCCGGCACGGCCCTCTCCGGGCAGCCGACCAAGAGCAGCTTCTCACCGCCCTGCGAGAGCAGCCGGACCCCGACACGGTGCTCCGGATGCTCAACGCGGTGCTGGCGTGGAACGACTTCGCGCCCGGCCCCGAGGTCTACGAGGAGATCATCCGCAAGCTCGGCGCCGCAGGCGCCCTCGACCTCATGAAGGTGCTTGTCGCGGAGATGCGGCGGGAGGGGCACCAGGTGAAATTGGGCGTAGTCCACTCCTTCCTGGATTGCTACGCGCGACAGCAGCTGTTCGACGATGCCGTCGATCTGGTCCTGAATCAGCTTGACCCACTGTTTGGCATTCAGGCAGACACGGTGGTGTGTACAACCACCTTCTCAATGTTCTTGTGGAGGGGAGCGAGATGAAATTGCTTGAGTGGGTGTACTCGGAGATGGGTGCTAGGGGGATCAAGCCTGATGTTGTCACATTCAACACACTGATGAAAGCGTTATGCCGAGCACATCAGGTCAGGACTGCAGTTCTCATGCTCGAGGAAATGTCTAGCAGAGGCGTGGCGCCTGACGAGACGACGTTTACCACCCTGATGCAAGGATTTGTTGAGGAGGGGAGCATCGAGGCTGCACTGAGGGTGAAAGCCAGGATGTTGGAAATGGGGTGCTCGCTGACGAAGGTGATGGTTAATGTTTTGATTAATGGGTACTGCAAGCTAGGAAGGGTGAAGGATGCTCTTGGATATATGTAGCTGGAGATTGCCGATGGGTTTGAGCCTGACCAGATGACATATAACACTTTTGTTAATGGTCTCTGCCAAAATGATCATGTCGGCCATGCTCTCAAAGTCATGGATGTGATGGTTCAGGAGGGCCATCATCCTGATGTTTTCACCTACAATATCGTTGTGAATTGCCTTTGTAAAAATGGACAGCTGGAAGAGGCGAAAGAAATTTTGAATCAGATGGTGGATCAGGGTTGCTTGCTTGACGTTACCACATTCAACACTCTCGTTGCTGCCTTATGCACATGGAATCGACTTGAGGAAGCCTTGGACCTTGCATGCTAGGTTACAGTGAAGGGAGTCTCTCCAGATGTTTATACTTTCAATATTCTGATTAACGCACTCCAAGGTAGGAGATCCTCATCTTGCACTTCGATTATTTGTAGAGATGAAGAGTAGTGGATGCACCCGGATGAAGTGACATACAATACTTTGATTGACAATATTTGCTCACTTGGGAAAAGCTTGGTAAAGCATTGGATTTGTTAAAAGATATGGAGTCTACTGGTTGTCCTCAAAGTACAATTACATATGACACTATAATTGACGGGTTATGCAAGACAATGAGAATAGAAGAAGCGAAAGAAGTTTTTGATCAAATGGATCTGCAAGGCATTTCGAGGAATGCAATCACATTCAATACTCCCATTGATGGTTTGTGCAAGGCCAAAAGGATTGATGATGCTTTTGAGCTTATTAATCAAATGATAAGTGAAGGGTTGCAACCTAACAATATCACTTACAATTCTATTCTAACTCAGTACTGCAAGCAAGGTGACATAAAAAAGGTTGCGGATATTTTAGAAACTATGACTGCAAATGGATTTGAAGTACGGTACTCTGATTAACGGTCTATGCAAGGCTGGTAGGACATAGGTTGCTTTGAAGGTATTCAGAGGTATGCGGATAAAAGGGATGAGGCCTACTCCAAAAGCTTACAATCCTGCAATCCAGTCTCTCTTCAGACGGAATAATATCAGAGATGCCCTGAGTCTTTTTAGGGAGATCACAGAAGTTGGCGAGCCTCCTGATGCGTTCACATATAAGATTGTTTTTCGTGGGCTCTGTTGTGGTGGAGGGCCTATTAATGAAGCTTTTGATTTTCATGTTGGAGATGGTTGATAAGGGATTCATACCAGAGTTCTCATCCTTCCGTATGCTAGCTGAAGGTCTATTAAACCTGGGTATGGATGATTACTTCATTAGAGCCATTGAAATAATAATAGAAAAGACCGACCTAAGAGATTCTGATGTTTCTGCAATAAGGGAATATCTCAAAATCCGCAAATTTTATTATGCATTAGCAACCTTTGGCCGTCTCCTGGAGATCAACAACCATCAATGGAGTTACCGAATAAGCAGAATACATAACTGGGACAAATTAGTTGAATAGTATCAGGGAAATCTTAGGCTGAGTTTGAGAAAGGCGAGATAGAGAAGATTGGGAAGATACGCAAAACGAGGTGAGCTATTAGTACATGATTAATTGAGTATTAATTATTTCAATTTCAAAAATGGACTAATATAATTTTTTAAAGCAACTTTCCTATAGAAAATTTTTGTAAAAAATACACCGTTTAATAGTTTGGGAAGCGTGCGCGCGGAAAACAATGTGCATTCTATCTCCAATCTCCCAGAACGAACGCTGCCTTAGAGTAGATGAAATTTTTGCTGGTTGCTTATGGGAATGGAAGTCTTAAATTAATTTTAATAGGTGATTGTGTTCATCCTTGGTAGGGATGAAGTCAGCGCATGAAGAAACTCATCTTGGTGCAGAAACTCAGCATATAGGAACAGAATCTAGGTGTTGGGTGCTGTCCGATGCCAGATTAGTACCTAGCTGTTGACGAAAAAATCGAACACACTGGCCTGAGAGATCTGCTTAGCTCCTGTGCAGGTCCAAATCTTAGTGAGATGCGGGCGTGCCAGTCAGTTTGATCCTACAACTGACAAGATATGCAAATAGTAGATCAAACAGCCGATTGGCTGACAAGCCGATGGAGTAATTCCAGCCGATAGCCGATAACAGCCGACGCCGATACCAGCCGATAGTGATAGGGTTTAAGCAATAGGCTATATGTCTAATGTAGGTAACGATATAAAAGCAATCGACTGATGATGATGTAATAAAATAACAATATAATCCAGTATAAACCAATCGGCAAATAATGATATGATAAATAAGCATCGATCCAAAGGTTAAAGCACACATCGGCTGGAGGTCCGATGTCATGAAATCCACAAGATTAGATTAAACAGTGAAACTTTTGTTGTCATCGGCTAAATCCAACTTATATGTATATGCAATCCTTATGAGCCGATATTGCAACGTCCAGATAACTCACCGGCTGAAACCCTTATTGGCAATCAAGAAGCAGGCTAGAGATTATGGTTCTAAGCACGACTTAGTAGATCAAACTTAACTGATGCAGCACTAAGTATGAAAAGAAACGTAATATCTAGACAATCAAGCCGTTGACTGAGTTTTCAGGGTGGTGGATGTCTAAGCTAATCTAATCTAGCAACACGATTTAGCCGATACCGGCAGAAACCCTAAAACGAGAAGCAGCCGATAGAGCTAAATTGATATGCTAAGACTAGATTAACAGAGACATATGATAAATAGGTAGGTAAATATATTATCCAAACCAGAGTAATCCAAGAGGTCGAATATACTGATGCAGCCTTGAACGACGCCGACGTAGACGATACAATTGCCTGGACCGGCGGAACATTGGACTTACCCCTTAGCCGGAGATCGAACACCGATGCAGCCCCACGTCAGGTGCCAAGTCCCGCGGACGATAAAATAAAGTATAAAAGGTAAAAGGTGGCGATGCGCCGAATTGTATTGATCGTGAAGATAGATTACATAGACCCCGGGTGTACATATTTATACCGATGGTTTGATACAAGTCCTTGTCGGACAAGAAAGAAACTTTCCTAAAAATAAAAGGAAAAGATAAAGTCCTTATAGGACACTAAACACACTTTCCTAAAGATAAAAGGAAACTAACAAATTATTCATAATTAATAGATACAACTGCCTTCTTCGGGCTCGATCCGTACGTGGCAGTCATCATGAAGCACGTCAACTCAATCCGACAATGATTCTAATATCACCTTGCCGGAATCGGCTACATCGGCTTGCCTTGTCCGATTCGGTAACTGCCGATGCACACTGTAGCCGATGCGGTTCCGAAGCCGATTCATACCCTGTTTCCATTATCGATTTCCTTCCAAATTCGCTTCGGCCTTAACTCCAAATCCGATGTAAATTTACCAAATTTGGTTGTTAACACTAGCCCCTTAATGAACAGTGGCTACAGATCCCATCCGCTTATTTTGATCAAACCTGATTCACTCTCTTTTCACTAATAAAAGCCTGATTCATCTTCATTAGATATGATCGGACCTAGGCTATCATGTACAATTAGATCCAGACCCTTCGTTCTATGAGATGTTGTCCCATAGAAGAAATATCTTATGAATATATCCTAGTTCACTGTGTTTTCCTTAAGTTCATTTGCACCGAATCCATCACAATTGTTGATATACTTTTCAGGTCAGTATTCCTTTTGTTTGCATGTCCTTATTTTTGATTGAGCGTGGTGTATGCGTTCTTTCTCTTCGTTTTGAATTGATTGCTGGTTCTTAATTGGATTGAGAAATTGGACATATTTTGTCTCCTTTGTTGGGCCTTATTGCCACAGAAAGTTCAGCCTGTCAAATTTTTCTCCAGCATATTACAATTCTAAGAAGCATGGGCTGTAGCAGTTCTGACAATAGGCGTTCCTAGTTAGACTAGACTTGTGGAAAATCTACCAAGGACAGATCAATGATACCAACAACACCAGTACAGCTAACAGATAATGATGCTTCACTGTGGCTCCTCTGTAGTTGAAATCAGATGATCTGACTTAGTTTGCGGTGCAGCCTTGAGGAGCGAGGATCAGGTAAGAATGGTCATCGTCGAGCTGTGATGTTGATATTTAAGTCGTTTTCGCTGTCTAGGCACTGATTTTTTATAAAAAAAAATAAAACTTTTAACAACAATAGAGCCTCAGGTATGGAGATACTTGAGGGAGCATACACAAATACACCTTTTTTTATTGTTCATATGATGAAGATATACTTTACAAGTGTTTGCTAGTTTGATGCTGAAATAACCTATGGGCATGATAGCCGCTGGTAATAGAAGTTGCTACAAGAATTTAGTACAAACTGCCATGAGTTAAATATGATGCTAGGATGAGCATGGCTTGACCAGTGACTACTTCATCTATCATAAAATATGAATACTTCTAGAGGTTTTTCACGGAAATTAAGGAGCGAGGTGGAACTAAATGAGGGATGATTATGATTGTTTGATATGTGAAAGTGGTGGAAAAAAATAACAAGAGACAATCATTGATGGGTCAAGATGAGATAGTAGACGGAGAAGTTGTTATATACTAAAAATTTACAACGGAGGAAGAACTAGCTTGTTGCACGTGTTGTGATGTAGAGTATCTTGTATGACAGCTAATGTTAGAATTGGTATTAGTCAGATACTCACAGTGTAGTTGATGTAACCTTTTGGAGTACTTCTCAGCACATTTGGACATTTTTCTAAGTTATCTTGCAGAGAAGAACTTCTAGTTGGACTTAGCTAAAAAAATGACATTTACCTTGAATATATGGTCAAAATAAGAAACACATATTTACCTTGAATATATGGTCAAAATAGGAAACAACAGATCCTCTGTAGTCAGTGCACAACAGGTAACAACAGCTAACATGTAGCAGTAACTGTAGGTAATTCCTGTTGCAAAACAAGCATCCACAAGAAGGGAAAACACTTTTAAATTCTCGAGACGATATCTTCTCGTTGCTTAAATAATACACAAATAGTATACTCTACATTATCAAAACTTTTTAGATTTTTCTTACAACCATTTGCATTGATTTTTTTTAAAAAAAAGTATACACGAAAAGACATCCCCTCTAAAAATCATAATCCATTCCCCCATGAGAAGCACCTTGAATGAATTATCTAGCAAAGCCAGCGTAGACGTACACGGGCTAAGCAGGATGTAGATGGTGGGAGTAACATGTCTTTTTTTTGACATTGGAGTACATGTCCTTTGTGGTGGTAGGTGTGCATGGAGATGTCATTTTGCTATGCAAACTCTATAAAACTCTGTTTTCACCCTTCTTAATAAATTTCGGCCGGCTTTTGTTCTATAACCTCTATAAATAAATTATTAGTTGTTTGACTTTTTTCTTAGTCAAACTTCTTTAAGTTTAATCAAGTTTATAGAAAAATATACTAACATTTTTAATACAAAACAAACATATTATAAAAATATATTGAACTAAATTTAATGAAGCTAATTTAGTGTTGTAGATGTTGCTAATTTTTTTTACAAACATGATAAAAGCTAAAAAAAACTTTAACTAAGAAAAAAAATCAAATAACTTATAATATGTAATTATAATAAGAAACGGAGGGAGCATCTCGCAAAGAAAACATTCAGCTTTGCTCGAAACGATCGGTCAATCGGTATGTACTTCTCATCCATGAATAAAACATCGTCATGACCATGACGATTCTTCAGCCTGACTTATCTCTTCACTCGGCTTGCTGGAATGACCTCAAACAAATACAAAGCTGCAGTCGCTGTTGATAAAGAGTTACCAGTGCAACATCGCTGTCAGATAACTGTAATATACTGTATTACACTACTTAATTTGTTTAATTTAATTAACTCAACGCCTCAACAGTGAGCAGAAGCAAATCATCGCTTCTGATCAACCCATTCACCGGCACGGCCATGAGCAAAAATTGTAGCCGCGCCGCCGCCACCGTACCGCTGCTCGCCGCCGTCGTCGTCTTCCTCTCGCTGTCGCGTCCCTTCCCGTGCGAGGCGCGCCGCGACAGCCTCCCCCGGGGCGCCTCCATCGACGTCGAGGACCACGCCACCGACCTCTTGCTCTCCCCGGACGGCACCTTCGCCGCGGGCCTCTACGGCGTCTCGCCCACCGTCTTCACCTTCTCCGTCTGGTTCGCGCGCGCCGCCGACCGCGCCGTCGTCTGGTCCGCCAACCGCGGCCGCCCCGTCCACGGCGCGCGCTCCCGCCTCGCGCTCGACGGCCGCCGCGGCGCGCTCGTCCTCACCGACTACGACGGCGAGGTGGTATGGAACTCAACCGTCGCCAACACCACCGCCGCTCGCGCGCGGCTGCACGACTCCGGCAACCTCGCCATCGAGGACGCGAGCAGGAACATCCTATGGCAGAGCTTCGACCACCCCACCGACACCCTGCTTCCCACCCAGCGCATCGTCGCCGCCGGCGAGGTGATGGTCTCGGCAGGCAAGCTCCTCGCCGCCGGCTTCTACAGCTTCCGCTTCAGCGACTACGCCATGCTCTCGCTGGTGTACGACAACCACAAGATGCCCAGCAGCATCTACTGGCCCAACCCGTACTACAGCTACTGGCAGAACAACCGCAACATCTACTACAACTTCACCCGGGAAGCTTTCTTCGACGCCTCCGGCCATTTCTTGTCCAGCGACAATGCGACCTTCGACGCCGCCGATCTCGGCGAGGACGCCGGCGTCAGGTTCAGGAGGCTGACGCTGGACACGGACGGCAACCTCAGGCTGTACAGCCTGGATGAGACGGCCGGGACATGGTCGGTGTCGTGGATGGCGTTCGTCAACCCGTGCGTCATCCACGGCGTGTGCGGCGCCAACGCCGTGTGCCTCTACTCGCCGGCGCCGGTGTGCGTCTGCGTGCCGGGGTACGCGCGCGCCGACCCGAGCGACTGGACAAGAGGCTGCCAGCCGACGTTCAACTACACCAACGGCGGCGGCGGCGGTGGCCGGCCGCCGGCGATGAAGCTGGTGGCGCTGCCGCACACCGACTTCTGGGGCTTCGACATCAACAGCAGCGCGCACCTGTCGCTGCACGAGTGCACGGCGCGGTGCATGAGCGAGCCGTCGTGCGTGGTGTTCGAGTACAAGCAGGGCACAGGAGAGTGCTACACCAAGGGCCTCATGTTCAATGGCAGAACACACCCTGCCCATCTTGGCACGGCCTATCTCAAGGTCCCAGCTGATCTCGACATGCCAGAGTTGCACGTCCACCAATGGCAGACGCATGGCGATGGCCACAGCCTTGCCATTGAGGAAGACATTGCTGGATGTAGTGGCTCAAGCTCATCAGAGTTCTTGCTCAATGTCTCCGATATGTCGTCGAGCTCAAGCAATAATCAGGGCAAGTCAATATGGTTCTACTTCTATGGATTCCTCTCTGCAATTTTTGTCATTGAGGTGTTTCTGATCGCGATGGGATGCTGGATCTTTTCCAACAAGGGAGTTTTCAGGCCAAGCCAGGTTTCGGTACTAGAAGAAGGGTACAGGATTGTTACTAGCCATTTTCGCGCATATAGGTACTCGGAGTTGGAGAGGGGAACTAAAAAGTTCAACAACAAGATCGGTCACGGTGGATCAGGTATAGTATACAAGGGGAGTTTAGACGATGAGAGGGTGGTGGCTGTCAAGGTGCTACAAGATGTGAGACAGAGTGAGGATGTTTTCCAAGCTGAATTGAGTGTGATTGGTAGGATTTATCATATGAATCTTGTGAGAATGTGGGGATTTTGCTCGGAAGGAACACATAGGATTTTAGTCTATGAGTACATTGAGAATGGATCATTGGCCAAAGTACTATTTGATAGGAGAGATTCCAGCAAGTTTCTTGGATGGAAGCAAAGGTTCAACATTGCTCTAGGTGTGGCCAAGGGGTTGGCATATCTTCACAATGAATGCCTAGAGTGGATCATCCATTGTGACATGAAGCCCGAGAACATACTGTTGGATGAAGATATGGAGCCTAAGATCACTGACTTTGGCTTGTCCAAGTTGTTGAACAGAGATGGGTCTAGTTCTGAAATGTCACGGATTCGGGGGACGAGAGGATATATGGCTCCTGAGTGGGTTTCTAGCCTTCCGATCACCGAGAAGGTTGATGTATATAGTTATGGAGTTGTTCTTCTCGAGCTGGTGAAAGGGAGGAGGATTACAGAATGGGTGGTTGATGGGAAAGATGGAGTAGAAACTGATGTGAGAAGCGTGGTTAAGATGGTTGTTGACAAACTGGACAGCAAGGATGAATCATGGATTATGGACTTAATTGATGATCAATTTGGTGGTGAATTTAATCATTTGCAGGCTCAGCTAGTTATAAAATTGGCCATTTCATGCCTGGAAGAAGATAGAAACAAGAGGCCAAGCATGAAGTACATAGTGCAAATGCTCATTTCTGCTGAAGATGAAGCTCATGCATTTACCTAATTCTGACAGTTCCGAAATCAGTATGTGAAACTTAATACGAGGTTCACTCCTCATATGTTCCACCCTTTGTATATAAGCTAATGTGATTGGGCACCAAACTTTGTTAGTTGGAAGATTGTAAGAAACTGCAGGTTTTCATAGACATCCTGATAAACACCCTAGACCCCTCATTAATACCGGTTTGGAAGGGCTATAACTCTCGGTTTCGACGGTTTTAGAACTGGCACTAATGGCCCTCAAGCACCGCACCAGACAATTCCATGTGGGTATCGTCGGTGCCGGTTTGGGCAGCGAACCGCCACTAATACTCATTTTTGTGCAAAAACAAATACAATCAATTACTTACTTAATCCATGGTCACATTGATCCAGAACACAGCTTTCTTGCATATACACATTTATATACAACAATCCAGAATCACTGGATACAAAGTTTTTTTTATTTCTTGCATTCATTCCTCATCTATTGCAAACAGTGGAGAAAGCAGGAAGATGCCAAGTGCATCTGTATTACAGTTATGTAATACAGCAAAAATTAGGTGAACAAAAGTTTGTTTTATTCTGCACCGATCTCATTAAAATCGCCGATCAACTTCAGTTCAGTAATCCTGTTTTTTTTTCCTGGCACCGTCATTCCTTTTTGAGTAAGCATGTTGTTTCCACTCTTTTTCTTCCTTTTTAATAATTGTGGTTCTCTCATCTTAATTGGATTGAAAAATCAGACGCCATTTTCTTCCTTTCTTGAGACTCATTGTTGTTGATGCAACTCGTTCCCTCTTTTCTCAGATGAATATAGAGTACTAATGCTTTATTTCAGGTTCTCCAGTAAATCGTGCATGAAAATCTGATAGGTTATTGGTCTTAGTCTAAAATTTACATTCAATTTGTGTGACATCTGAGTATTCTGCAGTTCATGACTTCTTTAAAGTTGTCCTGATGACGAGTACTTGCAGTTGTACTTTGCTACGAGAATGAACTTGTCAAGAAAACCTCTCAACCTTAAAGTTAGTAGGAAAGGTTATTGTTGGAAAAAGACCATTATATTTCCTCTGTTTATTCACACCATTGCTTGTGTTACTGAAGGTTCAACGTGTCGGATTTTTCTTCAGCACATTGCAATTCTGAGAAGCATGGGTTGTATACAGCAGTCTGAAGACAGGCATTCCGACCTTACCTGCACCCTGATCGAGCTCGACTAAAAGTCCTTATGGAAAGTGATTTATCTAGGACAGATCAATGAAAATAACAAGACCAGCTAAAAACCCAGCAATCATGGTGGGGACATATACAGCTAGCAGATGATGGTTCATGGTGGCTACTCTGCACTTGCACAATCAAATGAAGTATATGAACTGACCTTTAGTTTGCTGCGCAGCCTTGAGGATGTTGATGTTTAAATGAGTGTTTAAAAAATTAAAATTATTAGCAACAAAACAGAGCATACAAGTATAGAACAACAAAATAGATCAGGTATGGAGACATACTCGAGGGAGCATACACCTTACTGTTTACATGATGAAGAATAGTTATAAGTGTTTGCCCAAATTGCCATCATTTATACTTTTTTTGTGGAAGCAATGGGAATCCTCCAATTTATATGCTAATGTGTTGATTATATAGCCTATGGGCATGATAGCTGCTGTCAACAGAAGCTTTTTATACAAACTGCTATCTTACTGACCAGGATATATCTTTTTGGTACCTGGATGTTGCGATCAATGTTCCATACAACATGAAATAATATCTGAGTGACTTGAGCATTGACAATGAACATTTCTTTTAGTAATAGAGAACTGGCCACATTATTATTTGCTGAAAGAAAAAAATGCCATGGGATTTTCACAGTAAGCATTTGAGAACTACTTAGATTATCTGCCTGGTACATGTGAGTACCTTTTGAATTACATGTTTGGTAATTATCACAGTATTTAGAACTTTCCTCCACACAAATTTGTATATGTGATGAAAATAGAAAATGTTATGGGATATGCATATCAAGGAAAATAGACTAACATGATCCAACTAAATTTAGTGAGCAGAAATTTGATCAAAGGTCAATTCAGAAAACTGCAACCCCAAAATGTGCATTACTTTGCCAATATGAAAAAACTAGAAAAATATACCACCACCATTCCATTAGACCATTACTAAATAACATGGAAAAATTACGAGATATAAGTAAAACACACAATTATATAGAACGTTATATACATTACAGTAATCCTAGGAAATGAAGACTTCTAGAATTAGTATGGTCCTCGCAATAACATACCACTAAGGGACTCCAATATTATAAATATTCTCCCTTCGGTACATTATTATTTTATTAACTTCTAGCTAAATCAACTGAAAGGAGGCTCTCCACTATTGATTCCATTGTTGGCCTTTTCTTCCTATCTTCCTCCAAGCAGGACACAGCCAACTTTACCAAAATTTTTGCTTGCAAGTAGTTGAATTCATCACCCACTCTGGAATCTACGAACTCTGCTAACCACAATGATTTCTCATTGTCCAATCTATAACAAATCATCTTAATAAACTTCTTGAGCATCTCATGCACCTTCGTCTTATCCTCTCCAACGATTAAATCAAAGACTCGTCTTCCTGACACTAGCTCAAGAAGAACGACTCCATAACTATATACATCAACCTTTGCTGTTATTGGTAAACCAGATATCCATTCTGGAGCAATGTAACCTATGGTCCCTCGTGCTCGTGAAACATTTTGATTAGAGCCAGATCTACTAAGCAGCTTTGCCAACCCAAAGTCAGTGATCTTAGGTTCTAAATTCTCATCCAGCAAAATGTTCTCTGGCTTTAGGTTGCAGTGAATGACCCACTCTAGGCACTCATGGTGAAGATAAGCCAGTCCCTTTGCAACGCCTAAAGCAATATTAAACCTTTGCTTCCAATCTAACAAGATTTTACTGTTGAACAGTACATTAGCCAATGATCCATTCTCAACATACTCTAAGACCAGCAATCTATGGAATCTTTCTGAGCAAAAACCATATATTCTTACTAGGTTCATATGGTTGATTCTTGAAATAACATGCAACTCATCCTGAAACTCCTCCCTATTTTGCGTGACATTTTCCAACTTTTTTATGACCACTGCTCGATCGTCATCCAATATTCCCTTATAGACAACTCCTGAACCTCCCCATCCAAGCTCATGTTTAAACCTTTCAGTTGCCTTAACCAGCTCTCTATGACTATACATTCGGAAATGACTAGTCATCACCCTGTAGCCTTCCTCAGCTATCCATACTTGAGATGACCGCATCTCCTTCCTCAAGACAAAGAACCATGCAAATGCGAAGAAGAAAACCTCAACAATGAAAAACACACCGATAAACCCATAGAAGTAGAACCATTTTGGTTCCTCCCCACCAATCTTATTCATGTTACGAACTGCCTCTGTGGTTATTGTGTTTAAATGATCACAGTCAAGTCCACTTAGTGTATAATCATGTATACTAGACTGTGGAATGGGTTTTTCTGAAACATCCAAACTTGAAGGAAGTTTGATATACATCGTTCGCACAAAAGGTGTTGGGAAAGTCCTTCCATTAAAGAGAAAAGATTTTGGATAGCATGTACCATTTCCTTCTTGGTATTGAAATCCCTTGCATGTGCAGTCACTTATGCAAGTGTTCCAACACACCTCCCAAGGTACCTTTTCAATACGTTGTTGATCAGAACCCCAAAAATCAGTGTTTCGAAGTTGCAAAAATGTTACATTCTGTTTACCATCGCATGCAATTTCGACAATAGGCATGCAACCTTGTGTCCAGTTACCCGGATTCCTCATCTTATAACCAGGTGGGCATGAACATCTTGCTGTAGGTGAATAGTGGCAGATTCCATATGGACCACATAAACCATGAGTCATGCATGTTTGAGGTTGAGCAATCCATGAAACTGTCCATGTTCCATCTGAGTTATTCAAGCTATAGAGTCTAAGATTACCATCATAATCCAAGGTAAGCCTTCTTTTAATCCCCAAGCTTCTATCAGAGGCAACACGGGCTTGATGCTTAGCAAGATCACTCGAAAAAAAATCTCCATAATCATCAAGACTACCTATCCTTGTACTGTTATAAAGGTTCCTATTATTCTCATAGTACAGGTAATCAGGATCTGGCCAGTATACGCCGGAAACATTAGTGTCATCATATATAAGTGACAATATCGACTGATCGCTGAAACGGAAGGTATAGTGACTAGGAACCTGTAACCCAGTGGTAGAGACTAACTTTGTTGTAGCGAGAATGCGTTGAGTAGGAAGCAAAGTGTCTGTCGGTGAATCGAAACTTTGCCAAACAATGTTTCCACTGGAGTTCTTCAAGACAAGGTTACCAGTGTTCAATAATTGAACATATCGAACATTAGGGAATTTACCGTCAGTTTGCCACACGACTGTGCCGTCATAGTCAGTGAGGACTATGTTTCCATCCTTGCGCAGAGTGATCTCTGATCTCCTTGAGTGCACGGGACGGCCACGGTTTGCGCTCCATACGATGGCCTTGTCAGCTGAATTGGAGTACCAAATTGAGAAGGTGAAGGCGCTAGTGATGTTGTAGGCGTTAGTGATGTTGTAGAAGCCACATGAGAATGTGCCATCAGATGACTGCAGGATGTTGGTTTCATACTCTTCAACAAATAGAGAGGATTTCAGTGGTAGAATATCATGAGTTGCAGCACTCAATGGTAGAGCAAGCAAAAAGAGGGTGGCAAGAACAGCAAGGGAAGTAGAAAGAAATGGAGCATCCATGGTTGCAGTCTTGGAGAGATGGTCTGAGCTTCAGAGATTGGATGAGCATAGCTTGACTACTACTTTGTTGCATGTGGTGCAATGTATCTTGAATGACAGTTCTGATTTAGTCAGAAACTCACAGTGCGGTTGGCGTGGCGTTTTGGAATATTTCTCTGCAGTTTTTGACTTTTTTGAAGTTATCCTGCAGAGGAGAAGAACTTCTGGTTGGGTTTTTTTTCTATTAGAAAATGACATTTACCTTGAATATATAGCCAAAACAAACATCCCTAAGATGCACCTTAAATAAATTATCTGCAAAGAGAACATTTGGATATGCTTGAAACAAGTGATCAAAATCGGTATTCAGTAGGTCCCTCCCATGCATGAATATACAGCCGAATGATGATGCTTCAGGATGACTCTTATCTCTTCGTTGAACTTGCTAGAATGGTCAAAAAAATATATGGATCAGTTCCGGTCAGTCACTATATTTGAACAGGGTCAGTAACTTGAGAGTTCTAAACTTCTAATGCAACATCACTGTCTAGATAATTGTTACGATTATCCTATCCATGTATCATTCTCTGGATTGGATTCTTCAGGTCCAGGTTCGTGCATATGGGAGCAAACAATACTACAATTACATTAGCTTGGAAGGAACAATCTAACTTAGTGAGTGTGATGCAAGTTTTGGGAAGTCCAAATTCATAATCCACTTCTGAATAAACATGATTCATTGCATCATATTCCAAAAAATATGAATGCTAGAAAGGTATTAAACATGATTCATAATCCACTTCTGAATAATCATTGCATCATATTCCAAACAACTGCATTGTTACTATTACTGGCATATCATTCACTGACCAACAAAACGAAAACAATCATGCAAATTTGACATCAAGATACCATTATTGACATATAATTCACTGACCAACAAAATGAAAACAACCATGCAAATTTGACATCAAGATGTAAATGTAGATAACACGAGCTTAGTAGAGATTTGTGTATGGAAGAAATTGCCAGTTCTTATCAACAGCACCTTTCATTCAACAAGTTTGCTTTGGGGAAGATGATAGCTGTGGTCTCAGACAGGGTGCAGTGCGATATCTTCTGACCTCTCTGTTGGCATCTGTTGTCTCTTCCAGATTATGTCCCATCTCTTACGAACTTCCTTGCTGTATTCTACAGCAGCTTGCTCGTAATTCAAAGAAAGAACTGCTCGAAGACGATGATGCAGAGCTCCTTCTCTTTGAAAAACCTTTCCCTAGAAAACGATTATTGTCCTTACAATAGATCAGTCCAAAGCATAAATGACTGCCCCTAGGTCTTCATTGGAGCTATCTCTGCAATAAAATAAATCAGTGTAGTACTGTCAAAATTAATAATCTATGGAGGACTCCGGGGTTCAGCAACTGACCCTACTCGAGTGCCACTGCATTGTTATAGCTGCCAAGCACTATGATGCATTCCTTCTTCTCTAGGTGCAGTGCCGTTGCTCATGACAGCTGATTTTCTTAGCTTGCACAAGCTTCTAAGATCTTCACCAGATGACACTCTACCACCGACGTGTCAAGAGTTGCAAACACCATAGATGGTCAAGAGATTAAGAAAATGGTTTGCGGTCTTCTAAGCCATATGATTCTTGAACTTCCCAAGTATATCCTTGTAGAAATGATACACATATAAGCATTATAAGAATGCTCATATAAATTGCCTTCCTGATCATTAGGCTAATTCTCTGACAAATGCCACTTTGAGCTTCCAACAAGGCCTTCAGTATTTGTCTGGCACATGTGATTCTATAACTCGTTACTACTTTCCTGATTGTGTTCCTCAGTAAACCGAAATGGACTGTCCATTTCATCAATGCCACGACGTCCTGACAAAATAAGACCTAGCATTTTCCTTCTTACATTATAGACAGGGTTTGGATCAACCAGGCATCCCTTACTGTAACTCTCTCTAACAAGGACATGCTGTGTGCTTCCTTTGGTTGAGATGTAGAAAATGCCAAGGTGCTTAAGAATAAGCTCCCGCAGGTTTACCTCCATACCAAAAGGTCTTCTGAAGTGGGACAACCTCTCAAGTGGTATCATCTTTTCTACTGTCAAGCTTAAAAGTTCATGAAGAATGCCAACAATACGTTTCTCGAGCCGCCCGACATTGTGGATTGGATGCAAATCATTCTTATCATAAGCCTTAGTATAGGGAAGCCTCTGCCAGTTCCCAAGCTTTCCCCTAAAACCATTCTCGATCTTAAAGCCGGCTGGCAAGTTTATAGGAAAAACATATTTTGTCTCAGATTCAGCTAACCATTTTTCTGTATATTCCTTCGCTCTTCATTCTTCAACATCAGCTACAGCTAGACTTTCATCCCTAGTGACCAATGTCAGAGTATCAGGGGAACCTAGAGAAAAATCAGACTGATGGTTTGTTAGTATAGAGCACCTATAGTCATCAGGCAGGCCAAGTTCCCTTCTTATGAGCCACAATGCATGCATATTCAGAGTTCCATCTTTCATTAGCATGAGGAGCTTCTTCAGCCGCTTAACAATAGCAGGCTCATTTTCCCTGATGAAAGCATCTTCTTCTGCAATCAATTCAGCCATTTTTGGGGTGACCTTACAGCATTCATTCCTTTTGACTGGGTGCACATAAATGTAAAAAATGTGGGGATATTTCTTAAGGAAAGCGCCAATCTCAATATTTAGGCCAACCTCATGTCTCCACCTGGAGAGGAGTTGGAGAGATGCAAAGCCATTCCTCTGCTGAGATATCAACTCGTGTAAATCCAAAGCTAGCCTCAGGTTCTTCAGTTGAATCATCAGCTTGTCCAGTTTATGATCTCTTGTTCTGCCTTCCTGTCGAGTTCTTGCTGAATCAACTGGCTTTTTCCACCTCCTCTGTATGGTGCAATTATAAGGACCATGCTGAAACACCGCATCCCATATGTGCCTTCTGAGGGGAAAGACACGCAGATTTCTTTGACCAAACGCTATAGATGCCATTCAGTTGTATATTCAGAATCAGGCCTTACTTAGAGCTCACAAAACACCATCGGCATGCAAAAATGGATATGTGAATCAATGTCGATTTGTCAATCTGCAACAAAGAAATTGGATGCATTGTTATCTGTAATACCAACAAGGTAAACTAACTTGTCATCTGTAGAAACAACCAAATATGGAGGACTAATTAATTTTCTTTTATTATTGTTCCACAAGGTTGTGCAAAATAGCAAAGAAACGCAGGATGACAATCAGTTTTGGAAGAAGAAAGTGACAGAACCTTAACCTTGCTAGGCATTTCGTCGAACATCATGTGGTCAAGGTGGAGGAAGCAAACTCTACCGGATGGAGGAAGGCCGTCGAACGCACACGTACGGACAATACTGTAGGTGATGCCGACGAGAACAACGGCGACGAGAGGGATCGACGACTCTCTGCTTTCCCCTGGCTGGCGCTTCTGATTGGCTTCTAGCTAGAGTTGGGGAAACTGGAAAAGGAGAGCGTATTGGGGAGCTTCTCCTGTCTGCCGCTGATTCGCCTCAGCTCTGCCGTCGGCCAGTCCGCCATGGCGGGTTCGCCGGAGCTCGATAACCCAGTCGTGGAGAAGAGAATGGGAGGAAGCGATGGCGACAGCAACCAGCAACCGCGCGAGTTGGGGGAGCGGGGAGCCGACGCCACGGGTTCAACACTTCTTCCTTGTCTCTCGATGGATAAGAAACGTTGAAAACTGTTTCATTCGAGGAAATATTCCTCATTTCTCACATACCACTATAGTTATTTGATTTTTTTAAAAAAACATACTTGTCTATATGATTGCTAGCTATGGACCATTACTTGGTGTACGTCAGAGAAAAGAAATTAAAATTATACATTGTTTTTGGCTTTTTCAGTTATATACATACTCTTGAAAAAAAATAGAAAAATATATACACGTACCGTTACGTGTGAACACACGACCAATTATTTAGCGTGGCGCGAAGGTGCCGGACCGATGGTTGGGACAATCCCGCGCCGTGGCACGTGGTAGCTGATTGGGAAGATTGACCTAGCCGTTGGTCCCCTACCGCGCCAAACAATTAGTCACGCGTCCTCGTACCACGGTACGTGTATATTTTCATAATTCTTTCAAAAACATATATATAACTGCAAAAACTCTAAAAATAATGTATATTTTTTACTTCTTTTGTCAGTGTGTAATGAACATCTTCCCAAAACAACACTTGATTTTTCATTAGTTTTTCAAACACGCCCCACATTCATGAATTATTCATTCATGTTACGTAATGAAAGAGAGATGAGGTAGTTAACTAATTATTACTAGTTGTGATCACAGTCGTATCCACCAGGGCCACCAAAGGCGACATTGATGCCGGGGCGATAGAGGTCGGGGCCATCGTCCTTGACGTCGTAGCACTTTGGGTGGGTGACGATGGAGTTGACGGGGTCGTCGACCTGGTCGGCGCCGGTGTAGGCGATGGCAAGGTAGGCATGGATGCAGGCTGCGTTCTGGAGGCCATCGGAGGGGTACATGCCGCTGCCCATCGGGGTGAGCGTGTGCCGCCCTCCTGGCCTCCTGTCCAGCACGTGTCCTCCCATCTCGTTGTGGAAGCTCTCGATGAAGGGCGCCGCGAATGCGCTCTCGTGGAAGTAGACGATCGGCTCATCCATCAGCGACACCCACCACACCGCCGGCCCATCATCCTGCATCATCCACTCTTATATATAATTAATCAATTTAATTTCTGAATACTAAAACAAGTTCTGTTGCTAAAACAAAATTAATGGTACGTTCTGCGATACGATTGAGAAGCCTCCTAGCTATCGCTTTCCCAATATATAGCATAGATTACTCATGCTAGCTCTATGTCTTCCTACACAAGTGTTAGTCATTTGTGATTTCTATAGTTGATTTTATTGAATAAAATGTGTGGAGCATGTAATTTATTGTTATGTTTGCTGGTTGAAAATTGAGATGTGATTTCTAAATTGTGATTTTTGGGATTATATATATAGACTTACAGTTTAACAAGATAATATCGCATGTGTTTCATATGGAGATAAGCATCAAAGTATATAATTATTTAGGACATTATAATATGACAAATAATTTTCTTATAAAGAAAATTTTATTCAAAATGCATTAAGGTATATTGTCAAATATCGTCGTAGCGTTAGCATGGATATATTAATTACTAGTATATAATTAATCAATCTCCTTTTATTACATATATGTATCCCATAATCATTGCAATACATATATACGTGCCGCGTACCATTCTCTTCTTCATCCTTAAAAATATATAAGTATATTTCTAGATACTTAAAAAAAGTATTTCTAACTAGCTAGCAGCTGAGTGATGTTTATACACAATGCAACAAGAAAATATTATATACTCCCTATGTATTTTAATGTATGACACTGTTGAATTTTTAAACAACGTTTAACCATTTGTCTTATTCAAAATTTTTGTACAAATATAAAAATATTTATGTCATTCTTAAAGAACATTTAATGATAAATCAGGTTATAATAAAATAAATGATAAATTACATAATTTTTTAAATAAAATAAATGATCAAACGATAATAAAAAGTCAATGACGTTATACATTATAATAATAATACGGAGGGAGTATGTTTTAGGACAGATGACCTACGCACCCTGTATATTACGACGTGGGTGAAGTAGGTGGTTCCACCAACCGTGGAAAACTTGTCGTATTTAGCACCAATGGCGTGCTTTTTGCTGGTCTGGACGAAAGAACACTCAAGGTTGAAGCACTTTAATTTCACGCCACCATCGTTCTGAATATATATATCCCATGCATTAATTACACCAGTGAGTAGCTATAGAGCACTGTAGACTGTGCTGTACATACCAGCTGACATCACCAACTTTAACTAGCATGCACCTAATTAATTTGTGTCATCTTCTTAAAGAAAAAAAAAGAGTTTTAAGAAAATTAGCTAGCTGTTTTAAATCTAGCTAGTATGCTCTATCTAACTATCTTACCACTATGCAGGTAAGAGGAGTAGAGGACTCCTACTGATCCTGACAGTTGATTATCCATCATGTGCAATATTGAATAAAAGAATTATGTGATCCTTCTATTAATACATCACAGGAAAGTAATAATAATAATAATAATAATAATAATAATAATAATAATAATAATAATAATAATAATAAATCTAATTAGCGTACTAAGAATTAGGAGATTCATAGGGGCCTACATGTCAAGAAACAACTGAATATTTATTTTTGGTATTTAATTCAAACATTCAATTTTCTGTAGAATATATTCAAATTAAATAAAAGTGACCAAATAATTTTTGTACTTCTAATGAAAACAGTATGTATGCAATTCGTTATAAGGTAGGAGAGACACTTTACAATGGAGTATATGTAGAGCCGAGGAAGATCGTCACAAAAAAATTGAGGGTAAACCTGCATATATAAACAACAAATTAACGTAACATCGTTGGTATGTACGTGACACATATGGTATACATACATATAAAAGTGATAACTGGCCGGTAACATATACACATACAAAAATAAATATATAGAAATGGTAACGGGCACGTACGGCGATTCCGAGAGCAATTTGGTTGTCGATGTTGGGTGGATCTTTGCCTGGGATTGGCGTAAATTCCCTGACTGTTGGACTGGCGATGGCGAGGTAGCTCTTGGAGAATTCAGAGGGTCCCACCCCAACTTTCCATATAGGAAGCCACGCCGATGCACCGTGATATGGCCCATTCACTCCATATGCCGCTACAATTTGCGCACACATCATACTAATCCATCACCTTATATATGTTTAATTTGATGATTAAATTAATATAATCACTAGTGCTATACTCCCTTCGTCAAAAAAAACATCAACCTTCCTTTAAAAAAAAATCAACCTAGAAGAAGATTTAACCTTTTCTAATATAATAAATCTGGCCTACCTTTATCCAAATTCATGATCCTAGAAGGGGTCGGATTGAGTTTTTTTTTTCTGACGGAGGGAGTATAGTAGTATTATTACTTACTTCTAGATTATAATTATTATTGCCAGCTTCATCATGAATACTGTTTGAAGGAGGTCGGCCATAGGAGGAGAAGAAATGGAGAGTTCGGTTTGCATCTGCAGTAGCAGTAGCAGGTGTCCTTCGGATTGGGATGCTTCCTTCAGGGCACCTACCGCTTCGATGCCATGCCTGCTCCCCGAATTTGAACGAGTTGTTTCCTCCCAACACCACCATCTACTCAACTATCTTGGGACGATCCACGCTTGGTTTAAACTGAACAATATATATTCATCACATACATCAGTACTAGTAGCTCTTAAACTGCAATTAGTTCTTTGATCTTAATTCTCTCCTTAATTTACTACTCCCTCCGTGTTTTAATAAATGACGTCGTTGACTTTTTGACCAATGTTTGACCATTCATTTTATTCAAAATTTTTATGTAAATATGAAAATATTTATGTCATGTTTAAAAACATTTGATAATAAATCAAGTTACAATAAAATAAATGATAATTATATAAATTTTTTGAATAAGACGAATGGTCAAAATTTGGAAAAAAAAGTCAATGGCATCATACATTAAAATACAGAGGTAGTATTATTTTCTTTCTAACAATTGCATACATACATGTATAAATGGTTGCATTCCTTAAAAAACTATTATAATATTCTATATGTTTTATATTTAAAACATTTTGATTTTGGTCTTTCCATCTCTCGTCTAAATTTACTAACATCCATATATATTTGGGTACATATATGAAACATATACATGAATCTATTCAGAATCTAAATGTTTTGTAGTTATAATTATAACGTGAAATAGAGAAAGTAGTAATCGACAATGAAAATGTTCAGACGTATGTACAGCACCAGGATTTTATGATCTTTGAGCAATGGATTCTTGAGGCTTGGTTGCTTGTATATGTCCACGCAGTCAATAATATCACCGCACTTGCTCTGTCAATTAGAAACCAAAGTGAGACTTAATTAGCACATGAAACTTTTTTGGGGGGTAAGGCCAATGATCACTGGAAAAATTACTGCCTGGACCAAAATGACCTCAGTTGTTCAGCTATATATAAATTCATGAATTCAACCAGATCGAGTATATATGAAGATGAGGAATATTAGATTTGAGAATTCATCTTGTGATTAACAAATTAAACATATTTATACTATGATATATAGCTAATGCATGGATATCTGCCAAGTAGTAACCTTACCAATCCTAAATAAAGAAGATTAACATAATGTAGAAATTCTTACCTCTATGGTCTTGATAATGTCATTGGGATCGATATGTACACCATGAACAGTAGTTGTCGTTGAAGCCAACAATATGCTTGGTGCAAAGAATGCAAGAAGAGACCTCATTCTCTAGGAGTCGATCTTCAGGACAGTCGAGGATCATACCGCTAGCAAACAAGATAATATGGAGGCTTTATATAGAGGTGTTTGTGGTGCATCGATAAGATAATTATGTATTAATCCATTGCTATCATTTTTACATTACTACACGGAAATAAGGAAAGGAGGAATAATGCTTCCTTGTATTCTGTAAAATTCATGATTGATTAATTAATACCATAAGTAGGTCTGCTGGTAAAATTCAAATTTCAAATGCAAGGGTACTAACCATATTTTGGTGGAGAAAGTCCATTTTTCTCCCTCAACTATAGGGCGGTTTTGGGTCGTGTCCATCAATCGTAAAATCAGGTATAAAGACCTCCTCAACCGTTGAAACCAGATCAATTTAACTCCCTAAGCGATGCTAATGGTGAGGTTTCCTCCTCTGTAGTGTTGAGTGTACGAGTCACTTTGGCCTAGTTTTTATATAACGTGGCACTTACCTACCATTCCAATTATAAAATAAAATAAAATGTTAAAAATAGGCAAGACCCAATGTAAGTCTCCTGGAAAAAAATGGGGTCCTCCCCTCTTATCTCCCTCCTACTCCTCTCTCTCACTCAGCGAGTACAGAGAGAGATTGCCACCGCCACTCCACTACAAGTGTACTCCTCCGTCCAAAAAAAAAAAACTAAACCTAGAAGGGGATGTGACATTTTCTAGTACAACGAATCTGGACAAAGGGCTATCCAAATTCATTATATTAGGAGATGTCACATCCTTGCCTAGATTGTGTTTTTTTGGGACAGAGAGAGTACACAAGAAGGGGAGTATAGGGGAGGGCCGCCATGGATCATCTCCGAGTGGTACATGGCCCTCCGTTTTATGCTACTGCTAGAAGCCTCCTAGGGTGTAACCTCCGCCACCTGGAAGCCAACCCCAGCTCGCCAACCGTCACCAGAGGCATGCCACCGAACCATGCTGCCAGTTGGAACAGAGAGGGCCAAGGAGGGTTGGCTCAGTCCGGAGGAAGAGTCACTCAAGTTCGACGGGGTGATGGCAAGCGTGGTGCTCGAGCTCGAGCGAGATGTTGCCAAGGACTTAAGGCTCGGGGAGTTGAGGCACCTTGTCATGATGTCGATGGTGCAACTCGACAGAAGAAGTAGCACGGGGACAGAGCAACTGCTTGGAGGTGGCCATCAAGTCAAGGGAGTATAATATGGTGTCCAGTTCCCACTAGCACCGCTGTCACCCTCTCCTCCATCACATCCAAAGATGTCGTTGTTGTCCTGGTTAACCACCGTTCGAGACTTCGAGCTCAACTACCAAACCGAACCTCATCACTTTCCTATCTTTGAGAAGATGTCACCACCACACAGGCTGCCTTCACAGTTTGGCGAGGGAACCGAGAGAAAAAAGAGTGGGAAGGGAGGAGAGATGTAGTCATTTATATGTGGACCCTATATTTATTTTGTTAATTTCTTTGATCAACGAAAAGCCACCATAGTTGAGGGAGTCTTGCATCAGCTTTAATAGTGGAAGGGATCGCCAATTTTTTCGGGTTTTACGGTTATGTGATACAAATCAAATCAGATTTGCCCAATAATTGTGCGAGTAAAAACGAACTTTTTCATACTTTTTGCATCACGCCTGATGATGCGTTTGTGATATTGTGGGCCTCAACCAGGTGCAAGCACTCCCGTCCTGAGTCCATCGACGCATATAATTTTGGCCCGGAACTCCAATTCCATCACATACAATGTCGGCCCAGTATGTTTGTGGGCTTCCGGCCCAAATCGCCTTGGGCTGTAGCCTGCGGGTACTCAGAGGTTAGATTTTCTATTTTTATTTTAATTTAAAAAGAAGTTTAGTTAATTCATTAAGCTTATACCATGTAGAAGGTTCCATCGGAATAATTATTATTTATTTCAAGCTATTTCGGCTCTTTCTTAATCTTCGAAAAGAAAGAAATTTCATAATGGACAGGTAGGATGAAAAAAAAGAAAAAATCAAAAGGAAGTGTGGAAAAAATGACAAGAAGATATTGGGGGAGTCAAGGGTTTAACCCGTCCTGCGACGCGGAGCACCGGCCGCCGCTCGCCGACGCAAGACAACGACGATGCCGAGCTTCCCTCCGCCCGGCGCCGTCACCATCTGCGAGATCAACCGCGACCTAGGTGTGCTATCTCCAGTCCCTGCTCCCCCTCTCTCTGCTGTCTCCAAGCTCATTCCAAGTCTGTGCGTTGCAGTTGCGGCGGATGCGGTGTCCGACGATCGAGCCAAGGATGCCTACGGGGATGTCCTCGTCAGTACACTCCCATCTTCCCCATTCTTCCTCCGCCTCGCATAATTTCGTCTTTCTTTTTTCATTCACAACACTAATTTTATTAGGCCTCTAATTGGAACTTCAATTTGGGGTTTCCAGGGAATGGTCTTCAGCCCGATTCCTTTCCAGCCGGATGCGATTGCTGCCACCCACGAGCCTCCTGCTGTCACTGAAGCTGCTGAGCCTGCTGAAGTTGTCCCCAGAACAAGTTTAGCTTCCACCATAGCTGAGTCCTTCAAACAAATGCTATTCCCTTCTTGCGATGTGAGTTGGTTCTTTATCATATCTTAGTAGACTCAATTGCTTGCATTCATGATTTTACTGCTTTTCTGTCATACATTGCCCCATTCTCGTAGTTCACCCAAAATCTACCCACAATCTTATTTTTGTGTAGAAAGTGCTCAGGATAGATTTTGTAACAACCGTACTTACGACAAATCTTTTGTTTTCGCAGCCAAATCTGCTACAAGAAATTGATACCCAGAAAGTAAGTTGGAATCCGCACAAGCATTGCTTGGCATTTGTTTCTGGGAAGAACCAAGTTACAGTTCATGACTTTGAGGAGCCAGGTGAGATCTGCTGAACTTTCTTATGTTGTATTAATAAGATAGATATGATGAACTGAAGCATGATGGCTATATGAACATTTATCCTTGTATTTAATGAAATGAAGTATGTTTCTCAACTCAGCTGAAGCCAACAACTAATCATTTGTATTCTCTGAACAGATAATAAAGAATCCTACATTCTAACAAGTGACCATCAAAAGGATGTTAAAGCTGTTGAATGGAGGCCAAATAGTGGAAAGATGATTGCAGTTGGGTGCAAGTATGTCCTACTGCCACCATATACTAGAGCACTATTAAAGATTTGTTTCCATATTCTTTTCATGTCATAATACCTGGTGGCACAATCTACTATTAGGTTAACTTATTATTATTATTATTTTTTTTTTCAGGGGAGGGATATGCCTCTGGTCAGCATCATATCCTGGCAATGTTGCATCTGTGAAATCTGGTGTCACCTCTTCTTCCTTTGGTGCCTTTCCTAGAGGTTCTGGTGGTCAATGGATACTCGTGGACATTCTCCGTGGTTCTTCTGCTGAGCTAGTTAGCGCACTTTGTTGGAAACCTGATGGAAGATATCCTTTATAAGTTTTCAGTGCAGCATTTAATCATTGGTATCATTGATTTCCATCTCTTTTATTTGAAAAATAAAGAAATGCAACCTAAAACAAATAATATGTCTTCATATGCAAACAGAAAAATTATCAGTGACTCTAGACAATTTTCCTTGACACATATCTCCACATACTTGGTGTCCGCCTCTTGTAATAGCCCATCATTCACAATTTGGGACGTTTCTCAAGGTATATAAATGTCATCAGAATGCAGATACCTGGTTCCATCTTACACAGAACTGCATACTAATATCTGTGGATTTTCTTCCATTTCAGGGTTGGGAACGCCTATAAGACGTGGATTAAGTAGTATATCATTAGTGCGGTGGTCACCTAGTGGAGATTACCTTTTAACTGCTAAGCTGTATGAACTTCAACTTCAGTTATTTTCATTACTCATAGCATTTGAGGATTTATATAGTTTACTTTTTTAATTAGTGATGGAACTTTTCACTTATGGGAAACAAATACATGGACGTCAGAACCATGGTCTTCATCTAATGGATATGTATCTGTAAGTAGTATTCATTCTTAAAAAAGTACTGTTCAACATTTAACATTGTTATTTACCATGTCACAAGGAATGAATTTTTAATAAGTCATGAAATGAAAGGGCAAATGCTTTGCCTGTTATGGGCTATTGGGTTGTGTTTTAACATAAGAAATTGTTATATCAGATCTATTGGAAAATGATGTTGTGTACATACATGTATTTATCTTGAAAACTGTATATTTAGCATGATTATGAAGATTGATAAAGCATATTACCTTATTTAACAAGTGATTTCAAGCAATATATGTTGTAAGCATGCCTGCATCAAGCTTCTAAACTTGGGTTTTATTTTGTATTTATGACTACCTTGCAGTACCTTTTTATTTGTCAATGTATTGTCATTTCAACATCTGGTCATTATGATTCTTTTGGCATCTAGAATAGAAAATATACCTATAATTTTGTTTGCCACCAAGGGTAATTGCTTGTTCAACAGTTGATTTTTGCTTCAGTTTACTTTGTAAATTGTAAATATTACATAAAGCTCATTTTCATTTGAACCTTCCTAAGAATATACAATTATACATAATATCAGTTTTACAGAAAATGTATCTCATTCACTTGTAATATGTATGTTACCCCCCTTAAACCAGTATTTTGAATTAAATATGGGTGTTGTGACTAGTTCTGGAGTTATGATGTTTTATGCTTTTATCTTGCTTGCATACTAGGGAGCAAATTGGGATCCAGAAGGCCGTATTGCGTTACTGTCCTTTTCTAACTCAACAACACTGGGCTCAATTCACTTCTCATCAAAGCCACCATCTTTAGGTATGCACTGCTACCCTCATCTCACTACAACATTTTTATGTGAAGTTATGCTGTTATGTTTATTGTCTGTATCCTGAACATTATGTTGTGTTCATTGACTTCAGATGCTCATCTCCTACCAGTCGAACTTCCTGAAATTTCCTCTCTGATTGTCAGGTAACAACAGTTGACCTACCATTCTATACCCATGACCTCATGTGCACCTGATGGAACATATTTTGCTGCTGTCTTAAATGCTAACTTTAACTGATGATATTTTGACTAACCACATTTGCAACTGGTTCGGAGGTCATTCATGGTATGTTTTTAAAGAAATCACTCATAGTATGTAACTTATGATTATTAGCAAACTAAGTAAAGGCAAGTTCTCCCTAATCAATGTTAGCGCCTCAACCATTTTTTTCTTCAAAATAATATATTTAGATCTGGCTTGTAAAAAGTCTGGCTCTTGCCATCATTTAGTATATACTCAGATGCTTTCATTTAGGATAAACCTTACATGATCAAAGGTTCATCACTTCATCCATTACAGTCTAGAAAAGTAATTTCTTGTCCACTCCATATACTAATTTATGCTTTCTCTGGTTCATCTAGCCGAGGCATAGATAAATTAGCATGGGATTCTTCAGGAGAGCGCTTGGCATTATCGTTCAAAGATGGCAATGAAATGTATCATGGCCTTGTTGCTGTCTATGATGTGAGGAGATCTCCACTTGTCTCAGTTTCACTAGTGTAAGTACAGCTCTCTAACTTACCATGTTATCTTGGTCATGAACATTGTATCTCGATAGTTTTGGACCATTGTCTGATGAAGTTCCAATGTGCATATGCATCTAGTGGATTCATTAGAGGACCTGGAGAAGGAGCAAAGCCACTTGCATTTGCCTTCCATAGCAAATTTAAGCAAGGACCATTGCTTTCTGTGGTATGAGATCATCAAAAGTTTTGAGCTTATTAGTTAGTAAATGATAATTGTGGTTGCTCACATTGTTGTCCAACTATTCATGCAGTGCTGGAGCAGTGGCTGGTGTTGTACATATCCCCTCATACTTCGCCCGCATTGACTCCCTAAGAGGAGGTAAACCTCTTCGGCTGAAAGTCTTACTTTAGTGGCATGATATCAGCCATGTTTCTTAATCTGAAGTTCATTTTTCCTTTTTGTCCAGTAAGTAAGGTCAAGAGATGATTGGCATACTATTGAATTATCTTTTCAGAGAGATGCATTCTCTAGATGCCTTAAAAATGCTACTATGATTGTTATCCTCTTGTATGTAAAATTCTTCCCTCTGGAAGTGGTGCTATTGAATGGAGTCAAATAGAAAACATTCTGAAATGTATTTGATAGCATTACAAAATGTCTGTATTATACTTATTTGGAGGGGGAAATGTATTGTCTGCGTTTGTGTTTATGCAGTTCCCCCAAGCAAAGACACCATTGTCTTACCATGTGTCCTTTTGGGGCATGATTACTGTTCATTAATTGGCTGCACTATTGCATGGTAAGAAACCTTGAATGAAAAGTTTAATCAGTTTCAATTGGACTTGTGTTTGAGATATCACAGGTATGTTGTGCTGCATCAAATGAAATGTCAACCCTATCACTTGGTATGACTGAAACACAAGGTAAACATGCAGAATAAGTATGATTGAAATATAGTTCAAGCCATTTATCATCCACCCTTCATTTTCCCCTCCTGTTTGCTGATTCAGATTAGCTGGGAATCCATTCAAGCTGAGTAGCCGGAGCTTAGTGTGATCAAAGGGATTGCTTATTGACAATGATATTAATTAG
Source organism: Oryza glaberrima (assembly GCF_000147395.1). Classification (NCBI taxonomy): domain Eukaryota; kingdom Viridiplantae; phylum Streptophyta; class Magnoliopsida; order Poales; family Poaceae; genus Oryza; species Oryza glaberrima. Next base: position 1,419,982 of record NC_068336.1, on the reverse strand, counting down.
CGTTACCGCTAGGTTCGATAATGTGACAACCTTAAACTACTCTTACAGCGTCATAAACAACAGGATCGATCACACGAAGTGTGATTAGCAAATGCCAGAATGCAGTATATACACTCTGTTAGCTTTCTGAAATTCAGGTAGCACACCTCACGTAATCATCCTGTGTTCTTTCTCTGGTTGCTTCACATCTCTGCTACGAGCTTGCTGTACTGATCTAGAGCGAGGTCAAATGAAGTGAATGAATAAGGAGCTAGCACTGCTTCCATCTCTTCTGAAGCATCTGGCAGCTCGCTTTTAACCGGTACGACCTGCATTCATCGTTCACAAGATACTTGTATGTTAGATGAACTCGCCAGCACCTGAGAATATTGTGTGTCACACTGAAATTCATCCTGCCTGCGAAAAATTTATCTAGAAAGACTAGAGAATAATTCCAGACAGCTAAATAAGCAGTTCCCTGAAAGCTTACAAATAAAGCTGATAAATTCAGTGCATAGTTATGAAACAAATAACTTGTGATCCAACCAATGGTTGTCTTACCTTGTTTGGTTCAGCAAATGAATTTTCATCCAGCAAATTGTCGGATGTGAGAACAGTCACAGTTGATTTTGCCGTATTGACGCCAGCTTGAAGTCCTCTTGAAGATATTGTGAGGTTCACAGCATTTGGCCCAAAGTTTATTATCTGCAGAAGATCTTTTGAAGATGAATATATCTTCTAAAATCCAAACAGATGTGCAAGTATGCAGTGGTTCAATCAGTTTTATATCGCTTTATATTGTTGTAACTCAATCATTCAAAACATTTAGGTACTTCGCTAATGAATTGCTGCAATGGTATGCAAGTTAGGAAAAAATGGAATGGTTAACTACCTTTATTCTCAGAAAGATATCATGTGTGTCTTTCCAGGTGATTGCAGATGCAGCCAGTGAATCAGAGTAGCTGGAACCGATCGTAATCGGATGAATCACAGAACCACTTGATTCACGGAAATATGTTTGCATCCAATAACTAGGAGTGCCATACTGTTGCCAGGAATTGAACACAATTGCATCTGGGTTCCAGCTGATCATCACATTCAGAGCTAGTCAAACTCAAGCACTTGTGAACAAGAAGAATGTTAGAAAATAAAAAAGGCAAAGCCAAAGGTACTAACGTGCGGTCATTGTCATTTACGAAGAGCGGTGCATAGCTAGCCATCTGAACAAGATCACTGCAAAGAAACATGACAGAAACTTTTAATTTATTCATGATGGAGAGTATTTTTGCTGCTCAGTATTAGTATTTACAACATGTGTACATGTTATCTTGTAATTTCTGAAAAACAAACTTTTATCCCCTCAATTCAAATTTAATTATCTAAACAGGGTCATAAACTAGTAATTATTCATGACAATATTGACATTTATCCTGGAAAAGTCATGGATGATCTAAATACAGCCGCATGCATGATTCAGCATTTCAGCTAGCCCAAGAATATGGAGAGAGAGATTATTCAAGGAAAGTATGAAGTGAAGGAGATCACCTATTTTTCTCTAACCCAGTAAGGAAAGCAGCCTCAGCCAGTGAAGCAAGAAGGCTTCCTTTACCAGCATCCCTTTGTTCATTGACAGCATACTCACTGACAAATACCTGGAATAAGATTATAGCATAGTCATTAATGACTACTTTCTGTGTATCCAATATCCTAGGATGTCGAGATGCAAGAGAACTGTAATGGTACAGAGAAACAAAGCCTTCCAGAGTGTTGTGACAGTTGACACTACAACACCATTGATTGAAGTTGCACGTATAAAATTATGACTTCAATATAATGTCTAAAGAAACTTAAATAAATGAAGAAACCAACTTCAGGTAGAATAATATGGAAGAAACAATGTCCTAAAAATATTCTACCAAAATTAGGAAGATAGGCCTATTTAAGGCCAACCTTTATATCAGTATTTTAAGGATATATCTATTGCCAGAATAAATCACAAAAACAAAGGTCATGTTTTGGATGGGCGATGATGGCCAGAAATCCCAGAGAACCATACCATCCAAATAAGGATTAAAATACCTTAGGCCCAATGCGTGATGTCCTATCAAACTTATTCTTCATGATAAAAAGATTGGCAGCACTGGTATAGACCTGAAAAAAAATGTCAGAATGCATCTTAATGAAAACACAATGAGAAGTATGTCGAAATCATGAAACAGTATTTAAAAAGTGAAAATGGAGAATATTTTCTGATGAAAGAAGATTACATGGAAATCGTATAAATCAGCAGGATGATCAAGTGGCCTAGATGATCCATCACAGTTTGAAATCATTTGAATATCCGGATAGGCCTTGCGTATAGCATCATAAAACTTGAGGTAATTTCCTGTACAATAGGATTGAAAACCGTCATGGGCAACTCGGGGACAAGTGGGATATTCTTGGCTGGCTCTAGTACTTTCATGAAATTAGTGAAGGCTATAGTAACTCTGAAGGTTATGAGCAATTATAACTTCATGTGCAAAGAAAATGTATCCTCGGAAACTGGTACAATAAATGGCTAAAAGTTACATACATTCTATTTTCATCTATTATTTATTACAAATGTTTATATTTTTATTATGCTTATTTGTAAGGGTGAAATTATTTTTTCATAACTGTAGTTGACTCCAAGTAATGATGGCATACAAACAAAGAAAAGGGGAACGAAGAAGGAAAATAAGCGGTTTTAGATATGCAGACATAAATGATAAGAAATTTTGTGTTAATTATACTTGGCCATCACATCATTTTAGCCTATAGATGTGTCTATTGAAAACTAATGAGAACAACTATGGCATTGACAACAAATGGGATCATTAGCATGACAAGCTCTGGTTAATAAAAATATACCTCGGTAAAATCCCTTGTCACAATCTTCATTTCCAATAGCAACATACTTCAGTGGGAACCGTTCTGGATGCCCCATTGCAGCTCTAACAGAGCCCCATGTCGATTCTGCGCTCCCCCTTGCAAATTCAAGACTATCCAATACATCCTATAATAAGAAAAAAAAACTTGAAACAATGGCATATGCATAGAACAACATTTTGTTTTGCAATGATGGCATCTGCAATAAGGAAAAATGGAACCGTAGTAACCCTCTACCCAGTTATATTTGGATGACTATTCTTACTTGGGCATTTAACGTACCTTAACAAAAGGTTCAATTATGGTGGTATCGACTTCATCATGGTGGCTGATCCCTAAATTTCAAGATAAAAACTGTAAGCAGTTAATGGGCATGCTAGCAATAAGAAAACATATGGTAAAACAAGAAAAATATAAATAAGAATAATGTATTACCAACATTGAACACCCAAATAGGGGCAGCACCCAGGTCTTCAGAAAGCTTTCCATGAAAATTTCGGTAGAAATATTTCGTTAGATATGTTGATAGCAGAAGAGATGAAAAAAAAAACTCAGATGGCATTAACTAACATACACCTGGAGAAACTCGTAATATCCTAGGCCATCATCGGTCCAATAATTCCAAACATCTCCAAAGTGCCCAGGTCTCTGTTCCCAGGGACCAATAGTTTCCCTCCACCTGAAAGCATTTCTTAACCAATCGCCTTCAACAAAGCACCCCCCTATCAAAAGTGTCATATAAAGTTTTTTGATTGAGACATATGTGGACTTGTTCAGAAGTTAGTTACTACAAGTTATCACTATCTAGGATATTATGGAAATCATATGTAAATATAGGTAAATCTATAACTGTTAGGGACAAACAGACGAACAGTTATCTATATGCTATGTTATCTAAAAATTATATGTATATATGTCTAACATGCTGTTTTGTACTAATTCAACTTTTTAATGCTTTACTCTTTGAGTCTTAATTATTAATGCTTGTTCCTATCCCAGAAATGATTTAGATTAACATCACAAAGTAAAATACAATGTATTTCTGTTATATTATGATAGCAAGTCCTTATTAATTCCTCTGGCAGACATCATAAAGTGCATGTTTGATTTATTTTTAGTTACCTGTATATTAGTTTTTTTCCTAATTCTAGTTAGAATATGACCTCGAACTTTTTAAAAAGGAATATAGGGTTGAAGTTTAACGAGAAATAACTGGATATAATACAGTGATCATAAATATGTGAAAAACCAAGGCATATGTTCAAAGCCCCTAGTAGTTTATTTTGGTTAGGGAACAAGAAATACCAGGAAACCGTAGGAACTGTGGTCTTAATTCCAAAAGCATGTATAGTAGTTCCTTGCGAAAGCCATGGCCCTGTACATATAGCAGAAAATGCCCATTAACAAATATTGATAGAAATTCCCATTAAAAAATGGTAAACTAATAATCATGGTCTGCCAATAAAGAAAGGAGGGATAGATTTTATTTCCAGTTTTTTTTTTCAAAATGAATATAAAATTTTATTATGACTTACTAATTAGCAGTGAGATTGAACCAACATGTTTGTTATGTACTTATGAATAATTTATAATTCTGCTAGTACACATAGCTGCATCTCGAAGCAGTGCATCGTTGGTTTATCTTTTTGAGTATTTTAGTTACTATATTTTCTCCATGAATATTCAGTGGCTGCTCCCAGAGCAAAGCATGCTTCTGTGATGGTCAGTAGCCAATAGCAAGATGAAAATGTGATGAACCTTGTATGTGTCTGAAGGCATGAGTGACACTTGATCAAACCAAATTATTCCCTTCTTCATACTTGTTAATTCAAGTCTTGAAGTTCTGCATGTTCCTTCAGCTAATAATTGCAACTCTATCTTTGTCCAATTTGACAGATCAATACCACTGCAACATTTCAATATGCAATCCTTTCAATCTTAAACAAAGAAGACATTAACAATTATTTATTTCAGCGTTATGGCAAAGATGCATACTGTATAGAAACTGATGCCAGATTTTGCAGTCCATCTGAGCATGTGAGAGAAGCTGTCAATTCCACTGATTCTAATGATCTGATATACATGACTAGATTATAGGCTTTTCCTTCTTCTATGTTCTGGAAGTTGAAATGAACAGATTCTTCAAATAATCAGAAGGTAAAATCCCAGAAAACAAACAGAAGATAAAAGTGGAAATGGTTTGAAGAAAAAACTAGAACAGTTATTCAATTTCCAAGTAAGCAACACACAACCATTGGATAGAAAGCCAACACTACGTCAGAAAAAGATCAACATGAACTGAAACCAAAGAAAAAACAGGTTAGCTTAGCTATTTGTTAGTTTCCTTTTTTGAAGAAAAATGATAATTTTGCTGTATTTTCTGTAAGTGACAGTGTGTACAGTGTAAACTGTCATTTAGAAGAAAAGATTATTTGGACTGTGAGTTGTTTTTCGTTGACAAAGTCTCATACCATGCCCCAGAATCCTGGGTTGTAAATGCCAACACCGCCAGCTGGACAATTGTCACAGAGAATCTCCATCCTTAGAGCAACAATATTTTGGCTGAAACAAGATGAGCAATCAGTCGTGACGTATATAGAGGATTCATCTCCAATGATAGACCATGGGTCAATATTTGAAGGGGTGTGGGGCCCTCCAGCTTCAAACCCTGAAGTATAAATTTTGCATTAGTCAGCTTCAATGTTAATGAAAATTTATAAAACACAGATTCTTTTGTTTCATTTTCTAGGTTTTAATGCTGAGCTTTAGCCTATTCTGTTCTCTAGCTACAAGCCAATAGAAGTTAAGCAACCTGAAGGCAAAGCTTTTGCCTTTTCTTCAAAAAAAAAAAAAAGTTAAGCAACCTGATGTCAGTTATCAATATGAATAAGGATAAACATAATAAATACTCTCGACAAAAGTTGATAATTTTCTTTCTCATGAATAAGTAGGAGTGATAACTACATATCATTTCATTTAGGAGGGCAGTTTGCTCTTAATCTCTTCTACAAGAAGTAAAAATACCATGGTTCTGAATGCTGACATGGAGTTCTATATTGTCCTTGTAAAAGAGAAGTGTTGTGTATCACATGAAAAGGTTCATTTTATAAATTATTTTCCTTCATTGACTATTAGACCTATTAACCTAAGAACATCTATTATGAAGTAAATCTACACTGTATGCCACTGATAAAATGCTACTGTCTCTCTGACATGTAGGCAGTGCAATGACTCATTGTTTTGTAGGACTGATTTATCTATTTCCGTGTAACAAATCTGCAACTTAGTCAAGCGCATCCACTCACTTCTCACAGCTTCCAAGGGAACCAAGAGGCATGATTATCAAGCTGAGAGTTACCTCTGTTACTGACAAGCTCCGCCCATATCCCACCAGCTCCGGCATGGTTAATTTCCTGTGATGTTCACCGATCCAGTTATCATGACTGACGAGGATAATCTAGAATATTCAAATTGCAGCGAACATGTAATGAATACAAGGGCCAACAAAATAAATCTTCACACACCCCACCCCAATCCCTCCTCTTCCCAAATAATGCATAAAAATTTCAACACCGGCATCCACAGAAGAAAATGGACCTATAATACATGGTTAAAATAGAAATGGGCGCAGGAGAAAACATGTACAGAATAGGAGTTATTTTCTGAAACCAAGCAGAAGATGATCATAGGTAGTACAACGTGCTGCAATGTGAACAATGGTAAATTCAACTGAAAAGACTAGATGCATCCCCCAGGTAAGGTTCATTAAGTTAGTGAGCCCATCCTGATATCAGTTCTAGTGCCCCTGGGAGTGATGCAAGAAGATAGAAGATGTACTGAACCAGAAGCTAAATAAGCAAAGCCTGACCTCGAAAAACAATCCAAATAGCGTGTCAGGGATCTTTCGAGAAAGGTTCCATGAAGCATCAACTTCCAGTACTGCTGTCTGAGCCATGTCCAGTTCTGCAGCTTGGCATTTGCAGCTGACAGAGAAAAGAAGCAAGTAACAGAAGGCAGAAAAATATGTTTCTTTGAAACCCATATTCTCTGTCGTGCGTCCTGCCTGCCGATAAACACTAATTCAGCCCATAGATCATAGAGTAACTGAGTAAGCACACTAATAACAAAGGGATAAAAACAGTATCGACTGAGTTGTCAAACAGCAAAGAAACTGAAGAGGAAACACTAAGCATAATTGGATCAGACCTACATCAAAATCAAAACTGCTACAGAAACACAACTCCACCACTAAAAATCGTCAGCGATCAGCAGTAAACCATCCAAACTTCAGTGAAATCCCACAAAATTTCCCTCGGAAAAGATGAAACAGAGAGGAATCTGTCATGCAGTGAACCAACAGCAGAAGGGAAAGCACAGTGGTTCTCTCAGGCATTTCGTCGAACATTTCAACCGCACAACAAGAACAGGTTCAGAAGAGTAGAGGACAGAGAGAGAGAGAGATTTGGACCTATGGATCGAATGATTCCTTTGCCTCCAACACTAGGAGACGAGAGAGAACAGCTACAATTCGTCAACTGAATTTGTGAAGCTCCGATAGTGTTAGAGCTCAGGAGGGAATCGAAGCAAGCATCTTTAAATAGGCGTGCGATGCTCATGCGATGAACAAGTGTGAGCTGAGCTACATCATAACGTGACATCTGTAGCCTGAGCCACGGACGCAATAATGCAAGCGCCTCTCCTGAGTATGTGGACCGTCGGATCTTGATCGAGCGGTTGGAAAGGCAGAACGCGCAACCGCTTGATCGGCAATTCAGTTGCTTCTCGGGCTAGACATGTCCAGTTGCGACAAGCAACTGAACAGGATCGACAAAAGAGGACAACATTTCCATTTTCCATGTACAAATTAACACAAAACAAATCATGCAAGTTCTTGTCTTTTTTTTACTATGTGTGCATTGAATTATTGGTCCTATTTATGTAAATAAAATATCTTCATCAAATTAATTCACTGGCAAGCACGCAACGCACGGCAAGAAGCAAGCGAGGGAAGAGGGGAAGATACTGACCACATAGACATTAATCTCATGAACTCTGAAATTGGGCAGTAGTATTTCCGTATATGTACTTGCACAAATCGAATCAAGTTCTTGTCTGGTTACCATGTCTAGCTTGAATTATTAATTGTGCCTAGTTATTTAAATTTTTTTTACATGGATGAATTTCGGTGGCATGCAATTATTGAACACTGCAAAAGGACAAGAGGGGAAGAAAAAGATGCAAGTACATGACCACATAAACATTAATTATATACTCAGAAATGGCAAGACATTCTTAATGTATGCATAGTCTATTTGTCTGTATTAAGTGCATCCAACAATGGCTTAGCCCATATCTCACTTTTGTCTGTCTCCTTTTTGTTTGTTCTCTTGATGTACCAGCTGGATGATTTCCGTGTGCAAGTAATCACTTATGTGTGCCCTGTAAGTACATTATATTATTTGTCCCCTTCCATACATAATCAGCTGAATTTTACGAAATGACGAAAATGCACACATTGTTGTAACAAACAATATAATGCAATAAAGAAGAATGTACAAGCAAATGTACTAATGCATATTACATCACACCTGACACAAGCAATAAATAATAAAACTTAAAGTGGATGAATGAGGTGACACACTTGAATATTGAGATTTAGTAGTTATTGAGCATTAACTTTATAGTAAAATATGATATGCATCACGCATACTTGTAATCATCATGGACCGACATCTCTAAAACAAGTGAAATTTTATGATCCTTGAGAAGATATCTCGGTACCTAAATTTTACACCTTTTTCTTATCTCGAGATACTTAGTATATAGAGGAATTAGATTTTAACTAGAAAATTTTACACTAATATCTAGAGGTATCTTGAGATACTTAGTATCTAAATGTACCAAATTTTATCTCGATATACATAGTGAGCGCCATGAGTCTCGTGGTGTTTGCCGCCTGAGCGAAACACAACGGCTTGCCGGAGGCATTCCGCCAGTAGTATGGGGTGTCGGAGGCACGGCAGGCGCCGTGACAGCTTAGCGGGAGGTCACGCCAAGTCAGAGAATAATTCGCTAAACTCCCTCCACAAGTTGGGTTCACACAATCAAGCCGTTGGATCGAGAATGTGCGACGATGTGGGGGAAAGAGGGGTCGGAGGCGTCACGAATGTTGCGCGGGGTTGGAGAATTAGTTTCCAAACCCTATCGAGTCCACGGGAACCAGTTGTGATCGTGCGGTCAATAATCAAGACAACAGAGTCCAGCACAAATATATCTCGAGTATAGATTACTGAAACTCGATAGTTTTTTTAAGATATTGACTGAAACTCAAGCTATATATCAATCGATTTTCTGATTCCACAGCTAATTAGGGATTGATCCGCCGTCACCTGCATGGAATGCAGTTCAGTCAGTGCGAGATATCTAATCTCATCGTTGATTCAAACCGTCGGCTCTCTTGTCTGCTTCTATATATATATGCTCCGGCTCCAGACCTCCAGCTTCCCTGAAATGATGCGAGAGTAGAACATGTTATAGGAAACTAGCAACTGTCAGTCTTTTTATTAACATCAAATGAATCGGAGGCATATATAGTATAGTTTTACGAGCTTAATTATTGATGGTACAGCATATAAAAAAAATCATCAACTCTATGCAACGGTAAGGATGTTTTATTAGGCATGTTTAAAGTTAAAGCTAGTATAGGTTCTTAGTTCATTTAGAGACTATCTTATTACAATTTACAACAGCAGTAGAGATGGTAAAATACTACTCTAACAATTAATACACCAAAACTATTTTTTTATTATCTTTCTTTTCTTTTATCGATTCTCATGCGACAAATGTTTATTTTAGAAACACTAAAAGTCGTGTCGTTGTCACAAGTAACAAATATATTTCTCTGTCTTCTCTTTTTTATGTAAGTAAAATCATCTTATTAATAACTTCAAAACATGCTAATGATTGTCATTGTACATGCCTCAGCCATATTTGGTCAGAGATTTACGGGGAATCAATAATTGATTTTACGGATCTACTCTATCTAATTATTAACTGGAGATGATCTGTTCGTTTTTAACACCATGCAAAACCTGTCCATAAATAGTTCACACACAAGGCCACAAAAGTATTCATCCAAAAAAACCATTCGACATCATCTTGCAGATTGATCGAGGTTTCACAATGGTCTCCTCCCATGGCATCGCCAATGCCTTCTTCCCCTTCGCCGTCGCCCTCGTCGCGGCGTCTCAAGCTCAACACGCCGCCAACGCTGACTCTTTCATGCTCGGCGCATGCAAGATCTTCGCTGGCAGCAGCAGCGGCGTCATCAGCGTCACGTTCTGCATGGACGCGCTCGGTTCCGACAGCCGGAGCCTCAGCGCCAGCCACTACAGTGACCTCGCCATCATCGTCATCGACCTCCTGACATCCAACACGACGAGCACCAAGGCCAAGATAGACAACATCCTCAAGGACGACGGCAACGGCTTGAAACCCGGCGATGCCACGACAGTGTGCTTCCAGTCGTGCCAGGCAGCATACGCCAGCGTGCTACAGGGTCAGCTTGGCATCTTCTACAACGTACAGGCTGGCAGATTTCCGGAGGCGATGTCGGCGTTGGAGAAGTTAGCTAACATGGTGGAGGAATACGAGAAAGGGTTCGGGAAGAGTAATGTCAAGTCATTGCTCGCCATAGAGAACCACGATAGCTTTGAGCTCGCCAAGCTTGGCGCTTTGTTACTCAATGAGGAACATTGATATCAAGAGACAATGTTTATAACACCTAGTCTTTTTTTTTCTTAGCATATCCCTTTGTCATGTCCTTTAATTTTGAAATAAACAAGGATCAAGGAGGTTAAGTTATATGGATTTGCAAAGAAAGAAAGAACATACAGAGAAGTACATGACTATGTAGTATGCACTCCCTTCGATGAGGAATATAAGGCATTTTAGTTTTTGACATGGCCTTTGATAACTTTGATCATTAATTTCTTTGATAGTTTATATCAATATATTATAAAAATTAACTTCATATGAAATACGAATATAGCGTCACCACATGTACTATATATCTACATGTTTTGGCATAATTTTAATAAAAACTAAAATCCATGATCAGTCTAGAAAAAACTACTCCCTCCGTTTCAGGTTACAAGACATTTTGACTTTGGTTAAAGTCAAACTACTTTAAGTTTGACTAAGTTTATGGAGAAACATAGTAATATTTATAATACTAAATTAGTTTCATTAAATCAGTAATTGAATATATTTTCATAATAAATTTGTCTTGGGTTAAAAATGTTATTGTATTTTTCTACGAACGTAGTCAAACTTGAAGCAGTTTAACTCAAAACATTTTATAACTTGAAACGGAGGTAGTAAAATGCGCATATATTATATTTTTCAGCCGAGGGAGTTGTAATGCGGAATAGAGCAGAAATACTCCAGATCGGGGTAGTTAAAGATTGGGGCGATCTGCTCGCACTAGAGAATTTTGGACGGCGTGGACGCACGCGTGTCTATCCACGTCCCCCGTGCGCTGGAAGGCTGGTGTTTTTCGGGCGCTCTCCTTACTTGTCCGCAGCGCCGTCCGATCAGCATCTCGCGACCAGAGAGCGCTGGAGCTGGTAAGTTTGCAAAAAACCCCTCCTTACCTTGATAATCTTTCTTAAGTCTATCAATGTAAGTTCGTTGTCTTATGTATTCTTATGTAAAGGCCCTCTATATCTTGATATATCTTACGTGAAAGAGACAACATTTCAAGTATAGGACAGCGCTCTGAAAAAGAGAAAGTAAGGGAGTTTTCTGAAAAAAAAAAAAGAACACCCAATCCCCCGAAACCCTAGCCACTACTGTTCCCCAATCCCTTCTCTTCCTTTCCCTTCCCTTGCGCCGCCGCCGCTTTTCCTTCCCTCCCCCGCTTCTCCTCGCCGGCGACGACGACTTGCCCCTCGAGCTCTCCCCTGTCCTGCCCATCTCCTGGCGCTCCCTCCCTCCCTTCGCTTGCATCCTCACGCCAACGTCGGCCCCGCCTTCCCCTTCTCATCTGTTCTCAGCGATGGCATGGGGATCAATATGCTGACCCAGGCCCTTCTCTTCTAGCAGGGGGAGTGGACCATGCGGAGCTAGCTTTGGGGGCACTGTGATAGAGATCGATTGTGTGGCTGTGTGGGGATCGATCTGTTGGCCCATCGCCTGATTTTGGGTAGGTGCACTCAAGCTCAACATGAAGTTCTCAATCCAGTGCGTTGCGCTCGAGGTCGGCATAGCCGCCGCCGCCGCCTCTCTCCCTCCTAGCTCTCCCTTACGTGCGACCCTTGGGCTCCCTTCCTCCCCTTGCATTCTCATGCTACCGTTGACCCATCTGTCTTCTTCTCTGGGTGATGATGCATCAGGAGAAGGTGAGGGGCTGAGTGGAGACCAGAGACAGCGCAACCACTCGATCCGGTGGGATGGAGCCTGACCTCGACTTTGGTTCAAGTTGGTGGCGTGCGGCTCTGCAATTTGAATTGCGTTCGATGTTCTACCTCCAGCATTGATGGTAATCCCAGGCACCTTGAGGGCTTGAGGTCGATATGGCACAATTTTGCTACTGGGGAAGAAGATGTGTTGTTGCAAGGGCCAAATAATCACCTCCTTTATGCTCGATCCACTCATGATCTTCCTCCCATTCTCTATCTGCGCCTGCAGTGCTGCTTTTTCCATGAGAGTACAGCCTCTTCATTCTTCTCAGTGACTTGCTCTGGTCAGCACCTGGTACTAATTGTTTGCCACCATGTCAGATTGCTAGGATGCAGTTTTGCATCCATATTGCAATTACAAGGGATTTCATACACAAGTACTGCTTTGCTGAAGGATTCTGCGTTTCAGTGCAGTAGTGGGATGAATCAGTGGAAAGTGAATTAATTGTTGTTTACTCTTTTACTTATTACACAGTTATTTTGTGAGTTTACATGATGCTTCTTTGAAATGAAAAATCTCCAAGAATCTGACAAAGCTAGAAACTAAGATAAGTTTGACAAATGTCACTATATTGTTTTGATTTTGCACATGATTGTGTGATGAAGTTCGCTTTGTCAGTTAATTTGTACCCACCGAAGGTTCCATATCAGATCCCACATGTCTGAATGCTCATTTCTACTATAACCTTCCATTCCCAAATTCTTTGTTTCTTTACATACATGAGCACTCCTTAATTTGTTGACAAATCAAGTTTGCTTCATAAATGTAATATTGGTATCGGCAAGTAACAACAAATCTGAAACTATTATTTGCTTTGGAGGTAAACATGTTCTATACATATAATTGGGTTGCGTGCTTTTTTTTATAGGGCATTGTTAGCAACTTACCATATAACAGGACTGTCAGATTTTTTATGTGTAGCTTGTTCTTCGCTTTGTACATGTCCATTTTGGTAAATGGTGTACGATTTTTTTTCTGGACTTATGTTCTTCAAGCATTGTAGAGTTGCAGTCTTATTAGTCATCTACTACTGTAGCCTTATCTATAATGTGCATTTTGGAAGTGACGTTTCAGATTTTGGTATTAACTATAAAGACTGAGAACCCATGCCACATACTTTGTAGAACTCCCATGTGTATTGGAGTAATGTGATTAGTTATCCAAAACATTATTGTTCATCAGAAATGATTTCAGTAATGTATTACTTGGGCATATGACTTTTCTAAAGAGTGTCTTATCTAACCAACTAGATTTTCTGTTGCCTCATACAAAACATTTAGTTAATCAGAGACTATTTTAGGGGGGAGCTGTCCTACAAATGAATTTCTGCTTCATTAACATAAGCAGATGTTTCTTGATATCTATGCTTTTAGGTGCATGGTCTGCAACATATAATATATCATTGCCACATAATGGTACTTAATTAGCTCTTTTTTACAAAACCGAATGATTAGGTCCATTTGTATATAGACTTTTATATATATATATATATATATATATATATATATATATATATATATATATATATATATATATATATATATATATATATATATATATATATATATATATATATATATATATATATATTGTTGCTTGCTCTTTTAAGTAGGATAAGTTAACATGGATTTTGGACTAACTTATTAGGTGATTTTATCTTGCAGAATTCAAGCTCTATTTTTGATCCTCACGTGATGGCAGGGTTCGAGTTGTATAGCGGTTTCTGTTAGAATGAATACATTAAGAACATGTTTACTAAGATAAATCCATTGTTAAAGTTGTAACATTTCTTACCGACAATATGTAATTTAAAGTGATTATAGAATCTATCGATTGTGCTTATGGCTATCTGTGTACTTGATCTAAGTCTAAATGGGATATTAAAAGAATATGATGATTTGATATAATTTTTTTCAATATTTGAATGACAGTGAAGTTATATACAATTACAGATATGATAACATGCTTTAAATAATCCCAGTAGAACTTTGCAAAGCCTACTTGCCCGTTGTAATGTGATTTTTGTTGTCCATAATACTGGTCTCAGCAGTTCTCGCATAGTCCTATTATTTGCTCTGATTTGAGTACTATTCAATGTTTTTGTAAATGCTCCTAAGCTACATAGCTCTTAACGAACATTAGGGCGCCGCGAAGCGCGCCTAAAGTCCTAGTGAATTCTATACCGTAAAAAAAGGGGAAAAAAAAGGCGGCCACCCTCAACCCCCCTGCCTATCGCGTTTCCCCACCCCCGATCCGCCGCTCCCCTCGCCCTCCTCCGCACCGCCACCGATCTCCACCTCGACGGCCGCCTGCGCGCCGCCACCGAGTCCTCCGCGGCTGCCACCACCTCCTGAATCCGGCCTCCCACCACCCCATCGCACGGTGGCCTCCGTCGTCGACAGTTTGTCTCCTTTCTCCCCTTCATCACCGAGGGACATCTCCATCTAGGAAAAAAAGGTAAACAAAAATTCGTTTATGGCATTTGATTGCTGGACATCCCTCATAGAAATTCGTATGAGAGGTTTCTTGTGATATTGCCTTATTGAAATTAGGTATGATCATTACGATTGAATTTAACACCTTTCTGTCTGAACGAACTAGAGAATGAACATTTTGCCTGTGAAATTACAAGATTTTGTATGTTTTCCTTGCCCCACGACAAGCTGATATGATGCCAAATGTACAATATAATTTGTTGCTCAAAGCATAGTTCGATCCTTTATTTTTATGTTTATTATGTTGAGCATTTGCTTGTTTAGGCTTATAGCCTCAGAGTTGAAGAGTTACTATTAAGACTGAACCCATAATCTTGTATGACTCCATTGTACAGCCGGCTTGTAGTCTAAGCACCGTCATCGGAAAAACTAAAAGTAATCTAAGCACTGTAAATTGACAATATTCGTCAAATCTTGGAGGCTGCTGTCTGTGTTTTTTTCTTTTCTTTTTTTTTTTTGCCAAAATTAAGCCTAGAACACTGTACTGTTAGCCCGGGGCTAGCAAAATTTTGGACTCTCACATTATAGCAGATGCGTCCTTGAACCGTACTAACTTATGTGTCTTTGTGATCTTCCATGGTTGAGTAATAAAAACTGTACAACTCCATCTTTTTTAGGAATACTCACTCATCGGTTCTAGTCCCAAAGATTAGGCTCCTGAATTTTAGATGGATTTATTGTGCCTGCAAAAAGTTCAGTTTCTTGCAAGTCAGCCACTGGTACTATGACCCTATTACTGTTTCTCTCTTCTATCACATTCTGCCCTGCTACTTGCAAAAAAGAAACAAAAAAAAAAGAGGGGGGGGGGCAGAACCATTCCTTACCTAGAGAATTATAAGTTGTTGTAGGGTTTTCCTTCTTTTTTTATGTTATTAAATGATATTTTGCTGCTTGATGTTTATAAACTTGCGATGCTGGCTGGCCCTGAGGCAGGTCAGCAAGGAGTAAGGACGACCGATCTGGACCCCCATAAGTTAGGGGCCCCAAGCCCATAGATGGTACCTCTATATGCATGATAATAAAGGCCCAATCGGGCCAAGGAAATCAGGATCAAGGGAGAGGACACGTCACTCCAGTCTCCAGACGCGCTCTCGCCCTCGCCTGTTCGTCTTCTATTTCTCCCAGACCCCAGTCCTTGACTCCTCGTTCCTTCAATCCTTTCCCGAGACAAGCGCCGGTGTTGCCACCCCTGTCTCTCCTGATTTCTTCCTGTGATTTGTTTACCACTCGGACCCGTTTTGCTGACTTGCCTGTAATTCGTTTTCCCCTCTTCTATAGATCTGGTTCAGAGCTAGGAGACAGATAAAGGCTCAGATTGGTGATTCTTACTGACAGTAGGCTGCTGGTATGATTTTCTTGGCTATAATGTAGGAGTATACAGAACTAAGATACGGTTTTGGGAAGGTTCTAAAGACTAATATATTTTGAGGTGTTTTTTCAGACATGAAAGTCTGAGGTATTCATGTTTTGTTAGTACTATTTCAGATTCTAACAAATTTGCACATCAAGGTACTAATGTACTCCATATTTTGTTAGTACTTGTGTTCGGAGGTCAGGGTAGATGTGTCTTGTTTAGCCCATATTTTCTGATTGTTATCCTGTAGAATAGAGTTCTCATTTTAGGCTTAGTTCGTTCAGATGATTGTAAATGATCAAAGCTTTTAATAAGCATCTTGATGCATAAGGTTTTATTTGATATATGCAACAACCTAGAGAAACTCAAATCTATCTGGTATGCCATCCTGTTCTTGTCTTTGATTCTGTTCTTTGAGTTGGCTTCAAATTACATGTCACATTACATAAAATTTTATCTTATGATTTGCTAATAATTCTATATAAATTATTAGTTCTTCTCTGAGAATGATTCACATGAAATTTGTGATGTCCATGTCACATGCAGTCCATTAAGGCCCTTGGCATGGCACATGCGACGGCAACCACAACCTTTAGTTTTGTTTGTCATATCATCTCTGTTCTGTTTGGTGCACCTTATTTTTTCAAACCTTGTAATTTTTTATTATCATTAGCAGCAACAGTGGATTTCAACTTTTCTTTGTCAGTTGAACTCTTAGATCTTACTGTGTATTACCATGTCATTTTCTACCTGTATTTTACAGTATGTGTTTCAAATGCAGACACTGCACTATGGCGTCTAGACGCAATGTTTGGGGGTATGCTCCTCTTCCTACAGAGGACAGGGATGACAGCAATCTTACTGATGATGTTGACCTTCGGTTCACTTACACCCCAAAATCCCTCAGAAAAATCCCGTGGAAGTCAATTGCCCTGGCACTATTCCTCCTCCTCCTAGGATGTTCGCTTCTCTTCCTGTCATATTTTATATTCACAGGTCACATGGAGGGGGATAACTCTCAGGCATATGGTCTCTTGTTCCTGGGCATCCTTGCCTTCCTTCCTGGTATGTTAATGTTCACTGGTTTACCTTACATTTTCGCGTTGAATTTTTTTCATCTTCTCAATGAAAAATTTTCCCCAATTATTTATTGATCATTTGCCATGACTTCGTTCAAAAGTATTTATTTTAGTGTAGTTTGTTGGAAATGTTGCTACATTTTTCTTTTGACTTAGGACAAACCCAAAACGCCTTATAATATGGAACAGAGGGAGTGCCATACTGGAAACTGAATCTCTTTGGATATGAAATCTATTTAAGTGTGCATTAGTGTAAAATTATGTCCTTTGTTATTGTTGTAGATAGTAGACAGACATCTCTAGTATTGTATCCATTTAGCGAGAAGGATTATATTGTTCTCACATTGTTTTGTAGGTTTTTATGAGACTCAAGTTGCTTACTATTCCTCGAGAGGAGCACCAGGGTACACCTTTGCATCTATTCCAGATTATTAACCTTCCATTGTTTTCATTTGTCTCACCAAGGGACAGTGACGATAGAACATGGACAAAGACTAGCTTAAATCTTCAATCAAGATGCAGGAATCAAATGAGCTCTTATTTTATTACCACTAAAATGTTAACATCTAAATGAAGTCAGCTGCTGACTGCTGTGTTCACCTGATGGCATTGCTCACCAGGTGTCACTTATCAGTGCTGTAGACAAAGTAAACTCGTGATCATACTCGTCTCTTGCTACATACACCAGATGTAGATGGCTGTTTGTCACCAGGAGTAGATGGATGTTTTAAGGTTACCGCATATTTTTGTTCCACAATTCCATTGTATTTTGTGTTGATATCATTAAGGTTTTTATTTTGGCTGCAGAAATAGTATAACCATACTTTCATCTATATATTCAAGCTCTTATAGCAGCTGTTGGCAATGTGTATCATTTTGTACTGCTTTTCTCTATGATGATATTTGTATGGATAAATTCCTTCTGTGCTACTGGAAGTAAATCAATTCCTTTGCACATGTCGTTGAGAGAATAGTTACCGCTCCCTCTATTGGTCAGACCGTGTCCATCATGACCGGTCAGACGGCGCCCTACCTCAGCCAGATCGTGTCTCCTGTCGCCGGTCTAACCGCCTCACTAACCGTCGGTCAGACCGAGTACCTGGCTGGTTAGATCGGGCTACCTGTTGGTCATGTTATTCCATATATACATGGTATTTGCACTGATAATTGCTAGTATGAGCTAAACCAAAATCATTAGTAGATGGATCGGCACAAGGCACGTATTATGGCTTAGCAAGAGGATTACTTTCAAAACTCTGTTGCGCCTTTACATTTTAGGCCATAAATATAAGAGGATAATCAATTAAGCCCTAAAGGCTAGTAATAATTCAATGTCATATAATAAATGTTGATACTTGTTTGTCATCGTTGCCAAAATTTGTAAAGCTTGACTGCATGCACGCATTAATCAATTTTATAAAGATGTGCATTAAGGGGACATAAATGTTTAACAATTAGCCGGGTCCTATAACCTTATTTCTTAAAAAAAAGGAACTATTTAGACTCCATTAATATGTCAATCATTGTATTACAATAAGGACCAATGTTTACTTGTATAAGTATAGAGTTCGTAATTAATGCAATCAAATTCAGCTAGTAAATTTCGAATGGAACTTACCACAACCAGATTGAAATAAGGCATTTTAAGTTTTTTATTTACATATCGTAGTGTGATTTTGAAACAATTTCATAATTTTTGCATCACACAGCAATTTGAAATAGCAAGATGTAACCGTCTTTTTGTTTCATGTTCATCCATCATATTGAATTGGGACAATTTTATTCTTGCTGCTACTTTGATTCCGATATTGTTTTTCCCTATTTTTAGGTTTTCGTTGTTTCTTTTCAAATATTCTTTTATAGAAGTTAGTGGGTCTAGGATTGCTGAACTAAAAAGTAACAAAACAAGAAATAATATTATTTCAATTTAATAATTAATCTTTCTACCCGTGGAGATTTTGCCATAGCCAAACAATACCCTCGAGTCCTTTTTCCTATGCCAAATCCAAATTCATGCCCCCAAACCTAAGGCAATAGTAACTCAGCCAGGCGGCGAAGAGGAGGCGATGACAGCGGCAGTTCAGCGTAGGAAGAAGGCCCAGCCAGGCAGCTGCTCCTTTTAGGGAGGAGGTGACAGTGGTGGCCTAACCAGGCAATTGCAGTGGCAGCTCCTCGCAGGGAGGAGGAATCGGTGATAGCCTGGCCAGGCGGCAGTGGCTCCTTGTAGGAAGGAGGTGACAGTGGCGACGACTCTGCATAAGGAGGAGACAGTGGCCTAGCTAGAGCTCAACGCAAGAAGACGGCAGCTCAGTGCGGTGAGGTGGCGACGGCTTGGTGCGGGGAGGCGATGGCGAGTAGGGCAAGCGAAGGCGATCCGGCGCGGGATGGCTGCTGCGAGTAGGCGAGGCAATAGCAACCCAGCGCAAGGAGGCGGCGAGGGCTCGGTGCATGAAGGTGGCAGCGAGCAGGCTAGGTGGTCAGAATTGTGTAAAAAAAATTGTGCCCAAATTTCCTAGTAGCATAAAATTGTGCCCAAAATTATCAAATGTGGCAAAATAATGTAAGTTTTGAAACATTTTTTTTTGTTGAAACTGTAGTTTTTCAAAATTGCATGTTGCATGTATAAAATGTGGGCAATAATAAGGTATCTATGTCTTTTTGCCAATATTTAATATCGTTAACTTGTTCATCTAAAATAGAGCAAAACTTGGTTTCGTTTTTTCAAAAAAGGAGGGAAAACGAAACCCTAAAAACATGGGCAAAATAAGTATTGTACATCAAATGAATAAAAATGAAATTAATACTTCCACCATTAAATTAATACTTCCACCAAATTCATTGAACGTTGACTATGTAATCTTTTGATAAAAAAAAAAGTTACCTAATATTAAATAATTAGAAGGGGTGGAGCTTTCAAGATCGTTTACATGTATACCTTGATATTTGGATGCATATGTTATATTTGGAAAAAATAATTTATGTGCATTACTACTTTGCATTTTTTTCCCTGTTGTTTATTACTGGAAGAATCAGTGCCATAAAAGGCTCTATCTGAAAAAGAAGTGCAGGTAGTATCGTTACCATTATCATCACCTATATGATTGAGAACCCGGGGAAAACATGTATTAGAAAAAGGCAATTAAGGCAAAAAACATTGTTGATCTGTTCGTCACGGATGAGCAAAACGATGAGCTCGGCAAGCTGGAAGGCGTCGTCGTTCTCCACAGAGAGCGGCGACGTCACATTGCTCTTGCCGAACCCGTCCTGGCATTCCTTCACCTCGCTCGCCGATTTCTCCAGCGATGAGATCGCCTCCTGGAACCTGCCCGCCTTCACCGCCGCGCCGACGGCGGCCTGAGCTTGCAGTATGTCTCCGTACACCGCCTGGCACGACTGGAGGCACCGCGTCGTGGCGGCGTCGCCGCCGCCGCCGCCGCCGTTCCGGAGCTTGACGTCTATCTCGGACTTGGTGCTCGTCGCGTTGGCCGTGAGGAGGTCGACGGCGATCACGGCGAATTCCTTGTAGCTGCTGATGTTGCTGCTCCGGTTGTCGGAGCTGAGCGCGTCGATGCAGAACGTGACGCTGAGGAGCTCGCTGCCGCCGGCGATGGTCTTGCATGCACCGTACAGGAACGAGTTGATGCCGGCGGCGAGTTGAGGCGCAGCAATTAGGAGAACAGCGAAGAGGAAGAGAACACTGACGCCATTGTTAGCATTGGAGGAGGCCATTGCGGTTGTGGATTTGATCTTGGACCTTCTCTGTAAGATGATGTTGAACGAGATGGTTTTCTGGATGCTCTTGCGTGTCAATTATATAAGTACAACATTTTGCATTACATTCAATGACCTGATCGATCATCTCCAATCAATGATTCCGATATCAGATATCGGATCTGTAGAATCGATATCCCGTTAATTTCTCTGTTGCCAAATTTGGATGGTGTGTGTTGAGAGAAACCCTGGGTCTGTCAGAAATACCAAATGATTTTGAGGATTGCTTGAGGATGCTAAAGAAGAAACTAAAAACAAACCTCACAATTGTCTTCGTTACTTGGTTCTGTTGGGGGATTTGGTGAAATAGAAATGAGTGGGTTTTTGAAAATAAAATTGCAGGTAGTCTACAAAGCCCTGGCGTGGTTGCAAAGATGGAAACGGCTACAAATGGAAGGAGATTGCCCAGATCTCGAGACCTTGCCTGATACTCCCTCCGTCCTAAAAAAAAACTTAACTTCTAGAGTTTGAATTTTATCCTACAACAAACCAACTTCTACCATCTGCCTACCTTCAACACATAAAACGAGAAGTTTTATCTCTTAAATAATCTTTACCTACCTATCACCATTACTACCTTTTCTATTGATGAGGGTCATTTTAGTCATTTTTACTTCCGTCCCAAAAAAAAACTTAACTTCTAGAGTTTGAATTTTATCCTACAAAAAACCAACTTCTACCATCATACCTACCTTCAACACATAAAACGAAAAGTTTTATCTCTTAAATAATCTTTACCTATCTATCACCATTACTACCTTTTCTATTGGTGAGGGTCATTTTAGTCATTTTTACTTCTCACTAAAGGATGCTAGGAATCCTCTTTTTATGGGACGGAGGGAGGGAGTACCTTGTAGTTTCCTTTCTGCTGGGATTATTATGTGTTAGTCTGTTGGGTTCTTTTATTTTTTTTAAGATAATAGAAGCTTTATTGATCTTACTCAAAAGTTTTGATGACACTCCCGGCCTCAGCTTGCAAGATCAAGGCCCTACAAGGCTACAACCCAAATAATAGGTTGGGGACCACATATACATTTGTCGACAAATTTTCTCCTAAA
This sequence comes from Oryza glaberrima, assembly GCF_000147395.1. Lineage (NCBI taxonomy): Eukaryota > Viridiplantae > Streptophyta > Magnoliopsida > Poales > Poaceae > Oryza > Oryza glaberrima. The sequence goes on along the minus strand of NC_068336.1, from coordinate 1,397,874 downwards.
AATTTGACAGATGTAATTATAGTATAATCGTAGTGTAATTACACTGTAACTTATATGTAATTACTGTAACTTGCATGTAACTACAGTGTAACTTGTATATAAGTTTCACGTAATTTTGAATCGTTAAATCTATTACAAGATTTGTTTTGGTGAGGAAGAAAAAAATCACAGCACAAACATATGTGTAAGGGTTTGTTCCCACAACCTCCATTTTACCGAAATAACATATTACAAAGAGATTTTTGAACGTTACATACAAGTTACACTATAGTTACAGTGTAATTACACTACGATTGTACTGTAATTACATCTGCCAAATTTTTAGGAGAAAATTTGTCAACAAATATATAGCAAAATTGATAGGTTGTCACCTATATACCGAGGTATAAAACTCATTGACCACTTGCTTTAAATATAGACAAGTCGAAGTGACAAAGCCCTACAAATTGGGCTTCTCGAGAATAACCCATGATCAGAGCTAATGTATAATCAAGAAAATAACCTGCAAAGGAGAAAAAAGGTTTTCCTATAAAAACCACATCATTTCTTGATAGCTAAATTACCCAGCAACTTATTACCGCCCCTATTAGGTCTAAACTCTTTCTTTTGTGGGGTTAGAGGTCTGGTCGTTTTGGTGTGGACTGCGCCGCATGGGAGGCAGCAACATATTAGCGCTGTAGCGTGTCCGTTACCGGAGCTAAATGCTATTGGTTAGTTTATGTTTCTCATTCTTTTAAAAGCTTTGTTTTTTTAGAGAGTACGCTAGGAGTGTATCTTTGTATTACAAAAACTTTGTATAACAACCTATTTATTCCTGTTTGGCTTTCTCCCGAGAGCCGGGTAATGGAAATTACATTTTATCCAAAAAAAAAAATCACATCCGGAGACACCGGCCACCTTGCCAAACCGCAATTGAGAAATTAACAGAGCTGCATTACCGCAAGAAAACAAAAGAGAGACTCATCACCATCCCCATCTTATAGAAACATCATATCCATGGCTATCAAACAAAAAGGAGACTTGATCTCATTGATACCAAGTTCCTTTTTGATGCATTCTACATTTTTATCTGGTCAACTTAATAATTCCCATACCATTACTAACATCCAAACAAACAACTCGATGATTTCTTAGAAGCAATAAAGGGATATATTATAAATAAAGGGAGTTGTTCAAACTAAGCTTTAATTAAAACCATCCTTGGCCTAATGGGCTCTGATACAGTGGAATAATTAGCTTTTGATCACTATGAAATCCTGGGATGTCATTAAAGACAGAAACAGCCTCCCAACATGTTAGCCTGATAAACTTGTGCTAATTAAACGGCTAAACCAGAGCAAGATCAAACGAACAAATTGAGTAAGGAAGATGTAAGACTTGCATCTGTTCTGCTGCATTCGGCAACTCGCTGGTAACTGGCACGACCTGCAATGCGTGTTCACAAGAAACTTGTATGTTAGACCAACTTGCATACCCTGAGATATCGTGTGTTACAATAGATTCTCTGTGTTCTTTAGAAAGACAAGGAAATAATCCAGACATAACAATATACTACCTCCATATTTTAATGTATGACGCCGTTGACTTTTTGTTCAACGTTTGACCATTCGTCTTATTCAAAAAATTTATGTAATTGTCATTTATTTTACTGTGAATTGATTCATCGTCAAATGTTCTTTAAGCATGACATAAATATTTTCATATTTACACAAAAATTTTGAATAAAACGAAGGATCAAACGTTGGTCAAAAAGTCAACAGTGTCATATATTAAAATACGGAGGGAGTAAAAGGCAGAGTAGGAATATATCTACAAAGGTGTTTATGTAGCACACACTACTTGACAAATGCGAGGCATACCGCCTGCATGTCTAATTGTAACAGACCAGATTTTTGTAATGGAGAAAGTTACCCTCTGCTAAATTCTGTGCATAGTAATGAAAGTAGGAAACCAATAATTACTGATCAAAGCAAAATTGGTCATACCTTGTTTGGTTCACTAAATGAATTTTCATCCAGCAAGTTGCTGGATGTGAGAACAGTCACAGTTGATTTTGCCGTATCTACACCAGCTTGAAGTCCACTTGAAGATATTGTGAGGTTCACAGCATTTGGCCCAAAGTTTACTATCTGTGGGAGATCATTTGAAGATCAGGATGTTCTAAGATCCAAACATATTACTCCAGCAGTAAAACATATAAAGACAGATGCATGTTATGCAAGTATGCATTGGTTGAATCAATTTTGTATCGTTGTAACTAAATCATTCCAAACATTAAGGTGCCTGTCTAATGAATTGAATCAAATGCATATAAGTTTAGAAGAAACTGGAATGGATGGTTTACCTTCACTCTCAGAAAGGTATTCTCAGCGTCTTGCCAGGTGATTGCAGAGGCAGCCAATAAATCAGAGTAGCTGGAACTGATCATAATTGGATGAATCATAGCACCGCTTGATTCACGGAAATATGTCTGCATCCAATAACTAGGAGTTCCATACTGTTGCCAGGAGTTGAAGACAATAGCATCTGGGTTCCAGCTGGTTATCACATTTATACATTAGCAATGGTCAGAGAGGAAACAGATGCTAGAATCCTTGAAGAAAGAAAGTATAAGACCATGTATACTAACACGCGATCGTTGTCATTCACGAAGAGTGGTGCATAACATGCCATCTGAACGACATCACTGCAAAGAAGCATGCATGATGAGAGCCAATTCAATAACTTGCAATAAGGAATTACTGTTGCTCAATGTAATTTTTTACAAATTATACATTTACTCAAAATATTTTCCTTGTGGAGAAGTACAAGGATGAGGTAGTAGTTGTCAAAGAAAAATCAATAATTTATCCAGGAATCCCATCGAACAATCTCTTATATTCATGCATGGTCTGGAGATAAAGTAGACAACTCTGTTCATGATTTTATATTTACTCTGAACCCAAGATAAAGAATTAAGATAGTATCCCCAAAGGGATCACCTATTTTTCTCTAAACCAATTAGGAAAGCAGCTTCTGCCAATGATGCAAGAAGGCTTCCATTGCCAGCATCCTCACCATTAACAGCATACTCACTCACAAATATCTGCAGTGAAACAATTGCATAGTCAGTGGTTCCTGCTCACTTGTATTCTGTCTATCCAACATCAAAGGGTAATGAGATGAACAAAATAAGCAGTAACCAACAAAGCACCCAGATTCCACATAACATGCATGAAGAACAGCGTCTTACATTTTGCTATTTGATAGTTAGGCTTCTTCTCATGGAAAAAGGAAGAGAAGAAGAACATGCTTGTTGTCATAATTACTAACTATGCTTGTTGTCAATCAATACCACAGCAGATTGCTCTAGAAGCGGTCTAGAGTTCAAGTTATGAAGTAGTACATTGCTCTAGTTGGGATATTTATTCCAGTTATCATATATTCTGATCTTATAGATTCAGTCTCAGTCATGGAAGAAGATGGAAGAAACTAATTGCTAGAAATATTTTTTTCGAAATAACTAGAAGCATATTTCATTCAAGAAAATGTCAAGGATAATGGTGCATGAGAGAAGCTGCCTTTGTAAGACTGATCTAATCTAAGAACTTAATTTGCCAAAAGAAGCTACTTTATATCAAATTCATTACCTTTGGACCATTACGTGATGTCCTCTCAAATTCATTCTTCTTGAGAAACACAGTGGATGCATTTTCATATATCTACAAAAGAAATGTAACATTCTCAGAAATCTATGGAGAAAATGATCACATAACCAAGTCTGAAAAAAATCAGCAAGACAGAATACAAAAACAGGGAGAATGATACAAATAAATTAGTCTCAGTGAGTTGTTTACGTGGTAGTCATAGAGATCGGCAGGATGATCAAGTGGCCCAGACGAGCCATCACAGTTTGAAATTATTTGGATGTCAGGATAAGCCTCTTTTATGGCATTGTAGAACATGGGATAATTTTCTGTTCAACAGAATTACATGGTTATATGATATCAAGGGAAAATTAGGATATTTATGATAGTAGTAGCCCATTGAAATGTACTGAAACAGCATTATACGTCATAGCCAATTTGGCCTCAATCAAATGTATAACTAATGAACCTTCTAGAAACTGGTAAAGTCTGTTTCAAAACATAACAGCAGACTGATAAATTAACCTCTTGTTTTTCTTTTCGTCTATTATTTTTTTATAATGGAAATATATTACATCCCTGGTCTCTGCCACAAGGCATGCAGCCAATTTTTTCATCTATTATTTCTCCAAAATATCTCCATTATGCAATCAGATAGTACTAAAAAGGGTGAAGTTAAATAAAATAGTGCTATTACCTTTGCAGATCGATAAAAAACAGAATGATGAATTTAGCCAATCATCACGGCATTAACACGAAGGACAATACTATTTGTTTATTATGCAAAATTTACCTCGGTATATCAGCTTGAATGGAGCACAATCTTCATTCCCTAGTGCAACATACTTCAGTGGGAATGGTTCAGGGTGCCCCATCGTGGCTCTAACAGAGCCCCATGTTGATTTGTCACTCCCCTTTGCAAACTCAAGACTGTCAATTGCATCCTGTAGCAAGAAAATCAAAGCATCTCGAAATAAGAAACATGGGATCACAATAAATGCAAGGCCTTATGTTAATATTCACATGTTACAACTGTTTTTCTGTTACATCATGAGAAGTCCATCTTCATCTCATCCATACTTCAAAAAATGTAGGGCATCGAAAACATACCTTTACAAAAGGTGCGAGCATAGTTCCATTAACTGCATCATGGTGACTCATCCCTAAATTACAAGATAAAAAACTATGAGCAGTTCGTTGGTTTGTGCAAAGATTAAAAATACATTGAACAAGACAAATAGACACGATATTTACCAATGTTGAGCACCCATACTGGGGTAGCACCCAAGTCTTCAGCAAGCTTTCATGAACATTTTGAAGTAAACAAATGGTGAGATATGCCGAGACAGAAAGAAAAGAGAACTCATTTCACATTAATCAACCCATACCTGGAGTAACTCATAATACCCAAGGCCATCATCTGTCCAGTAGTGCCAAACATCTCCATAGTGTCCAGCTCTCTCTTCCCATGGACCAATAGTTTCCTTCCACCTGAATGCATTTTTTAACCAATTGCCTTCGACAAAGCAACCCCCTGCCAAATGTAATGCAAGCGATTAAATTACAGGGCAACCGAAATTTATTGTCAGTTGGAAAACATTCAAAATACCAGGAAACCGTAGAAACCGTGGTTTTAGGTCCAAAAGCATGTACATGAGTTCCTTGCGAAAACCATGGCCCTGCATATGTAGAAGAAAAATTTCGATCAATAACTCCTGTGGACTCATAATAAGCAAATGTAGATTAAGGAACAATAACTCGATCTGCCATCTCTATGGGATTACCGATTACAGATAAGTTGATTTACTTTTTTTTCTTGTCAGATAGCAATGTGAACAATTGATATTTTTTATGATGACATTTTTAAATAATTTTGAATAATATCAAATAGCAGACATGATTTGAAGAGGGTGTCCATTGAACCTGGCATGGTGTAGTGGCTAAAATCTTTGGGGTAAGTGCATGAATTTTATTCTCCATTCTTCACAAGATGATACCGGATTCCAGATCAAGCTATGATGACAATAGCAATAAAAAGGTAAAAGACAATGCACCTTGTATGTTTCTGAAGGCATGAGTGACACCTGATCAAGCCATATTACTCCCCTTTTCCTGGTTGTTAGTTCAAGTCTTGAAGTTCTGCATGTCCCTTGAGCTAGTAACTGTAGCTCTACCTTTGTCCAAGTTGACAAATTAGTTTCTCTGCAGAAATTTGATGTACAATCCTTTCGGTTAGCGAGCGAACGAGCGAGAGAGATTGAAAAACCATTTTTGTCTCAGTATTATGGAAAAAAAATATACCGAACAGAATTTGATGCCAGATTTTGCGATCCATTTGAGCATGTGAGTGAAGCTGTCAACTCCACCGATTCTAATGATCTGATATGCATGACTAGATTATATGCCTTTCCTTCTTCTACATTCTGAAAATTGAAATGATCATATTTGTCACAAAACCAGAAGGTAAAATCCCATAAAAAATGAGAAGGTAAAATTGAAAATGGTTCGAAGAAAAGCTATAGATTACACTTTTCCAAGAGCTATAGATTATGCAAGGAAAAGATAAATGCAAATTGAAACAAACAAAAAATCAGTTAGCTTAATTATCTATTTTCTTCACCATTTTGAAAAGAATAAATAACTTTGCTATAGTTCCTTTCTGTGGCAGCACTGTTTATTGTAAACTGTCGGAAAATAAAAGATACTACTTTCAATTACAAGCTCTATTTTGCATATTATTCATATAGGAATGCACTTATAGAAAGGGATAGAACTCATACCATGCCCCAGAATCCTGGATTGCATATTCCAACACCATCGGCTGGACAATCGTCACAGACAACCTCTATCCTTACAGCAACAGGATTTTGACTGAAACAGGATGAGCGATCAGTTGTGACGTGCACAGAGGATTCATCTCCAATGATGGACCATGGGTCAATGTTTGATGTGTTGGCTCCAGCTTCAAAACCTAAAGCAAGAAATTAGACAAAAATCAGTTAAAGCTAAACTTCAAATATTATTATTTATTTATTTATTGCGGGGAAAAATGTTTTCTTATTCAACATTGCTATACATGAGCTGATTGATTTCTCCTCAAAAATCCTTGCATTTGCTATACATGAGGTGATTGATTTCTCCCCAAATATTCTTGGCAGTAAGATCACAATTCACAAATCCAACCATCCATGTTGCATCTTCAACCTCAAGCCTTCATTACTCACTCTCACACACACCACCCCCACCAAAACGAGGACGAGCTGGCCGGTGAATCCCGAGCATCCCTGCGCCGATGAGCCTCCTCATCCTCCTTTTGGCTTTCTTCCCCGGCGAGACAGAGGGCGAATGGGTTAGGGTATTGGGTTGGGGTGGGGCCGTGGAGTGGATCTGGCGGGGTAGGGGGGTTGTGGATGGAGGAGCAGTTCATCGGGGCTGCGTATTCAGGGAGGGGATGCCTTGGGCGGTAGGGCGAGGCGGTGGGGTGGCGCCGCCGGTGCGGTGGGTGAGGAGGCGGCGGATCCGGCAGCGAGAGACGCCGGAGATGGTGCAGGAGCAGGTGCGGGGAGGGAGGAGGCAGGAGGGAATCGTTCAAGTGATGAAAAGGAGAGAGAGAGAGAGAGAGAGAGAGAGATCGTAGCCATGAGCTGGAGGTTGAATACGATCTATCAACCGTTGGATGGGCATCCAACGGCTGACAGCATTCCACTGCTATCTCCTCTTTTAATTTATGAGTGAATTGCACTTTGTGCTATGTAATTTTACATTTGTTGCATAATGGACCATCCTAACTCTCTTCGCTAGCTATATCTATTGTTTCCTTCGGTGAAGGTATGGCATACGTATGGATATGGAAATTCGCCAGCATGTCGTTAACGATTTGCTCAAAGTCATTGAAATGTTGAAGATGTAGTTTGAGGTAATCCATTATACAATACCTAGTCTAAAGTAAAAAAAATAAAACAAAAGGTGATCTAAAATGAAATTTTAACAATAAAATATGGTCCAAAGTGAAATTAACTATGCTCAACTTCACCTTCACCAGAGAAGAGTTCTAAAAAAAATAAGAGAGAAAACAAAAGAGAGAAATCGTGTCTATGAGCTAGAGGTTGAAGACGATCTATCAGCCGTTGGATGGGCATCCAACGGCTGATACCACTCCACTGCTCTCTTCTTTAATTTAATGGTCAACTTAAGCTCGGAAGTAAAAAAAAAAAGTATAACGTGGTGTACCTCTGTTACTGACAAGTTCAGCCCAAAGGCCACCAGTTCCAGCGTGGTTAATCTCCTGCACAAATAATAATAATAATACATACTCCCTCCGTTTAAAATGTTTGACACCGTTGACTTTTTATCACATATTTGACCGTTCGTCTTATTCAAAAAATTTAAGTAATTATTAATTCTTTTCCTATCATTTGATTCATTGTTAAATATATTTTTATGTAGGCATATAATTTTACATATCTTACAAAAGTTTTTGAATAAGACGAACGGTTAAACATGTACTTAAAAAGTCAACGGTGTCAAACATTTTGAAGCGGAGGGAGTATTTTACGATGTCAAATATTTCGAAACGGAGGGAATATTTTGATAAGGAAAAAAGCAAAGCATCCACAGGAGAAGAAATGGAAAAGAAGAAAGAAACGAGACGTAGCTAGCTAGTCACCTCGAAGAAGAGGCCGAACAAAGTGTCCGGCATTCTTCGAGCGACAGAGTAATCCACATGGAGAGACGCCGTCTCCAACGTCTCGTCTTCGCATCTGCTGCTGCCGCCGCCGACGAAGAACAGAACGAGGAAGACGACGACGACAGTGGCTTGCCGGGACAGCATGCTCGTCGTTGCCGGCGGCGACACTCTCATCATTCTCTCTGCGACCACAATGGATTGGATTGGTACGTTGTTACTTGCGAGAGGGAGGCTTGATGAGTTAGTATGACAATACGGCAAGCTATAGCTAGCTGGTGTATTAGACGAGACGATCCAATTAACCTGATTATTCGAGGTTGCTCCATATCTACTGTTGGAAATTGCTCTAGTTAGATAGAGTAAGACACTTGCTAAAATTGCCAACAAGTTAGTTCATTCACATGGATTCCAGTAAAAATGTACAGCCAGAGCCCATATTTTCTTCATCTTTCCTCTTCTTTATCTGCTCATCTTGATCATTCCACAGAAATTCCTCCGCCAAGGGAGGCTTGAGTTAGTGTGACATGAACTACACTACTTGAGTTACACGAAACGATCCAAAATGATTATTTGAGGTTGCAGGATCTACTGCTGGTAAATGCTTTAGTTAGAGAGAGTCAGTCACTTGCTAGAATTGCCAACAAGTTACTAGTTCACTTGACAAGTTCACATGGGTTCCAGCCAAAATGTACAGCCAGCCCATGCATATTTTCTTCCATTTTCCTCTTCTTTATCTGCTCATCTTGATTCATTCGACAGAAATATATCGAGGAGGACGATAAGCACAAGCATTTCTATTGCTAACCCCGTGCGCGTTGCAGCTGCACATCTCTGCCACCAGCACCAATTTGTTTGTACCGGCCCAAGATCGAATGAGGAGCAAGTGATACTTGCATATGCTCCTGCATTGAAGCTATTGGCTTGAGATGGCCAAAAGCCCAAAACCACAAATTCTACCACACATTGACTTGTGCATTACATCCAGAGATAAAAGTAGAAAACAGTTACTTACCTTAACCGTGGTTACTGAAACAGTTCTCATCAATGCAAAAGACACAAGTTTCCCTCTCCAATCTTTTCTTCCCATCATGATTTTATCAACCACCAGTTGAATTTGTTCTCTTCTCAGCTTCCCACAATGTAAGTGACTAGTCAATATACCTATATGGGGAACATGCCAGATTTACAGAAACATATCCACAAAGAATCAACAGCCATCTTAATATGGATTGGACTCCATTTGGATCTGCTCAATCCTAAATTCAAATTCTTAGCCTTCTCAAGTTTAAATGACAACTTCAGTTCAAATTCAAATCCTTAAATCAAATTCAGATATTCTCTACAAATTTGTTATCCTTGAACCAAATTATTCTCTCTTTCCCAGGCTAAAGAGCCCATATTTGTTATCCTTGGAACAAAGCAACACGGTGGCAATGTGCCATCTAGTCTCGTCCGATACAAATATGGAGAAAGCAAAAAAGGAAAAAAAAAAGAAAGAAAGAACAAAGTAAGCCTGGACTGAATTTTATTCATCATTTCCTGTGTATTACACTATACAGTGGTGCTCCAAGATACATGCATATATATGGACCGCATTCCGGTATTCACATATCACATCTCGTGTATTTCTTGTGTTTCTGTCGCTAACCTTGTGTTGCTGCTTCACATCTCTGCCACGAGTTTGGACTGGGCAAGCGCAAGATCGAATGAGGAGAAAGAGTGAGGAACAAGCGTGACTTGCATCTGCTCTGCTGCATTTGAAAGCTGGCTTTTGACAGGAACAACCTGCATTGGTTGTCATGAGCAAAGCTTTGGCTTCAGATGACGAAAACCACAAGCTCTACTACACATTGATATGTGCATTACATCCAGTAAGAAATCAGAAATGTTTGCTTACCTTATTCGGGTTACTAAAAGAGTTCTCATCCATCACATTACTGGATGTGAGAACAGTGGCAGTTGATCCCAGTGCATTAACACGGGCCTGAAGCCCAGTTGCAGAGATCGTGAGGCTCACTGGATCAGACCCAAAGTTTATAATCTGCACAAGAGATTTCAAGATCAATTCATGAGGTACGCAATTCTCCTACAGATGTACAGTAGGTTTAGAACAAAATTTCTTGCCTTTACTCTTAAGAAGCTATTTTCAGAATCCTGCCAAGTAATTGCAGATGCTGCCAGAGAACCAGAGTAGCTGGAAGTGATTGTAACTGGATGAAAAATAGCACCGCTAGATTCACCGAAAAGAGTCTGCATCCAGTAACTAGGAGTTCCATATTGTTGCCAGGAGTTAAATACAATGGCGTCTGGGTTCCACCTGATTGTTTGATTGAAGCATTATTAGTTTATTACAGTACTTGTTAAATAAACAAAAACACAAATAAAGAAACCATGGAGTCATCAAAACTAACGTTTGATCATTGTTGTTCACGAAGAGTGGTGCATAACTTGCCATCTGAACAACATCACTGCAAAGAACCAACAAGAAGTTACAATAAATATCTTGTTGCATTTGTTAGTAGATCTTAATAAAGCCCTACCCAGAGGAAAGCTCAAATGTGATCTGTCACACGACCCAGAAAGAAAAGATTGTTTCAAGGAAAGATCACCTATTCTTCTCCAGTCCAGTAAGGAAAGCTGCCTCTGCCAATGAAGCAAGTAGACTTCCTCTACCTGCATCACTTCTCCAAACAGCATATTCACTGACAAAAGCCTGCAACCAAAACATATATGAAGAAAGATAGAAGTGAATAAGCAAGAGATGCAATGAGGTTCCAAGATTATAAAACATGTAAACATCATCACACATGACATAGATGAACCGTGGACATTACTGAATTATTGTTGAGAAATAGATGACCAAGGTCATCCTACAAATATACGAGAGATGTCATGAAATCCTGGATTATTAATGTAAATATTAGATGAAAGATGGGAGATTTCACAGTGCTATTCTACAAGCATCTCCACAAATGAAAAAAGGTCCACGACAATGGAAGTCCGGGCATACAACGTACCTTGGGCCCATTACGAGATGATCTATCAAATGTATTCTTCATTGAAAACAAAGTCTTAGAATCAGTATAGACCTAGAAAAAAAGGAATTGTTTCAATTTAATAAATGGGAAAAGCCTTGACATTTGTGACAAAGAATGAGAAGTGCTGGAGAAAACTCAAGAGGATGAGTACTTGAGTAGTTTACATGGAAATCATATAAATCAGCAGGATGGTCAAGTGGACTTGATGAAGCATCACAATTTGAAATCATTTGAATGTCTGGATAGGCCTCCCTTATAGCATTATAAAACTTGAGGTAATTACCTGTATAATGGATAAGAGAATATCATGCATGTACCTAAAATGAGAATTCAACAGTTGTTCTCCACACAATTCAAGTCAAACATGTGCCTTATCATTGGAGATTATGATCAAATATAAATGATTTACATCCCAAATTTTCTAAAAGTGAAAATAACCACATTTTAGTATGTTTGCTACCAGGAATTGTTTTTATGTGTTACTAATCCTAGTTTATTTGCAACAACAAAAATTTAGAACATATATTACCACAAGTACCATTGGCTTGGCGAAGTACAGCAGAGGAGAAGGAGAACATAGGACATAAAAAAAGTAATATTATATGCAGATTATAATAGTGAAAACAAATGTCTCCTTGTAAGGTTTTGCTATGGAGATTTATGTGACTATATTAATGAACCACTTCTCAGGAAACAGGTACAACTGCATAAAGAAGTTGCCGACTTTATTTACAGAGTGAGTTGAGTGACTACCTTCATAAAAAAAATTACAGGATTAGCATGGTCCATGTACATATCTTTTATTCGATCATACACCTTAATTTATTTCAGACAAGGCTCTTCAATTTATGCAGTTATATCGTGAAGTGATAAAATAAGAAAGTAATTGAGGAATGTACCGCGGTAAAATTTTTTCCCACAATCTTCATTTCCAATTGCGACGTATTTGACAGGGAATGGTTCGGGGTGCCCCATTGCAGCTCTAACAGAACCCCATGTTGAATCTGCACTCCCCCTTGCAAATTCTAGACTGTCCAATACGTCCTGTAGAGAGACAACAAGAGATGTTCCCAAACAAAAAACTGGTGTTACGACAAGTAACTTAGTTTCAATTCAAGATAAGATATTTAGTATTTTCTTGGTAGGTACATTGTTATCTGTAAGTATACCAGAATGCAAATTCAGGTTAAACATCATCACTCCTTGTGAACTTTGTGAATTAATTTTTTTGAAAAGAACTTTGAGAACTAATAGAGTAAAAGAACAAGCCCAAAACCATCTCCTTTTTTACACAAATAATCAGCTCTATTTCAATAGTGAGAAAATAAGGCAAGAGTTTTAGCATCATTCAATGAGACTCATCATATGCAGTTACATTCTTAGGATCTTTAGTATTTAGATATGCAAATATAAAAGATGGAACACTACTATGATGGTAGTAAAGATAGTATCAGTTTTCTCACATGCCATATCCATGGAAGTGCAGCCATAGCTAGGACGTTACAGGTGAATTCTAAAGTGGAAACTATTTATCAAATCAAGGTGCATCTGACCTGACAGAAAATAAAATAGAGAGTTCAGAACATACTTTTACAAAAGGAGCAATCGCAGCAGTATCAACTTCATCATTATGGCTGATTCCTGATATTTAAAGAGTTTAGTGTTGATTCAGGAGGTCAGCTGTGGTGATCAAGATATAAAAAATATGGCAATTATTACCATTGTTGAACACCCAGATTGGGGCAGCACCCAGATCCTCAGAAAGCTTTGATGTGGAGTTCAAAGTTTTCATTAGAAAAATATAGAACTCAAAGGCAATATATGATTAGGACGTGATAAGAAAATGAAAGGCAGGAATAATGTCAAGTAAAAGAAAATGAAAGGCAGGAATAATGTCAAGTAAACTGGTACCTGGAGAAATTCATAATATCCAAGGCCATCATCAGTCCAGTAATGCCAAACATCCCCAAAGTGTCCAGGCCTCTCTTCCCATGGACCAATAGATTCTCTCCACCTGAATGCGTTCCTTAACCATTCCCCCTCCACAAAGCAACCTCCTACAATTGTTTGAATGTAAATCAAGTCAATTATCCCAGACATGTCTGGCATATATGTACATATCAAGAACTTGATTTTCAATGGGAAAATATAGCTCATACCAGGGAATCTCAAGAATCGTGGTTTTAAGTCCAACATCATAGATATAAGTTCTGTGCGAAAACCATGTCCCTGTATGTGTAAAAGAAATGTTGGAAGCACTTGAAAAAGCCCATGAAGACTTAAAGTGTTATCATACACTATACATAGATAGCATAAAAAGCCCATGGCATCGTTTTCCTTTTCCAGTAACGAAGTTTGACAACAAAATATAATGTACCTTGTAAGTGTCTGCAGGCATGAGCGATACTTGATCAAACCATACAACTCCCTTCTTGTTAGTTGTTATTTGAAGCCTTGAGGTTCTATTTGTTCCTTGAGCAACCAACTTCTGCTCCAGTTTTGTCCAATTCGACACACCAGAAACCCTGCAACAATATAATCCTTTCAAAACTAATGGGAATGGGCAAACATCCTTGTTCTCCTGTCCCAGTATTGAGAGAAAAGGCACTAACGGTATGGTAGTTGAAGCCAAATTTTGCGACCCATCAGAACTTGTTAAGGAAACTGTCAACTCCACAGTTTCTGGTGATTTGACATACATCACTAAATTGTAGGTCTTTCCATCTTCTATGTTCTGCGGGTTGATATGACAATTATGGGTGATCAGAGTATTGGAAAAGAAGCATTGCAAAAGTTAGGAAAGAAAATGTTTACTAACACAAGTGCACAAAAGAGCTATCACTACATGAAAAATCGAAACAGAACATGTGGAGGTCCATGATTTACTTGTTAATTTTATGAGAAAAGGAAATAAAATGGCAGCAATACTGTGAGGAAAACAAACTAAAGAACAACGATACATAAGTCCATACCATGCCCCAGAACCCTGGGCTATAAATGCCAACACCACCAGCTGGGCAATTATCACAGAGAACCTCCATCCTTAGAGCAACAGTATTCCGACTAAAACATGACGTTCGATCAGTCGCCACAAATATGGAAGAGTCATCACCAATTATGGACCATGGATCAATGTTTGATGGGGTATGAGGGCCTCCAGCTTCAAAACCTGTGCATAAAACTCATAAGTTGGTTATACTAAACCCTAAATGTCAATATAACTTCAAAGAAAGGGCATATTATTTTCCATCCAGTTTATGCTCTTAATCAAAGTTTTGTGTGTCAAGTTTACAGTACCAAAAAGATAACTATTTTAAAAGTTTATGGGGAAAACATAATTTAGTTAATCAGATAGTATGGAGAATTTTCGATTAAAGACAAAATAACAAAAGGATTTTTTTTTCGTAAGCCATGTTTGTGTTCCAACAGACTGCAGAAGAATTTATTCATGTCCATTCAGAAGCAAATTATGTTTTACATGGAAGATCGATCAAAATAAGTGCATATATTATAACAAGAGTAAAGTCCATCACCGGTCCCTAAACTTGTACCGCTGTGTCATCCCGGTCCCTAAACTCGCAAATCGACCGTTCAGGTCCTCAAACTTATTCGACTATGTCATCCCGGTCCCTAAACTTGCAGATCAGTCGTTTAGGTCCTCCAACTTGTTCAGTTGTGTCACCCCGGTCCCTAAACAGGACGGTCTAAAAGCTTTATATCAAAAAATAATTCATAACTTTTTCATGTGAACTCTAATGAAGACAAACTTTATATCAAAATTGTAGCCCTCAACGCGACCTACAACTTTGTAGTTGAAAAGTTTTTGAATTAAAACTGTTTAGGGTCCCAAAATATTATTGCATGTTTATAGATTTTGAAATTTTAATTTTAAAATTACATTTTGGGACAAAAAATGACTTAAAATAAAAAAAAAATTCAACTACAAAGTTGTAGATCGCGTCGAGGGCTATAAGTTTGATATAAAGTTTGTCTTTATTAGAGTTCACATGAAAAATTTATGAATTATTTTTAAATATAAAGTCTTTAGACTGTTCTATTTGATCCAGATGATATTCAAATCCAAGTTTAGGGACCGGGGTGACACAGCTGAACAAGTTGGAGGACCTAAACGACTGATATGCAAGTTTAGGGACCGGGATGACACAGTCGAACAAGTTTGAGGACCTGAACAGTCAATTTGCGAGTTTAGGGACCAGGATGACAGAGTGGTACAAGTTTAGGGACCGGTGATGGACTTTACTCTTACAACAAAAATAACTGAAGTACCTCTGTTACTAACAAGTTCAGCCCATATTCCACCAGCCCCTGCATGGTTGATTTCCTACAATATTAGCCAAGATCATTATCATCAGGACATAGTGGAACATGTATAATCTACCTGGATTATTCAGGGCATGCTAATGCACTTGAGCATCCTAACAAAAAAGTGCCAGAGGAAAGGACATAGTGATACAGTGCAATTGTGAGAAACAGAATTACTGTATATATCTCACGGCTTACCTCAAAAAATATTCCAAATAGTGTGTCAGGGATCTGTCGAGCAAGTTGCGGTGAGGCATCAACCTTGAGGACCGCAGTCTGGGTCGCATGTAAGTGTAACTCTGAAGCTATACACTTGCAGCCGAGGGAGAACAGAAGCAAGAAGAAGAAGATGGTACTCATGAAGGATGATTCTCTGGAACCCATACTTGGAGCTGTAAACACTAGTGCAGCCCGTGTGTCTGTTGAACAAATAAGGCCAGAAGATGATACAGTATGAGAAGTCAACTAAGGAAGACAGGCATCGGACAAGCAGATGCTATTACTAGATGGCATCAAAACAGCGATACCATTAGAAGAAACGAAAGGCAAACATAGAGAAGACAGTGATATGTCCAAAACCATGCTTACAAGATAACCAAATCATTTGCTTTGTTTAGAAAATCATAAAAGCGTTGACGCCAGACAATTTGGCAAGGATTAGGAAAGCTGAGGTTTCAAATGATCTCATCACATCATCATCAGGCTAAACAAACACAAAAACCAATCAATTGCCTTCTACTCAGTCATTTCATCGAACAGGTCGTTTGCATAACCAAAGAAACAAAATTGGACCCAAAAGAAGTCAAGCAGGGGGGAGCGCAGTAAACGATTTCACCAAAATCGCTCACCATAAGGCCACCATCCAAGACCTCAGACCTCAACAAGGAAGGAAGGAAGAGGAGCTGGGCGCCGGCGAGGCGTCGGGGGGCGGACAGACACAGACCGAGGCTTTGGTGTTAAGTAGAGGAGAGGAGGAGAGAGAGAGACAGTGGCTTTGAAGGGAAGTGTGCCTCGACCTCGTGGGGAGGCACGCAACGCAAGCAGAGGAGGTCGCGCGGCCGCCTGATGGTGATCGGACGCCGGAGGCGCGCGGCGGCACGGACGGGAGTTGCTTGCCGCGGCGGGGTTCGGCGCGGCGGTTGGGTGCGCCCTGCGGGGCCCACCGACACACACGTGGGATTGATTATCCGTTGCTACAGTATTTAATTATCGAATGGAATGGATCATCTGTCTGTGGCCCACACTGGCTGTGGCTCTATCTAATCTCAACAGATTGGTGTCCAAAAGAAAACAAAAATATCTCAACAAAGCAAAGCCTGGATTCAAATGCGATATTTGTCATGTTCCTTATCGAGCTGGCTGTATTTAACCATAATTGGCGAAAGATTAAAAAAAAATTGAAACTTTCTAACAAAAATTTATCTAACTTTCATCAGTTTTTGGCAATAATGTTAACGACTAGAGTTATCGATGGAAAAGCTAGGGAGCGATTTCAGCAATCGATCACATTTTGAAACGCAAAATCTATTTCGAGAGGCATCTCGATTTAGACTTAACGAGCGACACGGACAATTACGTGAGAAGTACTAGTAGTGTTACGACATGCATGTAAGTAGTTTTTGCTATTAAGTTGTGCTTTTTTTTCTTCTTATGAAACTTTCTCTTAAATTACTTATCCGATCTATAATCCGATTACACCGTTGTGTTCGTAACTATTAAATCTTTACAACAAGATCTCACATGATTATATTTTGATGAAAAATTACAAATTACTTTTATGATATGTCTAAATTACTTTTAGATTTCACTAAGTTACTTCTTAGACATACAAAAGTCAATTCAGTAAAGCCTAAAAGTAATTTGCATATATTATAGAAGTAACTTAGAAGAAAACGAATGTAACTTTGGCATGTCATTTGAAGTAAATCCATTGTAGAAATAAAAACATGACTCTATCTAGAAATTAAATTAATCAGCACAAATTATGGAATTAACTAAAAACAATAATAAAAGTAATCACCTCATAGCATCATGAATGTATAGGAAGAATTTTAATCAAATCTAAAAGTAACTTAGATATATGATAATTTTTTCAATGAAAAAAGGTATTAATTAAAGTTACTTTCTTTTTGTTATAAGTTACTTCTATAATATATGTAAATTACTTTTAAGTTTTACTGAATTTACTTTTGTATGTCTAAGAAATAACTTAGTGAAATCTAAAAGTAATTTAGACATATCATAAAAGTAATTTGTGATTTTTCATCAAAATATAATCATGGGAGATCTTGTTGTAAAGATTTAATTGTTACGAACACAACGGTGTAATCGGATCGTAAATTGGATGAGTAGTTTAAGAGAAAATTGTATTTAAAGTATAGGTGGATGGTGTCTTTTATAAATAAAGTGGTAGCTATCACTAACTGTATAGTCACGTCTATTTTGAAATCATAAACAGAGCACACCAATACAAAAGAGGATCGGTTTTTCATGGTTCCTTGCTATCACAAGGGATGAGGCAGTTGTGCCTCCGTCAAAGTATTAGTATTTCCTTTAAAAAAAAAGAGTTTGTATTAGTACTACCAAAGTACTACTATGAGATAATGCAGATAGCCTCTAATCAATTGATCATTCAACAAGACTATAAAATTACAAGTAGCTCCCTCCTATGATTTGGTCAGCAGTGTGGCAGTGAAGATTGTCATGTTCATTCTACATAGTACTAGGTAATAGCGCATATTCTTGCATATTTAGAGGGTACAACACTGTTATATTTAGACATTTTATTAAGTTCATTTTACCCCTCAACTATTGCGCTTGCATAAAATACACATTTAACTCCAATATGAAGTACAAATATTGCTGTTATTAATAAGGTAGTTCGGCAATTTACCATACCTTCATGTTTTGTCTTTAAAAAAATGCTAGAATGACAAGTAATATGAGGCAGAGGAATAGTATGTTTTGTTTTACAATTCTATGGGGCCGTACTTAATAATCTGAGTCCCTGATACCAATCACAAATTGGTATTTAGAAAATGCCAAGAAACAAAAGAATAAAATAGTGGTGGTACTCTACCTAAGTCGAAAGAATTTTTTTAAAAGAAATAAATTTTAGAAAAAAGAATTGTGGTGTGATGTAGTGATTTATTATTTTTGTTATGTGGAAAAATGGAATTTGTAACGCCCGAAACATATGTTCGTATAGTTATCACCTCTTTAAGGTGGCCATAATTAGTAGTACTACTTACCAAAGCTGAAGAAACAAACTCATTATAGTCAAATTAATAAAAAAGTAAGAGTACACATTTTTTTTTCAAAAAAGAAAAAAAGAGAGTGAAAGATTTTTAAACATATTAAAACGCATTTGCATAAATTAAGATATGAAAAAAAATTAGGACCTCTAATTAGTTATCCACTTCGTAGGTAGTTCCTCATCGACAACGTTGCAATTCTGATCATTCATGGCTAGAATGAAATTGATTAAAGAAAAGTGGTGATTAGTTAAGAACCTAGTAAGATGTAGCCATGGAGGACAGCAAGTGAAACAAATTTCCCAGATTATGTGCCGTCAAATCTAGGAACTATATTGACCGGGCATGCATGAAATATTCGCTCATGCGTGATGATTGATGGAATATAATGGCGTTGCTTTGCTTGGGTTGGGTCTAAACGTGAAGGAACATCGATCGATCATACATGCGCGATAGCGATGTGACTCATTTACCACTGATCTGATCTGATTCTGATCGACAGAGATCACTGAAATGCATGCTTGTGCGTGCACTGCACACAACACATATTGATTCATCCATGGATCGATCGACAGATATATCTAGCTTGAGTTTGAATGTTGCATATATAATAATACTAGCAGCTCATTTATGATTTCTCGATATATATATCTGATGCTCTCTTGCGTGTCCGTTTGCACTCGAGATATGATTGATATCCACGAATTGAAGAAGAAGTTGCATTGCTTGCAAGATATATATTCGACAGTAATCGTCACATCTGTCCTGGAGAATATAATGCACAAGTGTTCATTGCAGTTCCACTACTCTTCTATCGATCTTTAATTTCTTGTATTATTCCCTATAAAAAATCTTTAATCTCTTCACTTTGCTTAGGTTGGCTCCGGTTGACAGTGACACGGGGAAAGGCAATTGGACGCGGTTGAGGGCCGCTTTCGCAAACGGTATTGGGCCAGAATGTAAAAAAAGCCCATAGCCCATTTTTGTCGATCTGATTTCTAAACGAAGCCCATAGCCCATTAACGAAAAGAGCCCACGGCCTCTTCTCTTCTTTCTTCCTCCTCTGCAAGCCGCCGACGAGGCAAAGGAGAGAGAAGGAGGGAAGAAAATCGTAAAGGAGAGAGAGAAGAAGAAGAAGAAGAGCGGAAGAGGAGGGGAGGAGCCATGGATGCTTCAGCGCTCAGCAACCCGCGGCTGCAGGCCATGCTAGAGGTAATAATAAACCCATAATGTATTAGGGAGATTTAGAGATGAGCGGCACACTCGAGTACCCGACCTATGGAACCCTAACATGGAGATTAATTAGCAGCCCCCTTCTTTTGATCCCTTCCTGCTCTTCAGCCCATCTTTTTGTTGGTACGCTCGCTATTAATTATGTGTCCTTTCTAGATCTACTCGGAGATTCGTGAAAAAGGCTGAGCTTTGGGCGAAAGTTTGCTGATTTGGGCCAAGTTTTTGCCCTTACTGTTCCTTCCAACCATTAGCTTATTATGTATACATTTTATTTATTTTGTTCAGTTGTTTTAGCAATATTCTTCAGTCTGCAGGAAGGTTGTGCCCTAATTTAACACATGTGCTGGAATTTACAGTTTAGGTGGAAATCGATACTCGAATCCTAGTTGCATATTAATTTGCATATTACTCGATACCCAAGTACCCAGTAACCCTGACTGCAAACTAAACTAATTTGGATAAGTCTAGTTTTAACCTTTTAGGCACCATCAGAATGGTCCTGGTGGAGATGCGCTCGTAGCGCAGTGGCAGGGGTCACTGGCACGCACCCCGTCGGCCCGGGTTCGACCCTTGTCGAGCACACTCACCAGGGGAAATATTTACCTCTTCCTTCTTAAAATCATTAACACCAAGTTCTTCCTTGGTGTCTAACTTTTCTTTTTTAGAATGGTCCTGGTGGTTCATGAAGTCTTTCCTAAAAATCCCCATAACTTGAAAAGTTTCTAACGCTTCAACGGAGGAGATATTCTGTTATTCCTAATTGCTTTGTGGTGCTCTATATTTAAGGACTATGGCTGTTCACTCATTACTAATAGAAGTTACAATTCTCTCTCATGATATCCAACAAATTATTTATTGTCATGCAGTAGTTTCTTAAATTGCAGTAGTCCCAAATCCCGAGTGTGTAGGCGCTAATGCATATAGCACGGTGAGGTGTTTTATTAAATTTGATTTGCTACCAGCTTTGTTATGTAAGAAAATGATAGTGCAGTGTATTCTGGCATGTTGCAAGGAGCCAAGGATGTTTTCCCGGTGACGTACTGATATGTGGGAAAAGAAGTACTAGAATAGAAAGATCATCAGTCTGCAAATTAAACGACTTGAGGAAAAAAAAGGAATTGCCTATTTTACATCTAGTATGCTGCTAGGACCTTTGTCCTGAGTTTCTGATATGTTCATTAATGGCAGAAGTTGCTTGCTTCCCTTTATGCACAAGAAATTATTTTGTGTACTCTGTTCTTTGGACAATGGATAATTAAGCCATGTGTTCTTTGTCAAGATCCACTATTCAATTGCAGAACCGTGGTGATTGTTACTCACAGAAATGTTACTGACAATTTTGTTTTCTTCCCCTCTTCAGGAGGAGAAAAGGAAGGCAATGGCAAACGAGTTCGTGGCGAAGCTGACTGATGTTTGCTGGGATAAATGCATCACTGGGAGCATTGGAAGCGGCTTCAGCAACAGCGAAGCCTCGTGTCTGTCCAACTGCGCGAAACGCTTTTTCGAACTGAAGATGCTCATCGTGCAACGAGTTAGCAGCCCTAGGTGAAAATTCGCATAGGTCTTTTCTGCGTCGAGAATGTAGAATCTATAATAGTTGATGCTAGAAACTAGAGAGGCATCACTTGCTTTTTGCTGCATTTTATCAGTTTTGGTGTTTTTCCTGCTGTACGTTCTCAGTGAAACGATTGCAAGTTTTGCTCTTGCAAGGAGATTAAAAGCGCTACTGTACTTTGACTACTTTTGACCTGAAAAGAATCAGAGACAAGCTCATAGGCTGGAGCAGAAAATGTGTTACTGGGGTGTACTGTCTTGGGAGAGAATGAGGTGTGTGTTGAAGTGAAATGAGTTGAACCAGCTGATGCAATAATGATCAGAAGTTCAACACCTCCAGTGTTCTGCCATGAAAGACTCAAGACTGAACTATACCACTGTTCTTTTTTACTCAGATAAACTACACATCACCGCCGTTCTAGTTCGTGTTTAAGTAGCCACAATTAATTAGTTATCGTATATTCCAGAGGCACGTATCTCGAGATTATCCAACGGTGGATGGTGTACGCCAGCGCTTAGTGGCACACTGACACGACTGCATATCCACATATACATATATACATTTGGCGATTTCATCTAGGGGTCTCCGATAGTGGAACTGCCTGTGCCCCTTCAAGCTCCCCTAGCTACTCTCACGCATTCCCCAGCAAAGGCGACATCCTCAAGGTACACAGTCCTCATCCAGTGCTTCTTGATCAGCTTTCTCTCCATTGTTTTTTTTTCCCTCTAGAATCCTAACTGATTTTCTGCAAGTCCTCTAGCTAGTTCCTGATCATCTTTTTGTAGCAAGTTCGTGTGATTTGTTAGTCTTCTTATCTGTGTGCACTGTGTAAATGTCTGCATTGAGTTTAACTATGGGTTTGTTGAACAAATGGATACTGTATTTGGATTGGCTGAATGACCACCTCGAAGTTGCAATGCATTTTGCTGCCATCTTTTTCATTTGGTGCCTGCATTTTCGGTTAATTTTTAAGGGGGAGTAGGTAGGACTTTGAAATGTTAATGCTTTTGTGGGACCAATTAACTCCAATCAGAATATCCATGATTCATATGCCATAGAAACGTCACATTGACACATTTGTGTATCTTTAGTGAGCCAGCAGTACTCAGCCAACAGGCCAAAGTATGCAGACTGTTCTGTTTCTGATTGTTCAGAAGTTGCACTTTTCTGATTTTGCAGATCTATTTCTTTTTATTCGATTTCTTCGGTCTACGTTGTATTGCACTGAACAATGCTTTTTTTTTATATTCATCTTGCGCACTTATTCTTAGCATATCAAATTCTGAGACATCATTCATCATGCTGAAATCATACAAGTATTATGTTCAGACTATTTAATGACTTCTGCTTTTGCTACTGCCAGAATTTCTCCAAGAGTTCACCATGGAGAACTCGGAAGATGAAGCAGAGAGTGACAAACTACCCTTAGACTTGGAGCCATTGCGCTCATTAGCACCAAAGTTTCCTACTATTTTGGGATATGATGTGGAAACTCAATCAACTGATCCACTGTTAGTTTATGCCACACCATCCATACCTTGCTCCTCATCAGAACAGCCTCAAGAAGCCCCAGCTTCATTTTCTCTGCCCTTACCAAAGTCACCCGTTCCTATAAAGGCTACACCCATCTCAGCGGCATTTCCAACACCGCAACATGAAGATGAATCATCAGATCAAGATTACAAGCCCTTTTGCAAGAATAAAAAACCAGCGATGCCGAAGAGAGCCAAGAGGCCCCAGCAAGCTGAGAAATCCAATGATGCTAACGTCAAGCGCAGATCAATAAGGAGGAACCTGGACAACGAGTTCAACTTGTGCTCATCCTCATCAGACAACCCAAAGGAATCGGTGGAAGGAATCCTGATGATGTTTGATTCACTTCGGCGCCGTGTACTGCAATTGGATGAAAAAGAGGATGCAAGCAGGCGGGCTGACCTGAAAGCTGGCACTCTCATGATGCAGAACAACCTCAGAATCAACAATCATAAGATGATAGGGCATGTGCCTGGTGTTGAAGTCGGTGACATTTTCTTCTTTAGGATTGAGATGTGCATTGTTGGTTTACATGCACCAGCCATGGGTGGCATTGATTACATCTCTTCTAAGAACAAAGATGAGACTCTGGCTGTCTGCATCATTTCATCCGGAGGCTATGAGAATGACGATGATGACACTGACATTTTGGTGTACACAGGACAGGGAGGCAACAGTCGTCACAAGGAGAAGCACGATCAGAAGCTTGAGAGAGGTAACCTTGCTCTCATGAACAGCAAGAGCAAGAAGAATCAGATCAGGGTTGTGCGCAGCGCACAAGACCCCTTCTGTAACTCAGGCAAAATATATATTTATGATGGGCTTTATCGTATCGAAGACACTTGGACAGACACGGCAAAGAACGGATTTAATGTTTTCAAGTACAAGCTGAGAAGGGACCCAGGACAGCCTGATGGAATTTCACTTTGGAAGATGACTGAGAAGTGGAAAGCAAATCCTGCCACAAGAGAAAAGGCTATATTGTTGGATTTATCATCAAAGGTTGAACACCTACCTGTGTGCCTTGTTAATGATGTTGATGATGAAAAAGGGCCAAGTCACTTCAATTATGTTGCTGGAGTGAAGTATTTGAGACCTCTTAGGAAGACAAAACCATTACAATGTTGCAAATGTCCTAGTGTCTGCTTGCCTGGTGACCCTAATTGTTCGTGTGCGCAACAGAATGGTGGTGATCTTCCTTACAGTGCAACGGGATTGCTGGCAAAGCACACTCCGATGGTTTATGAGTGCTCCTCTAACTGTCAGTGTTCTCATAATTGTCGAAACAGGATCACACAGAAGGGTATAAAACTGAACTTTGAGGTTTTCTGGACTGGAGACCGTGGCTGGGGTCTGCGGTCGTGGGATCCTATCCGTGCTGGCACATTCATTTGTGAGTACGCCGGTGAAGTCATTGATGAAACTAAGATGGACATAGATGTTGAGGAAGACAAATATACCTTTCGCGCTTCATGTCCCGGCAATAAGGCTTTAAGCTGGAATTTGGGAGCAGAATTACTTGAAGAAAAAAGTACGGCTGTGATAACCAAGAACTTTAAGAAACTACCAATCATCATAAGAGCAAACAATGAAGGGAATGTGGCTCGTTTTCTGAACCATAGCTGTTCTCCAAATCTCCTTTGGCAGGCTGTACAGTATGACCATGGCGATGACAGCTACCCACATATCATGTTTTTTGCAATGGAACATATCCCTCCCATGACTGAACTGACTTATGATTATGGTACAAGAGGTGCTCCCCCTGGCTTTGAGGGAAAACCCTTCAAAGCTTGCAAACTCAAATCATGCCTATGTGGCTCTAAGCATTGTCGAGGTTTGTTCTGATAAAAGATATGGAGGCTGGTGTACTAAAGCAGGTAAAACTTGTTTAACAATCGTTCCAATTTATAATTTTTAAAACAAAATCTGCTTCTTCATGGGAAATGCATTCTTCCAACCTATTTATGCAACTGAATAATCTCTTTTAAAAGTAGCTGATTCATCACTCCATTCATGTAAGTCAAGAACTCTCAAAGCAACTCTATGTGGTTACAGTCGCCTGCAGCACCTATGTGGCGATTTTCATGCTTTGGTACATAAACATCTATTTTCAACTTAAGCTTAGCATGCCATATATTTATTCAAGAATGTATATAATATTGACGAACTGAACAATTAGATCTGAAACTATGGCAACTCTATTTCTCTTGTGACTGCCTAATGCTTCCATCCTACATTTGCAGGATATTAAACTACTCTATGAATGGTAGCATAAAGTGATAAAGGGGCTCTCGGTATTTGTGGTGGTGGGTTAGTGGAAATGTGTAGCAAGGACTGATGCTTTGCGTGGAATGAGATGAGACCCTCACATTTTGTGCTGTACATTGCCCATGTCGTAGGCGTGTAGCCACTAATGCAATTACTATATCTTTTGCTAGTTGTTGTGGTAGCACTAAAGCTCTGTTAACTTAGTGGATGAGATCATATGGATGTGAAGCTGTAGCACTAAACCCTGTTAACTCTGTGAATGAGATCATCTGCATTACTGCATATCGTTGTGCTGCTACGATGCTATATAGGTCGTGTAGGAAATATTTGACTTCATGTGTATATGGTTTTGCAGCTTATGCTGCTGCTTGATGATATAAAGATCTTTTTTTTTTTGAAAAAAAAAATCATGTGGATGTGGTTATGCTGTTGGTGTGGAGGAAATATTTGAATAAGAAAAAAGTTATGCTGTTAAAGTTGCTCGATGATATGGAGGGTTTTTTTGAAAAAAAAAAGGTCATGTGCATGTGGTTATGCTGTTGTTATTGAGAAATATTTGAATTTTTTTTAAAAAAAGAAAGATCATGTGCATGTGCATGTGTTTATGTTATTGTTATGGAGAAATATTTTTTGCATGTAATTATGTTGTTGTTATTGAGAAATATTCGAATTTTTGAAAAAAAAATCATGTGCATGTGGTTATCAAGTGTTTATGTTATTGTTATGGAGAAATTTTTTTGCATGTAATTATGCTGTTGTTATTAAGAAAAATATTCAAATTGTTGAAAAAAATGGAAAAAAACATGTTGTTATTAAGAAAAATATTCAAATTGTTGAAAAAAATGGAAAAAAACATGTTTGTGTCTGAGCCCAGGTTCGAACTGGGGACCTTTAGTGTGTGAGACTAACGTGATAACCAACTACACCACCCAGACTTGCTGTCTTAACTTCCTGTGCTCGCCTATTTAACCAGTTCACGTTTATTTGACAAAATCTCAAAATCATTCCTTTTCATATGAACTATCTAACCACATATGCACGAATTGCGCAAGTTATAACAAACTACAACTGTTTGAATTCTGACAACTGATATTGAACTACGACGGCCAAGTTTCGGAATTTCATTTCAGTTCTTTGACCACTTGCCATGTAACACTTGATCCGCCATCAATAAAATGATTGTAAAAAAAAAAAAAACTGATATTGAACCATGCGAACTACAACCGAATGAATTGTGGCCCCTGTTTAGATTCCAACTTTTTTTTTTCAAACCTCCAACTTTTCCGTCACATCGTTCTAATTTCTTCAAACTTCCAATTTTAGCGTGGAACTAAACACAGCCTATGATCTCAAGCAAATGTGTGAGACCAGTACAGCACATCCCCTTACCACAGAATTATGAGAGAAATCTACAGCACATTACGCTGTATAATGTACAATACAACACAACGAGTATTTACCAGAAATCTCCACAAGAACACACCCCGTCTCTGAAGTGATGGAACCGGGTACGGTCCCTCATGACAATCTCTACCATACACCCGAGATACAAGCTTTGCGCTCTCATGGCAATCGGCACACACCCGGAGGTTCTTGATGATCCTAATGGGAGCTCCTGGATTGGAAGCGATCAGAGCAAAGGCAATGGCGAGCCTCTCGCTGTGGTAGGACAGTGCATCCGCCTTGTCCTCCTCGACATCAAACAACGCAGACGAGGTGCTCGACCGGTGTCCGCACTCGCTTAATCTGGTCTCAATATCCTCAACCATGGCGTATATCTCCTTTGAGGCAGGATGCGTCTTGTCACCCACCAAGAACTCATGGAGAACTCCATTGATGTCTACAAAGCTTGATCCAGGGCTCTTGTCAATGCCCATGGACTTCATCTCCTTCCTCGCCTTCTTAGCGTCGTCCCATCGGTTCGTTGTTGCGTAGAAGTTGGAAATCAGGACATGGTTTCCACTGTCATCCGGTTCAAGTCGCATCAATTCTGCGATCATCTTCTTGCCGAGTTCCAGCTTGCCATGAATGCCACAGGCCCGGATCAGAGACCTGTATATCGCAGCATTTGGCACGATGGGCATTCCGTGGATCAGCTTCTCGGCATCGTTAAGTCGACCAGCCCGGCTCAGCATGTCAACCATGCATCCGCAATGCTCAATACTTGGCTCAATCCCGAATTCGATCTCCATTCTGTCAAAGTAGTCCAGACCTTCATCCACCAATCCAGCATGGGCACAAGCACACATCACGGACAGCACAGTGACGCCATCCACCGGCACGCCCTCACCGTGCATTCTGTCGAACAGGGAGAGGGCAGCACGGCCATGGCCATGGACTACCAAGCCATGGAGCATCGCATTGTAGCAGCGTGTGTCCCTGTCCGAAGCGGCTGCAAAGACCTGCTCGGCCAGGTCCAGCCTCCCGCACCCGGCGTACATCTCCACAAGCGCGGTGGCCACAATGCAGTTGACGGCGAGCCGGCGTTTCACGGCATAGGTGTGCGCCCACACCCCATGGCTGACAGCGCCAAGCTCGCCACACGCGCCGATGACGGCGACGAGCGTGATCTCGTTGGGTTTGATGGCTAAGGATAGCATCCGCACAAACATCTCGAGGATAGCATCCGCCGCAGAGGAGGCGCAGGCCACATCCCTGGCACGAAGGCGCGCGTAGGCGGAGAGCAGCGCGTTCCAGGCCGGCAGGTCGGGGTTAGCAATCCGGTCGAACACCTTCCGGCACGAGGCGATCCTGCCGCAGCGGGCGAAGACGTCGAGCAGCGCGGCACCGAGGAGGCGGTCGCAGGAGGCGGCATGGGCGCCGAGGAATTTGATCGAATGGGTGGCGAGCGCGAGGGCGAGGGCCGGAGGCGCGGCGCGGAACAGCGGCGGGTAGGTGAAGGCGTTGGGGCGGAGGAGCGGCGGCGAGGAGGAGGAGAGGAAGAGGAGGACGTAGAGGGAGAGCGCGGAGGGGAGGCAGCCGGGGGAGGAGGAGGCGAGGAGGAGGGAGTTGGCGAGGAAGGTGGTGGGCGGGAGCGGGGAGGAGAGGAGGAGGCGGAGGAGGTGGGGGACGGGGAGGAGAGGGAAGGCGAGGCGGAGGAGGGAGAAGTTGGGGGAGTGGCGCGCGAGGCCGGCGGTGAGGAGGAGACCGTGGAGCTGCGCGAAGAGGCGCGCCGGGAGCGGGAGCGGGAGCGCGTCACGGCGGCGGAGCGCGGGCAGCGGGTCGGCCGCGCGGCGGCCGAGTGCTGCCTCCGCTGCGGCTGCGGCTGCGGTTGCTGGGCCCATGTGCACCTGGGCTGCTACGGGGAGAGAAACATTCGTCATAGTTCACTTTTGATTGGACCAGTCTTTGGGCCGTAAGTAAGCCCAGTTAAATATTGGAATAAGTTTAACATGCCTCCCTCAACTCATGCCGCTGCTTGAATCGCATCGCTCAACCACAAGAGTATATGTACACACACTGCTTGACTATACTGCCTCCTCTCCTGTTTACAATGCATGTTACAATTCTGGCTCTGGGTCGTCATGGTAATAGTACCTGTTCCTGTTGGATTCCATCACTCCGTGCCTCCGTAGATAACATCAAGCTGGTAACTCGGTTCCTGCAACAAGCACAAAGGTTGAAGAAATTCCAGCAGCCCAGTGAAAGTGCAGTCATAATTCAAGTTGAGTCACTGTAAGACCTCCTTACCGACTACTAGGACAACAGTTCATGACTGGTCATTGTTCAAACAGGGAATGTAACCCAACAATTCCAGCAAGACACAACAAACTCAAAATAAATGGCACTAAGGATCTCATCAGACATACGCATCACCAACACAAATAGATAATGACCTTTCAATACCACAGCGTTATATACGCAACCCAAGTGGCAAAATTAAGCTGCAAGAAGCCAATAAAAAGTAACCATCTCGCAATGTTGAAATAAACAACGAGCATAATCAACTGTTCAGTCTCAGACTTCCACAAACCAGGAAAAAACAGTCTCAGGCATTTAATTTTCCATGTACAGTACAGAAATGATACCCTCAATGTTGAAGATGAACATGTGGAGGTACAGAAATACTGATCAGAGTGAATGCTGCCCTTTGCAACATCAGATCATTGACCATTCACTACAAAATTAAGTTCCATCGCTAAAATTGCAGTATCCAATGAATAGACACCCAAAAGTGTGAAGTAGCCTCACGGTAAAGAAAGTATGCTCTACAGCCCACTGAAGAAATGTGGTTCATGTCTACTTTCATTATCTAGAATTTGGAACACTTCGTGTGGAACGAGACTTTCTTGGAGAATATGTGGAGTAATGTTCAGCATGCGGCCACTACATTGAAATTTCTCCAGCAAATTGCCCTTTATGTCGTAGTGAAACTGTCAATCAAATCCATCAACCAAGACATCACCCTCTTGAGAAACAATATGAAGATACCAACCATCATCTTCTTCAAAACGGCGAATCTCTATAACTGGCAATTCAATTCGATACTTGTGGACCCATACCATATGCTTATAATCTTGCAGAAGCCAAAGATCCACCTTTGATGATCCAATATGGCTGTTTGACATGGCAAGGCTACCCTCAATCTCGAGTAATGACGACACATTGTGCATCTTGAAAGGTACATGCAACCACCGAAACACCTCATCGAGAGTGTCGAACACCACTATCTTGTTCTGTCCACCTAAGTGCGGCAGCCAGTGCAGGTTTCCATGAAACAGGAAAGGCTCGTTGAACTGAGTTTCCTCCTTCCCTTTCGCCAACCACTTTCTCAGGGATGCTGACGATGAATGGGGCCAAATGCTCCTCTCCTTCCCTGAGCCAACAATGCTGATGTAGAATTCAGGGCCCAAACCAATTTCTCGATAATACAATACTCGGTATTCAGAAGAATGGCCATGAGAATAGAGCCCCAGGACGGTGTCATGTTGAAGCGCCGGCGGGAAGACCCAAAGCCATTGACGTGTAGTAGGATTGCAGAGATGCAAATAGTTGTTGTAGGACATGAGCAGGAGACCATCGCAAGAAGCGTGGACGGTGAATGGGCTGTCTTCGAGTGAGCAGTCGTAATCTTGGCCAGTGAACCGGGCCAGAGACTGGAACTGGTGTGTGCGGAAGTCAACGGCTTCAACACAGTAGTCCAGGATATCCAGGTCATCGTGGCGACTGCCCACGTCGCGGATGAAGGTGAGGAGGCGCTGCGGAGGCTGGCGGCAGTGGTGGGCAAGGAGGAAGGCGCGGTCGGAGGTGACGTCCCGCCAGGCTTTGCAGACGGCACGGCACTGGAGGATGGATTTTGGCGGTAGCAGGAGCAGAATCTCCGACAGAATTTCTTCAGGGAGGTTGGCAATGGTGAGAGGCCTACGACGCTGCTGTTCGGGCAGCCTCACCGTCTCCGCCATTGCAATTGAGCCCCCAGCTGACAATTTGGACTAGGACCCTAGTGCTGCTGCATCCTTGGCTCCTTGCCGCTCTGAAACTGAAATGGCCAAAAATTTCCCATGGAAAGAGAGCACATTAGGATTCCAGACCGTCAAGAACTCGAAAGAAAATACAGCTCAAGATGGGTGTTCGGATCTCACATGAATCAATCATCTCGTTTTGTGATCGCTATTCATCCTCCCTCCGAATCATCAGAGTAAGTGACTGATCATAACTGATAAACAAACAAGCAATTAGGACTGGATCTGATCAGGGAAAACCAAAGCCTGGACTGAGGCTCCAACTCCATTCCACCAGCAAAAGTATTTAACACCAAGAATCACACTGAAATGAAAAGGAAGATTAAAACACTAATCTAAAATACGAAGAAGCAAACTAAACTGAATCATGTCTGTCCCTCAGAATGCCTATTCTCAACAGTGCACATGGAATTATCGATCGATCGGTTCCTTCAACCTCACAGCATATTGCAGTGGAGGGAGCACCAACTGAACTGAATCAAGTGCTCAGATTACTAAACTGCTCATCACTGGGACAGAACACATGAAAATCTTCGCTAATCAATCAATCAGACATATACAGAGACAGAAATACAGGGGCAAACTAAAATACAGGTAGGTAGCAATGGACAGCAAGGGATTGGTACTTACTACTCCATGGCCTTGAGCTCGAGCCAGGCGGGCGACGGGCTTCCGCTTCTGCTGCTTCCAAGTGGAGGAGGAAATGGCGCTAAGAGGCCGCGCCGCCGCGCCGCAGTGGAGAGGATGAGAAGAATGGAGGCGGCGCCGGCGAGATGGGCACAGTTAGGTTAGACCTAAATATCCCCGCAAAAGAAAAAAGGTTAGACCTAAATAAATGTAGGTGGGCCAAGAGCCCAACAAGGAAGCCGAGAGCCCAAATATGCAAAGCCCATCATCCATTGCTAGCATCTTCGTCTACCTCATCATCTTCTCCCCAAAATTGCAACTACTAGAACCCTAGTCCAGTGCGACCCAAAACCCAAGCTCCTCCTCACACCATTGCAGTTAGTTGCAGCATCAGCGCAAGCACCACCCATGGCGATGGCCTCCACCCTCCCGCTCCTCCTCGTGCACCGCTCCACCCCTCCGACTCCGAGGCCTACCGCGCCGCCGCTCCTCCACTCCCGCCGCCTCACCCTTCCTTCCCGCCTCGCCTCGCTCCCCGCGACAATCGCAGTCGTCCACCCGCGCAAGGGCGTCCGCCTCTCGAAGCTCCACGCCGCCTCCTGCTGCGATTCCGCCTCCGCCGCCGGAGTCACCACCGGAGGAGGAGCTGGTGGTGGTGGAGCAAAAGGAGCAATGGATTGGCGTCTCCTGTTAGCCTGGTAAGTCCAATTCCGCCTCTTCCTGATTCCTGGTGCCTCCTGCGGCCAAGCACTGCCCATGTTCATTTGCCTCGCTTTTTGCCATACTCATATCTAAATGCAAAATTACTGAAATGCGCCATGATTTGCAGGTACCTGCTGGCTCTTGATAAGCATCCCATCACCACTAAGGCTGTTACCTCTGCCGTCCTAACCCTGACCGGAGACCTCATCTGCCAGGTGACTTGCAGTTGTTTTCTACTTCCCGCATTTTCACATCCATCCATTGCAACCCTAGTGGATTACTTAGTACTACTTAATTGGTTGACGAACAATGAACCAGTAGTCTCCCTCTCTTCTTGTAGAGGGCTTCCTGTCACTCTGCAATAGCACATTGCCAGGCGTGCTTAGATGGGTATTAGCATCAAATGGTCAAATCATACCAATTTTCCTTCAAAACAACATTGAAATGTTATCCATTGCTAATACCACTTGGAAATCAATTTACCGAGTTATGGTTCTTTTCTGCCTTAGCTGCACTCTTTTAGTTTCCTTGTTTTCTAAATATAACATGATGTGAAATTCTTAACTGGCTAGGCTATTATGGTCTTATCAAATTTCAGGTCCATATCTTCTTATCCAATCCTGCGTCAACCATAATCTGAATATATTGTCTTTACTCAACTGTGTCAGTCTTTAGCCTATGCTAATCCGTAACTCATATGATTCCTCAACGGATTTTACTCCAGCAACAGTGTCCTATTCCATTATTAAAAAACAATGTATATTCCTACTGGGTTGCATCCATGGATTGGGCAATATTTGATATTTCATCTGTTCTTGTTATTGTGGTATCTTGTTACGGTTTCTTACAAGATATTTACTGTTGCCATTGTTGTTTGCTACTGCTCCAGCTCGCAATTGATAAAGTGCCAAAGCTAGATTTGAAGAGAACGTTTGTATTCACATTTTTGGGACTTGTCCTGGTGGGGCCAACATTGCATGTCTGGTAATCGCAACCAATGTTTATTGAGGTTTAGGATAGCATGTGTTCTCTGCCCAGTGCTGTTTGTTTCATTACTCGTTGCCACATGCAGGTACTTGTACTTGAGTAAATTAGTGACGATCAATGGTGCATCAGGTGCAATTGCTCGCCTCTTACTTGATCAGGTATGTGCATGTCCTTTTCCTCTTTCCCTTCTGCCCCCAGAGAGAGAGTGTTGCTGCTTGTTCTGTTCTAGCTTGTTTCTGCATTTATGTATTTATTTTTTGACATTTTTTTTATCTCCTCCTTTCAGTTCATTTTCTCTCCCATTTTCATTGGAGTGTTTATGAGTTTACTCGTCACCTTGGAGGGAAAGCCTTCTCTTGTAGTTCCAAAGCTCAAGCAGGTGACATGAACCTCTTCTGATTGATTCTCTCATTTCCATCGCAGATCCTCTGCAGTACTGCTGATGCAGTAGCAGTGGCTGACATGTGGGTCCGGGTCCATACGTCAGTATCTGCTACTGTATCAGCAGTACTGCAGATAATCCCCACTGCTCCCTGATAATATGTATGTGCACTCATTTACTGCTAGCTAATTTTCAATTGTAATTTTACAGGAGTGGTTATCATCAGTGATTGCGAATTGGCAATTGTGGATACCCTTTCAGTTCTTGAATTTTTACTTTGTCCCACAAAAATTTCAGGTCTTTGAAATCTTTCACATTTTCATTTCATAAAATATTTTAGAGTGCAATACTGTACTCTGGAGCTGAATTTGCTTCTTTCTGTCTGCTTTAGCATGACTGAATGCTGTTCTCACCTTACTGTTAATTTTTCCAGGTTCTTGCTGCTAATTTTGTAGCCCTTGCGTGGAACGTGATTCTATCATTTAAAGCTCACAAAGAAGTTACTGTGAAATAGGTAATCTGGGATGGTATATATATGGACATGTTATATGATATCCTTACTTCAGGTTCCCATATTAATTTGTTGAGGCGAGTGTCTGATTTAATAACTTTTCCAACAAGGGTACATTGGCGATAGTGCATATATATAACTTATTTCCTGATTTATATCTAGGTGATATCAACTACATTTCATTACACGTAATAGTAGGCATTATGTACATCTCTGAGCATCCTTTTATTTCCTGTTGTTTTCAATTTCACCAGCCATGTGAGACACTTTGACTTGTTCTTGTAACCTTGCACAATAACTCTTTGCCAGTGTCTCTTATTCCCGGACTTATTTTCTGCCACCCCTGAAAAACAACCATGTGGATTTGTTATGGAATTATTGTAGCTTGACCTCCCCAAAGCCACACAAACCACCTTTTTGTACCTTTTGCAATTTAAAATGATGTTGATTGGTTCTAAAGGTGCCATTTGTTCTTTTGTTTCTTGTGAGGAACAACCAGTAGTGTCTCTGAAGGCAAAAGAAATGGATAAGGTCAAACAAGACTGTTTTGTCTTGTAATTCCACATAGCTAGTAGTAAAATAAATCAATAAACCCCCAGCCTGGATTTGAATCTGATTTTCTTGTTGTGTTTAAATGTTCCAGCATTTCTAACTCACTCGTTGATTAGATTTATCATTGATCAGTTTATCAGTACTAATATTTTTTGCTCTTTGCATTCGTTCTAGGTTTAGGCAGATTCGGATATATAGTTGGCGACACGGAGAAGTACGCAGTGGCTTGTCGCAGCTGCAGTTTGCTAACGAATGAGCTCCACGTCCATGCCCGGCGAGCATAGCTCTCTTTTGTGCCCCTAACAGTTGAGGTGTAGAAATTCTTTGGTAGTGAAATATCTAGGGCGTGTTCCTTACTGGTATTGCTGTACTGAAGGCGGCAAAGTAAGTAACCATATCACCGTGATGGCATGCCTGAGCCTGCAAACGCATGGTGTTGAGATCTTGTACATTGTTATATGTAGTAGGTCAAGTGAGTAGGTTCAAACTGTCATTATCTGAAGCAGTGGTGTACTGTTTCATCCTGCCAACGCGGTGTGATCAGTGGTTGTGTGCGCCAGCTGACTCTGTTTATCTGTCTGGCAAACACAGTCGGTGCCTGTTTTCTCTTGGGCTTGCATCCTTCCTGTCTCCGTTGTGTAAGCAAGGGTTGCTGTTGATCCAGCTGACCCGACAGTGATGTGTTTAGCATGAACAACACAGTTCTGCCTTCTATTTTTCTAAAGATGTTGCAGCGATGTGTAACAATGTTCATTTATGACATGAGCATGACGCAATGATGATGTAAGCATTTGTGTGTGTGTGTGTGTGTGTGGGCGCGCGCGCGCGCGGGGGCGGGAGGTAGGTCAGGTCAGGTGGGCTGTGAGGAATCACATGCACTGTAGAGGTAAGGCATGCTGGGTCCAAACAAACAACAAGTGAGAAGACATTGATGAGGACGGCAGCGGAGACCGGAGAGGAGGCAAACCAAGCAGTCAATTGCATCGATCGTTGCAAGTGCAATGGTGGTGTCCCCTCCTGCGTGGCCGGCCAGCGGCCAACATCCATCCCTCGTCGCTCTCACTGCGTAGCCATAAAAATAAGTGTGATTTTACACACGTTCATATCTAATGTTTAACCATTCGTCTTATTTAAAAAATTTTACAATTAATATTTTTTATTAGGGTGAATACCCAAAATGATCCTTGAACTTTCGCGTAAGGATCAATTTAGTCCCTGACATTTCGTATTGTCCAAACAATTACCTTAAGTTCATTGTGTGATTCAATATAGTCCTTAGACCCTCTAAACATGCCATGTGTATATGCCACATCATCTATGCATGCAAGTTCAATATTTAAATGTCTGGTTTTGACCATTGGCAAAAATATGTAGCATTGATAGCTAAAAAAATTGACATTTTTCTTTGTTTTATGATTGCTTCTTCTTGTTTTTCTTTTTCTTTATTTGATAGAAAATTGAAGGTTAAAATAGACATTTAAATGTTGTCTTACATGCATGAATGATATGGCATGTCCACGCGGCGTTTTAAGTGGGTCTAAGGACTATATTAAGTCCTATGATAATCTTTAGGGTCTTGTTTGGACATTATAAAACATCAAGAACTAATTCGACCCTTGAGCAAAAGTTGAAGGAATGAACTGGCTATTCACCCTTTTTATTAGATGATAAAATATAAATAGTAGTATTTTATGTGTGACTATTTTAAAAAATATTTTAAATAAGACGGATGGTGAAACGTTGGACACGGTTACTCATGGCTGTACGTATTTTGGGAGGGAGGGGAAACTATGAACTACGAACTCATTAGAGTAGCCGCGAATTTTGACTGGCAGCTGCATGCTGGACCATGAATTCTCCTTGTTAATTTACAAAAAAATATGCTAATTCTACTATTATTAGTAAGTTATTAGTAGTACGGTAAACGACATCGAGAAGTAATTAGGACAGCCGTTGGTTTGTATTGTACTCCTATGTGTTAACATCGTCCAGGAACGGACCCAGACTTTTGGCGGTTTGGACCGACTGGCTGACCATCATCTCATCAGGACCAGGGGCTGCTAAGTGCTAGCCAGAGCCACACTTGTTGATGGCACAGCACACGTACACTGCAAATTGAGGAGAAAGAAATCACACGCAGACTCAGTAGTCAACAGCTCGTGCCTCTGATTCTTCCTCTCCGTTGATATAGTCCTTTCCTTGTCAACTTCCCTTTTTGCATTGTATTTTAGGGGCAATCTAGAGGTGGTTACTTGTAAGCACCAAACAGCTCAGCTCTAGATCAAGCCTACATATGTGTTTAACAAATACACTTCACATTTGTTTTTTCTTCCCATTAAGCATGCATGTTGATTCCACACCCAATTTGTTTCTTTTTTTTCCTTTCATTTTCCGCCCTGGGTGTTTTATAGTACTCTTTACAATGAATTATATCTATTTATACTATCACATCAACTATTAATAGTACAATTATGTTAATATCACTTCTACTGACGATGCTACTAGTAGATCAATGTAAAGTTAGTTGTTAGTTGTGTAGCGGTGGTTTTTAGTCGGTTTTTCTGTAATTAACCGTGCAGTTGTATAATTTTCGGATCCGGTTTTCTTTATAAACTGGGTCAATTATCTTCTTCTAAATATAAAAGTGGAACAAAGTTCCGCCTTATATTTCAAAAAAAAAATGTTACTCTTCCGCCGAACCTTAGTATGCGTGTGCATATATGATTGCAATACTTTATTTTTCTAAAAAAAAAAACCTGGCTCGATGATTACGATATTATTATTGTTGTATCTCACAATCAATCTTTTCCAAGTACTGATTCTCAACCCTGCTCTGCTCCAATTGAACTGTTAGCTTCATCCTAACGTATCTTAGTGTCTAAGCAGCATTTACATGCTACTGCCCCCCACAGTGGTTTGGTGCATTAATTGATTATATAGCTAAAGCTGAATTAATGCACTAAGCACCTCTCTAAAATGTACTAATATAAAAAAACATCTTTTGTTACATTTTGTTCACCAAATGATCAGAAACCACATGTTCAGTGAGATGGTGCTGGAGCAGTTGTACTGTTGGAAGGAGTGTTTATCAAGACTGAAAACCAATGGAAAAGCAAGAGCCAATCAATCAAACAAAGCAAAAGAGTTTCACAAGAATCAAATCCTGCATAAATTAAGAACCTTGAGGCTGATGCAGTGATGCTGGAATCAGCAGAAGGAAGAGCAAAACGAACTTAACAGTCGCCTCAATTAAAAGAGAAGTAACTCCAAATTAAAGTTAGATCAATAAAATAACACTACTGATAAAAAAACTCGTCCATGTGTATATGAGGCATAAGCTTAAAATTAACAAGGACACGAACAGAGAATCAGAGAGATAGATGCTCCAACCTGTTCATCGATCTTGTCTTAGTTAATTACAGCCATGAAGAATCGGAAATCGACAATATATGATCTAGATTTACAGGAGATCCCATGAGTCCAAGGTGGGGAAGCCACCACCACAGTTGCCGCTGCTGCTACAGCTGCTGTTGTTGCTGTAACTATTACCTGCTCCTCCTACCAACGCCACCGACACGTCGCACGGCGCGGCCGCGGCCGTCGGC
The DNA here is from genome assembly GCF_000147395.1 of Oryza glaberrima. NCBI lineage: Eukaryota > Viridiplantae > Streptophyta > Magnoliopsida > Poales > Poaceae > Oryza > Oryza glaberrima. Next base: position 1,359,529 of record NC_068336.1, on the reverse strand, counting down.
TCCGCGCGGCGGCCGAGCAGGAACGCCGAGGTGTCGAGCGTGGGAAGCATCAGCGCGCCTGCAGGGCCGGGCGAGCCCGCTGGAGCGGCGTGGCGGAGGAGCTCCGTCGTCGTCGGCGAGAGAGATGGAGGAGGTGGAGGCGGGAGGTCGTCGGCGCCGGTGACCTGGTGCACCATGCGGCGGAAGTTGGCCGGATCGGCGCTGATGTAGGTGGTGGGCAGGCGCCGCGACGGGCGCGGCCGGCGCTTGGCGATGCGGCGGCTGGTCCTGGCGGCGGCGGCGGCGCCGCGGAAGTGGCGGTGGAGAGTGGCGGCGGACGGCGGCGGCGGCGGGGGAGGCATGAGGTCGGGAGGAAGCCAAGGGGAGGAGGAGGTGGAGGAGTCGAGCATGTGCATGGCGGCGGTGAGCATCGACGATCGGTGGATGCTCTGCTGCGAGTGTTGCGCGCGGCGAACTTGACAGGGGATGGACGGACGGTTGAGGGGAGACAAGGGGGTGGCCTATATATGGACAACTTTTTTCTTATTTTTATTAGTTTCAAATAAATTTAGAAATAACCCTTGATATTTTTCTTCTTAGGAAATGAATCTTTTAGGTATGGTTTGGATACCATACCGGTGTTCAATAAAATAATATAAATATAATGATAAATTATGTCATCAAAATTTCATATGCAAATAAATTTAGAAAATAATAGTAATTAGAGAGAAAAAATGATTATCATGAAAAAAAACTCATCTGTCTTTACTCTTTCTTACATGAAAATGATACATGTAAAAAAAACTTGCAAACTCTTTATAAAAACTACGTGGCAAATTGTGACTTCATTTTGACTTTTATTAACTACCAATCGGCTAGATCAAATGGTTGAGATCTTCCTTTGTAAGAGTTTTGTAAAAAGAAAAATTAGTATGTATAAACCTTACTTTTTCTTAAAATTATCAGGGTTTAACCTTATTTAGGAAAATGGAAATACATTGCCAATACTTAAACTTTAGCAGATATGCCTAAACTTAAAAATTGCATGTTCAGTTCTACCATCTTAATTTAATGAACCACAACAGTCCAAACCTCGTTTGAACAAAGTTGACCAATAATGTGGCGCTCCATTTAGGCAATAATTTTCCATCCACCCTCCACCGTGTCATAGCGTGGCGCCGTGGCTGTAATTTTGCTTCTGGACCCCTCCCATACAAACTACACAGAATCCCCCCAAATCCCTCCCAGTCCCATTCTCCCCTAATACGAAGATTGCGAGGGAGAGTGGCAAGTGAGTGTGCGACATTACCCTCGCTGTCATAACTCTAGCCATCGGGGAGAAGACAATGGAGATAGAGATTTAGAGCATTTGGGGATGCTTTGGGGTAAGAGGGGGCCACATTATGATGCGGAAGAGAGCGGATACAAAATTGTTGCCTACATGGAGCGCCATGTCAGCAGTAAGCTCTCGTCAAACGAGTTTTGGACCTATCGTGGTTCATTAAACCAAGATGATGAATTTAAACATGCAATTTTGAAATTTTAGTTGACCTAAGTGATAACTCCGCTCAAGTTTAAGGACCAATCATATATTTTACTTGTAGAAAAATCTTTTAAAAAAGAAATTCATATATAGATGGGGATTTGGCATCAAACTATTTTTTTCTGAAGCAAAACGATCTTTTAGTTGCCTCATTAAATGTGGCATGGTAATCAACAAGAGTGGCTGTACATGTTAGCTAGCTAGGTGTTGAAACGTAATTTAATTTTGCTTCAACCTCAAGTGATCATATTACAAGAGTTTGGTATGTTGTTGGACTAATCCACAACATGACAACAACGATATGATTGCATTCAGGTCTGATATCACCAGATAATTAACGAGTGAAAAGAGAGAATGATCGATAATATGTGTTCTTAGTTGTCTACAAATAGTATAGTACTACGTACATGCTTATTTGTACCTAACTTAATAATTACTAATTATTAATGAACTGAAATCCTAGCTAGTCCTATACTAATCGTTTCTGGAATTTCAAACACGATCTAATCGCTCCTCAGATAGTACAATATGGACGGATCATCAACTGTGTACAATTTGATTGGAGAATACACATGTACCATTGAACAATACAAACAAATTAAGAACATGTGCTTACGTACGTACGTACACGTGGACGTACAGAATTTGCGAATCAAAATTGACCAATTAAACTAGGTGTGATCTCGCGTGCATGCAAGCTAAGAAGCTAGGGCTAGAGACTTCAACTCATTTAAACTAGGTGTGATCTCGCGTGCATGCAAGCTAACGCACGCTCGTGCCCATAGTTTTGATGTGTCGTCAGATCAGAATCGCGTGCCCTGTTCCAAACTACGTACAGAGTACATGGTGATATTTCGCTCAATTCAAACATTGATTCATTACATTATATATATATTTCCCAATTCATCTGTTTAATTAATTAGGTTAATTTTGACCGTGTTTGTATATAACGGTCAGTACTAACTTGTATTAGTCCATATCATACATGCAATTAATTAACCTAATTAAATCTTGACCTGGCATGAATCAGAGTAAGCGCACAAGACGAATGAAATGGACGCTTTCAGTTTCATCAATATTTCGAAATCAAATGATGTAACATTAATCCATCATTTTTCTTGTACAGAAACCAACAAAGGAAAGGTTTGGCAAGCTCATTTCTTTGCTTTGTTTATGTTGTTGGCAAATGTGAAAATGGTTGGGTGTAAGCTGAGACTTTTCATCACCAGGTCAATGTCAGGTACTTGTAGGCTGTTGGCTTTGCGGCTTGCTTGACTCCTCTTTTGAGTTTTGACTAGCTCGTGCTGTTGGACAATACTACACTCCTACATCGTCAAGTCAAGCACACATGTGAGTTGTATCCTCAAATCGTTTTGGACTGTTTAATTTCGATAACATAGTCTTACTAGTAGCAAATATGCCACAGCTAGTGCATGTTCTGAATCATTCGGTTGTGCTGAAACAGTATGCTACGGCATGCTCCAAATGCATGTAAGAGATTGTGGCTGGACTTTCACTGTTATACATGTCAGACGGTTGTGCTGAATTTATTAAGTCTAATTAATTTATCATTAGTAAATATTTACTGTAACATCACATTATCAAATCATAGTGCAATTAGGCTCAAAAGATTTGTCTTGCAATTTACATGTAAACTATGTAATTGGTTTTTTTTCCACATTTAATGCTCCATATATGTGTCTAAATATTTGATGTTACATTTTTAGCCAAAATTTTTTTATCTAAACACACCTTAAGAGTTCTTTCTGCCTTGTCAGTCTAGATTGATCCTTTTTCTGAAAATTTAACTGGAGGCATGCATTTTCTGAAACTTTAAAAGTTCTTTCTGCTACAACAGTACTGTCCTGTCTGTCTAGAATGATGATGATGTAATGCTAATCAAAATTGAGGTCCAAGCAACTTGGAATACTGGCTGGAATCATTGATCAAAATTATGGAAATACCTGACTCTAGTCTAGCATACAGTCTTCAGAGAGGAAATTCAACAGTTGGTAGTAGTAAACATCTCGAACGTGTAGTGCGAGGAAGTGCAAGGACAAATGGTCTGCACTGCAGTGCTACACCGGCTGAAATCTGAAGCGAAAACGGAGCCACGTACGTACGTGTATCACACCGATTCAACTGGTGAAATCAAGCAAAAAAATGTCTTCCTGAGCTCACCATACAACACGCTACTGTCTCTATTGAAGAGAGTCAACTAATACGTGAGTCAAATGGCCGGTTCCTGCCTGTTTTGATCGATTGGTTCGGATATCTCTTTCACTTCTCCACCATTCAAGATGGCACACATGCATGATCATTAATTAGCAGCTAGCATTACGTGGACAATTTGCACGCACTTGGTTTCCGTGTTGCTTTGTTAGAGCATGTAAGAGCAGGTACAATAGCAGGCTATAAGCCAGCTGCAAACATATTTTAAGTAGATAAATGAGGAGAGAGAAAGGTAGCGGGCTATAGATTTGTAGTCAGCTGTAGCACAGACTCCAAGACACGGTGTGTGTATGACAGATGGGACCATATATTAATTGTGTAGTATGTAACTATTGTATGAATGAGCTATTAGATTGGCTATAGATGAATTGAAGCTAGTACTTGGCTATACTATTGAACTTGCTCTAAAATAGCAAGCTATAAACCAGCTATAACCACATATCGAGAAGAAAAGAGAAGAGAGAAAAAAGCATGCTACATATTTATAGCCGGCTACAACATAGACTTCAAGACGTTATGTGTGTATGAGAGGTGGAACCGGGTAGTAATAGTGTAGTATATTTTTATAGCTAACCATTGTACGAATGAGCTATTAGATTATAAAAGAGGAGACTACAAAACGGCATTATTATACCGCTCCAACGAAAATAACTAATGTAGCATGACGTCAGTATGATATTTATATATATCGGATTTGATATCTTCAGTATTAAACGTGGTACCCATAGAGACTAGATCACCTAGATATCATATTGATATTATTAGAACGTCAGTTATTCCGTTGGAATGGTATACGTATCATTTTTGTTTGCGAAAAACGTAGTGCAATCAATCCACTAGTTTTTGTTGTCAACAGTAGTGCAACTGTACTTCGTGTTTCTGTCAGAATATAGAACAAGTCTTGAATCACATTGGTACCGAAAGAAAGACTTGGTCCCCCAGGTGAATAGCAGATGATGAGAGAGAGAGAGAGAGAGAGAGAGAGAGAGAGAGAGAGAGCATATGGTTCCGAATCATAAGTCTAGTTGATTGTCCTTGTTAGGCTTACTGATCGTAATATTCCACTTTCAATTTCCACACACCTTGCTAGTTTTTTTTTTTTTTTTCTAAAAGACCTTGCTATGCTGCTCAAGCACAGGCGCACAGCGAGTACCAAGGTGGCGGCCCAGTCACGGCACGGCCCATGGGCTTTCGTGCCCGTGCCGTGTTGGGCCCTGCTACAGTTCCACCGTGCCGGCCCATTTGGCCAGCACTCGCCAGTGACGCCTCCGCGGCTCCGCCGCTTCCGTAGCCGGCTCGCCGCATCCTCGGCCGCCACCACCTCCTCCTCCCTCCTCTCCGGCTCCGCCGTCGCTTCCCCTTCTCTCCAAAGCGCCCCTCGTCTCTCCACCTACCGTCCCGACGATGAATCGGGAGGACGGCGCCAATGCCCGGAATATGCAGAGGTTGTGAGGCAGCGACTGGCTCACAACCTCTGCATATGTGTAGGATGAGGTGATGCGGCATTGTGGCTGCAGGTGCTGCCGCTGCCGCTGGCGCCGGCAGGCGGGCCCCCCTCGTCGTCGAGATCCAGCCCCCTGTGCTCCGCGCCTCCGCCGCTCCAGCCTGCACTGGACAACGCCGCCGCCGCGGCCTTTTGCTTGCTCCCGATGCTGACATCACGTTTTGCCTGATATATGTTTGCTCACTGGGAAGCTCATCATCCCAGACTTCAGCAATGACTGCATATTTCATATCTGTGTTCATCTGCAAATTGTTCGTTAACAGGACAGATTGATTAAGTTTTCTCCCTTATTTCACTGGTAATTTTTGCTTGCAGGGCGTCGTGGACAAAATATGGTAAACTCGCGTGCAGCACGCGTGACAGCCTGACAGGCGGGTCAAGAGTGCGTGTAAACATGTGATCAAGTTGCACGGCCGCAAAGTTTGACGCTTGATTAGTACTGCTAATTTGTATCTTCACGGCATTGGGATGCTTGGTGTTCAGTGTTCGTCATCGAAGATGAAGTGCATTTTAAACTTTTGCATGCTCTCCTATGTTTAGTCGATATACCATCAACCCACTAGCTGCCCAATCTGTGCGCACAAACAAGACCACCAACTGACTGAGCCAGCGAGCATGGAGTTGGGGACGGGGGCGATAGGGAGCCTTCTCCCCAAGCTGGTTGAGGTACTCAAGGAGGAGTACGACTTGCACAAAGGCGTGAGGAAGAAGATCAAGCATCTCTCACAGGAGCTGGAGAGCATGAATGCTGTCCTCCTCAAGGTCGGTGAGGTGCCTCCAGACCAGCTCGACGAGCTGGTCAAGCTCTGGGCAGGGGATGTCAGGGAGCTGTCCTACGACATGGAGGACGTCGTCGACGCTTTCTTGGTGCACATCGATGGTCCTGAGCCTCTTGACACACACATGCTCAGGCGCTTCCGGAAGAAGATGGCTAATTTCTTCAACAAGTGCAAGCATCACCATAAGATCGCTGGAGCTATCCAAGACGTGAACAAGAAAGTCGAGGAGGTGGCTTCAAGGCGTGACAGGTACATGGTGGACAACATTATCGCCAAGGTTACAGGTCCTGTTACCATCGATCCTCGCCTTCAGGCGCTATACAAAAAGACGACAGAGCTTGTTGGCATTGAAAAGCAGAGTGAAAAGCTCGTAAAGATATTATCCCTTGGGGATGATGTTCATGCCTCCGACGAGAAAATGAAGATTGTCTCTATTGTTGGATTTGGAGGACTCGGCAAAACCACTCTTTCCAAAGCAGTATATGACAAACATAAACTGGCATTTGACTGTGGGGCTTTTGTTCCGGTTGGTCGGGATCCTGACATGAAGAAAGTCTTGAGGGATATTCTTATTGATTTTGACTACATGAATCCAAATGTGATGATATTGGATGAAAGGCAGCTCATCAACGAACTACGGAAACTCATCCAGAACAAGAGGTATGAACATCTACGTATCCATCAGCAGTTCAGCATGTGAATTTTGTTTTAGTACCTGAACATATAAGACCTCACCTTCAATGTTGCATCGCCCTTTTTGTAGGGGCATGTTTGTATACAGAAAGCACAAATGCTTATGCTTGCTTTTGACCAAGATTCGTGTAGAAAAAGTTAACCCAAAGTGCTACAATTATATCATAAAGCGTTGTAAGGTAGCACAAACATATCTAAATTTACCGAGGCAGGACTACCACTACAATAGAATAATTGGGTCACGCACATCCTAAACTTGAATGTACACATGAGCAGATGAGCTGAAATAAGAATATTAATGGGCTGGTGCATTATAGCATATTATTTATGTTGTCAATGCGCATGGTCATGAACAATTGTTTGAGAAAATCATTTGGGTATGACATATTAGGCTATAAAGCAAAATGCATCCAAAGGTAACTGAGGCACAGTCAAGTTGATTGGACAAGAACATTGAGAATATGATTGATATCTATTATAGTTATAGATTAAGGTCTAGTTCGTTTTATCTGATAGATTGTGGATGATATGCGGCATATGCTTTCTAAGCTGATATACAGTATGGCTATTATAAAGAGTTTCTTCCATGAACATTGTTTAAAAAAAGTTGTATACAACTTGTAACTTTATAATATTTGATTTATTCACACTAGATCGACTTTCTACAAATTGTTGATTTATAGTGGCATTTTCGTGTGTTCTTTCAAATGGTTGCCACGGTGCCACCTTGGTGTTATTCTTGTTTTTTACATTCTTCCCACTAGGCATGGTTACTAACTTATGTTATTGTACTGTGATGTGGATGCATAGGTTTTTGTTTGTTATTGATGACATATGGGATAAGAAATCATGGGAATTGATCAGATGTGCTCTGCAACATAGTAATTGTGGAGGTAGAGTAGTGGTAACTACTCGTATTTTTGAAGTCGCCACGCATATCGGTGATATTTACAAAATGCAACCACTTTCTCGTGATGACTCTGAAATATTATTATATTCTAGAATAAATGATGGTGAAGACAGATTCCTAGACAGTCTTTCAACTGAGGCATGTGATAAAATTTTGAAAAAATGTGGTGGTGTGCCATTAGCTATCATCACAATAGCTAGTTTGTTGGCAAGTAAATCAGGGGAGGACTGGTCTAATGTGTACAATTCTATTGGTTTTGGTGAAAGAGGCAATGACATTGTAGAGAATACTCGAAGAATACTGTCTTTTAGTTACTATGACCTTCCTTCACATCTAAAGGCTTGCATGCTGTATCTGAGTCTATTTCGGGAAGAATATGGGATCGAGAAAAATCTTTTGATATGGAAGTGGATAGCTGAATGTTTTATCCAGAATGAACATGCAACGGGGATAGGATTATTTGAGCTTGGGGAAGGGTACTTCAACGAGCTAATAAATAGAAGCATGATCCAACCGATGGAGTTAGAAGATAATGGGTATGTATATGGTTGTCGTGTGCATGATATGGTGCTTGATCTGGTCTGTTCGTTATCGAGTGAAGAAAAGTTCGCCACTATATTGGACAGCGATGACCAACAAAAACAACTTATGGTGGGTAGCAATGCTCGCAGGTTGGCTGTGCACGGTAGGAGTGTTGAAGAGCACAACCACCCTCAGCTGGTTAATGTGGGTTTGGAGAAAGTGAGGTCCTTCAGTGCCACTCAGTGCGGCGATATTAATGTGGTAACATCATACTTTCGAGTTCTACGTGTTTTAACTTTGGAGGATTGTAGTGTTACTGGGGAAGCTTGTGGAAAACATAGATTAGAGCATGTAGGGAATTTACGCCACCTGAGATATCTGGGGATTTGGAATACACGTATTGATGAGTTCCCCAAGGAAGTAGGAGATCTCAAGTTTCTACAAACGCTGAATTTGTCAGGTACTGGAATACAACAGCTCCCGGAGGCTGTGGGCCTTTTGAAACAACTGTTGTGCCTACGTATCAATGACAGTATAGCAGTTCCAGCTGGTTTGATCGGGAATCTTACTTCATTGCAAGAGCTGAAGATATGGCCGGTTGATGATGTCTCAACAAGGCAGTTTGTGAAGGAGCTGGGCAAACTGAGGGAGCTAAGGATTCTCCGGTGTACCATTCATATCAGCGATGAGGGCATGGAGAGAGATTTGCTAGAATCGCTAGCAAATCTGCACAAGATCCGCACTTTGTGTATTTTGGGCTCAGCATTACCGAGCGGCATCACACGGGAAGCATGTTTTGTGACCCCTCAGCGCCTTGGACAGCTGTGCTTGGAATGCTTCAAGTTCTCTGGACTACCGGTATGGATCAACTCTTCACTTCTTTTGAACCTCACCCATCTAGATGTGTCAGTGCATGTGGTGCAAGAACAGGACATGGAAACCCTTGGGAGGCTACCAGAGCTCTGTTATCTCAAACTGAATTCAGATTACACCAGGCTAGTAAGCATAAGGAATGGTGATCTGCAACGCTACTTATTTCGGAAATTGAGATTCTTTGTTTCTCCCTTTTTATTTGCCCGGTTTGATGATTCGCACGGCCGCGAAAACGACGGCGGCATATGCATAGCAGTAGCACCTTCCATCATGATGCCAAGCCTTGAATCCCTTGTGTTTTGTGTCTACGTACGGTTCCTAAAAGATATGGTGGAAATGCAGCCTGGCTTTGACAATCTGCATATGCAGCTTGGCTTTGAAAAAGTTGCTAGCAGTTCGCTCCAGAGGGTCACTGCAACGATCCAATGTGAGGATGCTACTGCTGCGGAGGTGGAGGAAGCGAAGACAGCATTGGCGCATGCAGCTGACCTCCATCCCAACCGTCCCACCCTTACAACTCAAATGGTGAACAAGCATAAGATGCTCTCATCCGACCGAGAGCTACGAGTGTGAAGCAGAGGAGATGATGGAGAACTGGCGGAGAGAATCTAGGAGCAGGAGAGCAAGGATACCAGCTCTGCTTTCCCCTGATGGTTACCCTGCAAAAGCAAGCATACATGTTGCATTGCTTCTGTATCAATTCTGTGAGACGATTTAGTTGATTCTGTGAACAGAGTCAGCTAATTGCCAAATGCCCGGTTCCAGCCTGTGTTTGATCGATTGACGATTGGTTCGGATATCTCCTTCACTTTTCCTGAACTCCATCCACGATTCAAGATGTCAAATGCATATAATCATTAATTAGCAGCTAGCATTACGTGGACAATGTGCTTCAAGATGCATTTCGTTTTCGCGTTTCTTGTATATTTTTGTCAGCGGGCTATCTTTGTCAAAACGTTATGCAGTTACTCCACCGGTCTGTGTTATGAACAGCGGTGTGACTGTACTTGTTCATCCCTTCCTGTTTGTGTTTCTGTCAGGATATCGAACAAGTTCTGAATCACATTGGTACTGAAAGAGACTAGACTTAGGCCCCCAGCTGAATAGTAGACAAGACCATATATGGTTCGCATGTATTAACTTTTAATTACTTCTTCTAATAGAATGACGTACAATCGAATTGCCAGTTTGATGAAAAAAATATGGTTTAGAAGTGAGGTTGATTGTCCTTGTTAATTAGGTTTACTGATCCACTGTCTATCGGTAGTCCACTTCCAAGTAACTGAATCATATTGTGTACTCAGGCTAATGGTCCCAATCTCGTCCGGAGTCTGAATATTTCATGAAAATCTCCTGCAACATTGACAGTGAAACCTGAAATCAGTTATGTATACTGAACGTATGCCAATGGGCATGTCTGTAAACCGTAACCGCCACCTGAAGAAATCAAATTCAGAAGACATACATTATTAGTCATTCGAATTCAGAAGGCAGATTGATAGTAGTATTATCGGACAACAATGGAGGAGGCGGCGATCAAAGATGTGTTCTGTAGATGGGGTTGATAAACGGGGGGATCCAAATAGATGGAGAAGAAAACTCCGACCCCTAGGATCTCCGTGAGACGTCCGATTAAGGATTTGCGGCACAGATTAGATGGGTAAATACATTGGGTGCACTTCTCTTTTTGGGCCTCAGAAATCTCGATCCGGCTTTTGGGCCTGAATGTTTAAACGGGCCAACTTTGCAAAACAGTTATGCTGGGGACCCGACCCAACAAGCGAGCGGCGGCGTCGCCTTCGCTTCCAACTCCGGCGGCCGGGGCAACGACGGCGGCGGAAACAGCCGGGGCATCGGGAGGAGGCTGCGGAGGTGTACGCCCATGGATGGATTCAACGGAATCGCAACACGGGGAGGTCAAGGACAAGTTTTGCGAGAAACCAACATACAAACTTCTCCTCTCCTCGACCCGAGATTTCCACCCCTCTGCTGGTTGCTTCCTCGCATACTGCAAAGTTCCGGTAATAAGTCTTCTTCTTCTTCTTCTTCATCATCATCCTCTTCCTCCACCTTGGGGTTCCAATGTACCATAGCTTTGACAAGAGGCGTTTCGCTGCTGACTCGCCGAGTTGTTGATTGGGATCTTTCCTGTGTTCTTGAGGAAATGAGGAGGGCAATAGGTTCAGTTGCGGTAAAATTCCAATATTGGGTAGTTCCGGTAATTCCCTTGCTCCACCATGTGCTGCAGCTGCTGCTTTGGCTCGTCAGATTCTCTAGTGGCTAGTGCCACCCGACTGAAATCTCATGAATTCACTGCCGAATTTACAAGTTTTGGCCATAAGTTCGCAGTTGTTTCCATGGCTGCAAGATCGGGTTCAGTAGCACTGGCGAAAGGGGCGAAAGACTCAAAATGGAGGTAAAATCTGTTTCTTTGATCTGTATAAGTTTGTGTCCGGTTTGGAGTCCATAAAGTGAGCCCTCAGGTTGATATCAGATTAACATAGTACAGATGTACGGCAAATTGTTTACTTACAACTTTTGTGGTCCATAAACGTGCTTTCTTTATTGTACAGCTGATCACTAAAATGAGCTGAGTTGTGTAGTCCCTTTTTCTTTCTTTATCACTATTCACTTGTGCTTTTTTTAATATATATATAGCAGTCACTCGCATGCATTGATCCATACAGGCTCTCTCCCCACAGAAAAAAAGTTGAGCACATTATGTGCTATCATTGTACTTGTGCCGTGCTTATGAGAACATGTTCAAAGGAAGAGCTCAGCTTGTGCCTGTAAATTCAGTCTGGAAGCTGAAAACAAGATGGATGAGCTTCTACGGGTACAGAGGGAGCTTCTACGATTTCAGTTACTGCTATCCAAGCATTTCCACCGATGGAGAAATATTGACATCTAACTTGTTTCAGGCACAGTAATAGCTTTGACAGGTCAGGTAAAATAGCCAGATTCTAGAGGGAGTGAAGACTGTGCAACGAATGAGGTGAAACTTAAAAGTGAGAGTGACAGCTAAAGATACCAAGATTGCTCTCCACTTTCCCTACAAAACTTCTCTCTCATGGCGGTACTCCAAAGCAAAGAATCCTAGAAAAAAAGGGCGCAAGCACAGCACTGCAGCTTCGTATCTCCTTTATTTGGTCTTCCATTGCTTCTTGTTGCTGAGGTTGCCTTCCTATTGCCCCCTTCCCTTTTCCACTCTTCTACCAACACTTGCTTCAGGCTACTGAGGGCTTTGGCTTCTCGGTGTTGTCGCTACAGGTGAGCTTGGCATTCTGTGCATTTTTGCGTTCTACTGCTAATCTGGTCTTGTGCTAAGCTCCACTATTAGCCTCTTGTATGGTCATAGGTGGCTCCTAATTTAGCTTCTTGTGTGAATCTGATGTCCAATCTTTTTCTAAATGATCTGTAAATTCGCTTTGATTTTGGTCTGATTAGATTATTTTGTTTATTTCTTTGTTACTTTCCTCTCTTTTATGGGTTGATAGTATACAATTATAGCCCAAAAATACTGTTGAATTCAGAGATCTTCATTGTGATAACTGACTGATCATTTAAAGAGATGGTGCTTTTCCACCTACCTGTTGAATGTTAAACCATTACAGATGATTTTTTTTTTTTGAACATGCAATTTCTATAGATCTCTAACTAAGGAAGCTGGAATGTCACCTTATTTGAGCAGTTTGATTGTATTGCACATTATTAAACTTGTGTTTCAAGTATAAATCTTTTTTTTTCGCCGGGCCGGCGTAAGATACGCGGCCGAAGTTTATTAAGATTGGGAAGAGGTTCAAACTAGTACAACAATTACAGCTGCCATGGAGGCTAGAGCTGTACGGCCGCTATTGTTCAAGTATAAATCTTTACTTGTTTGAATATTCACCATAATGTTATAGTGATGAATTGCTTCTCTCTTTCCTATTTCCAGGCCAACGTTTTATCTGAGGGTAAAATTCAGGAAGATATATATGGCTTTTGGTGCAAATGACATTGTGTTGCATATCAAGAGACTAATGTATTCATCTGTCAGAATTGGATATCAATTTGCTTGTGATTACCCTATAGTACTAGCTGCTGGCGTTTTGTTGCTGTTTCTACACAGGCTTTGCCCTTCTCTATTCAACTTCTTGCTGTCTTCATCTCCAGTCTTCCTGTTAACTGCACTTCTGCTTGGAGCACTTTTGAGTTATGGTGAACCTGCTGTTCTTGTTCTTGGAGAGAATCAACAAACTTTGTCCTTTAAATCCAAGATTTCCATTACTGACTGTTCGATTGACAAGGTTGAGACTGTTGCTGTCGAGGAGCACTTGGATAAAACAACTACCAGTAATGAAGTATATGTCAGGGAAAGAACTTTTGAGGGTAATATACATGACACTCACTGGGAAGAGAAAAATGGCACCTACATGACAGTTGATACCGCTCTAAATGACGAAATACATACGAAGGATGGAACTTCTGATTATGATTTGCAGGATACCCACCGTGAAGGAAAAGGTATCACATCAGTGGAAACTGATACTGTTCCTTGTGTGGCGCCTTCAAGTTTTGCCTACAGTGGTGTAACTGTGGAAACTGAAGACGTTGGGGAGAACAGCAAGAAGAATGATGAGCTGCAAGAACTTGGAAGCATCAATCCTGAAAGTGATAACAATAAAGTACAATATCAATATCAGTTAGGTGAGTTTATGAGTTCATGTTGGGAACCTGTTATGAGACAGGAGCCACAGGATGCTTGTTCTGATTCTGAATCTGATCTTACTGAGAGTTCTCCTGATGCATCAATGACTGACATTATTCCAATGCTTGAAGAGTTGCACCCATTAATAGACTTGCAAACTGGCCACCCTTCATTGGTCTCCAGAGACAACTTGAATACTTCTTCGGATGATGATGAAGATGATCTTGAGGAGGAGGATGCTAGCACAGATGAAAATCAATTGGAAGGGAAAATAGATGATTTTGCTAACTGGAAGGATGTTATTGATCTAAATTACTTGGATATGGACAATAATAGCAAGCTGGAGGGTATGATGGATCTGCAAAGAGCAAAGAACATTCTGAAATTTGAACTTGACAGGAGGTTAATGGACTTGCAAGCAGCTGATGCAGTACAGAAAATGGAGGAGGCATCACGCTTCCGTGTGCAGGTTCCCTCCATTTCCACTGGAAGGCAGAACCCATTTGATTCTTCAAATGGCTCAGATGAAATAATAGAGTTACCACATGTTCCTGATTCAGCACCGTCTTGTCTCCTTCCACGGAAAAATCTATTTGATCTTTGCAGTCAACCAAAATATGGCCCACGATAGTCCATTGCAAGAAACTTGGACTCCTCTTTCGTACTTTTCAGCAAGACGGCATAGAAAGCATGGAAACTTATATGTTAGGCACTCTACTAGCCTGCATCACAATAGCTTCAAACTGGAGAAAGATGAAATAAGTGAAAATGATGCCCATAATAGTCAGTCAGACTGTGATGCCAAGCAAGAAGGGAACAACAGCAAGTTATTTGGTTCACTGGAAGCACATATAGGTGAAGAAATCAAAATATTAGGCGCAGCAATTTCAGATGTGGGTGTATTAGAAGTAAATTCTGCAATGGATAGTGGTAACCAAAATGCTGATTTCAGTGATGATATCAGTTTATCTCCTATCCAGAAGTCTAGACAAAGCACTTTCGAAGCTAAGGAAGCAGTACATGCAGGTAAAACTGTTTTTTAACCCTAAGTAATGTATTGCAATTTGCCTACTGGAAATGATAACTCAACTGAAGTTGATGTCATGCAGGTATTGAGCAATTAACATCGTGCTCCCCTTACAAGGTAAATAATTTTGAGGGACATATTGTTGAAGCAGACTCCATTGATGAATTTAACTCATTGTTTAAGTGCCGTATGGAGGAAGTACTAGTGCAATCCATCTCAGAGTCCAGTATCAGTCAACCCTTGACAGTTAAACTTGAAGATGAATTGAGTGAACCATTATCTTCAGACTCTGGGACCGGGACACATTTCATTGACGGGAGTTCAGTTGAAGATTCGGATCCACAATTTGCACAGCTCAAGGATGAAGCACTGGTATCTGCTACTTCTAACGCAACATGTCGTAATGAGTCAATTGAAGAGAAATCAAGTGAAGCATTACTGGCAGGAAACGAAGATTATTCAGAACTGCCAAATGAACTGTTAAAATCAGGAGATCCACAGTTTGCAGATAGTTCTGAGATTCAAATGCAGGTTATTGAGGCTACAGGTCACTGAATCATCACAAGGGCCTAAAACAAGGCCAAACAGCCAATTTCTCAGAGAGATCTGTAAAGCATAGATGTCCTGCCTTAGCTCTCTGAACAGGTTTCTGCCCCCCTTTGTTCCAACTTGCTCTATGGCGTCTGGATTTAACTATTCCTCTTCTTAATACAAAATGTGCAGCAATCATGCTGTTTTTCCTCCAAAAACTTTTCTCAGGAAGTCCGCAATGTCAGAAATATCCAAGGAACAGTGGATGTACATATGGTTTCTGCTTATTTCTTCTCTTTTGTTTCTGCTTATTTGCTTTCGGTTTTGGGCTAATAGGTTAGTAGATAGGAGAGTGGATGACATTGATATGAAACACCAGTTGCAGTTGGGTGTGATATCCATTCAGTCAAACCGGTCTTTCTTTCGCTGCCTATGGAGTATTAATTTTTCTTGTCTGCCAGACAGGCATTGGCAACCCCTGATCATCACTTTGTTTCAGTAAATAAGATGATTGGATGTCTGTTTGCCCGTTGGTAAACCGCTGGACTGGAGTTGCAGCTTCTGCAGTTTGCTTCTTCAACAGTTATCCTGTCAGTAATCATTGAGTAATCAAGTAATGCTTTCACAGATTTTTTTTTAACACCTCCTCATGCTCATTATCTGCTTGCTGTTGGTGGTTTCATTAAGAAAATCACAGTTCCTTGATTAAAAAATTCATAGTCCTTTACATTACATACATGATGCATTGATGCTTATGTTGGGTATACTGATCTGAATCTGAGGCGTGCTTTGTTGGGATAATTGAAGATACGCTACTCCCCTAGAACCATTTTCAGGAAATCACTCCTTTAGCTTGACCTTGCTAAAATGAATTGTTTGCATGATACTAACAAATAGATGAATCTTTGGTGTAGAATCGCAGTGATGAATAAATCTATTTTTTTTCATCTGTTTGTAGAGCCATCTTACAGATGAGAGCGTGGTATTCTTCGACTGTTATTCTGTTAAACAAATAAAAAAACTTAAGAGTGAAGTACATGGGCACACCTAAACTTAAGAGTGAAATAAAAAAACTTACAGAAGACACACCTAAACTTGTGTAGGTGTGTCATCTAGGTTCCCAGACAGCAAAGTATCCATACAAGTGAACTGGGCCATCAACAGCAGCAGTGATATTGGATAGCTTGAGCGAGAATATCTGCATCATGAATTGCACACTGTGCGCCTTGCAAGCCCACATGTGTGGCCGGCAATTGGTTGGGTTTGACAGCATCATTGCCTCCATACGAGCTGAACAGCCAGCCATACACGTCAGTGGATGACAGTAAGTTAGATTGTTAACCCCAATATTGAAATGAGCAGGAAAGAAACAAATAGATATAAATAAGGTTTAAAACAGCAAACTCCGCACTATCATGGACCCAAAGCAATATATACAATATCCTAGATGGTGCCTTTAAGAGTTTTTTGAAGTAGTACTTAAGGAATATCTAGTGTTACTTAGAACTAGATTATGTTATGAAAGGTCTAAATTTGACATCAAGCTAGACAGATATGTTATGAAAAAAAGGGTTTAATTTGACATCAGTTCCATAGTACTGAGCATACACAGGAACAAATTAGATTTTTTTTTTATTATTTTTTTTCCGTGCTGACCAAAGACCCCTCAGTCCATATTTCCTTACGATTGAGAATATGTACAAATTTACAAGTTTAGAATACCGACAAGATGATATCGAAACTTAATGGAGTATGCCGGAGCGCCCTCCCAAAACCAAAATAAAAGGGATTGCATCTCTATTCTTACTCTCCTAAGTTTTTAAAGACTCCTGCTTCCTTCCAGATTACGACCTCTTCTTTGATTGCACCCAAGAGGGAACAAATTAGGTGATACAGCAATATATAAAATTGAAGTTAAAAGAGCGTGAATTGAATAGCATCGATCTGAGGTGCTAACAAGTGAAGCTAAATTGAAAGGGAACTAATTAAGGGCAGATGAGAGGATTGTAGATGATGCAAAGTTAAATTGAAAAGGAAGTAATTAAGGAGATAAGGATTGTAGGTGATGCATGGTGGAGAGGGGAAAAAGCTAGGGTTTGCAAGAAGTTAAAACTTACTCTCTCGGGTATCGGCGACCTTGTAAAACATGTGCCAAAAATCGTCGCCGCTGTAGATCGATCCATCGCTATGTTTGCTGCACTCGAGGATGAACGCGCGATTCACCCCGTCCTGGCTACCTGCTGCTCGCCTCCCATTCTTCTCCGCCTCCGCCTCCGCTTCCGCTTCCGCCTCCACCAGCTCAAGCTCGGACTCTGCCCGCCGCTTCGCCATGAAATCCCCTCGCGATTCAACCCGGCCTCAGCCTCTCTCCCTTCGATCTCTCTCGTTAGCTTCATCTTCTCCGTCCTCCACCCTTGGGTTTTATTTTGAGTTTTGCGGCAACAAATCCGAAACCGATTCATATTAGTAGTAGCTTTGAAAAAACTATTATCCTCTCAAATAGCAGTAGAAAATAGAGAGAATAGGATATGGGCTGCTTTCTGGGCCTGGATATGGGCCGTACTTCCATTTTCCGTTGAGGCCCATCTAGACCCATAAAAGATGAAGTTTTCTTACTTAACCTCCGGCCCCCGCTCCCTTTTCTTGTCTTCTCTCTTTCTGTAGTCTGTATATGTATTTTTGTGTTGATGCAAGGTAATAGTTTATTGTTTTAAGTTAAACACACAAATACGATTTCCTTATTGTTTCCCACGAAGAATTGCATATTTGTGTAGCACCATATCTAATTTGTATGAACATACAAGAATAGAAACTTGCTTTCTTACAAATAACACAGTGACGTTCTTTGACTGCTAAACTTACACAACAAATAAATAAGCTTAAATATGTGCTGAACATAGGACCAAACATTTGCCAACAAGACAATACACAGAAGTATCGTTATTTTCTGCTTAGCATAGACTATGTATCCCTTGGGCTGTTCAAAATCACTACAAAGTTGACCAAGACAGCTTCACCAGTATATTGGTGCAACCAAGTTTGAGCTCTTGCATGTCATACTCATATCCATGTGTTCTAGCTTTGAACGCACAACATCCAGGAACATGATCTGAGCCATCTCTCTTGTCAATCTTGAAGATTAAAATCAAGGGAGTATTCACCACCACAGCAACTACAAACCTATTCAGATCACATGGCTTGGAAATGAATCCATCGAAGAGCTGAATTTTTTCAGGGATTCTACTGGTATAAGAATATAAAGATAAGCTGAAGCCATTGCCATGCACTTGTGATATGCTAACTTGTACTGTGGCCTCCACCGCACTGTGGAGAAGTGCAAGACTTATGTCCACCGCACCACAATCACCCTCAATCCGTTGCGTAAACACTCTATTGGGAAGCACGAATTCACTGCAGATGATAGCACCATCTATGAGCGGAAAATCATCATCTCGTGTCTCTCCATTCTTGATCTTCATGTCAAACTCAATGAGCACACGAGCTTGGTTTCCAATGCCTCTCTTGGGGCCAGGCATTGGTATCAAGGAATTATCTGAATCAACACCATTGTCTTGCCCCATGATGAAAGGATCATCTCTGGTGCGGTTGAAGATGTAGTTGCGTAGCGGGTCCAAATGATCCCGTACTGCAAAGTATCCATACAAGTGAACTGGGCCATCAACAGTAGCAGTGATATTGGATAACTTGAGCGAGAATATCTGCATCATGAATTGTTCTTCGTGAATATTGCAAGCCCACATGTGTGGTCGGCAATTGGTTGGATTTGACAGCATCATTGCCTCCTTGAGAGCTGAAACGCAATATGTAGGAGCATTTTACATCAGCGGATAAAGTTAAATTTTAAACCCAAATTGAAATAAAGGAGAAAACAAACAAATCAAGAGGACGGACAGAATATTGATACAATTAAGGTTTTAAATAGCAAACTTGGCGCTGCCATGGATCCAAACTCCCAAAGCGAGCTATACAATATCGTATAAGGTGGTTTTAATTCTATTCTAATTAAGAAAGGCCTAAATTTGACATCAAAGTAGATAGATGTGTTATGAAAAAAAAAGCTTAATTTGACATCAGTTCCATGGTATTGAGCATACACAGGAACAAATTAGGTGACACATGAATATATAGAATTGAAGTTAAAACTTAAAAAGAGCATGAACGAGTTCACAGCATGAGGTGCTACCGAGTGAAGTTAAATTGAAAGGGAACTAACTAATTAAGGAGATGAGAGGATGGTAGATGATGCATGGTGGAAAGGGGAAAAAGCTAGGGTTTGCAAGAAGTTAAAACTTACTCTCTCGGGTATCGGCGACCTTGTAAAACCTGTGCCAAAAAATCGTCGCCGCTGTAGATCGATCCATCGCTATGTTTGCTGCACTCGAGGATCAACGCGCGATTCACCCCGTCCTGACTACCAGCTGCTCGCCTCCCATTCTTCTCCGCCTCCGCCTCCGCCTCGGCCTCCACCTGCTCAAGCTCGGACTCTGCCCGCCGCTTCGCCATGAAATCCCCTCGCGATTCCACCCGGCCTCAAGCTCGATCTCTCTCGTTTGCTTCATCTTCTCCCTCCTTCTCCCTTCGGTTTTACCTTGCGGCAACAAATCCGAAACCGATTCGTATTGCTACCCTTAAAAAGACGAGGAAAAGAAAGAAAAAACGATTCTTATATCCTCCCAAATAAATACTAGCAGTAAAAATCGATATGGGCTGATTTTTGGGCAAATATATGGGCCGTACGGCCATCTACCGGTGAGGCCCATCTAGGCCCATAAAAGATGAGTCTTCATCCCTAACCTCCGGACGACTCCTTGATGCTGCGCCTCGCGATCGAGCGGCTCCAGCCCTAAGTAGCCTCTCCCTTGTCTCACAATCATTCCATCCCCCTTCCTGGCTACCTTCCGGGATCAGGAGTCTGCTGATTGGGTTGGGCTGCGGACCTGCGGTGGAGGGATTCAGGGTTTCTCTTGTCCCTGATCCACTGCCTCCACGACCAACAATGGAGGACAACGTTCTTGTCTCCTCGAAAATCCATGGAAGGTGACTCCCAACTCATGCACCTTTTCCTTTATTTGCTTGTGATTTTAATACGATATGGAATCTAAACAAAGGCCCCCGCAAAAAATAAATAAATAGAGAATCTAAAGAAAGGCATCCTTACATGGCAGAATTCCATCACATTATATGCTTATATTCATTTATTTGTGTACTGTTACTACTAATAATAATGCAAAATACCCTCTGACATGTGTGTTATTTTGCTAAAAAAAATAGTTTCAAGAAGTCAATTCTGTTTGCTACTTAAAACTTCTGAAAGAAGTATCATTGCATACTGGCAGAGCATGCATGATATCTTTCACCAACATTAGCCAGAGTTACTGCCCTTCTTTCTTTTTCGGCATGCATACCTGTAGGGTTGTACTGTAATGAAACTTGTTGAAAAAGAGAGAGCATCTTACAGATGTTATGCTGAGGCAGAATTCATGGTTATTTTCATCACCTTGTTAATCATGCTGATTGTTGGTTTCAGGAGTAAGAGCACAACAGCCAAAAGGAATTGTATAATTTGCGGACAACGTATTAGTAAGAGGAGAAGAACACAACATAATTTTCAGAAGATAAGTCGGGGGCAGCTTAATTTACAGAGGACAAGACCATGTCTGCTTAATTTTCAGTCTCTTCCAAAGGTATGTCATATCATGACATGAAGTCATGAAACTCTCAACTCCTTTTGTGCTAGGACTAGGAGGCTGTATTCTGATGCTTGTTCAAAAGGCATTGTCAGGATATTGTACTAAGGGTAATGTCAAAATTAACATTAAAGGAAGTCACTCAGTTGAGTGTTGTGTCAACAAACTGGAGACAGGCTTGGACATTCCATCCTAATCTGTACTTTGGTATTAAAACAGCCCTTGGAAATAATGCCAAGAGAAAAGGAACAAGCTCTGATCTGAACTGTAGAATATCAAGTGGTAACAAGTTCATTAAAAGGGTTGATGCTATTCTGGAAAAACATTGTGGAACAATGGTAAATAAGTTTGCTGTTAAGTTTGGTTTGTCAAATGAGCATGCTAACCATGTCAATGGCTGGGTTGCGTTTGCTATTGCATCAAAGCAAGGGTTATCATTCTTGACTTCTCCCCAGATTGGAAATCACATGAAAACAACTATGACTTTCCTTGTCATATTTTCGACAAACATAATGGATCTTACCTTGAGGCTCTTCGGCTTGACAGTGTTACTTTGAATCCACCTCTAGATTTCTGCGGATTTGCAACCTTAAACTGCTTGCTCTTGACAATGTTAGGTTGCAACATTTAGAGCAGTTAATATCGAAATGCCATGTTCTAGAGTGGTTAAGCATCCAATCATGTAACCAGCTGCATAATTTACATGTGTCAGAACCATTATGCCGTCTGCAATATTTGTCAATTCAGGGTTGTCATTTACAAAGAATGGAGTTACATGCTCCAAATCTCACAACATTTGAGTACGACGGTTCCCTGGCATTGGTAACGCTCAATGAATGCCAATATCAAAGCATCAACCATCAGACTTTTTGATGAGAAAACCCTCCAAAATATATTAACTGGAATTCCAAGTGTATTACCTCATGTTGAAACGTTATATGTTGAAGTTCATGTCAAAACTCAGGTCTGATTATTCTTGTACTCTCTATATACATTTAATTCTATTTTATTTTCTGTTTCACATCTTGTTGTTTGAACCTATGTGTGGCCTGGTCACCCTCCAGATGTCTGGATTTACACAATCACCTCTCAAGTTCACTCAATTGAAGTGTCTAACTTTGGAAATAACTTTTGAGAGAGGTTCATTCGATAGAAATTCAGTCTTCCAGTTGACTTGTCTTTTCGTAGCAGCTCCATTTTTGGAGGATCTTTATTTGGATGTAAGTAGCTATATCATTTGTACTTCACTACTTTTATTGCCTTCTTCCCTAGCCAGTTACAGTTCGCCTTTTGTATTCTCATTGACCGATTACCTCTTTTTTCCTATTTAATGTTATTTCATTGGTTTGGAAACCCAATCAGAATAACCTGCTAAGCCAGTACTGTCAATCTAATTAGGAATTACCTGCTTGTCCAATGTGCCCTATGCATGATTCATGAACTCATAAGTCCCAGAAACTGGAACATTCGCTGCAGACTATTGATCCTTTTTAACGATCATCAGACCATCGAACATAGCTTTGGCAAAGTAATATTGTTCGGCCCGGCGAAAGTAGTATTGTTCAGCATTAGTTGGCAACTGCATTTTTTTCCATTTGACAGTGGACTTTGTAAATTTTAATCATAATTATTTGGGACATCTGTAGAACCTTTTGCTATATCGATGTCACTGTTTACCCTGAGCATCACATCACCATATTTATGCACTGTACAAGATACCAAATAGTATGAATCAAGGTGATAATATGTTTGGAAACCGATTAGCCATGTGTTTCCTTGATTGAATATATTTGTATCCAAACAGAGCAAAAGCTTCTTTTTTCTAACAAAATCTCAGAATTCCATCCCCTGCATTTGTTTTGACAAGATATATGTTCAGGCTATCCTTCTCTTCCTCGATCATGAATCTTTGATCTTCTTTTCCCTAATTATTACGTGTTAGCTTGCTCCTTGTTAGTGATGCCATAATTTCTTGCAGATGTATTGTAGCTTGAACAGGTGCCCTTTGGATTTGGATGACATCGTGGATCAGCCTCACTATCATCTCAAGATGGTGTGCATATTTGGATTTTGTGGCAACACAGGCCAGGTTGAGCTAGCAAAATGCATTCTCAGAAATGCGTTAATATTGGAGCAAATGATCATCGACCCAAAAGGGAGATATCGGTTGGATGGATATTTTGGGCGCCAGGAGGCAGATGAGAAGCTTGTTCCAGAAGATATAGATGGTGTACTCACAATTCTGTAACTTATACTCCGTACAGTAGCAAACTATAGTCACAAGTTGAAGTGTTGTTCCTTCAAGGCACTAGTAACTAGGAGTAAGTTTTTTTTAACAGAGTTTACAGAGATTATTCGGTACTGCAAGAGTTGTGGTTCACTGTTCAATACGATTATATTAGTATGTATCCCTTCCGATTAAAAATGTTTGACATTTAGGACCATATTTAGTTGCATTTTTTAAAAATCTAGACATCAATAATTTGTCAAATGCTTAGCTTATTGGATTATATAAACTTATTCTGGTGTAAAATAGATTGCCAAAATTTTTAAAGTGTGGCCGAAGTTTGTGCTAAACATTAAACTACTTGAGAAAGTATGCACTATTCATATGTTACAATGAGTTTTAATCTCCAACCCATGGACCATTTTTTTTTAAGCTTCAATTCAAAGGATGCCAAGGGGGTGGGAGTTTTAATCTCCGTCCCCCAAGGGACTATTTTTTCTTTCCCCAAGATCGAGCTTTTTTTTAATGTAGTTTTGTGCAAACACATTTGGATAGTTTTGAACTACTAGTATATCACATAGTAGGAAATAATTGATTACTATGGAAGTATTCTTCACAGACAAAAAGCTTCAGTTTTCACACACATGTACACACACATGGATTGTTTAGACTAGCAATGCATATAAGAAAAATAATTACTTCCTCGAATATGCGGATATCTTAAGTTGGATATAGTAGAATACTAGAATAGATAAACATCTCATCTTACGCAGATAAGTGCTTCTGGCAGAGAAGTGCAAGATAACAACCACATTCAGACAGGATCATATAAAAATATAAATATTAGAGTAAAGTCTATCACCGGTCCCTAAACTCGCAAATCGACCGTTCAGGTTCTCAAACTTGTTCGACTGTGTCATCCCAGTCCCTAAACTTACAGATTACTCGTTTAGATCCTCCAACTTGTTTAGTTGTGTCACCCCGGTCCCTAAACAGGACAGTCTAAAAACTTTATATCAAAAAATAATTCATAATTTTTTCATGTGAACTCTAATGAAGACAAACTTTATATCAAAATTGTAGCTCTGGATGCGACCTACAACTTTGTAGTTGAAAAGTTTTTGAATTAAAACTGTTGGTCCCAAGATATTGTTGCATGTTTATAGATTTTGAAATTTTAATTTTAAAATTACATTTTGGGACAAAAAATGACTTAAAATAAAAAAAAATTCAACTATAAAGTTGTAGATCGCGTCGAGGGCTACAAGTTTGATATAAAGTTTGTCTTCATTAGAATTCACATGAAAAAGTTATGAATTATTTTTAAATATAAAGTCTTTAGACCGTCCTATTTGACCCAGATGATATTCAAATCCAAGTTTAGGGACTAGGGTGACATAACTGAACAAATTGGAGGACCTAAACGAGTGACCTGCAAGTTTAGGGACCGGGATGACACAGTCGAACAAGTTTGAGGACTTGAACGGTCGATTTGCGAGTTTAGGGACCGGGATGACACAACGGTACAAGTTTAGAAACCAGTGATGGACTTTACTCAATAATTATGCACCTTGAGAAAAATCAGTGCTAGAATGGAACGTTCTCTTTCAGATGATTACAACCTACGGAGTAGCTTGTACCTAATTCCGTAGTAAACCCCCATAATATTTGACTCTTTCATTCACATTCATCATCGAACCCACGCTAGCCATTTCCTTGATCAAATTATCACACCAACTCCTGCAGGACATAGTAAATAAAGTAGCACGTTGTCTTAAAATAATACTACTCCACCTTTTAATCTCATAAATGAATAAACGGAGAAATAGAAAAAAAATCGGGATTCTGATAGAAATGCAAGTGCAAAGCAGGTGATTGAAAACACAGAAAAAGCATATAAATAACCGTTGATTGGACCGCTGGAAAAATACAGGAATTGAATAAGAGAGATAGACTTAAAGGAAAATTTTTAAGAGATTATTCATTTCATAGGAATTTCAAAGGATATGATAGGATATGATTTAATCTTTTGTTTCAAAAGCATTCATAGGAAAATTTTCTATATGGTTGAAATCCTCCAAAGTTCTTATGTTTTTCATCCAAATCAAAAGGACCCTAAGCATTTTTAGTATTTAAAATTTGTAACACAATATACTTTCTTTATTTTAGAATATAAGTATTTCTACTATTTAAATTTCATATACAATATAAGCATTTCCAGGTACTACTTCAGAATTCAGATACACGGAAAGCTAAGTATTTTCAGTCACTTAGGTGATTAGGAAGGGGGGCTAAGCAATTCACAAAATCAACCAATGAGACAACTGAGAGGGAATATTTATCCTTTAGCTTACTATTTACTAAATAAACTAAAAATATGTGTCCTTTGCAGTAAGTTTAATAATACTACTACCTTCAATAATTGAAACATCATCTACCAACTCATATTACATCAACAATACCTAATCCATCCATCTCCGTCACATAGTTTATTGAAAACCAGTCCTGTGGTTGGCTACAAATCTAGTCCGCTTTTCTTTTCTCTTCTCTCCTCTCTTCTTCACATAAGTACAAATTTGATGTGCCAACTTTTACATCCCGCTTACATCACTCTGTCCAATGCATAAAAATTCATGCATTTTCAACCAATCAAATGCTTGGGAGGATAATCTAAATAATTTAATATTTTACCACTACTTTAATGGAAAGGAAATATTTTTACTTAACCTTTGTAAGATTTGCTAAACAACCTAAAAATACTCATATTTTAGAACGTAGGGAGTACTATTCTCTCTTTTTTTTAATGTATGATGTCGTTGATTTTTGACATGATGTTTGACCATTCTTATTATTAAAAAAATTATGTAAATGTCATTTATTTTGTTATGATTTTTTTGTCACCAAAGAAATCTTAACTTATACTTTTACATATTTACATTAAAACTTTTAGTATAGTCAAACGTTATACGAAAAATCAATGGTGGCATACATAAAAAAAATAGCACTAACTATCAATAGAAAAAAAGATAGTGAAATTATTTAATAGTACCAGAGTATGAACAGGATATCGTGAGATTTATCTTTAAAAGAAAAAAAAAAGAATACCGTCAGATGACCGTTTCCCGCGTGTTGTGTCTGTTTGTTGAAGATGAATTCTAATACCTCGAGTGGACGTCCACCCGTTTATTGCATGTCAACTAGATGGTTATGAAAAATTTTCAAAAATTGACAAGATAGATCAATATGTAATATATCACTCCACAAACATGCAAGTTCAAATTCAATTTCTATAAGTAGTAACGAAAATAACAAACAAAACTCAAATTACTATATGTATATTTATAATTAAATTTGTTATTTTTTTATAACTTGTAAAAGTTGAATTTGAATTTGCATGTTTGTGGAGTGATATATTACATATTGATCTATCTTATCAATTTTTTTGAAAATTTTTTATAGCCATTTAGATGACATGCAATAAATGGGTGGACGTCCACTCGACCTGTTTTAAAACAGTTTCCTCTGTTTGTTCTCTTCTCACGCGTTCTACGCTACGCGGGAGGCATATAAATCCGGCAAGCAAGCGACCACTCCCACGCCACGCGCCGCTCTCACTCGGTCACTCTCACTCTTCATTTCGTCGAACACCTTTGCCTCACAACCACCCCCCATGGCCGACCGCGTCCACCCCATGCCCGCTCCACCGCCGCCGTCCTCCTCCCCTCCGCCGGAACACGCCGCCGCCGCCACGGAGACCACGCCGCTGCACCCCAGCTTCCGCGGCGCGCGGCCGCCGTCGCCGGGCACGTACATCATCCAAATCCCCAAGGACCAGGTCCTCCGCGTCCCGCCGCCAGACCGCGCGCGCCGCTACAAGAAGCTCGCGGCGCCGCCCGCACGCCGCCGCCGGCTCCGCCACGCGTGCTGCGCCGCCTTCTGCGCGGCCCTCCTCCTGCTCCTCCTCGCCGCCGCCTTCGTCGGCGCCGTCTACCTCGTCTTCCGCCCCCGCGCGCCGTCCTTCTCCGTCGCCTCCCTCTCCATCCGCGGACTCGACGCCCTCGCCGTGTCATCGTTGACTCCGCAGATCGACGCCGCCGTGCGCGCGGACAACGGCGCCAACAAGAAGACCGGCATCGACTACCGCGGCGGCGGGGAGGTGACCGTCTCCTACGCCGGCGAGCGGCTCGCCGCCGGGCCGTGGCCCGCGTTCCACCAGGCGCCGAGGAACGTGACGGTGTTCTCGACGGCGTTGGCCGGAGGAGGCGTGAGCTTCCCGGAGGAGCAGAGGAAGCGGCTCGCCGCGGAGCAGGCCGCCGGCGCGGTGCCCCTGACGGTGGAGGCGATCGTGCCGGTGAGGTTGAGGTTCGGGAAGGTTCTCCGGACGTGGACGGTGGACGTGAAGACGAGGTGCGAGGTGACGGTGAACAAGCTGGCGGCGGCGGCGGCGCCGGCGAACAGGGGGTGCAGGGTCAAGGTCCGGCCGCTCTGGTGGTGGTGGTGATCGCCGGCGGCGGCGGCGCCGCCGCCGCTGATGGTTGGATGGGTAGTACATTAACGGCTACAGCCTAGTATAGCTAGTAACAGCTGTGCATTGAACAGAGAGATATTACATTACTTATTATACCTGTGAATTGAATTAATTTCATAATTAGTGTCCAATTTTGTGGTGCATTTCGAGCTGTTGGTGAGGAGATTAATGGATTACCACCAGTGTAGCATTTTGCATGTTGCAGATGTAATTGGTGAAATACTGATGGTTTTCTCTGTTTTCTGTTTGTTCAAATGGAGAATGAATTAATCGGATATTTACTCAGTTTCAGATGTAACTGATGAAGTTTTGGTTACAGATAAGTGTCTGTTATTGTACAAAATAAGCGTAAATTTGATCATATCTTTGATCTTGCTCTACCAAAATGGCTCCTCCCCTGCACTAACATTCTAACAATGTACTGTATAGTAAGTTTCAGTTGCTGTTGGTCGGTGACCTTGCCTGTAGTTAATAGTAGTAAGTCAGTCAACTCGTGTGCTTGTGCTGCTAGCTTTCGTTTTAACTTTTAACTGGTGTGCTATCAACTATTCAACTTGCCTAGTCGTCCGTGTACCTTCGCTTTCTTCATTTGTCCATTAATTGACGCTGTGCAATTTGCTGACGACAAAAACGAAATCGTCCAACTAGGTTGCTGAGAGTTTTCTGCCCCCGTCTCTTTTATAATTCTATTCACCAAACGTTAGCAGCAGTCTGAAACCATGCATGTTTGATTGTCCTACTCCAAGGTTATGTTTTAGCTGTTGTCATTCATCTCTTTTCAAAAATTATCTCCGTGGTAGATACAATATTTTATAGGAAATAAATCGTATCATTGAACGCTTTCTGAAGATCGCTGGCCATGTATTAGTAGCATAATACTAATATGATATTGAGCTGTCGTCAAGACCTAGTTTAGTTAATTATGACAATAGGATTAATTAGGATGCAAAGTATAGTGGCGGAGCGGCTGTCCATAACCGTGTGCTGGGTAAGCAGGAGAGAGAATGAAACTTAGGGAAATGTAGGTCTGCATAGCTGTAGCTTTGTGCTTTAGGATATACTAGGCTCTTGGATGTTTCTTCCTTTTCTCTTCTATCTAATTAAACGGTATGATCTTACTCAAACCGCAAGAAATATACTCCGTACGATTCAAATTACTTACAGTTTTAGTTTTATCCTAAATTATACATTTGTATCTTTGACCATCAATTTCTTAAAATTCGGACAGTTTTAACAACACGTGGATGCTATAATATGAAAGTACTTCTTATGTTTATTCTAAGATGCTAAAATACATGAAGTTTTAAGAATTAATAGTCAAAGATACAAATATTTAACTTATGATATAAGTTAAAACTATAAATAATTTAAACGGAGTATATACTAGTTTAGCAAAGTACTCTATCCGTCCCATAAAAAACGAATCTAAAACTGGATATGATGTATTCTAGATATGTTCAAATTTATAGTCATAGGATGTGTTATATCCGGTATTAGCGGTATTAGGTTGGTTTTTTATAGAACAGAGTGAGTATGTATCTTAGTTCTTAAGGCTCAGTTCATCTGGGGCCATCAATAAAATCAAGAGTTGAACGTTTCAATAACTAATAGCAGCGCATACGTGTTTTCACCAATTGTCGCCATGGTTGCTTTCGCCTGAACTCAGTCACCCCCTGATTTTGTCTAGACGGCGACAGCCCAACTTCAGTTTGTTTGTGCAACTAGCTGTGTGCATGTCAACATACTAGGAATTTCCAGCGGGGTGGTTAGCAATATAGTAATACGGCAAACCTGCAGGACCTGAATGATGCATGCAAGAAACACACATCTAGTAAAATAATAGCAGCCAACTTTTTTTTCTATTTTTCTTTCATTTCTCCGAGTTGGACCGTACCTCATGCAAGCTGCCTACTTCCTCCGTCCAAACAAAAAAGGCAATCTAGTGTTAAGAATATCCAGATTCGTTGTACTAGGATATATCACATATTATAGGATATATCACATATTATAGTACGAGGTTAAGTTTTTTTGGGACGAAAGGAGTATGTTTTAGTATAGAGTACCATAGCTGCATCAGCAAGTAGAATACGCCCTCAAAAAGAGAAAAATGAAAAGAACAAGTAGAATACGTCAAGCAAGTAGTCCAGGACTCAACAAGCTGTTCTCCATCATCTATAGCTAAGTCAGCTGGGTGAGGATCATCTTCATCTTCACATTCACATAAACAAAAATACTTCTGACTTGGCTGCCCTTGTTCAGGATATTCTCAACCCTGAAACCAACCTCACTCTGTTTTTTCTCTATTTTTGGGTTTTTCCTCCTGACTCCTAGGCAACCTTCCATTCACTGTTTATACAAGTCAGCAACCACACAATGCTGGCTGTGCTGGGACCTGGGAGCTTTAAATTGTCCCTTTTAGGAAGAGACACAAAGAAATAAGCAACATAGAGGGAAAAAAAACAGCATGCATGAAACTAGCATCAACAAGCAAGAGAGCCATTCAAACAGTTAACTGTGCTGCCACAAGCAGGCTTGCTTTGCCAAATGAAAGCATTAGGCTTCTAATACGTTCTAAGAGTTAGTAACAAGAGCATCCGAAAGCTATATATATTCCTCTCCAACTAGAAGTTGCACCTTTCCTGCCACTTCAAAAGGATTACCTACTGGCTACTGCTACTGTATGTACATGACAAAAGGAACCTGGAGATCTCACTAGCAAGCACAGATCAATCTCATCAGTTCTTTCTTCTCTTAGATGCCCTGGTTGACTGCGAAGGTCCTGCTGCAGATGGCACCTCTTGAGCAGCCTCAACTGCTTCAGCTTTAGAGCTTCTCAAAGCCCTCCTTGTCATCCTCGCTGATGGGCCTGCTCTTTCATTTTCTTCCACCAGTTCAGATTTGACACCTCTGCGTCTAGTCCTCGAATGCTGGTTGGCTGATGGGACCTGATCTTCCTCAGGTTCGTTAACATCCTCATCCTCAGCACCGTCATCTTCACCCTCCAACCGAGGCCATTCAGTACCACAACCACAAGCTCTCGAGGCCTACAGACAAACAAATTTAGAAAGCCACTCCTGTTCATATGTGTAAAGTGGAATTAAAAATAGGTGACTACCTTTCTCTGCGAAAATTTCTTCTTCAAACAGTACCCATGAATCCTTACATTGCATTCCTCATTAGGACAACATGATGCCTGTTTTAAATATAAGTAATAAAAATACATGGAATGACATTAGTGAAGTATATGACCATGGGTACAAGATAAATGCAAATGTAGAATCGTAATTCATAATGACATATCTGCACCTTTATACAAGCTTCATTGCAGACCTCACATGATGGGATATCATTACTACGTAACCAACTTCGGAGATCAAGAAATGATCTTATGCCAAGACCAATCTTTCCTGTGGGAGTGTATGACAGCCAACGATCCTGTATGAGTTCATTAAGAGTTTTCTCCTTTTGGGACAATGAGAAGTTGGTAATGGAAGTAGGCAGACGGGATTGACTGCCCTGTGAAGCGTCTGCAATTACAACCTGGGAGCAGAACACCAAATAATTCTTTCATTTGTCACACTACCATAAAAGTTTGCAACAATAAAAATATAAAACATTTGCTTAAACAGAAACAAAAGCTCTCATAGTGATTGGGTATTAATACGAGATACCTGGTTCTCAATCCGTGTGTTAAGAGCATCGATATTTGTTATGCTCCCATCATTTCCAGCTTCATGAACTATTGCTTCCAACTGCCCATACAATTACATGAATATAGCGAATACTAGATTGAGCTGGATTTTTTTAAAAAAAGTGCAAATTGATTGCATACCAATCCCTTGTAGAATGCAATCTGTGGCACAGAAAACTTTGATCCAAGCTTTGACTCTTCATCAGCAATGTTATTGACCACTCCATAATACACAGTACCATCATACTGGTTTATGCCTGCTCTTAACTCAAACTGCAAGTACGTGAGCTCCTTGTTGATCTTGAGGAGTGTATCATTGAACAGCTGCCGATGAGTGGCTGCAAGCAGTGATACGGAACATGAGTGATCGCAAACCATTTTGTTAGACTCAATTATGGGAATATTCACACCCCTTAGGCCGGAAATTATATAAAATCACGCATAGTATTTTTATGATTTGTCAGCAATCTTAGGTAATAAAACCAGGCGTCAATGGTGAACTGAAGCAGAAATTATCTGAAACTGAGAGAAGGTTGGGACCAACTAAGATTGGTTCCATTGAGATGATAGTAATTTCTAGAGGGGCATTACGTCGAACACCTGTGCTACGAGTAATGAAATCAATGACTGGGAGCTACATCAGGAGAAAGATAAGAGTAGCAAGCGGAGCAGGCAGAAGCATATACCGGGGTTCTTGCCGCCGGAGATGGCGGAGAAGAGGGCGTGGAAGTCGCGCTCCGAGAGGGGCCCGCGGGAGAGCAGCGCCTGCAGCAGCGTGTGGTGGCGCCACGAGAGCGGCGCCATCGCTCGACTTGCCCCTGCCGCAGGATCGAGCTCGCTAGTAATCTGGAAGAGAGGGACGGAATGGGAGGGAGATGAAGGAATGAAGGAAGGAACCCTAGCAAGAGCAGAAGGAAGTTTGGGGATGAAATGGAATTGACGAGGGCATTGAGCGAGGTGAGGTGGGGGAAAATGTGTTGGCGATTGGCGGGAAGAGGCGCGAGGAGACGCGGGAAGAGAAGAAGAGATTGGCAGCGCAGCGGACCAGCGGAGCAGGACGGCAGAACAGGACAGGTTGGCGTGTGCGGGCCGAATACAAGGCCCATGTGATCGAGCCCACCCATTGCCGTTGGTGAGAATTGAGCCCGACCCAATCCTACCCGCCCAAGTATTTCAAGTGTAGCCGATGCATGGTTTAAGCCGAACGGGAAAGGACAAAAGTTTATTCGAGGCGCCTCATGTTGTTGTTGAGTTTCAAAATCGATTTTTGAACCGTAAAAGGGGATACAACGCATTTCTAACTTTCAAAACCAGTACAAACAAGATCCCTTTATGTATTGTCCCTGATTTTATCTGACGTGGAGGCCGCCAGCCCCATCTCTCTCCCCGTTAGCCGCCCTTCTCTCCACTGCCCGTGTTCGGCCAACATCGGTCTGTAGATCATAGATGGAAGAAAGAGGGAAGTAATAAGGGTTGGTTGTTGATATGTGGGTCCTATTATTATTTTTATTTTCTGATATGTGGCCCCTTGATTTTTATTTTTTTTCCTGGATCAAATTATCATGTAAGCGTCATGTCAATATCACACGTCGAACAAATACCTAATTAAAGAAGCTACGCAAACGTCACATAAACCAAAAGCAGTAACATTATTGTCAAGTGACCTCGTTTGTATTGGGTTTAAAAGTTAAGAGATGTGTTGTATCTGATTTTGCGGTTGATTTGACGAGGGAAAATTTTTCTAACAGGAAACGATGAGAAAACCAGGTCAGTCTAGGCCAGGCAGACCGGCTGACGGCTGTTGCTTCTTGGCCTCTTGGGCCTGTGGTTACTGGTTAGATATTTTTGCAGCCAGTTGGTGCGTGTTTGACACTTTGACCCACTGCATTGTCCATTGGTTGGTTCTGCATGCACGAGTGAGTGTCTCAACCTCTGCTTGAGTCCACACGTCCTCCACGTCACACGCTCGCGATTCGACTCCCATTTCGTGGCAGGACAGAGACAAAGCAAAGCTAGCGATCTCTGCAGCTTTCTTGTTCCTAATTCGATTCCCATGGCGCACTCCCACTCTGCGGCTTCGCTGCACGCCGCCCGGCTACTACCGCAGCAGCGCACGCCCACCGCTCCACGGACACTGTTGCCGGTGGGCGGCGGCCTCTTGCTCCGCCGCCCCCACCCACCGCTCCACCAGCAGCGCCGCAGCCGCTCCTCCTCTCGTCCTGACCTCCGCTGCCGCCGCCGCCTCCTCACCGCGCGGGGTGACTACGACTTCTACGAGAACTATGCCGATGAAGAAGGAGATGAGGAGGAGGAGTCGGAAGTCATAGGTGGGAGCTTCGACGCGGCGGTGGCGCTGTTCAACGGCGGCGAGTTCCACGCGTGCCACGACGTGGTGGAGGAGCTCTGGTACACCGCCGAGGAGCCCACCCGGACGCTGCTCCACGCCATCCTCCAGTGCGCCGTCGCCTTCCACCACCTCTTCAACCAAGTATATATTTTCATCGTCTCATTTCCACATTTAACTATGCATAGTAAATTAGTAATTACTCCAGTAAAATTTGTGATTAGACATGATCGTGCACAAACACAGAACCACCGTGGCGCCATGATGGAGCTCGGGGAAGGCCTCTGCAAGCTCCGCAAGCTGCGTCTCGACGACGACACCACGAGCCCATTCTCTCGGTTCCAGGAGGAGGTCGCCGCGGCGCTCAACTTCATCTACCGCACACAGAAGGAGCTCGCGGCGTGCACCGACGATCTCTGCCTCACCATGGATGGCTCCGCGACCTCCTACCAGCTGCTTGGCAACTTCGCCGCTGGCCAGAAGCTCTACCGGCTTGAAACAACAACCAGTGCAGATGGAGATGGCGTTCCAACTATAATCTTCTCTGCTTCTTCACGACTCGTCAGGGTGAAGCTCCCCACATTGAGCGCCACGGAGCATCATCTAGCAGCGCTTCAATGTACAAGCGAGTATATTTAGTTTCTTTTTTTTTCCCTGATAAAATGTTTAGCTCTTCGTATCCGTTTGGCACCAAATTGTAGTTTTCTGTACTTGGGAAACGAGGAATGGAGTCAAATGGATTATAGTACCATTGGTTTCCCTTTTCTTTCCCTTCAATTTTTCTCTGCACATACTCTTGTTATACGATGATGCTAATTTTAGCATAACGGGTGACCATGCATCTTAAAAAAATAGTAGAACTATGTTATATTTAAAGTACCTCAAATGATAAAATGAGTAAATTTCATAAAACCTGAGGTCTTAGGCTATCTAACACAAAATCCTAAAATTTACAATTTATGTTCATGCCCACCATGTTTTAGGGTAAAATGTTCCATACGACTCTAGCTACAAGTATTTTGTCCATTTGATTATAATAGTTGTAAAAAAAGTATGAGATATTTTTTCTATACGCACATGTTAATTATGTGCTTTTCAACGAGCCATCATCATGGTTTTATTGAGTGAATTTCACTTTGGTCCCCCCTGCTATCGAAGTTTCACTTTGGAGCATTTTTATCTGATTTTTTTTTCAATTTGGATCATCTATTTTTGTTTTCTTACACTTTGGACCATCCAAACTCTATTTGACATCAACAATCTCAAGAATATTGGCACCCTCATGAGGATGATCTCTCCTATTTACATTCAAGTTACATCGTTACCGAGGGAGAGATTGGATGTGATTATACATAAGCATTAGGGCTAAAGTGTAGCCTAATATGTTGCTAAAATATATTCCCCCATCCTAGCATATAAGAGATTTTAATTGGACGTGACACATTCTAGAACTACGAATCTTAGTTCTGATTTGTAGTATTATGATACAACCCAAATACCTTATATTTTGGAACAGAGGGATGTAGTGAGTATTATTTGAAAAAAAATAAATGAACGAGCCTTATCATAACATTAAATGTGTAAGGGTATCACCAAAAGCGATATGTATAATTCAAGTGATAAATGCTATGGCTATATTCAATATAACCCACATTGTACGCTAAACAAATAACACGCTTTAACGTATGTATATTAATAGAAAAAATGTATAGCATATTTGTATACGCGTTTTCAAATCTCACAAGAATAAAACCAATAGTATTATCTATTTAATTCATTTTTATAGCTATCTTTGATAAAATTATAATCCAATAACATTATCTTCAGTTTCTTTTTCACCCTCTCATGTTCTGATGTGAAAAACCCTCTGCCCTCCTGAACCCAAGAGGCTTGCAGCGAACACACGCAGCACGGAAAGGGGAAAAAAAAAGAAAACCAAACCCTCTCGTCTCCTCCTCCCCCGCCCGCCCCGGCCTCGCCGCCCCCTTCCCTCGCTCACCGGCGGCGAATTCAAGCTGACGAGCTCGCCACCGGGGTACGCGCCACTCTCCCTCCCAAAACCTCCGCAAGCTTCAATCTCTCACTTCCAAATTCCTGATTTTCTCGCTTTTTTTGGGGGATTTTTTCTGCGCCAGGATTGGTTCGATCTTGGCCGGCCAAGAAGCACAAGTTTCTTCGGGGGATTAGCTTGTTCGCGAGGAGGAGGAGTTCGGTGGTGGAGCCTTCGCCTTCGTGATGGCGGACACCAAGGCGGACGCCAAGGCGGAGGCAAAGGCGGAAACTATCGGCGGCGGCGGCTCTGGCTCGTTCAGCGAGCAAGCGTTTGTTGAGAAGCTTAACAAGCTCAACAACACGGCGACTAGGATCCAGAGTATCCTTTCTTCCTGTTGTTTATTTCTTTTGCGCTTGCAAATTTGGTAGCGCTCGTACTTTATCTGTCTAGTGGTTTTAATTGATTTACTGTTCCAGATGAATAGAACCCTAAATTGCAATGTGGATCAGTACAACTGACATGGGATATCTCCTTGGCGTTCCATACGTTGGTTCTTGCGCTATTTGTTTGGTTAATATTCACCTTCTTATGTTCCTAACAGTGCTTATTGCTGTTAGACAGCATCTCGTGCGTTATTTACTGATGCATACGGATATAACTTAGTGTGGCAATTGTTTCTGTAGCTTCTGGATCATTTTTTTGGGCATATTTTGATATACTGTTTTGAATTATAGCTGTATAAGTGTATATAGATGAGCATGGCTACAAAATTTAGATTTCTTATCAGCATTATGGTGTATCAGCAATCAAAGTTGGTATAATAATTTCTGTTTGATGCATTCTTACTGTATACATGCTTTCCATTATTTTTGTTTCTTGGGGAAATCTGTTTTTCTTGTCTTTTGAGGATGATTATCTTTACAAAAATGACAAATAATGGCATGAACTGTTAGGTATTATTTTAATAGTATCCTTCTGTTTGATATGCAACGATTTTTTGTTTGTTGAGAAATACTATGTTTTTCAATGCCTTTTGAGGATGACTGTATCTAGAAACCGAAAAATGATGATAAGGAGCGTTCGGGCTTTGTGTTACATTTTACTAGTATTTTCTAGGTTGTCTACTTAGTACTTATATAGGTTTCCTGTACATTAGAATGGAATATTTTATCTGTTCAATTTGCAAATTAATAACCAGAACTGATCATATTGCCACATACTTTGGTTCCTTTTGTTGGTGCTATTAGGGTAGTGGTATGCTAGTGCTATTAGGGTAGTACTACTTTGGTTGCTTATATTATCTGTCTGGTAGTTTTGATTGATTTACTGTTCAAGTTGAATAGAACCCTAAATTGCAATGTGAATTAGTACAACTGACCCAGCATATCTCCTTGGCATTCCATATATTGCCTTTTGCACTGTTTGTTTGGTTACTGTTCACCTTCTTCTGTTCCTAACTGTGCTTATTGCTGTTAGAGTTAGATTGCATCTCATGTTTTACTTATCAATACTTATTGATGTGTACGATGATACACATATAACTTGGTGTGGCCATTTTTTCTCTAGCTTCTGGATCATTCTTTTGGGCATATTTTCATATATTATTTTCAATTATAGCTGTATATAAATTAGCCTAGCTAAAATGTTTGTAGTTTCTTATCAGCGTTATGGTGTATTGTGCTATTGGCAATCAAATTTATATTACAATTTTGGTTTGATGTGTTCTTACTGTCAATACATGCTTTCCTTTTGTTTTTGTTTCTTGGGAAAATAAGTTTTCACTGTCTTTTGAGGATGATTATCTTTTGAAAAATGACAAATAATGGCATGATTTGTTAAGCTGTTGTGTTACATCTAGTAGTATCTTCTATTCTTCTGTTTGACGTGTAATAATTTTTTGTTTGTTGTGAAAAATTAAGTTTTTCTATGTCTGTTGAGGATGATTATATTTTGAAATTGACTAATAATAATAATAAGGAGCGTTAGGTTTGTATCACATTGTAGTAGTGTTTTCTTGTACATTTGAATATAACTGTTTTCCTGTTCAATATACAAATTAATGGGTAGAATCAGTCATATATCACATAGTTTGTTTCCTTTTGGTTGCTGCTATCAGGGTACTGATATGCTAGTTCAACTTTTTTTTTTATCTCTTGATGGCTAGAGCACAATCTTTGTGGAATTGCTTTTTACGATGTTCGAAATACAGTGTGACAATATTTGGTTGCACTAATGTTGTACGCCCTTCGTCCCAAAATATAACAATATCTAGCCTTCAGAATTTGTCGCAAATATAATAACTTCTTCACTAACATTCTCTTTCCAACCAATCACAATCCTCCACCATTCAATTTTCCCACCAACTTCCACTTCTCATCCAATCACAACCTTCCTCCATTTAATTCTACCTATTTTCTTAATAACCGTGTATAACCCTAAAATTTCTTATATTTCTACCAAACAGGCCCGTAGTATTGGCAAATGAATAAACAACCTTTTCTATTATTTTATGGCCATTTATCTTCATTTCTAAGTCAGTTAATCAGTTAGGTCAGAACTAATATACTTTCATCAATTTAACAAATAACAAATTCCCTACGGTTGTAAAAAAAAACAAATTGCAATTTTTTGGCCTTTGAACAAGGATAAATATAGCATTTATCCACCTGCATCCATATATTCATGCTACGAAGGGGGTGGGGGGATTATGTGATGGTTATGTCATGTCCTTTTGCTTACATATTAGCAACTCGAAGCCCTATGTAAAATCTTCTGAACAAGTCTTACCACTTGCTTTCCTATGTTTAATGCCAATGCCATAAAAATCATTTACACAGTCATGATACCAAATTCCCACAGCATATTTTTAACAATAGCATCTAGAATACAGTAGCTTGCCTTTTTTATTCCTTAATTCTTAAGCAGCACTTTCAAACTGGTGCATTTTTCACCGAAAGAGAGCCAGAAAGGTTGTTGATACATGGGAGAAGCAGTATAACAGTGCAAATAAGGATAAGAAAGTATCATTCCTGTACCTGTCAAATGATATCCTGCAAAATAGTAAACGCAAGGGAGGGGAGTTTGTGAATGAATTCTGGAGGGTTCTTCCTGGATTATTGAAAGACTTTTATGTCAATGGGGGAGAAGATGGAAAGAAAGTAGTCGGAAGATTAGTAAGTTATTCTTAATTCCGTTACATGTTTAATGGCAGGAAAAGTCAATTTACTTCATTTTTTTCTATCACAAGGCCAAAACCCGAAAAGTAAAAAAAAATATTTATTTTTAAAATTACAGATAGATATTTGGGATGAGCGGAAGGTCTTTGGAACCCGTATTGAAAGTCTGAAAGATGACATTCTTGGTGGTAGCACTCATACAGTGGGTAACAATGGCAATAGCTCAAATCCAAGCTCTAACCCCTCTTCAGTTTCCAAAGCTGTGCGGAAAGATTCTGGTACAGTAACAAAAGTAAGTTGCCAGATCTTGACCTGCTAAAGAAATATTTTCTTGTGCTGAGGATGGATGCAGTATATTGTCATGAATGTGAGCTATTTTTGTTGTTTTTTCTTTTTGATGTAGAAACTTACTATTGGCGGGATGCCAGAAAAGATTGTAACAGCATATCAGTTTGTGCTTGATCAACATTTTGACGAAGACACAGCTTTAAACAAATGCAATAATGCTGTTAGTGTTTTGGAAAGGATGGATAAAGATGTAGATGATGCTTGTACCCAAGGTAAAGGATTTTCTCACTTCAATAGGTCTGTTATGTTGTAGATATGTACCGTTGAAAGATTGGCACTTAATGCATTCTGATACCTTGGCCTGTATTGCATCATGATTGTTCCAGCGTTATTTTACTTCTAGTTCCATCATGTACTTGACTTGGGAAAAAAGGAATTTACATAGTATTTCCGATTTTCCATTGATCTGCCATGTAAATTCTAGACTAAACAAACATCTCAAATACATAAAAATGATCTAGCATGTTGACAAAGAAAATTGCTGTACATAATTTTATAATCATGTGAAAAAAACTATAATGATGTGATTGTAGCACGCGTTGGCATATAAAGGGGAAAAAACTTTTTTCTGACATTTGTTTTCACAAGTGGTGGTCTAGCATACATATCCTTTTTCAGTGGACCACATCCAGCAGCTTAATTATTTTACATTGCGTTCCTTGAGTCCTTTATAGTGCCCACGATGCCTGTAGGCCATAATTATTGACAATTGCTAATTTCAAATTTGACTAAATGTTTTAATGAGTCATAGAGGGAAAAAAATACTGCAGTGCAAAGTTACCTATTAAAAATGTTCCTAGCTCTGATGATATGAAAGAGTAAAATACATGGCCAGTCCTTAAACTAGAGCGGTGGTGTCACATAGTTCCGTTAACTTGAAAATTGCACATTTATGTCCATGATAATGAACCACAGTAGGTCCAAACCTCGATTGACTGAGGCTGACCGCTGATGTGGCGCTTCACGTAGGCAACAATTTTGCATCCGGCCCCCTTTTGCAGGACAGCGTGGTGGTAATATTGTACTTAGCCCCTTTGAGCCACAGTACCACCCCAAAACTCCCCGAAATCCCCAAATCCCTCCTCCCTCACAGGAGCTCAAAGGAACTAAGTGCAATTTTTGGATGAGGCTGGATGCAAAATAGTTGCCTACATGGAGCGCCACGTCGTCGGTCAGCCCTGGTCGAACAAGGTTTGGACCTGCTGTGTTTCATGGACCTAAACGCGCAATTTTCAAGTTTACAGACCTAAGTGACACCACTGCTCAAGTTTAAGGACCGACCATGCATTTCACTCTAATCAGAAACCTGTACCCTGACTTTTTATATTTACAAAGTTGGATATGAAGAGATGATCATCCTTTGACACTATAATGCTTTCAGCCTTTCACTTTGATTCTTGGATCAAAATAATCTATGCACACCTTACTCCTTTTCTATTTCATAGGTATTCAGCAAGGATCATCGTTGATTTCTGACCTTCAAGGGCAGGAAACAGTCCTTAAGCAGTGCATTGAGCAACTTGAAAGTGTCAACATGGCTAGAATAACCCTAATCAATAAACTAAGAGAAGCCCTCAGCGAACAGGTCTTGAGCACTTTTTATATTTTTTTCCCCAAATGTTCTACCTTGAAGGCATACTATTACATTCATAAAGCTTTATGTTTTTTCTTTTTATATAACAGGAAGCAAAGTCAGAGCTTCTTCGCAATCAGTTGCATGTAAGGATTATTCTTTTATGCATTCTCACTTGTTAGTATCCTTGTTATTACTTCATCTTTCACTGCAGAATCACATGTTAGATCTTTCTATTTCTTATGCCATGTCTGTAACTCAATTGCAATGGAACGTTAAGGTCAAAATTATTCTGATCATTTTCATGGATCCATAAGCTTTTGTTTGCCTAGCGGCCTAGCCTAAGATGCCCCATGAGTCCATGGCATGTGAGCACAACCAGAGTTTTGCTTTGTCAAGGACATTCATTCATGAATTTATATCACACATGTTCAGGATGAGTAGAGCTAGGAAAGACAAAAGCAAACATGAGAACACATAAGATGCACATTGTATGCTCTGACACGAAGAGAAGCCTCTAAACTGGATAGTTGCTGAATCTGCTGTACGATTCAGCTCTATGATGGAAGTAGTAGACTAGCCATGGTCTGCTTGGGCAGCACAGATGATCTGTCTCATCTAGTATCCTGCTTGAAGCACAAACCTGCCTCTTAGTTACCATGGCAACCCTGAGGCCTTCTCTGGATAACAAGGCGACATGTTATTTCCTACTTATTAGACTGCTTCTCAATTCCAACTTATGTTTGCAACTTTGCATATATGACATTCCTCTCTTTATCTGTTTCAAGAGAAATAGGTCCAGCACATTGGGAGGTCTGACTATCTCTATAGCATAAGCTATACAGTTAAGGTGGCCCTTGCATGAGCTAATAGAAAGATGTGCCTGCAGTGATGTACCCATGCATATGCGTTGTTATTAGTTGTAACCTAGGTTCTATGTAGCTAACCTGCTAACTCCACGGTACAAACATGTGTCATTGCATCTTAGTTGGAAATTTCCAATCACATATTTCTGCTCCCGTATGTAGCATCCGTCTCCGCTGGCTTTTGTTAACATTGCTATCTACCATCTCAGTTAAAACCGCAGGATCTTTCCTGCCACTGAAGGGGTGTTTTAGCAGCTACTCAAGAAATTATTTAGATTGATTTTTGGCTAACCCTGATTTAATTGACAGGTAGCTCGAGCAAAGGCTGAACATGCCATGCAACTAAAACAACGACTTGGTAGTGCCTTGAACAATGGTGCAGGATCTAGTTCTAGTCCACTAATGGTTACACTTCCACCAGGACAAACAGCTGCCATGATGCAGACTTCAGCTGCAATGCCAATATTTCCCCACTATCAACCACTGCATCCAGCAACCTCACTTCCTGCCACATCTAGTGCTGTTGGTGATGAGCCCAAAAAAACTGCAGCAGCTATGGCAGATAAGCTTGCATCTTTGTCAGCTCCTGAGAAGGTGCTCTCCTCCATTTTCTCGTCCCTTGCTGCTGAACAAGCAAGGAATAGTGGTTCGACTTCTGGAGATCTCTCTGCAGGACCTCCAGGCTTTGAGAGCAATAAGAAGCCTAGGCTTGACAACCCTATTCATGTGAGTGACATGGGTGCTCCCCCATTCTTTGGGCAAGTACCACAGGTGCAACCACAGATTGGAGCAACAGCTGCTCTTGGAGGCACACAGCCACCAACACAAGCAAACCAAGCAACCAGTTCATTTCCACCACCTCCACCTCCATTACCACTTATGCCACAATTTGTTCAAAATACTGGAGGAATGTTTGGAATGGGACCTTTTGGGATGGTGAGTGGCTCTGCGCCGCCTCCACCCCTATTGCCCAACATTATGTCAGCAGGTTTTCCAAGACTAAGCGCGCCTCCACCTCTGCCTCTGCCTACACAATCTCAGAACCAGAGTCAGCCCCAGCAGCAGCAGTCTCCGCAGGCACCACAGCAATCTCCGACCTCAACAGGATTTTTTCAACCACCAGGTGCTGGCTTCTTCCCACCAGTGCAGGTTCAGCAATCTCCATCTGCCCAACGGCAATGATGATTCTACAACAATTGTTGGGCTATAAAGGAAGCACCTTGTGCTAACTTTGTATATTAAACAATAATCCCTGAGGATTGATCTGATAGTTGGCGAGTCCTGCGTTGTGAAGCAGGATTAATGCTTATGAATTGGGAAGATTTGTAGGATAGGCTTGCGGCTTATGTGATGTACAACTATTCCTTTTGGTCTGAGGAGTTTGTTCAACTCTTCTTGGTTATGTGAAGTTAGTTAGACTTTACTTTTGTTTGCATAGCCAGATCTTATTTTTAGTCCTGAGGCAAACAAATGTTGGCATTACATTTTTTACTTAAAGAGGTGCCCAAGTGAAAACCTTTTTGGGCTCCTCTATGGTAGAACTTACCTTTGGCTCTGTTAGTTTGCTAGAGAAGCCATATATCCATAGATCCTTACTTGAAGTTGTGAACTGCAAATATTTGTCATGTTCAAGTTTATTTGTTTATTTATTTTTTATTCAAAATGATTGCTATGCAAGTTTGCTGTTTTCCATTCTTTCATTCATTCTGAGGATGTGGCTGGGTTGTTAGCTCAGAGTAAGGGAGGATAATTCAGGGGAGGTGGAAGTCTGTACCCTGCATTGTAAATACAAGTACAACATGTCCTCTTTGGCAAGGTTATTATTGTTCAGTAATCCTGAACAAAAACCTCCTAGCTTGTCACAGTAAAAGTACGCCGGTAGGAACATATATTTGCTGGGTGCTTCAGGTATATGAACACACAACTTTGATATGGCCACCCTGAGCAATTGTGGATCAGGAATACAGACTGTTATTTCTGCTGATTCTTGTTCCAGTCTAGGCAGCATGGTCCCAGGAAATAGCCCATTAGCCTGTGAAATAGAAATGATTTGGAAGAAGTGACAGATAGGGAGAAAAAGGAAGCCAAAAGGAGCCCACAAGTATCA
This sequence comes from Oryza glaberrima, assembly GCF_000147395.1. Lineage (NCBI taxonomy): Eukaryota > Viridiplantae > Streptophyta > Magnoliopsida > Poales > Poaceae > Oryza > Oryza glaberrima. The sequence continues at coordinate 1,315,685 of NC_068336.1, read as the reverse complement.
TTCACATACTGATCTGAACAACGGACAAGAAATTGCTGTTAGTTCCCCAATTGCTTATTCTCGGTGAATTGAAGGATACAGCAGATTAAGCTAGCTTACCTAACGGCCGGAATGTGAGTCATCCAGCTGATTAAGCTACAAGCTACTAAGCTAGCAGTTTAGTGGAACTAATGATGAAACTAGCGAGACGATCTTAACTGTAGTAAAGAAAGCTGGGTTAAAACTATCTACAAGATGGGATAAATCATAAAACTCATCTGCAAAACTTTTGCTAACTAAAGCGGAGAGCAGAATCCAGGAAGAAGCTGAAGGTTGCCGGGCCGGATGCTTCTAATTGTGCCTGGGATTGAAGTTGGTCCCGGGGTTGTGCTTCATGCTGGCGTCGAACTCCACCTTGGGCTCGCCGTTCGCCTGATGAACGCCATTGACTCGGAAGGTGTTGGTAGCCATTGCCGCCGGCGCCGCTGCCGTGGGCTGCTGCTGCTGCAGCAGCAACCTCCTGCTACTCCTAGCAGCAGCAGCAGCTACTGCATTGTTGTTGCCGTCACGCAACAAGTCGGTGCCGATCGTTGGTGATGCAGCAGCAGTTACAGAGAGGAGAAGATGGAGCAAGAAGATGGCAGCGAACACGCGGTGCAAAGCCTTCTTCTTCATGGTGATGATGCTTTCTTGATCAACCGTGATGTGGTGGTAGTTGCAGTACCGTGTGCGTGTATGGCAGTTGAGCATCAAGGGGGAGCAATGCTGGCTTATATATATTGTTCTTGTAACTTGTGTTACAGATACAGACTAGCTTGATTGCAGTAGCAGTAACATGCAGATGCAATGTGCAGGCACGCTGCTTCCACTACTTGGGAACATGCAGAGAACATGCCACACATTTCCCTGTAAATTTTAGCTTCTGTGGAATATTTTGTTAAGAAGAAAGGAGTCATGCATCAAGTGGGTCTGGAACATGCCACCCTGAGACCTCACTTTTGTTTTGCAGACCTCAAATAGTAGTGCTGTTTCTCTTTGACTGAAAAAACTCCTTTTCCTTGAGATTCTCAGATAATCTAGTCCATAAAAGTGCTTCACATTAAGCATATGATCCATAATTCTTTCTAGGGATATATGCGTGAGTGCCGACCATGTGAGAGATGCTTCTATTTGACTAATAGCATCTCTTGCCGTCAGGCCGGCAGTAGACGAACAACTAAATACAACACGTTCGGTCATGTGATCAGATCAGACATTCGTTTTTCTTTCAAGAGTACACTCAGGATATAAAAGAATCTCAATAATGTTGTATGCTTCAGATTCAGATCGGGTAGCAGCTCATCGTGCAGAGTACGGCTGATCGGCCGCAAACATATCGTACACAGATAGCACTGTCCACGGTTTCAGAATCAAGTTTTTAGACCCGGGCAAGCCTAACAATAACATCAGAAATTCAGAATTCCTTCCTTCCTTCCTCTCTGAATTTTGATTTTGGACAGTATATATATTCAGTTCAATGCTTATTTCAGAAGAAAATTATCCAATTCAGTAATGAACCTACATTTTTGTCTGAAACATTCGAATTGTAGGTCTATATTTGCAAAACTGAAACAATGTTGAATACTATGTTAAGAATAATTCTTACTAATGGGATGCCCTGGTTAATCATACCAAGTGGAAATACCATGATGCATCCAGTACTACATAAAAATGCCTGTCCACATGGAAGAGGCTGGCCATGGACCATCTGTCTCCTAAGTAAACATGTTTGACCATAAACTAATTGCCAAGTGAAATGCTGAGTCCTTCAATCATTGCGAAGTTCATGGCCACTTCTACTTGACCGTAATTGTAGATGGAAATATGGAATCACATGGATAACGCATTTCTTCATATTACAGAAACATCAATGCATACCAAATACCTGAATCTGAAGACAGCTTGAGTACATGACTATTATTATTATGTCATTGCAGTTTTCATAGTTTCACATTTTCCCACAGGCAACTGTGTACCGCGAACTTTGACAATGAGGTAGCAACTATTGTCAATGTTTTAAATATGATTAAATATACCAAATTCAAATGTAATGAGCGATACTATCTTTTTTTTTTTTTCGTTTTTTGACTAGCAAAGTTCAGCCACCACCAACTCCTCTCTTCAATCCACATAAGTCCACAGATTTGATCAGCCATTCGTCAGGCTTAACTTCCAAGTTGGTTCTAGCTCCTGTCAATCATTCTAACATTCTTGGACTTCCATAGTAGATGGCATATGGAACATGGGACATTAGAAGAGTGGAAATCAACTTGTCTACATTTCTAATTGTGTCACATGCTCATTGTATGACTGCAAAAGGGCCTTCTAAAATGAATAGGACCATCTGCGGTCTCTGAACTTAAAATTGGAATGTTCTAAAGGTCTGCAAGGAGCTTTAAAATTACCTACACAATTTGCACCATGGATACACATTTTGTGGCAAGAATCGTTTTTGAGACAAGCTGAAGACTGACAAGAACAATATATGTCATCAGAGTCTTGACAAGCTAGAAGCAAAAACGCTAGACATTCGGCAGGAGACGTACTGAATTTATATGCAGAAAAGCAACCGACAGTAAGTTCATACAGTCTCACAGATCATGCATGTGGTTAGAAACAGGCCAATCTTGTACAAGTGGAATATGATGAAACACCTATCATTTAGGAAGGTTCAGGGAATAAATATCAAACAAATATGCTTCTTTTACATGATTCCTGTAACTAATGCATACATTGGTGTTTGCGTTTTCATGTCTAGAAAAAAAGATGCTTTAGTCTTGCGAAATATACAAATTTTGATGATATTCAGCCAGAGATAAGCTAATTCGCTGCGCCTCAAAACCGGAAGCTCACCAAGGGGGTTCGGAGTTTTCGACTCCGAGCCCCCTTGGGTCTCTGGGGCACCGTCGGATCAGGCTTGTGTGGTCCAGATTGAGTAGATCCATTCCACGGCGTGAGGTGTCAGCGACTTGTTTGGGCCGTGGTGTTGCTTGCTGGGCTTGAGGTCCAGCACGGACACATGTGTAGGCCCAACCTCACACTTCATTGCATTTAGGTGTGATCAAGATTTGACTTTGTTGGTTATAAAACAGTCCCGAGTTTCTTAAATTTTGGTTACATGGATGAGCCGCTACTTCCTGTGATGGCATGCCACATCTGTATACTTTCCCTCTGGTAATAAGTATTTGGCGTTTGGGAACATCATTTGTCCAAACCTTTCTCGGGCAAACTTTCAAACTAAATATTTGAGTTCAGATCAATGATGGTTACCTGCCAATAACCGGTTACTTTTTCCGAAACCACCGGCTACAATCACAAAAAATGAAAAATGCATCTACAATAGATCAAAACAACTGTACAATTAAATTGATGTTTAAATTTGAATCTAGAATACTCCGGCCAGCCTAGAGAAATATTGACGATCCACGAGCCTAGAAACACACGATCGATGACTAAGCCTAGAAGTTAGAACATGAGATGCACTTTCACTTGGACTATGAGTTGGATCGACACATGCAAGAATATTGTGTTGCGTTAAAGCAGCAACATTTTTTGTTGAATGTTGAATTTTCCCTTTATTCTGAACGAGAACAGCAATATTTAATGAATATTCGAATACGACTGAACTGTTTGCTGTTGCCCAAGTAAACATTTACTAAATAATTAGATCTTAGTTTTATCTCAAACATCGAAGGGGATGTAGCTCAAATGGTAGAGCGCTCGCTTTGCATGCGAGAGGCACGGGGTTCGATCCCCCGCATCTCCAGTCTTTATTTTTTTTAAATTCCTTTTCTTTTGTCTAATTTAATTTTATGTTTTTTTCTAATTTAATTCTATGCGCTTCTAAATTCTTGTCTAATTTAACTATGTACTTTTTAATTCCTTTTCTTTTGTCTAATTTAATTTTATGCTTTTTTTCTAATTTAATTTTGTGCGCTTCTAAATTCTTGTCTAATTTAACTATGTGCTCTTCTAATTTTCTAGTGCCATATTTTGCCTCTAATTTTTGGTCTAATTTTAATTTTATGCTCACCTTATTTTGTATGTGAATGTGAGTATGTGACACGATGAATTCTTTTGCCTTTTTTGGTTTAATTTAGTTTTTTGAGCTTCTAAATTTTTATAACAACTTTTTATGGGATTCTCTTTAGTACTTTCCTTTAGTAACAGCGGCTGACAGCTTGGTTCCATCCCACATTTCAACGACAGCTGCTATAGCCTATTCCTTCCGTAAAAAAGAATAGTTCATATTCGTTGTTTTTAGGGTAGGTCATATTATATTATAGGTTCTTTTTTTATAGAAGAAGTACAGGGCTACAAGTGCAGTATGGTGCTATGGATATCCTGTCGTATCGTATATGGTTCATCCCCACTAAGTGTAGTTAATGCTATTTCTCTCTTCTCTTATTAAGTCATATTACCCCAATTATTTTAAACCTTTGGATGATAGATATATGGTTCAAATTGTCTCTTCTTTCTTCTCTCATAATACCATGCAATCTCAATTATCTTTAGGCTTAAAATTCATAAGTATCAATTTATTTTAATTTTAATAATCATATTACATCTTTGCATATTATGTAACTTAGTAGTTTATATTAAGAACTCATCCAACGTGAATTCCGTTTTCAATGCTTGTTTTAAAGAAAGATTCGATGAGTGCATTTTTTTTTTAAGAACACGATAAGTGCAGTTGCTCATAACTTCACGCTGAAAAAACGTTGGCACCTTGCAATCTCCATTTTGCATTTTACAAAAAATATGTCAATAAAGAGCCTGTTCACTTTGATGTCATTTTCAACCATATCTTTTTTATAAAGTTACCCAAAAAATATCTACGTTTAGTTTGTTATCAAATTTGGTCAATACATAAGAAATCATGATAAAATTTTGATAATATTACCATCTTGCCAAAATTTTGGCATTACCAAAATTTGATAAGATTTATTTTAACTACAATCTGAACAGGCCCAAAAAGTAAAAAAGGCAAACTTTTTGAATATAAGTATAAAAACAGGTTAATTTATTCATTCCAGTGAAGAGTCTAGTGACTTGTTTAGTTTCCAATTTCTTTTTTCAAAAACGTCATATCGAATTTTTATACACATGCATGGATCACTAAATATAGATAAAATAAAAAACTAATTGCACAGTTTATATGAAAATCGCGAGAGGAATCTTTTGGGCATAATTAGACCATAATTAGCTATAAGTGCTATAGTAACCTATATGGGCTAATGACGGATTAATTAGGGACTTAATAAATTCGTCTCGTGATTTTCAGGCGAGTTCTGAAATTAGTTTTTTCATTCGTATCCAAGAACTCTTTCCAACATCTAATCAAACGTCTGATGTGACACCTATAAATTTTTCTTTCCGCGAAGGAAACAAGGCCTAATTAATGTTGCGTTCGTTTATCCCATGGGCGAAGCATCCGAAGCCTCACTAAATCTGTGTTTAGCACATGCGATTAGCATCAACCAGCCCAGACCGAAGCATCTCCTCCTCTTCTTCCACTGTGACTCTCGCAGTGTGATGTGAGTGACACGCTGTGACGGCTGACCTGACGAGGACAGGCGAAAAGAAAACTTGTTTTGGAGGGAGCTTTGACTTTCCCATTTCACTTCATCAGTTTCCCTCCTCCATTTTCGATTCCTCCTCTCCGCAATCCAAACCTCGCCGAATTCATGGCCTCCTCGGCCTTCAAATCCACCACCCGCCGGACCCTCCACCCCGCCGCCGACGACCGCCCGCCGGCTCGTCCCCGCAAGGCCCCACCGCCGTGCCCACGCCGCTCCCGCAGCGCCAGCGTCGAGCCCCGCGCCCGCGGCATCGGGGAGTACGCCGCCGGCAACACCCGCACCAACCCTCTCTTCGACGACTCCGCCTCTCCGCCGCCGCCGCAGCCGCAGGTGGATATGGAGGCTGCTGGGTGTCGCGGCGGGGAGGCGAGACGGGAGAGGGGGAGGGAGGTGGCGCGGAATGGTTCGTGCGCCGGCGGCTCCGGGAGGGCGCGCTCTGTGTCCCTCGCGCCGCGGGGCCGGGGCGCCGACTCGTCGCCGTCGTGGGGGAATGGTAATGGAGGCGGTGGGAGGAGGGCCTCCAGGGCGCCGTCGGTGGCGGTGGACCTGCAACCTTATCGGGGTGACGAGGTTGGTTTCTGATTTCTCAGCGGACTGGGGGACTGGGAAGTCTCAAGAAAAAGAAACTCAAACTTTTTTCTTACCACTACTTTTGCAAAACTCTAATTTTTTTTTTGCAATAGGAACTGGAAAGAAATATATTGGAGTACTTTGTAATTCTGATATCATACCATATACATGTGGAATGAAAACAATCTCTCTAGATTCTACTATATGATAATGAACAAAATCTACTGTTTTTTTTTTCGTTATAGTAAGTAGAAAGATTCATAGTAATCTAGTTCACTTGGAGTTGTCACTGTAGAAGCGCAGAGAAATTGAGACTCGGTCTTTGCATTCCATCTCCACCAATCCTTTGCTCGCAAGTTCTGTTCTTGCTAAATTCGAACAGAGTGATGCAGAAATCAGAGATATGTCAATAGAATTTCAGTTTTGGGAGAGTATGCATTCAGTTTCGAGCTCAGTAGAGGTCAGAAGTGATCATTCACTTGTACTAGTGGACCATAGGCTGGCTTTTTTGGTTCAGTGACCAAAGTGGTACATGAATAGGTTGTTGAGTTGTATTAATTGATGCAAGATATTAACTTTACTAGCAAACAAGTTTGTAAGCTACTATGCTTTTTTATTACCACCAGACATGCCAACACATGGCTGGAAATATCCATTCAGAATCTAGAAGTGCCTTCTTAAAAAAAAAAAAATCTAGCAGTACCCTTGTGAGATTTATGATTGATCTTGAGCATGTAAGGAACCTATGTTAAGCTAAGAATGTCTTTGACCATTTATGTTCTGTGCATGCTTATAATTTATCCATTTTATTGTCTCCGCACCATACCCCGTTCTGTTTTAGAACACCAATATTGTTTTACACTCATGTTCTCAACTTATCGTGATGCTACTATTATTCTTTCATCGACAGGTCATTTGGCAAAGCAATCATTCAAATGTCCCAGTGCAACAGGTTATTGAAATTCCTCCCGAGTTTGATCCAGATTCTTCTGAGTTTGTCTCCGACATAAGTGATTACACAACAGAATTCAAAAAGGAGGAAATTTTGCACATTCCTTTTGAGTTTGATCTAGATAGAGCTGATCTGGCTCCTGACATAGAGCACCATTCAATAGAACTGCAACGGGAACAAATGGAAATTCCTCTTGACTTTGATCCGGACAGTGCCGAGCTGTCTCCTGATATAACAGAGTATACAACAAAGCTCAAACAGGTCTGACTATTATTATGCCAAGTGTGCTGCGCCTCCAATTCTGTGCAGTCAACAGTCATAACCTTTTACTGCTTTGATTACAGTCACATGAACGTGCTCGAAAGCTACGGGCAGATTTAGCTGTCGAAGAGCAACGTGAACAAGAGTTGAGTAGAGTGCTGAAGGGTATTGTAACTACACCAAATTTTACTGAGGCACATAAAAGAAGGCCAAGACGAAAGGTAACTGCATCAAATTTTAAGTATATTTGATTCTGTTTGTTGGTAAACTTTCTATTCATTTTGTCTTGGTATTTGAACTGACCTTTGTCTCCATGTTGTGGTACCAGAGTAGTGTAGAACGACTGAAAGTATCGAAGCATTTGGCTGAAGAGGCAATAAATTATTTTGAGGAATGTGTCTCGATCTCGACATTGGATAGCACTGATTTCTCATCACTGGAGGACCCTCAAATAAATTCAGTTTTGAACATCCCACAAAAGAGCAGAAATACATCTTTTAACAAAGGTGGATCAAGCATTGCAGAAATCCACTATCCAACAGATCGTCATTGGCATAATGAGGTTAGCAAATCAATGCTGTTTCACTTCACTGAGGCTTTGAGATTTGTAGTACTTTTTAGGAATATCAACCCAAGTACCCAACAGCCTCCATCATTCTTTTAAACATTTATTTTTTTATTATGTGGTTCAGAAATAGTACAGTCTTTACTCTCTGTTAATTGGCATATTGCAGCTATTTTCATATTCCTATTGTTATCCACTCAAATATTCCTGAATTGTCTACGTTGTACTTAATGTGTTGTTTCGAGTCATATTACATACTCTTGTTGATTTCCCAGCAGCATTTTAGTAGAATGAAAAGTAGGTCTATTTTGTGGATAGTAACGATCATTCTCACACTATAACAAGTACTTCTTGCCCTCCCAGGAATCTGACAACCAAACCCAGTGCTCAGTTAGCTTGACTGGATCTGATGTGTCTGGAGGCCGTACTTTTAGTCATACCATGATGTTCCCCGTTTCAAGAACTACAAATAACTCAAGTGATGATCTCGATGGCTTTGACACACCAAAAAGCAGAAGTTCTTGTTTCTCCTTCACCCATGAACCAACAAAAACTGTTGAGGGCGACGACGTTCAACAATATTTAAGAAGTTTTGGAAGGGGAATCAGTAAAGATCTAAGAGAGATAAGGTCAAGTTATTGTGATGATGACTATGTATTTCAGAAAATGAATGCAGACTTACTTATGGATATTGTGACATTTAAGAACAGGGTAAATTTTGGGGGTCTCCTTATTTGTAATATTAGAAGATACTGAGAAAACATCAACTAGTGCGCTATGGTGGGAGGACTGATATTCATATTAGCAACGTGCAATTAGTACTACTAGAGATGTATACATGTTCATATGATTCTATCTACTAATTGTGATTTTTTTGGTCATCGACTGATATCATGTGATCTGCATGCTATTTTCTTTTTAACCTGGGAATAATTATTTGTAACATTAGAAGATCCTGAAAGAAAAAAAAAATCAAGTAGTGCGCAGTGGTGGAAATGGAACGTGCAATTAGTAGTGCTCTATTGTATATATATCCATAGGATTATCTCTACTAATGATTTTTTCGTCATTGCATTGCTCTCATGTGATCTGCATGCTGTTTTGTTACTTGGGAATAATCTGTTAGTACTATAAAGAAATATTATATCTATTCTTGTGGATAGCTCTGAAACAGTTCGCATTTGATTCTACAACATCCATTTCTATTTGCAATATCTTTGCACATTTCATCCTTTTTAAGTTATACCAAATGAAAACCAGAAGTTTGCATCGACTGCTGTTGGCAGCTGTCTCTGTAGGACTATGTTACATGGAAGGACACATGTTTTAAATCCAATTCATGATTTAATGGTGTTTCTTCTGAACATTGAAATTTGATCATTACTACAGTAATACTAGGAGAGAGTGTGTGCTTTATTGGATATTATAACAAATTGGAGTGCAAGCTCATTCTAGAGATGGTTTGGTTCCATGAAAGCTTCAGGTTTGACTAGTGCTGTTTTGTGTTACAGAAATTTTTGTACGATATGCAATCAGTCCGTGGACGGTTGCATTGTCAGGTAGCTTGCAAGCAAGCATGTTTCTGGTCTAATGAGGGAGATGTTAGATGGAAAAGCTTGGAATTTCTTTTATCTTGATTGAATATTTAAATAATCTGGCAACCTAAGATTTATCTTCACTCTAGCACCTCAAATGCAGGCAAAGTAGATGAGAAACGTGTTTAACAACCAAACCAAACATTCACCGTACCGTACTGCCTGTACTACAAGAAACATGTCTCTCTTTTTTTTTTAGAATTTAGAGTTGAGAATATTCATATTTCTGCATCATGGACCACCCTATACTACATAAACCTAGTGTTAGTTGTTGTGATTGCATGTCTTACCCTGCTGATGAATGTGAACAAGCTGGACGGACATCATGGTGGTGACACAAGACGTCAGTCGGTCTAATATCGACAGTCAGTCAGGAGTCAGGTTACTAATCATCTGGGCAACTGCAACAGACTGTCTAGACAAAAATGTGGTCAGAAAACAGACTCGTGATAAACCATTTTGGTGAGTATGATCTACTACAAAACAAATAATTTGGCAGTCAGGCATGGGAGCTTAATTGGGATGACTAATTTACTCAAATATTGAGGTCATCACGGTCAGCCATCAAACCGTCATCCACGGTACAACACACATATGTTTCACATGATCTGTAGTACTCCAGTAATACAGCATGAGTAATTGCTGAATTTTCTAATTGAAGGATGCACTGTTTGTTTGATGATTCTTCATCGAAAGGGGGTCGTTGCATCTGTAGCTACAGTAGATGCTTGTTGTGTACAGTAATTGACTGACTGCACACAGACACAGTAGGTTGCTCTGAATGTTGGGGACAGGTGTTGTGGTTGCATGGCTAGTAGGATGCTTTCCTCTGAATGAGGAATTGCATATTTTGCATGGCTGCAGAGCTCTGCCATTTGGACACATGGCACTAATGTCTTTGATTTTTCAGTGTTACATGTTACATGTGTTGTTTCTTTTTCACGTCCCGATGCTATTCGTCTCCTTGTGTAGCTGCTATGCTATGCACCTTCGTTTGTTTCTTCAGTCTAAGGACCCTGACCCAGCGGCGTCCGTCCGTCCGTCCATTTTTAGTTTAAGTTGCTTTGTCCTCTTTCTGTAGAATTAACTCACTGCAAGTCTGTCACTGATCTGAATCAGAGGTGAAAGCTCTTGCAGTAAGACTTACGGTTCAATATAGACAAAAAAATTCATCTCCAGTAACGTTTAATTTGCAGTCATTTATGAGCTTGTTTACTTCCTAGTGTACCCTGCTATGTAAAAATGAAGTGTAGCTTGGGCAGATGGCAGTTCAACATCGCAAATATTGCCAGTGACTCGGTGTAGTCTCCGTGGAAATTGTGTCCTTCCAGAAACTATCTCAGGTTTGTACCTTTCATACTCATTAATAATATAATTAAAACAGAGGAAATCTCTCAAAAAGAAACAAATTAAAATAAGTGCAGCAAAATTGATTGCTAATCTTCGGTGTCCAGCAGAGCCCTGACGCGCAAAAATACAAAAAACAAGGTGTCATCTTGAGTTAATTTGCCAGTGCGTCATCTGCCACTATGTATATTTGGTCTGTATCTTCGCAAATCTCAAGATATTATTATCGGTGTACTTCCCATGTAAATTATGTCAATTCAGAAACGACAATCTCCTTGTCTAATCTTTAAAGATGTTCATAGAGATAGCGTATGTATTTATAGAAGGTGAGTATACACATGTGTATATGAGCGTCTGCACGTGTACCTAAATCTGCAAAAATAAAGAAAGAGAGAGAAATCTGAATACGACCACTACTTGTGCACAATGCAATGCACACTTATATCAATAATAATAATATATTAAAAACAGAGGAAATCTCTGAAATAAAATAAAAGAATAATGAATAAGTGTATCAAAATTGATTCCTATTCTCGTAGAGTCGTATGGTGGCCAGCTTGAGGCCCTGACGCACAAAAATACAAAAAAAACAGAGGTGTCATCTTCAGTTAATGCTGATGATGGTGATTAGCAACCCAAAAAACCCATCTCTGCACTGCACTTCCTTTCGTTCCCCCCCTCCGCTATAAATTACAAAACCTTAGGGGCTCCACTTCGCTGCCTCTCCTCCTCGTCACCTCACCTGCACCTGCACCAACGCGAGAGATCATGGCGAAGAGATCGTCTCCTGATCCCGCATCATCTTCTCCATCTGCATCATCCTCGCCGTCGTCTCCTTCCTCCTCTTCCTCCGAGGATTCCTCTTCGCCCATGTCGATGCCCTGCAAGAGGAGGGCGAGGCCGAGGACGGACAAGAGCACCGGCAAGGCCAAGAGGCCCAAGAAGGAGAGCAAGGAGGTGGTTGATCCTTCTTCCAATGGCGGCGGCGGCAAGAGGAGTTCTATCTACAGGGGAGTCACCAGGTATGCGTCTCTGCATGTTCAGTTGCTTCCATCCCTCTGATCCCAGTTCTGCTGTTCTTTCTGATCCCCTCTCGATTTCAGTCGCGAATTCATCCTGCATTGCCGCTAGTTAATCAATGGCTGATTTCCAGCCCAAAATTCCGCGTTTCCATCATTTCAGGCTCCCGAAATTATCAGCCGCTTCTTTCCAATCTGTTTCTGAACATTTCACTTGCATGTCAGAGATCATGAATTATTTTTATCGTTTTCTGGGTGGTGAGTCTGCTCCCCTTTTCATGCCTCATCTTTTGGAGGTTGGCGAGCATGATCGATCGGATCCATTTCTTGATTTCATAATTCCCATTTTTAATCTTTTTTTCTTGCTGCTCCTCCCCTTGGAGTGAGTCAATTATTATTAGCTGGGAAGTAGGGAGTTGGTTGATCTACATTTACTGCTGGGGTGGTCAACTCCTTCAGTTTTTCTTCCTCCTGTAAAGCAAACACTAATGCTTAATGCTGCTTATTTATCAATCATCAATAAATTCAATATACGGTGGAATCATTTGTTGCATGCATGTATCTGTATGTATAAACAGGCATCGGTGGACTGGCAGATTTGAGGCCCATCTGTGGGACAAGAATTGCTCCACTTCACTTCAGAACAAGAAGAAAGGGAGGCAAGGTACATTGATCGCAACATGCATTAGTTGCCTGATTTTTTTTTAAGGATTTTTAACCTGAATTTTCTCTGAAAATACTAAAGAAAGTTAAATACGAGTATTTTTACAGTATAATGTACTATAATGAAAGAAAAAGGGAAACATACAAGGTCCTTGGTGTACTTCTGTATACTGCCAAGGATCTTGATACATCGGCCATTAGTACAAAGCTTATTACTATAAAGTGGAGCGAATTTTTTAAGGCTGACATTCTGATTAAGCTTTTTTTATCTCCTTTCTTTTTTGCTGTTATCTTTGGGGGACCTTGCCCTTGTGATGCGCATGTGACCTTGATCTGCTGCTGCTTGATGCTCCTCTCATTAGTCTATTTGGGTAAGTCCCACAAGCTAGTTGTCTATACACACCTGTTTTGTCAGATTCATGCTGCATGTTGCTTCCTGTTCTTGTATAATCTTAGATTTCCTTTGTTTGATCTGTCACATCCTTGGTTTGTCTCAATATGAAGACAGTTTATCCCTAAGAATATAGGCATATAGCAACTAGTTGTTACATAACTACTTAATGTTTTGGTGTTTGGTCTGTTTCTTAACATTAGTTCAATGTTTAATGATGTTTAGGGGCTTATGATAGTGAAGAGGCAGCTGCTCGTGCATATGATCTTGCAGCTCTTAAGTACTGGGGTCCTGAGACAGTGCTCAATTTCCCAGTAAGTTTGCCAACTTACCACTAGACAATTGCGACTTGTGTAATCTGAATTATTACTGAAGATAATGCGAATTTTTGCAGCTGGAGGAATATGAGAAGGAGAGGTCGGAGATGGAGGGTGTGTCGAGGGAGGAGTACCTGGCCTCCCTCCGCCGCCGGAGCAGCGGTTTCTCCAGGGGTGTCTCCAAGTACAGAGGCGTTGCCAGGTAGGACTACTGATTAATTAACTCTAATTAATCTCTCTCTCTCTCTCTTGACCTGAATGATGAGTCAGCATAGTATTGCTAGCTAGGGTGGCATTCATCAGCTGGCAACGTCATTTGCCAGCCGTGTATGCTCTGCATGGATGCCCCATGGTCTCTTTCTTGTGTCAGTTTCGTGCAATGTCATGCACGCATCTAGGAAAAGTCAGAACTGCAAAAGTTTTAAGCTTCTCTCTTTCTTGATGAAATCTGCTTCCAACATCAGTTACTGTATTGTGGTGCCAGTGCTACCAACTTGCTGTTTCCATTTTGTTCAGAGCTAGCAGCTGTCTGTTAGTAATTCATTTCTGAACTTTTTTTTCGTCTGGTTTTGTTCAGGCATCACCACAATGGGCGGTGGGAGGCACGGATAGGGCGGGTCCTGGGGAACAAGTACCTCTACCTGGGTACTTTCGGTACGTATTCTTTCATCCAATCTTTCATGCTCTTTGCTCTTCTTTCTTGGAGCCCACTTACCTTAATCAAATGTTGATTACTAGCATTGACAAGCCGCTCTTGTTTGTTGGAGAATTTGCCTGCTGTAAGCCGGCCACCTAACTTTTACCAAAATTTATGATGGTTGATCAACCCATCTGCGAAATTAAATGGCGTGTTTTTCTTGTTTCCCTTCGATGTAGATTTGACCCCTTGCTTTTCTTGAGGATTGCTTACTACGTAGTACTTCCTCTGTCTCAAAATTGAGACAGTTTTAGATTTCAATATAATTTTCGGGATGCTACTTTGAACAATAATATTTATAAAAACAAGTTATCTTAAATGAAAGAGTTGCATATTATGATACTAGTTTGAGTAAATTTCATAAAACTGCAGATATTTTGCACGATCTATTACAAAACTACAGATTTAAGAACTTGTTTTACAAAAATACAGATTCAGTGGTTTCGTTTATCACAAAACTACAGGTACTTTGGGCAATATATCACAAAACTAAAGATTTAAATACTTGTTTCACAAAACTACAGATTTAATATCTTCATTTATCACAAAACTACAAGTTTAATGGCTTCATCATCACAAGACTACAAGTTTTGGGATAATGGAGACACTAAATCTGTAGTTTTGTGATAAATAAAGACACTAAATGTATAGTTTTGTGATAAACGAATACACTAAATCTATAGTTTTGTGAAACAAGTTCTTAAATCTGTAGTTTTGTGATAGATTGTACAAACTACCTGTAGTTTTGTGATAAACGGAGACACTAAATCTGTAGTTTTGTGAGACAAGCTTTTAAATATGTAGTTTTGTAATAAATTGTGCAAAATACCTGTAGTTTTATGAAATTTACTCTATAATCTGGTAACATTATTCTTACGTGATTGCTCTTTTTAATTTTTCATTATTAATAGTTAAAGTTAAAAATGTTGATTTAGGACTATTCTAAAAATGCTTATATTTTAGAACAGAGATAGTAGTATATATTATTCTCCTTGTATGTTTTTGAACCACAAACTCTCCATTTTACTATAAATTAAGTGAGCTGGTGATATCACTGATATGGAAGCATAGTGTTGAAACTTCCTTTTCTTTTACTTAAAAAAATCAGAAAATATTTTCCTGCTGTCAAGATCAAAGACCATGAGACCAAGATACCATCCTGTATGCAATCCCCAGAAGACTGCCCAATTTGCCCTAGAAATAGCATAAAAACAAGCCCCATGTCTTGATCACCACCATGTCCTAATTACTAGACAAAATCCTAGTATAGATACATTATATGGTACATGACTTGGAAATGCATGTGACAAGCACGTGAGTGGTGCTGCAATGCCAGTAGTAAAAACCAGATGGTGCATAGGGATCTTCAATTGTTCATCACTGCCGGCTCTTTCCACTAGAGCTAGCTGAGTGAGTCAGCAGCCAGTTGCAAGTGCTCACTTCACGTGCATGGAGAATGCCCTACTAGGCTATTACCCCCCCTGTGCCAAACTAGATCAAGATTCAAGATCCAGAACCACACAGATGGATTCATCACTACTTTCATCACAAATAAAGAAAGAAAAAAAGGGAAAGTGAACAGTGTTCACCGATTACTAGTAAACAGAAGGTTGCCAGCACAGTTCTAGCTACCAACAATGTGGGAAAAGTCATGCCAGATCTCAGATGGTGTCCAGCACATGTCAAACTAGAAAGTGAAAAAAAATGTGAATATGGGATGCAATTCAGCATCTCTCAGTATTAAGATCCAATGCATTCATTTTCTAAAGTCTTAAATCTATACAGCATGACCTGATCAATTCTGTAATGCCAATGTTACTAGAAGTATTCATGACTCCTAGTAGTACTAAGTTGCCCCAAAGATTCAGTGTCTCACCAGAAAATTTGTTCTCATTTCAACAAACGTACCTCTTTTTACAGATACTCAAGAGGAGGCAGCCAAGGCCTATGATCTTGCTGCAATTGAATACCGAGGTGCCAATGCGGTAACCAACTTCGACATCAGCTGCTACCTGGACCAGCCACAGTTACTGGCACAGCTGCAACAGGAACCACAGTTACTGGCACAACTGCAACAAGAGCCACAGGTGGTGCCAGCATTACATGAAGAGCCTCAAGATGATGACCGAAGTGAGAATGCAGTCCAAGAGCTCAGTTCCAGTGAAGCAAATACATCAAGTGACAACAATGAGCCACTTGCAGCCGATGACAGCGCCGAATGCATGAATGAACCCCTTCCAATTGTTGATGGCATTGAAGAAAGCCTCTGGAGCCCTTGCTTGGATTATGAATTGGATACAATGCCTGGGGCTTACTTCAGCAACTCGATGAATTTCAGTGAATGGTTCAATGATGAGGCTTTCGAAGGCGGCATGGAGTACCTATTTGAAGGGTGCTCCAGTATAACTGAAGGCGGCAACAGCATGGATAACTCAGGTGTGACAGAATACAATTTGTTTGAGGAATGCAATATGTTGGAGAAGGACATTTCAGATTTTTTAGACAAGGACATTTCAGATTTTTTAGATAAGGACATTTCAATTTCAGATAGGGAGCGAATATCTCCTCAAGCAAACAATATCTCCTGCCCTCAAAAAATGATCAGTGTGTGCAACTGATTCTCTCTGTGTGTGTGTTTCTGGGTGTTGAAAATCTTGAGATATACAGGGAAGTTTTCAGGTTTTTATCTTGGGGTATATTTCTCTGTCCAATGGCACTGCCACAAAGAAGCAAAGCTTCTGTAGGCGTTCTGTTCAGGTGGGGAAGATTCATATGCTTCTCCCTATGGTCCTAGTCTCCTAGAAACCCAAAGGCATTCAACTTGGCATGAGACAAGTGTCTGTGTTCCTTTTCTTGTAATACCCCCAAGGCTGATTGATTAACTAGGGAGACAATTTTCTCCCTTACCCTAGATTGAGCTAGTTAATTCTGATTACTCAGAATCTTGAATGCTTGAGTAGTACTATAGGTATTCCCACAAGAAAACTCTGGGTAGTTCACAGTTTTATAAGGTAATGGAGCATATGTTATACAGAAATCACAATATGTAAATCTATCTAACTTTCAGAATAAACTATACTATACATCTTGGTTGAGGCATGAATGCATAAATGCTGCATCTTTTATTGATATTCCAAACATCAGCAATGTTAATAAAAGATATTTACTTTACTTACATTTGTCACATGTTTTAAGAAGCAAACCTGTTGCAGGTAATTTTCATTAGAGAAATACTTAAATTGTTACCCCAGAAAACATTGAACACTTACCAAAGTACCAGATATATACTGGGTTTATTATTCTATGATAAATAATCTTACAGTGTGTCATGTTGTACAACCAATGAAAGAATCGGTAGTATGCACAAGATCCTACTGACAAGTAAGATACACTCCTTTCTGTAAACAACAAACATGGCTACCTTTTTAGCAACCTAAATGATGGCATCTCCTGAACACAAGAAATGCTTCCGATAGTAAGTTCTTGTTCTAACTGAATACGCATGGACTTTAGAACCTCCTGAAAAATGGAAATGAAGACAACTGAATAAGGTGGTAGAATGAGAAGCCAATAGAAGAGACCAGATGTTCTACAGAGAACACACATTGAATTCCATATAACTAGCTTGTCTTGTGAGCCACTGAGCGTCAAGCATCTGAAAGGCCATACAGAAAAGGTTATCAAAAGCCATCTCGTCTTCTCTAAGTAGTTGAACAAATTGAGAACTGACTTTTGTGCCCATTTTTCCTACAAAAGAAGTGAAAGAGATAAGCTGTAGTTCTGCATAGAGCTGAAAAAAAAAGAGAGTTCGAAGTCAAGAGCAAAGGAGGTAAATTGGGCCCAAAGATAAGGTGTTACTGCAAATTTCACCTGATTGCAGGTCCAACATTTGCACTAACATATAAGATATGTTCACGCCAGCTACTGCAAAGGGATATTCCCATTCAGATCTCTTACCATCCGCCTTGTGTAATAAACTGTGAAAGGAATCCTGCATGTTAAAGCAGACATTGAGCATTGTACCTAATCAAATCACCCAATAACAGCAGACTAATGCGGAGTAAATGTTCATGATTAATAGAAACATACTGGGTAATTTCTAGCAAAATATATTAAATTTTCCAAGGACATGAACCCCCCTGCTCTGCAAGCATTACATACTTCAAAAGATTAGTTGTCAAGGTTCAAGCGGTGTTGATAAATGCATGACAGCTTATATATATATCCTAAAATCATTACTAGGGATTAGCGAAACGAACCTAAAATCAGTTGCTGGATCAGAATTCTGCCAGCCCATCTCCTTCCATAGATCTGATTTCAGAGGAGGAAGTTGTCGGCTGGGATAAGCTAATCTCCAAAGTTCTTTCAGAGCATCCTGTCATAGAAAAAATGAAATATTTTACTATCATGAATGTTAGTATATGAATTGTTCAGTTTATCATTTCTTCTGAGCAAGAAAATTGGTGTCCCATTGGTGAGAACAATAGAACAAGAATACCAAAGGCCTATAGGTAGTTAGGTACAGAAGCGGAACCTGATGCTTGACAGAGGAACTGTCAAATGGCACATTTAATCTCTGTCTCAAGAACCTCAGTCTCTCTTCCTATAAAGTAAACATGGAACTGTCAAAACCATAGTATCATGTAAAAAAGTTCCTAAATGTAAAAACTTGAAACAGTCAAGAATAACATAAAGATGCCATCATTGCTCCCGTAGAACAGAAGGGTTGGAATTAATAAACCAAGTCAAGAATTCATTTGAATTTTTAAAGCATGCAATTCAACTACTAAATGAGTGTTGTGGAAGAAATAACAAGTTTCATGGATGTTACCATGATATTGTTCATGGATATACCAACATTTTTGTCCATGAATAATCACAAAAGCAAACAAGAACTTTTATTATTGTAAAAAACGATAAAAAATAAATGAAAGATGAATTGAGCATCAAAGATGTCGAGAGTATGCTCGAAACAACTCATTCAAATGCTTAAACTACTGAGGAAGAAAATATATTTTCCTTCATACTTCAGTAAAAGGTTTGAAATATCTCAAAATATTTACATGAAATTAACATGTCACATCTGATACTCATAAGAATTCATGCTTTTGATGGGAAACTTAACCCATCAATCATATGGTATTTTAAATGGAAATAGGAGATCTGCATGTGCCAGCACTGATTATACCTGTAGTGGACTGAGATCAAGTAGAACTGCCTGTTCATCATGTGAACCATGGGAAGCACAAGACCTACTAAAGAACTTTGCTAGCAATGGTCCAAACTGAGAGAGCGCATTTCCTGGAAAAAAAGAAGATTTTTCAGATAGTAAATGTTCTAAAAGGTCAAGTTTAAGCATTCTGCTGTGTACATTCGAGAGGGCAGTAAGACACTAAAAAATCCACTTCTCTGGAATCATATTCATGATAGTTACCTATCTTTCTTACAGATTGAGCAATAAAAGTCGATATAACATGCATCCAACCAAGGCGCTCTTGTCCTTTTCCATCCCATAAATTTGGCTGCATATTAGGCTCATGTCTCTATAAAAAAAAAGTACGAGAAAAGGGGTAAGGCGCATGAAGAACTAAAATGCGGTTAATAACCTGGATTCATATGATTTGGAGAAATTTCACTAACCTCGGATTTGCTTTCATGAGTTCTGTTTCCTAGAAGAGGTTCTCTTACAGAATCTGGTATGATCGTCTCCATCTGTTTTTCGCTTCTATCAATATCAGCAGTGTAAGGCTTCCTTTTAATGGCTTTTGAAGCCATACTATTTTTTCAGTCAGTGTATTGCATGAATCATGCCTGTTATGTAGGAAAAATTGGAACGCCAAAGAGACTATTGAAAAATTTATATTGAAACCAACCAACCAATACATAGTGGCACCAACAAAAATTTGTGGAGTACAACTCCAAAAAAACAACACGGTGAAGCAAAACATGCTCTAGGTCAACATGAAATACAGGTACAAAACCAAGCAGCCATCGCTAGTGGTAGCAAACAAAGTTTGACATCTCCCACCAAACTGAAGAAAACATTACTTGTATCAGAGTACACTAAGACCATGAAATTGCTCTGCTCGGCGTGTTCCACATAACTACAAGTAATGTAGGCAAGAGCATACATCAAATTTACGCCCAATTCAACAAAAGGACGAAAGAAATTTGCACAAACTCGCGGCCAGGCCATTTGGTTGAGTGCTGACAAACCTAACAGTCAGATGTCACCGAAAGCTACCCATAATTGGCGCCCAAATTGAAATCCCAAACTGCAGCCGATGGAGCGGTTGAGCCAAGAAACTACGAACAAGAACAGAAAATTTCCCTTCCCCGCGAATGCATCGACAATTCGAGACAGTTTAAAGAAATTTCAGTAGAGGGGAAAACATCGGCGAAATTAAGAACAGAAAAGCAGGTAAGCAGTGGCATCGCACTACCTGATTACCTCCCGCGTTGCGTGGAGGCCGCTTGCTCCTGACCCGATTAATTGAGAGATCCAATTGGTTTTCCTTTCCTTCCCCTCCCCTTGTGCAGCGCAGGGCGAATGATTGAGTCGGAGAAGAGGAGATCTGCAGGCCGCTGCGATTCCACCAAGACCAGTAATTTTGGTTGTTACAGGGGTCTCTTCGAAATATGTCATGAGATGAAATAATTACCATTTCACCCTTGATATATTAACAAATTTAATTTATACCCTCCAAATCGGCAATCTATTCCCCTTTGAAGTTGACGAAGTGTGTGTTTGGTTGGCGCCACAACGCGCGAGGCATGGAGCTCCTCCCCCTGCTGCTCTTGCTGCTGCTCCGCATCGTCGCCTCCGCCCCGGCCTCGCCGCCGGCCACCGCCCTCTTCGTCCTCGGCGACTCCACCGCCAGCTGCGCCGCCACCACACTCCCCCTCAACCTCTCCCTCACCTCCTCCTCCGGCAACTGCCTCTTCCCCTCCGCCCACCGCCTCCTCCCCGACCTCCTCGGTAACCAACCACCTAGCTCCTCCTCAACTGATGAACTGAGCCCCCACGAACGCGAATTGCTCTAATTCGAATCGTTGCTGATGCAGCCGCCAAGATGGGCCTCCCGCCGCCGCCCCTCATCACGACGCTCAACGGCACGGCGACGGAGGTGGCCAGGGGCGTCAACTTCGCCGGCGAGGATGGCGGGCGCGGCGCGATCTTCCGCTTGGGAGCCGTGGGGCAGCAGCTGCGGATGGCCACCGAGACGCTGCAGCTGCTGCGGCTGGAGGCCCCGACGCCGCAGGACGCGGACGCGGCGGCGGGCGGCGCGGTGTTCGTCCTGTCCTTCGGCACCGACGCGTACGCGCGCGTGCTCTCCCGCGGCGCGGGGGCCGACGCCTCGGCGCCCAAGCACGGCCGCCGCGGCCTCGCCCGCCTCCTCGCCGACCGCGTCGCCCGCGCCGTCGAGGAGCTGTACGAGGCCGGGGCGAGGAGGACGGCGGTGATGGGGGTGGCGCCGCTGGGATGCGCGCCGCGGGTGATGTGGGAGGGGCTGCACGTCGTGGACGGCCGGAGCTGCGTGGAGGAGGCGAACGAGCTCGTCCAGGGGTACAACGCGAGGGTGGCGGCGCGGCTGGCGGCGCTGCGGCCGCGGCTGGCCGGCGCCGACGTCGTCTTCTGCGACATCTACAAGGGGATCATGGACATCATCACCCATCCCGCCAGATACGGTAATTAATTAAGCAGTAATGATTCGTTAATTAATTAAGGAGTACTAATTAATGATAATGATGGGTGATTAATGATAATGATGATAGGATTTGATGAGACGAGGAAGGCGTGCTGTGGGCTGGGCCCATTCGGGGGTACGGTGGGGTGCTTGACGAAGGAGATGGTGTGTCCCACCCCGCAGATACACGTGTGGTGGGACCTGTATAGCCCCACTGAGGTAGTCACCTCCCTCCTCGCAAACTGGTCGTGGTCAGCGCCATCTCATTCCAACACCACCATCTGTCGTCCCATCACCTTGGAGATGTTGACCGGCCATATATCCCTAATTTCTCCTAGTAAGTCCTAACTTTAGCTACCAATCTGTAGCAGATTAAAAAGAGTTTTAGAAGTTTAAAATTAGGGCCATAGTATTATTAAAAAAATCTGTTTAAATTTTCGCTAATATATAATTTCAATGAATCATTGGTCGACGAGCCCTAACGGCCACTCAGGATATTCCAAACTTGGTTATGTAAGACTACATGTGTCTCGTAATGCAGAAGTTGGAAGTTAATTCTTCTAGCATCACCAAGAAAATCTTGCAAGTTATTTGCTATCACACAAAATTGTCGGAGAACCATTTGCCATCCTTGTTGATCTGCAGGCCCTGCACATCATTCACCTGGAGAAGCAGTGTCAAGCCATCCAGATCAGTGTGCGGTGACAAACCCAACACCTTGTCGGCTTTCAAGCACGGTGGATAGTAGTTCATCCTCAAACCCCTAGCTTGCCCTTCAAATCAACTTGACAACGACTTCGGCTCAACACCAATGGCCTTGGCCATGAATTGCATCAAGCTGAGTCCAATATGTTCTGTCGCTGATGAGTATGCATCACTAGAATGCCTAATATTCAGATACTTCCAGTTAATAAATGGACATATGTATGCTTAAAAATTTATAATGAACATCTGGTTATCAATGGAGTAATTAGTTGCATAATTTGTTGGTAGTATCACCTGAAAGATGCAGGGTAATTGGGCCACAAATTAAAAATAATGTGCTATCACAAATTGGTGATTTATATAGTTGTAGGATTTTTCAATGGGTACAGTCACATTCAAAATAAACATACACAAAAATCAAACATCAGATGGGATATTCAAATCAGACCTCATCCAAAACTCTCAAACTATAGATGCAGTACCGTTATGCAAGTTAAGATCAATCCTGTCATCCACATTTTTTTAGATAATGCCTCATGCATGTAGAAAAAAAAAGTTCAATACGGGATGCACGTAGAAAAAAAAGTTCAATACGGGATGAGGATGAACACATGAAAGTACCATTACCATGAAAAATCCAACATAGATATATATGTGGTTCCATCGTTATTTACACTGCAAAAAGGATTATTAGGTTTTAAATTCTTTTGTCCTTTGAAGAGCATGGTTCTTTTCTACTTCAGTTACATGCCTTTGTGGTATTACTCATAGATTTCTTAGAACCTTAGAAATGTCTGAAAAGTGTAACCACATTAAATTATCGACAAAAGTGATTTATTAACCCTACGTTTAGGGGATAACTTAAAATTTACCACGTGGAGTCACCTTAGTAGACATAAAGCACATCAGTACTGGTGTCTTTGTCAACTTGCTAAAAGAAATATCTTCATCTGACATGTAGCTTGAGGAATCTATAATGTGCAAAAGTAAGCTTGATGGAGGATCATGTGAATCCTTAGGACTCTTAACATGTATGAACTACGTACAAAAATGAATTTCGTAATTAGTTATAAGGGAAATAAATAAACCAACTTAACCTCAAGCCAAGAGACTAGATATAGGTCTCTTTGCAATTACTCCATTCGGTTTTTAATGTTTGACGCTACTGACTTTTGGACATATGATTGACCATTCGTTTTATTCAAAACAATTTGTATACATGCAAAAATGTAAGTCATGCTTGAAGTACTTATAATGATAAAAGAAAATCACATAAAATAAATGATAACTATGCATTGTTTTTTAATAACATGAATGGTCAAACATATATCCAAAAGTCCACATCAAACATTAAAAACTAAAGGAAGTACTTTTCTTGCTTTGACATTGCATATGGCCTCCTAACTTATGGTGATGCATGGAACAAATGAAGAATGCAATTAAACATGCTATATGAATGAAACAAATGTGAGAAGCTATGCCAAAATAAATACATTAGTGTAAATAACATTTTTAGAAATAGAGGAATATTATATCTTTGGTATTGCTATGGCTTGTTGACGTTGCCTTAGACTTACCAACAGAAGCTCTTGCACATTTTCTCTTAGCACTTTTCAAAACATTAGCCTCAAACAACTTCTTCATGGACCCTATATTCCACAAGGCACAAGACAATCCACATTTCTAGTTCTCTTTCCTACGGTTCCATTATTCTCCTTAATGGCGGGAGCCATTTTTTCTGATGTGATAGTTGCATTCCTTTTCATCACTTTTAGTTCTAATGATCATCTTTTTTGAAGGGTGAGTACAGTGGGTTGACATCTTGTCAATGCCTAACGGCTCGAACTTTGTCACCAAGAATTGTGAGCGTTTATCATAAGTGAAGACTAAAAATTGACCACACTGAATGGAGTTATCTCTAACAAATTATTTCCACCAATGCAAAAAAAAAAAAATAATCCCTCAAAATTACAAAGTGTCAGCTCCACAATCCATGTATTACTAATTTGATCAGCCAGGGAAACCATTCTAGGACTCTAAAGTAACTGGTTGAATGATGATGGAATTTTCTACATTGTGCCAAAGTATAAAACTTATCTAAAACCAATAAAGTAGTCCTGGCATCATAGCCTCGATGATGCAAAATATAGATCTTATATGATACATGACTAAAAACACTAGATGTGTAGAAACCAACAAAGGTGAAAAACCTTCCTCTGATTAATGAAATTCATCCTTTTCATGATTAATAAAACTAACAGTCAAACCCTTCGAAGGTGGGCCATGTTGTTTAAGAAATGCTATTAGAACATACCTTCACTAAACAAGGTGAAATCAAGATGTTTTTGTTGATCATGAAATTCAGACGATGCGGTACAAATCATGAGCTACATATCAAAACGAATTCTTCAATCCTCAATTCCTTACTCTTGAGAACAATCGTAGTGTATAAGGCTACGCGAGGCACTCACACTCAAGAATATATATAACCCACAACATAATCTCACACATCTATTTTTGAAATGTATATCCCACTTTTTTATGTAATTAAATACACCACATTTTTTAGGTTGGGTAGAAATTATTCTGTATCAAGAGATAGTGGATCAAGTTGGTATATTTATTACAAAAAAAAGAGAATTGGTTTCATTAGAATCGTTCAACAGTCCATAACAAGATTTCAGTATGGAATCAAACATCCACGTTGGGGCTTAAACACATCACCAAAATAAATCCTACTAAGTTGTGAATTGAGCACAATCAACAATTATGGAATTCACACAAACAAACTAATGGATATGTCTACGCTACAAGGAAATAGTCACTTTAGTGCTTAAACACATATCAAAAATTAAATTCTACTGAATAGTGAACCAAACACAATTGACATATCTGAGATTCACAAAAAGGAACAAATTATAAATATAGCTACCCTTAAACCAAAACAAGCACTTTAAGCACATAATAAAAATGTATACTCCTACATCATTAATCAAACAAACATAATTAGCATATGCAAGATTTTTTTTAAAAAAAACAAATGCATATAACTACCTTGCAATTAAACAGGCACATTATAGCTCAGACACATGATATACACCTAAATCATAAATTGATACTAGCACATTTAATCAACATCTATATTGGAAGTAATATATACACAAGTGTATATAACCATAGTACCTCCTGGTTTACTTTTTTACATAAAGTGATGATGAAAAGTGTAAGTTGGGTGTAATGTGAATGTGGGTCCATTTAGCGGGTAGAGTGCACTATTGTTGATTTTGTGTCTCGGGTGTTACATGTGATATTAGAACTTCAACCCGTGTTACACAAGTGTGCGTGCGTGTTGGCCCGTGGTGGGGGACACGACGCACAGGCACAACGCCGTAGCACCGAGGGGATACCCTGGGCATTTGGCTGTTGAGTAGCGGTGAGCTGCTAGGCAGCTAGGGCATCAACCCATGAAGGAGTGAGAGTGTAAAATCCAGCCCATTTAGTCTGTTTCGTTCCGCGACTCTTCTTGTTCCGGTTTAGACCCAAGTGTTCGTTTGGTGGGAAGAGCTCCACATGGAGAGTCTAGATAGATTTGGGTCAACTTATATACCGAGTTCATTTCAAGCATATATAGTACCTCCAGGTTAATGCTTTTAGAAATGAGAACGAAGGTATAAATAGAGTGCTATGTGAATGTGGGCCTACTCAGAGTATAGAGTGGACTAATACAAATTTGGAGGTCATAGTTGCGCCCGCGGTTGCCCAACGTCGAAGTTGTCTTTTGTTTAAGGGTCTACTTATAAAATAAGTTTTTAAAAAGAGTTAAAATGTAAAAAATCGAGTGAGATCATCTCCCATCCCGATAGACATATTAACAATTAAACGTTCTTAGTTAATGGCACATTGATTAATTAATTAATTGATGATTTAATAGGATTTTCTTAAAAAAATCTAAGCATTAATTTAATAGGATTTGACGAGGAATGGAAGGCGTGATAGATTTCTTTTTTTTGCGGGGGGAAGGCGTGATAGATGACGAGCCAATTCGGTAGGACGATTGGTTGCTTGACGAAAGAAGATGGCATGCCGCACTCCATAGAGATTAGAGTAAATTCCCTGTATACCCTTGAAAACTCACTCAATCCCTTTCACATCCTTGAAATTTATCTGATCCCTTCTATACCCCTGAAATTTTAATTTGATTTCTTCCATGCCCTTCCCATTATGTTTGGCCAAAGATAACCAAATCGTCTGCATACATTGAGTGAGTAATGCAAGTTTGATTGCAAATGTCTTTTATGCCCTTGAGGATTTAGGTTTGAATATAAGCTTTGTTCGAGTGCACAATATGTGCATTTTACGAAACTAATGAAACAAAAATAATTAGTGCAAGAAATTTTGACATAAAATTTGAAAATAAAACAAATTTAATAAATTAAATTTTTTATTTGAAATTTCAATAGGACAATGGATTTTTTTTTCATCGGGAGCATTCATAAAAATCTATCGTGAGAATTTGTAGTCCTATCTTTATATGGATGCTCCTATTTTTTATGACTTTTTAAAAAATAAAATAAATACATATTTTTTGTTTCATTATCTAAAAATATTTTTTGTCATAAATAATATATCGCACAACAAACTCATAACTATAATAGTCTCATACGACAAACTTTTACATTTTCAATAATATAATTCATAAATTTCTATGTTCATCAAAAGGGCAAAATTGTCATTTTATAGAAATTATACGGTCAAGGATCGAAATCAAATTTTGGGTGCATACAAGAAAGTAAGCAAAAATTTAGAGGCATAAAAGGGATTAGCTAAAATTGCAGGGGTATACAAGGGATTTTCTATAGAGATTATTGTGAGACCTATACATTAGAGCTCCATGCATGCATATATATTCAAAATTTAATTAAATCACCAAGTCCTACAACAAAAAGAATGCAGATTTGATAACCAAAATACGTACAAAGGGCGGTGTGACACGCACGCACGCAGCACTGCGCATGTAAAAGGGAAAAAGAAAAAAAATCAATTCTTATTTAATCCCCCGGCCGGCCTTCCCCTTATTTTGTTCTTTTCTTTTCTTTTCTAGTGTTACTTTCAAACCCAATTCTTGTGTGGGTATTACCTGAACTGCAGGGCATGAACAACCTAACTGATCCTGATCAGAACAAGAGGACGCCATGCATGCATGTAATGATGTAACGCCGCACCGTCCTTGCAGCGAGATCTCCTTTTTCTCAACATGAATTCCCAGTTGCATATTGGCTGGCATCGTTCCCAGGCCGGAGGGGGGGCCCATCACTTACCACCCCCCCTGCCCTCAACAGGCCCAGCCGCAGGCCAGACGCCCAGGCCGAGCCACGTGACCGGGTCGCTTCGCTTCGTCGCCGTCTTGCCCATGCCCTAGTCCGCGAGACGCCGCCGCGAGTGCCTCTAGGCGCCGACTCACCGTACGTCGGCCCGTCGCCCATCAGCCAAGCCGCCAAGGCGGCATCGTTGCGACGCTGCCTGGTGGCTGCTCCCTGCCCTGCCCGGCCGTCTCATCCTGTGAGGCTGTGATCGTCATCGGCCATCACCCATTCGCTCCTCTTTTCTTCATGCTGAAGGTATATCATGATCACAAACCTATAAGTCAATCAACGACTCGCTCTATTCTGCTATGCCTCTATCAATTTACTTTGCAATTTCACTATTTCGGGTGTTAAGAAATTCATACTAATTTGTTTCTACGGTGTTTCTTTTAGTTATCAATTATACTATCAATATTATTTATTGAGAATAAATTGCTCTATTACAACTTGCAAACTGCTTGATTTATTATTTACCATGTTAAAAATATTTATTTGTGTTATTCTATGATATTTGTGCTGATATATGTGCTTTATAGAGTATATATATTAGAATGTTAAGTTCGCCTATGACCTTTCAAATGTTAGGACCGGCCCTGGATCGTGGGACTTACGAGGAAGTCTACTTTTGGTTTTGGTGACCACGACGAGTTGAGGAGCGCCAAGCGGGGATGCCGGTCAGCCACACGTACGTCCGGCAACTATAGCTGCCGTGAACAGACCGGCCGGTGACATGATGTATATATGTGTAGCCGCTGCCGCTGCCTATGCCGCATGCAAGCCCCGCCCTGACGTACGTAGCACAATCCTATCTCTGTTCTGTACGTGTATATATGCTACTGATCATTTTCATCAAATTGCAGGCTGCAGCAGTACTAGACGTGCTTTGCCCTCCTTGCCACACGCATTGAGCCATTTACACTACACACACAGCCCCAGATTCCATTTCACACTCGCGTATATATTCTTCTTTCCTTTTGTCTGGAATGCTGATTCCTGAATCGATGATTAACGTGTCACTGTTACTACTACTTTCCCACCCTGCCCTCACTACCTACCCACCCAACTCCTCACTCAACTCTCTGTTCCAGCCATCAAGCTCAGCTACTTGATCGATCTCCTTTAAAACGGTAGCTGAGAGCCTTCCTAACCTGCTTCCCTTCATCAATTCTGATAGCTCCTCTGCCACTCAAGTACAATTATTCCCATTAATTCGCTCCATTGCTGCACAATTAAAGTTAGCAGCAGCTAGCTAAAGCCAAGCTGCTAGGAGAAATGGAGAGGCCGGGTGATGAACATGATGACTGCAGGACGGTTCCTCTGCTGGAGCCTAAGCATGCTCATGGCGAAGGCAGCAACGACAAGCAAGAAGAGATGAAGAGGAGGTTGGGTCGTTGGGGCGGCGGGTGTTGGTGGAGAGCAAGAAGCTGTGGGTGGTGGCGGGTCCTTCCATCTGCGCGCGCTTCTCCACCTTCGGCGTCACCGTCATCAGCCAAGCCTTCATCGGCCACATCGGCGCCACCGAGCTCGCCGGATACGCTCTCGTCTCCACCGTCCTCATGCGCTTCAGCGGCGGCATCCTTGTAACTATCCTCTCTACCCACTACACTTAATACTATTTAATTACATTTTGTGTTTAAACTAATCTAAACTTTATTTTCCAAATTTTCCATCAAATAACTCTCAAACTCTGCCCAATTTGATTTTTACTGCATTTTTTTTCACGTTGAGATTTATATTTTAAAGTGTACATAAGTGCGAGTCTATGAGAAATGGATAGTGTGGACATATAGTCATGTTAGAAAAAAAAATCTAACGGTCAAAGTAATGGAAAGTGTATTAATGGGGAAAAAAATATCAGACATGTCAGAGAGATGAGGCAACATTTAAGGTCACGGAAGGGATCCAAAATATTCAGAGGCACATAAAAAAATTTTCTTTTTTAAAAAAGACACAATTCGTACTGTAAAAACTAAATTATGTGAGACCTGTGTATTTTTTGTTTAGAAAGGGGCCATCCGACTAATTCAAAGCATCACTTTCTTAGTTCAGCCACCCCCCTCTTAATCAGGGCATTGTTTTTATGCATTAATTATATACTTGTGTGCTCTTCATGACTTCAAGTACAAATAAGCTCGTAAGATATCTGTGTTAGCTAGCTCTGGAACAATAGCAGACTGCCAAGTTTTTATATATCTAGATATTTTTTAAGGAAGCACAGCAGGGAGGGAGGCCCTACAGTAATATATTTTTATTGATCTTTATCTCCTCATTTAGTCCAAATATTAAAAGGAGGAGCTCAGTCTTAAACAGATGTCTCCCGGAAGAAAAGGTGGGAGGTTTCTGCTCAAGATGAAGTTATTTCTTATCTTCCAAATACACTAGACAGAAGTTAAGAATTTATCGATGAAGCTGTAACCCACATATTGGTTTTTAGCCTTAACCATCATAATTTAAGTTCCCATCACGATATTCCAACTAAATCCAATTGAAGCTCAACATGAAGATGAAAATGGACGTGTGAAACAAATGTTGCATTGTTTCAATGACCCCTTGATTGCATAACACACATACTAGGTCATACTTTGGTGGAGCAATTTTTTATGATCTCGCATATATCGTGTGTTCAATCTATTCATAAGAAGTAGCAATCCAAAAACTTTAACTTTTGAAGTGCACTTACTCTTGCATAACCAAATAAAATGTGGAGGCTACACGGATGTAATTAAAGATCAGAGAGTAGAATTTCTGAGAGGCATAGTTCATGTTTCCCCATATATACTTCCACTTATCAGCAGTGTGATCCAATTCCAAGTTTAGGAGTTTGTTTGACTATCGAGAAAGCTCATCATATGTTTTCCGAGATGATGGCAGATTAAAATTATCATCCATATCAGTAGATACAAACACTTTGACAGAGGCCTCCTTATTAGAAGCAAAGGAATATAGCCTTAGATATACATTGCATGGAGGTGGCTAGTGAGACCACATATCTTCCTAGAAGGAGCAGGAGTTCCCATATGTAAGATACATCTAGGAATTCCTCTAAAGTGGATGCTTGTTTTACAAACATCCTTCCACCAGGACTCTTTTGGGATAGTTAAATTAGGCACTAGGTAGACATAATACTTGTTCTAAATCAGTTTTACCTAAGGCAAGTCCTTATTGTTATAAATTTTTTCAAGTGTTTCATGAGTGGTGCCTAATTTTGGATTGTCAAGTTAATGGCCTCCTCTTCTCCTTTAACTTAGTCTGCACCTTATGCCAAGCAGCCAGGAATTGTTTTTGGAGTTGATCATATCTGACTATCTCCATAAGCAGTGCTTTCTCTCCCTATCTTTGCTCTCAATCACAGACTTTGGTATCAAAAGATACCTTACTACAAGTAATGACGACCTCTTTATATTTTAGACTTTTACTAACAATTAATTTCTAGATGTAATCTTATCTTCTATATATGCATAAAAACACATTATAAATTGCTCACCTTAAATGCACATTGTTGTAAACTGCAGCTAGGCATGGCAAGTGCATTGGAAACATTGTGTGGGCAATCATATGGCGCCAAGCAATACCACATGTTGGGCATCTATCTACAACGTTCATGGATAGTTCTCTTGTGTTGTGCAGTCCTCCTCCTCCCGATATACCTCTTCACCACTCCACTCCTAATTTTTCTTGGCCAGGATCCTAAGATCGCTGCTATGGCTGGCACTATTTCATTGTGGTACATCCCTGTTATGATATCCAATGTTGGGAACTTCATGCTCCAAATGTACCTACAAGCACAGAGCAAGAACATGATTGTCACTTATCTTGCCATGCTCAATCTTGGGCTTCACCTTTTCCTATCATGGCTTTTAACAGTCCAGTTACACCTTGGCCTTGCTGGGGTCATGGGCTCCATGGTCATTGCCTACTGGATTCCAGTATTTGGTCAGCTTGCTTTTGTCTTCTTTGGTGGTTGCCCTCTAACATGGACATGATTCTCATCTACTGCTTTTACTGAACTCGGTGCTATTGTCAAGCTTTCACTGTTTTCTGGAGTGATGCTTTGGTAAGTAACAATTGTGTTTATGCATACATATGAAATTTCAGATATGCAATATGTTAGATGCTAAATGTTGACCAACATATTGTTTAGAGCTAATTAATTGCTCATGTGGTTTATTCTTTTTTCTTTCTCATTTGCCTTTCAGTGTGGAATTGTGGTACAACACAATTTTGGTTCTCCTCACTGGTTATATGAAGAATGCAGAGATTGCTCTTGATGCTCTTTCAATATGGTAATATATTCTACTTTCAATTGTTGCATAATGGTTTTGACAATAAAAGATGGGGCATTTGAAAATTTGCCACCGGTTTTTTCAATATTGCAAGGATGCCACTCGAATGACAGTTCTAATGGCATTTTTGCAATTTTCTAGTGGCAGTTTTGCAATAACGATTCAAAGTAGTGGTAAATTTGCAATTGCCCCATAAAAGATAGATCATGTTTGTGGGTACATCGCTGTATTGTTCTTTGTTGTTCCTTTAGCAGTTGAAAAACTTACTTATTGAGCGTTATTGTTTTTCCATGTGTAGCCTTAATATCAATGGTTGGGAGATGATGATTTCTATAGGGTTTTTGTCTGCAACAGGGTAACTTAGTGATCTTACTTGTTACATGCTAAGTGGTTCATTTGATCAATCATTCATGTCACATAAATTTCATTTGACATACCTATACATGTACATTTTTAGAGTGCGGGTGGCAAATGAACTTGGAGCTGGAAGTGCAAGAAGGGCTAAGTTTGCCATTTTCAATGTGGTCACCACTTCTTTCTCGATAGGATTTATGTTGTTTGTGCTCTTCCTTATCTTTTGTGGAAGGCTTGCATACATATTTACTGAAAGTACGGTAGTAGCAGATGCAGTTGCAGAGATTTCTCCCTTGCTAGCCTTCTCCATTTTGTTGAATAGTATTCAACCAGTGCTCTCAGGTATGGTATTCCATTTAAAATAATAGTGTATATATCAATATAATTTGAAATTGCACATTGGAATTATAATATTTTATAATCATCTATAGGTGTCGCTGTTGGATCGGGTTGGCAAAGTGTAGTTGCCTATGTTAATGTTACATCATATTACTTGTTCGGTATCCCTATTGGTGTAATACTAGGCTATGTGCTAGGATTTCAAGTAAAGGTGAGGAACCGATTGATAAAATTTGGGACTTAAATTTTGTTTCTCAATTCCATTTGTTGTTTCTATAGGGCATTTGGATTGGTATGCTTCTTGGTACACTAGTCCAGACTATTGTGCTTCTATTTATCACTCTTAGAACTGATTGAGAAAAACAGGTATGTCAATTGCTCACAATTTTCCTTATCTTTTTTTTTATTAAATCTCTTAACCCACATAGCATGTGGGTCTCTCTAGATTTTTTTTCTCATTTAATGATGTGTTTCATGTTCCTTTTTCTAGGTAGAGATTGCTCGACGGAGATTAAACCGCTGGTCTATGGATGAGAATGGGAGACAACAGAATCCGGGTGAAAATCCATGATCTAAAACTTCTGCACACTTGTAATGAATTATGGTGATCTATGAATCAGCTTGTTCTAATGGGATTGCCCTCAGAGTTTAAGATCCTTCAAGGTGACATCATCCTTCAATGAACCTATAAATGGCTTGGAATGATGTTTTTCCCCAAGTGTCACACCATGGAAAAACCTGTGATGTTATTGAAGGAACCTTATATATATATGGTCATAAATTATCCATTTTTACCGGGTCATCGAAACTATTGTAGCAAATGCTTGACCATTATGAGTTTTACATATTTTTTTTGCATTTGTTGGAAGAGCATGCATATGCTAGCATGTGAATTGATTGTACCTTGGGCTTTGTATCTACATTTGACTAAATTTATTGACTAAACTAGTATCAAATAAGGGAAAATTGTCCACACTAAAAAGTGGTGGAACACCTCTTTATTTTTTTTACCAGATGATAGTTTTTGCCAGATTACGTTTTCGGACAAAAGGTTTCCTGGAGACAGTAATGATTGCTTGCTGGCATCTTTGAAAGAAGTGTAATTCTCATATCTTTCAACATAGATCACCAAATATAGACAGATGGTTAGCAAGCTTTAAAAATAAAATCCTCTTGCATACTTGCATTCTGAATAATACTACCAAAGAGATAGTTTTAGAGACTTTGGTGGTGTTTGAATCTCCTGAAGATGAAGATTAAGTGTTTTACACAAAGATGAAGATGAAGATTAAGTGTTTTACGCAAAATGAGGTGGTAATAACGTGTGAGTAATTAAGTTTTAATTACTACTCCGTCCGTTTCAAAATGTTTGACACCGTTGACTTTTTAGTACGTGTTTGTCCATTCGTCTTATTCAAAAAATTTAAGTAATTATTTATTCTTTTCATATCATTTGATTCATTGTTAAATATACTTTCATGTACATATATAGTTTTACATATTTCACAAATTTTTTTAATAAGACGAACGGTCAAACATGTACTAAAAAATCAACGGTGTCAAAAATTTTAGAACGGAGGGAACGAAGGGAGTACAAACTTGAAAAATGGATTAATATGATATTTTAGAAAAACTTTCATATAGAAAGTTTTCGCACGAAACATACCGTTTAGCAGTTTGAAAAGCATGTCATCAAAATCCAAAACTTTATCCACTCCTTGCAGTGGAAATGAACAGGACCTTTATAAAATTTTGAGCTTTACTCTTTCCGATATGCAATTTGTATCCCTAAAACATCCTTTTTATTTCTTGCCACTTTAAGCTAGGTAGCTAAACGGAAGACATATTATATATGCACAAACACCACACTCATACATATGTGAATGCGTCCTTTAATATGTGCCAAAAGAGATGGAAACCACTTAACCACATCAAATTGCTGACTCATTAAATTTCTATTTAAAGTGCACCTATGTGTGCTTAATATTTATGTACACCAGGATTTAAATACTGGTGCTCAATCTTTCTCTTATATATAAATATAACCTTTGAATCACCAAATTTGTCAGGGTTACGGGTTAGGCATACCCTTTACCCTTCGATATACGTTACATATCGGTATGGTATACCCACGCGCATACAGATACTTCCTGTATATTCTATGGAAATCCTTCACGGAATCTACGGACGGGAAGAATCCTACTCGGACAAGATTGGGTCGTTGACGTATCGAATAGGGTCTGATATCTCCGAGTTCTATTTAGAGACCTCCAGATCTATGATATAAAAGGGACCCCTCGGGGAGGGCTTAAGGCATCGAATCTCAGAGCCAACACAACCCACACAGCCTACAAAGCCGGAGCCTACAAGGAGCCAAGCCATCGAGATCTAGTCGAATCAACTCGACTACGACTCCGCCGGATTCGACAAGTTCCATTGTTCCCTTTGTAACCCGTGTTTTCCACCATATAATCCCACATCAACTAGATTAGGGCTATTACCTATCAAGGGGCCTGAATCAGTATAATTCTTATCTTTTGTTTGCTTGATGTCGTACTACGTAGATCCTTGTACCAATGTACCCCAATAACCTCTATATCCGGTCTACGGGTACCACCCGTCAACAGTGGCGCGCCAGGTAGGGGAACTTGGTACTCAAGGTTCTACTACTATGTAATCCAGCTTCGTCGACAATGGCGTCAACACCAACCTCAGCCAAGTACACCCTGCTTCAACGATGCTGGTGTGGACTCAAGTCAGCGAAATCGTCTTCCCGGTTTACACCACAACACCGATCTCAACCGGTCCCCCAATGACCGGAAACGAGAACGCAGTGGCTACAAACCAAGATGACTTCATGTCGAAAAATCCTCCCGTTGAGACGGAGAACGGAGCATCGACGACATCCGAGCTCGAGAAGGATTCTGATGCGGCCAAACCTTGTTCTTCCGACGTGAACCGCGAGCCGACAAAGATGACTTCCGAAGCCACAAGGTCCTGGTGTCCTATCCACAAAACCAGGAAACACACTTTGCAAGCCTGCTAGGTTTTCCTCAACGTCCGCGCTGAAATTCGCGCCTGCAAAGAGCGTGGAATTCAGCGTGTTTCTCCAACTCGTGATGTCTATTGTCCTATTCACAAGACAAAGAATCACGACCTCTCAAGCTGCAAGGTCTTTCTTGGCACCATGAAAGCTCCGTCTCCTAAGTCATACGTCCCCATCAGGGATAACGACAAGGAACAAGGAGCGACTTCAACTTCAGATCGATTTGTTGGGGTAATCGATATCGATCCTCACGAACCATCAGTCTTACACCTTCTCGAAGACTATGGGTCATCGACAACGAGTGCGCCGCGGGAGGTATTGGCTATCGATAACGTTGGCACGTCAGCGCACGCCAACGCAGAAGCGGGAGGACAATTGACTACTCCAGCCCAGCACATTAGGGCCGTTCAAGCTATACTGAGGGAAACTCCCTACGATCCCATCCTGAACGATGACCTCGAGCGTTGGACAGAACGACTACGGGAATCAGTGACCAACCTCAGCAACGCGTTCGAAGAAGCCGCTACCGCAGCGCACCCGGAGCAGCCACCAACTGGCGATGTCAATGGTGAAGACCCGGAACGGAGGGAATCACCTCAACGAGCTACCCCTCCACCTCGCGGCACTGGCAATCTCCGAGATCATATCAACGGCCACCGAGAGGCACGACGCACACGAGACAACGTGAATCGTTCTCGGCGTCATGTCTCTTCACGGCACCATGATAACGGAAATCAAGGAGAGCGCTCAAACGAGGACCGAGACCAGGACAACCACCACGATCACAACGATCACGAATGACGGGTGCCAGACAATACAGGCCGAGGCTGTCGCCATAACGACGACGATAACGGAGATCGGCGCCGAGACAACAGTGGGAGACGACGACAGGATTCCCGAGATCCAGGTCGACATCCTCGTAATCGTACGCCGGAACCAAGCGACCCGTCGTCATCGTCATCATCCTCGTCCTCCTCATCGTCAAACAGACATCCACGAAGGACACACAACCGCCGACTACCCACCGCCCCCAACGCTAGGTGCAGGGCTTTCGGTCGTTCCCTGCGTGATGTCCAATGGCCTGAGAGATTCCGACCTGGAGCAATAGAAAAGTATGATGGGAGCACCGACCCTGAGGAGTTCCTTCAAGTCTACTCCACAGTACTCTACGCTGCCGGAGCAGACGACAACGCGTTGGCGAATTATTTACCAATTGCGTTGAAAGGTTCTGCACGTTCATGGCTGATGCATCTTCCTCCCTACTCAATCTCTTCATGGGCAGACCTGTGGCAACAGTTCGTCGCCAATTTCCAAGGAACATACAAGCGCCACGCGATCGAAGACGACCTACACGCGTTGACACAGAACTCGGGTGAATCATTGAGGGAATATGTTCGGCGCTTCAACGAGTGCAGAAATACAATCCCCGAAATCACCGACGCTTCTGTAATTCGCGCCTTCAAATCCGGTGTCAGAGATCGCTACACTACACAGGAGTTGGCGACAAGACACATCACAACCACTCGGAGATTGTTCGAGATTGTTGAGCGATGCGCCCACGCAGATGATGCGCTAAGACGCAAGAACGATAAGCCGAAGACCGGGGGAGAGAAGAAACCAGCCACGGATGCATCTGAGTCCAGCAAGAAGAAAAATCGCAAAAATGGGAAAAGGAAAGCTCAAGCGGAAGTTCTCGCAGCAGAATACGTGAACACTCCCAAGCGCCCAGACCCACAAAGTAGCGACACAAAGAAAGCATGGTGCCCCATACACAAGACGGACAGACATTCTCTGGAAGATTGCCTTGTTTTCAAAAAATCGCTCGAGAAGCACATCGCATTTGAAAAAGGCAAGCGAATACGTGTGGTCGAGAAGAACGAGGAGGCGGTTCCTCACGAATCGGATCCAGCGTATCCAGACTCCGACCTCCACGTTTCACAGATTTTCGGTGGTTCCACAACGTACTCCTCAAAGCGAGAATACAAAAAAGTGGAACGTGACGTCTGTTCGACATGGCAGGGGGCTGCACCCAAGATGAAGTGGTCTGAGCAGAAAATAGAGTTCTCGGAAGAAGACCACCCCAAGACCGCCGTCATCCCAGGACGATATCCGATCGTGGTCGAACCCACTATTCGGAACATCAAGGTAGTGCGAGTCCTCATCGACGGTGGCAGCTCAATCAATCTTCTTTTCGCCAGCACTTTGGACGCGATGGGAAAATTCCGCAAAGCGAGTTGACACCAACCGATCAACCCTTCCATGGAATTACTCCCCAATCATCGTCCAAACCATTGGGCAAGATTACATTGCCCGTGACTTTCGGCCAAGCCAACAACTTCCGAACAGAGCAGATCACCTTTGATGTCGCTGAATTCGATATAGCTTACAACGCCATCATCGGGAGAACTGCACTTGCGAAGTTCATGGCCGCATCTCACTACGCGTATCAAGTGCTCAAGATGTCGAGACTAAAGGGAACAATCACTATTCAAGGGAACGCAAAGCTGGCGGTGCAGTGCGACAAGCGGAGCCTCGACATGGTCGAGCTAACGCCCAGCCCACCCGCCACGACTGAGCCACCCAAGAAAGTGAGCAAGACAAACAAGACGCCGAAACCGGACGGCACCATCAAGATCGTTCCACTCTCCGGTGCCAACCCCGACAAGACCGTCAAGATCGGGGCGACACTAAACGAAAAATAGGAACTCGCGCTCATCACCTTCCTCCACGATAATTCTGACGTGTTTGCTTGGCAGCCGTCCGACATGCTGGGGGTCCCCAGGGAGGTGATTGAGCACAAACTCATTGTTCGACCCGATGCCAAGCCAGTAAAGCAAAGACTGCGGAGATTTGCACCAGACCGAAAACAAGCCATACGAGAAGAGCTCGACAAACTTCTCAAAGCCGGCTTCATCAGAGAAGTACTCCATCCAGAGTGGCTAGCCAATCCAGTCATGGTGCGGAAAGCCAACGGAAAATGGAGAATGTGTGTTGACTTCACCGACCTCAATAAGGCGTGCCCCAAGGATCATTTCCCTCTTCCTCGAATAGATAAACTGGTGGATTCAACAGCCAGTTGCGAGTTGTTGAGCTTCCTCGACGCTTATTCCGGCTACCACCAAATCAGCATGGCAAAAGAGGACGAAGAGAAGACAATATTCATCACGCCGTTCGGGGTATTTTGCTATGTTAAGATGCCGTTCGGACTGATAACCGCAGGGAATACCTTCCAGCGTACGGTCCAGGGCGCACTTAGCGACCAGCTTGGCAACAATGTCGAGGCATACGTCGACGACATCGTTGTCAAAACCAAGTCAGGTGACTCATTGATTGCCGATCTGCGGCAAACATTCGACAACCTCCGACGATATCACCTCATGCTCAATCCAGAGAAGTGCACGTTCGGAGTACCGTCAGACAAGCTGCTCGGATTCCTCGTTTCTGGCAGAGGAATAGAAGCAAACCCCGAGAAGATCAAGGCAATCGAGAACATGAAGTCGCCCACAAGACTCAAGGAGGTACAAAAGCTAACCGGATGCATGGCGGCACTGAGCAGGTTCGTCGCTAGGATGGGAGAACGAGGACAACCTTTCTTCACTCTGCTGAAGAAACAAGACAAATTTGTATGGACACAGGAAGCCGAAGAGGCATTTGTTGCACTCAAGCGCTACCTATCAAACCCCCCTGTACTTGTTGCTCCCCAACCTAATGAAGAATTATTCCTCTATATTGCCGCCACACCGTATTCCGTTAGCACCGTCATTGTTGTCGAGAGAGAGAAAGTACAACGACCAGTCTATTACGTCAGCGAAGCTCTCCACGACGCAAAGACAAGATACCCACAGATCCAAAAGCTGCTTTACGCGGTCATCATGACATCAAGGAAGCTACGCCACTACTTTCAAGCCCACAGAGTCACAGTTGTCTCCTCTTTCCCTCTTGGCGAAGTTGTGAGAAACAAAGACGTTGTCGGCCGCATTGCGAAATGGGTAGTCGAGCTGAGCTAGTTTGATGTCCACTTTGTGCCACGAACAGCCATCAAGTCCCAGGTACTCGCCGATTTCGTTGCCGATTGGACTATGCCAAATAACAAATAAGACAACCAAGTCGATAACGAAACATGGACAATGGCATTCGATGGCGCACTCAACAGCCAAGGAGCAGGGGCAGGATTTATCTTGACGTCTCCCTCCGAAGATCAATTCAAGCATGCAATCCACCTCAACTTCAGGGCGACCAATAACACAGCAGAATACGAAGGACTACTCGCTGGGATAAGAGCTGCAGTTGCACTTGGAGTCAAGCGACTAATCGTCAAAGGGGATTCCGAGCTAGTCGCGAACCAGGTGCACAAAGATTATAAATGCTCTAACCCCGAGTTATCCAAGTATCTCGCAAAAGTCAGGAAGCTAGAGAAAAGGTTCGATGGGATCGAGGTCCGACACGTCTACCGCAAGGACAACATCGAGCCAGACGACCTAGCACGACGTGCGTCCAGACAAGAACCGCTCGAGCCCGGCACTTTTCTCGACATCCTGACGAAGCCATCAGTGAAAGAGGTTAGCGGCGAAGTTAGCCCAGACACCCCCAACATTAGCTCGGAGGTCACTAAGGCAGAACGCACCGTCGCCGATATTGAGACCACAGACGACTGGCGCACCCCACTAATCAAATTCATCAACAGCGAGGAGTTGCCCGAGGATGATACAGAGGCCGAGAAAATAACCCGTAAAGCAAAGATCTATTGTATGGTCGGCAACGATCTATACAAGAAAGCGCCAAATGGGGTACTTCTCAAATGGGTCTCGTCCGACGACGGCAGACACCTCCTCCTCGGTATACATGAAGGCATATGTGGGTCACACGCCGCCAGTCGGACATTGGTCGGGAAAGCTTTTCGACAAGGCTTTTTCTGGCCAACTGCCCTTAAAGATGCATGCGACATGGTCCAGCGATGTGAAGCCTGTCAATTCCACAGTAAACACACAAAGCTACCCGCGCAAGCGCTCCAGACTATCCCTCTAACTTGGCCGTTCTCGTGCTAGGGGCTAGATATACTTGGGCCATTCCCACGAGGGCAGGGCGGCTACAGATTCCTATTCGTGGCGATCGACAAGTTCACCAAATGGATCGAAGCAGTACCCACGGGGGAAATCAAGGCCGACAACGCCATCAAATTCATCAAAGGGATATTTTGCAGATACGGACTACCGCACCGCATCATAACTGACAACGGCTCCCAGTTCATCAGCGCTGATTTCCAGGATTACTGCATCGGGCTGGGGGTCAAAATATGCTTCGCCTCGGTCTCTCACCCTCATAGCAACGGACAAGTCGAGAGGGCAAACAGCATAGTACTACGAGGGATAAAAACCCGCGTCTACGACAGACTCATGTCACACGACAAGAAATGGGTTGAAGAACTCCCATCAGTACTATGGGCCGTATGCACCACACCGACAACGTCTAACAAGGAAACACCCTTCTTCCTCGTGTACGGCTCTGAGGCTATGCTCCCCGGCGAGCTACGACATCAGAGTACACGAGTACAGAAGCACTCCGACGAGGACCAGGAGGAACAGCGGGACATCGATGTAAATCTTCTCGAGGAGCATCGTGAACGGGTTGCCGTCCGAGCAGCCAGCTATCAACAAGCCCTCCGCCGTTACCACGAGAAGTGCATCCGAGCACGCATACTTTCGATCGGCGACTACATCCTCCGACGAGTTCAAAGCCAAGCAGGGCGAAACAAACTCTCACCAAAATTGGAAGGACCTTACACGATCACACAAGTCTTGCGGCCAGGCGCATTCAAAATCGCAGACGGCGACAGTCGCGAGTTAGCAAATTCTTGGAGCATTGACCAACTACGTAAATTCTATGTATGAGTCAATACCATCCATACCTGTAAGACACCTTACAGTATCAATGAAGCCTATTTTTAGGCCCATATTACAATCAAAGTGTTTTCGCCCGATGATTCCTTACCCTGATGACACCTAGCGTTGAAACCTGTCCTTATGTCCCCTTACGCCGTCTTGACAAGGCCTCCGAGGAACCTGAGGGATCTTCGGCTGGGGACGCCCAGAGCCGATAAGGCCTTGTCAGATCCTGTAGAGACGAAAGACCATGTAAGATCTGGTCGTGTAAGAGTTCTCGCCGTGCGTATTAACCAAGCCGTGAAATCGGAAATCAACTTTCCAACTTCACGGCTGGGGGCTAGGATCAGAGCTTATTTAACCAAGGCGGGTCAAAGGTCCAAGAGCCTTATCCTCCGAGAAAATTCCTCTGATGACAAGGCTGGGGGCTAGGGAGAGTGTACGACTCAAACGGCTGACTAAAGTCGTTAACTGAGAACGCACTCTTACACACGACATCCAGAGTAAGAGACATTTGTTAAAGATAGATTTCTTTACTATTTCACAAAATACTTCTTATAGTTTTTACACAAATCTTTCGCTACATTACATCTTTTTCCTAAGATATTTGTCACAGGGTACGAAAACTACCAAGAAGGCCAACGCCAGTCCATAGACTGGAAGATCTTCTCGGACAACGGCGACATCGACCTCGCCAGATGGTCTATCTCCGCCGGAGTCCTCCGAGAACGAACAAAACCCTCACGGAGAAATTCGAGGTCCAAGCGCGGGCGATGATCTCGTAGGCAAGCCAACATGTGCTCTCCAGCGTATCGGCTCAATCGACGACACTCCTGCTTCAAGGCCTCATCGATACGCTTGCCGATGCCATTGAGTTGGGCACAGGCCCCGTTCAGCCATGAGATGTACCTGGCCGCCGACTCCTCAGGATCTCTGCGGACCACTCGAAGTTCTCTACAGACTCTGCCATGGAGGTGCAGCAACTTTTCAAGTACGAGTTAAACCACACCTCACGACCTCGGAGCGTTTCCACAGCTTGCTCTTTCTTCACGGCCAGCACGGTTCTCTCGAGTTCCGCCACTTCAAACTTCGTCTTCCAGTATTGGATACGACGATCTTGTCTAGCAAGGGCACCCTCGAGATCTGCTCAATGTGATAACCACTAAGTCAAGCTGTACACCTCTTTCGAGAACATGGCTGATCTAGTCGGGAGAGCATCAAGGGGTGAATGGACTATTAACCTGAGGAAGTCGTCGTCATCCCTGTCTCTGTATCAAGGGTCTGATCCACATTGTCGGGCAACACGTGTGGTTCAAACTCGAGTACCGGAATTATCGCCAGTGACTCGGGCTGCCTGCGCTGCTGGACATCCTCGTCATCAGCACCTCTACAAAGGACAAAAGTTCCTGAGGTCAACATACAAAAGTAAACTAGGATGATAATTGCCCGCACGAAGGTGGTCAGAATTCAAGTTTTACACATTGTGTCTTGGAAGTACAAGAAGTCCTACTCTTCCAATAGGGGGAGAACAGACTCCCCCAGATCACCGACTTCTTCCATCACCTACCTCCGCGTGTCGCTAGCCGCCCCCTGATCCAAGATCTCGCGCAGATCGAGTTCAGGACGCGACAGCTTTACACACGCGAGGACATGACACGCCCCGGTGTAGATCCCGTTCGACGTCTCCTCTGCGATCCTGGCTGCAAGTTTGGAGGGGATCTCCCCCATCGCCGTCGCCAGTTCCGCAAGGGAGGAGGTCAGCGAGAACTCGTCGGGATTGTCCGGGATTGTAGACTTGATGCCGTACTCCCCGGCGAGCTAGTGCAGACCATTGTAGGTGACCCGCAACGAGCCCCGGATCTCCGACAGGTTGTTCCCGAGTTCCGACATGCGGTCCTCGAGCCCCTTCCGTTGTCGCTCGTTGCCGGCCACCAATTCCCTCATCTTCATGAGGTCTTCACGGGCTTCAGCCAACTCGTGCACCAGCCGGTCAGCACGCGCATTCGCCAGCGCTGCTTCCGACCTCGCCTCCGCAATCTCGCAGCTGATGCCGCGAGCACCAGCTTCGAGGAGGCGCCCCATCTCGACTTGGAGCTCCTCCCAGGTGAGGACGGCAGCTGGTGGATCACAACCTGCCGCGGGATCGCTGACTGGGCCGCTAGGCGTCGCCTCCTGGCTCCCGGCTGCGGGCACGACATCCGTCGAGGCCGCGGCAGGCGACGCGCTGGAAGTCCCTCCGGACTTAGCTTGCGCAGCCTTTGCCCTCGCCTCCCTACGGGACAACCACGGGTCAGACAACGCTTGAATAGAATCACGGAAATCTAAAAATTCATCTACTTACTTCTCGCCGATCGTCACAATACGTTGTCGTCGTGGAGGTGGGGGTGACGCGTCCGAGGCCTGAAAGACAATCAATGCAAAGTAAGGCAAAATCCTTCTGGCTGCACGATCTGACGACATGATAAATTACCGAGGGAGTCGGCGCCTTGCGACGATGTCCGCTTACAGAGGAGAACTTCCTCCCCTTTGTCGGAACATAGCCACCACTAGTGGTGGCAGCAGCAGCATCAGACGCCTCCTTGGCAACCTTCTCTTTCAGAGACGCCGCCATTTGATGGTCCGCGAGAGGCCCGATGATGTCAGTCAGAGGAAGAGCCTACGCTTAATCAAGTCATAAGGTGATCTCGAAGGAAAAATGCGCGATGCTTATCGGATGCACTTATGTTGATAGCGTCATCACGTTCGGCCGCCCCCTTTTCACAAAGGGGCGTGGGGATGTTGCTCGCCGTTGTCGGACCGCTGATCATCACCTGGCCGACACGGCGCTCCACGGCCTCACTGTTCAGACCTGTGAATCAAGAACCAAATTTTGATGAGTCAATAGGAAAGCGAACATAAGCATGTTAGGATAAATGCGAGAGAGATACCCCGAGGAGAAAGCCGGGTTGTGTCCTCTGGTCCGGAATTATTATAAGCTGGATAGACCCGAGCCTGGAGCGGCTGGATCCGCCTACCAACAAAGTCTGCAACGACTTCATACCCCGACAAGCCCCGTACTCGGAGATCATCGATGATGTCGATAAACGACTAAAGAGAGGGGGTCAAGGGGGGCTTTGCGGTCCAAGACGAAATCTTGTCCGGTTGTTCTTTGGGAACAACGAAGATAGGGTTCGAATCTTTGATCTCAAGATAGAACCACCTATTCCGCCATTTGCTGCGAGAAGAAGGGCACTGGAAGGGGATATAACGCGACTTCAGGC
This sequence comes from Oryza glaberrima, assembly GCF_000147395.1. Classification (NCBI taxonomy): domain Eukaryota; kingdom Viridiplantae; phylum Streptophyta; class Magnoliopsida; order Poales; family Poaceae; genus Oryza; species Oryza glaberrima. The sequence continues at coordinate 1,270,791 of NC_068336.1, read as the reverse complement.
CATCCCGAAGTCGAAACCCGACGCAACCAGATACCCTGTTGGATTCCATCCAACGCAGTTCATAGTAAGAGCGAAAAAGATCGAGAAAAGGCTCTACCCCAATGTAGGCCTCGCAAAGATGGGCAAGGATGCTAAGAAAGGCAATGGAATTGGGGTTCAAATGGAGAAGAGAAAGACCATAGAAATTCAAAACCAGGAGAAGAAACTCGGAAGGTGGAGGGAGAAAACCGCAGAGAACATAATCTTCGATCGCAACCATACGACCCAAGATAGGCTGGGGATTAGTACCTCCCGCTTCCCTCTCCATGGTTCCACGGCCAGGAAGGGCGCCGTCTTCCTGAAGCTTCTTCAGCGACGCCCTAGTGGAAGATTACTTGCCGAGGTCCATTGCTGATCGAAGATCGCCGGAGAAAGGGCCTAGGTTGATGAACTAGGGTTTCTTGGGACGGCGAAGAAGGCGAAAAGAGCTTATAGGTGGAATGTTTTCGACACGGTTGGCGGACTTCAAAATGCATCCCCAAAATTCCTTTAAATAGGTGCACTATCGACGGTGCGAATTCCAAGGACAGAGAGAGATGCCCGCCGGAAATTTCTGGGTCTGTTACGCGCGGCGGTTTTTTGGACTTCAGTTTAAAATTCGCTCGTGACCGTTGGGCTTCAAATGGCGTGCTCGACTACGGTCTGTCTCCGCGGTCCTCGCACCGGGAACGACAACAGTCTCGACACCCGAAATCGTGAATGGTCACACGAGCCCATTTTAAGCAGAAGTCGGGGGCTACTGTCAGGGTTACGAGTTAGGCATACCCTTTACCCTTCGATATACGTTACATATCGGTATGGTATACCCACGCGCATACAGATACTTCCTGTATATTCTATGGAAATCCTTCACGGAATCTACGGATGGGAAGAATCCTACTCGGACAAGATTGGGTCGTTGACGTATCGAATAAGGTCTGATATCTCCGAGTTCTATTTGGAGACCTCCAGATCTGTGATATAAAAGGGACCCCTCGGGGAGGGCTTAAGGCATCGAATCTCAGAGCCAACACAACCCACACAGCCTACAAAGCCGGAGCCTGCAAGGAGCCAAGCCATCGAGATCTAGTCGAATCAACTCGACTACGACTCCGCCGGATTCGACAAGTTCCATTGTTCCCTTTGTAACCTGTGTTTTCCACCATATAATCCCACATCAACTGGATTAGGGCTATTACCTATCAAGGGGCCTGAACCAGTATAATTCTTGTCTTTTGTTTGCTTGATGTCGTACTACGTAGATCTTTGTACCAACGTACCCCAATACCCTCTATATCCGGTCTACGGGTACCACCCATCGACAAAATTGACATCCAATAATTCACACATTTACATTTTGGTCTTAGGGAGAAAAATTCAGACTACAAATAATTCAGTGATTCGTAAGGAAAAAGTGAAAAAATATATTGGTGAACTTATAAATGAATATATAAAAGTAAGGCTAAGGAGTTTTGCAATATAGTTAAAAACTTAGGCCATGTTTGGTAGAGCTATGAATCTCTGATCCACGGTAGATTTGATGTTTATATGTTGAGTTATAGTGAATTTTATATTTCATCTAAAATAGGAATAAATTGATTTATCCAAATATTATCCATATGACCGCAGATCTAGATCAATTTGTGGAGTTAGAAATATTCATCTTCAAAAAATCTCGGATTTAGAGCTGTGCCAAAAAGAACCTTAATATATCGTGCAAGTTTATTTTGAAGTGCGTTTTTTTGGATATTGACAAATAAAAAAGCTAGGCATGTGGTGCATGATAAAAATATAAAACAAGTTAGATAGATACGTGTAACAGGTTGCTGCTTATTAGCTCATGATTTCCTGACGCTAAACCGGGAACAGGGACGTTTCGGTTGCAGTTAGCTGTTGTCCTTTTCTTTCCCTGCTGCGTTTAGGTATTGATTAGCACCTGATTTATGTTGTTTCATCGTCAGTGGATGGAGTAGTGCAGTTGCAACGTTGTCGTTCACGCTAGAAGCCATCCGTGGCGAGCCAAATTAAGCGCGTATGCATGAATGCATCCATGCTTTCATCTCAAGCGAATTAAACAGAGTAAATCAGAGCCTCTCTTGTGACTGAATCTCACTGTCTATATATGATGCTCTACAGTAGTATAATTCAGAGTAACAGCGATGACTGTACTGTAAGCTACTCGTAATTAAGCTGGAGGGAAGTGAATAAGCAAAGCAATGGCAGGTGAAAGCATCCACTTGAATGCGTTTCCTGGGCGTGAATTAATTCCGACAGAAAATGGAGACGATTTTCTGGGCTATGTTTAGTTCCACGCTAAGATTGAAAGTTTGAAAAAATTAAAACGATGTGACGGAAAAGTTGTAAGTTTATGTGTAGAAAAGTTTAATGTGACAGAAAAGTTAAAAATTTGAAGAAAAAGTTGAAATCTAAATAGGAGGGAATTTTCCCGTACAATTTCTTGCGGGCTAGTCACAAGCAGTTGCTAGCTTGATAGAATAATTTGGAGTCAAATCAAAAATAGTAAATCTAGTGTGATATGAAAGCGCTACTGAACCTGGCAACGTCCATGAGTAGCGTGCGTGCATGGTTGGACGGTGGATGGACGTTGTTCGTGGCCGCTTCCTGAGCCGCGAGCACCACCAACTAGAGCTAGTGTACAGTGCCAGACTTGCTGACACACACATCGTCATTGACTTGTGAGGGAATCCATTATATACCAATAAATTTATCATAGGTCTACGATTTACCACCAAGGTTCACAATTCCGATGAAAATCGGTCGATTTTCGACGAGGCTTGAAAGTAGAAGCCATCTAAGATTTTAGTGAGTTTCATTCAAATTCAAATTTGAATTGATAAAAAAGGAAAAAAATCAAGTAAAATCTTATAAATAGTATGATATTTATAGAACCTATTGGGATATAAATTTACGAAAAAATTGATGTATTCCGTGTATTTACTGAAATTTACAGTAGGAAATAATAAAATAACGAATAAAAAAAAGGAAAACACTTTCAATTTACTTCTTTTTCTAGCTACCGATTGAAATTTCGATGATTTCGCTCGGAATTTTGCCAAAGCCGACCGGTTTTTGCGAGTTTATCGACAAATTCAGAGAATTTGTATTCAAATTTTAGTTTATGAAATTTGTTCGGAATCTATCGGCTTTCCACCGGATTTCGCGAAAACCGTCATTCCGTCGGAGCCCGAAACGGAAGGCTATCTCGGAATCGTAAACCCTATTTACCACTGAATTTATCACGTTTTACAATATGCCATCGACTTTTGCTCAAGTTCTACAATTTATCATTGTCGTTCAGTTAACCTCCATTAGTACTGTACAATTTATCCAAATGACCAAAATACCTTGGGACAAAAACTTCCAAAATTTGGACAAAATTTGTGAAATATTAGATTTTAAGTTTTTGGCAAAATTTTGGAGTTTACAATCTTATGTTTATCATATTATGGACATAAGAGAAGTCCAAAATCTTAAATAACAGTAGTAAAATACCTCAATTGCAAAACGAAATTCAAATTCAAAATACATAATCATTAATTTTGACGCTAAAATACAAATTTTCAATGAATTTTGAAAAATACAAGGGCCACTTTAGAAGATTCTATGCGGTAGAGGGTTAGAAATGGTGTTTTCCTAAATTTAAGGTTTTACGTGCGCACCAAAGATCTCAATACAGGGAGCTGTGCTCATATGTTCCAGAAAGCTCAGGCCCATTCTGCAAAAATCACAGGATTCCTTTCCCTTTCTCCATTTTCATTCCCTTTGTATCTTTCTTCTTCCTTTCCTTCTTTCCTTATTCCATGGCCGACGCTCACAATGGCATGGCTAGTACACGGCGATGCGACCACTTATCTATAAGGCAGTTCGGTGACCGGACATGCTGGCATGGTCCATCACTTTGTAGCACGGCAGCGTTGCTTAATCGTGACATAGGCGACTCTAAAGGTATAAGTGGTTAACCCGTGAATCCACTTACATGTCAAAATAAGCGGTAGCCACTTACACCGTAAGGAGGCCATGGCACAATCAACGCGCAGTTAGGGTTTGCACACGACGATGCACCGTCGAGGGCGCGCGGCTGTCGAGTAGGCGTGGTCGTTGGGCCTGCTCTAGCATGGCATCCTGCTGGGTACGACCGTTGGGTGGCGTGGCTGGTCAAGCGCACACCTGCTCAGTGTGGTCGGCTCTGCGGCACGTGGTCGACTGGTGCGGCGGCCAGTGGCTGACCTGCACGATGCATGCATCAGGCATGCAGTGGCCGATTGCAGGCCGGACAAGCATCCATTATATTTTGTTGACGAAGCTGATCTGAAGGCGGCTGGCCAGCTACTGCTCCGGCCGCCTACCTCCGCCGTGCGTGGCCTCCTGTGCTTCACGAATCACGATGCAGCCTGCTGGTGCCCTGGAGGAACGGGTACCTGGCATCTCTACGTGGCATCTCCCGACGCCCCGCATTCGCAACATAAGCCGCCGTACCGCGTACGCGTATGTATACCTCGCGTCTTTACAGTCTACACTACACGTTCTTGCCCTCATTGCCACATACAATGTACACAAAACCCCAGATCGAATCTCACCCTTCCTTCTTACTCCACTTACTATTGCTAATTAATTCTCAACATGTATATGGATGATCCTGAATATTCTCAACTGGATATATACATTGATCTGATCAACTAGACTAGAGTCACTATTAATTAATAATCATCGATTAATTAAGTCCTGTTAATTCCCGATTCTGCCCTCCGCCATACCAAGTTACCAACCCACGGCTTCATGCAGCAACCACAGGTGCAATCCTGTACTTCCATTCGACTCCCTTTATATATATCATCAGTAGCTCCATACTTGAGCATCCTTGATGCTTCCCTTTCCTCCAGCAGCGCCATTGCTACTGAATCTGAAACATCTCCGTTGCTGCAAACTACAAGCCGCCACTAATTAATTAGCAAAATGGAGAAGCCGGGTGATGATGAGAAGCTGACGGTTCCTCTGTTGGAGCCTAAGCCGGCTACCAACAAGCATCAGGAAGATGATGATGCAGAGGAGGATGAGGTTGGATCGGTGAGGCGGCGAGTGGTGGAGGAGAACAAGAAGCTGTGGGTGGTGGCGGGTCCTTCCATCTGCGCCCGCTTCTCCTCCTTCGGCGTCACCGTCATCAGCCAGGCGTTCATCGGACACATCGGCGCCACCGAGCTCGCCGCCTACGCCCTCGTCTCCACCGTCCTCATGCGCTTCAGCAATGGCATCCTGGTAAGTCATGCCGCTGATTCCCTTTTTACTTATTATTACAGAGTTATCATTACACAGTTTTGGGTTTAAATTATTATTACTACGTTGTAACAATTCAAATTGATCTTTCTTTTTACCTGTTTCGTGTTTTCGGCAACTAGCTGTTTTTTATTTCTAAAAGCTGACTTTGATGACGTTAAGTTTTGACTTAATTGTGCCGATTCAGAGACTAACAGCGCCGCGCGCGCTGGAAGTTTTTTGTTGTGCTTTAATTTGCCCATCGATTAATTGAGACAAACAATGGATGTTCAGTTGCTGTCTTTATAGGTTCAAAACAGAGTGTTCGATCTTGTCCAGCATTGTTGTACTATAGCTAAGAAGCTATAGGCTCGATTTTTTTTTTAAAAAAAATGGATATAGTACATACTGCAGGAAGAAAATTAATCATGTGAGACCTTGCCTCCTTGGATTTTCAAAGTACCAGTAAAACTTTGAAGTAGACTCTTGACCTAGCCATCCTTCCCTTGCACGGCTTTCTCTCCAGACATTAATTAGTACTCCCTCCGTCTATAAATACTTCACGCTGTTAACTTTTTTAAACATGTTTGACCGTTTATATTATTTTAAAAAATAAGTAATTATTAATTATTTTCCTCTCATTTGATTCATTGTTAAATATACTATTACTACTCAAATTTTTTAATAATATTCACAAAAGTTTTTGAACAAGACAAACGGTCAAACATGTTTAAAAAAGTCAACGGCATCAAATATTTAGGGACGGAAGGAGTATATAGCATCTACCTCATGTATTCTTTTTGCCGGGTCTTTTTTCATGTGTATTCTTGTTGGATCTTCTGATATATATTTTTTTTCTTCTGTAATTAAAGTAGTTTGTACTACCTCTGTCTACTAGCTGTGCAACAATAGCAAAAGTCTTTACCTAGATTTTTTGAACGGAATATACAAATAAAACATAACCAGACCATACTACAAGTCACTCCTATGAAAACTTCTTTTTACTAAATATTAATTTGCACTATAAGTCATCTATTGATATGCATATAAAATATGCATATAAAAACAGTATATACTACAAATTAACTGTATATGCACATTGTTGTAAATTGCAGCTTGGCATGGCGAGCGCATTAGAAACGTTGTGTGGACAATCATATGGCGCCAAGCAATATCACATGTTGGGCATCTATCTACAACGCTCATGGCTAGTTCTCTTCTGTTGTGCAGTCATCCTTCTCCCGGTCTATATCTTCACAACTCCACTCCTGATTGCTCTCGGTCAAGACCCTGAGATCTCTGCCGTCGCTGGCACCATCTCTCTATGGTATATCCCCGTAATGTTCTCTTACATATGGGCATTCACGCTCCAAATGTACCTACAAGCGCAGAGCAAGAACATGATTGTCACTTACCTTGCCTTCCTCAATCTTGGGATTCACCTCTTCTTGTCATGGCTCCTAACAGTCAAGTTCCAACTTGGTCTTGCTGGGGTCATGGGATCCATGGTCATCTCCTTTTGGATCCCTGTGTTTGGCCAACTCGCTTTTGTCTTCTTTGGTGGTTGCCCTCTAACATGGACAGGGTTCTCATCCTCTGCTTTTACTGATCTTGGTGCTATTATGAAGCTTTCGTTATCGTCTGGAGTGATGCTTTGGTAAGTAACATGGTTACGTTTATGTGTATATATGAAATTTTCGACAAAAAAATTGATGATGGCAAATAGAAAGTTAATATTTTAGATGCTAACTGTTAATCAAGTTCTTTTATACAAATAATTAGAAGCTCATTAATTTATTCTCATTTTTCTTTTACCTTTTCAGTTTAGAATTGTGGTACAACACCATATTGGTGCTCCTCACTGGTTATATGAAGAATGCAGAGGTTGCTCTTGATGCTCTTTCTATATGGTAATATATTCCACTCTAATCTGTTGTGTATTAGTTTAGAAAACAACAACCAGATCATGTTGTATCATGTATATCATTGTATTGTTTTGTGTTTCTCCTCTAGTAATTGAAAAGGTTGCTTATTGAACATTGTTGTTTTCACTTGCAAACTTTGTAGCCTTAATATCAATGGTTGGGAGATGATGATTTCTATCGGATTTTTGTCTGCAATAGGGTAACTTCACGATCTCAGCTGTCACTCACTATGTGGTTCATCTAACTGATGCAACATGAACCATAAATTTGACATATACTTAATGCATGTACATTTTTAGAGTGCGGGTGGCAAATGAACTTGGAGCCGGGAGTGCAAGAAGGGCTAAGTTTGCCATTTTCAATGTGGTCACCACTTCTTTCTTGATAGGATTTGTGTTGTTTGTGCTCTTCCTTTTCTTCCGTGGAAGCCTTGCATACATATTTACTGAAAGTAAGGCAGTAGCAGATGAAGTCGCTGATCTTGCTCCCCTTCTAGCTTTCTCCATTTTGTTGAATAGTGTTCAACCAGTGCTCTCAGGTATGTTATTCCATTTGAAGGACAAGTATATCAAAGTAATTCAAAATTTAACAATGAAATTACTAATTTTCTAATTTTTCTATAGGTGTCGCTATCGGATCGGGTTGGCAAAGTGTAGTTGCCTATGTTAATGTTACATCGTACTACTTGATTGGTATCCCTCTTGGTGCAATACTAGGCTATGTGCTAGGATATCAAGCAAAGGTAAGGAATTTTTGTATGATAGAATTTCACTAGTTAATCTGGATTTAAGTTGTGTCCCTCACTTATGTTCATTCTTTTTGCAGGGTATTTGGATCGGCATGCTTCTTGGAACACTAGTCCAGACTCTTGTGCTTCTATTCATCACACTTAGGACCGATTGGAAAAAACAGGTTGCCTTTTTTTACCTCTGCTCATATTTTTTTCTTATCCTTTTTTTCTGATTAAATATCTTTTTTCAAATAATTTAAGGGTCTCTCTAGAAAATTCATGGGTCATTAGAAGAGCATATTTTTCTCATTTAATGATGTGCTTCATGTTTAATTTTTTCAGGTAGAGATTACTCGAGAGAGATTAAACAGATGGTATATGGATGAGAACGGACGATCACAGAATTCAATAGGAAATGCATGATATAAAACTTCTGCACACTTGTAAAGAATTTTGATGATTTATGAATCAACCTGTCAAAATGGGATTGTGCTCGGATTTAAGATTTTCAAGGTTTGAACTTTCAAAAAAAAATCATCAAGGTCACGTATCCACCAAAGAACAATTTTAATCATATGGCTTGGGGTGATGGCTTTTCCGCCAGGAAAAGTTATTGTATATAGTAAAGTCCATCACCGGTCCCTAAATTTGTACCGTTGTGTCATCCCGGTCCCTAAACTCGCAAATCGACTGTTCAGGTCCTCAAACTTATTCGACTGTGTCATCCCGGTCTCTAAACTTGCAGATCACTCGTTTAGGTCCTCCAACTTATTCAATTGTGTCACCCCGGTCCCTAAACATGACGGTCTAAAAACTTTATATAAAAAATAATTCATAACTTTTTCATGTGAACTCTAATGAAGACAAACTTTATATCAAAATTGTAGCCCTCGACGCGACCTACAACTTTGTAGTTGAAAAGTTTTTGAATTAAAACTGTTTAGGGTCCCAAAATATTGTTGCATGTTTATATATTTTTAAATTTTAATTTTAAAATTACATTTTGGGACAAAAAATGACTTAAAATAAAAAAAATTCAACTACAAAGTTGTAGATCGCGTCGAGGGCTACAAGTTTGATATAAAGTTTGTTTTCATTAGAGTTCATATGAACAAGTTATGAATTATTTTTAAATATAAAGTCTTTAGACCGTCCTATTTGACCCAGATGATATTCAAATCCAATTTTAGGGACCGGGGTGACACAACTGAACAAGTTGGAGGACCTAAACGAGTGATCTGCAAGTTTAGGAACCGGGATGACACAGTCGAACAAGTTTGAGAACCTGAATGGTCGATTTGCGAGTTTAGGGACCGGGATGACACAGCAGTACAAGTTTAGGGACCGGTGATGGACTTTACTCTACTGTATATATACCCCTTATCCTATTATTTCACCAAGCCCTTGCACAATGTGAGTTTTACATGATTTTTTGTATTAATTAGAAAGAGCTTCCATGTAAGTCGATTGTACTCACTAAGCTTTATTATCTATCGTGACTAAATTTATTGATTGAACTATCAAATATGAGAAACAGTCAAATTTCACAAAAAAAAACAGAGAGAAACTGGCCATTCCTGTTCTTTCAAATTCTAGCTTCTAGACCATAGCGATCACACTTTTCAAACCATTAAACACTAAAAACAAAATATTATATAAAAGTTTTATAGAAAACTAAAAAAATGATCATTTTCAATATCAAAAAAGACCATGCGCTAATTGAGTATCTGCTCCTATAAGCAAATCGGTTAATCCAGCAAAAAGCTATATCAAACGGACCATTCTGGCATAGTGTTTTGTGATAATGTTTCAATTTTAGAGCATCTCCAAGAGATAACCGATCATGTTACCTAAAGCTATACTATTTGGGAATTATGTCTAAAACACAGCCTCCAACATATATCCAATCATGGCCCCAATATTCCGACATGCCCAATCCTATCATTGCCCTGGCGTGGCTGATTGACCTGGCAACTAATGGAACCTCACGATGCCCTTTCTCGTCCCGACGGCTGGCGTGCACTCGTGTCCACCTTGCTGACGCGCTGGCCCAGTGATGCGCGATCGCCCAAGCCCTAGTGCTTGCAGGTCGTTTGCAATGTGACAACAGCTAATGGAACCCTCACAATGTCCTTTCTTGCCCCGACGGCTGGCGTGCACTCGCGTCCACCTTGCTGACGGCCCAGTGATGCGCGATCGCCCAAGCCCTAGCACTCGCAGGTCGTTTGCAACGTGACAAAAACAAAACAGATCGCTAGAAACAATAATTGAAGGAGAGCCCACCTAAGATGACATGACAAATTTCTAACATTTTGCAAAGGGCACTGCTATTGCTAGAGAGGCATGATTTTCGGGCCTATTTTTTTTAGAAAAAGTTCGAATTACGCTTGAACTATCGTGGTAGTACGAATTATCCACCTCTATTTAAAAACTAGACATTCTTCATCCTCAACTTTTTATACGGACGAATTATCCCCTGACAGACTCCGGAACGCTAGCGGTTTTGGTCATACGTGGTACACATGTAGCAGTCTAGTCAGCATTAATATATATATATATATAAGGTAGGGCCCACATGTGGCGACCTAGAAAAGATGCAGAACTGACAAGTGCCCTACCATTTTTTATTTTTTTTATGCTGACTGGATTACCACATGTGTGCCACGTTGGACCAAAACTGCTCCGGAGTCGGGTGGCCGGGGGGGGGGGGGGGGGGGTGGGGCCGTGGGGGTGGGGGAGGGGATGCAGCACAGCATGCAGCAAGGCCGGGCAAACATCCCATTAATGGACTACGTATAGAAAGCTTTAGTAGGATAAGAAAACATTGACAGCACATTAGGTGGTGTTCTTTTCTTGTGAAGATGAAGATAAAGATTATGTTTTTTTTACATAAAATGAGGTGATATTAACACATAATTGATTGAGTTTTAATTATTAAAAACTTGAAAAATAGATTAATATGATATTTTAGAGCAACTTTCATATAGAAAGTTTTCACACGAAACGCACCGTTTAGCAGTTTAAAAAGCGTGCCATAAAAATTTTAATCTTTATCCAACTTTTGTTGGAGCAAAGAACACGTGCTTGCCCTCCTTGCCACACGATCCAACTGTTAATTCCTGTTAATTTGATCACTCGTTGTCCGAGAATCCTAATCAGGAGTCACTGTTACTTACAAGGTAGTACAACTAATTTCCCCCTCTGTCATCCCTACCTACCCGCCATCTGCAGAACCATATATAATTTAGGGGCAATCTCACAGCAGGTTGTGTTAGAGAGAAAAGTATTAGAGAGGACTGAAAATATGCGCAAAACAAAACAAGTCACAAACACATAATTAATTAATTATTAATTATTTTAAATTTAAAAAATAAATTAATATAATTTTTAAAATAACTTTTTTTAAGAATACATACTAGCAGTTTAGAAAACGTGAGGATATAAAACGCGAGCATCATGCTTTCCTTTCCTTGCAGCCTTCCCTTCTTCAATTCACACAGCTACTAGATAGCAGAAGATATGATTTGATGCAATTGAACTATATTCCACGATGTTGAATTAAATCGTGAGTTAGCTGGTGGTGGTGTGCTGCCGATGGGTTGACGAGAACAAGGTCACAGGGCATGAATTGATGAATAGGATGGCCATTTTTTTTATTATTAACCTTTTTTGTGTTTAAATTTTAAATAAACATCCCAAAACTTATTTTTAAAATTTAAAACTTTTAACCACGCCACCCCGGCTGGCATAACGAAACTAAACTATCATAAACTATCATGTTCATCCTCATTTGACTTGACAATATTATTTCGCCACATCAGACCAGCCAGTACGATTAAAAGGTCTAGTTTTAAAATTAAATTTTGTAAGAGTTTATTTTTAAATTTTAAAAAATAAAAAGGTTCGAAAAAAAAGTTCATCGATGGCCGACACGAGACGGCGACTCGATGTCGATGGTGTCTCCATGCAATGATGTAACGTTTTCCTTCCCGTGATCTCCTTTTTCCGGGACGCATTGGTTGGCATCGTTGGATGAGGAATCATTTTTTGTAGCAACCACTTTAATTGCCAGTGACCGTGACGCAGATACATGAGGATGCACTGATGCAGCACAGCAGCGAGGCCGGACAAACATACCATTTATCGACGACGTTGATACCGGTAGGCCACATCGCTGCTACTACTTATATTACTCCATTCATCCAAGAAAAAAAAAGTTAAATTCTAATTGTACTTAAAACTGATGAAGATAAAAGTTACGTTGATGTATATAAAACGAGAAAGTTATTAGTATATAGCTAATTAAGTTTTAATTTTAATTATTATAGACTTAACAAAATAAATATATTAATATTTTAAAGTAACTTATGTATGAAAATTTTTGTCGCGGAAGCGTCTAGTATAAACTGGTCACATGAGCGCGAGTAGAGTGGCCAGCGACGTGATCGCTCCTCTGCCGTACGCCCGGCCGTGCTTCATGATGGTGGTGGAGGTACGTGGTGGAGATTACCTACAGTATCCGTCGGAAACAGAATACGTATGACTTTTAAAAGAGAAAGTACACGTGATTGCCCTCCTCGCCACATGCTGACATGCATTATGTTTACACACAACCCCTGCCTGAATCGATGATTGTATTCCCACACACAAGATAAGGATAAAGAAGATAATTAAGTATTTTACGTAAAATAAGATGGTATTAATATATAATTAATTAAGTTTTAATTATTAAAAAAATTAATTTGATATTTTAGAGTAACTTTTATACAGAAAGTTTTCGCACGAAAAGCGTGTCACGAATATTCAAAATTTTATCCAATTTTTTTAAAGAAAAGAACAGGGCTTGTGTAATTGTTTATTAATTTCTTCCCACACTGCCCTCCCTACCTACCCACCATCTGCAGCAACCACAGGGCCAATCATGTACTTCCTCGCTCGATCGTCTCTGGCCCAGCCATTAAACGGTAGATGGGGAGACTTGAGCATCATCGATGGATGCTTTCCTTCCTGCAGCCTTCTTCAATTCAGACAGCTACTAATATCTGCAACTCAAAGTATATTCCTGCTCCTATTAACTCCATCGATCTCCATTGTTGTGCACTGGAGAGCTAGCTATCAGAGCAGAGTAGCAATGGAGAGGACGACGGAGGATGATGAGAGGCCGACGGTTCCTCTGCTGGAGCCTAAGCCGGCGATCAACGGCGGCGGCGGAGGCAGCAACGAGGAGGAAGAAGAGGTTGGGTCGCTGGGGCGGCGCCTGGTGGAGGAGAACAAGAAGCTGTGGGTGGTGGCGGGTCCTTCCATCTGCGCGCGCGCCACCTCCTTCGGCGTCACCATCGTCAGCCAGGCCTTCATCGGACACATTGGCGCCACCGAGCTCGCCGCGTATGCCCTCGTCTCCACCGTCCTCATGCGCTTGAGCGTCGGCATCCTGGTATGCCTGATGACCACTGATTAATTATTCTTTGCTTATATACTACTCCCTCGGTTTCAAATTATAGGACACTCTTTTTTTAAAAAAAATTAAACTCGGTAACTTTTTACTAATAATCATATTAACTAAGTATTATGGCATACTATATCACTAGATTTATATTTTAAAATACTTTGATATGATGGCTAATTTTATATTTGTTGAGAATATGGAATAGAATAAAATAATGGTCAAAGTATAGTACTTAGTTTAATTACAGAGGGAGTACTTAATTTAATTACAGGTTTGTTTTCATTAGTACGTGTAACAGTTCAACTCGATTTTATTTCACATGATTGGTCCTTCTGCAACTAGCAACATTTAAAGACAAAATTTGATACATGATATTCACAAATTATGGTAGTATTTACTAATACGCACCATCAAAACATGGCTTTGTACGAGTACACCTTGAAAGGTGATAATTTATTAGAGAATATCATAGCTATTAAAATACACACCTGTGAGAGGGCTATTTTGGTCTTTTTCAAATATGCTAAAAATGATAAAATAATAATATGATATTTTCTAGCAAATTAACACGTTCTTTTAGGTGTCCTTAGGTCAAGCCACGTTTTAGGAGTATCCCTAACAAAATCACTCTTATAGTAAATTTTGCCAATTTTTTTAAAAACTAACTTTAATAATGTTGGAGTCATGACTTAATTCTATCCATCGAGACTAATAGCGTCACTAACTTTTCTTTCTTTAATTTAATTTGCACATTGATTAATTCGTACAAATCATGTATGTTTGATTTGCCTTTATAAGAGTTAGGCTCGATATAAAAAAGACATAAAACGTATCGAATAAAACGTATCGAAGGAAGAAAATTATATGAGATCTTTGCCTCCTCACATTTTTTCCTTCTTGAGAAGGGGATCATCAAATTATTCAACTTTCAAAACACTAATTAATATTTGAAGCAGGCTCTTCATCTAATCATCCACCCCTTAATCATGGCATTTTCTTCATGCAATAATTATATAGTGTGCTCTTTCTTTATTCTTCTTGGATCTTCCGTATGCTATCTTCTTCGTGCTACCTCTGTTAGCTAGCACTGCAACAATAACAAACTCTTTATGGTACAAAATATACAAATAAAATGTAAACATACCTTACTTTAAGTTATATAAAAATATTTATCTTTTACTAACAATTAATTTTTGTTACAAATCATCTTGTACAAAATGCATACATAAACAATTAACTATTTACAATTAATTGATAGTTAACCATACATATACATTGTTGTAACTGCAGATAGGCATGGCAAGCGCATTGGAAACATTGTGTGGGCAATCATATGGTGCCAAGCAATACCACATGTTAGGCATCTATCTACAACGCTCATGGATAGTTCTCTTCTGTTGTGCAGTAATCCTTCTCCCAATCTACCTCTTCACCACTCCGCTCCTAATTGCCCTTGGTCAGGATCCCGATATCTCTGTTGTGGCTGGCACCATCTCACTATGGTACATTCCCATCATGTTCTCCTATGTCTGGGGATTAACAATCCAAATGTATCTACAATCACAGAGCAAGAACATGATCGTTACCTACCTCTCCTTGCTCAACTTTGGACTCAATCTCTTCCTATCATGGCTCATGGTGGTCAAGTTTCACCTTGGCCTTGCTGGGGTGATGGGCTCCATGGTCATTGCCTGTTGGATCCCTATATTTGGTCAGCTCGCATATGTCTTCTTTGGTGGTTGTCCTCAAACATGGACAGGGTTCTCGTCCTCTGCCTTTACTGATCTTGGTGCTATTATCAAGCTTTCGATATCATCCGGAGTGATGCTTTGGTAAGTAACAGTTCTGTTTATGTACACATATGAAATTTTGTATAATTTTGATGATACCAAACAAAAGGCAATATGTTATATCTAACCTAGTGTTAACCAAGTTCTTTCCTACAGCTAATTTGGTAGCTCATTGATTCATTCTTGTTGTTCCTTTGCCTTTCAGTGTAGAATTATGGTACAACACCATATTGGTGCTCCTCACTGGTTATATGAAGAATGCAAAGGTTGCTCTTGATGCTCTTTCTATATGGTAATATGTTAATATATATACTATTGTTGCATACTAGTTTAGAAAATAATAGCCAAATCATGTTGTATCATGTACATCAATTTATTGTTTTGTGTTGATCCTTTAGTACTTGGAGAAATTGCTTGTTGAGCACTGTTGTTTTCACTTACAAAATTTGTAGCCTTAATATCAATGGTTGGGAGATGATGATTGCTATTGGATTTTTGGCTGCAACTGGGTAACTTCATGATCTTACTTGTTACTCATTAAGTGGTTCATCTGACTATTCCATTATGTCCTATAAATTTGACTTATACTTAATACATATACATTTTTAGAGTGCGGGTGGCAAATGAACTTGGAGCTGGGAGTGCAAGAAGGGCTAAGTTTGCCATTTTCAATGTGGTCACCACTTCTTTCTTGATAGGATTTGTGTTTTTTGTGCTCTTCCTTTTCTTTCGTGGAAGCCTTGCATACATATTTACTGAAAGTCAGGAGGTAGTAGATGCAGTCGCTGATCTTGCTCCCCTTCTAGCTTTCTCCATTTTATTGAATAGTGTTCAACCGGTGCTCTCAGGTATGATTATTTTATTTGACGGACGAATATATCAAAATAATTTAAACTTTCACTTTGAAATTACAACGTTTTCTAACTATCTATAGGTGTCGCTATTGGCTCTGGTTGGCAAAGTGTAGTTGCCTATGTTAATGTTGCATCGTACTACTTGATCGGTATCCCTATTGGGGCAATACTAGGCTATGCTCTAGGATTTGAAGTAAAGGTAAGGTCCTGGTTGCTATTGTAAATTTCATTAGGAAATCTTGGGTCTAAGTTGCGTTTCTCACTTTTATTAATTGGTTCTATAGGGCATCTGGATTGGAATGCTTGTTGGAACACTAGTGCAGACTCTTGTGCTTTTATTCATCACACTTAGGACTAATTGGGAAAAACAGGTTGGCTTTGTTATCTTTTTTGCTCATATTTTTTGTTATCTTGTATTTAATTATATCTTTTTCACATAATATAAGGGTCTATCTAGAAAAACATGTGGGACATTGAAAGAGCACACTTTTTTTATATTTTAATGGTGTGCTCCATTGTTTTTTAGGTAGAGATTGCTCTCGAGAGACTAAATAGATGGTACACGGATGATAATGGAAGATCACAAAATTCGAGAGGAAATCCATGATCTGAAACTTTCGCACATTCATAATGGAATTGAAAGAGTTCAAGATCCTTCGAGGTCACATCATCCATCATCCATGAACCAAACGTTAATCACAAGGCATGGATGATGTTTTTTTTTTTCCGGAAGTGTCAGATCAAGGAAGAACCACGATGTTAGTGTAGTAACCTTGAATATAAGCCCCTTATCCTTTTATTTTTAGCACGACGCAGCATATGCTTGACCTTTATGTGTTTTACATATTTTTTTGTATTTGTTGACAAGAGCATGTATGGCTATGTGCTTGCATGTGAATTGATTGTACCCATTGGATTTTGTTTTCTACCTTTGAGTAAATTTATGGATTCACTATCAAATGAGAGAAAATATCCACACTAAAAGTTGTGGGTCGTTTGTCCCTTTCTGGAATAAATTGCTTTGTAAAATGATTCCAGTTTTAAATAGCAGAAAATATGATTTGATGCAATTGAACTATATTCCACAATTATTCTCCTCTCCTGCAACCAAGATTTTTTTTAGCCATTTGACGCGCTTTATTGATATCAAAACACAAGCCATTTGACGCGCTTTATCGATATCAAAACACAGTTATAACGTTCACTACAACGTTTAGCAAGAAGCTAATGGGTTCAACCCAATTACAAGAATTCTTCAAAATGAAAGCATGATCTAGATAATTTATGTGCTACACAATTTGCCTCTTTATTACAATGTTAAATATGGAGATATTCTCTAAATCAAATCTAAGCATAGGGACATTGGCCTACTCTGCCATCATCTTAAAAAAAATGAAGAAAAAAAATGCTGCGTGGGCTGGGCCGAATAGACGATTGAACAACAGGCCGAAGAAACCAAAAATGGTGTAGCCTGAAGGTGAAGCTGTCAAGCACCCAAATGGCGGCGCCGGTGAGGTCGGTCCTCCCCGTCGTCCTCCTCGGCTGCGGCGGCGTCGGCCGCCACCTTCTCCGCCACATCGTCTCCTGCCGCCCGCTCCACGCCAACCAGGTACCTCGTCTCGTCTGACCCGTCCCCTTCCTCTCCGATTCGGTGCTCTCATCGCCCATACTTGTAAAGGGCGTCGCCATCCGGGTGCTCGGCGTCGCCGACAGCTCCTCTCTGCTCGTCGCCGACGACCTCCACTCCAACGGCTTCGACGACGCGCTCCTCGCTGATCTCTGCGCCGCCAAGTCCGCCGGCTCGCCCCTATCTTCCCTGCTCGCTCGAGGTATCCCCATTCTATTTCGTTATTCCTTTTTTCTTTTTTTAGAATATTCCATAGCTTCCTTGGGTAATGAATACTTTGTCATGAATTTGCATTTGTACACGTGATATTTAAAGTAATGGATGGTTGGATTGTGCAATTTTCAGGGCAATGTCAGCTATTCAACAACACTGAGGCTAGGAGGAAAGTCATTGACACTGCCAGCGTTCTAGGGAAAACAACTGGTCTGTGATCCTTCTCCCTATGCAGAATACATTGCGCGCTAAGTTTTTGAATTCTCTGGAATAGAAACCAGTGGGGAAAAAAAGGAATCTTTGATATGCTGTATGATTGTTGATTAGTTCCTTTTTTAAAAAAAAGGAGTGTAATATCTTCTTTGGTTCTTATCTTATGATCCTTTTTGCAGGTCTTGTACTAGTTGATTGTTCTGCAACTTATGATACTGTTGGCATGCTAAAGGATGCCGTGGATTGTGGATGTTGTGTTGTATTGGCAAACAAGAAACCGCTTACTTGTGCTTATGTAATGTCCTCCTTAAGTCTTCCATCCAGTATTTTTTGTCATTTTGACACATAAGTTCATGCTTACCAAATGTGTTCCTTTTTCATGCAGGAGGATTTTGAAAAGTTGGTCTCCAACTTCCGTCGCATAAGATTTGAATCTACTGTATGCATACGCCACTAGTAATTCCTTCATTTCACTATTAAATGTTATTATACTTTTCCCCCAATCTTAATGAAATTTGGTCGGCGTTTCTTTCGCCGACCCAGCAAAAAATGTTTTTTATATTTATTTTTCATGGAAATCCATTCATTTATTTGATCTGGGGTTGTATGATATGACTCTGGCCATATGATTAAGCACAGCCTTTTTTTTTGGCAATTTCTTTTATTATTACAAATGAGTTGAGGGTCTCTGCTGATATTTACTATTCCTACTCTTAGGTTGGAGCCGGTCTGCCTGTAATAGCTTCTGTGACTCGTATTATTGCCTCTGGAGATCCAGTTTCTCGTATTGTTGGCAGTCTGAGTGGTACACAGTTATTATTTTATTTGTTTGTAAAAGGTGTCTGTTTTCCAAATAGCAGAGCAATGTACACTTCCATTCCTATGATTCTGCAGGTACACTTGGTTATGTGATGAGTGAGCTGGAGGATGGAAAGAAATTTAGTGAAGTTGTGAAAACTGCCAAGTCTCTTGGCTATACAGAACCAGGTCTAAAAATTTATTCATTCATTGGACATTATAACATCAATGTGTACTCAGTATTCAATTCCTTATCTGTAATTACAGATTTCATATTTACCGAAAGTCTACTGATGCTTGTGATAAGTGCACTTACTCAGTTGTTCAATTTTGGTAGATCCACGTGATGATCTCAGTGGGATGGACGTAGCTAGAAAGGTTAATTTTTCATCTGATGAATTACATGCTACTCTACATAATTCACTTTATATGTGCCTTTGTTAACCATTGCCACAATTTTTTTCTACTCCTAAGTCCATGAACTAATATATCATGAGCTGCTGCTGTGTATCTGTTTTTTGTTTAATTGTGTCATACCATGATTTGATCCAAAATATATTCACTAGCACATCAATATCATAAATACTAAAGTTCAGGAAGGTCTATATCATGCACTTATCCTATTTGGAATTTCAATAATAACCTTGCATAGACATTGACATAAGGGAGGTTTATGTTCAGGTTCAGATGTTTTATTTGATTATTTCATTCTTTGTCAATAGATGATGAGGTCTAACAAGTTCATCTTGGAATGCAGGCATTGATCTTAGCTAGGCTTCTGGGGCAACAGATTAGCATGGAGAATATTAATGTATGCATATAATTAATCTTGATGGTATTTGCACTCTAATGTTTTGTGTAAACATAGGTTGGTGTGCATGGGCTGATGTTTTCGCTAATATAACTGAGGGTCTGAGGCTTGTAGCAAGTGTTTTCCTGTTATTCTGGCTGTTCAAAAAAACCTAGTTGGTTTAAAATGATGCATTTCTTGTTGATACCATTCTTGGTGATAGTTTGCCCGAAGCATTACTTGGAACCATCTTTTTCTCTTTAGTTCTACTTCTATAATATTTTGGCAACATGGATTCTATGGATAAGGACCGACACACTTCTACAATATAGGTCACTGGATATCACCATAGACTTGTGTTCAGGATTATTGGGGATTCCGATGAATTATACACCTTATGTATCTTATAGTCTGAATGAAATGAATACCCTCCAAATCTTGGAAGTTGTTATTTAGTTTATGTAGCCATTAGCTTTGTTGAGTGGCTGCTAGTTCAGTTGTTTTCTATGATACCAGAACTTTGATTTTGAAAGATTTTAACCCCTAAATCACTTATTCCCAAATTTTCTAATTATGCATAGACACTATATTTATGCATGTGTTATGTCATACATTCCAGTTAGAAGACCGCTTGTAATTGAGCAGGCACCCTGTTCATAGAAAAAAGATCAGGTGTGCTAATTTTTTGCAATTATCTTCAGGTTGAGAGTTTATACCCCAGTGAATTAGGACCTGATGCAATGTCCACAAAGGACTTCCTTGAAAGTGGTTTAGTACAGCTTGATAAAAGCATTGAAGAAAGAGTAAAGGCAGCATCTTTGAAAGGAAATGTTCTTCGCTATGTCTGTAAGATTGAAAGCACAGGGTATGTATCCTTTTATTGTGCTATGCCCTCTGAATCACTAATTAGTGTTTCGATACTAGCATACTATTGTCAGAGACACGTAGGCCCATTTCTGTGCATTTTGTAAAGGTTTTTTCAATGGTAGTGTAGAGTAACATCCCCATTTTGTAGGTGCCAAGTGGGCCTTGAAGAACTCCCGAAAAACTCTGCACTGGGAAGGTTGAGAGGAAGTGACAATGTGGTATGCTAATCCTTTTTATTTTCCTCTCTCTTTTTCTCTTTTATTCAACATCAAGCGGCACTGTGCAGTTGGTAGCCTCAAGGGCTGGTTATTTTCAGGTGAAAACAAAAGAGCCTACGAGTGTGAGCAGGGTCTGTATTGGCACCATTCCCCATTTCTTCTTTGCGTTGTTCACACGAGCTTGGAAGTTGGAACACTAAAACTACCAAAAACATTGTTTGTGTTGGCCTCTAACACGTTAGAAGTAGATTGATGAAATCCATTTTTCTGTTTTGAGAGGATTAAAGAATGTTTGATATGTGATTTTTTACTGTTGGTAGAGAGTGATGTGAAACGTAAAAGTGACGCTGCTTTGTTCTTGGGCAGGTGGAGATATACAGCAGATGCTACGAGAGCGCCCCTCTGGTGATTCAGGGCGCTGGAGCTGGCAATGATACCACTGCAGCTGGAGTTCTTGCTGACATACTTGATCTCCAGGATCTCTTCCACAAAACGGCTTGAAATCTATGTCTTTAGGTCGAACCGCAGAGTTGATTGTGAGTCGTGACTTGTGGGGTTCTTTTGGTCACAGTATTACCTAAATAAATCTTGAGCAGACATATCAATTTTTGTACTGTACGCAGAAGGTTTTTGAACAAATTTGGAAGTTGGAACCAATGAGCAGTGTCATCCTTTTACTTATGGTTATGCTTATCTGTATGGCTTATTAGCAACTAAAATTAATTTATAAGTAAAACTTTTATATACATATTCTTAGCGATTCAAAAGCAAATGCTATAAAATAAACTATAATAAAAAATCACAAAATCAATTTTAAAATTAATTTTAAATTTTAAATTTTGACTTATAAGTATTAACATAAGCGAAACGATGGGGCTGCTCATTTATCTTACCTTGATTGTAAATTTGTGATCTGCAATGCCCATGCTTGAACTGCCTTTTAAAATTTATCATTACTGGATTTTGGCAAAGATGCGGCGACAAGAGTTGTCTGGCTGACAGGTGGGGCATATGTCAAGGATGGTAGTGGGCCCACCTGTCATCCGCACGAGTGAAGGAGATTTGAAACTAGCCACCCTTGCATTTCAAACCCGGAAAAACCCCCCCTCTCGTCTCGTGTTGCTCACCCCGGCCGGCGGGCCGCCGCTCCAATCCACCACCCCTCCCATGGCGGCGGCCACCGAGCAGCACTGCGGCGGCGGCGGCGGCGACAAGGAGAAAGACCTCCTGTCGGCGGTGGTGGGCGACATCCGCTCCTACTCCGGCTCCGACCCCCTCCGCCCATGGCTCCGGTACTCTCTCTCTCTCTCTCTACCACTCCCAATCGATCGCTTCCCCTTCTCGATGCAAGTTGCTTGATGGATCGATTCGTTGTTTGCTAGGGGCATGAGGAAGATGGAGGCGGCGCTGCCGCCGGCGACGCTGCGGGCGAAGCTGCCCAGGTTCCTGCAGAAGTGCGCCCAGGAGTTCCAGGACGACGCCCGCTACCGCGACGATCCCCGCTACCTCCGCGTCTGGATCCAGCTGGTCAGCCACCTTCTTCTACATCCACCTATCCGCCATATGCTTCCTTTCCTTTTTACTGATGTTGTCATATATAGTGGATTTCATTTCATTGGGGATCTGTTGAGATAGCCTGAGGTTCATTTGGTTGCAGTTCCACACCAAAATCGATTTGTTTGGGGCTCGAGCTTTGCCCTGTGCTAATTGAATCTGCAATAGTTCGATAGCGATTTCAATCTGATGTCTTCATTTCGTACTATTGTTTGCTTGCTCATACTATAACTTGTATGTTACTCACAACATAAATCTTTTGATAAGAATATTTTCTTAGCTTATTATCTAGGCTTTGTTACGCACAACAGAGATCTTTTGATATGAATATTTTCTTGGACTGAAAGGTCCTATTGTGATATTTCCATATATTTTTTTCAATGGTGTAGATGGACCATGTGAAGGATGCAAAGCCATTGCTAAAGAAGATGGAAAAGAATAGAATAGGCCTTAAGAGATCCGCATTTTATATGGCTTATGCACTGTATTATGAGAAGCACAAGAGGTTTGAGGATGCTGAGAACATGTACCGCTTGGGAACCCAGAAGTAAGATTTTTACCACCATTGTTGTTGCTGGTACCATATTTTTGCGGTTATCATTGCTTAAAATTTAGTTCAACAGCTACATCTAATATGTCCTAAAGGAAACATCTGATATGTAATGACACATAAAAAAAAGTTCATGTACTCAATTCAATTGTCAATGGACGTATCTTAGATCCGCCTACTGCAAACCAATGGAGTAACAAATCCTTGGATTGCAGTTTGCAAGTGAAACCTCACAATAAAATTAATATGAATACGAAGTACCTTGCAAATTAAAGGTACCATTTACCATTTATCAATGTATTCAATAGCCTTGCAGAGCCTGTTGGGGAGCTGCAGAAAGCACATGAACAATTTATTCGGCGCATGGAACTATACAAGAGGAGGAAATCTAGAGTGCAGCAGGAACGAATGCCTAACAAGGTTCAGTCCATTGCTACATCAAAGAACGAAGTTGAAGGTACTTCTAAGTGGAAAAAAAAACATGTATCAGGCTATGCAAATCAATATTTTCTTATGTGACCAGTGTTACCTTTATCAAGCTTCTTACTGTTCGAAGCTTACTGATCAAGACTATGAAAGAAAAATACCTTCTTGGCAGCACTTTAACTATCATTATTCAAGATCCATACTTTTGAACTGTCTTTTTTTCATGGAATGGTTCTTGATGTTGGAATATGTTGCAGGTCAAAGCAGAAGTTGTACAGAACCGAAGTCCAATCCAGTGCAAAGATCAGGAAGTGGCTCTAATCCTCATTTGGGTTTTCCGCATCCGTTAGGGCGTCCACTATATAGAGGCACTTCAGGAGATACAAAGAGTTTGTCTCGTCATAATAGTGATGATACTGTAGTTGTAAGGTTTGTAGGCTCTGCATTGGTTGGGAAATCAGAAACTGAAGATGCATGCCATCATGGCCTTGTTGAACCCACTATAAACACTAAAGAGGCAATGGATGCTATCAGTAGCATGTTTTTGGAGCCATTGGAACCAGAAACTAAGCTCAAGAGGCGCTCAAATCGTGATAAACCAAGTTTTAATCAGGAAGCAAGTGCATTTGAGATATTTGTCGATGAAGATGAACCTAACAAGAGTGGACCCAGCAAACTCCAAGACAAGAACATGAAGCAGGATAATCCAAAGTTAAGTCAGCAAGCAAGCGCATTTGAGATCTTTGTAGATGAAGATGATCCTTACTGCAACAACCAAAAAATGGTGCAGCACAGGCACTTTAATAAGGAGAACACACAGGTAAATCAGAAGGCAAGTGGATTTGAAATCTTTGTTGATGAAAATGAGCCACATGGCAATGGTCGTAACGCCATGAGCCATAAGAGTACTGTATGTCCTCCAAAGCCATCACGTGATTCAAGGCAGCAAGCCAATTTTGACTTCCAGAAACCATTCGTGGGAGGGTTTGCAATACTGCCTGATGATGAAGATGAACAGCTTGAGAAAAATGATAATGGTGTTAAGATCAATTCTGGAACCATGCAACTAACTGATGATAACACTTCACTCTGTTCGAGACAAACTGATTCAAAAATAAGATGTGATGACTTACATCCAGCAATATCTGGACTTCGAGAAGACACGGTCTTTCATAGATTTGTTGGATCAGCTGTTGTTGGAGAGCCTAAAGTGGAAAATGCTTGCCACCATGGGTTGGTCGAACCAACTGTCAATTTAAAGGAGGCTATGGATGATATAAATAACATGTTTGGGATACCACTGAACTTCAAAGGTGAGAAACCTAAAAACAAGAAAACCACAGCATTGTCAGAGAGAAAAGCGGCACCCCTCAGTGGTTTCTCCATATTAGCTGATGATGAACCAGGCGAAAATCCAGCAGCCCAAGTTAAACCAAGCAATGCTTCCAAATTTGAATGCCAGAGTGGTCTCTTTGAGCCCACTATTACTACCCGCGATGTGATGGCTGAGATCAATGACATGTTCGGAATGCCACTGGACTTCTAAGACTAGTCCTTAAATGGAACAGAATAACTCTTTTGACAGAAGAGTTTTCCTTTACCCTCTCACTGTCTCCTTGAGAGTGAGGTAAGGTTCCCAAGATGTCAGAATATGAAATGAAGTGCTATGAAGTATATTGGTGCATTCTTGATGATAAGAAGAGCTTGGTTTTTTTTGTTGAATCCTTTGATGCACAGCTGTTGTGTCTAGTGAATATTTACATGAGTTATTGAAATTACAATTCTCACTGCTTTACTGATTCATATTTCCCTGATAAAATTTGAAGTGTAACAAATGGGCATTAGTTTGCTGATTTATACTCTTGGTAAATGAGCACTATCTCCTTGAATTGCAAATGTATCTTACTTTTAATGCCCTGAGTTGTTTTGCTGTATCACTTAAATGAGAATTCCTTTTTCCCGCTGTTGATGTAGTTGTTGCGGATGTAATTGATCTCTAGAATTTCCTCCAGAGTGTATTTTGGATAGCATCATCCAATCTGAATGCGGTATTGGGTTAACTGCTGCTTAAATATGATTATATTTTCCTATATTGTTTGTTCCACTGCTGTGATGCACGGTGATTAGTGAGCTGCAATCTCTGCATATTGAAACCAGTCTCCTGTTGTGATTGTTTGCATTTAGTCTGTAATCATTTCTCCCTACTTTCAATGGTTGTTCTTCAGCTGGTTGATGATAACTACAGGTCTGTATACGATTACATACCCATGATTGATTAATTAATTTGTTAATCCCATCCCAAAAAGAATCAAGGTAAGTATGAAAGAAAATCTCGCAGGCGTAAACTAGCATTGTTAATCCACATCAGACATGTACAGGGCTACAGGCTACAGACTAGAAAGAAATTCTACATCAAGACGACGACGGCGACATTAGGGGAAATTCACATCGAACCCTAGGTTAGCGGTGGTCGATTCATGGTCGGCCTATGCTGATCGCAGCAAGCCGGCCGGCGATGTCCACCCCGGCGGGGCCACCCTCCTCCCTTGCCACGCGCAGCCCGGCGAGCCTCTCCGCGAGGCCGTCCAGTGCGGCCAGCGACTCCGTCACCGGGGAGATGGCGCCGGAGACGGCGGCGCAGGCGGCCTCGTCGAGGAAGCACAGAGCGAACTCGTCGCCGCACTCCGGCTCCGCCCAGGAGAGCGTCTCGCCGTCCATCCTCTCGAAGGCGTCGCCGGGGAGGATCGGGTAAGCGAACACGATGCGCTGCTGGGCGCCGCCGTCGGGGCCGGCGTACAAGACGAGGGATCGACCCTGCGGGCGGAGGAATCTGACGGCGGCGTAGGCGGCGCCGAGGTTGTGCCATTGGCCGCCGCCGGTGGCGGCGGTTGCTTGGCGGTGGAGGAGCTGGACTGGGTAAGCGTCAGTCGCCATGGGAAGAGCTCGAGATAGGGGAATGTTTCCGGAGGAAGACGAAGGAGAGGAAGGTAATTAATTCATCGGTCTGTGCGAGAGATGATCTCAGCCGTTGGATTATGTTTAAGCCTAAACGCTCCCAAATCTGGGGTACTAGCACCGTTGGATTATGTTTAGGCCTTAATTCGGACAAAAAAAGATTACCACTAGGGTTCTATTCTGGGACAAATGGTTTGGTCCAATCAGCCCATCCGAGTAGCCCAACTGTTTGCATGCGAAGGAAGAGAAAGAAAAAGAGTCGGTCGATCTTAGCAGTTCGTCTTCAACTCTTCATTCCAGTGTCTAAATAATTAAGTGCTGTTTAAATATTTTGCGATCAAAATAATTCAGTATTAAATGTACCTGAATTTCAAACTAATTCAGCCGTGTATACCATTAAAAGAACTCATGCCTGTGGTACCTTGTACTATGGATGAAAATCACAACTGTTCTATCTATCCAAAATATAATTCAGTACTAAATGTATCTCCTCCTTCATTTCATATTATAAATTATTTTAACTTTTTTCCTCAAACTTATTTAGATTTGATCAAGTTTATAAAAAAAATAGCAACCTCTAAAGCTTTATTACATGCAACATTAAATATATTATGATAATATGTTTATTTTGTGTTGAATAATTGTTATATTTTTCTACAAACTTAAGAAAAAAATCAAAGCGAATTATTATATAACGGAGGGAGTAACTCATATAAAGTGCATTGTGCTTTGATTTTAAGTTAAATTCATGGCATTTGCAGTTGTATTAGGCATCTGTCTAATAGCTTGTATATGAAAGTACAATTTCATATATCATAATTTTCAGTGGCTGATCTTGAAAAGAGAATGTGAAGGAGCCAATATAAAAAGTTCCATCCAGTCAAAAAATATAAAAAGTTCCATTTCAAGTAGGGTAAGGGCTATTATACTATGTTGTGTAACAACAGACTCATCATGAACTTCACTATAATTTTTTAAGAGCAGGGAAGGCAATGACCAAGGTAGGCCTCTATAAAGCTCTTCCACCCATAATTTTGCCTATTTAGATGGCGTTGATATGATTAAAAAAATACTTTTCTGTTATACCATGTTCTTTTAAGAAAAAATATCAGATTATTAAAACAAATTATTTGGTCTATGCTTCAAAAGAATATGTTAAAAGAAATATTCTTTTTATTTTTTTGCGGGGAAAGGGAGATATATTACGAAGCTATAGAGTCAGCACCGACAAGGTGTGAGATGAAATTACAAGAATCATCAGGCCAAAAGGCTGTTAAAAACTCACACCTCTCTCTATTAGCTAAGATATGGCTAATACGATTCTGATCACGATGGATTTTCGACACCACCACCTCCCTATTTCTAGCCATGAGGCATTTAACTCCTTGACTAGGAATATATGAGGAATATTCTTTTTATTTGACTTTAGATCACTTGTTTTAAACTATTTATTAAGTTTATTTTTAAAAATTATGATACTCCGCTGCAATAATTCAATGAGTAATCCAAATACAAATCAAATGAGGCTTTAATTTACCCATTGCATGGCAGACACGTACGTGCTGCTATATAGCTGATACATATTGCCATATTGGCATGTGATTCTCAAAAATAAATCGACCCTTACAAAATACGTTGTGAAGTTTCTAACTCATCAAATGCCTCTGAAACTAAAAAATAGAAAACGAAACGTGCAAGTTACGGATTTAATTTTGACATAATTGTGTCATGTCGACTCATCACAGGATTAATATGTATATTAAATTCCTTTTCAACCCTTTAATACTTTGTTCCCACAACAGTGGTCCTCCAGTTCATAACACCACATATATATGTATATTATATAGCAAATATATATATTTAAGCCGTGAGTCCTTTTCTCTCCGTTCGATCACTCTTCATCTTCTAAACATATTGCTCAGCAGAATGGTTGTTACAACCTTGACTCGCCCAACTTTCAAACTTATACCTTTAAAAGAACTCATGCCTGTGGTACCTTGTACTATGGATGAAAATCACAACTGTTCTATCTATCCAAAATATAAATATAAGGCATAATACTTTTTTTCATGTCTCATAATATAAGGTGTGCATACATGCACATACTAACTAGCACCTCTTTATTCTCTAACTTTAGATATATTTTTTAAAAAAGAAAAAGCTCTACCATTTAGTCCTCCAGTCACATTACATGCATGTATCGAGGTGATTAAATCCTTTTTTTTTCTTTACATTGGTAGTGATTAAGACAACAGATGGGACTAAAACTTTTTAGTCCCTATTACATCGGATGTTTGGACACTAATTATAAATATTAAACGTAGACTATTAATAAAACCCATTATATAACCCTGGGCTAATTCGCGAGATGAATCTATTAAGCCTAATTAATCCATGATTAGCCTATGTGATGCTACAGTAAACATGCGCTAATTATGGATTAATTAGGCTTAAAAAATATGTCACGCGAATTAGCTCTCATTTATGTAATTAGTTTTATAAGTAGTCTATGTTTAATACTCTAAATTCATCCGATATGACAGGGATTCAAACATCACCTAATTGTACCTTATATTTTGAGATGGAGTAAAAAAAGCTAATTGTTGGTGACCAAATATATTTTTGCTGGTAGCCAGTTTAGGCACCATCGACCGAAGGTCAATGAAAATAGAGTATTTTCACAAGTGAAAATTAGCCGCTTGTGAAAATACGGGTATCAAAAAGGCACCACATATGAAAATCAATCTTCACACAGACAGGATGCTTAAAGGGTGACTAAAGGGTTGAGCAGCTAGCTAGGAAGCACGTGGGAAATTGTAAATATGAGAAAAAGGAAGTGATTGGTCGATTCCATTAAAATGGGAGTGGGCCGAGACAACGTGGAACTAGAAACGCCCACAAGATGCAAGATGCATGACAATGTATGATGCAGTGATGTACATAATTATTATGATATAGTGCATAAATATATATAGCACTAATAATATAATTCCTCGTGACCTGCAGTGTGATGGTGATAAGTAGATA
Organism: Oryza glaberrima; assembly: GCF_000147395.1. Taxonomy (NCBI): domain Eukaryota; kingdom Viridiplantae; phylum Streptophyta; class Magnoliopsida; order Poales; family Poaceae; genus Oryza; species Oryza glaberrima. Next base: position 1,241,519 of record NC_068336.1, on the reverse strand, counting down.
ATAGTGATTGAGATTTGAGAGAACAGATCGATGGATCATGTATATCTGCAAAATTTCTACAGGAGGGCCTGGCTTGCATGATCTGTCCATTATATGTTTTGATACCAAACTATATACTTCCTCCATTTCATAATGTAAGTCATTCTAACATTTCTCATATTCATATTGATGTTAATGAATCTAGTTAGATATATATATATGTCTAGATTCATTAACATCAATATAAATATAGGAAATGCTAAAATGACTTACATGGTGAAACAGAGAGAGTATATCATAATAAATAAATGCAAATTGGAATATTTTTTGTCTTATTTTGGTCCACTAAAAGGCCATGCACATCTATATATATGGATTTTATTTCGTCATTCACAATATTATATATAAACTGCACATGGAGTGTATGCTGCACAGACCTTGCTGACCTTGGCCGATTAATTGGGTTCTCACACTCTCCCTGTGCCTATATATGCATGTGGGCATTCTGGCAAAATAGTTTGGATGGAGAGCTAATGGACCTACCATCATAAGCACAATGTGTGAGACATACATATATAGTAGTATATCTCAAGCACGCTGGTCCATTTTACACCACGAATAGAGGGGATCCGTACGTATAAGTCAGAATATGTAACGTTATATACGGAATAGTCTTTTACACAATACTCCTTCCGTCCCAAAATATAAGAGATTTTTTAGATGGATTTAAAATATCTTAGTATTATGAATTTGAACATGCTAAGATATATCGCATCCAACTAAAATTCCTTGTATTTCGAGTACAATAATGGGCATGGCATATTTGAGGTAACTTTAAATTCTGATAAGCAAGGGGTAAGAATCTAAAAAATCAACCTCTAATGAGATATGACGTTTTCTAGTTCAGTGAGTTTGAACATATATTTATTATACTAGAAAACGTCACATCCTATCTAGGTAGGCCTTTTATAAGATGGGGTAGTACAGAAGAAAAGCAGCTTTTGGGATTAAAAAGAATTATACTATTTGGAGAGTTTCTGATTTTGGGAGAAGTTACAACTGTCAATATGTCCTCCGAACAAACCCGCATAAAAGGACTAACCTGGCTATATATTGCATTGGGATTTTATGTCTCTAAACCTTACTCAGCTAGCTACGTGTGTTCAAATCATATTTTTCTCTTCAGCTTATCACTCACAGCCAAACTTAAATTTTAATATAAAACTTAATTTTAAAGTTGATTTTGATGTTTTTTATCATATCTATTCAATTGGCTTTTTGAGAATACATATATAAAAAAGTTTACTTATAAATTACTTTTTAAGTCGCTAATAAGCGTTACGGCTTATAATCAATCATCTTTAGGGAAAAAAACGATGGGAGTGCATCCTTCTTTAGAAGAATCGGTTTGAAATTTTATATATACTGAAATAGATATTGGCAGTATAAATAAATTTTCCATTTTATATAATTCAGAAATATATTTTTATTTCTAGGATTAATAAGTCTAAAATTCGAAAGTCATACTTACCAAGTTGTATGTGAGGAAAAATCTTAAATTTCAGATTTACTATTTATATGTTAACAATTCCAACATTCAGATTTTCTAAATATCAACTACTAGTAACTTGCAATAGACTTTAAAAGTTGCTAGCTAATAATTATGTTAGTTTTTTGTAATGCAGGAATGAGTTCATACGAATTGAATTGCTAATTCTTTTTCTGTTGTTCCGTATTTTATTTGTTTATTACGGAAGTTTGACATATATTGGTGTGCGTATTCTTTAATTAAATCCCAATGCGTAGGAAGCGACACTCTGGTGCAAGGCATATGCCTCCTGCCTTAGCCTTATGTTTCTCCTCATGATCGTCCAATCAATTCGACAACATATAGGAAGATGCAGATTTTACCTCAGGTACACATTAGTACGCTTTTGAAACTGCTAAACGACGTATATTATACGAAAACTTTCTATATAGAAGTTACTTTAAAATATTAAATAAATCTTTTTAAAATTTATAATAATTAAAATTTAATTAATCATGTGTTATAATAGCTTTCTTGATTTGTAATCTTAAGCCTTCTCAAATGCAGCCTAAGAGTTACAGAAGTGGATTTTCATCTCTTCATTTTGTGCATGTCACCCAAAAAGTCATCAAAAAAAATTAAAAAAAACAAATAGACATGATAGATTAATATGAAATATGTCATTTCATAAACATGCAAAAATTTCAAATTCAACGTATGTAAGTAGAAATGAAAATAACAAAAAAAATCAATTTTTTAAGCTATTTGTTAATTTGTATGTTTATATCTATCATACCAATGTTTTTTCAATTTTTAAGCTATTTTAGTGACATGCAACAATGAGGGATGTTTCTTTAAGGGATGAAAATATATAGTTTCCCAAGAGTTATATATAGTTGGACAGATAAATTGCTTAGGGTATAGGAAATGCCTTGAGAAATTAAGTTTGAAGAGTCATATCCATGGGTGACTTGCATGCGAAAAGTCAGTGTCTTTTAAATTAGACACAGTGAAACCAAGCAGTAGTACGTACAGGTTGGAGCTAGCTATACAGAGATACAACAGTCTTTCTTGCTAGCTTTAAGGTGTGGCCGTGTCATTGTCACTGATTCATGTGATGCTGTTGACAGAAAGAGAAAGCATCCTACATACATATAGCTAGACAGATCGATCGATCGACCAGATCAACTGAGACTTGCTAGAAAGTGAAAGTAAATCATCTCATCGATCGATCAGAAAGTGGCTTACATCGGAGATAGCAAGTGAAAAGGAGCTCACTCACTCCCAGTCACTCAACTCCCAAAGTCCAAAGTCTCCTAGCTATATATATCTCTACACTCAAGCACACTGTCGGAAGCTCAGGTAGCACAGAGAGAGACGATCGATCGATCAGCTAGCTGCAGCTTCCAGAAAGAGTAGTTAGCTCGATCGATCGATCCGGGAAGGAAGGATCGGAGTTAGTGAGTGAGTGAGGAATTGTAGCCATGGGACGGCCGCCGTGCTGCGACAAGGAGGGGATCAAGAAGGGGCCATGGACGCCGGAGGAGGACATCATCCTCGTCTCCTACATCCAAGAACACGGCCCCGGCAACTGGAGATCGGTTCCCATCAACACAGGTACATCCTAATTCCCCAATTCTTTGCAGATGAAGCTTAGCCATGGTGATCGATGATGAACTGAGAAGAAGCTGAAGTTGTGTGGGTGGATGGATGGATGCAGGGCTGATGAGGTGCAGCAAGAGCTGCAGGCTGCGGTGGACGAACTACCTGCGGCCGGGGATAAAGCGCGGCAACTTCACGGCGCACGAGGAGGGGATCATCGTCCACCTCCAGTCGCTGCTCGGCAACCGCTGGGCCGCCATCGCCTCCTACCTCCCCCAGCGCACCGACAACGACATCAAGAACTACTGGAACACCCACCTCAAGAAGAAGCTCGCCGCCGCCGCCAACTCCACTTCAGCAGCCTCCAACCGCCACCCCATCTTCGCCGACGCCACCTTCCCCTCCGCCGCCGGCAGCCACACGGTGAGCAGCAACTCCGATGTCAACCAGATGGCAGCCATTGCTAGGCGCTCCCCCTTCGCCGACTGCCCATCCTCCTCCTACGCCTCCAGCATGGACAACATCTCCAAGCTGCTCGACGGCTTCATGAAGACCAACTCGCCGTCGCCGCCGCCGCCGCCGCTGCAGCACTATGACGGCGGCTATTACGACGACGTCAAGCCCGCCGTCGATGTCGTCGGCAACCCCTTGCTGTCGTCCTTCGACTGCATGTCCGGCGCCGACCTGGACTGCTGCTTCGACGTTCATCAGCAGCAGCCGGCGTCGTCGTTCATGGAGTACGGCGGCTATGGCGGCGGCTACGGCGACGAGAGCAAGCAGCAGCTGATGAACCAGGCGGCGGCGCCGCTGTCTTCGATTGAGAAGTGGCTGTTCGACGAGGCGGCGGCGGAGCAGGTTGCCGACCTCATGGACCTCTCCGATGGTTGCTGCTCCGTCCCAATGATGTTTTAATTAGCTCAAGTAATGAAAGAAAAAACACTGTCACATTCGATACGTATACTGTGCACATCAATAATTAATTTTATATTAATTAGCTAGATGCATGTCTAGGTTAAACTATTGTTGTTACTATACTTGAAGCTAGAAGATTTGTTTTATTTGTAGTTTTGGATGTGTGACCGGTTGTACGTGTGTCACTGGCATCAAACGTCAGCACAAGAATAAGAGAGATAGCAACAGGAATTAACAGGCGTGATTATATATGTAAGCATGATGTAACTCATCAAGATTATTTGTTAATTATTCATTTTTCCAAAAGAGTTAATTCATAAAAATATCTCTACAGATTGTCTCCAGTAGCCAAACCTACCACAAAGAGCTGAAATATTGGAATATAATATCGTTGTCAAAATCCCTATCCAATCCTTTGTTGTTAGACTCCTGTTTGGATCAAAGAGGTCTTTAAATGACAATCTTATCTTCCTTTCTTAATTCTTAATTTTTGTTTTCCATAATTTCAGCAATGTTGGATGGTAATTGGACTACTCTCACAATGTATAAAGTTCACTTTAGAGACTTAAGACTCACCTTTATAGCTTTATGTCTGCATTGTGATTGCTCTGAGGGAGTAACGGAAGGTACCATGCATATTTTCTAATGTAAATTTGATACCTCTTGAGATTATGAAATTTCTCTACTAATATAGTAATAAGTGCTCCTTCTTGTCTAAAAGAAAGTTATTTTGAATATTTTTAAATACAAATATGCTATCTAGTTCTTTAGCAGAAATTTTACAAAATTACATGTGTAATACTAAGAAAACTATTGTAAATTTGGTTTTTATGGTCAAAGTTAACTCGTGTTGATTGCACACCTTTTAAAACGACTTCGAGACCAGAGAAATGGTGAAAGTTCCAGTTTATTTTTTGGTTCTGAATGGAGTGGACTGGTGTCTGGTGCAATGATTTATGAAACAGTTTCTTCGTCCTCTTATGTACTTGCCGTATGCCCATATGAATGCAGATACTATACTATTCTTACAAAGAAGCTGCGGAGAGAGGAAGCTTAAACAGACTCCTTACCTGTCGGCAACTGTGTAGGTGGTCCCCCGATCACATTCAGTGCAAACGAAATCAGCTCCTAACTTTTTTTTCTTGCCCTGTTCTCATTCATTGAGTGCAAAGATAAACAGTGCCCTAATCTTTCGTTTAATGCCGGACCTACCCTGCAAATTACACCAATGTTAGGGCAATTGGACAAGTTAGGTCCCTCTCTATGAGTATATTTTTGCAAATAGCTAGGCTTCAGAAACTTGTGTGTTGATGGTGCATAGCTACTCTAGGTAGTCATCAGCATCACAGCAAATGCAGCGTTAGCTTGTTAAACATCAACTAAAACTCGTAGATGGTACTGTACTACTGAGAATAGTGGTCGATGTCCAGGAAATTGAGTGATTATACCTGATTATGACATGGCCTGTGTCGTGTCTCTCTCTGTTACACGTCCCTTTTATGCTAACCTGCAGAATCCTCTGCTTCTGCCTAGTGAACCTGCTTCAGTGTACAAATTACAAACTCCAGATCGCCTATTAAATTGTACGTAAGACGAGAGGAAAACCTGGCATTGCATGAACAATTAAGCTGATGAAGTCTCAAGTCTCAACCTGTCCTAGCCTGGCTCGGTGATATTCTCAACTGCCTGACGCCAATCAGCTAGCTTGGTACAGCAGCTATGTGCTTTTTTGTGTTCCAGCCCCAGATCAGGCAGGCTTTGGACCAGCGGGGTGAGCCCGACCAGGTTAGATTTTTCCTGGCCCAACCGCATCCAACCATGCTGCCATGGTCCATAAGAAGCACATTACCTTCATGGAGTTCTTCAACAAATGCAGGACTACAATCCTTCAGTCCTGCCAAGAAAGGAAAGCATTATGATCAGCCATACCGGTTCAGAAAGAAAAATACTCTCAAGATCTCCACATGTTCAAGTGATTCAAGTCTACTAATTCAAAACAACATCTGGAATTCTGGAAGTAACTAAAATTTGTTGCATAGTTTGTATAGAGTTGATCGAAGGATTGGCCATAATTACTGTATGTTCAAATCACCCTGTAAAATGATCTCCAGAAAAAGAAAGTCATGCTTAAATGCTTAATAGTAGAAATTATAAAAAGGAAAGGAACTGCAATTCTTAACAACATGATAGGTATTGAGTGGAAGTATACATCTCAGTCCGTGTATCCATCAGAGTAGATACGGGACCAAGGCAGTACAAATATAGCTCACGTGTAATTAAGAGTTGCCAAGGGAGTGTGCCATGACAACCAACCGGCAGCTAGTGCCAGCTACCAATTAAATATGAGAGGTCTATCTGTGTAACCTCGGGGGAGTACATAGACAAGCTCAATTCATTCTTCTAGGAAGCATCCTGTAGCGGTAAGCAGGAAAGTGTAAGCATTAGTCTTGTCAAATTAAGAACAATTGACACATTATATGCATTTTGTGACAGAAAGTAAAACCGACGTTCAGTTCTGAAAGTGGAGGTAGTGCTACTGGCGTATGAACAAAATCCATTCCAAAAAGATAAAGATCAGTGGTAGTCAACAACCAATAGCATGGCAGTCTAACTGCAAAACTATACCTCAAAGTAGTTCATCGACACTAACAGCAAAAGCAGTCTTAATGTGTAGAGAACTAGTTCTTGACAAGTCCAAGTGCACATTCTGTAACTACTTCGTCAATTAGCAGGCATAAGTTGCCATCGTCTTTCTGTCAGAATAATGGCACATACTTGAAGTAGAATTCTGTTGACACCAATTTGACCCCAGCTATAAGTATCCTGATGAGTACATATACACAGCATATGAAAGGTATTTATCAGGTATTTAATTGATCTTTAATAGTTAGGTGGTGTAAAAAAGATCAAAGGACCCAAATATTTTCATGCATCAATATCTTAATCAAGAAACAATCTCAGGTAACACAGGAATGGCTTCCAATCCAGATTTTGTAAAACATGGATTTATATGTCACAAGGTAAAATCTATGCTAAACCTGACAACACAAAAGTGAGCATGGGTTAAGTAACTTATCTTTACATCTCCAAACCTTGCTAGAAAACCAAGTAAATGGTGACTAGCAAACTCCAAGCAATTGTTTATAACCGCACAAAGACACAAACACTTACCACGTTACAATGTAAAACCAAATCAAGATGCCTAGCTGTGGATGAAATAGTGAACTAGTTTATAATAGTTACTCAAGACATTAGAATCACCTTCTTAATTACTCAAGAAAATATTCAGTTTGCTAATAATTCCACTACTTTACTAGTCAAAATAACTGAGTAAAATGAAAATCAGCCATTGATTTTTGTAGCCTTGTAGGTAGGAAGACAGTTCTAATTCCGTGTCTAATTGAAGGGGGGATCTGTACAGAGCAAACATTGCAAAGGGACTTAATTCAAGACTGTAAATAGATTATATTGCCAATTTAAAGAGCGTGGTGTTGTAAGTTGTGTGTGTTGTGCGGTTGTTCGGCAGGTGGTTGTTTTTTCTTTTCCTTGTAACCTGTCTGAGTTTTTACTTCTATTTATTGAAACATAATTGGTAATTCTCCTACCGGTTTAGTTTTAAAAAGAAAAAGAGTAGATACATTTTGCCAAAAACTTGTAAAATGGTACCATTGTACTAATTTTTCATTCCATGGGGACAGTTAGTAAAAACTACTCCAGTGAGTAACACCACCTAAATGCTTGACCCCACTTTCCATTGTCAAAACTATTCAATTTGCAAGGAGATATATAACCATGAGTCCATGACCTATGAGAAATTGAAAGAACAAGAAATAATTATTCATGAACTTTTTCAGAAGAGATCCATCCATTCAAAAATGAAAATATGAAAATATGACCCAACTTTGTGAATTATAGAGTATAGATACAGTTTCAGAGAAAAACACTAAGTGGCATGGAATATACATTACTTCCTCCATTTCACAATGCAAGACTTTCTAGCATTGCCCACATTCATTTAGATGTTAATGAATCTAGACATATGTATGTGTTTAGAAAGTCTTATATTGTGAAACAGAGGGAGTACAAGAGAATAACGTTGGCTCAGCCTATTATTCATTACTACGTCGTTGCAGCAAGGACACCTTTAGGCAGTTCTTCAGTTTGTTCATATATTAGTTCACATGAAAGGACAAACCTACAGCATAATCATCACAAATAGTGAGTAGCTTACCTCCCAACTACTAACCAAACTAGCACCACAAGGACCACCTCAACAAGCCAATTCTTTTGCTATTGAGCATGACTGCCTGAACACCCTAGCTACTGCCTTCAGTAAAGACTTACAATCCTCTTACCTTGCTATTATAAGAATGTGATGTGCATCGTTCTTTTTAAACAAATGTTGTCATGCTCAGAAGTAAGACTTCTTAAATGCGATAGCTAAAAAGAGCAAGAAGATCCACCATCAGTATATTCTGATGTTACACATTTCTAATGTACCTTTTTTTTCAAGAAACCTATAGTGCCATATACTTTGTAGTGGTTGCATAGAGTGCAATGCTTATACTAATCAATAATCATTTGGAGTTGTTGGATAAGTGGATGGATCTCGTATCTATCTGTACAGGTGACAACAAACTGGAAAGAATACAAAGACAAAGATACACAAGTTGAAGATGTCTATTCTCAGAAATAAATGTAGCTACGTCTGCTATGATACACATGTTAGTATTTGAGGACTGCTAGCCAAAATTAATGAATATTCAAAAAATATGTGACACTCTTACATACTTAAGATTGGAATTTAGTAGAGAAAGCTAGTATAACATAGAGCCGCAACAAGGTTGGTGCTTTCTAGTTACCTGGATTTTGATAACATACTCTGTGCAGAACCATCTTATATAACATATCCAATACGATATGCCTCCATTCATGAAACATCGTTAATTTGTTAGGTAAACCAACGATGTTTATTTATACCATAAATTAAAGAACAAACTAAACCATTTTTCAGAACCTTATTTGGTGCATCACATCATAGGCAGATCTACATTTATTGGAGAGTCATCCCGTAACCAACTACGCAATGCAGATTTTCCCAACAGTGCACTATCAATTGGCCTGATATGTGGTGGCACAATCCCTGTTTCCCTGCTATATGTTCCAACGAAAATGTCAAGGTCCTATTCAAGAGCAGAGAGCTAGATAAGATGTTGAGCCATTTGGCATATCTAGTGTCCTCTGCTGCAAGTTGAAAAAATGATAGATAGCAATATCTACTTGTTGGAAACATTAATATGAATTTATCATTTTAGGCATATGAGTTGATTGAACATTTTGAGATAGGTACAACTACGATAGGTGACTGTCATGTGGTATATATGACCTGAGTCAGAAGAGATATCATGGTTTGGTCAGTTAACATTGGTTCCCAGAATCTCTACAACATTGAGACTTGAGAGTTTGACCAGCTGGAGCCATGAACAGTGGATTGTGCAAATTTGCCGCCCTTCACACCGCATTCTCAATAGTCTTTAAGAAAATAACAAGAAATCAATAACCTATAAAGCCAATTGCTTTCTTTCTCTCGAAACCATCAACTTCAAATCAGATTTGTTAAAAAATAAAAGACTTAGCTTCAAGGAGATAAATCATAAGAGATTAAGAAAAAGGCTAAGGCCATTTTACAAGTAACTAAAAGAAATTAACTAAGAGCATCTGCATAAATTAACTAAAAGAATTTTTCTAACTCAAATAGAAGGCCATTTCAACCAATATAAGAAAATTTACTGCCAGGGAATCTTGACCAATCAGTTGTGAATTTTTATTGGTTTATTATCAGTTAATAGGGATTTGACTTCTACTGTTGACTACTAGATGAATTCCATGAACACTTTTGATGTATAAGACTTAGTGTAAAACAAGTAACGACCATCATGCTCTTAATCTGAGTGGAAGTTGTTGCATCAGCGTAGTGGTTCTTGAAGCACAAGAGAACCAATGAGATATGTTCTCTAAGAAAATGATGTACAGTTGCAAATATAGACTAACAAATGCTGTTACGATCTTGCCTGCTTTTAGTAGCCTTGTGTCTCGTCAATCAGAATTTAAAAGGAAACATCACACTAAATATTCCAGTCACATAGAATTAGCATAGGACCACTAATTGGTTGCAGGTCGTACAGGAATATAACTATGGAATTTGAACAATCAATTTGTGGTTTGGCAATTGAGAACGACCTACTTAACCTAAAGGAGAACATCAGGTTCAGACCACATAAACAACCCTAAGCAAGGTATGGATAAACCTAGTTGAAAGTGGCTTTTCTGATGGAAACTAAACACACATGCAAAGCACTCATTTGAATTAACCGTTACCAATCGACTTGATGCTATGTGACAGCAACCGTATATGATCTCCTTTCCTGCAGAAAGCACCGGTACAGCTGAGGGAGGACAACAGTGGCAGTGCACAATACATTGTTAGATGTCATGTCATTTTCAAAACCTCAACTTGTCCTTGTGGCACCAAACTTAGTTAAAAGATTAGTCAATATCCCCTTATCCTTGATCAATGTACAATTGGTCATTCTGGAACTAGACACAGGAACATATGAGCTATAAATGGGGGAAATTGGGTTGGTAAGTAGTAGCAAATATATGAGCGAATTTAGCTCAGGGAAAGGATGGAGCTTCTGTAGAAAGAAGTTTTTTTTTTTCCTGATGCGCTGTATATATAGGACGCTCTGTAAATTTGTGTTACTGACCTAACCTACCGATGCCAGTGATGCGCAAAGCAACAGAAATTTTAATCATTAGCAGCGAACCAAAACCGAGCAGATACTTAGGGAAGAGATAAAATAGCAAATGAAGGATGTTGAGTGTGGCTACCGACAAAGTTTCCTGCGATGCTGGCTCGACCAATCTTGCACGGTGCCGGTGCCGCCGGCGAGGCTGTACATGACCGGAGACTGAGACTCCTGTGGAAGTGGTAGAAACTGGAGACGGCGGCCTCTTCTCTGCCCGTCCCAGGAGCAACAGCCAAACTGGAGAGAGAAAAAGCACAAGTGGGCCATAAGATCTGGAATGTCGCCTAGTGGCTAGGCCCATCCAAGCCCATTAGGATTTTATTTCATCGACCAACTGGCAAGTCAAGCATGCTCTCATGAAATTGTAACAGGCAAAAGCAAAACCCAATTTGTTCTGTTGAGAAGTTTTATCTTCAACCTTGCTTTGGTAAATAAGACATTCCCCGACCCATTTCCAGATACCAAAACTATGGCGCATACCTACGCATTTGGCGTTCTGATATGCAACAGACAAACCTACAGTAGAAAACAGAGTCTGATTTGCGGCCAAATACCTAAACATGTTCACCAACATGAAAAAGTAACAGAGGAATACCTTGATACCATAAAGTTTACTTGACGAAATTGCAATGCAAAGAAAACCACAACATAGCAAACTGCATGCATGAGTAAGATTGTAAAGGACAAGAGAAATGGAATAGAACTTCCACTGCTACCTAGAATATCAAAAGGCAAGCGATTTTAGGGACTAGGCCCAACTTTCAGATGGAAAGGAATTCTAATTCAGTTTCCCCATATCCAAAGAGGTAAGCCCCAAGCCCTCAACCCCTGTCAACTGTGGGAGAACAGCTAACAGGAAAAGAGGATCTTCAGAATTTAGATAGTCATCTTATTGGACGGGCAGGTTTTATGTAGGGGAAAAACAGTAAGTCATTTAACAAGTCGCAAACTTATTTTCTTGATCTAGATCTATAATATAAAGTCCAACATAACAAAGTACAAACTACCAAGAGAAAGGAGCATCTTTTCCATTTCGATCATCATGAAATGGTTATCTGCTACACTTTATCTTTACCACTGTGAATTTGTAATAATAATTCATTTAGATTAAGAAAGATTATGTTAATCCTGAGATAGACTAACTATTTAACTTAATTATGTCAAGCAGCAGAAGATATTGCAGAACATCTGATATTGTGAAAGTAATAGTTATGTGAAGCAGAAGACCGTATAGCCAAAATCCTTGTATGGCAATCAATAGTGCAAAATTGTGAAAGAATTGCAACATAGAACATGTTCAGGATAACTACAATCCGTGTTCTAGATTTAACCGTCTTCAACCCTGACCAAGAGAAATCAAATGCTTTAACAAATATATTAATAACAGATTTTCAGTTAAGAGATTGAAAAAATAAACAAGTTAGGGGAAGGCACTTATCAGTTATACACTTAAAAAGAATATCAAGTAACTGCAATGATACATAATTGATTACAACACTATTCTACAGCAGAAATTGCAAGCTTATGCGAATACAAATACAAACATCAAGCTCATCTAGTAGTAAAGAAAATCAGCAAGCAAATATACCTTGCCCCTTGTGTGTCAGAATCAGGTTTGTGTCTGAATCTATTGATCTATCATTTTCTAATAATGGAGCAGTTACAGTGAGGAAACAATCTTCCCTTCAATAACATAGTATAAAACTCAGCCGTTGAACTACTAGACTTTGAAAATCAAGCAATGCTTGCCATTGCCCGGCTGCTATCTCTAACTTAGTGAAGATCATGTGGTAGCAGAAAAAATAGAGCATGCCATGAACGACCACTCCACCAGCCCTCAAGCTCCTTTATTTAGAGTTTGGGAGAGAATCAAGCTTCAAGCTCCCATCTTCTTTGGGGACTGAAAAGAATCATTAGCGCTAGACAAACACATGTCATCATAGCTTCTCTGTTAACCGAATCATGAAAGAGCTGACAGCAACAACGTCAAGAACAATCCATGATGACTCAAACATGTCATGGAAATAGTCTGCACCAATCTCCTCGGCAGCTGACCTAAATGCATTACCAAATGCATTCCCCTTAACAGCCCCCAGCCTTGGCTTCCCACATACCCCCACAACAAGCACTTTCTCAGGCTCCCTTGCTAAGCAAGCGCAGATAAGTGGCTTCATCCTTGCTCCTCGCTCTCTCAGTGCGTCCATAAGGAAAAAGCAGAACTTGGTAAGAGCCTGAGGTTGGCATAGCTTATCCGTATCCACTGGATCATCAAGCTTCACCCACCGAAACTTCTTTGCACTCCGAATGAACCCGGTCTTGGTAATCGCCGAGCTTCCTTGCCTCAGTATTGCCCTCTGTATCTCAATTGCAGACTGCATCCCTTTCCGCAGCTGATCGACATTGCTCAGCGACAACGCCGAGTATGCAACCCAGAATTGCTCAGCAGCAGAAGACCCCTTGGAGTCCTTGGACTCGGCATTTAGTGATTCAAGCAAAGCTGTGACGCCATAAACAACATCTGCAGCAGAAACCTTGGAGCGGTAGCCATGCACCCTCAAGAAACTCCGGTAATAGAACTCGGTGAGCCCATACTCAGGCAAGAACCGATCAAACTCATCACGCATCTTCCGCTTGACCTCCATGCTCATGTACTGGAACCTCTTCTGGCAATCGGCGAGCGGGAATCCCATCCTTGCCAGAAGCAGCTTGAGCTTCTTGAGGCCATTGTCGCTCCAGGTCTTGAGCTTCGTCGCGACATACGACGAGCAGAGCATGGAGTCGAACAGACTCCACTCCCGGAGCAGCATCAGCCGCGGCTCGTCTTCATAAGCGATGCGTGAGGCCTCCGGCGCCCGGATCTTGGTGCCATCCTTGAGCGTCACCACAGCGCCGATGCCAGATGGGTCGAGATTGCCAGATCCATTGATGTGCTGCTCGAGCTCCATGACGGCGGCCTGGTAGCGCTCGTTGGTGATGCGCTCGTGGACGAACTGGTCGGTGAGGGAGACGCAGGCGAGCCATAGGAGCTCGTTGGTGTTCTTCCGCAGCGCGTGGGCGAGCTCGTACATGAGGCACCCCGACGGCTTCCCGTGGAAGGTACCGAGCCGGTAGTACTCCCTCCTCAGCTTCCCGAACAGCCTCTCCGGGTCGCCATTCGCCTCCGCATCGTCGGAGAGCCGCCGCCTCTTCCTCCTCCCACCCTCGCCATCGGAATCCGAGTCGGAAGCATCGGAGTCTTCGTCCTCCTCGGCGACGCGGAGGTGGTCGTCGGCCTCCCCCTGAGCAGAGAGGTCGGAGGCGTCGGCGAGGGAGGAGACGTCGAAGTCGTAGGAGAGATCGGCGGTATGCTCGTCGTCCGTGGTGAAGAGCACGACGACGCGGTCGTTGGCCGCCGAGAGATTGTGGAGGTGGATGGGGCGGTGCGAATCCACGACGAACGCGGTGGCGGCGGGGGGCAGCACGGCGCGGAGGTCGCGGTGGGCGCCCCAGTTGATGAGGAGGAGGCAGAGCGGGTGGGAGGCGGAGAAGGAGGCGAGGAGGGAGGCGGCGGCGGCGGCGGAGGCGACGGGGTAGATGGAGAAGCGGATGGAGTCGGCGGAGAGGACGTGGGTGAGCACCTTGAGCGCGCAGAGGGCGTCGGCGTCGGCGGCGGAGGGGAGGATCAGGAGCGGCGAGGATGCGTCGGCGGCGGACGCGGCGGCGGCGGCGCGGAGGCGCGCGTAGAAGGAGTCGAGGCGGAGCTCGCGCACCATTGGCGCATCAATCGAAGTGGTGAATTGGAGGATTGGGGATCTGGGAGGAATGGATAGGAATTTGGAAATGGAGAAGGGGACAAAGAGAAGAAGAGGTGAAATGGGGAATTGAATTTGGGTTGGAGCGGGGCAGCGCGGGGAGGAATTCGGAAATTTTGGGTTTGGGAGGGAAACCACTCGATCGAAATTGGGTATTTGGGGATCTCACGATTCGAACCACAGCGAAGTTTCAGTGACCGACATGTGGAGCCGATTGCTCGTAGGCCGTCGTAGAAGAATTGCTCTTGGGCCGCACGTAAACCGCAACTCCGTTCCGGCCCAAGTAATATGGGCTTCACGTAAGCCGCGGTGGCGTTCCGGCCCAGTTCCGCCTGCCTTGGTCCGGCGGATCGTCACCTGCGTCGTAGGCCTGCACTTCTTCCCCCCAAACGTCGCCGCTCCGTCCTCTCCCTCCTCCCGCGCCACCCCGCATCCCCACTCAGCCGGCCACTCCGCCGCCAACGCCAGTGCGGAAGGGGTTAGGAGGGGAGAAAGAGGAGAACCCCGCTCTACTAGGGATGCAAGCGGGGCGGGCAAGTGGGTTTTTTTTAGCCCGCTTATCTCACTTCGTTTATTTTTTCTTCTAAATTTTGTAGCACCATATAAGAAATGTACTAGCAAGTAGATTTTATGTGGGTAGCGGGACTACCCACTTGCATCCTTACGCTCTGCTACGCTTGATAGGGAGAGAGAGAGATTGATAGAGAGAAGGAATGGCATGCGGGCTCCATTTTATTTTTTTTAATTTATTTTGTGATTGGACTACCACGTGGATGTCTCGTCAACGATAGTCGTTTTGGACCGTTTAATAGTTGGACAAGTCGGCATATCTTGTTTTCCGATTAAGGGATACAAATTAGATCCATCCACTAGTTAACGGAGTTAAAGGGGTCATTTTCCATGTCTGAATGGCCATGGATTACTGAGGATTATCAGCATGTAGGCCCAGTAAGTGATGAGATCAAATACTACTAGCTTTTGCATGTTGTATGTGCATGAGTTGATTCGAAAATTACAAATATTATCTATATCTACATACCTGAATATATACACAAACCAATCATGTTCAAAGTCGAGACATTAGTTGATTGGATATACATGTTGAGCTGCAAAAAGAACTGTTGCTATTGCTAGCTCCAATATGTGTTTTGGCATACCTGCATGCCGCCTCCTATTATTTGGTACGAACGGGCCCAAGCTAAGCTAGTAGGAGTAGCGCTGAATCCAAGATTGTAGCTCTAGTTTCACACGCTAGGTACTCCTCGCAAAATTGGATGGAACTCATTTGAGTTGTGTGAGCTTTCGGTTTGGGGCCACATCAGTCGAGAGAACGATTTACCACTTTTATTTACATGTTGAACTATGCTTAAATTGATTATAGTGAGGAGTAAATTTAACTTGCGGTAAATTAATCTGTCAGGTTTTTATCTTGAATGTATATATAGTATTAGTAGTTAATTGTTCTCACATATTGTCCTTGTCAATCTTCATATCTAAAAATACACTCTTTAAAGAAAGGATATAGTAGATGAGAAAAATACTAGATAGACACACATCAATTCAATAAAAATATAGTATAAGACATAATAATAATCGTAAACAAAAAGATATGAAAAACCAAAACAAAATGATGCAAGGAGTAGAAACATAGAAAGAGAAAATAGAGACTAAGATTTCAAATATAATGTCTCATGCATGCCACCTCAAGTCCTAATCAACGACAACTTAGTAAGATTAGCCTTTCGGTGTCATTTTAACTTTGGTTCACACGCGTCAAACAAGTTCATATATCAAATGAGCGTTTTACAAGTTCATATATACTAACTTTTAACTAATACTTCATCCGTTTCACAATGTAAGACTTTCTAACATTACCCACATTCATTTAAATGTTAATGAATCTAGACATATGTATGTGTTTAGATTCATTAACATATATATGTATGTGGGCAATGCTAGAAAGTCTTACACTGTGAAACAAAGGGAGTATAATTTAGAGATGGTGTTTTTTTTCCCGAATCATGTCAATTAGAGATGGATGCTTCATTACTTCATAAGCATGGATCAATATAATATCATGATGATATTGTGTAAAGTACGCCAATTTTTACATGGTTTCGTAATTAATTGTGGTCTCAATCACTATAAAAAGACGATTTTTCATGGCATCACCCTATAATTTTCGTTGGCGGCCATACGTAAAAACCGCCAATAAAAACGTAACGAGGGGTGGAGCCTATGGACTGACAATGAAAACTGGCCGCGCTAAGAGATCTGCCATAAAAAAACTCTATTTTTCAAGGCGAACCTCTTAAGTGTCCGCCAACGAAAATCACGTTTTCGCTGGCAGTAGATAAAGAGGACCGCTAGAAAAAATCCACTGCACATCTCACCGCCCACCAAACGCCAAATAAAATCCCTCTCTCCGCCTCTTTCCATTCTCCCTCGCGTCTCTCCTTCTCCCTCCCTTCTCCACCACTGTCGGCTGCTATCGCCACCCCACCCACTCCCAGTACCGCCGCCGCCGCCATGCCTTGGGAGCGCGCGGGGAAGGGGGGTGGCGTCTCTCGTCATCAGCGGCGCGGGGGACGGGGCGGCAGGAGTGGATCCGGCACCTCCTCCTCTCTCCCCACCGATGGCGGCGGCAAAATGGAGGGATGGCGGCTCGCGCAGGCGACAACGATGCTTGGGAGAGGCGAATCTGGCGCTGGCATGCCTCAGGAGTGCGGATCAGGCACCGGTGGGCCTCCAGAGGGCGGATCCGCGGCCGCCAGGCCTCGAGAGCGGCGTGGGGAAGGAGGAGGCGGTGGCTCTCGGCATCAGCGGCGCGGGGGAGGGGGCGGCGGGAGTGGATCTGGCGCCTCCTCCTCCCTCCCCACCGGTGGCGGCAGCAAATAGGAGAGATGGCGGCTCGCGCAGGCGGCGGCCATGCTCGGGGGAGGTGGACCCAATGCCAATGGTGCTCGAGTCCGACCACGACAATCTCGAGTGCGACGATGCCGGTGGCAGGTTCGCTTGGGCCAACGACGGCCAGCGGATTTTTGTGATGTTATGTTGCTGTTAATATGTTGATATTTGTGATGCTCTGTATTCTGATTGTGCTTGAATGATGTTCATGTCCATTTTCAAATTTTTTTTGGCAACTTCCTGGATGAGATGGTAGAAAGGGATTTTGGGGATTTATTTTTTTTCTCAAAAACCATTTTCACTAGCGGTTGGTATAATATTGCTGACTGCATAAGTCTATTTTTACTGGGAGTTCACTTAATCTTGCCGCCAGCGAAAATAGATTATTTTCACTTACCTTTAGACGTTGACGGTTAGCCTAGCCGCCAGAAAAGGCATATTTTAGCAGTCAGGAAAAACCTTTTTTTTTTCCTGTAGTGAATATGCCTGGATCAAAACTCAACTATCAAAAGCCATACATGCAGCTAAAGCATCGGCATGCATGAAGCACGCGCAGTTCACCATCCATATATATATATCCTTTTAAATAATAAGTTTGCAGCTGACATGTCAATTTCAATGGCCGCGCTCTGCAGCTGTACTGTACTTATCTCGCTCGTGCGTGCACACCAACTACACTGTAACTTTCTGTACGTGATAGATGGATATCAATATACTCTTATCCTACGTACGACAGGTCGACAGCTTTCCTAGCTAGCCGCCTGACGCCTCTATCTCCAATACTCCTCATTCACAAAAAATTGTGGACTCTTTAGTTATAGCTACCCGCAACTGATCAGCTCAACAGCATGATGTGCATAAATTTTGCTGTTGCCTGCATGCCTACGTGTCGTGCATATGCATGCTTCAAATTAAAGGGAGCATGTATAATATAATTGCCAACAATTAAAAGAGGTTCTAAAGAGCTTACAAATTATTGGACACTCGATCCTTATTACCTACTCCCTCTGTTTCACAATGTAAATCATTCTAGCATTTCCCACCTTCATATTAATGCTAATGATAAATTCATTAGCATCAATATGAATGTGGGAAATTCATTAGCATCAATATAAAGGTGGGAAATGCTAGAATGACTTACATTGTGAAACGGAGTAAGTAGTACTATATAAGTTGCAATTAGCATGCATGTTCTTGCTTCATATGAAGGTGTGTATTGTCTTTATTTAGGCATATATGTACTGCCTTATTTCTCAAATTAATGGATGATGTTTTGAATATCGACATGCATGATCCTTAATGCACGTCTTTTATTATTATTATTTTAAACTAGACATTTATAAAAACTTATATAAAACTATAACTATAGAAATTTTTATAAAAAATCTACTAGGATAACATTCAAACTTTAAAATTCCACTATTTTTGTATTAATGGTTTAAGATTTAGATCAGGCTTGACTACACATATTCTAGGATATCATCATTTTAAGACAGAGATAGTATCAAATAAAAGAGGAGTATACATATTTTAAATATTTCAAATCTATTCAATATTTAAACCAAACATATATGCATAGACCAGGTATTCCTAAAGTGTTTTTCAGTAATATGCTATAATTTAGTATTATCTCCGTTTTTTAATAGATGACACCATTGACTTTTTATCACACATTTGTCCATTCATCTTATTAAAAAAATTACATAGTTATAATTTATTTTGTTGTGCGTTGTTTTATCACTCAAAGTACTTAAGCATGATTTATATCTATACATTTACATAATTTTTTTTTGAATAAGATGAATGGTCAAACATATGTTCAAAAATTAACGGTGTCATCTATTAAAAAACGGAGAGAGTAGTAAACAACATGCAGCGACTAGATGAAATAAAGAAAAACGTGGTGCCTCTATCTCACAGAAGTATATAGAGAGAGTTGCATGTATATTCAACTTCCACTGCATGTCAATTATATATGCACAAAGCCTAGAATAGATAGGATAGAGAATATACATTAAATTGACTCATTGACTCCAAACTTATCCATTTCAATAAAATCCAATATTAAACGCTATTCCATGCATGCTCATAAAAGTAGACCAACCAAAGCAGCAAGCCGCCATCCACCAGCCATAAAAACATAATAAAATTAACAATAGTTGTATGCGCAACGCATGGGCTTTCTTCCATTTTTCTTTCTTCATTTCTAAATTCACTTAATTCTAGACGGTTAAGATTGCTATAGGATCCATTCAAATTTTCTCCACGTATTTCCGTTGTATGCCTTCGTGAGGTATTTCTCTATTGTTGCATTCCTTCTACTTGCTCAGTTTTGATAAGCCATTTCCATTCCCGTCTGTAATGGATTTGTTCTATGATATCCGATGCTACCACTTCACTCCCACTTCCCTATATCCAATGGCTAGGCCCCACCACCCCCTCCAAATCTCTCTTTCCTTGTTAATAACTTATCCTCTTCCCTCCGATCCTCACCCTATAGTATTCTTCCACCCCTACCCATTCTTATTGGAATAATCTAATAAACTAGGGGTTCTTGTTGCATCTGTCATCAAATATCTCCTCCCACATTATCTATCTTCCTTCATCACCATACTTGCTTTGGTTGGTGGTTAAAAAATGGAGATAATCCAAGAAATGTCATTGACAAACGTGCAAATCCAAAAATACCATCGACAAGTGTGAGTTTCAAAAAAAATCCATCCTACAAACGACTTTGTCCCAAAAATACCATCGTCGTTAGGGTTCCGTATATCCCGCGCCATTAAATATTATAGGATGAACAATGTCTTTAGCGGCGTGGAATGGACGGAACCCTAACGACAGATAGCATTTCTTGAAACTCACACTCGTCGATGGCATTTCTTCAAACTCACACTTGTCAATGACATTTCTTAGATTTAGACGCTTATCAATGTCATTTCTTGGATTATCTCTAAGAAAATGTGGAGGTTCGATCTTGAATCAACCAATGTATATATGTAGTACAACTAAAAAGAATAAAGATAAACTAAATAGAATAAATATTTTATTAGGGAGCGCCAAAAAGTAGTTGCGTAGATATATATCAAGAGATAGACTCATATAATGCACAAAAACCAAAATATATGTGATATCCAAATCACATTGCATATGCATCAAAAGCTGCCAACGACCCAATCTGCCAATCATACACTGGGACACATGCAAGAGGATCGATCGTGTGGTTGTTTCTGCATGATATGTGTCTATGAAAGCGAACTAGAGCTACATATCATGATTTATATACCTGGCATGCATAAATTAAAGTTTTGTTTTGGTAGATGGATGTTGGCCAAAGAACAAGTCACATGGACTTGGCCCGTGCTTGCTCACTCGCCTAAAAATGGACCTGACCTTTTTGGAGGGTCAAGTATAGTAGGTGAAGAATATATGGGCATGTGTATATACTCCATCCGTCCCATAATATAAGGGATTTTGAGTTTTTGCTTGCAACGTTTGACTACTCGTCTTATTCAATTTTTTTTGAAATTATTATTTATTTTATTTGTGACTTACTTTATTATCTACCGTACTTTAAGTACAACTTTTCGTTTTTTATATTTGCAAAAAAAAATTAAATAAGACGAGTGGTCAAACGTTACAAACAAAAACTCAAAATCCCTTATATTGTGGGACGGAGGGAGTATATACTTTGTTAATTAGTTAGCTGAGAAGAAGAAAAATGAGAAATACACCAACTTTGTAATAAGCACAGTAAGTTAAAGAAAATTATATATATATAGTTGCATGACCGTGTAATCCAGTTGATCACTCATGGATATAATTAAATTTATTCTTAATCAAAGTCAAAAAAATTATCCTTAATCCACTCGATCTGAAAAGCATAGATAAGAGAAAATCCTCAGAAAAGTATCAAGAAACATTGTGATTTCGGCAGTGACAGTCAGATACAGCTATGACAGCGCTGAAAATGATGCCAAAATTGACATTTGACAACAACTAATATCTCCTGCATGCTCCAGAATAGACAGTACACTGAAAAGATTTAATCTGAAGCAGCTAAATTGTATACCTAAACTCTGAAGAATTGACTAGTAAACAGTACCTCTCAATCTTCTAGAGCACAAATTTTGACAATTTGACCCTTTGCAAAAACTATTTTTACAAATAAACCGCTGCCAAAACTTATTTCAGATCTGACTCTTTTGCTCAACGCCAAATCATGTGGCGCTGAACTTAGACATCTCCACGCCACGTCAGCTAGCGCTGAATGCCATGCCACGGCGGATGGGAGACTAAGTCAGTGTGCCAACGTACATTCAGCGTCATGCTATTTACCCATGATGCAGGAACCTAGTTTCTGTTGTAGTGTTATTGCCATTAGCCTAGCTTTATTTTAACACTCAAGCTATGCTAGGTAATCACTTTAACGACAGAAACAACAAAAAGGAGTTGATGTTTAAACGGCTAACAGTTGACCTGCAGACTTAGAGTATATATATAGCTCTAATACTTTTCAGGCATGAATATCCAAATGATGAACCCTCACACATGCTAGGGACAAAATAACATACTATAATAACCGCACCCAGTGAAACATATATTAGACCTTTTTTTTGGGGTAAAATTGTGCTATGGCAGCTCAGAAGTCAGAAAAAGAGAACAGCAGTGTACTAAGCAGATGATAACCAACAAGAAAGTACCAACTGCTGAAAAAATCTGTTCCCAGCATATGAAAGTTAAGTGACAATTAACTCAGATATACAACTACTAATAGTCAAACAGAAAAGCACAGTTATTTTACAGAATATAATTAAGATGTTCATCTGAATATAATCTGTACATGGACACAGCAGTTACATGAACGCTTCTTATGCGTATGCTTTTTAACATATATTATGTTACATTACACACCATCAATTCACCAAAAATCAAAATATGAAAGAAAAAAGGAAGAGAACTTTTTAATCGGTTCATACACAATCAGATTCATTCATCCACCGAATCCTTTGAATGCCAAATCGCCAATACCACCTTACCTGCTGATGATGCTGATCTACTCGCACGACGAGGCCGAATCAAATCCACGGCGATCACCGGCGGCCGGTGCCGGAGGAGGTGTCGGAGGAGCAATCGCATTCGGCGGCGGCGGCCTCCACCTCTCGCCTGTGGAAGCTCCGGTGGCAGCCGCAGGCGGCGCAGAGGAGCGCGGCGGCGGTGCCCTCGGCGCCCGACGCCATGAACTCGCGGCAGCCGTCGACGGCGTGGCCGCCGATGCTGGCGGCGTGGTTGCGCTGGCA
This sequence comes from Oryza glaberrima, assembly GCF_000147395.1. NCBI lineage: Eukaryota > Viridiplantae > Streptophyta > Magnoliopsida > Poales > Poaceae > Oryza > Oryza glaberrima. The sequence goes on along the minus strand of NC_068336.1, from coordinate 1,218,691 downwards.
CTCCCTGTACCGCACCACCTTGTTGTTCTCCTTCCTCCCCGCCGCCGCCGCCGCCGCCGTGCTGCCGTTCGCGTACGGCTTGGCCGCCGACCGGTCTTGCTGAGGCCCCATCGATGATCACCGCACAGATATCACACCTCGCCGCCGGCGAGCGTCGACGACGTTAGGTGGCGAGGAGAGGAGGAGAAAGGGAGGAAGAAGAGAGGAATGGAAAAGCTTTGGTATCACGGCTTTGGATGGTACGTACTTATATGGAGGAGAAGAGAGGAGATGAGCAAAAGTTTATCTTTTTCTTTATTTTTTCTTTTTTTTTGAGAGGAGGTTTCTCTTTTTTATTTTGTCTTGTTAATTACTTTACATGTACTTTGCTTTGTTGATCTTAAATATATTACTAGTGCGTGTACTCTTTGCTTGTTTATGCATATTGTTCACTTGCAAACAGTTTACCTTTTTTGTCAAACTAGTCATGCACAGGGACTAACCCTGCACTGGTATCATGAATTAATGTCTTTGAGAAATTGAAATCTTTGGTACCACTTTCTATTCTGTACAGGAATAGTACTTTTTTTGTATGATGATTAAATCAGCAAGCAATTAACTTTGGTTGAACATATTAGTGGCCATGAGAGGAGTACATTGAATTGTTAATCAGTAGATACTCACAGTTATTTTTGCTTATCTTTTTTGTAAGTAGACAAATTTGCACTCGTATTTAAGTTGGTTTCTCAGAGAAGCATTGAGCCTTTTGAACTTATTCTTTATTATATTATTATTTCCATAGAAATGGTCATGTTGAGCACGTTGGCACATTAAGCATGATCTAGTAGCTAGTTTTGGTTGTTATTTCTGTTGCTAGTGCTAGAATATTTTCACTTGGAAAAAGCCATATCTTATCTTGTCCTCTTGTGCTATTTGCCAGTACCAAAAGGCAACTGCAGAGCATTCAGTTTGGTGACTCGTGTGTGCCATTTAGTTAAGGACCACCATGACCAACTAACTAAGCATTTTAAGTAGGTCCTTTAGTGGACAGGATTAGATCTGAATTGACTTGACGAAACGTCTTATGCGTCTCTTAGGTTGATGGAGATTCGTCTAATTGCTAAGATGGTGACCGGTTCTTGTTTACTGACATGGACATCTTGAAGAAAAGGTGAAGTAGTGCGGGGGAGAAAGTCAAAATACAGAGATTCAGTGACTTGTGCACAACACAAAGCACAAAAGAAGAAGGAAATTTAGGGATGAGAGGAAGTTTCTTGGATCCACATGGGAGGTTGGATTGAGAAACACTCTTCTCCAATTGACTCTTCTGTTCATCATCTGTCTCCTACTTGCTTGTGCCACCTTCTCCTCCATTTTTCAGGAACAAGTCTGTCCACTTGATCAATGGTGCCAAGCTGTATTCTCTGTTATGTAGAGAATTATGGTATGGGACCTTCCTGTATGTCTTCAAAACATACCTAATTCCAATGATGCATATATGTCCTACTGCCCACATTTGAGCATGATGAAATCATGCCAATTATTTTTCCTTGAAACAAAATCGTCAGGAGAACTGCCAATTATATTTCAATAAATATAAGTAAAAACTCCAACAGATTAAAAGAAAAATAGAAAAAACAACCTCTCGACAAGGACAAAGCCTTGCCGAAAGCTTCAAACGGTGGGCGGCTAGAGAACTAAACTTACAACACCAGCCCGCTAACAACTAAACAATGACGGAGCACAACACAGAGCATCGTTGCCGAGCTCATTGCAAAAGCAACACAGCTTTGGCTTTGTTGCGAAATCATGCCACTTTTTCATGAATTACCTTTAACCTCACTATCAATCAACCACATTTGATCTGTGTGTGACTGCCAGCTCTTGTCACAAACCTAAGACTTTAAGCTAGTTCTTCCATGCTTGGTAAAACGACATCTAATCTACTGAATGCAATGAACGTGGATATTGTCCCAGGTTGAGGTTTGGTGATATATGTGAAAGATTCCATGACATCTGCTTTATCAAGTTGAGATCTCTCCTCAGGAAAAGGAAAAATGATGGGCTGTAGAAACGATAAAAGTAGAGCACTGATCGCCGCGACAAAGATACAGAATGGTCGTATTCAGCAACCAAACTTGTCTTCTGTAGTGGAACTGGTCATCAAATAATTTATGTCCGCTCTATCAAAAATAAGGAAAGAATTAGGTGCTCTAGTGACAAAAACAGCACACATTCTTTGCTTTGCTTAACTTTTAATTATTCAGGTGAAAAAAAGGAGCGTGTTCTGACCAGGGAATACCATTCTGAGCCTTGTCAAGTTTGTCAAAGACTAGTAAATTAGGCGTCCTTACAAAAAAAAAAGAAGAGAGGACAGGTTTTTGCATGAACCGTGAAGTAGATTTGTTAGATTATTACCACCTAAAAGTATAAGAAATTTAATCAAGTAATTCGAACGAATTCTGCTTCTGATCTTGCTGGCATTATCGATGGACTAGTTAATTTTTCTCTCTCTCAGGATTCTAGAAAACATCACTGCAAAAATGAAAGGAATATCTCAAACTAGTACCACACCTGAAGTCCTTTTCCTTAAAACATAATCTCTTAAGACCCTATGATTAGTACAACGATGTTTTTTTATATCTCCATCAACTTTAAATAATTTATAATATATCGTTATACATGTGCCATTGTCTCTTCAGTTTAAAAATTAAAATATGCACTTGATGAAAAGTACTATTAGTTCTCTCTACAGGGGGTTATGCACTAAAGTTCTAAACAGTCCATGCTCATATTTAGTTACACCCAAACAATGAACTTGAGTAAAATGCAAGAACTACCTTATCATCATAAGCTGAAAGAATAAACATATAGTGATATGGTTAGTTATACCCCACGGGATGCACCACATGAGTTAGTCATGACAACCAAATCTTTGAAAAGTTAACCAAGTACACCGGATTAAATGGATTTGCCAAGTACTACTCTTGAATCTTGATGCTTGAGTAAGGAAATAGGGGGCTCAATTTTGACCTTATGAAGTACTAGTAGCAACAACATTAGGGTCTACTGGCTGGTGGATAACGTGGAATTCGGCTCCACCAATCAAAATCAAATCAAATCAAATCATTACAGAAATATTAGGACAAAGCTGGGGCACACCTCACTTTAAGGTTCATCAACTCTTGTGTCTTCTAATGCTATCCTCTGGCGATTAGAATGTTTGTTATTATCAAAGCCATTGCCCATGAAGAGCAATCAAGGATCAGATGTACACGAATGGTTTCAGTCGCCATCACTGGAATAATAATTCAGCTCATCATACTAATTTGTTTTTTCAGCAAATGACATGTACAGTAGTGTTGGATAGAAGCTGAGAAGGATGTGAAGGTGCAGGGTCCCCCACGAGAGCTGTTTATGCTTTGATGTGGCGATCCAACAACATACAGTGGTTGTTGCAAATTGGCTGGCGTCCATTGCAATATTGCATTGCAATGCGACGGATGTGAAATTGGCAAATTGCTAGGTGCATGTGAGATTTTGTGTTTGTGTGTGGCGTGCAATTGAAGGGCCTTTCTTTTCGGCCAGCTTGTCCTCCGCACCGCAAATCTGGTTGCTCGCATCAATGAATGTCCCAGCCTGCATCGATGTCTGTCAAACTCACAATTCACAACTGGATTGTTCAACAACTTTTCAGCAAAGATTTTAAAGAACAGTTTGGTTTGTTCAGCAGGTGCAGACTTCAGAGACATTTAGCACAATTGTGATTAGAAACCAGGCAATAACGTTTACGCTGATGCTTATCTGCAGATGTCAATAAAATCGGTGGATGATACGCTAGGTGAGCGACTGGAGAAGCAAGAACAGGGTGAGTAGGGTCAGTGTGCCTGCCACTGTAACACCGTGAGATGGATGTTATCTGGTTGGCGTCCAATCAGGCGTTGCGAGCAAGCGACACTCTGAAGCGGGACGGAAGGAGTTGGTCTCGGAGACAAGAGGCATCTTTTTATCTTGCAATGCAATCGATTGATCTCCTCCTATTCTCTTCTTCTTCTGTTGCTAGTGACTAGTGATGGCGATTGCAATAGCAAAACGAGATAGCTAGCATCTAGTACTACTACCAGTTGTTGCTTCTGGGATTCCTTCCCCATTTCATTCGCTCAGTTCTTGCTTCTGGGATCATCGCGTGGCATCTCATGTATGGTGCTAGTAGTTTTCTTCTTTGATCTTGGAACATCAGAGCGTGGTTGCTGACGCGAGCCTGACAGTGAAGCAGTGATGCATGCGTGACAAGATTGAGATTTGAGAAGAGAGGCCTAAACTGAACTGAGGCCAAGTTTAGTTCCAAACATTTTCTTCAAACTTCCAACTTTTCCATCACATCAAAACTTTTTTACACACACAAACTTTCAACTTTTCCATCACATCGTTTCAATTTCAAACAAACTTTCAATTTTGGCTTGATCTAAACACACCTTGATATGCAGCCCGGGAGGAAATTAACGGGCCTGCTAGTACTTATAGGCCTTGTCCAACAAACATAGGAATAAGTTCACCTGTCATCCTTCAACTTTACACCGAGTTTCTTTGACATCCCTTATCCTCAAAACCAGAAATCTTCACCCCTAACAATACAAAACCGTACAATTTAGGTCCGACGGCAGTATAGACACCTGATTTTGCTGACTTGGCATCCTAGTCAGCAAAAGAAATAAATAAAGTATGTGGGGCCCACATGTGAGAGAAATGATGTGGGCCCCCATCTCTTCTTTCTTCCCTTTTCTCTTTTATTATTTTCTTCTCTTCTCTTGTCTTCTTCAGCGGGTACCGCGAGTGCACGACGACGGGCCGAGACGGGCGAGGCGACGGCGGGCGAGCGCGTAGTGGGCAAAGTAGGCAGGTGTGGCATGCAAACGCGATGAAGGTGGGCGAGAGCGGTGGTGGCAGGCGAGCACGATGGCGGCGGGCGAGAGCAACGGCGACGACGGGCGAGCACGCAGCGGGCGAAGTAGGCAGGTGTGGCAGGCGAACGCAGTGGAGGTAGGCGAGAGCGGTGGTGGCAGGCGAGCACGAGGGCGGCGGGCGAGCGTGGCAGCGGCGGCTGCTGCTGGCGCCCCGACGTCGCCTAACTTCGGCGGCGCCCGTCCCTTGCTTCGATATGCGAGGAGAACAACGTCGACCTGCTCCGTTTCGCGGGGCGGCATGAGCACAACGCGAGCGTCGGCCGCGCATGCCCACCAACTCCCGCGTCATCCCCTTCGCCTCTCGCCGCCGACGATGTCATCGCACCAGCCGCCTCTCTCACCCTCTCCCGCTGGCGTGGTTGGCATCCTATCTCCTCTCCTACGACGACGACGACAACATGGAGCTGGATGATGGAGGAGCGCGGCCGGCATCCTCTCCCCCCTCTCCCACGACGATGTCGACGAGGAGGCGTTGGGGCAGCAAGGGGATGACACCGGCGAGCACCTTGAGCACGATGCAGCCTCGTCGCCCAGCCGCCCCTACCTGCTTCGCCTGCCGCCGCGCTCGGCCGATGCCACCGCCCCTGCCTGCTTTGCCCGCCGCCGCTCTCGGCCGATGCCACTGCCTCTGCCTGCTTCGCCCGCTGTGCGCTCGCCTGCCGCCCATGCTTGCTTCGCCCGCCGCGAGCTCGCTTGTCGCGCTTGTCCACCGCCCCTCCTGCCTGCTTCGTCCACCATCGCCCCGCTCGTCTCAGCCCCGTCGTCGCGCTACCCGCTAAAGAAGACAAGAGAAGAGAAGAAAATAAAAGAGAAAAGAGAAGAAATAAGAGATGTGAGGCCCACATTATTTTCTCTCACTTATATGTGGGCCTTATATACTTTATTTATTTATTTTTTTACTGACTAGGATGCCACATCAGCGAATCAGGGTGTTTATACTGCTATAAGGGAACGGTTTCGTATAATTTAGGGGCGAAGATTTATTGAGGATAAGGGATATCAGATAAACTCGGTGTAAAGATGAGGGATGGCAGGTGAACTTATTCCACAAACATATGGGCCGACTGCTTATGGGCCTCCAAACGGCCCATGAGTCTGCTCGCAACAGTCTTCTTCCCCTTCCTTTCCCTTCTCATCCATGGCTACTCCAGCCTAGGGGGAGTAGGGAGATCGATCCGCCTCCGCCTCCGCCTCCGCCATGCTCCCTCCTACTCCACCAATCCGGCCATGACCAGGGCTCGCCGCCATGCCTCCCCGCGCCCGCACCCTCCTCATGCCGCTTGCGGCGGCGACGCTCCTCGTCGCCTCCACCATCTTCCTCTTCGCCGCCACCGGCGCTCGATGGCGACCCGCCGACACCGGCCTCCCGGTCCCCGCCGCCGACTTCTCTGCGGCCGTTATAGAGAGCGCGGTGACCGACGCCGCCGCCGCGAAGGAGGAGCTCTCGTTTGTTGACGAGAATGGCCGCCCCGACGACCCCGCCTCCAGCTCGGCGGCCGCCGCGAGATGCGACCCGAGCCACGCCGCCGTCAGGGTCTTCATGTACGACTTGCCGCCGGAGTTCCACTTCGGCCTCCTCGGCTGGTCGCCGCCGACAGATGGAGCCGCCGACGCCGCCATGTGGCCGGATGTCGGCAGCGGCGCCGCCGCCCCGCGGTACCCCGGTGGGCTCAACCAGCAGCACAGCGTCGAGTACTGGCTCACGCTCGATCTCCTCTCCTCCTCGTCGCCGCCGTGCGGTGCCGCCGTCAGGGTCGCCGACTCCCGCGACGCCGACGTGGTGTTCGTGCCGTTCTTCGCGTCCCTCAGCTACAATCGCCACTCCAGGGTTGTGCCTCCGGAGAAGGTGAGCAGGGACAAGGGATTGCAGGAGAGGCTGGTCAGGTATCTGATGGCGCAGCCGGAGTGGAAGAGGTCGGGTGGCGCCGACCATGTCATTGTCGCGCACCACCCGAATAGCTTGCTCCATGCCCGGTCAGTGCTGTTCCCGGCGGTGTTCGTGCTGTCTGACTTCGGGAGATACCATCCTAGAGTAGCCAGCTTGGAGAAGGATGTCATTGCCCCTTACAAGCATATGGCTAAGACGTTTGTGAATGATTCTGCTGGGTTCGATGACCGTCCGACATTGTTATACTTCCGGGGAGCAATTTTCAGGAAGGAGGTAACACAATTAATAACTTTGCTTGCTCATTCAAGCTCTACAAATCAAGTTCATGCTCTCTGAGGTTAACATAATGTTGATAGCGGTGTCTTGTTTAGTTTCTTTGCTTTCCTTGAGTATTACAGTTTTATTGCAGCTGCTATCTGAAACGACAAGAACTCATCTTTTGTGCCAAGGAAAGGCCTTGTAGGCAAACTAGACAAAACAAACCTTGACAACTTCCAGGGTATAGAATGTGTGTTTGCTTGTTTATGGTAAATTGTGTACATAAAGTGTTTGTTTAGCTCCTTTTTTTCCTCTTCATGATACTCTTGTGCAGTGGCGGACCCAGCATAAAATATTAGCTATGGCGGACTTTCTAAATGTACTTAGCACCGAGACATTTTTTTATAAAAAAAACACGAACATATACCAAAACATTAGTATATAATGTATATGATAAAAAAAATTAGTGTGCATATCCAATAAAACTATAAGTAAATAATTTACTGTTTTCAATATAGGTGAAGATTGATTCCTGGAAGGTGAGCCCCTAGAGCCATCCAAATGTTCCCATTCCAAATTACCCTCCAAATATTTGTGGTTAGCGTTGAAAAAATAGTAATTATACGTTTGCTCAATTCCTTAAAGAACAATTCCAGCCGATGCAGTTGCATCATCACTTGGACAATGCATGATAGCTTGTTCCACCATACCAGTATTAGCTTGTACTAGTACTAATACTAAAAGATTAGTGCTTATTGCCCCCATCATCACGGTAACCACCAATGAAACAGTCAGTAGTTTTGTTGTTTAGTTGATAGTTACTGTTGGCAGATAGTTATGGCAGCTGCCACACCTTGCCACAAGGGAAGGTCCACCACTGCTCTTGTGTATGTTGTTCTTTGGTCACTGGGGTAGTAACCGATCAAGCGCATGTTTTGTCTACCTGTACCTTCCTAAATTGGATTAAAGTCATGCATCCCTCCTGCATGCTCCCTCAAAAGAAAAAAAGAATGAGAATTGGTCAGGATAGGTTAATAGAGGGTGGGCTAACTGCTTCAAACGTGCAAATGGAGCTTGTTGGAACTGCAATATTCTGTCTGACTCAAGGTAGACAAGAGTAGTTCCATTTGTTCAAAGTGCAGGACTCATGACCCATTCATGAATTTTGGAATAAGATACGTTTTGACTGCACCGGTGCAGAACTCATGATCTTATGATCCATTTACGAACTTCTTGCTGAGTATGACTACGCTAGTAATCTCCAAAATTCCTAAGACCAGCAAATTAACAGATGTTACAAATATATGAATTGTCAAAAGTTTCTGTCAAGTTAGACAAGAGTAGTTCTGTTTGTTCAAAGTTCAGTACTCATGATCCACTAATAAATTTGGACTAAGATATGTTTTGACTGCACTGGTACAGGATATATGATCCATTTATGTTCTCTTACTGAGTATGTCTACATATTAATCTCCAAAATTCCAAAGACCAGCAAATTAACAGACGTTCCAACATTTGAATTGTCAAAGGTTTGAATGCTGAGATATTAACAGATGTTCCCTATTTCAATCATCTGGATTAAATAAATTTACTGTGTCAAAACTTAATTATTGTCAGCTGGATGTGCATCCTTTTCTAAAAGCTGATGTTGATACATGTATAGTTTAGGTTACTGGTTTATCTGTATTCTCTATATGTTACAAAACTAGTGATTCATGGACTAATAAATTGTGTCATTTTTGTCCAGGGAGGGAACATTCGGCAGGAGCTACATTATATGCTCAAAGACGAAAAGGATGTTTATTTTGCCTTTGGAAGTGTCCAGGACCACGGGGCCAGCAAAGCCAGTCAGGGAATGCACGCATCAAAATTTTGCCTAAACATTGCAGGGGACACCCCTTCTTCCAATCGCCTGTTTGACGCTATAGTAAGTCATTGCGTCCCTGTTATCATCAGCGACGACATCGAGCTTCCTTATGAAGATGCATTGGACTATTCGAAGTTTTCCATCTTTGTTCGCTCATCTGATGCTGTGAAAAAGGGTTACTTGATGAGACTTATTAGAGGAGTAAGTAAGCATCAATGGACAATGATGTGGAGAAGGCTGAAAGAAGTGGATAAACATTTTGAGTATCAGTACCCATCCCAGAAGGATGATGCAGTCCAAATGATCTGGCAAACATTGGCTAGAAAGGTGCCAGCAATCCGCCTGAAGTCACATAGGTCTAGAAGATTTTCTAGATACGATAGAGGAGGAAAATAAACATGGAGAAGATCCATAAGTCTGAAAGATTTTCAAGATCTGGCACAGGAAGAAAATAAACAGGAAGGCGGTGTATGCATGTTATCTTGGGCCTTGGCTAATCTAACTAGCATTTCACTGACACATCCGTTGCACACGTCTCATGGTTTCATGAACATAATCGGATTAGCAAGGAACAGTGAGATGTAAAGATATCATGTTAATTGTTGGTTATTCCTTAGAAAGAGGACCCATAGCTTAGGTTAGGCTGTCCAACGGAAGTGTATACTGGCAGGCAAAAGATTGTTGTTTTTGTAACATATACTCTTAAAAGTAAATTAAAAGAGGGTGGCAAAGTTCTTTTTCTGAACATGATGTTGTGGCATTAGATTTGGTCATATGCGAGATTAAGCTGTCTTATGTATTGATGAGTAAGTTTTGCATTTGCTGTTGGCACTATGCTGGAGCTGTATCATTTCATCTGTTTTCTGCATTCATATTTCCATGTATCACATGAAGAAATCCTGCATGCAAAAGGTTCATCTGTTTTCTGCATTCATATTTCCATGTATCACATGAAGAAATCCTGCATGCAAAAGGTCCTTGGTTAGTTGGTTTGATCAGCTCTTGGGCATCAGTTATCGTACCCTAAGCTTGCAATAGAGCACACCCTTCGAGGACGCTATTGTTGAACTGAAATAAGGTCCAAGAAAAGCTCAAAAATCACGGGCAAACTCTTGAACAGAGATTGCTTTCTTCCCATATCCTGATAGCAGCGAAATCTGTATTACAGCTCTATTCTAATGAGCTGTCTGCAATTATGCATGTATCTGCAATTATTCTAACGAGCTACCTGAATCTGCAGTTTGCCGCTGGCAATCATCAGGAAAATAAGAACCACAGGTCTCTTTTAACAGGGTAACCATTTATACATTTGATATGAACAGAAATAACATGGTTCTTGTTCAGAGTACATTTGGGAACAGGGAAAGCAGAGCAGGTGATCATACAGACAACCAAGCCTGACTAACAGACCTCTAATAACCAAGCTTAAGCTAGACTTAGTCAACCTAAAAGGGAAGTATCAAGTCGGTGACAAACAGCGATAGATCAGGAACAAATAATGCAGAAGCCATCGACAACAACTGGTAGTAGAAAAGATTAAATGTGATCTTCATGATTGCATCAGTTTTCTTCAACATACTCGCCAGCTTTCAGTTGTTGCAACTTCACACCAACGTTCAGAGTCATATTCAGCAGTTATCCTGCTTTGCTTACACAGCAGCTAAACCTGCCCACTATTAAAATTTGTACAAATTCAAAAGATCACATCAAAGTGACAGTTTTTGCACTCAAAACAAGACTTGTTATCTATGTTCCAGATATAACAACGGAATGCCATTACTCCATTAGAATGATGATCACATAAAGGCCGTGCATCCAATAGACGGATTGCAGGCACTGTTGTAGTGCTCTGCACGGCTTCTAAAACCCTACAAACTTTTGCAATGTTGCAAACCAAGAAAAGATGCTGAGCTGATTCAGGTTGATACACAAGTCAAGTCATGAGGGCATTTTTTTTTTAACTTTGAACGTTTATTTAGTAAAAACCACATTGTGGAAGAAAAACCACGATTTTCAAAAGGATCTTGCAATTAGAGTCCGCATCAAAGTTCAAAACCAAGGAGAAATTAGAGTCCACATCAGCCATGCATAGCAAAAAAGACATGGATTTTAACAGTGCGTCTTCCAAATTTCTCAAGGACACAAGAAAATATTTGATTTGTATATCATTGAAGGGACTGTCCTCAAACCATCAAGGTTCCGTTTGGTCCACAGAATAGAATTCTGTATATCATCCTCTTTAAGCTAATAATTGATTGATATAAACCTACGACATCATTGAAAACATGGCATGCTAATATACATGACATTGAACTGTAGTGGAGGGATACTATATGGACATACTCCCTTGTTTCACAATGTAAGACTTTCTAGCATTGTCCACATATATATAGATATTAATGAATTTAAACACATACATATGTCTAGATTCATTAACATCTAAATGAATGTGGACAATGCTAGAAAGTCTTACATTGTCAAACGGATGAAGTATTTTAAAACCAAACTACAAACTAGGATGAAAACAAGGATTCAATGATAAATAAGCAAAAATTGGATATGCCCAAACTCACAAAAGTAAGCTCAACAAATACAATGCTAACATATCTATGCACATGTTCAATTGCAAACATTTGTATACTACGGTACTACCCTAAGGGCATCCACAATGTGACCAAAAAGCAGTCCTTATAACTCTATATGGGTACCTTTACCATTGTGGGAGGTGGCATTAGGAAGAGCCATATGATAAGCTATCCATAGCTATAAAGACCACCCATATAGATTAAAATATACTATCTCTCTCCTTTTGCTTCTTTCATGAGAGAACTATAGCATTTGGAAGTAATTTTTTTTAGAGTGTGGGTTCCATCTTAATGTCAATTGCTATCTATATACATTGTGGAAATAGAAATAACAAAAGACCACTTATATGGGTCCCACCTATATAGACTACTTGGTCCATATACATTGGTGATGCCCTAACACATTCTACACAAACAAAAAGCGCTTTTACATCCACTATTGCCAAACAGGATCTACGAAACTACTCCATTGAATAGAAGAACCACGCAACACACATTGACTAATACGAAAACAACTATGATGAATAAAATCCAAATAAAAAAAATCGTCAATAAACAATGGCTGAAAAAACGCAAACGTTGTTATATGTTTGTTGTTTGGGTGAACCCGCGCGGCCATCATCGCACGCGCTCCGACCGCGGGCAGTCGTCATCGCTCACCGCCGGCGACTGCCACGGGAACCGAACCCGCCTCTTTCCCCCAACAAAGCGCGCCACCTTCCCGCCAACCGTACGAGGACGTCGGTGGCGGCGCGAATGTCGGAGAGGCGACTCCGGCCGCCGCGGCGCCGCCGGACGGCAAGCTCGGATAAGATCAAGTAGCGTTCGTGAGGGTCGAAACCCTAGCTCGCCGCCGCCTCCCCCCATGGCCTTTTACAAGCGAAAAACTCGCCCACAAGTTGGGCTGGCGAAGGCCCAACTAATTCTAGCCCGGCCCATAGTGGTCCACTAACTATCCCCCATGGCCCACTAGAGCTAAACCCTAATCCCCTCGCTATAAAATCACTCTCTCGAAGCGATCTCTCCCCTTCGCCGCCGCCTCTCTCCCGCACCAAGCCGCCTGAGCCCTAGCCGCCGCCGCCGCCGCGCGCCACCACCGCCGCAACCATGGCCGCCGCGCTCACCCGCCCGCCGCCAGGCACAGTCCAGTGCTTCGGGCGCAAGAAGACGGCGGTGGCCGTCTCCTACTGCAAGCCGGGGCGCGGGCTGATCAAGGTGAACGGCGTCCCGATCGAGCTGATCAGGCCGGAGATGCTCCGCCTCAAGGCGTTCGAGCCCATCCTGCTCGCGGGGAGGTCACGCTTCAAGGACATCGACATGAGGATCCGCGTCCGCGGCGGAGGGAAGACGTCGCAGATCTACGCGATCCGCCAGGCCATCGCCAAGGCCCTCGTCGCCTACTACCAGAAGTACGTCGACGAGGCGTCCAAGAAGGAGGTCAAGGACATCTTTGCCCGCTATGACCGCACTCTACTCGTCGCCGACCCCAGGCGCTGCGAGCCCAAGAAGTTCGGTGGTCGCGGCGCCCGCGCCAGGTTCCAGAAGTCGTACCGTTGAGCGCTCGCCGGATCGATTCGGAGCGGTGTTCTCTTTTCCACCCTATCAATGGAGCTATTTTGCTGGTTCTACATCTAGCTACTGCTTTACTTCAAGTTTAGTCTTTTTAAGCTTAGTCCCGAACCTTTTTGACATTGTGAAATGGATGCGACTGAGGCGTTTAAGACTATCGTAGTCTCTGGAATATGGTTTTGCATGTTACCTATGTCAAGGGAAGTTGTGATACTATTGCCTTAATTAATGTTTATGCTATGTTATGAGTTTTATTCTAGGTGTTCTTATTCTGTCTGTTATGTGCAAATGGTTATGGTAATTGCTCTTTTGTTTAATATGTTGCTGTGAGTTGTTGGCTGCGTAGGCATTGTGTAATTTGTAATTGATAGGTTCATTTGTGTTATGTGAGTTTTTCTTATATTGTTTTCCAATGTTACAAAGGTGAATTTTGATTTGCTATAAACTAAGCCTCGCATTTTGATTAGCCTGACATAAATTGGTAGAAAAGCATATATTTTCTCATTATGTCTAAATTTTACCACCCTTCATACACGCTTCAGTTTTTATGGTAAAATGGGTTTTGGCTTGAAGTTTGTTCAACCTGAGAAATTGGAGCCAGCATTCATTGGTGTCAGAAGCTGAATGCTTTGTTGCTTTTCTTAGCGTTCAACATATTTTGTAGTGGTTCTTTCTTTTCCACCTTATCAATGGAGCTACTTGGCTGGTTCAACATCTAGCTACTGCTAGTTTAGTCTTTTTTATGCTTAGCCCTGAACCTTTATGACATTGTCAAGTTGATGCAATTGAGATGTTTAAGACTCTTCTGTTGTGTTTGGAATATGGTTTTGCCTGTTACTTATGTTGAGGAGTTATCGTATTATACTTGTGCTATGTTAAGATGATCCATTTTGGAAGTTGTGTTGCTCTGTCTGCTCTTGAATTATTGCTATTATTTGTGGTTGGGATATACTCATTTCAGGTCGTGTGGGTTTCAAATTTCAAGTAATTTCCACTGAAATGCTCGTTTGCTGTATGATCGCTGCTTATTATTGCTAGATGTAGTACTAATATTGTTGATGCATGTAGGTACTACCACAAGTACCTACCTTCATCAACAATACTCCAACTCTAGATGTAGTTACACAAATATGTTTAAGTTAGCTGATGTAATTGATGTCTTGAACTGTCATTGTGCTAAGGATGTCGTCAATTCCACATGGTATGTAAGAACAATCTGGCAATTCTATCTGGTATGCTTAGTGAAACTTAATTCTCAGTTCAAATGCCCATCCCTGAAGTTGATATTTATGATGTGCTTAGATTACAATTTACTATGAAGCCAACTTTCATTTAAACAAATGGCCTGCTACTTTTTATATTTGTATAATTTTTATTTGGTATAGCATAGTAGTAACGCTTTGAAGGGCATTTGTACAGATGATTTGTGTAGAGTTTGTGCTGTTTTCATTATAGACTATATCTGTGCTGAACTTTGATCCCATTTATTTTTTAGGTTTATGTTTTTAACTTTGTATTGTGGATTGTTCCATTAGCAGTCTATGAAAATTTAGCTATATTATTGTGTTGACTCTATCATGATATTGAAGTTAGCAGTAATTTGCATGGCTGTACGCCTGTGGATGACACAATTCTTAGTAGGGTCTGAGTGGCCTTTTTTTTTTCTTTTCCTGTGCTGCTTTATTATCCAGTAATGCACATAATGTTTTTGTTATGGCACGTTTTAGAACACACTTAAACCATTCTCATTATATACTCATATTGTTCATTTTGTCATATGATGACTGTTTATCTTCCATGGTGGTGCTCTAGCAAATTGTTATAACTCTATTCTTGTATTTTGAGAAATCTATGGTCCAGTCTTCATTTGGCATGAAAATCAAAATGTTGCTGTTACTCCAAGGATGTAGTTGTATGATTGATAGTAGTAGTTCTAATTGTGTTTCGTTTGAAGTATGATTGATTGCTAGTGGTAGTTCAAATTGTGGATTGGTGCATGTGTTGGTAGTTTGTTGTGCGGCTTGTTCCCTTGGTTGAATCTGTTATGGTTCGTTTGGTTATCTAACTCAGATGAGATGGTGAGTTTGATGTTAGTGCCTGTTCACTTTGATGTAAAAAAAAACCTTATCAGCCAAAATTTTGGTAACTTGCTAAAATTTTTGGCAGGATTTCTTATATAGTTACCAAAATTTGGCAACAAACTAAATGTAGCCACTTTTTTGGTAACTTTACCAAAACTTGGTAATGTTGAAAATAGCATCAAAGTGAACAAGCCCTTAGTTTTGTTTTGATGACATGATATTTTTTTTTTGGTCATGTTACCACAAGTTTGCACGCCTGGTCGAAACACAAGTTTGCACGGCTAGTCAAGCTTCCAGAAGTACAGCGAGGCCACTGGTTCGCAGTTACGAGCTGTTTCATCCGGACCAGCGATAAGCGCCGATGCTTTTAATCTTGCCATCTAGGCCACGGTTGATTTGGTTTAGTGCTTTACCGACAACTGCATGTTTTCTTGTGCCAACGGTGTTCATTAGCAAAGTTTCAACAAGAATACTAGAGTACAGGTTTACATTCCGCATCATCGATATGAGAGTAAAGTTTTGTGATGGCTATTCTTGCCAATTTCGATATACACGTACTGTTTTCCAAAGCCAATGACATCTACAGCAATTAAAAAATAACTTAGCATTTCAATTAAAAGAATTTGGTTGGTTAACATGTGTGCGCGGCATGTATGATTAGTAACACCTAATGAGTCTTACAACTTACAAACTTACACCTAATGTGCATGATTATTGATTAGTAACTGTGTGTTACCCTTAGGCTCCGTTCGTTTCCTCTAAAATTTGAGGATAAACTTTTGGATTAAAATGACACGTTTTTTCAAACTGTTATTTCATGCGAAAACTTTCTACTCACTCCGTCCCATAATATAGCAACCTAGGGCATCCAAAATATAGCAACGGAGGGAGTATATGAAAGTTGTTCTAAAATATTAGATTAATCCATTTTTTAAGTTTACAATAATTAAAACTCAATTAATCACACGTTATTACCACCCTGGTTGCTATATTATGGGACGGAGGGAGTATATGAAAGTTATTCTAAAATATCAGATTAATCCATTTTCTAAGTTTGCAATAATTAATACTCAATTAATCACACGTTTTTTACGTGAAACATTTCGTGCTGACGTTGCTCCCGTCTCTTTCCCAGTAATGCCACAAGAACCAGAACCAGAATCAGAATTACCCCCCATCTCCTTTTCATTTCAGGTGATGAAATGAGGAACCACAACAGTAAAAAAATAAAAAAACAGAGAGAGAAGTGGGGTGGGGGGAAAGCACAAGGAAACTTCCCAACCCTCCAACCATTTCATGGCGATGAAATGAGGATCTAACCACACAGAAATCCCAAGCGGAGTTCCTAAACCCCAAGCGGATGATGATGCCTCTCTCATTTGGAGGAGGATGAGAAACCCCAAGGAAGGATCTCATTTAGAATCCAACGCATCCTCTTCTTTTATCTGTTCGTTTGTTGCGCTTGTTATTGGGGGCGAATCTACCATAGCTAATCAACGGTGCGAGTACCCCTATCTGGCTCTCCTGGAGTTGTTTCCTTGCAAGCGCTTGGAGACCAAGAACACTCACTGCCTAGGGCACTTGATTACTACTAACTAGGAGTTCAGTGACATTGTCCAACCTCTGTTTGAAATAAATTAAGCAGAGTATTTGTTCAAGCTCCCATGCATTCCCCAGCTTGTGCTGTGGTGTTGTTGCCAGGACTGTGGGAGCGGTTAGCCAGCACATGAAGCTAACAACAGCCGAAACTACAAGCGCAGCGTTTTTTCCCCTCATGTGTTAAACTATTGAATGTTCTAGTACATCTTTCTTTGGTACTTAATAAATGCATTTTCGATTGATCGTAGGGATACCAATATGTGCTCTCTATTGATATGCAGAGTTGTTGCTTCGTGAATTTTCTTAATGGCTACAGATGACGTTCATTATTTTTAGATAATACAGATGAGATGACATTCCTATCACACAACATCTGTATGCACTTATTTGCAAAGAAACTCTGTCGTTCGTAACATGCCCTTCATGTCAGGCATTGGGTAACAGCTGGTGCTTCTTGAGCTGCTTGCCTTCAGCATTAAGCAGTAGATGGCAAGAGGGAGGTTGCTAATTGGTTTGTTGAGTTGCCGCTGATACTTGAGCCGTCTCAGCTTCCTGCTCAGCTCCATTGGTGTCACTGGACACATCGACGATCATCTTGGAGACACGGAACATGGCCAGGTGGATGTCACCTGCAATGCAATACAATGCAAAAGGGGAACAAGCACAGTCTGAATGTCTGATCACAACGAAGAAGAAGAGATTCTGCGAGTTGTATGGATTATGCAGAGAGTTGTACGGATTAGCAGTAATAAGAAGTAGTACCAAAAATGAGGAGGCTGCCGGGATCGATGGGAGTGGGGAAACCCGGGGTGAGGCGCCTCTCGTTGATGTAGGTGCCATTCGTGCTCTCCAGGTCTGTTACCAACAAGCTCCCCTCTTTCTTCTCCAGCCGTGCGTGCGTCCCAGAAACTGCAATTTTCATGCCATTCCATTTTAGTTCATTTGCAGCAGCTTAGTTAGCTACATATGTCTGTCTGATGAATTGTGGACAGAGCAATCAAGTGAATGAATGAGCTGCTGCGTATACTGCTACTACCTGTTGCGACAGACAGGACGATGTCAGCCTGTTCAGGAACCCGACCCACCGTCACCGCCGCCTCCTGCACACACAACACAATACATTCATTCATCCAAGAAAACACCCGGCTGCAGCTGAGCTAGCACGGTTACATGGCAAGGATATCCAGAGAATTTCTGGGAAGGTAGAAACAAAGGGAGACATACGGATGCTATCTGGAAGCCGCCGGGTCGTGCGACGCGGTACCCGATATGACGCCAATCGCCGTCTCCTGCAATTCAACAATCAGGTGGACAACAATAAACTCACGAATATTGCTGCTGTGTTCTGTTTTGCAATTTTTTCTTCAGACCAGCTTAAAAGTTGGTAAGATGACGATACTATGATTAAGCAGGGAGGCACAAGCATGAGTCAATTCACTAGGGATATCGACATTGCATTACAAGTAAGTATCGAAAGCAGACTAACCTGCAGGCTCGAGAACCCATCTTTCTGAAGTGGCGGAAGAAGACGCGCTGTCAGTGCCACTGGAAGAGCACCTCAGCGACAAAATGGAAATGCTTCTTCTGCTACTCCCGTTGCTGTTTCTGCTGGTTAGCCGATTGATGAACAGCAACTGCGGCTGCAGCAGCTTGAAACCATGGGAGGCGTAGCTGCTGCTGCTGCTGCTGCAAGGAGGAGGAGGAGGCAAGCAGGAGGAAGGCCTCCTGGGGGTTGGGCTAGAGAAGAGCAAGGAAGGAGTAGCCACTGCTGCTTCCATTTGTGTCTGTGATTTGTGCTCACTGCTCAGCAGTGGCAGGGGAATGCAGTGCCTTGCTTTTTTATTCGCTTCTTGATTTCTTTGTGGATCAATGGAGATAGAATTCAGGTTGTTTGTCCTGTGTTCAATGCTATCTCTGGACTCATGGCCAATCAGTTGCTCTTCACCTTCATCTGTTGGTGGTCGAGGTTCACTGCTTGGTCATTGTCGGATTCTCCTGTTGCCCTATGGTCCCACTCTGCTAGTCTGCTTCTGCTGTACTGTACACAAATATTTTTTTCCTCAAACACATTTTTAAGAGTAATTTTAGATGAAACAATAACACTCCTCCAAATTTCACAGAAAAAAAAAAGAGTACTCCAGGATTAACATTGCAGTAATCTTTTAGCAGTGCATAAATAGGAAAAATGCATAATGAATAATTTAGCTTGTTTGAGTCTCAAGAGAAGAAAAAAAAAACACACAATGAATATTGTATCTGGTTGAGTCTCTAGAGAAATTTAGCTCCATTAGTTATTCTCCGAAGAGGGTTTGTTTGGATGACTCACCTGCATTGAGAAAAACTTGAGAATAAAGGTTAGTTAGTCAGTGAGAGAAAGCGAAGGTGTATTCGAACTCTTCAAGCAAAATTTACACCCATTGGCTTGGTATGATGTAATGTAAGCTTCATCCATAGTATCAGTTTATTCTATTAGCGGTTTTACACATTTTTCTTACAATATTTGTTTGTTTCTCTAGACGTGCAATGCAACACAGTTCACAGCATAGAAGCGTTAGTATATTTCCATATTATTATTACTCCAGTAGGAAAATATTCAATACAACCCACATCTGATTAATTAATCATTTAAGCAACATATAAATTTCAAAAACAAAATTAAACATCCTCTAAATTTCAAAAAGAAAAATTAAACATCCTACATCAGGCCAGGTCAGCAAAAAAGCCCAATACGCTTGGGGCCTAATGCTGTCTGGGCTTGGGCCGGCTCACTCAGGTCCACTTCCGGACCCACACGCCAGTCTCTCTCGCGAAAAAAAAAAGGTAATCGTGGTTAGCAACTTGCCCCTTCTTCCACAACGACGAACAACAACATCTCGCCACGCAGAGGAGGGCGAGAGCCTGCACGAGTCCGAAATCCCCAATCCGGGTTCCCTGCTTCTCTTCGCGCCAAGGTAAGATCTCTCTCAGATCTCTGTGCTTGGCGGTGCGGATCGGTTTTTTGTCATCAGTTGTCCTGATTTTTGTTCCGGGGTGTCTAATTTGGGCCCGATCCGATCAGATGGCGGCTGCCTGGGCGGCGGCGGTGGCCGTGATGCTCCTCCTTGCGCAGGTGTCAGCCGCGGCTCCGGTGATGGGGCCTGCCTTCCTCTGGGCGCCCAAGAACTACGGGTAACTTGTTGCCGCGCTTCTCTTTTTCATCGTTTCAAGCCTGAGATCCCTTTTGTTAGAAATGTATGAACGTGTTATTAATGTTAACGATTTTTAGTGAATCCTGTTGCCTCACTTACAAAATATTGCAACTTTGGTATATTAAAATATTACTCATGAGGTGTGCATGCAACTTAGAGGTTTCATGATCGGATAATTAATTTTCTCTGTATCTAAGGTCACACCCTTGACTCTAGCCCTGTGTGCCATAGATGATAGAATCTTTTTGGCCATTCCCAGGAGTGATCCTCGCATTGTCTCATGGGGTCCAGATAAACCATATTCCTTTGAAATTGCATCCTCATCCATCATTCTGTACAAACAATCAATATGGAGGTTTTTAAATCTATAACAACCATAAATCCCATAGCTGGATGATTTCGGAGTTTTCAACTTATACTGATCAGGCAGTTGTTACCTTGCACATTTCCTGCTACTATTTTACATCAGCGTGCCATTTTGCTGCAGAGAGTAAATTTATAATTTCTTTTGTCAAAGTACAATTCATTTGGTGGAGGGTGGAGTAGGGTGGTTGAGAGAAATCTCAGTTTGGAAGTAGAATAGTGGAAGGTTGATGTGAGGAAAGAATGAAACCCATACCCATTTAGTACCCTTTCATTTTTGTTCATGTGATCTGTTATATAAATATCAAAACCTTCTCGTTACAACGAAGAACAGAGATTGTCTTGTTGGTGCCACTTAGGTTTTGTGTTACAGATTTGTTCAGCTTTTCTAACATGCTCACTCCTGTTTCTGTTGATATTAGGAAAGTCAAGTAGGGTATCAGTTAAAACAGGCCTCCATTTTTGCATTTGATTTTGCACAGTGCACACTGGAATATTATGGCTTGCTTCAAAAACAATTATCTGCTTAGATTTTGTTATCTCAGCTAGGGAGCTTTTCTATGTTTTCTCTATGGGGGTTGTAGTAATGCTGCACACTTATGTCTTAAGCGTGCTTTCCTTAGTTGATAGAGGTACATCCGTGCATGTGGCCGTTAGATATGCTGTCTTCTTGCATGGAAACTTGCAATCCAACTGGAATCCTGCTAAAAGTTAGTTATAGAGCTCCATGGCTGGTTCTAAAAAAAGTACGATTTTTTTGGTAGCTTCGATTCTTATTTTATATGGACAATCTTTGGCCTCTAATTGAAAAAGAACTTGAAACCATGAGTTCCATTAAATAAGCTATGGGGAGTTCTTGAGCAATAACAACCCTTTTGCCGGAATGACCGAAGGAGGTCATTCAATGTAATTAAGATCGGAAGAAAAGTTACAAGAAAAGGTTTTACATCGACAGCTAGCTGTCGAGGAAGGATGTGCACCAGAGCACACGCCCCGAACCAAGTGCCAACCGTCCAAACACACGCTACAGAGAGGGGAGCCGAGCACCGAACCAGCCGTCGCTATGCGAGACCGATCGCCACCGGGCCAACAACACCACCACGACGCGAAGACTCTAAAACGATGCCCTCAGGAGGGTCGCGACGCCAAAAGACGCCGTCGTCATCCGTCCCAAAAACGGGACAAGGTTTTCACCTAGAGCTCCTTGCCGAGGGAGGAGAGGTACCTCAACAATGCCCTCAGGAGGGTTACCACGCCTGAAAGCGTAGACACTGTTGGCCCAAAGATTGGGCTAAACTTTCGCTTGGAACCTCCTACTGCCATGGTCCGTTGCCCAATCCGAAACCACCATCTAAACATCGGCGGCACATGGCTTCCGCCACACCCAACCAACGCCCCACCGTTGGCCGGCTTCCAGTCTTGCCAACGACAAGACTGCCACAGCACCTGGATAATGAGAACACTAAAGCAGTGGAGTAATGCAACTTTGTCACTAACTGTTGCCTATGTTGCACCTGGTTTGTACTGTAGATGACAATGTCATGCATACCTCTGATAGTCTGATATGAGGGTCACCCATTTTTGTTGGTGCCTCACAGTTTTAGTTACTTGCTGGCTAGATTGGAATTACCACTTCATATTGAAAATATTTATGGACCTTTCTGTGGTTCTTTTAATCAAATTTGATCTGGGTTTAGTTGTTTAAGTTACATTTTATTTACCTTACTCTCCAGATTCTCTTCTGATGAGGCTAAAGAAATAGTCCATTATCAGACAGTATCCCCGAAGAGCTTAGTGAAATCTGTTCTTGAAGAAGGTGGTTGGTCAAACTTGGTGGTGAGTTGAGTTCCCCCCACGTCCTAGTTGATGCACCTCAATTCACGAACAACTGGCCAACTTCATTGCAGTATCTGTTCTTATTGTGCACAAAATTTAAGTCTTAAACAATTCATAACATTGTGATTTTATTTTTAGTGTTCAAGGGAGGATCATGCAAAGAGTGTTGATGTTGCAGTTCTTTTTCTTGGCTCGAAGGTACTTATTGACTCCCATTCATTCCGTACTGTTTGTGAACTAGTGTTTAGGTCTTCACTGGTTGCAATGTGTGCATAATTATCAATTCACTCCACATTGATAAAAGAACTGGAGTGCATTTCTTCTTAGTGTTTCTGGTAGATGGTAATGTTCAATACTAAGAGGTTGTAACATTGCCAAATTCTCATGTTTGAATCTGTATGTCAAATTATTGCTAGACCAAGTAATTCATGTTATGATGTTGTTTCAATTTTTCAATGCGTCAGTTGAAACTGACTGATAACTTATTGTTCCTGTAGCTACAATCGTCAGACATTTCTAAAGATAAGCAAGCTGATTCTACTTTAGTAGACACGCTGAAGGTATTCATAATTGCTCTTCTTTTGCCCTTCCCCCATATTTGTATCTCCCCTTTTTCAGATAATGGATTAAACCGACCTCGACATCCATAACGGATGTACGCATCCACATATTTGTATCTCCCCTAGTTGTTATATAACTGAAAGCTTAAAGATTTCTAAATGCTTATAACATATATGTTCTTTACTAGAACTCCTTTGCAAGCTCCGAGTTTTCCATGGCATTCCCCTACATTGCCATGTCAGATGATGACAAATTGGAGAAGTCATTGCTATCTGGGTTTGCTGAGAATTGCAACAATGGTTTCGGAGATAATCATATCACCTACACAGACACCTGTTCTGTAAGTGAAGATCTGAACAAACATCACAACATGGATTCCATTCATGTAAGTTTTTATAGTTCTTTTGGTACTTCTTCCAATTCCTCTTTTCCATTTATTGACCACATGTACATTCCAGGGATTGGTGGCATCACAAACTAAAAAGAACCCGAGTGGACAGACTGATCTGATTGTCTTCTGTGATGGTGGTTTCAAGGATAACACAAAATCAGAAGGTTAGGTCAAAAGATGCTAGGTTGGTGTTTTCACCTCAAATATACAACTGTACCCTAATGTTTTGCTGTTGTTTCTGTAGGGGAGTTGCTTTCTGAGCTGGTTACTCTGCTGAAGAAGTCTGGAGCTAAATATACGATTCTTTATGCTTCTCAGCCCTTTGGTTTGCTAGAGAACCCTTCAAACCTACCATTAGGCAGGTACCTCGCAGAGAAGACCAATACTACTAAACCTGGCCGTGGAAAATGTGACGGGGAGTGCTTAGTAAAATCAACTCTGCTGGAAGGAAGCTTTGTTGTAAGTTGTCTCATGGACTCCTATGTTTTTGTTTACCTTTCTTTCTGTCAACGTGAACTTAAGCCCGTACATATCAAACAAAAACGGTAATCAGTTTAGTAGTAGTTCAATGTTGTCGTTGGCTTGACTGCAAACTGCGAATTACATCTTTGCTACTTCACCTGTAAAATGTTTATCTCTATCAATATCTGTTATCCAAGAGTTATTTTCTCACAGTTATGTATTATATGCAGGGAATAGTGCTGCTGATCATCTTGATATCAGGACTCAAATGTATGATGGGAATTGATACCCCATCAAAGTTCGACGCTCCCCCGGAATCATAAGCCCATTTTAAAGCAGTTCTGAATGGAAACTCAGGGCAAGTGCTAGGGAAAAATTGAATAGCTGATGTAGCAGGAAATGTATTGTGCATATAGTAAGTTCGCTACTTGATGCCTTATGTATTTTAATGAGCCAGCTGCAATTTGCAGTCAATTTTTGGTGGAATATTACATTTCAATACGTACAAGTTCAAGCCTTGGGTTGTACCATATAACACTACCTCCAGTGTTTGCTGTGTGAATAAGCTGGAATTCAGGACTCCGAGTAGCCAATAAGATGTTATACAATTCATCTAATAAAACCTTGTGATTCTTTCATACATATACTGTGAACAAATCCATCATGAATATCTTTTCTCCGGAATTGCATTGCATTTGATTCTCTGTAGGTGAAATACAGTCTTGTACTCTCATTAGTCCTTTTGCCAGCTGAAGATGTTTCGTTATTAATGGTTGTTGCTTATTCTATAGGTTATTACTTGAGAGTTTGTGGTGCTAGCACCCTATCATTTATCATTACTTGTTAATCAATCAATCGCGTAATATTTCAATCATATTTCGCGATGCATTACCAGTCTGATTGTGACAGTGATTAAGGTACTTTGCGCCTGAGTGGTTCTGCCTTTCACTGGTGATGTTACTGTCAGAGAAACCTTATTGCTCAAGTGATTACATGATTCAGATGGGAAGCGATTGCCATGTTTCGACAAAACAAGAAAATTGATGGACTACACGACTATATGCACTCCTTTCCTCTCTCTGGGTCAATTTGTCCTTTATGCTACAGGTCTATCTAATCTATATATCTTTGCTTAGCACTGAAGTATATCTGGAAATTTGTGGCACCTACATAATTAATCATATCCTATGAGTATAGTTTAGGGGAAATGATTATAAAATTGCATGACTATGTTTTCCTTAAATGTTGTCGTCCCGTTAGAGAAGGAAAGGGATTAAGTACTAATACCTCCGTCTTATAAAAAAATTCAAACACTGAAGATGATTTTAAATATAGTGTATGTTCAGATTTTTTTTCTTAGAATTTAAATTTTTATTATGGGACGGAACGAGCGAGTACATCGCCAGATAATTCTATCTGTTTACATAAATTAACGGGAGATAATTAATGGGTGGACAATAACTTCCTAAAGCAGTACCTTTTAACCAAATCATCATCTATGTAATCATGCTAATCATTGAAAAATAAGATGTCAATAATTAAGATGACTGCTATAATGTTTTGTTACGGATCAGATGATAAACATTACGTCATCCGTACACATGGAGCACTAGTGAGATGAAGGCATATATACAATCCAAAAGCAATTCTCCTTTGCGTGCTCTGACGAAACTGTTTCTTGTTGTTGTTTTTCTTGACCAACACCCTCTGCAAATGCTGCCACTTGTTCAGATACGTCGAACTACTAAATTCTAGAAATACTCTCTTCAGGTTGCTAAATACACATGTACGGCAACGAGATCTCCTTGCTACTACTGTCCATTACAATCTATTTACTACTCTTTAATTAGCGGTTGAAACCGATTTTGCTGAAAGTAATTTTGGTCAGACTGCAACGCTTGAGATTTCCAATTGTCGGCAACAACGACAGCATGTTGGCCCATAGATAGGTTGCCACATAAGTGCTTGTTTGCATGGCTCTTGGGGGTCATGCATGGCATGCAATTCTCAGTCTCAGCTGCATGCAAGCGAGAAAGATACTCGAGAGTTGCAACTTTACAATCAATGGACAGGCATATCATCTTTAATTTTAAAACTGAAGGTACTATGTAGCTAGCACTTGGGAGTAAAGAAACTCCATTTTGTGATGTGATGCTGAAAAGATCATGCATCCATCTGAATTTAAGATGAAAAAAATGATGCATAATTTATTATATGCATTGTTCTTTGTTGGATGGTTCCTGAGTCCAAAAACTGCAATATGGCACAGCAGAAACCTTGCTTGCACCTGACTTTTAGGCAGGAAAGATGCCCAGATGCAGGTTGAAACGTACTCATATAGTCATATACTCCCTGCTTACCTAAACGTTTGACACCGTTAACTTTTTTAAACATGTTTAACCGTTCGTCTTATTCAAAAAACTTTTGTGAAATGTGTAAAACTATATGTATATGTAAAAGTATATTTAACAATAAATCAAATGATAGAAAAGAATTAATAATTACTTAAATTTTTTGAATAAGACGAATGGTTAAACATTTAAAAAAAAGTCAACGGCGTCAAACATTCTGAGATGGAGGGAGTATAATTCTAATCTTACTTTCTTTTTGCATTTTACAGTGCAGACAAGCTGGATCCCAAATCCATGGCTGGCCTGAAAACTTATCAGTTACTACTGCATTATTGGTTACATCTCAGCTAGCAGCCGGTAACTGCACCTCAATCTTCAGGTTTATTCATCGAGGCATTATTACTAAGTTATATGAGTTCTATAATTTTTTTAACAAACCGACACAAGAAGATGTCAATTTGAATAAAAGAGAGTTTTGTCACAACCCCAGCTCTAAGGGCAGGGATTTCAATTCCGGTTTGAAATTTCTGAAATTTCAATAATTTCCCTCCCCTCCGGCAAGCAAATATCTTGTCCGAATTTTTTTGAACATTTTCATTTTTATGGATTGGTCAAAATTTATTAAATTTTCAAACAATTTCAGGCAAAAAAAGGGTTCTGAAATTCCCCCAAAAAAAATGGAATTTTGGTTACACCGAAATTTTTCGGTGAAAACCGAAAGTAAAAACCCTGCCTAAGGGTAGGAAATTAAGGTCTGTACACACCATATGATGGGTTCCATATACTCAAGGCACAAAGAATTAATTGGCTCCATGTAAACACATTATGCACAATATTTTTTCTTTACTGAAGAAGGAACAAAATGTCAAAAGCTGAGTAAGCAGCGCTAGTACCTAGGTGTAGAAAATCCGTGTCCGTTTCCTAATTCAGAGCTGCCATATACAGAATGATCCAACAATAATTAAACATGGTCATATATAATTAATTCAGAGCAGCCAGATACAAAAGATTATTCATGTCGTTGCTATCGATCCTGACATTGGTTACTAGCTAGCAGCTGGCTTGTATATATTTCGATTATTCTCTTAGCTAGGTATACATAGATACTACGCCGTTTTCGTGGTTAACTTCTCCAAAGCCAACTAGCTTATTAGTGTATATCACATGACAATAGACATCACCACATGGCCTTGCATGCGCCGTCCAACTTATACAGCGAACTGGCTGCACGTGATTATCTGACAGTCAATTTATTCTGACAGTGCTTAGCTAGCTTGCACCAAGCTGTAGTGCTGTGCTTGCTAGCTGTGCTAACCTCAAGGCCACACTCCTAACTTGTGTAGCAAGCTTACATACAAGACAAGATTAGGAAAAGGAAAAGGGTAATAAACTGATTGTGCTTTCTGCTTTGCACCTGATAAATACTCTCTCACTCTTGTTCATTCCTTTGCACCACTTCTTTTGATTGGCACCAGTCTAAATCCAACCAATGTTGCAATTTACTCCATGAAGAAATAAGTGACATGTACAATGGTACAAAATGCAGCATGTGCACAAAAGCAAAATATATACGATCACAATAAAGAACAAACAGAAGAAGTCTCATCCACAAATGGCACCAAATTAAAGGCTAGAGTATTATATAGCAAGTTCCAAAAATATGTGCCGTAAGAGAACATAAGAGAACATATATCAATCAGCATCACCAGCAAGAAACTCACGAAGCAAAATGTCATGATCTTTGTACAGAAGACCAAAACTAAACAACAAAGCAATCAACAAAATTGCACGAATGTATAGCTATATAGTATATTCCTAATAATTCGATGACCAAACGACCATGCAAAGTATCCAGGCATATGCTCAATTCAGTAGTGCAGTAGCTAGCCGATCGAGCACCAAAAATTCTCAGCACGTAATTAAGCAGCAGCAGCAGCAGCACTAGCTATTACGATGAGTCCCATAGATAAGCACCATCTAACTTGTACTGCGGCATGCCAAGAGGATTTGGGAGACGAATGACATCTCGTAGGGCTTTCACCATTGCTGCCTGGTGCTGCAAGCTGTAGCTGCTTCCAATTCCATGGACTCCTCCTCCAGCTACAGGAGGAGGTGGAGGCATATTATTCCAAGAGGAGACATTGCTGCTGCTGATGCTTTTGTTGATCAAGCTGTAGTAGTTTGGCTGCTGCTGGAAGCTACCAGCACTAGCAGTACTAGTCGTCGTCGTACTTGCACCGTAGTTGGCAGCGACGACGGAATTGGACATGTTGGGCGGCGCCGACAAGATGTTGGCAGCTGATGAGTTGCTGAAGTAGATGCTGGGGTCGATGATGGAGTCGAGCTGGAACAAGTCGTCGTCGTCGTCGCCGGCTTCGACGGAGCTGCCGTTGTTGGGTGTTCCGGCAGAGTACTGATCAACGGCAGGCTGTGGCTGCTGCTGCTGGTTGTTGATGGCTTCGTCTCCCTGCTTCTTGTGGAACACCTTGCACACAACCCATTCTTCCTTGGGATTCAGACGAAGGTTTGGGTGGTGGTTGTGGAGGTTGCCGTGGAGACGGAACTCGTGCATCACCCAGTTGGTCTTGGTGCCCTTGGGAGCTCTCCCCATGTAGAACACAAGCGTCTTCTTCATCCCAACCAGCTGCTTATTATTCTTGTTGTTGCTGCTGCCTCCATAGCTGGTAGGCTGCAGGTTGAAGATCTCCCTGTCCTTGCCGGTGGCCTTCCAGTATCCCTCTTTGGTGGCTCGGTTGGTTCGCATCCCCGTCGGGTATTTCATGTCCTTGTGGCTGAAGAAGTACCATTCTTTCTCCCCCATCTTCGCCTTGCCTTCAATTCAAATTAATTTGTATCAATAATCAGATACATACATGAACAAACAAATTAACATCAAGAACCAAGCAATTGTGCATCTACATCTCTACAGCTATCTAGTCTAGACTCTAGAGAGAAGAAGAGAATTAAGGATGTAAGCATATGAGACTTGAGGCTTACTTGGGAGATCCCATGGCTCGCACTTGTTGAGGTCGACCTCGCCGATTGGCAAGGAGGTGAAGCTAGGGTTGAGGAATTTCTGCAGGAGGTAGCTCAAGATTACCTCCGCATCTGTGGGATGGAATCTGAAGCCTGGAGGCAAGAACAAGCTGCCATCTTGCTCTAATTTCACAAGGGATGTACTAGTCTCCACCATGCTTGCTAGCTAGCTTGAAGCTCACTGCTGATCGAGCAAGCAGAAGCACTAGTAGAGAGGAGAGGAGGAGATAGCTTGGTGGCACAAGCAACAAAGGTGGAGACGACGCGCGATGGATGAGAAATGGAACAGAAATGAAGGGGATAAAGGTATAATGGAAAGCAAGAGAAGGCAGCGAGTTTATTTATAAAGCTTTGAGACCCTTTCCCTGGTTTTGAGGTTGCTAGCAAGGAAGCCCACAAAAATCTTGGTTAGCAAGGAAGACAATTCCTCACTCGGTTTCATTATGATAAAGAAATGGATGTACTATGATTAAGTGCGGCTCTTGCCATATGAAGAATATCATGTCCGTCAAATTAATCGGATTTATACAAGTTGAGCTTAATTACATCCACATCTATCTTATAGTCGAATTATTATTATATTTTTCTTCTATAATCCTCAATCTGTTTTGCCAGCTAGTGCTGATGACAGCGACGGCTAGGAACCGACCTAAAGAGAAACCAACCGTCGTCCGTAAGGCTTCTATGGTACGATAAGGCGCCACTTGACTTCTTTATTTTCATGTATAGTGCTGACAAAGATACAAATCACTGTTCTCATCTGCTAATGGCAATATTTTTTTTCTTTCCTTTTCTCATCCAGCTGGGAAAATTCAGCTAGGCGCTTGTCTATTCTTCTTTGATATTTTTACTGTTGAGTTTGTGCAGGTCATTCCTCAATTTCAAGGAAAAAAAAACTTTACAGGTCTTAGTTTCAGAAGTTTATATGTATGACTGTTTCGGGCTGCAATTGCCGTCATCATGTTGATTATATATTAACTGTACTACTGCTGGTAATTTCTTGGTAATTGGTCATCTTGATCTGTTTTTACAAATTACTAATTACATTTAGCGCCTAGTCAGATCCCACTATATATGTACACGTACTATACAGGTAGCAGTGCATGAGCTGGGCGTGCCAGATGCATGTGTTTTCTAACCTGTTATTGTTCTTGCGACGACGTCGGTGCAGCTAGTTAGCTAGTACGAACTCTGCTTAATATAAGTGTCAACTGCGTATTAAGTGCATTTAGTTAGGCCCAAAGTTAGTTTAACAGTTGAACGAAACATACATGCAGCAGCAACACATATTTGACTGTTGGTCTTAATTGCCAGCAACGTGTGTATATATATTAGGCCATTCTGTACAGTACTCCTATTCATACATGCATATGGTCAAAGAAACAGTCTGCATCGATCATGAAAAATATATAATGACGGCTGTTCATACTTCATACCTTCAGGGTTCAGGCTGCAGGCATATATACAGCTAGCATGCATGGAAGTCTCTACTATCCAAGTTGGATCAGCTCTTAGACCATGCGAGAGCAATTAAGCTACTACTTCCTCCGTTTCATGATGTAAGTCATTCTAGCATTTTCAATATTTGTATTGATGTTAATAAATCTAGATAGATATATATGTCTAAATTCAATAACATCAATATGAATGTGGGAAATACTAGAATGACTTACATTTTGAAACGGAGGGAGTATATAACATGTGCTAATATATATCTGTGCACATGTGTACATATATATGCCTTAATTTCCAGAGCACACAAAATGTGTGGTCCACTTTATCTGTTCGGCCGGGCAGGGGCGCATGCATGCAAGTTGGATTTGGAGGCCGGGCGGATCGAGTTGAAATTAACTTGCTAGCTAGCTAGCTCCATTTGTTGACCGGCGACTCATATAATTAGGTAAACTCATCTGCTACACATGTACGGCTCCTCAAAAGAGTACTCTATATTATATTTTTCCTTTGAAAAAAAATGGTACTACTAATTGGTTCTATGAAAAGGTAGAATTTATATTACATGATACTCAAAATTTATAATCTTTCTTTGCTACACACCTAAGAAGGTCCATTGGATAGCATGGGAGAAGATTACTAGTCCGAAAAGTCATGGAGGATTGGGATTTAGGGATATGAAATGTTTCAACCAAGCCTTACTAGCTCGTCAGGCATGGAGATTGATTGCTACGCCAGAGAGTCTATGTGCAAGGGTTTTGAAAGCCAAATACTTTCCAAATGGATGCTTGCTCGACACTGCCTTCCCGTCAGTCTCGTCGCCGACCTGGAAAGGCATTGAACACGGCTTGGAACTAGTAAAGCAAAGAATAATTTGGAGGGTTGGAAATGGTGATAACATCAAGATCTGGAGACACAAATGGGTGGCACATGATGACCGGCTTATAACTCTGAAAAAGAGGGTGAGGAATAGATTAATGTATGTTAAAGATCTAATGGATGCAGGCTCCAGAAGCTGGAATGAGAATTTGATCCGCAATGTAATGCACAAGGAAGATGCTGACGAGGTTTTAAAGATTAGGCTGTCCAATCAACAACCTGAAAATTTCCCTGCTTGGCATCTGGAAAAAACAGGGTTATTTACTGTGAAGAGTGCTTACATGTTGGCCTGGAACCTATCTAAAAATGCTGTGGAGGAATCTTCAAGCACAGCAACATCAGGGGAAAGGAAACTATGGTTGGCTCTGTGGAAGACAAAGGTACATGCTAAAATCAAGATTTTTGCCTGGAAGTTAGCACTTGACAGGTTACCAACTTGGGTAAACAAGTGCAGGAGAAAAATTGAAAGACAAAGTATCTGCCAAATTTGCGGATCAGCTGAGGAGGATGGTTTTCATGCAACGGTTGAATGCACAAAAGCAAAAGCACTTAGAGAGGCTATCAGAGAGGTTTGGCGATTACCTCCTGAAAACAAGCTTGCTAGAACTGGACAGGATTGGCTACTGTTGCTCTTGGATGGAGCTGATGAAGTTGAGAGAGCGCATACATTATATATGCTTTGGCGTGCATGGCATCTTCGAAATGAGATGGTACATGGTGCTGATTCCAGTCCTATAGCTGTCTCTATCAACTTCTTGGTTAATTATGAAGCATGTCTGTTGCCTGTCCGACAACAAATTGATGACAAGAAGGGCAAGCGACCAATGTTTGAGGAACTGACAGAAAAAGTGCATGCCAGTGCTGTGCAAATTGCATGCATGGGAACCTCCACCGGAAGGTGTGGCTAAGGTAAACATTGATGCTGGATTCAGGAAGGAGATGGGTGATGCTTGTGCTGGAATAATTGTCAGAGATTGCAGGGGCCTGGTTCTTCTTGCAGCTTGTAAGAAGCTTCCAAGATGCAGCTCTGCTACCCAGGCTGAAGCTTTGGCTTGCCTGGAGGGCGTTCGGTTGGCGATTAACTGGATACATATGCCAATAATACTTGAATCTGACAATGCCGATGTCGTTGCTGGACTGAATATAACACAAGCGTCAAGAGCAGAATGGGGAGGTATAATTGCCGAGATAAGAGTGGCAATGCAATGCTTGCTGCAGGTGCAAGTGCACAAAGTGAAGAGAGATTCAAATAGGATAGCTCATATGTTAGCTCAGATGGTTATGACCTCAGGAGTTGAAGCGGAGTGGAGGTAATGCGCTTCGGCTGAAATTCTAGAGCTGTTAAATCAGGAATGTAATCCTATGTTTTGTCATTAATAAAATCTCTCTTTACGGTCAAAAAAAAATGTACATGGCTAAAAACACCATTAAAATGATAATTTGATGGAGGGCACAATGAATATTATTTTATTATTTCTGAAAGAAATGAATAGAGAAACATTTAGAAAAAAAAATCTTACCCGTAGAGCTAGCAGCTTGTATAACAGTCTGGCAAGTGGCAACGATCACATCCAAGGCGGTGGCAATGGTCACAAATGGCAGTGAGAGCAGACCGCCGCTTTCTTCACCTATGACTTATTCCCCAACGAATTAATTCATCTCCATCCAGTGTCGATGCCACCTGTTTCCGCAGCTCCATTGACGCCACACTCGCTGCTTCAGCACTCTCGTGGCTGCATCCGCTGCTTGTGGCAGACAGTTGTCTCCGGTGCCACTCACCATCGGTCGTCGCCGTTACCGTGGACGTCGTGGTCACCGCTACTATTCCTAGGGTTTTGGGAAGGGCATCCAACGTCGAGACAAAGTGGTGGCTTGGGTCAGGTTTAGTTGAACCAGATCCAACTAGATACATGTCACTGGCCTGAAGGGCATTTATGTTCGTTTGGGCTTTTTCTCTCTTTGTTTGGTCAAAAATGATAAAATAGTGATTGCAATGCATCCTCCAAAAAAAATACTAGTTTGTTTTTCTCTCCAGCTGTGTCATATTTTTTATGTGTCGAGCAATGAAGCAAATTTTCCATATCAAATTACTTTCTCTGTCCGAAAATTCTGGTCATTGTACCATCCCGAAGCTGTCAAAAAAAAAAAGATATCGTTTTATCAATTCAAATGTTTGAATCTGCTAATGATGGCTTTGAACAGTAACTCTACCACGTGTCCCTGAGTTGTGGAAGTATGGCAATCATAAAGTATCACTGGAACCTTCTGGGGATGCATGTACACTTAATTAAATAAAATGATAACTGAATCAAATGAACGAGGGTAACTTGATTATTTTTGTTGCTCACTAATTTGGGTCAGAAATCTTAAAGCGTCAAGAATTTCGGGACGGAGGAAGTAAATGGTTCTCCTACCAATCTTTCTCCCCAGTAGACGACTGTACAATGCAACATTTTTCAGTTGTACTTGGATTTTGTCCATGTGCAAATTAGAGAATAGAAAAAATAATAATACAAAATTAAAGTACATAGTTATGTGAGTCTAAAACATCATTGAATTTTGGAATCATTGATTTAGAAATGATCGATAAATCCAAAGTGTAGAACAGATCATCGTATAAAGCTGTCTCATGCCGTCAAGCGTGTCCAGTTAACCTTCATAAATCATGCAAAATGCAGGTCGTCGTCGTCTTTCTGCATGCATGCGCCTTCTCTCTCCATGCCAAAACCAAACTCTGATGATCAAGATTCAGTCAAGACTCAAGAGACCCGCATTAAATCCACGCACACAGCTAGGCGAGTGAAGATTAGTGAAAAGAAATCAATTATCAATTTCGCTAAATAACTGTTTCTAACATTTCAGATGGAAAATTGAAAACCACATTACTGTACTCCAATAACATTTCAGGATAATTTGGCCAGTATTCTGGAATTTCAGTTATCCGTTGAATAATGTGCAGTGACCTAGCTAGCTATATATCCAATCCGTAGATTAATTATTTCCCGATGTACAATGTACTGGACAGAGAAGCTTGATCCGAAAACTAACTGAACAGTTTTGACCCTTGAAAAAGAGTTACAGCGCTAAGCTAGCTAGCTACTTTGGAGAATTGAAATATATGGAATATTTGGCATTGTAGCCCGTATATACTTTCTGTGAACTGGACAGCTGGCTCATCTGAGATCCAACACGTCATCAGCTGCACGGCAAGATGTATGGCGTTGGATAGATGCAAGAAAAAGTATTCCATACCTAGCTGTACTACACAGTTCCCAAAAAAATAAAAAAAAAGTACTCCCTCCGTCCATTATAAAAAAATAAGTTTTAGTATTCAACGTTTAACCGTATGTCTTATTTGAAAAATTTGTAAAAAAATTTTAAAAGCTAAGTCACGTATAAAATACTATTCATATTTTATCATCTAATAACAACAAAAATAATAATCATAAAAATATTTTAAATAAGATGGATGATTAAAATTGGGTACTAAAGCCCACAACTGCGCTTATTGTGGGACGGAGGGAGTACTACACTAGTTAATGAAGAACCCCATGAATTTATCTTCTTTTCTTTCAAAACGTAGCAGTATATACACATGAATCTGACTGTATTATTTTAACAAAGCTAAATATAATAATATATAACTGTGGTAGTATATTGAGACATTGAAGAAAATGATAATTCTGAAATGTGTTTAAGGAATTTCTGGCCCAGCTCAGGAGTTTATCTTTCAACTGACTGCGCCTCGAAGTAATTAACGTTAATAAACTCTGGGACTTGGGCTTTTTGCCTCATACAGGTCTGTTCACTTTGATACTATTTTCAACCTTATCAAATTTTGGTAAAACTGTTAAAAAGTAGCTATATTTAGTTTGCTGCCAAATTTTGATAACTATATAAGAAATCCTGCCAAAATTTTAGTAAGTTATCAAAATTTTAGCAAATGCCAAAATTTTGGTAATGTCAAAATTTGGTAAGGTTTTTTTTTTTATCAAAGTGAATAGGCCCATAGTTTTATGGCCCAGTTTGCTATCCCAACTAAATGTCACACCCTAAAAATTTGACCAACAAAAATCAAAAACTCTAAAAATATGGGCCTTCAAAAAACTTTTTAACTAAATTGCATCATGCCGATTTGGTTCGACTATTTTATTGGATTTTGATTTCGGAGTTCATAGATCACGAATAAAGGAAAATTAATTAGGAATTAACCCTGAAATTAGATTGGTTAAAGAAATAAATAAGTTATAATCTAAAATAAAGATTATGTGAGGATAGAAATAAATAAAATATTATCGCGGCCATATTTGTATCAATTAGATTTAAATGCAATGGGATAAGAATTAACTCTAATTAAATTCAAGTAAATTACATAAAAATAAAATATGGGATAAATTAATCTAGAGTTAATCCATTGGTTGGAACAACACGAATATTGAGTAAGTTCATTTATGCAAAATTTAGAATTTATAGAATCAAATTTATATAAGAAATAGGCTAAAAAGGGGTTTAATGGAAAAAAATCACTATTCATCGGCCGCTAGGTGTTCGATCGCGTTCCCTAGCCCTAACCCCTCCACTGCCGCCCGTCGCGTCGCCGCCTCGCGCCTTGCGCTGCTGCCGCACCGCGTCGTCGTTGCATCGCCGTCGCCGTCGCGCCGAGCCCCGCGCCGCGCCGCCCGCCC
This sequence comes from Oryza glaberrima, assembly GCF_000147395.1. Lineage (NCBI taxonomy): Eukaryota > Viridiplantae > Streptophyta > Magnoliopsida > Poales > Poaceae > Oryza > Oryza glaberrima. The sequence goes on along the minus strand of NC_068336.1, from coordinate 1,182,697 downwards.
GTCGCCATCGCCGCCGCTGCCGCGCGCTGTCGCCGCCACTGCCGCGCGACGTCGCCGTCGCCGTCGCTGTCACGTCACCTCGCGCCCTGCGCGCGCCGCCCGCCGTCGCGTCGCCGCTGCCGCCCGTCGCGTCGCCCTGAGCCCCGTGCCGCCGCCTCGCGCCTCGTGCCGCCGCTGCCGCGCCGTCGACGTCGCCATCCCGTTGCGCCGTCGCGTCGCTGCGCGTCGTCGCCATCGCCGCCGCCGCGCCGCGCTGCCGTCGCGTCGCCTCGCGCCGCGCGCCCACCACCTCGCGCCCCGCGCCCGTGCCTGTCGCGCGTCGCTCGCCGCCGTCCCGTCGCGCCGTCGCGTCGCCGCGCGCCGTCGCCATCGCCGCTGCCGCGCCGCGCCGCCGTCGCGTCGCCTCGCGCCGCGCGCCCGCCACCTCGCGCCCCGCGCCGCCGCGCCGTCGCGTCACCCGCCCTCCCCTCTCTCCCCTCTCCCCCTTATCTTTCCCCCTCTTCCCTATAAAAGCTCCACTTCTCCCCTCCGTTCACTCCATTCCCTCCTCCTCTCCTGTCACGCCCGGAATTTCTATCCAAAATTCCAAACGCTTACATGTGTGTTAAACCCTCGTCCAGGAATCAACCGAGGCACACAATAACAAATTGATAATAGAGTACAAATAAATAACTATTTAATATTCGCAAATAATAAATTATTACAGAGGTAGATAGTTCCTCTCAAAGAATAACCTTCTACGCAGCGGAAAAATAAAACTATAACAAACTACGGAACAGCTATGGCGACTCCACTCCACAGGCATCTTAACCAGAACAAGCTCAATCCTTCAGATCATCACCTTCGCTGAAATACTCCTCTTCTGATGATTGAATATTGCAAGAATGAGCATATGACATACTCAACAAGCCACACAGCAAATATGCAAGTGCACAGGATAACAAAGGATGGCATAATATAGCTCATTTGCATAACAGCATTTAACAAATATTTAAGAGAATAGTAAAACAGTTGTATAATTAATCAATATTAAATAAACACCATACAACACACCCGTGTTGCATAGGCCCAACCTCATTTGAACAACCAACCCCAGTTGAACAAATTAAACCTCCAAACTAGGAATATACCATTCCAAACCAGGAGTTACATTAACTAACACCGTTACCATTTAATGTGTAATATGAGACTAATCACGAAAAACATTGCTCAACTCACCCATAACCGCGGGTACGGCTATTCGAATAGATTAAACTCTGATCAGAGGTGTACCACTGTACCCACAAGACACAATCCCACAACATGTTACCATGCGCCTTAGTACCACCACGGTACCTCGGAAAAGAACTGTGACAATACCCCTCGCACAACACAACTCACCACAGTGCACCGTTCCTGGATCATAATCTCCCCCTCAAAACCAGAGGCAATGGACTCCCCAGCGACCCCCACGGACTTCTCGCCGCTTCACAGTCTGGCACACTATAATGAATCATGCCATACAAAAGATAAAGCCGTTGCCCACGCTGGCTTGTGGTTGGCACGGTAAATGTTTCACAACAGTAGCTCGCGAACCGGTCCTTAATTGTCATGAGCACAACCATCAAAACCATATGCTCACAACCCACCTTAACCAGGTTTTAATTAGCAATTATTTACCATCACACGATTAACCATCGTGAGCTACCATTGAATTTAACCATAATTAACAATAATAATTATATAATTTATATTTAACCCCTTTAGTTAGCTAATGTTTCTAAGCATGGCTAAGCAAACATACATATGGCATTTAGCTGAACCAATCCAATATATAAGGTTCATGCTAATCACATTATAACCCATAGGAAAATAAGATCATCTTCGGCCATTAATTAATTGGGAAAAGGTTCACCACCCGATGACATTCGAAAATAATGCATAAGTTGAAATAAAACATTAGCTTTAAACGGGTTCAACATGCTCAAAGGGTTGTTTGTGATCTGTGTGACTTGCCTTGGGCTTCCGCAAACGCTTCGGAACCTTCCTCAACGGAAACGCTCTCCTCCGGAACGTCGGAAACTAAAGCAATTAAACAAAAAATCAACAAAACAGTACAAAAACAAGCATAAACAGTATATGTGGATATTTTTAACATGTAGATCTTGATTTTAGAAAAATTTAGCAACTTGAACCACCTGAAACGGATCTACGATTATTTAGTTATGATTTTCCGAAGATTTAATCTATTAGAAAAACGGGAAAAAGAAAAAAAAAAAACCGATGATGACATGATGACATCATCAATGGTGGCCGGCTAGGATGGCAAACTCGCCGGAGATTGGATGATCGGCTGCGAATTTGGAGGACATGTACGCGTAGAGGACGACGAGACGAACCCAACGGTACTCACCCTCGAGTCAAACGACAAACGATGACGGCCGGCGACGAAGGGGCGGCGACGGCTTACACGGGGACGGCGGGCTACGGCGGCCGGCGGCTTCGGGGAAGGGGCGGCCGAGCTTCTCGTCGCTCCCACGCACCTAATGGCGGTGGCGGCAAGCGGCGGCGACGGCGGAGACGGCTGCGCGGCGGCGCCGGAGATGGCCGGCGGCGGCGGCGAGGCTAAGCAGCGGCGGCGCGGCGGCTAGGAGGCACGGGAGAGGACGGGAGTTGGGGCAAACGAAAGAGGAGGACTAGGGGGTCCTATTTATAGCCTTGGATTGAAGAGATCGGACTCCTCCCGCAAGAAATCGACTCGGGAAATCAAAAACTCGGTTTTAGAGATAAACTCGAAAACGAGTTCGATTCGGATAAAATACCCAACGATTTGCTCCGATTTTTGAGGGTAAAGATAGAGGAGAACGAGAGGATAAAAACCCCTCAAAAATCCGGACTAAAAGTGGAGAGATTGGGGCGGATTCGGAGGCGGAAGGCGGCTCGGTCGGCCGGCTCGGGCACGGCTGCAACCGGCCGGAGGTGGAAGACCACCCTGACAGGTGGGTCCCACCTGTCGGCGGTTGGGGAGGGAAGGGCGGCTCGGCGGCAGCTGGGCCGGCTTGGGCCGGCTTGCCCGCGAGAGAGAGGAAAGATGTTGGGCCAAAAACGGCCCAACCACTTAAGGAAGGGTTTTTTTTGAACTTTTTAATTAAAATAATTTGTGAAATGTTGTTCCAATTATTAAAAATACTTCCCTTGCTCAAACAATTCTCAGAAAATTCTAGAAAATAAAGGAACAAGCAAAGTATTTAATAAAATTTTATCTAGCTCATTTTTATGTTGAAAATTTTCCTAGATAATTAGGGTTTAGCTTGTAGGCTTTTAATTTTAATTTCTAAAAATGATTTAAACAATGTATTTTTACATTAGACGATTTTTAGGGCGTGACATCTCCTCTACCCACTCCACCGCGCCGCCGCCTTCGCGCCGCCGCGCCGCCGCATTTGAGCCGCCGTGCCGCTGCCCTCAGTGACGCCGCACCGCGCCGGGTGCCGTGTCGCCTGCGTCGCCGTCACCGTCGTCGCCGCCGCCACCGCCGCTGTCGGTAGGCCGCCGCCCCCTTCTCGCTTCGCCGCCGTTGCCGCCGGGGAGCGCAGCCGAGAGAGAGAGGGAGGAAGAGAGGAGCCGGAGAGAGAGAGAAAGAAAGAAAAAGAAAGAGAGGGAGAAAAAGAAAGAAAAAAAGAGAAAAGGAGAGAAAAAGAGAGAAAAAGAGAGAAAAGAGAGAAAAAAGGAGAATAAATAGGAATTTGAGGGAGATTAAGAAGTTTAGAAATTTTAAAATAATTAGAATTTAATTATAGATTAATTATAGTCTAGAATTGTAAAATATTAATATAATTATAGATTATTTTCGGTAATCTCTGTAAGTGATCGATTCGCGGTAGGAATTTAGATTTATTTAAGAAATAAATAATTATGTTGAATTCTTAGGAATGTACTTCTAAATCACAAAATGATTTGGGTTGAATGACCCTAAAATTGGAATAGCGTAGTTTCGTAAACTTTGTAGTCAACATAGAAAGTTCGATTCGCGTTCGACTTCTATTTTAGTTTATTCGCATTTTACTTGAATTCTAATTGAATTCAAATCATTTTGTCGCACGTAATTTTAGAGTTCGAGGGAGTTGTGGATCCGAACGAAGGTCAAAACCCGCAAGACTTCGAGCAAGGCAAGTCATCACTATTCCTTGATCATGTTGATCCCAATTGCGAAATTGTTTTGTTTACAAATAAAATTACATGCAATGATAAACATCCTACTTGTGATTATGCCATGCCTTGATTATTGTTTACCCTTATTCTTTCGTAACCATGTTTACGTATGAGTCCCTAGTCAATTATGACAATTGCTTAGAAATGCTATTCTAGAATCATGCACTCTCATATTTATCAAATGCTATATGCTCGGGCAATTACCTTTGGGAAGGTAATTGAGATGCGGCATGTGGAGACATGAGCGCCGCATTGCCATGATAATGATGACATGATTTGTGAAAGTAGGAATGAAATTAAACACTTGTTTTAGACTGGGGCGGACGGTGGATTTGGGTGGTATCTGGAAAAGGCTAGTACCGTCCCCGGTCAATTAAGGACCGAGCCATGAAGATAAGCATGAAACGACCCCCGTACAACCGCACTTCCGTATGGGTATAGACCTAGCGGACTAGATAGCCGAGCGGAGGCAGTATCTCTGCATAGATGGTTCACCCCTGAGTGAGGCAGGTGCGCTACGGTGGGACAGCCGTTGAGGTAGGGCCGAGAGGCGAGCCCTACATCGGTGTCGCCATTGGTAGGACTGCCATGAGTGTGTGAGAGAGAGAACTTAACTTGAACCCTAATTTAATATGTGTGTGAGACTTCTCTTTCCCGGGAGCGCCAGAACTCCTCTCACTGCTAGAAACATGGACGCCTAGAGTGCATGAGGATTTAAGTTCATGGAGCGGGTACTGCTAATGCGAGGTTATCGAAAAGCTTTGCCGTGACGCGTCTCATGTGTTGGGACGAGGCTCATGTGTTGGGCAGTCGCGGAGTGCGGGTAAAGTGTACATCCATTGCAGTGTGAGTAAACTAAATCTATTCGAATAGCCGTGCTAGCGGTTACTGAGCACCGGGACATGTATTACACTTGGCTAGACTCTAAATTCTTAATTTGTGTGGGATGGGATATTGCATGATGATTTCTATGCTGTTGGAGCCACTTCCTGAGAGGCTGGAAGGTGGACGTCCTCAGAAAACCATGACGACTCAATGGCGGGAAGTTATCCTCGGGATCACAATGGATGGTGGTCAGAACCGTCATTGTTTACTATGAACACTGGTACTAAAATTTGGTTAGTCTATGCTAGGTATTAGGTTTGTGAAAAGAATTACAAAACTTGCTTTGCGCAAAAGAACCATAGCCATTCCTTGAAATACTCCTACCATGTGCATTGTTGCTGTGATGGCTTGTTGAGTACGGTTGGTACTCACCCTTGCAATATATACACTTAATCAGAGGCCGGAGATGAAGCTTCGGAGGATCCCTATGCCTATTACCAGGAGGGTGATGAAGACGATGGCGCTCAGTAGGTCTTAGTTACGGTCGATGCCTGTGGCAATGGCGTGCCGCTGCCTAAACTTCGCTGCCTTATCTATTTCTGCTTTTGGAATGTATTCCGGACCGCTCGGTTCGATGATCTAAGACTACGCCTGCGGGCTTTTGATGTAATAATTCGCACTAGACTTTCGTGTATGTGCATTTGGTATTTCAGCTATGAACTCGTGTGTACCAGACTACTTGATCCAGGGAAATGGTACTGTTTACATTATTGATTCCTGTTATAAAAACGGAGGTCCACACTAAAACACCGGCCAGAGTCCTCTTGTTCTAAGCTAGACTCTGGATCAGAGTAAGGCAGTTAACAATGGTTAATTACGCTAAGCAAACATTATTAATGGCTAGTGGCATATATAATTACTGTTAGTTACTTCTAGAAACGGAATCAACCTTACGTCGATGTCATGGATAAACTTGTGACGTGGTGCTAGGGGGCGGATCTACAGTACGTGTAAGCGTCGTCGGTGTCCGACGTTTTTTTTTAAGTAAAACCTACAGTAAAAGTCTTTTACTTATCTATATATCATAACACTATAGTCTAAATATAATTAGCATGTTATAACACCGATAGATAGACTCCAACGAATCAATTTTTTTAGATCCGTCACTGCGTGGTGCAACACGAAGAAGATCCTAGTAAGCCCCATACATTTTTTAATTAGCTTTTAGTAAGCATGCATGCACAGATAATTAATCTATCATATGCTTAAGGCATCATGACTTTGCCAACCTGATTTTGGACGATTCAGGGACCGGGCCCTTCTTATCTGATATGATCGTCATCACTTTTTAGGCATTGCATGAATTGTTATTCTATCATAATCCGGCACTGTAATCCTATGACATTTCTTTAATGGAAATGCAGGACCATGTGCCCTTGCTCAAAAAAAAAGAAAATCCTAATCCGGCACTTAAACTAGGAGTAGTGCAGAAGCACCAATTATAACCGACCTTTCTAACATGCATGTGTGAGTGTGACTTAATCATCATGCTTTAGCTAGCTGTTTATTGGTGATTGCTTCAATTAATTATCAAATTCAATCCATGGGAGATTAGATGCTGTTGCTAGCTAGAGCCGTAGAGGTAGTAGACCGGACACACGATGGTTTGAAAGGGTTATAAGGATTAACAAAACGCTGTCTCCAATAGGGAGACGTGATTAAGCAAGTTGAGAGAATCAACTTAGTTTAATTTGGGCTTATCTATATATCTAATCATGCCAATCATTGTCAAATAACATGTCAGTAAGATTGCAATGTATGCTACGGATCGTACAGTAAGCATTACGTCATCCGTACCACATGCATGAAGCACTGATGAGATGAAGGCGATGCAACATTGCAACCTAAATAGTTTTTTTTTTAAAAAAATGCAACCTAAAAGCAATTCTCCTTTAATTTGCGTGCTCTGACGAAACCGTCTCCTGTTCCTTTTCTCTTGACCAACATCCTCAACATATGCTACCGGCCACTTGTTCAGAAATTTTTTCCTTTTAGAAAATAGGTAAAATCCGATCTCTTATCCAACCGGATCTACACTGCAGCTAGCTAAACCAAATTATACAAAACGCTAGAAATACTATATTCAGTGTGATAAATACACACGGCATTAATGAGAGCTCCTAGCTACTACTGTCCATTACAGTCTATTACTATTCTTTAGCTAGCTGAAACCGACCTTTTGCTGAAAGTAAAATTTTGGTTAAGCTAGCAACGCTTGAGATTTCCAATTGTCGGCAACAACGACGTACGTCATGTTGGCCCATAGATAGGTTGCCACATAAGGTGTTTGTTTCATTGTTTGGTTCTTGGGGGTCATGACCTGCAACTCTCAGCTGCAAGCTAGAAAGAACTGATCAAGGCAGGGTTTAATCTTTTGGTTTGGATGTTTCTATCGGAGGATGCCGATATACCGAAATTCCTAAAAGGGAACAAAATGTCAAAGCTGAGTAAGCAAGCACATCATGCTATCTAATTCTTCAGAGCTGCCAAGATCCAAGAATTCTTCAGAACAATAAATTCAGAGCAGCTAGATACAAAAGATTCATGTTGCACTACATGCTGTCATTGGCTACGAGCAGCTGGCCGGCTCTTGTATATATATTTTCTTAGCTACGAGTACTAGCTAGGTATTACTCCAGTACTAGATACTACGCGCCTTTCGTGGTTAATTTTTACGAAGCCAACTACAGTAGCTACTTGGGGTATATCACATGACAATATGACATCACCACAAGGCTTGCATGCGCCGTCCAACTAATTAACTTGCATATACCGGCCTGGCTGCACGTGATTATCTCGATCTAACAGCACTTAATTAGCTAGCTTGCACCAAGCTGTGTAGTGCTTGCTCTGCGCTAGCTGTGTTTGTTAACCTCAAGCCCTCTCCTAACTTACATGCATGACAAGATTAGAAAAAAGGAAAGAGTAATAAATTGATTGTGCTTTGCACCTGATAGATTCTTGTACTGTATATCCCTCTCACTTGTTTTCCTTAATTTGCACCACTTCTTTTGATTGCCATCAGTCGTATAATATGGTGCAAAGTGCAACATGTGCACAAAAGAATGATATGACCACAATATAATTAAAAGAAGTACTAACAGAAGAAATCTCATACACAAGTATATCCAAAGGCTATGGCAGTCCCAAAAAATCAATCATCAGTTCAGCACCACCAATAATTAATTAACAGAAAAAAACATAAAAAAACACGACCTTGGTATATACAAAAGGCACCCAATTAATTTAAACAAATGGAGTAGAATGATCTCTCTAGCTACCTACGAACTAAACAATGAAGCAATCAACAGAAATTAAACTGAACATATATATCCCTAAATCTCCATGACCATCCATGCAAATAAAGTACTCCATCCATGTCCATGTTCATGTTCAGAAACTCAGTATGCAGTAGCCGAGCACAAAAAACTCTCGAAACACAGCAGCAGCATGCAGTATATATATGTATATGTGATTACTCTCGTGATATGTAATGATCCCCATAATTCTCTATCTTGTACTGCGGCACGCCAAGGGGATTCTGCTGCGAAACTCCAGCCGTCGCCGACCTTATTGATGAACCCTTGTTGCTGCTCGGCAGTAGCGTACCATAATCCGGGACAGCAATGATATCTTCTAGGTCTTTCACCATTGCTGCCTGCTGCTGCTGCTGCTGCTGCAAGTTGTAGTAGCTGCTTCCAATTCCATGGGCTCCTCCAGCTCCAGGCGTATTATTCCAAGAGGAGACGTGCTGCTGCAGAGGCGCACTATAGCAGTTTGGCTGATGCTGGAAGCTACTGGCGGTAGTCGTACTAGTCATCGTCGTACCTGCAGAAACGGAGGAATGAACCGCATTGTTGTTGGGCGGCGCCGACAAGACGTTGGCAGATGAGTTGCTGAAGTCGTAGATGCTGGGGTCAGCGAAGATGTCATCTAGCTGAAAGATGTCGTCGTCGTCGGCTTGATCAACGGCAGGCTGCTGCTGCTGGTTGTTGATGGCTTCGTCTCTCTGCTTCTTGTGGAACACCTTGCACACAACCCATTCGTTGGGATTGAGACGAAGGTTTGGGTAGTGGTTGTGGAGGTTGGCGTGGAGACGGAACTCGTGCATCACCCAGTTGGTCCTGGTGCCCTTTGGAGCTCTCCCCATGTAGAACACCAGCGTCTTCTTCATCCCGACAAGCTGCTTATTGTTCTTGCTGCTTCCTTCGTAAATGGCAGGCTTGAAGATCTCCCTGTCCTTGCCGGTGGCCTTCCAATATCCCTCTTTGGTGGCTCGGTTGGTTCGCATCCCCGTCGGGTATTTCATGTCCTTGCGGCTGAAGTACCATTCATTGTTCCCCATCTTCGCCGCTGTAATTTCAATTCATCAATATTTGTATAGCATGAGATAGGAGAAATTAACATCGATCAATAACTAATTAATTATTTGTGCATCTACATCTAGAAGCTTTTGGAAGAAAGAAAAGAAAAGAAAACAAATTTGACTTACTTGGGAGATCCCATGGCTCGCACTTGTTGAGGTCGACCTCGTAGATGGGCAAGGAGGTGAAGCTAGGGTTGATGAACTTCTCAAGGAGATAGTTCAAGATAACTTCAGCGTCCGTCGGATGAAACCTGAAGCCTGGAGGTAAGAACAGGCTGCCAAGCTCCGATTTCACAGGCTCCACCATGCTGATGCTAGATTGAGGAAATTAAGCACTAGCTAGCATTAGTGATCACTAGACTGAAGAAAGAGGAACAATAAAAGCATAAATTATATTAAGAGCAAGTTTAATAGTATAGCTATATACTAGCTTCAAATCACTTATAGCCAATTTAATACATATAAACATATACTACACTATTAATAAATGGCACCCCATGTCATACATACATTATGTTTTATATTCTGTGTTGTAGCTAACTATAAATTGTAGCTCGTTGTTCTTCTCTCCTTTTTTATCTTCTTGATATATGTTTATAGGTGGCTTATAGTCTGCTATTGTATCTACTCTGAGGAATCGGAGTGGCCAGAGGAGAAGGAGAGTATAAAGCTGGTGGCACAAGCAAGAAAGGTGGAGACGATCGACGAGGCGATATGATGGATGGGAAATGGAACAGAAATGAAGGAGATAAAGGAGCTAGCTAGCTATATATAGTGCTTCGAGACTTTTTCCCTGGTTTTTTAGGGAGCCGCGTTAACAAGCCCACAAAAATCTTGGTTAGCAAGGAAGAGAAAGTCATCTCCGTTCACTCGGTTTCAATAGTGTTAGAACAAATTAAAATAAGTGGTATGTTGTGCCCGTCAAATTAATCGGATTTATACATGTTGTGCTTACATAGATCCACATCTAGTTTAGTCTAATTAACTAATGTTATTATATTCTTCTTGTATAACATCAATCTGTTTTGCCAGCTAATGCTGGTGGTGACAGCTACGGCTAGCCAGGAACGCGACCCAAAAGAAACTAACTGTCCAGAAGGCTTGTGTAGTTGTGTGGTACGGTAGGAGGCCGCTTAATTGACCTTATTTTCATGTGTAGTAGTAGCTTCTATCCTTTTAAAAAGAAAACTTAATTTTCATGTATCTGAGATACGAATCACTGTTCTCATCTTCTCATGGTAATAGAATTGTGTTCTCTTTCCTTTTCTTATCCATGGATTAATCCAGCTTGCTAGCTTGTCTAATTTTCTCCGATTAATTTGTACTGAGTTTAATGTGCATTTCATTCCTTAAAAACAAAAAAAAAGACGGTCTATATGGTTTGTCTATTTGTAATACTAATTGCCATCGTCACCTTAGATTATTACTCTCTTCATTATAAAATATAATAGTAATAACTATTTTTTTAGGTTTCGTAATACAAGACGTGCATACGTACATGATCGACATGATTAACTTGCACATCTCACTTCTCTAAATTCGTATTTTTAAATTCTACACCCTTAAGAACTCTAATTTTATTAGATGCATCAGTGCATGCATTGTCGTGTGATTAGTATTTTTTTAATTTTTATAAATTAAGTGAGAAGGCTTTTTTTTAATTTTTATGTTAGAGGTTTGTATCTTATATTTTATTTTAGGACGTAGGGAGTACCAAGTTAATTAACTGCATGTACTACTGCTTAATTACTGTATTTCTTGGTAATTTCTTGGTAATTGCTCTCATCTCTCGATCTCTCTTTGACAAAGTAAAGCCTAATTAACATAGTACTAATTAAATTTAGCGCGCTGAGTCAGATCCTACTATGTATATACGCCTACGAAGGGTCGTCAGCGATCAATTCATCCATGCTGGGTGCTGTATGCATGCCCGCTGTTTCTAACCTGGCCCTGTTGTTGCAAATGTCGGTGCGCATGCAGTGAGTACTCCCTCCGTCCCAAAAAAAGGCAAACTCTAGCTATGTATTTGGACATGATGCATGTTCAGATATATAGCTAGGGTTTGCCTTTTTCTGAGACGGAGGGAGTAGTTGAGTACAATCTATCTTTCTGCTTAATATAAGTCTCATCTCTCAACTGCGTGTATTAAGTGCATTTAGTTAGTAGTTAGGCCCAACAAGCTAGCTAAGGTAAGTTCTATATTATCGTTAGTTTAACAGTTGGACGAAGCATGCATGCATATGCGGCAGCAACATATATTTGACTGATACGTCTTAATTAATTGCTAGAGCAACGTCGGTGTATATATATAACTAGTTAGGTGGCCCACGCAATTGCGCGGCTAGCACCTAAATAAAATCATACATGATTTTACTTAAAATTTATAAATAGCTATCTTGTTGTCTTAAGACTTTGAAAGACCAAAACTTATCATCCCTGTGTTTCTAATTATATAGTTTTTTAAAGTCAAACCAGTTGCTACCCCTTAGTTCTGCCATCTCCTTCTTTATTTGCTTGCTCGATTTACCACTATTTCTATTCATTCTCTTTGGAACCTTTAAAAATTGGATCAAATAGTTTTTAGAATTTATTGTCTTGTTGGACTTCTTTTTATAATTTCTAGAAGTCTCGTCAAATGCTGTCATTATACTCCTATATGGCCCGTCCACTATATTTTCTCTTTACTGTATTGGGATTTTAAAAAACGAACATAATTATCATTCAGGTTCATTTTTTACTTTCTAGAAGTCCCGCCAAACTATCAGCGGCTTTGCCATTGTACTCCTCTATGACTCGCTCGCTGCCTCCCTAGCTTCTTTATTTATTATCATTGAGATTTTAAAATCGAACATGATTATCATTGGTTTTTTAAAAAAATTTAGAAGTTCCAAACCTTTAAAAATTGGACCTTATAGTTTTTAAAGTTTATTGGCTTGTTGGGTTTTATTTTTTATAATTTTTAGAAGCCCCATCAAACGATGCCACTATACTCCTCTACGGCCCATCCGCCACCTACTATTTATTGTCATTGGGATTCTAAAAATTAAACATAACTATCGTTGTAATTCATTTTTTATTTTCTAGAAGTCCCGCCAATCGTCGGCAGCTCTGCAACTATATTCCTATACACCCCTCCCGCTGCTTCTCCTTTTTATTGTCATTGAGATTTGAAAAATCAAATATGATTATCAATGGGGTTTATTTTTTTTACTTTCTAGAAGTCCCGGCAACCGCCTTACCCGTTTACTTCACGGCCTACCTGTCGTCCCTCCTTTTAATCGTCATTTGAATTCTATTTGATGTTTTATGAACAGTTTTTATATATCCACCACACTCTACTACTTTATAGGCATGTTATTTAATTTATCTCGTCATGTGTTTTAAATGGTCTTTTCTTTCAATAGTCTTTATTTTTATCACCAATTTTAGTTATTTATAAATTGTATTACTAATTGAAATATTTATTTCTTTTCGAATATCAGAATTTGTTTGTTTCAAATTTTAATTAATACTGTATAGTGTTCTTTTAATATATTTTATTTTTTAATTTCAGTTGTTTCAAAATTCTATTCCTACTTTAACTCTCTTTTAATTTAATTTTGGATATTATTTTATTTTTTATTCTGAATTTTAAATTGTATTCCTACTTAAACTCTTATTTTCTTTTTGCTATTTCAGATTTTATTTTTATTTTTATTCCGAATATTAACTAATCTCTCTTTTCTTTTTGCTAATTTCAGATTTTTTTTTATTTTTATTCCGAATATTAACTAATCTCGTATTCGGTTCTTATATGGACTCTTCTCTCATATCCTTTATTTTTAATTCCGAATTTAAGTTATTTTAAAATTGTACTCCTATTTGGACTCTCCTTTTATTTTCTAATTTTAGATTTTATTTTATTTTTATTTCGAATTTTGATTAATCTCGTATTGGGTTCTTATATGGATTCTTCTTTCAATATTGCTTATTTTAAATTCCGAATTTCAGCTATTTTTGAATTGTATTTCTACTTGTACTCTCCTTTTCTTTTTTTCCGGTTAATGTGGGAATTTTTAGTTCCCATAGCGAACGTGGTGCCTCGTTTCAAAGCTGTTTTAATAATATAATAGATAGATAGATAGATAGATAGATAGATTCCCTTGTGTATGTACTGTACTTTAATCATGCATGGTCAAGGAAAGGGATACATAATTTCGTTTCTACCCTTGTTTTAATGTCCAATATTAATTTTGTCCCTATTTTTTAGGGTTTTTATTTTTGCCCCACTTTTTTTTAACCGAAAGAGGCGTTTGCCCCTGGTTTAGACGGAAGTGAGTGGGATCGGGCTTATGGCACTAAATAAATAGAGATAAAAGGGAAATAAACAATTTTCGAATTGTTGATTGACTCTTTTACCCTTGGGAAATATCTAATAGAGGGAACTATTCCAGCCACTCACGAAAACCCCATCCGGCGGCATCTAGTAACGCGGTAGGTGGCGGCGAGTGGGCGTTGGCGAGTGGCTGTTGGCGGTGGTGGCAAGCGGGCATCAGCGGGTGGCGCCTCGGCACAAACCCCTCCCGCCGACGAGCAGGAGGTGCCCTACGCAGGGAGAGGGCACGGCGGCGGTGGCGGAGGTGAGGAGGCTCGGAGGCAGCGGTAGGGAGGGGGTTAGGTGGTGGCCGAGAGGGGGCTTGAAGGCGGCATGGGCAAGAAGCTTGGAGGTGGCAGCGGCAACTCTGTGCGAGTGAGGAGGCGACGACGACATCCCAGTCAGGCGGCAACGGCTCAGCGTGGAGAGGAGGTGATGGTGGCGGCCCAACCACGGGGCGACGGCGGCTGCAGCAGCGGCTCGACGCTGAGACGAGGCGGTGGTGGCGACTCGGTGTGGGTAGGAGGCGATGGTGGTGGCCCGGCCAGGGAGCGACGGCGGCGGCTCAATGCGGGGAGGTGGCGGCGGTGGCCTGGCCAGGAGGCGGCGGCGACGACTTGTAGCTTGCTATATGACCTTTTTTTTTTTTGCTAAATTTTGTCATTTTTTTGTTCTACATTTGTGTAGATTTATCACATTTGTATGTCAATTTTTGAAACAAAATTTTTTCGATATTATGTCAAAATTGTTATATTTGTAAAAGTTTTTGATTTACAAAAATTGCAAGATGCAGCTATAGGGATAATACAAAACTAATGAACAAAATAGGGGAAAATGTGCAACAACACAGTGAGGGTATCGATGTCTTTTCATTAAAGATTTAACGCCGTTAACATGTCTATCCAAAGTAGGGGCAAAACTTAGTTTTGTTTAAAAAAAAGGGGGGCAAAAACGAATGCCGTAAAAAAAAACTAGGGGCAAAACCAATATTGCACATAATAATAGGGGTAATAACGAAATTGCCCCTTAAAGAAATAGATTGCATGCAAATGACGGCTGTTCACACTTCATGCCTGCAGGCGGGCATATAAGGAGCATACATGCAGCATGCATGAAGCTGAAGCACACCCTTTGGGCTTATAATATTTGTTATTTCGGACAATGGTAAAATTAAACTTTAAATCTTCGACTATAAATATTTTTTAAAATTTTTTGTTTTAAAAATACGAAGACCAATATATTATAATAGAAAATAATGGTTAAAGATGATCTTTAAAGACCGTGTCTTCATCTAAAACGATAATTATTACAATTACTCTGGGGTCGAAGTTGGTCAGCTCTTAATTAATCTTGCACGTGCTAATATATAAAATGTGCACACATGTGCCTTAATTTCAAGAACACACAAATGTGTGGTCCATTTTATCTGTTCGGCGAGCAAGAGTTGGATTTTTGGAGGCCGGATCGAGTAGCATAGTAGCTAGCTCCAATTTTTGAGTGGCGAGACTCATCATATAATTAACTAGGTAAACTCATCATTTGCTCCGTGTCAAAAAAATAGCTCGCTACAACCCTATATGATAATTTTCTTTTGAAAAAATGGTACTACTAATTGGTCTATCCATCTCAATAAGTTCCACGTTTACTGATACTTTCTATAGATGGTGTAATGAGACAATTTTCAGTTGACTTTGGAGGTTATCCATATGAAAGTTAAAGGATAGCAAAAAATAATAATAATAAGGTACATATTTATGTGAGTCACAAACATCATGGTTTTTTTAAATTATTACTTTCATTCCAAAATGTAGCTATTTCTAACCCAACAATTTATTTCGAAATAAAACTATTTTTCCACCTGCCCTATCCCCCAACAATCATAACCATTTTCTTCACCCTATCATAACCTTTCTTCAATCATTCCTACCTTTTTTCTAATACTTGTGCTTACATAAGAAAATGCTTACAGTCTGATACGGAGAAAAGTTTAATTTAAAATGATCGATACCCAACTCTGATCAGGAGTCAAGACTGGCATTGAATCCAAAGTACGTACAGCTAGTTTTTTTTATGTGTAAGACGGAGGTAATAATACATAACTGCAGTATCTGTCAGCAAACAGGTGGAGTAACATCTTATACCGAGACATTGAGAAAAATGGATAATTCTGAAACGTGGTTAAGTAATTTCTGGCCCAGCCCAAGAGTTTACCTGTCAGCTGACTGCGACTCGAAGTTAAGAAAGTCTGAGCGTTGGGCTGTTTGGCCCACATAGCTCTCCGGCCCAGTTTGCTCTCCCAAGCCAGTTCACAATCCCCCGTTAACCTGGTTAATTACGCTAATCAACCAACCAATTATTAATGGCTAGTGGTAGTGGCATAATTACTGTTAGTTAAGTTACTTCTAGAAAGGGAATCAACCGTACGTCCATGTCATGGATAAACTTGTGACGTTGGTGCAACACGAAGATCCTAGTAAGCCCGGCCCCTCTCATTTTTCAATTAGCTTTTCGTAAGCATGCATGCTTACAGATAATCTATCATATGCATGCTTAAGGCATCATGACTTTGCCACCCTGATTTTGGACGCACATACCCTTCCTTCTTATCTACTCTGATCTGATCGTCATCACCTTTTAGGCACTACTGCATGAATTGTTATCCTATCCTAATCCTTCACCTAAACTAGTGCACAAGCACCAATTATAAGCAGCCTCTCTAACATGCATGTGTGAGCGTGACTTAATCATCATGCTTTAGCTAGCTGTTTCTTGGTGATTGCTTACTAATTAATCCAATCTATGGGAGAGATTGAAGGTTGTTGCTAGCTAGCTAGAGCCGTAGAGGTAGACCAGGACACACGATGAATTGTTAGGGTCAGAAGAATAAACAAATCGCTGTCTCCAATAGGGAGACGTGGTTAAGCAAGTGGAGAGAATCAACTTAGTTTAATTTGGGCTTATCTAGTGGGAAGATGTCATGCTATTTGCACGCTTGATCAACCACTCCGTTGAGCAACGTGCTCTGCGCCGCGCGCCGTCTTTCCGTTGTCCTTGAACGACATAAACAATGTTGTTTTGATTGTTTAATTAGGCCGCTGATGACGCGTGTTAATTAAGTAGGCGCCATTGCGTTTTCGGATAAATTGGTCTAGAAATCTGAAGCACAGTTCTTCCTCAGTACTGAATTGTGGACAAGACGACTGTTAATTTGTCATTTGGTTGGAGTCGTAGAGATTAGTTGATCAAGCAGCTGGTTTGTCCTGAAGTATTTGACAAATTGAGCAAGAATTTAGTCAGTATTATTGTTTGAAAGTACAATTGATCAGCGTACTATATGCACAAGTGGTGTTATGCAAGCTACTCCTAGCTGCAGGGCACTCGTTTGGCGCCGATGATCAGAGCCATCTCAATCTACAAAAAGGAATCTTGATCTGGCAAAGGTATATTCCGACCTCAACTGTAAAGTTTATCTAATCCTTTCAAAATGGATAAGGATTGAAACTTTGAAGATGCAAATGCTACCTAGCCCACCAACTAGTCCTTTGCATAGTACAAGACCAATTATATATCAGCACATTCAGACAAGAACAAATTGTTTAATTTGTAAGGTCCAATGAATCAACGACAAAGTAGCATGTTTCTTTCGTGTGCTTGATACCATAATAATTAAGAAACATGCATAAAGATTATCATTTAAATTGGCTTGAGTACTAGCTTGCACGATATTACCATTTATAATTTACATTCTTGTACATGAAAATGAAAACAAAAAAAAAACTCATAAATTAATGCCATAGGAAGAAATCTGAATCTTTCCTTGCATCGGTTACATCAAGAATTCCGTCTGTTTGTCTATCTGCCCATGCAACTCCTCAAAATAAATCACAAATGGAACAATCAGTATCTTCCTCTCTGAATCTGTAGTTTCATTCGTTGAAATTAATTCACCTCTCTTCAGATCGATCGGTAAACGGGATCTAGACGCCTACTACTGCATCTGCAGATGATTGTTCAGAGGAAATGGATGGCTCAGCAGATTGCCGTTCTGAAACTGAAAGCCAGTCGCAGTCTCTGAAAGCTGCTGGTTGCAGTAACCTCCTCCAAAACCACTACCCCTCGAATCACTTGGCAGCAGCTGCGGTTTCTTGACAACGGCATGCACAAAGTCATTGCTGCTGCTGCCATCATCAAAGGAAGTTGCACTACACGCCATCATTCTCTTCCTCCTCAGGCCATTAACATTATAATTGTTAACGTAACCATCGTGATGATCTAGGCGTGACTCGAAGGCGTGTGGCATGCTGCTGTTGCTGTTAATGTTATAGTTTAGTGTTTGGTAATTTGGATGAGGTGTTGTGTATATTAGGGGGCTGGGAGGAGCAGGAGGCTCAGCGATGGCGTCGGATGAGCCGTCGAGGAGAAACTGCGAGAGCGCGGCGCAGTCGATGGTGTTGAGGAGATCGGTGAGGGAGCATGACTTGCTCATGCTCATCATCGCCGTCATGGGCTGGAAATCTGACTGTTGGTTGTTCATGTCAGCTGGAGCAGGAGCTTCAGAGGAGTTGTTGTCATGGATGTCTTCAAGCTGTTCGACGGTTGATCCCTCGGGTTCTTGGTCGTGTTGGTTAGAGGAATTGAAGTCGTTGCTCTTCTTGTGGATTCTGCACAGCACCCAGTCGTCCAGCTGATGGACAATCACAAATGCAGTAAACAATAATTAGAAGCGTGCAAACTTTAACCCTTTTCTAAAAAATAAAATATATACCAAGAATAAAACAAGCTCAATCAACATCAACTCATTTGACTTTGTACTGAGTTAACTAAGAGCAACATGCACGTTGCTCCTTCTTTATGCCAAACAACAAGTAGCTTTCAAACAAGACGTACGACGAAGAGAAAACTAAATTAGTTAAGTAATTAATCTCACCCTCATGGTCATGGATGACGCTCTACGCTGCTTTGTGGTGGTGGTGCTGTTAGCTGATGTGCCGGTGAGACGGTACTCGTGCATGATCCAGTCGGTCTTGACGCCCTTGGGAGGCTTGCCCTTGTAGAAGACGAGGGCCTTCTTGACGCCGATGTTGTCGCTGGTCGGAGTGGAGAGGATGGACTTGTCGGTGCCGGTGGCCTTCCAGTACCCCGAGCCGGCGGCGCGGTTGGGGCGAGCGCCGTTGGGGTACTTGCGGTCCCTCGGGCTGAAGAAGTACCATTCGTTCTCGCCGAACAAAGCCTTACCTGCAACATCCCATATCCATTTTCAAAGCCCAAAATTAAATTTGGTCAGTTTGAAGGCATTAATTTGATCGAGTTTAATTGATACATGGATAGTATATATATGTATGGTGATTAGTTAGTTAGTTACCAGGAAGGTCCCATGGGTTGCACTTGTAGATGTTGACCTCGGCGATGATTGGCACGGGGCACTTGACGGAGGCGGCTTGGTTCATGAGGTAGTGAACGATGAGCTCTTCGTCGGTGGGGTGGAAGCGGAAGCCTGGTGGAAGGGCAGGCATGGCGCCGCCGCTGCTCGGCATGCTCAGCTTCAATCGCCTAGCTAGATTTTTTTCTTTTTTTTTAAAAAAAACAAACAGAATAACAGATGGTGTTTGGTCAGCGTGAGCTGAAGGAAGAAGATGACGACCTGGCTAGCTTAGATTACGTAGGAGGAAAACTGGCACTAGTGAAGGAAGGAAGCTAATAAGCTAAGGAAGAGGAAGGATTGAAATTTTTGAGATGGAGGGGGTAGGGCTCTCTTTTATAGACGCCATGGGCTTGGCTCATCTTCTTGCTGTTCGGGAGAAAGAGAGGTGGGTGGTGGGTGCATGGATGGATTACTACAATGCAATTGATTAACGAGAGCTAACTAGGGGCACAATAGACAATTAACTAGTTATTAGTAGGTGGCGTGATGTGAGTACCAAAGACTGGACCACATTTGACACTTTAACCATGTGAGATTAAATAACTTGAAATTTCAGCGTGCAAGCGATTTAGTCGTAAGTTCAGTTTGACATAGGTTTGTACTTGCTACCTCCTTTGATCGTTGCATTTTTTGTCATCGGATTACTATTTATTTGCAAAGTTTCACTATTTATCTTTTTTCAAAAAAGAAAAATATAGAAGATATCACATTATAAAAGTAGGTTAACCGTGATATTGTTCATAGTACTCTCTATGGCTTCATAATTCTTGATGTTATTAAAGTTAGTAGCAAATAATTCAAAAAGTCAAATCTAACTCTTATATAAAATTTAATTAGTGGCAAAGAATTCATAAGTAAATGCAAATGAAGGTAATAAGATGAGAGCCACACAAATATATATTTCAATCGTCTACTATCTTCATTCTAAAATAAATTTATTATATATATATATATATATATATATATATATTCAAAGTAAATTTATTATATTATTAAAACAGCTTTGAAAGGAGGCACCACGTTCGTTGTGGAGACTAGAAATTCCCACATTAATCGGAGAAAAAGAAAAGAAGAGTACAAGTAGAAATACAATTCAAAAATAGCTGAAATTCGAAATTTAAAATAAGCAATATTGAAAGAAGAATCCATATAAGAACCCAATACGAGATTAACCAAAATTCGAAATAAAAATAAAATAAAAACCAAAATTAGAAAATAAAAGGAGAGTCCAAATAGGAGTACAATTTTAAAATAACTTAAATTCGGAATTAAAAATAAGGGATATTGAGAGAAGAGTCCATATAAGAACCCAATACGAGATTAGTTAATATTCGGAATAAAAATAAAAACAAAATCTGAAATTAGCAAAAAGAAAAGAGAGATTAGTTAATATTCGGAATAAAAATAAAAATAAAATCTGAAATTAGCAAAAAGAAAAGAAGAGTTTAAGTAGGAATACAATTTAAAATTCAGAATAAAAAATAAGATAATATCCAAAATTAAATTAAAAGAGAGTTAAAGTAGGAATAGAATTTTGAAAAAACTGAAATTAAAAAATAAAATATATTAAAAGAAAACTATACGGTATTAATTAAAATTTGAAACAAAAAAATTTTGATATTAGAAAAGAAATAAATATTTCAATTAGTAATACAATTTATAAATAACTAAAATTGGTGATAAAAATAAAGACTATTGAAAGAAAAGACCATTTAAAACACATGACGAGATAAATTAAATAACATGCCTATAAAGGAGTAGAGTATGGTGGATATATAAAAACTGTTCGTAAAACATCAAATAGAATTCAAATGACGATTAAAAGGAGGGACGACAGGTAGGCCGTGAAGTAAACGGGTAAGGCGGTTGCCGGGACTTCTAGAAAGTAAAAAAAAACCCCATTGATAATCATATTCGATTTTTAAAATCTCAATGACAATAAAAAGGAGAAGCAGCGGGAGGGGTGTATAGCAGTATAGTTGCAGAGCCGCCGATGGTTGGCGGGACTTCTAGAAAATAAAAAATGAATTACAACGATAGTTATGTTCGATTTTTAGAATCCCAATGACAATAAAGAGTAGGCGGCGGATGGGCCGTAGAGGAGTATAGTGGCATCGTTTGATGGGGCTTCTACAAATTATAAAAAATAAAACCCAACAAGCCAATAAACTCTAAAAACTATAAGGTCCAATTTTTAAAGGTTCGGAACTTCTAATTTTTTTTAAAAAACAATGATAATCATGTTCGATTTTAAAATCTCAATGATAATAAATAAGGAAGCTAGGGAGGCAGCGAGCGAGTCATAGAGGAGTACAATGGCAAAGCCGCTGATAGTTTGGCGGGACTTCTAGAAAGTAAAAAATGAACCTGAACGATAATTATGTTCGTTTTTTAAAAATCCCAATGACATTAAAGAGAAAAGACAGTGGACGGGCCATAAAGGAGTATAATGGCAGCGTTTGACGGGACTTCTAGAAATTATAAAAAGAAGCCCAACAAGACAATAAATTCTAAAAACTATAAGATCCAATTTTTAGAGGTTCCAAGGAGAATGAATAGAAATAGTGGTAGACCGAGCAAGCAAGTAAAGGAGATGGTAGAAGTAAGGGGTAGCAACTGGTTTGACTTTAAAAAACTATATAATTAGAAACACGGGGATGATAAGCTTTGGTCTTTTAAAGTATTAAGACAACGAGATAGCTATTTATAAATTTTAAGTAAAATCATACTTAAAAATACACAGTATATGATTTTGTTTGGATGCTAGCCGCGCAATTACGCGGGCCACCCAGCTAGTTTATTATAAGACGAAGATAAGATGCCATGAGGAGAGGATATTGTCAAACCATTAATCATGGCATGATCTACTAAGACAAATATTACTCCGCGTACGTAGTAGTACCACCCAAGGACAATTGGTAATGCAAGAAGCTAATGCTGTCCTTGGCGCATGCATATATACACAGTAATTATAATTGTACGTACGTGGCTCCACGTCAGCTAGCTACCAGTGGGCAGGGGGGACGAACAACGTACGTGTGGTGTGGATAAACTCATGCATATGGAAGCAAAACAAATGGATCGATCGGCTTTAATTTGTTCTTTACATACTGTACTAAAGACGATGACGACACATGCATCCAGTAGTACATGGATTTATGTTGAGCCGTCCAGGTGTCAACTGCGCATTGCCGCCAATGATATGTGCACCGATATGATGGTTCCGTCTTGGCAGCTTGTGCGCGTGGCACGCTTTCGACTCTTTCTTCTTTTGTTAGGCCGACCGGTGGGCCCCACCTACCTCGTGGAAACCACCTGCATCGTCACTCCATTGGCTCTACCCTCGCTTACACTAGACGACAATTTGGTTGACGATTAATTAAAGGGTTAATTGGATCCATGCTACTTCAATTTTACCGATTTATTAAATCTATGCCATTGTCGTCAGGTTTGATATTATCATACAGACCTAAATATTTCTAGACGTGAGATCCACATGTCAGTCATATCTTCTTTCTCCATCCTCCCATTTTTTCTCTTCTCTACCGGACGACACAACGCCTCTCTCTGCATCTCGTCCTCCTTCTCTCGATCTCCCCACACCCCATCCGCTAGAGACCAAGGCCTCGGCCTCTCTCTCCATTTCGTCGTCCTCCTCCCGATCTCATCGCGCTCCACTGACTTGCTAGAGACCAAGGCCTCAGCCTCGGCCTCAACCTTCAGGACCCGGGAAAATCAGATCTGGAGGATGAAAGGCGGAAGCATGCTGGCCATCGGAGCTTTGGTGCCCCTTGCAACAAGCATCAGGATGACGGTGTTGATCAGGGAGCCGCGAGCAAGGAGAAGGGTGGAGCTCCGGTGCCTCTTGAGACAAGTAACAGGATGGCCGACTAGGGAGCGATGAGCAAGGAGAAGTGCACCGGGGAGGGGGGATGGTAGTGGTGGTGGATTGTCATGGCCAAAGCTCCTTCGTGCGGTTTACGGCACCTGGCGCACCAAAGAAATTTACTATTTGCCATCTTTTCAAAACGCACATGCCCAACTCTCCCAAATGTTCACTTGATTTGCCACCCGGTCTCATATGTCAGCCTCCTTCCACGTTTGGACAAATGAGATGTGGGATCGGGTGATGAAGGAGGCTGACATGTGAGACCGGGTGGAAAATGAGAATGAAAATTATGGAGAGTGGCATTTGGGCTTGTGCATTTTGGGAGGATGGCAAATAGTAAATTCTCCCCCTGACGCGCTGATGCCAAGCAACAGGACGGCGGTGTCGCCCAGGCGACACATCGTCTTGGCCTAAAAGGAACATCGTCTTGGCGACGAGTGCGATGACGGCTTCCGTAACGAATGTTACCGCCGGCTGCATCCATGCCGGCCTGCTCGTGTCCTCCACTCACTGTTGCGCTCTCTTGCCGGTTGAGGAATGGGGATGGGACAGTGTGGTAGAGAAGATGATAGAAATCATGAAGGAGTGACATGGTTCAAATTTTATAAAATTCCAGTAACACTCAACCAATATTTCGAATTGTAATAGCACTTTTTTGAATTAGCAAAATTATAATGGCATGGATCAAATTAACCCTTAATTAAAGCGCATGCATGCATCATATCATGATGTGTAGTACTCCATCCGATCCAAAATAACTCTATCTAGGATAGAATGTGATATAGCCTGGAATAACAAATTTGGAGAAGTGTTGTCGAGATTTGTTATCCTAAAATACGTTGTATTTTATCCAAGATTTAGTTATTTTTTTTCGGATGTAGGGTGTACTCTCTTCATAAGGTACCCTGCACCAAAGCCAAAACAAACAAATGAAGCACGCCTTGTCTTTGGTGTGTTTAGTTCACGCTAAAATTAAAAGTTTAGTTAAAATTGGAACGATGTGACGGAAAAATTGAAAGTTTATATGTGTAGAAAAATTTTGTTGTGATGTAAAAGTTAAAAGTTTAAAGAAAAATTTTGAAACTAAAGTCGGCCTAAGACGACTACGAATGCTCCAAATTGACAAGATCATGATCGATGGACCGATATGGACGATCCTGTTGTGCACATGCATGCAGCAAATTAATGCGGCATGTGCCATGGATATATAGAGCATAGACCAGCCGCCTGAAAAATGCACGTGAGTAACGTTGATAAAGTATGTCCCACGCGGCCGGAGCTAACTAGCTAGATGAGGTACACGTACGCGCGATGGACAACTTCAATACCAATACTGGTACTCTACTTAATTTGCAATTTTATATATATATGCAAATAAGTTTATTTTTCATTCATCTAATACATACCGATATATTTTTGAAGAAACTCAAGTTTAAAACATATCGATCAATTAGGACTTAGGAGACAGAAAGTACAGCGTGTGGCTGCTCAAATGGACAGGTCATAAATCTAAATCTAACGGCCAGAAAGGAGTCAAAGAATTCGGCCCACGTGTGAGTGTGTACATTGCTGGCTGACGGCCCAAGTGACGAAATGTGTGAAAAGGACATACTCCTACATACGTACGTCGTAGTACCAAATTAATTAATAATGCATCTAATAATTTTACCGAGTGAATACTACTCCTACGTACCAGTATAATTCTTCCTTGTTTCATATTCACCACTGATGGTTATGTTCTACTAGTACAATTGACATTCTACCACTGGTGGCTGCCGATATATAAAAAAACAGGTTAGCGAGTTGGGATGAAAAAGGTTCGAAAATTTTTCTACTCTAGATGTTCACATTTGTACTTAGTATTGAGGTGGTTAGTTAAATGGACGTTTTTTTTTCAGTCAGGTGTTTTAGATCATTTTTCTTTTGCCTAATCGCTATTTTTTTTTTGCTTTGTTACTACTTATAGTTACCAATTAAATAATTGTTGATTATTGTAGTTCTATCGGAGAGTGAAGTATACAATTATTTGTATTATTACCAATTGATGACAATCGATGAAAAGGTTCTATATGCAGATTGGAATATTTGGAAGCATCGAAATGGCTATATTAATTTTTGATAATGTTGCACCCTCAGTTTTCTCTTGGATGACATTCTTTAAGAATGACTTATCCCTTCTTGTTTTTCGTTTAAGTTTAGATTAAATATCAGCGTTTATCTCCTGGATAAGTTAGTTGTAGTACCTCTTATTTTAACCTCCTTTTTATAATATATTTACTATGGGGGCTTCCTCATATATAGTGCTTTCCTAAAAAAAAGATGATAGATTTATTATTTTTAAAAAATAATAAGCTACATCTCTTTGTTGATTTGAGAAGGCCAGTTAGAATTGTTTTCATATTCCGATAAACATTGTTACCGTATTCGCTCTATTTTAGTATTCAATAATATTCGATTTTAAACCGTGGTTTTCAATTCTGAGAAGAAATGAAAATAAAAATGGTGGAGCTAGTTTTCTATCTGTTTTTCGAGCTGTTTTCATTGCTACCAGTGATTATATATAATCTTAATTAATTTACTTACAAAATAATTACTAGTCGCAGGCACATCTGGGGACATATGACGTGCAAGGGCTCTAGGCGTCAAAGGGCTGGTACCTTTCTTCGTTGCCCGTGCGGATGGAACGGATTATCTACTACTGGAGTACTTGACTAAAACAAACATCAGATCCATATAGCTTTATATAGTTGGCCTTATTACACGTCACGATCTTGACACCCAGTTCAACAATCCTCTACTCATTTCTACCAAGAAATTCTAGCTTGTGATAAGTACCTATACCAATCCAGTTTGCATGCGTCCATTAGACTCTCCTGCAGTCAAAAGTTGTTCGTTCATATAGATCGATAGGGGCTATGTCAACTGTATATTATATACTAGTATATCATTAGCAAAAGTCGTACACAAAGCAAGTAAAGTCATAGGCCTTTTTTTGTCAGGCGCTATACAAATTAATTGAAATTAATGTTGAAGGGTCTTAAAATGCAGTACCGCATTCAGATGTGCACGCATATCCGTCCATGCATGCAAATATATCTATATTGACATCTTCGAATCGCACGCATAATAAGTTATTTATGATATCCATGCACGTACCTATTAATCATGTGACTCATTTTTGCACAAAATTACTACGATTCAAAAGTACTACATGGGTGCAAAGCGGTCGGTTTAACAAGAAACCTCTTTCTCATTAAAAAAAAAAAAGAAAAACCTCTTTCTCAACCTACTAGACCAACTTAAATTTCTAGGCCTACTAAGCCCACTTAGATTCGTTATCCTATCAACTTATTGGGCCATTCTTTTCAGGATAGTTATTGGGCCTTAACGTTGGGCCTACCTTTTGTTATTGGCATTGCACAACATTGGGCTGCCGGCCTCTTCTCTCTGTCGCCCCCAAGGCCGCGCCGTGTTTCGTCTTGTTCGATCGATCCATCATTCATATAGTATCCGTGCAATGCAAAGCTCTCCCATCGATATATCATGGATGCCTCTCTTTAGATGTTAGGATCTTGACGTGTTTATGCGCATAAATATGTATGTATATACTTATGATCGATGTATGGGACGGCTTATATATATAGTGGATTAATAGTTAGTTCATTTTAACTGGTTGATATGGATTCTTTCATTTGATCATTTCTCACGATTGGCAAACATTGTCATACATATATATATATATATATATATATATATATATATATATATATATATATATATATATATATGGCCACCGGCCTCCATGTAAATTAATAAGCTACCTCTATTATATTATTACTTAGCAACGGATATGCATGCATGTGTAAAATAAAATAAACCGGCACAACACATGCATCACACAACATAATATTAGTACATCATATCCTAGCTATCTCAATGGAAACTCATGTCTATTGGTGCTTCTTTTTGGGTGAGACAGCCTCAATGGCGGTGCCCAATGGCCACGCCGCTTCGATGTAGTACTCTCCATGCTTCACCTTCTCTACCAGCGTCATCTCCTTCGTTGCCTCCAAACCTAAATATGTCATATATATGGTCCATTCATATAATTTCTCCATCAAATATTCAAATATACATATATGCATTATTTATAGATATGAGTTCAATTTGTTTAATTATATATACATGCCAAAGCCATCGACAAGCAAGGTGTATTGGTAAACGAGGTCCATGCATAGATAAGCATGGTCACGAGCTCTGGGGTATGCTACTTTCGCTTCTTCAACACTCAAACTGCAAACTTTTTCTGCAGCAACCTTGTATGCTGCTGGTGTGGACTTAGCACTAGGAGCCACGCTATCGATAAACCTAATCTTTTTCCCCATCAATATATACATTGGACAAAACAATATCATCAGGTCGTAATATTCATATATAGAATTTAAATACAACCAATACCTGCTGTAGTCGACCCTGCTCATGCTGTTATGCAGATAAATTAATTAGCTGCTTAATTAATCACTTACATCCGAGGCCATGTAGTAGAAACTGGTCGCAACGTAGAGCTCGTCCTGCCCAGCGCCACCGCCGCCGTTCCACACTCCGTTGAAGCTGCAGTTGTTGGTTTCGCAAGGCGCGTCCAGGTTGAGTGCCTTCACCACGTCATCTCTACACTTGTGGTAGTCTGCCCCTTGTGGCGCTGCCGTTGCATCATACTGCTCCCCGTTATAGATGTACTTACCTTTAATATTCCAAGGATTGGCACAATTAAACCACTTGATTAATTATAATTACGCATTTCATATTATAAGGCACTTTGATTTTTTAGTCAAAATTTTTAAAAGTTCGACCAAATTTATATACAAATACAGTAATATTTATTGCACCAAATCGATTTTATTAAATCTAACATTGAATATATTTTGATAGTTTACTTATTTTATGTTAAAAATATTATTATATTTTTTTATAAATTTAGTAAAAATTAAAGAAATTTGACTTAAAAAAAATTAAAACGACTTATAATATAAAAAGAGATGTATTTTATAAAACGGAGGTATTATATATGATGCATCTTGAAGAAAAGATGCGTAAACAAATCTCAAGGAACAAGCTAGTACCGCTAAATCCACGCAGCATGCAGTTGCTAAATGTCCCATTCTTCCTTTTTAGGATCTCCACGCGAGAAGCCCGAGCACCATAGTGCAAGTAACTGCAGATTGATGATTATTGATCTTAGCTAGTAACTACAGTGATAAAAAAGTATGCATAATTCCTTCCCATAGTATCTCCAGTAAATTCAGATAAACAAAGCTTCAGTTATTCACCAGAGAACTGTTCAATAACGTAGCAGACTGAGGATTGATCTTAGTTAACTGAACGTTACACTCTTGAAAACCTTATTATTCAGCTGCTGGTAGTAGAGATTGAGATGCAAAATGAGATCGATCTTATAAAAAAATAAAAACGAATTAAGTTACTGACCTGTGCACATAAACATTGTAATCTCTTCCTTTGAGATACTCCTTTGTAATGTAAGGATCCTGCCCATCGGGCACTTCTGGAGCATTAGCAGCTGTGCCTGTTGAGATGGCATAGGCCATTTGCACGGATCCACCTCCGAGATCAATCACACCTACAGTTTTGGAGTAGTCACCTCCTAATCTATCCAGCAAATAGTTAAGTGCAACCCACATGTAAGATCCTTCTTGAGATCCACTAAGAACATTAATCCAGTATGGATTATATTGGAACTTGGTCTTGGTGTGGACAACATCTCTAACCTGTATTATGAATCAAATTACTGTTAGTGATCTGAAGGTGTTTAATTTGTAATTTGTATGGTACGATTATTCTGAAAGTATACTTGCCGCTTCAAGAATTTGGTTTGCCTTGTCATCTCCAATAAGTCTGAGTCCAGCAGTTGCCTACATGCTTGATTGGCAAGTTAAAAGTTTTTTTTGGTGAGTAATATTTGTTTCAATTTTTCTATTTTAATTTGTTCTAGGAGGAAACATATTTTTACAATGTTACGATTTTTACAATGTTACGGTAGGAAAATGGTTTCAACTCGAGTGATACTCCCTCCGTTCGCTCTTACAAGGCATGCATATTCTAACTCTAACTCTAGAAATGACTTTAAGACTAAATTTGACCATTAATTTCTGATAATATATATTCATGATAGGCATGAAACCAATATTATAGTAGTATATGAAAAGCTCTTTGAAATCTAGATCTAGTCTTATAAAACTGAACAGTGGAAGTATTCTAACTTATGGGTAAAGGATACAAGCAGGTTCATAATCCTAATGCCGAATCTAATATGCTCACGAGCGACATCATCGGATTTCATGTAATCCGTCAAAAAACTGATAAAAACCAATGAAATCTGGATAAATTTTATCAACAAAATAAAATTAACTTTAAACTTTTCAAAAAATTGATAAAAAAATCAAGTGGTTTGTGTTTACGACTTGGTCAACAAGTTCAGATTTCGCGAGAACTAAACCATATTTCATTGAAATTGGGAACCCTGGATACAAGAGACTACTTCGTCACATGGTCCAATAATTTTTTCTTGTCTGTATTGATGTCGTTCTCAAGTAGTTGCACCGATCTCAAAACCAGAGGCCAACTTAAATATTTGATTAAAGTCATAAACGTCTACTATATCTATACTTTTTTTCATTATCTAAAAAAATATCTATAATTTTAGAAAAAAAACAATTTAATTGAGATAGTTAAATTAGTGATGCACTAGGTTTTGTTAAATTAGATGGAGAGCAAATTAAATTTTGTTAAGTACGATACCCCAAATTCAAGGGGAGTTTTGTTCATAAGCCAGGTAGGAACAGCGTGGTTGGCCCTGTCAAGCAGAGGCATTATGGATTTTGCTGCCTCTTGCGGCCGCCCAGCGTACGAGCTCAGCCCGGGATCCACCTGCAACCAACACAAGAATTATGTTGGTATATCTTTAGTAATAGTAGTAATTAAGTAGTATGAGGACAATAATTATTTTTAGCAGTCCATAAGTACTCTCTTCAATTGATAATACTTATCGTTTTGAACAAATGTGAGGCCAAACTTTAAAATTTTTTATTACGAATAATTTTTAAAATGTTTATCTTATAAATATGAAAACTATATGTATAGATTACTTTAAAACAACGATTAAAGTTGTTTTTTAAGATCTACTGTATGTCTCTGTCCAAAACAACGCAATTATTATCAACTCGGAAGGACTAGATTAACCATAATTAGTAGTATAGTAGATTAGAGAGTGATTATTACCTTGGCAAAGACCTCGATGTCGTCGCCGATCTTGAGGAGGTCTATCTTCTTGTCGAACCTGAAGACGTGCACTCGTGTGCCTGTGCTTCCGGCGTCCAATATCACGGCGTACCTCCCCGGCCCCATCGTTGCTTCTCCTTCCACGGCATCATCGTCAGTCATGGCGCCGCCCTTCCGGCCGAGCACCGCCGTGTCGGCGACGGCCGGCGACGACGCCATCAGGAGAAGCATGGCTGCTACAATGCCCATGACGTGATGAAACGCCATTGCTAGCAATAATTCTTAATTACTACCTAGCTTAGCTAGCTAGCTGCCCAAGTGCAAAGTGCAAGGAGCCCGATCAAGAGAGGATGGGTTTTAAAGGGGCGGATCAATTAATGGCCGGGTTTATCAAATGGCACCTGACAAAGAGTTTACTATGCAATTTAGTCCCTGCAATAATTAATGGATCGAGTGGCTTATAGCAGTCCAAACACTAGTATTAATTATTAGGGGCATTTGCAAATTTACCACCGTTTTTTTAATATTGCAAGGATACCACTCGAATGATAGTTCTAGTGGTATTTTTACAATTTTCTAGTGGCAGTTTCGCAATAACGATTTAAAGTAGCGGTAAATTTACAATTGACCCTAATTATTTGTGTCTGTCATGGAGTGGGAGTTCCTATCAATGTGAAACTACTGTCACATAAAATACTCCATAAATGGTCATATCATATAATTTCATTTCATAGTCAGTATTACATTTTTTTTTCTAAAATCAGTATGAACACAGACATTGATAGCACGTGTATATTCACTCTTATAAAAACAAACATAAACACCTTACTCTTATACATGAGTACCTTGAAAAAATTATTAGTCATAAATACAAGTATTCTTATCAAGACTAGAACTTAAACCCTGTGGGTTGGTTTTATCACAAGAAATTTAAACGGTTAATCTATGCTCATTTCGCTGGGTAGGACAATTTTTTCACGCTTTAATTATATATCGATCGATTAGCAAATTGATTCTTTGGTGAAAAAATTGAGTGCCAAGCGTGAAACGCGCGCGGTGTAGACGTTTAGCTTATAATAATATTGCAATTTGGACAGACTGACTGCGTCTTTAATTAGTAGTTAATTAGTCTCTTACCATGGATGATTGGAGTGGAACAATCGTACGTGTTTATAATGCTGCAGCCCAAATGCCGAATCCTTTTGATGTGGTCGCCTGACGTATGCGATCAGCAAGCATTTTCACTCTTCCATGACCGGAGAGAGGGACCGAGTAGAAACTGCAAACCTAGCGGACGTTTTCTTTTCCTTTTAATAATGGAAGAAATGCACTGATTAGTGATTTATAAGCTAAAAAATATACGCGTTCCATGTAAACTGTTACATTCAATTAATTAATTATGTTCATTTTTCGCTTTCTACAGTGTCTGAACTCTAACTAATAACCTAGATACTAATTAGAACTTTGACTAACAATAAATTTTAAAATATTTAGTTTGAGGACATTAGAACACAAATGTATAAATTAGTATTAAATATTACTCTCTTCATTCTAAAATATAGCAACATACTATTGGATTAGACACAATCTAAACACCTAATACCGGATTAGACACAACCTAGCTACTAGGTTATGTCTAATGTTATATTTTGTGATGAAGAAAATGTTTCAATAGAATTAAATATTTTCTTATTTTTGATATATTAAATTGAAAATAATAATCAAATATATGTTTCGGAGACCATGAGTCATTGTCTAAAACGTCGCGAATTATGAAACCGGCGTGAGAAACCACTTTCACTGATTGATGATGAAGTTCACAAAGTAACCCACAAAAGAGCAAAATTAAATATAGAACAGTTGTGCACATAGATACTCTAGAAAGGGCTATATCATATCATATTTTCTTTCACGTGATGTATGCTTTATGGATCGATAGCTAATTGATTCTTTGGTGCAAGTTTTGATGCCAAGCGTGAAACGTGATGATTCGTTTTATGTCAACACGTTTAGCTTGTAGTAATTAATAGGGGTGTATGTCAACGAGTCTTTTACTTTTACGTACAAGAGATGCGTGCTCATGAGTCATTACACAGGATCAAAACTGATGACATCTGAGATAGTGAGAGCGATTATATATATACCAAGCTGCTATATATTCAAACGTACACAACTTGGAATATATCTTGGACAAAGAGCATGGCCGCCTTGATGTATTCTGCTAGCTAGCTCCACTATTAACATAGTGTATGTTACTCTGTTACTATAATAACCATCATATAAACATCGATCATACAACATTAGATATCCTAACTTTCTAAGTAAGTACTACATCCATCCTAAATATATAAATCTGAGATCTACTAACATCAGATCAAATGATATGTATTTTAGTACTATGAATTTGGATAAAAGATCTGTTTAGATTCATTGTACTACAATGTGTTCCATTTAGTATTCGATTACCATATAATTGGACAAAGGGAGTAGTAGATCTTAAAATCGTTCATATCAATCAATTGAAGCCCTTTTTTGGGTGATACAGCTTCAATAGCTGTACCCAATGGCCAAGCCGCGTCAATGTAGTACTCCCCATGCTTCACCTTGTTTACCAGCATTATTTTCTTATTTGGATCTAGACCTGATCACCAAAAATATATATTAGTGCACTCATGTCAATTATATTATCGGACATTTATGTCCTATATAAACATTTTTATGTTCCCAAGCCATCAACGAGCAAAGAGTATTCATAGATGAGATCCATGCAAAAGTAGGCATGACCATGAACTTTACGGTATACTGCTTTTGCTTCTCATTCTGCAAACCTTTTCTGCAACAACCTTAAACGTTGCAGGGGTCGACTTCGCACTGGGAGCCTCGCTATCTATGAACCCAACCTTTTTCCCGTTCCCACCAAAATATATGCATTGGAGAGAAAATTATCAGGTAATTAAATGTACATATTTAGGAGTATTTACATAACTTTTCAGCTAAGCTGTTGCGTCGTACTGCTTCTCGTCGTAGGTGAAGTTACCTTTTCTTTTGCCAAATGAGCAAACACAAATTAAATCACTTAGTTCATTAAGCACAAAACGTTAATTGATTATATGAATCCTGAAGGATTAATGGATCGATGCATAGTAAACATAACAAGTAATAAGCATACCATTGAATTCACGCAACATGCAATTGATAAATGGTCCATTCTTTCTCTTCAGGATCTGCGTGCGAGATGCAAAACCGCCATAGTGCAAATAGCTGCAATTTGCTGATTGATCTTAATAAACTATGGTTCAAAAAGATTATATATGCATTCTTTCCCATATTTTATACAGTAAGTTCAGATATTAACAGGCTACAACCTACATGCTTCAATAGTTCAGTTTATTCAGTATTCACCAGTATTTTGTGTGCAACGAATGAATTAATGTTGCACTTTCTAAGTAGTATATTATTCACTAGCTTGTAGTGGACTGAGATGTAAAACATTATCAAATTATACTTAACAAGAGGGTGAACTTATTAATTGACATGTGCACATAAATGTTGTAATCTTTTCCCTTGAGATACTCCTTCACAACATAGGGATCTTTTCCTTCGGGCACCTTTGGAGCATTAGCAGTGGTGTTTGATGAGATGGCGTATGCCATTTATACGGATCCACCTCCAATATCAACCACCCCTACAGTTTTAGAGTAGTCTCCTCCCAACTTATCCAGCAGATAATTCAGAGCAACCCACATGTATGATCCTTGCTGGGATCCCTCAAGAACATAAGAACATTGATCTAGTTCGGGTTATACTGATACTTTCTCTTGGTGTGGACTACATTCGTAACCTGTATTAAGACCCAGAGTACTAAAGGGATTATTAAGCATAAAGATTTATTAGAATCAAAGCAAGAAATGGTTTTGAGTTAAAATTTTGTATGATATGATGTATATCATTCTGGAATTATACGTACTGCTTCTAGAATCTGGTTTGCCTTTTCATCTCCAATAAGTCTGGGTCCAGTAGTTGCCTACGTATTTGATTGAATTAACAAAGAACAAAATTTATAGAGTGCAAGAAGTCAGGCCATTTTGTTCGAGAGGAAACATTATCATCATTAACATGAAAATAGTATTTTAAGAAACTATTTCGTCAGATAAAACATCATACAGAAACATCAGTACGTATCAATAATTTTTGGATTAAGTTCCTGATGTAGGTTTTGTTTGATAATTAGATGAAGAGTAAATCAATTTAGTGGTGTACGTACCCCAAGTTTAAGGGGAGTTTTGTTCATAAGCCTGGCAGGGACAACGGTGTTGGCCTTGTCAAGCAGAGGCAGTATGGAGTTTGCTGCAGCCTGGGGATGTCTAGCATTTTTGCACAAAATGATATTCATACTACTACCTCCATTTTAAAATGTAGCAATCTAGTAAGTAGTAGAAAAGATACAAACTAGAATTTATAGTACTAAAATATGTCTTATCCTGTATGTACTAGATTATTATATTTTGAGATAAAGGTAATTAATACTAGTCTAGAACCGTAGATTCAAATCAGCAAAATGCAGAGGCATACATATGCATATATCTCTCGAACGTCGAACATTCACGGAGGGGATCAAATTGGGGCCATAGCTTCGAGCCATCAATTTAATAAGGATTGCTAGCTGCAGCGGCGGAGGACGAGGTTGAACAACAAGGTTCTTTCTCAGCATACTACGCCTACTTGGCCCACTTAGATTCGTATCTGACCAATTTATTGGGCCATTTTTCTGTGGGGAACAATTTTTCTTTGGGGCCTTGACCTTGGACCTACTTTTGTCATTGCACAATATAATATTATTGGGTTGCCGGCCTCTGCTCTCCATCACCCGTCGTCTTGTTCGATCGATCAATCATCCGTTCAAGGAATGTAAATTAAGCTAAGCTCCATTATTACTTAGCAACAAATATACATGCAAGTTACAATAAACTGGAAACACACGCAACACACAACAATAGTACATTAATTCATATCCTAGCTACTCCGGCCAGGCTCTTGATGCTTCTTTTTGGGCGAGATAACCTCAATGGCAGTGCCCAATGGCCACGCTGCTTCTATGTAGTACTCTCCATGCTTCACCTTCTCTACCAGAGTAATCTCCTTCGTTGCTTCCAAACCTGAATATATCATGCAGTGCATATATTCATGTCATTTTTCAAGAATATATACATCTATATATACACATGGCACATAGTACAAGTTCTTCATTGATAGTTTAATTTGTCCATATGTACATACCGAAGCCATCGACAAGCAAGGTGTATTGATAGATGAGATCCATGCATAAGTAGGCGTGATCACGAGCTATTGGGTATGCTGCTTTCGCTTCTTCGATGCTCAGTATACAAACCTTCTCTGATGCAGCCTTGTACGCTGCTGGTGTAGACTTTGCACTGGGCGCCTCACTGTCGATGAACCCAATCTATTTTTCCCATTATTGGAGAGAACAATATATCATTATGTTGATCACAATATTCATAATTTACACAGAATTAAATCTAAATAGGAGTTATTATATATATGCTCATGTAAATAGCCAACTTTATACGCTGCCTGATAAATTGATTACTCCACTATAAACCGGTTAGTTAATGAGACGTACACCGGAGGCTATGTAGTAGAAGCTGGATGTGATGTAGATCTCGTCCTGCCCAACGCCGCCGCCGCCGTTCCACACGCCGTTGAAGCTGCAATTTTTGGTTTCGCAGGGCGAGTCTAGGTTCAGTGCCTTCACCACATCTTGTCTGCATTTGTGGTAGTCTGCACCTTCTGGTGCTGCCGTTGCTTCGTACTGCTCCCCGTTGTAGGTGAATTTGCCTTTTATTTGTCCCATGATAAAATAAACATCACTTGATTAATTATTAAGCATTGGCCAAACATTTGATTTGTCTATATTTGCATCTTGAACTAAATAAGGAAAACTAGCTTGACACCTTTGAATCCACGCAACATGCAGTTGCTAAATGGCCCATTCTTTCTCTTCAGTATCTCTACGCGAGAAGCCTGAGCGCCATAATGCAAGTAACTGCAGGTTATTGCTGATTGATCTTAGTAAAAGTGTAAATCCTTAAGGAGATACCATATTTTCTAGTGTAAAATTTGGTAGCTCTAGATACCAGGTACTTCGAGGTAGTAAAATTTTTAGTGAAAAATCTTGATATCTCTAGGTACTTCTCAAAGATCATAAAATTTCTCTAATAAAAACTATGAATAATTGCTTCCCATATATTATTTACAGTAAATTCAGATAAAAAAAAGCTGCAGGTGTTCATCATCACCAGTTATTCACCAAATTGTTGTGGACTGACATGCATCTAAAACAATACTATCAGAGAAGGAAATTACTTACCTGTGCACATAAATGTTGTAATCTCTCTCTTTAAGATACTCCTTTGTAATATAGGGATCCTGCCCATTAGGCACCTCTGGGGCGTTAGCAGCAATGCTTGATGAGACGGCATAGGCCATTTGTACGGATCCACCTCCAAGATCAATCACGCCTACTGTTTTAGAGTAATCTTCACCCAGTCTATCAAGAAGATAGTTAAGAGCAACCCACATGTAAGATCCTTCTTGAGATCCCGTAAGAACATTGATCCAGTTTGGATTGTACTGAAATTTGCTCTTGGTGTGGACAACATCTCTGACCTGTACTATGAATCAAATTAAGTAAGTGGTCTGAAGGCATTTCATTTATGTAGTATATTTTTTTCTGAAAGTATACGCACCGTTTCAAGAATCTGGTTTGCCTTTTTATCTCCAATAAGTCTGAGTCCAGCAGTTGCCTGTAGGTTTAAATGTTTGATTAGCAAGTTAGAAACATTTTACAATATTTTAGTAGGAAAATGGTTTGAGCTTGAATGATCGATACTCCCTCCGTTCAGTTCTATAACGACCCGTTTGGTTGGAGGGAGTAGGAGAGATTGGGAGTTTAGAGGGATGAGGCTATTAAGTGTTTTGTTTGGTTGGGAGACATGAGAATTTTGGTGGGATAGGGATGGGGAATTGAGGAAGAAACTCCCTCCTTTTCAATACCTGGGTAGGGGCAGGTAATTGGGAGGAAATTCATCCTTTACTTTGTCTAAGCAAATCTCAGCCATCCGTTTTTATTAATGACCTAATCTCCAACTAAACTCCCTATCAATTTCCATCTCCTCTACCAAACAAGATATTGGGATTAAAAATCAAATTCCCATCTTAATCTCATCATCAATTCCCTTGTATAAACTCCCAATCCCCTTCCATCGAGTTACCAAACAAGCCGTAAGGTGTATTTCGAATAAAAAAACTCTTCGGGACTAAACTTTGATCATCAATTTCTCATAATATATATTCTTAATGGGCATGAAACCAATATTATATATGTGAAAGCTCTTTGAAATACAAATCTATAGGCTTAACTTTTATAAACTAAATTTATTTGTACGCTTACTAATCTTTGGTCAAAATCTTCAAAGTTTGAATTTTTAAAAATCAAATATGCCTTATAAAATTGAACGGATGGAGTATTCAACTTCTGGGTAAAGGATCCAAGAAAACTACTTCATCACAGAGCCCAAAATATCATTGCCTTTTCTTGTGTATATATTATATTGATGTTGTTTTCAACTAGTATCACAGATCTCAGAACGAGGGGCCAAATCAAATATTTAATTGAATCCTGTTCTTTTAGAAAACTTAAATTTTGTTATAATAATTGTATGGCAGTGGTGCATGTTTTGTTAAATTAGATGAAGAACAATATTGAAATTTGTTAGGTAAGTAGTACCCCAAGTTTAAGGGGAGTTTTCTTCATAAGCCAGTTAGGGACAACGTGGTTGGCCTTATCAAGCAGAGGCTGTATGGAGTTGGCTGCCTCCCACGGTCGTCCAGCGTACGAGCTCAGTCCAGGATCCACCTGTAACAACAAAAAGAAACTTTTTTTATTTATCTTTACAAGTACTTTCTCTATAAAAAAATATAAAAATATATGACTTATTTTAGTTGGTTAGGATGAAACTTCCACCGACAGTCGTTACTATACTACACATAAATGTGTAATTAAAATTAAGTATTTTCGAATATACTCACATTAATTTTTACCACAAAATAATATCCTATTAGAATACGGTACTTGTTTATTAGTGTCTTATTCTAACGAAATAAAATTAATACGTTTTATACTTTTTTATAGAGAGATTATGTTTTTTTTCTTAAAAAAAATTCACCAAGGGAGTAATCAATAGAGAGGTAGATTAATTATAGTAGTAGTAGATTAGTTAATTACCTTCGCGAAGACCTCGATGTCGTCGCCGATCTTGAGAAGATCCATCTTCCTGTCGAACCTAAAGACGTGTACCCTCGTCCCCGTGCTGCCGGCGTCCAATATCACGGCGTACTTCCCCGGCCCTGTCGCCGCCTGCCCTCCCACGACATCGTCGTCAGTCATGGCGCCGCCCTTCCGGCCGAGCACCGCCGTGCCGGCGACTGCCGGCGACGACGCCATCAGGAGAAGCATGGCTACTGCTGCTGCGGCGATGCTCATGACATGATGAGCCGCCATTGCAAGCTATTATTGCCCAATTCTGGAGTGCAAAGACTAATGAAGAGGGTGGATTTTAAAGAGATGGATGGAGTGGAACTTTCACATGCATGGCACCTGATAAAAGAGTTCACTCTGTAATTTTGTCTATAATTAATAAAGTAGCTTAGCAAACAGTCCAAAGCCAACTATTGTGTTTGTCATGGAGTGGGAGTGCTATCAATGTGAAGCTAGCTAGCTGCATGTTGTCACATAAATACTTTGTTTTCGACGGAAAAAGGTAGAATCAGTCTACGTAAAAAAAGAAGAATAAAGGTAGAGCAAGCAACATATATATATATATTATTATATAAATACTTTCTTTTTGACGAGAAAAGATAGAGCCAGTCTACGAAAAAGACCTGGATCTGGATTGGTTGGGCCAAAATTTTCAAAAGCCATAAAAGATATACAATTGCGTTCGCAAAACAAATGATATACAATGAAAGAGGAAAATTTGAGTTTGTGTATCATGTGGAGCATAGTTAACCTTGAAAACTCTATGGGGCAATCAAATAACATATTGGTAAAGAATCATTCGAAGAACTTACGAAGCACTCTACAATGCATCGACACACCATGCAAGCTAAATCCAATGTATAAATTGAACTCTAAGAAGCATTCATAGAGAATTATCTGTAAGGAGTTTTTACAAACTATGATGATGTTCTCTAAATCCACTGAGATGAGAAACCGAATGGATGGACATGGATGAATTTGTGTCGAGAAAAAGAGAAGTCCACTATGCTCACCAGATTCATCAATGCATAGGTTTCCCAAATTCATCAATGCATACACAATCATAATTAGGAAACTAAGTACAAACATACCTTATTTCCTTTTGCTAGCTCTAACTCCTCAAATTTATAGCAGCATAAACTGATCTGTCAACCCGTGCACCCTAGAAACTTGATAAATTCTCAGTCAAGCACCTGTAGCAAGCCTCATTTGCCCTGATAACCGCTCAATTTATATTAGCCCACTGCTCACTGAAGCACTGAATGTACGTACATTGTTTCATCTCTACCAGAAATTAGTGCCGATCAAAATAATTAGTTACTCCCTCCGCTTCTAAATATTTGACACCGTTAACTTTTTAGCACATATTTGATCGTTCGTCTTATTGAAAAAATTTTGTGAAATATGTAAAACTATATGTATACATATAAGTATATTTAACAATGAATCAAATGATATGAAAAGAATTAATAATTACTTAAATTTTTTGAATAAGACGAACGGTCAAACATATTTAAAAAAGTCAACGACGTCAAATATTTAGAAACAGAGGGAGTATATGTACTGAGCATAGTGATTGCAGAAGCATTATATTGAAGTAGCTAAATTTTGCACATACGTAACAGTCTTATGCCACACGTATATATCATTTGGTTACTGCTAGCTTGCTGCCTGTCATATGGGCAACACTGTGTTTTATTTTTAAGGGAAAATTACAAAAACCACCCTCAAATATCACTCTGAGTTTGAGAGATGCCCCCTCATTAGAAGATTTGTTGCAAATCCCCACTTCCTAATTCACCTTGGTTTGATTTAGGCACCTTTTTTCTATACATGCGTGTTTCCTAGAGAATCTCATGGTGAAATCAATCGAGTCCCACTCGGCAGGAGCAAGAGGTTATATTGTTTGTTCTGGATAAGATGATCTTTGTGCAGTACCAAGAAATCAACAACACCCTAAAACAAAATTTCCATTGATTACATTGCCAAAACCAAAAAAATAACCACTTGCTACCATGAATTTCTACTCTAACGAGGATGTAATCTGATAGTGCTACATATGAAAAACTAACTCTCTGTAAATTGTAATGCCAACGAAATCTCAAATTTTACCAACACCCAAGAACTTACTGTATGTCCGTTCCGCGATCGTCGAAGTGGAACCCTTTCTAGTCGCTTGGACAAGAGAAAGCAGCACAATCGGTGGCGATCTTCGCAGCTGTTCCGCCCGCTACCGCCGCCTCAATCTCCACTCCCGATTCAAACTGACTCGGAGGGAACGGTGTGATTAACTAGGTCTCGGCGTCTCTCGCTCCCGCCAAGCGGGACTTGGCTAATTTCGCCACGAGATGCTCCAGGAAAAACGCATGTGTAGAGAGAAGGTGCCCAAATCAAACCAAGGTGAATTAGGAGGTGGGGATTTGCAACAAATCTTCTTATAGGGGGCATCTCAAACTCAGAGTGATATTTGGAGTGGTTTTTGCAATTTTCCCTATTTTTAAGGAAGTCAGCTGCAGTGCCCAATTTTACATTAATATCGCATATGGCCATCTCTCCCATGAGCTAACAAGACCTAATTTTTCAGACCAATCAGTTCAATGAATCAGAGAATGATGAATCTTGATAAAATTGTGGTTTCCAGTTTTCCACGTATTCCTAGAAAAATCGTCATTGCTGCAAGCTTACACCATTTGAATTATCTAGCACATGGCAGGATTGGTACCTTTTATATCATTCTACTACTAAAAAAATTATAGCTTAAGTAAATAAATTCAAGACTGAATTGTGTACTCCCCCAACATGGTCATATCTCTGAATGCAGTGCACCCTCTTTTCAGCATGCTCATATGTGAAACCACCTAACTGTATTATTAATGGCCCTGTTATATCATACACTAGCAATATGTATGACACCTTCAAAGAGCAAGCTATAAAATGAGTGCAAAAAATTTTATGGCTGGAGGTACGTAGACAGACTACATAATCATGAAATTAAATTGCATCTAGCAATTGTTAATTGCATCCTCACCAGTAAG
Organism: Oryza glaberrima; assembly: GCF_000147395.1. Taxonomy (NCBI): domain Eukaryota; kingdom Viridiplantae; phylum Streptophyta; class Magnoliopsida; order Poales; family Poaceae; genus Oryza; species Oryza glaberrima. The sequence goes on along the minus strand of NC_068336.1, from coordinate 1,140,924 downwards.
AGTGAACAATCGAAATCGTAATATGGTGATTTATGATTTTTTTTTTAGATGAAATACTGCCTGACATTTGCCGAGCAGTGTTGTATGGTGATTTATGACTGAAGCAGTCTAATTCCACAGTTAGTAAATTTAAATGTACTGATAATGCAATAGAAATGTAAAACCAAATAACCATAAACAACATCCAGTCATTCAGTGTTCATCAGCACTGCTGTGCTTAACATTACGTTAAATTGTCTATGCAGAAACTGTATACATTTCTTTGTGTCAATATGCTTTTTATCGCGTCCAATTTGATGCATAGTACACTTTAGTTTTGACTGTGCTAATCCAGGTCATTGAGTAATTAGTTCCTAATCTATCCATCTCCTACTTATTCTTCCTGTGATCATTGCCACCCCAAACTCTGAGGTCCTCATCGATGAAAATGAGGAATGAGCACAGGAAGGATAAGGGGAGCCGGGAACGAGATAGATTTAGAGTTGATAAAATGTACAAGGACCATCAATAAATTAGGGAACATAGATAGATTCAGAGTTTGGGGTGATTCATGCAGATGCACTAACATAACTCAGAGAAGACAAAAGGTACAACATAGATAGATGCAGAGATGACAAAATGTACAAGGACCATCAATAATTTCGCTACTAACATCCCGTCAAGCCAAAAGGTACAACATAGATAGATGCAGAGATGACAAAATGTACAACGACCATCAATAATTTCGCTATTGACATCCCGTCGAGTTGCTTAACAGAAGATAGAGTAGAGGGGATAATATGGTCACCTGGTGGAGTTCATGGTTGGTGTCTTCAACGAGGATGTGGCAGCGAAGCAGGAATCCAAGCCCAGTTTCAGTAGGCCAACATGCAGCTGGAGCAAGACTGTAAGAGGCGGCATCCCGGTCAGGTGGCCTGAGATGGATCAGATGGCATCGCATAGGCACTATACTGCCGATGATGGCGCCGGCGGGCTAGGGCGCATGGTGGTGGCAACGAATTGCATTCGGCGGAGTGATGGTTGCTGGGAGAAGTCGGGGAGAGGAGAAGCTCTATTTTAGGGTGGTGCAGTGTGGGAGGTTGGTAACGATCGCTATTTTTGTTTTTAATTGGTGGTTACGTGTTGCGGAGGAGGAGATTGCTAATTGTAGGGACGGATTTAACTCGCCACATAAGCCATTGGATGAAAATATCTAATGGTTAAAAGAGAATTATGTACAATTTAGTGGAAAACTGTTACATTTTATATCAGTATATCTCTACTATATTATAAAAATTGAAGATGTTTCCGCTGGAATTTTGATACGTCATTCGTGTTGGTTTTTCAGTTTGTTGTACATCGTCTATACACAATTCGACGTAAGTATAGAATAGCTATTATACACTCTCCTCCTATCTCAACCACTCCTCCTCCTAGCCCACCCCAACTGGCCCACACCATCCTATCAGCCCATCCTGCGTGCCTCCACTCAGAGCCGCAGGTGCCACTCCCCATGTCAGTGTCTTTTTTCTTTCCTTTTTTTCGTTTTCTTTTCTCTTGATCATCCTGATCCTCTCCCTATCCTTCCAATCTCTGCTCTTTTCTCTCCATGTTCTCTTCTTTCCTCTTAGTTATCTCTTTCAAATTTCTGTTGTCATAAAAATTTTTGTTTTGATATTATCAATATTTAAGGTATATGTGGCAAGTTTGTAACTTTAGAAATGTTTTTCATCTATATTAAAAAAAACTTTCACTGATTGAATAATCAAAATTTCAATCTTTGGTCAATGAGGTATAGAGAAATACGCATGCGTCAACTTATGGAATAGCCACCCAACGATTTGTGAGGCTATGGAAATGTGTACAAAAGAGATTCTTTGTGTGATGCATGAAGCGAGCGCAACTAGGTTCAATGCTATATATGATTCCTGATTTTGTTTTGTTTGTCTTATTTCGGTTTGTCGTTTAAATTAGTGGAGTTTTTATCAATCATGAAAATTATCTTCACTTGTTGCAGTATTTTTTGCTAGTATACATATAGATATAAAATTGATTCTTTGGTGCAAGGTTTTGTGCCAAGCATGAAACGCTATGATTCGCTTTGTCTCTTAACTCTGAACGCGCAATACATTTAGCTTATAGTAATATATGCTTCTTTTATTTTACTTTTACACTATCTGAACTCTTAGATAAAAATGATTATGATACGATTGTGTCAGGTCAAATACTCAAATGTGCACCAGATGTTCAGTCTTTTACATACAAGACATGCGTGCTCATGACACACGAACACAACCGATGATTTCTATGATAGTAATTATATATAGAAAGCTGCTATATATTCAAACGTACACAACTTGGAGTCTAGGACAAAGAGCATGGCCGCCTCGATCTATTGATAGCTCGATCCGTTATTAACATACTACTTATATATCATGATACTCAGTTATACTGTAATAACCAGCACACATACATCGATCATACAACAATCGATATCCTAACTTCCAAAGTAGCTAGTACATCGATCTCAAGATCATTTGTATATTTCTCGAAGCCGTTTTTTGGGTGACACAGCTTCAATAGCTGTACCCAATGGCCAAGCCGCGTCAATGTAGTACTCCCCATGCTTCACCTTGTCTACCAGCGTTATCTCCTTACTTGGATGTAGACCTGACATCCAATTATATATATATATATATATATTAACTAGTAAACTGCATGTTAAATAAATTGTTCAACAATTTACACACCTATATATGAGTTCTTTTTCTTTAGAGTTAATTTCTTATCCATGGATATATACTGTATCTCCATTATTAGAAGCTAGTGTACGTACCGAAGCCGTCAACGAGCAAGGAGTATTCATAGATAAGATCCATGCATAAGTAGGCATGATCACGAACGTTGGGGTATTCTACTTTTGCTTCTTTGACACTCAGTTTACAAGCCTTTTCTGCAACAGCCTTAAATGTTGCAGGGGTCGACTTTGCACTGGGTGCATCGCTGTCGATGAACCCAACCTTTATCCCGGTCCGATCAAAATGTATGCATTGGAGATAAAATTATCAGGTAAAAATATTAATTTATATATGTAACATAATTATACAAACAATTAAATGCACATATTTATGGGTATATATTTACATAACTAGTCAGCTAGTAGCCAGTCTGAAGCATGCCTGAGAAGTTAAATAATTTAGCTGGTTAATTAATTAAGTAATCACGACGTACATGGGAAGCTATGTAGTAGAAGGCGGACGCAACGTAGAGGTCATCCTGCCCTGCTCCGCCACCACCGTTCCAGACGCCGTTGAAGCTGCAGTTCTTGGTTTCACGGGGCGCATTCACCTTTAGTAACTTCACTACTTCTTCTCTGCACTTGTGGTAGTCTGCACCTTGTGGTGCGGTCATTGCATCGTACTGCTTGTTGTTGTAGGTGTAGTTACCTTGTTTTTTCCAAATCAACAAAACAAATTAAATCTCACTTGGTTCATTAAGCACTAAACGTTAATTGATTATATGAATCTTAAAGGATTAAAGGGTCGATGCGTATAGTAAACAGAACAAGTAATAAGGTAGTATCTAGGTACCACTGAATCCGCGCAGCATGCAGTTGCTAAATGGTCCATCCTTTCTCTCCAGGATCTACACGCGAGAAGCAAAACCGCCATAGTGCAAATAGCTGCAAATTGTTGATTGATCTTAGTAAACTACGGTTCAAAAGACTATATATGCATTATTTTCCATATTTTCTACAGTAAGTTCAGATATTAACAGGCTACAGCCTACAGGCTTCAATAGTTCAGTTTATTTAGTATTCACTAGTACAATGTGTGCAACAAATGAATTAATGTTGCACTTTCTAAGTAGTATATTATTCACCAGCTTGCAGTGGATCAAGATATAAAATTAAACAAAGATCAAATTATACTTAACAAGAGCATGAACTTATTAATTGACCTGTGCACATAAATGTTATAATCTTTTCCCTTGAGATACTCCTTCACAACATAGGGATCTTTTCCTTCGGGCACCTTTGGAGCGTTAGCACCGGTGTTTGATGAGATGGCGTATGCCATTTGTACGGATCCACCTCCAAGATCAGCCACCCCTACGGTTTTAGAGTAGTCTCCTCCCAATTTATCCAGGAGATAATTCAGAGCAACCCACATGTATGATCCTTCCTGGGATCCCTCAAGAACGTTGATCCAGTTCGGGTTATACTGATATTTGCTCTTGGTGTGGACTACATCCCTAACATGTATTAAGACCCAGAGTACTAATTAAAGAGATTATTAAGAATAAAAATTTGTTAAGAATCAAAGCAAGAAATGGTTTTGAGTTAAAAAAAATTGTATGATATGATGTATATCATTGTGGAATTGCACGTACCGCTTCAAGAATCTGGTTCGCCTTTTCATCTCCAATAAGTCTGAGTCCGGCAGTTGCCTAGTACATGTTTGATTGAATTAACAAAGAACAAAATTTAGAGAGTACAAAAGGTCAGGCCATTTTGTTTCAGGCCATTTTGTTTCAGAGGAAACATATCATCATTAACATTTTGTCAGTAGTTTTAAGAAACTATTTCGTCAGATAAACCATCATACGGAAACATCCGTACGTATTAGTAATTTTAAATTAAGTTCCTGATGCAGGTTTCGTTTAATAATTAGATAAAGAGCAAATCAATTTAGTTGTATACATACCCCAAGTTTAAGGGGAGTTTTGTTCATAAGTCTGGCAGGAACAACGGTGTTGGCCTTGTCAAGCAGAGGCAATATGGAGTTTGCCGCATCCTGAGGACGTCCAGAGTAGGAGCTCAGCCCAGGATCCACCTACAACAACACACAAATTAATTAGTCAGTCAGTAGTAGGATTAAAATAGCTCAATTAAGTAGGTAGTAACGAATCATCATATTAATAAGTACTCCCTCCGTTTCATATTATAAAACTTTCTAGCATTGCCCACATTCATATATATGTTAATGAATCTAGACTTATATGTGTGCCTAGATTCATTAGCATATATATGAATGTGGACAATGCTAGAAAGTCTTATAACCTGAAACGGAGGTAGTAGGTTAGATTAATGTGGTTACCTTAGCGAAGAGCTCGATGTCGTCGCCGACCTTGAGGAGGTCCAGCTTGTTGTCGAACCTGAAGACGTGCACCCGTGTGACGGTGCTGCCGGCGTCCAATATCACGGCGTACCTCCCCGGCCCCGCTGCCTGCCCTTCCACGACGCCGCCTTTCCGGCCGAGCACCGCCGTGTCGTCAGCAACGGCCGGCGGCGACAAAGCCAGCAGGAGAAGCATGGCCACGACAAGGTGATCAGCCGCCATTGCTAGACAAGGTGAGGCGCAGGTGCTCATCAACAGAATGCAAGGGGCAGGTTTTAAAGGGAGAGGGGGAATTAATGGATTACTAACGTGGAGTTTACTCTGCATAATTCAGTCCCTAATCACAGTGTCCACCCATTAGCATAGTACAATAATCAATCAACTTTTACACGGGACCATGCATGCTGCAAAGTTTCACTGTGAATCCACATGTGTAATCCTAGTGCGCTAGCTTTATTGCTTTTGATTGATTAGACGAACTGTTCTTTGGTGCCCAGCGTGAAACACGATGATTCTATCTGTCTCCAACTCTCCTTACATAACATGTTTAAATCATAAATATTTTCTTGGAAAGAAAATCAGTTGATTGTAAAAGAAAGAAAATCAGTTGATTGTAAAATATAGGATTCCATTTCTGTCACCGGCCGTCAGATTAGACCCCTAACATCTTAGCTTCCTCTCATATGGTTGGGTCCGTCCGTCCATGACATCAAGGGGGCCCTTTCGATGCAGGCGCTGCACTTGTGGGATCGGCTTGAGACAATTCAGCTACAGCCGGATTCCCGGGACAGCTTTGTGTGGAAGCTTTCGGCCGACGGAAACTACTCCTCAGCTTACTCCATGTTTTTCATGGGGAAAACAAAGGCGGCATGGGTGGAGTTAGTCTGGGGGGCTAAGGTCTCTCCTCGCTGTAAAATGTTCATGTACCTGGCGGCTCGGGGCAGCTGCTTGACCTCCGACAACTTGGACAAACGGACAAACGCAGGTGGCCTTCCTGCCCTCACTGGTGGAGAAACCCTTATTAGTCCCGGTTTTCAAATTGAGACTACCAATCCGGGACTAAAGATCGAGCTGCCTTTTTTTTTATTATTTGCATGGCCCTGTTGCTGCATGCATATATAAACCACATATATATATATATATATATATATATATATATATATATATATATATATATATATATTAAAGCACTTAACATTTTATATGCATATGTATGACCAAAATATATATTTACTTCTCTAACTGATCAGACAAACCAACAAAAAGTTAACTATCCTAACTCTCTTCCTTTCAAATATATTCCATTATATTTGGACGCATGTATTGGCGCTCAAATCTTTTACATGTTCGCTTGTATCAAATATCAATCATAAAGGGTTAGAAATAACTAGTTGTTGTTAGTGCTATCTATATTCAAATTTTAATTGTTTGTCAAATATGTTGATTATTTTCCAAATTATAGCAACATAGATTAAAAGAAGAGTCTATCCACATTAGTATTTCTTGAATTGTTACGACTTGTACCTAACAGTCCATATCAGTTACAATGTGCTAATTATAAATTTTCAAGTTTGGAACTAAATTAATACGATATAAAATTGAGGGTCTAGAACACGTTCAACTTCGTATTATTAATTTTAAATTTCCAATTTATGTGAAAACTATAACTAAAAACATCCATGGTATTTTCAATGGCATGTTTTATTTAATATAAATTCTTATTAAGATCTTCAATCATGATAATATGACCCATCTAATTATTAATGGCAAAATCTTTCTAGCATACAGGATCATATATATGAGGAGACAAAGATAAATGCATGTTATATCAGCATGAGTTTGTCTATGATGCATGTTCATCCATTTTAGCTTTTATGAGTGCTCCAAGAATATTAGGTCTTTTGACCACTCCAACTAAAAGGAAGCCATAGGCAGGACAACGGCACTCCAATGTAATAGATGTAGACATATAGTGATGACTATATTATTCTGCAAAGGTTTTCACTCTTTCATCAAATTGGATGGATAAGAAGAATTAAGAAAAGGAAAAAGTACGAATTACCCCCCTGAATTATCGTGGTCGATCGAATTACTGCCATAAACTCAAATACCAGATATTTTACACCCTCAATTATTCATACCGGACGAATTTACCCCCTAACACTGTTTTAAGCTGTTTTGACTAGGAGTTTGCACATGTGGCGTCAACGTGTCAATCCAGTCCGCAAAAATAATAACAAAAAAAATTGTAGGGTCCACCTGTCATCTATTTCTTCTCTCCCTCAATATCTCCTCTCCCTATCTGTTTCCCACTCTATTCAGCTCGGATGGGCGGTGGCTGGACGGAGGAAGCGGGAGAGGTGGGGCTCAAGATGGGGGCGGTGGCCAGTGGCGGAGGCAAAGAGGCGGCACTCGGGATCGGGGGCGGCGGCCGGTGGCGGAGGCAGAGCTCGGGATAGGGGTGGCGGCTAGTGGCAGAGGCGGGCGGAGGCAGCTAGAGGTGGGACTCAAGATGGGGGTGGAGGCGGTAGGAGGTGGGATGGGGGCGGCGGTGGGGCTCATCTCCCTCTCTTTCCTCTCGGTTCAACCCCCTCTCTTCGGCGGTTGGGAATAGGGGCGACGGCCGGTGGTGGAGGCGGGTCTCGGGATGAGAGCGGCGGCTGGGGTGAGGCTAGGAACAGGGTGGCTTTGAGCTCACTATGGAGGCGGCGAGGTCAACGGCGAGCTCCATGACCTAAGCTCCGCCGCCCCTATTGTCCCCGCCTTCCCGAGCCGAGCAACGCGAGGCGCGAGTAAGAAGAGGAGCGAGAGGGAGATTGAAGAAGAAGAGGTGCAAGGACCTCCGCCGCCGGCTGCCCGAGCGAGCTCCGTCCACCTCCGTCTAAGCTTCTCGCAAAAGGCCAAAGGGGAGAAGAAGGCATCAGCGACCGGATTTGAGGGAAGCGGCTCGCTCCGCCTCCGCCTCCATCGCCGGCCACCCGAGCTCCTCTCCCCTGCTCTCTCATCCTTCTCTCCTCGAGGTATGAAGACGCCCTCCCATCATCAACAACAGTGGAGCAGCGCCCTCCCAGCGACTCCGCCGCCTCCAGCGCCATTCTCGGTGCACTCCTCCGCCAACCGCAGACGCCGCCGCCAGTCGGCCGCCCGAGCTCTTTCCTCCTCCGCCTCCACCGCCGGCCACCCGAGCTCTCTCCCGTCTCCACCGCCAGCTGCCCAAGCAAGCTCTACCTTTGCTGTCAGCCGCTCAAGCGAGAGAGAGAGAGAGAGAGCAGGGGGATTGGGGAGGGATTTGGTTGAGGGAGAGGGATGGCAGGTGGGTCTAGGGAGTTTTTTTTATCTTCTTTGCTGACTGGATTGCCACGTTGGCGCCACGTGTGCAAGCTCAAGTTAAAAACCGCTTAAAACAGTGCTCAGGGGGGTTATTTGTTCAGTTTGCATAGTTAGGGGTGAAGGATGTCCGGTTTTATAGTTCAGGGGGTAATTCGATCGACCACGATAGTTCGGGGGTGGGGGGGTAATTCGTACTTTTTCCTTAATGTGTTCACGTGTTTTTTCCTTGACGACAAGATCTACTCATTTAGAAGCCAACAACTACATCGACTCTGGATTTTTTACTTTGAATTTCATTGTTTGTTTACTTTCTACGTTGTCTAAACCTAACAAGGATCAGTTCATTATAACATATGCTTGCATAACATTAGATAAGTCAGATGGACCATTGGATCTTTTCATCTTAACCTTGTTGTTCGCTTGCAATGATCAGTCAGGTTTCCTACAATGTTAAAACAAAATAGTTCAACACTTGTTCTTGCTATGTTCAAAATTATGAGGTAGAGGCTACTGATCACAGATATAAACATTACTTTGCGTCAATTTCAGTCTATTACTCAAGATGCATAAGCATGTCTAAACAAACTCTCTTTGTACCATAATTTTCAAAATCAACTGGAACAAAAAGCGAGAGGTGAGAACATGCATAGCTTAGGAGGAGAGGGGGTGGTAATGGTTGAAGATCTCATCCATGCACGTCCATCCATTTTAGCTTTGGTGGCCGCTCCAAGAAACTTCGGGCAGCATGCAACACACCATGCTTACTATCTCTATGCAATAGGTGTAGGTAGTAGTCAACACAACTTAATTTGGCAGATACTATATCTGCGATACGGTTCATCTACCTTGTTCTCACCTGAATATGATTGATGACATATTTTGTTTTTTTTTGCCAAGCTTTTGAAAGTCTAGTGACACACTACACGCGTGACTTGGTCGATACTAATAATAACTGAGGTACGCAATCATGCATATTTATTATATATATATATTTCTTGGTTTGGAACTAAAAACAAGTGGAGTACTAGAGACAAGCCTTTAGTGGCCTCATCATCAATCGTTTAGTGATTGAAGTGGTCTCTTTATCACTGTACATAATGGCAGCAAGCATCAAGCATATGTATACTCTCGTAACCATGGTGCCCATGGAAGAAAATGGCTTAAAGAAAGAATGGAAGAAAAATGGCTCCTAGATGGCTAGCCATTTCAAGCGAACAATTGAACATACACAAAGCCAACACAACAAAGTTTTTAAATTTCAAGTTTTGTATGCATGACTTCCATATTGTGTTGGACTTATGAGTGATCAGTGCAACCTGCTCGTGTGGAAGCATCTTTATTGAATGTTGATCCTTACTGAAGTTTAGGTTCAAATTAGAACGAAAAACACTTACGAGTTGTGTATTCTTAGGTTCATTATGGGACTCTATGCAGATAAGTATTTAGGGAGTAGATACATACTCACATCACAAAATAGTAAGCACGTTACTAGATGCATACACACCATCATACTCTAGTTATGTGAAGCAAGCAATCAAACGTTCATAAACCAAAGTAAGCAAGGCTCGAATTTAGATGTCATATGTGCCATTGTTGTATTCTTTTCTTAAGGGTTCAAATTTGGAAACACGTACGTTCAATGCATATGCGTTGTTTCGATTTTAGTTCAAATTGCAGGGAAACAAAATGTGTGCCAACTGTCTTCTTGGTTGATTATGTTATGCCCACTCTTTTCTTGGTTGTGCATGAACAACTAAGCAATTACTTAAATCAAACTATATGTGTCATGCTTTTGTTGTTATGTAATTAATGAGCAAATATATTATTTTAATTATTCAATTCCAAGCATCAAACCTATAAATGTCCATTCTTAATTCAAAATCCAGACTCATAAATAATGATGGAAGACACTATTACTTTAACGAGTAGAATGCACTGCTCTATGTGGAAACCTTAGGTGTAATCAATAAATCACTAAACAATACTAACACATTGTTTTTTTACACACAACTAAACTCCCAATTCATGTTGAATAGTCCACTAACTTTGTGTAGAAAAGTCTAAAAATATAGGGAAATAACAAAAGTCAAATCCCACATGAAAGTAACGCACAGAGCAATAAAACTAAAACTTGGGTCAAGCATTGAAGAAGGAGCCAAAAAAAAGGGGAAACCGCCCACTTTCCCTCTTCCCAAAGCCAAGCGAACCATGCTATTTAATCCACTACACTATTTGTGAGCCTTTTACAACTGTGCTCCCACTCCGCTCCACTCCACTAGTTTTTTCCATTCCCTGTGTCCCCTTTTCAGATCTCCCTTTCCCTCTCCAAGAAAAGAAACCATCAAAGAAGACGCAACGAGATAGGGGGGAGTGGCTACTATCAATCTCCATGGGCGCCTATGAGGCCACCAAGGTGGTTTTTGCCCGGTTGCAAGCACTTGAGCCCAATCTTGCTCCAAACATCATTGGCATGCTCCTCACCAAGGATAACAATGAGATGGACATGATTCATCTCGCATGTGGCCCTGACAACCTCCTCCAATCTATCATTGCCAAGGTGCGCACCGACCTCATCAACAAGCCTTCCCCTCCTATGGCCTCCTGGGGCTTCCCGTCCGATATAGGTGAGGAGGCATCTTTCTCCATTGACAAGGTGGGGTGTGATGGAGGTGAAGAGTTCTCCTCTAAGGAGTATGATTGGAAGTTACCAATCGGTGGCAATCACCATCGGAGCTTTTTGTCAAGCACCGTCAACACCCCTGGGTGGAAGCCATGTCTATACTACCAAAGGTTCCATCTTCAACCCTATAATATCACATTTCTTAGATCCACACACTAATCTCTATTGTACCAGCGGAATGACCACCCATCTTGGTAGCGACGACATGCAAGAGTACTCTTCTCGACCACCTCAGATAGACCAAAGTGACCTAACCAACAACTGCAGTGCACGACAGATCTACTTGACCTTCCCGCCTGATTCCATTTTCAGCAAAGAGGATGTCTGCAACTACTTTAGGTATCACATGTTCCACCACAGTGCCCCTATTGATGTGTCTTGTTTCAATATTGGAGCATTTCATAATTTAATGAATGCAATCTGTTTTGGCTTGTTTGTGTTGTGTGGGGACAACCAGCATGTATGGGATGGTGCAAGATGTGCGTATCCCATACCAGGAGAAGCGCATGTTTGGTTTTGTCACCTTCGCCTACCAAAAGACAGTGAAGCTAATTCTTGCCAAGGGCAACCCACATTACATCTGTGATGCACGTGTTCTTGTCAAGCCATACAAGGAGAAGGACAAGGTCCCCAACAAGTTCAGGCATGTTAATCATTGCCTAATTCCACTTTGTATTTTTGCACATATATTACCTTTTGTGAGTACTTCTATTGTTTTTCTTAAAAATTGCATAAAGTCTATTGATTTTATTAAAATTGCAGAAAGTTTCAGCAAAGTGACTCTTCTAGCTACATGAATCACAATAGATTGCTTTATTCTAGGGGGCCCTTTGACCTGCGACGACACCAAATAGGTGAGCAGTGATATCTATGTGGTGCTTGTGTTTTGATCTCTTTTTTTTTAACAATTTACAAGGAGTGTTACATTGTGTTAGGGCCGAGAATTTTGTATAGGGACATGGCTAGTCATGAGGCATCTTTTAGGATGAAGCAAGATGAACAACAACATGCGACCGAGCTGCAACGCCGTTGCTTAATGAGGCTTCCGCTTCTCAATCTTCAGGATTGGGGCCATCATCTCAGCTCTCCCATGGGTTCACATGTGCTTCTAGGACAAGTTGATAACAAATATAATATTAATGAGAATGACAATCCCATTCATTTGGAGGATGTCACATTTCGAGGTCTAGTTCTTGGTCGTTGTAATGTCTTGTCTATTAATTATGTTTTTTCGGAAAGTTTATTAATTATGTTGTACTAAGATTGTGACTTCTTGTTTTATTTATAGACAATAAGCTGAAGAATGAGTTTGCTATGAGGGAAATTGCCTCTACTGCAATCTCCACAGAAGCCAAGCGCACGGTCATCTCTACGGAAGAGGGGAAGAGAGAATATGGTCCCAAGGCAGCAACACCTAATGATGCTTGTGGATTCCTGGAAAGGTAAGATGATGATAGAAAAAGGTTTGCTAGATGAACACTAAAACGTAGGATATTTATTTTGGAAAAAGGACAGAATATACCATTAAACTTGTTACCTCTTTTATTTGCTATATTTTTCCTTTTTTTCACATGTATGTTATATAATTCTCTCTGACTTAAACAATTCTTGCTTTAGAAGCAAATACAAAAGAAGATAACGAGTAGACAAGTAATAATGTTGATCAAATGTTTTTCTTGATTAGAAGGAACCAATGGGAAAAGAAATGCAAAGGCAAGGATAGGATAAAGCAGTTAAGAAACTAATTAGCACAATAAATGCCTATTATTAAGTAGTTTTTGTGCAAGTCATGCTAGTTGCCGAAGGACTTTCTGGTATTGATATGTTTGTTGATGTTTGTTTTTCTGGTATTGACATGTTTGTTGATGTTTGTTTTGTAGTGGAATAGAGTACAATTTGCCTCATAGCCCCTTCTCATCTCCCACCAAGGCTTCCAATGTTGCAGCAACAGCTCACACTAGTAACATCAGCAGCAATAGTAGCCCTCATAAGGTGGCCTCATCTCTATTCCTCCCAACATGCACCCTTGAGCTGCCCCCTACAACTCATGCTTCCTTCAAGCGCCAAGGTAAAATCCCAAACCAAATCTCTTCCCTAAATCACTGTACATTTGCAATTCCATGTTGCATTTGCAATTACTGCAGTTATATAAGATAGACTATTTTGTTATATGTCTTCAGATTCTCTCCTTGCTGAGGAGTAGTTGGTCTATAAGACTACACATAGTAAAGGAGAGGGTGCTTCATCTTTGCTGAGTAAGTATCAGTAATTCCATCCTTTTTGGAGTGAAATAGGAATCAACTAGTCAATATTATGTACTATATATAATCTGCCTCCTGTCCAAATCTTGATGATCGTGTTATTGGTTTGTTGGTGTTATGTGCAGGGAAAGCATTAACAGATCATACATAACGAGAAGAATGCCGGCAAAGAAAGGAAAAAAATTTAGCTTGTTTTAGCTATAGTTCTTGGGTATATGGTATTACTATAGTACCAGTCTTTCAGCTCGGTGTCAAGAACAAAGTATCAACTTGTATGCTCTTTTAAAAGTATGAGACAATATAATAAAAATATATCGTAGCTCATGTAGTAATAACAAATACTAGCAGTGTGAAGTGGCACTGCTACATATACAAACATTGAAGAGAGCAGTATATCAGCATCTGCTACTAACCAACTGTTTCTATTTAGATAAAAATGCTTCACGAATTGCTTGATACCTGGGTCGTAGCTTGTCCAGAGGTGGCAGATGTTCCTTCACGAGTGGCAAGCCCAGAAAACCCTCCATCCATGCAGACAGCCAAGGGAACTTGTCGCTGGTGATCAGCCTGACACCGGTGATGTCCTCATATATCGGAATCACATACGACAGAGAGCCCAGAGACAAGTCGACGAACCCGATCCTCTCTCCACCAAAGAATTTATTCTCGTGGAGCACCTTTTCCAGAACCAGCAGCTGCTCCATGGCAACTTCCTATGCGTCCTCCTGCTCCTTGCCTTGTGTGGTGAACCACTTCCAAATCGGAGGTGACAGCTGCAATTGTGGATCAATGATTACTTGAAAGTTTAGACTTGCGAAAATAAACAAAAAAAATCGCTGACCTTGTCCAGCCCAAATTTGGACCAGAAACGTGCCATGGCACGTTCATAGGGATCTTCAGGCAAGATACGGTGGCCGGAGTCAGTGGCGGATCCACAAAATTGATTCGTTGATATCATAACGTGTCTATCGGTGTCATATTATACTAATTATGCTTAGATTATGATGTTATAACATATGGATAAGCAGTTTTGCTATAGGTTTTACCGAAAGTCATCGGTGTCGCCTGACTCCGACCTGAGTACTGTAGATCCGCCCCTGGCCGGAGTCCTTCCAAACGTCATCGATGAACTCGATTATGACGTCTGATTCTGCAATCGGTTTGCCTTGATAGATCAGCACAGGGACCTTCTGATGCACGGGGTTGCACTCCAGAAGCAGGTTGCCCTTATTCCTCAGATCTTCTTCGATGTCATACTCCACGTGTTTGATCCTTAGTGCCCATATCACTTTGACAACGTAGGGGCTCGACCATATGCCCAACAGCTTCACCTTCTCAGCTCCCTCTTCTAGTTCTTGGTGATCCATGGTTAAGATTGCAGAGCAATGCTGTGGAGTGAGGGTTTCAGTTTGATTAATCTGCTACATAGTGCTAATGGTTTTCTTGTGAAGGAGATTAGTTTCAAAGTGTAGCTAACTAGCTATGAGTTAGCTTTGGTGGCTTGATTTTGAAGTACTCTGTCTGCACTCTGCAGTGGCTTCTTACTTTGACTTTTAAGTAATATGTCTGCATCATGTTAAGTTCCACTCTATCCAAACCTGAATAAGGCAATAGGTGTAAATTCCATCATTTTTATTACAGTATTGAGATATTTGTTTAAAGATGTACAATTAATAAACTTCAATTGGATGCGTTGAACACTTCATAATCTATCTGCTCATAATTCGTAATAGTAACTGCCACTTAAAAGGAGCAAAGAGCAAACAAAGGAGTCAGACATGAGCACAACTATCTTGCGCATTACGATTCAGATTAAGAGCAAAAAAGTTAAAAGAAATAACAAGTTCAGGATATCAGTTCCAGGAGATTATATATATCAAAACCATACTAATTTTCTAAGGTTTATCTAAAGGAAGAAAAATAAAATGGAGTCACTGGGAATCAGTGATGCATCTCATTTGCATTTTGCAATTTGTAACTTTTCCTCTTTCAATCTTGATAACATTTGGTCGACCTCCTTCAGCCAACCCGGCAAAAAATAAACGTCAATTTACCTACAGTTGCAAATGTGGGTTGCAGCATATCTGCTTGATATAGATTCTCAATAGCTACTCAAGAAAAAGACAAAGATTCAGAAATCATGAAATATATATGTTTGATGGCAAAACTCCATCTTTCAGAAAGTACTGCCAACTGAAACTTCTAACAATCCATCAAGTGGTCAAAGATACACTTCACTAAATCAACTTTAGTTCTTATAAAGGGGGCACTCTAGGGCTTAAAGTGGTTAAGTGGGTGTGCCCTAGAACAAAATTCATCAAATTAACACTTGTAATTTATAATCTGCCACCGAATTATTGTCATACATGTAAAAAAAAAAGAAGCTAAGAACAAGTAATATGAAGAAGATTTCCTGAAGACCAGACAGTAAGAAGAAAGCGAAATGTCCAAATGTTTTGTTTGGTGAGCTATTCTCCTCGTATAATAATATCACAAATTCAGCTATCTAGTTCAAAACTTGAGACTGGCAACCTCTTCAGCTATCTCCTAAAGTTCCAATCCTAAACCCTTCCTGTACATACCACAGATATTTCAGCTATCATTTATCATCTCAAAAAAATGGATTTATGGAGCAAAAAGCTTCAATCAAATGCTAAATTCCTATGTGCATAAGATAAAAATGTGTAGTTACACTGCACCGACTCGACTCCAGAGGACAAGTGATTAGTACCCAAGTATTTTGAATTTCTGATACATGTAGAATGAAGTGCAGAATAACTGCAAATATGTTTGTTTGGTTTTTTCTATTACCTCGAGGTGGAAGATGTGTGTCAGCCGGCGGCCGTGCCGACAGCACCGCCGGTCCACGCCGAGGATGTCTGGATGTGGGCTTTCTTTACATGGGCTTTGTGATGGGCCTGGCCCATCACCGTCAGCTTCTCCATCCGGGCGGCCTCTCTTCCCTTCCCTTCTCCACACGAATCGGACTTCGGGGGCTCTTCCGCCGCCGCCGCCCCGCCCTCGCCGCCGGCGGCCCGGACGATGTTGGGCTACCTCCGGCGATCCTCCCACCGAGTACTCATTGCCAACCTCGCCGTCTACTCGTAAGAGCGATTCCTTTTCGCTGTTCCTGTGCTAAAGCCCTTTCTCTTTTTATTCCGCCCCTCTTTCTTTCTCCAAATCTACTAGTTGCCGGACTACTGCTTGCCTGCTTGTGTTCTTGCTCCATTTACCAACCCAGATAATGTCATGATGCAGCCTTGTTTTGACTGTAGGCACGCCCCAAGTCGGCTCAACATTCTATTATTTGTTTTACTGGGCACTAGTTGAACTAGTGAAAAACATAGGGGTTTTTATTGTCTTTCCTCTAATTCTCCAAGCAGTGTGAACACTTTAAGTAACTAACCCCTACCCTTTGGAGGTCTTCAAGATTCTCACATCGACAGATTAATGTAACAAGCACTTTGCTAACGGTAGTTTAGCAGTGTCTGAGAGATTAGTCTAACATGTTTAAGTTGTTATTGATCCAACATGCATTCTTAAACTGGAGAATAAATCAGGAGTTTTTAGCCTTTCTGTCACTGTAATTTCTTGAAGAGATTGCTTCTTGCTACCTTTGAGCCATTGGCTAATTCTATTACTAATCTCACTGCTCTCTACGTTGTGCAGGATACAGAGTTCACAAATTGAGGTACTATTCTCCTTTGTCCTTTCCTTCGGACAACATTTTACACCCATTTTACAAAGTCATCCTTCCATTTATACACCTGTTTTTAGTTCATAGCAGGCTGGTGTAGCAACCATACCACCAGAAATTTCTCTGCAGATACAAGTAATAGAGTTTCAAATGATCGAGGGCATCAATCAAGGGAGTTGAAACCAAGTCTTGTGAAGGTATGTACACAAAGTTAAAACTGTATACTTATCTTTGTGTGTCTTTCATCCACAAGTTTTTAACTTTATGGGTATTTCTTAGTTGCTTAGTGTGCCAAATTGGTCCAGTTACATATTCCTGTCATCCTTATGGAGTTTTGGGATAATTTTCTATTTCTTCACAGTTAATCTACATCCCATGTTACCATGGCACATTCCCTTGTTTATGTTCCAGGTTACTCCCCTAAGGCTTAACATTCAACCCGTTTCATTTTTCTAATCCAACAGTTTCACTAAGATTTCTGTCATTACGATGGTTTTGTTTTTGTCTATATTATGACTCTTGTCTTTTGAGACTGCTAAATGGTTGTTTTTAGACAATAGGCATAGACTGCTGGATGTTTCACAGTCCTAGAGTTCTAAAAGATCGATGATTGATTATTGAAGAAATTGTCTTTGTATTGCAGGATGATGTTGCAATCATCGAACGCATACAAAACAGTACAAAGGAATTGAGACAAGGCCCAGTTGGGAAAAATCTGTCATCGGCGGAGAAAAGGAAATTTCTTGTCAACACTGTACGTGCAGCTAGTTTTCCATATTGTCTGGTTTATTGTTTGACTGCATCAAGTCTCACCATAATTAGGTTTATAATTGCTTCCTGGTACACATCAAATCTATTTTATTTTTATGAGTACATAAATCTACTAACTACTGGAACTTCCAAATTGTAGCTGCTTGACCTGGAAGATTCAAAAGAAGGTGTTTACAGCACTCTGGATGCTTGGGTTGCCTTTGAGCAGGATTTTCCTGTGGCCTCAATAAAGCAAGCACTTGTAGCTCTTGAAAAGGAGGAACAGTGGCATAGAATCGTCCAGGTTTCGGACATTATGATTTGCTTGATTTTAATTTAACTTTGTGGATCTAATTTGAAAAGGAGGCTTCGTTTGTGCACCCAGAATTAAATAAATGGCTAACTGCATGGTTAGGTGATAAAATGGATGTTGAGCAAAGGACAAGGGAAGACTATCAGAACATATGAGCAATTAGTGTGTGCACTTGAGAAGGATAATAGAGCGGATGAAGCTTGCAGAATCTGGGAGTTTAAGATAGCCCATGATCTACAATCAGTTCCATGGCGGTTTTGCCGTCTTATGTTGGGTATTTACTACAGAAATAATAAGCTAGATAGACTTGTCAAGGTATGGATCTCAAGCCCTTGTCCATCAAGTAATTTTTTATTGTTGTATTTTAAGTTGATGATCCTCTGTAGAAGTTTGATGGGTCTTGAGTGATCAATGATGCCGCTTAGTCTCTTACAGATTGCATAGTATGATAAAACCTACTTACGTGGATTACATTACATTTCCCTGTTTTTGGTGATGATATTAGCTCTTCAAGAATCTTGAAGCATGTGGCCGTAAACCTCCAAGCAAAGATATCGTACGGAAAGTTGAAGATGCATATGAAATGCTTGGTTTAGTGGAGGAGAAAAAGGAATTGCTTGAGAAATACAAGGATTTGTTTGACAAGCCATCGAGTAATGACAAAAAGAAAGGCCGGCAGTTCAAAAAGGTTGAGAAGAACATCAAGCCGGCTTAGACATGTGATGGGACACGCCTGCACCTCTAAGCTTAGAGCATAGAACGGAAACATCTGAATAGAAATCTGCCAGTGAAGTTGTTACTCTTTCCTTTGGGATGAGAATCTAATTGTCAACAGTTAAGATTAGAAGTATGCATGGTAGTGCAGTTAACATTGTTGTGAGTCATTTTCCTTCGTCCAGATTTGTTGCTGACAGTGCATCCATATATAATGGGATGAGAACCTAATCTAATGCAGCAAGTAATAGTATTTGCCGTATGCCCTCTGATTGTGAATACACCTTGTGTTTGTTAACTGATACCCCATGCTCAATCTCTGGCCGCGATCCTTCATCGGCACTTAGAAAAAAGAAGGCAAAATTTGCTACAGGACATGCAAAAAACATGTAATTAGCTAGGAGACACCACAAAAACGTGACATGGCTGATGGATACTAAAAAAAAATCGTGTAATTGACTGTAGGATACTGGTCACATTATTTTATTATTTCCAGATCAAAAGAGGTGAGATATTTTCCTAAATGGCCGGATTGTCTCTTCTCTTTCCTTTTCTCATTCGCCGGGAACGCGCGCGGTGGGGCGAGGTCGGCGCGAGCTCGACGGCGATAGCGGGCGGCAGACGCACAGCGCAACGGCGAGGCCGGCGGGGCCGCCGCCGACGACGGCGAGGTCGACGGGCCTGGAGCAGGCGGGGCGCTGAGTGTCCGCTGAGGAGCTCGCGCCGAGGAGCGGGACGAAAGCGTTGAGTGAGTCGGTGTTCGCGGCGAAGGCGCTGAGTGTCCGCGGCGAAGACGACAACGACGGCGAGGGCGGTGGCGCGTCGCCACCAACTCCCTCTCCGGCAGCAGCTCACGGCCCATCAACATCTCCCTGGACAAGAGGAAAACTGGCCAGCTAGTAGCTAGCAGCAGCCAAGCACACGCCGGCGAGCTCGCTCCACCAGTAAGAAGATGGCTGCTAGCTAGCTCCTTCAGACTTGAGAGCTTGAGCAGGCAACAATGGTGAGCTCCTTCAGACTTCAGACTTCAGAGCTTGAGCAGGTAGCAAGGAGGCAGCTGCAGCCGGCGAGGGGCTCGATCTGGTCTCTAATTTGCAAGTCGGCGCACGCACAGACGCCCGCTTGTGCGTGCCAGCAGGCAGTCCGTCGTCAGTCACAGGCTCATAGGTGCGAGCCAGCAGACAGGCCGACCGCCATCGAAGCCGCCGCCGCCGGACATATGTGGGCCGCAAGCCGAGCGGCGCGGATGGGCGCCCATGCGACGTCTACCACGCGGAAGCACCTGCCTCCAACACCGGCAATGGCGATGGATCAAATCGATGGAAGTGTCCGAGCAAAAGGGAAAGAAGAGAAGCGGCAAAACTATCATTTTACATGGTTTCTCCCTCATCAATTCAGTGGATACTATATTTTAATATGCACAATGTCTTACAGTAAATTACCACACTTTTAGAGTGTACTCGGACAAATTCACGTCTTTCGGGTATCCCACAACTAATTACACAATTTTTTAAGTGTTCTGTAGCAAATTTTGTCAAAAAAGGAATATTTCAATGTGCATATGTCCCTCTCTTGACATTGCAGTCGTGTCGTGTGTACGTAGAAATAGAAATAGTTGCTCCTAGTTGATATCGGATTGTGTTCACCCTGATTTCTGATTCTTATTCTGAGATCGAATCGGATTTGCTTTGATCTCCGATTTCCTTCCTACATGTTGTGCAGATTGCTATACATGTGTGTATATATACAAAGGCATAGCACCTGGCCGATCGGTTGAGGTGTGCTGCGACCTGCAAACCGGAGGGAGACAAAGAACATGGCGATTACGGAGGAGGATGTGCCGGCGGCGAAGAAGATGAAGACGAGGACAGAGGATGATCATGAGGAGGTGTTGCTGGCGTATCCCCCGCGCAAGAAGGAGGATGGGAAGAAGATGAAGAAGGTGGTGAAGAGGCTGGGGAAGGAGGAGGTGGAGAGGCTGCTGTCGGTGACGGTGACCGTGCCGACCCTCAGCAAGGAGGCGATGGAGGAGGACGATGAGGAGGATGTGCGGGAGAGGGAGATGCTGCTCCGAGCCGACCGGACGCTGAGGGAGGCCGTCATGAGCATGCGCAAGGACCAGGACCTCATCCGCTCCCAGTTCGAGGCCAAGGGCTACTTCGACGTCCTGGACGAGGTCTCCGACGACGACGACGACATGGAGATGGAGCCGTTGTAACATAACCTCACCTGTAATCTGAAATATACTGGAATAAAACACATACCGACCGGCAATTTCTTTTGATTACGGATTTATTTTTTAAGTAGTTAAGATCTTGATTAACTAGACCCGTCACATCAGCGTCAACTCTAAAACCTACAGCATCGAGCTTCACAATGCAGGTTGGAAACATCTGAATATCTGCCAGTCTCTTGCCCTTGAGCTTCACAATGCAAGTATGTATCCCCCGGAAAAAAAAATATGGAGTATGTACGGTAGCACAGTTGTTGGAATATAAAGCTGTGATCATTGTTTCCTAGAACTGTCGCTTCAAGCATTGTTGTCATTCCTTTTGCCTCCGTCCAGATTTGTTTCTGACAGTGTACGTATCCATTACTCAGATAAGAGCCTGATGTGGTGCAGCAAGCAATGGTATTTGCTATGCCTTCTGAATGTTAATACATCCCGTGTTTTTTAACTGATGCTTCCAACAACGGGAGTGGATTCTAATCGCTCGAGGGGATATCCCCTCGTATACTTTTTTCTTCCAAATTTGATGCAAATAGTTGTGAAAAAGTCTAAAAAAAATTGACAATATAGAGTATAATAGTACCTGCTAGCTAGTACACCAAAATTCAAGTTCAAATTCGATCTACACATCGAGAAACAAAAAAACAAATTTAGATATAAATAGTGCGCTAGTATTCATATGCTGATTTTTTCTTTTTTATATCTCGACGTGTGAGTTAGGTTTGGACTTAAGATTTGGTGGAGTTGTATATATGTGGTGTATGAATATTATCAAATTTTTCCGGATTTTTCATAACCGTTTAGATGGTTTTTATGCAAACGAGGGAACATCCCCTTGAGGGATTAAAATAGTTTCCCTCCTTGGGACATTTGTTATTCCGTCTTCCTCTGTCCAGATGTGTTACTGAGCGAGCATCCAGAATTACATGAGAACCTGATGTGATGAAGCGAGCAAATTGTTGGTATTTGGCGTGCCGTCTGAACATGTTCTTGTTCTCTTGTTAATTGATGCAACCATTGGCACATGGGTTAATGGGCCAACCCAAAAAAAAAATTACTAGCTTGCAGAGCCAGCCGATTGATCTGTCAATCTGTATGACAGGATTAATTGAGATGGAATCGTATTCGCTGTTGTCTCCTATTTCCTTTGTGTACAAGTTGTGCAATCTACGGTGTATATAATCCGATTCAGGAGGTGTGCGGCTAATATAATCCGATACGATTTCGTATTCACGACCCAAGAATTTGTATATAATCGGATCGAGGTGTGTACATCTGATATGTGTTGAAGATCCCAGACTGGCTAGCAATCTGACCCAGAGGAAGACGAAGAACATGGCGATGACGGAGGAGGATGTGCCGGCGGCGAAGAAGATGAAGACGACGACAGAGGATGATCATGAGGAGGTGTTGCTGGCGTATCGGTCGCGCAAAGAGGATGGGAAGAAGAGGAAGAAGGTGGTGAGGAGGCTGGGGAAGGAGGAGGTGGAGAGGCTGCTGTCGTTGAAGCTGGCCGTGCCGACCCTCAGCGAGGAGGTGGTGATGCCTATGCCTGACGACGACAAGGATGATGTGTGGCAGAAGGAGGTGCTGCTCCGAGCCAACCGGTTGTTGAGGGAGAGCGCCATCAGGATGCGCAAGAACCAGGAGCTTATCCGCTCGCTCTTCGAGGCCAAGGGCTACGTCGACGTAGAGGATGAGGTCTCCGACGACGACGACATGGACATGGAGATGCAACCGGTGTAAACAATATTTCTAGTACATGCTCATGGCTTTGTAAATAATCCGCTAGCTTCTCTTGAAGCCCTCATGTCCTTGTCTACAGAGAATATATGAATATATTTCTAGTACTGGAGTATTATTTATGACTTTCTTCACTTTGATGATGTATGTTATCTTCCTCTGTTTTTCCCATCCATGACAAAGTGCTGGTGATCGAAATCTTGGAGTAGAACACATACCGGAAAACATGGAACTTCCATTTGTTGGCCAATTTAAGCCCCTTGTGTAAGGGGGTGTTTAGATCCAGGGTGGGGGTGTTTAAATTCAGGGGTGAAAAGTTTTGGCGTGTCACATCGGATATATGGACACACGTTTGAAGTATTAAACATAGTCTAATAACAAAACAAATTACAGATTCTGCATGTAAACTGCGAGACAAATTTATTAAGCATAATTAATCCGTCCTTAGCAAATGTTTACTGTAGCACCACATTATCAAATCATGGAGCAATTAGGCTTAAAAGATTTATCGCGTAAATTAGTCGCAATCTGTGCAATTAGTTATTTTTTAGCCTATATTTAATACTTCATGCGGTGTTCAAACGTTCGATGTGATAGGGTAAAAAATTTTAGGGTAGGATCTAAACAAGGCTTAAATCGATGAGGATCTAGGCTTCAAAATTTAGGAAATTTCGGTTATATTGTCCTCCATCCGATACGAAATTATTTGGCCGAAGTTTTGGACTCTTTTTTTAAAAAAATGGCAAAGTTTAACCAAATTTTATATCGGTATCCCCAGTACCAATAACGAAAATGATCGATAGTTTGAACCCAGCGAGGATCTGCTTGCTGTCAAGTGTGAACAAGGTCCTTTTATGACCATGAAATAGACAATGTACTCCCTCCATCATAAAATAAGTGCAGTTTTGCACTGTTTATGTCTCACGTTTGACCATTCGTCTTATTTGAAATTTTTTTATGATTAATATTTTTATTGTTATTAGGTGATAAAATATAAATAGTACTTTATGTGTGACTAACTTATTTTAATTTTCTCATAATTTTTTCAAATAAGATGGACGATCAAACATTGGATACGAATTGGCTGCACTTATTTTGGAACGGAGGTAGTACTAGCTAGAGAATTACCACCAAATCAATATTGGTTTGAATTCTTAATCAGTGGCGGATGTATAGTTGGTTGGGGGCTCCATAACAACAGCTAACAATGGTGACAAAAATCGGCTTTGTCAGTTCAGGGACTGGTTGTATCTGGTTTTTGGATTGACAGAAATCGGATTCGGTGTAAAGCTAAGGGGCGTCAAATGAACTTATTCCTAACAATGTTGAGGATGTGTGATTGCAGAAGTCCGGGTGTGGTCTAGTAGGCTGGGCTTGTCCGAGTCAGATTACGTCCGAGCGGAGAGGAAAAAGTACACCGAAGGTCCCTCAACTTGTCATCGACTTACAAAATCATCCCCCAACCGCAAAACCGAATATAACGCATCCCCCAACTTACAAAACCAGTGTAAACTAGGTCCCTCAGCGGTTTTGACCCTAGTTTTATCCGACGTGGCAACTGAGTCAACGTGGGACCCATATGGGTCCCACATGTCAGGATGCCACGTCAGCAAGCCAGCCTCTCCCTTCCTCTCCTTTCCTCCTCTCTCTCTCTCACACACACTCTACACACAACGTGGGACCTGGAATGGTGGGGCAGGCTCATGGGTGCCGGGCACGACTACTACAAGCGCGCCACCGCCGCATCGCCGGCGGGCCATCTGACCTCCTCGCCCCGCGTCGCAGCCGCTGTCGTCACTCTGCCACCGCGAGCCCGCCGACGCCGCCTCGCCCTACTGCCGCCTTCCCCTTCTCCCGTGTCTCCGCCGCCGCATCGCCAGCCGGCCGTCGGACCTCCTCGCGCCGGCGACCTCCTCCCCACCACCGGTCGGCCTGCCCAGAGTGTAGAGAGAAGAGAGTGTGTGTGTGTGTGTGAGAGAGAGAGAGAGAGAAGAGGAAAGGAGAGGAAGAGAGAGGCCGGCCTACTGATGTGGCATCCTGACATGTGGGGCCCACGTGGGTCCCACGCTGATTCAGCTGCCACGTCAGACAAAACCGGGGTCAAGACCACTGAGGGACCTAGTTTGTATTGGTTTTATAAGTTGGGGATGCGATGTATCCGGTTTTGCGGTTGGGGGATGATTTTGTAACTCGATGACAAGTTGAGGAACCGAACTTTTTCCGAGCGGAGAGGATGCCAAATATTAAGCCCAACCCAGAGGTGGTGATCGAGTCGAGTCGAACCAACCAAAAGAGAGAAGAAGAAGCAAGCCCCCCAAAATCCCTAGCAATGGAGAAGGAGTTAGATGGGGAGAGTACATGTGCTGCTCCATGCGAGAAGAAGCGGCTGATTCCAAGTTGTTTCGAGTGGGGTACGGTGCCGGCGACGAAAAAGATGAAGACGGAGGAGGATTTGGAGGTGTTGCTGGCCTATCCATCGCTCGGCGAAGGGAAGAAGAAGAAGAAGGTGGTGGTGAAGAGGCTGGGGAAGGAGGAGGTGGAGAGGCTGCTTCTGTGAGCAAGAAGGTGCTGGGCAGCGACGTGGTGCCTGCACAGCACAAGGAGATCCTGCTCTAAGAGCAAGTATACTTGTAGGCTATAAGCCAACTATAAGCTTATGTGGATGAAAGAGAATTTGAAAATTGGAGAGGGTTAGCTCTCATATAAGAGCTAGCTATTCACATACTTCAAGATAAATACATTAAATGTATAGGTAAGAGATAGAGAGAGGAGGAGAAAAAAAAGAGATAACCTTGTAGCTCACTTACTATACATGTTAACTTTAATATAAGAGAAAAACTACTGTACGGGATACCGTCCGAATGGAATAGTTTAAGGAAGTATTCTATGACTTCCTTGATACGGTCTGATTTCATGCACACATGCCTCCAGCGACACGCGGACACGAGCAGCTAACCAAAGTGTGTTGCAGACCTGCAACCCTCATGAGTGCTCGTGGGCACGTGACACGAGCAGATATGTCACATCAATATCTGAGTTGGTGACAATACAATATGATAAAGCTAGGCAAATCAGTGTATTTATGGGTGCATGTTCACACTGAGAAGACATGGGACTTTAATTGTGCTTTTCTCATTCCGGGAATTGTACAGGACCATATCCCGTTTGGACAGAAATATGTATCAGTTTTTGATATCTTTTAGGTTTCATGATATCTAACCGGTATCAGGTGATACCTCTCAAGTATTACTTGATACTTGGTAGAAATCACGTGGTCCCTGATTGGAATCATCCGATACCTGATGAGTATCACCGTTTGGACAGAAATATGTATCAGGTAATCCTGATACCAGTTTCTGATACCTGATAAGTATCACCGTTTGGACGGAAATATGATCACGTCCTGATACCTAACCGGTATCAGGTGATACCTATCAGGTATCGGGTGATACCTCACAAGTATTATATGATACCTGGTAGAAATCGTGTGATACCTGATTGGAATCGTCTGATACCTGATAAGTATCACCGTTTGGATAGAAACATGTATCAGGTCTTGATATCTTTCAGGTATCATGTCCTGATACCTAACCGGTATCAGGTGGTACCTCGCAAGTATTAACTGATACATAGTGAAAATCACGTGAAATCTGATTGGAATCGTCTGATACCTGATAAGTATCACCGGTGATATCTCGCAAGTATCATATGATACCTATTAGAAATCGTCTTATCCTTAGTACTAGTAGAATATCGTGGTAATAAAATAGTTGATGATGCACTACACATGCATGTTCTGACCTACAAACTCAAGGAGAAGCGCTAGATGCATGTGGGGCCAATCATTAATTCCTACATGCAGATTTTTGTGAGAGCCATTAATTCCTACATGCAGATTTTTGTGAGAGCCATGCATATTGGTACGTCAGGCTAGCCGAGTCCATCTTTGATCCTTATCCATATCTTGCTCGGGGAGGTGGAGGTGTTATTTAATTATCCCATTCAGACGGAATGCCGTACACTAGTCTCCCTCTTAATATAAGCTAAAAGCTCGTAGTTGGCTCTATTATATTAAACTTGCTCTAAGCCGTCGACTTCATCAAGAACTCTGCTGTCACCATACGCCAGAGGCAGGATGTCATCCGCGCCCAGTTCGAGGCCAAGGGCTACGTCCACGTCCTGGCCGAGGCCGACGACGACTCTGACACCGACCAGGAGATGCCTCCGCTGTAATTAAACAAACTTCACTTTACCTCTAATTCACTACTAGTATATTACTGTAGTCTGTAGACTCTCTTGACGATGCTGCTTACATAATGTCTCGTCGATCTGCATGTACATTTGACTGGATTACTGAATTTAACTTGTTGAGTGCAGTAGTACTCAAAATTAAAAAAGTTACTAGGCCTGGTTTAGGTAGCTATTGAAAGGTGACGAGCTAAAGCAGCGGCGACTACTATCATCTTTGCTTTCATGATGCTCTTCTCTTCTTTCCTTTCTTTTTTTCCCCATCCATGACAAAGTGCGGCCATCTCAAATCCTGGAATAAAACATATCCTGGAAATCATGGAAACAATGCTTTTATTCTTTTAAGTTGTTGTGTTGGGCTCTCCAGGGCAACAAGAACCATATGGATATGTTGGATTGTTGGTCGACGAGTTGATTTTGTCTCCAGGAAGGTTCTTGAAGCTGCAAATTTCTGCTTTTGAAACCCTGCAGAAAGATGATGATCAGACACTGTTTGCAAAGCCGCAATGTGGGAACCTTTAACACCTTTTGCACTGTGGCCGCTGGGGAGGGTAAAGGCAAGTTTTATAATGGAGGTGAGTGCCACATCTAATTTAAATCATGTTATATTCTTATTAATTAAGAGGTAACAAGTACAACATGCCACCTCTAGTACATAAACCCTAATATTAGTTTACTCTCACATCATCTTATATTTTTCTTGGAGATTGTGTGGAGGTTGCCCCTTATATGAGAGGTGGCTCATTCTCCCTCTCCTAACTTCTCTCCTCTGACTCATCACCTAATTTTATGTGGCAAATTTAGGGACAATATGTAGAGGCTTATAGTACTTGCCCTAAAGAGTGAGGTCCTAGCTGCCTAACTAGGAACATTCCATATCTGCATAATTGAAGCTTGGTGATTTTCCTTCCTAGCCAAAAGTGATTCCCTCTCAGCCTGTCGAGTTCGTGGGCATCGCATCGCATCGATCTCCCTCTGGATCTGGGACGTGTTTGTTTCGACTGCCTCCAGATCATATCTCTGATTTGTTCGTACAGAGAATATATTGCCTGATTCTTACACCAACTTGACACTCGTTTCCCTTTGGTAGTTTAAGCTGAATATTTTGCAAATTTGACGCTGCTCAAGTGCGAAAGAGGCTCCTGGTTGCCGTAAACAGGTCAATTTTTAACTGCTATATATCGCCATGAAAGACGCTATAAATTTATCATGTCCCAAGGTAGTGCAGCCACTAAATCAAGAAAGTAGATTAGCACGTAATTAATTAAAAATCAACTGCATGTCTGCTTCAGATCTAAAAAATATTTTTTATTTTATTTTATTAAATATATATAGTTTTCATTAAAAAAAGCACAGTTTAATGATTTAGAAAGCTTGTACATGAAAACTGATCAAGTAACTCTTTCTATAAGCTGAAAAAACGGTGCCTGGCTGTGTTCGCTATCTCCGGATCCCAACTGGAACAGTAACGCACGGAAAACAGACCGATATATTAGCGCGTAATTAATTAAGTATTAGCTATCTGTCACACCCCAATCCGGCACCGCCGTACAACTGCACCTGACAGGAGCGTGTCGTAGGAAAAATGGCGTGAACCGCTTCCTACGAAACCGCGATGTCAGTACCAGTCCCAGGACATAGTGCTGGTACCCACGGTGACAAATATGAATCATTGCAATCCTTCAAATAAATAGAGGACTTAATTACCCTAACTTAGGTTGCAGCTTAGAACAGCCCGAGAATGCAACCGACGACGCGGACGACGAAACACCAACAACAGCAGCAGCAGCGGAACCAACGAACTAACACCCAACACCACAGGCGACGGCTGGGAACCAGGACGAAACCCTAATCTTCACTTTACTTCATCTTCAACTTTAGGGCGGAGGAACTATATATATTTATATAGAGCAAGGGTGAGTACTTTCGTACTCAGCACGTCACGGGAATTTAGGTGTCTGATGCAAGCTTGGAAGACAGGCAAGGTTGTTTTGCAAATCCTTTGTTTGAAACCACTTTTGAAATCACTAAGTGATTTATTTCTTTCTAAGTTTGGGCCGAAAAGAGACTTGCGTCTCGATTCGACTTTAAGAGATGCTTTTCAACAACTCAAATGGTAATGTACCGATCACCCAGGTCAGATCATTACTTCTCGGCTCCCAGAGCCATTTCACTTGATTAAGCGGCTCCCAGAGCCTTTTTCCTTTTTCTTGGACTCCCAGAGTCCTGCTGCCCAGCAGCACAACAATCCGCTTCCACTCGGGAAGCCTAGTCTATGATGCCCGCAGACATCCCGAATCACACAGATTCGTTTCTGACCACTCAGGTCATCCATCTGCCACATAGGCTGATTCTGGTTACGATTCCTACACCACAATAACTTTTCACAAAGCACAGGCAAAAAAATCTACGCAACGGGAACCACCTCACATCCGCCCATGACTGTGGGCACGGCTGTTCGAACAGTTAGTTAACCTCTGCAGAGGGGTACACTTGACCCACAAGATACGAACTTATTCCGAACACCCGTCGGTGTCGGAGGTTCGCAACAAAGCCTTTCCCAAGCCGACCCAGGGATACCTCATGCCACATAGAAGGATCAAATCCTCACATAAATTTAGGCCATTTTAGTTTTCACAAATCAAACTCCAACCACCTCGATCGGTAAGTTAGCAAGTTTCTCGTTCTTGCCTTACCAGGAACCCGGTTTGGCTCCAACCGACCCCGCCCCGGCGTTCCCAACTATTGGCATGCGAGGTTTCCCTGAACCGACAAGATACTTAGCCAGGGTGTCCCATTCCACCTTGTGGTTGCACTTTGATTATGTTCGATGAGTTTCCCACAGGAATCGGTCCTTTTATGCGAATACGGGACAGTGTCACGCAGGCACAATCCCCGCATCGCGAGTTTTCACAATTCATTTTATTTTTAAACACACCGACACCACATGTCGGGTTTCAAGGCTTCTCAAACCCATTTCCCAAGTTTTCGACAATCAACGGTGTATGTGGGATATTTGGTATACGTGCTCAGAGAGCACGGATACCAAAGTACTACAAGGGTGGAGCGACAAGGAATCAGGGTAGTACAACCTACAAGAAATAGTGCGACTACTGGGTAGGTCCGTCGGTTTGGCACGCAAACCGAGGCCAAACAAGTTAAGTGTGTGATTCTAGTAATGCAAGTTGCAAACAAAATAATAATTATTTTCCAATTATAGGAGCAATTTGTCAAAGGGTGACTTGCCTTGCTCAAGGTCTTCACGAAGCTTCACGAATCTTCGAGAAAACCACGATCGACGAAAATCCGATAACCGTGACTATACACAAACAATCGAAAACCTAAAAAAATACCAAAAGAAAAACCCTATTTAGACTAATTAATAGTGCCATTAGATATATCTCAATTTTACGGAATTATTGGAAGTGGAACGGAGTCAATCGGAGGAGCGGTTGAGAAGATATGGATTTTCTAAGGATTATTTGATTTTCTGTCTAAAGGAAAAGGAATTATTAATTCCCTTGGAAAAGAAAAGGAAGGAGGGATCAGATTTAGACTTCCTCGGGCGGCTTAGGCGTGGCCCGAGGGGTTCACAAGGCTTGGCCGGCCATTGGGCCGACCGCGGCCATGGGGAGGCGGCCCATTAGGGCGCGCGGGGAGAGAGGGAGGCCGACGGGGTGGGCGCGGTCCACCGCGCGGGGTCCCGAGATGGGCCCGTATGGCGGCGGTCGGGTGTATGGTGGGGAGGGCGCATGCGGGGACGGGCGAGACGGATCGGTGGATTGGGTGCAGATGCGGTGTGCCGGTTGACAAGGAGGCGGCGGGCCCACGTGCAGCCTCATGGCTCACCGGGTTCTGCGCGCACGGGGATGAAGGGGCGAGGGCGAGCGGCTGACCGGCTTGACCGGGTCAAGCCGACGTGGCACCTATGCCAGGCCACGTGGGCGGCAAGAGGAGGAAGAAGGCCGTGGCCGGGGATGAACGACGGACGGCAGCGCGCGTCGGCGGAACGGCACGAGGCGCGGCGGGAGGAGGAATGACCACCGGGGGAGAGAGGACGAGGTGAGGGTGTCGTTTCTTGGTTCGGATGCGCCAGGGGAGCTTCGACGGCGACGAATCGCGGCGGCGACCTCCGGCGGTGGCAAAAGAGGGGATTCGTCGACGGGCGACGGGAGTCCGATTCGCGGCTGCGGGAGCATCTCTGGTGCTCAAGGGTTTCGTTTCTAGTGTCGGATGGAGCAGAGGGACTTCGAGAGAAGCCTGTGACGGCGAGGTGCGGTGCGGGTTCAAGCGGCTTCGGCGGCGAGCTTATGGCGGCATCGACGGCGCTAGGGGATGATTTGGGGTGGTCCTAGGGAGCTTAAGAATGGTGGTGGCGCGAGGGATTGGCGAGGGGGTCCACGGCGGCGCATAGGCGGGCGCGGCGGCGGCGAAGCATAGCAACGGCGGGGCGGCACGTTTACGGGGATGAGAAAGCAACCGAATGACTCGGGGCTTATCCAAGATGATGCAAATGGCAAGAATTTGGGCGAAGAGCTCACCGGCGTGTGGAAACGGTATCGGCGGCGATTTGAGGATGGAAAGGGGTGGAAGGCCGATGGCGGCACGCGACCAAGCGGCGGCGCACGGCGGATGACGCCGAGGCGGCGTGGCATCGAGGCGAGTGCGTCGGGGAAGATGAGAGGGAGTGCAAAGATGGGGCGGCCCGGAGCTCCTCTTTGGCTCCTCGCGCTCGCCGGCTCCCACGGCACGCGCGACGACGACAACGGCGGTCAAGGCGGCAATGGTGTGGCGAGGAGAGGAGGCGAGACAACGAGGGAGATGGGAGGGCTCGGGTTTTTATAGCGGAGGGGGATGTCGGTTTGGGGAGGGAGGAAACCGACTTAGGGCGGTCAAGGCGGCAGCTGGCGGTTTCGTAGGCAGTGCAAAAGCGGCGACGGCGTGGATGCAAGGGCGCGGTGGAGGCGGTGGATCGGACGGCGAGAATCAAACCGCGAGCGCGGGCTGGCGCGGTCAGGGGGACGAGGCGGTCGCGGTCTCCGGCGCTAGGCGCCATTGGCGGAGCAGTGTGCCGGTCCAGGAAGAGAAAAAGGAAAAGGGGAGGAAGGAAAAAGGCTCAGTCCCTTGCCATTTTGGTGAGAGAGAGAGAGAGAGGAGGGTGGCACTGCCTCTCTGCTTTGGAAGCTAGCGGTGGAGCCATGGATGACGGCAAAAGGCGAGCGGCCGGGCGGTCGGCCACGACGCGGGAGCGCGCGCGGACGCAAGGGTGCGGCGGGAATTCAAAGGCGGTGGCGAAAATCGAATCGCGGCGACGGCGCATAGCGTGGCGAGAGGAGAGAGAGAACCGAGAGAGAATGAGAGAGCTCTCTCTCCCGAGCAGCTTGCGTGCGGCGCACGTGGGAAGGGAGGAGGGGGAACGGCTAAGAGAAGAGATGGGCCGAGGGGAGGGGGATTCGGCCCATCCAAAACTAGGAGGAAAAATAGACTTCTGCAGAGGAATTGAATTGGAGAGAATTGGAGTTTGGATTTTGATTCAAATTCGATATTTGAACTCGAGCGCTCAGGGAGAAATCAAGGAAGGCTCAATATAGGGTTTGGTATTTTTTCGGAATTGGGAGCGAGTGTTTAGCGAGGATTCAAAGGATGCGATTGAATTTCGGAATTTGATTTGGAGACTTGAATCGGAAGAGGAATTTGAGGTGGAGGATTTTGATTTCGATGAGAGGGAACAACGGGATTTGAATTGAGATCCTTGGCACAACTTAGACTCGCACACAAAGAACGAAATTTTCGCAATTAGGATTTTGCCGAATTAGTTTTTAATGTCTCACGAAAAGCGGAGTGTTACACTATCTTTTTAAAAAAATGGATTAATTTGATTTTTTAAAACAACTTTCGTATAGAAACTTTTTGCAAAAAACGCACCATTTAGCAGCTTGAAAAGTGTGCGCGCGAAAAACGATGGAGATGTATTGGGAAAATGAGGTGCCGAACACACATCTATATTGGTTTCCTTCCTGTAATATGCAGTGCAAAACAGATTAATTAAGATTTATCACTGCAGTGTACTCGCTCCATTCCAAAATATAAAGCACAACCTCCATTAACCCAAAGACCAAGAAATAATTATTATTATCTTGTAGTTTGGATCATCCTAATAAATGTAATGCATGCATCCAATAGAATTAGATAACATGAGAGTAGAGGATTTAAAAAAGTAGTAATTTAATCGAGAAGATGTCATAGTAAATTGCATGCTTGCATGCATGCCTTATACTAGTAGTACTATTATGTAACATCTAAGAAAAGTGGTTATGCCTTACTCCCTCCATTCCAAATTGATCTACATATAGTTTTTTTAAGTTTATTTCTAAATGATCTACATATTTGTGTTTATTTATTAGGTCTATTCGTTATTTGTGCATTGGAGTAAATGGACATTGATGCATGCATCCATGCACACATGTATTTATAACCCACATGCAATATCTTGATTTGCTATTAGCTAGAAAATAGTGGGGATGGTGCATGCATTGAGTTTGTTGCTAGAGTAAATATAGTATAAGAGAGTTATTAGTTTTTCTTGGTCTTAGTGTAACTATGAAATATGTGGATCAATTTAGAATGGATGAAGTATATTATGTAATGGAAGTAGAATTGTTTAAACGCAAGGAATATGTCATGGCCATGATCAAAACAAATGCTAGTCTCTTTGATCTCTCTATTGGTACCAAATTAAAGCGCAACGAAATCCAGAAGAGCAGGAGTAAAGGAGAGGTTAATTAGCTGGTCTGGTCCAAATGAGACTGTCCTAGTAGCGACATGATCGCGCATTTCTTTCTATATGTGATTCTTGTGCGTCCGAAGAAGGGCCAACATTAATTTGATAGTTTATTTTGCACCCGACAATAGTATAGTACTACCAGCATGGAGTACTTAATTAGTTGTAGCGGCAAAAAAGAAAATCACTAGTTATTCCTAGTTTCATCCCAAAATAAATTAGTCTATTACGAGATGTAACTTAATATAATACTCCCTCCGTCCCATAATGTTGCAACCTAGGATGGGATGAGACTCATCCTAAGACTACGAATCTGGACATGTCCTAGGATGGGTAGGTTGCAACATTATGGGACGGAAGGAGTACGAGTTTCTAGATTCGTAATAATATAATATATTCTAGGACGGAAAGAGTATGTCATTCATGAGTTCACGGAAGAGTACTTAGTCTTTAGTGAAGAGCTGAGAGAGCATATGTAGATTGTTTTTTGAGGTTGGAGTTGTATTTTGTTTGAATTTACATGCTGATTATATACATTTGTGATCGTCTGAGTAATCCAACACAGCCCACGCCAACCCAGCCAGAGGGGAGTATTGAAGTATTTTACATGTACGTGAACACGTGTGCATGTGTAGCGCAGATCTACGGACAGTATATTTGTTGGATTATCTATGACTGTAGCATGCGATAGAAAAACGCCTTTGCTATTTAAAATGGTGATGAAATCTTGGCACGAATCACGCAAGTGGTTTGATTGACAATTGGTGTAGTAGGTTAATGGCAACAGGTTGCTCGATTTGCGCAAGGCCATACTGGCTGCTACCGACCGACTGACTGAGAGCTGACTCAAATTAACCTTGAACCAAGCGAAGCAAAGCAACCAGGGGTTGGGTTAATTTAGTTTAGTTTACTTGATTGCTGACGAATCTATCTGGAATAGTAGTAGAGTTTTGCGATGTGCGTGCGCAAGCCCAAAGTTTTTTGGTCGCTGACAAGACAGCATGTGCATGCATATCAGCATCAGGCCATCAGCGTGTTGATGCTGTGGGCGTGCAACGCATGGCAGCGAGTAAAAATGACCGAGATTGAAATTGCAGTGATATACTACTACACTGGGTGAGTGAAGAGTACTAGTACCTATTATACTCCAGGACAGGAGTAGTAGTAGTAGGAAAACTGATAAATCCTTGGGTTGGGTTGGGTTGATGGATGGGCAACGAGGCACATGGATGGAGTCATGGAGGAGGGCCTACGTTCGTACGGTGGGGACTATAGTCATTTGGGCGCCTGCAGTTTCACTTCACGAGACGAGTCCTAGTAGTACTCCATTTTCCCATATGCTGGTCGAACTGTTAACCTCTTTGAAAGGATTGAGAAAATATAGAAATAGAAAAAACGTAGAATTTTGATAGAAATGTAAGTGTAAAACAGATGATTGCAAAACGCAGGAAAAACACAGGAATGACCGTTTGATTTAACTGCAGAAAAAACACAGGAATTGGATGAGAGAGATAGACGCAGAAGAGAGTTATCAAGAGGTTCTACCTTATGTTAAATTTCCTTCAAAACTTATATGGGAAGAGACATTCCATAGTAATTTTATAGGATTTCATAGGATCCATTCCTTTGATTCAAAGGGCGATATAGGAAAAATTCATATAGAAATGAAATCCTTTAAAATTCCTATAAATTTCCTTTGAATCAAAGGGGGCCTTAGAGTACAACCAACTACTAGCTCCAATTTATTTATAGCCAATCTAATAACCAATTCATACAATAGTTGCTTACTTTACAATTAATATGTGGTCTCACCTGTCATACACACATCGCGTCTTGGAGTTCGTGCTGCAGCTGACTACAAATCTGTAGCCCGCTGCTTTTCTCTCTCATCTTTTATCTCATTAAAATATATTTATAGCTGACTAATAGTATGCTATTGTACCTTGCTCTTAGGCCTTGTTTAGTTCCTAAAACAAAAACTTTTTACCTATCACATCGAATATTTGGACACATGCATGAAGTATTAAATTAGTCTTAATTTGTTTCCTGGCAGAATCTGTAATTTGTTTTGTTATTAGACTACGTGTAATACTTCAAATATGTGTCCGTATATCCGATGTGACAACGAATCCAAAATTTTTCACCAACTAAACAAGCCCTTAATCTCTATATGTTGGTAGATAGAGTTAAACAACTTTTAGCTTATAACCGATCCAGGTACTATGTTGGTAGAGGTGGATCCTGGAACAAAAAAAAAATTTAGGGGAGACTCAATTACACAGTTTCTTCAACCTCCAGCCATATAGGAACCTTTAGTTTATCATTCATGGTGAAAAAATTGAAAGAGGTGCTCCGGGGAATATCCATGGGTCTTGTGGGTGTAGGGAGGACTTGAGTCCCCCCTGCACCCACTTTGGATCCGCCCCTGTATGTTGGTTTAGGAGTATTTAAGATGTGCTGCTCCAAATGGTGTGTACTACTAAGAGCAAGTACAATAAGGTGACATAAGCGGGCTATACAAGCTGCCACATCAGATTTGTGCTTATGTGGAGGAGAGATGAGAGGAGAGAGAACAAAAATGTGCTTATAAATTTGTAACCAGTTGCAGCATGAGCTCTAATAAACTATGTAAAAAAGATAGATGAATTATGCATTTAATAATGCAGTATATTTCTATAGCTATACATTATATAAGTGAGCTATTAGATTGACTATATATGATGTTTTAAATTTTGAAGTAAGTAGCGGACTATACTATTGAACTTGCTCTAATAGCAAGCTTAGCTCAGGTAGACAAGCCACTTTAAAAGGAACAATGAAGATCAGCGAGACAGCGAAGGAGAGGGGACATGAGATTTCGATTTCATTAGAGAGAGACATACAACGTCCAAAGCAAAGCAAAAGAGGAGAAACAAACAAAAGCAAAAGAAAATAAACTAGAGAGAGAGAAAGTTTTGTGGAATCCAATCAACCAATACGCCGCTCCTCTTCACTCTCCAAGCAAGCAGAGCACAAGAAAGAAAGCAGAGTGAGTGTACAAGCGCAAGAACGTGCTTTGCTCATTAACACACCACACTCCCCGAGGATGGAAGACAAGCGTCTTCTTCGTCTTCCTCGCTTGTTCTCTGCCTGCCCCTGCCTAGCTTAATGTGGAACTAACTAGGAGTATTAATTAATTCCTTCCACTAATTACCAAGCGGCAATCGGCGGCCACGGCCAGTGAGGTCACCGTCCGCTCCGACGACGACAAGCTGCCACTGCTCACTGCTCTCTCGAGTCTGGAAGCAGGCGTTGCTCGGCTTCTCTCACTATGAAGGGCCACCATTCCTTGCCGCCATCGCCGCCGCCCAAGCGCCGCTGCACCGCCCTGGCCGCCGCCGTCCCGGCGCTCGTCGTCTGCTCCATCCTCCTGCCCCTCGTCTTCCTCCTCGGTCTCCACCGCCCCGGTACCTCGCCTCGGATCTGTTCTGTACCTTACCTACATCTACATGCTGCTCACCTCACCTCCTGCTTGTCTTTTTTTTCTTAACTGTCAGCAGGGCATGGATCGGAGGAGCGCGCCGCGGTTGTCATCAGCACTGTACGATTTCATCAACACATTTTTCCCCTTCCTTCTGAATTTGATACATGCTGCATTTCGAAATTACTTATTTCTTTTTTAATTCGGTGTTCTGATTTGTGCGTCATTTTAAATTAGGAATTAGGGTTTAGCAAGCACAAGCATCTGGATGGGAGAATGAAGCACAAGCTACTCAAGGTAATGCTGCTTGCTGATTCTGCCCATTGGCTGACTCATAATTCTTAGTCATCGGGATTTTTTTTTTTTTTTTGAGGGAAGGCTCGCGCCCAGCTTTACTGAAGAATTTTTCCAATTTGACATTCTGTCCTGCCAATTGGAAGATTTGTGTGACTCTGGAGTAAGAACTGACCTTCTGAATATAAATTCCCAAATTTCCAGGCGGGTTTTATGGGTAGGTTTCTGTAGTATAAGAAAAAACAAGACGGCATCGGTTCATGCACTCTGCGTGTGTGTGCAGTGTGCTTGCTGACGCTTTACTGCGTTCTGCCTTGCTTAGCAGGGGTACTCACTCTACACTGTAAGCCAGGGCTTTGTTGCTATTCTCTTATTGCCACCCCAAAATTGTTCTTTGCCAATGTCACTGACAAATGGACTTGGACTGTTGCTGCTGTGAGCAACATTTCTGCTGAACTGCACATCTTTCCATTTCAACTGGTCATATTTCTCTTGTGTTTTTCTTTTCGGCCTTACATTATTGCTTTGCTTTCCTCCTAACTGCTGTTGTCACACCTAATTTTCAATTAACATGTTGTTGTGAAAAATATATCTACTAATTTACCCTGCTGTACTTGCGTGTAAATGTATATGTCCCGTGACTCATGTAACTAAAAACTGCTCTACAGCACTGCAGCAGACTCCCAAATGGGGCTTAGGTCGAATACTATCACAGTATGCCTCTACAGCTATAGTATATTTGTTATTCGTGCCTGGTATCGTGCAACTGGGCTTTGGGAGTGGCACTGAGGGAGGCTTGGGTACGCCATGTTAGGGGTGTAACATATGCATTAGCAGTTTTGTACTAAATGTATTGTGTTACAAATTAATATCAAGTAGATGAATCAGCTCGTATGCGATATGGTTTACACTGCTGCCTAAACTTATTTTGAATGTGCACGGCTATTGAAATGAATCACCCATGCCATTTTGATATTTGCTTGGTTACAATAATCTTTAAGAGCTTGCTCCAATGACCTCTCAAATGATTCCTATTATTTTGGCTAATCTCCTTTTCGTGAAACCAGGATGTTTCTAGAAAGAAAATTCCTGGATCTGATGGGATTTTGGGTGAGAAATCTGGTAGTAGATCAAAGTCCAAGAGTGTTTCTACCAAATCAAAAGAAAAGCTCAAGGGTGTTTTCTCTTTAGTTCAGCTAAAAAATGAGACCAGAAAAAACAAAGGTAAGAAATGTCAGATCAGATTTTGCAGAGTGTTACTGCATTTACTTTGTAAAACAAGAACTGTAAGATACCACCAGCATCCATTTTATAGTATCCAATGTTATTTCAGAACTTCATACACAAAGAAGATACCAGTTAAAGGACTTATCCTGGAGATCAAAGGTAAGAAATAGTTTCTATGCTTATTTGCAATCTTAGGATTTTAATATATGTGCATTTCATTGGTTTGGAGTAACCAACGGATTATTCTTGTCTGTGAGCACAGTTAGTTATAATGTTTGTACTTCTTGCTATGATAAGTTGATTAGTAATGGGATTTTACAGTCAACGGGATCTTCAGGAAGACAGATAGTGAATGTAAAATATTTGAGTAGGAACATTTTTTTTTATTTCCAGTGTGGCTTCAGTAATAATGTATACATTTGTGTTGATTAAAAGTGCAATAATTTTGTACTATACAGTTGACTTGTCCTTTTGGCCATATTTCACACCTTAAAAATTGCTTCTTAGATGTCTCACTGTTGCCAGTACTTTCAATCAGTTAAGAATGCACATACTTGACATAGTTTGCAGCACAGTATAGAACTGAATTTTCCTCTGAAACTTAGTTGGTTGCCCATTTTTTTCGCTGTTACAAGTTTATTCTATGGCTCAGAACCACTGAATAATTTTGTATTACTCTGCAAATCTTGTACACACATGTTTGGTGCTTCTGTTTGTTAATGCTTTGGCAAATCACAACTGCATTATGGACATAATGATACATTAGAAAAGGCTTTTTCAAATTTCAGATTTTTTTCCCTTGGTATAAATGAATTTGAAGACAATAGTAGCACAATAACCTGATAGGTGTTTGTGTACGATGGATGCCCTTTCCTTTTTCTGCCACAAGGCTCTGAATCTGTTCTGTGACAGGATACTACTATTGATAAGAAAGAGAACCAAGAGCAAGAAGTCGAGCATGAGAACCCCAGATCCTGTGAACTTGAATATGGTAGCTACTGCCTCTGGTCTGTTGAGTATAAGGAAGTGATGAAAGATTTTATTGTGAAGAGGCTTAAGGATCAACTTTTCATGGCAAGAGCTCACTATCCTAGTATTGCAAAGCTGAAGAACCAGGAAACATTTACACGTGAACTGAAACAAAACATCCAAGAGCATGAACGCATGCTCAGTGATACCATTGCAGATGCTGATCTTCCACCATTGTGAGTCCGATCTTAGTAATCAAATCTATATCTTCTGCTTTGTTTGTAAAAAAAAAAAAACTTGTACAATTAAACTTCATAACAAATTATATGAGAAATAGCAATGTCAGGACTGCTTCTTTTGTTATAATATTTGACCTTATTTACATTCTTTTTATACCTTTTCAGTTTTGCAAAGAAGCTAGAGAAAATGGAGCGCACAATTGAAAGAGCCAAGTCTTGTGAAGTCGGCTGCACAAGTGTTGAACGGAAACTTAGGCAGCTACTTGATATAACTGAAGATGAAGCTTATTTCCATACAAGGCAGAGTGCATTTCTCTATCATCTTGGGGTACAAACTATGCCAAAAACTCACCATTGCTTGAACATGAGATTGACAGTAGAATATTTCAAATCAACGTCTATTCATACGGTCCAGTCAAACAAGAAGAAACTTGAAGACCCCACCTTCCATCACTATGTGATATTCTCCAAGAATGTGCTTGCAGTTTCGACTACAATTAATTCAACGGTTATGAACTCCAAGGTATTTCCAACTGATTGAAAAACTTATGACCAATGAGTAATCCTTCTCAGTTCTAACTTGTGTCCTCTTGACACATTTCAGGATTCTGGTAGCATTGTTTTCCATTTGTTCACCGATTCACAAAATTTTTATGCGATGAAGCATTGGTTTGACAGAAATATGTATTTGGAAGCAACTGTACATGTAACTGACATTGAGGATCACCAGAAGCTCTCTAAGGATGTTGATTTTCATGATATGAAACTGTTACGACCTGCTGAGGAATTCCGTGTCACGTTCCGTAATCATTATCAATCTTTCCAGAAGCAAATGAAAACTGAGTACATTTCTACTTTTGGCCATTCACATTTCCTCCTGCCTGACCTTCTTCCTAGCTTGAATAGAGTTGTAGTTCTAGATGATGATTTGATTGTCCAGAAAGACTTGTCATCTCTGTGGAACCTCAATATGGGAGGTAAAGTGGTGGGAGCTATTCAGTTCTGTGAAGTTAAATTAGGACAATTGAAGGCTTACACCAAGGAACGTAATTTTGGCACCAATTCATGTGTGTGGTTATCTGGTCTGAATGTTATTGAACTGAAAAAATGGAGGGATCTCCACATTACCAGTCGGTATGATCAATTGCTTCAAAAGGTTAGTACTCCTATCCCTAAGATCTTACATTCGATTGTAACTTTTATCATAGAAAATATCTGAATTCCTTTCTAGTAGCCCTGGTTATCCTTCCACAATTTCATTTATTAATTGTGTCCCAATAAGAGCAGTATTCTCATGCACTGCCTTTGTCTTTGTAGTTGCAAAAGGACAGTGTGACATCATTTCCACTTAAAGTACTTCCCATAAGCTTACTTGTCTTTCAAGATTTGATATATCCTTTGGAAGATTCATGGGTCCAATCAGGTCTTGGACATGATTATGGAGTTAGTCAAACCGATATAAAAAGGTCTGTTACTCTACACTACAATGGTGTCATGAAACCTTGGCTTGATTTGGGCATACATGATTACAAGGGCTACTGGAGGAAATATATGACCAACGGGGAAAGGTTTATGACAGAATGCAATATACATTAATAACAGACTAACAGTGACATGAGATTCACTACATTCTACATTTCTCGGATTTTGGAGCAACAGAACTTTCGGGAACAAAGAGGGTTAGAGTGAGATGAAATCTGATGCAGCATTATAATGAATTGAGTATAGTAAGGGTGGCATGGTGGCACTACATTAATTCCAAAATGGAGATAGGATGAAATGTTTTTGTGCCAGATTTTAAGCAATACTTCATGGTAGCTAAAGATGGTAGCAGGCCACCAGCATGATACCTTTGAAGTAGATCCCTGGTTAACAATGGTGTATGTTGATTCCTTCACCTGTTACACGATTTGGATGGATCTTCTTCACATTTACCACTTTGGGATTGCAAAAGTGCAGTTCCCTGGTGGTTATTTTTTCGTATAAATTCTTTCATGTGTATCTTTGCTCGTTGTATAAGAGCTATACTGTATAACTTGAGTGTTCACTAGCATGGCATGTACAGATGTAGAATGCCTCAACCCGCAAGTATTGGGTGATTCTTTCTTTCTTCTTCAAGGCCTATGTACCATGTCACACCAATGTTAAGTTTTGAGATCTTTGCATTTTGTACATCGGAAGGATTCTTGTATCATCAGTTTGATAAAAGATAGTACATAGAGCTAAAACAGCTTCAACGTCCAAGCATTGCAAAACCAGAATAGCGTGATTGCATACTGCAGGCTCATCTACCTTTACATTTTGTCTTCAGCACTCAGGACATCCTGTAAAGGTCACTCATTCACATATGCCTGTTTGGTACAGCTCCAACTCCTAAATTTAGCTTCAGGAGTTAGGTCTGTAGTGGAGTTGTGGAGCTGCCTAAACCCAGCTCCACAATTCTAGTTCATTTTGTGAGAAAGCTCCACTCAGCTCCACTCCTAGTTTTGGTGGAGCTGAAACTGTTTGACTGAGCTCCAGCTCCAGGAGGGGTGGAGCTAGTGCTGGAGCTGTGCCAAATAGACCTCAGGCCATCGTTGATTGTAGCAAAATATAACATTAGTAAGGTTTTATTCGGTTTATTTTTGGTATGACAACCAAAGCAATAGCATGAAAGAATTTTGGTTTTGATGCCAAAATTATGTGCCCTACCAAATTTTTGGCAATTTGAATAGTTCTTTGGTTAGTTTTGGTTTGCTAAAAAAATGCCAATAATAACACATAGGTTGCCAAAAAAAATGGCTTTGGCACTACCAAATTTTTTTCTAGGTTTTGATATTTTCCATATTAATTTTGACATGGTAGCAACCAAAACGCTGAACAAAAAAAGAAGACCAGGGCACACACTACGGTAGTGTTTGGTTGAGGGGATGGGATGGGACGAACCCACTTTTAGGGGTGTTTGGTTGAGGGGTGAGTGGGATGGGTTGGTCCCTGGAGAGGAATATTCCTCTCAGATCCAGGACCAACCGATCCGGGAAAATGTGGCGGACGAACTCGTCCCACCTGGGACGAGCGAACGGCGTGACGACGCCTTCCTACCGCGCTCGCGCTGCTCGCCCTCGGGAGCAGCAGCATATGGCTCGTGCGACAGCGACAGCGGCAGGCTCGGCGACGGTGACCACGCAGGGCTCGGCGACGACGACCGCGGCGGTGGGGGGCTCGGCGACAGCGACGGCAGATCC
The DNA here is from genome assembly GCF_000147395.1 of Oryza glaberrima. Classification (NCBI taxonomy): domain Eukaryota; kingdom Viridiplantae; phylum Streptophyta; class Magnoliopsida; order Poales; family Poaceae; genus Oryza; species Oryza glaberrima. The sequence continues at coordinate 1,097,665 of NC_068336.1, read as the reverse complement.
AGTGGTGGGGAGGGTGGCGGCGGTGGATCCAGCGATGGGGAGGACTGCGGCGGCGGATTCGGCGACGGGGAGGAGCGGCAGCGGCATGCGAGGAGGAGGTCGAGGGGCGGCGGCGGATCCGACGATGGGGACTGTGGCGGCTTGCGAGGAGGAGCTCGCGGGGGAGGAGCGGCGGCAGCGTGCAAGGAGGAGGTCTAGGGGCGGCAGCAGATCTGGCGATAGTGCGGCGGCGGATTCGGCGATGGGGAGGAGCTGCGGCGGCTTGCGACGAGGAGCTCGCGGGGGAGGAGCGGCGGCGGCGTGCGAGGAGGAAGTCGAGGGACGGCGGCGGATCCGGTGATGGGAAGGAGTGGCGGCGGCTTTTCCTCTTGCTCTTACTCACCGCCGGCTCATCCTCTTGCTCTTCCTCCGGTGATGGGGAGGACTGTAGCGGCAGATCCGGCGATCGGTTGACGGTGATTGCAAATGGCGTCCATCCCTTCCCTCTCTCATCCCTTCAACCAAACAAAAAATTGGGATCGTCCCATCTTACAAACCAAACATGTGAGTGGAATCATCCCAACCCAAAAATCAGGGATGATTCCATCCTATCCCACTTAGTCCCGAAACCAAACACTACCTACAAGATTCATCCCAGTCTCCCGCCGTATAGCAGGTGAGGTGAAATATATGTACTCCCTCCGTCCCATCATTTTAAGTACAGCCATAGTTTTCCGCGTTTAACTTTGATTGTCTGTCTTATTTAAATTTTTTTTTAAAAAAAAATAAAAACATAAATCATAAGTAAATTACTATTCATATTTTATCATCTCATAACAAGAAAAATACTAATTTAAAAAAATTGTAAATAAGACGGACGATCAAAATTAAGCACGAAAACTTTGATAATAGCTAATGACACTCGATGGTTCAGTATAATAATACAGATACATCGATGGTTGAGGAGATCGTCAATAGCTAATGACACTCGATGGTTCAGACCGCTAATAATTAATTAATGACAGTTTGCAGCATCATACAGACATCGATCAGTTTCAACTAGAGGTCGTCGGAGTCAACGTAGCCCTTGGTCCGCAGCTGCTCACGGGCGTTGGCCTGCATCCGGCGGATGAGTTGAGAGCTGGTGTTGAGAGCCTGCACGACGTTGGTCGATCTCCTTCAGCTCCGGGGAATCATCGCGGATCACCGGAAGAGGAACCGGCGCCCTCGGCACCATCGACAGCAGGTGGTGCACCCGTTCCATCGGCATCCTTTTCTTCTTCACAGCCTCCTCCTTCTTCATCTTCTTGGCCGCCTTCTCCTCCGATGGCGTCGCCTCCTTGGAGCACCTCTTCAGCTCATTTGTCATCGCCACACATCGATCTTCTTCTCTTCCCTTTAATTCCTCCTCCTCCGACGGCGTCGCCTTGTTGGGTATTGGAATCGATTTTGTGAATTGGTGGACACGAGCTGAGCTAGCGATGCTGGTCTGCATTTATATATGCATCACTTTACCTGGGGGAGGCAAAACAAGTAGGATTCGAGTCCAATTGGCCGGATCGATCGGCGTTCGGTCTCTTAATCGGATCGGACGAGTTGGCTAGACGACGCCGATGCACGGATCGGAGGAGGGCGTCGTGCGGGAGTCAATCGGATGACGTAAATATAATCCGCAAATTAAGCCTTCCTATGGGCTATGGCAAGTGTAATACTAGTACGTATTTTTGGTCGTCGTCGTCGTAATAAAATCTGTTTACAGATATATACAGATGCTACTAATCAGTAATAAAATCTGCTTCCACACCACCGAAGAAGCAAATCATCGTAATGTCATGCTCATCTACATTATATTACTAATACAGTTAGGAGAGATCGATGGTGATACTTGAATTGAGGTAGCTAGGTATGGAGGGCCTAGCTAGCTAGGCTGTTGAGGCCGGCATGTCGGCGACGGATTTGGTGACCCAGCGCTCGACGTAGCCCTTGGTCCGGAGCTCCTCGCGGGCCCTGGCCTGCGCCCGGAGGATGACTTGGTTGTTGGAGTTGAGGAGCAGCACGGTGTGGGCGAGGAGATCCTCCATCTCGTTGACGTCGGGATCGTCGCACCGTGGTCTGTCGCGAGGAGGAAACGGCCTCGGCACGAACGACAGCAGCCGCTCCACCTCTTCCCTCGTCAGCCTCTCCTTCACCTTCACCTTCATCTTCTTGGCCGCCGCCCTCCGCGTTGGAGCACCTCTTCAGCCCTAGCCTCGCCCCCTCCTGTATCATCAGATCACTAAATTCGCCAGCCATATCGCTCGCTCGACACCTCGATCTCAATCTCAATTTGATTTGGGGATCGATGCAGAGGGGTGGTTCTAGCTAGGGATCACCGGCGGCTAAGGCTTCTCTCTCTATTTTATCTCGTGAGTACGCGTTCCGACTTCCGAATCAGAAACATATTAGAACACACGTTCATAATTATGTTGGGCCGCACAAGGGCCGAGCAAGATAACATTGGTAGCACATATCAATTACGGAGTAGTATTAGGCCCCGTTTCTTTCAGCTTGGGATTATTATAATCTAGATTATTGAGTCAGATTACTATAAGCTATATTGTTATAATCTATAGTAGAATAAGCGGTTAGTTGTTTCTTTCCTAGATTATTAGACGCAAAATCTATTTCGCGAGGCATCTCGATTTAGACTTAACTAGCGACGCGGACAATTACGTGGGTAGTACTAGTAGTAGTAGCTAGCGTTACAGACATGCATGCAATGCAAGTAGTTTTTACTATTAGGTTGTGTATATTTTTTTTCTTCTTATGAAATTTTCTCTTAAACTACTCATCCAATCTACGATCCGATTACACCGATGTGTTCGTAACAATTAAATATTTACAACAAGATCTCACATGATTATATTTTGATGAAAAATCACAAATTACTTTTATGATATGTCTAAATTACTTTTAGATTTCACTAAGTTACTTCTTAGACATACAAAAGTAAATTCAGTAAAGTCTAGAAGTAATTTACATATATTATAGAAGTAACTTAGAACAAAACAAATGTAACTTTGGCATGTCATTTGAAGTAAATCGGTTGTAGAGATAAAAATATGACTCTATCTAGAAATTAAATTAATCAGCACAAATTATGGAATTAACTAAAAACAATAATAAAAGTAATCACCTCAGAGCATTATGAATATATAGGAAGTATTTTAATCAAATCTAAAAGTAACTTATATATATGATAATTAAATATATGATAATTTGTTCAACGAAAAAAGGAATTAATTAAAGTTAATTTCTTTTTGTTATAAGTTACTTCTATAATATATGTAAATTACTTTTAAGCTTTACTGAATTTACTTTTGTATGTCTAAGAAGTAACTTAGTGAAATTTAAAAGTAATTTAGACATATCTTAAAAGTAATTTGTGATTTTTCATCAAAATATAATCATGTGAGATCTTGTTGTAAAGATTTAATTATTACGAACACAACGGTGTAATCGAATCGTAGATTGGATGAGTAGTTTAAGAGAAAATTGTATTTGAAGTATAAGTTGATAGTGTCTCTTGTAGATGGAGTGGTAGCCGGTTTAGACAAACCAGCTACCATTAGCTATGTAGTCACGTCCATTATTAGAGCCTAGATTATTAGGTTTGCAAGTCTAAAAAGGGAGTGGGGTGGCATGGTGGGTAATTTTTTACTCAATAATCTGGAAAAAGCTCACCTAAATGAGCTTATCAGATTATAATAAGCTGGACTCCAGATTATAATAAGCTACTTCAATAAGTTATCTGTTTCTTCCAGCTTACTCTCCCAATAGTCTGAATTATAATAATCGCAAGCTGAAAGAAACAGGGCCTTAATCTCTATTAACTTTTTTTTATTTTGGTCGGATCAAATTAATCGCCACGTACGGCCCCCACTTGAACACTGAATTAATCATCGCCCCTATTTCTCTCGAGATACACCTCCTACTTTGTGCCTAATATCAGGGCCACATGCCAGTGATTTCCTACCATATAAATAATCTCGGTAAGTTAATTAATATGTACTGCATGGACTACTATATATTAGAAAACTCAAATTATCTCCCTTAAAAAAGATATCCCCTTATATTTTTACATGTAACTTAAATTTAAGGGGATATCCCTCGAGAGAAAAAAAAATCCACTTCCATATACATGTATATTAGCATGCATGCTTGCAGATGAAGATCTCTGTGTGTAGTGTAAAGTGCTATGTCACGTATCCAACCACGCAGGTAATTAAGCAAAAGGATTGATTAATTTCCTAGCTAGCTAGCGGCGGCGAGATCTCGCATCCCCGGCCGGCCCCGTAGAGAGTGTTAATTTCCTACTACATGCGTGTGCCCCTTGTTAATTTACGTACATGAAACACGAGAAATTCGCTCTTAATTTCCGGATTACTACAATATATACGGGATCCTAATCTCACTGGTGTAAATTAAGAAAGCCTTTTAATTATTTGGAGCGACATATATCAAATCCCTCGTTTACGCATACATGCATGGATACATGCTATATTTCCTAAGTTAATTCCTTGATTGCATGCATGTGCATCACTCTGTATCATTATATATTCAAACGCGCGCTGATTGGCTCGATCATTAGCTCCATTATTCCTAGCTAGCTAGTACATACATTTCTCCTTCAGCTATAGCTACAGTGTCAGCCGGCCGAGATATGGGCGACAGCTTGTCTTGTCAGAGGAACACCGACGACGACGCCGCTCCGCCGCCGCCGCTGGTGCCCGTCGGCGGCCAGCAGCAGCCGGAGTACATGAGTAGTGAGCAGGTGAGGACGAGGAGAGGCCAGCCAAGCAGCAGAAACCGGGGCGTGGGCGTGGCAGATGAATATCAAACACGACGAGGTGTTGATGATAATGTTGGCGTTCCCATCAGTTCACAGCCCCCTACGCTGCGTCCTCGAAATTTTATGAGGTTTTGCGCTACCTGCAACCGCACACTTAGTCCACAGATGAACGTCTACATCTTCAGGTACCTAACCTAGCTGATTAATTAATTTGTTGATGACAATTGATAAACCTTCTTTTTCTTTGATAAATGATAATAGCTTTGTATACATGCACGGTTTAGTTAATTAATTTTCTAATCTCCATACATAATTAACTTGTACACATGCTACTAATTATGATCACTTTTACTTATTTAGGTGAAATCAATTTATATAACTTTTCATCCGTGGTTGGTACTAGTGTATTTTGTTTTTATAGATAGGGAAGATTTTTATTTGTTTGACATGCACGTGCGAATTCTTTTTTTAGAAAAAGAATGAAATTATTGTTGAACAATTGTAATATACTATTGTACAATGATGAGGTGGATTGAAAACTTCACATCCTTTTATGCCTCTCTTTTTTAATTTTAAAATGTTGTAACAGGGGAGAGAGCGCTTTCTGCAGCCCGGAATGTCGGCAAGTACAAATGGACGCCTATGCTCGCATACAGGATATAATTAATTCTTGAACTTGTGCAAGGGGTGATCATCATATTTAATAACGAAGACAGAATAATGCAATTTAATTTCCAAGCCATATTTAGAGAAACTGATACCCTTATTTGTAATATGCATGTATCCATCCCTTCTTAAACTTCTAGAAGGATATCCATGAATGTTCAAGCCTTTACGATCTCATCGTCTACTGTTAGCTATATGGTTAGTGAATGCTTCATGCAATCAGTGTACATCGGTCTTACCTATCTAGGTTACCCACACAGTAAACCGAAGTGTGCTGTCTATATGCATGTAATGCTACTCTTATTTATATGATATGGTTGTTATTTAGATGTGCCCTTTCACTATGTTTAAATTGGCGACCTTTTTGAGGTACTTGATTACCTCTAGATTCAAATAAAATATCATTGCACCAATATCAATCGACCTAATTTGCATTGTATAAATGTGTATGAATCATATAAAAAATCACAAATATAATGTGTAAGGAATGTATCAAAAGAAACTACGATTATATATGCAAGCCACCGGATGAAGTGAAAGAAATTGTTGGGGTATGGTCTTAATTATTATACCAAACTGTAAGCATTTGCGTTAATTTTTTGTATAGAACATGTGAGCTGGTCACCATACGACACCTTTGAAGTAGGCTGCAGTTTACCAGTTACCAGGGTGTTATGTTGAATACTTCACCTGTTCAACTGCACGTTTGGGTTTGCAAAGGTGCAGCTCCTTGCAAGTTGTCATTTTATTCATCCAATTCTTTACCAATGGCAAGCCTGGCTATTTTTCGGTGCGTTGACATCTTTATAGGCAGAAAAACGATGTTTGTTTTGCTCTTTGGCATCAAAATGGCATCTTTATGTCCTGCATATTCCAATATGTTTTTGTTTGCAAGGAATTTAAGCACTCAGATGGCAACACTGCTTGTGCCTTGTCCCCTTTCACTATAAGCAGGGCATTGTGGCTTTTGGATTGCTCTAATAACACATCTTGTGTAAAAATTTCATACGGTAGATAAGAACGCCTAAATCTGAAAGCTCACATTTATCTCCAGTAAGGATCAAGCTAAATCTGTAAGTGGTTTCTGATTTCTGTGAATATAAATCGTTTCCATTTATCTACAGTAAGTATGCAAGCTTTTGTTAGGTTGATGTTGTTTTTTTTTTATAAATGCCCCTTCAATGACTTGATCATGTGTTTTTTTCTATCAATTCTACAAGTAAAGAGTACATTATCAAGTAACAACAGTAGAGACAATCCAATCCTGGTGTTACAAGTCATGAAACTTAGAACTATGGAAATAATGACCTTCCAGAGGACACTTGCAATGCTTCTGCAACTCGAGGTACTTTGCCATATCAAAACTATTCTTGGCACAAAGCTTTCTGTGTCTTGACAAATACAACCTTTCCATGAAGTCCTCATATGTTGGATCCCTTGAGGTAATGAGGAAATATGCGTAACCAACGAGCAGGCCAGATGCAGTTGTGAAGAAGGCAATTGGCTCCATCACATCCCATGAAAATTCCCAGAAAGTAAGGCGGAAGAAGAGCCCAACTTGGCACATGAAGAAACCTAGTCCAGACCACAGGATGCGCCGGACTTGCTTGTGCGCCAGCTTGTCGATCTCTTCCTTCTTCTCCTGGAGCTTCTTCAGCTCTTCTTTTCTTGAATCGTTATCCGGTGAGAGTGCAAGCGGAACAGCTCTTCTAACAAGCTCAACCACCTAAAAATTGTCAAAAAAAAAAGGCTTCAGTTTAATAGCACAAGTGTCACTGAGTTCTAAAAATTGATCAGGCAATTAGGCAGAATTATCACTTCTATACAGTGAAAAGGAAAAACTCCCCATGTCCCCCTGCCAGAAATGAACAAAAGAGAAAAAGGAATCATCGAGAGAAATGATCACGAAATGATGACGTAAATTGCATTAAGATAAGCTTTAAGCTTTGGTGGATGTAGTGTCCATAACTCAAGGAATAAAGTTACAAATTGTGTCAAGGCTGGATCCTGATATGGTATAAGTGGCATAAAAGACAACTACAAAACAAATTCCAGTATTTTACTTTTCCTTGCTTGCTTGGAGTGTTGTATGGTCTTTCTTATGACCAGGGTAGGTGAAGAAGATATCGTTGGAAACTGGAAACATCTTGGTTTTACCACATTGTGAATGGTCATAGCCCAATCTCATTTCTACTGTTTCTGATAAAATCCTGTCTCTACACCTTGATCCAATGCTTCATCCGCCTCATGAATAGCAACGAACTTTGAACAAAACTTCATTTGTTGTTATTTTGTTGGTATCCAATTCGATCAACTTGAATTGTGCATGTCCATTTCGATTATCCATTTCAGGAACACTACTAACATTGCAGGTCAGAGAAAATGGGTGCTTATATAGGAGCATTTGAATCTCCAATGGGCTAAAAACAATTGCAGTAGTGGTCACTACAGGAGTAAAATTCTCTTGAGGCAGTCAATCATTTGGGGGCAAAGCAAAAGGGCCCATTCCAATTGGAATCCAGATCCTCATTCTAAAGGGAGTTGCAAATCAAGAACTGAAGCATGCAAGTACAGGGAGAATGGGGATAATTAGGGAGAAATGTCACCTTCTCGGGGTGGAGGTAGGCCTTGTCGCGGAACAGCAGCACGACGCCGGCCTCGTCCATGGCCCGGGCGAGCGCCTCCGCGTCACGCCGCGTGCGCGCCGCGCCGGCCTCGACGCAGGCGTCCAGGAGCTCCCCGTACCCGACCACCTCCTCCCGCCCGTCCCTCAGCCGCCGCTTGAGCGCCTCCACGCCCACCAGCCGCACCAGCCTCCGCGCCTCCGCCGCCGTCACCTCCGCCTCGGCCTCCGTGGGCCGCGACGACGGCGGATGCGGAGGCGGGGAGAAGAGGCGCACGTGGCGGAGCGCGCAGGCCGCCCCTGTGGCGGTTGCCGGAGAGGGAGGAGGATGCGCGGCGCGGCGGAGGAGGAGGAGGTGGTAGGCGGCCGCGCGCCACATGGTTGGTTGCCGAATGAGGCCGGCCTCCGGCGACGGCGTGGTAGTAGACTTGTATACTACTCCGTAGTAAATGGGCCGGAAGTGGACTGGACTGGACAGAGACCCTTCCTCTCTTTTTCCTTTCCTTTTCAGTTTTTATTTCCTTTTTCTACGTGCTAGTTACCTTCTCTTCTCTTTTTTTCCTTTTTTCTTTTTGAGGATGTCGCCATCGCCAACGTGCTGGTGTGATCTTTACTTTGGAAACTGATGACTTGGGAGCAAGGACAAGAATCAAGAAAAGGATGTGCCGTTACTTTTACTTGTATTCTGTTGTGGGGCCTGTTTACTTTGATACAAAAAAAACCTTACCAAATTTTGGCATTGCCTGTCAAAATTTTGGCAACTATGTCAAAATTTTGGTAGGATTTCTTATATAGTTACCAAAATTTGGCAGCAAACTAAATGTAGCCACTTTTTTTGGCAACTTTACCAAAATTTGGTAAGGTTGAAAATGGCATCAAAGTGAACAGGCCCGTGATGTTGTCCATTCTTGCGAGGTTGCATAGAGAATTCCAATTTGCAAATTCATCACCAACTGAAATTTATGGGGATGAACAAGACTTTTCTTTGGTGAAAGAATGCACCTTGTGCTACCAACTAAGTTGCTCATCCTTGTGCATCTTCATACCTTGTGCTCTTACTCAGTGTATTTAGTTCATGTTTAGAAGGACTTTCACTTCTAAATATAACTACTGAAAGTGGAGTTTGGAGCAGAATTATGGAGCATCCACACCGTCTCTCTAGTTCTTTTTTAGGATCACTCTAACCCATTTTTATTTTAGACTTTAGCCTTAGAAAAAAAAGTGAAGTTGGAGTCCAATCAAACACAACCTTATCCTTATCAAACTTAATTCGTGTCTTCGGAAAAAGTGAAGCCGAAGCTTAAGCCCAATCAAATAGATCCTTGTTCTTATCAAACATTATTCGTTGATCCATTTGTATCTTACATTACATTACTCTTCTTAAACTTGATTGGATTATAAGGCCTATATAACTTTGATACGCTGCCTCCTCTACACACGAGGCATCTATTAAGCCCACCTCCATTGTTGTGGCCACCGCCATCTCCGAACTCCACATGCGACACTCGGTGAGATTAGGCTTCATGTCGTGGAAGGACCCGCCACGTGACCAGTGGTGGAAGCACTTGAGAAAGACGGTGTGACCGTGGAAGCAAAGCTTGACGGCTTTTGGGTACCACACAATGGAGTTGTTTAGGAGGACCACATGAATTCATCGTGTAGATCATCAACCTCGCCCGTGGAGAGAGGGTGGAGAGGAGAGAAGGGAGTGGTAGAGAAGGAAGAATAGAATTAGTCACCAACATGTAGACCCAATGTATATATTTTTTTATTTTTTTTCAATGACTAGGCTACCACGTCAACAAAACCACCCTCAAAAACGATACCCGATTTTACGGTTGAGGGATGCGATTTGACCGAGGGCAAAAGCACAAGGGAGGTGAAATAGACATACTCCAAGTGTAAGATTGCGCAAGTATGTGAAGGCCATAGCGGGCCTGGATATGGCACAAAAGGTCAAGCCCAATTACTAGCAAAAGTGAGTTTGTACTCTCCTGTTTCCTTCACTTATATTCCAGTTTTCAGTTTTAACGCATGCCACATTTATCCTCATGGCTGTCATCAGTGAACCATGGGTGCATGTACACGCATGGGTTAGCTTGAGTGCTCCACTTCTGATGAAGTGTGAATTTGGTCAGAATCGTCAAAAATGCATGTGTGACTGCAAACCTTCACCTTACGCAGTATTGTTAGCGAATTCCACAGGCACTGTACGCACTTTTCCTGCTACTGCTGAGTGCTGATCAGCTAACAGTTGTATCCAATGTAACTTCCATTTTTACGCTTGCATAGTTACTGTGAAATACTAGCATGAATGTATGTCAGGTTGCCAGATCAGCGGATAACAGAGTACGGGAAGGCATGGCAGGAAAGACTGCAGTGTACAGTAAGCAGTACTCCGTACTGGTCTCCGGCGAGTGAGGCAGGAGTAGGCAAGGTTTACTACCAAAATGAATACCTTCACCCAACTCCTCTGAATTCTGCTCATCATTTCCCCCAATTAATATTGCTACCAACTAACATACAGACAGACAGCAGAAACAAGAAAGCCGAATTCCATCCTCCAATCATCCCCGTCTGCAAATAGGATTAAGCTTGATCAGGCAATGTAATTGTAACCCCTTCCAGCATTCAGGCCAGCAGTCTAAGAGCACGTACCATAGCAGACTATAAGCCAACTATAGACACGTTTTGAGAAGATAAAAGAGGAGTGAGAAGAGCAGCGGGCTACAGATTTGTAGCCAACTGCAGCACGGACTCCAAGATACATGTGTGTATGATTGGTGGGACCACAGAATTTAATAGTGTAGTATATATTTATAGGTAATTATTGTATGAATGGTCTACTAAGTTGACTATATATGATTTGGAGCCAGCAGCTGGCTATACTATTAAACTTGCTCTGAGGACCAATGTCATTAAAAATCAGACCACGAGCATTGTTGACTGAAAACTGTAAAAAATGAGGCGAGTTTCAGTCTGCAGTTGGTGCTGTCCCTGCAACTGATTGTAGAGCTCATTTGTTAAGCCCGTCCGTCAAATAGACAGCTTCAGATCAAAGTATGCAGACCAATTTCTGAGGCATTTGGTCTTGTCATCGCGGAGTGGTAGCAACAAACAGGTCGTCCGGCGGGGCCATCGTTCACTTCAGTCAGAAATGCTGAATTGATTTTATCTGACGCTGTAGCTTGGGAGACGATCTTTACCATGGCTAGCATATTAACAGCGATCCGAAAAATCAGGATCACAATCATCATTAATAGCGATCCAAACCCTCGAGAGAGACCTCGCCGCCGCTGTGGTGGTCGTCGTCCATGGCTGTCGCGAGCCCACACTGTGCCACTGCCGCCCATCGCATCCGGATGCGATGGCGAATTGGCGATGGCTCAACAGGCGACGCCCGATGGCCATGAGATGCGATGTGTGCGTGTCAGCTTCTTGCTCTTGTGTATGTGAACCCAGCCCAGGAAGGGATCGTCAGCTCAGCAATGGCGAAACTGTAAAGTCTGCAGTAGCTGTTCTTGTTTCTTTTTTTATTTTTCCAATTTTCTCTTCTCTTTCCAGCTTCTGCTTGTTGATCGAGTCATCAACTGAACCCAAGACAGAGCAGACTGTTGTAAGCATGGCATTGGCACTGGCACGAGAGAGACGTGCACTGCAGTGCTTGTGCAACACTGGGCATTGCAGGCAGAGAGCACAGCACAGTAGTAACTCCCTACTGTACACTGCAAATTACCAGGGCCAATTTACAAACCAAAATGAATGCATTCACCCACTCCTGAGTCCTGCTCATCCTCTCCTTTCCGCCATTAATAATGCTACCAACAAACAAACAATCAATCAGACAACATAAAGAAGAAGAAGAAAGCCCACACAGTTCCATTCCACAATTTTTTCACCATCTGATATTATGGTATCATATGACAGACACTTCATCAAGGCAAAGCAGTCCTCCCAACACCCCAGGTCCACAATGTGATAAGCCAGGAGCAACTGTGTTGTAGGTATGTTTGCTTGGCTGCTTGCTCTCTCTCTCTCTCTCTTTCTCAGTCTCACACACATCACATTCACACAGTGTGCAATTTGATTTGGTTTGTTGCTCCATGATTGGGGAATATTCAGGACCATGGCACTGCATGTTCCTTTGCCCCACTCATACAATCATCATCCCCCATTTAATTCATTCATTCTAAGTAACTCTATCAGCAACCAGTTTCAGAAGAAATGCTCAACTAATAATCACTGTACTCTCTTCTGGCAAGAGTCCTTGCAAATTACCCTTTATAACTAAAAGCATGAGGGAGTAGAGGGAGTTAACCATCACATCAGGTGGTGAAGAACATCAAACGCAAAGAGAGTGCCCTTCTCTTTCCTGCGATGGATTGAAGATGTTCAACAACCACTTCCTGACTATCATCATCATTCCCCAAACTATAGCTAGCAACCCCCTTTTCTGCAACTCCAAGGCTGCATTGCACTGCACTGCACAAGCCAAAGGGGGTTAGAGAGGTCAGTGTCTTTCCAAGCTGACCTCGTGCCAGTAGCTCCCCACACTAGCACAAGAGAACAAGAGACAACAGGCCCCTCTGCTGATAGAAAAGGACTAGTCCTTCTCCTTGGGGGCAATGGCAATGCTGGGCCCTGGGGACAAGAAAAGATTGGGCCCTTTGCTTGCTTGCTTGGACCCTTGAAGCCTTGGAGAGAGAACATGAGAAAGAGGGAAGCTTTTGTAGTAGTTAGCAGTAGAAGAAAGAAGCCAATGCCATGCATCACCCCATCATGGCAAGCAGGCAAAGGTGGTCTAAAGGCATTGTTGGGAAACAAATTTATAGCCTGCCTTCTCTCCCCACTCTGCCTGCCCCCAATCCCAATCCCTCTCTCACTCCACAACACCATAATGAGTGTAAAGTAGAAGCAAGTGATTCATTTGAGGGTAATTGCATCATCAGGTGGATCTATGTTCCAACCCTTGAATGAAAGTGATGTTCAAGATTGCCACATTGGCACATAACCAACTTTGGAAATGTGACTAGGAAGCTAAATCAGTTACTACTACTTCTAATAGTGAAATATGGCATTGGTTGGTTGGAAATGCAGGTGTGCCCAGTGCCAAAAACTGCCAATCTTTAGCAAAGTAAACAAAGTATCAATGTGTAGTAATCTGGCAGTGAATAAACAGCAATCATTCAGACATACTACTATTTTGCATAAAGCGGGTAGGCCAATAAGACGCAAACAAATGGTAGACAACACCAGCATTAGAAGGAAAAAAAAAACATGCGAAACTACTTAGGAATGTTACTAACTCAAGGCAAATCCCAACCAAAACATTCGTGATGATATTGTAATGAAGAAAATATGCAAGACAACGACATCCAGGTAAACAATGCCCAAGAAGTCTGTTTGGCTTAGGTTAGCCGGGAACAAAAAATAGATAGCAAAACTAGTGGAGTGGGATTTCTTGATGGGGATAGTCAAATAAGAAAATCACCAGAATCTCAATCGTGGAACGTAACCTTTGTGATAAAGAAACATGGAACCAAGCTGATCATACAAAATGGTTATACTGGCCGAAGTGTCCAGGAAGCAAGACTTTTAACAAGCTAATAACCATCACGGACGGAAAGGTGAAAATGATGTTAAAAAGTAAAACCATGTATATCCAGTAGATGCCGGATACAGGAATAAGTGAATTCCATAATAAGATTATTGTAATGCAAAAATGTTAGAAAAGTGATACACCAATGTCTAAATGAGCAGTGTAGGTCAGTGGTTTCAAATATTTCAGAAGAAAAGAATTAGCAGGATTTAGATGGCATGAATTAAAACCACTAACATCCTGACTTTCTAGTACACAACTCATGTGCTACCCATCATTAGTTCATTGCTGATAATTTGGCATTCAGATCAACCCTAAGTCATTTTCTGGAGAAAATTAGGAACATTAACTTAAATGTACATGTAAATTCTCATAGTAGATGGACACTAACAATATTATTTGGTGATCATTGACAATGCTACACTATCAACAATCTAATTGAGCTCACTAACCACCAGATATTTCATTTTGTGATCAATGATCATACGATAAGAACTGCATCTCTAATGTCAGTAAGGATCCTTTTGCGTGTTCCCCCAAAACAATGTCAGCAAGGATTAAGCACTACAAAATTGCAAAATAAACTAAACTGGACAGAATGGTTAATTGGAGCATGAACAGAATAAAAGCTAAAGCTAAGCTGCACATTAGTAACTACCACCGTGTGGAGATCTGGCAATTAGTGATCAGAATTTTTTTTATTTTTCTTTTCTCAGAATTGACCAAATTGAGCAGCTAAAAGAAGCAAAAGGACTAGGTAATTGCACCTAAGTAAGATCAAGTGATACTTCAGCTCTATAAATTCCCCCTCAGTACTAACGTCCCGAAGCCTGAATTGGGCACCAAGCAGAGGCAGTGAGAAGGCACAGATCCTTCCATCCAAGCTTCAGGGCGCCATTCTCCTCAATGAGCGTGTACCCATCGGAAGGGAACATCCCAAGCAGCAGTGCGGCCTGAGCAGCGGCACTTCCAGCAAGCGACGACACACGGAAGCCCGACTGCGCAAGCTTCTCGCGCCAGCTCCCAAACTTAACATCGCCGGTGCGTGCTGGACCGCCCACGGCTAGCACATTGCGGATCTCCCGCGACAAGAGTTGTTGCTCCACGACATGCCGCTCCGGGCTATCCTCGCTGTAACTCGCATCAAGCGAGTCGAACAGTGCCGAATAGTAGTGGATGGCCTCCACAAAACGTGCCAGGAAGGAGCCTGAGTGGCTCAGATCCTGCTCCACCATTGTTACAACCTTTGGCGCCAACCTGATTTGTGCGGTCCACAGAGTCAAGATCAGTACACAAATTTATTATGATTCTGTTCGACAAGAATGACTCAACCAGCAACATTTAGAACTATAAATGATAACAATAAGTTCTCAAGGACACCTAAATTGGTTGCCTTGCCTTCATGGTTTTTGCAAGTACAGTGGGACATATCTATTGCAGTCCACTACTATATGTGAATCTAGTATGAACTGTGCATAGATTCCAGCCATTTCAATTTAATAATCAACATTGGTGGCACTTAGAACTAGAAAGCTGAGACCTTTTGGCATGAAAAGTTGGTCATGATGATAAGAACTTTTAGCTCGTTCATAGTGATCCGCAAACCAAATGGAGGAGAAATCTTTCCCACTTCTCGGATCACCAAAGACCATGGAGAAGCTTGATACCACAGAACCACTAGAAAGTTGCAACCTTTTTAAGCCTAAAAAGTTAGCCATAATGACATACTTTTAGGGCTCCAAAACGCAAATTTTTTTTACTCTTCCTTAATCATCCTATGGACTATGGTGATCTAGGGCTAGTACTACTAACCACTGATGTGATGATGCATAGATAGATATACTAGTAGGTCACAATGTCAATGGGAAATATAGGGTGTAAAGTGGCCATGATTCCGGGGGGTCCCGAGTTGACAAGGGAAGAAAGAAGAAAAGTGTAGTACCTCTGGATGAGCCAGAGCGTGTTGGAGTCGGAGCCGGTGACATCGTAGAGGGAGTGGCGCAGCCAGTGGACGGCGACGGCCTCGCGGCGCGTGACGCCCAGCTTCTCCGGGTCAAGATTCCCGGCCTTGTCAGCCACCGGGCAGAACTCGAATGGCAATCCCAGCGTGTCCGCGAAGTCCGACAGCCTCTTCCCCGTCGCCTCCAGCGCCTCCATGGACGCCCCCAGCCCGGTCAGCCTCACCCTCGGCGGCCCCCCCGGCCTCGACGCCAGGATGTGGAACAGCCCCGGCCATTGGAGCCCCTGCATGATGTCCAGGTCGATGATGTGCACCCTCTCCTCCCTCTCGAACGCCTCCTGGATCGCCTGGTTCGCCGTGAAGTGCGAGAACTTCACGAACGGGCTGATGCCGTTGAACACCTGGAACGCCGCGGCGACGCGCCCGTGGAGACGCGCCGCCGCCGGGGACGGGTTGGGGAGCGGCGCGTACAGCCCCAGGCACGAGCTCACCAGCCGCGCCGACATGGCCTCCGCGAAGTAGGCAGCGACGCGCTGCGTGGATGTGCCGAACGGCGTGGCGAGCTCCGCGATCTCCAGCAGCGCGCGGTGCGCCTCGTCGAGGTTGTCCGCGTTCACCGACTCCGCGCACTGGAGCAGCAGCGTCAGCAGGTGGAGGCCCTCCTCGTCGCGCTGCTTCCGCCGCTGCTCCTCCTTCCGCTCCTTGGCGGCCGCGAGAGCCGCCGCTGCGGCGGCAGCGGCGGCGGCGGCGGTTTCCTCCGCGGTGGGGGGCTTCGGCGACTGCGGCTGGTTGGGCTCCTGCTCCTGACACTGAGGCTCGCGGCGCCGCTTGTCGGGCTGCGGCGGCGGAGGGGGAGGAAGCGCGGCGACCGACGTGGGGGGTGGCGGTGGCGCCGTGGCGTCGGGAGGGAGGAGAGCAGGATGCGACGGCGGCGGCGGCGGCGGCGGCGCAGGGTCGGAGGTGAGGAGAGAGCGGAGGCGGAGCTCGAGGATGGACGCGAGGTCGGGGTTACAAGGTCGGATGATCTCACGCACGTTGTGGATGAGCTGCGCGACGGAGACCGCGGCGCCGCTGCTGGCGATGATGTCACGGATGATACCATCCACCCAAGCCGTACTAGGCGGCCCACCCTCACCCGCCGCCACCTGCTGCTGCGGCGGCGGCGGCGCGGGCGCGGCGAGGTCCATGTCCGTGTGGTGGAACGCCGGGAGCTGCGTGGGCAGCGCGGGGAGCTGCGCGCTGGCAGACGACGGCGCCGCGGCGGCCGTGACATCGGACAGGTCGCCGGTGACATGGCGGCGCGGCGGTGGCAGGTCCATGTCGGAGGCGGGGCGCTTGCGGACCATGGCGGCGGCGAGGTGGTGTTGTTCTTGGTGGTCTAGGTAGAGGAGGAGATGGTGGTCGGAGGGGAGAGGAGGCAGCAAGGAGGTGATGGCATGAGAGGAGGGAGAATAAGAGGAGTGGGTGGCGGAGGAGGAAGAGGAGGGGAAGAGGAGGAGGGAGGAGGAGCCCATCTACAAACGCCAAGGGGAAGCGGCCGCGAGCATGGCGAGCGGACGGGCGCGCGCGGGAGGCCTAAAGCTTGTGTTGGGTGGAATTTTTATGGGATTTGGCGCGGCGCAAGCGAGGCGATGGCGCGAAGGGGGAAGCGGAGTAAAGAGGAAGAGGCCGAGAGGAGGAGACCAAGAGGGAGAGGTTAGCAGGAGCATATCACGAGATTGTGTGAGGGGTAATTTATGGGGGAAGAGAGGCAACGGCAAGCAGTCTACTGGACTAGTACCAGCGTGTCATTTGCCCTTGGGCTCCGTGTATCCTTTCTTTTTCGTTTTCTTTTTCACCTTTCCCATGGTTGATTACTCGGACCGATGTTTGTCCCTGTTGTAATGTTCACACTTAACATGTAATAATGGCTTTGTCAATATCATGTGTACTGTGTACAAGTTTCACACTACAGGTAAAAACTGAAAACTTTGTAAAACAAACCTCCAAAAATCAATTGTAGGAGTAGCTCTTTGAATCAAATAATTTATATAGAAAATTTATAGGATTTAATATCTATAGAAAATTTTTCTAATTGGCCATTAGATTTAAAGGATTAAAGTTTTTCCAAATCCTATGGAATGACTTATTGTATGTGGATTTTGGAGGAAACTTGAAGCATCTCCAACAGCTTCTCCATCTGACTCTTTAAGTTAAATTTTGGCAACTTCAGCAGAAAATAGCACTCCAACAGACTCTCTACTCAGATGGCAAGTTAAATGACTGGCCAAACTCCTCTCCCAACTGGCCAAATTTAGAGCATCTCCAACAGCATCTCTAAATTCGACTCTCCAAATACCCATATAGCTAACTCTCCATTTGATTTGGGTAATCAAACTAGGTGTTGACTCCAACATCCTCTCCATTTACATCTCCAAAATAACAAAGGGATCCACATGTCAGCCTCTATTGCTTTCTTCTTGTTCTTCTTTTCTCTTCCTCAATCTCTTCTCCCTCCTCATTGAGGCATCCCCGTGCGAGGCGGATGGCAACGGCGGCGGCGGCTCCCCGCGCGCGCGAGGCGGACAGCGATGGCGGCGACGGATCCCCCAGCGCGCGAGGCGAACGGCGGAGGCGCCGGCGGTGGCGGCTCCTCGCGCGCACGAGGTGGACGGCGACAGCGGATCCCCCGCGCGCGAGGCGGACGGCGGCAGCGGCTCCTCGCGCGATCCCCGTGCGCGCGAGGCGGATGGCTGAGGCGACGGCGGTGGCGGCTCCTCCCGCACGCGAGGCGCACGGCGGCGGGGGCGGCAGCTCATCCCGCGCGCGAGTCGGACGGCGACGGCGGCGGCAGCTCCTCGCGCGCGCGAGGCGGACGGCGGCGGCGGCGGCGGCGGCAACTCCCGCGCGTGAGTCCGACGGCGACGGCGGCGGCGGCTCCTCGCGCGCGCGAGGCGCACGGCGACGACGGCGCGGCTCCTCCCGCGCGCGAGGCGGACGGCGCCGGCGGCAGCGGATCCCCCGCGCGCGAGGCGGATAGCGGCGGAGGAGACAAAGACAGTGGCGTCGAGTGGCAACCTCGGCAGCGTCGACGACGACGAGGCGGCCTCGGCAGCAGAGGGCAACCGGCGGCGGTTTCAACAGCAAATAACAGGGCGCCGGCAATGGACGATGACGCGGCGGCCTCTGCAGCAAACGGAGGTGGGCCCGATAGGGGACGGCAACGGCGGAGAGGGCGGCGCCGGCGGAGAGGTGCCGGCGCGCTGGGGAGTGGAGAAGCGGAGGAGGAACGCGGCGGAGAGAGACTGCGGGACGGGATGGGAGGGGGAAAAGGCGCGGGACCCACGTTTGGCTAGGCCATTTTGGCTGGCCAAATTTGGCCAGCGGAAGTAGTACTTTGGCCAGCTGGATGGCTTGGCCATCCGGTTAGCCAGTCTGTTGGAGCACGATTTTGATCCAAAATTGCTAAAATTTGGCTTGGAGAGTGGAGTAAGGGGGCTGTTGGAGATGCTCTTAGCCATCCAAACAGACTAGCCAAATGTGGGCCCCACCATCTCTCTCATCTCTCACGCCATCCTCCCTCTCTCTCCGTACCCGTGCGGCCGTGCCCGCCATCGCGCCTTCGTACGGCCATGCCCGCCATCGCGCCTTCGTCGTCCCCAAGCCGCGCCCCGTCGCCGTCGCCGTCGCCCCTAGGCTACCACCGCCCTCTGCGCCGCCTCTGCCGCGCCCCGCCCCACCGCCGCTATGGGAGGCTTAGACAGCGCCTGCCTCTCTGCTCGTCGCGGCCGTCGCCCCGCCTCCGCCCGCCCTGCCGGGGCCTTTGCTCGTCACAGCCGCCGGCCTTTGCTCGCCTTCGCCTGCCCCGCCGCTCGCCGCAGCCATCGCCCCGCCTCAGCCCGCCCCGCCACTCGCTGATCCGCTGCCCGTCGCCCCACTTCCGCCCGTCGCCCCATCTCCACCCGTCGGCACGCAAGTCGTCGTCGCCGTCGCCGCACCGAGGTAGTAGGCGCCGTCGCCGCACCGAGGTAGGTGCGCCAGTGGGGAAGGGGAAGTAGTACTGGAGGGAGAAGGGAGATGTAGTATGGCCATGGGTGGGATAAAAAAACAGGATGGAAGAAGGTTTGTTGAGGTTGACATATGGGTCCCATTTGTCATTGACTTGTAATGGAGATAATAGATGGAGATGCTGTTGGAGTAAACAAGAGTTTGACTTGCTAAATTAGATGGAGAGTTAGCCAAATAGACATTTGGAGAGTCAGAGTTGGAGAGGCTGTTGGAGATGCTCTTACAGCAAGAGCTCAAACCTCTTGGGAAATTTCCTTTTGAGTCTATCTCTCATCTGATTCCTATATTTTTCCTGCGGTGCGTTTTTCTTATGGTCCAATCAAACGATCATTCATATGTTTTGTAATTCTTTGTTTTACATTTGCATTACTGTCAAAATCCTATATTTTTTTATTCCTCCGTTTTTTAGCCATACGATTCAAAAGGCCTAAACATTTGGCATTCTTCTCCTCAAACATTTAGGGGACTGCTAGGAACATAGAATTAAAATATCATGACACCTTAAATCCAGATAAATAAAAAAAACATAGAAAACTATGGAACAGTTTGGACGAAGCACAGGAAAACACACATGATTTAAAATAGAGAGGTGCCTCCCATAAAAAAACATGCAATCCATATGAACTTCAAAGGAACCCAGAGACCCAATCATTCGTACCAAGGAGCCTCATAAGAATTTTTCTAATGCGATTTAAATACTTTGAAATTTCACTTTTTTCATGTGTTCAAAAGGAGCTCTGAAAGAAACAAAATAGAAAAAAAATATAAGAAATGGATTGATTCTAGTGAAATTTCAGTAAACTCCTCGGTCCAAAGGAGTTTTAAAAAATGTTCATGTTTCCCCTTAAAAACCCCCTTTCACACCTCGTCCATTTCATTTAAAATTGACCAGTTGAACTGATCAACAAACCAGATGAACTACATCAGCTTCTTGATTTTATTTATTTATTTATGTAGCACTCTCTTACTTTTACATTTAAAATGTAATATGTTATAGTCTTATCCTAAGTCAAAATTCTATAAGTTTAATCATGTTTTGAAAAAAAATATAGCAATATTTTTTTATACCAAGTAAATATATTATAAAAATATATTCAATAGTGGATTTAATTAACTATTTGGTGTTGTAGGTGTTACTGCTAAATTCTATAAATTTAATTTTTAAACTTTTAACTTATAACAAAACCAAAACATCCCACATTCTAAAGCGGGGATTTCCGTGTGATTCACCCGTCACTAAACGCCAAATATTACCCCTTGACCGTTGATGGAGTAGTTGAGCTTGATGACCCTAGCAGCTTACCAGTATTTTCTTTTTATCTTTGGACTACTCAAAAAACTCTACTTCCTCCGTCTCAAAATATAGCTACCTAGTACTGAATGTAACATCATCTAGGACTATGAATTTGGACGCGATGTCACATACCGTACTAGATAGCTACATTTTGTGACGGAGGTAGTACTACACTAGTAGTGCCTAGAATTAAGCTCTATGACTATGAGTGACATGAGCACAAGCATACGTACTCTATAGCATATTTTCTTTGTCCCAAAATAAGTTTCTCAATGTAACTATTTTTCATTTTTTCTACTCTCATTGTATTTTTTTATTTTCTAAAAATAAACTTATTTTGAAATAAATAAAATAGGTTAATAATAATAATCTAATTTTAATTTAAGACGGAGGGAGTTGATAATACAGATACGAGAGAAGCTTGTCATGCGAATGCATCGGAATTAAGTGAGGATTGGTTCTTTCACATTTCAAAATTCTCACCAGAGCTTCGAGGCAAAAAAAGACTTCAAATATTAAAATACGGAAAATGAAGAAGAATATTACTACCGCTGAAAAGGGTATGGCCACTGGCCATTATTGTGATGCTACATCGATCTATCGTGTAGAAACTACTCCTACTCCAGTAGAAAGTGGCTAGCTAGGTAGCGACTCCTTTGGTTGCGCCTGGCTGTTGACCGGCACGATCGACTAGCTTGCAGAAAACAAAGTTTGGGTATGCATATTTGGCACACGCCGCGACATTTGTTCTTGGCCCGATAAAAGGGGAAACGTTCTTGTCAACGAGTCTTTTGATCGATCCATCCATGGATCATTCTATATGTACAGTACGTTCTTGGGGTCGGCAGGCCCGAAAGATGGCCATCTCCATCAGACCAGGTTAGAGAGTTCATCTTTTCACTAAAACCAAGAGAAAAGGCTATCTAGCTCATGTTCATGTAGTAGAGCTACTACTTTGGTACTCCCACTGTCCAACCGATACAAACATTTCTGGCATATAAAATTTATCCAAATCCTGTTATGATATATATCTTACATTTACATTTTTTTTATCGCTAGCACGATCTTTTTGGGTCAAATAAACTTTCAAGGATACCAAAGTAGTTTCACCTTGAACTTAATCTCCGCTACAAGCTCAGAGAAATGCTTATATATTTGTGAACAAAGAGAGTAATCAAATCAAATTATTATTGTAGCGGTTATTAGTCGGTTTCTTTGGTTTCTTTGTTTAGGTTAATTTCTTTAGCATTTCAAAACATTTTTTTTTAAAATATGACAGTTGAATTAACAAGTGGCAAAAAAAACCAAACCGAACTACCTTGCGAATGAAGGACCGACCTAACCGCACACAAGAACAAAAACGAAGGAGGTGAGGAGAACGCCGACAAAGCGAGATAAGGACAGTGCCTACGAATGGAGGCCATAGCAAATGTCACTTGCGGAGGATGCGATGGACGACGCCAGGGTAGAGACCGGCATAGCTGGTGATGCAGGTTGCTATGGACGAAACCCATGATGAAGGACGACACGGAGGGAGTTAGCTGTGAAGGGATGGGGAACAAGACATGCTATGAAGGTCACAGTGGCCGGAGAGGAGAGCAAGACTAAAGACGTAGTGGCAAAAGATGAATTCGATGGATTGCTGAGGCCGGTAGGTGCAGGGTACCTATGCCGCGCCTTGTGAGCGTTGAAGGGTTGCGATGCTAGCGCTGGATGTCTTAGGGATTTAGGGTTATACTTTCATGGGCCTTAGTTGATGGTAAGGGTGAAAACGATCATGGAATTTCCCGATCGACCGAGCGACATTTTCGTATAAGGGGTACCATTTCCAAACGAACCCTTTTTAGCTATTTATAATTTTTATTTTTTCTAATTTATTTCTACATCATATTAATATCGATGTTGAATAGTTTAAATGATAAATATGGTCAATTACCGGCCGATTGAGCATCATTTCCGTACGGGCTTGGTTCGGTACGGACTTTAGTTAATTTGTGCTCACCCTTAATCGAATGTGACTTTCCTTCTTTGTCGGGATTTCAACAGCTGGCCCGAGGCCCCGAGATGCACGTACGCGGCTTCCCATCACGGCACTTACACCACAGCTTAGGTTTCTCTCCACTACTTGCATTAGCATTAGACCGTCTTAAAAAATAGTATTTCAGGCTTGATTAATTAAAAAACCATGTTTGAGCTAACCATTTTAAAAACATACTCCTTCCGTCCCAAAAATATCTAGAGAGAAGCCTGCCCCGATTCGTGTTACTAGATTGTGTCTCATCCTAATCCTAGGTTGGGTTTTTGTTCTGAGACGAAGATAGTACTAAGAAAACACCCTTCATCGACCACCCAGGCTTGACAACACTGGTAGTTCCACCTGGTTATCCCCGAAAGGATAGAAAAACCACCTCATGTTTAATGCCTAGAATATGTTTATTTCAATACCATTGCTCATTGTTCATTTGTTCGGCAAAATTTGCTACATAACACTAAAAAAATGTGTAATTAGCTGTGAGACATCGAAAAAGCGTGAATTTGCCCTAGGACACTCCAAAAGTATAGTAATTTGCTACGGGACACTGAATGCATTAAAATATAATGTCCAGTCAATTGATGAGAGAGAAACCACATCAAATGACAGTTTTGCCCAATCTTTTTCTGCCTTGCCTCGCCACACCACGCGCTCTGATGTTCCTATGCTGCCGCGCGGCTACTGCGTCATGTCTGTTCACCACCATGGCGATGGTGGTGCTCGGGCTCCCCATGGCGGGTGGCGTCCACTCGGCGCACGTGCACAGCGGTGTGGCGTGGCACTCGTTCAAGCAGCTACTCGACGCGCGGCGCGGGAGCCATGTCACGGGGCTTGCCGACTGGTGGAGAAACCATCTTTGGTCGGTCGACCAAAATCCACAATAGTCCCGGTTCCACTAAAAACCGGGACTAAAAATCATCTTTAGTGCCGGTTGGTGGCTACAGTGGGCATATTTAATCTTTAGTCCTGGTTGGTACATCTTTAGTCCCGGTTCGTATGTTGTCAGGGGCTGTCAGGCCCTCCCGTGATCTTTACTCCCAGTTGGTAACACCAACCGGGACTAAAGTTAAGATTTTTAGTCCCGGTTGTTAAACAACCGGTAAAACAAAGCCTCTATCCACGCGCGCGCATGCAAGTCTCCTATTAATTCCATCCTTATCTCCTCCTCTCCCATCGAGCCATCCTCTCCATCTTATCTTCTTCTCTCCTCCTCTCCTCCCATCCTTCTCTTCCTTCTTCTCTCACCCCATCTCCTCCTCCCCTCTCCTCCCCCTCCTCCCCTCCCTTCCCCTCCGGCGGGGCGGCGTGATGGAGGCCGGCCACGGCAGCCCCGGACGGGGCGACGGGATGGAGGCCGCCGCCGGTGGCCCGGCGCGGGGTGACGAGATGGAGGCGGCGGCCGACGCAGGTCGGGAGGGCGGCGGCCGGCTGCGTCGGGCGCAGGGTGGCGAGATGGGGGCGGCGGGCCGTGGGCGGCGGCTGGCGGCTGGCGGCGGGCCGCGGGCGGTAGGGAGCGCGGCGGTGGCGGGAGCTGGCGGCCGGCGGCGCCCTCTCCTCTGCCGGAGGGGGGAGGCGGTAGCGAAGCACAATTTTCTTTTCTTTTTTCCCGAATTTGTGATACATTTGGATCTAAGAACTTGTGATTCATTGAATCTGTGATGTTTGGATCTGTGATGTATATGATGTGTGATGTATTTGATGTGTGGATCTGTGATGTATTTCTTTAAGAATTTGAGTTGTATTTTTTGAGAATTTGTGATGTGAATGATTCATTGATTTGGGATGATACTTTGATTTTGGGATATTTAGGGAGATTTGGGAAGGAGCAACTCTTTGGAAAGAAACAATGAAAATAAAAAAAAATGGTGACCAACCGGGACTAAAGATGGATTTATCTTTAGTCCGGTTATTTAAACCGGGACTAAAGATAGTGATCTTTAGTCCCAGATTCATAGTCCCGGTTAGAAAACCGGGACTACAAAGAGGTTACCAACCGGAACTACAAACCATCTCTCGTACCAGTGCGCGAGCTGAAGCGGTATGGGCCATCGACCTCGAGTCCGTGGACGCACGAGATCGGCCATGTCCTAGGGCTCGGCCACTCGGCGTTGCCGCGCGCCATCATGTACCCGAGCATCAAGCCACTCTCTAAGCAGGGCTCGTCCAGCTCGTCGCCGCTGCCGGGGAGCAGCAACTGGCTTGCTGGATCAGCCAGGTTGCTTTGTATAATCTTGGTTATACTTGTGACACAATTGTAGATAAGAAAAAAAAAAGGGCAAAACTGTCATTTTACGTGGTTTCTCTCTCATCAATTTAGTGGATATTATATTTTAATACGTCTAGTGTCCTACAGCAAATTATCATACTTTTAGAGTGTCCTCAAACAAATTCACGTCTTTATAGTGTCCCACAGCTAATTATACATTTTTTTGGATGTTTTGTAACAAATTTTGCCTTGTTCATTTGCGCAGGATATGAGAGATTATGAGGCTACGTAATCTGGTACGCATAACAAGAGAAGGGAAGGGTCAAGGGGGGGATATGGGGAAAGATGGCAGTAGGTAGAGAGGGTGCTTTGTGCATTGGACCCCGGAAGGCAGGCAGGCTTTCTGGCACTGTCTTCTTCACTCGTCGATCCACTCCACGCAAGGATCGATCGTCGATGTATGTATGCATCGATCCTGTTTTCGGGGTGGAAAGTGTCTCTCCTTTTGTTGGTCCCTCCCTGTCCAATTCTTTCGTCACTTGCTCTTGTTCCTTCTCATTTTGCAGCCTCATCACCTGCTGCTTGCCTCGTGCCGTCTCGCTCTTCTTCACCACATCCATCCAACGCAGCTCACTCCAATTATACTCTCTTACCAATGTAGTTGGAGTACTACACATGTGTTCAAGCTGGCTTCAAGTAAACCCCCCAACCATAAACACCATGCATATGCATGCAGAGTTGCAGACACGCATCAGTTGCTCTTCCTCTTGCTAAGTTGCTATCGCCATTGATTAGGAGTTTAGAGGAGCAGTCAGCTGAGCTCCCGTGTCGATCGACGACAACGGTAGGATCGATACGCAGTTGCCCTTTTACTGCACTGTTCGTCTGAATCCACTGCACAATAACATTGGTAGTGTTGCACCGATCGAGCCAATATTGGCTGCAATCGAGCTCAGCTGCTCATTTCACTGGCTAAGCTGCACGCTGCTTCTTCCTGCGCTCTTCTGTATACTGTATATATGAGACAAACAAGCTGCTGCTGCCTCGATCTGCCTCAGGTCACGCGCTCCTCGGCTAAAATTATTTTACTTCCTACCAATTTCTGCTGGCAATCCTGCTCAATTCCTTTGTAATCTTGTCCATAATAGTTCTGTATCAGTGACCTCCACCTATCACCTGAGCTCAACGACAGCAATGAATATCTTCACGATTCGCTCGCATACCAGGCCAGAACTGTCTCTGTTCATCAGTCATCAACTACAAATGCACCAAGTACACATACTCTGCCTACATACTGCTGTGTGTTCATTCATTGAACAATACTGCTCGTGATTGTACAGTCTGCATCACCTACAAATGCCATCACTAACAACACAGCAAGCACGAGTAAATGGGCTTGCTCTCTGCTTCTGTTCAGCCTTTTATTTAAGAAAGTTGCAGGCTTTAACAATAACAGTGTACTACAGTATAGCAGCCGGTTTAATTGGCTAGCTAGACAAGCTAATACACTAAGGAGTAGTAGCATGATCAATCGCAGTTCAGTAGCCATTGACTGTACTAAGACTACCAACAATGGTCAATTCACACACTGATGACTAATGCATGCATAGTTGCATACTTTCTTCATTCAGTTTTCTAGTTAGTACAGTACTAGTATAACAATACTCCCTCCGTGCTACCATGAGGATGTGGCACATTCTAGTACTATGAATCTAGATCCTATTTAGTTCTAAAAACTTTTCACAAAAATATCACATTGAATCTTTATACACATGTATGGAGTATTAAATATAGATAAAAAAGAAAAACTAATTGCACAATTTGCATATAAATCGCGAGACGAATCTTTTGAGCTTAAGTATTCCATAATTAGTCTTTTGAGCTTAAGTATTCCATAATTAGTCATAAGTGCTACAGTAACCCACACGTGTTAATGATAGCTTAATTAGGCTCAAAAGATTCGTCTCGCGGTGTACAGGCAAGTTATGAAATTAGTATTTTCATTCGTGTCCGAAAACCCCTTTCGACATCCGGTCAAACGTCCGATGTGACACCCAAAAATTTTATTTCACCAAATAAACAGATCTTTATATATATCTCTATCTAAATTTATTGTACTCGAATATGTCACGTTCAATCGTATATTCGTTTTTTTTTGAAACAGAAGAAGTACTAATTAAAGTAGCAGCAGTATAACGGAGTACTTCTATATCTTCAGAGGATCATAGCAAGGTAGGTCAACTATGACACTGATAGTCGTAGCAGTAGCCATCACTCCGGATTGGAAAGTGTAGTACTAGTAAATCAGCTTTTACCTTTCTAGCCATCTCGAGAACAAAACTGACGAAATCATGGAATAATCGAAGTGGTGGAAATTAAGAACATATATCCTTTTTTTTAAAAAAAAACAAAAGGCAAATGTGTATCGCTGGCATCAAATTACAGCGTAAATTTTTATTCTCTACGTGTTAGACTATCTTTTTGTGGATAACCATTGAAATTGGTTGTTAACTAGAACACAAATGCTGGAGAAGGGTCTGGAAAAACACTAGGCTTTTTAGGGAGAAAATGGTTTCAATCTGTTCAAAACATTACTTAATTGCTTAGCTGGTCACTGCTATGATGGCATTCCCAATTCACAGTTGTGAGAGTTAGTAGCCTTTTTTCTCTAAAGGAAAAGGATGTAGTCAGTAGCCTTTTAGGTGAGCGTTTGACTCGATCTAAAAAGCTTCGGATATACCACTCCTATAGTAACAAAATCCAATAGGGACTCCTCTATCCTGAGTCCTCCCGACTCCTTATGGCATGTAAAATGCAAGCCATAAGTAACAGTGGTCTTAAGATGCCACGTAGGATAGAACCACACAAAGGTCACACAACCCACAGTGGTAATCACTCCAAAACATATTTTGCATTCCTGCTATCTATTTATATGTTAGCCCTTGTGTTGTATGTTATTATCAAACCTATTAAAATTTTATATTTTGGACCCTATAAAAACCAAAAGAAATACATATGCACCCCAAAACACCATAAGAACCCACTGTCAGCCTTTTCCACCCCTCTTCCACCCTATTTCTTTTTTACTCTCCCCCTTCTCTCTCCCGTTGCCCTTCTCACACGCGACCGACCCGCTCCTCCAATCCCCTTCTCCACCTCCACCGACACCTACTCCACCCCGCCGGCGAGATCCCTCCCCTCTCCGGCGGAGCTCGCCAGCTTCTCCCCTCCCCTCTCCGGTGCGAGACGGCTTCTCCCCTCCCCTCTCTGCCGCGAGACGGCTTCTCCCCTCCCCTCTCCGCCGCGAGCTCCCCATCGGTGGCGCTCGAGCTCTGGTGGCGGCAGGGAGTGGCAGCAGCGGCGGATCTGGCGATGGTGTTGAGTAGCGGTGGTGGTGGATCTGGCAGCAGCGTTGAGCAGCGGTGGCGGCGGATGGCTCGACGCCACCGTCCTCCTCCCCCCACGACGGCGCGGACGAGCTCGCCGACGGCGTGGCGAGCTTGGCGGCGGCGGGCTCGCCAGATCTGGCGGCAGGGGCCATAATGGCAACGGTTCCTCTCCTCCTTCCTTCTTCACGACCGTCGGCGGCGAAGAGTAGCGGTGGCGGCGGATCTGGGGACTGGTCGAGGCGACGCACGGGCTCCGGCTCCGGCAATGCGTGGCCTTGGACCATGGCTTCGCCCTTCCCGAGCCCAGGCGCGGCGCTTCGGGCGGTTCTTCTGCAAGCGCGGGATCGGCCTGCAGAGCCACGGTCCCCACTGCCACGGGTGCGCGCATCCGACGTAGAGGTTTGAGACCACAAGCTAGGGTCACGTGTTGTACATGGCCTTAGCATCAAGAACTCTGTTCTTTAAAAAAAGGTTTTTTTTTTTACTTGCCACTTATAACAATCATCAAAGAAAATATTTAATATTTACTATATATAATTTTAATTATAGATAACTTTTTTACGTACGTTGAAAAGGATGGGGGTAATGTCTTTTTCATATAATAATAGGGAGTAGGGAAGGAGGGGAGAGAGGTGGATAGCCTAGCGACAGAATCAGTTCAAGGTGAAGAGTAAGTAAATTCATATTAAGAGATGAAGGGAGTGGGAGATTAAGAGGCCGGAGAGGAAAAGGGCCACGACGGGGTGGACGTCTATGAGATGCGCTACTGTGGATTACTATAGCTGAATATGAACTTCAATTTCCTCGTTCTCTGTTAGCATATTTTCTAAATTATTAAATGATATGTTTATTATAAAAATTTTCTATATAGAAGTTGTTTTAAAAAACCATATAAATTTATTTTTCAAGTTTATAATAATTAATACTTAATTAATCATATGCTAATAATCTTTTCTCGTTTCCCGTATTTATTTTTTATTAAAACATGCGTGGACATTTTACATACAGTAAAGCTAAATCTTCATCACATGAAAATGATATTAGAAGATTTATCATTGGAACTATTATTTTTAGATCATTGCATTTTTATGTTTCATTATAACATAATTGGAAAAGGTATGTAGCATATTTTTTAAACAAATTCATCAAAAGCTTTGCTAGAACACGGCACCAACCAAACAAGGGGGAAACACCAGCGGAAAAGGTATATGTATAGCAATCAAATACAAAGCTTAAGTAAAAACATGAGAGAGTATATAGGAGTAGCTAGTAACTAGTTTTGGGGAGCAGCAACCAGAGTCGATGAAAATGCATAATATTCAAGCCAGGCGATTGGTGTGTGGAATTGTGGATAGGAAACGATCGAGGGGTGGAAACAGCCAGGCTGGGGGTACAGTACATGGAAAAGGCAAATGGGATCAGATCCAGCAATCAGCATACATGTACGATCATATATATCAGACCAAACATACAAACTGGAGTTGATAGTTGCTACGAAACAAACGACTTGATCACGAGAGTATCCATATCGGAGGGTATGCATATCAATGCATGCATATATGCTTGACAAGCAACAATATACTCCCTCCGTTTCAAAATGTTTGACACCGTTGACTTTTTAGCACATGTTCGTCTTATTCAAAAACTTTTGTGAGATATGTAAAATTATATATCTACATAAAAATATATTTAACAATGAATCAAATGATAGGAAAAGAATTAATAATTACTTCAATTTTGTGAATAAGATGAACGATCAAACATATGATAAAAGGTCAACGGTATCAAATATTTCGAAACGGAGGGAGGATAATGCATCAAGAATTCAAGATTCCATGCGAAATTTGTGATACGAATGCGACGCTTGCATACATCAACAAATAATGCTGCTAGCACATGCAGATGTAGCAGACGTACACCAGATCGATCGATGTGCGGTGCGGATATATATTTCATAATTAATTTTGATCAATCAGCGAATAGCTAATACTCCATCCGTCAAAAAAAAAAAAAGGCAAACTCTGAATTTTCGTGTCCAACTTTAATTGTCCGTCTTATATGAAATTTTTTTATAATTTGTATTTTCATTGTTGTTAGATGATAAAACATGATTAATATTTTATGCGTGACTTGTCTTTTTAATTTTTTTCATAACTTTTTTAAACAAGACGGATGATCAAACGTTGGACACGAAAATAAGGGTTTATCTTTTTTTTTTTTTTGGACGGAGGGAGTATGCAGCAACTGGCCGGGCATGCATGCATGGACCTTCGTCATCTCCTGCACGTTTGCGACATGTGATTAACAATATCCCCCATGTATTTTACTTTGTTGTTTAGCTCTCGTAAGTCGTAAGTTTTGATGCATGCATGCAATACAAGCAGCTAGACTTAACTAGCCGTGTGGTTTTAACTTTAAGCTTCCGTGTTTAATTCCCAAAACACTCATAATTTTTTATTAAAAGAAGTGTCGGGAGGGACATCTGTCCCTCCAAATCTCGTCTTTTTTTTTTACTTAACTAGCTTAGGGTAGGGTTAAAAATGGTTCAGAAAATTTCTGATTTCAGACACATGTTTTTAGAAATGGAAAATATCGGTTAGAATTTTTTTTTTGGAAAATTTTGGAAACAGAAATAAATTCAGATTTTTTTCTAGAATGGAAACGAATATGGTAAGGCTACTATCCGATGAAAACCAGAATCGACTGAAAACTTTCTAAAAACAAATTAAAAAATGAATTCAAAACGTTGTAGTATTGACAACGTTTGCCCGTGTAGGGAGCCTTGCTTGATCTTCCAGCTCGCTACTGTTTTGCAAGGCTTATGGTGAATAGCGTTGGTTGAACCTGGCTTTTTCTGTTTTTCGTAGCCTTGTAGTTTAGATTTGTCATTTTCTATTAATTTGGTCTAGTAGTTGTGGTTTTCGCATAGTTTTTCTTAATTAACTATGCACTGTAAGGTTTGGTCACACGTTTTCTCCTCAAAATGAAACAACTTCTTTTTTATATAAAACGCTAGCAACGGTCTGACCGTTCGAAAAAAAATAAATATACGCCGTTTCTTATTACTACAAAATTTCCACATATCATTCATATCTGGATCGATATATATCTATCTACTGCATGCTTAGGACAATTAATGGCTAATTGATCGATTGAGAATGATGCATATGTGCTGCTACTATACTGGATTGAATAAGTATATGATCGACAGTGAAGTTTAATTATAGCTGAATCGATAAGAGGCCGTGGATCAACGGACGTTAATTACTGGTAGGGTCGTGAGAAAATGACATGAATATATTATATATATAATGTCGATCTGAATAGCGTGCACCGCCCTGCAGGGCGCAGGTCGTCGACAGAATGCCGATTATTTCGGGCGACAAGCAGTAAAAGTTCAAACTATATATGGAGAATATATATATATATATATATATACACACACACGCGTACGTATATATGTATGTATGTATGTATGTATGTATACTACAACTTAACTATCACGTACGTGTACTAGCGACCACACTCGACACCCTGCTAGCAGTTACTCTCTCCGTCCTAAAATATAAATATTTTTAGCAATGAATATGGATAACCATATGTCCAAATTAATAGCCAAAAATTATTATATTTTGGAACAGAGATAGTAACTACTTGCATATCCATCATTTCGAATTTTCGATGGATGGATCGATCGATATAATGTTTCATTTCTTGAAGGAAACTAACATCGGGAGTGCTGTTTGCTATAGTGTAACTTCTGGCGTTTCATGCATGTCCCGTGATACACCAGTAACAATTAAGTACAACACCACTCTTCGGCACGAATTTAGCTAATTTTGCTAGCAATTTGCTTGTTAATTGGAGCTAATTAACAGCTCATGAGTCACTCTACTGTGTACGTAGTGCATAAATCCTGTTCCGGCAGGCGTGCATAAATCCTGACTGTCGAAACACATGCAGGTAGTGGTGGATAGGCATGTTGGAGTTCATAGTCATAATCCATATTTTTCTTTTTGGAAAATGAAAATCAATTATTTGACATTTACTTAAAAAAATATAATCAATTATTACATAGTTCACAGGATAAATAAATGTGGAATTACTACACAATTATAACGAATTAGGTAGGCGTGCATATAGCTAGGTACGTAGCTAGGCTTATATATGGACGTGGCAATATTCTTTGACATAGCCATCTACACTTGTACAGTAGTAACACACAGACGTGCATGCGTGTGCCTGGCTTCTTACATCGATCAGTTATCGTACTGTAGACTGGCCATCGTGCAATGACCAATGCATAGTAAATATGCACCCAATCGATCAACCGGCCGGTCAGAACCAAGTCCATCCAGAGCGTGCAGTGGCAGTCGCGCGACACTGCTACTGTGCAAGCTGTGACACACGCACGCATATATACATACTACAAGTGTATCGGTCATTCACGCCCCAACAGAGCGTCACCTCAACCCTATAGCTTACATCCTCCAGTCGTCCTAGCCCTGGCCTGACTCGAGATTGATCATTGGCACCATCATGATCACTTTATTATTTATTTAGGACAATTGTAAATTTACCACTCGTTTGAATCGTTATTACGAAAATATCATAGAAAATTAAAAAATACCGCTAGAATTGTCATCCATTCGAGTTAAATTGTTACACAATTAAAAATACCAATTATAAATTTTCAAATGCCCCTATTTATTTCGACCCATCCCTACCTCTTCTGTTCTTAAAAAATATTATCTATCTCCACTTAGTGAAATACTGGAACTAGTAATCTCGCTGCTACGAAAATAGATATTTATACTCCCTCCGTTTCTAAATATTTGACGTTGTTGATTTTTTTAAATATGTTTAACCGTTCATCTTATTCAAAAAATTTAAGTAATTATTAATTATTTTTCTATCATTTGATTCATTATTAAATATACTTTCATATATACATATAGTTTTACATATTTCACCAAAGTTTTTAAATAAGACGAACGGTTAAATATGTGCTTAAAAAAATCAACGGTATCAAATATTTAGAAACAGAGAGAGTAACTTATAATCACACCTAAACTGCACAGTCGGCTAAAAAGGGTGAGTGGTGCCACGTGCTTGCCCTTATGACACATATCGACTACCCAGGATAGCCAAGCTAGATCGATATGGTGCCCA
Organism: Oryza glaberrima; assembly: GCF_000147395.1. Taxonomy (NCBI): domain Eukaryota; kingdom Viridiplantae; phylum Streptophyta; class Magnoliopsida; order Poales; family Poaceae; genus Oryza; species Oryza glaberrima. The sequence continues at coordinate 1,063,867 of NC_068336.1, read as the reverse complement.
TATATTATTAATTGTATTTGTTGTTCTTGTATAAACAATTAAATATACAATTCATCCGATCTTAAGTACGTTTGAGATCTCATAATAAACTTATTAGGTTTTGTAAACTTATTCTCAATAGTATAAAATAGTAACCGAGATTATACTTCAACGAGGAACGACTCGCACTAGACGGTGCGAAGTTTTATTAATAGAGCAGGAAAAAATTACAAGATTACAACCCTCTATAAGGTCATAACCAGGAAAAAAAATTATACCACCACCCACACAACGACAGCGCCAACACATAGATCCAAGAGAAGGCTAGCACCGGACCGGCCGCTGCTAAGCGTGATCGACTGCCGCTAGGCCAACAACAGAACACTGCCGAGATCACCCAAAACCCGACCTATACAATCAACACAAAACCCAACTCTATCCAAGACTTCACGATTTAGGGAGAGAAGGTGAGAGAGAAGATGAAACACCTCTCCCCTAGACCCTCCGACGTGGTCAACTTGTAGAAACTAGGACGCCGCTACAAGAGGGCTAGAATTTAGAGCGTGCTTGCACCAATTGCTCGGGGGTTTTGGCACACAACACAATATTAATTAAGTATTAAACATTACAAATTAAATACATGTGGTTTCTTATATATACCATGTTTAACCATGAACGCATATGCCTGTGTGTATGTTAATGGATTTACTGTATATGAGATGGTCACGAGAGGGTTATGTTGTTGCTGGTTAGGCAGGCAGGCAGCAGTAGATGGGTAGTTAATTCTCGATCCACTGATCTGATGTGAGTCGCATGCCAGCGACGCTTGGCGTATATGCATCGTGTTCCCCTTGTCCGTTGCTAGTCCACACCACCTTGGTATGAGCTCTCCTCTGCAGCTTTCCCCTTGTATACTTGCTTTGCCCTTTGGAATAATATCGATCGTCTTGCGCTCTGTGTACCATAGTACTTGTACCTGCCTGCCACCATGTGACACTGCGTGCTTCATGTCTCCACCCATGTAAACTCTTCCTGCCAAGAACGATCTAGCTAGCTAGTAGCTACTCTTGTGCATCATAGATTAATTGATCAGTTGGAGATTGGACAATTAATTAGTCTTAAATATGACTTTTAGGACAACTACCTTTCCAATGTATAAATATTATAATATTTAGGAATTACTAGTACTAATTGTTAGTAGCTAGCAATAGCTATACATATATGTATCCTCCATGGCATTGTAAATAATGTTAGTGCCTGTTTGGGTTAGTGCCCTCGCAAAATTTTAGTAGTGCAAAATCTTAGATATGTTCTGGCACTACTAAAATTATTATTGACTTGGGGCAAAGGTTGACCTTAATCCAAATATGTATCGTGCTATATTAAAGTTATCAAATGATTCGTAGGACTAAATTTGGTATCCAACCAAGCTATCTCGCAGTACATACCAACTAGTTAATTAGCACTAGCTACTATGAGAGACTTGTATACCACCCGTCTATTTAAAAAATATATAATGCATAGTAAAATGTTCTTAATAAGTTTATGTATGCGTGTGTATATTAATTAATCGTAACCATTAGATTAAGCTCTAGGGCCTAGAGTCCAGCAACAAATATATATGTACCAACCCATGCAATTAAGCTAACCATATAATTAACCTTGTAAGCCACCTGCTATATAAGGTTCAGAAATTTGTTGTGATATTTTTTGGGTACCGGTAATTTATACCCCCCATAAAATCGATTTTTTTTTAAAAAAAGGAACACATGCATTTGCTGCTTCTTCTTTTCGATCTGGAACCTGCCGTCGATCGATCGATGAACCATCATATCTCATGATATCCAGTCACGAATATAAAGGTTGCCACACCTGACTGGTTCCTTTCATTCGCATGTATAGCAAAGTACAAGCTGGTGATGATGCTGGTCTGATTAGTGGACCGACCGACCTGGAATGAATATATACGACCTCTCAGATTTTCCTTCAAAAAGACAAACGTGTCGCTCTAGTACTTAGAGATGATATTCTTGAGATGCATGCTCCTCTCACTGTCTGATTGTTAGCTTATTTCGAAACTCCTTTTCAAGTTTATATTTTTATTTTCCGTGGGTGGCCAAACAACTGTTTTTACCAGTTATGCTTTCGAAACCTCAGGAGCGGCATCCGATGGTGGGGACGGCGGTGGGGAGCTTTGGGTGGTTGCCACCGGTTGGGGGGAGCAGCATGTCGGGGACAGAGGAAGGGCGGCGGGGGCAAGCGGAGAGCGGGTGTGGCAGGGAGCGAAGACGGCGGCATCCGATGGTGGCCGCCATGGATTGGGTAAGGTGGGGGGACCTCCCTGACAACGTCCTCCTTAGTGTCACCACCCGCATCTCCTACCGCGCGCCACGTCCGCATTGGGTGGAGCCGCGCCTCCCACCACCCTCCTTCTACAGCTGGATCAGCGGTTGTCGCCGCCATGGTGTGCAGGCTGGCTGTGTGCTCCCCCTATGCCCTCGCGCCGCTACACCGCCGCCTCCTCCCCCTTAGCTGCGTGCACAGTGCCGCTCGCTCGAGTCGACACTCGCTCTACCTCCGCTCCATCCCCGTGTGCTCCCCCCCTCAAGGCATGTCGCAGCCATGACGCTGCCCACGTCGTCCGCGTGGCGGCCGCAGAGGCAAGCTCTCTCTTCCCCCACCCGCGGCGGCTGCCGTCCCCACCACCATTGCCGCCACAACTCACCGCCATCCCCACCGCCGCTCTAGCCAGGTGAAGAGAAAGGCCGGGGGAGAGAGAGAGAAGAGAGAGGGGGAGGAGGAAGAAGGGAAGGAGAGAGGATGACATGTGGGCCCTACATGTCAGTGGGTACCACAATATTGTTTTTGTGAATGGCAAATAAGTCATGCACATTCTTTTTTGATTTTAATGCCACATAAGCGTCACATCAACGCCACGTGGAATGAAGACCCGGTCAATACCGTCAAGTAGGTGCCACGTCAGCGAAACCGCTCTTTAAAACCACCAAGGGAGATAAAATGCACCGGTTTTAATAGTTGGGGGCCCGGTATATGCGAAAAAGATTCAGCCATTAGTGAAGGGAGTAAAAGTAAACTTATTCTGAAGAATTTCAGTTAAGCCCAGTGCGTATCTGGACCCATATCTGCCACTGTTCCTTTTTGTTTTGAACTCCAATTTTATTGGGCCTGAAATTAGTAGGCCTACGATATGCTGTGCATACCATTATACACGTGAAATGTCATTTTCGTACTACTGTAGTACTTTGCAAATATTTTTGAAAGTGAAACTGATCCTGAGTTTCTTCTGATATTTCCAAACCTCCCTGCGTTGTTCTCATCCTCAGGCCCTCTAAATAACAAAATGTTGCACCGCAATGATGACTGCTTGATTAACAACATGCTAGTATATGGTTATTTAGCTTTATTTTTCCAAGAACTATGTTTAAGCTTTGCACTATGTATAAATTTTATACCATAATATGCAATTATCCACACCATATTATCAGCTATTCCTACATCTATCTCAACGGTCATCAATTCTAGAAAGAAAAATTCTCCGATGATCGATGATCATACACCCGGTCGTGCCCATGGCCTACGCCCACTGGCTGTCCTCTCCGCCATCGCCACGCTGTCGCCGCCAAAATCCACCGACATGGCTCCCGCTCCAGCTCCCACCACTGCCGCCGGCCTCCCGTACGCCTGCAGCACCAGCACCGACGCCGTCGTCTGGAAGTCCTTGGACGCCAGCAGGTCGCCGATCGGCCCCAGCTCCGGCGACTCGCTCCACTCCGCCATCCCCGCCGTCAGCCCGGACCCCCCGGGCACCTTCCCGACGACGAACAGGTCCTTGTTCCCCATGGCCTCCACGCTCTGTATCTCCCCCACCATCTCGCTCGCGTTGAACACGCCGCGCTCCCTGTACTCCACCGTCGCGCCGCCGCCCTCGTTCGCCCTCTCTAGGAAGTCACGCAGGCACCCCTCGTCGGCCTTCCGCTCTTTCAGCGCGTCGAACTCGCTTGCAATGAAGTTTCCTCCCTTCTGGACGAACCGGAGCAATGTCAGGTCGATGGTCGGGTTCCTCACCATGCGCGTCGCAAGCGCCGCCACCTCCCGGTCGTCGCTCCCGCCGAAGAAGAGCGCCACCACGCGGTACCCGCCACCCGGCACCGCGGCGAGGCCACGGTCCACGAGGATGCCCACCGTGCACGGCGAGAAGCTCTGCACGTTGCAGTTGAGCGGCTGTATCGCCGGGTGGGACACCTCCAGGCCGCCGTCCACCGACCGGTACTTGTGGAACGGGAGCAGGATGAGCGCCGAGTGCTGGTTCTCCGCGGCGGAGGTGATGTCCTCGTGCATGGACTCGTACGGCGAGACGGCGGCCATGGTGCGCGCCGACACGCCCACCGACTGCTCCTCGTACGCCATGAAGGCGTGGGAGATGTGCTTGAACTGCATCTCCGTGTGGCTGCGCCCGTGGACAGAGGCGTCGTAGGAGGACGACGACGGCGCAGAGGCATTGATGAGGAGGAGCGCCGAGGAGCGGCCGACGAACTCGATGAGGTGGAGGGCGAGGACGCCCACGGGCGACCGGCTCGACGGCGTCACCACGTCGAGGAGCGTCAGTAGCGCGGGCACGTCGCGCGGCACGTGGACGCAGGCCAGCACGCGGAGCTCTGATTCCGGGTGAGCCCACGCGACCGTGCGCCGCTTGTAGAACACGAGGCGCCGCGCCGGCTTCACCACCATCCCCCCAGGAAAGGGCTCACCATCGCCGTGATCAGCGCCGACACGAACACCAGCACCGTGAACGACTGGTCACTCATGATCTACACAACACAAGAAGCTACCTACCCTTAATTAATCACGACATGCAATGCACTGCATGGCGATCGATTAATTAAAATGGATTACCCCTTTGTTCCTTGCAATGTTGAGGATGACGAGCTCGATGATCCCCTTGGTGTTGAGCAGCAGCCCGATGGACGTGCCGTCACTGAGTGGCATGCCAAACACACCGGCGACGCCGATTGCGGCGGCGACCTTCAAGACCGCAGCGACCATGGCAGCGACCATGAGCAGCACGGCAGAATGCATGTTGGTGATCTTGGCGGTGTCGGTGCGGAGGCCGCTGAGGGCGAAGAAGAGCGGGAGCAGAGCACCCACCACGAAGTCCTCCACCTTCTCCACCAGCGCCACCCCGACCGGCCCGTTGGGCACGGCGAGGCCGAACACGAAGGCGCCGAATATGGCGTGCGTGCCCCCTGCGTCCGCCACCAGCGCCGCAACCATGACGCCGATCAGAATCCAGCACTCGCGGTCCTCGCCGACCGCCTCCCCCTCGGCGGCGCGCCTCGCCAGCCGCAGGAGCATGGGGCGGAGCAGGAGGTAGCTGGCGCCGAAGATGACGACGCCCGACGTGAGCGTCCACGTGGTCTGCGTGATGGTGCAGCGCGAGTGGCCGAGCACCGTGGCGACGGTGAGGCCGGTCCAGGCGAAGGTGTCGTTGATGAGTGATGCGGAGAGCGTGAGCTGGCCGACGTCGGTGCCGGCGAGCTTGAGCTCGGCGATGTTGCGGGCGAGGACGGAGAAGGCGGTGGAGGAGAAGGTGGAGCCGAGGAAGATGGGGAAGGAGAGCTTGTTCAGGAAAGTGTCACCCTTGCGTTTGTCGTCAGTGCTGAGCGCGACGTAGCCGGTGAGGGCGCCGACGAGGAAGGGCGGGAGCGCGCAGCCGAGAGCGAAGCCGAAGCTACGGATGCCGGCGCGGGTGATGGCGGAGACCTCGATCTCGACGCCGACGATGAAGGTGTAGTAGACGAGGCCGAGGAGGGCCATGGACTCAAGGACGAAGAGGCTACGGACAGGGAAGACGAGGTTGGAGAAGTGAGGGAGGTGGCCAAGGATGGAGGGGCCAAGGAGGAAGCCGGCGAGGATCTGGGAGATGTAGGTGGGGAGGCGGAGAGGGGAGAGGAGGAGGGTGGCGGCGCGGGTGGTGGAGGTGATGAGGAGGATCTGGAAGAGGAGGAGAGGTATGGAGAAGTCGAGCGGGTTGTCGCCCTTCCAGACGCCACCCATGGTGATCTTGCTCGGGTAGAAGCACATCAGGTGCGTCTTGTCCATCGACATTGTGTGATTCCATAGCTCCTCTAGTGGATCCGTCACCGTATGCGTTGCCATTGATGAATTCCTTGTTTGGTATCAACTCCGGCAATGGGTGGTGTTCTCAGGTAAGGTGAGGTGAGGGGAGGAGTGATAAGATACATCATCGATCGCTCGTTCGATGTGAGGGAAGGGAAAGAGGAGTGTGCTATTTTTGGATTTCTGCATGTAGAGGTTTAGATGGGTTGCATGCCTATCAAAAGACCACAATGGGAGGTAAAAGGTACCACTAAAAATCAAAGTGTTTACGTGGTTGCTTCACAAAAAATAATCTTAACGAAAGATAATCTCACATAGAGAAAATGGAGGGGAACAAGTAATGTTGTTTATTTTTTACTCCAACATCTTTTTTTTACTGTCATGTTGTATGTTTTGCTTGGCGATATATCCTTTGCCTTTAATATCCCTCTTCCCGCAACGCAAAAAATATTTTGGGTAATTGGCTACGGTTGTGTTCTTTCCCGTAAGTTTCTTACTCACATCCCTCATTTTCCACGTGCACGTTTTTCAAACTATTAAACAATACATTTTTTTGCAAAAACTTTCTATATGAAAGTTGCTTTAAAAATTCATATTAATCCATTTTCAAGTTCTTTAAGTTAATACTTAATTAATCATGTGTTAATCTATCACTCCGTTTTATGTATGGAGGTTACCAACCCCTTCAAAAGAACACAACCTAAGGGGAGTGGCTAGGGCCACAAAATAATGATTTTATTTGGAACTAGTGCGCTATGTTGGTTAATCTGGCGTTGTCGTAACGATAATTTTTAACCATAAGAAATTTTCTACCATTATGTAGGTTATCTTTATGTGTTCCAATCGACTTCACTCTTGGTGTATGATGCTTTCACAGGAACAACATGATGTTATGCGTACTGGTGTTGCACTCTTGGAATTGGTAGCCACGGAGCTTTTATTCCAGTTTGGATGGTGTAGTACCTACGAAATTTTATGCTAGAATCTATGTGATTTTGAAAATGTTATTTCAGTTGATACTTTTATTAGTGGAAGTTGGGGGTTTGTCCCATCACATCTTTTTTAATTCTTTTTTTTTAACTTCTGAAACTTGTTGGATGTGTTTTCTTTCTTTCTACTGAAACTAGCTGGGTGGCCCGCGCAATTGCGCGACTAGCACCCAAACAAAATTATATATTTTTTCGTATGATTTTACTTAAAATTATTTAAATAGCTATCTTATTGTCTTAAGACTTTGAAAGAACAAATCTTCTCATCCCCAAATTTCTAATTAAATAGTTTTTGAAAAGTCACACTAGTTACTACCCTTACTTATGTCATATCCTTTTTTATTTGCTTGCTCGATCTACCATTGTCATTCATTCTCCTTGGAACCTTTTAAAAATTGGATCTTATAGTTTTTAGAGTTCATTGTCTCATTGGGTTTCGTTTTTATAATTCCTAAAAGTCTCATCAAACGCTGTCATTATACTCCTCTACTGCCCGTCCACTGTCTTTTCTCTTTATTGTCATTGGAATTTTAAAAATCGAACATAATTATCATTCAGGTTCATTTTTTACTTTCTAGAAGTCCCGCTAAACCGTCAACGGCTTTACCATTGTACTCTTTTATGGCTCGCCCGCTGTCTCCCTTCTTTATTGTCATTAAGATTTTAAAATCGAACATGATTATCATTGGATTTTTTTTTACTTTTTAGAAGTTTCGAACCTTTAAAAATTGGACCTTATAGTTTTTATAGTTCACTCTCTTGTTGGGTTTCATTTTTTATAATTTTTAGAAGTCCCATCAAACGATGCCATTATACTCCTCTACGGCCCATCCGCCACCTAGTCTTTATTGTCATTGGGATTCTAAAAATCGAACATAACTATCGTTGGAATTCATTTTTTTTATTTTCTAGAAGTCCCGCCAACCGTCGGCGGCTGCTGCTTCTCCTTTTTATTGTCATTGAGATTTTAAAAATTGAATATGATTATTATTGGGGTTTATTTTTTTTTACTTTCTAGAAGTCCCGGCAACCGCCTTGCCTGTTTGCTTCATGGCCTGCCCGTCGTCCCTGCTTTTAATCGTCATTAGGATTCTATTTGGTGTTTTATTAACAGTTTTAATATGTCGTATCAACCGCCAACACTCTACTCCTTTATAGACTTGTTACTTAATTTATCTCGTCATGTGTTTTAGATGGTATTTTCTTTCAATAGTTTTTTGTCACTAAATTTAGTTATTTATAAATTGTATTCCTAACTGAAATCTTTTTTTTTCTTTTTCTAATTTTAGAATTTTTTTTCAAATTTTAATTAATTAATACCGTATAATGTTCTTTAAATATTCTTATTTTTTTATTTTTGAATTTTAGTTGTTTCAAAATTGTATTCCTACTTAAACTCTCTTTTAGTTTTTCTAATTTTGAATATTATTTTATTTTTTATTCTGAATTTTAATTAATCTCGTATTGGGTTTTTATATGGATTCTTCTTTCAATATTTTTTATTTTTAATTCCAAATTGTAGTTAATTTTAAATTGTATTCCTACTTGAACTTTTCTTTTCTCTTTGCTAATTTTGGATTTTATTTTTATTTTATTCTGAATATTAATTAATCTCGTATTGGGTTCTTATATGGACTTTTTTCTCAATATTCCTTGTTTTTATTTCTGAATTCCAGTTATTTCTAAATTGTATTCCTATTTAGACTCTCCTTTTCTTTTCTAACTTTGGATTTTATTTTAATTTTATTCTGAATTTTGAATAATCTCGTATTGGGCTCTTATATGGACTCTTCTTTCAATATTGCTTATTTTTTAATTTCGAATTTCAGTTCTTTTTAAATTGTGTTTCTACTTTGACTCTTTTTTTTCTCCGATTAATGTGAGAATGGCTAGCGCAATTTGCGCTAGCTAGCACCCAAACAAAATAATATATTTTTTAGTATTATTTTACTTAAAATTTATTAAATAGCTATCTCATTGTCTTAAGACTTTGAAAGACCAAACCTTATCATCCTCGTGTTTCTAATTATATAGTTTTTAAAAGTCACACCATTATCATCCTCGTGTTTCTAATTATATAGTTTTTAAAAGTTACACCAGTTGCTACCCCTTATGTCATCTCTTTCTTTATTTGCTTACTCGATCTATCACTATTTCTATTCATTCTTTCTGTAACCTTTAAAATTTGGATTTTATAGTTTTAGAGTTTATTGTCACATTGGGTTTCGTTTTTATAATTTCTAGATGTCCCGTCAAACGTTGCCATTATACTCCTCTACGACCCGTCCACTGTCTCTTCTTTTTGTTGTTATTGAGAATTTAAAAATCGAACATAATTATCGTTTGGGTTCATTTTTACTTTAAGTCCCGTCAAACCGTCAGCGGCTTTGCCATTGTACTCTTCTACGGCTCGCCCGCTGCCTCCTTTCTTTATTGTCGTTGAGATTTTAAAATCGAACATGATTATCATTAGGTTTTTTTACTTTTTGGAAGTTCCGATCCTTTAAAATTTGAACGATGCCACTATGCCCCTCTACAGCCCGTCCGTCGCCTACTCTTTATTGTCATTGTGATTCTAAAAATCGAACATAACTATCGTTGGAATTCATTTTTTATTTTCTATAAGTCCTGTCAACCGTTGGCGGCTCTGCAACCATACTCTTATACGCCCGCCCGCTGCTTCTCCTTTTTATTGTGATTGAAATTTTAAAAATCGAATATGATTATCAATGGGGTTTTTTTTTTTACTTTCTAGAAGTCCCGACAACCGCCTTACTTGTTTGCTTCACGGCCTGCCTGACGTCCCTCCTTTTAATCGTCATTAGGATTCTATTTGTTGTTTTATTAACATTTTTTATATGGCGTATCAACCGCCATCACTCTACTTCTTTATAGGCCTGTTACTTAATTTATCTCGTCGTGTGTTTTAGATGGTTTTTTCTTTCAATAGTCTTTCTTTTTATCACAAATTTTAGTTATTTATAAATTGTATTTCTAATTTAAATCTTATTTTTCCTTTTCTAATTTCAGAACTTATTTTTTTAAAAAAATAGTTAATACCATATTGTGTTCTTTAAATGTTTTTATTTTTTTATTTTAAATTTCAGTTGTTTCAAAATTGTATTCCTACTTAAACTCTCTTTTAATTTTCTAATTTTGGATATTATTTTATTTTTTATTTGAAATTTTAATTAATCTCGTATTGGGTTCTTATACGGATTCCTCTTTCAATATTGCTTATTTTTAATTCCGAATTTCAGCTAATTTTAAGTTGTATTCCTACTTGAACTCTTTTTTATTTTCTTTTGCTAATTTTGAATTTATTTTTATTTTTATTTCGAATTTTAATTAATCTCGTATTGGGTTCTTATATGGACTCTTCTTTTAATATTCCTTAATTTTAATTCCGAATTTCAGCTATTTTTAAATTGTATTCCTACTTGAACTCTCCCTTCCTTTTCTAATTTTGGATTTTATTTTATTTTTATTTTGAATTTTGGTTAATCTCGTATTAAGTTCTTATATGGAAACTTCTTTCAATATTGCTTATTTTTAATTCCGAATTTCAGCTATTTTTAAATTGTATTTCTACTTGGGCTCTCCTTTCTATTTCTAATTTCGGATTTATTTTTATTTTTATTCCGAATTTTAATTAATCTCGTATTAGGTTCTTATATGGACTCTTCTTTTAATATTTCTTATTTTTAATTCTGAATTTCAGCTATTTTTAAATTGGACTTCTACTTGGACTCTCCTTTTTCTTTTTTTCTTTTTCTTCGATTAATGTGGAAATTTCTAGCCCCCACAGCGAACGTGGTACCTCCTTTCAAGGCTGTTTTAATAATATAATAGATAGATAATAGATAGATAGATAGATAGATAGATTTGTTGGCTGTGTATCCATGAGTAGAAGGCCAGAGATGTAATCTATTTTCATTATATTATATATATATAAAATAGTTCTAATGGGTCTCTCTTACAAGAAGGCCCACAAAGGCCTACTCCTCGTCGGAAATTTTGGGCCGTTTGATTTGTCTGGTGGCATCACCATCGTTGCCGGCAGTGTCACGGACCGGAAGCAGTTTGTCTCTTTCAGGGTTGAGTTCCACTTCCACAAACGGCGGTGAGCTTCCGGGGGCGGTGCAGGGTGCGGCCGCACGGCTCGGCGTCGTCAATGCGGGCGATGGTAGCCTGGTAGGTAAGGTTGGTTTGCTCCGCTCAGGCCTGGGGGTAAGGAGTTTTTCTTCCCCTTCTTTTCCCAATATTCTTAAGGTCGGGGAGAGATGCTGCTGCTGCCTTTGCTGTTCGTTTGTTCGCATACCAAGTGAGCCTACGCGTTTCTTTTCAGGTTTGCACTCGTCTGGGGGGATTTGAGAGTTCTTGAGCAAGTGGATCCGTAGCTTTCGTTGGTATGTAATGTGGAGAATTGAATTTTCTAAAGCATACATGTACGTTTCTGTTCTTTCGTAGCTGTACCGTACACGGTGATGGTTCTGGCCAGATTTCGCTAAGACCTTTTCTTCTATGCTATTAGCCTATTATTAGCCATGTAGGAGTTGGAATTTTACTCCATTTGGCATCAATTCAATCCTTTCAAGAAAAATAACTCATGGAGCAAGACTACTTCTTTGTTTGCCTTTTAGTTGTATGTGAAGTTTATCAGGCTGCAGTTCACCCCCCCACTTTGGTAAAAAGACACCAACAGCATCTTGTATCATCCCATCATCATTTGTTAAGACGAATAATGGCAGATCAACTACTTGTCCTAAAAAGAGAAGCGCATTATTTATAAAATTGTCTTAAGAGCTTAATTTGTTTCAAGTAAGAAAAATGATGGGATGAGTATTAGGTTCAGACTTCAGTCTCAGAGAGGTGCAGGCTGTTGTCACAACAAGCTTTGTAGAGTACATTCAACTAACCACATGAACGTGGAGCCCAGGGATTTGCCAAGATATGCAAGGCACACCTAATCCAACATAACCTACTACAGTTCTCTGTCATCAGAAAGTTGAAAGTGTTTCTTGTGTTGTATTTATACCCCCCTTTTGGCAGTAGAATAGTCACAGTCAAAGTAATTTGCTTGAAATTTATTCAACAAAGTATATACAAATTTCACATAGTGAATTTGATATTTTATCTTGACTGATACCTCCTCCCTTTCATCTGCGGTAGTCTTTAGTGTACAACACATGCTTTTAAGACCTTAATGTTTTTAGGAAGCAAGTTGATAATTACAATTGTTTATACTTGTAACAACAAGGCTTGATTTTAGCATTGAAAGTATCTTTCCAGAAATAAAAACCTATTGAACAAAAAGTGGTCACACATAGGCAAACTGTCAAACATGGAGCAAGTATCTCAAGACAGTGATCTCATTGAAACTGTCCTTATTTCTTTTTCGTAAGCGCACAGGTCCACTTTTATCTTCCTTCACATGCTTAAAGGCTTAAAGCTATCCCTGCTGTTTCTTCCTACAATTCTCAACGAATCTGACTCTAAACTCCATTTCCTTTACTTTCCCCTCGACTCCTCTTGGTCTTTCACCCTACTGGAACGACTATACAGATTTAGCCATTAATCATCCACCTCTTCCTTCCTAACATAGGCCATCATCATCTGACAGTAAGAATCCAGAGGTGGGTGTGACAAGAAGATGCTGAAGAAACTGCTATCAAAGCCTAAGAGCAAGAAGAAGGAGGCTGCCTCCTCTGCGCTCCCCACTTTGGATCATCTCCATGAGGTTGTTCATCCCTTTTCTTTTATTCCTTTTCTATTCTCGATTACTTTGTATTCTGTGTTGTCTGCGCAGAAATTTATCAGCTGTGGGACTATTATCAAGCTATCTAATGTTAGCATGACGGGGTTGGGAGTTTATGGCTGCACAGTTTGAAGAGATAGCTAATTAGTTTTAGTATCCCCGAAGAAAAGCTTTAGTAAAAAAGAAGGGTTTATTTTAACAACTGACCACCTTGGAAATATATGGAAGCAAAACCTCATGACCATGCATTGCCCAAGTAAATAGGCAAACCAATCTCATGAAGCTACCCTGACCATCTTATGTTGAAGGCAGCAATGAATGTGATTGACTGTGTTTCTGTGTGTTCTTAAAATGGATCTCTAGAAGACAATACTGAATGAAAAAGCAATATCTTAAGTTCAGTTTTGACATGGCCAAACTTGCTAGCCAGTTGTATATCTTGACTGTTAGTTGCGCTGCATCTAGAAGAATATACTTGGTTGAATCTGGGATTGCTCTAGTCATTTTTATAAAGCACTTTCCTGTTAAAACTTACAAGGAAATAATAAGCTTATAAGCTACATTGTTGATGGTGACACTTCTGATGTACTCTTGTTCTTAGTCTTTATCACTATGATTCAGTCTACCTCTCAGTAGACATATAATAACTTTAAAAAAAATAGTAAAGTGTGTTTGAGGAAAAAAATCATTGCCTTATGAAAAGGAAAAACAAACTTCATATTAGGGTGATCGCTATTGTTCCAGCCTAGTCCCTGCTGAAGTGGTATCAATATTTATGCCTTCGGTTTGCTATTGCTGCATATAGTATCACAACAAAAATGATGTATAATGTTGAAGAGAGCCTTAGTTTAGCTAAAGAAGATGGAAATCTCTTATATTCTAAGGAGCTTTCAGCTGATACTAACGAGATAATTGCTCTAGTTATAAATAGAACTGATTTTTTTTATCTTATATGTACCATTTACTGCGGCCTAATTTTAATACAATTTGCATGTGCAGACTCAAGAAATGCTGGAGAAGAAAGAGTGCTTTCTTCAGAAGAAGGCTTCTGCAGAAGTTGAAAAGGCTAAGGATTATACAAAAGCTAAGAACAAAAGCGGTAAGCATTTCTTTCAAGAAATTTTTTTGTTTGTTAAGAAACATTTACACTTATATCACATTTTTTATGTAAATGTATATAATACATAAACTTGTTGAAGTTGTTTGTTTGTTATGCATTAATACTTGAAGAACTTTGCAACTAGGAGATTAAGAAGCCTGTAAAGAACAATAGCAGTTACCCTGTTTTGTTATGGCCAAATACAAGCTTCCTGGTCATGTCTTACATTACCCATCAACTCATGTATGATAAAGAGTAGAAAATATGTGGGTCAGTAATCTTGCACATCAACTCATGTATGATACAGAGTAGAAAAACTGTGGGTCAGTAATCTTGCATGTGTAGCTATGGTAATGGTTCCTTAATGATGAGAAAAATATTTCTCAAGCTTGTGACACTTCTATAAACTATATGAGAGAGTACCTGTTTGTTGCAGCTGCAATTCAGTGTCTAAAGAAAAAGAAGCTGTATGAAACACAAATTGAGCAGCTAGCAAATTTCCAATTGCGAGTTCATGATCAGGTGATGAGATATATGGGCGCATATTCAATCTTGACTTTTGAAGCATTCTGATATTCCAGAAGGTTGTTATAAATTCAAATTGACAGGAAATTGTTTGTTTTGGTAGATAATAATGCTTGAGAGCGCAAAGGCAACCACAGATACCGTTGATGCTTTGCGCTCTGGATCATCTGCTGTCAAAGCTATTCACCAGTCAGTGTAAGTCTCTGATTGCCCTCCATTCATGGTTTCTGAAATTGAGTCGTTAATACAATGAATTCAGAAGCATAAGATGCTCTAAATGCCAAATGTGTGTACATTTCTACTGTATTGTTGTTCCTTTTGTCTTTCACATTATGAACTTAAATATAGATACAAACTTATAGCATGTAGTTAAAATCAGCAAGAGTGTCAGTTAATCCATACAGGAGGCAACAGTCTAGTTAGCATCAGGCATGTGCTTGGATCAACTGATAACAACATTTCTTTCACAGGAGTATTGATGACATTGAAAATGCCATTGAAGAGGCAAATGAACACACAGAAAATATGAGGCAGATACAGGAGGCACTTGCAACACCAATTGGCGCTTCTGCTGATTTCGACGAGGTACTGTTCATCTATCTCTTTCCCCTCTGGCGTCAATTAAAACGTGTGCAAGATGGTATGATCTAACTCGAAATAGGCATGCCACCAAGACACAAAATACATAATTGCACACGATGCCAATTTTCTGAAGATGTTTGACTCTCATATTTTCTATTTTGAAGGATGAACTAGAAGCAGAGCTGGAAGATCTGGAGGAGGAAGAGCTCGACCATGAGCTGCCTGAACCACCTCAGACTACACGCATGGAACCATCAGCGAGAGTTACAACTTCATCTCAACCAGCCAATGATTTGGCTGAACTGACCAAACTTCAAGCAGAGATGGCGCTTTAATCACAGTTTGGAGGGATTTGTTTGTATTTTGCTGACATCCTGTTTGTGTAGTGTACTCGGAAATAACATGTTGTAAATTCAGTTTGTTGTAGAAAAAAACCCTTCCTTTTATAATTTGTTCTTTTCTGTTACCTTGCTTCCTAAACGCACGATTTTTTTTTTGCCTGGTACCCCATAAATGAGTTGAAATCGAAACCCTATGCCTGTGAATGAGGGAAGAGGAAGAAGCAGAGGTTTAGTAACAACCACACAAAATGCCCCGATTGGACTGGCTTCCAAAGTCTTATTAATTTTGTGTTGAAAAATTAGTTTCCAGTTTCATTCGTAGTTTTCTGTATAGTTGAGATATTTTTGCTATTATTCTTTGACCACTTGCTGGAATTGGTGTCAGCGTCACACTGTCACTCATACTTGTCCCAGGTAACAAGGAAAAGAAGAAGAGGAGGAAAACCTTAGTCATTGTGCTGAGTGCTGACTATGTTACTTGTATCATTGGGTCATTCAGATCAAGTTTCCTTTTGCATACACCACCATCACGAAGGCAAGAAATGCTAGTACTCCGTATTCAATATCAACAATAGACAGTAGTAGCATCTTTAAGCTAGAAACAGAACCAAACACGTACCAAAAATGTCATTTTCAGCTTCATCTTCACATTTGAGGTGCTCCACCTGAGTGTATGGGGCTCGCATCTGATGCTGGCTGCAACTGAAGCAGCATATGGGCAGCATATCCAACGTCCCAATCAATCAACAAAAGTTCCATCCGATGATCTTAGCTAGACAGCCCATTGGTTAGAATTTCCTGCCATTGAGTTAATTAATCATCCTTCAACACGAAAAAGCACAACATCATTTGGTCGGTCGGGCGGTTAGCTGAACCAATCCATAAACCCCCATTCTCATGCTAATGTCGTGTTAGTGTGTTGTTATTGTCGTTTTTATTTTCGACGCCATACGTGGATTAGTACAGAGTACAGACAACAGTTCCCTCCCTGACGCGTGGGCCAAACCTGGCAACTTCTTCTTCTGCTATGCCACGTCACACCGCCATGTGGGACCACGCTGATTGACTCATTGGTCCCACGTGGCAGCGAATCCCCCTCATCTCTCTCGCGGAGCTCGGAGAGACGAGAGAGAACCAGAGGCTTCTCTTCTCCCGCATCTCCCACCCTGATCTCCTCGCGTCGCGCCCTCCCCTCACCTCGAATGGCGATACCTCCTCCACCCACGCGCCCCAATCCCTAACCCTAGATCCCTCCTCCCACGCCCTCTCGCGCACGATCAATCTCCCTCTTCCTTCCTGTAGTGTCTCTCTCGCACTGTCCAATCTCCCAATTCATTATGGAGGCGGGGGCGGGGAGCAGCAGCGCCAAGCTGGTGGCGGCGTGCGTCATCGGCGGGATCGTGCTGGGGGCGTCCGTGGTCGCGCTCCACCTCGCCGGCCCCGTCGCCATTCCCGCCCTGCCGCCCGTCGACGCGCTCCGCCGCCGGTTCCGCCGCGGACGCCGGCGCCCCGTGCGCGTCTACATGGATGGCTGCTTCGACATGATGCACTACGGCCACTGCAACGCGCTGCGCCAGGCGCGCGCCCTCGGGGACGAGCTCATCGTCGGCGTTGTCAGCGACAACGAGATCACCGCCAACAAGGGCCCGCCGGTCACGCCCCTCCACGAGAGGTTCACTCCAAACCCTTTGTCATTTTCTTTTTAAAAAAAATTCTTGAATGATGCACGATGTAATCCTACCAAACTGTTACCTGATACTGGTTGTGCGCTTTAATAATGATTTAGGCAAATCAGCCTATAGGTAGTGAATTTTCCTCTACATATCTTGCAGTGTTCTGTGGGCATTTCAAGTTCTTAGGGGTAACTGTTGTGGGTTGTTCCTTATGGGCGATCTTTTACTTGGGTTAATGGTTTAGTCGAGAAGCTGTTGCATCAAACTTCCTATCTTCTGTTTCAATTTCAGCTGCACACTGATTCTGTCCTAATCATGGGGAATATGTTACTGCTTTTACTATTTCATAACTTAATTTGTATCGCACACTGATTTGTTTCAGTTTCGACTCTTTAGTTGCGTTCAATGTACTGTTGCACAATACAAGTTACTAGTGGAGCACTTTTATAGGGATATCCTTAGATTAGTTTTTGAAGCTGCGACGTTTTCCCCCCACACATCATATATGTGTCTGTCGGTCTTAATTCGAGCACTAGTCCAGTAATTCTATCTGGAAACTTGAAATTGCTAAGGGAAATGTTGTGACATGTGGGTTGTAGTTAGTCGTCGGACCAAGTTTCTGATAACTTTGGTGGTGGATGAGCTGCTTATGTTTCTCTAATTCATTTGAGTACGGATTCAATATCTGACAGTAACGAAAAAGATTAGCTCTATTTCTTTTGGGTGCCTGAAGGAGAAACTCAGAAAAAAAAAGGTTTGCTCTGCTGAAAGTACTAAACAATGAATTTTTGGTCTGTACATTCAAACAAATCCAAAAAACTTATTAATTCCTAACGATAAACCATACTAGACTTGCAGGTTTGGTTCTGCTCAGTTTGCCTTAAGTACCTGCTAAGTGATTCCTTGCTTTCCTTTGTCTTGTTGATAATCACAAGCTGCTCACATATGACATGGTATGTGTGGCATTTTAGATGTTAGGTGCTGCAACCTTTTTTTCCTCATTTAATCATCATCATGGTGGTTTAGCAACACTATAAATTTGTTATTTTTGCTGGTTTTCTTTTGTTGTTTACTGACTTTCATTGTGTCTGGTTTTCCAGTTTAGGAGTTACTGCACATATTGGTTTTTTTTTCTTTCTATTTTTAGTTGTGTTACCAATCTTACGTGTGACCTCATGTCGTATGGAATTTTAGGCATTTTTGTTCTTTTAGATTTGCAGTTTTGTTTCTTTGATTGTATTATGTATTATCATATATCCATATTTTCCACTTTAAAAAAAACCATTTTGTCTTGAATGATTTTTTTATGTTTTTTTTTCTGATATACAGGTTGATAATGGTCCGTGCTGTAAAATGGGTACACGATGTTATTCCAGATGCACCTTACGCCATAACTGAAGATTTCATGAATAAATTATTCAATGAGTATAATATAGATTATATCATCCATGGCGATGATCCTTGTCTGCTCCCAGATGGTACTGATGCATATGCTCTTGCCAAAAAGGTTGGTCGATTTAAGCAGATTAAAAGAACCGAAGGAGTGTCAACGACAGACATTGTTGGTACTGATTCTGTTCTTTTCTATTTTAATCATTAAAGTTTTTACTCATAGTGAAATTTAACCTAAAACTTCCATCGCAAGGGAATATATGGTTCTTGTTATGTACTACAACTTTACAAGTTATTTCTTTGGCTCAATACCATAGCAATTTCCAACATTACAATTATTTCTAGGTCAACCAAATAATTGTTTGTAGACAAGATCAGTGCCCACCTGATTTGTCCTGAAGTGGTACTTTAGGAAAACATTCAAACTATTGCTTTATTATTATATGATGAACTGATAAGCTATTAAGCTCTCCAGACAATTAACTACATAATTCCCTTCTGTATCAATAAATTGCTTATGGTCATGAATAGGTTTTATTTTCATGCTAACTGCCCAGCTCATCTTTCTAGTAAATAAACTACAGGAAGAATGCTTCTTTGTGTTAGAGAGAGATCAGCTTCTGATAGTCACAACCACTCTTCACTACAAAGGCAGTTCAGTCACGGGCATGGCCAGAAAATTGATGATAGTGGATCTGGAAGTGGAACTAGGATATCTCATTTTCTTCCTACATCTCGGAGAATAGTTCAGTTCTCAAATAGCAGGGTACAGTTCTTTACATTCTTTCACGGAGGATCATTTTCTGAACTGCTCATGTAAAACTTTGAATGTCATTTTTTTTTGAGATATCATATTTTTTGAAGGCATGAATTAAACATTGACAGCATAAAAATGCCTCATAGATGTTTTTTTTTTGCCTTTAAACAGTAGAGCGCGAGTTATTTGGCTTTCAGGATCCTGTTACCATTTTACTAATACTTTTGCCATTTGAAAGACATTTGTTGTTTGGTTGCATTCTTTATCTAGTAAACATTGAGTTGAATGACCTGACGACAAATGGATTATTTCACAACTTAGATTTGTTCTGAGGTTATATTAGTAAAGAATATAAGTTATATCCTTGAACTTCCAACAAGAACTAACATGCTGCTAAGCTCAACTATTAATTAATCATTGCATTAGTCGTTTATCATTTATTTCAAGCTGTTTACATTTGATACTATTCACTAGATAAAACTACTTGCTGAGTACGGCCACTTATTCTTTCTGTTGACTGTCAGCTTTACCTATGCAGGGTCCAGGTCCAGATTCTCGGATAGTGTACATAGATGGTGCATTTGATCTATTCCATGCTGGACATGTTGAGGTAAACGCAATGTCAAATGTCTGTCTCAGCATGTAGAGCAACTTGGCTATGCATTTGTTGGTTGTATGGTTTTACCTGTGTTTTTCCTTTTCCTTTTCTTTTTCTTATTGCAAGGGTGCAAACTGAAATGATCTCTCTAAGACATAGTGATTTGGACTTCCTGTGTATTTATAGTTTCTTCTACTTAGATATTACGCCTCGCTCGAGAGCTTGGAGATTTCCTGCTTGTGGGTATTCACACAGACCAGACTATAAGGTAATAATGATGGTTTTTTTTTTCCACTGTCTCAATTTTTCCAAGTTACAATGCTTGGTACTGTTTTTCAGTTTTGCATCTTAGTTTATAGTCAGGTTGTATTTGTATTGAAGCATAGCATCTCTACTCAATTCCGTCGTCATAACATTCTGTTTTTGGGGGCACTTGGTGTTTACTGTATTTGCCAGTTCAACAAGAGGACCACATCGCCCAATCATGAACCTCCATGAGAGAAGTTTGAGTGTTTTGGCTTGCCGTTATGTTGATGAAGTGATCATTGGTGCTCCATGGGATGTTTCGAAAGATATGGTTAGTTTTCTGTTCTACTTCATCATGATGCTCTCTTACTGTAGTAGGAATTGCTTGATGCAACTGCTAGTAATAGTTCATTGAACATGGCACAACTATGCATGCACAGTTCAAAGATTGAACATGATATTTATGCTACGCCAGCAAAAGCCTTGCTCACAGCTATTATTGATTTTAGATACAGATTAACAGATATGGTCGGATTTGTGCTTATCCATGATTTTCTGCAGATGCACGATTGCACGTAGCATTAATTTTATGTCACAGTCAAATAAACTAAAAATTTAGGAGCTGGCTTGGTTCCAAAAGTTTAATTTGATGTAGTCTAAGTTTCCGTTAGATATGTTGTTAAGAACCAGATTATGTATTTGTATGCAATATTATCATTGAAATTGACCATCTGAAATTCATACCCTTAACTGTTACTTATGATTATCAGGGTATGTGTCTTTGCAGTGTGGCTGGAGGTAGCTAATTTCCTTTTTCTGTGCAGATTACCACATTTAATATTTCGTTGGTTGTTCATGGGACAATTGCTGAGAATATGGACTTTATGAAGGTTACTTACTCAATACATTTTCTTAGAATATAAAGATGTATAGCATTGATCATTAACAACTGTTACTTGTGCACCTATCAGGATGATTTAAATCCATATGCTGTTCCAAGGGCTATGGGCATCTACCATAGACTGGAGAGCCCTTTAGACATCACTACTAGTACTATCATAAGGAGGATAGTTGCTAACCATGAAGCCTACCAGGTATGTTATCTAACATGGTATATTGGTGCTACGTCAAATTGGCAGGTGGGAGTCTGGTTTTTCTGTTTGGTGCATGCAGCATGTAGTAAAGTACATAATCCCAGTCAAATAAATGCGATTTGCCTGTTGTCTACTTCATATTAATGATGTGTGTACATGATTTATTATAAACCGATGTTTGTGATAATGTGTTAGTGTTTTCTTGAAGCCCTTTGCATATGCGCATTAAATATTTGTCTGTTTCTCTGGGACCAATTTTTTCATGCTATAACTACGCTCAGCAACATGTTGTTTGGTGTGGGGACTTGGTGTAGTTTGCATTTATTTATTCTGGTCCATTGATGTGCTGTGGTTTTGTTCATTTTTAGTCTGTGGTTTTGCTTTTGCAGAAACGGAACGAGAAGAAAGAAGCCAGTGAGAAGAAGTACTACGACAGTAAAAGCTTTGTCAATGGAGAGTAACTTAGGAACAGGTCTTGCATTAATGCTATTGCCCAGAAGTTTAGTTCACAACCTTCTGGCACAAATGCAGCGGTTAGATGGTCCACAATTTTACAGTCTTGTGGTAACTATTCTCATGTTGCTGATATAGCTCAGGAAACTTCAGATGCAACCCTGATGATGGTGCTGACTTGGGTGATGCTGGAGACCCTATTTTCCTGTATATGGGGCTTTGTGGCTGCCAATACCAGCTGTGTTATTTTGAGATGGGTAGTTTTTTTTTTTGTTTTTTTGTTCAGGATTGTTGTAGAGTATGAATGTTAAGCTTGATTAACTATTCCTGATGCTTTATTTCGGAGTTGCCAGGTATATGTGGCATCATCTTATGAGAGTCCTTTTCTCATATATTTTGGTACACTTCTGTTATGATCTGGAACTGAGCAACTGATATTTGTGTGGGTCGGTGACAGCAACTGTCTGGAATCTGGATGTTTTTTCAAGGCTGGGTTGGTGACACGTTGGGATCTTTATTATGATACACATTGATGTGTGAATCACTGGACCTTGACAAAATGGTTGCAAGCAGTGGCTGGCTGCCAAATGGTCGCAATCTGCTGGTTCAGTGTGGTATACGTTAATCGCCATGGAAAGGGATATGCTACCTGTGATCTCCAAACAGTAGCACACTGATGAGCAGCCGGGGCACGAGGCTCTGGGGCAGCCTGTGCCTGCTCTCCTGTAAGCAACTTACACTGTTTCTGGCCGCTGATTACTTGATTTGCCTGCCAATATATGTTGGCTTGGTTTGGCTTGGCTTTGATTTTGGACTGTGACACATGTCTAGTAGCTTTTGTGTGTTTATCACTCTATCTTGCTCACATGTGAATGGACCTGCAGAGCTATGGTAAATAGAACAGTACTACGTGTTATGAACACGCGTGACTTGATGGACTCGAGTGTCTGTTCTGTTTGGTACACCATTTCATTTTTTTTTTCTTGGAGGAGACATGCACTTTCTAGCTCCAGTTGTACAGAGTTTAGGTTTTATCCTTTGCTAGAGATGAGATCCAATCTGTTTTCATATGAATTTTTCTACTATGTTCCAAGCTGAGTAGCTGAGAATGTAGCTTGCCCCTGTGATGAATTAGAATTTTGGAATACTGAACTGTATATGGAGTGGAGTTGAAACTTGAACTTGAGGTAGAGCGTGACATGAAAAGAGAAAATGAAGAAATGTGCAAGTGTTTTGATGGTGTCGCCATGCGAATGCGATCCTGTGGGGCAAGGTGAAGAGATCGAGCTGCTGCATAATCCAACGACCGCATCTGACGACTGTCGCAGAGCCCATGGTCACTTATTATTTCAGAAATGTCATCTCGTCTCATCTCACACCTGGAATCCTGTACTACTGTTTGGTTTGGTTTCATTTCATGGGGCCGGACCTGGACTGGAATGCAAATGGAATCCTCAATCACTCACTTTGCTGTTTTTTCCCTTCCGGTCCCATGCTTAATTAGCATGTAGAAATAGACAGGATGATGCTGCTGGGGCCAAGTTGTCATTGAGGAAACCGTTGAGAATCAGGTTGGCATGGCTACCTCATCCATGGATCATTGTCTGTCTAGTGTGTAGGTTAAATGGGGGCCTTTACCACATCAGAAATGATCATACACTATGATATCAATTCATGGACCAGCTTCACACCCGTGAGCTTCTGAATGGGTATGGTCACATTCGATATGTTTTGGAAGAAGATTATTTTTTCTAATGTTACTACTATCTGTAAAATTTGTAAGATTGAATACAGTTGATTTGATTTTTTAGAAGTACAAGAACATCAGTGCTGAAAAGAGTTGAAGCACTATCTCATGTAGCATTTATCTTTTCACATCTTGGATTTTTATTTTGATTTTTTCAGATGTAGAACATATAATCCCTATGAGTTGATTTTTAGAAATGTTCAGAAAATTCTGTAATTTTTCACCGCGGCACTGTCAAGCTCCACTAGTGTACCAACTCATGGAATCTATCTCTGTCATTTCTATATTACTAACCATGTTTATAAACAATTTTACAGTTGATCAGGCCATCAAAGGATCCCTCTTTGCATGCATGCACAACTGAACTGAACTGAAAAAAATAAAATAAAATGCAGGTCAGCTTTAGTTTGTCCTGTGGCTAAGAGCAAGTTTAATAGTATGCTATAAGCCAATTATAAGTTTATGTGGAGGACAGAGAATTTGAAAAATAGAGAGAGTTGGTCTCATGCAAGAGCTAGCACTCACATACTTCAAGATAAATACATTTAATGTATAGGTGAGAGATAGAGAGAAGGAGAAAAATAGAGATAACCTTATAGCTAATCTACTGTATATGTTAACTCTAATATAAGTTATAAACCCATAGTTGGCTCTATTATTAAACTTGCTCTAAGCATGCACCTCATAACTCACAAAATTGGAGGGCCTAAAAGCCTCCAGCGAAGAGCTTTTTGGCGTGGATCGATCAGATTAGTTAATTATGATATCACATCAGTTAATTACTTCACTAATAATTAACGTATCCCAAGAACTCTCAAAACTTGCAACCATGTGCGGACACGCACTTGCAGGCCTAATTAATTCCTTAATCGCGTACTTGTCGCTACTAATCCATCACAAGGAGGTACGTAGCCGCTACCGTCCAATCGCTTCACGCGTATCATGACCCTTCTCATTACATGTTGACATGTAGCTAACTAGCAATGCATGCATCTAGGGATGATTTATCTACAATAATCGCTGACAATCTGTCTGATCGGCTTGAGAGATGGATTCCCACATGTTTAATCATGAGGTAACTACTAGTTCCTTTTTTATATAGGAGTAGAAAGCTTAAAATCACTCCCTTCAATCACAAGTGACGCTTTTACATTGATAAGGTTTCTAAAATGCAACTTGATTTGCATACAATTGTATTGTAGAAAATTTTACGAAAAAATAGCATATCTAAATGTTGAAGCAGATATATGTGTTTCTTATAGGTAGTGACAACTAAAACATGCTATGGCTGCACTGCCGATCGACTGCCGCCTATGGTCCGTGTGCTGTAAAAAGTGGCTAACCACCGGAAAATGGTACTCCATTAGTTGAACGTTCAAACTCGATAATGCCGGCCGTTGGCTGCACTACTAGGTTCAATAACGATAGGCATTTCTTTATTCGGTTATCTTTTTATTTCTTTTATCTCGCATGGCCAGCTTAACCTTTTGCTCTGGATCATACTCTGGATTACTACTGTATTTTAAGCCTGACAGTTAAAGGCCATGAGCTACTAAACGTAGTGACAGTTTTGGTGCTAAAGTTTATTCATAGTGTGATCTTGTGCCAAGTGCCATGACCAGGGTTGAAAATTTCGGACCGAAATTTCGGTCATTTCGGTCCCCTCCGATACGATATTACTTCGGCCGAAATTTTTCATTTTTTCATTTTTTTATGAATTTTGGTAATATTTGTTCAAATTCAACTAAATTTTATTCAAAATTTTCGAAATTTCAGAATTTCGGTGAGGTCCGATCAAATCGGCCAAAAGAAAGAGAAGAAAATGAAGATGATATATACTGCAGCCTGCAACCACTTGGCTTAGCTTGATCAGTCCCCAGTTGCTGCTGCCTGCTGCTGGTGTTTGGTGGTAGGCTCGGCCTGCAGCTACACACCCGTGTGATATGGTTGTGTGCACATGCTGCTGGACATGCATTGCATATTTGCATGGACAGATATTAGCCTATGCCCACCATCTTATCTTTTTCTGTCTGTGGTCCTTCCTCTTATAATGCTCCTTCTACAAGCTAGCATGAAGCACATTTCCTCAATCTCCCATTTTCATGCCAACTTGTTCTTTTTTTTATTGTTATTTTGATAAGATTTTTGTGTGTGCAAAGATAGGCAGCATGCTCTTATGGCACATTTTAGAACATAGGATTCTCAAAACAGGGAATAAAAAAAATGCATAGTATAGCGCTTCAAATCTTATGAATGGCAAAATACAGGAAAAGGAAAATTACATGAATAGTCGTTTAGATGGAGCGCATGAGATCAATAGAGATAGGCACAAAGGAAGATTTTCATGAGGTTGAATCTCATGTTAGGAATCCTCTAAAATTCCAATGATCTTGCCTATTTCTAAGGAATTTTATAGTATCTGTGGGAGCTAGTAATTCTTTTGTTCCAAAGGACCATGTTAGAAAATTTTTTGTAGAATTAATTTCTTAAAAAACTCCTTTTAAAAAAATCCTTTAATCCAAAGGAGCCTTATTTTATATTCTCTATTTTGTGTAAAATTAGACAATCTACTTTGTTGGTAGTAGAAGTAGAGTTTTAGTTTTGTTCAAGTGTGTGTTGATGCGAAAAACACACACTGGCATGAGAGATTTGCTTAACTCTAGTACTGGACCTAAATCTTGCTTTTGGGTTTAAGGGCGTGCCAGTTGGTTTGATCCTGCAACCAACAAGAAACAAGAAAACGAAGTTAAATCCTCAAACGATAGCTGATCGGCTAATGGCCGATGACGTCTCGTTTATAACCTAGCCGATGGTACGTAAGGTAGATCGGCAATGAAATATAAAGCAAAAGAAAGTTAGATCTATCCGACCGGCTGTAGATATTAACAATATATAATATGTATATCGAAATATGTTTAAACTAAGTGATTGGGATAGATCGGACAGCTTGCCGAGACAGTATAAATCACTTATGTCTAAAAGTACTTCAATATAAAGATTATATATGTTTATAGCATAGCCGATGTTGTAGATCTAACATGTATCGGCTAATACTCCGATACAACTTTATACTAAGATATCAATGCAAGTGAAATATATTAAACAAATATCAATCGATTGCTAAGATAACTTAACAGATTAACAACAAGCTCAATATATTTTACTATAGTGAGATCTTAATATAAAGAGCAGATTTAGCATATCAAATACATAAAATAATGAATAAGATAACTAAATCAGGTAAGATCGGCTGAAACTCCAATGCTATCTCTAATAGCAATCATAAAACAAGTTAGATATTATAATTCTAAATATTACTTAATAGGTCGGACCCAACCGATGCAGCATTAAGCATAAGGAGATGTATAAGATCTATACAAGTCGATGAAAGCCTTTCAAGATGGTAGATAAACTATATAATCTAATTCAACGTTGGTATCTAACCCTATCGGCTACCTTCTAGAAAGAGATGTTAGCCGATTTGAGGCTAGATAACAATATTAGTCTAGATTATATAGAATATATGATAAATCGACAACTTATATAAACAAGACTAGAGTATCATAGAGATGGAAGCACTAATCCCGAGAACACAAGCCATCATAACAAGTTTTACCTTGTCGTCGGAGATCGAACCGATGCAGTCTAACTCAAAAGCAAGAACTCGTCGAAAGTAAACTAAAACGAAAGGGTGGCGATGCACCGAGATTGTTATTGAACTGATTGTTAATTAATTACATGGGTTTGGGCTACTTTTATACCCAAAGTACATAATATGTCCCTGTCGGACACGACACCTATCTCTATTACAACTCAAAATGCAAACAAGTCCCTAAGGCGGACTCTTACCGACTTGAAACATAAGGAATTTACATAAAATAATCTAATTAATAGATACAATTGCCTTCTTTGGACTCAATCCATGCATGGCTATCCTCATGAGGCATATCAACCCAATCCAACAATGACTCCAATATCATATTGTCGGAATCGGCTTCATCGGCTACCCTGTCCGACTCGACTCTGCCGATGTAGATCGTAGCCTATTCGGACTTTAGTCCATGTGCACTCTGTTTCCGAAACATTCAATTTCTTTTGATTTTGCTTCGGTTTTATCTCTATCTCCAATGCTTGATTTACCAAATTTGATCGTTAACATATGCCCCCCAAGTCCGCGATATTTGGTAATGTTGTGGATTTGCCCAAATCTTATCTCCAAGAAAATCTAGGGCTTTCCGTTTTTTGACCGTTATGGCCCCGCTATAAGTACTAACTGTCACCCCCGAGAAATTTCACATCGTCACTTTTCGTTTCACCGCTTACATCACACCTGTCTTCTCTCTCTCCGGCAACTCCCTCGAACCCCTTTGGTGATCCGGAGGCGACTTCCCTGCAGTGGCGACCTCACCCGCGACGATGTCAACTTCCGCTGGTCCTTCTGCTGCACCATCGGCTGAATTCCCCGAGGTAAGTCCCCATCGGCTAGATCCCTTGTTCTTGCAGTAGATTAGTTCTTTCTTCGCTCAATCTGCCTTTTTCCTCTTTTCTTCTATAGAACCTTTCTCATCAGATCGCAATCCCAAGTTTAGTTCATCCCAATCAGTACTTTCTTGGTCCGATCGACAATTTGGATCCAACCGAGTTCATTAATGCCGAAACCAATAGGATCCCCTTTAGACTAGCCAATCCAAACTTAAGTCTTTGAAAAAATACCTTTAAGTCATGGCCATCAACTTAGAAGAGTTAGCCGGCTTGGTATAAAAGGGTATCGGCTAGCAAGGGTTCTCACTAGGAGGAAATTGGGATAGCCCAAGCCCTAGCTCTGATTGTAGCCAATATGGCTAAGGATGAACCTCTGATGTCGGTAGCTTCTTATTTCTGGTCCAATGCCATGAATGGCTTTCTGTTTAAACAGGGACCAATGACCCCAACTTTGCTAGACATAACCATGATAACTGGTTTAGACATCACTTCATCGGTTAATCCAGTCGGCTTGAATACCAAAACAAGTTTGACTTCAAAACCAGGAGCATAGGTGGTTGGTCAGGGTTTGTCTCATCAAACATGGGGAATGGAGCTGTTACTCCAAGAGAACACACCGCATTCCTTCTGATGTGGCTAGAAAAGTACTTGTTCTGTGGTCCAAGCTGTGGCCCAACTGTAAACTGGCAACACATAGCCGAGTCCCTAGTAGAAAAAAAAAAGGATTTCCATTAGGAAAATATCTATTAGGTTATTTATACCAAACACTGAACTCAACATCGGCTAGAATTGCTTCTGGATCAGCAATCGACATAGGTGGCCCTTGGTGGCTTCTTCAAATCTGGTCGAATTTGCATACTATGAAAGTTGTCGATAGACCAGCCCTGACAGAAGCAGATTTCCCAAGATTCGAACCAATCACCGATGAAAATAGGGAAGAAATAACCACACGCCGATGCATGTCTTTTGGAGAGGTAGCATCAACTAATGCTGGATCCAAACTGTCAGCCGATCCTTTCAGAGATTGGTTTGCAAGCTTCTACAATGGGTTCCCCAGGGATTCAATAGTTTGGTTTGCATATGCCGATTCTGATAGCTTTGAACTTCCCTCGGACTTCAGATTTGATGACATTAATTCTGAGAAGTTTGATAAGTCTAGAGAAGTTTTCACTACTGCTATCAGCCCTTGCATACTCTCAGTCGGCATACATCAGGGTAGAAACATCCAAGTTTCTTACGAATTCTATCACCCCATGAGTGCTGCCAGACAACTTGGATTGGGACAGCTGCCAATTGGTTTGTATTTTGCCGACAAGATCCAACATAGAGGGGAAATTATATCGGCATTAATAATGGATCGGCTGCTAAGCATCCAAGGACCTCCCCTTGGAAGTATTGATAATATTAAGCTAGCTTTGCTCAGGAGCACAGCATTTGACCGATGGTTGGTTGAATGGAAGAAACATTTATTCCATCAATCGGTTTCCATGTATCTCACTGACATATTCCCTGATGTTATCCCTCAAGTAAGAATTTCTACTTTTATCAATTTCCTTAACTATCTGCTGATATAAAAATTTATCCAATTTATTTCTTTGATTGCAGACCACAGAATCTTCACCTCCTCATTAGTGAAAGTGGTTTGGAGATCAATTATGCTGCAGGCCTTCTTCCTAATGGTGGTGGACTGGCTCCTCCTATCATCGGCTTCCATGCCCCCCAAGACAACAAGTTTGCTTCAAGGACAGATGAGAGAGCCTATCCCAACGGATACCGGAAAGAAGAAAAGAACCAAGCCATCGGCTGTAGATCCATCGGCTACCAAGAAGAACAAAACAAAGAAGCAAAAAACTTTAGCAACCGATGATCTACCAACTGTTGATCCAGATGTCGACAAATTTCTGGATGATGAAGCCATGGAAGAAGACATTGATGCAGCTGCTGCCGAAGTCAGTGACACTAGAGAACAAACACCTCCTGCCGATACCCCAGCTCCACAAAGAATTCCTCCGGCACCACCTCAACTAGCTCGGCATCCCAGGGTAAGTATTCTAATCAAAACTTGATGCTTGCAAGAATTTCATATCCCAATTTCATCATAACACTTGTCTCTGTAGAAGAAGAAATCGGCTGCCAGAAAGAAACCAATACTGCCTCCATCGGTAACTTATATTTTCTCATTTCCTTTTTATTCATATAAGCCGATTCCTAATAACACTTTTCTTTTTAGCCTCCTCATTCTCCAACTCCTGTTCAGCCTGAATCAAGTGAACACACCCCATCGGCTGTAGGAAGTCATCATGTAGAAGAAGCAGCAGCTCCAACTCCTGCTGTCCCTGTAAGTACTCATCTTGATCTTATATCGGCTGTTTAAACATTCGAACACTTTAACCGAATCTGCATTTTTCTTTCTTGCAGGTTTTAGCCGATATGTTCTCTTTTGACATAAGGCAATTCTGGGATGAAGAAGAAGAAGACACCTCAAGCAAAGCCTTAGCTCCTCTAGCCAATGATGTTAAGAGAACTCTTATGGAAATATCAAATCGGCTAGAGAATTCCTTGGATGTCTTGGTAGTCGATTGTGGATCAATCAGGGCCTGGTTCCACGAAATTCAAAATATGATCCCAAAAGACTTAGCCACTACGCTAACTCCAGCTTTTTATCTTGAACAACATCAATTCAAGTTGGAGAAAGCAAGACAAAGGATAGCCAATAGGCGAGAAAGAAAAGATCTAGAGGCAACCATCCAAGTCAATCGGCAATCTGTCAATGAGGAGAAAGCCAACCTAGATCAGCTATCTTTTGGCCCTTGTCGGGACCCCAATTACGATCCCTCTGTGTGTAATGTGCTAGTCCCAGATCAACGCTAGCACACACAGTAACAAAAGATAATATCACAATCACATCACGATTATATTAATAAATAGGAAACAAATATAATTTTTACATTGGTCTTATGACCAGATTTTATAATTTCTTTGCCACGCAGGGTCAAACAGAGATAAACAGAGGAAAAAGAGGCGACAGGCACCAACGACACACCACAGGCAATCGACTGGGGCACACAACCTATTCGACATTCTCAGCAACAGAACTTCTAGAAACAACTGACCTTCTCTGAAATTTGGTGAGACAACAAGGGTGAGCACATAAAGTACTCGCAAGTGTACGGGAATATGCAATATATGATACAAGGCTTCAAAGGACGGTTAGGGTTCATTTGCATAAAGGCATTTGCAAATTTAAATATAATAAATAGATATAAATTTAATTTAAGCAACATTTGCAATCACGACATTTTTAACCAACCAACCAACCCAAAAAGGATACTGTGTCCACACAGGACCAAAAGGTTCTATGTCCACACAGGACAACACATCTATATTCATTAATTCCTGCACACAGCTCTTTCCCAAAATTAAAACTTTCACAAATCTACCCCTCATGTGAAGTCACTGAGCATGTCCATAACCGAGGACGCGGCTATTCGAATAGATTGATACTCTGCAGAGGTTGTACAACTTTACCCACAAGATACAGTTCGGTGCCGCTAAACACCAAAGTGTAACAAAGCGTTTCCCCTACCTCGCCCTAACACCGGCTTCCCCCATGGGCGGTCCTCCCTACACCACACAGGTAAAAGGTCCCATGGTACAAACCAAAAACCTATCATCTAGCCACTTGGGCCGCCGGTGCCAAAGCTAAGCAGTGTACTAAGCTAGGTCCTTCCCATGAAAACATGTGGTTGCACGGTAAGGCTCAGATCAATGGCGCACGAAGTGAAGTCCTTAACTGACCAGGGCGACTTGCTTAAACTAAGGACCTCAAGCACACAACAAAAATGGAGCACACAGCTCTGGAGCACACCGCTCAATCGACCACACAGGTCAATGATAAGCACGCACACAGATGGCTTACCTCCCAGGTTCACACAGATCCACCATCGCCCCGGTCTAAAACATTTTCCACCATTTCATTACTACACACGGTGCAACACATGCCACCAAGAAGATAGCACACAGCCACACAATTTATATAAAAACAGTGATAAGTAGATCATTAGTCAATATTATATTTTGCTTGTAAACTAGTGTGAGTAGGGCTAAGCAAATCTAAGTACCCGAGTCCATACCCATATATGACTCACATGAAAACTAGGGTGACATGGCATGAAAGGTAATCAACAATAATTCAAAGGCATGGAATAATTAACAAGTAGGTTATAACTACCCACACAATAATTTGTGAAACAAATCATGCATATAATTTAAAACAATATAATTTTTCAAGTTAGGATCAACATGTTCAAGGGTACACTTGCCTTTACCCACAGGATCTTCAGACGAAATCTTCACCTGCAGCAGCAACCTCTTCGGCAACGGCGTCTACACGATTGCAAAAAGGAGAAAACAAATAAACAAAAGAAAAAGGCAGAAAAATAACATCAAATGAAGTAACCAAATAAATCAGGAAGTAGAGCTCAATTTCAGAATAACATAGGAGAAAGAATGGGTTGAATCTGAATTTGGACGGAGGAGATAGGACCAACGAAAGATTGAATTTAGAGAACATTTTCATGGAGAAGTAAATGAATGTTTCTGGAAAGTTTATTTGGGATTTCTGGAATAAAGGAATTATTTTTGGTGGACTAACGGGTGTGGCCCATCCATCAGTGGGATGATCAACGGAGAATTTGTTATAGGGAGTAGAGTGGTGGACTGATTACGTAGATGGCCGAGATTTATTTGTCGGGAGGGATGACTTGGATTGATTTGGGTATTAGGAGGTTTGGTCTAACCATGAGGTGTGCAACATGGTGCCGTGGAGCGAGCACATAATAGGCGTGGTGATGATAAAGCACCGGATGGTGGACGGATAGCTAAAGGGGCTTCAGGAGTCGGTTTGGAGTCAGGGACATCGAGGTGGAGCTCATCGGGATGCTCGATGGTCGCTCGTGGTAGGTTGGCGCGGGGGGAGGAAACAACAGATTTTGTCACAGCGGTGCAGCTGCTCACCAACCACGATGGTGACATGGCTGTGCACGAGAAGGAAAGAGAGGTGGCAACAATGGCTCAAACTCCTAGGGACAGTGGCAGCGAAGCGAGGGAGGATAGTGCCTGGGCATCAGCGTCTCAGCATACGTGAATAAAAAGAAAAAGGGCCAGCACTAGTAGGAATAAGAAGAGAGACAAGGCGCGTGGCGGAGGAAGATTATAGAGGCAGTACAGGGAACAAGATAGTAGAAACGGTTGCAACAACGACGGGTAGTCGACGATGTGGTGTTGGCGAGGATGACAGCGGTGGTAACTCCAGTCCTTCGCTTGTTTGGAACAATGATGATGCAGCCAACCGCTTGGTCGGCGTGGGAAGAAACAGAGTTGTGTTCCATATCGATAGTGGTATCGGAAGATAGAAATTTGGTGGAAAAGCTGAACGGATTTTCAAGAACATTTTTCTGAAATATTCGGAATTCCAACGATGTATAATTTTGTGGATTAACAAGTAGGGTCCATGAGTCATTCTCAGAGGGAAGTTATGGTGATGGGCACACTGCAGGCACAGTGACCACGGGCCATCCACTAGTAGTTTGGTGGCGCCGAGAACAAGAGGAGACACCGGGCTCATGGCGGAGGACGGCGATGATGCAGCGTTGTGATGGAACCGCAATGACCATGGAAAAGGGGACAGCAACAACGCTTTGGCAACCGTCCATAAGGAAAAGATAGCAGCAGCGGCATGAGCCCCTAGAAATAGGCGCTGCCAACAGGACAGGGAGGATTTGGCCAAAGTCGACCTCGCGGCAACATGTGTTTTTCCCGACTTTAGGAGGCAGCGAAGCAAGGAAGAGGAGTAGCAGCACAACGGCGTCTTGGCGTTGGTGAAGCAACGGTGTTGCATTATGGAGTGTTCTGACTGACAACGATGGCACAACTACGAGTGGGCGACGGCATGGAAGAAAGCAGCGGCACTGATGTTCGTTCACCCGAGGCGGCATTGGTGGATGTGATGGTATAGCATCACATATAGATGACCAAAAGGCCCGCCCGGCACGGCCCGGCCCATGCACAGCCAGGCACGGCCCACCAGCCATCGGGCTGGCACGGCCTGATCGGCACTTCGTGCCGGGCCGGCCCGAAGGCGCGGATGGTCCATCGTGCTTTTTTTAAATAAGTCTATTTTCCGTCCCTCCTCTTTGGGCTGTGACATATATATAGTGAAAATAAGTCTATTTCCGTCCCTCTTTGGGCTGACATATATATAGCTAAAATAAGTCTATTTGACGTCCCTATTCTTTCGACCGTGGTATATGATATGTCTATTTTTACTCCCTATTGTTTATGTGTCGGGCCTGGACTGCGGCCCATCGTGCCGTGCTAGCCCGGTCGTGCTGGGCCGGCCCAACGTGCCGGTGAAGAGGCCCAGGCACGGCCCGGTGGTTGGGCCGGGCCAGCACGGGCCCAACCCCTGACGGGCCGTGCCGTGCTTGGGCCGGGCCAAAACACCGTGCCGTGGGCCGGGCCGTCGGGCCTCGGGCCTTTTGGCCATCTGTAGCATCACACCAACAAGATGAAGAGTCTCAGTGTGCATGAATAAAATAAAATAAAAATTGGAGGGGCAGCGCTGCTGTATAGGGAAGCCAGAGCAGAGAGCATCTCAGCATGCGCGAGCAAAAGAAAAGGATTGCAGAGGTGTTGGTAAATATGTATAGAGGAGAAAAGGGGAAAAGTACAAGCAGCCATAAGATGGAGAGATGGTGAAAACAGAGCTAACCGATCGACGGTGATAGTGATTTAGTTTTTGATAAATAAAGGAGGAAATGATTATAAAAAGTGGAGGCAGTGCAGGTCCTTACCAACCACGATAGTGGAGACATGGCAGCAACAATAGGTGCTAGACGACGAGGCAGTGGCGTCTTTATGTGCACACGACAGCAACCCGACATGGAAGAACAGAAGAGCAACAGAGTGATGGCCTCTCAACCTGTGCAAACACCGGATGATGAATAGGAAGGAGGAAACGACCAATGGACTTGGATGCGGTGCAAGTGCTTACCATGACAGAGAAGTGGCAGCATGATGCTCGTATGATGACGGCACAAACTCTAGAGATGGTGGTGTGATGGAATGGGAATGACAATGATGAGGTGAAGACGACAGCGCAGAGGAGCATAGCAGCGGCGCATCGGCGGTTGAGGAAGCTCCCGACGAGGTGGTCATGTCCTCGATCATGCTTTCACATGGATAGCACATGGTGTGGCTGTTTGCAAGCGCTACCGTGGCTGAACTCCACCGGGCTGTGATGACAGAGCCTGCAAAATCTCCCAAGGCGATGGCAGTGAAGCGGTTTGGCAGGGCGCTGACCTATCCATGTAAAAGAAATAGAAGAGGGCATGGCACTGGGCAATTATACAGGACACGGGAGGTGGACGGTAAAAAGTGGAGGAGCCATATGTGCTGGAAAAATGGATCTAGCTCATCATGGTGATTCAATTTTTGTCATTGATGGAAAAAAAATGATTTAGGAGAGGAAGGAATTAGTGAGTAGATTGGAAGAAGAAGAAAAGAAACGGCTAATCATCCTCAGTGGTATCTGTGGAGGAGGAAGGTAAACTAGCTGGGAGATGAGAGGTCACCGGAAATTTGGGAAACGGATTCAGATCATCAAGGTAGTTTCATTTTTTGGCATTAAACAGTAAGATTGATGAGGGAGATGATAGATCTGTGATGGGAATTGGAGGATACATTGCTGCTTTCATGGAGAAAAAAACGTCGGATTGAAGACGAAGCAGAAACGGCGTGGCCGTGCGTGGGCAGTGGGGAGTATGGCGGCTTGGGTTGGGCTGGGTTTGGCCTGCTCATCTGATTGGGGTTTTTCTAGGCTCCTGCCCATGCACACCGAGAGGAATTGATTGGATCGACAGAAACAGAACCACAGGAGAAGAAGAAAGGAAGGGAGGAAAAAGGAAAAAGGAAAAGAGAAAATAGAAAGGAAGGAAAAAAAATAAAGATGGGAATTTTCTGGAAAATTCAAACATTGGAGGATTTTGGAATGTTTGGAATTTTTTTTTCTGGATTGGACACTTTGGAAAATTCCAGGAATTGAGCTCCACTTCCAAGACCCAAAGATAACCAAATAACTCCAATTAACAAACGATAAAATAAATGGCGGCGTTATTAATTTATTTAGTCAAATTAAACCCTTTTTCATTTATGAAATTTTCATTAAGCTATTTTAGGCGAATAAACACAAATGCTAAATTTCAAAATTAAGAAAATTAGAAGACACGAAAAACGGAACGTGACAGCCCTGGTCCAATTCAATCCAACACAGATCGGCTGGAATCTCGAAGGATTGAGCTCTTGGCTCAACTTGAGGAATGTAATGCTGAGCTTGCCTTAGCTAGCCGATTTGCCCAAGGCTATTGAAGAACAGAAGTCCAAGCTGAAAGCTTCCATTAAGCATCTAGCTGAAATGACTAAGTCCTTTAAGGTGATCCCTGAAACCGATGCTCAAGACGCCCAAGTAATTGAAGAAGTGAAGCAGATTAGGCAAAGGGCTATATCGGCTATCCAGAGATATATTGCTGAGTAATCAGCTTGTAATAGGACTGAAACACTTTTGTAATCGGCTCTGAACTTCTGGTGATGCCTATGTAATATATCTTCTCCTATGAACTTGTGCCGATTAATATAATTTTTTGCTTCTAAAGTCCATATTTTTGATTTGAAGTCCATATTTTTTATATGCATATGCCCCCTTAATTTTACAATGTTGAACAAACATTGAGAAAATTAAAAATTTTAACTAAGGGTGATATAACAAATATCGGCCATCACACATCGGCACAATCCAACCGATTATGATAAGAAAAAAAAAAACTTAGAGCGATACAACACATATTGGCTATCACACATCGGCTACACATAACAGATTATGATAAAAATAAAAAGTCTAAGGGCGATATTAATCATATCGGCCATCTAAAGGCGATGTCACAACATCGGCTATCATGCATCGGCACAACTTAACCGAATCATGAATTGATCCAAACACTTGGATAATATTTCTTCAAATGCTTCTCATTGAGAGCTCGACTGAAAACTTCTCCATCAAGTCCTTGCAACATGTAAGCTCCTTTACAAACAGACTTATAGATTTGAAACGGTCCTTCCCAATTCGGCAACCACTTGCTGAATTTGTTGTCACGGGTCCTAATCGGCAAAATCAACTTCCAAACTAACTCGCCTTCTAAAAAAGATTTTGGCACAACCTTCTTGTTATAATGACGAGCAATCCTTTCCTTATCTCTTGTTACCTTTTCCAAAGCATGCAATCTTGATTGTACTAATTCTTCCGACTCATCCACCATAAGATTATGATAATCATCGGCTGGCAGCTCATCTTGTAATTCAATCCTTCTCGAGCCGATTTTAATTCCCATGGCAACACTGCCTCATGTCCATAAACCAGCTTATAAGGAGGAACTTAAATCGAACCATGACAAGCCATCCGATAAGCCCATAATGCCTCAGCCAATCGGTTATGCCATTGCTTTGGATAATCGGCAATCTTTCTTTTTATCAACTTAATCAAACTTTTATTAGATGCTTCTGCTTGCCCATTAGCTTGCGCATAATATGGGGAAGAATTTAACAACTTAATTCCCATGCTTTCTGCAAATTGGACAAACTCATCTGACACAAAGATAGATCCTTGATTGGTTGTGATAGTCTGAGGAACGCCAAATCAATATATGATATGCACTTTGACAAACTGAATTGTATCCCCAGAATCAACTTTCTTCAAAGGAATTGCCTGAACCCACTTTGTGAAATAATCAGTTGCTACCAATATATATTTATGTCATTTGCTAGATGGTGGATTAATCTAGCCGATCATATCAATTCCCCAACCTCTGAAAGGGCCATGGCTTGATGATAGGATTCATAGCCGATGCTGGTGTTGTTTGAATTGTTCCAAACTTCTGACAATCTTGACAACCCTTGTAATATCTAAAACAATCCTCCAACATTGTCGGCCAAAAATACCCAACTCGCCGAAGTAACCACTTCATCTTGTGAGCCGATTGATGAGTACCACAGATGCCCTCATGCATTTCTCCCATGACAACTTTTGCTTGATCAATACTCAAACACTTGAGCAACACCCCATCAATCGTCCGATAATATAATTCATCCTCCAGCAAAACATATCTTAAAGCTTTGTACCTCACTTTCCTTGAAGCCGATTGAGAAGGACTTTTTAAGTAATTATAAACATCATACCTCCAATCATCGACTGTAATTGTGGCAACCTCTATATCAACATCCTTGACCATCGGCTTATAACCCGATGCTCCTTGAGCCAAATCATTAGCCTCAATATGTTGTTCTTGAGAAACATGTTTCAATGTCACCAGCCGAAAACCACCCATCAACTCTCGGCATTTCTCATTGTAGATCATCAATGTATCACTCTTGCACTCATATTCTCCAGCTAATTGACTAATGACTAGCAAAGAATCTTCCATGATTTCAATAGCATTGGCTTCAACTTCCTTCAAAAGTTGCAATCCCTTGAGCACTGCCTCATACTCAGCTTGATTATTGGTAGCATAAGGTTTAATCGTGTAAGCAAACTCAAAACATGCCCCCCTTGGTGATATAATAACCAAGCCGATACCACAACCATGAGTGCAAACAGATCCATCAAAGAATAATGTCCAAGGCACTATATCAACCAAGCCGATTGAATCATCTCGATGTTCAACAATAAAATCGGCTATAGCCTGCCCCTTTACTGCCTTGGGCGACTCATACCTGACGTCAAACTCTGTCAAAGCATAAATTCACTTTCCAACTCTCCCTTTTAATACTGGAGCCGATAGCATATATTTGACTACATCGGCCTTGCAGACAATAGTGCACTCGTTGGATAACAAATAATGCCTTAACTTAGTACATGAAAAATATAGGCATAAGCACAACTTCTCCAGTGGTGAATACCTTGTCTCTGCATCTAGAAGCCTTCTACTAAGATAAAAGATTGCTCTCTCTTTGCCTTCAAATTCCTGGATCAAAACCGAGCCGATTGACTTCTCATCGGCTGACAAGTATAACTTGATAGGCACCCTTTTCTATGGAGGAATCAATAATGGAGGGGAACTCAATTAATTTTTGATATTATCCAAGGCCTTCTGTTGCTCTGCCCCCAAGTAAATTCTTGATCGGCTTTTAACCTGAGTAAAGGTGTAAAGGGCTCCATCCTCCCAGACAAATTAGAAATAAATCTCCTAATGAAATTTATCTTGCCGACCAATGACTGTAACTTGTTCTTGTCCTCTGGAGGTTCAATGTTCTTGATTGCATTAATACTTCTTTGTGTAACTTCAATTCCCCTCTCATGAACAAGAAAGCCCAAAAATTGTCCAGCTGATACACCGAAAGCACACTTTGTAGGATTCATCTTTAGACCATTTTTCCTTGTTCTTTCAAACACTTTTTGTAAATCAGCTATATGATCATCAATTTCCCTAGATTTAACCACCACATCATCAATGTAGATTTCAACCAACAAGTCGATCAAGTCATGAAAGATATAATTCATAGCCCTCTGATGTAGCTCCAGCACTCTTCAAACCAAAAGTCATTACAACCCACTCATACAAGCCGATTGCACCAGGACACCTGAAAGCAGTCTTGTGGATGTCCTCTTCTGCCATAAAAATCTGATTATATCCTGCATTACCATCCATAAAACATATAATCTTATGTCCTGAAGCAATCAACCAATTGATCGGCAATCGGCATTGGGTATTCATCCTTAGGTGTAGCTTTATTCAAATATCTAAAATCAATGCACACCCTGAGTTTACCGTTTTTCTTAATAACTGGAACTATATTAGAAACTCACTCAGCATATCGACATGGCCGAATAAAACCATCATCATACAAATGAGTAATTTCGGCCTTTATAGCACCATACATATCGGCTTTACATCTCCTAGGTGGTTGTTTATATGGTCGATACCCTGGTTTAATAGGTAGCCGATGTTCAACAATCGATCGGCTAAGTCCTGGCATCTCAAAATATTCCCAAGCAAAACAATCTCTGTATTCTTTTAATAGCTCTATCAACTTGGTTCTAAATTCAGATGACAAATTCTTACTTATATATGTCGGCCTTGGTCTATCTTTTGGACCAATATCAACTTCTTCCAAATCATCGGCCGAGATGAAACCTTGTCCGAGCTTGCCATCGAGATCATCTACTATATCCTTGGTATAGAAATTTGAACCCTCCACGACGCCCTCAAAGCAACAATTGGGGCTCTCCATCTCCAATTGGCTGTATATCACAATCGGATACATTAGAAAATCTCCTTTCCAAACCTTTCCAGATAAACAATCGGTACTATCTATCTCCCAAATAGACAAATCGGCATTAGCAATGCTAACTGACCTGTCGGCTGGTACAACTTCTATCTTGTCACCTTGCCATTGGATCAAACTCTGGTGCATGGTTGAGGGAATACAACAATTTGCATGAATCCAATCTCTTCCAAGCAACAGACTATAGGAGCCCTTCCCATCGATGACAAAAAATGTTGTAGGAATAGTTTTGTTGCCGATTGTCAATTCTACATTTAAAACTCCCTTGGTCTCTGAAGGATTACCACCAAAATCTTTGAGAACCATGTTAGTCTTAATGAGATCATCCGAATTCTTGCCCAATTTCGTAAATGTAGCATATGGCATTAGATTCACAGCAGCCCCACCATCAACCAACATCTTGGACATCGGCTTGCCATTAACAAATCCCTTGAGATACAATGTCTTAAGTTGCCGATTTTCTGTCCCCTCTGGCTTCTCAAAGATAGCTTGTTCTGGTGACAAAACCAACTGAGCCAAAGATTCTTCAACTACATCTGCATCGGCATGGGCTTGACTAATTCCAAATTCAGCTGGTAACACAAAAACCATATTAACTGATGTAGATGCAACAGATTTTCCTTTAGCCAACCTCTTTACTTTGTCAGCCTCAATCTCATCGGCTGATACCACCTTGCTCTTCACACGCCACTCTTGCTTTGGCTTGGCCTTCTTCAACCGATGATTAATTTCCTCTTGTACCTCTTGGAATTGCTCCCTATTCCTCATCCTTTGAACTCTTCTCTTCTGGTTCTTGGTGAAAATACTAGAAGGACACCATTGCTTCTTGGTTCCATCTTCATCTTTAGAATGTTGAAAATAATCTTGATGAATTGGACCTAATCTCTGATGAACAGGCAACTTCTTCTGAAGCAACCGATTTTCCCTAGGATAGGATCGACTTGAACTTACAGCATGTCCCCTGTTAGAATTGCTGCATCCTGGGATCAAAATTGTTATCATCCCTTCGTTCCAGCAAAATCTGAAAAATTCGCAACTCCAATGGGGATCAAAACTGTTATCATCTTCATAGTACCTTTCTTCCTGCCGATCATGCTTTCTTTGATACTTGTTGATAATCCTAACATAATTGAGCTGTTTAGACCGATAATTCTTGCTATCGGCTGTTTTCCCACTTGTACGAACCATGTTCACAGGAAAAGGATTACCATCAACCTTCATCGGCTTCTAGGAATCATCAAATTTGATCTTGCCGTTTTCAATGGCCGACTGAATCTGCTGTCTAAATACCTTGCATTCATTGGTACTATGAGACCCAGTATTATGCCACTTGCAATATTTCTTCTTCCCCAATTCCTCAACCGATGGTAACACATTATTGGCTGGAAGTTGAATTTTTTCTCCTGAAGTAGCAAATCAAAGATCTTATCAGCTTTGGTGATATCAAATCATATTTCTCCTCTGCATAATTTTTCACCCATTGACAAGTAATAACCTTCTTACTTCTAGCCCACTCGGCCGCTGCTACTTCAGAATCATCTTCAGAATCAGATTCGGAAGCAAAATAATGGACATTGTTCACCTTCTTGAAAGCCACAACCTTCTTTGCTTCCTGAAATCTTTGCTCATGTACTCTTACCTTCTAGGCTAGATGAGCCAAACTTTCAAAGTCCTGAGCCGGAAACTTTTCTCTGATTGGAGCCAGCAAATCCTAGAAAGCTAGATCGGCTAACTGAGAATCTGACAAAACCAAGCTGTAACACCTGTTCCTCATATCTCTAAATCTTTGAATATAATCCTGAACAGATTCATCATGCTTCTGCCTGACTGATGTCAGATCAGTTAACTTC
Organism: Oryza glaberrima; assembly: GCF_000147395.1. Lineage (NCBI taxonomy): Eukaryota > Viridiplantae > Streptophyta > Magnoliopsida > Poales > Poaceae > Oryza > Oryza glaberrima. Next base: position 1,021,771 of record NC_068336.1, on the reverse strand, counting down.
ATCTCATGAACCCCACTGTAGAAGTAACTGTGAAATTGTTTCTCCAAATCGGCCAAACTATTGATAAAATTGTATGGCAAATTAGAGAACCATGTGAAAGCCGATCCAGACAAAGACAAAGGAAACAACCTAACCCTCAGAGCATCATTAGCCGATGCCTCACCACATTGAGCCAAAAATCGGCTGACATGTTCATAAGTCGACACATTATCTTGTCCTGAGAACTTGGCAAAATCTGGGACCTTGTATCGATGTGGCAGTTGAATTCAAGTCCAGTACGATAATATCATGCAAGTCCAGGTTGCACAGCAAAAATGTACGATAATATCATAGCCACACTACGTGGAGCCGGTGCAGCTGAAGGCACACATGCCACTGTCTCCGACGTGCAAGCAACTGGCCCATCCACGACAAGCGGTGCAAACTAGGCTGTGATGGCAGCTACCGATTCCATCGAGGCATGCAGGTCACCAAGGAGGCTGCAACGCTCACTGCTGCCACTTACCGCATGTAGCCCTCGAAGGAGGTAATCCCTTTACTGCACCATAATTTTATACACAACTATCACAAAGCTCTCTGATGACACAGTAAATGCATTACCACGTGCATTATCACATTGTTTAATTACCTTACATCCATTTGTTTTTTCAGCACATGCATCTATGTTTATCTCGTCAACATTGCAATTAGTGGGGGTACTCTATATTTATAATTATTCCTACATTTATTACATACTACCAGGGACACCGGAAGACAGGCGACACCACTAAGGCGGTCCCCCAGGACAGCTACAGCATCACCACCTACAACAAAGTCACCTGTTACCAGCCCCAAGAGCACTGATGAACACAAGGATAGGAGTACATCGCCACCAAAAGCTATGAAAAGGTCACCAAGGTCCTCGCCGGCTAGCAATGTGCACCCATCATCCCCACAGCAGGCGGACACGCAACAATCGGGGTTGGCATTGGAAAAGGGCACGCTTGAATAGCAAAGCCGACCTGCCGTCAGCGCAATGCAAGGCATGCAGACCGACGGAGGAACACTGCCATAGGACCAAGGCGGATGCTCGTTTGATGCGACTGCAGGCATTATACATGCAAGTAGCAGCCCCGAGCGGTCGAGCCATGATCCATCGGCGGCAGCCAATCCTGCCCTGTCAGCATCTGCACAAGAATACACTGAAGAGGGAGCGCAACCGCTCACAGGTATGGCCATGTTGCATGCATGTTATTCCTGCCATATATATTCACCGAGATGACCTTACATTCCATCGCATGCAGGCTGCCATGCAGGCACAGCAGGCCAAGGCAATGATGACCAGCAAACCATTGATCCTGCTGGAGTGCTGGAGAACACAACCCCACAGCCTACCTAGGTTACAAGCCCTACTTGTTTCTACACCTGAATTTGCCCTAGTAATCCATTTACTCTACCCTGATCCCAGCAACCATCACAGCCTGAACAAACTACTCAGTAATTGCATTACCCAGACATGTTTGCTTGCTTGCAATAATACATCCGTAGTACTATTAGTAATTGAATTACCTTTCACAATTCCAGTGACCATTTTCTCTACCCTGATGTACTTGCCCTAGTTATCCATTTACTCTACTTTAATCCCAGCAACATCACAGCCTGAACAAACTACTTAGTAATTGCATTATTCAGTCATGTTTGCTTGCCAGCAACAATACATCTGTAGTAATATTAGTAATTGAATTACCATGCCCTATTCCAGTGACCGCTGTAGTCCAAATAAATATTTTGGTAATTGCACTACTCTGACTAGAATTACCTGCTTGGCTTGAAGCAGGCAGTGGTGTTTCAAGATACAGGTGACATTGGGCAGCACATCCCCTCGTCAGAACCTGTACGCTGTCCTCGCAGGCCGGCCAGGTTTGTTTCACCGCTCAAGATTGGACACACACGCCCCCTCCCGGATAGCGTGAAAGTTGTTGCTCTTCGTGAACGCATTTTGAGTCCGGCCAGGTTTGGGAGGTAAATTTTCCTGTTACTAGTGTACAATTCCACAACCCTTATTTTTTAATTGCGTTATATATTGGGTCACGTGATACGATTGTGTACAATGTAGCGCCAACATCATTGAAGTTGGCATATCTGCTGCTACCGCCAGCGATATTGCGTCCTCGTTCACTGATGGTTCAATGAAAAAAGGCCTCTTCATCATCGATGCTTTCATAAATTTGATTCTGCATGATGAGCAGGAGTTTAGCCCGATGTCAGCTGGGGACCAAATCCTCCTGCCAACCAGTGTATCTGTAAGTTGTGATTTGTATTAGCATACATCAACACCTAAATTCGCATGTATGCATGCATTTTCTTTTCCCTTTACACTCATACACACCATGTGCTCAATGCAGAACCTGCTTAACTGTGATTACCTGGACCCACCACTCAAGGCAGACTTTAATGAGCAGTGTCTGGCAGAACACTTGCGTGAAGTCCTCCCACCAGCCAAAGACCTCCAATCCTGGAAGATGGTATGTTCTACGTGCAGGTTATAGTACCTGTTATACACCATAGCCACTGGACTCTGTACTGCGTCAACCGAAACCATGGGCGCATAGATGTCTTTGACTCCAACAATTACCCTGCTTTGAATACGGAGTACAAGGATCACCATGGTGACCTAGGGAGGCGTGTTGTGAAACGGCTCAGCGATGGGCTCTATGCAGCAGCCAGGACTGCCTTCAAGAGGTTTGGGAATCAGAAGCTGGTCAGGAACAAATGCCCAGTCATGCTAAAGCCCAATGATTGCGCATTTTTTGTCATGAGGTACATGGAGCTATATGACGGCAATGACTCCCCCCTGATACAAGCCGCTGAATCGGTAAAACCGCTACAACCATTTACGCTGCCGGGGAAAACCTTCAGCCACCTTATTTACCCTGCTGAATCTATTCTCATTTTGTGCAGGAGGAGTACAACGACTTGCGTTCGCAGATGCTGTACTACATGGTCTTCCACTCCAAGAATGCGCCTCTGCCACCGGAACTAGAAGAGCTATGACCCAGCAGCCCCTGCGCAGACTCAAGTGAATGATCAATGCATGTCCCTGTGATGTTGCCTTGTGGTCTTCTGTTTTTTTGACCAACAATGCTATTCATGTGATCCCAAGTACTTGCAATGGAACAACATACTGTTGCTCAACTAGTTGCATTTTGCTTTGTGTGGTAGCTTTAGTTCCTTCAAACTTGCTGTTATGCATTACTGACATTTACAGTGGAAGGCCCAGTAATCGATTTACTTCATGCACCTCATCATATCATGTGTGATTTTACCCTGTAAATCAATTACTTGAGACACAATCCATCATTCTGTCAACAAGTTTAAACAGCTAACGATGATAATAATTGCTTTACTAAAGATTTTACACGCATCATAACAACTCATGTAACCTAATTACAACAATCTCTCTGCCGAGCACTTCAGTTCCTTTTTAATGCGTGGAAATTGACCAGTAATTCGTTTACTGTGTTATGCCATTCAGTGTGCATGTCTCATTACCATCCTTGGCACACGTAGTAAATGGATTACCATCCTTGGTGCACGTAGTAAATGGATTACCACACTACTGTCATCACTTTCATCACCCCTGTTGGTTCTTTGCAACCAAACACGATAGTAATTCAATTACCAGAAGATCTCCCCCACACCCAATAACCTGGAGTAATCCAATTACAACAGCCCCACATGCGCTTTCATTTGTTTTGCATGTGTCCACTGATATGCAAACCCACAAAGTGTATAATTCCACAAGCCACACCCACACATTACACACAGCACCCAAAATGTATTCAACGTCCTGTTTTCAACAACTGCGAAACCATCTACACGGCACACATTTATATTCTGAAACCTGCTATTATCAAGCTGGCACTTAAACTAACATGTACTACATAACAAACATTTGATGTTAGGTTGGTGGCTTAACAATGCTATTGGCACGCTACACAAATTATGGCACATACGTCAATATGGACAGTGTGGAGCGTACACATCATAGGTCGGCGCCACTTCCAGAATCATCCTCGCCATCAATCATCTCTTCATCCTCGTCAACCCCATCATCCATTTCCTCTTCAAGCCTCCTCCTAACATTGGCTGAAACCCCCGCTATATGCTTACCACTGCCCCTTGGTCGGCCCCTCTTCCCTTTACCCCTATTCAACACCTTCTGTAGCTTGTCGAAGTTGTTGGGGTTCTTTGGGCAGGTAGTGCTGTAATGACCATCCTTTTTATGACACCACCCACAGACCCTATTGCAAACCTTCTTGCCCTTTGTGCCGAGGACCATCCCCTGTCCTGGTTCGGTGGCCATACCCTTTGTTCGTGACTTAGGAGGTGCAGTTCGGCTTATCTGGCTAGCGAGGTCATTTCTTTCCCCCTCTCCTTGCATTGTTGTTTGATCAACAGCAATGGATGATCCGGAACTGGACGGGACGCTTTCGACATGTATTCTCAAACTCTTCAGGCCTTTCAGCACCTCATCATATGCGTCCTGTGATTTGCTCCCAGCTTTTGCAACAGCCATAGCCTCGGTCATCAGTACTTTTGTTCTGTAACTCTCCTGCACACCGTCCGAACCAATTGTATTTTGGTCCCTTCTATCGAAGGGCATGTCGCTTTTCGCTTGCATAGTGTACCTACGGAGAATGTACTTGGCCGGGATGGTCTCAACCTGCACGTGGACAAATGCCCTAAGCAAGTGAGGGCAGAAAAGTCCTGTTACAAAAACACGAGCAAGCCAAAATTAGTGCGCTCAAATAAATAGTCTATCTCCACTCGATAACTAAACATAGGACAGATGTACAGTTCCACCAAACCTGTATGCTCCCAAAGCATGCACTCGCACTCATACTGCCCATCATCAACATTTGCAATTACTCAGAACTCCCGCTGGCACCAGTTATATTTTAGCGATCTCTTTGTGTGCGAGACGATCCATGTGTCATTGGATGCTTCACTTGACCTAATTTTGAATGACTTGCTATCGCCCAGCACCCCCTCAAATTTCTTGAATACTGCCCTAGTATATAGTCTTGCCAACTGCACCTCGAACAGCCAACGATTTGCAAAGCTGATTTCGGACTACATGAATCACATTTAACACTGTTAATCACTGCATTTTCTATAGTTAGTGACACGCTGATAGTTTATGCGCATATATATTGTTTCTTACCGTGCAAGCCCACTCCTCCGCTGCTTCCTTCTCCTTCCTTTATGTGAATGCATCGAGCATTCTACGCGCGAACCAGTGTAGCACTGTCTGGTGGTCAACAAACTTACGCTTTACCAATCTGTTTGTGCTCTCGCTCTGCTGCGTCGATGTCATCCGACCACAATAGTCTTCCGAAAGTAAGCTGGGATCCATTTCTCCCGGATTTCGTACAACCACTCCATTGTTCCCACGCCATGTAGTTCATATTTATCAATAAATTCTGCCCAGGCCCCTTCAAACTCCATTGGGGTATATGTTTGGTCAATACAAATCTCCATGTCACCCTCTAAATCTTCATGACGGGCGAATATAATCACGAGGGCATCTGCATGTTTGTGAAGTATGTGCCACCTGCACAGTCTATGTATGATGTTCTTGAAAACAAGAGGTATGGCAGCTGCCATTGCTGCATCCTGGTCTGCAAAAATATTTTACTCATTTACCACACAAGTTCACCATCATAGTAAAGTGCAAATATCATTGCATACTAGTAACCACACAACATCGCACTTTTTGCTTAATACATTACCTGTTAGTATGCATCGTAGTTCCGGCCAATCCGCCATGCAAGTCTTGAAAGTATTGAACAACCACTCGAATGACTCCTTCTCATCCCTAAGCAACGCACACCCAAACAACGTGTTTTGGAGATGGTGGTTTGAACCTACAAACATTGCCAATGGCATTTCATATATGTTTGTTTTGTATGTTGTATCGAATGTGACAACATCCCCAAAATCTGCATACACCGCCTAGCAACTTGCATGGCTCCAAAATAAATTCTTCAGAATGCCATCTTCGTCAAGTTGGGCATCCCAATAAAACTGAGGGTTATCTTTCTTGCACTCCTTAAAGAATTCTAGTAGCTTGTTTATGTCGTCTGCATTCTCAGCTCTCACATTAGTGGCTTTCCTGTTTAGTAACCAAATTACAAAGGACAATTTATTTCAACACGGTGCCACGATGTATGGATGTTTAATGCAATTCAATCGGCAAATGACATATGCAGGATACAAATCTGTTCTCAAGATTGCGTGAAGTGAATGGGATGTTCTCTTGTCCACCATGCATGTCAGCAAGCACTCCAATTAGGTTGTTCTGTGCCACCCTGTTTTCTTGCATGGTGTTCACAAACTCCATTATCGTGTCATCCGTGTGCTTATGGGATCTCATGTGCTTTACCGCTGCTAGAGAGGGCGTGAGCGGGTGGTTATGCTCAAGCACAACAACATCGTACACAACAGACGACACCTCACCATCAACCATCACATTTTTCACCTTCATGTATGCCTTGCAACCAGTTTTCTTTGTCCTATGGTTTCGCTCACGTTCAGATTCATCGCCTTTATAAAATTTATGATGCCCCTCCCTGGAGCAACATATTTCTCTTATAGTCTTCTTAGTTCTACTCTTCCTTATGTCAAACCCAGCATGGTAAGCATATTTCTCATAGAAATCATATACACTGTCATAGCCTTTGAATACCACATTTTGCTTCGGCACCATGTCATCATCCAGCCCACTACACTGCATTTAGTAAAACTATTACTACCCACCCGTACTGCATGCATAAATGCCATAGAGCATAGATCTGTTCATCCACAAAAATTTGTCCTTACAAACAACATATTAACTACTACTTACATGGGTGTACACTGCTGGCCGTGTTGGAGTAGAAATCTCATGCTCACGCAGAGATGGTGGCATACGGTTCGCATCCCGGCTGGTACAGACGACTGCCCCTCCTCACACTAGCTCATTGTGTGACTACCTAACACACGCTGTGGCGATGCAGATGTTGGCGGCAATTCACCAAAACGAGCACCACTGGAGTTCATCGTTGGAGGTGTCACTATGGCGCTTCAATTGGTCTTCCCACCGCATGGAACCGCACCCCTCCAAAATTGTGAAGTTGCCAAAGAATAAACCCACCCACACGCAATGGCAACAACCGACCAGATCGCCAACACGAAACAATCTTGTCATAACTTCCGTAGTAAATCACCATAATACGATAATTCATTTACCGACGAAAATGCCTACTTACAATGTGGCAGTAACCCAATTACTGCATTATGCGAACCACCTCATCCCGAAACAACAGTAACACATTTACAACAAACTCGGTCACTAACTATGGCAAACAATTTAACTACCCCGATAAATCGATTACCATATGCCTGGCTGTGAAAAGGAGCCCAATTAACCCACCAACGTAATAAGTAATCCATTTACCACCAGAAGGGAATGGGACACGTGTCGGTAATTGAGTTAGGTTAGAACCCCGTTTTTCAGAGTAAATCGATTACTATCGATTTTTTACACGCAGCGGTAAATCAATTACAACAAACTCCTTCACACAATTTATCTATACAGTAAATCAATTACCACAAGACTGGTTGCTAGAAGGTGTCCCTATATCCAACACTAATTGATTTACACGCAGAGGCGTATCTTTAACAACTACCCGGATTCAAATAGATCTAATCTACTTGGCACGAACGTGGGCAACCGAACACGGTTTTTGCGGACACTGGGCTTGACATGCGGTGCTCGAAACAATGTTCTGTGCGCAAGCACGCGGAATAGCGCTACCGCATAATATATTGCATTTCAATAAGGAAATTTACAGAATTATTGTTTACATCTTGTAACAAAGAAATTCATAGGCATATCTTTTAAAAAGAAAAAAGTACACATTTTCAGCGGCAAGCTCTGCTAGATAATTGTGCAATATATCTATTCCTATATCATCTTCGCAAATTCCTTCGCTACTTCCTTAGATCTTGAAGTGGGATTCAAGTGTCAGAATTCAGCCACTGATAATTTGAATCTACATAAGAAATTTATTATTACACTTCACAATTGCAATGAAATAATATTGACCATATATTACTTCAGCATATAAAATGCTACTATGAACATACATGAAACAACATAGCCATATTGTCCATTGTCTTGCAGTACTTCACACGGGTCTTACCGGTTATCGTTTTCCTTGAAACAATGATTTGTAACCACTTTACTAAACTAGTTCAAAGACAAACAAAAGTTGCTCACAGATCTAGCATTAAAGTGAGGCCAATTGCCACCTGAAAAATAGATTAGGAGTACTAATGTTCATCAAGATTATCAATGATCCTGTTAAGAATATAATTATCTGATAGTTTCATCCTCTATATATCTGAAACTGGAGAATTCTAATTGGTTTTTGGACAGATCATTTTATTACTAAGCTTCATGTTCCAAAAACAGAGTGGCACTAACCTTTGATACCATTGGAAACCCAGTGTGGTAGTGTCCCAGTCATCTTAAATATATTCTTGCAAACCTGCTTCAGAGGGGAAGAAAGACGATGTAGCACCAAAGAATCAAATAATGTATTGAAGCAAGAAGCATTAGTATTTAAGTCCATCTAAAGTAAACTATCTAACGCCATGTTTGTGGAGTGTTGACTGTACACATCATGCTTTCATGATTCCTCCAAACGTGCCTACACACCACAATAATTTCCTCCATACTACAGTAGAACATCTATAGTATTTTATTTTACTGTATCAGCAATAGTGTAATACAAGATTTTGGAAAAACACAGTGCTCAGGACTACCCAAGTGCAATTTATCACATAGTTTGCTGTTGAAAATGGAGGAAAATAGTTCGAATGGCACATTTCTTAACATTGAAAGCTACAGTTGACTGAGATATACAAATCGGATATCAGTATCCGCCACCACCATATAGAAGAATAAATGATTACTACTCCTACAATGGAACGAATACAGTGGGTAACATATCAAACTTTGGAGCCACACACCATAGAACAAAAACATAATATGCTATATATGCACTGGATATGTCAACAGTTAAACATCAAATATTTTTGCAACAGGAACTTCCCAATATGCATGTGAGCATGCACTTCTAAAAGATCTTACTACTCTTGCCAATGACAGTACAACTTCTATCAATCATCTGTGAAGGAAAATAAAAAGTAATTATGACCTTTTCCTATATAGCATTTCTCCAATAAATTGGAAAATACCCATAGAATAATTATGACTAACCAGAGAAGGCTGCAACCATAATTACCTTGCACCAAATGATGTGCTCTGTGAGTTCTTCTCCTGTGGGTCCATCTTTACAATCTTGTGAGCAGTCACATATAGTGATATAGAGTTGCTTTGCCTCATTCTCTACACTTAAAGCTGCAGTGTTAGTTTCTTGTCTCAGAACATCATTAGACAATAATATGTCTGTTTTACTTAACAAGTCATGGAAGAAAATAGATGACATGCAGAATAGTAGCTTAAGATTTCGTTCCCAGAATTTAAAGATATAGCACATGTTATTTTGAACTTTCATGCACAAACCACAACATGCTGATCCAAAATATTCTTCAAAGCTAGTGTTTTATCAAACAAGTCAACATTTTTTTTTTGCAATAAGAAATCAACTCGTATTATATTGGTTTTGCTCTTTTGGCCCTCTGTTGTGACCTTTAAGTAATGATCAGACATAACTCTGGATTTTATCGAAAAAATCGGTCCATATATACTGCCTGCTTGTCGGAGTCAACAACTTAATCCCCTTGAAAATACTGGCTAGCTGCATAAAAAGCTGTTCTGTTGATGGTGATCACCCAATGCGTGCATGAAGCTGAAAGCAATAAGCACTACTAATTCACAGATTTAGGGTTTTTTTTTTGTGGATGATCATGTTGGCAATAAGAATTTTGCAATTTCACGTGATCAGATAAAGTATGGAGAGGTGTGAAGAAAACATCAATAATCTGTGTAAGGACAAAATTTTCCTTTTACGGAGCTGGCAGGCAACTGTACACAATGAAGCTTCTCAAACACATGATGTGCATATCTGTGACAGAGAACTAACCATCCACTCTTACTGAAGAAGAATTTAGTCAGACAGTACATAAACCACAAAAAGGGTTCCTTTGGGTTCTTGTGATGTGCTCACCATGCGTACACGAGAAGGATGCAACAATCATACGTGTCTCGACCAGGGGCGGATCCAGGATTTTCAATCACCGGTGTCATTAGGTAAAACATATTTTATTATAGCCTAGCTTGATATAGTTCTAGATCCTTAATCGACGACTGGATTTGAAGTGTATATGTTAAACTATAATGGTTTAAATTTTTATAGTATTTCATAAAAGATTGGGAACAAAATAATTCATCCCAATATTATCAACATAATCATAAATCTAAATCATATATTTATGAAGCTTAGTTATCTATAATGTCCTACACGTGTTCTAACACTAGTGAATTACTAGTATAACATAGAAATAGATATCACTGATTGATAACAATTCGAGCAACTTACCATGTCTTCTAAGTATTAAAAAACATTTTTGCAAAATTTAATGCATACATGTAAGCTTTTTATCTGTTGCGCACTATTTCTATACCTTATTATTCTACATTGTTATCTATTAAACCTAAAAAGAAGTAATGACACATTTCACCGGGTTAAATTACTAATTGTTTAACATATCAGAACAAAGTAAAGTAACCAAGCAAGTTAGTTCTAACAATCACTTAGCAAAACTATGAGAAGTTGATTAATTAACTAAAGGAAAATAGGGTGTTTGCACGTGTAATGCTAACAATAGCATAACTGTTTTGCTTTCATAAAACAACGCACGTTTTTATTACCTGCTAATTGCATGAGCTGTAGTGAATTGGTCAATCTACCGGTGTCAGTGAACTTTCACCGATGGTGTCATTGGCTAAAAACAAATAGCATCGTGTAGGATTTGCAGAAGGGCATCGGTGTCAGCTGACACTGGTAGGAACACCGTAGATCTGCCCCTGGTCTCGACTCTCCAGCAATCAGATGTGTCTCGATCTTGCATCCTGCAAATACCATGAAGAAAGGGATGGGTGAGACAGGCTAGATAGATGGCCAGTTCTGGGGAGAGCCAGCGTGTGCGGCTGAGCACTTTACTCCTTCTCCCCCTTCCTCCGTTGCCGTTGGCGTCTATAGTCCCTCGACATCGCTCACGGTTCACCTGACGAGATCGATGTCGCTCCACCGACGAAAACTCCCCTTTCTCCCCTGCCACTTGCCACCGTGGGGGCTGCGACGAGCCGTCCCCTTTCTCATCGCCGAGATCTGAGTAGTTGAGAATACCAGATTGCAGTAGATGGGAAGCATAAACCTCAGTTGCTCGGGTGATGACTGATGAATCGTGGGTTCCTCCTGGAGTTAAGGAGGTGATGGGGTAGTTGGTGTTGGGGCTTATTATTAGGGGTGAAAACGGAGCGGATATTATCCGATCCGATCCGCTCCGAATCCGTCCGATGTGAGGATATGGTAAGGATTTTTAGATATCCGGCCGGATGCAGATGCGGATGTGGATATGGTATCAACGATATCCGACGGATGCGGATTATCCGATATTTTAATCGGATTATCCGATGTACTGTTTGGCGGATAATCCGCAACTTTCAAGCCACACAACAACTCTATTTAGCCCATTTTACATCAGGCGGCCCATCTAGCCCATCTAGTGTAACCTAATCCAATCCTCCCCTAAATCTCTCTCTCTCTGTGACTCATCTCTCGGTCCCTTCTCCTGCTCCCACACGCGCTGCCGCATGGCACCATTACCATAGGTGCACCGCGCCGCCGTTGCAGCCTGTTGGTGCCACCGCCGCCGCTCCTCCTTCTAGTCCGCCGACAGTGTGTTGTGTGTTGTGTGTTGTGTGTTGTGTGTTGTGTGTTGTGTGCTGTAAGCAGTGTGCTGTATGGAACTAGTGTATTGTGTGCTGTATGCAGTGTGCTACTGTGTTGTGTGGCTGTGTGCTGTATGCCTAGATAGCTGTATGCCTCATTGCCTCATGCGTGTCGTACTGATGAGTGAACTACTGAACTACTGAACTGAACACTATATTTTTAAATTTTAAGCAACACAGTGAACTGCTGAACTGAACACTTATATTATGTTTTTGATGGATGTGTTATATTAAGCAAAATTATATTATTGATGTGTTTTGGTTGGTTTTTCCTAGAGAGCTGAAATCATGTTCATATGTTGTTTTGCCATCGTATTGCGGCTAATTGTATTGCCGCCCTCTTGTTGTACGGATTGAATACAAACTTAACATCCGACAACTTTTTGTCCGTTTCCGAACCGAGTCCGCACCGACTCCGCACTGAATCCGACATCCGAAATAATCCGCTCCGCATCCGCATCCGCACGTCATCCGCACCCGCTTAATAAAAATGGTTTAGGATATGGTATAGCTATTATCTGTCCAAATCCGCTCCGCTTTCACCCCTACTTGTTATATCGTGAGCTGAAGATGTGGAGATAAATTAGCCGGTTCGTTAGATGTGAAATTTTGGCGGCAGTCTCTAGACGGAAAATCGAGATTGGCGGGAAGTATTTTCATGTAAATTGCTCATAAAAAATAGTACGGTATTTCTTTTTCAAAAAACTACGAGAGCCCATAAGTTAAAAAAATTGGTCCACATGTAAGTATTAAATTAAGGTAATTTTGATTTTGTTTATATATATAACATGAGATTTAATTCTACATTCTTGTTTTTGAGATGGAAGTTTGATCACAATTCTTTTATAAAATATAAATTTATAGAAATATAATAAGTTTATGAGATTAAGAAATTACTTTCAAAACAAAAATGTACATGTATCATTTGTTATGTGTGCAAACTATCATTTTCATTTATATTTAAAGTTATAATAATTTAGTTGGAACTTGTCTAAAACATTATATATTTTCTTGATCAAACGTATTAAATGGTAAACACATCCATTAATTTAATTCTATGTTATTTGACTTTACCATGCTCTACTGTCTCAATTGGTTCCTCGTCTATTGGTCTATTTTAGTCTGGCTATCTTCATAAATAGCTTGAAGTGCGAGTCCAAACATCTCATCACTACTTACTTCCTATGCTTTTCACAATCAATTATAGCTGTCTCTATTAGACACTAGCCATTCAAGTCAGCCTTATGTCTTCAGCGTCCTATGTGTAAGCTAGGGAAACCACGTGGCTACAAACATAGCATTTAATGGAAGATGATTTTTACAAGTTAAATGAAGCTTGTTTGTGGTTCGCATATTTTGGCTTAAATTTCATTATCAAAGTGCCCTCTAAATTCTTTAGAAAATTAATAAAATTGTTGCTGATACGAAGTTAATTGTCCATCCCATATACAAGCTTGTTTATTTTTCTGGTTATTTATATACAAGTAGCCTCTATATGTTTGTACCTAGATAGCGTCGTCAGCCGCTGCCATTGCTGTAAGGAATAACTAGATATTATCACTATGTGCCTCCTTCCATTCTCCTTCGTCATATTACATAGAAAAACGATATGTATACTTTTTCGTAAAATTTTATTTTCCACACATTATAAATAGCACCGTATATGAAAATTTGATATAGAGGGGAAGATTTTGTTTCATTAACATGGATTAAACTAATTTACTGATAAGGTGCGTACAAAATTGTTAAAACTTTATAGCATTCCAAATAAAACTACTAGTAATAAAAAAAGTTATTTCTAATTATTCTATTCCATTATCTAAAAAAAATAAAACTACTACTAATTTATTTCTTTATAGGTCCACCCTGTCAGATTTCCATCAATCTAGCTCTCTTGTGCCTGAAAAACAGAAACGAACTGATTTTGCCGCGGGTTTGCTCCAAAATTTTGTGTTCGTACGCTTCCTCCCTCAATTTGCCGGGTTTTCTTCTCCACTCTCGGAAGCAGTTATGGTCCTAACAGAGAACAAAACCCATCTCATCTCCTTGACTCCTTCCCTGTACATACCGACCCAATCTCTCCAGCCTTCGCAGCTTCTCCACAGAGGATGGCGGGGCCCGCCGCGGCCGACGGCACAATCCCTTGCAGCCCAGGCGACGTCGCCGGTGCGGCAGTGCCTCAGCCCTGGTCGCTCGTCCCCAGGGCAAGATCACCCGCCTCAACGCGCTTCTCCACGCCGTCATCGAGGTCAACTCCGACGCGCTCCAGCAGCCGGCGCGCGCCGACACCGCGAGCGCGCCTCTAGCCACCGCTACTGCGGGCCGCTCCATGGCGTCCCCATCCTCAAGGACAACATCGTGACGCGGGACCGGCTGAAAACGACGGCCGGGTCGTTCGCGCTGCTCGGCTCCGTCGCCTGTCGTGACGCCAGCGTGACGGCCGGCCTCCGCGCCGCCGCTGCCACCATCCTCGGCAAGGCAAACTCCTCCAAGTGGTCCAACTTCCGCCCCGTCCCGAACGGCTGGAGCCAAGACGCTGGTAACCCCTATCACCACCCTAAGCTGTCGTTTTTTTCTCCAGCATCTCGTCTTGTATGCAATGTGTTTGTGAAATTGTCCATAAAGAGCCCCATGTTGTCAACTGACGTGATCCGGTCCAGCCGCGCGGCGCTGGCATGAGTGCATCATCCGTGTTGAACGGGTGGTCCCTGGCGGCTTTGCCCGCGCGCATCCCCTATGTTTTCAGTTTCAGCACCAGCAGCAACCACCTCACCGTGATGGATTCACTGGCTGAATTTGTTCCTGCCAATCAACGACCGCTTATCATAGTAAGAACTTGCTGAATTTGTTTCTGCCAATCGATGGCAGGTTACAATAGTTAGCACTCTATTTCTTTATGCACACCACGAGTTCGATACTTTGGGCCAGTGCAAAATCGTTGGTCTTATTGTTTCATATTCTTGTGAACTGACTCACCGCTGTATACTTTTGTGGATTTAGGTAGCTCCAGTTAGCTACTCACAGGAAGGTCATTTGCATCTACTAGAAGCTGCAGCATGGACGTGGTATATATATTTGCAAGATCTGGTGAGAACACTATTTAATAATCCCAAACACCATATTAGTGCTGGCAGTGATTGTCATACTATGTGCACACGATCTATTAGAATTTGTTGAACCCAAGCTTTGGCTATCTTGCTCATGCCATAATTGTTTGGAATGTCAGATTACATTAGGAGTTGATGAAGTAAGTGTTCGAAACGTGCAAATCCATGTCATCATCCACCAGCACTGCCCCCTCACTATTACTATTCTCTACCATATGTACTAGTAATTATTATAGTTATACAGATGAAGTAAGATTTCATGCTGGAACTTTCTTAGGAATAATATGCAACTTGTGACCTTTTTTTGCTAGAATTATTGTTGTTTTGAATGAAGAATTGATGGTTGCAATTGGCCGATTTCTGCTAACCAGTGAATCAGTAAGGTATGAATGGATGCAAATTCTGCTAAACACATAGCTATTTTTATTCAGGATAGAGCTGCGAACTACGACATGAATAATACTCATATGTACATGAATGTACATGTTAATACATACATTAGGATAAATATAATAAATAACTAGATGAATGGGTAGTGTGAACTAGCCTAGCAAGTTCTGTTTTTTAAATCGTTTGGTGGAAAATCTGGCAGTTTTTTTATCAAAAGATATGTGAAATGATGTAGACACTCCCAGTCTTATATACAGTCCTCATCAAGGTTGTTCATGTTGCTTAGGATTCTATTCATTCGTCCTTATCTTTTTTTTTTTGTTAGTAACAACATCTTTGTACCATGATCTAAGCTTTCAGGCTGGTATAAGTATAATCAGCCATCTGTGGCCTTTCAATTATTCTAATTATGCATGTGTACAAGATTGTCCTTTTTTATTCAATTCAGTGATCTCCAAGGTTGCATGTAAGCTTTGTCCACTAGATCATGGATCCAACACAAGCCTCCAGGTGCTGTTAACCTCATCTCTACATATTTAGCGACAAACTTTGTGTGAGATGAAGATCAAATTGTATAGTCAAATATATTCACTTGTGGTTATTAAATTTATAACACACCTACATTACCTTTACTTTCTATTTCAACACAGCAAACTATGGATTTAAATGCTAGTAAACAGACATTGCTTTTCTACAGACCATTTATGAGCATTTTTGGTAGAATAAAGGAGTTTTCATATGTGGAAAAAAATATCTTGAAACTAAGATCTGATCCAATGGCCATTTAACAATTGTGTGAATTAGTGATTATTACAGCAGAAGTGTGTGATCATTGAGTATGTTTATTAAAATTCTTTGAAGTGGTGGAATTTTTTTACACTGCCACCACATGTTTGTCACTGTTGTTGGTATAGAAAATACAAATTTTCATCTATGTGATATCAACTGTTTATTTTCAGGCCCATTCTTTGGTTTGTCAAGGTGGGAAATTCAAGTAAAGGCTTGTTTTGATAACCTCTTTTGCAGGATTTATTTTCAATTTGTTCAAGGCTGTTGGTATTGCACGGAGGAAATTCATTACCTACTTTTTTTTTAACCTTGCAATGTCATATTGATAACCCATGTATCCCCGCAAAAAAAATATTGATAACCCATGTAATCATGTCATCAACTCATGTGATATTTGGAGTGCCTTGGAGTGTATTGGCTTTGAAAGCTTTGCTATCCTGTATTTCCCATGGTTATTCATCAACAGAGATTGCACATTGTTGCTTTCTACTCTGCTAGTGGAGGGTATGTTAATTAAGTCCATTGTTGGTGGATGATTATTTGATTTTTGACCATGTTAATGGATTAAACTAAGATCAACATGCTATCTGTAATATATATATCTGACTTCATATGGAAATTCGATTGTATATTAAACAATGTTATGAACTCCAAAATAATTTGCATATTGAGAACTGCACAAGCTCAAGGGAACTTTAGTCTGGTCTATTATAGAAAAATGGCAAAAACTGAGGTGATTAAAATGAGCGGTATGAGAGAAAATAGAAGAGTAATACAATTTTTAAGTAAACAATGCAACGGAAAGTAAACGGTTGATGTAAATCTCCGAACAAACGAATACAGTAGACATGTGAGTTCGAATAGTTTGCTCTATGGTTAGCAGTTTCCTTTTTTTGTATATATATTTGGAGACATGTCGCAAATCAGAGTAAAAAAACAGATTTGCTAAAAATATGTCGCCAGTTTTTTTGTCAAAAAATAGTTGATTTTGTGATAGTACGATTTACATCGAGATTCGTGCTAGTGCAAAGTGTCGTGACGGAGGGTTGAACCCAGAACTTCCAAGTCGGCAGACAGAGCTCCTAACCAACCGAGCACGGTATTGGCATTCACTTTATTGCCAAAACAAATTAATATTGAATTTTGAAGTACTTATACACTAATTACCCCCCACATTCACTTACACGGTACTTACGCTATAATTACATATGTAATTTATTCACTTACACGGCACTTGCATATCACTTACACTATAATTACATATGTAATTTAGGGACTTACAATGTAAATACATGCTGACTATTTTTTAGTGAAAAATATGGTTCCATAAATATAGCTACTCCCGTAAAAAAACACACAAAGTAAAATTATCGCAACATAATCCAAACACAGCCATGCGCTTTCGAGGTGCCACCGGATCGCAATGCTTGCGATATACATGTTTGAGCCCAGATATTATTATTATTCTTTCTAAAAAAACTTGGACAACAGTTGATAGTGTGATGGCGCAAAAAAGAAAGTAAAATCATTTACATGCACCTAGCAACACCAAGGTATACTTGCCCACTTGGTTGGTTGAGAATTGCGTATGCCAAAGGTCTAGAGTTTAACTCCCTCCATAATAAGCAACACTTTTTTACCATATATTTGTTCACTGTTTCAGCATTCATAACATTGTGTTACTTTTGTTCACTGTTTCAGCATTCATAACATTGTGTTACTATAGGCGATAGCAACATATATGTAGGTATTACTATACAGTTCAAGTGTAACATAACTCATATGTTTTATAACACACAGCTTGTGTTGCTATTGAACTTTCTTGTAACATATGTCTTAAAGTGTTACAAATTTATATTGAACTATCTTGTAACATATGTCTTAAAGTGTTACAAATTATGTTACAATATATAGGTTCTGTAAAATGGGTGCACGATGTCATTCCAGATACACCTTATGCCATAACTGAAAATTTCATGAACAAATTATTCAATGAGTATAATAAAGATTACATTACCCATGGTGAGTTTAATATAGATTACATTATATGGTGATGATCCTTGTTTGCTCCCAGATGGTACTGATACATATGCCCTTGTTAACTAATATATAGTCATATTTCCTCCAAAAGTATATAGTCCGATCATAAATGGTATGGACATTATCATGCCGAAAACCACCCTTTAACAACAAAAATGACAAAAGATAACAATTTTAAGACATATTATTGATTTGGTTATAAATAATTAACTCTGATAATTAAATCTACCAGTAGAAACTTACGCCGTACTTAGGACGTCTGCATGCAATCCATATTCCTTGGCAAATATAAAGGATGAAATAAACTGAGGTATTGCAGCATACACTCATTTCATGAGAAAAATAAAAAATATGAAGAAAAAGTTAAACAATTGATCACAATATATCTTGTTTTCAAAAAGAAAACAGTGACAAAAAATAACTGATTATAATTAAAAAGATTAATGAATTAATTAATTACACTCATTTAGTTTTTAAACTTCATAACACTTGCAAATTTCACTCGTAAACTAGTAGCAGTTAATTGTGTGTACTTGTATGATGGCTACTCGGAGGACATCACCACGGATGCCAACGGCAGCGGATCCTATGGCCATGGTAGTGGGCCCGATTATGAACTTTAGAAAAAGGCCCAGAAGTGCACACTCCATAATCCTTTCTTGCTAGCCCATGAATAATCCTTAGGAAAAATGAAAGAAAACAATAAGCTGGTTTAGTACTTTTAATGTAAATGTGTATTTTTTTCTTGGCATACTGTGGACAGAGATATATTATAACCCTTACATACATATAGACTAAATGACATACCGCTATATGTTTAGAAGTGCATGTGTGCAAACCTACCCATATTGAACATAGCCAGCCCCAGCCCTGATCTTGACATTATTAGCACCGACCCCTCCAAAGCTGGTGGCAAAGTGAGGTGCGACCTGCAAAAATATTAGGCACAGTTGTATATATTAGTACATATAGATTAATTATATTAATGAGCATGTACTTATGG
Organism: Oryza glaberrima; assembly: GCF_000147395.1. Taxonomy (NCBI): domain Eukaryota; kingdom Viridiplantae; phylum Streptophyta; class Magnoliopsida; order Poales; family Poaceae; genus Oryza; species Oryza glaberrima. The sequence continues at coordinate 1,002,435 of NC_068336.1, read as the reverse complement.
GGATACTTATTACTCATTTACCTATTGGAGATGCAAGCCCAGGAGATGCCGATTACACTAGCATATAGATTAGGATTACAGGCTAACTTATGTGCCACCGACTTGAACAGCGGTACCCTGGCACCATTCACCACTGCCACTGACACTGCCTCCTCCCCCCTGAGATCTTGGTTCGTGGCATCTGAAACCCCCTCTACGAGGCTTTGCATATCTTCGCTGGTACCCGAGCTACCGACGACCATATCATCATCTATGAAGGATCCTTCTTCATAACTGTTAGACTCGTCATGAGCGTCGGAGACGAAAGCTTTCCTTACTTCCAGGACCACCACGAGTGAGGTGAGCCACACTATTGCCTGGAAGATTGATAGTTGTACCACAATTTGCCCTGCCCAGTTGCCATACATGGCCCTCGCCATGGGCACGCCCACAACCAAAGAATTGGTGAGTGACGCAAGAGAAAAGCCGCTTATACACCAGTCGGTGACAGCGGCGCATAATCCCTCTTCCCGGAATTTCAACATAACACCAATGCTGATTGCGGCGACTATAATTAACTTTGCTATGCTATCAGCCGCTATAAGGCTGTACCTCACATTGTAGGGATCAAGGTGGAGGGTAAATTCAAAGGTGAAAAATGGAAAAGCAAACCAAACGACCATTCTATTTATTGCTTCGGAATCTTCTGCCGTGAAGATTTGCCACCATCGCCTGGAAGAGCAGTACCCCAATGCAAGGGCGAAATAAAGCGGTGTTATCACGGACAATATTTTTCCAATGTCCACCCACCCTATCATCTTGAAATTGGTGAAAAAAAAGATGAACAACACTAATACTTCCTGAGAATGTTTAGGTCGACTAGTGAACACTGATATCTCATGACGACTCGATATCATATATATAGTGAAGACTGATATCTCATGGAGATATTGTTGAGATCATGCCGTTACAAGTTTGTTAAGCATGCGCGAGCCAAATGCGGTGAGCTGATGATGGCGACCGTGAAAAACCAAATTGTGGGATTTGTTTTCTTCCTAATCACCCAAACTTAAGGATCTAACCAAATTGTGGGATTTGCTTTCTTCCTAATCACCCCAACTTAAGGATCTAATTGTTGAGATCATGCCATTACGAATTTATTAAGCATGCGCAAGCCACATGCAACAAGCTGATGATGGCGACCGCGGAAGCGACTATGAAAACCAAATCAAACCAAATCGTGTTTCTCTTGCAGAATGTAGCGTGTAGTTTAGGAAAAACTGTATTTGGGATTGCAGCTTAGAGCATCATCAGAAGCATCCTAAAATTCTATCCCCAACATTTCAGTTATGGTAATTCTAAACAAGATTTGAGGTGTTAAAATTTTTATTCCTGCAACAGATTAGCTATAATTGATTTCCTAAAAACAAAAAGACTGAGCCCTTAGAAAACTTCCAACAGAAATCAGTTTCCACTCGTCGCTCTCATGAGGTCACGCTCGCGCGCGTGCCCCTTCGTCGCCCCTCTCCACGCAGTACCATGCCGGCAGATCAACCTGACTGGTACACGTGCACCCCCAGTTTTCTACATGTACACCAGCAATTCCAGCAGGCAACAAAGCACCAACTAGCAGCAAGCAATTTTTGATCAAAATCCCCGGAATACCACACAGGGAATGATATCAAGATGCTGTTGGTGATGCTCTTAGGTATCACATTCTAGTTTTTTTTTCTCTTTTTATTTTTAGCTGTATTACCAACCTTACGTGTGACCCCCAGGCAGTATGGAAGTTTAGGCATTTTTGTTCTTTTAGGCTTGCAGTTTTTTTTCTTTCCCATATTTTTCACACAAAAAAAAATCTCATTTTATTTAGAATGATTTTTTAATGTTTTCTTTTCTGGTATGTAGGTTGATAATTGTCCGTGCTGTAAAATGGGTGCACGATATCATTCAAGATGCACCTTATGCCATAACTGAAGATTTCATGAACAAACTATTCAATGAGTATAATATAGATTACATTATCCATGGTGATAATCCTTGTCTGCTCCCAGATGATACCGATGCATATGTCCTTGTCAACTAGATATATAATCATATTTCCTCCAAAAGTATATGACCTTATCAACCAGATATATAATCATATTTCCTCCAAAAGTATATGTCCTTGTCAACCAGATATATAATCATATTTCCTCCAAAAGTATATATAGTCCCACCATGAATGGTAGGGACATTATCATGCCCAAAAACACCCTTTAACAACAAAGACAACGACAAAAGATAACAGTTTTAAGACATATTATTAATATGGTCATATATAATTAACTCTGATAATTAAGTCTAATAGTAGAAACTTACGCTGTACTCAGGACGTCTGCATGCAATCCATATTCCTTGGCAAATATGAAGGATGAAATAGACTGAGGTATTGCAGCCTGCACTCATTTCATGAGAAAAATTAAAAAATATGAAGAAAAAGTTAAACAATTGATCACAATATATCTTGTTTTCAAAAAGAAAAAAGTGACAAAAAATAACTGATTATAATAAAAAAGATCAATGAATGAATTGATTACACTCATTTAGTTTTTAGACTTCAGAACACTTGCAAATTTCACTCATAAACTGTCACATTCCACAGGTTTGGATGTATGGAAAACTTGGAAATGGTCACATTGCTGCCATGGATGGCAATGAGGTGCATATTTATACATGAATAATGCCTACTTTGATGCCCATATACTAAGTACTAGCTTGCTGAAAAAAAATTATTTGAAAGCAAATCTGATTTGAAAGCGTTTTATGCAAATAAAACTTGCCTTATGCTAAAAAGAACCATATATGCCTTCCTTGGATATATGCCATGCATGTAGTGTGTTAGGATTGCCTTGTGCTTGCTAGTACATTATTTTTGTAATGTACTGACTCTTGCATTTGTTGTTGTATTGTTGTTATTTAGAGATGGTTGCAGGTGAAGTCACTCCAGAGGAGGATGACTTCTTTGGTGATGATTCGTTCTTCCAGGATGGTTCTCGCTAAGGTCTACCCTAGTCAGTTGCATAAAAGATCTTTTAGGTAGAAAATGCTTCCGCAAACTTAAATATTTGGCCGGTCGGCCATAAGTATCTTAGTACTAAGCCCTTGTTTAGATTCCAACTTTTTTCTTTAAACTTTCAACTTTTCTGTCACATTGAACTTTCCTACACACACAAACTTTCAACTTTTTTCTTCAAACTTCCAATTTTTTTCAAACTTCCAATTTTGGCGTGGAACTAAACACAGCCTAAGTTGTGAGAATTTATCTAAGTCCCAGAACCCTCTATATTTGGATATCAAGTGCTTGGATGAAAATGTTTAGTGTGTTCCTTATGTTAGGAAAATATTAAACATGACTATCAGTTAAAGATATTTGACAAGTCGTATATCTTTAGCCATTTATCAAGTCTCCTGAATGTGTAACACATCTGGTCGCTACCTTCGTCTGGTTTGATGGGCACATCTCAGGCTGAAGTTGACTGACAGGCTAAAGGACCAGCAATATCTCTAATATCCTTCTCTCGAAGTGTCGGATGTCTTATTATGCTTGATGGGTGAATTGAACCATTCTATTCAACTATCAAACATAATAAGAGGTCCGGAGTGCTTCTGACATAAACTAGTACTCCAGTAGTTAATTGTGTGTACCTGTATGATGGCTACTCGGAGGGCATCATCATGGATGCCAACGGCGGCGGATCCTATGGCCATGGCAGCGGGCCCGATTATGAACTTCAGAAAAAGGCCCAGAAGTGCAAGTCTTGGTCCACACTGCATAATCCTTTCTTGCTGGCCCATGAATAATCCTTAGGAAAAATGAAAGAAAAGAATAAGCTGGTTTAGTACTTTTAATGTAAACATACATTTTTTTTCTTGACATACTGTGGACAGAGATATATTATAGCCCTTACATACATATAGACTAAATGACATACTGCTATATGTTTAGAAGTGCATGTGTGCAAACCTACCCATACTGAACATAGCCAGCCCCAGCCCTGATCTTAACATTATTTGCACCGACCCCTCCAAAGCTGGTGGCAAAGTGAGGTGCGACCTGCTATAATATTAGGCACAGATGTATATATTAGTACATATAGATTAATTATATTTATGAGGATGTACGTACGGGGATACTTATTACTCGTTTACCTATTGGAGATGCAAGCCCAGGAGATGCCGATTACACTGGCGTGTAGATTGGGATTACAGGCTAACTTGCGTGCCACCGACTTGAAGAGCGGTAACCTGTCACCATTCACCCCTGCCACTGTCACTGCCTCCTCCCCCTTGAGATCTTGGTTCGTGGCATCTGAAACCCCCTCTTCGAGGCTTTGCATATCTTCTCTGGTACCCAAGCCACCGACGACCGTATCATCATCTATGTAGGACCCTTCTTCATGTCTGTTAGACTCGTCATGAGCGTCAGAGACGAAAGCTTTCCTTACTTCCAGGACCACCATGTGTGAGGTGAGCCACACTATTGCCTGGAAGATTGATAGTTGTACCACGACTTGCCCTGCCCAGTTGCCATACATGGCCCTCGCCATGGGCACGCCCACAACCAGAGAATTGGTGAGTGACGCAAGAGAAAAGCCGCTTATACACCAGTCGATGATAGCGGTGCATACTCCCTCTTTCCAGAATATTAACCCAACACCAATGCCGATTACGATGACTATAATTAACTTCGATATGCTATCAGCTGCTATAAGGCTGTACCTCACATTGTAGGGATCAAGGTGGAGCGTAAATTCAAAGGTGAAAAAGGGAAGAGCAAACCAAGCGACCATTCTATTTATTGCTTCGGAATCTTCTGCCGTGAAGATTCGCCACCACCACCCCAATACAAGGGCGAAATAGAGCGGTGCTATCACGGACAAGATTTTTCCAATGTCCACCCACCCTATCATCTTGAAATTGGCGAAAAAAAGATGAACAGGATTAATAGATCCTGAGAATATCCAGATCGATCTGAAAGGTACTGTATTAATGATATACTTACTACATAGAGTCGATAGATGAACACCGATATCTCATGGAGATAATCCCCTCCAAATAAAAAGTCACACCTCACACCTCATACCTTTCTCCTCCTCCAAATAAGAACTCACACCTCATGCCTTTCTTATTCTCCTAAACTTATGGGATCTAATTGTGGAGATCATGCCGTTACGAGTTTGTTAAGCATGTGCGAGCCACATGCGACGAGTTGATGATGGCGACTGCGAAAAATCAGATCGTGCGATTCATTTTCTGTTACGGAATGTGTAGCATGGAGTCTAGGAAAAACCGAATCTTGGGATGACAGTGTAGGTATGGCATTCTAGTTTTTTTTTTCTCTTTCTATTTTTAGCTATGTTACCAACCTTACGTGTGACCCTAGGCCGTATGGAATTTCAGCCATTTTTTCCTTTTTAGGCTTGCAGTTTTGTTTCTTTCAATGTATTATATAATATTATCATATATCCATATTTTCCACTCCAAAACAAAATTCTATTTTCTTTAGAATGATTTTTTTTAAGACCAACTCATGGAATCTATCTCTGTCATTTCTATATTATTAACCATGTTTATAAACAATTTTACAGTTGATCAGGCCATCAAAGGATCCCTCTTTGCATGCATGCACAACTGAACTGAACTGAACAAAAATAAGATAAAATGCAGGTCAGCTTTAGTTTGTCCTGTGGCTAAGCATGCACCTCATAACTCACAAAATTGGAGGGCCTAAAAGCCTCCAGCGAAGAGCTTTTTGGCGTGGGATCGATCAGACTAGTTAATTAGCTATGTTGACATGTAGCTAACTTGCTATGCATGCATCTAGGGATGATTTATCTACAATAATCGCTGACAATCTGTCTGATCGGCTTGAGAGATGGATTCCCACATGTTTAATCACGAGGTAACTACTGGTTCCTTCTTTAAAATCCCTCCCTTCAATAACAAGTGACGCTTTTATATTGATACGGTTTCTAAAATGCAACTTGATTTGCATACAACTAGATAGGTGAGCCGCGCAATTGCGCGGCTAGCATCCATACAAAATTATTTTTTTACATATGATTTTGCTTAAAATTAGTTAAATAGCTATATAATTGTCTTAGGACTTTGAAAAACCGAACCTTATCATCTGCATGTTTCTAATTTTATAGTTTTTGAAAGTCACACTAGGCGCTACCTCGTACTTATTTGTTACCCTTTTATTTATTTGCTCGATCTACTACGATTTCTATTCATCCTCCTTGCAACTTTTAAAATTGGATCTTATAAATTCTAGAGTTTATTGCTCGATCTACTACGGTTTCTATTCATCCTCTGTCAAACGCCGTCACTCGACTCCCCTAAGCCGTCCATCGCCTACTCTTTTTATTGTCATTGGGATTTATAAAATCGAACATAATTATCATCTGTGTACATTTTAACTTTCTAGAAGTCCCGGCAAACCATCCGTAGCTTTGTTATTGTACTCCTCTATGACCCATCCGTTGCCTTCTCTCTTAATTATCAGTGAGATTTTAAAAATCGAACATGATTACCATTTTGGTTTAATTTTTACTTTCCAAAAGTCTTGCCAAACACCGTGATTGTGCTGCTTAACAGCTTGCCCGTCATCCCTTCTCTTAATCATCACTGGGATTCTATTTGATTTTTTTTTAAATTTAATCACTATAATTTTGACATGCTATCATCTAACAATTATTTTTTAGTAATATTTAAATTCAATAATATGATAAATAGATACTACTTGAACACTTTGGAAGTCATATCAAAATCCAATTTGGGGATGTATTTTATTTTTAATTTTATTTTTAATAAATATTTTTAATAAGTAGATGGACTCTGCTTCTAATATTCTTTATTTTTAATTCTGAATTTTAGTAATTTCTAAATTGCATTCCTACCTGACCTCTTTCGAATTCGTAGAATTCATATTGAAATCAAAATTTGGGATTTATTTTATTCATAATTCTAAAATTTAATTAATCCTATGTTGTGTTCTAAATGCACTCTCTTCCAATATTTTTTAATTTAGAATTTTAGTAAATTCTAAATTTTTTTCCTACTTGAACTCTTTGAAAATCGTATTGAAATCTAAATTTGGGATTTATTTTTTAAATTTTTAAATTTAATTATTTTGTCTTTCTTTCTAGATGAACTCTTTTTTCAATACTACTTATTTTTAATTCTGAATTTTATTAATATTTAAATTGTATTCTTACTTTAACTTTTATTTTTATTTTTCTCAAACTTATTTTTTAATTTCGTTTGATAATATACTCAGTAAGGGGCAGGTGTGGACTGCATGGATGTCATGTGCGGTTGATTGCGCATTAGACATACTCCAATCAAACAGTTGATATATATTTTTTATTTTTCTCTAATTAACGTGGTAATTTCTTAAAGGTTTAGACATCATAGCAAAACTGATAAGCTTCCTATGCGGTATACAGGAGCCGGGTTTGATATTTTTTAGGTGCATGTATGTTAGTTTTTTTTACGATCTAGATTATATTTCCAATTTGCGTGCTAGTCATCAATCTATCAAAAAAATGTATGACATTTAATTTTCTCCAGGAGTGCTAGGCTAGCTATTTACGAATGCATATGGCAGTGAGGCATGCACTATTTATTTTTCTTAGTACTCTACTTTTCCTTTTTTTTTTCTTCGATGGTTAATTGGATCTAATCTACAGTTCAATCACTCATTTTTTCATTCCTCAGGGAACGGTCCAGATTAACTCTATGAAACCCAACGATCCAGATTCACCCCACCTCCTTCCCGCAAAAGATCGCCCCCTCCCCTGCCCCGACCTACGCCCAAACCCCAACCCGCGCCTCCCCGATCTACCCTAATTTCTCTTCTCTCCCTCTCACGCGCCGCCACCCATCCCTCTGTCGTCGTCGCATTCGTCCTCGCCCAGCAGCGGAGCGCTTGGTAGGGCGAGGCATGGCGCACGCCATACCTCGCGCCGGCCGGCGACCACGAGTACCGGCCCCTCTCAGCGCACTCATGCTGGGCCACAGCGGCCGAACCATATAACCCATTGCTGGTCCACTTGTGTCGTGTATTCGTATTTCTCATCAAGTGAGTCGAGACTGCGGCTGCATCCTGGAGACTGGGACGGAAATCAGCAACAGCTAGCAGCACGAGCCACGCTCACGTGTGGAGGCAGCAGTAGCTTAGTTGGGAGCTTTTCTCGATGAAAGAAAGAAATGAAACAAGAAATAGAGGAATAAGATCCCAATTTTCTAGCATCCATCCAGGAACAAGACCCCAATTTCTAGCATCCATCTATCACTGTCAAATAAAACATAGGTAGTTTGCTAAATTTCATGTATTTGATGGACTATGAGATATTAAAGTTGGATGCAGAATCATATAGCGTGCAACTCTTTTTCGATATCATATTATTACTTTGTAGTTTTTTCGCTATATATTCCATGTTTGTAACATGAACATTGATCTATTATATATAACTTTTATCTATTATAAGTGCAATCTCGAATGACAAGGATTTTAGCCCTCGCAGCCTCGCAATGCCTCATTTTTTGTCCGTCCTCTGCCACTGTCCTTGCCCAAATCGGCGCCACCGCCCCTACCACCGGAAGCCCTTTCATCTCTAGGTCGCTGCCGACGCCTTCCACGCCGAGCTGCTCCTCGCCGCCACCGATCCCTGCCGCCGACACCTTCCACGCCGAGCTGCTCCTCACCGCTACCAATCCCGCCGCCGGAATCCCTTTTGTCGCTAGGTCACCACCGCCGCCTTCCGCGCCGATTTGCTCCCCGCCGCCACCGATCCCCATTGCCGCCATCACGCTCTCACCATGCCTCTACTTTACGCTCCACATCTCATAGCACAGGTAATGTGGCTCTTCTTGAAGCAGTGGCATTGTTCTGTTCTTTTTTTTTTTACGGTTTTGGGTATATTACATCTAATTTGTCCACTGGGTTCAGTAAAAGTGTAAAAAACAAAGCAGAAGGATTCTCTATATCCAGTTCATAATTGGGAAGAATGTCATCTGATAGTATATAAGTGAATAATTTTACATGTAATACCTAGATTGGCTTATCATCTGTTGATTCCCTGGAGAGCTAATCAACCCATTGAATTGTTTTGCCACTTACCAACTATACCTGATTAAATCAGTAGTCAAACCTTTTACTTGTTTTCAAATTCAAACTTTTTACATTTTGATTTGATATTTCTCTATTAAATCTGAATTGCACTGGTTCTCATTGCTTGTTTCTCTCAGTCATGATCCATGTTTCATGTGTAGTTACCAACACTTTTTGCTTCCATGCTATCACTAGGAGAAAGAATGATAATGTGGTTATGCACAGTTCTCATTTAGCAAAATCACACCAAGATAGAGAATGGTACTGTGTTTATTAACACATTTGAAGATCCATCTGTTATAGCTTGTTTGTGAATGTTGGGGCTTTTTTTTTCTCGATGTTCTGTTCTCTTTTCTGCCAGCAAATATGCAAACCAATATGTTAATTCATTTGCCTGTTTGCGTTTAAATGTTGTGTCTTGATTCTGATGTTTAATCCAATGTCGTAAAATCACTGCCAAATTAATAATCAAAATATAGCTATGCATTGTGGTGAAGTCATGCTCACGATGAGATAGAGCTCAGCTGCTAATTTTAGTCACTAATTTTGGTAAAATAAACTATGCCGAGGATATCTTTGAATGTGAGGCTACTAAAATTTCATGATGATATACTCCACTTAAAATATGTTTATTTGGGTTGGAAAATCAGGACTTGACAACAATTTCTTCTGTTCCTTTTACTGGTCATTTTACTGGGCTGAATATATAAGATGGAATTGCTTAGTGGTTATTGGTATTTGACCTGAAATGGATGCCTTGAGATGATCACAGATGGCGGTCTTGTAGGTTATCCATTGCCCTGTGATATGCATAGATGTCACCGTGAAAGGAATGGAGCAATTCTTAGATTAATTATATGGAGTCTTAGCTTCAGTCATACATGGTAGATGCATTCCTGTCTTAAATACATTAGAATTGGCATATAGAGCATCAACAGGCATCAAAGAGGCCTATGAAAGTTCTTTCAATTCAAGTACGAATAAATAGTATATTATAAAGACTAAAACTTATTTGGAACCAGCACAGAATACTATTGTTTGTAACTTTCCTTTGGAATAAAGTATGGCTCATACAGATCAATAATTCATCTTTCCATCAGTGGTGCTTGTCCTTTGGAAAGAATTGCTGATAATTCGATGGAACGTATTGATCTTAAGACAATCAGGGCTCATAATATTGTTTCTAACTTTATGTCAATTGAGAAAATGAATGCATCGGGCAGCACAAGTGCTGATATATAATAGATATGTGCATACACATGCTTTTACACATTAATTTTCATGTTGTTGCTAAATATACATTGATGTGTGCATTCCTGATAGGTTGATGGGAACATTATAAGGAGGTGCTAAAAGTCATGGACTGCAAGTTATCTTCTACCCTATAGTTCAACAAATGGTTTTACTCATTCATCGTGTGACACATCCAACGGTCTAAAATTATCTAATGAATCTGGATCCAACGTCCCAAATCCGCGTGTGTCCCGCGCCTCCCTCTCGGCCGCAATCACCGCACCACCTCCCCCACATCTGCGCCTCTCCCGCATCATCCTTCTCTCACGCACCTTCCTTTCTCCCGCAACCGCCGCACCCCCACCACGCATCGCCTCCACCACCCTCATCAGCTCCACAAATCATGCCACCGTCGCTGTCCCGCTCATCGCGCCGAACCGCGCTGGAGTCACCGTCGCCGTCCCCGTTCCCGCCCCTCCGCCCATCTCATCGATCCACGCCGCCAGAGTCGCTGTCTCCGCCCCCGATCCATGCCTGTGCGCCCCTCAGATCACCGTCGGCCAGAGTCGCCGGGCTCGTCGTTGCAAGCTGATCCCCTCCGCCATTGATAGGAGGTCCAGAAACCCTCCTCCCCTACCGGATTGAATTTAATCTCTTTTTGAGTTAAGCAAGAGCATTGGTTTTTTCCTCCTCCAGTTTGATTCTTGCAAGTTCTGGAGACTGATACAATTATGTAAAAATTGAGGTGGCATGGAATTCAAAGCCATGTGTAGAAGTTAGAAATAATACTTCTGCTCATACACACCAATCCTTTGCTCTACTGGAGACTCAAGTGCAATATTGAATCCATCAAGAGCATAACAAAATCAAATAATAGAGAGGATTGTAACAGATTACCCCATCAAGTTGGTGAAATAAAGGAGCAATTAGGACGACCAATAGATCAGCTAATGGAACACATAATGAACAGAAATTCCTTAGACCTTTGTTGTCGAAGTGACAACTGCATACGTCGAAGGACGTGGTTGCTCAATAGTTCTTGGAAACAACGAAGTGTACTAATTTAAGGATTTTTCTTTTGAATGCCCCTTTACATGGCCCTAGGGGTCTATTTATAGTCCTATTACAGATCCCCCTATTAGGGTTTAGGTTTTACAGGGGAATTTACATGGTTGCCCTCATGAGAGGGACACTTGTATGGGCATACAATGTAATTGAGATACATGGGCCTCCAATGGGCCGGTTGGCGAACGTTGGCCCACTGGCCAATGGGCTAGAGCGGCTGGGATGGCCCCTTGGGCCTCCTTGGAGCTGGGCTTGATACAGCGAAGTCATCCTCCTTCGGCATGCACCCTTCACCATTTAGCCTTCGCCCAGGACGCATTTGGACTTGCAGGGTCCCAACGCGACTCTTCACCCTTCGCCGCCTTTGCCCCCATAGTCTTCGCCATGGGGCTTCGCCCCGACGAACCTTGACGCCTTGAGTCTGAATCCTCGCTGGTTGCATGGTTTCGGCAGGTCTGGTCGAAGGGTCTCATGACATACCGCCAACAAGCCCCTCACAGACAAGGGTGAGATAGGAGCTTCGGCCGAGACCATGCAAACCATGTGGTATGGTATGAGGCGCCCCCTTTCGACCGACGCTCCTGCCGAAACCTATTTTGGGTTCCTGCAAAGAATGTGTGCATTGCGTGTACATGTATTCTTGCGGTTAGTAATGTTTTGCAGCTTTTGCCTTCTACGAACGGCGAAGCTGTCCTTATTCTTTCACTGGGCCGAAATGAACAGTGATGGGCTTTCCTTCGTGGGCTTGTCCCTATGCGGCTCGGTTAATGGGAATTTACCGTTTCGCCTACCCTTATGACGCGTGGCGGCTCATGATTGGGTGGGAAGGCGAACCGTCGCCTGGGTGGGCTATATATTCCCCCTTCCCCTTTTTCACCGCTGCACCCTCGTCATTTTCACCGCGAGCGCTCTCTCTTTCTCTGTACTTCCCTTTCACGGCGCCTTTTGAGTCATTAGGTCTTTCGCCCATTCTCCCTTTTCACCACCGCGCACACTTTTCGCCATGGCTCCTCGCAAGCCGAACCCAACCTCCGCGACGGGCCCCGATCCCGGCTGGATCGACGATGACACCACCGCCTTTTTAGGAGCTTAGCTCGTGGACGATGACGAGCTGGTGAAGTTGGTCAGCTCCGGCGCAGTGGTGGAGGGGCAGGCCTTCGCTCCGGGAAAGGCCGTGGTGCCGAAACCCGGCGACAACCGGACGGTGGTATTCGTCGTCTTCTTTGAGGCGGGGCTTCGATTTCCGTGCAACATGTTGTTTCCGGAGATCCTTCGCCTTTTCCAGGTGGTGCTCCCCCAGCTAAGCCCATCGGCACTCGTCCGTATCGCCATCTTCGACTGGGCGTGCCGGACCCCGGGTTTGAACCGAGCGCCGATCTTTTCAGCACCGTGTTCTACGCCCCAGTGAACTCGAAGACGGTGGTCACTCCGGCCGGGACGAAGAAAACAGCGTTCGGGAGTGTGAACTTTAATGTTCGCCCCGAGCGCTCCGATATCTAGCCGGTGAATGCTGCCATGTCGAAGTGGGATCGCCATTCGGTGGCGAAGTGGTTCTACCTCTCCATCCCATTCGAGGCTGGGTCCGATGCGGCGAAAACCCTCCGGAGGCGGCGTAGGGCGATTGCACCGAACAGGAAGCCCAAGGTCGCCGTCGATGGCGCCATGGAAGCCCGGTTCGCCTTGCTGCACAAGGTCTGCTCCCGCCTTAGCTGTCGCGACTTGGTGGAGGAGTTCTGCATGCTTCGCATTTTCCCCCTCTCCCAGTCGTGGCAAGTCGAGGTCGATGGCTTGCCGAAGCTCGTCATGCCTGCGGGGGCGAACGGTGAGTCTATGCTTTTCCTATGTGCATCTATGTTTCGCTCTTTTTCCCCGTTCGATGCCTGATGTGGTGACACTTCTTGTTTTCGTAGTGTTGACTCTTGCTCAGGCCGACACCGAAGCCCGAAAGTTGATCGGCGACATGTCGGTCGCTGAGTTCAGCCAGCTGCTATCGCGGCAGGCGGCCAGCCGGGCGAACCGGTGTAGGATCGAGATGTCGACTAGAAGGGGGGTGAATAGGCGATATAAAACTAAATGACACCTAATCAAAACTAACCTAAGTTGCTAGGCTCGGTGAGGATCAACTCTAACTAAACAACTAAGTTATGTTTTGCAAACCTAGGGTGATAGTGGCTCAAATATATCTCTAGGAAAGTAAATCACACTCCTATGTCAATGTTTAGCAATCATAGGATGATATGATCTCAAGTATCTCTCTAGAAATGTAAATTGTACAAATGTAAATGCCGGTAAAAAGAAACAGACTAAAGCATCGGCTGTTGATACATCGGCTTTGGCTCCGAAGAAAAAGGCCAAGAAGAAGAAATCCAAGCCAACCGATGATTTGCCTGCCTTAGATCCATCCATAGAACAAGCCTTGGATGAAGAAGAGATCGAGGAAGATGTCGACCAAGCGGCAGCCGAACTGAGTGACTTAGGAGAAAAAACATCATCGGCTTCACCCAAACAGACTCCTCCGACTCCTGCTACTCCAGCTCAATTTTCAAGGGTAAATAACTCATCTTGATCACTTCTTGAAAATAACTTATATAGCCGATTGCTTATTGGTCTTGTGTTTGCAGAAAAAGAAAACTGTCATGAAGAAGAAATCAACACCAGCAACATCTAAACCAGCTCATCCGGTAAGGTGTTATCTGTAAAATCCTTTAAGTTTGATTATAACCGATGTTAATTAACACTTGTCTTTTTCAGCCTCCTCCTCCTTCACCTCATGTGCAGCCGACGCCATGTAATCGTACTCCATCAGCTGCAGGCAGCCATAACATTGAAGAGGAAGAACAACCAGCTGCTCTTGCCATCCCAGTAAGTCTTTCATTGTCATAAATCTTAGATCGGCTACATAACTTATTTCGATATTTAACCGTCTCTAGTTTTCTCTCTTGCAGGTCTTAGCCGATCTATTCTCTTTTGACATCAAAGATTATTTTGATGAAGAGGCAGAAGAAGAAACCACACGCAAAGCTTTAGCCCCTCTGGATGAAGATGTAAAGAGAACTCTTGCTGATATATCTCATCGGTTAGGGTCATCATTGGACAGCTTGGTAGCCGATTGTGGTTCAATCCGGGATGATTCAAAGAAATTCAAATTCTGATCCCAGATGATCTAGCCAACATTATTACTCCAGCCGTGTACCTCGAGCAGCATCAATTCAAGCTGGAAAAAGCCAAGCAAAGAATAGCCGATCGTCGAGAGCGCAAAAATACTAAAGCTACAATCCAGGCCAATCGGCAGCTTGTGCACGAAGAAAAGTCTAAGCTTGATCAACTGTCTGAGGGTCCAATCCAGTTGAACATAGATTGGCTTGAAGCTCGCCAGATTGATCTAATAGCTTAACTTGAAGAATGCAACGCCGAACTGGATCTGGAGAAGCAAAACTTAGCCAACCTCCCAAATGCCATCGAAGAACAAAAATCCAGACTTAAATCGGCTATCAAGAATGTGGCTAATATGACCAAGTCCCTCAAAGTCATCCCTGGAACCGACGCCCAAGATATCCAAGCCATCGAAGAAGTAGATCAAATCAGACAACGGGCTGTGTTGGCTATCCAGCGTTACTTGTCTGGATGATTGGTCTTGTAATAGGACTTAGCAAATTTTGTAAACGGCTAGAAAGACTTGATACTCCTTTTGTTACTAAACTGTTGTGCCGATTAACATAACCTTCAATTTGCTCAAAAATTCTGAATTGCTCAATTTTCAATTTTTTGCATATATGTGCCCCCCTAATTTTGCAATGATGAAGACATTGATAAAATTATGAATTGTACCAAGGGCGATATAACCATATCAACCGTCATATATCGGCAAAACACAGCCGACTATGATAACAAAACGTCTAAGGGCGATACAACCTATATCGGCCATTGTACATCAGCAAAACACAACCGATTACAATAAGAAAACAGCTAAGGGCGATATAGCAATATTGGCCATCTCAAGGCGATGTAAATACATCGGCCATCATGTATCGGCAATAACCAGCTATTAACAGTGAAATTTGGTAAGCCTAGAGTAGTCATCGGCTTAGAGTCAGCATCGGCTTCGAAGTCCTGAGATTAGCCGATGAGAGTTGTCAAGTCGTCAGTTGTCGGATTCTTGTTATATTCGGTTAAGGAAATTGATCTACAAAAGGAAGCTTATCCAGAAGAGATCGAGTTCAAAGAGAATGTGGCATGGCAAGTTATCTATTAATTAGGAATAGTTTGTTAGTTTCCTTCTATCTTTAGGATAGTGTGTTAAGTGTCCTATAAGGACTTTATCTTTTCCTTTTATCTTTAGGAAAGTTTCTTTCTTGTCCGACAAGGACTTGTATCAACCCATGGGTATAAATATGTACACCCGGGGTCTATGTAATCTATCTCCACGATTAATACAATTCGGCGCATCGCCACCTTTTACCTTTTCTACTTTATTTTATCGTCCAGCGGGACTTGGCACCTGACGCGGGGTTGCATCGGTCTTCGATCTCCGGAGAAGGGATAAGTCCAATGTTCCGTCGGCCCAGGCAATTGTCTCATCTACGTCGGCGTTGTTCAAGGCTACATCAGTACATTCGACCTCTTGGATTACTCTGGTTTGGATGATATATTTGCCTACCTATTTATCATATGTCTCTATTAATCTAGTCTTAGCATATCAATTTAGCTCTATCGGCTGCTTCTCGTTTTAGGGTTTCTGCCGGTATCGGCTAAATCGCGTTGCTAGATTAGATTAGCTTAGACATCTACCACCCTGAAAACTCAGTCAACGGCTTGATTGTCTAGATATTATGTTTCTTTTCATACTTAGTGCTGCATCAGTTAAGTTTGATCTACTAAGTCGTGCTTAGAACCATAATCTCTAGCCTGCTTCTTGATTGCCAATAAAGGTTTCATCGGGGTTTCAGCCGGTGAGTTATCTGGACGTTGCATCGGCTCATAAGGATTGCATATATAAGTTGGATTTAGCTGATGACAACAAAGGTTTCACTGTTTAATCTAATCTTGTGGATTTCATGACATCGGACCTCCAGCCGACGTGTGCTTTAACCTTCGGATCGATGCTTATTTATCATATCATTGCTAGCCGATTGGTTTATACAGGATTATATTATTATTTTATTACATCATCATCAGCCGATTGCCTTTATATCATTATCTACATTGGACATATAGCCGATTGCTTAAACCCTATCGCTATCGGCTGGTATCAGCATCGGCTATTGTCGGCTATCGACTGGAAATACTCCATCGGCTTGTCAGCCGATCGGCTGTTTTGTCTACTATTTGCATATCTTGTCAGTTGTAGAATCAAACTGACTGGCACGCCCGCATCTCATCAAGATTTGGACCTGCACACGAGCTAAGCAGATCTCCCAAGCCGGTGTGTTCGATTTTTTCGTCAACACCAGCCAATCATGCATTAACCCAAACACTTGGATAATATTTCTTCAAGTACTTGCCATTGAGCGCCCGTCCATAAAATTCTCCATCAAGTCCTTGCAACATATAGGCTCCTTTAGACACAACCTTATGGATGTGAAACTGTCCTTCCCAATTTGGTGACCACTTGCCGAATTTATTATCACGAGTTCCGATCGGCAAGATTAGCTTCCAAACAAGCTCTCCTTTAGAAAAAGACTTAGGCACCACTTTCTTGTTATAATGCCAAGCAACCCTTTCTTTATCCTTGGTAACTTTCGCAAGAGCCCTCAATCTTGACTGAACCAAGTCCTCCCTCTCATCGGCCATGAAATTATAATACTCATCGGCTGTCAACGTATCCTGTAAATTTGTCCTTCTCGAGCCGATCTGTCACGTCCCGAAACGACCCTAAAATATATCCTTTAAAATTATGCCTAGAATAATTAAAATCCGTGTGAAAGCCTCCAAAAATTAAAATGTGCAAAGTAAAAGTCAAACAAGGCTTAGAGGATTTTTGTATATTTCCTAAAAGCCTAAAATGTGTAAATAAATTTTAGTGGAATTTTCAGAGCACAAATAATAATTTTTAAGCAATAAACAAAGTTAAAATGATTTTATAAAAAGAAAAACCTTAAAATCCCCCCTCCCCCTCTTGGGCCGGCTCGGCCCATCTCCTTCCCCCTCTCTCTCCTCTCCCCGCGGCCCACTCGGCCCCTTCCCGCGCGCGCACCGCTGATGGGCGGGCCCGCCCACCACCCTCGCTGACGGGTGGGGCCCACCCGTCATCCCCGACCTCCTGCCGCTCCCGCCGCCTCGCCCGCGCCTAGCGCCGCCGCCGCCACGAATCCCGCCGCCTCCCGTCGTCCCTGCGTGCAATAAAGTGGGGCGGATTTGCCCCCACAAATCTCGCCGGCGCTATTGATGGCGGCGGGACCTCCCGTCCCGGTTTCCTTCCTCCTCGGCCGCCCTCTCCCCCTTCCAACCCTATTTAAACCCTGCCCGCACCTCCTCCGTCCGTTTCCGCCTCTCGTCGCCCTTCCTCCTCTCCGGATTTGAGCTTGCGACGTCGCTCTCTCTCTCCGCCATCGCCGCCGAGCTCCGGTCCGCCGCCGTCGTCGCCCCAGACCGCCTCCCACCTCGGCGCCGCCTCCTTCGGCTTCGCCGCATCCTCGCCGACCTCGTCCACCTCTCCGTTTCGGTCGCCGACCGCCGGAGCACCGCCGTCTCCGTCGACCCGAGACGAGCCACCGCCTCCCTCCGCTCCAGCTGCCTCCCCCGTCGCCGCCGTCGCCCCGGGGTGAGCCGTGGACCGTCGCCTCCTTTCCCCCTTCCCTCCCCTCTCTCGGCCGCCGCTCCGCTGCGCCGGTGGTCACCGGCGGCGACCATCGGGGCGTGGGCACGCCGCCTCCTGCCGACCGCGCCGGCATGGCCGCCCTCGGGCGCGCCGAGTGGCTGCCGCGTGGGGCCCGGCCGTCAGCCGCCCGCGCCCTCGGGTGTGGCTGACGCGTGGGGCCCACGGCGCCGGCCGGTGCGAGCCCGGGTGCACCCGGTCCACCGTGGACCGTGAGGCTGCCGCGTGGGCCCCACTCCCGTGGACCTGGTCCGCGCGCCCCTCCCCCTCGGCTGACGCAATAAACCCTTTTTAAATTAAAATTTAAATGAAGAAATTCGTAAATATTCATTTAAAGAGCATATAAACTTCAAATGGCCATAACTTAGCCATTTGAACTCGGAATTGGACCGTTCAAGTCTCTAATTTTTCCTTAAGAAGTCAAGAACCCATTTTTGTGCTTCGTTCCTGCTTGTTATGTGGAGTTTGTTAGAGTAAAAGCCCTTTTCTTTTCCGTTGGTCGTGTAGACGCTGCAGCTTCGGAAGATCCGCTCTTCGTGGAGGTTGAAGCCGACGTTTGGGAAAGTGAGCAAGGCAAGTCACATCATCCTTGAACATATTGAATCCCAGTTTATAAAATTTTTTTGATTTAAATTATTGCATTACCGCTTTATTTAAATTCCCGCGTTATCACTGTTTTATTTAGCCATGCCTATTTACCTTTGTTATGACTTTATTATTGTTATTGATATTATTACCTTGTTCACCCTAGAATAAACAAAACCCCAACTAGTGGGCACTCTACTCAAGGTTCCCCTGGTATGAATTTAGGTAGATGCTTCGCTGCTTAATTAGGCAACATTAGGTGGTTTTACAACTCTAGACTTTGGGAATATTCATATCACCTGGACACTATGGAATGGTTGGATTATTGTGGAATTGGATTCACACCTCCCCTTCTATTCAAAATCCTCAAAATGGTTTTAGGCTGGGCTCGGGGTGCATGGTTTTGATAGTAGCACCTCGGCCATATAAGGACCGGTCTTCGGGCCTCTGTTGCAAAGCACTACCGTACTTCCACATGTCTAGTGGGTAAGGCTTAGTTTGTGGCTCAGTCTGGTTATAAACAAAAGTACACGGATGGAGATGGACGAAGTCGGGGGTCGATGGACATCTCTAGGGCAAATGAAGGCTACACGAGCTGCGGCCCGGTAGTCGAGATGTCATGGCACAGGGCTGGTGTCCTGCTGCTAGGGGCTCAGTCATGCCTACCTGTCCCGGAGGTTCCGGCCGTAGGTGGGGTTGGGTCGGTACTCTTGTCTATAGCTAGGATGGGTTGGAAACTATGTCACGTCTTCCTTCCGTATACCGTGGTGGTATGTGGCACGTGGTTACACGTGAGGAAGATGTGTCTTGTGGGTAAAGATGTACACCTCTGATCAGAGTATAACCTATTCGAATAGCCGCGCCCTCGGTTATGGGCAAGCCGAGCAATGTACCCAAGTTAGTGTTTTAATTTTTAAAACCTGCTTAACAATTAAAATGTGGAATGGTTGGCCTGGGTTGGCTTGGGACGAGCTGGGACCCAGGGTCAGGTTGCCAATTCGGTCTGAATCATCGTAAGCCTTGGGTTAAGGCAGGTTCGTGTGGGTTCACAGCCTTGATTAAAAATTTTGGATAGCTCTAGTATCGTATTTACAAAATAGCTTTGAGCAACTATGTGTCTTTTAATGCTGTTTACTGCAAACCCTAACCCGTTATATTATAACCCCCTTGTACTCCCTTGCATTTATTCTGCACTTATGGGTGTGTCTTGTTGAGTACGGTGGTTGTACTCAGTCTTGCTCAATTTTTCCCAAACCCAGAAGAGCAGCCCCTGGATGATGAAGGCTTTGGTGTCTAGCTCGTGCCTGCCGTCAAGCGCCTGTGGTCGTCGCCCTAGTCTTCCGCTGTTTCCCGTTTGTCTTTATGTGTGCTGGGCCTTCGCCGCCCATGTAATAAAGTAACTATTTACGCTTCCGCTTGTTAAACTCTGTATTGTATCAACTTTTGGTGTACCTTGCCTCCTGGGACAAGGAATAATACACGCACGTAAGGAACGCCCGCTGGGTTATTTCCGGTCGTGACACGATCCTAATTTCCCATGGTAAAACTGCCTCATGTCCGTACACAAGCTTATAAGGAGGAACTTGAATTGATCCATGACAAACCATCTGATAAGGCCATAATGCTTCGGCCAGTCGTGTATGCCACTGCCGAGGATAATCAGATATTTTTCTCTTAATCAATTTGATCAAACTTTTATTAGATGCTTTGGCTTGTCCATTGGCTTGTGCATAATATGAAGAAGAATTCAACAACTTGATACCCATACACAAGGATTGATCCCTGGTCAGTTGTAATAGTCTGGGAAATACCAAATCGGTAGATTATATGCTCCTTGACGAATTGTATAGCATATCCTAAATCAACCTTTTTCAAAGGAATAGCCTCTACCCACTTGGTCAAATAATCAGTTACAACCAATATAAATCTATGCCCCTTGCTGGAAGGTGGATTAATCTGGCCGATCATGTCCATACCCCATCCTCTGAATGGCCACGGCTTGATAATAGGATCATATCCGATGCTGGTGCTCTTTAAATTGCTCCAAATTTTTGACAATCTTGACATCCTCTATAATATCTGAAACAATCTTCCAACATTGTCGGCCAAAAATACCCTGCACGCCAAAGTAACCACTTCATCTTGTGAGCCGATTGATGAGTAACACAAATTCCCTCATGTACCTCACCTATTACAACCTTTGCTTGATCGGTACTCAAACACTTGAGCAACACTCTATCGATTGTTCGATAATATAACTCATCATCCAACAAGGTGTATTTTAAAGCCTTATAACGCAATCTCCTCGACGCCGATTGGGATGGATTTTGCAAATATTGAAATACATCATATCTCCAATCGTCGGCTGTAATCGTTGCAACATCTACCTCAACATTTCTCAACATCGGCTTATATCCCGATGCCCCTTGAGCCAAGTCATTAGCTTCAACATTCTGCTCTCGAGAAACATGTTTCAAAGTTACCAGCCGAAACCCACTCATCAATTCTCGGCACTTCTCATTGTAGACCATCAATATATCGTTTTTGCCTTCATATTCTCATGTTAATTGACTGATTACTAACAAAGAATCACCCATAATTTTGACAGCATCGGCTTCAACTTCCTTAAGCAATTGCAATCCTTTGAGAACCGCTTCATATTCAGCTTGATTATTAGTTGCATAAGGCTTAATAGTATAGGCAAACTCAAAACTCGCCCCCCGAGGAGAAATTATAACTAAGCCAATACCACAACCATGAGTGCACACTGATCTGTCAAAGAACAATGTCCAGGGCATAATGTCAACCGAGCCGATTGAGTCATCACGGTGATCCACAATAAAATCGGCTATAGCTTGTCCCTTATTTGCCTTTGGCGATTCATACCGAAAATCAAATTCTGTCAAAGCAAATATCCACTTGCCAACTCTTCCCTTCAAAATTGGAGCTGATAGCATGTATTTGGCCACATCGGCTTTACATACCACAGTGCATTCATTGGACAATAGATAATGCCTTAACTTCGTGCAAGAGAAATACAAATATAAACACAACTTTTCCACATGAGAACACCTTGTTTCTGCATCTAAGAGCCTACGACTTAAGTAAAATACAACCCTTTGTTTCCCTTCAAGCTCTTCAATCAATACCGAACCAATCGACTTGTCACCAGCCGATAGATATAATCTGAACGGCACCCCTTTCTGTAGGAATCAGAACCGGTGGGGAACTAAGATATTCCTTGATATTATCCAAAGCCTTCTGCTGCTCTGCCCCCCAAGTGAACTTTTGATCGGCCTTCAATCTTAACAAAGGTGTAAAGGGTTCTAACTTTCCTGATAAATTAGAAATAAACCTTCTGACAAAATTTATCTTGCCGATCAACTCCTGCAACTTCTTCTTGTCCTCTGGAGGTTGAATCTTCTGAATTGCATTAACACTCCTTTGAGTCACCTCAATCTCCCTCTCATGAACAAGAAATCCCAGAAACTGGCCAGCCGACACACCAAAGGCACATTTTGTTGGGTTCATCTTTAAGCCATATTTCCTGGTTCTCTCAAAAACTTTCCTCAAATCGGCTATGTGATTTTCTAGTTCTTTTGACTTGACTACCACATCATCAATATAAACTTCAACCAACCAGCCGATCAGATCATGGAATATGTAATTCATAGCCCGCTAATATGTAGCTCCAGCACTCTTCAAACCGAAAGTCATCACGACCCATTCAAACAAGCCGATTGCACCAGGACATCTAAAGGCTGTCTTATGAATATCTTCTTCTGCCATAAAGATTTGATTATATCCTGCATTGTCATCCATAAAACTTAATATCTTGTGTCCTGAAGCAGCATTGACCAACTGATCGGCCACCGGCATTGGGTACTCATCCTTCGGGGTAGCTTTGTTCAGATCCCGAAAATCAATGCACACCCTGACTTTGCCATTTTTCTTGATAACCGGAACTATGTTAGAAACCCATTCAGCATATCGGCATGGCCGTATAAAACCAGCGTCATACAAACGTGCAACCTCAGCCTTGACAGCCTCAAGCATATCGGCTTTACATCTCCTTGGTGGTTGCTGATATGGTCTAACCCTAGGTTTGATGGGAAGCCGATGCTTGACAATCGATCGGCTGAGTCCTGGCATCTCATGATATTCCCAAGCGAAGCAATCTCTGTACTCTTTTAAAAGCTCTATCAACTTGGTTCTGAATTCTCCGGACAAATTCTTACTAATGAATGTCGGCCTTGGTCTATCTCCTGGACCTATGTCAATTTCTTCCAAATCATCAGCCGACATGAAACCCTATCCTTGCTTGTCATCGAGATCATCTACTGTGTCCTTGGTATAGACATTTGAACCCTCCACGACGCTCTCAAAATAATAATTTGGGCTCTCCATCTTCAATCAGTTGTATATCACAATCGGACACTTTTAGAAAATCTCCATCCCAAACTTTTCCAGATAAGCAATCAATACCATACATCTCCCAAAGAGCTAGATTGGCATTAGCAACATTAACTGACCTGTCGGCTGGTACAATTTCAATCTTGTCACCTTGCTATTGGATTAAGCACTGGTGCATGGTTGAAGGAATACAACAATTAGCATGAATCCAATCCCTTCCGAGCAACAGGCTATAGGAACCCTTCCCATCGATGACAAAAAATGTTGTAGGAACAGTTTTACTGCCGACTGTCAGCTCCACATTCAAAACTCCCTTAGTTTCTGATGGATTACCACCAAAATCCTTCAGAATCATGTTAGTTTTGATAAGATCATCTGGATTTCTACCTAATTTTCTGAATGTAGTATATGGCATTAGATTTACAACAGCTCCTCCATCAACCATCATCTTGGACATCGGCTTCCCATTGACAAACCCATTGTTGTACAATGGCTTGAGATGTCGATTCTCTGTCCCTTCTGTCTTCTCAAAAACTGCTTGCTCTCGAGACAAAACCAATTTAGCCGAAGCTTCTTCAACATCATCAACATCGGCTTGCCTAGCCTCGAATTCTGCAGGTAACATGAAAACCATATTTATTGAGGCAGATGTACCAGCTTTGCCCTTAAGCAACCTTTTTGCCTTGTCAGCTTCGATCTCATTAGCTGTTGCAACCGTGCTCTTAACACGCCACTCTTGCTTGGTCTTTGTTTTCCTCAGCCGATGATTAATCTCCTGTTGCACCTCCTGAAAATGTTCCCTATTCCTCATCCTTTGCATCCTTCTCTTCTGATTCTTGGTGAAAATGCCTGTAGGACACCACTGTGTATTCCTATTTTCATCTTCATCATGGCGATAATCTTGATTCACAGGGCCCAACCTCTGATGAACAGGTACCCTCTTCTGACTCAGCCGATTACCTCTATTGCTGGATCGGCTTGAACTCCCTGAGTCATTGTTGCATCCAGGACAATCCTATATTGATGGCAGCCTCATATCTTCATTCCAACAAAATCTGAAGAACTCACATTCCCAATGAGGATCAAAACCACCATCATCTTCTTCGTAATATTTTTCCTGCTGCTTGTCATGCCTCTTCTGATATTTGTTGATAATTCTAGCCGAATTCATCTGGATATTTCGATTTTTCCCCCCATCGGCTGTCCTCCCAGAAGTGTGTACCATGTTAACAGGGAAAGGATTACCATCAGCCTTCATCGGCTTTTTTGAATCATCGAACTTGATCTTTCCCCCTTCAATGGCCGCCTGGATTTGCTACCTAAAAACTTTGCAGTCGTTAGTAGAATGAGAACCACCTCCTTTTGCCTAACTCTTCAGCCGATGGAATCACATGACCAGCAGGAAGCTGAATCTGTTTCTCCCGAAGCAACAAATTGAAGATCTTGTCAGCCTTGGTAATATCAAAGTCAAACCTCTCCTCTTTTCCAGAGCTCCTCAGCCATTGGCATGGTATGACTTTCTTGCTCCTGACCCATTCGGCTGCTGCTACTTCGGAGTCATCATCCTCTTCAGAATCATACATATAAGGATATACATGATTGATCTTCTTGAAATTCTTCTTAACTTCAGCAAATCTTTGCTCATGTAAAGTCACCTTCTGTGCAAGATGTGATAGGCTTTCAAAGTCCTGAGATGAAAACTTTTCCTTCATTGGTGTTATCAACCCTTGAAAAGTTAAATCGGCTAGCTGGGAATCTGTCAAAGATAAGCTGTAACACATATTCCTCATCTCCCTGAACCTCTGAATGTAATCTTGCACAGACTCATCATGCCTTTGCTTGATTGCTGTCAAATCGGACAATTTCATCTCATAAATCCCACTGTAGAAATAGCTATGAAACTGTTTTTCCAGATCGGCCCAACTATTGACAGAATTATATGGCAGAGAAGAAAACCATGTGAACACCGATCCAGACAAAGACAAAGGAAACAATCTAACCCTCAAGGTGTCAACAGCCGATGCCTCACCACATTGAGCCAAGAATCGGCTGACATGTTCATAAGTTGAAACATTGTCTTGCCCTGAGAATTTTGAGAAGTCTGGCACCTTGTATCGGCTAGGCAATGAAACCCTTTCAAACCACTCAGGGTAAGGATGCCGATACAAGTTTCCAGTGTCCTTTGGTTTTAACCCAAACTGCTCCCTCATCACATCTGCAATCATATCAGCCCATGGCCCTTGCTGAGGTATTCCTTGCGTTTGCTGCTGTATCGGCTCGAACTGATTAAACTGAGGAGCAAATTGAGGCAATTTTGTTTGCTGGTACTAAACATGAGGTGACGGAGGCTGATATTGATAATTCAAATTACCTCCTTGATAATTCTAGAAATTCGGCTGAATATTGTGCACCAAATGTTTAGGAACAACTTGAGGTACGACTGACTGATTGGCCTGCACATTATGGACCAAGTGCTCATGAACTACTTGATTTGCAGCATGCTGCCTTGGCCGATTCCTCAGCCTAGCCGATGCATGTTGCAAGTTTTGCTGTTGAATCGGCCGAACCATCCGCTATCTTGGCAGCATTTGCTGAATCGGCATTGACTGGATTGGGTCGGCTGTTGGTGGATTTGGTAAAAACATTGCAGCAACCTGCTCCTGAGTCAGTCGATTGACACTTTGCCTAGCATGTTGTGGTTGTTCTCTGGTCAACAATCTAGGATTTGAACGCGCTGATGAAGACTAGAGGGGGGGGTGAATAGGCTGTCCCTGAAAACTTAAAAACAAATCGCAACGGTAAAATTCAAATAGACCCGGAACTTCCTGGTAAGGAACTCCGAAACTTCCGGTCTCCCAGGCCCGGAACTTCCGGTGTTCTAAGACAGGAACTTCCGGGTAACAAAACAGAGATGAAATTTAAATTTCGAAACAAGAGACTAAGCCAATCTTCACAAGATGGTGCACAGGTATTCTAAGCAGAGGATATATCACAGAATCATCCATAGAAACATCACAGAAAGAGACAAGAGCGATTTTTTCCCGAAGTTCGGATCTTGTGATCCTACTCTCCGTTGAGGAGCTCCAAGAGCTGGGTCTCGATTAACCCCTTGCCTCACTTGTGCAAAAACCCAGAGGAAATCCACAGCCTTCAACCCCAAACACCCCTAGGCAAATTTCTAGAATTGAGTGACCACCAAGATCCAACTCAACCTACTTCTAGAAATCCACCACAAGTGTGGGTTGCTCTACTTTGAAAGCCTCTAGAATCTCAGCACAAGAACTTCACTAACTTACCTCGTTCCCTTTTGGAGGAGAGGAAATCCTTCACAAACTTACCCGGGACATCCACAATTTGCAACGGATTCTCACGGGCAACACCTAATCGTCTAGGAGATCATCTCCAAGAGTAATAAGCACCGAGATGACAGCCCATGAGATATTCCAAGTGCTCACCCAAGATCCTAGTCTTCACACATCTCCAAATCTTCTTCTTTCCCTCTCAATCTCTCTTTCTCACAAGAATTAGGCTCTAGATTGAGTGGAGAAGGCAAGAAACACTTGGGAGAGGCTAGCAATAGCTCTAGGTTCGAAAAGTGAAAGTGGAATCGCCAAAGAACCCCGGTGGTTGCTCCACATAGACTAACTCCGAGATTGGTCCATTGAGAAAGGCACTCTTGACATCCATTTGGAATAACCTGAAATCATGGTGAGCAGCATAGGCTAAAAGAATTCTAATTGACTCAAGGCGAGCGACAGGTGCGAAGGTTTCACCAAAATCGAGACCCTCGACTTGGGTGAACCCTTGCGCAACTAACCGGGCTTTGTTCCTTACAACCACCCCATGTTCATCTTGCTTGTTGCAAAAGATCCACTTGGTGCCGATGACATTTTGCTTGGGTCTCTCCACCAAAGTCCATACTTGATGGCGGGTGAAGTTATTCAACTCCTCTTGCATAGCCATCACCCAATCCGGATCACCAAGCGCATCTTCCACCCTGGTTGGTTCCAAAGAAGAGACAAACGAGAAGTGTTGACAAAAACTTGCGACACGAGAGCGAGTAGTTACCCCTTTTCTTATGTCACCAAGTATGTTGTCGACAGGATGATCTCTTTGGACAGTGTGATATATCCTTGGATGGTGCACTGGGGGGACCTGAGCCTGATCAGAATGCTCTAAAGTGCCCTCAACATCGATCTCATCCACTTGTGCCGTTGGCACGTCTTCACTGCCACTGATCCGGAGGTTCCGGACTGTAGAACCCGGAACTTCCGGGCCTGGAGATGTCCGGAGGTTCCGGTCAATAGGACCCGGAACTTCCGGCTCAGCAGACACAGCACTTGTAGGGCTATTGGATGTCGATGACGGAGGTTGATCCCTATCTTCTTGGTCATCCTGCGTCTCGACTGGTCGTATGTCTCCAATAGCCTTAGTACCTATAGCTTGATTTGGATCCACATCCCCTACAACATGTACAACAACTTGCTCTCCTTGGGAGCCATTAGATTCATCAAATGTCACATCCCTAGTGAGTTCAACAATACCGGAGGTTTTGTTGAAGACACGATAGGCATGTGCATTTGATTCATAGCCAAGTAAGAATCCCTCATCCACCTTAGGTGAGAACTTAGATGAGCAAGGCCTCTTACTTAAAATAAAACATTTGCCCCCAAAGACACGAAAATATGAAACATTAGGCTTCTTACCACTCAAGAGCTCATATGAGGTTTTCTTTAGGATCTTGTGGAGGTACAAGCGGTTGATGGCATGACATGCGGTACTCACGGCTTCCTCCCAAAAGACATCCGAAGTCTTGTACTCATCAAGCATTGCCCTTGCGGCTTCAATGAGGGTTCGGTTCTTCCTCTCAACAATGCCGTTTTGGGGAGGATCATAGGGGGCGGAGAACTCGTGCTTGATTCCTTCTTCATCAAGAAATTCCTCCACTTGAGTGTGCTTGAATTCTCCTCCATTGTCGCTTCGCACCCTCTTGATAGTGAGATCATAGAGATTTTGGGCTTGCTTTGTGAAGCGCTTGAAGACATCTTGAGCTTCGCTTTTGTCATGGAGAAAGTACACCCAAGTGAAGCGTGAAAAATCATCAACAATGACGAAACCATACTTGTTACCTCCAATGCTTATGTAGGCCACGGGCCCAAATAAATCTATATGAAGAAGCTCGAGTGGTCTTGTTGTAGTCATGATGTTTTTTATAGGATGTGGACTCCCAACTTGCTTCCCGGCTTGGCAAGCACTACACACACGATCTTTCTCAAAAGAAACATTAGATAGACCAAGAATGTGTTCCCCTTTTAGAAGAGATGCCAAATTCCTCATTCCAACATGGGCTAGCCTACGGTGCCATAGCCAACCCATAGAGGATTTAGCAATCAAGCATGCCTCCGGATTCACTCTATCTACGTCGAAATCAACGAGATAGAGATCACCCTTTAACACACCCTTGAATGCTATGGAAGAGTCATCTCACCTAAAAACGGTCACATCCACATCGGTAAACAAGCAATTAAATCCTAACTTACACAATTGAGACACGGATAATAAATTGTAGCTTAATGAATTGACAAGGAGGACATTAGATAGAGATTGATTCTTGGAAATGGCAATCTTACCGAGACCCATTACCTTTCCTTTACCATCATCTCCAAAGACAATATTTTCACGACTTCCACCCTCCTCATCAAGACTTGTAAACATACTCCTCTCTCCCATCATATGATTGGTGTAGCCACTGTCCACAACCCAACTTGAGCCACCGGAGGAGTATGCCTACAAAAGAAATCAAGCTTGGGATTTAGGAACCCAAACTTGTCTAAGTTTGGGTCCCTTAATGTCAGTCACCAAAGCCTTTGGCACCCACACACAAGTGCGGTACTCATCATTGTAATTCCCATTAAAATAAGCAGCCACTTTGCCCTCTGAATTTTTGGAAATTACATATGAATCATAGTAAAGACCCTCTGGCCGGAACTTTCTGGCATTATAACAGGAACTTCCGGCCAGCCACTTCGGCCTATCAGAAGCCCGGAACTTCCTGACAAAATGTCCGGAACTTCCTATCTTACAGGGCAGGAACTTCCGGTCATTTTGCCCGGAACTTCCGGGTGTCTGACCAGTGAGGGGACAAGTCACTTCACTTGCTTGTGGAGCTTTTCCTTCTCTTACAAACATCAAGCATTCTTTCCCATTTACCATCACACGCTTAGACACAGGACTTCCACCAGAAAATCCGAGCCCGTGTCCATCCTTGTTAGGATGAGCGGTGATGGTCTTTTGAATGGTATGTCTTCATGCATCCATATTTCACCAATGTGCCCAACCTTTCATTCTCTTTCTTAAGAGCTTGCATAGCATCAACATTAGTAGCATAAGAGTTCAAATCAATATTGTAACACCTAGCACAACCATTGCTAGTAGATGGGTTAGAAGAATTAGAAACCACATTTGGTTGAGAAGTGCTATTCCAAAGAGTGTCAAATTGAACTTCAAGATCTTTATGACTTTTGTCTAAACTAGCAAATTTCTCTTTAAGAGTTTCATTGACATCCCTAAGGCTAGCTAGAGAACCATTAGCCAAATTAAGCTCATTAGCTAGTTGTTCATTTTTAGCACATTCTTTAGCTAGGCTCTCCTCTAAGGCAAGGTTTCTTTTCTTCTCAAGAATAAGTAATTCTTCTTGCCTTTCGAGAGATTGTTCTTTACTATCCAAAGCTCTCATTAACTTAGACAAATGTTGCATAGCGGGTTTACTAAAGCTCTTAAGCACATCATCTAATTCATTATCACTTTCCTCATCACTAGAATCAACATCAAGAGAGGTGTAAAAGGGCTTTTGAGTCATCACCTTGTGGCCTTGGGCCATGAAACAAGAGTAGTGGTAGGAGTCGTCATCGTCATCACTCAAGTTGTTGAAGAGACGTTCGTTGCTTGAAGAAGATGACTTGAAGGCGACGGTAGCAACACCACCTTCTCCTTCAACCTTGTCTTTCGGCTTGGGCTTGGGCTTGACCTCAGGATCTTCTTCATCTCCGGAGTACCACACCTCCGCCATGTGTGCCTCCGCCACATGAGCACGCTCCGGCTTCTTCTTGCCTCCCTTAGCTTTTGCTTCATTTGACTTGGGACAATCGGCAATGAAGTGGCCGTATTCGCCACAATTGAAGCAAGCTCTCTTTGATTGCCTCTTTCCCTTGTCATCATCCTTCCTCCCTTTGCCATAGCCACTCTTGCGAAGAAAGTGCTTGAATCTCTTGACAATAAAAGCCATTTCTTCATCTTCACTTTCTTCACAACTTGACTCTTCTTCTTGTTTTGCCTTCAAAGCTACTTCTTGATTTTTGATCATGGCGGCATTCTTCACCATTTGCCTCACTTCACGAGCTTCCACTTCTTGCATCTCATGAGACACAATTCTTCCAAGAATGTCACTTGGGGTGAGCCTCTTGAAATCTTTCCTTTCCCGTATCATTGATACAAGAGTGGGATTTCTTGGACCAAAAGCACGGAGAAGTCTCTTGACCACAAAGTGATTTGTCATGTCCTCACTCCCAAGTCCTTTAATCTTGTTGACAAGGATCATCATCCTATCATACATCTCTTGTGGTGTCTCCTTGTCATCCATTACAAATCTTCCAAGCCTTCCTTCCAATAATTCAATCTTGGCCTCATGAACGGCGGGTGATCTCTCGTGAGCCAATTGCAAAGTATCCCATATCTCCTTGGCCTCCTCAAGACCATCAAACTTGTTGAACTCCTCCGGACTCAAGGCGGAGAGAATTGCATTGGAAGCTTGAGCATTGCGGTGGATGAGTTGCTCTTGCTCCGAAGTGAGCTCCATGTCATCATGGGGTACATCAACACCTGTACAAACAACTTTCCAAATACTTGGATGCAAAGAGATTAGATGCAACTTCATCTTGTGCTTCCAAGCGGCGTAATGTGTCCCATCAAATTGAGGAGCACGCCCGGAAGGCACGGAGACAAAGTTGTGAGGGGGAATGGTAAGTTTGCTATAATCAAAAGGTATAGTAGCTCCCTTGGGTAATCAAGTTCCCTTGCTGCTCGCTCCATCTTCATTTCCATTTTCCCCATTCTTTCCCCCTAAATCCGACATCGTGGATCACTCAAAGCGGTGAAGCTTGAATCAAGAGCACCTTGCTCTGATACCAATTGAACGCATTGATGAAGACTAGAGGGGGGGTGAATAGGGTGTCCCTGAAAACTTAAAAACAAATCGCAGCGGTAAAGTTCAAACAGACCAGGAACTTCCTGGTAAGGAACTCCGGAACTTCCGGCCTCCCAAGCCCGGAACTTGGACAGATGGAGTATTTGCAAAAAAGGACTCCAAGGGAAACATGACACTTGGTTCACACTAAGAGTACTTGATATATCTCAGAGCATCACCTGGAACCCCTCTTAATAGTACGGTTTTTCTTAAAAACTCGATTTCAAAAGATAAACTATCCTATGCACTTCTCGAGTTCCGGTCCGCTTTGATTTTGTACTTTTTGGGGGGGTCTTCAAGCATCCATCTACCACACCTTGGACTAATGCACCTGAAAGCTACTCAATGAGCTCATTAGTCCCTTAACCATATTTGTCATTAATCACCAAAACTCACTAGGAGGATTAATGCACTTTCAGCATTGACCATCTGTCTTGGTGCCGATGATGACGCAGTTGGTGCAGTAGTTGAAACTGATGCCATCGGCTGGATTGGTGGTACACTAGTAACACCCTGTTGATTTCCTGTGACTGAAGGCCGATAGTTCGGAAAAACACCTCCTGGTAAATAAACTGGCCCTGTAGTTTGATGCTCAGCTATCGTACCATCGACCACAGTCTTCACCATGTTTGTCAAAGTGTTAACTAGCACTCCGGATTGGTTGATCAGAGCATGTTGGACGGCGTAGTCGATCTGATCTTGAAAGTTATTAAACTATAATTGCTCTTGGTTGCCATTTTCACCAAGATCTTCAACTGCACCATCTTGAGAGACATTACCTTTGTCGCCTGAGCCAGCTGCAATACCTGCATTGCCTGGAGAAGAGCTTGAGCCAACCTCATCGGCTGCAACTACCTTCAGCTTGTACTTCTGGACGATTGTGCCTCTGCGGGTTTCTTGAAAAGAATTCATAAGCTGATCCTTTACATTGCTCATCATTTGTTCAAGTTCACCCCTTTGTTCAGCCGTCAGGTTATCCAATGTAACTGGAACTATGTTGCTGGGGTTCACTTCAGTTGATGGATTCGCAGCTCCCGTTTTGGTAACGGGAGGTTTGACTCCTGTCCCTGGTGACGGTGGTGGTTTTTCGGCCATCGGGAAGAAGTCGTTGAAACTCGTGTCCCACCGGGCGTGCCAAAAATGTGTTGATGTGAAAAACATGAGGTCTGGGAGATCTGCTTAACTCCAGTGCAGGTCCAAAATCATGCCTTTTAGGTTCGTGAGCGTGCCAGTTGATTTGATCCTGCAATCAACAAGAAATAAAGACAAAGAAACCGCAGTTAAATCCATAAATGATAGCCGATCGGCCAGTCACCGATGACATATCATTTATTCTTGAGCCGATGTCATGTGTGAGTCGATCGGCAGTTGTGAATAAGTTAAAACTAAATCTATTTGATCGGCTGTAGATGTTAACAGTACATAATCTTTATGTTGATATATGCTTAAATCAAGTGATTGGGATAGATCGATCACCATACCGAGGCAGTATAAATCACTTAGATCGAAATAAATATTAACAATGAGATTATAGATGCTCACAGCATAGCCCATCAGATAGATCTAGCGTGTATCGGCTAATACTCTGATACCACTCTATATTAAGATATTAAAGCAAGTAAAATATACCAAACATAGAGCTTAATAAACCTAAATGCAATAGGATCTTAACCTAAAGGGAAGATTTAGCATAACAATTGAGCATATAAGACATAAAGGTAAATCAGGTAAGATCGGCTGAAAGCTCGATGCTACTCTAATCAGCAACCAAGAAGCAGGCTAGAGACTATAGTTCTAAACACGACTTATGAGGTCAAACTCAACTAATGCAGCCATAAGTATAAAAAGAAAGACAATATCTAGACAATCAAGCTATTGGAAGCTTCATAGAGTGGTAGATATCCTATATAATCTAAGCCAACGTCGATATTTAACCTAATCGGCTGCTTCCTAATGATAGATATTAGCCGATTGGAGGTTAGATAACGATATTGTCGGAGATTATATAAGATACATGATAACTTGACAACTTACATAAACAAGATTAGAGTATCATAAAGATGGAAGCACTAATCCCGAGAACGCAAGCCGCCATAACAAGTTTTACCTCTAGTTGAAGATCGAAACCGATGCAGCTCAACCTGAAAGCAAGAACTCGTCGAAACAAAACGAAAGTAAAAGGGTGGCGATGCGCCGAGATTGTTGTTGAACGTCTGTTGTTGTATTACATGGGGCTCGGGGTCTATTTATACCCGAGATTACACAATATGTCCTTGCCGGACACGACTCTTATCTCTAACAAACTCTAACATACCATAACTCTTTGCGGCAGACTTTTGCCCACACTTATCTCTAAGGAAATTACATAAAATATCCTAATTAATAGATACAATTGCCTATTCAGGACTCAATCCAAGTGTGGTGATCCATGCGAAGCACATTAATTCAATCCGATGACGTACACTGAGTTGTATTGTCGGGATCGGCTCAATCGGCTAACCCTGTCTGACTCGAACTCTGCCGATCCTGGTCGTAGCCGATTTAGATTCCAGCCGATTCTTGCTCTGTTTCTGAAACAATCTTGATCTTGGATTCCGCTTCAATCTAATCTTTATCTCCGATACTTAGATTACCAAATTTGGTCGTTAACAGCGTCGCCTCATCCAATCCCAATCTTGATCTTGGATTCCGCTTCAATCTAATTTTTATCTCCGATACTTAGATTACCAAATTTGGTCGTTAACAACGTCGCCTCGTCCGGTCTCCCGTGCACCTACCCCAAATCCCCATCTCGCTGTGGTCGTCGTCGCCGCTACGTCGCCTCGCCAGATCCGCTGCCGCCGCCGTGGTCGTCGTCGCTGCTCCCCGTCGCCGCCAGATCCGCCGCCGCCGGTGCGGAGGCCGGACTCGTGCCGCTTCGCCGTGGTCGTCGTCGCCTCGCCAGATCCGGCGACCCCGCGCCCGGATCCGGTGAGCCCGCCGCCGCCAAGCTCGCCACGCCGTCGACGAGCTCGTCTGCGCCGTCGTGGGGAAGGAGGATGGCGGCGTCGAGCCATCTCGCCGTGGTCGTGAGGAGGACAGCGGCGTCAAGCCATCCGCCCTCACCGCTGCTCCCCGCCACCACCACCGCTGCTCCTCGCCGCCGCCAGATCCACCGCCACCGCTGCTCCCCGCCTTCGCCAGATCTGCCGCCGCCAGAGCTCAAGCAGCACTGATCTGCCACCGAAGGTAGAGGGAAAAGAGAGGGCGACAATGGCGGGTTGACTGGGAGAAAAGAGAGGGCGACGACGGCGAGAGGGCTCGGGGGAGAGAGAGAGGGGGGAGGCAGAGGGAATAAAAAAGAGAGGGAAGAGGCTGACAGTGGGTCCGGTGGTGTTTAGGGGTGCATATGTACATCTTTTAGTTGCTATAGGGTCCAAAATAAAAGGTTTTAATAGGTTTGATAATAAGATACACCGTAAGGGCTGACATAGATAGTGACTGAAATACAAAATATATTTTTAAGTGGTTTTTACTATAGATAGCATGGTTTTTATGTGGTTCTATCGTACGTGGCGTCTTAAAGACCCACTGGTGGTTGTGGCCACCATCGTACATGACCTGAGGCGTTCATCTCCCCCCACCACCGTTCATCCCACCCGCACGCGCACACAGCAAAGCAAAACCAAAGCAAAGCAAAGCTTCGTTTCCGCTGCCCCCCACAGGCCACTGGAGGAGGAAGAGCACGCAGCATCGCCTCTCTAGCGGCGGCGCATGGCATAGGCATCGCCTGCGCCCCCCCCCCCCCCCCCCCCCCACCCCGCCCAAGAATGAGAGCTTGGGCCTCCACTACAAGAGAGAGACCCACCACCACCACCATCAACAACAGCAGGAGATAGATGGGCAACTGCGGGACGCGAGAGGAGAATGCCGTCGTCGCGGCGCACGCCCAAGGTATTCTTCACTTCCTCCTTTTCCTCGGATTGATTTCTTTGGGGGATTTCCCAGTGATTGTTTTCTTGGGATGCTGGTTGTTGGGATGGGATCTCGGGTTGGATGATCTGAATTTCATCAAAAAAAATTGATCTTGGTGGTTATTTCTGGGTTCCCCTGATCTCTAGGACTCTAGGTTGGTGGGTTCAGTGGGGAATTGACAAAAGCACTGTCTTTCCTTTTTGCTATATATGATGACCTATGGCTTATTGGGACCTTTGGATGGGTGTTCTGGTTGCAAATGTTGATTCTTGTTAGGTCTCCAAATCGGCATTTTGGTACTCTCGGGTTTAGCTTTGATTAAAATCCGATATCAACATTTGCTCCAAATGTTCAACATTGTTTTTCTGTTAGTTGCACATGGGGATTCTGGGATTTTTGTTTACAGTCTACATTTGATCAACATCCATTCTTTTTTCCTTTTTTTTTTTTGCGGGGAAGCCTCATCTCCTTAAGCTTTCTGGTGTGGTTGCTCTGTGATTTCTTCTCTGCTGCATATCCTTATCTTCTTGGTTGCTGTATCAGAAATTCTACTTCATTGTGTTCATAGGGACAATTTACAGGCACTTCCCCCAATAGTGCTGCAATTTCTGTGCTATCTGCTTCACTGAGGCACTGTTGACTTTCAGTTTAACAGAAAATAGACTTATGATCCTGCAAGTTGGAAAAACATAATCACTTCTTGCAGTTTGCTGCATTGTTTAAGCAATTTGGAGCCCTTCTTTTTTATTGCATGCAACTGTGCAGTAGATCTGGTCTCCTGGTCCTGTTTACCTCTTGCTGTAATCAACTTGCCCATGTATGTACTTTTTTTACAGTATTTTTAAGTAGAATACCATTTTATAATTGCTAGGAATCGCCAACGCTCGTTTCCAGTAGTTCTCTTGTTAGTTTGTGATTATAGCTTTCCTAAACGTATTTCAGCAGGATTAGCTCTCTTTCATCCAACCATCTCTGTGAATGCTCAAAATTCAATATGAAAAAAAAGCTTGCCTTTTATCTTATATGTATAAGAATTTATGGTAACCTTAATTCGTTTTTACCTTGACTATTTTTTCTTTCTTGTTGAAATGTCATCTTCTCAGTTCAGCAGCTCCACTTGCTACAACATCCTGTCAAGAAGGAAAATACTATACGTACGATCTTTTGTTACGATCCAAGTACGATCTAACGCCGTGTCATCTGCGTATGTTTTTTCGCGTGGGACCGAAACTTGCAATCGTCAACAGAGAGTAGTAGAGAACGTTTGATCGTAAAGCAATCGTAAACAAAATGTCGTATGTATAGCGGTTCTCTCTGTCAAGAATGCTGTTGCAGAGAGGAAGCACACCCGCATCTCATCAGATATGAGTGATCCTTAACACCTAGGAAAATTGAAGATGCCAAGAACATCTCCATATACACGTTATGTGATTGACTTCACATTGTTTGAACTCGAGACCATCACAAAGAGCTTCCGTGCTGACTACGTTCTTGGTGAAGGAGGGTTTGGGACTGTTTACAAGGGCTACATAGATGAGAATGTCAGGGTTGGTCTGAAGTCACTACCTGTTGCAGTCAAGGTGCTCAACAAAGATGGACATCAAGGACACAGAGAATGGCTTGTGAGTTGCCATTAGGTCAAGGCCGCCGGATATGGTGCTAGGAGCTCATGGCCGCCAGATCTGGTCAGTCCGGCGACTCAGAAACGAGGAGAGTCGATAGTGGTCTGGAAGATGACGGTGGCTTCGATGAGAAGAGGAGGAAGATGGGAAACAATGAGAAAGAGAGGAAAGAGGATGGGGAAGGAGCAAATGAGACAGTGGAGGTGAGCGGACTGCAGGCGTTGCATCGCGCGAGGCACCCGCCCCTGCATCCGCTCATCCAGGTTGAGGAGCGAAGCTCATTCCCCGTGTTCCTCTAGAGCCTGGCTGGGGAGGGAATCCTGCATCCTTAGGGCTTGGCTGAGATCTTCGAACAGGCAACCAAACAACCCGAAGTTGCATGGGCGGGTGCGAGCCAAAACACATGTAGGCAACCAAACACACCCTATGGTTGCCATCATATGCTCACCACATGTGGCTCGCATGCTTAAATAACTAACGGCATAATTAGATCACTTGGTGACGACGCATATCGGTGTTCTCTATATATACTATCGACTCGTAAGTATATATTTAATACACATTTCATCTTTTATTTTCACCCATTTCAAGATGATAGGGTTGGTGGACATTGGAAAAATCTTGTCCGCGATAGCACCGCTCTATTTCACCCTTGCATTGGAGTACCGCTCTTCCAGGCGGTGGTGGCGAATCTTCACGCCCACAACCATAGAATTAGTGAGTGACACAATAGAAAAGCCGCTTATACACCAGTCGACGACAGTGGCGCATAATGCCTCTTCTCGGAATCTTAACCCAAGACCAATGCCGATTGTAGCGACTATAATTAACTTTGATATGCTATCAGCCGCTATAAGGCTGTACCTCACATGTTCGCTTGGTTTGCTCTTCCCTTTTTCACCTTTGAATTTATGCTCCACCTTGATCCCTACAATGTCAAGCTCCACTAGTGTACCAACTCATGGAATCTATCTCTGTCATTTCTATATTACTAACCATGTTTATAAACAATTTTACAGTTGATCAGGCCATCAAAGGATCCCTCTTTGCATGCATGCACAACTGAACTGAACAAAAATAAAATAAAATGCAGGTCAGCTTTAGCTTGTGTTGTGGCTAAGCATGCACCTCATTACTCACAAAATTGGAGGGCCTAAAAGCCTCCAGCGAAGAGTTTTTTTGGCGTGGATCTATCAGACTGGTTAATTAGCTATGTCGACATGTAGCTAACTAGCTATGCATGCATCTAGGGATGATTTATCTACAATAATCGCTGGCAATCTGTCTGATCGGCTTGAAAGATGGATGCCCACATGTTTAATCATGAGGTAACTACTGGTTCCTTTTTTTTATAGGAGTAGAAAAGCTTAAAATCACTCCCTTAAATCACAAGTGACGCTTTTACATTGATATGGTTTCCAAAATGCAACTTGATTTGCATACAATTGTATTGTAGAAAAGTTTATGAAAAAATAGCATATCTGAATGTTAAAGACGATATATTTATTTCTTATAGTACTGACAACTAATATATGCTATGCTAGCTAGTTCGGCTGACGTAAATTTTTATTTGTTTGAATTATGGGGGGTTTAACCAACTCCTGAGCAGATCAGGCTGTAACTTGAGCTCTGCCACTAACAGTTGCACTGCCGAGTGCTGCCTATGGTATGTATGCTATAAAAAAGTGGCCAACCACCGAAAAATGCTATTAGTTGTACGTCCGTACTCAACAATGTCATTGGCTCCATTACTAGGTTTAACAAAGATACAGATGAATCTTGCCTTTGGCGTTCCTCGTTCAATCAACTCCTCTGCATTTCCAAGCACATATAGCTACTGAGAAAAATAG
Source organism: Oryza glaberrima (assembly GCF_000147395.1). NCBI lineage: Eukaryota > Viridiplantae > Streptophyta > Magnoliopsida > Poales > Poaceae > Oryza > Oryza glaberrima. The sequence continues at coordinate 963,518 of NC_068336.1, read as the reverse complement.
ATCACTATCCTAGGGTAAGAAAAAATGATCTCTATCGTAGGAAAGAAAAATATGGATGATGTGTAAGCAAATGATCATGGCTTGGAGCCCTCGCATGTTCTCTTCAACTGTCACTGCTCTGCTGTACTCCAGCAATTTCTTTACTCGGCCATCTTTTTTATTTCTTTTGTCTCGCAAGGCCAGCTTAACCTTTTGCTCTGGATTACTACTGTATTTTAAGCCTGATAGTTAAAGGCCATAAGCTAAAACGTAGTGACAATTTTGGTGCTAAAGTTTATTCATGGTGTGATCTTGTGCCATGACTAAATTCTGAGCAAAAGTGAACCATAAATTGGAACCCAGTTAGTACATAAGGAAATCCACTTCATAAGAGTATAATTGAACTCCTTTAAAACGCAAGAATTTACCGGATTCCTTCGAAATTTGTCTAAGATTCCTGTGTGCAATTAAAGAATCTCTAGTTTTAGACAGACCCTGGCCCTGATGATCTGATCTACACGAGTTCCATTTACAACCTTAACTACCTTAAAGGCACTTGACAACAATGTTAACTACCTTAAGTTGATTTGTTCATTTCATCGGAGAGGGAGGGTCCCTGCAAGGCTGCAATTGCATATGCAGTAGCAGCTTTAACTTGTGATAAGAATGCGGGTGGTGGTGGGTAGTTTGCATTTATTTATTCTGGTCCATTGATGTGCTATGGTTTTGTTCAGTTTTAGGGCAAGTGTAATAGGGAAAATATGCCTACTATTAGCCACTTATGTCAGCTCCTTTTGCATTGCTGGAAGAAAGAGGGAGTGGAGAGAGAGAGAAGCGGTCGACTAAATTGACGACGGCTCCGCACGGGCGCCTAGACACAGCATGCTGGCGATGGATGTTGTGATTGGTGAAAAGATTTGGTGAGAGATAATTAAGGTGGGCCCACATGGAAAGAGCATATGTGATTGGTAGATAGTCTAGGAGAGAGAACCAAGGCTTGACCCACATTGAGAAAAAAATTAATGACTCGGTTAATTTTTATATTATCTTTAATGATATGGAAATAACATGTACTCTCTCCGTCCAAAAAAAGACAAACCCTGGGTTTCCGTGTCTAATTTTGACTGTCCGTCTTATATGAAATCTTTTTATAATTTGTATTTTCATTGTTGTTAGATGATAAAACATGATTAATATTTTATGCGTGACTTGTCTTTTTATTTTTTTTCATAATGTTTTTAAATAAGACGGATGGTCAAACGTTGGACACGGAAACCAGGGTTTGTCTTTTTTTTTTTTTGAGACGGAGGGAGTAAGTATCTATTAGATGGCATTAGATGGCTGCTTACTCTCTTATTAGACTTGCCCTTAGTCTGTGGCGTTGCTTTTGCAGAAACGGAACGAGTACTACGACAGTAAAAGCTTTGTCAATGGAGAGTAACTTAGGAACAGGTCTTGCATTAATGCTATTGCCCAGAAGTTTATATCACAACCTTCTGGCACAAATGCAGCGGGTAGATGGTCCACAATTTTACAGTCTTGTGGTTACTATTCTCCTGTTGCTGATATAGCTTAGGAAACTTCAGATGCAACCTTGATGATGGTGCTGACTTGGGTGATACTGGAGACCCTATTTCCCTGTATATGGGGCTTTGTGGCTGCCAATACAAGCTGTGTTATTTTGAGATGGGTAGATTTTTTGTTCAGGATTGTTGTAGAGTTTGAATGTTAAGCTTGATTAACTATTCCTGATGCTTTATTTCGGAGTTGCCAAGTATATGTGGCATCATCTTGATCTTATGAGTCCTTTTCTCGTATATATTGGTACACTTCTGTTATGATCTGGTACTGAACATTATCAAACTGATATTTGTGTGGGTCGGTGACAGCAACTTTGTCTAGAATCTGGATGTTTTTTCAAGGCTGGGTTGGTGACAGTTGGGATCTTTATTATGATACACATTGATGTGTGAATCACTGGACATTGACAAAATGGTTGCAAGCAGTAGCAGGCTGCCAAATGGTCGCAGTCTGCTGGTTCAGTGTGGGACACGCAAATCGCCATGGAAAGGGATGCGCTACCTGTGATCTCCAACCAGTAGCACACTGATGAGCAGCCGGGGCACGAGGCTCCGGGCCAGCCTGTGCCTGCTCTTATGTAAGAGCAAGTTCATTAGTATAGTCTACTACTAGCTCCAATTCATCTATAGCTAATCTAATAGTCGATTCATACAATAGTTACTTACTATACTATTAATACATGGTCTCACCTGTCATACACACACTGTGTCTTGGAGTCCGTGCTGCAGCTGGCTACAAATCTGTAGCCCGCTGTTCTTCTCTCTCCTATTTTATCTCTTTAAAATATATTTATAGCTGTCTTATAGCCTATTATTGTACCCGCTCTAAGCAACTTACACTGTTTCTTCTGGCCGCTGATCACTTGATTTGCCTGCCAATATATGTTGGCTTGGCTTTGATTTTGGACTGTGACACCTGTCTAGTAGCTTTTGTGTGTTTATCACTCCATCTTGCTCACATGTGAATGGACCTGCAGAGCTATGGTAAATAGAACAGTACTACGTGTTATGAACACGCGTGACTTGATGGACTCGAGTGTCTGTTTCTGTTTGGTACACCATTTCATTTTTTTTTCTTGGTGGAGGCATGCACTTTCTAGCCCCAGATGTACAAAGTTTAGGTTTTATCCTTTGCGGTTACTGCTAGATCCAGTCTGTTTTCATATGAATTTTTCTACTATGTTCCAAGCTGATTAGCTGAGAATGTAGCTTGCCCCTGTGATGAATTGGAATTTTGGAATACTGAACTGTATACGGAGTGGAGTTGAAACTTGAACTTAAGGCAGAACGTGACATGAAAAGAGAAAATGAAGAAATGTGCAAGTTTTTTGATGGTGTCGCTATGCGAATGCGATCCTGTGGGGCAAGGTGAAGAGATCGAGCTGCTGCATAATCCAACGACCGCATCTGACGACTGAAAAAAAATAAAATAAAATGCATGTCAGCTTTAGTTTGTTCTGTGGCTAAGGCCATTTCCAACCCAATAACTATGATGCTGTCCATAACATTAAATAAGCTGTTACCTACGATGAAAAATGATATGGCAAGTGAATAAATGAGGAAAGAAAAGAAAACCATGTCTTGCATGAGACATGGTTTCTACACAACATCCAAGACATCATGTGAGATAAGTAGCATTAAATTTAAGTATAAAATAGTGGTGTTTGTATTGTAAGAGAAGTGTCTAGTACAGTTTTTTTTATGATGTAAAATTTATGGAAATTATATATAGTGTGTTGGGTTGAGAATGGCCTAAGCATGTACCTCATAACTCACAACATTGGAGGGCCTAAAAGCCTCCAGCGAAGAGCTTTTTGCCGTGGATCGATCAGACTAGTTAATTATGATATCACATCAGTTAATTACTTCACTAATTAACATATCCCAAGAACTATCAAAACTTGCAACCATATGCAGACACGCACTTGCAGGCCTAATCACGTACTTGTCGCTACTAATCCATCACAAGGAGGTACACGTAGCCGCTACCGTCCAATCACTTCACACGTATCATGATCCTTTTCATTACATGTTGACATGTAGCTATGCATGCATCTAGGGACGATTCATCTACAAGAATCGCTGACAATCTGTCTGATCGGCTTGAGAGATGGATTCCTACATTCTTAATCATGAGGTAACTACTGGTTCCCTTTTTATAGGAGTAGAAAACTTAAAATCACTCCCTTCAATCACAAGTGACGCTTTTACATCGATACGGTTTCTAAAATGCAATTTGATTTGCATACAATTGTATTGTAGAAAAGTTTATGAAAAAATAGCATATCTGAATGTTGAAGCAGATATATGTGTTCCTTATAGGCAGTGACAACTAAAATAAATATGCTATGCTAGTTCGGTTACAGTAGTACTAAATTTTTATTTGGTTAAATCATAGAGTTTAACTAAGGCCGTGTTTAGTTTTAAAGTTTTTCTTCAAACTTCTAACTTTTTCATCACATCAAAACTTTTCTACACACACAAACTTCCAACCTTTCCGTCACATCATTCCAATTTCAACCAAACTTCCAATTTTAGCGTGAAATAAACACAGCCTAAGTGTTGAGCCAACTTCCGAGTAGGTTGGGCGGTAACTCGGGCTCCGTCACTCACCAATTCTCTAGTTGTGGGTGTGAGATTCGTCACCACCGCCTAAAAGAGCAGTACCCCAATGCAAGGGTAAAATAGAGCGTTGTTATTGCGGATTATATTTTTCCAATATCCATCCACTCTATCATCTTGAAATTGGTGAAAATAAAAAAAATAAACTATATATTTAAGATATACTTACAATCGATAGTATATATAGCGAAAAATGATATGCGTTGTCATCAAGTGATCTAATTATGCTGTTAGTTTGTTAAGCATGCGAGACATATCTGGTGAGCTTATGATGGTGACCGCAGTTTGTTAAGCATGCGAGCCGCATGTGGTGACCTTATGATGGCGACGACAGTTTATTATGCATGCGAGCCATATGATCACAGTTTGTTATGCAGTTTGTTAGTTTGTTGCAGCACAGCCTTTTCTTCTCCTCCTCCTCCAGTTAACGGTTAGGCTGTATTCGGCAATGTTTTTGATTTTCGCACGTACGCTTTTCAAACTACTAAACAGCACGTTTTTTTACAAAATGTTTCTATACAAAAGTTGCTTAAAAAATTATATTAATTTATTTTTTAAAAAAATTATCTAATATTTAATTAATCACCCGCTAAATAGTACTCCGTTTGATCACGCGCTAAATAGTCCTCTGTTTTGCGTGCCATGAGTGAAGCCCAACCCTCCCTCCCGAAAGCAGCCGCGTTCCTCCACTATAAGAGAGAGAGACAGACCCACCATCACCACCACCATAAAAAAACACCAGGAGGAGGAGGAGATAGATGGGCAACTGCGGGACGCGAGAGGAGAATGCCGTCGTCGCGGCGCACGCCCAAGGTATTCTTCACTTCCTCCTTTTTCTTGGATTGATTTCTTGGGGATTTCCCGATTCGGGGTGGTGATTGTTTTTTTTGGGATGCTGGTTGTTGGGATGGGATCTCGGGTTGGATGATCTGAATTTCATCAAAAAAAAATTGATCTTGGTGGTTATTTCTGGGTTCCCCTGATCTCTTGGTTGGTGGGTTCATTGGGGATTTCTGCTTCATCGTGTTCATCGGGACAATTTACAGGCACTTCCCCCAATAGTGCTGCAATTTCTGTGCTCTTTGCTCCACTGAGGCACTGTCGACTTTCAGTTTAACAGAAAATAGAGTTATGATCCTGCAAGTTGGAAAAACATAATCACTTCTTGCGGTTTGCTGCATTGTTTAAGCAAATTTGGAGCCCTTTTTTATTCCATGCAACTGTGATCACAACCAGTACTCCCTCCGCCCAAAACAAACTCAATTCCTGAATTTTCGTATCTAATATTTGACCGTCCTAAGTTATAGTGACCTGAGTAGTACCTCAAGGTACTGAGTTCAAATCTCCTATGAAGCGAATTTCAGATTGGGTTGTTTGCGGGGCTAAGTTCCCTATTTCAATGGCCGTATATATCCGGTTGGATATAGAGGCCGGATAAAAAATATCCTTCTCTAAAAAAAAAAAAGTTTGACCGTCCGCCTTATTTAAAAAAATATGAAAAAATTTTAAAAATAAGTTAAACATAAAGTATTATTCATATTTTATCATATAACAATAATGAAAATACTAATTATAAAAATATTTTATATAAAATGAACGATCAAACAGTGATACGGAAACCCAATAATTAAATCTTTTTGGAACGGAGGGAGTAGGCATTATGGTGGGCCCGAGGTGGGTCCCACTGAGCATATTGCAAGTTGGAGTATATGAGAGGAAGGGGTATTAAGAGTATGCCCAACAGATCTTCTATCCGGCCTCCGCCACCCATCCTTTGTTTAGCGTATGAAGTGAAAAATCATGCTCCAGCAGATTCTTCATCACACACTCTATTTTTGGATATCCTTTAAACCGAGTCCTGTGCAGCCAAATTTGGTATTTCTCTCTACTCACTCCATCCCTCAACTGCCCAGTTTCCACGATTCGCGCCGCCATCCGGACTCGTGGGCAACAGGGAAGAGAGAGAGAGGACGTGAAGATCGCCGGAGTGGAGGCCCCGCCATCCTCGCAGACTGCGACCCGCGCTGCGCCGCCGCTCACAGTGCCCCGCCGTCCGCGCCGACCGCGACCTGCGCTACGCCGCCACCCGCGTATCGCTTCGCCGTCGGGCCAGCCAAGCTGTATCGCTGCTCCATCGTGAGTCTACTCGCGCCGCCCTGCCCTGTCGTCCCGCCGCATCACCCGCTCCGCTCGCACCGTCTGCCTTTCGCCTCTCGGTTGGAATCAACGAGGAGCGATGCATATCTAGCAGTTTTGTTTTTCATTCTTTTTTTTCCTAGCTAGAGGATAAGGTCTGTTCCCTGGCGGTGTCTCGTCTCTCGTGTGTTTCTAAACAGAGGATTAAAACTGTATTCTCGAAGTGGTAACTATACAGTTAAATTGAAATATATAGCTCTTAAAAAAGATTGATAGAAATATATGGGTACTGGGTAGTTAAAAATATTAGTAAAATATAGAATAATGTGATATGGATGATTTGTTGGAGTAGGTAAATATATGGAGGAGGAATCTTTTTAGATTACCATCTAAATGGAGGTTAAAATTTAGATGAAATGATGGGATGCTCTAAGGTGGGCCCCACATTTTAATAAAGTACCTTACCATCCCAACCACCCTATTCTCTCTCTAGCCGGCAGCCACCCAAAATTTCCCCATCCTTTCGGCTTCTCCTCACCCACCGGCCACCGATGACGACGCCGCCGGCAGCTCACGCTCGTGGATCCGTGATGGCGGTGGTGCTCGCGGCTGGTGGCCCGCGGATCCAACAGCCGTGGAGGCGCTCATCGGAGGAGGATGCGTCGGCGCAGCGCTCGCGGACGACGAAGGTGGCAGGTCACGAGCGGATCCGCGATGGTGGCGGCGGCGGCGGCATTCACGGGAGCGGATCCAAGGAGGCGCTCGTGTACGGCGCCGGCGGAGCTCGCGCTCGCGGATCCGCAGCGGCCCTCTCGGACGGCGTCGGTGGCGCTCGCGGTTGGCTTCGGCGACAGATCTCCGGTTGTGGCGGTGGGGCCTGCGGGCGAAATCCGGCGGCGGTAGGGCTTGCAGCACAACTCCACACAGCTGCTCGACTGCTCAATACTTCCCCTCCCCGGGCCTTCTTCCTCTTTGTTTCGTTTCCATGGCGGCAATCAACAGAACTGGAGAGAGAACTAATTTTTTTTAATCCTTGTGGCCGGTCCTTAGCCATAAGGACGGCTCATCCAAAAGCCTCCTAGAAGGATCACCTCCACAATGTATAAATGCTTCTCAAGGGGCTTAAGACCCTCCTTATTTCTACATTGTGCATGCCCTAATCAACTTGCCCATGTATGTACTTTTTTACATTATTTTTAGGTAGAATACCATTTTATAATTGCTAGGAATCGCCAACGCTCTTTTCCAATAGTTCTCTTGTTAGTTTGTGATTATAGCTTTCCTAAACGTATTTCAACATGATTAGCTCTCTTTCATCCAACCATCTCCGTGAATGCTGAAAATTCAATATGAAGAAAAAAAACATGCTTTTTATCTTATGTATAAGAATTTATGGTAACCTTAATTCGTTTTTACCTTGACTATTTTTTCTTTTTTGTTGTTGAAATGCCATCTTCTCAGTTCAGCAGCTCCACTTGCTACAACATCCTGTCAAGAATGCTGTTGCAGAGAGGAAGCACACCCGTATCTCATCAGATATGAGTGATCCTTCAACACCTAGGAAAATTGAAGTTGAAGATGCCAAGAACATCTCCATATACAACGATGTGATTGACTTATTGTTTGAACTTGAGACCATCACAAAAAGCTTCCGTGCTGACTACCTTCTTGGTGAAGGAGGGTTTGGGACTGTTTACAAGGGCTACATAGATGAGAATGTCAGGGTTGGTCTGAAGTCACTACCTGTTGCAGTCAAGGTGCTCAACAAAGATGGACATCAAGGACACAGAGGATGGCTCGTGAGTTGCCAACTTGTTCAATATTCACTATGGTTGCCATCATAAGCCCACCACATGTGGCTCGCATGCTTAAATAACTAACGGCATAATTAGATCACTTGATGACGACGTATATCGGTGTTCGCTATATATACTATCGACTGGTAAGTATATCTTTAATATACAGTTTATCTTTTATTTTCACGAATTTCAAGATGATAGGGTAAACAACATTGAAAAAATCTTGTCGCAATAGCATAGCTCTATTTCGCCCTTGCATTGGGGTACTGCTCTTCTAGATGGTGGTGGCGAATTCACGCCCACAACCAGAGAATTGGTGAGTGACGCAAGAGAAAAGCCGCTTATACACCAGTCGACGACAGCGGCGCATAATGCCTCCTCTCGGAATCTTAATCCAACACCAATGCTGATTGCGGCGACTTTAATTAACTTCGATATGCTATCAGCCGCTGTAGGGCCTTATAGCGGCTGATAACATATCAAAGTTAATTATAGCCGCTGCAATCGGCATTGGTGTTGGATTAAGATTCCGGGAGGAGGCATTATGCGCCGCTCTCGTCGACTGGTGTATAAGCGGCTTTTCTCTTGCGTCACTCACCAATTCTCTGGTTGTGGGCGTGAATTCGCCACCACCATCTAGAAGAGCAGTACCCCAATGCAAGGGCGAAATAGAGCTATGCTATTGCGACAAGATTTTTTCAATGTTGTTTACCCTATCATCTTGAAATTGGTGAAAATAAAAGATAAACTGTATATTAAAGATATACTTACCAGTCAATAGTATATATAGTGAACACCGATATGCGTCATCATCAAGTGATTTAATTATGCCGTTAGTTAAGCATGCGAGCCACATGTGGTGAGCTTATGATGACGACCACAGTTTGTTAAGCATGCGAGCCGCATGCGGCAGATCGTGTGATTCATTTTCTGTTGCGGAATGTATTATATATTATCGTATACCTATATTCTTCACTAAAAAAAATCTCATTTTGTTTATAATGATTTTTTGTTTACTAACCATGTTTATAAACAATTTACTGCTGATCAGGCCATCAAAGGATCCCTCTTTGCATGCATGCACAACTGAACTGAACAAATATAAAATAAAATGCAGGTCAGCTTTAGTTTGTCCTGTGGCTAAGTATGCACCTCATAACTCACAAAATTGGAGGGCCTAAAAGCCTCCAGCGAAGAGTTTTTTTTTTTTGGGCGTGGATCGATCAGACTGGTTAATTGGCTGTGTCGACATGTAGCTAACTAGCTATGCATAATGCATGCATCTAGGGATGATTTATCTACAATAATCGCTGACAATCTGTCTGATCGGCTTGAGAGATGGATGCCCACATGTTTAATCATGAGGTAACTACTGGTTCCTTTTTTGTTATAGTAGAAAAGCCTAAAATCACTCCCTTCAATCACAAGTGACGCTTTTACATTGATACGGTTTCTAAAATGCAACTCGATTTGTATACAATTGTATTGTAGAAAAGTTTATGAAAAAATAGCATATCTGAATGTTAAAGAGGATATATTTGTTTCTTATAGTAGTGACAACTAAAATATGCTATGCTAGCTAGTTCGGCTGACAGTAGTAAATTTTTATTAGTTTGAATTATGGGGTTTAACCAACTGCTGAGCCAACTCCTGAGCAGATCGGGCTGTAACTTGAGCTCTGCCACTGACGGTTGCACTGCCCGAGCGCTGCCTATGGTATGTATGCTGTAAAAAAGTGGCCAACCACCGAAAAATGCTACCCGTTGTACATCCATACTCAACAATGTCATTGGCTCCATTACTAGGTTTAACAAAGATACAGATGAATCTTGCCTTTGGCGTTCCTCGTTCAATCAACTCCTCTGCATTTCCAAGCACATATAGCTACTGAGAAAAATAGATCACTATCCTAGGGTAAGAAAAAATGATTTCTATCGTAGGAAAGAAAAATTATGGATGATGTGTAAGCAAATGATCATTGCTCGGAGCCCTCGCATGTTCTCCTCAACTGTCACTGCAGTGCTCCAGCCATTTCTTTAGAGCATCTCCAACCGCCTCTCCATTCCACTCTCCAAACTAAATTTTAGCTACTCTGAGCAAAAAATACACTCCAGTAGAATGACTATCCCACTTGACAAAAAATAGCCATGGCCAAACATGGGCTCGAGCTAGCCAAACTTAGCCAGCCTTTGGCCACCCTCAGCCATGGCCATCCGTGGGCCCCACCAACTTTTTCCCCTCTCTCCCCACTAGCCGCACCATCCCTGCCCTGCCGCCCCTCCCTCCCTTCGCATATCGCCGGCGCCGCGGCCGCCCTTCCTCCCTCTGCTTGTGCATGCCGCCACCATGGGGAAGGAGGCGCGCCGTCGCTATCTTGCATCTTCTGCCTGAGCTCACCGTCGCCGTCGGCCTTCCCGGCGGAGATGTTGGCGTCGTTGTCCAGCACCGCCGTTAGCGCCTTCCGGCCCCTCCCGCCCTTCCTCCTCGGCTGCTCCCCGCTGTCACCATGGAATCCGGCGCACACACACACAGAGAGAAAGAGAGAGAGACGAGGGTTTCGAATCGGAGGAGGAGATGGGAATGGCTGGTCGGTGATCTGATTCGCTTGGGGATTTTATAGAGGTCAAGAAGGAGCGCCTCGGCTTCATTGCCGCCAGCGAGATGGTACCTTGGCGAGCGGAGCGGAGACCGGCAGCGGCCACCTCGACTGGTCAGCGCAGCGAGCGGAGCGAACGGGGCGGTGCCTCGCCGCGCGTGGCCACTGCCGCCCGCTGCCGCTGCGCGCCTCCTCCGGATCCCGCTACTCCGACGACTGGAAGCTCGCCGTCTCCTCCTCCAGCAACTGTCGAGGAGGACGAGGCCGGCGAGGATCCGTCGTCGCCATCGCCCTGCGTTGTCCACCGGAGAGGATAAAGAGGATTGTGAGGAAAATGGAGAGAAAATGGAGAAGTATGAGGAAGAAAAAGAAGGGTTGTAGAGGCTGACACGTGGGTCCCATTGTCATAGAGTTAGAATAGAGAGGGTGAATGAAGAGACTGTTGGAGTAAACAACGAGTTTGACTTGACAAATTAGATGAAGAGTTAGCCAAATAAATATTTAGAGAGTTGGATTTAGAAAGACAGTTGGAGATGCTCTACTCGGCCATCTTTTTTTATTTCTTTTGTCTCGTATGGCCAGCTTAACCTTTTGCTCTGGATTACTACTGTATTTTAAGCCTGACAGTTAAAGGCCATGAACTAAAACGTAGTGACAGTTTTGGTGCTAAAGTTTATTCATGGTGTGATCTTGTGCCATGACTAAATGCTGAGCAAAAACGAAACATAAGAACCCAGTTAGTACATAAGGAGATCCACTTCATAAGAGTTCAATTGGACTCCTTTAAAACGCAAGAATTTGCCGGATTCCTTCGAAATTTTTCTAAGATTCCTGTGTGCAATTAAAGAATCTCTAGTTTCAGACAGACCCTGGCCCTGATGATCTGATCTACACGAGTGCCATTTACAAGCTTAACTACTTTAAAGGCTCAGGCACATGACAGCAATGTTTAACTACACAAGTTGATTTGTTCATTTCATCGGAGAGGGAGTGTCCCTGCAATTGCATGTGCAGTATAGCAGCTTTAACTTGTGATAAGAATGCAGGTGGTGTTGGGTAGCTTTTGCTAATTCCAAGGTAGAAGATCTCCTGCCTGATAGTATCTCCTTTCCTTCTTAGAGCAAGTTTAATAGTATAGTCAACTACTAGCTTCAAATCATCTATAACCAATGTAATAGCTAATTTATATAATAGTTGCTTACTATACTATTAATACTTGATCTTACCTGTCATACATACATTACGTCTTAGAGTGCGTGCTACAGCTGGCTACAAATCTGTAGCCTACTCTTCTCTCTCTTTTTTTATCTCTTTAAAATATATTTATAGCTGGCTTATAGCCTGCTATTGTACATCCTCTCACATGCATCCATGCAGCTCTCTCTGCTGCACTGCATGCTCGTCTTGTTGCCTTTGCTCCTCTCCCCCTCTTGTGATCGTGGAGTGCAGTTGATGGCCAAAAGAAAGAGAAGAAAAATAAGATGATATTGCAGCCTGCAGCCACTTGTGGTTGTGGAGTGCAGTTGATGGCCAAAAGAAAGAGAAGAAAATGAAGATGATATATACTGCAGCCTGCAACCACTTGGCTTAGCTTGATCAGTCCCCAGTTGCTGCTGCCTGCTGCTGGTGTTTGGTGGTAGGCTCGGCCTGCAGCTACACACCCGTGTGATATGGTTGTGTGCACATGCTGCTGGACATGCATTGCATATTTGCATGGACAGATATTAGCCGATGCCCACCATCTTATCTTTTTCTGTCTGTGGTCCTTCCTCTTATAATGCTCCTTCTACAAGCTAGCATGAAGCACATTTCCTCAATCTCCCATTTTCATGCCAACTTGTTCTTTTTTTATTGTTATTTTGATAAGATTTTTGTGTGTGTAAAGATAGGCAGGATGCTCTTCATTTTTAGGGCTCATTCAGAACATAGGATTCTCAAAACATGGAATAAAAAAAATACAGGAGTAGAATGTCTTAGCACTTCACATCTTATAAATGATAAAGCACGAAAAAGTTACACGAGTAGTCATTTGGATGGAGCACAAGAGAGGGATACAGATAGATACAAATATTTTCATGAGGTTGAACCTCATGTTACTAATCCTGATTTTGGCTATTTCTAAGGCATTTCTTTTGTTGGCAAGTTTTTCATAGGATTCTTTTCCAATAAAATTCCTTCAAAAATCTTTTGATCCAAGGAGCCTTATTTTATATTCTCTTATTTGTGTAAGATTAGACAATGTACTTTGTTGGTAGTAGAAGCAGAAAAGTTTGTAGTTTTGTTCAAGGGATAAATGAGAACAAGAAAAGCTTGTTGATATACAGTTCCTCTTAGTTTAAATGGATTTACTACAATTGTCTCTTCTCTATCTTAGAAATCTAGTATAACATTTTAATAAGATTTCATTTTGAGCTTACCATATTTCCTATTTCTGCTGAGACAAGAAATAAGTGGCTGTACTATCATGCATGCATGGCTTATATCATGGCCCAACAGTATTGTATCACTAAAAGGGGAAACATGGAAAAGAAACATCCTCCCAAGTCATGATCCGATTTTGTTGTACCAAAAAGAATTGAAAAAAATTGTGTTGGTCATAACAATAAAGCTTTTGGTGTTCATCCCTACAGAGCTTGCATATCAAGAAATGTGACAATAACAACAGTGCAACTAATCTTCTAGAATAATAAAAGTTTCCACAGGCAAAAAAAAAAAAGAGTAAATTTCATAAAACTAGTACTTTGATCAATTTATCACAAAACTACAGGTTTAACGCTAAATTTATCCCAAAACTACAGATTTAAGATGTAATATCACAAAACTACAGATTTAGTAACAAAGTTATCACAAAACTACAGGTTTATTGATAATTTAATCACATTACTTGAACAATTATATGTCCAACATAACATTAGTACTAAGGATTTAAGCCCTAAAATCTGTAGTTTTGTGATAATTTTATTATTAAATCTGTAGTTTTGCGATACTTAGTCTTAAACCTGTAGTTTTGTGATAAATTTATTGTTAAATCTGTAGTTCTGTGATACATCACTTTAAATCTGTAGTTTTGTGATAATTTAAACAAAGCACATGTAGTTTTGTGAAATTTACTAAAAAAACAGCGCTAGCTCCAATGATTCTCTCTCTCTTTTTTTGCAGAAAAAATAAACACAATTTCCCTTTAATTTGGTTTCATCAAATCCATAAGTTATGTTACTTCACTTGTGAATGGAAATTATCCCAACAAGAGGAATCTTTGGGAGGTGGTGGATCCCATTGCTCATGGTTCGTACTTTTGTAGTACATATATGGTACTGGTTTCCAAATAAATCCATCAACTCAATTATTACGTACGTAGGTTGTTCTATGATTTATGCTACGTGGAGTGAGACTTTATCTAGGAACAGAGGAATTTCACATAAATCAAAGTTAGGGCCTGTTTAGTTGGTAAAAAAAAATTACCCCTACATATCACATCGGATATATGGACACACATTTGAAGTATTAACGTAGTCTAATAACAAACAAATTACATATTCCGCTAGGAAACAGCGAGACAAATTTAATAATCCTAATTAATCCATCATTAGCAAATATTTACTGTAGCACCATATTATCAAATCATGGCGCAATTAAGCTTAAAAGATTTATCTCACAATTTCCTGGCGAACTGTGTAATTGGTTTTTTTTTTACATTTAATACTCCATGCATGTGTTCAAACATTCGATGTGACAGCGTGAAAATTTTTATTTCGGAACTAAACAGACCGTTAGAGTAAAAATATATTAGAAGTTGGGAATAATGTATTTTTCATTTTGCAAAACACAAATATTACCATGAGAGTGTTTATCAAAGTGAGGCTCTACATATTGCCACATCATATTTATACTTACGTGGAGGAGAGAGAAAAAACAGACTACAAATTTATAGCCAGCTGCACCATGAGTTCCAATAACCTATGTGGGATAAAAATGTGAGGTATGCATTAGTGGTGTAATATGTATCTATAGGCAAATATTGTATAGATGACATGGGTTAATTTTTTAAGCTAATACCCCCTCCGTATTAAAATATAAGAGATTTTAGATGATGTGATATATGATCATGAATCTAGATAGGATATATTACATCCATTTAAAATCCCAAATATTTTAGGACGGAGGGAGTAGATGATTTCCGGTTATGGGGGCTGTCTAGATGGCATTTGACAGAAAAACACCTCACAAATCATACGAATTCTGGACCGTTGGATCGCTTTAAGATTCGTGCTGCAGTTCTAACCCTAACCCCTCTCCCTCCCCTCGTCATTCCAGGCTGCCGCCGCATCTCTCTCGCATGCGGGCTGCCTCCGCCGCCGCCCCACGCGCCGCCGCCCCACGTGCCGCCGCCCGGACTCGTCGGCTGGCCGGAAGGGGTCAACGGCACCGGCGAGCCCCCCCTCCTCCCCTCCCCCGGCCGGCCTCCTCCCCTACCCCCTACCCCCTCTCTTCCTCAACGGACGACGCGAGTGCCCCCGCCCCGCCGTCTTCCCCGTCTCCGGCGGCTTCCCGCCGCCGGATCCGCCATCACTAGCCACCGCCTCCTAACCACTAGCCGCCGGATCCGCCGTCTCCTAGCCGTTTTCCCCCGCTGCCGACGCCGGCCCACTGCCCTCCTCCATCCCCGCGGCTTCGGCACCGCCACCGGCACCTCGCCGCCCGCCCGTGTCCACCGCCCACCGCCGGGCCGCCGCCTCCCACGGCCATCTCTCTAAGCCCAGCGATCCCCCCTCTTCCACCTCCCCCCAACCCCCCTCTCACCCCCATCCCAACCCGGGACCCTAAACCCTAATTCCATTGTTGTTGTCGGGGTCGCCGGAGTTGGAGGAGAAGAGCTAAGGTCGCCGGAGCACGAATCGCAAAGCAAATCCCATAGTTAGTAATCTGCATGATTTTGAGCTCAAAAATCATTCGACAGCCATTTAGCAATTCCGTTATGGGTTATTAAACTTGTTAATATGTGGTTAGTATTAAAAGGTGATTAACCAACCAATCCATGGTGTAGTGAAATGGCAGTGCTTTTTAAAGGAGACCCACACCAAACAGCAGCAGAGAGCAGAGTCTCTTGCTCCCATCTATCTCTGTCTCTGCCTGTCAATCTCACGCACACCAGCACAGCCTTTTCTTCTCTTCCTCCTCCAGTTAACGGTTGCTGCCCCCCTCTCGCTCTCCCACCACCGTCCATCCCACTTCCACGCGCACACAGCAAAGCAAACCAACACCAAACCAAACCAAAGCAAGCTTCGTTTCCGCTGCCCCCCCCACAGGCCACTGGAGGATGAAGAGCACGCAGCATCGCCTCTACCGGCGGCGCATGGCATAGGCATCGCCTGCCCCCACCCCGCCCCCGCCCAAGAATGAGAGCTTGGGCCTCCACTACAAGAGATAGAGACAGACCCACCACCATCAAGAACATCAGGAGGAGAAGTAGATAGATGGGCAACTGCGGGACGCGAGAGGAGAATGCCGTCGTTGCGGCGCACGCCCAAGGTATTCTTCGCTTCCTCGGATTGATTTCTTGGGGGATTTCCCGGTGATTGTTTTCTTGGGATGCTGGTTGTTGGGATGGGATCTCGGGTTGGATGATCTGAATTTTATAAAAAAAATTGATCTTGGTGGTTATTTCTAGGTTTCCCCTGATCTCTTGGTTGGTGGGTTCAGTGGGGAATTGACAAAAGCACTGTCTTTCCTTTTTGCTATATATGATGACTTATGTTATTGGGACCTTTGGATGGGTGTTTTGGTTGCAAATGTTCATTCTTATTAGGGCTATTCCAAATCGGCATTTTGGTACTCTCCGGTTTAGGTTTGATTAAAATCTGATATCAACATTTGCTCCAATTCTTCAACATTGTTTTTCTGTTTGTTGCATATGAATGTTCAACATTGTTTTTCTGTTTGTTGCATATGGGGATTCTGGGATTTTGGTTTACAGTCTACATTTGCTCAACATCTTTTTTTTTTCCTTTTTTTGCGGGGAAGCCCTCATCCCCTTAAGCTTTCTGGTGTGGTTGCTCTGTGATTTCTTCTCTGCTGCATATCCTTATCTTCTTGGTTGCTGTATCAGAAATTCTGCTTCATTATGTTCATCGGGACAATTTACAGGCACTTCCCCCAATAGTGCTGCAATTTCTGTGCTCTCTGCTTCACTGAGGCACTGTTGACTTTCAGTTTAACAGAAAATAGACTTATGATCCTGCAAGTTGGAAAAACATAATCACTTCTTGCAGTTTGCTGCATTGTTTAAGCAATTTGGAGCCCTTTTTTTATTGCATGCAACTCTGCAGTAGATCTGGTCTCCTGGTCCTGTTTACCTCTTTCTGTAATCAACTTGCCCATGTATGTACTTTTTTACAGTATTTTTAGGTAGAATACCATATTATAATTGCTAGGAATCGCCAACGCTCGTTTCCAGTAGTTCTCTTGTTAGTTTGTGATTATAGCTTCCCTAAACGTATTTCAGCAGGATTAGCTCTCTTTCATCCATCCATCTCTGTGAATGCTGAAAATTCAATATGAAAAAAAAGCTTGCCTTTTATTTTGTTTGTACGAGAATTTCTGGTTACCTTAATTCGTTTATACCTTAACTATTTTTTCTTTCTTATTGTTGAAATGTCATCTTCTCAGTTCAGCAGCTCCATTTGTTACAACATCCTGTCAAGAATGCTGTTGCAGAGAGGAAGCACACCCGCATCTCATCAGATATGAGTGATCCTTCAACACCTAGGAAAATTGAAGATGCCAAGAACATCTCCATATACAATGATGTGATTGACTTCACATTGTTTGAACTCGAGACTATCACAAGGAGCTTCCGTGCTGACTACGTTCTTGGTGAAGGAGGGTTTGGGACTGTTTATAAGGGCTACATAGATGAGAATGTCAGGGTTGGTCTGAAGTCACTACCTGTTGCAGTCAAGGTGCTCAACAAAGATGGACATCAAGGACACAGAGAATGGCTTGTGAGTTGCCAACTTGTTCAATATTCACTATGGTTGCTGATGTCCGTTATGTACATGGATACGCGGAACATTAACAATTACTCGTACAAGAACATGATATATCTTAATTATGTAAATTATGGAAAAATATTTGTTGATGCTAACTATGTATTTCACAACAAATCAACAATGGCACATGCAGCATTTAGTTATACTCAAGTTAACAAGTACGCTAGCAAATAAATATACCATGCAAAATTCTGCTTTCATGTTTCTTAGTTTGTCCTTTTTGGAATAGAAAATTTCTCAAGAAGCTACAAGTCATAGTTAGAATGATTCATTGGGCTTGTATCATGAAGAAAAATGTGCACACTTGATAGGTTGATGAAGGCTAAAGTATTAATTTCATTGGCCGAATGCATGTAGACTGAGTCATACTGTTAAATAGCATATTTCTTGAAAGTTTACAAACAGAACAGTGTATCTACACATGCTACAAACAGAACAGTGTATCTACACATGCTCGGAATAGGTGAAATTCTATTTCTTTTTTAAAGGAGAATAAGCAACATGTCCATAAACGAAACATGATGCATTGAATTTGACTAAGCAATTTTGGCAGTTTTCGGGCATATTATTAACTTGGAAATTCATTACCTTTTCATTCTTGTCGTTATGTTAGAAGAATTATCAAGAAGTAACTCATCTTTTGTTTCTTTGTCAGACTGAGGTTAGGTTCCTTGGGCAGCTAAGACATCCAAATTTAGTCAAGTTGATTGGGTATTGCTGCGAAGATGACCACAGGCTGCTTGTGTACGAGTTCATGTTTCGAGGAAGTCTAGAAAACCACTTATTCCGAAGTAAGAATCCAACTCCTTTTCATCACTTCATGAATGATATCATGGCTGAATAGTTTCTGTGATCACACTTTTTAAATATAAATGTTTCTCTCTATAATGCAATCAAGCACCATAGCTGAAGTTGACCATATTGTGGATAATAGAGTTGCAACGTTGTTCTATTAAATATCGTTGATATGAGCAAATGATCAGCGCTCTAGAACCTGGTATGGTAGGATTTCATTTCGACTTGCTGTTCACAAGGATTCCAAATTGTCCAGAGCTTTTTGACTGAACAACCGATTTAACTGTTCGCTGCTAGACCCTCAGTAAGTTTAGGCCCTCTTCATATTTATCATTCTTGGAAAACCTTATTGACGTGTTTTTAACAAGATTGCCCAAAGTGTCCAGTTAACCATCTGAATGATTTTCTTTGTTGGTATACTTAATAGAATCATTCGTGATAGTTAACTACCATGCATAGAGTATGCGAGCGACCCATACTTA
The DNA here is from genome assembly GCF_000147395.1 of Oryza glaberrima. Classification (NCBI taxonomy): domain Eukaryota; kingdom Viridiplantae; phylum Streptophyta; class Magnoliopsida; order Poales; family Poaceae; genus Oryza; species Oryza glaberrima. Next base: position 944,480 of record NC_068336.1, on the reverse strand, counting down.
TCTGCTAAATATCTTCTGTATTTTTTCTTCCAAAATATATGAATACTATTGAATACTGGCATGTATGATTTGAAATGTTGGCACGGTATTTCATTAATTCATTTGTAGGTTAAGTAAATTATATGCCAAATAGGCCCAACACTGAATATTAGGCTGACTAAAGATTATGCTCAACTATATTCTTTTTCTTGTACATTGTGGTGAAATTGTATTCGAGAGTAGGAAATTTCCTGACATTGTCTGTGCTTTTCATTTTTCTTCTCAGGGACAGCTACTCCACTATCGTGGGCTACTAGGATGTCGATTGCATTAGGAGCTGCCAAAGGGTTAGCTTGCCTCCACAATGCTGAAAGGCCAATTATCTACAGGGATTTCAAGACATCAAATATTCTGCTGGACTCAGTTGAGTAGCATTTCTTGCCAATATCTTGTTTTTTTTCCTTTCTCTTCTATGCATCTGTTGGGAATATGTAAATATTTTTCATAATAGCATTTATCTTTTATTTGCACTTACACAGGATTATACTGCTAAACTCTCTGACTTTGGTCTGGCAAAAGCTGGCCCAGAAGGCGATCAAACCCATGTATCAACTCGGGTGATGGGAACATATGGTTATGCTGCCCCTGAATATGTGATGACTGGTACTGTCCTCATTTTATCTTTTTTAAGTTTTCTTCATTTTTTTTTTCTGAATAGCGTTATTACCCTTCATCAAAATGTGACCAGAAAGTTTACTAAGTGATATGCAAGTATGCAGTTTCTGTTTTGCCCTTGCAATTTCATCTGATGTATATATACCTATTGGGCAGGTCACTTGACTGCTAGAAGTGATGTCTACAGCTTTGGTGTTGTCCTTCTTGAACTCTTGACTGGGCGTAAGTCCATCGACAAGTCACGGCCCAGCAGGGAGCATAGCTTGGTTGACTGGGCCCTCCCGAAGCTGAACGACAAGAGGAGGCTTCTCCAAATCATTGACCCAAAACTGGAGGGACAGTATTCAGTTAGAGCTGCCCACAAAGCCTGCAGCCTAGCATACTACTGCTTGAGCCAAAACCCAAAGGCGAGGCCTCTTATGAGCGACGTCGTTGAGACTCTTGAACCATTGCAGGGCAGTGGTGGAAGTGATGGAGCTGTTCAATCTGTTCTTGGCAGTGGCCTTCCGAGCTACAGAGTAAACCGCAGACTAACGATGAACAGCGTCCACTGTAGGGCGCTTCCGAACCCCAAGTGCTCCCCTGCTGTCCCAGCATGCAGGGTGAGATGAGAGTGTGCTGTTTCAGTTGCTCCTGGAATAGGTTCAGTTGTACATTGCAAGTCTAAACCGTGGATGGTGCGTGAGTGTGCACATCTGCGCTGTGTGCTTTTGGGTTTTTTCTTTTTTTTTTTGGCTCTCTCCCCCAGTTTTCAACCTGTAAATTTGCTCTGCATGGTGGTGCTTGTAAGGCCCTCTAATTTTCAGTGGTCTTATGTGTTGTTGACTGTGTTTTGCCCTGCCAAAACCGGCAAGGTTTAACCCCAGAAATGAAAGGCTGAACTAAGAGTTGAACGATGGTTGCTATGCTACTGAAACGTTGTCTGTCATCTGCATCTTGTTCCATGAATTGCCTACTTTCTTTGTGCATTTTTTGTTGAGCTTTACTTTCTGATATTAAATTGCTGGTGTTATGGTGTGTTTGTTTTCCTGACGTAGTGGTCATCTGTATTGCTGCTGTGAATCATTGTATAATTTGGTCCTATATACCTTATCATGATGTTATCAGTGTTTCTCGTATTCAAGGCTGCGTCAGTTTTGCACTCCAGGTGTTGTGTTTTCCCACGTCAACACTCTGTTTCACTCATTGTCTTTCTGTTCTTTTATTGTATACAGAACCAGTCATTATCTGTTCTCTTTTTTTGCTTTTGTAATTAACAAGGAGCCCTCATTGTCTTGTCATCTGTCATCCACCATATTACTCCATTCCTAATTCTAAAGATGCCGACTCTGATGCAGCACTATGATAAATGTTTGGTCTCATCAGTCGGGACACTGATAACAAACAGCACTTCAGAGTGCTAAAATACAGTAACCATAGATTCCGCTTAATCTTTCAACTGAAAACTTCAGTCTAATTAACCATATTTTAAACCAAATTAATTAGCAGTTATTTTTCTGAGTCTATAACCATGTATATACTGTCTGAAGTAGATTCAGAGAATGTTTTAGAATTAAGGCAAAAAATTGTTAAGCGTATGGCCACCTGTCTGTTAGTATAATGCTGCAGTAAAGAGTAGTAATAAGCATATATAGACAACAGTGGTAGTCATTTTCAGTCACAAAAATACATACACTCTTATTGTACTGTAATTCACATGGTGCCCTTGAGCCATGGTCATCATCACCATCATCACTCGCACTTGCGTCGAAGGAGTGATTAGGAGATGGTTTTAGAATTAAGGCAAAAGATTGTGTGTGACGTGGATCAAGCCAGATAAGCATTTCAATGTTTTTATTTTTGAGAGAGAGCAGGGATAAGCATTTCAATTAGCAAATGAAAGGTGTCTGCTATAGCTTTTTCTGCAAGGACAATAATTAATGAATCTGAAAGTGTGTCGTCCTTGGAAGGAAGATGGAAAGGAAGAACCACTCATTAATCAAACAAGTGTCACAAATTGGATCACTGACTGCCTGACTGGACAGGAATGTTGGTGCATTATCATGTCATAACTAAAAGATGCATGAAAATCAGTGAGCAATCATTTTCAAGAAAAATCATCAAGTGCACTGTTCCATTGTTGACAAGCAAGGTTTTTCGTCACAAAACAATTAAAACCGTATCCTTCCAAGTTCCAACATACAGGAAAATCTCTATAGGATGTGACTTGGTTAATTATCTAGTTACTGCTAGAGAGTTGGCGAGAATCGGTTGGGCACACAAATTAATTTGGAGAACAAAGAATGAATTAAACTAGAATCGGCTGTGCACACAAATTAATTTGGAGGACAAAGAATGAATTAAACTAAGTTCATAAAAGAAAATAATCAGAAGAGCGAAAAATACAAAGATCAGATGCGACAAGGACCAAGGTTGCATTGCAAACCATATTTGTTTGCTGGTGATATCTGTTATATGCAACTTTAGAGAGCCAGCAAATGACGTATCTCTACCTAAAGAAAGATATTCCCCTTTGGTATTGACACAAAGGAACATCAATCGCTCTCATTAACTGGCACGCACAACGGTTGCTTCATCTGTCAACTGCTAATTAACTTTCTGAAACGCTGATGCTTTTTAATCCTCTTCTTCCCCGGCCCATGCATATTCTCTCTGCTTTAATGGTGTGAAATTTCAGAACAAGAATCTAGTTTCCGCATACAGAGTTCCAGAAATTTCCGACTGGTCATCTCATCGATCATCCGCGATTCTTTTTTTAGTTTTCGATGGTGAACAGCCACACCGCTAGCTAGTTGACACATGTATGCAGTAGCAATATCTTGTTAGCTGAAAAGGAAGCAAGCAGGAAAGCAGCAAGCAGCTTTGTTGCCAAGCTGCTTGGCAGGTCACATTTTTCATTTCCGAGTTGATTAATTTGCAACCATCATGCATCCATGCAATTAACTAGTTATTTAAGCATATTAGTAAAATTGTGTGCAGTTTTTTTTCAAGGGGAATTGGAGCTATCAATTAGCCATGTCATGTGTAGGTGCGTTGCCTTGCAGATTATATAAATACGAGTGAAATTGACTTGAGGCGTCGAGTTGCCTTATTGCCAAACAATAGTACTATTCATTAGTAGTAGTATATCTGACCCAAAACCCAACCGTTTCCCCCTTTGCATTGCATCTCAGTGTTCTTCCATTCTTTCCAGAGAGACAAAGTAATTGACCATGGCAAAAGATCCTCATGTCTCCATCTCTCTCACCGGCCTCGCCATGGTCGTCTTCCTCATCTTCAGCTCCTCCTTCCTCCAGGCCGCCCAAGGTACGTACACACCTTCATCTTCACCTGCTTCATCATGCATCATGGTGATCCTTCCAAAAGTCGATCGGATTCCATTAATTGATTTTCATGCATGCAGGACCAGACAAGAAGATGGTGATGAAGTACGACGTGCCGGTGAAGAGGTTGATGTACCGGCCGGCGGCGATCGGCACGGAGGCGGCGGCGTACGAGCCGTTCGAGCTGTGCATGGGCTGCCGGTGCTGCGCGTCGTCGAACGCGAGCAGCTGCGTGGACACCCGGTGCTGCTACGCCATCGACTGCAACATCCCCGGCAAGCCCTTCGGCGTCTGCGCCTTCTCCCCCCACACCTGCGACTGTGGCGCCACCAATTGCACCAGCCAGCAGCCATGACCACACACCTCTTGCTGCTGCTAATTCAATTCGATCTCTTCCATGATCAATATGCATATGCGCCTGAATTATTCAACGGTTTTCTGATGCGATTGCAAACGTATTAAGTTTTTTTTTTTTCAGAGATTCTTGGGACTAGATATGCTTAAGGATGTCATTGTTCCTGACACGGGCATGTTGATATCTGAATGTTTAACTGCAAATAGAATCTTCAGAAAGGGATTAATTCTTGATCTACCAGTTCCACAAACAATTTATTCGTGCTTTAAATCTGGTTTTTGCATTCTCTCTTATTAGAGAGTTAATTTTAGGGTGTGATCTGATTAATTGCTGTAGAACCCACTTTGATGTATGGATATGGTTGTGTAGACTACTAGCTAGACTGTAGAGAAAAGGCCGCTGTTTTGTTTGACTATTGGTGGACTAGTACCTAACACTGTTGTTGTTTGTATCCCCTTTCAAAGCCTGAATACTACAGTACGTGCCAAATAAATGATCAGCATTCAGCAAGGTGGATGGTCTAGAAATCAAGTTGGGCAGTCACAGGCCGGCACACGCTTGATTTGACAATCACTTGTTAGGTGGAAATGCAAATGAATTGTAGGTACAAACCCACAATGTTAGTAGCTTAATTAGCTCATCAGCTAAACGCCTAAACCTACTCTGAATTAACTTGAAATCTGAAACATACGTGATCGAGGGTACTCATTTCAGCACGATTAAGCACACAGCAATCAAGGTGCTAATATATAAGATGAAGATACTCTGTCTGCCTGTCTGTAAGTGTCCCACATGCAACTCGATCATCGCCCTAGAAAACACATCTCTGTCAGGCCTGAGCAACCACTGTTGTTTTGCAAATAAAAATTCAAATTCTCCTTTATCCGATGATTCAGCATTGGTTTCACTGATCTGAACTAGCTACGAGGAATGGTTAGCTTTGTCTAACAACTTCCATCTGTTTGAGCTTTGTGTTTGCAGACAAATCATGTATTGTATGGTCGCCGGGATCGCCACGGATCAACCGGTGCAGTGCTCCACGTACAGCACACCTATATATACTGCAAAATGGATACGGTGTTTGTTGGAAAAATATTTTGTAGAAAACACATATGTAGTAAAAATATGTAAACTACCTTTAGATCTAAAAATGAACACCTAAGATTTATACACATCATCGAGAGTAAAATTTTACTCTCAGACAATTTTTTGCTCATGGTTGAATTACGAGTAAAATTTTTACTCTCGATAACGCGGACAAATATTAGGCGCCCATTTCATAATTCAACGGTATATTTCTAGTTTGTATTACATATTTTCACCCCGAGGGTAAGTTGTTTCAAGCTGCTCCTCTGTTTTTTACTACTCCCTGTCAATAGGTTAATTAAGAGAGACATAACTCAATGTCAAAACAAGCTTACCTACCTCAATAACTACTAGGAAAAAGTACACCAAAGGTCCATCAACTTGTCATCGAGTTACGAAATCATTTCCTAACCGCAAAACCAGATATATGATATCCGTCAACTTACATAACCGTTCACTTTAAGTTCTTCGATGGTTTTGACCTTGGTTTTATCCGACGTGACAGCTGAGTCAGCGTGGACCCATGTAGGCTCCACATGTCAGGGTGTCCATGTCACCTTTCTTTCCCCTCTCCTCTCCCTTCTTTCTTCCGTCTCTCTTGCTGTTCTCACTCGCCCGAGCACGTTGTAGGAGGCGCGGCCGGGGACGACGCCGAAGGAGGACTCCGCGGAGGCGAGGGTGGACTCGACGTCGTCGACGCGGCTAGCACCGAAGAGCGCGGAGAGGAGACGTTGGAGCGGGCAGCGGGCGCGGAGTCGGAGAACGCGCGGAGGGTGTCGTCGGGGCTCGAGAAGAGGGAGATGGCGCGGGCGAGAAGACCGGGGGACGCCGCGCGGAGTCGAGGAGGGCGCAGAGGAGCGAGGCGGCGAGGTCTAGTCGGCGGAGGCGCTGGAGACGGGACGCAGCGAGGGAGAAGAGCAGGCGGGAGCCGTGGAGGCGCGGGTAGTCGTTGGGGCGGGAGAGCGCGGTGGCAACGATGGAGTGGGTGCGGGCTAGGTTGGCCTCGCCGCGGACGGTGAGCTGGAGGTCGAGGATGGAGGAGCACGTGGAGGCGGGGGGGTAGGGGTCGAGGTGGGCAGCGGCGGGTGATCGACGTCGGGGAGCGTGGAGAAGCGGCGGATGAGGTGGGCGGGGACACCGGCGGCGGGGAGCGGGTTGGGGTGGCGGCGGAGGAGGGAGGCCATGGTTGAGACTTGAGAGGAATGGTGGTTTGGGAATTGGGATCTCCCCTCTTTTTTCTCCCTTCACTAGGGGAACTCGTCGAGGAGGGCGAGGCCATGGCGGCAGTCACCTCCTCCCCTTCTCCTGCATCGCCGCCGCCACCGCCGCGGTCGGGTCGCCTGTCGTTGGCCGCCGACGCCCTCCTCCGCGCCTGCGGCCCCTGCAACTGCCGTCTCCCCTTCTCCTGCGTCGCTGCCACCACCGCGTCGCACGTCGCCGGCCGCCAACGCCCTCCTGCTCTCCCGCCTCACCCGCGGCCTCCTCTCCACTCGCCGTCCGGCCTGCAGAATCCCAGATGAGAAGAGTGAGAGAGAGAGAGGAGGAAGGGAGAGAAGAGGGGAAAGAGGGAGGGTGATGACGTGGACGCCCTCCTGCATATAGTGGCCTGGCCCACGGAAGGCCTGTCCATTAATATGGGCCTTAGCCCTTCCTCTTTACCGAAAGCTTCACCTTTTGAATTGAGCCCATATGAACAAATAAGACACTATCCATTTTTTTCCTTAAAGATAATAGAATTCATTTTAGTCTTTACTTTTTCTAAAAAAACTACTCCCTCCGTTTCCCACCGTTTCAACTTTAAGTCAAAGTCAAACTATTTTAAGTTTGGCTAAGTTTATAGACAAATATAATAATATTTATAATACCAAATTAGTTTTATTAAATCAATAATTGAATATATTTTCATAAAAAATTGTCTTGGTTGAAAATGTTATTATTTTTTCTACAAATTTAGTCAAACTTAAAGCAGTTTGACTTTAACCAAAGTCAAAACGTATTAAAACCTAAAACGGTAGGAGTATAACCAATTATATAGAGGTTACAGAACGAACGATCAGGAATCACGAAATTATAATTAAAAGAATAATTAAAATCGCACCATTGATGTCTATACATTTCAATCTTTAATTTCTCGGCACAGTGGCATGCACTCGCGTTACCTCCCAAAAAGCTCAAACAGTTTTGATTTCGACATGCATAGATACAAGTTGTGGACAACTTCTTCAGGTACAGTGCTTACGTAGTTCAAGATTTCTTTATGATCTGCTTTTTTCTTTTTAATTATGGCCTTAATTTGATACTAGTATATATCAAGTGGTTCGCAACGCAATCAAACGAAAGTTGCAATCACGCGGGAAAAGCAGCAATGCTGAAATAGCTAGCTAGTTAGGCCTCTCCGGTGCTACACCGCACCAGCGAGGATTTGTGCTTGCGTGAAGCATGGTCGCGCGCCCTAGCAGAGCCCCTCGGCCCCAAACAAAGACGCGAGGAACTTTCTCGCAGCGAGTCCACGCGTGGCAAGTTCCGTGCGCTGTGGAGCGCGTGACCCAGACGCGTCATACCCTCACGTCGAATCCCCATCGCGAAATCCCCGATTCACCCTAAAAAATCCTCTCCCGCCGCAGCTAATCTCCTCCTCCCGCCACCGATTCGTCCGCTCCACCGATATCCCAAGATTTCCCCAATCAAATCCATGCCTGCTAATCAAGAACCGAAAGAAATCAAGGTGGGGAAACAAATCAAGAACCCAAAGAAATCAAGGTGGTGCAAACAAATCAAGAACCCAAAGAACAAAATGAACAAAAAGAACAAGAACGGCGTCCACCGCCTCCTTCCTCCTACCCGTCTCGTCAGCCAGCCACTGCTGCCGGGGACGCCTCCCGCCGACGCCGCCGCGCCAGCCACTGCTGGGGACGACTCCCGCCACCGCTTCCTGTCGGCGTCGCTGCGAGGGAGGAGAAGGAGGAGAGGCAGCGCGAGTAGTACTCGAGGAGAGGAGGCGAGTGCAGTTCGGGAAAGTGGAGGCGATGAAGTAGTACTCGATGCGATGATTCCTTTTTGTGGGGTCCACCGGCTGTGGGTTTGGTACTCTAACTATGGGTGCTTGCACTATATGATGGGTGTACTTGGACTAAGTTTTGAGGCTAAGGCTATGAGTTCCATAGCTTACACTGTGAATGGCCTTAGCTTTCACAGTTCTGAAACTATTTCTCCTCTTCTTCTGTACATAATGTACGGACACTGCTGAGTGTCAGCACAACAATTTGATTAATGATACATAGGAGAATGTTTTATGCTGAGCATGTAAATTGTTGAATACTTCCACATTAATATGCACGTAGTATGGGATTAAAAGCCAACACAATGGTAAACAAATTTCGGTATGGTATATCCTTCCCCTTATGTCTTGAGAATATGAGATAAGTTTAGTTAATTAATTTGGTTTTTTACTCCAATTGGTTAAAACGGATGGAATAAAATGAAAACTAGCTGGTGGCCCGTGCAATTGCGCAGCTAGCACCATACAAAATTATATAATTTTTAATATGGTTTTACTTAAAATTTATTAAATAGTTATCTCGTTGTCTTAAGACTTTGCAAGACCAAACCTTATTATCCTCGTGTTTTTAATTTTATAGTTTTTAAAAGTCACATTAGTTGCTACCCCTTACTTCTGTCATATCCTTCTTTATTTGCTTGCTCGATCTACCACGATTTCTATTCATTCTTCTTGGAACCTTTAAAAATTAGATCTTATTGTTTTTAGAGTTTATTATCCCATTGGGCTCGTTTTTATAATTTCTAGAAGTCCCATCAAACGCTGTCATTATACTCCTCTACAGCCATCCACTGTCTCTTCTCTTTATTGTCATTGATATTTTAATTAAAAATCAAACATAATTATTGTTTTAGTTCTTTTTTTTTACTTTCTAGAAGTTCCGCCAAAATGTCAACGACTTTGTCACTGTATTCCTCTACGGCTCGCCTGCTGCCTACCTTCTTTATTATCATTGAGATTTTAAAATCAAACATGATTATCATTAGGGTTTATTTCTTTACTTTTTAGAAGCCCGGACCTTTAAAAATTGGACCTTATAATTTTTAGTTTTTAGAGTTTATTGTCTTATTTGGTTTTATTTTTTAAATTTTTAGAAATCCCGTCAAACGCTGCCACTATATTTCTCTATGACCCGTCTGCTGACCATTTTTTATTGTCATTGGGATTCTAAAAATCGAATATAATTATCGTTGGAATTTATTTTTTACTTTCTAGAACTCCCACCAACCATCGGCAGCTCTGCCATTGTACTCCTGTACGATTCGTCCGCTGCCTCTCATTTTTATTATCATTGAGATTTTAAAAATCAAATATGATTATCATTGGGTTATTTTTTCTAGAAATCCCGCTAACCACCTTGACCGATTGCTTCACGACTTCTCAGTCATCCTTCCTTTTAATCGTCATTAGCATTCTATTTGGTGTTTTATTAATAGTTTTTAGATATCCCATCAACCGCCACCACTCTACTCCTTTATAGGCATGTTAATTAATTAATCTCGTCATGTGTTATAGATTACTGTGAAGATTAAAATAAATCATAATTCCAATAATTGAACTTCCCATGGTAATATACTAATATGTGCTAACCTCACTGTTTGTTTAATGTAGGTTTAGAGAGTAATATGACATGCTAAGCTGCTAGCATCTCATTGATGTGCTAATTGGGTTTAGTCAATAAGATGGATGCGTCCAACACCTCGCATGCATGTGTTATCGTCGTTTGTTTTTCATGTGTGCACGCATCATATTGTCATGGGTATGGTGCATGAGACAGACACGGATGCTAGTTTTACATGTCATTACATTACTACTCAGTTACCGACTTACGACTTAGCTTAATCAGAGGAAAAATTAGATTTCTATTCTATTTATATACTGTTAGTATTATAGTCGTATAGTTGGATTTCCTATAAAACCTTTTCTATTTAGAAATATATTTTGTCTTTTTTTTTCCTTTTCCCTCTTATTAACGTGAACAAACTTTCGCGTTTATATCACTTCAAAAATTAATTTCCTATTCTGATTTGGATGCAAGGTCAGTGTCTGTGTCAGGATGTCATGCAATTGGTTCAATTGCTATACGGTTTCACACTCGTATCCGTTTCATCTCTTTAACTTTTTAAATTTTAATTAAATCTTAATAGTAAATATTCAGGTATACCACAATCCTATGCATGGTTGGTATTTTCTTTATTTTGTTTAATTAACGTGATAATTTCTTTAGAGCGAATATAGCACAATTTAAGCGCATAAATATTTTATTATACATGCATGTATAATTAGATTTAGTGTACAACACTTATCTTTGTTTCTATAGATAAAATTGTAGCATTGTAATTTAGTCCTACCATAACCTATTGGAATATATTTTAATCTACCTTTGAGCGTTTAATAATGCTTGTTCTTTCGTGGATGAACATGCATGACTCTAATTACCTCTAACGCCATATGAATGTCCGATTCTAATTGCAAATCTCACTACAAATTTACAGGCTCAAATGGCTATACACATGCATGCAAATACATGCATGTCAGACTCCTAGTCAAATTAGTCCAAATACATGCATGTCCGATTCCTAGTCAGTCTCTCTAGATGTTTTTTTTTGTTTGAACTCACGTATTTTCCTGCTTGATCTAGTCCATCAAAATCTAGACAAATACGATCCAACGACACATATATTTTTCTTTTTCTTCGATTAACGTGGGAATTTCTAATCCCCACAGCGAACGTGGTGCCTCCTTTCAAAGTTGTTTTAATAATATGATAAATAGATAGATAGATAGATAGATAGATATGCGTTAAGATTTACATGCATGGGTTATATTTGAATTATAACCTGTGAAACAATATACCTTATTATATTTAAGTAGAAAAATGATTTTTTTTTAATAATAGTATCAACGATGGGTTTAATAGATTCATGCGGACCGGTTTGCGCAAACCTTTTGCGAGTTGGACTTAAAAAATTGGCTTACAACTTTTACCCCACCTGGCCCACATCCAGCATACATACCTTTAAAATTTTCTATATATAAAGTTTTTATAGAGAATCTAAGTTTCTACTAAAATGTCATAGCTAAATCAGAATTGGATGTGTCCGCATACATGCATTTTGAAAATGTTTCTCGAGGAAAACTTTGTGTATAATAAAGTTTCTATGTGAAAAAAAGTTTTGGTGTATAATAAGAAATGTAAATACGTGCTTCTGATAAAATTCACTTAAGTAACGTGCACACGCTGTAAAATCAAAGGTGTTTTTATTATTATTCTGTGATGAACAATTGGCATTGGAGATTATTGGTTTTGTTATTTGGAATTAATTCACGAAGTGGTTTTGGAGATGATTGGACTTTACAGGTGAATCGCATGTTCTGTTATTTCATGTGACCGGTCAGACCGGGCTCTGGTAGCCAGTCAGACCGACGGTATGCGCGCGGTCAGACCGGCCAGCCCGTGGTCTGACCGGCCGACTCTGTGTCGGTTTCGGTTTCGGGTTGTTTGTTTGGATATCCATGATTATTTCATGATTATGGCTTCTAGATGGATACTATACGTATGTAATACTGTTGTTTGCTTTTAATGAATCAGGTTATGATAGCTTGGTCTCGGAATATGGTTTCTTTGTTTATTTCATGTGTAGGTGACTCGATGCCTCGGGAGAGTATTTGCGGTGATGGACCGGGAGTCGGCTTGGCGATAAGACGACATCCGTGGTGGTCAGAGATCATGCGGGATACTTAGGCTAGAGTTGATGCACGTGGTTGATGGAGATTCCATATGGCATACGATGGAGTTATTGTGTGCGTATGGGATGCGGAGTCGAATTTGGAAGGAGTCCAAATTTAGTATGATTGGTTATGTAAAGTTTGTTTCTTGTACTAGAGGGTTTCCTAAGGTGTTTAGGACTCCTAGTATGAGTTTGGTTCGTGACTTTAGGCTGCCTACCTCGGGTATAAATAGAGGGGGAGCGTGAGGCTTCCCGGTGTCGCTTTTGGAGAGCAATTGAGTTGAGTTTTGAGTTAGGGTTTCGAGTTTAGTCGAAATTTTTGTAAGGAGTGCTGTTGGTGCACTTTGTAAACACAGAGAGAATCAATAAAGTCGTCATCTACTTTAAGAGTTCTTCGAGTTGTGTTTCACCGGGTATCGGCGGTCTAACCGGCGACACACCGGCGGTTAGACCGGCGGCATCGTGGCGGTCAGACCGGCGGCGGCGACAGCGAGCGGCAGCTAATCTCGGCGGTCAGACCGGAGATTCAACACCGGTCAGACCGGCGGCATCCACCCGGTCAGACCGACAGATCAATCTCGGTCAAACCGACTTCCGTCGATTTCGAGGGTAACTTTTATTTCCACTAAAAGTTTTCGGTTTTTGGGTATACCAACCATTCACCCCCCCTTTGGTTGGCTTAGTTATTGTGATTCGATCCTACACACGCATTAGACTTTTATTAACAGAGTGCGTATGACTCTATGGTCGTTAAGTCTTTTTTTTAAAAAAAAATATTTTATTCAGTTTTATCTACAACTAAAATCAACATCGGATTTAAATTTTCCTGACTTTCCTCGGAAAACAATCGAGACTTTTCAGTTTTGCTGTTTTGGAGTTGTACGTTTCCTCTACAAACGAAATGGAGCCAATTCTTCTGCCTGTTTTCTTTTTCGCGAACGCTTCCTGTTTTTTACTAGCCCCTAAAATGGATGATCAATCGTACCAACAAAATAATAAACCCTACGACACGTTATTGCATCATCGACAATTGATCATTATTATGTCCGACTCGTTACATACGACAGATGATGTGATTAATTAAAACTGCAATTTGCAAATAACAATTACCACATCTTTAACGAATTCCGCCATTTAAGTAGCTAGTTCACTAAGTGTAATTAAGCGCTAACTAACCATTTGGCTAGTGCACTGGTAATTACTAAACTAAGGAGATTATGATCAAGTTGTAAAAGGATCCAATAAAGCGATTACTTATTAGAACTCTAATTAACCTGTTCAACCTAACCTTTTGTCATTATTTTGGTTTGGAGTTTGTGTTGTCTAGCGTGATTAATCATGCGTGTAATGTGCGAGAGGTGCAACTTAACGAATCTTGTCTCGTTGTCATTGGCCAGAGTCATAATTAAACACAGACGTGCATTTCGGTTTTTGCTGTGTTAATTTGTCATAAGATTCACCAAATGGTTCAATTCTCACTTATGCTCTGTTCACGAGTCTCTGTCTCTTCCATAGCTCATGGATGCCAGGGCGGCAGGGCATGTTCATCTCAGTCATCAACTGACGAAAGTAGTACGTATGATCAGTCGACAAATTGTTCGCAAACCTTAATTTGGTGGTATACCTGTATTCTCTTTTCACTAGATATTACAAAAAAAAAAAAAGAAGATCTCTTTCTTTTTTACGGGAGAAGAGCCGGTGAGCAGGCGGCAATGAGGCGGAGGAGCGCGGCGTGGGCTTCGGGAGCGTAGGGGCGTGACGATGAGGTGGAATCAAGATCTTTTTTACCGTAGAGCTGTGGAAGGATCTCCTTGTAAAAAGAAGTTTCGTGAACCGATTCAACAATCCAACGGTTTGTATTGTCTGGAGTGAATACCCGACGGCTCATGTTTATTCAATGACGTGGCCATAGTAACTTTGCAAGAAAGTTTAGTACTTTCATTACTTTAGATTAAAAAAAATGATTTGGAGGGAGGGACCTTCCTCCAAACATTTTTCTTAAAAAAAGAAATTTTGAGCGTATTGTGGATTCAACACGGGACCGTAGTATTGAAATCACATACCCCTTGCCACTGCGCTATCAAGTGCATCTCATTAGATATTTCTGTTATTGAGAGATGGAATACAGAATTGTGTCACTAGGATCATTTGCATATCAAATTATCAATGCCAAGTGGCAGTGCCAACTTTTGTGTGTGCAAGCAACAGATCTTGACATAAATCATCACGAGGAAGATAACATTCCAAGTTTCGGATTCTGTAACCTAGATATAGAAATGTCTGTAACTTACTAGCATAGGCCGGTGGTTGTCGAATAAATTAATCCTTTGTTGAGCATCGCAAGGGAGTGTGTGGGGTATGATGAAATCAAATTCATGGCTAGGAATATATAGGACTTAGGAGGACCCTTCCATGGCCAAATTGTGCATTGTCAGGACTCAGGACATGCTTTTCATAGCTTTAGATGGAGCTTTCATCCATGTTTTTCAAAGAGCAATTAGCAAGCAATAAAGGATCCAAGACCACAGAATTGGATTAAGTTACGGCCACTAGCGAATTGTCTATGCATTCATATGCGAAAAGCGAGGGTTTATTGACTGCTGTTGAGATATTGTGAGCAATTAACCAGATCGATGTTACGCATGCGCGACTGTGACCTTGCTAGGAATACTCCACTTCACCCACCCACTAAAGCAAAATTACTTCTTTTTTGGTTTAGCAGAATCTTGGGCTTTAATTGCACGAGTAATTATTCCAAGCGATTACTGATTACTGGGTAAGGAGAGATCAGCAGCGTGCTTGGGGAAATAATGAGATGTATGCTAAGATGGACACAGCGATGGAGAGCAGCCTAGTGCAAATGAGTGACATTGGACTATTTATACAAGACAACTGTTCTTGTAGGAAGATGAAATGGACGGTAGGAATCGCAAGAAATTAAACTTAGGACATCTGGAAAGATCAATTGGAAGTTTCCGACACTCAATTGCACCCTACATAACAGTTAGAACTGACCGAATCAAGTCAGTGTGGTCATATGCATGCAGGCATGTTGGAGTAAAAAAGAAATTAATTGTCAGTATAACAGCGTGTGCATTGACTGAGTAGTTGCAGTTTACCCAAGTATTATCACGTTGTGACGAGCACAAGTAGTACTAATTAACAGTGGACCAAATGAAACCGTGTTCCGCGGCTCATTCCTTTGTTAGAAGCTAGCTAGGTAAGGTTGTTCTTCCTTTGCAAGCAGGCAGAGGAATATATGGCGCACATTCAGAATGTTGAGATGCCACGCATTCATGCAGCCACATATATAGATAGATAGATGTACACGCACGATCGACTCACACACACGGTTAAAAGAGGCGCATCCATCCATCGGTCGAACTCTGAAAAGGAATCATCAGTCGTTGCTGCATCATTTGTCATATCGGTTATTCAGAGACCGGAGGAGTATATATAAGCAGGCGAGGCCGGCAATGACGAGGTCAGCACTGACGAGTTAAGCATTGCACGCGCACTACATCTCTCGTCCAATGCCAAACTCTCTCTCTCTCTCTCTCTCTCTCTCTCTGCAGATAGATAGGTAGATCGCATCGCAGCGAGGAAGAAATCGATGAGTCGGATACACCCTTCGAATCAACGCCAAGATGCCGCCGCATCAACGGCAGCAGCGCGAGCGGCGGTGTACACGGTGTGGAAGAGGTCCAGCATGGGCTTCCAGGGCACCGACGGCTTCTCCGTCTACGACCACGCCGGCACCCTCGCCTTCCGTGTTGACAACTACTCCCGCCGCCGCAAGCTCTTCTCCGGCGACCTGCTGCTCATGGATGGACATGGCTCGCCTCTCCTCGCCCTCACCCCACAGGTATATACACTTGTCTATCTTCTAATCATTCATGATTCATCCCCTGCAAAATCTTGCATTTGCATCTCAGATTAATTAATTAATTAATTAATTAATTAATTACCTCCTATAGGCTATATTCATGCATCTTTGTGGTTGTATACTAGTATTATCTGACACCTGACAATCAGTATAATATTTACGTACGGTTTCGGTCGATATATTGAGTTAGCTGTTAGCATGCATGAACGATCGTCGATCGATCGTCAATTCATCATACATTCAACCGATCGATCGTCAATTCATCATACATTCAACCAAAAATCGTTTATATTCTGCTCGTCAATCATCCTCGTCCGAATGTAGACTTCATTTTACATATCTTCTCTCAAGATATAGAACGATCACCAAGTTTGCTTCCAAAACTTCACTGAAGACTTTTAAATACTGCAAATCCTGCTTTGCCGAGAGCCCTGAGAGTAGTGTTTCGTCCATCTACCCGATCTTTCATTTTCTCGATTTTTTTTTAAAAAATGTATCTCCAGGTTTTCACTGTTTCCTCAAAATATTCACCAAATCACAAGTATATATATGTTTGTCTCGTCTATTTGTCTCACAAATACTAAAAGATACCATAGCTCACCAAAAAGATTTAAGGCAAATTATCATGCATGCCGACGGTTTTTAGGCAAATGCTATCAACTACCTCCACTAATACATCTAGCTAGGAAAATAATTAGTCTAAACACTTGCAGACAAAATCAGCTGACCAAAGACTAAAATGCATTGCTTTCATCGTTCCAGCCTCGGTTATTCTGATGCTGTTTTGCTTTAATTTGCCCAAAATCCCATATAGAGTTAAAATCAAAACTTAAAAAATGGAGAGGTTACAATACAGAGTTTGATTTATCCGCTAGTTCATTCTACTTTCCGACTGAAGTTTTGTTACCTCTTATTACAAGTGCAGCAGATGGGCCAAAGAACAGAAACCAACCATTAATAGAACCCATGGGGAGTAAGTAAGAACTAAGATTTTTCTTTTCCTTTCTTCTGTTGCAACAGATTATCAGCATGCATGACCAATGGAATTGTTACAGAGCGTCAGAAGAAGGCCAAGGCAAGAGGACAAGATCACAACAACTCTTCTCAATGAGAAAATGCTCAGTTATGCAAAGCAGTCATGAAGCAGAAGTGCACATGTCAGGATGTACCCATGCTTCGTCAGATCGTACTGGCCATGTTCCAGGCTTCTCAATCGAGGGCAGTTTCAGGAGAAGAAGTTGCAAGATCCGCAACAGCGTCGGTGAGGAGGTCGCAAGGATAAGGAGGAAGAAGGCTGGAGCAGCATCGTTGTCACTGACTCTTGCTGAAGATGTTTTCAGTCTTGAGGTCCAACCGAATGTAGATTGTGCGATGATCATGGCTTTCGTCATTGCTCTCGACCGGATCTGCTGGAAGCCATACACACCTATGATCTGTTCTTCATAGTTCAAGGTGATGAGCTCTATTTGACATGTAGGAAAATAGATGTTTCAATTCAAGTGAAATCGACGAATTAACTCAAGAAGCTAGTATGAGACTGTAGTCACTAATTGTACTGTCGATTGACTGGGACTAACATAACATGTAACTTGTTCTAAATTTGACTACTTATGAAAGGAAGATCGAATTTGCAGATTGAATCAAAATCTCTTGCTTCCTCCTACTGCAACTTTTTTTTTTTGAAATGCCTGAAACATGCATTTCAAGTTGCAGTAGGAATTTCCTACTGCAACTTGAAATGCATGTTTCTTTTCCCATGTGGTTCCTTTAATCCACTTGTTACCAATTGTGAGCTGTTACCAACTGTTTGGGCAGTATCATTTTAATGCTATCCACCTAGAAGCACCATCAGAGCAAAGCACTATTCATGCCCAGGACAATGCAAAGGACAAAAGTGACCAAAGTTTGTTGAATCCTAAAAGAGAAATGCTCAAAATAATAGAATTAAGATATAAGCAATGACTTCAGCTACCTTTAGCAGTATAAAGCAAGTTGGGCATACTCACACTGAAGAAGAGGCAAAACTAGTGTCCTCCACGAAGAGAGAGCCGGAGAAGGAGATGGTCAGTATCCATGCTTACGTGTTACTCGATTTCTTCAAACCAGCACTGTGTTTCATTTGCATTGTACATGTGCTTAAGATTTGCAGTCCCTCTCAGAAAGATTCGAAAGATATCGACAATATACTGCAATAAGATAGCGTGTTAGTGTACTAAGAAAGTTTTGTTTATACCAAATATTAGAAGAATCAATAATATGGACAAATCCCAGGGAATATTACAAACAACTTATTTGTCTTATACTCACCAGTCTTTATTTATTTAAGACACTTTTGATTTGTTTGCTAGATGCATAAACAACAAAGCATGAAAGCAATACGGTAATAACACATATATGGTTATTAATTGTCACGCCCTGAACTAGCCCCGAACGGAACTAGCCCGTGACGCTCCAAATTAACCTGTTAATCGATACCAGTCCCAGGAAACAGTGCTGGTATCACAGGAAGATAGAATATCACAGCAACAGAGGTCTCTTTATTACATAGTAGGAGTATAGTCATGTTGAGCTGCGGACAGATCCCGAGCTCACAACTGCATTACAAAAGGGAAAGCGGAAGCCAAGACTTGGACCAATCATCACAGTCACGACTTGGGAACTAGACCGAAACCCTAAAACTCATCGTAGCCGACTTGCTCCTGGAAGAACTCCTCGTCAGCGGGATCCACTTCATCTTCTTCAGCAACTGCGGGGGGGGGGGGGGGGGGGGGGGGGGAGGGGATTATTTATATAGAGCAAGGGTGAGTACAGGAGTACTCAGCAAGCCATGGGAATTAAGTGTTTAATGCAGGCTTCAAAGGAAAGGATGTTGTTTTTGCAATTGATTTTATTTAAACTCCTTTTTGAAACAACTAAGTGAGTGCTTCTCAAATGACACGGATGAGGCAGTGCGTCTCGTCCGGTCGGAGTATGTGCAATGTATCAGTTTTTGAATTGATTCAAGGTTGGCACCCGGCTAACGGCTTTCAAACGGCCACTCGGGCTTGGCTGATCCCATCAGCTGCAGATTTTCCAAACATCGAACCCATTCCACAATAGGATTTTCACAAGCAGTAGTCAAACAAAACTACGCTAGGAATCACCTCACATCCGCCCATGACCGTGGGCACGGCTGTTCGAACAGTTTAATAACCTCTGCAGAGGGGGTACACTTTACCCACACGACATTACTAACCCGGATCACCCAGCCCATGCAGAACGGCCACGTCTGGAGACCTTGAGGCTTTCATGACAAGGCATTTTGAAAGCCGACACAGGTTCACCATATGCCAACGAGAGGGGTCCCAGACCGACATCAGGTTAGGTCCCAGACCATACTGTGCCAGGAAGCCCGGGGGTTCTCCCCGGCACCACCCCGTTGAATCCACATGTCTCTTGGCATCATGGTTCCCCCGATTAGCTAGTTACTCAGCCAGGGGGTGTCCTATTCCACCCATGTGGTCGCACTTGCCTTATGTTCGGATGAAATTCCAAGGAAAACGGTCCTTAAGTGCAAGAGCGGGAAACCGCACTCCCGATACGTTCCCTGATCCGCGATTTTGGAAATTCATTTAGTTCGCAAGCACCGACCCAGGTGTCGAGTTTTTCCAAGTCTTTTGTAAAACCCCAAGTTTTACCCATCGTTGGATATTTTAAATTTGAAGGGAGGTGTCCCGATGCGCGTGCCCGAAGGCCCGTGCATCGAAGCACAACAGTCGACAAAGGAGGTTTAAGTGTTCAATAATTCAAGGAGGGTAATTGCAGCAATTAGGATTGGGGGCCGGCAGGCTATCTCGCAAGCCGCGGCCGAATTACTTGTGTAAATCCTATTCATGCAATATTTGCGGAAAAGAAATACTTAGATTTAAATTATAGGTGCAAGATGATCAAAGGTGACTTGCCTTGCTCGAGATCTTGAGCTTGATCCTCGAAATCCTCGCACTGCGGGTCTTCGGGCTCCGAAACTACACGCGAAACGGGACTACTCAACAAACGGCGAAAATAAAGCCCTATTATTGACCTCTAAACGTGCCATTAAACAGATCTCGAGATTTGAGGAATTTTGGAAGTTGAACGGAGTCAAACGGACATACGGTTGAGAAGATATTGAATTTCTAAGATTATTGGATTTTTGGTCTAAAGGAAAAATGATTTAATTAAACCCTTTTGAAAAAGAGAAAAGAGGGAGGGGAAACAGACTTCCTTCGGGCGGCTAGGGCGCGGCCTGAGAGAAAGGGGCGGCTCGGCCGAGCTTAATGGGCCGGCCGGCTCGAGAAGGCGGCCCAAGGCACACGCGGGAGGGGAGGAGAGAGGGAGCCGGTGGGCCGGGCTCACCTCGCGTGGTCCCGAGTGGGACCCGCTTGTCGGTGACACGGTTCACCGTGCGGAGGGAGCACGCGGCGCGCGCTAGGGTTTGGGGGAGGGACGCGGTGCACGCGCGCGGCTCGCGGTGGGTGCGGTTGCGGCGGGCCCACGCGCAGCCTCACGGCTCGCGGTGGACCGCGCGCGCGAGCGGGGCGGAGGGGAGCGGCAGACCGGGGTCAGCTTGACCGGGTCGCGGCCGAGGTGGCGCCGACGTGGCGCCTAAGTGGCTGCCACGCGGGTCGGCGGGAGGAAGACGACGACGTTGGCCGGAACGGACGGCGGACGGCGGCGGCGAGCGGCGGGGTGATCTACAGCGATGCAGGCAAGGGCGAGCGCACCGGGAGGTTGCACGGGACGAGGGGAGACGAGCCAACGGCTCGGATTCGCCGGAGGGGGCTCGACGGCAGCGGATTGCGGCGGCGGCAACCGACGGCAAGGGAAGGGGGAAACGGCGACGGCGCGACGGCAGATCGATTCGGGCGAGCTAGAGCATCTACGCGACTCTGGGAATCCGTTTCTAGCGTCGGATTGGACGGAGACACTACGAGAGAGGCCGGCGACGTGTGAGCGCTACGGAGCACGGGCGGCGACGGCGGCGAGCACACAGCGAGCGGCGGCAGCGTTCGGGGCGGCGCCAGCTAGCTACGGGGAGGCTATACAAGCTTCTACCGAAAACTAAGGGGAAGAGGAGGAACGAGGAGGGAGAACGGGGAGATGCCCTACCGAGACGAGGCGGGCCGCTGTGATGAGAGGCCGACGGCACGGGAGTGATCTCTCCGACCTCGGGCCGGGGAAGAGGAAGAAGACGAGCGCCCGGAGTCCCCTTCCGCGTCCTAGCGCGCACCGGCTCCTCCGGCACACGCAACGGCGGCGGTCGGCGATAGAGAGACAGATGGGACGACAATGGCGCGGTGGAGCGAGGGAGAATGGGAGAGGGAAAGGAAGGGAGGGCGCCTTGGTTTAATAGGAGGGCAATGTCGGTTTGGAAACCGACCTAGGGCGGTCAAGGAGCGAGCTGGCGCTTGGCGGTTGCGGCCAAAACGGCGACAGGGAGGATGACGCCGGCGGGGAGAAAAAGGAAGAAAAGGAAGGGGAAAGGAGACTTGCCTCTTGCCACTTTGGGAAAAGAAGGAAGGAGAGAGAGAGCGACGAGGCAGTGGGAGGAGCTCTGCCTCCAATCCTTGGGAGCATGCGCGGTGGTGGCGGGGCCGGGTCGTGACGACGGCGATGACGGCGGGGGCGGTTTGGAAGGGCGCAGCTACAGGGCGGCAGGCGCTGACGGCGGCGGCGACTGGCCGGTCGGCCACCACGGCGCGCTCGCGCGCGGGAAGCAACGGCGCGGGGGATTCAAAACTCGGGGGCGGGGCTCGCCGGGGAGAGAGAGACGGGGAGTGGGAGAGCGAGAGAACGTGAGAGCGGAGAGAGAGAGAGAGATGGCGCTCGGCTTGGCGTCGGCTCACGCGCACGCGCGTGCGACGCACGTGCGGGGTGAGGGAGAGGAGGGCTGAGGGGGGGAGAGAGAGAGATGCGCCGAGAGGAAATCGGCCCACCGAACCTGGGGGAGGCAAAATAGACTTTTGCGGAGGAATTTGATTTGGGAAGGATTTGGATTCGGAATTTGAATTTGACGATAGATTGGGGATTCGAGATCAGGGATTGGCACAGAGACTGACAACAAGCAAAGAAACAGATTTCGCAATTAGGGTTTTTAGAATTTAAATTTTCCCGCTAGGCGCCACGACGGAACGGGCGCTACATTAATACGGAGTTGTCAGAAGGAATAAAATGGTTTCCCATCAGCAAGAAGCAACTTAACAACTAAGTATACAAATTAAAATGAATAGTTTGATCAAGGTGGAACAAATTTTAGCAACTCTGCAGAAAATCATTGTTTGAGTTTTGCAAAATCTAAGTCTTCTATCTAACTTCTGATCACTAAAAAGTTAAGGATGAACGGAACGTCCATTGGTATATTCACAAGTTCACATAATACATTCTGGAAGCGACATGCATAGGATCCAGCCTCTAATTGGTAGAATGAAAGAGGAACCCAGTAGATATATTGCTGAATACGGGGAGACTGAAACTAGTGCAGCACACCAATACAACCGAATATTGTAGAATTATGTCAAAATTCTAGTGTAATTCCTTATATTTGTGGGCAATGTCACAGGTGGGCTGCCAACATGTATGAATTACAAAAGAGTTATTCTATACTTAAGGACTCTGTTTCTTAATTTACATATAAAGTAGAATGAAATGTCACTGTTTAAGGGTTCCTTTGGAAGACAGAAACTATTCAGGAACTTTACATAAAGCAATTCATGTCCCGTATGGGTCAGGAAATAAAGTCCCATGTTGCAGTGATCATCTCAACAAAAAAATTCCATAATACCTCGTATTATACCCCCCAAAAGCTACATAAACAGTACTGACACAGCTTTTACTCATATGCATTATATTCTGACATGATATATTTCAGATTTCAAAAGAATGCCCTTCGAATAGGGCTGGTGTGATCCGTACTACTTGGTTTATCATTTACAGAAGAAGTGTTCTCTGTACCTAATACATTGAGCATCTACAAAGGAATAAACATATTATCTGGCAGTAAAATATGTACACAATGCAAAATAAATGAGATGAAAAATAAGGAGTTCAATATTACAAAGTAACGGCTACACATATATTACAACAGAATATCAGGTAGTATGCACAATACGATTAGTATAATCATCTGATATAAAAACACAACAAATTAGTGTAATATGTAAAATGCAGCTGTGAAGCTGAATGCTAGAGGAATAGTGAAATCCACACAAAGTTAAGTAGTATACATAGACATTTTCTAGGAGAAAAGAGCACGATATTCTTTGGCTTCTTGGGCCATTTCTTCCATCGTTCTATCTTTTCTTTCAATATCTAGGTCCAATGTCTCATTTTTTGCATTCATCTGTTATGAACAGAGAGATTATTCAGATTTATTTGATGGAGTATCAGATGAAGTGAGAGTTGTTCCAAGCAGCATCACTAACCATGCCATTATTGTTATCATTGTTCTCAAAATCTTCCTTCCTTCGGGGAACGATGTGAACGTGAACATGTGGAACTGTTTGGCCAGAGTGAGGTCCGTCCTGATAAGTAGCAATATTTATTCAATTTCATGCCCGGCGAAAAATTTATTCAACTTCATATCATACACAATAGAAGATAAAGTTAGTTTTCATTAGTTTTTACAACTTTTCATTAAAAAATGTTACGAACATACTAAATTGTGATCTGAAACCACAATTTTGTGAGCAACATCATACTTGTCATGCTCACACGAATTTAGTTATAACATTTCTTAAATTCAAAGTGAAAGACCTCACAGGTTACAAGATAAATCGAACCTGAATTGTGAATGTGAGCGAAGAAGCCCTGTGGTACTGCTCAACACGTGCACCAATTTCCTTTGCCATGATCCACAAATCACTTGTCTCATCAGGACTAAGATCAGCAAATCGTTTCACAAGACGCTTTGGGCATACAAGAACATGTATCATTTAAGTTAAGGAAAAGGAGGGGGGGGGGGGGGGGGGCGTTAAAAGTCTTAGGCTATCAAAATTGCAGTGCCACATAGTAATCCATCATAGGACAAAGGCAACAAGAGCTGAGTTGTCAGTTGTCACCAGGGATTAACTGAAGTAATTAGCACGACCAGAAATTAACACGGTAAAGCAGGTAGTATTAATTGTCTTGAAACAGAAAGCACAAATGCACAATACCCCTTCGGAAGGCAAAAAAACAAGTGAGCACTGTGATGTACTCCACTGCCATTTTTCAATGAACCGATACCGTACATTACTTATATAGTTTGTTGGTGTAAATAAGTGATGTTCCTAGGACCCATTTGTAAATGTTAAGAGAATAGAAAGGAGGAGATGTGGGAACAGGGTAGTAACCCTGAAAAAACCCCAAATTAGACAATATGGTATCAGAGCCGAGCTCCTGGCGACCAGCGGCGGCAAAACCCTAGCCGGCGGCGGCTGCGGCGGCGGCGGCTGCGGCGCTCGTGCCGGAGCAAGACGAAGTGGAAGACGGTGTGGAGGCGACCGCTGGGACTCGCGGGGTGGCGGCGCGACCTACGGCGACAGCGGCTGAGCGGCGTGCCGGGGTGGTCGGCCGGTCACGCGGCCGTGGCGTGGGGGCGACGGCGCAGGAGTGGTGGCGGAGCTGCGACCAGGTGAGCCGGCTGGCCGCTGTTGCTTGCTGTTGCTACCAGCCGCGGCTGGTTGCTGCGCTGGGGCTGGTTGCTGCGCCGGCACGGAGGACGACAAGAAGGGCACCGGCTGCTGTTTGCTGCTGCTGTTGCTTGCTGTTTGCTGCTGCTGTGGAGAGAAGGGACTGCTGTTTGATTGCTGTTTGCTGCTGCTATTGCTTGTTTGGTGGACTGCTGCTGTGGAGAGAAGGGAAAAGAGAGGAGAAGGTTGTTGTTGCTTGCTGTTGGTAGTGTCTTGTGTGCTGAAAAATTACAGGATTAGAGAGCAGTAGCAGGTGAGGACTGAGGAAGCTTAGAAAGGGGGAGGGGAAATGTCTTCAGGGGTTGGAAAGGAGGTTGTAGATGCCTCCTCGGTGGTTACTAAGGGTGATATGAAAGATTTGCTAGAGAATTTGTTGAAGATGGGCATGATAGGTCCGAAAAATGTAGCAGGGGGATTCGAACTGAAACTAGAATTGATGCCAAATGAGTTGAGATTGGAAGGGAGCAAAAATTATTTGAGTTGGTGTAGGAGAGCTCAATTAATGTTGAGAGCAAAGGGGGTGGATCATTTTTTGCAAGAGAGTTGTGAAGAGCCTTCTGATAAGGAGAGCCAAGCATGGAGAACGTGGAATACAACAAATTCCACTGTGGTATCTTGGTTGATGACCTCGGTGGCTCCTTCTATTGGTAGGATGATAGAGACTATTCAGAATGCAGCAATTGTGTGGAAGACATTAAGCAACATGTATTCAGGAGAGGGAAATGTAATGATGATGGTTGAGGCTCAGAACAAAGTAGAAAATTTGAAGCAAGAAGGGAGAACAGTCCAAGAGTACGCTAGTGAGTTGCAGCACTTATGGGCAGATCTTGATCACTATGATCCTCTACAGTTGAAGCATGAGGAGGACATTGTGATTGGAAATAAATGGATGCAGAGGCGAAGAGTCATTCATTTCTTAAAGGGGTTGAACAAGGAGTTTGAGGACAGAAGAGCGGCTATGTTCCACCAGGCTACATTGCCCACTATGGAAGAGGCTATTTCTGCTATGGTGCAGGAGGAGATGAGGTTGAAACTGATGAGAGGTACAAATCCTACAAGATCAGCATACACTGTGGTTGATAATAGAGAATGCTACAACTGTGGACAAGTGGGTCATGTGAGCTACAATTGTCCCACTCCTCGGAACATTGGCGGTAGGGGGTTAATTCGAGGAGGGTATGGTGGATTTGGTGGAACCCGTGGTGGATTTGGAGGAGACCGTGGTGGCTTTGGGGGGAACCGCGGTGGTAGAGGAGGTCGTGGTGGAGGTCGTGGTAGGGGCAGAGGTGCTCCTCAGGCCAATGTAGCCATAGAGGAGGGTAAAGCTATTACCCTAACAGGTGAACAGGTGACACAGTGGGAGGAATGGCAGAAGAACAAGATCAATGAGAGCTCCAACACCACCACTCACTTTGGTAACTTCGCCAACTACGCCCAAGTGGGCGAAGGTACTCAGGCCCATGCACTTGCATCTACTTACAGACATCCTATAGATTGGATCATAGACTCAGGAGCATCAAAGCATGTCACAGGATTGCATAATACCTTCACATCATACACCCCTTATGTCCACTCTGAAACTATACAAATCGCTGATGGTACATCCAAACCTATTCATGGTATAGGGTCAGTAGAGTGCACATCATCAATGAACTTATCCTCTGTCTTGCATGTTCCTTCCTTTCCAGTAAACCTTCTCTCAGTTAGCTCAGCTATTGACCAACTCAAGTGCATTGTTGTATTTGATGAGAACTCTTGTCTGTTCCAGGAGAAGGGGACTGGGAGGAGGATTGGGACTGGAGTCAGGCGTGATGGGTTGTGGTACATCAATCATGAGGAGCTGGGGCTAGCTGCGGTGGTTGGAGATGTTGAGAAGGAGATCATTTTGCTTCATTGTCAGTTAGGACATCCATCTTTTGAGATTTTGAGTAAGTTGTATCCAGATCTCTTTAGTAAAGTGGATAAGCATAGATTGGTGTGTGATGCTTGTGAGCTTGGAAAACATACTCGCTCTACATATGTTGGGATTGGTCTTCGTAACTGTGAGCCTTTCATATTAATACATTCTGATGTTTGGGGACCATGCCCAGTTACTTCTGTGAGTGGTTTCAAGTGGTTTGTCACCTTTATTGATTGTCACACTCGTATGACTTGGATTTATATGCTTAAGCACAAGAGTGAGGTCCTTCGTTGCTTTCAGGACTTTCATAAATTAGTGACAACTCAGTTTGATGCAAAAGTTAAGATTATTCGGACTGATAATGGAACAGAATATATCAATAATGAATTTGTGTCATATATCTCAGATGAGGGGATTATTCACCAGACTACTTGTCCTGGTACCCCTCCTCAAAATGGTGTAGCTGAGAGAAAGAATCGACATTTGCTAGAAGTGGCAAGATCTTTAATGTTCCAGATGAATGTGCCAAAGTACCTATGGAGTGAGGCTGTGATGACAGCTGCATATCTTATCAATCGCATGCCTTCTAGAATACTTGGTATGAAGTCCCCTGTTGAACTTTTATTGGGTAAGCGAGAGTTCAAGGTCCCTCCAAAGGTGTTTGGTTGTGTTTGCTTTGTGCGAGATCATCGACCTTCTGTTGGCAAATTGGATCCTCATGCAGTAAAGTGTGTGTTTGTTGGCTATGCCTCAAGTCAGAAGGGGTATAAATGTTGGGATCCCATTGGGAGAAGACTGTTTGTGAGTATGGATGTGACATTTCGTGAATTTGAGCCCTATTATAAAAGTAAAGGAGATCTTGACCAATTTCTTGAGGAATTCTCGACTGTCATGGAGGTTGATAGTCGAGAGGGGGAGATAGAGAGAGGTGACACACATAGGAAAAATGTTGGTGACAAGAATGGGGAGACAGTGGTGGTTGGATCAATACCATGCTCTATTGACAATGCAAGTAAAGAAGCAGTGGAAGTTATTGGAGATACACAAGACAATGATAGAGGAATGGTTCATCATGAGGAGGATGGAGAAGATGGAGAAGATGAAGAAGTGGTTGTTGGGACAATTCCATGTCCTATGGAGCGAGCCGAAAGGGTGAAACAAAAGGATGTGCTAGTCTACCAAAGGAGGCGGTTTGATAGTCAGGGGGAGAAAAGAAAAGGGTTAGTGCAAAGTCAAGTTGAAGAATTATCACATCCAGAATGCCCAGTCCCAGAGTGCCCAGTCCCTGAATCCTCTCAGAACCTCTCTCCTACAGTCTCATTGGCTCCCCTTGAGATAATTGGTAATACTCCTCCCATTCTTGAACAAGTAGAATTACCTCTTGCACAGCGTAGAGAGACTAGATCCAATGCTGGTAGACCTCCTATACGTCTTGGTTTTGAGCATCTTAGTTCTATGCATGATATTGCAAACTATATCTCATATTCCCATGTTTCACCGGCATACAAAACATTCATTGCATCATTACAGACAGTGCCCATACCAAAGGATTGGAAGTGTGCAAAACAAGATCCAAGGTGGAAAGATGCAATGAGAGAAGAGTTGAATGCCCTTATGAAGAATAAGACTTGGGAGCTTGTAAAACTTCCACCAGGAAAAAAGGCAGTGGGATGTAAGTGGGTTTTTACAGTGAAGCAAACTCCTGAAGGGAAGGTGGATAGGTATAAAGCAAGATTAGTCGCAAAAGGCTACAGTCAAACATATGGAATTGACTATGATGAGACATTTGCACCGGTGGCAAAAATGGGTACAGTGAGAACTTTGGTATCTTGTGCAGTGAATTTTGGGTGGCCCCTCCATCAGCTTGATGTGAAAAATGCATTTCTTCATGGTGATTTACATGAGGAGGTCTACATGGAGATTCCTCTAGGATTTGGGAATAGCCAGACAGTTGGAAAAGTATGTAAACTCAAGAAATCCTTGTATGGGTTGAAGCAGTCTCCACGTGCGTGGTTTGATAGATTCAGGCGCGCAGTGTGTGATATGGGGTATTCTCAGTGTAATGGAGATCACACGGTATTCTACAAACATAAGGGGACATACATCACCATCTTGGCTGTGTATGTTGATGATATAGTGATCACTGGTGATGATGTAGAAGAAATCAGGTGCCTGAAGGAAAGGCTGGGAAAGGTATTTGAGGTAAAGGACCTTGGTGCTCTTCGCTACTTCCTTGGAATTGAAATTGCTCGTTCATCAAAGGGGATTGTTCTCTCTCAGAGGAAGTATGTGTTGGATCTATTGACAGATACAGGAATGCTTGGGTGTCGTGCGAGTGCTACACCTATTGATAGAAATCATCAATTGTGTGCTCAATCAGGTGATCCTGTTGATAAGGAAGCATACCAAAGGCTGGTGGGACGCTTAATCTATCTTTGCCATACAAGACCTGATATCTCCTATGCAGTCAGTGTTGTGAGTAGGTATATGCATGATCCTCGAACTGGTCACTTGGATGTGGTTCATAAGATTCTTAGATATCTGAAAGGGACTCCTGGAAAGGGGTTGTGGTTCAGGAAGAATGGACACCTAAATGTAGAAGGATATTGTGATGCTGATTGGGCGAGTAGTATGGATGATAGAAGGTCTACATCAGGTTATTGTGTGTTTGTTGGTGGTAATCTTGTTTCTTGGCGAAGCAAGAAGCAGGCAGTGGTGGCTCGGTCTACCGCCGAAGCAGAATATAGAGCTATGGCTTTGAGTTTGAGTGAGATACTGTGGATGAGGAGCTTGTTGATTGAATTGCGAGTGTTAAGAAGTGATACTGTGATGCTTCATTGTGACAACAAATCAGCCATCAACATTGCAAACAACCCTGTTCAACATGATCGCACTAAGCATGTGGAGATTGATAGGTTCTTTATTAAGGAGAAGATTGATAGTGGGGTACTTATGCTAGAGTATATCAAGTCATGTGAACAACTAGCTGATTGTCTAACTAAGGGGTTAGGTCCTAGTGAAATTCAATCAATATGTAACAAGATGGGTATGATTGATATCTTTTGCCCATCTTGAGGGGGAGTGTTGGTGTAAATAAGTGATGTTCCTAGGACCCATTTGTAAATGTTAAGAGAATAGAAAGGAGGAGATGTGGGAACAGGGTAGTAACCCTGAAAAAACCCCAAATTAGACAATATAGTTCAGTGCAGAGTCTTTCTTTCTTTCTTTCATTCCTTTTTTACTTTTGAAACAGAGGCACATTTCATTGATGAATAGCAAGAGAAGTTTTTTCTCTTTTATAATAATAATAATAATAATAATAAGGTACGAGAAAGTTGAGAGCAGATATTACCGCAATGTGAAGTAGATACTAGAAGGCACTAAATGAGAGAGAAGAGTAAAGCAGCTGTGCAAACACATAATTGGCAGACATAAAGGATATGACCTGCAGGGACAAGATTGGAATAGCATGACGAACAAACAAAGAAGGAGAGAGCAATCAGGAATGATAGATTTGTTCTGAGGAGAGGAAATAGCTAGGTACCTGGGCGGGTGGGTCGGATGTTGACGATGGCGAAGGAGAGGGGCGAGGTGCGGAACACCTGCCGCTCGTCTATCTCGTGCGGACCAAACCTGTACTTGCTTCCCGCGACCGTATCCATCTTCTATCTCTTCCTGGACGGCGACGGCGATCGAGATGGAGAAGAGGAAGAAGCAGTTGAGTTGCGTTGGGTCAAATGGTCAATGGTTGTGGGACTGTGGGGCCGGGTCAAGTCAAGTCAATGATCTTGATGGGCTCTCCCTCCCACGGTAGAAGCAAAGAAAGCCCATCAGAAATACTACTACTATTCAAATCAGGCCCATTAATTGTTGTCACTTTCTCTATCTGATTTCCACTCTGAATTGACCTGGTCACCCTGCGATCTTCTGCTTTGAATAATAAGTAGGGCGATGCATGCATGCCAGCTCCCTCACGCTAAGCCAAATCCCAATCCAACGTGCCCTGCACTGTTTGTCTACACCTTCACTTCTATTCGTTCCTAGCTAGTAGCAAATTAAGCTGCATGTCCTTTTCGCCGGCCCATTTCAGCTGCTCTCACTCTCTTGCATTAATAATTAACCCAATCTGCAGACTGCAGTGCAGGCAAAGCTAGGCAGCCACGTACGTCCATACGTTGCATCGCCCATCGATCGACCGATTAGCTATCTAATTGGCCCAACTAAATCTTGCTTTGCTAGCTTGAGCTTCCCCTAGCTAACATAAGCTATAGCCTATAGCTTCCTCCCCCTCTCAAACTTAGTTAATTACTTCCACCAGCCTCATCAAGCTATAGCTAGCATGAGAAGGACACAGATACACCCCTCTCATGGCGGTGGCGGCGGCACCGGCGGCCGTGCACGTCGTCAGGCGGCAGATCAGCCGGTGGTGTACACGGTGTGGAAGAGGTCCAGCATAGGCTTCCAGGGCACCGATGGCTTCTCCGTCTACGACTCCGCCGGCAAGCTCGCCTTCCGCGTCGACAACTACTCCCGCCGCCGCAAAGCTTTCGCCGGCGACCTGCTGCTCATGGATGGCCACGGCACGCCTCTTCTCTCCCTCAGGCCGCAGGTCGATCACCTTCTCATTCACTTCATTACTTCTTCTCTAGCTCTACTCGTTTATTGCTTTAGCAGCGACCTGTTTACTGATCGATCAGTTTAGTTTGCTAGTTTAGATATCTGTTTACTGATCGATCAGTTTAGTTTGCTAGTTTGGAATCATGTATATATCTTAAGATAGGTTGGGACTTGGGATTAGCGTCTTTAATTCTCTTTCATGCATTTCTCACTTTAATTCTTTCCTACCATAATATATAGACGATGGCCGTGTGCTTACTGCTTCTGCTTTGCTTTCAGTCCAAAAATTTAGGGTACTTAGATAAAGAAATTTCAGGGTACAAGCTAGCTAGCTGCAATATTTATACAATCTATCAAACTACAATATCCATATATACATGCGCATCAAGTTTGCATCTCAACTTAAAGATTCAGTCTTATTATTTGTTGCTTTGATCAAAGCTTTGCTGCTATATTAATCATGCAGCCAAACATGCGTTACCTATTCGAGGTTGGAATCCAACCGTTGGATATACATATGCTTAATCTCCAATGTATAAAATTATAGCTTTGCTTCCTTGTTTCCGTTCTCTGATGATTTGATTAAAAAAAATCCAATTGTTTGAGTCCTGAAAGT
Organism: Oryza glaberrima; assembly: GCF_000147395.1. Classification (NCBI taxonomy): domain Eukaryota; kingdom Viridiplantae; phylum Streptophyta; class Magnoliopsida; order Poales; family Poaceae; genus Oryza; species Oryza glaberrima. The sequence continues at coordinate 912,567 of NC_068336.1, read as the reverse complement.
CTCAAACGACAAATTTTACTGTACTCATCTCATATGCGGTCCTAATTAACTCTTAAAAAATCTTTTATGATCAGATATTGACCAGTCAAATCAAAGAAAGAAAATCTATATACTAGTATGTTCCATGCGTCATTCTCTATAATAATTGAAAGATTGTACAGTATTGATAAAAATATTTAATTAATTTAGTCTATCGAGTAGGCCGACATGTCCAAGCAAAATGCAACCAAATCCAAAAACAAGCAAACAAAATGCTTTTATCATAATAACATATTATATATTGTTCTTCAACCTTTATGAGCTTCACATTAGATCTCTCCATTTGCAACTTGCAATTTTCAGTTAAGTGACAAAGAAGTAATAAAAGAAACGATCTGCATGATTCGTTGTCAACTTTTCTTTAGCACTCTATTTTTGAACTAAGCAATGTAAAAACAGATAATCAGCGTAAATTAAAAAGTAATCTTCATCGCTCTAATGTGAAAGATATTGTACTATTGATAAAAATATTTAATTAATTTAGTCTATCGAGTAGGACATGTCCAAGCAAAATGCAACCAAATCCAGAAACAAGCAAACAAAATGCTTCTATCATAATAACATATTATATATTGTTTTTCAACCTTTATGTGCTTCACATTAGATCTCTCCATTTGCAACTTGCAATTTTCAGTTAAGTGACAAAGAAGTAATAAAAGAAACATGATCTGCATGATTCGTTGTCAACTTTTCTTCAGCCGCTATTTTTGAAACTAAGCAATGTAAAAACAGATAATCAGCGTAAATTAAAAAGTAATCTTCATTGCTCTAATGTGACAGATTCTCAGCCTGCACAATCGATGGAACTGTTACAGAGCACAAGAGGAAGAAGGCTTGGACAGCACGAGCTCTCCTTCAGTGTCACAGCAGCAAGTCTTCTCCATGAGGAAGAGCTCAGCTCTTCAGAGCAGCGACGAAGCAGAAGTTTTCATGTCAACAAGAACAAGTGGTGACAGCCAATTACCTGATGCTTCTCCCAGCCCCAGCTTCAGAATCGACGGCTGCTTCTCCATGAGGAGCTGCAAGATCCGTGGCAGCAACGGCGAGGAGGCGGCGCGGATCACGAGGAAGAACGCCGGCGTGATGTCCAGACCGGTCAGCCTCGGCGACGACGTGTTCACCCTCGTCGTCAGGCCAGGCGTCGATGTCGCGGTCGTCATGGCTATGGTCGTTATCATGGACCGTATCTGCCGGAGGCCCTACACACCAATGGCGTGTTCATCATCTGGAAATTCAGTAGTTCATAGTGGAGAAATCATCAAATCCAAGGAAAAATACCATCTAAACCGCAGTAGTAGTAGTTTGCTGTAAATTTTATATATTGCAGCCGAGATGTAACTAAGGTTGTGCTAAATTTTGTGTATTTGCAACTATTTCACATGAAGAAAATTTGCGAAAAGTTCAGGCTTTATAAAGAGTACGCATAATGTGACCTCAGAGTGCACATTTCTAGCAAGAGAACGACAAGCACTTCTATTCTGAGTGGATACCTGAGGCACTATATTTTTTGCCGAAAGAACTACTTTTGCATTTGCAGATGAGAATCTCCTGCTGACGGAGATGAAGCATGCATACTACCTAGGAGTATATATTCCAGCGAATATTTGCAACAACGTACTCAACACAACAATAGCCTCTAAGCAGCAGAGACAACCAGTGGTTGGTATGCAAGCCAAGCAAACCAGGTCACACGACTACGACAGAAGCTTACTTGGTGTTGATTACCTAGTACACCGGCAACAATCCCAGCCAACAAGTGAGGGGCTCCAGATAGCTTACCGTTACCAAATCCTCAGGTCTGGTGCAACAGTCACATCCCACTTCAGAACACAACCAGCCAAATTGCCAATCAAATTGTTCTTTACCACTTGTCAAAGGTAGCTACAGGCGTATCAAAATTGCAACTTATGGCATATATGCATAATCAATTATTCTGTTCAGTGCATCTTATCATCTCAATGGCCCTCTTAGCAAGCATGATGCAAAGATGAAAATGACCAAAGGTGCTCAAGTCCCAGAAAAAAAAATCAGCAAAAAGAGATTAAGAGCTAACCAGTTACTTTACTTGAGCTATCTTCCAGAATGTATATGCGTAAAGCAAGCACAAGAGTTAACACTGGAGACTAATCAAAATCAGAGCCTCTTATGTTCTAATAACATTAGATTAAATGGGATTGATGGAACAGTCCCTTAACCAAAGAAAAGTTCACAGGAGGCAAAAACAAGCAGCAAAAAAGGTAAAAACTACACAATGATACAAAATTAAAGTAGTATTTTCATGGTTCAATCAGATCATTAAAGTTTTCATGATCTTATCAGAAAGGTGCGTCAGAATGATATATAGTTTAGCCAGGACTACGGCCATTGGCCACAAATTGCCAGAATTATTGTATTAATGAGTCAGGTTAACTTTTCCAATGTTAGCTAGATGCATAGACTAACAGTAACAAGGTAATAAAAACAATATATCGCATCCAAGATGGTAGACTTAGGCAAGATTCTGCTAAACCACAAACTTTATGGACAGTCGGCAGAAGGAATAAAAACTTTGACTCAGCACAAAGAGCTAGATAGAAAGTTGAGTCATCCATCCTGTCTAACAAACTGTCAGCTACTATGCCATGTCGAATTTCTGGCTTTTCTCTCAACAAAACATGACAAAAACATAATTTATCACAGCAATCCGCATAAGCTTGAGAGAACACACTTTCTAACTAGCATGATCAAAGGACCAAAATACTGTGTCTGAATAACTGAAGAGCAGCGGAAATCTCAAGAAAAGTCAATTTTTCAGCTGAAACTTAATGCAATGTGTTGATAGCATGGATTGCAACTCTATTTGATCCAAAACACCAAAAGAATGATCCTTCTTTCTTTTAAGTAGGCTTTCAAATAGGTACTGAAAGGTAATACAATGTATTTTGTTACTATTTGTAGATTGTGAAACCATAGTATGACCCAGCCAGCTACTGATAATATATGGCTGTGTAATTTCATATGGTACAGGGGCATCTGTCATAAAAATATAAATTTTCCAACAAACAACTACTGCCACACCGTGGCATAACTAGTTACAAAGATAAAGATTTATAAGAAAGAACACATTTTACAACAAACAAGTATCGTACCAAATTAGATAATTTCATAATATCATTCGAAGACTTGAATTCCCATGATGGATGACAAACAGTTACAAAAATAATTTCTGGAGAAGAGTAACTGCAATTTAGAGATAGTTTACAAGAAATTTATCGCAAAAATTACATCTAAGAGAAGAGACCACGGTACTCATTGGCCTCATGAGCCATTTCTTCCATGGTTCTATCTTTTCTCTCTATGTCCAGATCAAGTTTCTCCTTCAATTCCCTCTCTTTGACATCAATCTATTAGAAAGCAACTGAGTAAGAATTTTGTGGTAAATATTGGGTTCAAGTATTGGATAAAAGGAGGTCGATTGAGGAATATGCCACAAACCGCATCATATATCTCATCATTTTTCTCAAAATCTCCTTTCTTTCTAGGGATGACATGGATGTGGACATGTGGAACAGTTTGACCAGCTTGTGGACCATCCTGTAAGCACTAGAACTAATGAGTAAATAGCTTAATATTACTATTATATTAAAAAAATAATTCAAGACAGACATGCAAAGTTATAGCTAGGGCAAATGATTAAAAAAAAGTTAAGAATACTTGTATGGGAAAATGGTTTTTTTTTATTCCACACACAATAAGATCATCATATTTAGACCCCCAATAAGCAAAACCCATATGGTACTCCTCTTGATGGTATGATTAAGCATTGAAATAATGAAAATACAAATTCCTACTAATTGCAGTGGCATAAATACATAGACCTTACCTGAATAGCAAATGTAAGTGAAGACGCTTTGTGGTACTGTTCAAGCCGTATACCAACTTCCTTTGCGGTAACCCATAAGTCACTAATCTCATTAGAACTTAGATCAGCAAATCGTTTCACTTCACGCTTGGGGCACACTAGAACATTTGTATATTGTTAAGGGAAAACAACATATAAGATATATCATATTCTCAATATACCACAGTATAAATCAAAAGAAGATGGCTAACCAATAAATTTATGTAAGATTTGCTCAACACGGCAGTACAATTGACAGTTATATCAATCTCATGGTAAAGATGACATCCTCTAAGATGATCAATCAAGTAAGATGACATGCGGCAAAATAAACACCTACATCACCTCTTCAGCCAATCCACAAAATTGACCTTAAGCCAGACTTGATATTTGTCAAGTATAGAAGGGTAAACCAACACAATCCTTTCATGAATAAATAAATTCCACAGGCCCATCTATTTACTATTACTTTGAATGCATTGATGAAACTTTACCCAAACACAAGCCAGCAAAAGCAAGCTCATTTTATCGACAATCCCAACGGAACTAGCTAGCAGTATGGCACGTTAAAGAAATCAACTGCAAATATCTCCAAAACAGCAGTTTGCAGAAAAAAAGTAGCAGTCTCTTTTGGTGCAATTGAAGGATATGACCTGCACAATAAGGAATGATATGGTTAAGAAAGAAGAGCAGAATATGAACCAACCAATATATAGCAATATAACAGGAATTAAATGCATGCAGCAACAGCAAGGTCAAAGTTGACGGAATCGCATATGGTATAACGGTGAAATGGTACTGTATTAAGGTGAATCTGTTAGGCAGAAGAAGAGATCAATTGCAGAAAAACACTATTATATGTGAACAGACTAGCTAGTATCTGCGTGTACATTGTGCTTTTCAAGAAAAAAAAAACGTGCTTGTTAGCATTTGGCAGTTACAATATGATTCGCGAACTGGTCATCAAACAAATTAGCAATGGCAAGCTACTTAACCCGTCTCTGTAATTTCCGCTACAAGTTTTGGGACTGTACTGTGGTACTGAACAAGGGGGATTGGAGGCGATTAGAGAGAGTAAATCGATCAAGTGGTAAAACTGAGCAAGGGGGAGTGAGGAGATTATTACCAGGGAGGAGTGGGCGGAGGTTGACCATGGCGTAGGACAGCGGCGTGGAGTGCAACACCTCCCTCGCGTCGATCTTGTACGGCCCGAACTTGTAAGCCGCCTCCATCTCCTGGACCGGCGGCGGCGAGGTAGAGGAGGAGATGGCTCGCGGCAGAAGCAGTGGCCGGCGCCGAAGAAGGGTAGGAGGCGGCGGCGGCGGCGGAGCGAGAGCGAGAGGGAGAAGGGAGAAGGGAGTGGGCGCGCGGCGGAGGTCGGCGGAGAGCACCGGAAGCATCAGCTGCCGTCTCGTCGGCGGACGAATCGACGGAGGAGGAAAGCAATGTAGAGTTGTTATGGGCCTAAAATTAAGGTGGGCCTGCATTTTTACGGCCCATCTGAAGCCCATGTTGTTGTCTGGACCGGCCCAAAGCTGAGTGGTGCATGTAACGAATGCTGTGTTCTTCTTAATGGGTTGGAACTCATCTCCCACGCAATCAAAATGGAATGATTTATTAGCACATAATTAATTAAATATTAAATATTATTTAAAAAATAGATTAATGTGATTTTTAAAAGAAATTTTCTTGTAGAAAATTTGTGAAAAAAATATATACAGTCTGAGAAACGTGTCCGTGGAAGACGATTGGGTGTGAAGTTGGGAACACAGAGTAAAGAACATAACCTAATACTCCTACTTCAGATCGGCTCACAAAAAAAAACTTACACCGCGATGAAAATGCAATCATGTCCGGTTGACTTACTGAAAAAGTGAAGTGGATAGGGTGATGATAGTGGATAAACTAAATAATCATTTTGACTTTTGCTCTCAACAAACTAATTAAACTAGAGTATACATATAGGGAGCATAGTGTCCACTGCCTGATCGAATAGGAGTTGTCATGCAAATCCACTTCAAAGTGAAGTGATGATCGATCATGTGTGCGTACTTTCTAAAGTAGTTTGTCGTTCATATGAACATGATGCATGCACCTGTGACCGAAAAGCTACCTTCACTTTGCAGGCATATATTGGCATTGTTTGGTGACTTGACATTAAACAAGTTGCTGCATGCTCATCAATCTTGACGAGATAAATCAATCTGCAATTGTGTCTGTTTGTTTATCTTGATCACTTGTTCATGCTAGTGCATTCTGCGTAGGTTTTGCAATGATCGCCTGATTATTATTCTATATCTAATGTACTCTCTCTCTCTCTCACTACCTACTTGCACGGGATCAATCGCTGTTTGACTTTGATCAGATAATACTAATGAACTAGTGCAAGATAGTGTTCAGTCAACAGCAGTGGAAATATAGGACTATTTTTAAGACCTTGCATGTTCAAAAGTTTGTAATTTTCCATTAAGCTAGTGTCTGACCTGTAATACTATATATATGCACTTGTTAGAGCAATCTAGCTAGTGTTATCATGTCATATTCGAAAATCCTTAAATCAGGTTAGATACAACAGAAACAAAAACAAATTCAGAAAGTTGGTAGCACAATACCCACAATTATTTTTTACTACTCCACTTTGTATATGCTTGCTACATCTGTATCCCATTCCCCCCCCCCCCCCCCCCCCCCCCCCTGGAACAAACAGGAAGTACTAAAATATGACAGTGTGGCTTCTAGCCTAATTGCACTGTAACCGGAATGATAGGGGTGAACTGTGCAAGCACATATGTAGCATATAGTAGAAATATAACCTGACAGTTGTGGAAAAGCTATTGGGACATTATATTGCAGCTTCACTACCACTACTGATCGATCATCACAACCGAAAAAGAAAAGATTTTGCTGGATATTTAACTATATACACTCAGCTAAGCTGGAGTGACCACATGGGCCAGTTTGGATGGTGTGCTTTTGATGGCGTTATTTGTTCCCTCCCAAACCTGCAAAGCTGCATGCATGCCTATTCTATGTCTTAAGCACCTTGGACAAGCAACTAATTGAGCAGCTAGCACATGAGCAATGAGCAATTGCAACATTCCAAATAAATATCAACCATGAATCAAAGTTGTCCATATGCATGCATGACCTAGAAAATGCCAAGATCTCTGCAGGAGACAGCCCCCGTGCAGTCCAAAATCAATCTAGCTTTAAGCTACAGTTAGAGTTTGGGTTAATTTGTTCGGTAGCGAAATATCATTCGACCATGACATGCATGTGGCGAACCATGCATATGCAGTTTGCAAAAAAGATAGCTACATAGCGTGGATGGAATACTTCAAAAGCATATCAAAACGATACGATATGCATGGTGTTTCAGTACTACAATCTTTCAAGAGGAAAAACAAAAACTTCATGTGGGGGCAGGGAGCTGTAGATGCGTGCCTCTTCACTTCCAGATCAGAAAGCTAATGGTATGTTAGTTTTAGGAGCTAATACACACTGCCATTACATGTGTTATGATAAGGATTTTAAGCCGTTTGCGAAGACAATTTAGGTACTGCTCCCTCTAGGTTAATACTAATACTTATTGCTTTGAGAGAAAAACACGGTCTAAAAAACAACTTCAGTCACTGTTTTTTTATTATAATATATATAGAAAAATTATTAAATATATGATTTTATTGAAGCACATTTTAAGACGAATCTATATATACCTAGTCTTCATATTTATAAGATAAATATTTTAAAAATTATTTATAGTTAAAAAATTATAATTTGATATCAAACTCATTCAAAACAATAAATATCACTCTTTCCGTCCTAAAATATAAGTATCTAGGATCGAATATGATATTCTATAGTACTATAAATCTGTATTAGGAAATATCCTATCTAGTTTTACTCTTTTTTTTTATTTTAGGACATAGGGAGTATCAACGAGAGATGTATGCTTAGCAAAGCACATGACTTGAGTGATCAGACACACATGAACGAAATTGTTAGGTAACTGTCTCCATCTTTGCCTTCAACACAGGCATGCAGCCAGTGTATAGAAGGAGAAGAACTCTGCTTTTGCCCCCCTTGCAGAGGAACAAGCTATCCAGGATATACTATTGTCTAACTCCATTCCAATGTCTACCCACTAATATATGTTAACTGGATCATATCGAGAAGGCAATTAGTTAACATACTGCCAAGAGTTGCACATGCATACTGCATATATACACATCTTCTGGTTACTTCATGTGTCTGAGTTCTCTGAATTTGCCTAACCCATACAAATCATTGGACTCCGGTTAATTACCTCGAACTCTGTAGCCAACCCACCCCTTGCATCGATCCACGACTGGTATTTATATGATTTAATGTCTAAACATACAAAATGTGTAGTATATATGTTGCACCGATCAAACATGTAATGCATATATATGCCCATAGCAACAGCGACAGATGCTAGCTGACCATAGTATATCTCACACGAACAAATTAGTATGGTATATACGGACAAACATAACCGATTAACGCTAGTGGAAATATAGGCATCAGCAGTTTATAAACAAGAATAAATAATTGTACGCGTTATTTTACCATCTATATTCTCAGGAATAGATTAATAGTATATATAGAATAGTTCTCATTTGCCCACCACTACTGCAAGTGACTCTGAGTACTACACGATATGTCAATTGTCAATATTCTTCCAAATGCATCCAATAATCTTTAGAGGTTTTCTTTCATCCTTGAGAGGTATATACTCTCATTGTCTGAGAGCTAAAAAATTAAACCATTAAAAAGCAAGTTTATGATTGGCAATACCAAGAATTTTCTTTTATCGTCACCTCATATTGTTCGTTCGGAGGTCAGAGGTGTATAGCTCCAAGGTGAAGGTATATAGCTGTCTTAATTAACACAAATATCTATACACCTAAAAAATGCAAGAAGTTATCACTATATGTTTCCTGATCCTATTTAAACCTGTAAGATTATTTTTTTACTTATTTTTAGAGGTATATTTTAAGTATGAGTATGAGGAGTATACTTATAAATTAACCTCAAAACTTTGAGGAGAGAAAACCTAAAATTATCAATTACGCGATATATATGGATTTAATTATTTGTAGATGGAGTCATGGAGTATGTTGGTGTTTAATTGAGTTTTAATTATTACAAACTTGAAAAATAGACTAATCTGATATTTTAGAACAACTTTCATATAGAAATTTTTCACACAAAACGTACCGTTTAGTAGTTTGAAAAGCGTGCCATGAAAATTCAAAATTACATCCACTGAGTGGAAACGAACAGGACCTATATAGTGCAAAGCAAGTAGGCTATGTTCGATTTAGTTGTTAGAGCAATTATAGCCCTATGGGCTATGGCTTACCGGAGAAGACATGCACTCCATTACTGCATAATTAATATATATAGACATTTAAAATATATTCTTTTAAAAAAATAAGAATAATATGGTAGTCAAGCGAAAAGAACATATATGGCTGGTTGGCTGGCTGGCTAGCTTATTAACCATACGTACTTGTTTCGTGGACAGTATCCATAAGGCTCACATGGTTATTTAAGATGTAGAAATATTCTGATCTAGTAGCTACTTGTGTGAACTATTCAATTGTTCGAAAGTATAGGATGTCCCCGGCCGGCATATCTCCCTGAATCATCTCATCTGAATCAAATTGAATTATTTTGCCAGCATATGCCGGACCAGCTGCTAGCTGATCATGAAGCATTTGTTCTAGATGCACCATGCATCTTCCAAGATTTATTTGTGCCGCATCTTAACCAAAGAATTAGGATGAATGTCATTTGTTGCAAGGACTTGGATACATCCGAAACAATAGATACACTTTTTCTCCACCTATAAATCTTGCCGAGCTAATCATATTTTGTAAAAAAAAAAAAACTGTTGATCACTTGGGAATATCTGTTTTTAGTTTCCAGTAACTCTAGCTTCATCCATATCAATTTTCATGTGAAAATACTACCTCACACGTGTGATTTAAGAGAAGAAATCACGTTAATGTCTAATTAACCTTCAGATCGATCCGTTTCAAGATTCATGCTTCACAACCTTAATTTTGCAGCTCCAGCGAACTCTAATGAGCTAATTGGAGGTGTTCCCTTGCTTAGATAAATATCCTGGATAATTGCAGCTCATCACTAGTGTGGGACAGTTTGGGCCCGCTGACGGGGAGGAAGCTCTTGTGTCTTTTGAGTGTGGTGACGGACTGACGGATCCGGCAGCGGGAAAAGCCGGAGTCGAAGGAGGATGGAGATACGATCAATGAAGTCCGAGAAGGCGAGAATACAGAAGATGAGGGTTAGGAGAGAGAATGGAAGGTGAAGGCGGATTTAATTTGTGGCTCCATGAGGATGGTTGCATGGGAAGATGGAGAAGATGGCAGAGGGGTGACTTATTTTTTTTAAGAAGGGAGAGGGATTACGCAATGTATAGATGGTTCTATTTTTTTATCCATGTTTTACTGTACATATATACATACAAGTCTTATCATACGTCTACATCACATTAATAAAACTTGGGTATAGAGCATAGATCAGTATATTTATTGAAAGAAAAACATTCGAAAATACAACTATGTAATCAGTGCTACCAAAATTTGTCTAGATGGGTTTAAATATAAACGTATCCTATACATACAAGTCGTCATATGTACATACCATGCATACCATCTAACAAATATCATAAAAAATTATACATGCATATAATTTCAATATAATATATAGTATTACATCTATGTGTAAATTCCCATCTTTAAATTCATCGTACATAGAGAACAACAAAATAAACAAAACTGACATATTTATAGTCTTAAAAATATCAGAATTTTTAATCATGGCTAAAATATAATGAATTTAAGATTAAGACTTTAGATGTAACACTATTGAAGTATTTCTTCTCTATTTTTTGACATTTCTTAGTTAGTTTACACGTGAAACTAATATACACATGATGTGTTTCCGGTTTAAATATGGTCATTTGTACAAATCAAGGTAGATCTTAATCGGCAACGAGAACGAAGATTAGAAGGTCTAAATATAAATTAGTACAAATTATGTGCTTAGCGAATAGCAATTAATTAAGAGAAATCAACATGTTATCAGAATATAGCAATATATTTGTAAAGGCTTAAAAGATTATATTTAACTAGCATGGTGGCCCGCGTAATCAGCGCGGGCTAGCAGCATTATATTTTCTCTCATATAATAGTATATATGTTTTCTCATTATATTATTCAAATATATTAAAATGATAACATAATTTTAAATTTTGCAATAACTTTACAAAACTACTAATGTGTAATATTCATATTATATTTTATATACGTGTTAGTTATTAATTATTTTTAATATCAAATTTTAGTTATTTGTAGACTATATATTTCCTATATGGACTCTAGACTCATCTTTTAATATTTCTTTTTTTAATTTCGAATTTTCTGTAAATTGTATTTCTATATAGACTCTATACTCTTCTTCCAATACTGTTTATTTTTATTTCTGAATTTTTATTATTTCTAATTTTATTTCTATGTGACACTAAACTCATCTTTCAATATTCTTTAATTTTTAATTTCGAATTTCAGTTACTTCTAAATTGTATTTCTGTATTGACTTTAAACTCTTATTCCCATGTTTTTCTTAATTTCGAATTTTAGTTATCTGTAAATTGTATTTTTATACGAACTCTAAACTCTACTTTTAATTTTATTATGTTTATTCTAAATTTTAGTTAGTTTTAAATTCCTATATGGACTCTATACTCTACTTCTAATATTCCTTATTTTTTAATTCCGAATTTCTATTTTTTTTCTTAATTGTATTTCTATATGGACACTCTATACTCTACTTTTAATATTATTTATTTTTTAATTCCGAATTTCTTTTTTTCTTAATTGTATTTCTATATGGACTCTATACTCTACTTAAAATATTCCTTATTTTTAATTTCGATTTTCAGTTATTTTCTAATTGTATTTCTGTATGGACTCTATACTCTACTTCTAATATTCCTTATTTTTATTTCCGAATTTCAGTTATTTCCTAATTGTATTTCTATATGGCCTCTATACTCTACTTTTAATATTCCTTATTTTTAATTCCGAATTTCAGTTATTTCCAAATTGTATTTCTATATGGACTCTAGTCTCCTCTTCTAATATTCCTAAATTGTATTTCTATATAGACTATAGTCTCCTCTTCTAATATTTCTTATTTTTTAATTCCAAATTTCAGCTATTTTAAATTGTATTTCTATATGGACTCTGTCTTTTCTTTTTCTCCGATTAATGTGAGAATTTCTAGGCCATGAGAGCGAACGTGGAGGCTCCTTTTTTTATTCCTTTAGTTATATAATAGATTAGAGATGTCGAATTGAGTATGTAGTATGTGCGAGATGTAGTTTGACAAGCCGGTGCTTTGGTATTTTTGGCAGTAGGCCATTCAATTATTATAGCTTTACATGCTCTTTAACACCTTAGAAGACTGTGGGGGGAATAACTTTGAGTTGATTGTAGAAGTAAAAGTGGATTAAGTCGGTGTGTGGCTAAGTCTTAGCTAGGCATGCAAAGAATATGTTCGTCCACCGCCGCCTATGACGCATATATCCATCCTGATCTTGCCGCTGCCCCATGCGTCCAACCGAGAAAACCGGCTCCTTAAACCTTAAACAAAAGATTAAAAACCGGTAGAGATATGCAAATAAAATCATCAATCAGAGAAAAATTTTGTGCTAGTCAAGTGTGGTGATGAGGTTAGTTTGTCGTGACCGCAAGACTTCTGTCGTGACTTCGATACATTTTAATCTTGTTTCTAAGAGAAAGAATATACGTGTAAAACTGCTAAAAAATTAGTGTACGTTTTCGGGTAAAAAGTTTTAAATATAAATATAATATACTGTAATGTAATTACAATATAACTACATTGTTATCTCTAATGAATAAAATTATATATTTTTCAGTAATTACATACAGACAAGTTACTTCGTATATTATAAGTTAATTATATACTATAGAATTATCATTTTGATCCCTAATTACCACGATCCATTCGGATCCTACGTGGCGCTCGCGCGTTGCATGCCACATGGAAACAACAATTTATATATAAACTTCAAACAATATGTTTTTATTTGATATTGTTAAAAATAGATTATTACAAATTTTAAAAATAGATTAATTGATATTTTAAATTAACTTTATATACAAGCTTTTACAAGAAACAAAAAATCAAAGCTAAAATCTGCATCTGATGTACACGCAGATGAAGATGCGCCGGCACCCAATCCCACCACAGCGAATTAAGCGGATCCAAAGCTAATAATACTCGATCCGCATTTGTCTGCATCGTTCGATCGGTTTCGGCTTCATTCATTCATGTGCTCCCCCCTCCCCGCCCACGCACTAGCGGCTGCCGTCCACGCACAAACCACGTAAGCACGCACCACCTCGCGCGGTATAAATTCCCCGCGCCCTCCACTCATTCCATTCCCCCAACCCCAACCCATTCCTATTTCTAAACAACACACCTCCTCTGCACTTGCTCCTTCTCTTCTTCTGTCCATCGAATCGACAAGAAGAAATTTACAAGCAAGAATGGCCGCCAAGGTGCATCCTAACGTCGCCGCCGCGCCACAGCCACCCTGCATTACCACCACCAGCATCGTCTCCCAACAACAAGAAGAAGAGGAGCCCCCGGTGGTGCTCACGGTGTGGCGCAAGTCTCTCCTCTTCAACTGCCACGGCTTCACCGTCTTCGACGCCAAGGGCAACCTCGCCTTCCGCCTCGACTGCTACGACTCCACCAGCTCAAGGCGCGCCGACCTCGTCCTCATGGACGCCGCCGGCAAGCCGCTCCTCACCATCCGCCGCAAGAGGATGAGCCTCTCCGACAGCTGGATCATCTACGACGGCGACGGCGCCGCCACCGCCACCGCCACGCCGCTCCTCTCCGTGCGCCGCCGCCGCGTCGGCCTCCGCGCCTCCAAGTCCAAGGCCATCGCGCACGTCACGCCGCTCTCCTCCTCCCTGCCGCTCCCGGAGGCCTACGTGGTGGAGGGCTCGTACGGGCGCCGGAGCTGCGCGGTGCGCGACGCGCGCGGGGACACCGTGGCGGAGGTGAGGCGGAAGGAGTCGGTCGGGGACGACGTGTTCCGCCTCGTGGCGCAGCCCCGCCTGGGCGCGCCGCTCGCCATGGCCATCGTCATCGCCATCGACGAGATGTTCCGCGGCGGCAGCTCGCTGCTACGGAGGACTTGCTCCGCCTAGTCCACATCTCTTCCTTTCCTTGCTTGCTGGGATCAGAAGCTCGGGGTCCCACCTGTCAGCGACTCAGCAGCAGAGTCTACCTAGATGCAAAGCACTAAACACCCAGGCAAACAACAGAGGAATTTACATCTATATCTAGTTTAGTTGTAGCTAAGCTACTGGTTGGTTAAGAATCATCCATGTTGATAGGAAAATTAAGCAGGATTAATACAGGCTTGTGAAAGTAAAGCACAAGTAGGACAGTACATATATACAGCTACAGGGGAGTTCATTTTTTTCTTCCCCGGATGTAATATTACAAAGATTATTGTTTATTATTAGATGGAGAAATGGAACTGCTTCTCCTTTTCCTTCTTACTACCTCCGTTTTTTAATAGATGACGCCGTTGACTTTTTCTCATATATTTGACCGTTCGTTTTATTAAAAAAATTATGTAATTATAATTTATTTTATTATGAGTTGTTTTATCATTTATAGTACTTTAAGATGAATGGTCAAACATGTAAAAAAAATCAACGGCGTCATCTATTAAGAAATAGAGGGAGTATTTTTTATAGACGGCTAGCCCATACAGCAGCATGTTCAGTTTGTGCGTACTTGACCGTCTATCCGAGCGACTTGAGACCGTTTCTGTGTTAGGCCGAGTTTAGTTACAAAAGTTTTTTTCAAACTTTTAACTTCTCCATCACATCAAAATTTTTCTACACACATAAAATTTCAACTTTTTCGTCACATCGTTTCAATTTCAACCAAACTTTTAATTTTAGCGTGAACTAAACACACCCGATGTGAGTAGTAAACAGATCCTATCTCCAGCAATATTTTATTTTGTTTAGAAGTGGGAATCCTTTATTATTAGGCTATTCTTCTGCTAGTATCATATTGCTATACCACGCTTTGATATGACACGGATCGATGATGGGTGGAGCAGAGCTTAGCTTGGAAGTGCGTAACACTTGACAGAGATGAGTAACACACATTATAAACAACAGAACATTATTCAGCTGAACATACAAGATGTTAGCAGCTAACATGCACTTGACTTGCTACTGTTAGTCCCAGACTTGTGCCAGCTGATATTTCTTGAAATTAATCCCAGTTCGTTTGTTTCAGGTCTCATTCACTGTGCTGTACTGTAGAGCCACTCGATCTGCCTTGTTCATCTCGCGGTGGAGCTAGTACTACCAACCGATCTAGAGTATCTATCACGTTTTAATCACCATTCATTCTTCTTTCAGACGATGAAAGAGAGAAAAGGCAGTAGATGCCTCAAGGACGACTGATCGAGGACATCCTTGTCGATGCTCTGTCCCAACTAGAGTAGCTTATAGCTCGATGAACAGAGACACATGCATCTTTCTTCCGGCCGTGTGGTGTGGTCCTTAATTTGTTTGCGCTAGAAATTCATCACTTCCGCGTAATACAGTAGTACTACAGTATGAGCTAGATGGAAAATTAGACGAAATAATTTTGTCTATAGACTGTGCATGCAGCTGAGAAAATCAAACTCAACATCGTCATCATCTCATCGTACAGAGAGAAAAACAAACGCATGCAGTGTCCCCGCCCCCATGCAAAACACAAAACACATGGACATGATGCAGACTACCGAGCTATCCCTGAATATATCAGTCTTCATGTGTAACTTTTGCTGACTGCAGACCGAGGGTGCTTAATTTCTTCAAAGTATTAAAGGGTAATTTCATGTGTAACTTTTTCTGGATATGTGCACTTATTTTATTCAAGGGAAAGGGAAGGAACTCAGCCATTCAATATAATTACAGGAGGTGAAAAGAGCTTAGAGCACTAGAGGAAAACAAATTATTACAAGCTGAACAGCCAAGAAGCTGATCGAGCAGCTAGCCAAACTAATTTGACGAGTGGTCCAAAGTGATTACTCTGGGGCTGGGGCTAGTCGTGCTTCTCCTCTCGTTTGGAACAACTCCTTTGCCGAATTTGCTACTACATCTTCAACCGTACCGTAGACACTGTTGAAGATCCTGCCATTTATTTGCAACCAAATGCTCCAGATCGTTTCTTGTGCACTTTTTCAGACGATAAACAGATAACTCTGCACTTTTTCAGCGCTTTCTACATGACGATGAACAGAGGATCGTGCACTTTTTCAGCGTTCGACTTCTTGGTTTAGTACTCGATCCATTCGTTTGATACATATACGTATGTTGACTTGATTGGCGATACTGATATGGACTACTAATTCACGGGTCAGACTTCAGAGGGAGTGCCATTCCAAGTTTCCAACAAGCCAACAATTACCTACATAAACAGAGGCAAGGAAATGACGGATTTGAGAGACGGTAGCACGTACGGCTTTTTCGTACCGAAAAATTTAGGCAAATTCATCGAAGTACTTGCTGTACAGAAACATAATGGATGCATGCATGGCTGCTGGACTTAATTTCTCTGCTCACTCATCCAATATTGATCAGTGTCATTTTCAGTCCTGCATGCGCCACTGTACGTGCATCTGACCTTTGGTGAACTTTTGCGCTTTTAGCCGCCGAAATTGCCCAACTCTCCAGAGAAAACGTTCGCTTGCAGTACGTTTTAAGGAGGGGCCAAAGTCATCTTATTGTTATCCTCAATCTGCTCATTTCATGTGCGTGATTAGGGCAGTCCCAACCCATAACACTAGACATGGTTTTCATAAACTCCACATCATCAAGAAATTAGTACTAGACATTACTCTTCCAATGCAAACACCACTAGTTCATACTTCAATTTAATGCTACTTATCTCACATGATGTCTTGGGTGTTGTGTAGAAATCATGTCTCATGCAATATATGGTTTCCTTGTCTTTCCTCATTTATTCACTTGCCACATCATTTTTTTGTTCTAGGTGGCAACTTATTTAATGCTATGGACATCATCCTAGTCATTGGGTTGGGAATGCCCTTACAACAAAAGCACACGAACAAAGCAATCAAGGAAGCTGCCATACCATACAAATACATACTAGTACCGTAGTACGTGCCCTTTTGTAAGTCAACTCTTAGTTTCGAGTCTTCAAAAAATTAAAGTGACTTATAATATGAAACGGAGGAATTACTAGTTATCATATTCATGTTACATCTTTACTGATAATATATTTACATGCTACATACGAAGTACTCCTGAGTAAACATCGTCATGCTACGTGATGTCAGTAATCTGGTGGTGACGTTCTCAAACCAGACAGTAAACTCAATACTATGGGTATAGGGTATGCTATTACAAGATCAGTCACTGCATATTCGATCTCCTAATCAAGATGCATTAACAAGATAGAAAATATGGAGACGTTCGAAGACCATTTGCTCCCTTCAAAAAAAAAAAAAACCATTTGCGCAAAACCTAGCTAGATTGGTCCTTCTTGCATGATGATATGTTGAGAAATAATCATCGTAACCATCCTTTTCCCTTGTGTTTTTTGCTGACTGGTTGTGCTCTTTAATTATCACTTTGTGCGCACTTTTCTTTGATGCCTTCCACAATTAACATGCGCGCGCGATGGGTGGTTTTGTTTATATAGTACACTATTGTACCTGTATGATGGCGATACTAGTTGAGAAACAGACTTGCTTGCTCTTCATCTAGAATTGTTCTGTTTCTGCATGGAAAGCAAAGATGTTGTGGAAATGGGGTCATATGCTTGGCTAAGAGGAATTGAAGAGATAGCAATTGGGATGGTTGGTTTGGCGTCTAAATAAACCACAGCGTCCTGGAATTGTGAGTCATGCGTGAGGCGTGATTCCTCCAGTACAGAGGAGAGAGCTGATCAAGGAAGATAACTCGAGACAAGCCAGTCAGCCAGGATACCTAATATTCCCTCTTGGGGCTCGTACAACGTATGGAGAGGAGAAAAACGTGTCTTGTGATCTTGATTGTGTAGAGGAAGAAATTACTATTCCGAGTGCAATTTGCCTCCGCCGCCGCCGCCGCGGCGCCGTGTCGAGGGATCCCGATTTATGGATGTAAATCGCTGTTTCTGATCGTGATTAATGGTACGGTGGCCCAAACCATTTCAGGCCCTACTAAACAGTGGGCTCAACATGGGCCGAAATCTCGGCCTCCGAAAGCCCATATACAATTGCCTTACCTGTCCCCACCTGTCACATGCCTCACGCAGCAGAGCTCAACACAACTCAAGGCGGCATTTCGAAATTCGAAAACACCAACCGTTTCAAATCCTCCTCCTCACCACTCCCAACGTCTACTCTTCCCCCAAATCCCTCCTCCCCATCGCGGCGCCGCCGCCGCTCCTCCTCCGGCAGCCAGCCATGGCCACGGTTACGCCGGGGGTGCTGCTCAAGCTGCTGCAGGCGATGCACACCGACGACCGCGTCGCCGGCGACCACCGCTCCCCCGTCCTCCAGGTCACGGCCGTCGTCCCCGCCCTCACCGCCTCCACCGCCGACTCCCTCTGGCCCTCCAACGGCTTCCTCCTCCAGCTCTCCGACGGCCTCCACTCCACCTACGTCCAGCCATCCTCCGCCGACGCCGACGCCCTCGTCTCCGCGCGCCCGCAACTCGTCGGCCACCTCGTCCACCTCGACCGCCTCCGCTTCGCCCGCCCGGTGCCCCGCGCCGTCGGGATCCGCCCCGTCCCGTCCTCCCGCAGCGTCTCCTTCGTAGGAAACCCGGAGCCGCTCGTCGCCCGCCCCGCCGCGTGCTCCCGCGGCTACGTCATCCAGCCCGGGTCCCACTCCGACTCCGCGCCGCCGCTCATGCCATCCGGTTCCGGCAATGCGGTGCAGTCCGATGCAACGGATGCCGTCAAGAGGATTGTTCTCGCGCCCAAGAACGTCTCCGAGGCCGCGCCGCCGCCCGCCGTTTCAGCCGCCAAGAGGCGGTTCTCGTCTCCGGCGCCGTCCAAGCAGCGAGATCCGTCGCCTTCGGTCAAGGGCGGCGCGTCACGGCCTTCGTCGCCCTCGGTGAAGGGCGCTTCCCGAGCGTCCTCACCTGCGGTCAGGGGCACGCCCAGGGCGACGTCACCAGCGCCTTCCAAATGCGTGGTGCCCAGCCTTGTTTCGGCCAAGGAGGAGAATCGCCGCACGGCGAGGGAGCCAGCGATTATCGTGCCATCGAGGTACAGGCAGCCGTCACCGGTAGGAGGGAGGAGAGGGGCGGCGTCGCCCGCACCCGGTGGGAGGCGCGCGTCACTGTCTCCTAGCTCCCGGAGGCTGTCCGGGGAAGGTAGCAGCAAGAAGAAGGTCGGGGTGTTGGTGGCTGGTATCTCCAAGATGACGGATTTGACGAATGGGTCGGCTGTTAAGCCGGGGAGGAAGAGCTGGGACAATACCTCAATCGCAGCAGCGGCTGGCTCTGTGATGAAATCGAAGGTCAAGGTGGATAAGAGTACTATTCTGAGGACACAGGTCAGTATCATTTTTACATTTGTGTTGCAATTGCAATCTTGGAAATGTGCTTGCTATGCTACTATTGCTATATACTTGTACATGCACTGCACATTCATCTTGTTGTAGTGAACAGACAAATAGTACAACTCTACTTTGAACAGGCTAATCGTAGTGAAAACAGTGGTTACTTCAAATGCTTGATTCAGTACATATATGAGAAATGGCATGATTTTCTTGCAGTTACTTAAAATATTTATAAGTTTATTGAGGAAAGAGAGAATTTAAAATACTGGTATTTATTTTCTTTCCATATGCAATGACAGCTAGTTGTTATCTTTGAATTGGAGTCATGTAGGTGCCCTTCGCGACCATCATCACCTTTTTGTGTAACTGCAGGAAGCAATGGCAAGACGACTGAGTGATGTTACAACAGAACTATCCAGTAACGATGATGATTCATCTGTAGATGAGAAGCCAAAGCCACGGAAGAAGATAGAGTCACCTGCAGTAAAGACGAAAGCAATGGCTCCAAAAATTATGCTTCATGATCCTAAATGGACCGATGGAAGCATTCCATTGGATGGAGTTTCTGATGTGCTCTCAAAGATGGGAAAGGTAAGCACTCCCAATTCATCTTTGTTAGCAATGATCAAGTCTTGTCGCAGTTCATTGATCCTTGAAACACCACCTCTTCTCTGAATTTGCAGGAAGCCACTGAACGAAGAGACGCAGCAGCAATTGCTGCAGCTGATGCTCTCCAGGAGGCATTAATCACTGAATCCGTAATCAGGAACCTAAGGTAATTAAAAGCCGACTTGTGTCCTCGGAATTTCATTCAGCACAAAAGTGGTTTTTCCTAACACTCAGCTTGCTATTGTCCACAGTAAATTTTCTGAACTTACTTCAGCATCGAAGACCTCCAATCCCCTTCCAACAGTTGATATCTTCCTTGCTGTCTATGAGGATACTCTCAAATGGAAGAAAATTGCTGAGTCTATATCCACCAATAGAACTGAAACTGCATCATGGGAGAATTCAGCTACTCATTGGGTTGAAGCAGCATTGGCAACTGATCTTGAAGTCCTAAAGTTGATGAATAAGGCACCTGAATCGCTCTCTCGGAAAAGGGGTGCTGATAAGCCAAAGGCTCCCTCGGTGGTAGAAGCTCCAAGAACAACCATATCCAAGAGGCAATCACATGGGACTTCTGCAAAGGTCCAGTCAAAGGTCTTACCGACCTCTACAGCGAGCTGCGCATGGAACAAAACTCAGGGCGTGAATGAGACGGCTGAGCTTGCCACGACCTTGTGCCGTGAGATGCATACGTGGTTCCTGAAATTTGTGGACGAGGCAATGGATTTGGGTTTCCACCTTTTTGAAGATCAGAATGTTGCAAGTAGGGGAAAGCAGAGCAGCCACATAACAATGGTACTGTCCCAGTTCAAGAAGATCAGTGACTGGTTGGATGGAGTAGGCAAGATTGCAGAAGAGGCTACAACTAAGGATAAGGTTGAGCAGTTGAAGTGCAAGATTTACGGGTTCGTCATCAATCACATGGGATCTGCATTTGATAGCTCGGTCTCGATTTCATCAAGGAATTGAGGAATGCTTAAAGTAAGCCTTTAAGTTTCTTCTCTTTTATTTTTGTTCATTGGGGATGGGATCAAAGCTACATAATTCTATGACGAGAGGTCTGCTACAGTTTGTAGAAGCTACTCCTTCAGTTATTACCTTTGGTTTTGCCTTGTGAATAAGTTGTTTGTGAAATGGTTCTTGTTTTATCGGTTACAATTATGTACACTTGATAGTTTAGCTTGCTGTAGTCTGAGTGAATGACTGACTTGTTAGAGCTACAAGATTTCATTCTTACATCCTTGCAAATATTGTGCTAGGATTTATGGTATGTTAATTTGATTGGTGCCCAATCTTTTCATAACAAAGGTTAGGCAATGCCTGACATGCCACAAAAACTGCAGCTAGTACAATATGTGCCAAGTATATTTGGAATGCCGACACATTTTGCTAGCCGAAGAAGGAAAACAAATCTTCAGTTGCTAGAGGTCCTTCCATGTTGCTAATTTGCTATAGATGCGGGTGAACCATTTGGTCAGAATACATGAAGCTGTAGAATTCCCTTTCTTGTCGAAACATTGATGAAGGATAGGTCTAACTCCTGAACCTTTCAGCTGACTGGTCCTAATGATTAGTTGGGTCACTAATGTCAAAGTGATGCTGCACCTGATTATGGTATACAGGAGGTATTGGTGCCAATTCATCTTTTCAATTGAAATTTGAAAGGGACCCTTAGAACTTGACAAAAATATTTTATTTGATGTGCTTGACGCTTGGGAGGCTGTAGGCTGAAGTAAAATCAAACACCTACAGAGAACTCCCTTTCAGATATGTTATTGTAAACTGATTGACTGAGGCAGAAATGCCAAAATGTCTTAGCGTTGTTGAAAAGGAGTTTTATCCAAACTAGTATTACTATGATACTAGAGTAGAATTATTGAACTAACAGTCCTCACCAAATTGAAGTCTGTGGCAGTTGTTTCTGTTCCTTTGTTTTCCTTGATGTGGTTGGAACTTGGAAGGCAGATTTGCTTGAACATGAAGAGCTGAACAAAGACAGCCCTGTTTGTAACAAACTATAGTAATCAGATAATTCAGCTGTTTGGTTGTGCAGAAGGTATATTGACCATGCAGGGTAATTGAGCTGATTGCATGAACTTGTTTGGTAAAAACTATTGTGTATAAAACTATAAATCGTGCTCCAAACTCTTGAGCGGATGCTATTAGTGGGTGTTTTTGATTGGACAATCTGAGCGGCGAGTAGTGCAGTACTATGTTGTGAAGAAACACTAGTGCTGGATGCTGCTGAGTTGCGAAAAAGTATGATATGGAAGGGAAGTATGGATGTGGTTGGGGCAGCTACTGTCCCATGATGGTTTGTGCTAATGAAGGATGGGGAGTTGATTGCGGGAGGGATGAGTGTGGACGCAGGCAGGCGTTCATAGTTAGTGCTGGATGGTGACAGGAAACGGAACATGAGGACTTGAGAGCTGAGCCTTATGTGTGGTCTGTCTGTGCCTAGTCGAACCCGACAGACGGTGACGCTTTGCCGACTAAAATGCTAAAGCACTCCCTTCCGATTGTACTTGTGCTTGTAGTAATTCTTTTTCTTTTTAACGACGGTACGAATTTGTATTGATAGAGCAAAAGAGTAGTAATTCTGTAGTGATGCAAATTCTGTTTAGCCGTTTCGATTAAAAAATAAGAAGAATTAAACTGATGAAGTGTCCATGATAGCGGACGCACTGGCCGCATCTTACCAAAAAAATTCCATGTCGTCGTTTGTTTAACCGCGAGCAGTGGACATGCCAAATTCTGAGACGCAATGCAACGGCGTCATGCTATGCTTGCAGTTGCAGGCTGATTTGTGCTGCGCATTCGCGTCAACACTCCCATTTATTATGCCAACCAATTCCAAACACCAGCAATACTCTCCTCATTAACTTCTTCCGCGGGACGAGACACGAGAGAGAGAGAGAGAGAGAGCCAACCGCACACTACTTGAATCCAATCCAATCGAATCAAATTACTAGCCTCTCTTCCACGCCACGCACACGCACCCAATCCTCTATCGATCGAGACATGGCCTCCACCACCGCCGCCGCCGCCGGCAACGGCAGCGGTAGCATCCTCCCCACCCACACCATCGCCGCCACGGCGCCACCCTTCAGAACCCACAAGGACGCCGACCTGGAATCCAGGAGGCGACGGCGCCGGCGACGCTGCCTGTGCTGCTGCCTGCTCGTCACCCTGGTGGTACTACTCGTGCTGGCCATCACCTTCCTGGTCCTCTTCCTCACGGTGCTCCGCGTCCGCGACCCCACCACCCGCCTCGTCTCCACCCGCCTCATCGGCCTCTCCCCGCGCCTCTCCTTCCCGGCCATGTCGGTCCAGCTCAACGTCACGCTCCTCATCACCGTGGCGGTGCACAACCCCAACCCGGCCTCCTTCACCTACGCCACGGGGGGCCACACCGACCTCACCTACAGGGGCGCCCACGTCGGCGACGCCGAGATCGACCCGGGCCGAATCCCGAGCCGTGGGGACGCCAACGTCACCATGGCGCTCACCCTCCAGGCCGACCGCTTCGCCGGCGACCTCACGCAGCTCGTGACGGACGTGATGGGCGGGTCGGTGGCGCTGGAGGCGAGCACACGGATCCCCGGGAGGGTGGCCATCCTGGGCGTGTTCAAGCGCCACGCGGTGGCGTACTCGGATTGCCATTTCGTGTTCGGCGTCACGGAGATGGCCGTGCGTAGCCAGCAATGCAGCGACCGCACCAAGCTCTGATTGATCATGTGATTCCAACTTAATTTGCAAGTTTCCAAGCACGCAACGTAAGGTGGGCATGCCACATCGCGACGTGGGACAAGACGAGAAGCCATATTTTGTTGTTTTGTTTACACCACGCAACTGCTACTAGAAGTACATAGAGTATTACTATATTCTACACGGGTGGCACATTAGTTCGTTATTACAGATAGTATAAGATCAGGAATTCAGGATTCAGGACTTCCGATTTTCTTCAGTATTTCTTGATGGGTGTTGGGATTGATTCGATTCATGTATATAACACGGTGTGTCAGTTTTGACATATACGTACATATACAGTATTTCACTATTCTCATGTTTACTAGCTACTAATCCAAAAATTCCTAATCCAAAGCACCAAACTTCAGTTTAACTTTAACAGACCTTTCTCCACAGCATGCCCACAGCGGCAAACTGCCAGCACACACAAAACTAGGCCCGGCGCAAAAAAAAAAAGAAAAGAAAGAAAGAAAGAAAAAAAGGACAGAAAACAGCATATGCTGCTGACTTCTTTTTTCACCAGCAAATACTGAGTTACTAGGATTTAGGATCCTCACATGATCAAACAACAAACATACTAAACATTGTTACAGGTTTCAAAACATATAATGAAGCCACATGTATAAACCAAACGGCCATTTCCAGCAGTTCTGTTTAACCTCATCACTAACAGTCGCATCAAGCAAGCAGCACTTTACATTATCAATCATGATTTTCACTGCTCCACTGGATTCATCACATAAATGAAAATATTTAAGCACGGCACACCATCTCCCAGTTCTTGTGAAGGAAAAATGAACTACTATTGAACAGCATTCAGACGATCCACATCATGAACCTGCAACAGACTCACTAGTTCAACCAGACACAGCTATCCATTTTAAGATTTACAAAAGGTACATGGTCACAGACCACAGCTCCTAATTGTATATGACTAACCCACCTAAAAGGAAGACTGATTAAAGCTTACATGTATAACTTATTAAACTGCCTCCTACTCCTTTAGCATCACTACCTACACGTTTCAGTTAGCAAAGTTACCATATTGGCACAGGGCAACTGAAATTGGTAGCCAAAAACTGCCCCAAAATGCTGTTCCTGGGCAGATCAAAAGGGTGTCAAGATATCACTTATTCTCTTTAACGAATAAACACCTTGGACTGACTGAATCAAAGTCGAGCTTTCGACAAATGCTTGGGCTGAGCTGTACCGCTTTAAGAGGTCGCCTCAGTGGTGCATCTGGGCAGGTGTCTGCAATGCCTGTAAGTAGAGGCTCTAAAGAAGGGGTCTCACAGCTTCCAGGTGAATTAGAACCTATTAGATCCTTTCCAATCGTCTCTAGTGCTTGATTTGAGACAATCAGATCAATAAACATCTTGCAGATCCGTTCAAGAAACTGATCATCCTCCTCAGCATCATCGAATTCAAAACTTAACCTTTTAATAGGGTAATCACCTGAATCAAAACTTAGCTGCCTTCGTGGAGGAAGTTCTGGTGCCTTGATCACATTCTTCTTTGGTGCACAAGCTAACTCCTCTGGTCCTGGAGCAAAAGGATCAAAGATGCTTTCACGCGGTGTCTGACAGCCATACAAAGGATCTTCATCTGCAACATTCATTGAGCTAGATGATTCAATTGCTTCCTTGTCTGGTCTAATCACCTCAGCAACACCACTCTTGTTATTTTCATGATCACATACCATGCCAAGGGATCTTGTGTCCTTATTTTCAAAGGGAGATTGCACAGAAACTTCTTCATCCACACACTTTTCCAACTTTTTTACAACAGGGAAATCACAGTTTGAAACTAGCGAATTATCAGTAACATTCTTATCCACCCCTTGATCCATTTGGGAGTAATGTGGACTCAACCTCTCCTGTAACTTGCAAAATGAAAACCTACAATGAAATAAGGAATAGAAAAATTAAATACCACAAACTAACCAGGACATAACAGAAAATGATCACCGAAACAAACAAGGGACACCCAAGAAGAGTCCAAAAGGTTTCTAGGAGAAAATAAGGCAAAAAGGGTCAATAAGAGAAACTAAAGCAAAATTAAGTGGTTATCGACAAAACACTAGCCCCAAATGTAACTGCAACTGCTATGAATGTAAAATGTGTTCTAAAAGACTATGCAAGGCGCCAAGGTAGTCGTCAGCCACTAATAAGCAGAACTCTTGTTAGAAGCCGAGTGAAATCATCTGATCTAATATAACCGAAGCCGTTTTTGTCGATAACCCTTTTTTTGGCCACATTTCAAACTGTTCAACCATCACTCTGAGTCCAAGTATATATACAACAATTATATATATTTCTTTACTTCTGTAAAAAGAAATCAATTAACCATCAACATCTATTTTATAAAGCACCGTCTAATTGTAAAATGGGAAAACTAAAAGGTAAAATGCTTTCTATGCATAGCTCCTTGGAAGACCTTCACCCACACTTTTTACCTACTATATATGTATCAAGGGTTTATATGCAGCTATGGCAGATACATAAAAGATTAAAAATATTCTCTATAGCCAGCGTTAAACTGAACACCATAGCGAAATACTCAAAGTTGCTATTAGTGGTACCAATCTAGAGTAATAGGCACCCAAGTGCCAAATATGTGTGGTCTCTACACCGAGACCTATTGTAGCCCTATTGGGTGTCTTGGCTGAGACAAATCTTGCGCGCGCCGCCGCTGAACAAAACCATAAACCTTACCCGAGCGCTCGCTCGATGGTGGCGTGGCGCTGCTAAAAAGTTTGGATTTGATCCCTTACACCACGAACAAAAGGGACAAGACTACAACAGATATCTAATCAAGGAAAATAGGGTTACTGTTGGAGTGTATAAAGTGAATTGCCCATCTTTCCCTATCAGCTTAGGCTTTTAGGTGCAACTGGCTGGTGCATGCAACTTAATAGTTACTTACCAACAAAAGAAGAAATCAATCCAATCCAATCCAAGCCCGGATGGATCTTCCAGTTCAACCGAATAGATGAGATTGAGAAGGGGAGCAAACCGGATGTGAGTTCCTTGTTGGCGCACCTGGAAATCAGAATCACATGGTAAAAGAAGCAGATTTAGGGCTTTAAGAGGTGAGGAAAGCCGAAAAATCACAGGAAAAAGAGATAAAGCTCGCTAGAACCCTAACATGTGAAAAACCATAAAAAAAATCCATAGAAAGAAGAGGAGCCTTTTGGATCTGTGTGAGAGAAAGATTGAGAAGTAGAAATGGTTAAGAAAATGGGAAGAAAGAAAATACCTCGTAGCAGCTCTGGATAGGGGCGCGAGATTGGTTTGGGCGGCACCGACCGCGATTGGGATGAGGCCTCCCGCCGCCAAAACAATTCCCCCTATTAAAATAAAACAAAGTTTTCACAAAACACCCCATAAAATAAAACAAAGTTTTCACAAAACACCCCATAAAATAAAACAAAGTTTTCACAAAACACCCCATAGAATGTATCATTTGCTAATTCTATTCCTTTGTACAACATCCAGCGAGCTCAGCTGCACCACTGAGGAATATATGTGAAAAATAAAGAATCAGTGGGTTGAAGAGTAAAATGCACCAAAGGAGGGAAAACTAATTTGGGCGGGGCAACCTTGGCGCGCGTGTAGCAATATAGCAGATCCTTCCCGCGGAATAGGTGTGCCCATACTATACCCCCTCCGTCCAAAAAAAGACAAACTCTAGCAATGAATCTGGATACATGTGTGTCCAGATTCGTTGCTAGGATTGGATTCTTTTTGGGACGGAGTAGTACATATCTAGGGTTGGATATCGAGCCAGCTCGGCTCGGCTCGACTCGCTCTGGCTCGGTAGGTTAACGAGCCAGCTCGAGCTGGCTCGTTATGGCTAACGAGCTCAAATGGCAGCTCGGTAAGAAACTCGAGCCAGCTCGTTGATCTCGCGAGCTAATACAGCCATTTCATCGCTTCAAAGATAGCAGACAGACAAGAACGCATTCTGAAAACAACCGTTCAGCAATCAGATGAGGTAAATGGGTCATCTTATCTGGTTTAATCATATTATCATAAATTCCAAAAACAAAAAAAAGAAGCTTAAAACATCACCTATATCACTATAAAATTAAAATCCTTAAGGTGGAGGTCTCAGTTCAAACAAGAAATCAAGCAACTAGCACTAAATTCTTCACAAACTCACAGATTCAAAGTATCAAGCAACAAGATAGTTCCATCCGTCCATGCATACATACATGGACGCGTGCACGAGCACGACCTCCTCTTCCTTCTCCACGGACCACGGGCATGGGGAGCGAGGTCGACGCCGGCGCCATAGGATGGAGGGAGCAGAGCGTGTTGCCGGCCGGCCGCTGCAACGCGAGACTCTATGGCGCCACGGGTTGGTGTGAGCGGCGCGAACAACAGCGCATCTACGCGACGGCATGGCGGGGCCACGGGTGGCGGCTCAATGCGGCGCTCTAGATGTGGATCGGGAAGAGAAGGGGATGCAGCCGACGGGAGAGTGGAGAAACCGATGACTGGTCATGGGTTTCTAATTGTCTTTGGGCTTGCCACGGGCGAGATGGACCATGGGGCTGCCACCAAGTTGGCCTCCTATCTGCTGAAGTTTGATTTTGCTCCCTATGCGCCCAGCTCGTTGAGCTCGTGAGCTGCTCGCTAAGATGTTAGCTCGGCTCGTTAAGAAAATGTAACGAGCCGAGTTAGCGACGAGCCGAGCAAGCTAACGAGTCACGAGCTTTTCGTCCACCCCTATACATATCATCATTTAGGTGAAAAATGAGTTCTTTTTTAGGAAAAAAAAATAATGGTTGTGATCACTCGGAAATCTATAGGTGCAAATAATCATAAACTAAGTGGGTTTGATGTGTATACTACGTTGAGGGCTTGAGGCCAGTTTGCAGGTTATCAAAGACCATAATGATTAAGAGACAGTTAATTTTCTATTTTTCTTGTTTACTGGAATTTATCTATTGCAAGCAAAATACCCAAGTTTCTTGCAATACCTAAGTTTCACGACGGGTGAAGATCACAATTATAACTTTACATACCTTGTTCCGCCATTCATCTCTTCGTATGAAATGCGTCAATGAGGCCAAAGAATAAACATACGTTTGTTCTGTCATTTATCTCTTCATATGAAACACACAAGTGAGGTTAAAGAATAATCCTGTGAGATTTTGATACCTAATTCTACCAGTATAAAGAAGTTTATGTGAAATACATATAAACTTGAGGGCAGACATAAAAATAATTAAATGAATAACTTTTCGTAATATTAACAAAATGAAAGGGTTAAAAATGAAAGATTGATGATGAATTCGAGATATTTTATCATCTAATACACATAGATGGAATCCGTCCGGTGATGGTGGAGGCATTATCCAGCCTCTCTCATTGCAACTCGCGAGGGATGGTGGCGGTGCTCCCGTAGCCAACCAACCCCCCTCAGCATGATGGACATCCTCCCTTAGCGCGGGGTAGCAGTGCTCACCTGGCCCTAGGCAGCAAGGGCAACGGTGCTCCCCTGTCCTTAGTAGACGACAATGGTGACGCCAGCAGCCTCCATAGGCGGTGAGGACGGCAGTGCTCCCCGTCCACCCTAATCGGCGATGGCAAGTGTATGAGGTGGCTTGCTAAGATACAAGTGTACTATACTTTCTTGTGTTTATTGAGTTGTTTGAATTTTTGGTATTTTATTATGAAGTTCTCGTCTTCTACTATGGTGAAAAGCTCGTATAACTGGATAGTGTTTGCAGCTTCATCTATTCTCGTTGCCCATTTTTTGTCATGTTCCTCAAATTTTGAAGGTTTTGGATCGGAAACCATGTGGACATGTTTGTTTTCCTCGAACTCTGAAGGTTTTGAGCCGGCCATGAACGAATTGGAAGCATTTGAGCCGGCCACGAACGGATTGGAAGCAGTAGCGGACATATTGCGCTTGCCGTGGGAACATTGCGGACTCTTCGTGATCCGGACGTACGCGGGGAAGAAGGGAATCTGACAAAAATACATGCACGGGAACAAAAGCTAGACAGCGGGCAAAAAAAATTCCCGGAAGCTTTAAGTATTTTTTTTATGCAGGTATAAATATCCCTATCAGGATTTTGATATATGTCATTTCCTTATTTCTGTTGTCAACATGTTTTTATTAGAATACACTTAAGCCAAATTACATGATGAATAGATGGAACTGTATCTATCATAGGCTATGCCTAGTGCTTCACCTAGGCGCCTTTTGCCCGCTCAAAACTATTGGTAGTGTAACTAGTTCAATTTCCACCTTATCATCATCCACCTTTGCCGGTCCTCCTATGAAGTCCCCGTGAGTCTTCACACGTATCTACAAGTCTTCCTCCACTCTCCTCAGCGTTCACCCATCTCCACCAGTCTTAGCCTATCTTGTTGGGTCTTTGTCTGTTTTCGTTGGTTTATGCCCATCTTTCTAGTGCAAAAACTTCCGAAAATGTATTTCACATAATTTCCTTAATAAATAGAGAATATTCGTGAGTAGTACGTAGTTATGGACTAGTTAAAACATAATAAGTTATTTCCTACAATATTATGACGAGTATACCATTCATTAGAAATGTCACGCCCGGAATTTCTATCCAAAATTCCAAACGCTTACATGTGTGTGAACCCTCGTCCAGGAATCAGCCGAGGCACACAATAACAAATTGATAATAGAGTATAATTATTACTCTAATTAATAAGCGAATAAAATGTCATTACAGAGGTAGATAGGCCCTCTCAATCAATAAAGATCTAAGCAGCGGAAAATAAGATAAACGGCGCAGATGACTCCACTCCACAGGCAGCTTGACCAGGGCTACACCTAATCCTCCACACCATCAGCATCACTGTAGAACTCCTCCTCTGATGAATGATTGCAAGGTGAGTATATGACATACTCAGCAAGCCACACAGCAAATATGCAAGTGCACAGGATAACAAAGGATGGCATGGTAGGGTTTCATTTGCATAAACAGCATTTAATAAACATTTCAGAATTTAATAAAACAGTTAAGTAATAATTAAACAATATTAATCCAACACTATACAACATAACCTGGTGCATAGGCCCAACCATTCTGTACAACCAATCCCGGCTGCACAGTTCTATCTCCAAACCAGGAATATACCATTCCAAACCAGGAGCTAATCAAATTATTACCAGGTATAGCATCTTTTATTATGGTGAGAAGTGTGAGACTAATCACGAAAGACATTGTTAGACCCGCCCATAACCGCGGGCACGGCTATTCGAATAGTTTTACTCTGGCCAGAGGTGTACCACTGTACCCACAAGACACAGCTCCACAACATGTCACCATGCGCCTCAGTACCACCACGGTACCTTGGAAAGGAACTGTGACAATACCCCTCGCACAACACAACTCACCACAGTGCACCGTTCCTGGATCATAATCACCCCCTTATAAAACAAGGCATGGACTCCCCATCGACCCCCGTGGGCTTATCTCCGCCACTTCTCAGTCTGGTGCCCCGCAATGAACCATGCTATATAAAAGGTAAAGCCGTTGCCCACGCTGGCTTGTGGTTGGCACGGTTAATGTTTCACAACCGAAACTCGTGAACCGGTCCTTAATTGTCATGAGCACGACCATCAAAACCATGTGCTCACAACCCACCATTATCAAGTTTTAGTTGGCACTTTAATTAATTAACCAATCACGATTGACCATCGTGAACTATTATTAAGCCATCATTAAATAATAGTGAATCATAAGTTATCCCAATAGTGTGCTAATGTTTCTAAGCATGGCTAAGCAATCATATCTACTATCTAGCTGAACCAATATATAAAGCTCAACTAGTCAAGTTATATTAACCCAAGGTATCAAGGAATAAAGTAATTAAGAACAAAAGGGCTATAACAAACAATAGGTTAATTCCACCCAATGACATTCAAAAATAAATGCAATAGTTGAATAGAAACAATAGCTTTAAACGGAATCAACATGCTCAAAGGGTTGTTTGGGATCTGTGTGACTTGCCTTGCTGGCCTTGGAACTCTTCAAATTCTTCTCCTGCAAACTCAGACTCTTCGAGAACGTCGGAATCTAAAGAGAAAAGAGTAAAATCACCCAAACAGCAAAAAACAAGCATGAACAGTACATGTGGATATTTTTAACATGTAGATCTCAATTTTAGAAAAATTTAGAGACTTGAACCAACTAAATCCGAGCTAAGATGAAGTAGTTATGAATTTTTAAAGATTAAATCGGATTAAAACACTTATATGGGTTTTAATTGAATTATGACGCAATAATGAATTATTTTTGAAAAGGAAAAGGGAATTATTGCGTCAGCGGCTAGGGTTCGCGGCGGACCGGGTGCACGGCGGCGGCTCACGGAAACGAACGGCCGAGATCGATCCTATCCACAACGGATGGCCCAGATCTAACGGTCTACGACCAGTCTATGACGGACGGCAACGATGATGTCGGCGATGACGTCATCACCGGCGACGGCTTGGGCGCGCAAGCTCGCCGGCGAACGACGGCGCGACGACGCGAACGGAGGACACCAACACGTAGAGGGCGACGCGGCGAACTCACCGGTGACCAAAACAACGGCGGAAGATCCACGGATGGCGACGGCGTCGAGGAAGAAGCGGCGGCGACCTTCGGCTTGACGACGACGGCGGTGTTCCGGCGGTCGACAGCGACGGCGGAGGGGCGGACGAGGTCGGCGACGGCTTGGCGATCACGACGGCGGCCTTCCCGAGCGATGACGACGACCGGAGCGGCGGCGACGCACGACTGGACGAACGGCGGCGACGGCGGCGCTAGGCTACACGGTGCTAGGGCTCTACCGGCGACGAGAGGCGAAGGCGAGGGTGGCGGCGGGTAGCGGCGGGCTTGGGGTCCTTTTATAGGGGCAAGGAGGCGGCGATGAAGGCCCACGGCGACCGGCGACGCGATGGAAAGGTTAGGGTTCGGAGAGAAAGAGAAATCCGATTCGAGATCGAATCCACGGATTTCCAAACGATTTTAGCCGACGATTCCAAAAGAGAAAAGGTAGAGGGGATCCCAAAGATCATTTCCCCTCTATTGATTTCACCGGGAAAGGAAAGGCGCGGCCGAATTGGAAAGGCGGCGGCGGCGCTAGGGTTCGAGCGGCGGGCGGCCGGAGGTAGACGACGACCCGACAGGCGGGCCCCACCTGTCAGCGTCCGAGGGCGCGCGGACGCGGCGGCTGCGGGCGGACTGGGCCGGCTTGGGCCGGGGAGAGAGAGAGAGAAGGTTTTGGGCCGACTTTCGGCCCAAAGCCAAAAGAGGATTTTAAAAACCTTTTTCAATTTAAATTATTCATTGAATGCAATTCCATTTATTAAAATATTTCCTTAGCTCAAATAAATCCCAGAAAAATCTAGGAATTATAGAATTAAGCAAAGTATTTAATAAGATTTTATCTGGCCCACTTTTATATTGGAATTTATTATTTTAAAAAAAATAGATCTTATCTTCTAGACTTTTAAAATCATTTCTAATAATTCCAATTAAACAACAATTTATATTTTTAGGATTTTTAGGGTGTGACAAGAAACTTCCAAATACCACGAGTGTTCCATTTGTCACAAACTTCCAAAATACACTCAAGCAAATATACTTCAAAACAAATAAAAATATGCACATATCACCATTAGCTAGTTCAAATTGGTGAAGAAAAGTGTGACAAACGCTTTTTATCAGTTTTGTTTAGATAAATTGACACTAAAAATCGCTATCAACTACTAAACGAGGAAGTTATCAAATGAGATCCAAGAAATATGGGCAACATAGCACGAAGCGTTCACGGCATCTATGTTTTGAGGTCCCGATCCTTGCAGCCTTTGCTTTCGGCTCTGATTGGTAGATTTGGAATTGGGATGACTAGATGAGATAGGGATAATGGAAATTTGGAAAGATTTAATTTCACCTCCTTTTCAATAATTACATAATCTTTTTAATAAAATAAATAGTTAAACATATGTCTAAGAGTCAACTGATAAAACAAATGGCCAAATGTAAAAAACCATGCGTAATACATAAATACTATTTCAATCGTGTGTAATACATAAATGAAGGGCAATGCACGTAGGTTTATCAGTCCATGAATGAAAATTATATTAAAATATATATATAATGTCAGAAGTGGGATTTGAACCCACTATAATGTCAGAAGTGGGATTTGAACCCACGCCCTCGTTAGAGGACCAGAACTTGAGTCTGGCGCCTTAGACCACTCGGCCATCCTGACCTCAGTTTATTTTTCACCTGATGTTATCTAAACTATTAATTGACAGACGAGAAGTAAAAGTTGCATTCCACAAATAAGTAACACTTCAATCAGTGTACAGAACTGCAGACTGTAGAATATACTACTGTTTACACTCGAGTTGCAGCATTGTTGCAAACACATACCAAACAGATATAACAAAGGGAAAAGGGAAACATTTTATATAACCTTCAAGAATCTCAAGTCAGAGCTCTCTAAAAATTAATGGAACACCTTTCCCAGGCTCGATGGTCAGCCTGAACGCAGGGCAATGCACATAGTTTGGAGAAAGCTTGAATTCAAACTTGGGCAGCAGGAGTGACAGAACAACCTTGAGCTCAACCATGGCTAGATTCTGGCCGGCACATGTCCGGACCCCAACGCCGAAGGGCATGTACATATGAGGAGGTTTGCAGGCCCCTGCTATGCCGTTGGCGAACCTGTCCGGATCGAACTTGTCGGCACTAGGACCCCATACTGAAGGATCCCGGTGAGCCATCGCGATCGGGATCCAGATGTTAGTTCCTTTCGGTATGTCGATGCCGCCAGGTTTCATGTCATTCAGAGCTTCCCCGGGCGACGAAGGAGGCTGGTGGGTACAATCGGAGTGTCTCCTGGATCACCATTGTCAGCTGCACAAGTATCAACAGCACACCATTGTTAGCTGTAATCTAATGAACGGATTGTTTTCATCTCTTCTGTTACTGGAAGAGGATGAGAGGACAAAACATACCTTTTTCAACTTCCGTAGAATGTCAAAATCTAGTGGTCTCCCTTGACAAATGTCAAGGGATTCCACCCGGGCACAGGACTGCCGTTCATGGTGTGAAGCTAGAAGCATCAAACACCAAGCAGCCGTGGTCGAAGTTGTCTCATGCCCTGCGAAGTAGATGTTTTTGCAGTTGTCGACGATGAAATCCTCGGGCGTGCATGAAGCAAAGGGACCATCCTTAGAACCTTGAATAATGGAGTGCAGGAGATCCTTGTTTACTGAGGTCAATGAATCATGTTCATATTTCTTTGATATGTTTAAAATGAGGGTACGGATGCTACTATCCAGATTCCAGATCCCTCTTGCTCCTTGTTGGTAAATACCTAGTCGGCCCAGCACAAAAATAAAGGAAAATCCTTAAATGATTAACCAATTACAATAAGATGATAAAACATGAGAAGCCACTTATTTTCATATAATTATTCTCATGCAATGGCATGGATTGGAAAATACATGTTATGATACTCTTGGATCTACTGTAGTATCTCACGGATTCTAGATAAAATATCATTTTTTAGGCCTTATATCCATTTAGAATGATATGTAGGAATTGCAGGTAGATCAGACCAAAATGGGGCATGTAAGTTAGCCCAGACAAAATAGAAGCTGTATATTTCTCCAAAAGGTTATTCTGATACTGCTGCAAACCAAAACAGTAACACATTATCTGAATTATAGTGATTTCAGAAGTTGAATCTGGGCAGCTACTTGGGTATTGAAATCATTCAAACTAAGCATTATCTAAAAAAAGAGCTCAACAGAGGATTTTGAGCAGTTCAAAGACAGCATTCTTTTGAGTTTTAAATTGTCTCAAATTGAAATATGTGCCACAGTAGTACATGTGTAGTTTCTGAAATATACCTACTTCCAGGAACACCAATGAGCATACTTTGTTTTGCCATTGCTTTCTGAAGTTGTCGTATTTTTATGAAAATCTCCTTGCCTTCACTAAAGCTGCTTCCAAAACAAGCCCTTGATATGACATCAGCTGAAAAGGTTCTTAAGAACTCATCAACCACAATCTCTGCACTGCCTCCTCTGTCCTCAACTTCATTTTTCCATGAGTTCAACATTGACATTGCAGCCTCTATCATCAAATTCACCATTCCCTATGGATGTCATTTTAACAATAAATTGAGTTTTAGTATATGCTACATGTAGTGTACTGGAAAGTTGCTCCAAGAAAAATATTGTTTTTTGACAGAGAGATCCATGGCCCAATACAAGTGCCTGCAGATAATTACCTTAACCCTTTCCATGAATAGTTCAGGTGCAATCACTTTTCTCTGGTGTACCCATAGATCACCATTTGATGTCAGAATTCCCATACCAAGAAGAGCTCCACGCTCCTTTTGCAAGTAGCAAGGTTTTCCAAGATCCAAAGATTTGCAGTTGGCTAGCTCCTTCACCATGTTTGGATCAGTAACATTTAAAACTTGTATGCTTCCAGTGGAATACAGGTAGACGGAACCTAACACAACATCAATGTTTCAGGAACTTATCAGCTTTAATTTTAAATATGAAATGCACAAGGCATCCGTCGATGTTCTAAAAATAAATCTATTAGGACATGGTTACAGAACATAAAACAAAAGAATTTACAGTAATTTAAATAGCTTATATGTATTAGAATTAGATTAGATTTGTATAGTCTAAGTATGTCTCGTATTTGTATATATCTCTTATTTAAGAGTTTGTTGTAATCTCTATTGTATTTGGCTATATAAATATAATCGCCCCCCTCGTTGGGAAGTGTGGCGTCTCATAATTTTCTACATGGTATCAGATACCGGTTTCCCTCTCCTCTCCTAATTCGCCGGCTTCTCTCCACGTGTTGCCGCGATTTTTCGCCGCGCCCTACCGACGCGTTTCTGCCGCTCCCGCGCCGCGCCCTGCTCGCCGCGCCTTCCGCATCGCGCGCTCTGCCCCACGCCGCGTCGCGCCCTGCCCCACTTCGCGCCGCGACCCAGCCGCACCCTTGCTCGCACCACGCCCCAGCCACGCCCTAGCCACGCCACTTCCTCCTCTGCGCCATGTCTACCGCTTCCACCACTGCTTCCGCGACCATGTCGTCCTCGACGTCTGGCTCCTCCGCCGGCACCACTGGAGATTCTGCCGGCGCCATCGTCATCAACCCTTATGCCACTGTCAATGTCAAGACACACATCCCGATTACCCTCGAGCTTAAGCATCCTAATTTCAACAGATGGAAATCCTTCTTCACTTCCATGTGTGGCAAGTCCGGACTCCTCGCTCATATTGATGGTACTGCTCCTGCTCGCCCTGAAGATCCGGCTTGGGAACAAGCTGATTGCTGTGTCCGGGGTTGGCTTTTCGGTTCTGTTTCCGACGCGATTCTTGATGTCGCTATGGAACCGGACCAGACAGCCCGTGATCTTTGGGTCTGTTGAGTTGTGATCCAAATTCATTTGCACTTAATAAAGGCCAGCTTCTGCCGTACGGATCATCATCCCTTTTAGGGTTCCACTATATATATACCTCTTGTAAGCCGCCGTGCGGCGATGTAACCTTACCTCAGATATAGTGAAGATATTTTGCTGGCTGGCGCCCGTGGTTTTTTCTCTTCTGTTTTGGGAGGGTTTTCCACGTTAAATCTCGTGTCTTTTGTGATTGATCTATTGTTCTTTATCGTTTGTTCGCCTATCGTTTCCTAACAGGGTCTCCATCGACGACATCTTTCAGGCGAACAAGGAACCATGCGCCATCTACCTCAGCCACGAGTTCCACTCCATGACGCAAGGCGATCTCCCCATTGCTGATTACTGCCAGAAGGTCAAGACTGCTGCTGATGCCCTACATGACGTTGGCCACCCCGTCACCGAGTCCTAGCTCGTCCTGAACCTGCTGAGCGGCCTTAACTCCTGCTTCTCCAACACTGCCGACAACTTTGCCGGTGCTCCCGTTCTGCCTTCCTTCGCCTCTGCGTGCAATACTCTGTTGCTGAAAGAGCTTCGCCTTGCCAACGAGCACAAGGTTCAGACTGAGACAGCCATGGTGGCGGCTGTTTCCTCTGCTTCCTCTTGCTCCTCCGGTACCTGCGCCACTACAATTTCGTCCCAACCTCGCGGTGGTGGTGGTGGTTCCAACAATGGCAAGCATAACCAGCGTCGCAATGGTGGCCGGAACAATGGTGGCGGTGGCGGCAATGGTCGCCAAAACAACTCCGGCAGTGGCGGTTACAGAAATTCGGGTGGCAACTCCTACCAACAGCAGCAGGCCGGTCTTCGCCCTGCCGGCCCGTGGTTCTGCTTCAATCCATGGGCTGTGCAGGCCTCTACATGGCGCCCTCCCAGCAATCCTGGCAACAGTGCTGGCTACCTTGGCCCGTATCCTCAAGCTCACACAGCTTTTGCCGGTTCCTATGTGTCTCCACCAACTCCAGGATGGCCTCCAATGCCGCAAGTCTAGCCCAACTGGGATCAAGCTGGTCTCATTGCTGCTCTCAATCAACTGTCCGTGAACAGTCCAAGTCCATGGGTGCTTGACACGGGAGCTACATCGCATATGTCCTCCACTGACGGTATCCTCGTTACACGCCTCCCTAACTCTCATACCTTCATTACCGTTGGTAATGGTCATACTATTCCGGTTATATGTCGTGGTACTTCTTTTCTACCTATAGGAACTACTAGGTTTGCTCTTACAAACATCCTTGTCGCTCCCTCCTTGGTTTGAAACTTACTTTCTGTTCGTCGATTTACCCGTGACAACAAATGCTCAATTGAATTTGACGAGTTTGGTTTTTCTGTTAAGGACCTTCGAACCCGGCGCGTGATTCTTCGCTGCAATAGTCGCGGGGACCTCTACACTCTACCTACTGCCGTCCCTGCCATCACGGCCCACAGCTTCCTTGCCGAGTCATCCACCTTATGGCATCGTCGCCTTGGTCACCCCAGTCCAGCTGCAGTTCAAACTGTTCATAAATTAGCTATTCTTTCTTGTACTCGGTCTGATAATAAGCTTTGTCATGCGTGTCAGTTAGGGAAACACACGCGTCTTTCTTTTTCTAGGTCTTCGTCTAGTATTTCTTCCCCTTTTGAGCTTGTTCATTGCGATGTATGGACCTCTCCAGTCTTGAGTTTGTCTGGTTTTAAATACTATCTAGTGTTGCTTGATGATTTCACCCACTTTTGTTGGACTTTTCCTCTTCGTCATAAGTCCGATGTTCACCAGCATCTCGTCGAGTTTGTTGCCTATGTCAAGACCCAGTTCAGCATGCCCATTAAGTGCATTTAGGCCGATAACGGTACAGAGTTTGTTAATCATGCCACCACTTCTTTTTTTGCTAGCTGCGGTACCGTTCTTCGCTTGTCTTGTCCATACACTTCTCCCCAAAATGGCAAAGCCGAGCGTGTTCTTCGCACTATCAACAACTCCATCCGCACCCTACTTATACAAGCTTCCATGCCTCCTTCCTATTGGGCCGAGGCTCTAGCTACTGCCACATACCTACTCAACCGGAGACCTTCCACTTCTATTCGCAACTCTATCCCATTCCAACTCCTGCATAACAAGCTTCCTGACTATTCCAACCTTCGAGTCTTCGGTTGCCTTTGTTATCCCAATCTTAGTGCCACGACACCTCACAAGCTCTCCCCTCGTTCAGCAGCTTGTGTCTTTCTTGGCTACCTGGCCTCTCACAAGGGTTTTCGATGCTTGGACATCTCTACTCGTCGTCTTTATATTTCCCGCCATGTGGTTTTTGATGAGCAGACATTTCCCTTTGCGGCCATTCCCCAGAATGCCTCGTCTTTTGATTTTCTTCTACAGGGTTTCTCCACCGCGGTAGCTCCCTCCTTTGAGGTTGAGCGTCCGCGACTTTCCTCGGTGACTCCCTCCCCTGAGGTTGAGCAACCACTCTCCGATGATGACACTTCAGGCGATGATCTTTTCCAGCTTCTGCCTGGACTTCGGTCTTCTGCTGCCGGCCGTCCTCTTGTCGGCTCTCCTGTCAACGCTCGACCTCCGAGCGGGTGTGCTAATGGTGCTGCTAACGGCTCTTCTTCATGTACTCTATCTTCGGTTATGGACTCTCCTGCTGCTTCTACAGTGCGACCAGCTCCATCTGAGAGACCAACTACATCGCTGATTTCTCCCTATCGGCACACCTATGTGCGCCGATCACAGCCGGCACCTGCAGCTATTCATGGCCCAATTCACTCCTCTCGAGCGTTTCGCAGTGCTACGGATCAACAGCATCAGACAGGTCACACCATGGTGACTCATTCTCAAACCGGACATCTCCGACCTATTCACCGTTTCACTTATACAGCCACTCATGATGTTGTTTCGCCGGTTCCATCTAACTATCGTAGTGCCCTGGCAGATCCAAATTGGCGTGCGGCTATGGCTGACGAGTACAAGGCTCTTGTTGATAACAACACCTGGCGTTTGGTACCTCGTCCTCCTGGTGCTAATGTGGTTACAGGAAAATGGATTTTCAAACATAAGTTTCATTCCGATGGAACTCTTGCTCGTCACAAGGCACGGTGGGTTGTCCGCGGCTATTCTCAACAGCATGGGATTGACTATGATGAGATTTTCAGTCCGGTTGTTAAGCCTGCTACTATTCGTGTTGTTCTTAGTATTGCAGCTTCTCGTTCTTGGCCTATACATCAGCTAGATGTCAAAAATGCTTTTCTCCATGGCAACCTCGAGGAGACTGTGTATTGTCAACAACCATCTGGATTTGTAGATCCCTCCGCGCCCAATGCTGTTTGTTTGCTCCAGAAGTCGCTTTATGGATTAAAGCAGGCTCCTCGTGCATGGTACCAGCGGTTTGCGACATATATTCGTCAGTTGGGTTTTACATCCTCGGCTTCTGATACTTCTCTCTTTGTTTACAAAGATGGAGACAATATCGCATATCTGCTCCTATATGTTGATGACATCATCCTCACTGCTTCGTCCGCTACTCTACTTCAGCATATTACTGCTCATCTTCACTCGGAGTTTGCCATGACAGATCTTGGTGACTTACATTTTTTCCTGGGTATTTCTGTCACACGATCTTCTAATGGTTTATTCCTTTCTCAGCGACAGTATGCAGTTGATTTATTGAAGCGTGCTGGTATGTCTGAATGTCATTCTACTGCGACACCAATTGATGCTCGGTCTAAATTGTCTGCTACAGATGGTGCTCCTGTTTCTGATCCTACAGAATATAGGAGTCTTGCGGGTGCTCTTCAGTATCTTACCCTAACTCGCCCCGAGCTTGCTTATGTTGTTCAGCAGGTGTGTCTATTCATGCACGATCCTCGTGAGCCTCATCTTGCTCTTATCAAACGTATTTTGCGTTATATTAAGGGCACACTTCACATTGGTCTTCACCTTGGTACTACACCAGTTGATTCTCTGACAGCTTATTCTGATGCTGATTGGGCTGGATGTCCTGATTCTCGTCGCTCCACATCAGGATATTGTGTTTTCCTCGGAGACAACTTGGTCTCATGGTCTTCTAAGCGTCGGACTACAGTTTCTCGATCCAGTGCCGAGGCTGAATACCGAGCTGTAGCACATGTCGTTGCTGAGTGTTGTTGGTTACGACAACTTCTTTTCGAACTTCATATTTCGCTTACTTCGGCAACCGTTGTTTATTGCGACAATGTTAGTGCTGTCTACATGACTGCAAATCCAGTTCATCATCGCTGAACGAAGCATATTGAAATTGATATTCATTTTGTTCGAGAAAAGGTTGCTTTAGGACAGGTTCGTGTTTTACACGTTCCTTCCTCTCATCAGTTTGCTGATATTATGACCAAAAGCTTGCCAGTTCAGTTATTCACTGAGTTTCGGTCCAGTCTTTGCGTCCGTGATAATCCCGCTTCGACTGCGGGCGGGTATTAGAATTAGATTAGATTTGTATAGTCTAAGTATGTCTCGTATTTGTATATATCTCTTATTTAAGAGTTTGTTGTAATCTCTATTGTATTTGGCTATATAAATATAATCGCCCCCCTTCCCACGTTGGGAAGTGTGGTGTCTCATAATTTTCTACAATATGTAATGAGGGTAACAATGAGACTGGTCGACAAGATGAGACAGTATATGGTACACCATCAGAACGTATATGAAACCATGAGCTATCCATAAACAGGCCCCAATCAAAGAAATTATGTTTCGATGGTTGCAGAGCGAACTACCATCCAAAATACAAAGGTACCTAAAACTCTCTGAATTCAAGTTTGCCTCACCCCAAAATAAAAACAATCCTGTTATGTGGGACAATAAAAAGAGAAATTTTAGAGAAAAAATAAGTCAATATCAAAATTCCAATGAATTATGTGTAACATCGAATATAAAGATGAATTAATAAACTTTATTTTACTGAAACTATTATGCACTACAAGTTTCTTAACGTACCATAAACCCTGCTCCAGTGGAGGAAGTAAGGGAAAAGAGTTGCCACATAATTTGATGAAAACATGTCGGTACTCCCTACTTCTTGTTCATGTGCTGACTTGGCCAATTGCTGGATTCTCCTCATCTCTGGTATGTTTCCAAAGAGAAAATAAGGCTTGGGACCCCTCACTCCTTGGCTCCTCAGTTTCTGCCTCAACCGCTCTGGTCTTAGCCATAGAATGATATACACATAGGAGAACAGAAGGATACAGAGGATGATCGGAGGTAGAAGTGCTAGCCATTGTTGTGATGAGAATAAAAGCTCCATTTTTGTGTGTATGTATCTGGGTGTGTGTGTGTGTGAGAAGAGGGAGACTACATGTTCATAGCATATTCATATACTGTATATTGCATATTTGCTGGGTGATCCATCTCCATGTGAAGCTTGGAGCTGAAAAGGACATAAAACTGCAAAGAAGCGCCTCACTCACTCTGAGCAGTTAGCATGCAACGATCATACAACACTGCAAATTTACAACATAGAAAAGAAATCCAAGGTTAGTGGTAGAAAAACTTAATTCAACATGCATTTTTTTTAAGGCAATCAGGGTCTGTTATGACCAAATTATTCACATGGCATAAAAAGGAACAAGTTGGGGGTGTCATATATCTTCAACAGATGATGAGGTTGGGCAATAACCTTCTAGTAAAGAGCTTTCAACAAACAATAAATTAAGACTTTTCGGCATGATGTTGCATGATAGTTTAGCCCCATTTCTTTGGCAAGAATTGCACAAGATATAATAGCCTAGAGGCTGCTAGAATAGTGAGAGATAACATCAATTGGTTGCTTGAATAAAAAACTACGGGCCTCTGCTAAGAGTAGAGGACTCAATTCATTCCCCACACAAGTTATTAAAGGAAGTTTTAGCATGCACTAAAGAAAATAGATGAGATGAGTGAGGGCACGCACCGTGGCATTTCGAGCTCAACAATTGGGCTCTGTGGCTCTGCAGCTAGCAGCTCCATGCGAAGACCATGCTGATGAGTTGATTGATTACAAGGATCAGCGTGAGAGGAGGCGGCGATGATGGAATCGGATGCAA
The DNA here is from genome assembly GCF_000147395.1 of Oryza glaberrima. Classification (NCBI taxonomy): domain Eukaryota; kingdom Viridiplantae; phylum Streptophyta; class Magnoliopsida; order Poales; family Poaceae; genus Oryza; species Oryza glaberrima. The sequence goes on along the minus strand of NC_068336.1, from coordinate 869,096 downwards.
AGAGGACGAGCAAACCGACTAATAGATGCAGTCTCCAGAAACAGCCATGTCTGTCTACTTGCTAAGTGCTAAGTGTTGTCACTTTGCTAGACTCCCATCAATCCACGCTTGGACCCACACGTCAGTGACAAACCAGACAAATGCCTTTTCTTTCTTTTCTTACAAAAGGGAGTGATGGCCTCTTACTTTTTCGACCCAAAAGAATGAATCGCAACAATGTTCTCACATTGAGAATTTTCAGAATATGCCATCGAATTCGCACTACTTTCAGGATATGCCACCTAATTTGTGCTATTTTCAGAATACGCCATCGAAGCACGAATTTCCTTCGTTCCGTGCCACTCCGTCTCTTCCATCCGTAGCGCCGTCGTCTTCTCCGTCCGGCACGTCCGGCGCCGCCGTCGTCAGTTCGCCACCGCCCACGCTGGCGTCCGTCCGTCGCCGGCATCGTCCATCCTCGTCGGCGTCCATCGTCGTCGTCCACCGTCGGCGTCCATCGTCGGTGTCCATCGTCCATCCTCGTCGTCGGCGTCCATCGTCCATCCTCGTCGTCATCCATCGTCGTCGTCCACGGTGTGGCGTGGGCGCGGAGGGAGGGAGTCCGCCGTCGTCTTCTCCGTCCGATGCCACCGTCGTCAGTCCGTCACCGTCCGCGCCGGCGTCCGTCCGTCGCCAGCATCGTTCATCCTCGTCGGTGTCCGTCGTCGTCATCCACCGTCGGCGTCCATCGTCCATCGTCGTCGGCATCCATCGTTGTCGTCCACGGCGTGGCGTGGGCATGGAGGGAGGGAGTACACCGTCGTCTTCTCCGTCCGACGCCGCCGCCGTCAGTCCGGCACCGCCCGCGCCGGCGTCCGTCCGTCGCCGGCATCGTCCATCCTCGTCGGTGTCCATCGTCGTCGTCCACGGCGTGGCGTGTGTTAGAGTTTGTGTCGAATATATATACGTAGTCGGTTACAGTTTAGGACTTGGAGTTGTACTAGGTGTAGGACTAGAGTATGAGTCGGACTCTGTCCTAGGATCTCTCATAAATAAAGGGGTGTGCCTGTTGTAACCGCATGGCGACTTAGCATAGCGAGAGGGAGCGGTTGCCGGCGGCGACCGGCCGTGAGTCGTTGTAACTCTGATACGCTGTATATGCTGGATCGGGGAGGAGCGCCCGTAATCAGTGCCCCGCAGATGTAAGCCTCGGCTGAACTCCGTTATCAAATATCGTGCCTCGGTGTCGTCATCGTGTTTGGATCTCCTATGACGTTTCTTCCGCGTTTAGCTACCGATGTCGATTTCGGGGCTGGTTTTATAACAAGTGGTATCAGAGCCTGCGGGAGATCCATGGTAGAGGTACGAGGGAGGTGCTCCACGCCGCGACGACTACACAGGGTGTCCAGGGACGGACATGGACACAAGGTGGAGCACGGCGGCGATCAACGGAATTTGATCGGTGGAATCGAACACTTCTGGCGGTGGCCGGAACCGTCGATGGCTGCTTCAACAGGGAGATGACCAGACGTGGTGCTCGGGTTGCTGGCGGCGGAAGCGATTGGCGATCCAATTGGTGGGTCGGACACTTCGAGCGGGTGGCTCGGACTTTCCGGTGAGCTACTCTCAATAGGGAGATGTGGGGCCCCACGCTCGGGTTGATTGAAGCTGGAGGCGATCGGCGTTCTCGATCGGTGGGTCGAACACTCTGGGCGGGGTGGCCCGGGCCTTTCGATGAGCTGCGTTCGACAGGGAGATGGCTAGACGTAGCACTCGGGTCGTTCGGCGGCTGAGAAGACGGCATGATGATTTGTTGGCTTCGGCTCGCGGCTAGATTGACAGGTGGTCAATCGAAGGTCGGAGCGGATTTGTTGGCGACGAAGTCTAGGTGGTAGGAACACGGCTTGGTGTGGTCGTCGTGTAGGTGCCAACGGGATTCGACGTGGGCCAACTCTGGTGATTGGAGGTGGCGGTTTTTGCGAGGAGCCGAGGTGTGCGTCGGCGACGGCATAGCTTGGCTGAACACAGGATGCACGCAGGCGCTGAGGCAGGACGTGAGGCGGCATGGAGGCCGCGGCAACTCGCGTGGGCCTCAAGTGCTGGATGCGTTGGCAACCGTGAGGTGCATGGTTTTTGCACGGCACAGACACAGAGGAGAAAATCACATGCATAAGGATTTGCACGCATGCATGGTAGCCATCAGGGCATGAATTTTTTGGCTTAGAGGCAAACATGGGGACGGCATGCAGTCGGATGCATTGATCTGCGGTAATTGTATTTCCTTTTCTCATGAGCACAAGCAGATAGAGTCAACGTGGATTAAAACTATGTAGGGTCAGGCTGTGGGCAAGGATGTTCGAGCCGGACTGGACTCCATGAAAAGTGTCTGTTTAGGACACGGTTGTGGACCGAAGGGGCTCAGACGATAGCGCAACAGACGACAAGACTACATGGTGAAGAGGTGCTGACTCGGTTAAGTGGGAAGCTCGAGGAGAAGAGGAAGACAGGAAATCAAGGGTGCGTGTGCAAAAGGATTATTCCCGGGCAACAGCGGGTGAAATCGTTGATGAAGTCAACGGGCTGTTTGGCAGTACAGGATATATCCAGGATCTGCGAGAATTGCATGATGGGGATATATGGAATCTGCGTCACTGAAGAGGAAGAGCGAGCGCTATGGTAGTAATTTCTTCGGGTGATTCAAGGCAACAGTGAATTTTCTCAGATTATCAGGAATTCAGTCTACGGATGCGGGAAAGCGTGGATATTGGATTTATTAGCTTGTTTCATAAGACGACAAGGGAGAAAGGGTAGATGAAGTTGAACATGTTCTTCGGGGAGTCTATGATGTGACAGTTAGGAAGATTTCAATTCGCTTGGCAAGACGACTGTGATGATATGAGAGAAGGTAGAGCACTGTTGCAGGTGGAGTCAAGAGAAAGAAGTTGCAGGGATAGCGGTGTCTCTTGTTTACGGTGAGCCTGGTGGAGGCTTGTCGGGGCAGCTCGGCGTGAGCGGCGAAAAAGGATCAACTCAAGTCCTGGTACACAGAGGTTCGAGCAAGGAACAAATTCAGATTGGCGTAGCATATTCGCCAAGGTGGAGTTTGTTAGAGTTTGTGTCGAATATGTGTATGTAGTCGGTTACAGTTTAGGACTTGGAGTTATACTAGGTGTAGGACTAGAGTATGAGTCGGACTCTGTCCTAGGATCTCTCATAAATAAAGGGGTGTGCCTGTTGTAACCGCATGGTGACTTAGCATAGCGAGAGGGAGCAGCTGCCGGCGGCGATCGGTCGTGAGTCGTTGTAACTCTGATACGCTGTATATGCTGGATCGGGGAGGAGCGCCCGTAATCAGTGCCTCGGAGATGTAGGCCTCGGCTGAACTCCGTTATCAAATATCGTGCCTCGGTGTTGTCATCGTGTTTGGATCTCCTATGACGTTTCTTCTGCGTTTAGCTATCGATGTCGATTTCGGGGCTGGTTTTATAACAGCGTGGGCGCGGAGGTAGGGAGTCCGCCACCGCCGGCGCCGGCGTCAGCCGCGCCGGCGTCCGTCCTCCGTTGCCGGCATCGTCGTTGTCCACCGCTCGCGCCTGCGCCCATGTCAGCCGCGGTGCCGTCCGTTCGCCGTCGCCGCCATCTCGTGTCAGCCACGGCGTTGTCCGTTCGCCGTCGCCGCCATCGTCATCCTCCACCGCCCGCGCAGCGCGTCCTCCGGCTGGAGCACGCCGCCGCATTCCGCCTCGCCCCACCATTCACAAGGGGCTTCTCCCCCACCCCTTCCCCGCCGCCGCAGCCGCCCCATTCCGCAGCCGCAGCCGCAGCCGCTGCTAGCACTCGCGGCCGCACTCGCCCCGCTGCTAGCCTTCCTCCGCGCCCACGCCACGCCGTGGACGACGACGACGATGGACGCCGACGAGGATGGACGATGCCGGCGACGGACGGACGCCAGCGCGGGCGGTGGCGGATTGACGACGGCGGCATCGGGCGGAGAAGACGACGGCGCTTCGGATGGAAGAGACGGAGTGGCACGGAACCACCGCCGGCGCCGGCACCAGTGTCAGCCGCGCCGGCGTCCGTCCTCCGTCGCCGGCATCGTTGTCGTCCACCGCTCGCGCCTGCGCCCATGTCAGCCGCGGCGCCGTCCGTTCGCCGTCACCGCCATCCCGTGTCAGCCACGGCGTTCTTCGTTCGCCGTCGCCGCCATCGTCATCCTCCACCGCCCGCGCAGCGCGTCCTCTGGCTGGAGCACACCGCCGCATTCCGCCTCGCCCCACCATCCACACGGGGCTTCTCCCCCACCCCTTCCCCACCGCCGCAGCCGCCCCATTCCGCAGCCGCAGCCGCTACTAGCACTCGCGGCCGCACTCGCCCCTCTGCTAGCCTCCCTCCGCGCCCACGCCACGCCGTGGACGACGACGACGATGACGATGGACGACGACGACGACAGACGGACGCCGGCGCGGGCGGTGGCGGACTGACGACGGCGGCGCCGGGCGGAGAAGACGACGGCGCTTCGGATGGAAGAGACAGAGTGGCACGGAACGAAGGAAATTCGTGCTCCGATGGCGTATTCTGAAAGTAGCACGAATTAGGTGGCATATTCTGAAAGTAGTGCAAATTCGATGGCATATACTGAAAATTCTCCCATTATAAAACCCTTAATTGGGTTCAACGAGCTTAGAGAGTGCTTAACAACTTCATCTCAAAACAGGAGCTTAATTAACAAGCATTGCTGTCTGTGGCCATGGCCATACACCCAGAATAGGGGAGCTGAGATGAATCGATTGGGTCAGTAACAGAGCTAACTCATGGCAGCTTTGTCACCATGAGTGGCAAGCCGAACCCGGGTTCAATGGTCAGCCTGAACGCCGGCGAGTGACGGTACCTCGGCGACGGCGAGAAGGCGAACTTTGTCAGCAGCCTGGCCAGCACCACCTTCAGCTCCGCCATTGCCAGGTTCTGCCCGATGCACGTCCTGGGCCCGTGCCCGAACGGCACATACATGTGCGCCGCCCTGCACGCCGCCGCCACGCCGTTCGCGAACCGGTCCGGCCGGAACTCGTCGGCGTCGGCGCCCCAGGCTTCCTTGTCCAGGTGCAGCATCAGCCTGGGCACCTGCACGATGGTGCCGCGAGGCACGTCGATGCTGCCGAGCTTCACGTCCGTCAGGGCCTCCCGCATCATCACCGACGCCGGCGGGTACAGCCGAAGCGTCTCCTGGATCACCATCGTCACCTGCATCATTTCGACATCGTCGTCATTTGTCATCAGCAAGCATCCATTGTAAATTTCTACATTTTCTGTCAAGTTGTTACAGGATGAAACAATGCAGTTTAAGATGTTAATTTCTCACAATCTTTAACCGGCGAAGGGCGTCGACGTCCAATGTCGACCTTCCCCGGCAAACCTCCATTGCCTCAGCCCGGGCGCGTTCCTGCCATTCCGGGTGCGTGGCGAGTAGCATCAGGCACCAGATGGCGGTGACCGCCGTGCTCTCGTGGCCTCCGAAGTAGATGGTCTTACAGTTTCCGACGATAAAGTCCTCGGCCTCTGCAGCGCTGCGACCATCCTGCGCACCATCAATGATGGCGTTGACAAGACTGTTGTGTGAGTCTTGGTAGTGGTGTTGTTCCTTTGCGACATCCAGGATCAGTAACCGGACTTGTTCATCCAGCATCTGTATTTCTTGGCTGCTCTTGGTTGGCAGGTATTTCCTGCAACAGAAATATAGCATGAACCATCTTAATTAGCATACCTGATCACTTATAGCTGTGATTGTGACATGCAAGTCTAGTTTATGCCACGCTTGAATTATCATACTTTAAACATGTGCTGTTTAAAAACAGTTTACGGCGAGGTTCTCTAGCTATTTGTCTCTACTGAATGACAAGACTTGTTACCTACTAATCTCAAATTAATAAGGAGTATACAAAAGACTCTTTCTTGGTTATTAATATCATGATACACACGTGAAGGTTCTCATTTTATTGCCACTAATTTCATTGACTTACCACAGTGCAGACAGACCAACAAACGAATCTTGCCGAGCAATTGCTTTTTGGAGCTGCCTAAGCTTGCAAAATATTTCTTCTCCTTTTGTGAAGCTACTCCCAAAGCAAGCCCTGGCAATTACATCTGCTGACAAGTTCCGCAAGTAATCATCGACAACTATTTCCCTACACCCTCCCTCATCGTCAATCATATCCTCCCATGCTTCTAACACTGGAACGGTTGCATCCTCAATTAGCTGTATCATACCCTGCATGCATATATAAATAACAACTGCAATCACGCGTGATACGAGATCTAGTTTTCAGTCCATGAAAACTACAAGCAATCACAATTTAATGGTACCTTAATCTTATCCATGAAGAACTCTGGTGCAATTATCTTCCTCTGATAGGCCCATTCATCACCATTCTCTGTAAATAAACCTCCTCCAAAGAGGGCCTTGCGAGATTTCTTTAGATAATTAGGCTTACCAAGCTCTGATGGTGTCCGCCGGCCTATATCCTTCACCATATCTGGGTGAGAAACTTGTAGTATCTCCATAGCTCCTGTTGAGTATAGGAACACTGGGCCTGGTCAAAATACACATGTAAATTAACTTCATTAAGAAGAACTCAACATGGACATTCCCTCAAATTTGACATGAATATAGGGAAAATGAGATAAAAAGCATAGTCTATTCTAAGATTGAAATCAATTGTCAAACTTACATTTTTCAGAGCAAAGGAAATGATAAATATGATTGTTATTGTATTAGAATTCTCACTACCAAAGAAGGTCAGATCCTGCTTAATCTACAAGTAGTTGGGAAATGTTTAGTTATCCAACACAAAACTCGAGATAACATATAAAATGGGTGTATGAAAATTTTAATTGATGGTCAACTACTGAGTCCTTTATATGACTGTCAAGAGTTGAATGGCTATTATATTAAGCTGTAAAAAGGCCCCACAGTCTAAATAAACTATTCATCAATAATTATGATCCTGACAAACTTGTTTAATAATTCTCAGTACTAGCATCTGAGCTTGTTTAGAATCTGAAACAGAAACTTCGTAGGATGGTAAATAGCAACCAAAATGGACAAAATAAAATTACAAAACAAACGATTAGATATATATTTAAAAATGTGTGATGGCACCATTTCTCTGAAAAGTGTCTGATCTGTTTATATAATTTGATATCCTACTAAAAGTTGAAAAACAGTAAAAAGAGGAGAGATTAAAAAAGTTATGATTGCCCTCCAATTCCCTACTAAATGATCAATTCAGGCTTATAAACTAGATTTTAATAGCAGGGATACTTCGGGGTCCTGCTTCTCCATGGTAATTCATTAATTCACTTCAACAGTTGTAGGTGATTAATTTTCTCCAAGGCATGCCATTAATAAACATCAGGATCCTATCATCAATCTGATCTACTCATGAGTCATGAACATATGAGTGCAAGAGCCAATCATGGACAAAGTCACAAAACACTAGCATATACATACCATAAGTTTCCCGCCAAAGGAGGAAGTGTGGGAAGAGGGTGGAGATGAAGTTGTTGGTGCCTTGCTTCTGTGAAAGTTTGAGTTCTTGTCGGATTCTTTTGATCTCCTTGGTGTTGCCATAGAGAAAAGTAGGCTTGGGACCCCTTATGCCTTGCCTCCTCAACTTCTTCCTTATCTTCACAGCCCTCAGCCATAGGATGTTGCACAAGTAGAACAGAGCTAAGCTAAGAAGTATGACAAGAACAACAATGAGTGCAAGCAATTTCTCCATGAAGCATAGGGAACCAGAGAAGCAAATTATTTCTGTCATCTTCAGTACATTAGGTCTTTCGTGCACTAGCTTTATATATTTGTTTAACACCTCAAGCATGTGAATTCTTTTGTTTGACCTTTTCTTCAACAACTGATTGTTTTGTAGGTTGCTTTCACATCTTGGGATCAATTTACAATCAGTTAGACCTTCCAGTTCATGACGATGTGAATTCAACAGACTAAATTACTGCAAGAAAATCATTTTGATCCCCCTGTTTTACCTGATGACAATCTAAAACCAGCCTTAAGTTCTGTGCTAGCATACTGCATTATGCACAACCTACTTTAGCTACCAGAAGCATTTCATGAGAGAAACAATATACCAAGAATTAACATACAGAAAAAATTTGTGAGGCACAAACCAATGAAGCCTAGACGCGAGCTTCAAACAATAGGAGACGAATTACTTCTCCACTGGACACTGGGTAGAATTCTGAAAAGCACTGAATGCAAATGGAGTCTTCTCTTCCATGGTGATTTTTAAATGAGGCAACAACAGAAGGAATCAAGGAAGCATAGGATATCCAATGGCACATATATGTTAAACAAATGGCAAGTATCAATACACACTTTTCTTGACTGAGCAAAGTAGCAGAAGAAACTAGGCATGTGAATTCTTTTACAACACTCCGACAGGTCACTGCAGCAACTACAACATTTGAAAATTTTAAAATAAAACTATTCTAAAGAAACAATCACGCACCACCATATATAGTCATTTTGTTATCAGATGTACCGACGGAACATTCTAGAACATAGACCACCAACTCTTTTTGGTACCCACATGTACTTCAGTGGCACTTGGGGATCTACAGTACAGTTGCCTTCTACCACTCCTAGCAGGATTTGTAAAGCATAAAACTAGAGCGAAACCGATAAGGCTTACGACTGGAGCAGCAGCAATAAAAAGCCATCCACTGCGCCTGCGTGCACTGCTTGGTTGCTCATCAACACGAACATTGTGTTCACTTGTATTAGTCTCTTCGATAGCACCAACAGCCATCTGACGAGTTACCTGGACCTCTTGTTCATCAGAATTTTCTTCCACAACCTGAATGTCTCTTACATTGGTTGTGGCTTGCTTGGACCTTTCATACTCTGCATCATCTGTAGGAAGCTCATATCGGCAGACAGGACATGTATTTCTAGAACTAAACCATGGCAAGATGCATGCATGGTAGCTGTTTTGCTCTAGCTCTGGTAGGAATTGGGTCTTTGCAGACTGGACAAATAACATCACCATTTGTCTGATGGCTTGCGGAGATAATCACAGAGGGGAGATTTTGAATAAAGGATGTAGCAGCTGGTGGAGCTCCTCTTCTGGAACTGTTGTCCTCAGCAAATTGCTCAAGGAGCATCTCGAACTGCCTTGCATCAACATAATCATCTGGATTCCCGACAAAAGTTGTCCTCATTTCTGGCCCTTCCATGTCCTCTAGCAAGTTTGTCACGTTTGCTCTTTGACGTACAGCCACGCTCCAATTCCATACACCATCTTCAGATTCGTCCTCACTCAATCCACTTAGCTGAATATCATGTGATTGCTGCTGGTGCTGGGTCATGGTGTTTATTGTTTCATCAAAACCAGACTCTTCCACATCTTCCTGATCATCTGAATCCCACTGATCCAGCCTAGCATTCATGGGATCAATATCGGTATCTGTGTTCATGTAACTTCCATTGTCAAGTTGAATGGAAATCCTCCTCTTGCCGATACACTATGTTCCTCTATGGAGGTGTCTGAATCCGCACCATAGTCACCAAAACTGATGGTTGATTCAATTTCACCAAACACAGAATCAACATAATTAAGGCCATCGCTCTCGTCATCTGAAGCATGCCATCTTTGAGATTGGCTTGGTGTCGCATTGTACGACGCATGTTGCGGCAGGACTGACGAAGAATCAATATCCATTTCACGACCTTGTCTTCTTGCTAAGTCGATCAGCTGAGAGAACTCCTGCGAGAATGCGTCCTCCAGGGAATCAATACTTGCAGTCCTGGATCTCTGCCTTCTCCATCTTCTGTGATGAGAAGTGCTGGTTATTTCATCTCTTTCGTCATCGTTAAGTACTGTGGCCTTGCAGTCCCTGCATATGGCTAAAGCTTCAAAGGTATCAGTCACCTGAGCATCCAAGGTAAACGGCCTTGTGCAAACTAGGCACTGCACATCTGGTTGGCCGGCAAATTGATGGTCAGACATGGATATCCCGACACTGAAGTTGGTCAGCAGTGCAACATTGGATTGGATGTGATAGCCTGGAGGGAAAATTTGTAGTTAGCGGAAGTTCTGCAGTGAAGTTGTATCAAAGTGATTGTGCTGCATATGCTCAACAAGATGAACAGAAATTAGAGATTGCAGAGAAGAAGTGGTGAGAAACAGCGGAACCTCCACCTTGTCAAGCGTTGCTGCAGCAGAGTAGAGGAAGCATCCCCCTCAGGATCCCTTAAAATCAAGAGAAATGGGATACTAGTCGGGGATGGCAGTAGATTTGGGGGCGGCCTAAACTAGGGCTCGTGGTCGTTGGCAGGAGAGGAGGGAACCAACTGCAGTCTGCAGCGATCGATTGATGAAGGTGACGCCAATCGAATCAGTGGAGCAACGCCAAATACGGGAAGCAATGGAATTTTGAGATTTTGGGGATTGGATTATTATTGGTATTGGCCGGAGGTGGGGAAAAATATGAGGGAGACGAAGACGAGCGGAAAGCCAAAGCCAAACCACCTGCGTCTGCCCGCCAGGTACGGCCCACCAGTCAGTGCCACTGGTGAATTATTCTTTTGATAAATTATTTTGCCGCTAAACTGCTTCCATATAATGGTAAACCAACAAGTCGTTAGTAGTATCTGGTTTCAAAAAGATAAAAAAAAAAAAACAGTTATCTGATAAGCCAACATGTACGTGGTTGCAAACTTGCAATATAATGGTAGTTCACTAGCAAGTAGACTTAGGTCCCGTTTAGTTCCCAAAAGTTTTTCTCAAAAACATCACATAAAACTTTGGACACATGCATAAAGTATTAGATATAGATTAAAAAAACTAATTGCATAGTTATAGAGGAAATCGCGAGATGAATCTTTTGAGCCCAATTAGTGCATGATTAGCCATAAGTGCTACAGTAACCCACATGTGCTAATGACGGATTAATTAGGCTCAAAAGATTCGCCTCGCGGTTTCCAGGTGAGTTATGAAATTAGTTTTTTCATTCGTGTCCAAAAACCTCTTCTGACATCCAGTCAAACATCCGATGTGACACTCAAAAATTTTCATTTCGTGATCTAAACAGGCGCTTAAAAATCACATGCATGCAAACATGAATAACAAGGGCCACATCCAAACATCTACATAAGTAAGCAAGGAAAAATACCTACGCACTATTCGCTAAAGAAAACAACATACAAAATTACATATCTTTCTCTCCAGGTCATTTATATATGAACACTCTCCCCCGCCTCCTCTTTTTTTTTAAAAAAAACTAACGACGTCATATAAAGAAATCAATAGTTAGTATATTTTAATTTTTAAATTTTTAAATTTTTTCCAATTATTTTTATTTATAAACAAATAAATAATTTAAGTTCCATATTATATATATTTTACTATACAAAATCAAAATAGATTTCTTTGCATAGACTATTGTTCTTTGCATACAAACCAAATAAGAATAAGACATTATAAAATAAATCAATTGATGATATGCATTATGTCGTATTAAGTCAGCATACATTATAAAAGAACCCATAGAGAGCTTTTAACATGTCTTAAAAGTTAGAAAGCAATTTCGCTTATCTCAATGTATTCATGTTTTTCATCAATTAGATCTATTTTTAGAAGAAAACTTAAGTCGACATGTGTCATGTCTTAAAAGTTAGAAAAACAATCAAATAATTTTTCTTTTTTAAAAAAGGAAACATCTCAACATTGGTTCTCACTTAAACTTTTCAAAAAAAAAAAGTAAAATAAAAATAAGGTCCCTTCCACCTCCTCCTCCCTTTCACATGCACACAACACTGCCTCCCCCTCCCTATCTTTTAAGCTTATGTATACCTGATTTAATTTCTCCCTCCTTATCCATTCATGAATCCATTCAAAACTCAAAAACGTCTTATAATGTGAAACGGTGGAAGTCCCAAAGACTAAACAAAAGATGAAGGTGACAGATACAACTGTTCTGAAAACACCATGGGGAGTTCTAGTTTCACAGAAAAATGAGGAAAAGAAGAAGGCAATCCGACGAGTTCATCACTATATATTTTCCTATATATATACACTATCTATTAGTTTTCTCTTCACTCAAACCACTCTTGTATCTGTCAATTTTTAAGTCTTAACTCTCATCTGGATCTGCAGGTAGTAGTGTCATGCAGCTGCTTGCAACACTTGCTCGTTGTTGGGTCTCCCAAAAGCTCTTCTCAGAAACCTTTCGACAACAGAGACGAATTCTTCGGGTCGTTCCTCCTGTGGCAAGTGCCCAGAGTTCTTGATCACCTCAAATCCTGCACCAGGAATCGCACGTGCTACGCGCTCGGTATTCCAACGAGGAACAAGGCGATCAGTGTCTCCACTCACCACTAGCACTGCAATGGTAAACACACACACAAACCATTCAGAAAGTAACATCATTTATCAGCCACATGCAAGATAATTCCAACCATTTGTCCAAAATAATGATAGTTCACTGGTAAACCTGAATGCAAATTCAAACATGGATAACAAATAGTTTTTTCTTTTTTTTGCTTATTTGTATATCATTGAAGGATCCCAAAAGTAGAGTGTATATGAAAACCTGGGCACGAGATCTCAGAAAGCCTTTCTGAGACAGGCACTTTCGATGATGATATAGAATCCATGATCATGGATATAGTGTACTCCAAAAGAGCCATCTCCCAACCTCTGGATCTTAATGGCTGAAGAAAAGACAGTTTTCAGTTTTGGCATTAGGACCCGATAGTTGCAGAATTTTCAGAAATAGATAATCACCTTAGTGTAACCTTGAATGACATGATCTGTCACTTTGCTTGGGTCGTACCATGCATTGCGGACAGCCAATATACCAAATTTATCCATGACCAATCTTACCTATGTCACCATAGTCCAATCAAGAAAAGAATTCAACCTGACTATTTTCAATGCATAAAGAAATGCTTATGAACTACTCCCTCCGTCCTAAAATGTAAGCATTTTTGGATCTCGACACGGTCTCCAAGATGCTACTTTGACTAATAATATCTACAAAAGTAAAATATTTTAAATAAAAAGAGTTGCATATTATGATAGTTCGGTTAATGATAAATATAGTAACATCAAATTTACATGATTAATATTTCTTCATTTATCGCTATTAATAGTCAAAATTTAAAAAGTTTGACTTTGCAATATTCTAAAAATGTTTACATTTTGGGACGGAGGGAGTAGAAAAGTCTGCTATCCAGCGAGGCAGTGAGAGTTGATAGGTTAATTGGATTTTAGCTACTTTTATTGACACATTTACTAAAGTATCCATTGAAGAGGCTATCAACTAAAGCACTAGAGATTAAAAAAAAAACCCTTACCAGCCTCACGCCAACTGATGATCGAAGAACAGCAACAACAGCTTTACAATATAAAGATCGAACAATACTAACTATTGCCCTAATCATGTTCATAAGAAACCCTGCAATCCACAAGCATAGCTCGAGGAATTTTCCCCAAATCCTATTGAGTGGATTTGTAGGCAAATTTGAACCATTAGAATCCTTCTTATTCTGCCATTCTTGTTCACCTACACCATACTCCTTCACACCTTTCCTCCTGAAAACTGGCACAAAAATGGCAGGTGCAACCAGCACAAGTGCAGCTACCCTTTCTGGTGCCTCAAAATATGCCTCCACGGCCACAAGGCAACCAGCTGAGTGCCTGAATCCAAACCATCACACACATGTAATTCATCAGACAAAAAGTATTGCACTCAGATTGAAGTATAGAATAACACATGTTGTGTTACATCCGTACCCGACAAGGACGGCCTTCTTGGCACCGAGTTGGTCAATGAATGCCAAAGTGGCGATGACTGAGAAGGCCATGGAGTAGGGGTTAATAGGCTTGGTGTCATCACCAGACCAGATGGTTCGGGATGTCAGACCAAAGGCAGGCCGATCAAAGGCAAGAACCTTGGCACCGGCAATGCGGGCTAGAGGGCGCATGATGTGGGTCCAAGAGAAGACCGACGAGCCAAACCCATGTAATAGCACTATGGGCAAACCAATTTGGTTTTGGTCAGCGTTTGTGATGGCAGAGTCTGCAGATTGGTCACTGGAATCCTCATGGGTGCAAACCTTGTGGTGGACCCTTATGCCATTGATCTCGTAGAAGCTGCTGTCCGGGTCGGCAAGGGCATCCGGGTCTAGGAGGTCATCCTGGTCAATGCCGGCCACACTCCGGTGGCAGCGGCGTGGTGGCATCTGGGCGATGTCTGGAACTGAACCTGCATTAGTCATAGGATTTAGTAGTGCCAAAGCTGTGCTGCTAGTTTTGGGAACATTTAAGCTTTTGGTGCTAGTTTCACCACCCAGATGAAAAATAGAGGGCAATAATGAGCCATTCGAAATCGCACGTTCTACTTGCAGAGAGCACATCAACTTCAAAATATCCCATTTTAAGAACCTCCTATCCAAATGCTGTAAGTCTTTCACGACAGAGAAGATAGTTACCTGGGAACTCGGCAGAGGCAAAGGCTGGGGGAGGACCATTGGGACGGCAGGGGCGGAGGCTGCGGGAGAAGGCGGCAGAATGTCGAGGGTGTGGAGCCGAGGGTGGAGATTGGAGATAGCATGGGAGAGGCACCTTTTGAGGCATCTGAATTGACCTGATAAACTGCAGAGCAGCAAACTCACATTTTCTGGACTGAACAATTGTGTGGGGTCCCAACGGAAGAAGCAAACCGAAAAATCAATCTGCATCCACACACTGCAAATTTGTATCGTCATCAAACAAAACAGTGCTCCAAATAACTATCAATCTATATTAGATGAATGCACACTACCATGCTCAGCAATCATTGGGCAACAAAATATCAAGTTTTAATCTCCCTAAAAAAAATCCAATCTTGAAGCAAGTAAAACATCTATGAGTTAAAAGCATGTGAACAATGCGAGCACAGAGGAAAAAAAAAGATGATATCAAAATAGATAAGGTTGGTTATAGTAAGCTTAAGAGCATGTATAAGATCTGAGACAACTATAGTCTCTCGTGCATTATAGACGGTACCAAAAGACAGTTACTACAGCAGTTTGCCATATAAACCATCAAATGAAATAAATGAGAATTAGACTCATAGCTTTGGAAAATTATGTGTTAGTAGTACCAGATTGTAGAAATTGGCAGTAGAGCCTGGTCCCCTCTATGTGGAAATGGTAGCTACAGTGATGGGGTCTGACCATTTGGGCAAATTCCACATAATACTATAGCGATTGGCATGAAGTATGAACCACCTACTACCATAATCTTTGTGAACACATACACAGTTATGAACAGCAACTATTAGTTGGGAATGAGTTGAATCGAGTGCAGAGGAGATTAGTGGCAGGAGTAAGTACCTTGCAGTCAGCAGTGGGGTTGCATCCACCGGAAGAGCAACGGCTGCGAGGCCATGGTGGGTTGCTCCTAGTCCTAGGCTAGCCGATGGAAGTCAGAGCAAAACCACAGTATTGCAGAGGGAGGGATAGCATGGGGAGCCTCCTGTCGGAGCTGGCTACCGTCGAGGCCGACGGCGACGGCGGCGGCGGCGGCGGCGGATTGGGAGCAAATCAACAATGTGGCAGCAGCAGAAGCAAACGCCAAACAAATCACAGCAAGGAGACTGCGGTGGACTGGTGGGTGGGCACGTTGCAGATAATGAGACAAAGACATCCACCAAGTGGGCCGTATTTTCACAAAAGCCCATCCAATGCCTGGAAAAGAAAAAAGTACACCGAAGGTCCCACAACTTGTCATCGGGATACAAAACCGTCCTCAAACCGCAAAACCAGATATATAGGATCCCTTAACTATATAAAACCGGTCACAATAGGTCCCTCGGCAGTTTCGATCCCAGTTTTGTCCTACGTGTCTAATGAGTCAGCGTGGGACCCACGTGGCCCCACATGTCAGCTTGTCCAGTCAGCCTCTATTTCTTTCCCCTCTTCTCTCCCTTCCCCTTCTCTCTCTCGCTCTTCTCTCTGGGGCTCTGGGCAGGCCGGCGCCGCCGGCCGACGGGTGGGGAGGAGATCGACGGTGCGAGGTGGGAGAGGAGGTCCAGCGGCCGGCGACGTGGCAGCGAAGACGACGCGGGAGCAGGGGAACAAGGCGGCAGCGGCGTCGAGATGTCCACGGTGAGGTACTGGAGGCGGAGCTCCGTCGGGGCGGGGAGCGGGTCCACGACGGCGGACGGCAGGCACGGGATCGCGTCGCGGCCCCACGCTGGCGCCAGCACCGGCGTCGCCCGCCCGCGCGCGATCTCCTCCACCGCCGTCATGAACTACAACGCGCCGAGGCCCGAGGGCCGATGCGGCGGCGGCGACGCCACCGATGGCTGTCGTCGGGCGGTCTGGGAGAGGCGATAGAGAAAGGAGAGACAAGCAATGGACGGCGCCGTATCGGCGGGCGTGGCGCAGCAGTCGGTGTGCTATCACGGCGACAAGCAATGGACGGTGTCGTTGTCATGGGGGTTCGCGATGGTGGTGACGCGCACGTTCCTCAACTGGTACCGCTGCGCCGACTACACGGCGTACGCCTTCAACACGCGGCCCGTGGCATGCCAGCCGTGCCAGACGCCGCAGGTGTACTACATGCAGTAGTCCCGCCTCGACCGCCGCCGCAACACCACCGTCACTGTGTACGAGCGCCGCCGCGTCGTGCCTGCCAAGTGCGGCTGGCGCATCCGTGACCCTGCCGCTCTGCTCGACCGCGTCATCGTCCTCAAGAAGCCCGACCCCGACCTCTGGAAAAGGGTAATCAAACACACATCGTAGTTAAAAGGCTGAATTGATTTGTACGTACAACAAAAAAAACCTTGATTTTTTGTAATGTTGCTCTTAAACCGGCGCGCGTGCAGTCTCCAAGGTGGAATTGCTGCAAGGTGATGTCGTCACCCAAGCAAGGGAAGGACCGGAAGATAACCATCGATGTTGGCGTCTGCAGGGCGGGAGGTCAAAGTGAGTGTGTGAGCCGGGAGGCCGCCGGGCTTCGGCCGGACGCGCTGACGCACGACGGAGAGGGCGCGGCCGCGCGGGCGCCGGCGTGGCATGTGAAGGCAGCGGGAGGCGCGCGCCGCCGCCGCCGCCTACACGCCCGCGCCGTTTCCGCCTCACTACCGCCTTCCCGGGCCCATATTCGGCCACCGAGGAGCTTCGCCGGGCCGCTGCTGGGGCCTCCGTCCTCGACCTCGCCCGCGCGGCGACGCCCTCCCCTTCTCCCATGTCGCCGCCGACGCCGACGCTAATGCCCTCCCTTCTCCCCTCCCCCGCCGCGGCCCCCGCCGCTGCCAGCCGTCGCCGTGGACGCGCTACCCCCGCCTCGCCGCGGCGCTGTGGAGGCGCTACCGCCGCAGCTGCCGATGCACCGATGCGCTACCGCCTGGGTGTGTGACTGTGTGTAGAAGAGAGGAGGAAGGGGGAGGCTGACGTGGATTGACTGACATGTGGGGCCTACGTGGGTCCCACGCTGACTCAGCCGCCACATCGGATAAAACCAGGGTCAAATCCACCGAGGAACTTAAAGCGAACGGTTTTGTTAGTTGAGGGACGTCCAGTATCTGGTTTTGTGATTGGGGGACGATTTTGTATCTCGATGACAAGTTGAGGGACCTTGCGTGTACTTTTTCCGCCTGGAAAACAATACTAGTTATGGGCCAGATCTGTCGGCCCGGTCCACGTTATTGGGTTCGGTACGTGGAGTGGAGCCCCACCTCCAGCTCCTGATTCCTGTCATCGCTGTTGCCAGCGTTTAAAGCAAACCAGCAGATTACCAGACAGAGGGAGGAGGGCATTTCTTCTCTCTTGGTATTTATTTTTCCCTTTTTTATGTTTATGCATCTGCACCCACTAGTTCCTCGCATATTGCATTACCATCATTGTAGATATTTCATATATTTGATTACAACTATGTATTACTCCTCCATCCTAAAATATACTCCGTCTATCCTAAAAAAAACCAACCTAGGAGATGTGACCCCTCCTAGCACAACGAATCTAGATATAGGTCCAAATTCGTTGTACTATGAGGAATCTCCTCCTAGATTGGCTGTTTTTGAACGGAAAGAGTACTGTTTTTTTTAGCCTTTAGAATTTATTTCAAAATATAATAGCTTATGTACCAATATTCTCTTACTAATCAATCATAACCCTCTACCATTCTATTTCTTTACCTACCTATACTTCTTATCCAATCACAACTTTATTTTTAGAACTCATGCTATTTATTTATATAATAAAAGGTTTTAAAACAGAGTGCAGGAGCTATAGGTACATCTCCCTTCGGAATAAGAAGTCATTTTTTAACATGATAACCAGCCCTTTAACATATATGGGAAATATTAGAACAGTCAAAAGCCATTTGATTTTGGCTTGGTAATCGTCTAGCTAATTTTGGCAAACTATCCGCCAGCCTATTCATTCTCTGGAGATCCATTGAATTTAAATGTCTCTTCCCTATAAAATGTTACTCTATGTACCTTTGACAAAGCGGGCCTCAAGGACCGATGTCCCGGATCGATTATGTAGGGGCTATTCAGATTGATGATATTTTCAATCATATTATTTTTTTTAAAAGTTATCTAAAATGTGTCTTCATTTAGTTTTTTTTTGCCAAACTTTAATAAATACATAAGAAATCCTGTCAAAATTTTGGTAATATTGTCAAAATTTAGTAAGGTTTATTTTGGCTACAATTTAAACAACCTAATTTGGTAAATAATTCAATTTATCCAGAGGCGAGGGTTTCATATGCAAAAGCAGCGATGACTGACAGTTTGCAGGGGGAAAGGTGGCGAGGCATCAGAGTTGGGTTGCTTGCTCTCCTCCTCTCTTCTCTTTGTGGTCGGTCGGTCGGTCTCCTCCCACCACCCGCCGCCGCCACCATGGCCTACCGCCGGAAGCAGGGCCCCATCGCCGCCGATGATCGCCGGAGCTCCTACCCCCAGTCGCCGCAGGCATGCACCCCCCCCCCCCCCCTGTCTCTCACTCTTCAGCTTGCTTGTAGTACTGCAGTATAGGCTATAGCCCAGTCTTCAATCCCTGTTGATCGGATCAAATTAGATTTTTTTTTTTGGTCGCTGATCTTAATTTATTTGAGGACAAGCTTGTCTAGTAAAGAACACTGATTTCCCCTAAACCAGTATAGTAATCCTCCTATGTTTAACTGCAGATTACTATTATTTCATTCTGGGGAAAAAATAACCGCAAGATTACTTGTTTTGTTGTGAGATAATTAGAATCAATTTCTTAAGCCTATCAATCAGATCATCACAGTTCCTTAAGAAACCACCATATGATTCTGATTCGACCACCTTCGGCTACTCTCTGGCTGGTTGATCATTTTGGTCCTTAATGTACAAACTCCTTAAATCATCCCATCTGTTTATCACCTACAGATAAACAAAACATTTTGTTCCAAAAGGATAAAAGAAATCACTACCTGATGTTGGTCTCTAATGATCACTTTGCACCGTCCTTTCAGATGTCTGTGTGTGTCTCACAAGTCACAAATGATGTATCCTAAGCATGTCAATTTCTCTGAATAGGGCTCTTCTTCATCGTACAGTTACACATCAATCAAAAGTATGAACGAGCCCAAGCTTGGGCTATGGGAAACTTTGGCAAGAAAAGCCAAGGGAATTCTTGATGAGGATGGCGTGGCACATAAGTCTGACGAGTACACAAAAGAGAAGACCCCTCGCAAGTTTGATTCATCCACTGGAGCTCAGGTGAGGTGGCAAGTATTATAAAAACAAAGCAGAATAATTAGGATATCTTGATGTTCCAAGTTGCATTTATGTTCACATTGTTCTCAAAATTTGTGATATTTATCAGGAATCTCAATCTCGCTGGTCATTCGAAAACCACAGCAAGACAGGGGATACTGGATCCCGGACAAGGTCGGAAGCTCTTGCTGCTTCTGTCAACCAACTTGGTGGAAGAATCAGAGATGCCTTGGAAGTAATGTCCTATTTTTAGCTCAATTCAGCTCTTTATATTTAGCATAACTAATGGCACAACCCATCTGATTGCTTTCTTAACTCTACATCTCTCTTTGCTGTTGTTCTGGATTTTCTGGGATTTCCATTTGCTCTCGTTTAGTATCGCATTGGTTTCAATAACCTCTTGTTCTCTTCTTTCTTTAACAGGAAGGACTCACAATTGTGGACAATAAGACATCCAATATCATTGAGGAGACAAAGAAGATACAAATTAGAAGGAAGCAAGCCAATTCGAATTCTTATGTGCCGAACCTAGCATTTGATACATTAAGACCTCCTAATCTTTCAAATGATCAAGCTGAAACTGCAGCCCAGGAAACCCAATTAAAAGCTTCTCGCGATGTAAGGTGCCACATACTGGGTCTTGTAGTGGAAGTTTAAAGTACAGAAACTTGGACCTTTTTAATATGGCAAAACCTTTGCTATGCTTGTACTTAAAAAGTATTAATACTTATTTTCCTTTTGCTATGTTCTTGGTTATCAGTTTTTATGGTTAATATGGCTTGAAATAAGACGTTTTATTTTTCTTCCCATGTATTTAGACAAACATTTTCAGATTAGTGATGCCTTTCTCGTATCCCCCCAAAATGTTTCAGGTTGCTAATGCAATGGCTGCTAAAGCAAAACTTGTGCTCCGTGAACTAAAAACAGTAAAAGCTGATCTAGCTTTTGCGAAGCAGCGATGTGCTCAGCTAGAAGAGGAGAACAAGTTCTTGCGAGAAGCAAAGCAGAAAGGGAGCAAAACTGAAGAGGATGATGACCTGGTATGTTAATGTTTTCCAAGCAAGTAACCCTGGAATTATTTTATTCTCATGATAAAGTTATCAGAACTACTTTCTTCTTGATGGTAAATTTGTGATGACTCATCCTAAAACTCTGGCTATGATCATTGAAAAGTTTGAACTTTCTTCTTTCCCTTGCATTTCTGGACAATTTTGAAAAAGATATGCAAATTTTGTAGTACGTTGCACAATGTGGTCGGTTGATATGAAAGCCTGATGTATTGCTGATGAAAATTTGAACCACTATATCATGTCAGATAAACTATTAAGCATTGGTACTTTAAGCTGATTATTAACTTCACACTTAGAAGAGGTTCATTGCTTGTGTACAACAGATTTTAGTTATTTTTTTCTTATCACTGTTCAGTAATGAGTAAAACATGTCTTATACATATTTAAAATATGTGCCTGAAGAACATGCTACTGAACAGATTCGTGTGCAACTGGAGACCTTATTGGCCGAGAAATCAAGACTGGCGCAGGAAAACTCCATGTACGCACGCGAAAATCGTTTCTTGCGTGAGATAGTAGATTTTCATCAATTCACCACCCACGATGTTGCCCCCTTGGATGATGGTGACATGGAAGACAGTATACCAGGAGAAGATAGCAATCACACTTACTCAGAAGATATGTTTCCGGTAGTTGAGGCTTATTTAGATCGTGAAGAACTATCTCCTGTCCCCTCAAGGCCTGAATCTCCAATCCTCAGCTCATGTGAGTCATCATCCCCCAAATCCAGCAATTCTAAAAGCAGTGCTGCCAATTTACCAAGCAATGTCTCAGCCAAATGCATTGGTACCTGACACAGATTGACGCATGTTATTTGTTGTCCTCTCTGGGTCTGGAATTGGTTTGATTGTGACTGCTGTGCATATTGTTTTTGTCCATTCTTTATCCACATTGGTTTGCAAATGTAATTTAATTATAGGTTTCTGGTTTTGTGTATGGTTTGGGTTCTGTCTAGGTTTGGTGAAATTGACCGGTGTGAATACATAGATAAAGTTTACAATTCTCAGTATAGGGTTTGAGTTCCATGTTGGGTTGGTAAAACAACTGACTGGTGTGAATAGACGAAATGTGAAAAAAAAAATCAAGAGTGAGTTTACCACTTGTATATTGAGATTGGTGCATGACTAAATGAAATACAGTTTTGTCACTTCACATTGTACATGACTCTAGACCCTTTGAATTGAATCTATTGTTCCATTCTGGTGTTCGATTTACTGTTGGTTATCATATCAATTTGCATGATCCATTATTCTGTTTACAAGTACATACGATTGCTACTGTCATTGCTTATGGCTTCAGCCAACATTTCCAAATGTAAGTATTGGGCCAAAAACGAGTGAGTAAAGGCAACATTTACACCTATATGTGCAGAAGCCCATCCTGATAAGCAGGAGTGCATTTGTTACCAGACAGAGCTGTTGATAAATTATTTGCCGACATTCAGCACATCCAGGGGATTGATCGATCGAGATGAGACCACTGTAGAGTATATATGCTTGCATTTGTTAGGTGAGGTCCGTGAGGAATATCAGATCCGTTGCGAGATCAAACCACTGTACTCTGTAGAATACTTTCCGTTGGTTTTCCTTCAGACTTTCAGTACGCCATGCTAACTAAACCAGCTAGGCTTGCCAAGAAGAACATAGTCACCTGCTTGATTCCAGCTTCACTACGTACACAAAAGTCAAAAGGATTTGCCAGTTTGTGTTAGCAAGTTCCTTCGCAATGTCGGCCATCAAAAGGATCATCGCGTGCTGTGTTGCATGGGGCGAAAATGGTATTGGAAATTTCTGACCGATCGAGGCTCGTCTCCGATGTTCTATCGAATGAACTATTTTGAAACGATAACCAATAAAAATAAAAATATAAGCAGTAAATAATACGGAAACAATTTTGCTATTCTACCATCTGTTTACTAATCTTTATCATATTTATGTGGAAATTACCGTTTTTATAATACAGTAAATACCGTATTTCTAAAAATGACATATTATCTATGGTCAATGTATCTATTTGGCTCATAGTTTAGAGGTCCATTGACTCCTCAACCAAATCTCTAATAATTTGAGTATATAGCTAAAGGAGAAGGTTTGTAATTTACGTAGGTGTGAGCTTGAATTTACGTGGTCATATTATATAGTCACAATAAATTACAAATATGATTTTACGGTTTAATGTTTTTGACACGGTTTATGATCAATACCAGCATGATTCTGTCATTCTGCTTGTGATTTCCTAATATTCTCAGTTTTTTTTATTTTGGGCTCTACCTTTTTAATTCCATTTCTGAGAAAAATGAAATGATTACGGAAATGGTTAAGTCTATTTTCCGACCATTTTCACACTCCGTATATTCACTGCTTAAAATGTACTCTGTCTTGATCAAGTAGGGGAAATAAAAGCAATTTTGAAGAGCAGAATGGTTTCTGAATTCTCCTCCTTAATTTTGTGGCCTAAGCTAGCTTGTGTACATCGGTACATATTTATGACTCTCAGAAGGAACAAGAGGACAATGGTCCTTGCCAGCATGTATGCATGTGTGAGGCCGGCCAAGAACATGACAAATTTTGATT
Organism: Oryza glaberrima; assembly: GCF_000147395.1. Classification (NCBI taxonomy): domain Eukaryota; kingdom Viridiplantae; phylum Streptophyta; class Magnoliopsida; order Poales; family Poaceae; genus Oryza; species Oryza glaberrima. Next base: position 845,722 of record NC_068336.1, on the reverse strand, counting down.
GACCACCCTGGTAGCTAGTAGTACCCATAGATTGCACCCATAAGTCCACGCATTGGGGATCAAATGTATTGCACATTGATGATTGCAATAACACCACTATCAAACCTTCTCCTGCATGTTCTGGACCACTATGGTTGTATTTACGTAGTACAAATTAAGGTGCTGGTTGGAATAGTAATTTACTGTCTAATGTCTGAATTTATAGAGAAGAACACATCATTCACTTGTGAATACTGTTTTTGATAAATTCATATACTCCCTATTGCAGATGATTTTGAGCTCGTTGTCATCCTCATATAGATATCATTTGTTAATTAATTGCATGAATAATTCTTCACGGGCGCGCGGCAAAGTGGGACCAGCTCTCCTTTACTCAATCTGTCATTGTCAAGAGCATTGTTAATGTTTAGAATTAGTACTTTCTTGAAATAATTAGGTTTCATCAATGGCATTTGACTTGTGTTTTGTAATTTAAGTTGACCTCCTCTGATAGTACTGTACTACTCCGTTCGTCCGTAAATATGATCGATGCACAAGACACTATAGAGGATAAACTAGAGTCAGCAATAAAAGTCTTCGCTACAAAGTCTCCGGGAAACAAAATATGCAAAACCACCTAGCTAGAGCGGCCCATTCTTGCAATTAAGCGCTAACTATTGTTTAAGCAATTGCCTATATAAGTATTAGATCCTGTTTGTTTCAGCATAAAATTATTGTAATATAAATTATTAAATCAGATTACTTTAAGTTGAATTATAATAAACTGACGTTGAATAAGATGCGAGTTGATTGTTTCTCTGGATTATTAGAGGTATATAAGGGTAGTGGGTCTTTAGTCATTCAATAATCTGAAAAAAACTTCTCCAGAAAAGATTATTAGATTATACTAATGTGGCTTATAGATTATAATAATCTAGCATAATAATCTACTTCTTTGTTTCAACTTACTTCTAATAATCCAGATTATAATAATTCTAAGCTAAATTAAATAGGTCCTTAAGCCAATTACTTGGATTTGGAATTCAAAGATTACAAATTACCTAAAATTATTTATCATTTGTATCGGAGCTAGTGTCGTCCGCTTAATTAGAAGCTGTATAATGGCCGGACGCTTCGATTAGTTTGTGCATTCGACCAGATTATTGGTGTGAGCATTTTGTCGCATATGACTGGTTTGGTTTGAGGTCTAAATTGACCTTACCAATATTTAACAATTTTAATAGTGTTTAGTGTCTATTTGGTTTAAAGCCAAATTTTGGCATGCCTAAGAAAATAGGTCATTTCAATAGTTAACTTAGGCTATTTTGGCTTCAATCCAAATATAATTTTGCCTTGCCAAAATTAGCCATGCCAAAACTTATTAAAATTTGGCATTGATAAAAATTGGTAAGGCCAATTTAGGTCACAAACCAAACTAGCCCATAAGATGTTATGGTGTAAGTGGGTTATAAAGTTTTTAGTCAGTGATGAGTGCGTGATTAGTCATTGTTTCTAGCCAACTGGATTATGAATCATGGTCCCAAAATGAGCCCAATCATCACTTCACGTATAGAAATGCGCATATCCATTTGGTAGCTTATAGTGCTGTCTTCTTTTGATCCCTTGGACACTAGGGATCTAAGCGGGGCGGGCAAGCGGATTATTTTAGTCCGCTTATCTCACTTCTAGTTCATTTTTTCTTCTAAATTTTGTACTATCATTTAAAAAATAAGGGTGTGTTCGGTGGATATAGCTGTAGTTGTACAGCCACATCATCTACCGGAAATATAATAAAATTTGTATTGGTTTGTACTGTACTACAGCCAGCCACAGTCATAACTGGCTGTAATCACTACTAGAAAAAGGCTTTTCCCAGGCGGCCAAATCATATTTTCGCAGGCGGATAAGCCATCCGCCTGCACCTCAACGCCTGCGAAAATAGTTGATTTTTGCAGGCGGGCAACACGTCCGACTGCGAAAATATCTTCGAGCGCTAAAAAACAATGGGCAGCCACCGCCGGACGGCGGTAGCTTCCCGTTCCCAATCCATTCCCCATCCAATCCCCATCCAATTCATCCCCATCCAATCCATTCAATTCATCCAAAATCACCATCCCCATCCAATCCATTCAATTCATCCAAAATCACCGAATCAATTGTAGCAAAGAAAGCAAATAAAGACAGTCAAAAAAATCACGGCCGCCGCCTAGCTGTCGTCCGCCACCGCCCAGCCGTCGTCCGTCGCCGCCGCTGCATGTCCGCGCCACGCCGTCATCCGCCACTGCATGTCCGTGCCGCGCTGTCGTCCGCCCCGCCGTACGGCCATGGCCCGCCGTCGTCCGCGCCGCCACCGCCACCTCAACTCCCCTCGCCGCGCCGCCTCGTCCCTCCTCGCCGCCACCGCCCACCGCCGTGCTCCTCCCGCCCCCCTCCGGCCAGATCTGGGAGGGAGGGGCCGGGAGCCGCCGGCCACCGCTCTCCCCCCGCCCCCTCCGGCCAGATCTAGGAGGGAGGGGCCGGGAGCTGCGCCGCCTCGACCCTCCTCGCCGCTGCCGCCCTCCGTCGCGGGAGGGAGGGGCGCGCCTGCCGCTGTCGCCGGGAGCACACGCCGCCATCGCCCCGCGCCCGGCCGCCGGCCGCTGGCCTCCCCCCTCCCCCCTCCGGCCAGATCTGGAGGGGAGGAAGGGAAGGAGGGGAGCCGCCGCCCTACGCCGTCCTTCCCGCGCCGTCCGCCCCTTCTGCCGGTGAGGAGAGTGAGGGGAGAGGAGAGGTGAAGGGGAGGGGAGAGGAGAGGAGAGGAGAGGAGAGTGAGGGGGAGAGGAAAGGACTTAGAAAAAATTCGGCCCATCTGCCATGTATATATACCACGCTAATTTTCGCAGGCGCACCTCATGTGGTCCGCCTGCGAAAATGATTTTCGCAGGCGCCGCTTAAGTGGTCCGCCTGCAAAAATAGATTTTCGCAAGCGGACATCAAATTTCACCCCGACTTATATTTTTGTAGGCGGTCATTTGGCTCTAAGCGTCATGTCCACCTGCGAAAATAAGACCCCTACGTTGGGAAAAATGCTTTTTCTAGTAGTGAATGTAGCTCAAGCGAACAAGCCCTAAACTAGCAAGTGAGTTTTTATGCGGGTAGCGGGACTACTCACTTGCATCCCTATTGGACACCAAGTGAGCAGTATTATTGTCTATTAGTAGCCATTGGCGGATCCATCATAGGGACGGTAGGGTCTCGAGCCTTTACTACCGACGTTGTAACCATGGCCCGGGAGCCCCGATTAAGCTCGCACTAATTTTTTTGTCATACACTATTAGAAGAGGGGGCTATAGTTTTGTAAAATTTGTTCAACCCCTCCATTCCTAGATCCGCCTAGCACTAGGGAAAGATGAAACTAAAGACACGAGGAAGATGGAAGGAAGAGATGATAACAAGTTGATTGCGTCACATATAAGACATCATCTCATCGCCATGATAATGCACTAATGCTAGCTTCACTCTTGAGCAAAAACAAATCCTCAAAGTGCCAAAGAAACAAAGAAGAGCAGTGCCAATCACACAATCTTTTCCGAGTGCTGATCAAGAACCAACCGCACAAGAAGATGATGAGCTTCTTTGCCACGTGGAACCACTTTTATTTTTTTGTTTGTTTTGGTTTTGGAAAAGCCCCTGAGCTCGACAGTTAATGTTGGAAAAGAGATTATTGTTCTTGTTCGGTATCATTCTCACTGGTCGGTGGGCCACACAGGTGTGGCCCCACCCCCAGCGCTTGCTTTGCTGGACGCCTTGAAGTTGTACCTGGGCCCTACAGGTCAGCCTCTGAGGACTTTATACATCAAGCACCCTCTCACCTTGCAGAATAGGGACTAGGGAGAAGCTTCAGTTGCACAAAAGCCCCTCGGAAGAATCGAAACGTTAGAAAAGAGGACACATCGCCAAAAGCGCACACAGACCAACTGACAGCCTGGACCCACAACTCAGCCGTCCAGGCCAGGGGCAAAGCAGTAAATTCTGGTGGGCGGTGTGCCAACTGTAATCCCGTGTCTTTTACCCGGAAACACAACCTAAACATTTCCATATAACCCCCTCATAAAAATGTGCGATTCACATAGAAGCCCTCACCATCATCTCCTTCCTTTCTAAAGCCTCTCTCTCTCTCCATTGCTTCACTCTCGCCATCAAATCCCCAAACCCCTCCTCCTTCTCTCCAAGTCCTCGTCTTGGTTGTCGCAATCATTCGTGGGGCGCGTTAATCCCTCCCCAAATTCTGTGGCAGCCAGCTTCCCCGCTTGCTTGGATTGGATTTCTCCAAGATTGATTCGTTCCCTCCCAATTCTTCACTTCCTCTATCCATTTCCAATCCAATCTTGGTTTTTTGCATTGTTTCCTCCCGATTTGTCTTCCTCTCCCTCTCCCTCTCCCACCATATCTTGGACTCGGTCCTATCTGTCCGTGCCTCGCTTCCATCGCCATTGCTCTTTTGCTGCTAAAGTCTTCTCTTTGGAGGGAGAGACTGGGACTGGGAGCTAGCTCGCCCTTGTGTTGTTCAGGGAGTAAATGCGCGTCCTTGGTGGTGCTTGGTCCCAGCATTTTCCGCCCCAAATCTCGTCCTTGCTGCCCCGACTTAAGTGGTGGAGATTCCGTCACCGGCGGTCGTAGATGAGGAGGAGGAGATCCTCCTCCTGATCTACTCTTCTTCTTCTTCTTCTTCTTCAGCTCCTGGCTGCTGCTGCTCCACTCCCCCTGATCCCCCTGCAGGAGCATGGATTTCTTGGCCTGCGTCTGCCTCCTCCACCTGCTCTTCTTGGCCACTTCCCGGGTGGCGGCGCAGGCGTCGTCGCCGGCGAGGGCCCTGGACGCAATGCTGCAGGACCACGCGTACCGGGCCTTCGTGCACCCGCACACCGGCATTGTCTACAACGCCACCGTCCCGGCCAACCTCACCGGCGTCGCCCTGTCCGCGGTCCGCCTTCGCAGCGGCAGCCTGCGGAGGAAAGGTTTCTCCGACTACTTCGACTTCACCGTCCCCACCGGCATCGTCGTGCAGCCGTACGTCGAGAGGGTGGTGCTCGTCTACCACAATCTCGGCAATTGGTCTGACCACTACTACCCGCTGCCCGGGTACACATACCTCTCGCCGGTGCTCGGGCTGCTTCTCTACGACGCGGCCAACTTGTCGGCGGTGGGGTTGCAGGAGCTGAGCTTTGTCGCCTCCGGGAGCCCAATTTCTATAAATTTCAGTGATGTTAGATCGGTGCCGGCAGGCGGTCCAGCTCCTCGGTGCGTGTGGTTTGATTTGGATGGTGTGCCACAATTCCGGGACTTAGAGGCAAGCAATGTGTGCTCGACGTACCGCCGAGGGCATTTCTCGATAGTGGTGAACTCTAGTGCGATTCCTCCTGGTCCAGTGCCTTCAGGCAACATTACACCGCCCATACCGACTCCTACAGGTCGTTCTAAGGGCAGCTCCAAGGGGTGGAAGATTGCTGTTGGCGTGGTTGGGGGCGTCATAGCATTGGTCCTGTTGGCGTCGCTTGTGGTTTGTTTGGCAAGGTACAAAAGAGATAAGAAATTGGAACTGATGGAACGGAATGCAGAGACTGGGGAGACATTGCGTATGGCACAGGTTGGGAGGTCACAAGCGCCTGTAGCACTGGGGACAAGAACACAACCGGTGATTGAGAGCGAGTATGTTGCATAGATGTTTTCTTGACATTTCAGCAGAATTCAGGCAACAAGGGTAACCGGTTATGCTGGCAAGCATGGGATTGCTCTTTGGTCGAATGAGGCAACAAGTGTTCCATATCAATGAGTGCGGCACAAATTGCTAGATGTAGGGCATAGTCTTGGCTCATGAGGCTTAACACATTCTTTTAACAGTTTTGTTTGGAGGGTTATTTGTTCTGCAATGGCTCATGTTGATGTTCATAATTGCCATGTTCATAGTGGGGAGCTCTTTTCATCTCCAAGCAAGCAATGGGGAAGAAATGGTTGTTGTGTCAGATTTGGAATCCCTTATTTTTTGGATTGCTGTATTCAAAAGGATATGGGCTTGGCAATAAAGGTGAGGGAATTTTATTGTGCATTTCATTTTGCTACTTCAGTGAAATTTGTTCAAGCTTAAGCGATTTCGTTTTTGTGTATTTTGGCTCCTCATGTTTAGAGACCTTGTAAGGTACAATTGTACATGTTTAGTTGTTTAATTGATTTGATAACTAGTCTGATAAATTAGATTTCATCCTTGCTTGTTTTAACCACCAGTCTGTATGCTGTGACAAATTTCCATCATATTCTTCCTAGTTATCTTCTTCTAGGTCAGACATTATGGCCAATCTCTAAAGAAATATTAGAAGTCTAAACACGATACTTACCAGAATTATTCTTCAGAACTAATATGATATCCTTTTAGTTCCTGTTGGCCTGAGTTTCTGTTGATCATATTTCTCTTTTAGCAGCTTGAATTTAAGCATTTGAAACAGAAAAATAAGGTTATTATAGGTATAATCTGATGGCAGGCGATGAATTAAACAGAGGGATTGAAGAAAGCTCTGTTAGCAAAATGAATAAGTCTGTATCTTTTTCCTTGGTTTAATTTCGGTTGGTCTACTTTTGTCAAGCGTAGAGGTGTCATTGGGGATTTGGATGATCAATGAGGAAGACAATATGCGTTCTATCTGTATAAATTAGTGGCAATATGTTACATAATTCATTTGTTTCTTATTGTCCATCCTGTGCCCACCTCACTGAACTATGAAAGAGGAAAATATACTGAACTCGATTGTAGTTTTGTAGCTCAAAATGTGTCATAAAAGCGAAGCACATCAAAAGAGCGCATGTATAATCTGTCAAATGAGTTCTGGATAATGCTCTGAATTTTTAGGGGGCGTGAGCTGCTCTTTTTGCATCTTGAAATTTATGTTGGACATCATGCTAGCATGAAGAATTTAGCTGTTGCTTGTAGATGTCTTGTATTGATGGAATCCAGTTCCCAATTCAAATTAGGTGCCCACATTCTCTGAAAGTTCCTTTTTAGCTGTACTGTACTGTGGTGATATTGTAGTGTTTGGCAGAAGCAACCTGTAGTAGTAAATTAGTAACACTTGCTGCTTTGACAAGCATATGTCTAGGGTAATTAGCTAGCCCTGCACACATGTGAGTGGCATCTTTGATAGCCTTACAACTGAAGGGCAGGTCCAACCAGATATGCCAGCCAGCCAGCTGAAATGGATCAAACAAAATGCTTAGGGACCTAGGGAAAACAAGTGTGCCAAGCCTCTTGTTTGGCTGGAGAAACCAGCAGCTGGCTAGAGAGGGAGTGTTTTGTGTAATGGGAGATAAGAATGTATGGCTGAACTGAACTGAACGTATAATTACTTGATTGTGCTGGTAGTTTTTGTGTTTTGTGTCAGGTAATTTTTGAAGGTGGTGCGTCTCAGCTAAGCAGAATCTTTTGCTGTCACACAAACTGATCACAGCTCATAGATCATGTGGCCGCCTATTTCCTCATGATTATGCGTGTTTTCTAATGTGACTGGCTGCATTCGCTTTGTAATGCTGTACTGGAGTGCTTGTTTAGTTAAATCAGGTGTTGGAGTATGAGCTGTTGTTTTTGTGTGTTAATTAACCACTGCAGCTGGTTTGACACGTTTTGTTGGAGCGACTGTAAAACCATTGGGTAGCAGGATAGTAGCACAGCTTCAGAGCTACTGTTTCCATCAAGATTCATCAAATAGAAAAGGAGCTAACCTGCTTCTGAAAATTTTTGAAGAGTAAGGTCTGCTTAGTAGCTGAACAATATGTACTGGTTGGTACTTGTTAGGTAGATTATATGCATTTGATAAATCGTTGACTAACAGTGGTAGTAGTAGTATGAACTGAACCTCGGATTGAAGATTATGAGGTTGTTAGGAGATTAGTCGTGATCAGCATGTGTGATGAGACAATTGTTTTGAAATTAGTCTATCTGAAACTATGTCCAGGTATTGTACGGTTTTAAATACAAATGGAGGGTGTAGGTGGAATGGTCCACAACTAGTGGCAACAAGACAGTGAGGATCGTGGACTCGGAGTAGTTGTGAGTTTAATTAACTTAGTTAATGACAATGATGGAGCCCTAGATTATGATAGTCGCCATGAGCCCAATTCTTTTCTGGGCCATAAGACTTGCTTCCCATAATTTCCTAAAGTGGGCTGAAACTGGAGTACGTCCTTTTCAATTAGGAATAAATTCACTTGAGGTCCCTCAATTTATCGCCGAGTTTGAAATTCGTCCCTTGAGCGTAAAACCAGGTACTACAAATCCCCCAACTTACAAAGCCGTGCAGACGAGGTCCCTCGGCAGTATTGTGCCCGGTTTTGGCTAATGTGGCGCTGATGTGGCAATTTGATCTAAACAAAAATTTAAACCATGGGACCCATATGTCAGCTACACAAGAAATAATAAAAAATGGTGGGGCCCATGTGGGCCCACATGTCATCCTCACACCTACCTCTTCTCTCTATCCCCCTCTCTCTCCTGTGCACTGCAGAAGGGCGGAGCGGCGGCGCAGAGGGGCGAGGGGTGGAGCGAACGGGAGCTACAGCAAGCGGAGCAGAGGGGTGGTGGGCGACGGGTGAGCTCCTCGCCCTCTCCACCTCCTACTCCTCCCTCTTTTCTCTATCCTCTCTCTCTCCCTTCCCCTCCCCCTGCACTGCAACTCTGCAAGAAGAAGGCGGAACGGCTGCAGGCTGCGCAGAGGGCATCCCGTGTGCTTACGTCGTATCTAAGAATAGTTGATAGTAAAAGGATTATTTAACGGAGTAAGAGAGACATATTCAATATATGAATTATAATTTTAATTTTATAGGCATGGCAATTTGCAGAAACAAGCTAGAACAAAATTTTACTAGCATTCCAATAGTAAATAGGAGTTTCAGAAGTAAATGAGTAAAAAAAAAATTACACAACCAAATGCAGCAAAGTACAGACGGCAATCTGCAAATCCAACACTCACTTGGCCTCCACCTCGCTGCTCTCAAGGGCGGATCCAGCATGGGGCGGTGGGTCTCGAGCCCCCACGAAAACCCCACTAACATTTTTTACTATATGTAAATAGGAGGGGATTGTAACTCTATCAGTAGGCGGAGTTCACCGCCACTCCCCCGCTACCCTGGCGATGCTAACCGCCCCGAGCACCACCACGCCTGCCACCGTCGTGGTCTGCACCCCCGGCGGTGCGCAGCCCGACCACGTGACGTGCGTACCCGGGCACTGCGGCATGAACGACAACATGAACGATTTTCTCCTATACACGCGCGGTACTGCATGAACGACTGCACTACACACAAAAGAACTATATATAATCTCAGATCCCAAGCTACACAAAAATACAATTAATCACATACTACTTCCTTCGTTTCACAATGTAAGTCATTCTAGCATTTTCCACATTCATATTGATTTAATGAATCTAGATAGATATATATGTCTAGATTCATCAACATCAATATGAATGTGGGAAATGCTAGAATGACTTACATTGTGAAACGGAGGGAGTACTACGCAAGAGTAGATGGTGAAAACAAGCCTTTGATCCAATTTCGAGGTCGTTAAAGCATGCAGCTCAAATCTACTCCCTCCATCCCAAAATAACTTAATTTCTAGGTTTTCGTGTCCAACGTTTGACTATTCGTCTTATTTGAAAAAATGAAAAAATTTAAAAAAGATAAGTTACGCACAAAATATTATTCATGTTTTATCATCTAACAACAATAAAAATACTAATCATAAATAAAATTTATATAAGACGGACAGTCAAACGTTGAACACGGAAACTCAGGAATTGAGTTTTTTTTTGGACGGATGAGTATACTACTTAACTTTATATCGTGCATGTAAAGACGATACACAGGAAGTTTCCACGCTTTGACCTCCTTTTCTTGCATAGTAGAGTAACGCCAATTTTGAAGGGAAAGGAACAGGCTAGAAATACATCGATACATTTTTTTTTGTATTTTGTCAGAGGTCAAGAATACCTGGTATGAAAAGTTGAGGGTGAAAAATATTTAATTTTGTAGTTCAGGGGAGTAATTTGTATTGCCGTAATAGTTCAGAAAGTAATTTAGACATTTTCTTATCATATACTGAATGTCTGAATACTCCCTCCGTCCTATAAAAACCAACCTAGTACTGAATGTGATATATCCTAGCACTACGAATCTGGACATATCTCTATCCAGATTCGTTGTACTATAATATGTGTTCCATCCAGTACTAGATTTGTTTTTTCCGGAACAGAGGGAGTATGGTCTTACTTTCATCGAATTTTGTGCCAACATGTCTCAACGTGTCCAGCCCACTAACATTTTACTCCCCGCTGCCATTGTTGAGTTGTGATCCAAATTCATTTGCACTTAATAAAGGCCAGCCTCTGCCGTAGCGGAGCGAAGGCTGAAGCTGGCCCATTGGGCTGTGCGCCTGGGGACGCCCGGGGGTGCGGGGGCGGAGCCCCCGCGGTACGGATCATCATCCCTTTTTAGGCTTCCACTATATATATACCTCTTGTAAGCCGCCGTGCAGAGATGTAACCTCACCTCAGATATAGTGAAGATATTTTGCTGGCTGGCGCCCGTGGTTTTTTCTCTCCTATTTTGGGAGGGTTTTCCACGTTAAATCTCGTGTCTTTTGTGATTGATCTATTGTTCTTTATCGTTTGTTCGCCTATCGTTTCCTAACAAGTGGTATCAGAGCTGGTTCCCAGATTAGGGTTTCGCGATGGCGTCGATGAAGTATGATCTACCGCTGCTAGACTACAAGACGAGATTCTCGCTGTGGCAAGTCAAGATGCGGGCTGTTCTGGCGCAAACTTCGGATCTTGATGAGGCGCTGGAAAGCTTCGGGAAGAAGAAAACGACTGAGTGGACCGCTGAGGAGAAGCGGAAAGATCGTAAGGCTCTGTCGCTAATCCAACTTCATCTATCTAATGATATTTTGCAAGAAGTGTTGCAGGAAAAGACTGCCGCAGAACTTTGGCTCAAACTGGAATCGATCTGCATATCTAAAGATCTAACCAGTAAGATGCATATCAAGATGAAGTTGTTCTCGCACAAGTTGCAGGAGAGTGGTTCTGTGTTGAACCACATATCGGTCTTCAAGGAGATCGTTGCCGATCTAGTGTCGATGGAGGTACAGTTTGATGATGAAGATTTAGGTCTTTTACTGTTATGCTCACTGCCTAGTTCATATGCAAATTTTCGTGACACCATACTTTTAAGCCGTGATGAACTAACCCTAGCGGAAGTTTATGAGGCGCTCCAAAATAGGGAGAAGATGAAAGGTATGGTTCAGTCTGATGCGTCGTCCTCTAAGGGCGAAGCATTGCAGGTCAGAGGTAGATCTGAGCAGAGAACCTACAACGACAGCAATGATCGTGACAAGAGTCAGAGTAGAGGCCGTTCTAAATCCAGAGGTAAAAAGTTCTGTAAGTATTGCAAAAAGAAAAATCACTTCATTGAAGAATGTTGGAAGCTACAGAATAAGGAGAAAAGGAAATCTGATGGTAAGGCCTCTGTTGTTACCAGTGCTGAAAACTCTGATTCAGGAGATTGTCTTGTTGTTTTTGCTGGTTGTGTTGCTAGTCATGATGAATGGATACTTGATACTGCATGTTCGTTTCATATCTGCATTAACAGAGATTGGTTTAGTTCTTACAAGTCTGTGCAGAATGGAGATGTTGTGCGCATGGGAGATGATAACCCACGTGAGATCGTGGGCATTGGCTCCGTTCAGATCAAGACTCATGATGGCATGACACGCACGCTGAAAGATGTGAGACACATACCAGGGATGGCGAGAAATCTCATCTCTCTCAGCACACTTGATGCAGAAGGATACAAATACTCCGGTTCGGGTGGAGTTATAAAGGTATCGAAAGGTTCTCTTGTTTACATGATTGGTGATATGAATTCTGCAAACTTATATGTCCTTAGAGGAAGTACATTACATGGTTCTGTTACCGCTGTTGCTGTTACTAAAGATGAACCTAGTAAGACTAACCTGTGGCACATGCGTCTTGGACATATGAGTGAACTTGGTATGGTAGAATTGATGAAGAGGAACCTGCTGGATGGCTGCACTCAGGGTAACATGAAGTTCTGTGAGCACTGTGTTTTTGGTAAGCACAAGAGGGTAAAATTCAATACCTCAGTTCATCGCACCAAAGGTATACTTGATTATGTACATGCTGATTTGTGGGGGCCTTCTCGTAAGCCCTCTCTTGGTGGTGCTCGTTATATGCTTACCATTATTGATGATTACTCTAGAAAAGTGTGGCCCTATTTCCTGAAACATAAAGATGATACATTTGCTGCTTTTAAGGAGTGGAAAGTTATGATAGAAAGGCAAACTGAAAAGGAGGTAAAAGTACTTCGCACTGACAATTGTGGTGAATTTTGTTCGGATGCTTTTGATGATTACTGCAGGAAGGAAGGCATCGTTAGGCATCACACCATCCCGTACACTCCACAGCAGAATGGTGTAGCTGAGCGCATGAACAGAACCATCATCTCCAAGGCTCGTTGCATGCTGTCCAACGCTCGCATGAACAAGCGTTTTTGGGCAGAGGCTGCTAACACCGCCTGCTACTTGATCAACAGGTCGCCTTCTATCCCACTTAATAAGAAAACTCCCATTGAGGTATGGTCTGGTATGCCTGCTGATTATTCACAGTTGAGAGTTTTTGGATGCACTGCTTATGCTCATGTTGATAATGGAAAATTAGAGCCTAGAGCTATTAAGTGTCTATTTCTAGGTTATGGTTCAGGAGTAAAAGGATATAAGTTATGGAATCCTGAAACTAACAAGACCTTCATGAGCAGGAGTGTTGTTTTCAATGAATCTGTTATGTTTAATGACAGCTTGCCCACAGATGTCATACCAGGTGGTTCAGATGAGGAGCAGCAATATGTTAGCGTGCAGGTGGAGCACGTGGATGATCAGGAAACTGAAATTGTTGGTAATGATGTTAATGATACTGTTCAGCACTCACCTCCTGTTTTGCAGCCTCAAGATGAACCTATTGCCCATCGCAGAACAAAGAGGAGTTGTGGAGCTCCAGTCCGTCTTATTGAGGAATGTGATATGGTTTATTATGCTTTTAGTTGTGCTGAACTGGTGGAGAATACTTTTGAGCCAGCCACATACACTGAAGCTGTTGTTTCTGGAGACCGTGAGAAGTGGATCTCAGCTATGCAGGAGGAGATGCAGTCTCTTGAGAAGAATGGCACATGGGAGCTTGTGCACTTGCCAAAACAGAAGAAGCCTGTTCGTTGTAAATGGATCTTCAAGAGAAAGGAGGGTTTATCTCCTAGCGAGCCTCCGAGGTTTAAGGCAAGGTTAGTAGCAAAAGGTTTCAGTCAAATTGCTGGTGTTGATTATAATGATGTGTTCTCTCCGGTTGTAAAGCATAGTTCAATTCGCACATTCTTCAGTATTGTTGCTATGCATGATCTTGAGCTTGAGCAGTTAGATGTGAAGACAGCATTTTTACATGAAGAGCTTGAGGAGGAGATATACATGGACCAGCCAGAAGGGTTCATAGTACCTGGTAAGGAGGATTATGTTTGCAAGTTAAAAAGATCTTTGTATGGTTTGAAACAGTCTCCTCGTCAATGGTATAAAAGGTTTGATTCATTTATGTTGTCACATGGCTTTAAGAGGTCTGAATTTGATAGCTGTGTGTATATTAAATTTGTTAATGGATCACCTATATACTTGCTGTTATATGTTGATGATATGCTGATTGCTGCCAAGAGCAAGGAACAAATCACTACATTGAAGAAACAGTTGAGTAGTGAGTTTGATATGAAGGATCTTGGTGCTGCTAAGAAAATTCTAGGTATGGAAATCACTAGAGACAGAAATTCTGGTTTGTTATTTCTTAGTCAGCAAAGCTACATTAAGAAGGTTCTTCAGCGTTTTAACATGCATGATGCAAAGCTGTTAGCACTCCTATTGCACCACATTTTAAATTATCAGCTTTACAATGTGCTAGTACTGATGAGGATGTAGAATACATGTCTAGAGTTCCATATTCTAGTGCTGTTGGTTCTTTGATGTATGCCATGGTTTGCTCCCGGCCAGATTTATCTCATGCTATGAGTTTGGTTAGTAGATACATGGCTAATCCTGGTAAAGAACACTGGAAAACTGTTCAGTGGATTTTCAGGTACCTCAGAGGCACAGCTGATGCTTGCTTGAAGTTTGGCAGGACTGATAAGGGGCTTGTTGGATATGTGGATTCTGATTTTGCTGCAGATTTGGATAAGAGAAGGTCACTCACAGGTTATGTGTTTACCATTGGTAGTTGTGCTGTGAGTTGAAAGGCAACGTTGCAGCCTGTTGTTGCCCAGTCTACCACTGAAGCAGAATACATGGCTATTGCTGAAGCATGTAAAGAATCAGTTTGGCTGAAAGGATTGTTTGCTGAGCTTTGTGGAGTTGATTCTTGCATTAACTTGTTTTGTGACAGTCAAAGTGCTATATGCCTCACCAAAGATCAGATGTTTCATGAGAGGACAAAGCACATTGATATCAAGTACCATTATGTTCGTGATGTAGTCGCGCAAGGTAAGCTAAAGGTATGCAAGATAAGTACTCATGATAATCCTGCTGATATGATGACAAAGCCTGTTCCTGTTGCTAAGTTTGAGCTTTGCTCAAGCTTAGTTGGTATAGTGGTTTAGCCCGAGAGGCTATTTGGCGCCGAAAGTGTTTTTTGTCTTTGTTGTGTTCAGGGTGAAGGATTGATTCATGTTACAAGAAGGAATTTGTCTCAAGGTGGAGTTTGTTGAGTTGTGATCCAAATTCATTTGCACTTAATAAAGGCCAGCCTTTGCCGTAGCAGAGCGAAGGCTGAAGCTGGCCCATTGGGCTGTGCGCCTGGGGACGCCCGGGGGTGCGGGGGCGGAGCCCCCGTGGTACGGATCATCATCCCTTTTTAGGGTTCCACTATATATATACCTCTTGTAAGCCGCCGTGCAGAGATGTAACCTCACCTCAGATATAGTGAAGATATTTTGCTGGCTGGCGCCCGTGGTTTGTTCTCTCCTATTTTGAGAGGGTTTTCCACGTTAAATCTCGTGTCTTTTGTGATTGATCTATTGTTCTTTATCGTTTGTTCGCCTATCGTTTCCTAACAGCCATGACCAACCTGTGCCTGCATGCCAAGGAGATCGAACTGGTTAGGATCAAGCTCTGAGAGACTCAGACAGTCAACCACTCGCAGGCATGTTATAGTAGTATGTGCAGTTTGTAATATATACATGGCGCCATATATAGAGAAGACAATTAAAAGAGCCATGACCCTCACAGAGCGCTATTAGTGTTATGTAGCAAATGTAAATTGCTTTTTCAGAAAGGCATTTGAAAGCATCGATCAATCAGCAGCAAAAACAGCTCAAAGCTTTAGCACATTTGCATTTTACTTTGCTGTCCTTTCCCCATCTGATCTATCTCATCTCTGAAAAGAAAATTTTCACAAAGAAAGTTTGGAGGGAGGGAAATAACACACACGGACAGAGAGACTGATTGATCAAGTGAATCATAATCACTGCTTGGATCATATGTATTCTCGATGATCAAATGACAGGGTAAGTTTTGCACGAGCGCAACAGTAGCCTGGATGCTTGCTTGATGTGCAAAATCTGTAGGCAGCCAAGCATGAATGCAAAGAATCTGTGAGAGGAAATGATCAATGGCACGGTTCGTGCTTCTGACCGGCAATGGAGTATGAACAAGCAGTATAGGCTGCTGAGTAATCGAGTCGGGTTGTCTTGTGGCTTTCTCATGGTGGACCTGACCAAACAAAGCCCGATCAAAGCTAGTAGCTCTTCTCCTCGATATCCTTTCTGCAAAAGCAAAAGCAAAAGCCAAAGGAAGAAAAGTTAGAGCTGTCCATTCTCTCTACTCTAGTACGAGTAGATCAGTGGACAAGGAGCCATGGGATCAGTGGACAAGGAGCCTTGGCAGCCAAAGCATCCGAATCATTTCCTTCACCGACAGCCTTCAACCCCACTCCTCTCTCCATTCTCTACTGCATGCTGCTACAAATTGCAGTAGCATGGATTTTCTACAGTTACATGGCACTTGAAACATTGTGAAATTTCACCTCCTAAAACAGATACAGAGCATAACATACTTGGGAGCCAGTAAAAATTAGACCATAATTTAGTTGTTAAGGAGAAAAGAAAGAATAAATGTTAGTATGTGATACATCCAAAATACCAAAAAAATAAAAAGAAGCAATGGCAATAGTAGTATGGCCACATAAGATGAAGACTGAATTCTTGAAGCATCCACAAGCTGACAGTAGACCAGCCTTTGTCCCCTAGTCAGCCAACTGTTCCTCCATCAGTGTCACTTTCTCAGCTAATCCAACACACAGACCCTCTTTGCTAACCCAATAACTAGGATGTTGTCCATAGCATTAAATAAGTTGCCACCTAAGACAAAAAATGATATGGCAAGTGAATAAATAAGGAAAGAGAATAAAACCATGTGTTGTATGAGACATGGTTTCTACACAATATCCAAGACATCATGTGAGATAAGTAGCATTAAATTAAAGTATAGATTATATAGTGGTTTTTTTTATTTGGAAGAGTAGTGTCTAGTACTAGTTTCTTGATGATGTGGAGTTTATGGAAACTATATCTAGTGTTATGGGTTAGGACTGCCCTAATTTACACCTTGAAAGATGCAATTCTTCCTATCTGCAGACATGCAGTCATGCAGCTGAGTGGCCTGTACTAGAAGAAAGGGAAAGCAGAGACAGCCAGACAGGGGGACCTATTGGCAAATTGTAGGTGAGTGCAAGTGCAATGTGCAAGAAGAAAAAGTAGACGAAAGAATTAAAGAATGGATTTTTGGAAGAATGTCTGTCATCGAATTGAATTATTAGTATCTTAATTATTTGTTTAAAATATTACTAGTATCTTAATGATGACAGGCCACACACGTCGATGACTCCACCAGCCGTTATTCTTTTGTTTCGTCCTCACTCATCGCCGCTCCGCCATTGCCCAGAGCTTTTCTTTTCTACACAAAGGGAAGGGAAAGAAGAAGCAGGAGGGTTTGGTAGCTGAGGCTGAGCAAATGGGGTTGGCCAGCGACAGCCCTGCGTCGTTCCCCTTCTCCACCGCCAAGCTCGCCGCCTCGCCGCGCTTCTGCAACCCCATCAGCAGGAGGTAACTTGTACCAATGCTGTTCTTTTCCCTTCCATTTCTGAGCTCGGGTGTGGTTTTGCCGCGGTTTATTCTTTGTAGAAAATGCAATGGCGAGTGCATGCTGGTGTTCCTATAGTTTGCTAGTTTTGGCAAAAACTTGTCCTTTGTCAGTTCAGATCAGTTGCAACTAGTTTTTGTTCATTTTGCTGCGCAAGTTTGGATTGTTCATGTTGCATTTCTCTGGGACTCTGAAAGAAGCAGAGAAAGGCATAGACCCTGCTGGCTGCTGCAGTGCAGGTGCAGCCACTCCATGAGGAGAGGAGATTGGAGTGGGTCACTTGCCTTGTGTAATGGTGGTAGGAGAATCTCAGCCCCGCCACGCCGGAGGAGTTTGAGCTCGGCCAAGAGGGGTCGGAGTTCAATTCTCCGAACCCCTTTGAAAAATAACAGGGGGTCGGAGTCGAATTTTCCGAGCAGTGGGGGTCGGGGTTTAATACTCCGACGTCCCTGAAAAATATCAGAGGGGTCGGGGTTGAATTCTCTGAACCCGCT
This sequence comes from Oryza glaberrima, assembly GCF_000147395.1. NCBI lineage: Eukaryota > Viridiplantae > Streptophyta > Magnoliopsida > Poales > Poaceae > Oryza > Oryza glaberrima. Next base: position 827,989 of record NC_068336.1, on the reverse strand, counting down.
GAAATACTGGTTTCTCGCAAATGCTACCTTCAGAGTTCAGATTATGAGATGACATCAGAAGTTATCCCCTGTATAACTGATGAAAGGTGGCAAACCTTAAAAATGTTCATCGGAATATCGGATGGTCCCGGGCATCACAAAACGTCTGCACTTTTTTTTATCTCGTCCGGTGACTTGTCTAGATTCAGGTCCCTACATCAGCATCCTCTTTTCTGCATCTGGTTCTCAACCTCTGAACAAGTCAATGAAGGTTTTTTTCCCCCCCTACTCTGTCTCTCTCTTTCTTAAAAGAAAATGCAGTCGATTTTCGGAGAAAAAAATTGCAAACTTTAGCAATTTAACTCGAAGGATCTACTTCTTATGTGATTTATTTGGCCGGAATGTTTGATTGAATTGTGAATTGTGATTGGAACCTACATTGATAGTATGTCTTACAGTCTTAGTGGACTGAAATAATCTGTACCAGTTGTTTGATTTCTGTAGCAGTTACCACTGCCTTGTTCCAGTCCTCTGTAAAAAGGGATGTGATCAATTCTTACATGTTCCTAGAAGAGTGTAGCAAAACTAGCATGAGAAGCATATCAAACTTGATATTCACATGCTATAAATGCAAATGCAGTTCTTGGTATCTAATACTTCAAGAATGTTCCTTGTTGTGCAGGATATTTTCTGATGTTGCTGGAGATTTAACAGTATCGGTGGATGGCCAATCTTTTCTACTACATAAGGTGCCCTATCTATTTCAATAGCTTCATCTTACCCATTCTCTGTAGTCTGTCATTTTTTCTGTTGCATTTTTTTTTATCATTAGTCACCAACTACTGCACAAGCCTGCCAAGTATATTTTGGGGGACTATTGCTCAGTTGAGCAGTTGGATTTTCTTTGCAGGAAGATTAATTACCTGACAATGTTATAAGTGGAGTAGGACTTCCATATTAATTTGCTTAACATGAGAACCAATGTGATTGAAGTGAACACCTAATTACAATTGGTTAACAGGAAAATCAGGGTTAAGGTTGTATATGTTCTTTTGTACATTAGTAATGCTTTTTGAGCTTTCATATGGAGGTTTTTTTTTTTGTGAAAAGGAGCTTTCATAGGAAGGTATTAGCAAGGAAAATGTATTTCATATTTATCTCTGCATAATTAATATAAGATTATATAGACTGAAGTAAAGTTGCAAAATGGGTTTAATCATAGTATACTTCTGTACCGATTTTGCAGTTCCCTCTAGTCTCTAGGTGTGGAAGAATACGAAGAATGGTAGCTGAATCCAAGGATCCAGATCTCTCAAAGTTGGAGCTAGTAAATGTACCAGGGGGAGCTTTAGCATTTGAACTTGCTGCCAAGTTCTGTTATGGGAGTAATTTTGAAATTAATACTGTCAATGTGGCTCATCTCCGGTGCATTGCAGAGTATTTGGAAATGACAGAAGAGTACCAAGAGGAGAATCTCATTGTTCGGACGGAGACATACCTGAACGAGATTGTAGTCAAGAACCTTGATAAATCCCTAGAAGTCTTATGTGCATGTGATGGGTTAGATCCAACAGTGGAAGACGTCGGACTTGTAGACATGTGCGTCGATGCAATTGCGATAAATGCAAGCAAGGAGCAGCTGGTTTCAGGCTTGGCTCATTTGGAATGTGATGTTGGATCAGGAAAGTTGCGCATGCATTGTCAAGATTGGTGGGTTGAGGATCTTTCTGCACTAAGAATTGACTATTATCAGCGTGTTATCATCGCAATGAGAAGAACTGGGGTGAGGCCAGAGAGTATTGGCACATCCATTGTGCACTATGCTCAAACAGCTCTGAAGGGTATCGAAAGGCGGCATGTATGGGACTCAGGTCCTCTTGTTGGAGACAACCAACGAGTGATTGTGGAGACGCTCATTGATCTGTTGGCAACAGAAAAGATCACATCGGTTACCTTGTCATTCTTGTTTGGCATGCTGAGAATGGCAATAGAAGTTGATGCAGGACTAGATTATAGGATTGAAGTTGAGAAAAGGATTGGACTTCAGCTTGAGATGGCATCACTTGATGATCTTCTGATCCCCGCAACGCAGACAAGCGACTCGATGTTTGATGTCGACACCGTCCATCGCATATTGGTGAATTTCCTGCAGAGGATAGAGGAAGATGATTCAGGAAACTTGTCACCTTGCGGATATGAGTCTGATGATGGACTAAAGTCTCCGAGCCACAGCTCAGTCTTGAAGGTTGGAAGACTGATGGATGGTTACCTTGCAGAAATAGCACCAGATCCATATCTGAAACTGCAGAAGTTCATGGCTCTCATCGAACTCTTACCGGACTATGCGAGAATTGTCGATGACGGACTCTACCGTGCCATTGACATATACCTGAAGGTAAGCTAAACTGTACTGCAAACCTTATTGTTCTTTTCCATCAGTAACTTGATATCTCTTTCTGATTATGTCCAATGGCAAATTCAGTAACTGCCATTCTGCTAGCATTGCAACGCTGTTTGCTTGTTGATGAAAATGTGACATGAATACTTGCACTGTTTAATGTGATCATTAGAACCATTTGCAATCTGTATAGTGTCTGATGATGTACAGCTTTGTGCTGTGTGTGTGTGACGAACTGAATTGTGATAAACAACAGGCTCATCCATCTCTGACGGAGTCGGAGTGCAAGAAGGTGTGCAAGCTGATCGACTGCCAGAAGCTGTCGCAGGACGCGTCGAGCCACGCGGCGCAGAACGACCGCCTCCCCATCCAGACGGTGGTGCGCGTCCTCTACTTCGAGCAGCTCCGCCTCAAATCCACGGTGTCGTCAACTACCCCCCACACCACCTCCCTCGGCGGCGACGGCTGCGGCGGGTCGCTGTCGCAGCGGATGATGATGACCGGCGGCAGCGGGGTGGCGAGCTCGTGCGTGTCGCCGCAGCGCGACAACTACGCGTCGCTGCGGCGGGAGAACCGGGAGCTGAAGCTGGAGATCGCGCGGATGCGGGTGCGGCTGACGGAGCTGGAGCGGGAGCAGGGGGTGATGAGGCAGGGGATGCGGGATGGCCGTGGCGGCGGGGAGCACGGCCGGGCGCTGCTGGCGTCGATATCGCGAGGGATCGGGAGGATCGCCATGCTCGGGGGAGCGCAGGGAGGAGCGGAGAGGAGGAAGACGAAGAAGAGCTCTCACTCGCAGTCTCAGTGGTCGTCGGATGGTGGCGGGAAGATGAGCAACAGGCGGAGGCACAAGGCATCATCTGTCACATACGCTGCTTCCTGAATCATCAAGCTGCTGTGTTCTCTCTCGTTGCTGCATGCATTTTACAGGGAAGAGATGGTGTTATAAACCGCAGGGAAAATGTAAAATTCTACAGCTAGGTGAAGAGATTAAAGTGTAACACTCCTTTATTAGATAAGCTAATCTAGTTCTAATGTACAAGTAGTAGCATTTTCATTTTGAGTGTAGCTTTTTCTTGGGCACGGATTGGCGGCCTCCTGCGCTGATGGAACGAGGGGAATTTTGCAAAAGAACACTAGTAATCCAAATCATGGATATTTTGCGGAAACCTCTGATTAATTTCACATTATTAACCATTCCATTCTTAACAACAATGATTTTTTGTTCAAGTAATATAAACACTAAATTTTAAATTATGATTTTTAAGATTTTAACTTAATCAGAAGAAATAGATTTCTAACGGATTCAAATACATTTTTAATTAAAATTTAAGCTTGATTTGGTTGGGGTGCGCCGGGCCCAGGCTGTAGTGCAACGCCTGGGCGACACGCAAGGGTCCCAGTGGCAAGCCACTGTTGTGGACCCTCCCCCACAAAAAATAAATTTAATATCGAAGTGGGCACATGGCCCACATATCAGATATTAAACTGATAAGAACAGATACTACACTTGATCTTAGCCAAAAGGCCGAGAAAGGTATGAGTTGGGACGGAGCCCTCCGCCTCATTTTATAGCTCTCGCGGCCGCCTCTCCCAGCTGAACAGCCGAGGTGGTACTAAACTCTCTCCCAGCAAAAACCAAGCAGCAACATGCGCTCCTGCGATTTCCAATCGCCGTGGGCCTAAATCCTTCCCAGAGCCCAGGTAGTAGAGCAGCCGAAGCGGCCCATGCAACCGGCTTGTTATTTATTGACATGTGGGTCATACTATTTTCACCATAGGCCAACGTCGTGCACGATTCGAGTTGTTTCTTCTTTCTCTTCGATGTCGTACGTGCAGGCAACGTACACCAAGCCATGGACGAATTGAGCGAAATTGAATTAGATCTTCTTTGTAAGCTATGATTAAAAACCAAATTTCATTGTGCAAAGTTGAATGGAAAGCAAAACAAGATTCTTTGACATGAACATGATGCAGCTAGATCATCAGTGCAAGCAAACAGCATCTTCATCTTTCGTTTAAAGGAGAAAGCTCCAGCATATCTCTTCAACTTTCTCAATCTCTGTATACCTGTATTCGTTCGTAGATGTCCGTATCTTTTGGTCTTATCTCGTTGGATCACAGGATACCCGTCCCCACCATTTCCTCACGTGTCCTCGTTCAACTGGTGTACGGAATTTTGTGGGACCCAAACCATATCCTCCGACGTGGCAAGTCCCAAGCCACGTCCACTTTTCTTATTCCCACTAATTTCTTGGAAGAGTACTGCATTGATCGTTTACGTGGACGGAGATGAGCCTAGCACCACTATCAATGACAATTATCAACAGTGGATCAGAGTTGCAATATTGCAAACTGTAGCTTTGTGAATGTATTTATCCGTGCAAGAACTATTCATTCCATTCCATTCCATGGTTCAGAAGTTCAGATCACCTTGTCTTGATCAACACCAAGTCTGATGCTGATGGCACGTACTAGTGAACATGATCTGTTTAGTTTGACGGACAAAGTTGCCATCATCAAGATGGAAGCTAGCGAAGAGTAGTGATCAGAAGTTCAGAATAGTTGCAGGAAATGGAAACTGAACTGAAGAAGAGACCAACTTATAACGGCAACATGCAAGTAGCGGACGATACACGACATCACATTGCTGACCAGAAACGCCTCTGCAGCCATGCAATTTTGGCTGCTATACTATTACTTGGAGGCATACCTGCCATTGTACTCCACTCGTTATTATTACAAAAAGTTAAGAGTTTAATACAAACAGTGAAATGAGATGGAATCTCTATAAATCCGATCAAGGAGGATCAGATATTCAGATCGCAGGAAATCGTATCTGCCTACTTTTCGAGAGCTTAACAAGGGAGAGCTCCTTAATTGCCACGTCCCGCCCGCTCACTGCCTAAGCTTCCAAGTTCCAACGGGGACATCTCTTCTCTTGCACCTTCCTGCTTTCATGGATCGGACAAGCCAGTGGTATGTGTGCCAACCTCTGATGAATTCCTGTTCTTGTTATCACTCTTTCAACTCAACTAATCATCTTCTTCTTCCATCCAAATCGATGCAGGGTCTCGTCGCCGGACATCCCCGCCGATCTTCTCATCCGGATCGCCGACGACGTCTTCCCTCTCCATAAGGTTCTTTTCCCTTCGTTTTCTCCTTTCACTTCACCTCTTCTTCAATTTGTTCTTCTAAGTTCTAAGAACAAGAACATACTCTGTTTTGCTAATTTGCTCTGATTTTGATCAAACTCTGACGTCCAAAATCTTTCTTCTTTTTGTACTACGTGTTAGCAGGCGGTGATGGTGCCCAAGTGCGGCTACATCCGCAAGGCCGTAGCGGCGGCGCGCGGTGGCGCAACGGCCACCGTCGACCTCGACCTGTCCGCGCTGCCCGGCGCCGCCGACGCCTTCGACAAGGTGGCGCGCTACTGCTACGGCGCCAACTTCGAGATATCCGTGCGCAACGCGGCCGCGCTCCTCTGCGCCGCCGCCTTCCTCGACATGCACCCAACGGACGGCGGCCTGGCGCGCCGCGTCGAGGAGTTCCTGGCCAAGGTAGGCCTCCGCACGCTGCCCGGCGCCGTCGCCGTTCTGCGCTCCTGCGAGGGGCTCCTCCCGGCCGCCGAGGAGATCGGCGTCGTGCAGCGATCAGCTGATGCTATCGCGCTCAGGATCTGCAACGAGGTGCTGTTCCCGACGAGGTCGCCGCCCGAGTGGTGGACGGCGGAGCTCGCCGCCCTCTCGCCGGCGTCGTTCCACAAGGTCATCACGGCGCTGCGCTGCCGCCGCGCTGAACCCGAGGTGCTTGTCGCTGCGGCGACCGCTTACGCTGAGCTCTTGCTGGCCGAAGTGCTCGCCGCCGACGGCCATGCTGCTGATCACTCCAGGATGCACCGCGCGCTTGTCGAGTCCGTGGTGGCCGTGCTCCCTTCCACGGACGACGCGCCCCTCCCCGCCGCGTTCCTCTGCCACCTCCTCCACGTCGCCATCACCATCGGCGCATCCGCCAAGACGTGCCGCGACCTGGAGCTCCGCGTGGCGGCGGTGCTCGACCAGGCCACCGCGGGCGACCTGCTGACCGTCGCGCTCGACGGCGCCGGTGAGCGCGTCCAGAACGTCGACGCCGTGCGCCGCATCATCACCGCCTTCGTGGAGCGCGACTCTGCGGCGTCATCGGGCGGCGGCGCGAACGGCCGGAACCGGAGGGCGTCCCTGAGCGGAGCCGGGGCGCTGCAGGGCGGCGGTGGCGCGATGCAGACGGTGGCGAAGACCGTGGACGAGGTCGCGGCGGAGATCGCGACGGAGGAGTCGCTGCCGATCTCCAAGTTCGTGGGGCTCGCCGGCGCGGTGCCGAAGGAGGCGCGCGCGACGCACGACTGCCTGTACCGCGCCGTCGACATCTACCTGAAGGCGCACCCGGCGCTGGAGGAGACGGAGAGGGAGAAGGTGTGCAGCGTGATGGACCCGCTGAAGCTGTCGTACCAGGGTCGCCTCCACGCGTCACAGAACAATCGGCTCCCGCTGCAGGCCGTGCTGAGCGCGCTCTACTACGACCAGCTCAAGCTCCGCAGCGGAGACGAGGGCGGCGGCGGGTGGGACGCGTATGGGAATGGCGTGATGAGGTCGTCGGCGGCGGGGTCGGCGAGGAAGCAGGCGAAGGAGGAGGCGTCGCTGGCGAGGGAGAACGAGGCGCTGCGGTCGGAGCTGGCGCGGATGCGGGCGTACGTGTCGGGGATGCAGCAGCAGAGCAAGGGGTCGTCGTCGTCGAGGGGGAAGAAGGGCTCGTGGTTGCGGACGTTGAGCCGGCTGAACCCGTTCAAGGCCGGCATCTGGGGCAAGGACACGTCGGGCATCGTCGACGGGAAGACGGGCGCCATGAATTCCGTCAAGCCCAAGAGGAGGAGGTTCTCCATTAGCTAGGCTAGCTTAGAGATGAGATGATCTATGCCATCTCGTGCTAGCTAAGAAACATGACTGTTCTTGTGTAGTCTACTGTAAATTGCAAGTTTGTGTCCGCAAAAACGAACGAATGCTTTGGATTGGATTGGTCAAAAGTCAAAACAATCCAAATGCACCTTCCTCTAAATTGAACTACTCCGTAGTATGTACCTTTACCACACCGGCGGTTATGACAGGCGAAACAGAGTAGAGAGCGAGCAGAGCAAAACGGGAACTGATATTACGCTATCGAGGAAGATAAGCGTATCGCGAACAAATATATGTAATAGTGTGAATGACAGGTGGGGCCCTTGTGTGGGCATTATATAACCCCTCCTGAAACTTACCGTACCGTCATCTTCTTCCCCGTCACTCTCTTTTTCCACGGCAGCGACCAGTGGCGGCGAACCTCGCCGGCGTTGGGACGCAACAGCCTTGGCCGGAGAACACCATACACGTCCGGCTTCTCATGCGTCCACCGCTGCAGTCGCCATGCACGCCGCCGTCTCAAGCTTTCCGGGTGCGGCGCGCAGTGGGACCCACGTGTCGGTCTCATACTCAGCATAAGAGCGGTGAAGTCGACTGTGGCGTTGACCACCGACGTTGAAAATGGAAGCGCACATGAATGCCCGTGCAATGGGCATGTGCCCCATCCCGCCGAGCCGGAGCGCCGCGACGCCTCGCCTTCACCTCCACCACCTGCTCCTCCTCCTCGCCCTCGCCTCCGACATGGAAGACGCCCACCACCACCACTGGACAATGGTGGAGCGCCGCGGAACTCAGCTCTGGGCCTCCGGCCGCCCCTTCATCATCCACGGCTTCAACACCTACTGGCTCATGTCATTCGCTGCTGACCAAGCCACGCGCCTGCGGGTCACCGCCGCCATCGCCGAGGCCGGCCTCAACGTCTGCTGCACCTGGGCCTTCAGTGACGGCGGTTACCGCGCGCTGCAGACGGCACCCTTCCACTACGACGAGGATGTCTTCCGGGTGAGCTACCATGGTGCCTCCTTGGCGTGTGCGCGGGCAGCACGCCAGGTGTTTGATGAAATGCGTGGTAGAGATGCACTTGTCGTGCCTTAGTTGTTGTTGTTGTTGTTTTTTTTTTTTTTTTGCTTCACATTACTTACATCTACTAGTTTCCATGCCATTTTTTTCAGGCCTTAGACTTTGTGGTCAGCGAGGCAAGAAGGCATAACATGAGGTTGATACTGTCACTTTGTAACAACTAGGAAGATTATGGAGGGAAGGCACAGTGTGTGAGATGGGGAAAAGAGGCTGGTCTAGATCTTACTTCTGAAGATGACTTCTTCTCTGACCCAACAATTAAGAGCTACTACAAAGCTTTTGTTGAGGTAAATGTTCTGCTCGTATCGCTGTATGAAATGACTGGCAACAACTAGTACTAATTTTTATTGGATTGTATCATCATTGTATTATACACATGACACAATTTTAACATCATTCTTTTAGGCTGTTGTGACAAGAATAAACACGGTTATGAATGAAACCTACAAAGATGATCCTACTATTCTTGCCTGGGAGCTAATTAATGAGCCACGCTGCCCTTCAGATCCATCTGGAGATACTTTGCAGGTCTTCATTACATTATGTGTTTTTTGGGTAAAAATTCGGGTCTTCTATATTCTGTTTGGCTGCAACGCTTTTTGAGGACAAGGATTTATTGTAGGCATGGATAGAAGAGATGGCATCTTATGTGAAGAGTATAGACCCTGTGCATCTCTTGGAGATTGGTATAGAAGGCTTTTATGGCCCATCCATTCCAGAACTTTTGCCTGTTAACCCAGATGAGTATTCAGGGCATGCTGGAACAGACTTCATCAGGAACCATCAAGCACCTGGAATTGACCTGGCGTCTATTCATGTTTATTCGGACATTTGGTAAATCCTCGCACCCAATTCCATGTTCTTATAGTTACATATAGTTGAGCAGCCATCAGAGATGAATTTAGTGCATTATTGAAACGTAGTCTATTATCATGACTGGACTGCCTCTAAAAAAAATCATGACTGGACTGAGATCTTTTCCTAGGCTGCCTCACTCGATAAAGGAAAATCACCTTCAATTTGTGGATAAATGGATGCAACAACATATTGATGATGCAGCCAATTTACTTGGGATGCCAATTGTGGTTGGGGAGTTTGGGGTATCAGTTAAGGACGGGAAGTTTGGTAACGAATTCTGTGAAGATTTCATGAAGATAATTTACAGAATTTTCTTGAGTTCTTGGAAGGAAGGAGTGATTGGAGGAGGTTGCCTTCTTTGGCAGCTTTTCCCTGAAGGAGCAGAGCACATGGATGATGGTTATGCAGTTATTTTTGCAAAATCACCATCCACATTAAGCTTACTTGCAAATCACTTAAGGTGTCTGGAATGCTGAGACTCAAAGTGGTGTTTCCCTTCTTTGTATATGATAGTGTCTGTTTTACTATATTTGTAAAGCAAAGACCATTCTGTAAAGTCGAACAAATGTTTTAATTTTAACGTGTAAGGCCCTAATGCCGGTCTTCCATTTTAAAAAGACAGCATGATGTCATGCAAATGAAAGATAATTATTCAATGTGTAAATGCAATTCCTTCCTTCCATTATGCACTTAAGTAGCCTCAAAATTGTTGTTTGTACTGGCACCTATATATCTTTTACTTTTTAATGGTATGCTGATCTAAAATGGAAATACAATACTGACTTGAGTTCATGTTTGCAGATTAGAGTGCAATTGGTTTTCATTAACTTTGCTTTGCTTGCAACCTTCCACCCTTATACCATGCAGACATGCCATGATCTCCTCAGGAGCATGATTCACAAAGATGTGGCTCTAAATCAGTTTAAAGTTGTTGTGTATATGCAGTGGTACAATAATTTGGAGAAGTCTCCTTGGATGTTTGAGTTGTATGCAGATTTACATCATAGGGATTTGACTATTAGATTAAAGAGCTGTTCTGGTGCTGAAAAAAAGGGGCTATGATCCGTATCTATTTCCAAAACCTCACTGGGCGGCCACTTCTTGATCATGGAATCTTGCTGCTGAGGGTCCAGCATGTGGTCACGTTCTGTCTTTATGAAAACCCGTTTGATTCGATTTAGTCTCTCATCGTCTCCTTCAAAGCTTGCAGTGCTAATAGCTGTCACAGGCCATGGACGCATCAGCATTGAAGCGAGTACTGATTCCTGGCAAGATAAAAATAGGTATGTATAAGTATATCTATAATCATTGTTTTCTTTTTGCTTGGTAAAAAAAAAACTGGCTCAGATTGTATATCTGTAATAATTGTAATCATTGTTTTCTTCTTCATTTTACTATGATGTTTAGTTGTTGAGGAATTGGTTTCTCAAGAAATTTGAATGGGGAATATTAATATTTTTTCCAGGAATTAGCTATAATGTATTATGATAATACCAGGGCTCAGATTGCATTGACAAAATCAGTAATTATGTTTTTGAGGCACATTGCCCAGTGCCACCTATGCTGAGTATGTGCCCTGGCACCCTTAGATATTTTTCCATTCTTGTTTCTCAATCCTCTAAAACACATTATGATATAGCCATATGGTATAATACCTCTTCAGGACTCTGTTGGGATAATCTCTCTCTCTGGAATTCTGGTCTCAGGGCAGCAGTTGTTGGAGGATCATCTGCTCCTGTGCCGAATATCAAATTGATCTCATTCTCAGGCAATGTTGGTAAACCCTGTTAAACATTATTATTCAGAGGTTGCCTTTAGTTATACATATGAGCTTATAATTATGATATGCGATTGAAAATAATAGAATATTGAACAAAGAAACACAGAAATTATGCTTATGAACATCACATCTTTCTTATCTTCGTCAGTTTGAAGTCCAAATGGTAGCATCGTAGCTGCCACAAAAATTGCTTGTCTAATCCTGTCAACAAATTGGTGCATTGCATGAATAAGACTCAACCCTCCTGAACCATGTCCAACCAAAATCACCTGAAATTAGATTGAGTTGAGTTAGCTAGGTAACCAAAAGTACCTTTGATCTGTATCTGCAATTAACATGTTGCAACTTTGATAGTTTTTCCTTATGTAGCTTCGAGACTACCTTAGCATTTTGTAGGCATCAGAATTGAATGTGTAGTGAATTTCTAATCAACATAAATTTTACCACTTCAGGTGAAGGTATGAATCAATGTAGATCTGTTCTCTGTAAGGTCTTTGATTCATCGTTGTTGTAAATGCAAAGAGCACTGAGATTTAATACAAACAAGTTCCACCTGAAACTAGCATAATTGTGGCCTTTCATTTAGTCCAATATCTCCATTTTATTGAAAAATGCATGGAGCAATTATCTTTTGATCATTTCCATGGAAATGTGGTGGTATGCTAGCAGTAATAACATGCCACTTAGGCTGAACTAGACGGTCTTATAGATTAATGTAAATTGCATGAACACACAAGAGATGTACCTTCTCATCCTCTGGTATAGCTGAGATGAGGTCCAGGAGCGGCTTGTCATACTGCTCAAACGATCGAACTGTGTTGGGGTCGGTAGGGTCAACACCAGCTCCAGCAAGGTCTATGCATGTTACTTGGTAGCCAGAGCTCTCAAGGAGCCAACGAAGCTTGAACCAACACCAGGATCCATGCCCTTCTCCATGAATAAGCACAAAGTGCTCCCTTGCCATGCTCATTCGGGCTCTGTGTTTGGAGGCCAATTACTGAAGGATGGAGGGGAATTATTTAGTTGATATCCTCCAGGACAACTGCATTTGCGCTGTCAATTCCAAATGCCAAACCAAGCAGGTCGTCCAGTGGGTTCTATTTTAAATGATTGTCTCATAGGAGATGTCTACATTTCTGGCATGTGAAATGGCTGAAAATATGTTATATGATGCAAGAAATAGCTTGTGGGCCAGCTTATTTTTCTCCCTGCATTGTGCTTGGTGTTTGGCCTTTTTCCCTGATGGACGAACTAACTTATCGGAGGAGGTATTCTCTCTCTCTCTCATAGCTGTATGCTTGTTATATTAAAAAAAAACTCCGCGGAATATATATCCTGTTATTATTCCTGTATTCATATTTTCCATGTGATATAGATCCTGTTAATGTACACTGATTTGAACATATATTTTGAGGCGGAAGAAAAACACTAGACCCTTGTTGATTTGCTTGGCAACTGTCTAATCTTACATGTAAACACACACCACATATTGCAGAATCATCTAAGGCAAGTGATTGGCGATCAGCAGGGTACATCATGCAGCAGAGAAGCGTCTTCTAGCTTGGAATGTGAATATGCATGGTGCGGTCACAGCGACTTGAGGATGAGGTTGAAGAGAAGCTCCGGCGCGGAGAAGAAGGGGCTGTGGTCGGTGTCCATGACCATCACCTTGCTCGGCGGCCACCGACGGATCATTGCCTCCTGTTGCTCCGGCTGCACCATCCGGTCGTTCGCCGTCTTTATGTAGACGCGCCGGACCCTGTCGATGAAGCTCTCAACTCCTCCATCGTCGCCGGTGAATCTGGCCGGGGCTGAGCGCCGTAGGCCATGGCCGGAGTAGAATGGAAGCAAGTGCAGAGTCCTGAAGAAACATTAAGCAGGAATCCTTGTGCGACAAGATTTATTCAGAAGAGACTATGCTGCTTACAGTACTAGTACCTCTTGGGGGCTTTGTTGATAGAGAATAATGCGTTGGAACTCCTTTCTCAATGCCACAGCTGTAGGCGGACGATCAGCTCCTAGACCAAATGTCAGGTCATACACATCTCCATACTCGGATAAATCAGGTACACCCTGTTAATTTTCAACTCAATTTTTTTCAGTGAAGAACATACAAATGCTTCTACTGTAGTCATTGCAAAGTGGAAAGATGAATCACATCTTTGATGTCTTGTTCAGTTTGGTAGCCGAACTGAAGCATGGTTGCTGCGATGAAGATTGCCTGCTTAATTCTGTCCCCAAACAAATGCATTGCATGGACAACGCTTAGACCTCCTGCACTATGTCCAATCAAAATTACCTGACAAACAAGAGAACTGTGCATCAGGTTAAATGGTTGACCACTGACGTAAAACATATTGATCTGAAGTTGGACTTTGAGTAAAAGATGTTGATGGAACAGTGAACCATAATCTGAATCACCTACCTTGTCGCCGGCCGGTAAGCTGGCCATGAGGTCAAGGAGCGGCGCGTTGTAGTCGTCGAAGGAGCGGACGTGGTTGGGATCGACGAGGCTGCCGGCCGCGCCGGCGAGGTCGACGGCGGAGACACGGTGGCCGGAGTCTTGGAGCAGGCGGAGGAGCTTGAACCAGCACCAGGCGCCATGGCCGGCGCCGTGCACAAGGACGAAGTGCTCCGTGCTCCTGCAACTCTCGGAAAAATCGTCGCCTGCGTTCATATGCATATTTGTCACAAAGTCGCAACCTGACACGCTTGATTGTTTGCTCCTGTGTCTCTACTCCTGTGCTGTTTATAACTTTATATACGTAGTACGTCATGAAATCAAGACACTTTTAAAATGACAAGATATGCAAGCTGGCTGCCATGGATTTGATTTAGGGTGTGTTTAGATCCCAAAAATTTTTAGCCAAAAATATCACATCAAATATTTAGGTACATGTATGGAGCATTAAATGTAGAAGAAAAAAAAATCAATTGCACAGTTTGCATGTAAATTGCGAGACGAATCTTTTGAGCCTAATTGCACCATGATTTGACAATGTGATGCTACAATAAACATTTGCTAATAAAAGATTAATTAGGCTTAATAAATTCGTCTCGTAGTTTACATGCGAAATATGTAATTTATTTTATTATTAGTCTACGTTTAATACTTTAAATATGTGTCCGTATACTTAAAATTTTTTTTTGGCCAAACAACTAAACACGGCCTTAGCTGCCAAACATCGCCTGCATATTAGATGGTGCTTCTGAACCAAACACGTACTTATGTTATTGTATATTCTGAAAAATTTTGTCAAACTTTTGTTAGGTAGTAGTATGACTATAAACTTATGGTTTTGAAGCCCAATCTAAACTTTGGTATCCGTTTAATTTGTACCTTCTTTCTTGGTCACCTTTGATTGGAGATTTCGCCAATTCACATTGATTGATTCATTTGTAAGAAAAAGGGATTAAGAATTTACCTTGTGTCAACTCAGGGCTAGCAGAGTGTAGAGCTTAGTTTTTTTTTCCCTGTTCCTGCAAAGTCAACCAGCAGATCTACCCCTGAATTGAGGGAGCATATAATAAGCATATTACACAAAAAAGATTGAATTATTCCAAATAAGATATGGATATAACTTGCAACTCCGAGGTATAAAATACTACTAGCGTTTGTGTTTATGGAGAGCTTGCAGCAGCTGGACGCAGCCGGCAAGGTCCTTGCTTTCCTCCTACTATGATATACTAGTAGAGCTGGTTTGGTTTTGTCAAACTTGCTCTTTCTTGCACGTATATACATCCTACCTGCTTGTACTACTGAGACGTTGACACTGCGTCATTTCATCGTTTATATCAGATGGCGACGATGCAACGACGTAAACGGATCTTGCATCTTGACTTTGAACATTGTTTCATCATCTCATCGAGAAGAAGAAACACGAGACATGGCCGAAAGTTGGCTCAAGTTTAGCCCAACATGCATGTCCTGATGATTGATCATGATCTAGGAATAAGTTGATTTTAGGTCCCTTAATTTGATAGCAAGTTCGATTTTTGTCCTTGAACCGTAATACCAATACAACGGGTTCCTCAAAACCAGCGCAATATAGGTCCCATAACAGTGTACGGGTGGTTTTGTCCGATGTGGCAATTTGACCCGAGTCAACAGCGTTGAGTTAGCATGAATCCCACGTGTCAGGGCCTCTTCACTCCTCTCTCTCTTCATCTATCTCTCATTCTCTTCACCTAGACAGGGAGGCCGTCCATGTCGGTGAGGACCGAGGAGGATGACCAAGGGTGCACGCTGGAGCCATTGTTGATGGTGACGCCATTGCCAGTGACCGCGCGGCTATGAGGTCGAGCCGCTCTGGCCTCACATGTAAGCGATGCATCCCTCTTCTCTTTTCTCCCTCTTTGTCTTGAAGCCGATGCTGTGGTCATCGACTCGACGCAGCCACTGCCGGTGCGGTGGTGGTGCGTGTGTGCGCCCGCTTGAGCACAACAGTGAGTGCGTTGGAGAGCGGCGGCCATGGTCATCGCCTCGAAGGTCCTTGGTAGCTCGGACAACTATCCCGCGAAGCGCAACTCTGACGCCTCGGCCTCCTCCCCCTTCGCCTTCACCTCCACGCCATGCAGCCGCGGTGGCAACAACGACGACAACAAGGACACGCACCGCTCCTACCCTCTCCTCCATCTCCTCGCTCGGAGCTCGCTGTACGCTGGGGCTCCTCGTGCACGGGCTGGAAGCAGACAGGCAAGTGTGTTGCCCGTGGCTCAGTAGTGGCGGGCAGTGCAAAGCGCGAAGAGGCTGGACCAGTGAAGTTCTGATTCGGCCTCCGCCACGCCTTCCTTCTCCTTTGCGAGCTCCGCTTGGCCTCCTTCTTAGCTACCCCCTCCTCGCCTGTCGCCTACAGCAACCACTGTCGCCGTGCGCGGCCAAGGGAGAGGGAAGGGTTGTGCTGGATGGTGCCGGTGACGATGCTCGAGATTGACATCCGCTGCCGACCGCATCTGGGGAGGAAGAGGGGAGAAGGAGAAGGAAATGCCACCACCCACCGGCCACATCTGGGGAAGAAGAAGGGAAAAAGGGGAGAAGGGGAGGAGATAGAGAAGAGAGAGGATGAGTTGGAGGAAGTAGGGTCCACTGTGGGTCTCACTACTATTTTTTAATCTCATTGTTTGACTGACATATGAGCCCATATATTTTGTTTTAATTTTTAAATTGTCAGATTCTATTTCATGTGACACGTCAGATGAAAACCGAGTCAAATTAGTCATATAGGCGTCACGCCAGTTGAAACCACCTTGAGACCTATATTGTACCGATTTTAACAGTTGAGGACCTGTTGTATTTGGTATTATGGTTGAAGAACGAAATCGAACTCGCTGTCAAAAGAGACCTAGACTGAACTTATTCGTTTAATCTAGTAGTAGTAATTGTCTTTGGCCCATTCGGCCTGATAGGGTTTAATGGGCTTGGCTTGGTCAGCAATTTGAGGCTGGATTGAGAAGGGCCAAATTAGGCCAATTTCATTTCAGAGACATTAAACATGTACTGATGTATACTACCTCCATCCCAAAATATAGCAACTTTTAGCTATTAAGTGTGTCCAAATTCATAGCTAAAAATGCTTATATTTTGGGACGGACGGAGTATATATTTGATATGAACTAGCTAGATAAGTAGTACTCACTGAAATAAAATTAATTTCCTCTACAACCAAAAGGTAGGCATGAACTAGCTATCGTCGGATGCATGGTTCAAACGTCAAGCTCACCAAAATCTTGAGAAGCTAGAGATGGTTAAGGACGTGAACAGTACGTACACAAACTTAATGAAACGCATTATTCTCCCACAACCTGTACAAAATTTAGTGTCGGCAACAACCCATCTTCTGCTTCTTTTTGATAAAAAGGAGGCCAAGCCCAAGCAACAACCTATCAATCATTCAATCGATCTGTGACCAAGAAGAGAACAAGGAGCAGCAGGTCTACCATGTCCAATTGTCCATAGGAATCAGCACGTGTGCTTACCTGCTAACACTAAAAAGAGTTGGAATTTTGCTACTGTTGAGTGAACTTAACTGTGAGATGTTTGTGTCCTTGAACAGCATAGAGAAAACTGATGGCCACTCATGAGCATCACGTTTTGTCTCATCCCCAATAATACCTCTCCTTGTCTTCTCCGTTTTCCTGGTCCAATCTTCTCATTAAATTTTCTCTCCTCCAATTCTTAACCTGATCAATCCTCATTTAGTCCTTACCAGATAGACCAACTTGAGCTACCCATTAATGCTCTAGTAATCTTCTTTACCTTTTGTTTCTCTTACCATTTTGCTTATGGATTACTCGTACCTACAAAGGTGAACTTGTTTAATCCTTCAAACCAACTGACACCAAACCGGTCGATTAATTCTGTCATCAAATGTACTTCTCTGCTTAATTATTGTGAAACTAAACAAGATAATACTATATCCGTCTTTTAATATATAACACCATTGACTTTTAAAAATAATATGTTGGATCATTCGTTTTATTCAAAATTTCTATGCAAATATCCATAAAATATGTCATAACTAGCTGGGTGGCCCGCGCAATTGCGCGGCTAGCACCCAAACAAAATCATATATTTTTTAATATTATTTTACTTAAAATTTATTAAATAGCTATCTCATTATCTTAAGACTTTAAAAGACCAAACCTTATCATCCTCGTATTTCTAATTATATAGTTTTTAAAAGTCACACCATTATCATCCTCGTGTTTCTAATTATATAGTTTTTAAAAGTCACACCAATTGCTACCCCTTATGTCATCTCTTTCTTTATTTACTTACTCGATCTATCACTATTTCTATTCATTCTTTCTGGAACCTTTAAAATTTGTATTTTATAGTTTTAGAGTTTATTGTTAAATTGGGTTTCGTTTTTATAATTTCTAGATGTCCCGTCAAACGTTGCCATTATACTCCTCTACGACCCGTCCACTGTCCCTTCTCTTTATTGTCATTGAGAATTTAAAAATCGAATATAATTATCGTTTGGGTTCACTTTTACTTTAAGTCCCGTCAAACCGTCAGCGGCTTTGCCATTGTACTTTTCTATGGCTCGCCTGCTGCCTCCTTTCTTTAATTGTCGTTGAGGTTTTAAAATTGAACATGATTATCATTAGGTTTTTTTACTTTTTGGAAGTTCCGATCCTTTAAAATTTGAACGATGCCACTATGCCCCTCTACAGCCCGTCCGTCGCCTACTCTTTATTGTCATTGTGATTCTAAAAATCGAACATAACTATCGTTGGAATTCATTTTTTATTTTCTATAAGTCCCGTCAACCGTCGGCGGCTCTGCAACCATACTCTTATACGCCCGCCCGCTGCTTCTCCTTTTTATTGTCATTGAAATTTTAAAAATCGAATATGATTATCAATGTGGTTTATTTTTTTACTTTCTAAAAGTCCCGGCAACCGCCTTACTTGTTTGCTTCACGGCCTGCCTGACGTCCCTCCTTTTAATCGTCATTAGGATTCTATTTGTTGTTTTATTAACATTTTTTATATGGCGTATCAACCGCCATCACTCTACTCCTTTATATGCCTGTTACTTAATTTATCTCGTCGTGTGTTTTAGATGGTTTTTTCTTTCAATAGTCTTTATTTTTATCACAAATTTTAGTTATTTATAAATTGTATTTCTAATTTAAATCTTATTTTTCCTTTTCTAATTTCAGAACTTATTTTTTTAAAAAAATTAGTTAATACCGTGTTGTGTTCTTTAAATGTTTTTATTTTTTTATTTTTAATTTCAGTTGTTTCAAAATTGTATTCCTACTTAAACTCTCTTTTAATTTTTCTAATTTTGGATATTATTTTATTTTTTATTTGAAATTTTAATTAATCTCGTATTGGGTTCTTATACGGATTCTTCTTTCAATATTGTTTATTTTTAATTCCGAATTTCAGCTAATTTTAAATTGTATTTCTACTTGAACTCTTTTTTATTTTCTTTTGCTAATTTTGAATTTATTTTTATTTTTATTCTGAATTTTAATTAATCTCGTATTGGGTTCTTATATGGACTCTTCTTTTAATATTCCTTATTTTTAATTCCGAATTTCAGCTATTTTTAAATTGTATTCCTACTTGAACTCTCCTTTCCTTTTCTAATTTTGGATTTTATTTTATTTTTATTTTGAATTTTAGTTAATCTTGTATTGAGTTCTTATATGGAAACTTCTTTCAATATTGCTTATTTTTAATTCCGAATTTCAGCTATTTTTAAATTGTATTTCTACTTGGGCTCTCCTTTCCATTTCTAATTTCGGATTTATTTTTATTTTTATTCCGAATTTTAATTAATCTCGTATTAGGTTTTTATATGGACTCTTCTTTTAATATTTCTTATTTTTAATTCCGAATTTCAGCTATTTTTAAATTGGACTTCTACTTGGACTCTTCTTTTTCTTTTTTTTTCTTCGATTAATGTGGAAATTTCTAGCCCCCACAGCGAACGTGGTACCTCCTTTCAAGGCTGTTTTAATAATATAATAGATTCATGTTTAAAAAAACTATAATGATTAATCAAGTCAGAACAAAATAAATGATAATTACATATAAGACGAATGGTAAAATATATCTTAAAAAGTTAACTATATCGTATATTAAAAACGGAGAGAGTAATAATACTTTTTCTTTTGCTAAAATTGATCCACATCTAGATTTTTATTTTTTGTGCAGAGCCATGTATCTAGACTTGAAATCTAGAAATAGCCGATAAAAAAAAAAGTGGTTGTCATATCCACCAATGGAATTGAGCTTGACTGCCTGAATCAACAAGGCAAGGCATCACGAACCTGTCTATCGCTTTTCGCCAGCCAGCCAACGTTGGAAAGTTGAGATCTTTTCCAACCGAACAAACGAAACCATGAGAGTTTTCTTCTTGTTTCTCATGTTTGACTGGTGCCTGATACCCACGGCCACAGTGCACAGGTTACTTACTTCTAACTAACGCCCACGCCTGGGCTACTAATCATCTTTTTTAGTAAGTCCAAATCCATCTACAGTTGAGCAAGAGAGAGAGAGAGAGAGAGAGAGAGAGAGCTCTCTCTTTCCTTTGCATTCCCCACACAAAGAAGAACGAAGAAGAACAAGCAGCAGATCAATTGGTCCTCCTCTCCTCTCCAATACTAGTATACTACCACACTGGCTGGCTGGGCTGGCTGCTCCTCGTTTCTCCTACCTTTGGCCTGCCCATTAATGGCCCCTGGTATATTAACCTTCTCTTTTCTTCCTCCCTCCTAGACTCCTCCTGCTCTGCTTTGCTTCCCTTCCCTGTGCGCCCCGCCCCCACGAAAATCCACTTCTTTTCCTCACCTTGCCACTGTCGGTTCTTGCCTCTTTCTTTGAGGACTCGCCCGCCCAACAGAAGGAGGCAAAGGATGATCCAGTCTTGAATGACCAGTTCCGGAGGATCTGCGCAAGAAAGGTGCGATTTTTCCCCCTTCTTTCTCGCATCTTCTTTCATTCCCCCTGAACCTCAAATAACACTTCCTCTAGATCTCCAACTGTTCCATCAACTTAATTAATCCATGTATTGCCTATCTTAGCGGTTGCAAAATGCTTGGTGATTTCTGGCCTCCGTTGACAATCATTATTGATCCGTCAACTTTATCTAGATTAGTTTCTGTGGACTAATTGATCCCCCAAATATTTTTTTTTTAAAAAAATCTAGACCATATGCTACTGCTGTGGTGTTCCTCATTTGATCCACTTAATAATTTATCTTTCTGCTTATGTAGATTGCTGCGCCTAGCATGTAAGAAACACGACCATGGAGTTCCTTTAATCCAATCATTGGAGCAAGCTGCCAGGAAATGGATCAGTAACTCATGAATGACACGGGTGCCATTTTACCCAAGTGCATCTAGTTTCTATATTTGACCAGCTGCTCAAGAAACACCATTTCCATGGAAGCTCCTAAGCTTCGCTTCGTCAGATGCCCAGGATGCCTCCAGCTTCTTGTGGAGTATCCAACCATTGCTGTCTACCAATGTGGTGGCTGTGGTACTATTCTTAGAGGTAACAATCATTTAATCTTCCTTCAGTTTCCTCCTTACATATATTTCTGTTTCTCATGTACAGTATTGATGACTACTTGCATCTGTTGTGCAGCCAAAAATCGAGTTGCGCCAGCAGTGAATGCTAATGCAGAATCTGGTGAACACAATGAATTTTCAAATAATTCAACTGGGGGTTCTCAAAACAACAAATTGATCTGTACAGATGGGCAGAAAATTCCACCATCCTCCGATGCACAACCTGGTGTGCTGCAGGAGAAGATTACCTTTGCTAGCGAGGAAAAAACTATGTCTTCTAGCAATAGCATCGACTCCAGTGAGCATGTTAACATCGAGTGTTCCTTACTTGATGGGGATGCCAGCAATCATGATGTGAGGACTGAAGGCATAAATGATGAAGATAAAGTGACTGTGTCTAATTCAACTCTTGATTCAGTGAGGAAAGTAGAGAATGTTGAAACCGATGGAAATGAAAAAGGTTCCTTTACGGATGATGGGAGCATCAGCAATGAAGTTGCTACCACCCAAAGCATGGTCCACATGGATGGAGCTGGTTCTGATAATAATTTTACAGAAGTACAGAGTGCAGCTGAGGGGAAGTGTGCACTTAGCGATGCTAATCTGGACTCACAAGAGATAGTTGCGATTTGCCAACCTGATAACATTTCTGTTGGCGCAAAAGAAAGGGTTCAGCCATATGAAGGTTTTAATGTTGAATCACATGAAGATCTGATTGAAGAATTGGTGAGGTCTCTTTCACTCAGTGATGACGAAGAAGAGTTTGTCGATATAGCAGAAAACAGTGAACTTAATGATGCTTTACGTTCTCAAATGGGCAGCTGCAGATTTTCATTGGGGAGCAAAATGAATGAAGGCCCTCGAACTGATCCTCATGGCCGGTTGATTGAAGAATTAGAGATGTCTTTCAGTGATGCTGAAGAACCACTAGACCAAAATATTATGGTCTCCCTCAATGACATAGAAGAGCCTACTTTGGATGAGGTCAGTAAAGAAAATCACATTTTGGAGGAGGATGGTAAAGAAAGTCACATTTTGGACGTGGATGGTAAAGAAAGTCACATTTTGGACGTGGATGGTAAACAAAACCACATTTTGGATGAGGATGGTAAAGAAAACCACATTTTGAATGAGGATGATAAGGAAAACCTCATTTTGGATAAGGGTGGTGAGGACACTTTGGATGCAGGTGGTGCTAATTCATATGAAGAAAGAGTATTGCCATCGGATGACGGGCTTCTCAAATCTGGACAAAGTTTCCAACAATGTGAGCTGGTTGCTGTTAACATGGGAGAAAAGGATGAGGGGCATCTAGAAGAAACCAACATGGCTAACCATGCTGAAGCAAACAGTGGAATTGCTGCTGTTCTTTCAAATTTGTCAAACGATAAATTTTGTGCCATATTACCACCTAGCTGTGATGGGAGAAAAGAAGAAAAATCTAACATACATAGAGGTAGAGAACTCTGTCAAGGATTGTCACTTGATTCTGTAGACTTTCGATCAATCCAAAATTTTATCGAGTCTCAAATGGATGGAACCTCAAGTTCTCTTTCAAGTGGCTCTCCAAGTCATGGTGACCTGGAACATAATAGATCAAACAGATTCAAGAAAATTGATCGACTTGAGCGCCTGAGGAAGATGGATGATCTAAGAGATCAGTTAAATAGGCTTTCTAGCCAGAAAGGTTTGGAAAATAGGTACAAGAACAAAGGCCCTGGAGTCCTTCAGGAACAGATTAGCTACAGACACCTTGAACAACATCCTTGTGGTTTTGATGGTGATTCTATCCTGGATTCTGATATTATCGATTCCTATTATGATCAAGGAAATCCACCAAGGTACCCACCACCAGATCCGTTCTCCCCAACTCATTCGCACTATCATTGTGGACATGGGCAACCCCATATCCCATATAACTGCAGTGCATGGGAGTTTAATTCATATTATCAGTCCTCATATGCGGGAAGTATGGTTCTTGAACACGAATCACTTCGCTCAAGCTACAAGGAGCAGAAACGTGCAGTGAGGAAAAGCATTCTGCGGTCTCTGTCTGGTGCTTCCCCATTTACCATCTGCAATGGCTGTTTCAATTTGGTTCAAGTGCCATCAGACATCTATGTATCGAAAAAGAAGATCGCTAAGTTCCAGTGCGGTCGGTGCTCCAAGGCCCTTATGTTATCATTTCCTGCTACAAATAGTGAAGATGCAAAGCTCAGTAATAAG
Source organism: Oryza glaberrima (assembly GCF_000147395.1). Lineage (NCBI taxonomy): Eukaryota > Viridiplantae > Streptophyta > Magnoliopsida > Poales > Poaceae > Oryza > Oryza glaberrima. The sequence goes on along the minus strand of NC_068336.1, from coordinate 804,706 downwards.
GAAGTAAATCGAAAACCAAACAAGCCTGTCCACAATAGTGTTGTTGGAATGGAGGGTGGCTATTCTTTTTCTGCTGAATGCTCACGAGGGGATCCTGTGAGCATAAGTGAAGAATGTGGAGCTTCAATCTCAAGAAGCTTCTCTGGTAGAACTAGAGCAGCTGTTGCTGCATCAGGAAGTGGAAAAAAGGTGTCAGACTCGGCACTTCATCGGCTCATGGGGTATGATTCAGCAAGCCAGTTGTTACGGCGCAGCAGAGCGTTTGAGGATGGATATGACAGTTTTGAATCCATGGTGCCAGTATCAAACAGAGTATCCAGAAGAAAGAATTTGTAAGATACTTCTGTAGCCTTGATTCCTACCAAGCAGGATAGGAATGATCAGCAATTTTGTGATTATGTACAAGAAATGGACACCTTGCCTGCAACTGCAAGTTATTATATATTTTTTGTCTTTCAGAAGATTTTGGGATTTTAATTCTGAAGTTTTTGGTTAGCCCTTCTTCAATCAAGGTACAGTAATTCGTTATTCTTGTTGTAAAGTTGTGTATATATTTGGTGGGATAAAATTGTATAACAGTTATTCATGCCAGATGTTTGTTAATACATGGTGTTTCTTTACTTTGTAATTTTGTATACATTGGAGGCATTTGCACACACCAAATAGAGCGGCACAATGAGTGCTTATGATGTTTTGTGTGAGTAAGTTGGACAGCACAAGAAGACAACAACTCTGAATGTAACCATTATTTGTTAGGTGTAACGGACCATGTGGTTTGTCTTTGCATGACAGCATGAGACTATGAGATGCATCTTTTGCTGTCGCTCATCATTGTAATTTTGTAAAATGGAGATGGATGCTACATACTGGACCAGATTTTTCTATGTGATTGTGCCGGGTTAGGCATGCTGTTGACAGCAAAACAGTCAGGCATTCCTGGTGGTTTCCGTCGGCATTGCATACTGGTAACATATACTTTGCTGGGAAATGTTTGTCTCGCCTCTCTTACACTTAGTTTAGCTGCCTAATTCCATTGCCGGTGCAGCGGCGAGAGCGGATGATCGACGGAAAATTAGGCTTCCAAGTTTTGGTTTAAATTTTCTGTACAAAATTTCTCATCCTATAAAAAGGTTTTGCTATTAGTGCTCAAGAAACAATCAATCAGCATTATTTTCAGGGAAATATAATTGGCTGTACTATAGTGCTGATATGTGGGCGTCCCAGTAATGATTTAGGTTGCGCAAGTGTCTAGTCTAGTGGGCCGAGATAAGCTGGGGATGAAATTCCTTAAAGCAGATCAGGCCCAATTAGGGGCTGTTTGAACTAAATTTTTATTAGTCCCTCCAATTCAAACAGGGCCTTAGTCTCATACATAGCGAACGTGCCAATGAGAAAGATGCATGCCCATAGATTAGAACTTCAGCAGAGGCCGAGGGGAAAGGAAGAAGAGGCTGAATTATGAGCCCAGAAATGTTTGGGTCAGCTGATTTAGATTGCATAAAATCAATAACTAGCGGATAAAGTCCATTTACGTCCCTCAACTTAGCGAGTTCGATTCACATCCTCAATCACAAAACCAGATATATTGTCTCATTCAACTATCAAAACCGGTTCAATTTGATCCACTAAGCGGTTTTGGCCTACATGGCAATTCAATCAGAGAAAAAAATAAAAATAAAATGAATACGTGGCACATACGTGATACTACTATCAAGAAAAAATAAAAACAAATAATGAGACCCACATGTAAGTGACCAACTCATGTTATTCCTCCACCTCCTCCTCTCTCTCTTCTGTCTCTCTCTCCTACGGACCTACTTGATCTCTTTCTTGGCGGCGAATACGAAGGAGCTCGAAGGTAGCATGGGAGTGGCAGCATGTGCTGCTCCTCCTCCCTCCCATCTTAGCCTACTTCTCTCCATCTCTCTCGCGTGGCTAGGGCTTCTCCTCCTCCTATTGATGCCTCCCTAGTCCCTTCCCATGGACAGGTAGAGTAGTGGCCACCACCTCCTCCTGTCGGGCAAGAGAAAATGTTCGTAAGTGGTTGCGACGCTTCTGGCTCCACCCTGACCTATGGCCTCTTCCTCAATCAAGCACGGCAATGCGGGAGGTGCTACAGATCTAAGGAGGAGTTAGGTTGACAAGGTGGCAAGCCCGAAGTGGATGTCGACTAAAGGAGGGTAGGACCATAGAAACCCAACCCAGTCGCCATCGCAGGCACCGGGCTGTACTCCCACCTCGTGCACCTCCTATTCAGTACAATCAGGCGGGAGTTATTGATGGAGTCCCTCTCGTTCAAGCGCATGGGGTATCTCGTCGTCGTCCTCTTCATGCATGAACGTCACGACCCTTTCTCTCTCTCTATCTCTCCTCCAGGAGAGAGATGGAGAGGGGTGGGCCTCTCTGTCTCTAGATCGGTGGTCCCTCCTCTGTGCTGTCCATGGAGACTGTCGTTGTCCACCCACATGATGCTATGCCTTACCGGTGTCGGCTACTCTGCCATAGCCATAAGCCATCTCCATTGCCGACTCCATATTGTCCCTAGCTCCTCTGGATAGTCGGAGAGGGAGCATCCAAGTCACCAAGGCTGCAGCTGCAACAACTTGTGCTCATAGCATGTTGGTCTTCCATGCTCAGCCGGCTGCAAGCCTGATGGTAGTACCACATAAGTGCCATGTATGCAATTATTTTTTCGGACTAAATTACTACGTAGGACAAAACTAATGTCCAATCCGCTCAGTGAGTCAAATGTCTGATTTTATTATTGAGGAATGTGAATTAAACTCTGGTTATAGTTGAGGGACGAAACATAGACCTTTTCCATAACAAGTTGACAAGGCTAGAATCCAACGGTTGCCTTGCCCATTGCCACACTTGGGCAGTGTCTCCTGTGTGGTGTACTGCTGTGTTGGTTCACTTGGCGTGCTACTATTCCTTCGGAAAGCATGAATTTTATAGGATATTTATGGTACACAATTCATTTTCTCTAAAATTTCGGTGAAATGCCTCTATTTCAAAGTAGCCCTTAGTTTTTTTTGGACCTAGTTGGGTTTTGTCACTTGTTAAATCTAGCTCGTTGAGTTTGCGATATTTGCGATATCTGGTTATTTTGTTATTAAAACGGGTAACCAAACTTTATCTTGTACATGGACCTGTTATTCGTTTTAAAAAGCACCCAATCTCTCCCCTATTTTTTAAAGAATAAAAAAGACATAAAAAAGACATTATCATGTATTCATGTGTGAAGAAGCTTTGGAATATATAATGTGGAATTCATTGCTTTCAATCGCTATTCATCGATACGGATTGGCCTGAATGAAGTTACAATATGTTCTAGATGCACACATCCTGCATTCGTAGGACTCCTATGTAACAAAGGATCTTTGAGTAATATCTCAAAAAACTAAACCAACTTCTATAAAAATGCAGTAAAATTCTTACGGTCCAAATAACCATGTAGAGCTAGCGTCACACACACAGGGGATGGGATTGATTGATTTACTTTCTCCTGGTCCTCACCTGAGTACATGTCAATCTAAACCTACATAGTACGTGTGAATCACATTGTTTGACCGATAGAGAGTGATATAGACCGGTTAGCTGACCATGAATATCACATAACATACTATTCTTCATAAATTATTTTCAGAATCTTCTAGTATTGTCTTCCTTAATTACTAACCATACAGTGTCATCCCAAATATCTATCGGATACATTTTTTGTCCGTTTGAAACACATGATTAAGAAAACAGAGTAGAATTTTGATACGGATACAAGTATAAATAGGAAGATTGAAAAAAGTATATAAAAAATATAAGAGTGACCATTTAATTGGACTGTAGAAAAAAGCACAGTAATTTGAGGAGAGATAAAGATTTAAACTAAACTTTCCATGTGGTTAAAATTGTTATATGGCAATTTTTTATGAGAGCATCATGCTAAATTTCCTCTAAAATTTGAATGGAGCGAAGTATTTTATAAGAATTTCATAGGATTTCATAGTGTCCATTTCTTTAATTTAAAGGGTTATATAGGGAAAAAAAACCCTCTACAATTCTTATGATTTTCCCATAAAAAATGCCTTAAAGATTAGTTACATATCCTTGTGATGACATCTTGGCATTGACACATATGCACGCACACAGTAACAAATCAGCCACAGATTCAGTACACACAAAGAAAAAAGGAATATGAATCACCTATATTTGGATTTTTATAGAGTAAATTTTAGAGAACTGTAAATGTAGTGATTTATTTTTTTTACGGTTCTCTAAAAAAATATTTAGAAGGGGTGAAAAAAGGAATATGAATCACCTATATTTGGATTTTTATAGAGTAAATTTTAGAGAACTGTAAATGTAGTGATTCTCTAAAAAAATATTTAGAAGGGGTGAGGCTTCGAACCCAGGTCGTCTAGCCCACCACTTTGTGGAGCTAGCCAGAAGACCCCTAAGCATTTCTCTAATCACTACATTTAGGTCATTCCCTAATATTCGCGTTTTAAATATAATGATTAAACTATCAACTTGCTACAATGTTTGTTTCAGTTTGCTACAATGATAGCAGAAAAAATTATCTTAAAACTACAGCTTCATGAACACCCTACTGTCACTGATATGTGATACCCATATGTCATAGAGATACATGTTATCTATTAATTAGTAAGTATATGACCAGACAAAATTAGAGATATAACAATTTTTATAATAAAATGAGATATGACAATTTTTTTTACCGATCAATTTACAACTATAATATTAGAGGTGGATTTTCTATTTGATTGTACTATTTATTAGTATAATTAGGTACACCAGCATTAAATGGTCTTTTTAATATCACAAGACCATATAAGGTGTGTAGTATGGTCTGTGGACGGTGTGTAGTATGGACGGAAGTCTTGACCGGGCTCTACATTGACGGCCAATTGGCAGACGACAATGGCATGCTTGTGCACACCTGTCTGTCCATCTGTTATCCGCCATAATGTAGGAGCTGGTACCTGTAAGAACGACTTGTTAGTTGACTCCAAAGACCCAAGACTAGCTTGCTTGCTTATTACTCCCTGCACTCACTGAAAGAGAGACTTTAATTAGTCTTCTTGGATACTAATTGTTTTCTGAAAGATCATGTATGTTAATTGTTGATCATGTACGTATTTTCGAACGGTTAAGTCGTTACCAATGTTTTACATAAAGAAAATTGTATCCTATTTAAAGAAGAAAACGGAACCAAACCTTACAGCGTACAATTAAATAGAAAAACTAAGCGAAAACCACAATTACAACAAACTCTCCAACTAGCCTAAACAACCATGGCACAAAAGGACAGCCAAACACAACACTCAACAAACTTATTTGGCGTTATAAATGTCGCTACTATAAAGTAAAATTAAAATATCTTATAAATATGGCATGGAGGGAGTACTATTAGCAGTTTCTGTTAGAGTGCGCAGCCCGGGCCACCAACCGTGAGCCACCCAGGTCACATTGGGCCTGCTCTACCACAGACTCAACCGGAGCTATAACTTTAGGTTTTGGGCCTACACAACCCAAAAGACTAATCTGATGGGTGAGGACCGCCCTTACCTTTTAAATCGTGCTCCCCCATCATCAATTACCGATGTGGAACTAAACCCAACAGTTTCTTAATTATATATACTTACAATTATACAATTATATGATATTTGCATGTTACATGTTCAGGGCAGATCATACATACAACTTCTATTCACAAAAAGTTATTGGTGTTCGACAACTATACATTGTTTCCTATTTAGCTTATCAGCCACAGTTAGAATTTAAAACTTGATTTTGATGTTTTTTTCATCGCAATTTATTTTTCAACATTACTTTTTTCATGTTAGTAAGTATATATATATATATATATATATATATATATATATATATATATATATGTGTGTGTGTGTGTGTGTGTGTGTGTGTGTGTGTGTGTGTGTGTGTTGTGTGTGTGTGTGTGTGGGCGCGCGCGCGCGCGTGTGTGTGAAACTTTTACTCATATTTTTTTTATTACTAATAAGCTAAGTGTGGAGTACCGTTTATAATCAGTTATAGGTGAAATGTGACTTCGAGTTTTGAATATAAGCAGTTATTATCGGCGTGACGAAATATCATGTGAGCAGTGGGCATGCATACATGCCTTCCATTGTGCAGTTCCCTCGCAGAAAAGGAGGAGAGAAAAGAATAGCGATAATACCTTATATGCCTTATATACCACTGAAAATTGGTCTGATCTCTTATATGCCACTGAAAATTGGCTCTTCCTTTATATGCCATTGGTCCAAATTTGCACACCCTCTTATGTCACTACCGTCAGTTGACCGTGTTTTGACCGTTAACTCTCAAGTAAAAAAGACATATTTGCCCTCTCTGAGTTGTTAGGCATGCCCTATACTAATAAGGGTAAATACGTCTTTTTTCCTTAAGAATTAATGGTCAACACACGGTCAACTGGCGGGAGTGGCATGAGAGAATGTGCAAATTTAGATCAATAGCATAGAAGGGAAGAGCCAATTTTCAGTGATATATAAGGGATCAGACCAATTTTCAGTGGCATATAAGGGATTCCCTCGAAAAGATATATGTGATGGAGAAGTTAGCTTATTAGCTATAGCTAGCATGAATATGCAGCTGCCTGCCTGCAGCCACGTGAGGAACGACGACAGCTACAGTACCACTCCCACTCAGATGCAGTATATATACCACAAGCACCAAACCCAACACTAGCTAGCTAGAAATCCAACCAAAATATATCTAGCCAAAGCAAATCAACCAGCTACAGCTACAGAAATTATTCGATCCGATCGATCTCCATTAATTATCCAACGACGACACGACGACGCAGCGGCAGCGATCGATCGATGGAGGAGGCCTAGTGCATGATGATGGTGGGGAGGGAAAGGGAGCTCGTGGCTGAGCTGCGTCACCTCCTCTTCCCTTCTCCGTCTCCCACTCCGACCACCCCTGCGAGCCACTCTACTACGGCGCTCGCCGGCGACGGCGAGTGCTGCTTGCCGCCAGGGCTGACAACGACGACGACGGTGTCCGGTGGAGGACGGCGGCGGGGGAGGAAGAGAGTCAACCGCGACAATGATAATGTCAAGCTGCTTCTGCAGGCAGATGATGATCAGGAGGCCGTAATAGCTGATCATGGCGATGCAAATGCCAAGCCTCTTCCTAATTTCACCAAAACAAGGTACTAATTAATATATCCATGCATCAATCTTAATTAATTTCTAGGTGTCGATCAAGAACACTGAACACTGAACACCGCACCTGCTTTCTTTTTTGTTATTTCTGAAAGCAAATATAATCAATATAATGCACGGTTTGGTTCATCATCAATTTAGCAATTTTGATTACACCTAGTTATGTATATGCAGAAGGAGGAAGCAGCAGGCGACGACATCAACGATGGTAACGACGGTGCCAGATTTCGATGGGTATCAATGGAGGAAGTATGGTCAGAAGCAAATTGAAGGTGCCATGTACCCCAGGTACCATATCATTTCCATATTTACATATGCTATTGTCACTACTGCTACATCAGTGTCATAAATCATTATCTAAAAAAAACATCAGTGTCAGAAATCACTAATGTTATGTTTGAGACAAATTACTTCGTGTGGTCTGTGATCAACTTAATTTAGTGTCATTACTAATCATCATTGTACTCACTCCGTACTCATAAAGGAAGTCGTTTAGGACAGCGACACGGTCTCCAAAACACAACTTTGACTTTTTGTTTCTATAAAAATATTTATTGAAAAGTGATATATGTATATTTTTATAAAAGTATTTTTCAAGACAAATCTATTCATATAATTTTTATATTTTCAAATTCAACAACTTGAGAGTTATTCATGATTTATATTCTCCAGATTTGATTTAAACATTGTCCTAAACGACTTCCTTTATAAGTATGGAGGGAGTATAGTAGTAGTACTACTTTAAATGTTGGTTATACTTAGTTGTTTTGCCGTTCGATGGACTTGCAAGCATGCTCTGAGATGGAATCAATGTTATAAAATCAAGAAACTGCAGCCTTCAAACTCTCCCTATGCAAGAAATGAGATCTTCTATCTCAAAATAAGACAAGGGATCAGAAATTAAGCTCATTTAGGTCATGTTTAGATTCCAACTTTTTTATTTAAACTTTTAACTTTTTCGTCACATCGAATTTTTCTACACACATAAACTTTTAATTTTTCGGTCACATCGTTCAAATTTAAACTTCCAACTTTTCGGTCATATCGTTCAAATTTCTTCGTACTTCCAATTTTATTGTTGAACTAAACATAGCCTTTGTTATGACGTGGCATGCGCAGACAATCGATCAGTCCTTTCACTCGGATACGCGTAACATGCATGCAACCTTTGTGAATTGGACGTACAATACGTGTAGTGCCCACAAGCCCATTACTAGCTAGGTGAATGATTAACTGCGCGCATCGTGGCGTGATACACGTTGTTGGAGTATGTTACAACATATCATAGGTGATTGATTCCATTAGAATTAATTATCCACATATATAATTTACCTGAAAAACGGAAGTGAAAATGCAAGATCATATAATTAGCTAGGCTTGCAAGTTTGTAATGATATACGGATGTGCGACTAATTACTGACTGTAACATGGATGGATGGACGCATGCAGGAGCTACTACCGGTGCACCAACAGCACAAACCAGGGCTGCCTCGCCAAGAAGACGGTGCAGCGCAATGGCGGCGGCGGAGCAGCAGGGTACACGGTGGCCTACATCTCAGAGCATACTTGCAAGTCCATCGAACCATCCCTGCCTCCAGTCATCCTCGACACCACCGTCCGTACTACCAACAACCACCAGCAGCCTGCAGCTGCTGAATCACCGGCGGCGACATCGTCGTCGTCGTCGAATATGGTCATGACGAGTAGCGAGACTGGTAATTGGAGCGGTCAGCACGGCGCCTACGCATGCCGACAGATGATCGCCGCCGATGAAGAGTACTGCTGCTGGGACACTCCGGCGACGACGACGACCACCTCTGGCTCTAATGGTGGTAACAGTACTTGTGCTGAGGATATAGAATTATTGAGCAGGCCGATCAGGTCGCCGATGCACATCGCGGCGGAAGGGAATTGGATGGACGATTTGCTCCTTGTTACTGACGGCCTTATCGATATATCCAACTCCAGCATCACCCATTTCCTCAATTTCTAGATGCACATCTCTCTGCTATCTCTGCTATATGTATAAGATGTTGCTTATGAATTTTGCATGATGGGCCAACTCTTTTTTCTTTGTTTTGAAAATAATTAGAAATCCGACCTCTACATCTAACTTGGATGTACACAGCCCGAACAAACCGTGTCTAGAAATAAGCTTACACCTTACACTATTTTCACACCAACACTCGATCATAAAGAGCTCTAAGACTCAAACAGCTAATTAACAAACATAACAAGAGAATTGAAGGTAAACATCGAAGAGCATTCAACAGGTAAAACTAAACCTGCAGCATCTTCCTCAAGTTCCATCCAATTCTTGAGAAGAAAACAATTACTATCCTTCATTTTAAGCAACAGTCATCACTAACGAGTCCAGTGTGTCCCTCTAAAAATTACCCTAAAAAAGAGTTAGCTCTTGAAGCATTCAAAACTTAATTATTCCTACGAAATTGAACCACCGAACATAAAACTACCACCCAGAGAAGATTGGCATTTTAATTTAGATGTAAACCACTTAACCAACTACATTATAGATTGATGGGCGAACTCATATATACACATGAATTTGCACTCTAACAAGTAATTGTGTTTTGAAGCCAGTCCATTAACCCAACTAAAACTCTATATCAAGATACACGGAGTAAACTAAGGCTGTGTTTAGATGGTGGAAAAGTGAAAAGTTAGGAGAAAGTTAGTAGTTTGGAGAAAAAAATTAGTAGTTTATGTATGTAGGAAAGTTTTTTGATGCGATGTGATGTGAAGGAAAGTTGAGAATTTGGGGAACTAAACATGGCCTAATTGTGAAGGATTAAATGCGGCCGGGCTGAAGTACAGATCGATCGAAACAAAAGCAGCTGCAAGTCAAACAGCCTATGCATGCCTGTCAATATAGCGGTCACTGTCACACACGAGCAGCACGATTTTGCCCATGACATCACCACCCATTACGTCACCTTGCTGTCTATTGCAGCTTCCTTGTCACAGCAGAATTAATTGTCTGGTCCCCTCTGTATGGAAATCTTGGATGTGAACTATCCTATAACGATGAAAGCAGTAATACCATATACAGGCACATTTAACTTTTCTATCACATCAAAACTTTTCTACACACATAAATTTTCAACTTTTCCATCATATCGTTCCAATTTAAACCAAACTTCCAATTTTAGCGTAAACTAAACATACCCATAGATAATAATATTTTGAGACAAATTTAAATGTAGTAGTTTTAATCTTACACTGAATACATTTAATCTTTGTACCATTTCACTTGTTCATGTACTCTACAGTCGGCTAGCTAGCCGTACGTATGCATCAATTGCATCAGTCGTACGCCCTCGGCCCACTGATCAATTAATATGCGTGTGGACCCGCCAGTTTCTCGATCGTATGTTCCCTCCCTGAGCGGTCCAACAATTGAACTACACGATCTACACATGTACACACACAGCTCACATATATTGTACTCCTATCTATCTATCTACTTACTGCGTTTGTGCCTCTATGGGTTTTCTTCAAACATCAACAACATTCACATCATATATATCTAATTCAAATCAATTAGAACTTCTTTTTCATTAACGTGTAAAAGCTTTACATGTCAATATATTAGAAAAAGAGTAACATACATCGATAACACAGCTAGTCGGTTAAGGCCGGGGGTAGGAGGGTACAACGTGACACTAATTAAAAAGCTGGCTAAACTAAGTGCGACTCCTAAGAGATAGGTGAGAGAAACAAAACAAAGCTAAGCTAAACTAAGCTATGTGTCTAACAGCCTGTTAGCCTCCCAACAAGATTGACCATTGCCTCAACCAACACTAAATTAATTATTACTACTGGCTAGCTAGAATATATAGATATCCGCGTCACAATTTTTTCGCAAACATGCAAAAGGATTATATGTCAATATATTAGAAGAAAGCAGATTTTAAGTTACACGACACAACCGGCCAGGCAGCCATTAAAAAAGAAAAGGACACAAGAAAAATAAGACTGCTAGCTAGGTTATTCTTCTGACAATTTGGTTTGATTTAGAACAAACATACATCCTATTTTGTTTGTTCCAACATACTGGTATGCGCATGTAAGTATTCAAGATTGTTGCACCTGTCGTTGTCTTTGACTTCTGGTTGAATCAACTCTTGGCATGTACCTTCTATTTGTTTTTTGTTTTTTTAGAACAGCACATACCTTCTTCTTTGACCCAGCAAATGTACACGTAGAACATACTCTCTCTTATTCATAACTTATTCATATCATAAGTCGTTTTAAATTTTTTCTTAGTCATTTTTTTATTATTAACCAAATTATATAAAAGCATAAAAATTAATATCAAACAAATATACTATTAAAATATATTTATATTTAGTTTTAATGAAGCTAATTTGATATGATAAGAGTTATTACATTTCTCTAAAAACTTGGTCAAAATTACATGAGTTTGGTTTAGAAAAAAGTTAAAGCGACTTATAATATGAAACGGAGGGAGTACTTGTTAGTACATGTTTAATTTGTGTCAGATTAATGTCTTCCTTGTTTAGGGTTTGATTAGAGAGTAATATATATACTTGCATATATTTGACCATCAAATTCCTTCTCTTAACATAACTAGCAAAATGCCAATGCTTTGCTGTGACAAAAAGAATAAAATATCATAATATGTCACAACAAAATATATTTGTATATCAAATATCACAGTATAACTTGTTTGCTTATTTGATTATCTGTTATTCACTTATTTGAATCAAATATTGGACTATTTGATAATATTAAAAAAAAATCAATGGACAATTTGTAAAATTTACAAAAGCAATAATGGAGTGACGGATTTACTATCACCATCACTATAGGTTTTTAGAGGAGTATAGAAATGCCTTTTCTTTCGATCAAGTACCAGATTTTTTTGATTTTTCAAGATTAAAGTCTAATTAGCTCACGCAAAAAGAAAGTCTAATTAGCGGACTTTGAGAATGCTAACTTGTGTTCTCCTCCTGTCGCAGGTTTTTTTTTTTTTTTGCCTTTTTGTCCTTGTGAGAGTGTTTGCATGTTTGGAGGTCGGAAAACCCCTATTAGTCGGTTTTTGTTCAACCGAAGCTGAAAAAGAAATACATTTGGGTAGCTGAAAAATAAATAGTGGTGAGATCAAATATAGAGCCGCTAAAAGTGATATACATGTTCTGAGGCCCTAATTACTGTTTCTCAATTAAATGCTACTGGACCGTAAATAATTAGGGGGCTACCTATGGTCTGTGAATTAATTTACCATGCATACCACTATACCAGCATGTCTAGGTAACGAGATTGTGGTGACGTCAGCTTGATTCAGTGGGCATGACAGCATGAACATATCGATGGGCAGACTGCGCAAGCTTTACCATTTAAAACTTAAAAAGTGCAGTGTACTCATCTTAAATTTTAATTACCACCAGCCCAATTAATCCTGAAAACTTACTCCCATCCTACATAGACAACTATGTAGTACAATGTGTGGAGTGGAGTTGAATATACAACTGTAGAATTCACTAGTAGCTAGTATAGTTCTAGTAGAGAATTAATAGTAGTAATAGTTTAGGTGCAATCTATATATATACCACACGGTTGGAGTATAATCTGCGTAGTGATTCATGACAAATTAGTGGTCTAAAACTGAACCGCGTAAAAAGATCAGGTGATTAATTAGAACTTGGTGTTGAACGTACTACCTGATGATCTATCAAGCTAGCACTAAGGAAGAAACCGAGTCCATGCGTATATATGAGCTCCATTCAGCATGCGTGTGGTAGGAGTTTAATTTAGTTTTTATGCGTCACACTGCAAGATGCATGAAGGTTCTTCTTCTCCTATATATTTATATTAATTAATCTAGCTAGAGAGAGAGAGCTAGTGGTTGCAACTTGCAAATTAGTCTAAGTCCAACTTATTCTACTGATAGTCCAATAAGCATGTGCTACATGCATCGTATCAATCCATGAGATCTATTGATCTTCCCCTGCAATTGCCTGAGCCGATTATATTAGGATACAAGTTGTCTTAGCTGAGGTAAGTGTAGGGCCATATTGAACAGCACTGTATACACCATCATCGCGTGTATATATAGCCACATTAAAGTAGGCACCAATCAAGTACACACTTCTGACAAACCTGGTTAACCACACTGCCACAAAGCCAGGTGATCGTCTCCCTTAATTAGCTTCCACTAATCTTTCCACAACTATCTAGCACCGATTAAGAACAGCAGCTATCTTAATCAGGGAGCTTGAGATCTTAATTAGGAAATAAGGAGATCATGAAGAACAGCAGCAACAAGAGGTCACTAGTTGCTGATCAATGGCATCCTTCTTCTGTTTGCTGCGACCACCGGGCGGCGTTGAGGGAGATAGCCAAGGGGCAGTCTCTGGTGACGCAGCTCCGGGCCATCGTGTTGCCGGCGCTTCACTCCGACGAGCGATGCGACCTCGCTGCTCAGATGTTGGAGGGCATCCTCGACTGCTCGAGGAAGGCCATCTCTCAGCTCCAGCTTCTGCTCTCTTCTCCACATGATGATGATCATCATCATCATGTTGATGACAAAAGGAGAGTCAGGAAGATCATTTCCTCTTCTGATGATGATGATCACTGCAGCAGCAAGGCAGCTGAGGATCACAACGCCAAGCCTCTTCGCCAACACAAGAGAAGGTACAAATTATATCTACTTCTGTAAATAAATTTCATTTCTCATGTTTTTCATTCTCTGGTTTCACAAACATTTGAATTCATCAACGATTTCTGTTCTTGATTTACTGATTGTATCCTCTCCAATCAATTACAAACAGGAGATTTGGTGACTCGGTGTCGCTTGAAACTCCAGTGCCACACTACGATGGCCACCAATGGAGGAAATACGGGCAGAAGCACATCAAAAACTCCAAACACCCAAGGTATGTGATTCAGACATTCATGAATTAATAGTTTCATTCAATTAATTACACCCTTGATTAATCGTGTTATCAAGATCTAATCAGTATAAACACCAACTAATTATATATCTGCATCAATCTGAATTGAGCAGGAGCTACTACAGATGCACCTACAGGCAGGAAGAGAAGTGCAAGGCAACAAAGACGGTGCAGCAGCGAGAAGACCTGCACCACGCCAACAGCTACAATGGCGATCACCCCATCATGTACACGGTTGTCTACTACGGCCAGCATACCTGCTGCAAGGGCCCTGCGGCATTAGCTGATGATCATGTCGTCGTCGAAGCATCACAGATTAGCACCGACAGCCATTGCCAGAGTCCGAGCAGCAGCAGCGATCTGCAGGCTGCGGCAGTACACGCCGGTAACAGCAGCCAGTGCAGCAACATCTCCGTCACATGTTCATCATCAGTCGTCGTTGAGGATTGCAATAAGCTTCTTGACATGATGCCAGCTGCTGATGAACTGACCGCTGATGTCTTGTTGTTCGACATGACTGCATATGCACCTTTAGATTTGGATATCAACTGGGAAATGGATACAAATGCTCTGTGGGTTTGAAAAGGTTTTGTAATTAAACTGATCTATCTGTAACACGTCAACAAACGAGTTAAATTTATCTATACCCTTTTGCAAGTACTGAAAATTATTTCTTCGTGGCCGGTTTGATCAGCGTACTGGATACACAACACAAATAAGTTTTGCTTTCCTTCAGAGAGCAGCATTAATCAACCGAAATAAAAGATCTAGATTAAAAAAACTATATATATCAGCTTAATTCAATTGAAGTGTCTTTATCTCTTGGAATAGTCAGAGTGCATCGGATGCTGCCTGCTCCAGATCGATCTACTGCTTATCTTCTTCAGGCATGCATAAATTAATCGTGCTCTGTTTATAGGACGCTACAACAATACCTTATTTGGGAAATCATATGATTAGAGTACCATGCATTAGGTGCGCACTTAACAGCAAGCAACAACTACCAGTAGCTAACAGCTCTAGCTGCTGCTAGCAGATCAGCACTATGTACTAATTAATTATTGTACAATGACGTATATGCGATTAAATAAGCAGGGGACCTGACCCACAGCCGCCACAGGTTTGTCGCACATGCACTTTAATACCATGAATCTATATCCATTGCTATATATTGTAGTTAAACATGCAAATCTCTGTACAAAAATATATGCACTTGCAGAATTGAAGGTGCAGCTACAGATTATATTAGCTACCTGGCCATGTCCGGACATGACGCCCACATCTACTTACGTTGTACATAATGCCCTATATAATTTATTCAAGTATGCAAATTGGATTTTGTGATGGGGAGATTTTATCCGCTATAAATAGTTAGCACCAATCTCATTAGATTACGAGGTGCTTTCTATTGATGGAACAGTTAGTTTACTAATTCACCTGCGATTTCACCAAACGCCTGACAGGATCTAAGAGAGACAATGACTGCGTTTGTTATATATCCATTTGGATTACTGCATATGCTCCTTCAGCCAACAAATATAATGGAGTAGGCAGTAAGCAAAAGTGAGTATCGTATTACATACATCCCGTCCATATGTTTCTAGTATTATTCGTACCTTTATTTGGACACCCAGAAATATTAATGAATATATGCACTGATGACGATATATGTGTACTCCATTATTCCGCTGCTACAGTAGTAGAGGTTGAGTGTGTCGTAGACTTGTAGTATATCATTTAGAATATTGGTTCAGTTTTTTAATTTCGTCTAGCCATATGAAATATGAACATTGTTAGGCTATCTAGCTTCAGTATGAATTTTGTGATGATGACGGATTTGTACCTAGCACTCTTTGTTGAATCCGTTTTTCAAAAAGTCACACTGAATCACATGTGTGGTGTGTACGTGCACCTGCGCCAACCTTGTAGGCACAAAGAGAAGCTTCAGTAAGCACATTGTAAGTGTACTACTGCACATGCTTATGAGACTAGACACCAGTTAAGCCTGTAGCTAGTAGGGAGATGGAAAATATCTATGTGGGACCTGCTAGAAATATCAGTGAAAAGTGAAAACATTGCTATGCCAGTGGAAACAACCACGGAAAAAAGGGCATTACTCGTACAGTTTGAGAACTTCACGGTAAAAATAAACTTTTTCTTTGTCCAGTGCAGAAAATATACCCCAAGCAGAATTTGTGAGGTACTAGAAGTTGATGTTTTTGTCTTCCTAAAATTAAAGTATATTCATAGTTATAGGTGTATAAGAACTTAACAAAAAGGCATCCAAATGTTACCTCGTTTCAGGACATCACCAAAAGAACGAGATGTTTCACGCACATCTCATTTATTTTTAAAGTTGATCCATCTATCCATCCTCGTCGCCTCGTCGTCAGTAGTTTTCTTTTCAAATCAGCTCCATTATGGTTTTACCTGTCAAGTTGATGGGCATTATTATATGCAAAACATTAGATATAAAACATGGTGAGATCATAAATACCGTAATGATTTCATCGCCTGACATATTACTGCAAGAGCATTAGGAGAAAGTTCAATATTTGGCTCATCCACTGGACCCATCAACTAAACCTAACAATTAATATATAGGTAATATTTAGATTCTGATGGCAATTCAATGGACCCCGGTTGGGCATTGATCATACTATCGTAGGGGGAAAAATATGAATTGTCAAATTGGATTGAGGATTGAGGATTTCGGGCATGTGGCTTACGCAAGGCAGCGCCACCATGTCTATGTTAGTACTATAGTAGTGTCTGAATTCCTTGGGCCAATTCCCTTTTTCTTTTGAGAGCTAGGGGCTGCTTTCAATCTGGGGGTATGCAGGAAATATCTAGCCCAAAACTGTAGATATATGACCCTTGGACTGGTTTGGTTGCAACCGTGAATTATCTCTACCCTTAACCTTGTCCAATTTTATTGACAGCTCCTCTACCGCTCTGAGCCCCTGGACATAAGATCATGTATTACATAATGTTTATAACTCCTGAGAAAATTTAATTCTATCGTTGATAGGAGATCGATTCCAACACACAAATCACAACTACAACATGGTGAGCAATTTTCTTTTCTAAACATCACGACTGTACCATTGATATTGACGTTTCAGTTGAATTGTCAAGCTAGAATTCAGATTTCAGAAGCTAAAGGGGAAACGAACATGCCGAACCTTAGGTGGACAGAACGAAGCAGCAGCAGAATGGCTTGACTGTGTACGTCGTTGCCAACTGGCTGCTCAGAACACAACAGCGAACTAAAAACGACACAGTACTGGAGTACATCCATCCGAGCTGCTGTCAAAATGAACAGAAGGGCTGTATTCCTTCTTGACTCGCACGGTCACGCCGTGTTTTCGATGGAGTAAAACATCCCAGTTACTACATTCAAAGAAGCAAAAGATATTGTTACTATAATTTATTACAAGTTCCATACAAGAAGAATAGCAAAAAGATAAAGCCATAGCTGGATTGAATTTCCCCTTTTATCTTTTTTTCCCCCTTAGATGGTTGGCTTGGACAGATATTACGAGAAGATCTACCATTGCTCTATAGCTTGATTAAAGTTAATATTGGCACAATTAATCAAGGCTAATATGCACGTTTGCTCGACAAGATTAATCCAACAGATTCACTAAGCTAGTAATAATCCACTCGATCCAGATTACCAGATAGGTGTTTTAATTGGAAACAAGAAACATGCTTGAGTTAAACTAAAAATTAACCTGCCGGCCAGCCGATTGGAACAATTGATTGCGTTCCATTGGAGTCAAAGCAAGCATGTCCCTATTCAGGGACCAGTAACGAGGGACAATTTGTGGTCTCCATATATCTTCTCTCTACAACCACCAGAAAACCAGAGCAATTTTTTGCATCCACATATGATGTGGAATGAAGCAGCTGCTCGCACATTTATATTATGGTAACTAGGTCTGTCAGCCAACAATCACAGGAATCATTCCTAGCCACAAGTCACCCCATCCATATCCTCCTGATCATCAAGTACAAACAGAAACGTTTTTCACCTATCAGTTATGGTTGGATGTTGTAATTTCATACACAGATATTTTTTTAATGATATGCTCAGGTTATTGATAAATCGCTTTTTTTCTTGGGCTGGGTCTGCTGGGATTTATGTTTACAATTGTTTATATACAACTCTTCACAGTGATAATATGATAAATACTCCATAGAAGAAAAGATAATATACATGCAATCTCAATGGGATTATAGTCACCCAATATACAAAACAAATTTTCTTTGTTCCGGAAAAGGGAAATTTGTTTGTTCCTCTACTCGATTACGATGTTCCTGGAGTAATTTTCTCCAAACTTCTTTTAGGATGAAGTTCTGAGCAAAAACTTAACCTTTTAGGTACTTTCACTAATAAAAGAAAACACTGATGCAGGCTCTGACGTAAGATATATGTAACTCAGGAGAGACATCCTAGAATAGAACCCATTTTTGCAATTTTTTAGAGTTACATCTGGCTCTCAGTCATAAAATTGTACTGGTATTTGATAATGACCTCACTTCGCTAGACTTTTGTTGTGAGAACATTTGAACAATCTCAATTCCTCCCATCATGGTGCTGCTGCTTGCTACCGGTATAAATATATGCCTAAAGCTGCAGTTAGCTAACACCTTCTGCCCTGACTATCATAGCCACATCTCCATAATAGACAAACTCATAAGATGAAAATTCTCGAATCTTTTGGTCATAGTGACTGTCAAGTAGTGATCAACATGATAGAGCACCAAAAGGCTCTCATGGTGGAGCTGCGTGGCATGGTCATGCCAGTACTTCCGAGCGACAATGAACAAGCCAAGCTTGCTCTTCAACTCTTGGGAGATATATTGAGTTGCTCAGATAAGGCTATCTCCATGCTAGAACTTGGTGGAGACACTAAAAAGCTGACCAATCTTGTTGGAGGTAAGAGAAAAGGTAACAAGCATAGCATGGACAACCACAACTTGGAGGAGGAAGCCAAAGAAAGTGTTAGCAAGAGAAGGTATATGTATATAAATACATGCCACTAGAGGAATGTCCACTAGCTTATCATTCATTGCTAACGAAATTTGATTGATCCTCTTGATTATGATAGAAAGAATGCAGAACACACAGGTTCAACTGTGGCTCAAGCACCTCACAATGATGGACATCAATGGAGGAAGTATGGTCAGAAATGGATCTCTAGAGCAAAACATTCCAGGTATAAATGAGCATATGAACTCCTGTTTATTTCCATTCCTCGAAGCATATTGGTTTTATCTAACAGAAAAATATATACATCTAATGAGCTCATTTGCTTAAGCAGGAGCTACTATAGGTGTGCCAATAGTAAAGTGCAAGGCTGTCCTGCTACAAAGACAGTGCAACAAATGGATTCCAGTGGAAATGGAACATCAAAGTTGTTCAACGTTGACTACTATGGCCAACACACATGCAGGGGAGATGGCATAGCCGATCCATATGTTGTCGACATAGCCCATCACAGTATGGAACCTATCAATCAAAACAAATGCAATAGCCCTACACTTGAACACGAAGCCCATGAAGTTCAAGATGAAAGATTTGAAAACTTGTGTATGGTACAAAATATGCCAGAGTATTTGATAGATTTTGAATTGGAGAGAGCCTTCGAGTTTATTGTGAACTCACCATTGGGTTCTGAGCATTGGACGTTCGATGATTCAATAAGATGTGAGCACAGTCCAATATGCATATGGGGATGATGACTTGATGTTAGCTATAAGCTAGCTTGGAGTTTCATCCAGGATGTGCTGTAATGATAAGTTGTGACCTGGTAAAAATACATAGCATTTTGCTCATGACTAAGAAGTAAACCTGAAATTAAGAAGCATGTGTATAATCTATTACTATTATAAAAATTGAAGATGTTTCCGCGGTCCGTCATCCGTGTTTGAGTCGGTTATAAAAATTGAAGATGTTTCCGCGGTTCGTCATCCGTGTTTGAGTCGGTTTTAATTTTATGTTTTGGTTTTAATCTATATCTCTTCTCTTTTCTATCTCTATCTCTACTATTATAAAAATTGAATATGTTTTTGCCCGTATTTTGGTACGTCATCCATGTATGAGTTGGTTTTTAAGTTCTTTTTCTTTTGAAAATACAAATCCGTATTTGAGTCGGTTTTTAAGATCGTTCACTTTTGGTAATCTAGAAGGAATCATATAAGAAATCTGTTTAAAAAAACTTGCATGCTAACTTGAGATGATCGGACTCCTAACTGCAGCTCGTGATTTTCTAAAAATATATATATCCAAGCGAACCCCCACAGTGAATTTCATCCTAACTAAACCATATAACAATAATAAGATTAAAATAGACTTCACCCGTTGCAACACATGGGCATTTTTTCTAGTTAATATCTCAAATTAGAAATCCTATGTGGTAGATACATATGTTGCAATGCCAATGCAGTGCTGGATATGGAAAAGTGATTCTGAGTGAGTTTGGCAGTTATTTCTGTATCACGCAAAATACTTGAAATTCTGAATAATACATTAATGGTATTGTGGATACAGAAGACATATATATGCAAACCTTCAAATTTAGGCGTAATCTTTTTTCATATATATATATTTCCCCTTGTATAATTTTCCAGCTCCACACTCTTTCCCCAGTGTAATGTACAACCAACTGCTAGCTAGAGTCACAGTCCCCCGCTAAAAAAAAAAAAAGAAAGAAAGAGAAAAGCTAGAGTAACAGTCACCAATATATTTCATGGATTGCTTCTTTAAAATGAATTGAAGAAGCAGTTGCAAGAACTTGTGTGTGCATTCATCTAAATTTCACATGCACGAGATGGCAATACTAGATGCAAACGCAACCACTAGCGTTTAACGCGTGTTGGTATCAAGTCCAATTTCCTTTCATTGGTCAACAGTAGCTAGCTAGAGTGCAAGTAGACAGGTGTTTGTTGACAATGGATGGAAGATATCCTGTATACACAGAGATACAGGACAAAAGGATCAGAGAGCTTCAGTGTTTTATCTTTGTCTGCTTAATCGGTTGCTCAATTAATCAGCACACACATATGATGGAAATAAACTAGTAGAAAGATACTCCAGATTGTTGGGACACCCTTGCATTCATTTTCATCGCTTCCAACAATAATCACTAGAGCTTGGAGTTGAACTGTTCAGTATTCAGCACAGCAATTTTTAATCAGGCAGGGGAATGCTTGTGCAAAATTTTGCGACGTGCTGTTAAAATCGATTTATATTTCTCCATTGTCCCTATCAAGATGCTTTCTTCTTTACATTAAAAAAAAGTGATGATTTTCTTTTAGCAGGTACAATTCTAGATGATATATTGTTATCAGGTGAGGGCCCGTGCATAGTCTAGTTATTGTACTACTACAAAGCAGTACTGAATAGTGGACTAAAATTATTCAGAAATCGGACAAAGCTGTCGTAATTACGTACCCGGATGGATGGAGTGAGTGTTCCAATGCTCTTGTACTTGCCCACCAGCACCAAGAGGAGTCCTTGCATTACTGTTCGTTCTCTCCATCCATCCATCTGTGTATCCGCCGGAAAAGATGAGCACCGCCGGCAAGGCCGAATCTGCTCCACCCTACCTACACGGTCCATGAATCCGATGCACACAGAAACTGTTGTTACATGCCACACTAGCCAGAGATGGGATGCAGGCATTCACCCCCAAAATCGTAGTTGTCGCCTGAGCTGGGTGGGTGAGAAGGCCAATTGTGGGCGGTGGGTAGAAGGGTTTGGTGCGGAGAGAGTAGAGGCGGGGTGGGTTCCTCGATCGGTGGCGGGGAAGACGTACGGGGAGGAGCGCGCGGTGGAAGGCGAGCGGTAGGGTTGGTCTTGGCGGCGCCGACGCCCGACGGGGAAGGAAGGACTGCAGCCGAAGAAGATAGACAAATACAGGGACTGATATGTAAATACTGAAGTACAAAATAGGGTCCAATTTACAAAATTCCTTATCAGTTATCATCATCAGGAGGAAAAAGTACACCGAAGGTCCCTCAACTTGTCATCGAGTTACAAAATCATCCCCCAATTGCAAAACCAGACACCGAACGTCCCTCAACTAAGAAAACCATTTGCTTGAGGTCCTTCGGTGGTTTTGACCCCGGTTTTGTCTGATGTAGCGGCTGAGTCAGCGCGTAGGCCCCACATGTAAGATGCCATGTCATCATCTCTCTTATTTCCAATCTCCTCTCTCTCTTCTCAGGGCAAGCGGCAGGACGGCCGACGGGTGGGGACGAAGCCGCCGCACGGCGCCGGGGGCCCTAGGGGGGGTCCGGCGGATGACGGAGGCAACGCCGCGGTCCTCGTTGCCGCCGCCTTCTTCTTCACAGAGCGGGCGCACCGTGGCGTGCTCGTCGGAGGCGAGCTGGACCAGCCGCTTTGGGCTGCTCTCCGGCCACGTCTAGCCCGCCGCATCGGCGGCTACTACTAAGCTCCAGATGGGTGGTGCCATTGGCGTCGCTGCCGCCGGCACCGCAAGCGCTCACCGCGGCAAGAAGACCGGCTTCGGTTCAAGTCGTGAGCTCCGGTGACTTCACGTTTCCGGTGGCCGTCGGCGCGGCTAAGGTGGTGAGCACCATTGGCGACGAACTGCCGCGTGAGTCGCTCGAGGTGTTCCGGCCCATCGACGGATGAGAGACCTTGTGATCAAATTGTACACGCTTTCCTCTATTCTGGCCTTCTTCATTACATGCTTTCCACCATTCATTACCTTCAGAGCTCAAATTGCAAATATATGTTCAAAATTGCTGACAGTTTTGTGATGGTTATTTTGTGATCAAAGGAATACACTATTTTGGTTCACTTCGAATAATCTGAGTTAACGAAATTTCTAGTTTTGTTTACATTTCACCATCATTATATTACTCGGTTTATAAAACCGTAGGTCACCAATAACTTTGCAAATGAAAGGCTAAACCACATGAGACAGTGACAGAAATGAAGTCTCCTAGTTCTATTTTTCAGGTTTCAACACTCCAGTAGCAGTGTACACTCTCGAAATCAAATAATGTTTCCTCGCAAAAATGAAAAAGAATTGAATAATGCATGATTGCCTTCTAGCCTAGAAGAGAGAATAAAAAGTGGGGAATATACCCAATAGTTAGTGCACGAAAAAATGATCGCAGATCAATAACGGATTAATAACTCCCGCAAATTTTTGTACAAGAGCAAAAACACCATTTAAAATCATGTTTACAAGTTACTAGGGCACCAGCTCTGTGGGCATCTTGATAGAGGCAGATCATTGACGCCTTCGCTTGATCCTCTCAAGGGTGCCAAGCTGCTCATTCTCCTGGGCACTAGAGCTTTCCTCCTCCCTGTTCTCTGTAGTTCTCTTGCCAAGCTCTCCAAACACCGCAGCGGGAACACTCTTCTCCGCAATTTGGTCATCGTCTTCCTCCTCGTTGCAACATTAGGCAGCTCGATGTCCTCATTGTTAGCAGCAGCAGCCTGTTGTTGCCTGCTGCTGCTCTCAGCCTGTGCCTGCACTCCAGCACTGACAAAGTTCATCATCCGGTTAGCAGGAGCAGTAGCAGTGCTTGGAGCTGGTGGAGCTGTGGAAGGTCCTGGCGCTAGTTGCCTTTCTAGGTTAGCCATCTCATCCTCAGGAACACCGGCTCGTTTCAGAGCGGCGGCGGCGGGGGTGCGGATGGGAGCAGCGGTCGGCGGGGGATGGGGAGGGGAGCGAATCGACGGCGGCGGGGTAGACCGGGATGGGAAGGGGAGCGCCGCGTTGGCGGCGGCGGCGGGGACGGAGGGGCCGCCCAACTCCACTCCGTCGGGCGCCGCTCCTCTCCCCCGGACTCGTGAGCGGCGGCCGGAAGGGGAGCCCGTGCGCCGCTCCTCCCCTCGCCGCCCGCACGCAGCTCCTTCCCCCACCGCCGCCGCATCGCCTGTCGCCGCCATCACCGCCGCCGCGTCTGGTCGCCGACGCCCTCCTCCTCCCGCCAGCTGAGTGAGAGAAGGGAGAGAGATGGGGAAGGGAGAGAAGAGGGGAAAAGAGAGAGAGAGAGAATTGGCTGATGTGGCAGCATGACATGTGGGTCCCATGCTGACTCAGCCGCCACATAGGACAAAATCAGGGTCAAAACCACCGAAGGACCTATTGTGACCGGTTTTCGTTAGTTGAGGGACGTCCGGTATCTGGTTTTGCGGTTGGGGGATGATTTTGTAACTCGATGACAAGTTGAGGGACCTTCAGTGTACTTTTTACTCATCAGGATCCTAATTGCAAAACTTCCATGTGGCTGAGTGGGCTATATCCTGGGCTTTAATTGGGCCTCCATGCGATGGGCCTAGGCCTTAGGCGCCTAGCTATGGATCGCAAGAGCCCCAAATGAAAGGAAACCACGTTTTCCTACTTAAACCATGTACATTTAAGCCCATTTAGAAATTAGAACAGAAATAACTCCGGAGGTAATACGTCCAGGCTCCAAGCGGTGCAGAAAAATGGTAGGAAAAAATTATAGACTAACGGAAAATAATGCAATGAAAACTGATGCATATATATAGCTAATCAACTCCGGCAACCTTCACCGATTAGCTGGCTATCTTAATCACAATTTACAAACAAGACCGAGCAATCAACAGTTCTTTTTGACGTCTGTGTCCAAACCTTCATCTCATACTTTGTGTTTATCTGTGTAAGTTAATCCCTCCCAACTTAAACTTCTTTTTCATGCTAAAAATTCCACCACATCCTTCTCATCCCCCGTACAATAATACGAGTAAATATAGACCAAGTTAGTATTAATTAGAGTATCCATATAATATAGTTGGACGGACTGCGACCTGCATCGATCGTCATAATACTATAATTAGTATATGAAAATTGCCAAGACTGTCGTGTATCTAGCTAAGCTTATTTCTTGATGGCTGCTAGCTACTTGCACAATGCTAAACTAATAATTTATTAATTAACTAGGAAGACTAAACCAATTCAACTTGTGAATTGACAACAATTTCCCACATCAACCACTTCTATCCCTACACATGGGTATTATCGCTGTTCTGAATTTCATCTGTACCGGCCGGCCCGTATTGATTGCGTATTTAGCTGCCATGTTTGTCATCTTGAAGAACCTACAGTTCTCTTTTGAAAAGACTCGGCTTACTTCAGCCTTCAGGAGACCATCTCTTATTTTCAAAATTAAATCTCTTTTTTGCATAACTGAATGTTCTTCATCGAAGTCTAGAACACACTTCATAATTTACACCTGATTGAGCATGAAGAGGACAAAATATCTTGAAAGCTTACCAGCCATGGTGAATATACGGCGACATCGGCTTATAAAGCACAGTTTCTAATCACCACAGCTACAAACTTCAAACAACCTATTCTGGAAGCTGTGGGCACCGTGTAAATGCAAAACCTTAGCCTGGTTGATCATCCAAAACAGAGTCTGAACATCCGACAGACTAGCCACCAGGGATTGGCCGAATGGATCCATTTGCCCCTTATGTCACCATATCCAGGAGACAGCCATCCACCTCCTCGCGGAGTGTAGCTACACCCGGAGAATTTAGGGGGCGATAGCAGAGTGGATAGCATACGAACAACTGAACCCTAGCCTATGGCACCAAGCTTCGACGATGTCGGAGTGGTGGGAGGTTACCGCAAATACAAAAGATGCTCCAAAGAAAGCCATGCGCACGCTAACGCTCCTAGTAGCTTGGGAAATCTGGAATGAAAGGAACATACCCCTTAACCCTGGTAGCGACGGGAAGCCTACTGGCTAAAGTCAAAGAGGAGGCCAAATCGTGGTCTTTAGCATGCGCGAGAGATCTCGGTAGTTGGCTTTCTTTTTAATTGCTCGGTTCGAAGGTCCTGAGCCTTGGTTTTTTCTTTCACACTTGTAAAGTTTACTCCTCTATTCAATGAAATTGGCAGCTTGCCGATTCGTTTAAAAAAAACCGGCAATACAACTACTCATCTCATTGTTATCTTTCTTGAAACAAGACTAGCCACTTCATTCTGAATTTGTGATGGCTGCTTTCTATGTTGCATTATATTTTAAGGGTTGAATCACATTGAGTAAAGCTTGGCAACTATTGTAGGGACTCAAAAGAATTGAGCAGTAGCTACAATTTCTGGACTGTTTAATGTGATCTAGCCCAATTACTATTATAGTATATAATCATTTGAAGTGATCTTCCGGGAACCATCACACCGCCACAATCATCATAGATAGGATAGTTGATTTAGAGATGTAGATGCTTCTTCTCGCGGATCGATAAATAGATTGATCAAATTGCGCGGGAACGTATGATACAGCGCAACAGCACATGCAAGAGCAAAGCACTTTGCAGGTAGCTAGCGAAGAATCAACTACTAGGTCGGCCGTCTTTGTTTTCTCCCATTAGCCCATGATTATTCAACTAAGCTAATGTCAAGTAGTAACAAGTTCCAGAGCATTAGTTCAAAAGGAAATAAAAATTGTTACAGAGCACTTGTTCCATTGTCCATGTCTCCTCACCTAGATCTCACTACTTACTCAGGGGGGAATAAGAAAGAAAAGGCAAACAGTAGAAGTTAACCTTGCCTTTCTTTATATACTTTTTCTTCTGAATAACACTAAACTAATTGCATGCAAAATTGAGACGGGGACACCTAAAGAGCTCAAGGAAACGATGCAATAGATTTGTATAGCTACTATTTATGCTGCAATTGTTCTTCTGAAACTTGGATCTTCACATGCATTTGAAAAATCATAAAGTGAATGAATGAATGTATACTAATATCGTGCTAGCTGTTCAGATATTTCAGAATATGTTTATTGTAAGAAAAGGTACGCAGCTGTGCTGGAAAAATCTTCTCTGCTATTTGATCTGGCCCCACCAATCCAAATAAACTAAAGCCGTAGTGTCTGAATTTGTCACCAGAAAGTCATCAGCTCTTCATTACTCTACCAGCTCTCATATATCTGCAACAAAATTATACTTGAAGGTGATGCGGCCACAACTATAGCCACAATCTCAAATGGCTAAAATATTGCAATGTGGTGTTCTAAAAGTCCATATTGTCTTGCTTTGTGGTCCTTGACAGTGAAATTTTTAAATATTGTTAGTTAATTGGTCGTCAGATAGAATATGAGGTTAAATGGAAACTGATGCTTTATTATCTCTTCTACAAAGTAGAGTTGAAATTCGAACAGCTCAAATGGTCCATGCTGCCAACTAATTCATTTCCATGCAGAGTTGATTAAACCTAAGGGCGATTTTTTAAAACTTTTTTGCTTTTCTTTGGGAGAAAATAAATCATATGGACAAGCAACTAAGCTGGCACCTTTTTTTTAATCAAAACATGTTAGTTTAGTTGCCATTGTCATGTCAAAAAATTCATATATAACTTATTGACAGTCTATGAACAACAACTGTATACATACATATATAATTCCATATTTGCTGACTGTTTATTTTGGTGTAGAAGTACCTGAACTAGACTTGGACATGTGGTCCCACTAACTTGTTACAATAATAATAAATCTGCGAAGAATTATCTGGCCTGCTAATAAATCTGTCACAATTCAAATATTATTTTTTTGCCATTCTTGCTAAAATAAGATTTTGACAAGGATTAAAAGAAATATTAGGTCACTGACAGGACTGCTTATATTTACAATGCCATATTCCCCTGAAAAATCCAAATGGTAGTATATGATTTCCGTTCCATGATGTCATTATCATGGTAACAATTAGTACTAGTTTACATCAGGAGTCATTAAAAAGACTTGTTCGTCTTCCTTCTTTTATAATTATCATTTGTCTTAGAACTGCTTTAAAAAGACTACTTGGTGGAAGATTGTCTAAAGGGATTGAATATTATAAGCACTTGATCGATTCCTCTGCTTACCTGTGCCGGTAGGATTGATTGACCAAACCCAAGATTTTGTAATGAAGCTTCACTCGGATGGCGCTAAAACTTGTTACTTCCTATCAAATCCGATGTTTGGATACTAATTTGGAATATTAAATATATACTAATAAAAAAACTAATTTCATAAATTAGAGCTAATCCGCGAGATGAATTTTTTAAGACTAATTAATCCATAATTATCAAAAGTTTATTGTAGCATCACATTATCAAATTATAGCGTAATTAGGTTTAATTAGGCTCAAAAGATTCGCCTCGCAAATTAGTCCAAGGTTATAGAATGGGTTTTATAATTAGTCTATGTTTAATACTCCAAATTAGTGTCCAAACATCTGATGTGTGTTTCCCAAACAGCCCCTCATCCTATTTTTTAACTAACAAAGTAATATATGACCAATCTGAGAGACTGCATGAACAAAAGAAATGTAGAGCATGAGCTGTCCTCTTGCACATGGAGTTGCATTGACATTACCATTAGTTTAATTTATTGAGCCAGCCTCTCCTTTGTCGATCAGTTCATCTTCGTTATAGCTTCCTGTTTCAAATGATCATGTGCTTGGTACTACATTTTCTTTTTAAGAGAAGTTTGTATTTTTTGCACTGACAACACTGGTGGAGAAATGATTTTTAGTCCCGGTTCATAACCCCCTGTAGTCCCGGTTTTCCAACCGGGACTACGAATCCGGGACTAAAGATCGCTATCTTTAGTCCCGGTTCAAAAATCAATCTTTAGTCCCGGTTGGTATTTTTTTCTTTTTTTTCTGCTTTTAATATTGAATATTGATTTCACACCATCCCCTCCCATATCCAAATCATCACATATTACAGAACATCTCCAAATCCTCAAACAAATCATCTCCAAATACATCACAAACTCTTAAAAAAATTACATCACAGGGTTCTAAAAAATTCATCACAAATTCACATCCACACAAAAATACATCACAGATTCACATCTCAAAAAAAAAAAAGAAAAAAAATCCGACCGGCGGCCACTGCCGCCTCCCCTCCGCGCCGGCCGGCCGGCGCCGCGCCGGTCGCCGCCGAGCGGCCGCCCACCGCAGCCGCCGCCTCCACGCGGCCCCCGGCACCGCCGCGCGGCCTCCCGCGCCGGCCGCCCACCGCCGCCGCCGTGCGGCCCCCCGCGCCGCCGCCGCTGCGCGGCCTCCCGCGCCGCCGCACAGGCCGCCTCCGCGCCGTCCCCCGTGTCGCCGCCTCCGCGCCGGCCGCCTGCACTGTGGTGAAGGAAAAAAGGAAGGAGAGGAGGGGAGTTAGAGATAAGGAAAGAGATAAGAAGTTAGAGAGAGGAAAAAAAGAGATAGAGGGAGGAGTTTGTTGTGTGGACGGGAAAAGATGATCGGTACTATGGATTATATAGTGTGTTTTGATTTTTATTCCCGGTTAGTATCACCAACCGGGACTAAAAATAGGTTTTTAGTCCCGGTTGGTGTTACTAACTGGGACTAAAGATCATAGGGCCCTGACACGGCCTGACATGGAATCAACCGGGATTAAAAATGAACTTTAGTCCTGGTTGGAGTTACCAACCGGGACTAAAGATGATTTTTAGTCCCGGTTGGTAACAACAACTGGGATTAAAGATCTTCCTCTTATTAACCGGGACTAAAAATCATTTTTAGTCCCGATTTTTAATAGAACCGGGAATATTATGGATTTAGGTCGACCGACCAAAGGGTTTTTCTGCCGGTGCAAGCGATCGGTTCTATGGATTATCATGGACAAACGTAAATTCTACGAAATGTTGTCGCACATGTATTTTCGTACCTACTGCAATCGCCATCAGTTGACCATTGTTGACCTCTGTTTAACCTATGCAAAAAGCTCATTTTATCCATAGACGTGTAAAACATCAACCTAGAGAGTTCTTCATGTATTCTAAGGGCAAAATAGATTTTTTTTATACTCCCTCTGTTTCACAATGTAAGTCATTCTAGCATTTTCTATATTCATATGTCTAGATTCATTAACATCAATATGAATATAGAAAATGCTAGAATGACTTACATGGTGAAACGGAGGAAGTATAAAGTTAATGGAGCTCACCTAACGACGATGTAAAAAAAAGAACAAAATTACATTTTGTACAATGACAATATTAACTATACAATATATCCACGTGGTTTAAATATATATTAACTACTTGTGATGGAATTGTTCACCTCAAATTTAAGTACTAGTCCTAATCCTTTAGACATATCTTAGGGCACCCTCAGTTTCCTTATAAATAGGATCAACTCTCCTCTTATAATATATTCGGTAGAACTGGTACCGTCAACTATTAAAAATATATATATATATATATATATATATATATATATATATATATATATATATATATATATATATATATATATATATATATATATCTTAGGGCACCATTACGGTAGTGGCTCATCTACTTCCATTGAGAGAAGAGGAGATGGGGAAGGATACTGAGCTAAAGGATAAGAAGTAGGTGAGCTCTCTTCCAATCTATTTGTAGATCTATCCCTATTTAAATGGGTGTTGCGGAGGCGATGAGTGGATGCACAAATAATTAGTAGGCAAATTATCATAGGACATCCAAATTTTGTAGAATTTGTTGATAGACATAAAAAAAGACATGTCATGGTTGAAAGACATATAAAAAACCGGTAGTTTGCTAGAGGTCACTTTCCGACTCAATTGGAGGGATAAATTCTTAAAAAAGACGAGAATACCT
Organism: Oryza glaberrima; assembly: GCF_000147395.1. Classification (NCBI taxonomy): domain Eukaryota; kingdom Viridiplantae; phylum Streptophyta; class Magnoliopsida; order Poales; family Poaceae; genus Oryza; species Oryza glaberrima. The sequence continues at coordinate 773,913 of NC_068336.1, read as the reverse complement.
CGGGGACCACATGCTCCAAACATGGCGTTAGACGGTTAGACTAAAAATTTAGAAATTATGCAACTATCACTAGCACACATCATATTTCACCTTCACTCAATCACTCAAAAGCTTTTGACTCTAATGCATTCCCATGTTTTTCATGAATTTCTCTCTCCAGTTAAGTCGAAAGTATCATTCAACTAATTACTAGTTTTTGAAGTGTTTTTAGCCACGGCATATTTTTATGATATGTGTCAATAAATAACACAAATTTTGAGTGTCCTGTAACAATTTTTGCTAAATTAGTACTCCATCCGGTTTCATAATTCTTGTTGTTTTGAATAATGTTAAGATCAACTTTTATAACTTTCACTATTAATAACTTTAAAAATATTTAGTTTAAAGATAACATATATGCAGTATCATCTTTTGACTTATGCTTATACTTATAAGCTAAAATTTAAATTTTTAACCTTAAATTTGGAGATGATTTGGAGATTTTTCAACGTAGTTTATTTTTTAGCCTTTGTTTTTTATCACTAAGAACACGTATATAAAAGTTGTATTTACAAACTACTTTCCGTTTGTAAATATGTCGTTTTGCTTATTTCTTCAATAAGCGAAACGATGGGTCTATAGGTGTGTCTTACCAAGTACCGTAATAAAAATAAAAAAATTGTTGTATATATATTATAATATAAAAATATACTTAAAGTTTTAAAGTTTTAGAGACCGTGATATTATGCAGAATATCAAGAATATTATGAAACCGGAGGGCAGGGAGTAGTAGTATAATAAAAAGTAGAAACACAATTAGACTGTAATTTATGGTAGGAGCCACAAGAAACGTCAAATAATTCGTTTTTAATTGATAAATATATATTGTTAGGGTGTGTTTAGTTCACACTAAAATTGGAAGTTTGGTTGAAATTAGAACGATGTGACAGAAAAGTTAGAAGTTTGTGTGTAGGAAAGTTTTGATGTGATGGAAAATTTAAGGCCCCGTTTGGTAGGGCTCCAAACTCTAACTCATAACTCCAAACTCCTACTCCAGTGGGAGCTACCTCCTGTTGGAGTTGTAGACTCGTTGAGAAGTGTTTGGCTGGTTTTCAGCTCTAGATCTGAAAAAAATTGAAAAAAAATAAATTGCAAAAAAAGTTGAAAAAAAAGGAAACCTAGCCGTCGGCAGCCCAATCCCAGGGCGCCGCCCGTCGCCGGCCGGCCGCCTCCCGCGTGTCGTCGCCGCGTGCCCCGCCCGCCGTCGACCAGACGCCTCCCGCGTGTCGTCGCAGCGCGTGCCGCCCACTGCCCGATGGCCGCTGCCCGCTAGCTCGCTGCCCACCGCCCGCGTGTCGTCCCACCGCCTTGCTACCGTCGTGTGCCTGCCCGCCGCCGCCGCCTGCTAGCTCGCCGCCCGTCGCCCGCACGTCGTCCCGCCGCCGCCAACGCCGCGGGATAGCACCGACCGGAGCGCCGCCGTCGCGCCCTCCACCGCGGCAACCGACGCCATCGCCCCTGATCCCTCTTCCTCCTCCGCCGCCATGGCCGACGCCGCCTGCCGCCGCCGCCGCCGCCCACCACTGCCCGCCGCAGCTATTGGGACTCGGGAGAAAGATGGGGGAGGAGAGAGAACGGGAGGAGAGGAGGTGGGTAGGGGTAGTTCAGTGGTATTTTTATGTAAATACACTAAAAAATTAAAGGATAGTGGATCTTTTGGGGTAGAGTGGAGCTGTGGAACAGAAAAACCTAGCTCCACCCTAAAAGTAAGTAAACTCGGCTTAGTAAAAAAAGGGGGGGGGGGGGGGGGGAGGGGATAGGCAGAGGAGGTGTCGATGAGAGGGCGACGCGTGTTAACGTTGAAAAATGGCCGTCTGCCGTCGTTGTTTAATGGCGCTATAAATAAAAGTGGTCAGAGACGAGCACCAATTCCCACGCCTTCTTCTTCCTCTCCCTCTTCCCTACCAAGCGAGACCACTCGGCCCCCACAAAATCTCCGCTTCTTCTCCGAGACCGAGATGGCACTCGACTCTGTTCCATCCTACCCCAGCGATCTTGGATCCAGCAGAGCCAGGACGCCGCAGCAGCAAAGGGTCAGGTAGGTATCTATTGCTACCATTCTTTTCTCCTCCATCGATCTCTTGCTTGCAGCAAAGGGCCTCCCCATGTGTGTGTAGTTCTTGATCTGTTCTCTCTTCATTTGTGGTGGGTGCGATGCCATTGATTCTGATATGGTAGCCCCAGGAAGGAGGAGCGGACATGGACGACCGACACCTACGCGCCGTACGACGACGGCCACCAGTGGAGGAAGTACGGCGAGAAGAAACTCTCCAATTCCAACTTCCCAAGGTACCTTCCGCCCTCCATTTCTTTTTTCTCACTTCATTTCCTTCCCCCAAAATTACTAGACTTCATGCATGCATCTATTTTTCTTTCCCTCAAAGGTCATATTTTTTACTGTCTTCCATGGTTAGAATCTGCAGAACGGTTAATTTCAGATTTTACTAGATTCACCAAAGCTAATTTTAAGGACAAGCAGAGTAGTTGCATTAGGTGAGTGAACTGTGGGTGGTGATCTGAAACCTTGGGGAATTTCAAGTTCCCCTTTGAATTTTGGCAGGAAAATTTTCTTCATGCCATCTTTTTTCTGAGAAAATTGCAATATTGGGACTGCAAACATGGGGGCTTCGCTGTTTTGACACTCCGAGTGAATGACAAATGGGCCCATCTGTGTGTATGAAATGTGGGTCCAGTATCATTATAGCAAAGGTTAATGTTTGCAGTGTCATAATTGCAAATCCCCGGTTTCTTTAGTTTTCGCCTATTCGGTAGTTCTGGTAGAACAGCTCCTACTCACCAATACCTTCCAGAATGGAAGTGTGTTAGTGTGGTCCAAACAGAGCTGTTAACAGGCTCCATATGTGTGCTTAGTTAGTGTTTACATCTTGAGAGCGAATTTCAGTTGAAACCGGAGAACAAATCTAGCAGGGACTAGTTCTGTTCATGTAACTCGGTAACTGCGCTCTCATGTTCACATTTCTTAAATATTTATGGGTATAGCAGGAGTCTTATTTATGGGGCCAAACTATAGTCTTTGTTTGTGCAGCTGGTGGTTTACTATAACCCAAATCATGTCGATGCCTAATATTGTGTCCATTGTATATCAGCAGATGGTTTGGTCAATGCATTAATTTGGGTTCTTGAAAAGAACATTCTTGTGTTCTGTGGACACAAATTAGGCTGCATGGTTGTCCGCTAGTCATCTCTTGGTAGAATTGCGAGGGGCACCTTTTCGGTAGTTTGGTAGAATAGCTCCTACTCACCAATTTCTTCCATAACCAAAGTGGGTTAGGGTGGTCCAACAAATCTGTTAACAGGCTCTAGATGTGTGCTTAGTGTTTACATCTTGAGCTAATTTCAGTTGAAACCGGAAAAGAAATCTAGCAAAGACTACATCTGTTCATGTAAATGAACTCACATGTTCACATTTCCTTAAATATTTATGGATATAGCAAAAGTCTCATTTTTGGGGCCAATCTCTAGTCTTTGTTTGATCAGCTGGTGGTTTACTATAACCCAAGTCATGTCGATGGCTAATACTGTGTCCAGTGTTTGTATATCAGCAGATGGTTTGGTCAATGCTTTAATTTGGGTTCTAGCAAAGAACACTCTTGTGTTCTGTGGACACAAATTAGGCTACATGGTTGTCTTCTAGTCATCTCTTGGTAGAATTGCGAGGGGCACTTGTCGGGCCTGTCGGCAGATGCCTTTAGTGAGCAAGATTAAAAACGATAGTAAATTGACCATGGGAAAAGAACCTTCATAGCAGCAATCTCTTTGGCAATCGACAACTCAACAAGACATATAAAAATTTGAAAAGTGAGACCATATAAATAAAAAATATGCAAGTGGTTCTCTTTTATTGCCTGTCATCAGCGACTTGTTTGATATCTAATGTTTTCCTACCAGAATATATACTACTTGTGTTTTTCAAGCACATTTTGTTTGCAAATATTAGCGTGCATGCCGACAGTCTCCACAAACTCTTTTTTACTTCCTTGGAGTTTGATTGGCATGCAGCCTGAGGGAAGACCCTACATATCTTGTTTGCTCACAAGAGCTTGCTAATAGTTGCAGTCAGTTCTTTTTGCAAAAGGTAATTTATGAAAGGTCTGAAAAGTATGTGTTGGCAACCGCTCCGCCTAATTTAGGTAGAGTAAATGTTCGTGGAGAAAAGTGCAAAAGAGACATGATTTAAGAATACAAATGTTTTTCCTGTTGTCTTAAATTAAGGTTTGTTACACTGAATGACACTGCACATATATATGCAAACTGTAAAGTACCACGGTTCAAGAACTGGTAAAGAAGAATAACTCAAGTTGGTACCATAAAGGTGAGATTGCGTGAAGATGAGTTGAAGAATGTGTTGTTCAACCTTTCAACTTGGAATATAGTAGGAATATGCAGGATAGTGCTGGCTTTGGTGTCACCAAGTAAATGAAGTTCCAAAATAAATTAGTGACAAATATACCACGTAATTTTTGTAAGTAAACAGATCAACTAAGTTTTCTGATGGCATTCTGAAAAGTATGGTAATAACACATTGCCAAGCGGCAGATCAGAAGGTGATCCCAAAAGAGAAAAAAAAAGGGAAATTCCACTGTATGCTGGAACGGACAGTAGTTAGTTTCAGTGCAGTCACCATCATTCTAAATAAAGATCAGCTAAAACGGTGTATAACAGCAGCACACAGAATCAAAATTTCTGCATTTGTACTCCCTAAATGCTACCTGGAAAAAAAACCAATCCCTTATCTGCAGTAATTTGCAGTAATTTCCAGCAAGAAGGTATTGAGAATTTGAGATCATGGCCTTCTATTTGCAGGTTCTATTATAGATGCACCTACAAGAATGACATGAAGTGCCCTGCTACGAAGCAAGTCCAGCAGAAGGACACTAATGATCCACCATTGTTCTCAGTCACTTACTTCAACCACCACACCTGCAACAGCAGCTCAAAGATCGTAGGCAGCACTCCTGATTCTACTGTGCAGTCGAGGAAAGCCATTTCGATCTGCTTCAATTCACATGGCCAAACCGGTGAACAGCCCACATTCTTGTCATCATCAGCTTCCTTGTTGTCACCGAGCATGCAGTCGTACAGTTCGAACCAGCAACCTGACATGAACACCTACAGTCGCCAGTTTCAGTGGGCAGACACATCGTCATCTACAAGCAATGCTCCGGTTAAGATGGAGGCGGACGATTATGCAGAAGCAAGTGCTTCACCCAGTACCACTGGTGCTCTGTCGAGGACATTGCTGCCGATCGGTCAGTCAAGATGCATCGAGTATTTCCATTTCTTGTGATGATTTTTATGGAAAGTGAAGGAGATGCATATACATTCTGAGGAGCCTCTTGGATGGTTCCAGATAGGGTTTTATATTGGGAGGTGAGGATGTTGTGCTGATGAGATTCCATATACTATAGTGGCATTATGTTGTTTTCTTCTTTGCATGTAGATTCAAGCCAGATTTTTGTGCTTGAATGATGTAAAGAACTGAATTGGCGTTTCTCTATCTAGTAGGAAGGAGTACGTGATACAGAAAAAGGCTAATGTAGCAGAACCTGTTAAATTATACTAGTATAAAATTAAGGAAAAATCTGACAGTAAATCTGCCTGGCTGTTACTCTAATTTCTATTTGCAGATTATCGTTGTTTCTTCGTAGTTCCTTAAAACTTGTGATTGATTTGTTCGAGAATTTAGTTTTACTTAAGATGCGTAGCGGAGTAGCCCCGATTTTCGGCCTACAGTCCAAAAATGAAGGCCAGTTAGTCAGCCCAAACAGTCCACGAAGTAGCCCAAGCAGAAACAGTCCACCAATGGTGTCGACCATTTCTGCATGCTTTCTTCATGGTGGTGTCCGAGGCAGATGGGAAAAGAAAAGGTATACCTGAGGTCTCTCGTGTTGTGGTCGAGTTACAAAATTATACTGTACCCAAAAACCAGATATATGGTATTATTTAACTTATAAAATCGGGTTATTCTATGTCCTTAGTTGGTTTTTATCCCTGAATTGTTTGATGTGGCAGTTGACTTAGCATGGAACCCACGTGGACCCACATGTTAACAACTACTTCCCCTCCTCTCTCTCTCCACCTCTCTCCTCCGGTTCTCCCCCTTCTTCTTGACGACGACCAACGGGAAGAAGGGCTACGCGCGGTGGGTGCGGTTGGCGGGGGAGGAGAGCGGCTGGTGATAGGCGGGGAGCACCGGAGGCTTTGTGGGCAGCATCGCCTTTCGTGCCTTCGACGATGAGCTTCGCGATGCCTGGGAGCTCATCGGCTCCATCCGCTCCCTCTGCCTTGCCGTTGACCCGGGCATCTCTTGGCCCGCCGCGAGCTCCATCTCAGCCTCGCTGACCGCCCCAGTAGTAGGCTCCACGATGGCGGTGGCCACTGCAAGCCCGTCGGCATGAAGAACGTCGTCCACGTCGTGTCCCTCGTCTTGTCCGGCCGCCCCCTCGAGTCCGCTACGAGGTACCTGGCGGCGCGATCAAGGTAGGAGCAGCAGGAGATGGTGGTCGCTCTAAAGAGCCACGTCAGCGAGAGGATGGGTAGGGCAGAGAGGATGGGCGACGATGGCATGGTGCGCCAGCTTTTATAGCTGCAGCAAGGGAGGACGAGGAGTCGAGGACGGTGTCAGGCCACGAGGCCTCTCGGCTTCCTCAGCCGGCCTCATACACTCCCGTCGCTCCTCCTCCACCGGTATACTTTGCTCCCCCTTCCTCGAAGGACATGTTAAGCAACGACCGACCTAAGCTTCACCATCTCCACGATTGGTCAATCTCAATGACACTTCCGCCGCTGAAGCCTGGCTCCTCTCCGCTGGTAGATGCTCTTCTCCCTGCTCGTCTTCACTAGCAAACGCCGCCGCCACCATTGAGGGCCACTGCCAATCGCCGTGCGCCTCCGGTTCTCGCTGCCTGTCACCGGCTACGCTCCATCCCCGCCAGCCACCGTCCGTGCATGTCGCGTTGGCCCTTCTCCCTGTTGTCCATCACCAAGAAGATGGGGAGGAATGGAGGAGAGAGGAAGAGAGGTGAAGAGACAGGAGGGGAAGTAGTCGCTGACATGTGGGGCCCACGTGGATCCCACACTGACCCCGCTGTCATATCAGACAAACTAGGGATAAAATCACCTAAGGATCTAGAGTGACCCGGTTTTATGAGTTGAGGGAAACCATATATTTTTTCGGTTCAAGGACGATTTTGTAACTCGCGACAAGATGAGAGACCTCTGGTATACTTTTTCCGATGCAAAATAGAAGAGCCCTTCCGTTGCCTGTTTTGGGCCGGACTTGCGGGCCTTATGCATATTTTTATGGGCTAGGTTTTTCGTTTCAGGAGTGGCCCGAAAAGGTCCAAAACAAGTGATCGCCAGCCTGCTAGTAGTAACCACACCACATGAGGCCCATGTGGGTTTTTCTTTCTTTTTTTAAGGAATAAGTTCACTTCAGATCCTCAATTTGCTCTCGAGTACGAAATTCATCCCCGAACCGAAATACCAGGTATAGCCCATCCATCAACTCACAATACTATGTTAAATTTGGTTCCTCGACAGTACAATGGCCAGTTTTGGCTGATGTGATGAGTGGGACCCAAGTGGGGCCCACATTTCAGCGACTAATTTTTCTCACTTCTCCCCTTCTCCCCGCTCTCTTCCCCATCTCTCTTAAGAGATGGGTGGCACGCTAAGAGATGCTAGGAGATGAGGAGATGAAAGCCCAATTTATATTAAGTTCGAGCCCACCTTAGAATTCAGGAGCAACCCGTACGTACTAAAATCGTCGCCCAAAACTCATTTAGACTTTGTTTTCGATGCCATACATACATACATACATACATATATATATATATATATATATATATATATATATATATATATATATATATATATATATATATATATATATATATATATATATATATATATATATCATCTTTCCAATGGGCCTGGTCTCACGTCAAAATTCATTCTGATTCAATGAGAATTGTTAAAACAAGAGAACTTCCATAATTTGTCTGGTGTGCTACATCACCGTCTTTAGACCCGTTGGACTGTGTATCTTGTTGAAGTCCATCAGGGACACGTCCAAGGATCCTTGGTCGACCTTACAACCTATTTATTCAGTAATCGTCAACGAATTAGGGTTATGTTTTGCTTACATTATTCTGCCATTGCAGTTTCACCGCTAGTTCGATTTGTAGATCTCCAATGTATGAGATTCTCTTATATTCGCAATATATCCAGTTTGCATCTTCTACTCTCTTGCTTGTGTCATCGATTCGCTCGCAGGAGATAGCCTTATCGGTGAGGTCAATTGTGTTTCAACTCAGTTGATAATCAACGGAGGAGTGATGTAGTGATTTTGAGAGGTTTGATCATCCTGATTGAAGCTTTATGATCATCAACGTCGAGTCTACATAATCGACTTATCAATACCTATCATAAAAAAAAAACCGGATCCTAGTTTCTCATCAAAACTCACCTAATTGAAGTTTCCGTTAGCGAAAAACCACTACATATTATATCGATCAAAACCAGCGTGAAAAGTGGTTTATGATGTTATTTATCCTGTTCTGGAATTTAAGGGTGAAAAGCAATCGATTTTATAAATCAAGTTGCAAAATGGACTCTAGACAATGGCTGTGTTTAGTTCACGCCAAAATTAGAAATTTAGTTGAAATTGAAACGATGTGACGGAAAAGTTGGAAGTTTGTGTGTGTAGGAAAGTTTTAATGTGATGGAAAAATTAGAAGTTTGAAGAAAAACTTTGGAACTAAACACGGCCAAAGTTTGTTTGAAGGACTAAAAACGGAGTTCACCTAAATCCCAAGTATTTGAAGTACGCGCTGTTACGAGTGGACTCACGCCCCCACAGCTGAGCCCACAAAAGAGAGAGCTTCATGTGCTGCAAAATACTCCTATAGTTAATAGTTATAGATGTGAACGCACGTTGCAGCTAGCTAGTGCGCCTCCTAGCGTTGGTCTGAATTCAATTCGCTATCCAGGAGCCGACCGCCAACTGAAAGCTAGTACTATACATATACTCCTATATTTTGTTGAAAGTAAGCCTTTACACTTGATTATACAAATGTGTACAGAGGACTGAAGAGCATTTCAGGAGATAAGCTCGATTGATCGAGCCGTGTTCGTCGTCCAAGGAAGGCTGACTGAATCTGCAGCAAAAGAAACAAAAAGACAAAGCCAGTCAGAGGAATTAAAGAGAGAAAAAGAAATGAAAAGCGATGGAGAAAGCAAATCTAAGGGACGATCATGATATCCTATTTTTTTACAAGGTGCCTGCAAATATGCGTGGTCAGGTTGATCAATTGGTTGATTAATTAGCGTAAGCATGACTACCATCGATCTGATGTCACAACTACATTCGATCGATATCTCTCTCACCATCGTACGTTGCACTGTAGTATGTACGATCATAGTCCAAGCTAGCTAGGTGAATGAATATATGAAACCATCACTACCATGACGAATTTTGGGTGACGTCGTTGGTGAAAGCGATTAATGAATACATGTATGTATTACTCTCTCCGTTTTAAAATATACCGATGCCTATATTTTAAAACGGAGTGAGTATTATGGTTTCCCTTTTAATACATAACATGCCCTATACACGTAAACATACTATACTTACAACAGTATTGCATCGATATATAAAATCTTATTTTTAAATTCATTATATTTTAACGGTTCTAACAAATATATCCTCTAAAAACTGTCCATTTTTTTATTTTTTATGTCTAAAATATAATAAATATTAAAGTTGAGACTTTACAGATATATATAATATTATTGGAAATATAGATTTTTTTAATGATATTGTTAGTTGGTGTATACCGATTGTGGATTGGAAACTCGTGTCGACAAGATATATTCTCATATTCTCTCTTTGAAATTATAGGAGAGACACGATGCACTGTCGTTGCGCTTTTAGAATTGGCAACCACTAATCAAAGGATCTTATATATTTTAGATCGAGACATACCTATATAATTACTATTATTACGAGTACTTTGTTAGTCTATGTGATACTTTTTTCCTCACTCTTTAATTCAACTGGTCTTCTTATTAAAGGAGTTGTGGATTTGTTTAATTTTCAGCAACACAACTTTATTGGCTATCACCATTTCCCATATCTTAAAAAACTTATTAATTTTCTGCGGTAAAAGGTCTCTTGTAGTCTGACACTTGATGCTTTCGAAATCTCTGAAATTTCTTTGGAATGGCAAAATACAAGGAGATTTTAGCAAAAAAAAAAGTTAGCATTATGTCGAACAACCTCTCAGAAAATTACCTTTTGAGTCATCTCTCATCCAATTTTTACAAATTTTTTTCTATAGACTATCCAAATGGTTATTATGTATTTTTCCTATGTTTTTCAAGCATTTATTTTTACATACATATTTCTATCAAAATTATGCATTTTTCATATTTATTCTCTATACGAGGGTTTATTGTGAAACATAAATATATAGCTCGATCTACTACCGATCGATATACTACTAACAAGCAGAGGTGGAGACATGAGCCCTAAGCTTGTCTCCTTAATCCCTTGTAAACACTTTAAAAATTCCTGAGAAGTTTGAAGATTCAACGAATTGTATTGGCTAATTAAGCCCTAGTTTTTATTGGTTGAGCTCTAGTCTTAATTTGTAAATTCTTGGCAACGCAACGCAAGCTGGCCTACCAATGAAATATAAAAGATCACAAGCAGTTTGTTCCATAATAATTGTACTTTTAGGATTTGAATTTGTAAAGATGCACTTGATAGTGCACTGGCTAGGGATGCGTGGTTTCAACCCCAAGGTCCTATGTTCAATCCCCAACACGCTCACAATTTCTTCTTACTCACAATAGAGTATTAATGGTCGCATTAATCACTTTTCATTCAAATTTCTTTCTATTTTACCATCAACTACTCTTTCACTCTTACCTATACATCATCTAATCAGGGGCATGATAGTTTTTCTTCTCAAACCTTAATTACACAATAATTTTCTATTATAACATACGCAATAAATAAATAAGTTTTTAGTTTTAATGTAGTATTTTTTTAAGACTAATCTATATATGTTTTTCTAACTTCTTCAAACTAAATATTTTCCGATAGTGAAAATTCTAAAAGTTTAACCTTAACCTTATCGAAAATAACAAGAAACTAAGAAGTGCATTTCTTTAATTTGGTTTCAAAAATATTTAATTTGGTTTAATTCTCATGTGCGTTCCTTTAATTTGGTTTCAAAAATTCTCATGTACATTACTTTAATTCTCACGTAAGTTCCTTTAATTTGGTTTCAAAAATTATATATTGTTGCTTGCTCATCAATCATGCATAGATATATAGGAGTACTTTATATGGATATATATGTAAAACGTGACACAGAAAGCTGCTTTCAATCGTGCATATATATACTGCTATATGGGCAAGTTATTTAAGTAGTCGCTAATATACTAGTATTGCAAGTTGCAGCCCTCAATCAGTTGGATCTTACGCGAGCGTACTAATCTTAGGCAGTTAGTAACTTAATCATCTTAGTTAGCTTCATTGGAATGTTCCGATCGATGGCAAAGATCGATACAAGACATTGTCTATTTGATGATCTCAGTGTTTATCTGTATGCTAATTGCAACACACGCATGCGCAGTCGATGGGAGCTATAGCTAGTGTCTTTTCTGATTTATATAATTGCAGATGCGCGTTGAGGAAAGATGATGACCTCAGTTAACCCGCAGATCGTTCTATGAGTTTTAATTACGACATTGCGATGAATCCCGTTGCTTGTTTTCACAATTTCACATGTATATATATATATTTATATATTTATGGACGCGTTTTCCTGCGCTGGGGTTTGAAATTCAGAAGTTAATTCTGAACCGTAATTTGGCTGATTGCATGGACGCGTGCGTACTTCCGTTCTCCATCTGCAGCAACATATATTCTGACTCTGTCCGATCGAATCGAGTTCAGATGGAACCTGAACATGCAGATTAATTTGCAGTTGCAGGGTCACCAATTCTCTCTGCATGTGTGCAGGGTGAACCTGTTGGTCAATAACTACTTATTCCAACCATCAAGTTGGAAGAAGTAGAGGGAAATTAAGCTTTTATTTATTGTTCATCAGAAATTCAGATGATGCAATATGAAATGAGATATGATGCACGCAAGCCATGGATTGGTGAGGCAGGCCAAGTGGAGAGATAGCACACATACATGTGTTACACGAGTGCTTGTGCTGGTAGCAGATAGCATCCATCGATCGTACATCAGGTACGTCGTCGGTCTCGTCAACGTTGACGACGAAAGCAACGTCTTCTCATCCAAGCAAACCTAGCTAGCTGTTCTGCTGTTGTGTGGTAAGTATTTTCAGTTTCACAGCTAACAGCTGATCAATTCCAAGCATCTTCTCTTCTTCTTCTTTCCGAGAGAGATCGTGCTAGCTAGCCCACAACATAGTACGGTCGAATGGGCGAGAGCTCACCTACTGATCAAAAGGGAAGGCCGGCCGGTCTCAGGCCATCCATATATAAAGGATCACACACCACAATTAAGTTTGCAGGCTAGCTAGCTGATCCAATCAACGAAGAATTGGATTAACTAGCTACACACAATTGCATATAGTTAGCTAGCTAGTACATGGCAGTTACTGAATCAGCTTGTTTGAGTTATGAGCAAGAAGCGGTGGCAGTGAGGGAGGTGGCGCAGGTGTACGAGCTGATCAAGACGCAGCAGCCTCTCCTCCTCGTACACCAGCAGCCGCAGCAGCTAGCGCACGGCCTCCTCAACCACGCCCTGCGAGCCCTCAACGTCGCCCTCTCCGTCATGAACCAACCACATGCTTCTTCTTCTGCTGCTGCTGCTGCTGTTCCGGTGATGAGCATGATCAAAGCAGAGGCGGCGACTCCAGCGAACAGTAGTTCCCTGCAGCAGATGTTGCAGCTGACAACCATGTCGTTGGAAAGCCAAGAAGATCATCATCGGCCGCCAAAAGAAGAAGGTATATATAATATATAGTGATCAAGTTCATTGCAAAATCAGCTGATTGTTTGTCTCTACATCTGCCTAATTATATATTTTGTTGTTACTACGCTGGTAGGATTAATGGTGAGGAGTACAAGTCGTCGTCATGGTCTCAATTCACGCCCGTGCCTCATGAGGATGGCTTTCAGTGGAGAAAATATGGAGAGAAGAAGATCCAGGGCACTCACTTCACAAGGTTCGTTTTGATAATGAATTAATTAATTCCGATGATGAATTATGTCCAAATCATTTCAGTTTGTTAATTACATGAAAAATATCCATTACAGGAGCTACTTCAGGTGTACGTATAGAAATGATAGAGGTTGCCAGGCCACCAAGCAAATCCAACAAAAGGATAACAACGACCCACCCATGTTCCAAGTGACATACAGCAACGAACACACCTGCACCACCACTAGGCTTATTAACAACATCAATAATCCCGCAGCATTGCACAACTTGACAGCCAATCCAAATGGTCACCATGATTCAGATGATGATGATACCATCTTCACCAAGATGATCAAGCAAGAAGAACAAGCTGCTTGGCTGCCTCCTCCTCCTCCTGCTGATCTAGCAACCATTTCTAACAATTTCGATGAAACGCCAGGATTACATGTGTGCCAAGAGGTGCCTCCTTCTTCTTCCAATTCATCTGTCATATCTCACTACGCTGATGAATTCGACCATCATCAGATGTTGGAGACGACGGTGATGGAGGAAGCATTAGGGCTAGGAGTAGATCTAGATGATCCTTATTTCTACGATCCAAACCTTCTCCTCATCTATGAGAGCCTCATGAACTGCTACTAGCTACAATTAAGGCTGAGTAACACAATTTTCAGAAGATACAAACTGCTCTTTGATGAGTAGTGAACCTTTAAACATTTGAGAGCTAGCTTAGTTCGTAGAGTTATTCCTGGACATACATATCAGGACAAATTAGATTTTGTTGCACACTTGTACTTGTACTTCTTCTACTGAACCATCACAGGAAAAAACAAAAAGTAATATTGTCGTTGGAAAAGTAAAAAAAAAAAACCTCATTTTAGCATAGTCCATTCTCTAGCCAAAATGTCCTCTTGTACTGTTGGTCGCTGGCTTAAGGTTGGATTGTTGGAAAGAAGTGATTTGTTTATGTTAGAATAGATGTCGAATATGCCAGTCCTATTTAGTTACGGTTGGACTTGGAGTTGTAATAGGTGTTAGGGGGTAGAGTCAGAGTCGGACTCTGTAATCCGACATCTTTCTTAAATAAAGAGGGGGCACCACAATGTAACCATGGCGACTACAATGTAGCGTAGACACGTAGGAAGATGACGGTGACGTGGCCATGTACGGTTAGAAGCTATATTGGTTGGGGAAGAGCGCCCATAATCAGAGCCCCGGGGATGTAGGCTTCGGCTGAACCTCGTTAACAAATATCGTGTGTTCCTGTGTTGTCATCTGGCATGTCTTGGGTGATCAATGACTGAAACGATCGGTAAGGTTAGTCAGTTTCAAAGCGTCCTAGCAGTCCCTTAATCTCTCTCTCAATATAAGTAAACATATGCACCTTATCAAAAATTTTCCGATGAAAAGCTGTCATACGACCATAGGATCCTCGGATGGTGTAAAAGTGGGATGGCCTTCTTCCCTCTTACATATTACGAATTATCATAAACACTTTCCGCCCCCATCGATTGGCCTAATAAGCCAAAGCAAAAGAAAAAAAATTGAACATGATTTTAAAGTTAATTTTAAAATATTTTCAACATAATTTCTTTTTAGCATTGGCTTTTAAGTCGCTACGAATAAATATATAAAAGTTTTACCTATAAATTAATTTTTAATGGTTTATTAGGGAATATGGACAATCGATGAGACCGTTTTCAGATTGAATGATTTTTATAACAAAAATTATATATATAAGTTTGTTTGATATTTTTTAACACATCTTTTTAATAATTAACTTGTTCTTTTGCACTCTCGAATATTATCACAAAATCAGATAATATATCATCCATTCAGGATAAAATGGACTGAGCCTCAAACTGGATAAATGAGATCAACTTCTATAGTAATGGGTGAGCGATAAATTCACACGTCATGTTTTATTTTTTTATTGTAATGACTGCAATAGGTCCCTATCGTTTGGCTTATTTCCTAATAAGCCAAAACGGCTTATTAGAAAATAAAAATAAATTTATGAGTAAAACTTTTATAAATATATTCTTTGTGACTTAAAAGCCAATGTTGAAAAAAGAAACTACGTTGAAAATATGCGAAAATCAATCTTAAAATTAAACTTGAAAATTCAAAATTTGGCTTTTTCTTTGGCTTATTAGGCCATCCGATGGGGCTAGTAGCGTCAAATATATTTCACCTTGCACCTCAGTCAGTTTTTATCATCATGGCACTACTTGCATGACTCAGAGATTGGAGATTTGTTTTTCTAGTTTATTGGGTCAGTATAAATCATCTGTCATGAGAAGTAAAGGTCTAATTTAAAGGCTATTTTTTAGAATATATGGATTTTCAATTACATTTTAGAAATTAGTAAACTCTAACTAGATTCTTAAAAATGTCCTCTATTGTGAAGAAGAGGCTCTATATAGAACTTTCGTGTGTGAAGATAATGATTTTCAACAAAATAGAGCTGCTCAAAACTTCCAGAAAAGAGAAGAACGCTCAAAAAAAGAAAAAAGAAAAAAAAAAGGAGCCATGGACACGTTGCTCATGCTGCTTAACTGAATCTGCTTGCTTTGCCTGCTTCGTTACACAAGAACTCGCGGAAATCCCGTCCCCTCCCAAAATCTCACCACCGACTCCAAATCCATCCACGAATCTCTTCCTCACTCCAACTGCCTCCCCCCGCCGTCAAAATCCAATCTTTCCTCTCCACTCCGCCGCTTTCGGCACGCCCTTTCAACCCCAAGATCGATCCTACCCCCCACCAATCCGATCCAATCCGCAGCTGGGTTCCACGAATTGCAAAGGTCTAGGCGTGGATTGGAGCATGGGGCTCCGATCCCCCAACTCGATGCTGTGGTTAGCACTACTGGTGTGGGCCGCGCTGCTGTGCGGTAGCTGCCATGGGAGGTTCGTGGTGGAGAAGAACAGCCTCAAGGTGACGTCGCCCAGCGACATGAAGGGCACCTACGAGTGCGCCATTGGCAACTTCGGCGTGCCCCAGTACGGCGGCATCATGGTCGGCGTCGTCGCCTACCCCAAGGCCAACAAGAAGGCCTGCAAGAGCTTCGACGATTTCGACATCTCCTACAAGGCCAAACCCGGGTCACTCCCCACCTTCCTCCTCGTCGACAGGGGAGGTCAACACCAAACTACTTAACGCCAATCATGTGGGAGTATGTGAGCGTGTACGCAGTATGCCTAGAATAGATTTGTTGAGGTTGAGGCCGTTGAAGCATTGACCACAAGTGGGGGATAATTATTCGTTGATTAATATTTTGGTATTTAGTTAGGTGCGTTCAAAATTAGATCTTGCGTTGTGATGAAATGATTAAGTTGAATGATCCTTGACCCAGTTTGGTAAAACGACCAAATCTATGATGTTGAGGAACCTAGTCTGAAACATTACTGTCAGGCCGTCCTGCGGTTTGTAGTTTCTGCTTTCTGGGTCACTGTCTTGCTGTTTCACCTTCCTATTTGTTGCATTGATTTTTCTTTCAACCCTGTTAGTATTATGTAACACTTCTATTTGTCTTCTCTCTAATGTCTCATTCTTACTTGATTACCTAAATATACAGTTTGTTATGTGACATGGTCTCTGTTGTATACAGATTGCTTTTTCACAAAGAAGGCATGGAATGCACAAAACGCTGGAGCAGCAGCCATCCTTGTTGCTGATGACAAGACTGAACCCCTGATTACAATGGACACTCCTGAAGAGAGTGGAAATACAGACTATTTAGAGAATATCACCATTCCTTCTGCGCTGATAACCAAGAGCTTTGGGGACAAACTCAAGAAAGCAATTGATAAAGGTGACATGGTTAATGTGAATTTGGATTGGAGGGAGTCCCTGCCTCACCCTGATGAGCGTGTTGAGTATGAATTTTGGACTAACAGTAATGATGAATGTGGCCCTAAATGTGATAGCCAGATTGAGTTTGTCAAGAGCTTCAAAGGAGCAGCACAGGTACTTGAGAAGAAGGGATACACACAGTTCACTCCTCATTACATTACCTGGTATTGCCCAGATTCCTTCATTCTAAGCAAGCAATGCAAGTCCCAGTGTATCAACCATGGGAGATATTGTGCACCTGACCCGGAACAGGATTTCAGCAAAGGGTATGATGGGAAAGATGTGGTAGTCCAGAATTTACGTCAAGTCTGTGTTTATAAAGTTGCTAAGGAGCATGGAAAACCTTGGCTGTGGTGGGACTACGTGACAGATTTTGCAATCCGGTGCCCAATGAAGGAAAAGAAGTACACCAAGGAATGCGCTGATGGAGTTATCAAGTCACTTGGTATGTTGCTGTTTTCTTATGCCTTTCTATGCTTTGTGGTGAGGTGCAGCAATTGTACTGAGTATGTTTAAAATGTCCAGGTCTTGATCACAAAGCCATAGATAAATGCATTGGTGATCCAGATGCTGATAAAGAAAATCCTGTGCTGAAAGCTGAACAGGATGCACAGGTTACTACATACATGCTATAATTTTCTATTCATACAACTGGTAATCTGAATTTAGCATCACCCACCATTTTATATAGATTGGCAAGGGCTCTCGTGGTGATGTTACCATCTTACCGACTCTTGTAATCAACAATAGACAATACAGAGGTTTGTGCTCTGCTATCCATCATAACTACAAGAAGTAGAACGCAATTTTGAGGTTCCTTGTGTGCTTATCCAAATCTTTGTTTGTCAGGGAAACTTGATAAAGGAGCGGTTCTTAAGGCAATTTGTGCTGGTTTTCGAGAAACCACTGAACCAGCTGTTTGCTTGAGTGAAGGTTGGTGCATTAATTTCAATAGGTTTCTATCTGTTTGCTCATTCATGATAAAAATTTATACAGCAAGCTTAACTTGCTTGGGCCTTGCTTTTAGTATTTGTTCATTCATGTTACTTCGAATTGTAGATATACAAACAAATGAGTGCTTGGAGAACAATGGTGGCTGTTGGCAAGACAAGGCTGCTAACATCTCTGCATGCAAGGTATTTCTTATGGTGTTATCTTCTTCAGAAACTTTTCCATCTGGCTATGCATATCATACTTGGCTGCGTACGTGTAGGACACTTTTCGTGGAAGAGTTTGTGAATGTCCAGTTGTAAAAGGTGTTAAATTTGTTGGTGATGGCTACACTCACTGTGAAGGTATGCTACCAGACATTAGGGCATAAGTTATCAGTTGGGATATTTGTTGTCTGCATGTGTAGTTAAGATTTAAAAGCATACTTATGTAGATTAATAAGAAAGTATCATTTTTGTGGCAAGCAATTTTCGTCTTCTTGAATTGTTATCAATACTATATCTGGGGCCCATTGATTTTACAAATCCCTTCAGTTTTATTCATGGTGAAGGGTAGTTGTAGTTAATATTAATAACCAAGGGAGCGTATCCTATGCACACAGGCCCTCGCGTGTACACACCGTGTACACCAACTAAAAATTATCACAAAAAGTTCTAGGAAAATTCATACATGTACTTTCAATAGTATTACATCTACGTGCAAAGTCGCATCTTCAAATTCATTCTACATAGAGAATAACAAAAAAGATAAAATTCTGACAAAATTGCAACCTTAAAACTGTCAGATTTTTTGTTTTTTTTGTTACGGCTAAAATATAATGAATTTGACGTTAAGATTTTAACCCTAGGTGTAATACAATTGAAAGTATGTGTATGATTTTTTCTAGATTTTTTGGTGACATTTTTTAATTGGTGTGCACGTGTGTACACGTGAGGGCCTGTGTGCATAGGATATGTTGCCAATAACCAAATAGGAGATATGATAGTGACGTTTTTTATTTTACTTGATCTTGAAGAACTGCTGTTTGTCCTGTTCAATGCCCAATGTAATATGTTGTACATTTTGCAATAGCTACCTATGGTGGTGGCTTATCCACTGTTCCACATACAGTCTGAAGAAAATGATTTTGCATGAAATTTACTATGAATTCATAA
The DNA here is from genome assembly GCF_000147395.1 of Oryza glaberrima. Taxonomy (NCBI): domain Eukaryota; kingdom Viridiplantae; phylum Streptophyta; class Magnoliopsida; order Poales; family Poaceae; genus Oryza; species Oryza glaberrima. The sequence goes on along the minus strand of NC_068336.1, from coordinate 754,700 downwards.
ATTTGATCTCCCTTCAATGATCAGCACATGCTAATATGTGCCTTTAATTGTTTTAGCTTCGGGATCTGGCCGTTGTGAAATTAACAATGGAGGGTGCTGGAAGGATTCCAGGCATGGCCGGACATATTCTGCCTGCACGGTAAGCCATCAGTTGGGGTATTTGTTGTCTGCATGTGTAGTTATAATTTAAAAACATATTTATGCTGTTTTTAATGTACAGAATGATGGTTGTAAATGTCCGGATGGGTTCAAAGGTGATGGAGTCCACAAATGCGAAGGTAAGAATCGATTTGTGAACCCTGTTCAGCTGTTGGATGTGCTTGCCATCCTGCAAAGCTTGTAGTTTTAGTGAAATATCACTTGCAATACACCCTTGTTGTGCACTTGACCCCTTGTACTGATGTGAAATATTTTGTGAAAGATATTGATGAATGCAAGGAAAGGACTGCATGCCAGTGCAAGGAATGCAAATGCAAGAACACATGGGGAAGCTATGAATGCGGTTGCAGTGGCGGCTTGCTTTATATGAAGGAGCATGATACATGCATAAGTATGTCCCTCCCGGCTTCTCATGCATATGTTGCTCTTTCTTCATATCAAACAGTTTGCGGTCTGTCTGATCTATTTGACGGACCCACATAAATCATGATCAGCATTCTGCAACCATTGAAAGTGTAGAATGTCAGTGTATAGATTATAGAAGAAATTTTACTTAAGTGAGTAGACTAATTTGTCTTTGTCTGTATTCAGGCAAAAATGCAGCAACAGAGGTAGGATGGAACTTCTTGTGGGTGATCTTCTTTGGCCTAGTGGTAGCAGGCATTGCAGGATACGCAGTATACAAATACAGGATCCGGGTATGATATGGGTAACTTTGTTCAGGTTAACTCTGTTGATAACTCTGAATTGGCATCTAAATTCTCGCTTTTTCTTTTGCATTGGTTGTGCCTGTGTACAGAGGTACATGGATTCAGAGATCCGCGCCATCATGGCCCAGTACATGCCCCTGGACAACCAAGGAGATGTTCCCAATCATTCTCACCATATCGAGCTATGAAAAGAGGGAGGAAAGCATGCAACTTCCCCCCATGTTGCTCAAATGGGATGAGAAGAGGTGAAAAACTGGAGATCATGAGCTGCAAATGAACACACAGCCTGACGATATGTGTGGTAGTATCACTCTGAGGATCTTATGTTTAGCAAATTTAGCCCATTGTAAATTTCTGGATTATCCTGTGGCCGCATAGTTTCAAATCGTACCTGGCTGTTTTGCTCCCATATATCGCTGGGGAAATATGGAGATTGCAAAATTAGGCAAGTTTGTGATCTCGAGGAAGAACACAAGTATGGCATTCCCCACCCAAAAAGACCTGTTTGGAAAGCATGAATTTTGTATAGAATTTTCGTGTGAATCAGTTTTGCTTGGTTCTTGCGGAAAAAGAAAAATCTGGCATTCCAAACATAAACTGGTTGCGCGATCGATTATTCAGAAGCATCCGTCGTCGTCGTCGTCGTGGTGCTCTCGCGCCATTGGCGCCAACCTTAACAACCGCAATCGCAATGCCAAGCTGCTTCACCCTCGACTCCGCCTCCGATGATGGAAGAAGCACTGCCCAGGGCCAGGGATGGCCCGCCGGAGTCGGTGGCTTCCTGTCCAGCTTCTTCTCCGCCGGCGCGGCGCGCGCGGACGGAGGGAAGCCGTCGCCGGACTGGGACGCGCACGGCCTCGCGGCTAGCGCGCTGCCGGTGCCGCTCTCCAGGCTGGACGGCAAGAAGAGGTACAAGGTCTCGGATCTCACCTTCCTCAACCGCCGCACCCGCGCCGCCGCCGCCGCGGAGGCCCCCCTCTTCGACGCGCTGCGCCCCGGCGGCGTCTACACCAGGGCGCAGCTGCGCAACGAGCTCGACGCGCTCGCCACCTCCGGCATGTTCGACCACGTCACCCTCCAAACCAAGCCCAAGCCGGACGGCACGCTCGGCCTCACCGTCTCCTACGCCGAGACCGAGTGGCCCGAGGTCGAACACTTCAAGTGCATCAACGTGGGCGGCCCCATGGCGCGGCCGGACGGCGATGAGCTCGAGCTCGACGACGACATGACGGCGAGGGAGAGGATGGAACACCTCCGGAGGCAGGAGCGCGAGTACCAGCAGCTCGTCCGCCGCGCCAAGCCGTGCGTACTGCCGGAGAAGTTGCAGAGGGAGCTGCAAGGGATGGTGAAGAGGCAGAGGAAGGTGAGCTCCGGGCTGCTCAAGAGGATGGCGGGGCGCATCGAGAGGTGGTACCACGACGAGGGGTTCCATTGCGCGCAGGTGGTCAGCTACCACGGCAACCTCGACGCCGGCGAGGTGGTGTGCGAGGTGGTGGAGGGGGACATCACCAAGGTGGAGTACCAGTTCCTGGACAAGCTCGGCAATGTCGTCGACGGCAACACCAGCATCCCTCTCATTGACAAGGAGCTTCCTCAACAGGTTTGCGTACAAATAATTTTGCTAGTATCTATCACTGTCGAGCTCAATGTCTAAATTAATGTTCAGATTTTCAATAGCAGATGGCTATGATTTTGTTGTTTAATTTTGCGACGAATTTCTTAGCCGATTTCTCCGATAATTATACTGGTTGAGCCAACGTGACTGTTTTGCAATAAAATGTCTCTTGATCCAAGTTTTGTTATTGTTGCTAGTATCACTGTCAAGCTCCATGTCTAACAAGAAAAACTAACATTTTTAATAGCAGATGGCTATGATTTTGTTGTTTGATTTTGCAACAAATTTCTTGGCTTTGCGTATATTTGATTATGATTCTCTGATAATTGTACCAGTTGTGCCAATGTGACTGTTGTGCAATAAAATGGCTGTTGATATCTTACAGCTTCGTCCTGGGCATATCTACAACAATGGGGCGGGGAAGCAGGCTCTGAAGAATATCGATTCGCTTGGTTTGTTCTCCACTATAGAAGTACAGCCTCGCCCTGATGAGACAAATCAAGGGGGAGTAATAGTTGCAATTAAGCTCAAGGAACATGACCCAAAATCAGCTCAGGGGATCACAGATTGGAGCATTGTGCCTGGCTCTCAAGGAAGACCAACTCTGGTAATGTGCAACCTTTTGTTCTTCCAGATCGAATATGTACTAACATGCTAGACACCATTGTGAATATATACATTCCCTCATCACTGCAAGTCATTTTGTATAACCTCACAACTTCCTCTTAGGCGTCCATTCAACCAGGAGGAACTGTGTCATTTGAGCACCGCAACATCTGTGGTCTAAAAAGGTCTCTCATTGGTTCTGTTACATCCAGCAACTTGCTCAACCCTGAGGTGAGTTGGTAGTTAGTTTTTTTTTTTTCTTTTTCCCATCAGCTTCGATGCTGCTTTTGGCTGCTGTTATATCAGTCATACATGATAGTATGGTATTTTGGTGAGTATTAGGATGATCTTTCGTTCAAGCTGGAGTATGCCCATCCTTATCTGGATGGTATCGACAACCTTAGTAGGAACCGCACCTTCAAAATTAGCTGTTTCAACTCCAGGAAATTGAGTCCTATATTCGTTGCTGGTCCCAATATGTATGAAGCTCCACCTATCTGGGTTGATAGAACTGGATTTAAAGCCAATATAACAGAGGTTTGCACAATTGATATTACCTTCCACTCCTTTTAACTATCATGGACAGTTATTAACAACATATAGGAAACTGCATTTTGGATCTTTTATTCAGAGCTTCACAAAGCAGAGCAAATTCACGTATGGCCTCGTAATGGAAGAGATTACAACACGCGATGAGAATAACAATATATGTACACATGGTTCTCGACAATTGCCTAGTGGCGCCTTGAGCATGATTGGACCTCCCACAACCTTAAGTGGGACTGGCGTAGACCGAATGGCGTTTCTACAAGCTAATATAACTCGAGACAATACAGAGTTCGTCAATGGTGCAACAATCGGTGACAGATGTATATTCCAGGTATGCTTATTTGTACCCTGGTTCTAGGAACACAAACTCAACCTTTACTCATTGCCAGGTAGCTCTGTAGCAAAAAGTTGTCACCTGAAAAGACCAATGAGACTGATCGATATTTTGGAAAATTTTAGGAAATGTTTCGGTACATTTGTTCAAGAGTTTCAAAGGAATAGTGAACAAGTAATTCGTGCGTTATTGGGAAAAAAACATTTTTGCAAACATATTGATGATATTTGGGCTAATAAGTTTTGTTCAAAAGTAGCATGTTTTTATACAAAATTCTCCATGCTAAAGTAAACTCTCTGAACAAAGTTTTCTTGTCGGCTACAGATGGACCAAGGTCTCGGCATTGGAAGCAAGAACCCGTTCTTCAACCGTCGTCAGCTTACAGTGACGAAATTCATAAATTTGAACAAGCAAGAGAAAGGCTCTCGCAAGCCACCACCAGCTATTTTGGCTCTTCATGGCCGTTATGCTGGGTGTGTAGGAGATTTGCCAAGCTATGATGCATTTGCACTTGGAGGACCTCATTCAGTAAGGGGCTACGGTATGGGTGAATTGGGTGCTTCCAGAAATCTTCTTGAGGTGAGTATTAGCTAGTCCATTAGTGAATTTTGAGTCTCATGAATTGCTGAATTCAGAATTTCAGATGCACAATTTTCACCGTTTATGATATTACATGCTTAGAGACTCAGATTTCCAAAAAATTGCCGCTTTGTTTTCTGAATTGTTGTGACCTATGAAGGTTGCCACTGAGCTGAGCGTGCCTATTACCGTAAAGAACAGACACACCCAGGTGTATGCATTTGCTGAGCATGGCACTGATCTTGGGAACTCCAAGGATGTGAAAGGGAACCCTACTGAGTTTTTCAGACGTGTTGGCCATGGCTCATCCTATGGCGTTGGTGTCAAGCTTGGTGCGGTAAGGGCGGAGTATGCTGTTGATCACAATGCTGGCACAGGGGCCTTCTTGAGATTTTGTGAGAGATTCTAGTCTAGGTGATGTGTTCCAGCTAGCTCCAGTCACTGGAAAGGTCATAAGATTTCTCTTCAGGATTCATACTACAATGCCAATATCACACAAGGTAGTCCCAGAGTGAGCATTCTTCTTTGTATAATACAGTCACTTATATTAGAGGACATGGAAAATCTTAAGGGTCAGAAATGTGTGCATTGAGATAGAGAGAATTTTCTTGGTAACAGCTTCTCATTCTGTTTCATCACTAACCATCTGCAGATTCGCTTGCTCAACTGTCGCCAAGTCACGTGCCATTTTCGGGGTGTACATCGGTAGCTAAACTCTCGCTTCCTTGTGATGTTATTCAGAACGGAACCCCGGGTTGAGTGTGCAGACATGTGAAAATGCCATGAGATGGATGATGGATCTTACAATGTGTTTGGCTCATTAATCATCTGCTCTGGTGAAATATGTACGCACATATGCAGTACAAAAATTTGAGAAAGCATTTTGATCCTGTCGAGGGTTCAAATGCTGTAAACAATACAGTCAAGCCTGGGTGAGGTGAGGGAATGGGCCAAAAATGCGGAGACAAAAACTAATGCTCTGTTGATGTCTAGTCTCTCATCTCTTCTATGCTCTGTTCATATACTGGCCAGTTCTTGAATCAATCAGGATATCATCGCCTACGTTCACAAACGAGGGCACTGTGACAACAGCTCCTGTTTCCACGGTTGCTGGTTTTGTTCCTCCTACAAAATATACAGTTAAAAGATTATTATTCTGATCGTGTCAGCTTTAATAAGAAAACATTTTTTTTCTAATTGTGATATTCACATGCAGTTATACCTTGTGCACTGTCACCTTGCCCTGGGTCAGTATCAGTTACAGTCAGCCTAACGGTGATGGGGAGATCAAAATCAATGATCTGCAGGACATATTAATGTCAGTGACCAATATCCTATTCTGTGCAAGAATACATAACTAATCAAACAGCACATTATCAAGAGTTTGAAACAAAATAGGAACATATGAACTGACAACAGCCAATTAATTGATTGGATTTAGACAGCAGATTATGTAAAAACAAAACAGGAAATACCCGTCCATTCCAGTATAACAAATTGCAGTCCATTCCTTCTTTCAACCATTTCTGCCTGTCGCCAACATCTGACTCATTTAAGCGACTTTCTTCAAAGGTAGTCTGGAAAGGAAAATTATAAAGATAAGTAACATTATGCACTTGGGGAACACACCATAAAAGAACCATTCATTCTCTTTGCCTTCTTTTTTGGCAGCAGTTTGCTGAAAACAAAAGGAATCGGCAAGTTTAATTCATATGTTTCTAAAACTTGACTGTCTGTCTGTAAAACTTCCGACTGTCCGTAAAACTTTAAACGATACTTCTACCAGTAGTTTCTACATTGTAGAAATCAGCGAGTTCAATTCATATGTTTCTATAGTACCATATTCCATATGGTTAGCACGTGCTTAAATTTCAAACATGGGTGTTCCATTGCATACTGATTACTGAAGCATACAGACAGCTAGCGACTACTCTTTTCATGATATGTTTGAATGAAAAACTGAAACATGTACCAGATCCATGAACACAAACTGGGCTCCATCCTTGTAGGTAAATTGCTTAGTTTCCTTTGAAATGGATGCCTCTGGGATCTAAAACAAAAGTGACAAAATAAGTGCTCTTCTTTGTTAGAACACATTGAAGGAGAGTTGATGAGTATCATATCAGTTGCTTCTGATTACATAAGCTAAAGCATGATCTGATACAGTCACAGAATAGTACTCCCTCCGTTCTAGGTTATAAGACATTTTGACTTTGGTCAAAGTCAAACTGCTTTAAATTTGACTAAATTTATAGACAAATATAGTAATATTGATAATACTAAATTAGTTTCATCAAATCAATAATTGAATATATTTTCATAATAAATTTGTCTTGGGTTGAAAATGTTACTACTTTTTTCTACAAACTTGGTAAAACTTAAAGCAGTTTAACTTTGACCAAAGTCAAAACGTCTTATAATCTGAAACGGAGAGAGTAATTTCTACAGGTTTAGAAAGGTGAGTTTCTGCTTGGATTACCGTACTTCCAGCTCGAAAGGTTTTGTCAACTGTGTTGCCAGTGATATAATTACGCATTTTTGTCCTTACAAAAGCAGCACCTTTTCCAGGCTTGACATGGAGAAATTCTGTTGTTGCATGAAGACAGAAAGTTTTATATGCTATATTTCTTATATCGAGCATCTAAAGTAAAATGGAATAGATGAGCAATAGATGGCAAGAAATTATATACATCTGTCAGAATACTCTATGACATTTCAACATTTGTTTTTTCACAGATATAGATTTGTCTGGAATTTTTTTGAAAAACACATAATTTTATTTAGATCAAACGTAACAAATGAAACTCTTAAAGCTCATTTTATAGGTACTAGAGTATGCTTTACCATTCCATTCTAGTAACTGAAAGAAACATAGCAGTGAGTGATCTGAAAAGCGGGGAATACTTGGGAAAGCAAATAACATTCACATATTGTGGCAAGCTAAGCTATATGTGAAGTTTGAAAAATCGAACCAACAGAAGCAAATTTGCTCAAGTACACACTGAAAGGTATGAAAGGAGGTAATTCTTCTGAAACAGTGGATGTAACAAGCAAGAAAATAATTGGTTTTTATAGCACTAGAGTGTCACATTGCTTATGAACAACATGGATTGCAGTTGTATAAAAGGGAGTTGTAATTCTTCCTAAAATGTGATAAAGAAATCAAGGTAGCAGCTTTCGTCCCCCCATCTGGTCCTATATATGCAATGCAGATAATAATGTGCCTTGAAATAATGAAATTTGTGGCTACATGAGGTATGTTCAACAAAGCTACTGTATCCACTGGGAGACTCCAACCAGGAATCAGGTATGTTTTTAGTACTAGCAGAAAGGAAGAAAGAAGATGAGATTGTGAGTGGATACGATTACGAACCAATAACCTTCCAGGGAGCTCCGTCGACCTCGAGGTTGGAGCCCACCCTGATGTCGTTGCTGGACAGCGCATACACCCCTGCAAGAAAGAAAGGAACAAGCAGTAGTACTCAGGCACTCAGCTGAGAAAAGAAGAAGTCGGGATTGGGACAATGGGATGAAGGGAAGGATACGGGCGTAGCGTACGGGTGAGACGAGAGCGGAGAGGTCGTGGTCCGGCGAGGCAGGAGGAAGGGCGGCGGAGTTGGGCGAAGGAGGAGGGTGGTGCAGTGGCGCCGGAGGGAGAGAGGTGGCGGAGGCGGAGAGAAGCCATAGCTCAGCTGAGTGACGCTGGCACCTGGCAGCTCAAGTGATGCGATGAAGACGATAAGGAAGAGGGGAATTCCAAGGAAGAGGTGATTCCACCCAGGTTGGTTCATCAGTACATGAAGCCCATCGGCCCAGCATCAGTTTAGGCCTAAATGTTCAGGCGGCCCATCAAATATGTGCTCCGTCCCCACCCTTTTGACGAAATGGACATTTCGCCACGTTAAAAAAAAAGGTTTCACTAAAATGCCAATATAGAGTGTGTGATCACAGCCACTTCGCTATTTTCTCCATTTTCGCTAGAATGCAGTTTGATGAGACCAAATTGCTCCTCTCACTGCTTGATGAGCCATGATCTGCTCGCAGCGGAGCTCCTGGCGCCGACGACGTCCACCTCAATGCCTAGCCTCCTAACGCAAGCCATGCGAGGCTAGCGTGCACACAGCCGCGGTCAACTCCACCGTCCGCGGGGAGGTGGTGGCGAGGAGAGCGCTAGTTGAGCACTTGGTCTGGGGCCACCGCCGCGGATCCGCACGGCGGGAGAGGGGCGGAGAAGAGGCAGCTGAGGGAGGCGAACGCGGCCGCCCTGGACCTCCGCGAGCGCTAGTAAGGGACCGGAGACGAGGACCTGACCCGCCGTGGGGATGTACGATGGGAGGGAGGAGACGGTGCAGGCGCGGTCGACGAACGCGGCATGAGCTAGCGAGCACCCGTGCGCCGGTGGATGTGCGCCCCGCTGCTCGCTTGGTCGGTGAGGCCTCCTCGGGAGCTAAGCTTGTATGCATGTGGCTCGAGGGCGAGGGATGAGGCACTGCGCGGTGGAGGGAGGTGTCGTGCCGCTATGCCTTAGATTGTAGCCAAAATAAACCTTATCAAATTTTGTCAATTTAGCAATATTGCCAAGTTTTGACATGATTTATTACGTATTTACTCCCTGCATCCCAAAATATAAGCATTTTTAGCATAGTGACAAGTCAGACATTTTCAACTTTGACTATTAATAGAAAAAATAAAAAAGATCATTCATGTAAAATTAATGTTATTAGATTTATCATTAAACAAAGTATCAATAATGTATAACTCTTTTTATTTAAACTTTTATAGATATTATTGGTCAACAATAATATCTTGTTGACCGTGTCAAAGTCCAAAAATACCTATATTTTGGAACGGAGGGAGTACTAAAGTTTGATAAAAAAACTAAATTAATGTACATATTTAACAACTTAAAAAAAGATATGATTTAAAATAACATCAAGCTAAACATATGAAGCTAAATGCATCGTTCGGTGTGAACCTGTATATGTTTTGGCCACGATCTAGAACATGGTACCTACCCCTTCTATTAGCAATTTAGCTGCTCTTCTTGTTTTTTTTTTTCCTTAAGTTCGTGGGGAGTTTGGAACTTTCGGAGTGGTAGGTGTATCTGAAAGTCTGAGATGTGCCACGCCTCTTTTCTTCTGTCCTGTCTTCATCTCCTACCTAACCCCTGCCTGCATCAACCCTCATATGTTGTCCTTGGCGAATAAAAACATTTCCCTACTCACGCTCTTTCGATCTTCAGCTCCTCTCTATTTCTCTCGTCAACAATTAGCGCTCTCTATTCATCGCAAGGAGCAAAAGCAGTTTCAGTTCCAACCTCCTGGTTCCATTGCTAAGAAGAAGTAAGTTAATCTCTCTTTCTTGCTTCCTTCTGATGGATCCTTGCTAGTAGTAGTATTACTCCGAGCATGTTTAATTTGGTTGCTACCTGAGAGAAGCATGCCTGGACTTAGGTCCTGTTTGGATCCAGGGACTAAATCACATAGAATGTTTGATATTAATTAGAAGTATTAAACGTAGACTAATGACAAAACCTATTCTATAATCTTGGACTAATTCGCGAGATGAATCTATTGAGCCTAATTAATTCATGATTAGCCTATGTGAAGCTACCGTAAAAATGTGCTAATTATAGATTAATTAGGCTTATAAAATTTGTATCGCGAATTAACTCTTATTTATGTAATTTATTTTATTATTAATTTATATTTAATACTTCTAGTTAGTGTCAAATATAGTCCTTGTCACATCGGATGTTTAGACGCTAATTTCGAGTATTAAATATAGACTAATTAGAAAACTAATTGCATAAATGAGAGCTAATTCGCGAGATAAATTTTTTAAGCCTAATTAATCTATAATTAGCACATATTTAATGCTAGCATCACATAGACTATAATCATGGATTAATTAGGCCTAAAAATTCGTCTCATGAATTAGGTCTTATTTATGCAATTAGTTTTGTAATTAGTCTATGTTTAATACTCTAAAATAGCATCTAAATATCTGATGTGATAGGGACTAAAGTTTTAGGCTGTGTTTAGATGCAGGGGTGAAAAGTTTTACCGTGTCGCATCGAATATACGGACATACATTTGAAGTATTAAACGTAGTCTAATAACAAAACAAATTACAGATTTCGCCTGTAAATTACGAGATGAATTTATTAAACCTAATTAATTCATCATTAGAAAATATTTACTGTAACACCATATTATTAAATCATGGAGTAATTAGGATTAAAAGATTTGTGTCGATCTTGATTGGTTGCTACCCAAGAATGTTCTCCACTGGCCTGGCCTGACGCATACTCCAGCCATAGAGGCGTGCAATTAGCGCGGCTGATTTCTGTCGCCCAGGGCGTAAACAAATGCGTGCTTTACCATCGAAATCTCAACTGTACGAAGTCATCACCGCGTGCCGCCATCGCACGAGGCTGCCCCTGATCTGACGCCACTGCGTGAAGCCCACACCTACCTCAATCGCCACCGCCGGCAAGCGAAGCCCCTGCCGTGGTCGTCGTTGAGCGAAGTCCCCGCGTTGGTCGAGTTTGTACGAAGCTTCGCGCGATCCCCTTTGCCGGATCCAGCTTAGAGCGAAGCTTCAATTCAGCTGATGCTGCTGATTTTGCTGATCGTTATTGCGACTTTGGGGATATTTTTGGAAAGTTAGGTATGTAGCATATGGATTTTGTGAGATTTTTCCCGAGACGCCAAGCCGTTTTGTCGAGATTTTTGTTCTTCCCGTCTAATACTTGAGTTAGCAGTAATCATCTACTCGATCAGGCAGCAGCAGCAAACCAAACAATCAACTCGTCAGGTGGAACCCATGAGTTTGTTGGAGTGCAAATTCTTCAGGCGTGGTGCTCAGGTCACCAACCAAATAGGCCTTCTGTCTTTCGTCCGTCTTGAGGGATATCAAGAAAAGACATTCTCATGGTTCTAAAAAAAAGGGATATCAAGAACTCAAAAAGACTTTCTCATGAATGAATGTATCTAATTCCATCTGAAACTCTGGTGGTAGCTTCATACCCACTTCGGACTTTGCACTAGCTTGTACATTTAGAGAAATTCTGAAAGTAGTATGTGAAGGTTGTTGAAATATGCTTATATACAAAACATGACCATACATATACTGGTAATTACAAGATTTCAATGCCCAATTAGTTGCATTTTGCATGATTGTTGTAAGTGCAGTGGGCACAGAGATAGCCACCGTGGAGGTGGAGGGCATCCCATTTCCTCAGGAGATAACCGTCAGTAAGCCATTGTCACTGCTTGCTAATGGTAATTAATTAATCTACTAACGAATTAAGCTGTTACCTAATATCAGATTATCAGTACAACACAAGCCTCTAAACGCCTTTGAAATAACCAATTGCAGGCATCACAGACATTGAGATCCATTTCCTTCAGATCAAATACAACGCCATCGGGGTGTATCTTGAAAAGGACAATGTGCTAGCGCATTTGGAGAGTTGGAAGGGCAAGAAGGCCGAGGAGCTTGTGCAGGATGATGGCTTCTTTCAGGCCCTAGTTTCTGGTAACTAAAATGACCCCCATCATTCAGATTTTGCACTTCAGAATCTGTAAAAGCTGATTTAGAATTGCCTGTTCTACAGTATGTCAATGCCATTCTCCCATTTCAAGTGACAAATCACAAATAGTAGTATTTTCTCTGTAGAGTTTATAGAACATTGTTATATCCTATAAAATAAAACAGAGTAAGGTTCAGCTTCAGCTCGACAGCTCATGCATTACAGCAATAACTTTTTTTTTCATTATTTCATTTGAATCATGCTGATTGATGATGTTTACGTGTGGTAGCTCCGGTGGAGAAATTGTTGAGGATAGTGGTGATCAAGGAGATCAAAGGATCACAATACGGCGTGCAGCTGGAGAGTTCAGTGCGTGACCGTCTCGTGTCAGTAGACAAGTACGAGGAGGATGAAGAAGAGGCTCTGGAGAAGGTCACCGAATTCTTTCAGTCCAAGTATTTCAAGCCCAACTCCGTCATCACCTTCCACTTTCCTACCACCCCTGGAATTGCAGAGGTATAATCTTGTAGAGTACTCCTTATATTCAGCTGGGTTTGGTTAAGATATCAAGTGATCAAATCTTTGTTCTTGCAAACCTAATTGAATCATGCATATATGTGTGCAGATATCATTTGTGACAGAAGGCAAGGGCGAGGCGAAGCTGACAGTGGAGAACAAGAATGTGGCCGAGATGATTCAGAAGTGGTACCTGGGTGGAGAATCTGCAGTTTCTCCGACGACTGTGAAGAGCCTGGCAGATCAATTCGCAGCACTGCTCTCTGCATGAGGCATGGAGTAATAAACTACTGTAGTAATGTTGCCCGTTTCCCTTTCATTTTTAATTCGATCATGCTTTGATTTGTCCAGCTGCTCTCATGTGCATGCTACAATTGATAATGGTATTGATTTCCCTACTACTTCAAATGCATGATTTACTTGCTCCAAAGCAGAGGAAACATACTCAAATGTATATGTTTCAAATTTACTTGTGTATCTGATGCAAGCAGCCTAAGACAGTGATAGAAGTGAAGGTAGGAATCTGTCCCTGTACTGCTCATGTGTTCGAATTAAGTCCACCAGTGGTTCCAACTTCCAACTTGTGTATTGAGCTTGCAAAATGAAGCTGGAAAACGACACCAGAATATCTTTGAGAGCAACATCATGCCACAAATTCATGAATAGTACTGTACTGCCATAGTTTGGTGTGCAGTCTTCAGTCTTGTACATCCTTTAAAACCTCCTTTCAGTGTTGTACTCATTTTGGAATCAACCAACCCATACAAGTTACCTACTCCAACAAATAAATAAATTAGAGATGTTCTGCTTTAACTTCTTCTAAGCAGTGGCGGAGTCAGGATTTCGAAGTTGGGTATTCCCGTTTAACAAAATAAAGTTCATAGTAAAAAAAAATCAATGGTTCACAGTATGTCAATACCGATAATCGAAGAAATAAAACTACAAATTATTACATGGTAACTCTAATTTTCTATTTCGGTTCATTCATGGTTTGGAAGAGTAGCTTTAATTCTACGTTCCTTCATGGCTTGAAAGCGGTTTATAATATCACAGTCCTTGACTTTCAAAAACATCTCACGCTCAATAAATGTGACCAAGCAATGATTCAAGTATTGATCCCTCAGCCTGTTTCTCAATTTATTCTTCACATAATTCATGGCAGAAAAGATTATTTGAACACTAGCTATTGCTACTGGAAGTACTATAACCAATTTGAGAAGCTTGTAAATAATCTCATGTCTATTGTGCAACTTTGTTTCAACAATCATAATGGAAAGATCAGGAAGATTTTTCACTTTTCTAAACCTTTCAACTATTTTATCTATACGCATCTCAGTGAGGAAGAGTACTTGGCTAACTAATATATGTACATGTGCATATATTGAAGTATACTTGTTTTTTGATAAAAAAAAGTTAGGTATTCCTGGGAATACGCAGGAATCATGGTGGCTCCGCCCATGCTTCTAAGGATGATCTAAAAAAAATATTCTTCTAAGGGGAAGTTAGGATGCATGTTGCCAACAAAAGGTAGATACTAGTCCACAGTCAAGTCGGTTCTTCATTTTGTTTTACAAAGAATATAGTACTATATTTGGATAGCAATGGAGATAAGATAGACACCACTTCGAATAAAGGAACAAATTAAGGGAGAAATCTCATAGGATCAAAATCACATGGATTTTTTTATCACATATATATCCATTGAAATTGTTGGGTTTAGTCCCACATTCGTAATTGTTAATGGAGGGGTACAATTTAAAAGGTGAGGACGGTCGTTACTTATCAGACTAGTCTTTTAGGTTGTGTAAGCCCATGAGCTAAAGTTATGGTACCAATTGAGTTTGTAGTGGAGTAGACCCAATGTGACCACAGTTGGTGGGCCGGGTTGCACACTATAACAAGTGGTATCAAAGCTCACGTATGAAAACCCAAAACATTTTTTATAGGTCACATGGTGGGGGAGCTCCAGTAATGTGGCGGGGCATATTATTGGGCCTCGGCTACTTCAGTGGAGGCGGCAGATTCCAAGGAAGGAAATTTGAGATGCAGAAGGAAATTTGAGATGCGGCAGATTCCAAGGAAGGAAATTTGAGACGTGCAGGCATCGTAGTATTCGTTTTGGCCGTGGCCTGCACATCGAGATCCAAACACTAAGAAACGTCATAGAATATCCAAACGTGATGACGACACCGAGATACAATATTTGTTAACGAAATTCAACCGAATCCTATATCTCCGGACACTGATTATGAACACTCGTACTAGATGTAGCATAATTACAGCGTATCAGAGGTACAACAAACTTCGGTCGGACATCGTCGACAGCCATTCCCTCTCGCCTATGCTAAGTTGTCATGTGGTTAATTATAATAAGTTTGCCTCTCTATTTAAGAGAGCTGAAAGAGTTTGACTCTAACTCTACCCTACTCCTATTAAACTCGAAGTTCTGAACTGAAACCGACTTTATATACATATTCACACAAACTCTAACAAGAAGAAAAGATAATCAATTAGAAACCTATATGGAATGACTTAATATATCCGTAGAGAATTTTAGAGGAATCCAAACATAAGATTTAGCATCACCGAAGACGTATTACTATGTGCCACCCCAGGCACCCTCTCCCCAAAATCCTATCCCCAAAATCCTACGTTATTTTTTTGAAGCATTATTTGAACAGAACAATTGAACATTTTCTGAGTTTTTACTCCAATGCTTATGCCATAACTCGAGCGCAGAACGTTGGCATGGAGTCATCTTATTCTTAGCTACTAGTACTAGTTGGCAACGTGAAGAAAAGGGGAAAGGAAGGTCTCTGGCATGGGAGGTGATTAGATGCTGGACAACACCAATTTGAGAAAAAGGACTTGTCACTTGGGGGAAAAGTTTGGCTGAACAAGCATCCAAAATACCAATGCAATTCTTCCAAAAGAAAATACCAATTCAGTGCTTTCTCTCCTTTCGTTTTGTTGTTGAGTGGTGACAAAATTATGCCCAGAACAAACGAACAGCGAATCTTGGGGGAAATATCATGTGCTAGCACACAAATTAAAGGAGAAAACTCATAGAAACAGCTAAACAGATGGATAATCCAAGTGACAGAGACACTGCAAACATTGTGTCCAATCCCTTGCATTTACGCAATCCCAATTTTGGAGTACTTTACCACCTATATTCTATTTACATTTTAGACCTCTTCTGTTCAAGAAATTATATTACTAGCTATGTTTGGCCGCCGGCGACGACTCCATGGACGGAGAGAATGGAGTCCCGGCAAGTAGGGCAGGACGTGTGCGCGGCGAGCCACGTGTCGATGCAGCGGACGTGGAAGCCGTGGTGGCACCTCGGGAGCACGCGCACCTTGTCGCCGTCGGCGAAGTCGCCCAGGCAGATGGCGCACTCGCCGTCGGGGACGCCGGCCTGCTTGGCGCCGTACACCTCCACCGGAATCCTCCTCAGCTCCGTCTTCTTCAGCCCGGCCGTCGCAGCTGTCGACACCGACGGCGTCAGCGTCGCCGTGGTGGGGGAGAGGCCGCGGGCGCAGTGGAGCGCGCAGCGGATGAGGGAGGTGAGGCCGAGGGCGCAGATGACGACGCAGAGCAGCGCGGCGAGGATGACGACCATGCTGGCGTCCAAGGCGCCGGAGCTCCCCCTCCCGCCGGCCTGCTGCATGGAGGCCGGCGTCAGCACCAGCGCCGGCGCCTCCACGACGTCACCCAGCCGCCGCATGGCTGGCTGCAGGTACCTCTAGTTAAGCTAGGAGTCAAGCATATGCAGGAGGAGGAGACAAATTATAAGATGTTCTTTTTAATTTTGTTGTACATTGAATTTCCTTTGGATTTGGTGATTGGATTGGGTGCACCAGCAGAGTGAGATTCTGGTTCGTCGCCGCAGCCAAACCACACATTGGATTGAGCTCTCTCAAAAAGTGGACTCTGAAAGCTAGCTAGCGGCAGCGCTACATATGTCTCTATTTGTTAAATTAGTTTTCCCTGTTTCGTTTTCGTGTAAGAAATAATGTCGTATTTATATTTGTGCCACTTTCGAGGATGAACAACAATGCCCCTACCAGTATCTGGCGCACAATACAGGCTATGTTTGGCACCCTTTTCCCAACCTCCTCTTTCGTTTTTCGCGCGCACATTTTTTAAACTGCTAAACGGTATGTTTTTTTAAAAAGTTTCTATACGAAAGTTGCTTGAAAAAAAATCAAATTAATTCATTTTTTTTAAAAAATAGCTAATACTTAATTAATCACGCGCTAATGGACCGTTCCATTTTTTCGTGCGTACTGGTGGTGTTAGGAACAGGGCTGCCGAACACAGCCTATATATGGTTTAGAGAAGTCCACATTAATTAATTTAATCATCAACTATTGCAATATTGTTCCAACTTTGATCATTTAACTCTATGAAACCGTTTATTTTTGTCTCCCAACACTTATAGATGCCCAATTTCGTTCCTTGGTCTAAATTTCATCCTTGGGTCTATTCCAGGATGATTTTCGATTACGTGGAGTTGCAGAGGGTATAGGTTTCATGCCCAAGTCTATTTCCAATCAGCCAACGACAACTTTTTACAATAATCTATCTACGAAAAGGAAATTAATGGATCTACCATTTCAAGCAATAGATAGTGCGCTTATCTATTCATTAACTCATGGCGATCAAATTAATCTTAGGTTTAGACTTGTAGATAGGGATCAGGCTCCCTATCATTATCGAATATTCACAATGTGAACATTTAAATTATACATTAAAAGACAGTGTCAACGTGAATATGGGTGACGATGTGAATCCTTAATGTGTGAATGTAAATGTATTGCCACACTAGTGGAGAACCCATTTTTAGCACCAGTTGGGAACCGTTTTAGATGTAGAACCGGTTCTAACAAATTGAGACTAAATATCTCGATCTTTAGTACCAGTTGAAATAAACGGTATTAAAGATGCATACGAAATAAAAAAAAATGTGTGGGATATGTGATTCGAACTCAAGATCTCTCACCTCAGCCCTCACGTGTGTAACCATCCACCAACTCCACCCATCAGACATGGATATGGATGCTTTCTTTTTAAACTAACCCTGTAGGCATCTTTAGTACCGGTTGTAACACCAATCGGAATTAAAGATGTTTTTGGTAACCGATGCTTAAAAATATCTCTAATACCCGTTCTAAATCTATCCGAAATGGATATCCCGATAAAAGATCAGTTGTGTAGTAGTGCCATTTTGTATGACTGTGCATAGTGTGGTGCATCTTTTTGACATACTACAATAATGATACATGAAGTTGTCTTAAGGAATTGCTTGTGAAAAACGATTTTCACATACGGGTCTATTAAGACAACCGGCTGCACTAATTGTTTTTAGAGTGGGCTTGTTTTATGCCTGTAAAATAATAGAGATGATTTTCTATATATATAGCAGGATCACATTAAACAATTTTGTTGCGTATCACAACGAGGGATTACTACTACTGCAGATTTCCTCAGCAAGAAGCTGGAGTAGCTAGTAGCTAGGACCAAGACATTTGGACAACATGCAATTCATAAAACGTATAGGATTACACGTAGTACACACAGATCGTGTACATACTGAAGAAAATTAAGATAGAACATGCACACAGGGAGCGTGCAACATAAAGTATACAGCTGATACACAGAGAGAATGGAGCGCTGCATGTCTGCCGCAGCTGTTATTTTAATTACTTTGTTCATATATGCTGTAGCAAGTACGTGCTTAATTACTAGCTGATCAACTCCGATCGAGCTAGCGTGTTAAGCTCGATCGATCGATCCAAGCAGGATTAATTGATCTAGCTGACCCTGCACCAAAGAAAAAAAATGCATATATATAGGAAGTTAGTTATTTTATGGGAAAATGTTTCATATCTCGAGAAATATCTCATTGTTGCTTTCATCCCCCCACCTTAATAGCCATTAAAAAGTAAAACAAAATGATAAGATAGATTAGTATTAAATATGCATGTCCATAAATATACATGTTTAAATTAAACTTGTACAAGTTATAACAATAATAACAGATATAATAGCGAAAATACGTTAACTAGTGTTAGTTTAGTTTTTTCTTAATTTAACTTGTATAAGTTGAATTTAATCTTTTATGTCTATGAAGTGAGATATATCTCACACATGGTAATCTATCTTAACTTGTAAAAGTTTTTATTAACTATTACTCCGTTTTAGATTATAAGACGTTTTGACTTTAGTCAAAGTTAAAATACTGTAAGTTTTACTGATTTTGTAGTAAAAAAGTAGTAACTTTTTTAACCCATGACAAATATATTATGAAAATTTATTCAATTATGGATTTAATGAAACTATGATGGTATTTAAATATTATTACTTTTTTCTACAAAATTAGTTAAACTT
Source organism: Oryza glaberrima (assembly GCF_000147395.1). Classification (NCBI taxonomy): domain Eukaryota; kingdom Viridiplantae; phylum Streptophyta; class Magnoliopsida; order Poales; family Poaceae; genus Oryza; species Oryza glaberrima. Next base: position 735,699 of record NC_068336.1, on the reverse strand, counting down.
AGAGAAGTTTAACTTTGACCAAAGTTAAAACGTCTTACAACCTAAAACGGAGGGAGTATTTAGATAGCACGTAAAAAATAAAGAGATATATGCGTGTATATATATATAAAGAGAGAGAGAGAGAGAGAGAGAGAGAGGAGTCATAGAGAGATGATATACTTGTTGCAGTCGGTGGAGAGGCTGATGGGGAAGCCGACGTTGACGCCGCACTTGCCGGGGACGCCGGCGACGGTGCCGAGGTTGAGCGACTTGATGCTGCCGGCGAGGCTCTTGAGGCAGCGGCAGGCCGCCTGGCGGTCGGCGGTGGTGCGGGCGGCGTTGTTCAGCCCCTTCACTCCGTTGCAGCATCCCTGCGTGAGGCCGCTCCTCCCCGTCACGTACGAGATGCACGGCGCGATCGCCGATCCCACCTGCCCGCACGTTATCGCCGCCGACGCCCCCGGCGCCGCAACCACCATCGCCACCACAATCACGGCGACCACCACCTTGCAGTTAACTGCAGCCATATCTAGCTAAACTGACGGATAGCTAGGTGATTAAGCTAGCTAGCTTGATTATATCAGTGAGTGTCTCCTCGTCGCCGGTGATGGATCGTCGGTCGATGGGTGGAGGGTATAAATAGGAAGATGCTGGGCAACGAGCTGAGATGCGGATGATAGATGGAATCATATATACATCCATTGATGGCAGTCGCTGCTAGGTCGTTGGGAGTTGGACTCAGATCGACCTAGGTACTCTACTAGAGTCTTCTCAATCTCAATGATGTACTACAGCATGTGTTCTCTATCAGTATCAGGTGATTTAATTACATCATGGGCGATCCAGTTGGAATTAATATGATCTCTCTATCGAGCGAATTCATCTTCAACAATATTGATGAATATTGCTCCAGTCTTCTGAATATCAACGTTAACGACGTAGTAAAAGTCTTCTGAATCTCGACGTTTGTACAACATGCATGTGTTCCGTTATATAATTCTATCAGTATCAGGTGATATAATCATGGTCATGGGAGAGTAGGAATCATTATTAATTATACTTGCTTTTAGCTCTTCTAGCGAAATCATCTTCTAATTGCGGCAATGAATTATTTGGAACACCAGAATCAATATTCCCATAAGCTTTAATTTCGGTACAACTGAATTTTACATTACTATGTACTCCCTCCGTCCCAAAAAATGCGATTCCTAAGATTCCCGAGGCAAGTTTAGAATTAACATGAAATTACTAAAATACCCTCATTAACTATGTTCATCCATCAACACTGCTATTCTCTGCACACATTAATTTAGTATACTTACTCCAGTACTTTGGAGGAAAGGCAAAAAAAAATTGAGTTGCATTTGCCTCAAGAAAAGATTACATTTGCCGAAAAGGGAACATCTCTCCAATAAAAAAAGAAATATTCTGAATTCACCTGCAAGAACTATGGCAAGAACAAAGAACAGAGAAGAACTAAGAATAGAGGGAAAAAAAATGAAATCAGGTTCCTACATCAGATCTGCCACAGATAGGTATGCAAACTTTCGCCTTCACCTCCTGCATCACAACAACATGCCCTGCTGTCGCCGCCGTACCATCCACCGCATCCATTTCCTGCCGTCTCTGCCGTATCCATCTCCTGCCGTCACTGCAGATGCGGGAGCGATGGGGAGTGGCGTGGAGAAGGAGGGACGTGCAGAGAGGAGCGGGAGGGACATGGGGAAGGGGAAGGAGCTACCGAGCCAAATCCTTCCACCGGAACCGCCTCCGGCATCAGATCTACCTGCTCGCAGCCCTCCCCCGCCGTATCCAAGCGCCCGCATCTTGGTAGACGAGGAACTCTGTAGGGAGATGCAGAAGCGAGGGAGAGCAGCGTGGAGTGGGGAGGGATGTGCGGGGAGGAGCGGGACAGAGGTAGGGAGGGAATCTGGACGCCGCCGTGTCGATGGAATCGATCCAGGAGAGGGCGGCGGGGAGAAAGCGAGAGAGAGAGAGAGAGATGAGAGAAATCTGGGATGCGATAAGTTTTGTGTGGTGTGAACAAGAGAAGTCGCCGTCCACCTATGGCCCACACACGATACGATAGAGAGAAAGTTTCCGGTTTTGTGTGCAGGAATTGGTTTTTAGTGGGACAAAGCCTTCCCTCCGGAAATCTTCTCTTTGTGGGACGGAGGGAGTATGTGCCTAGCAAAATTAATTTACTAGTACTACTCTCTCTATTTTTTTACTGATGACATGGTTTACTTTTAAACGTTATGTGTTGACCGTTTCTTTTATTTAAAAATTAAGTAGTGCATGTAATAAATATGTAAATACGTAGGTTGTGTTTAAATTTCTTATATGTAACAATAAAAATAAGTGGCAATAAAATAAATATACATAAGTAGTTTTAAATAAGATGAATAGCTAAACATCAAATTCAAAAAATAACAATATCACATATTTGGAAACAGATGCAGTACAATGCAACGTGTGGGGATGCTACTGTGTGTGATGTTATTGTCTAGGTACGGCCGGTTCCCTCATGGCGGCGTACCTCTACAGCCAGCAGAAATGGATTCATCATCTGGTGTCTGCTCATGCGACGACTCATCTGCAGTCAACACGATATGTAGGAGAATGCATGTGTGTAATATATGCATGCCAAGCAAATAGGACTATAGGAGTAATTGCCATATTACCCCCCGCTGCGTGCATGCATGATTATAAGAGTAGTTTGTATGTGTATAGGATTATTTTACCGGCGTCGATGGATGGTTATCCATCCTGTTACAGCCAATCAAAAATCTGCCAGCAGGTCTTCACTATAGCTGATCTTCAATCACTTCATTAAATATATCGCTAATTGTGATAGCTTTAAATTTTCTATTGAAAAGTCATTGTTTATAGTAATAATGTAGCCCCGGTAGCTCCTCGCGTGCATACGTTCTCTATATTTCATCTTGGCACAATGACAAAGGACAAGTAATTCTATTTATCATCTATTTAAACATGCTACTAGTTATTTCTCGTAGACAAGCAATTCATTAATATTTACATTCCTCGATTCCTATGTAGTTAATCTTGTGTGGAAAAATAAAAAGTCACACATTAAATCCGAGAAAATCATTAAGATGATAGGTGGTTCGATTGAAATATGCCTAACAAAAGTAAATTTTTCAGATTTGAAAATATACCTATATATCAAAAGTAGATGGAGGGAGTATTTGGAGAAAATTACATTTGTAGTTTTTTCAAAAATAATTAAGCTAATACCAATTAATTTTTGTGAAAATACTACTCCCTCCATCTCAGTTCTCACTGAATAAGACACACACGTATTCTAATATTCAATTGTTTAAATATCTGGTCAATAATTATTTTATTATAAATTAAATTTTATTTGATGAAAATAGTATTATTGGATTGATATTTTAATTTGATTTCTTATAATTATGATTTGTGATCATAAATATTATAGTATATGAGAAATTTAAAGTTAAAGATTAATTCTGTAGGTCATGCCAAGTTTGATTGTGCATTGTTCAGTAACGGAGCGGGTAATATATTTAGCATCACATAGGTGCCATGTATTGGATTTGTATCACTTTCAATTAATTTCCTGGTTAGTGATAATATATTTAGAAATTTTAATGATATTAAAGTTTAACACTGGAAACTGTATCAAATTGAAGGCTGTACACCTTATATCTTTTTCAGCAGGATAGTATTAATACTTTAATAGTAGCAGAACATATTAAGGAGTCAAAAATTCTCTCACAAAGTCACAAAGTGATGCATTAATATTTGCTCTAATCAATCGATAATGACCAGCCAAATCTTCTCAGCCGTGCAACAATGCAACATTTGTTTGTTTTAGAGCTCCTAGAAAAGATTTCACGTGCTACACCGCGTGGATTCCGAAACAGGTTAGCAGGCTGACTATGCATATGTCTATCGACTTATCAGCTAAAATTTAAATTTAGAGTTTGATTTTAGGATTTTTTTTCTATGAAGTTTATTTTTTTAGTCTTTATTTTTAACTCATTAAAAACACATATATAAAAGCTTTTTTTATAAATTATTTTTTATAAACTGTTTGGCTTATTCAAAGAATAAGCCAGTTATGGTGAGAACAAATTGGAGTGAAAAGATTTGTTAATGGCACACAACTTCACACAACTGAAAACTGCATAAAGCAAGGATAGCCTCATCCGCTGGAACCACACTGGAAGTCTGGAACTACTAGCATGGAGTAAATTCTCAAAACAAAATTAGCCACTGGAAAATATAGAGACCTTAAGGCTTCGCGAAAAGAAAATTTTGGGTGTCACATCGGATGTTTGACCAGATGTCGGAAGGGATTTTGGGACACGAATGAAAAAACTAATTTCATAACTCGCCTGGAAACCGCGAGACGAATCTTTTGAGCCTAATTAAACCGTCATTAGCACATGTGGATTACTGTAGCACTTATAGCTAATCATGGACTAATTAGGCTTAAAAGATTCATCTCGCGATGTCCATGTAAACTATGCAATTAGTTTTTGTTTTTATCTATATTTAATGCTACATACATGCGGTCAAAGATTCGATGTGATGTTTTTGAAAAAAAAATTAGAAACTAAACCCGGCCTAAATATAAAGCTACAAGTTACGGGTTTTGCAGAAAAAGAACAATTTGTACTGTCCTGCTTTTTTAAGAAGAAATTTGTACTATCCTGCTAGCATGGGTTGAAAACTTGGAATCATAAGAAAGATAGCGTCATCTAATTTTTAACCAATTTCGCTGGGAGTGGCAGGTTTTAACCAATTTTGCACGGACTAACCAAGTTTGCAGAGTAATAAGTGTTTTGTAAGTTATTGCACCTATTTGTATCCACCTGTAAACTCATCTATCGTGAGTATAATTTACTCAATCAAGAATTAATTTGCAATATTTAAGAGTGGTGTTGATAGCAAGAATTCTGGGAAAATATAACAGACTGACAATTTAAAAAGATATATGTTAATACTATCTTACTACAAAGCTAATACCCCCTAACTTCTAAATCTCAACATGTAACCATGTCACATGCATCATCACCCACTAACAATAATTATATATTTAACCTCATGTAAACATACAAAATCATCTATAATTTATTTAATTCTACAAACCAGCATACAAGTATATCTCTAATCATTATTCCTCACATCATTTCCAAAATATTTTAACAAATATATCTATCATTTATAATATTTAACATATACATGTTCCACGTTAAATCGTGGGTATCATCTGTTTGTTTTATGACAAGTCCTCATAAACCCTCGCGTTTCATTTTTTTTCTTTTTAATCCTAGCTCGATAATCGAAAAAAAATATTAAAAATTACTCAGTAATTTCCGCAGCAAAGCGCGAGGATCACCTAGTATTTTAGAAACGAGAGTACTTTGTTAGCTTTCTGATGTTGGGGGGTGTTTGGATACAGGGACTAAACTTTAGTCCATGTCACATCGAATATTTGGACACTAATTTGGAGTATTAAACATAGACTACTTACGAAACTAATTACATAATTGATAGCTAATTCCTGTAAAATTTTTTTAAGCCTAATTAATCTATAATTAGTACATATTTACTGTAGCATCACATAGGCTAATCATGGATTAATTAGGCTCAATAGATTCGTCTCGCGAATTAGTCTAGCGATATGGAATGGATTTTGTCAATAGTCTACGTGTAATACTTATAATTAGTGTCTAAACATCCGACATGACGCCTAAAAATTTTTAGTCCCATCCAAACCAATTAATTCCGTTTTATCTCTGTACCTGAACTGGGATCGTTATCGATGACGTGGTGTCAACATATACAGAGTCCAGAGTAGTGATGACATCAAGATAACAATCAATATAAATAGATAGCAGCAAAATAAAGAAATAAAATACTACAACCTACGTGTCAACCTCACTACATTTTCACATGGTGCGGACTCAGTATAATGTACATACATCAACACAGTAACATTATAACATATATACATGCATGATCTCCATTATTTTGGTGTGCATGGCAGCAGCATCCGTGAGATGCACAAGCGAAATAGACAGAAGTTGAGATGGTGAGTTAAGGTCAAGGGTTAATTGATGTCCTGAATTTGTGGGTTGAGCTAATTTACCGTTTTCATGGGCAGATAGTCGGCTAGTGAGCTGGTGGGCTGAAAAATTCGGATTATTTAATTTGCTAAACGGTTCATCGGATAATATGTTCGAAATACCGAATAACTTATATCCACCGATTTTTTGCAATACCACATCCGATCCACACCTGCACCATACAATTCGCATCCGAGGGATTTAAAGAAACACATACCATATCTTGCTCCAACCAAATTCGGAGAGTATCGGATCAGAAACTATCACATCCGTTTTCACCGCTAATATCTAGACGGAGGAGTATATATAACCACTGAATAAGCACATATACTCCACTATGTACTCTTAGAATTAGTGAACACTAGTTTCAAACATATATGTAGTAGTACTTTAACCCTGGTGAGTTTGGGTGTACAACGACCGAACCGTCTATCCATCCAGTCATAACCCAGCTGTTTTCTTATGAAAGTGCTACTAGCTAGTAGACATAGATCTTATTATCACCATTTTAAACCGTTGGATCAGGCTATAACATCACACACCATCCGTTGGAGATGTGTGATTCCGACGATAGAAAATGATTTATTATCTGTTTTTATGTTCATTCTTCTCCCTTTATCAATTTTAATATATAATATTTTTCATATTTCGGTAGAATCAATTTCAGAGTATCATTCTTCCTTGTGAACAATCAAGTAATAGAGTGGCCACGAGTATTACACAGATGCGGATAGGATTTCAACATGACTTTAGTAACATTAGGGATGTGCTGTTGGTTTTTGTCTCTTGAAACATGTGTTAGAGGACGCATTCACGGAGGTATGAGTGTAATGTTGTGTGTATAGTGGTGTGTATGTGTGTACAGCTGTCATGTAAATTAAAAATAATAATAAAGTGCAGAGCTAGGGAGCATGATGTGCATTTATCAATTTTTGCATATGATATACTCTCTGTCCAAAAAAACGAACATAAGACTGGACGTGACATATTCTAGTACAACAAATCTAAATATACGTCTGTCTAGATTTATAGTACTAGAATATATGTGTCATATTTAGTATATTAGGTTTGTTTTTATGGGATAGAGGGAGCAGAGGGGACAGGGGAATGTAACAAGGAAATTACTACAGATTGCCTCAGCAAGAAGCTGCCAAGCTGGAGTACGTAGTTAGCTAGGTCCAAGTCTGGACAAGATGCAATTCATCAACGTAGGATTACACGTACACAGAGCAGTGTACAGACTCAAGAAAATTAAGATAGCATGCTGATGCACGCACGGAGCGTGCAACATAAAGTATACAGAGATAGAGAGAGAGATGACCAGCGCTGCATTGATATGCCCCAGCTGTTATTTTTACTGTAGCTATTATTTTGGCTAGTTGATCAACTGCGAGCCAGCATCGATCGATATATCGATCGGTCGGTCCAAGCAGGATTAATCGATCTAGCTGACCCTGCACCAATGAAATAATCATGCATATATACAGTGGATTAGTCAGTAAATTAAGTTGAATTAACTTGAAAAAAAGTAGCATGCATATGCATGGATGATTAATTTACTTGCTGCAGTCAGTGGAGAGGCTGATGGGGAAGCCGACGTTGACGCCGCACTTGCCGGGGATGCCGGCGGCGGCGCCGAGGTTGAGAGACTTGATGGTGCCGGCGAGGGTCTTGAGGCAGCGGCAGGCGGCCTGGCGGTCGGCGGTGGTGCGGGCGGCGTTGTTCAGCCCCTTGACGCCGTTGCAGCATCCCTGGGTGAGGCCACCCCTCCCCGTCACGTAAGAGATGCACGGCGCGATCGCCGACCCCACCTGCCCGCACGTGATCGCCGCCGACGCCCCCGGCGCCGCCACCACCATCGCCACCACCATCACCGCCACCACCACCTTACCGTTCAAAGCCGCCATATCTAGACTGATGATCGATCGAGTAGCTAGGTAATTAAGCTAGGTAGCTTCGTTCAGTGAGAGTGTCTCTCGTCGCCGGTGATCGATGGATCGTCGGTCGATGGGTGGAGGGTATAAATAGGAAGCCAACAGGAGATGCGGCCACGTGCTATGATATAGAATCAACCATTGATGGCAGTCGCTGCTAAGTCGTTGGGAGTTGGACTCCATCGAGCTAGCTATACTAGACTCTTCTCAATCTCAATGATGTATATACTAAGAGCATTACAATAGTAAGCTATAAGCCAGCTGCAAACATATTTTAAGAAGATAAATAAAGAGAGAGAAAAGCAGCGGGCTACAGATTTATAGCCAGCTATAGCATGGACTCCAAGACACGGTGTATGTATAACAAGTGAGATCAGTATTAATAGTATAGTATGTAACTATTGTACAAATGAGCTATTAGATTAGCTATAGATGAATTGAAGCTAGTAGTTGGCTATACTATTAAACTTGTTCTAATATGTGTTCCATTAAAATAAGTTTGATAATAGTATAGCTAATTAAATGCGAGCTTAAAATTTTCTATAGCTAATCAAACAGCACCATTAATACTTGATTCCTCTCTCATATACATATAATACTCTTAGAGCACCCGTAATGGTAAAGTAAGGTGCTATCTATAAAACATGTATATATCAGCAATAGATTCGATTAATAGTAAACCACCTTAATAGTATGTCTACATTGGTATCTATAGCTCTCTCATGCATTGTCTCGTTTTTCTCTAAAGACTATCTCTAAGTTAGTAGATAGCTTTGCTCTCTCTCTTCATTTAATACCTTTCAAGTAGGAAAATATGCTGACATGGATCTCTTGTAGAGAGCTTATATATAATCATTGTTGGTGTCCTTAGTGTTCTACTAGTACTTAATTAACCGGCGAGTAGTAATCACTACTACTCGTCGTTCAGTGAGAGTGTCTCTCGTGTAGCTTCGTTCAGCTTACTTAATTATGTACTCCCTCCGTTCTTTATACAAGGCGTAACTGTTTTTTTTCACAAGTTCCAGTACAATATAGGGCGGCACATGCAGCCGCACCTCCTTGACTCCATTATTCTCGTTCATGCGCATGCATGCATTGAAGGAAGCTGCAGAGGCGCCTCTTTGAATCCTGTAATTCTCATCCATGCACATGCATGCATGCAGTGAAAACTATTGGTTGGTTGCTCTGATTGTTTTAAAGCCCCCTAATTCTGCGGTAGTTATATGAGCTTCCTTGGTTTTTACATCAAAGCAATTACGCCTTGTATAGTGGAACGGAGGGAGTAACTTGTTATTCTACTTGCTCTTATTAGAGCAAGGTTAATGGTATAGCCAACTACTAGCTCCAAGTCATTTATAGCCAATCTAATAGCTGATTCATATAATAGTTGGTTACTATATTATTAATATATGGTTCGACCTATCATACACATATTATGTCTTGGAGTTCGTGCTGCAGCTAGCTACAGATCTGTAGCCTGCTACTATTCTCTCTCATCTTTTATCTCATATTTGTAGCTAGCTAATAGTCTGCTATTGTAACTGCTATTAGTGTTCTATCAGTATCAGGACATTTACTGATCATGGGCGAGTAGTAATCACTACTACTATACTTGCTTCTAGCTCTATAGAGCATTCATCTTCTAATTAAGGCAATTAGTTATTCTTTTGAACATTAGATTTGATTTTTCGCTAATAATATATATATCGAGCTTTGTTTCGGTTGAACTGATAAATGTTGATCAGTTACAATTATATATATTTAGCTAGGAAAATTAAGTAACTGGCATACTCTCTCAGTTTTGTAATATAAGGTTTTATTCACTTTTAGACATTATATTTGATTGTTTTTATTTTAAAAATTAGTGTAAATATGAAAAAATAAATCTTTAATAAAGTAACCTTTAGTGTAAAAGTTTTTTTTAAAAAAATGATGCACATATAAATTAAGGTTTTGAAGGAAACGAATGATCGATCTAACATTATTTTCAAAAGTTAACCGTACCATATATTTAATTAAAACGGATATATAAGTATACTGCAACGTGTATGGAAGCGATCGTGTGTGTGCGGTTATTCTCTACCGGTTCCCTCAGGGTGCGGTACCTCTACAGCCATCAGAAATGGACTCATCTGGTGTCGATCTGTGTGCTCATGCGACGACTCATGATCAGTCAACACGATGTCTGCATGCCAAGCTAAATTTGCCCAACCGCAATCATGATAAAATAGTTTGTGTCTAGGATTCACGATTTTACCGGCGTCGATCGATGGCTATCCTGTTACAGCCAATCAACAATCTGGCCAGCAGGTCTTCAGCTGATATTCAATCACTTCATTAAATATGGCTAATAGTGATAGCTTTAAATTTTTCTGCTGAAAAGTCATTGTTGTAATAATGTTGCCCCGCTCGATCGCTCCTCGCGCGATCGTTGAACACGTATTTGGAGAAGTAACATTTGTAGTTTTCCAAAAATAATTATAAGCTGATACTAATATTTTTTTTTCAAAAATCTTTACCTATTATAAAAATTCAAGGGTTTTTTGCCCGTGAGTTTCGTACGTCAGCCCAATAGCACGGGATTTTATTTTCCAACTCCGTTCAGCACACCAACACAACGCATGATTTTTTTTTTGTCCGACTCTTTTTTTATCCGTGCACCGTTTCTCTCTGTCTTGGTTTTTTTCCCTTTTTTTCCACCGTTGGATTGGTTTTTTTGCGTTTTTGTGGGCCCGGTGTGTTTCCCTTCTCAACCTGCCTTTTTTTTCCGTCCGATTTTTTGTGTGCCTGGTTTTTTTCCCACCATACGATTAGTTCTTTTAGTTTTTTTCGTTTTTTTGTGGGCCTGGTTTTTTCCCTTCTCCACCTGCCTTTTTTTCATTCGATTTTTTAGTGGTCACGAGTTTTTTTTTTCCTTTTTATTCAATCTCCTCTTGTCCGATCCGCACGCGCCGCCTCTAATTTGCTCTGATAAGACCGATCGGTGAGTTTGGTTCATTCTAATATTGGAAAAACAGATATAGCAGATTGAGTGGATCAAAAGCCCTCTATTAATTTTGAGAGATCGAAAAATATTCGGCCGAATTTGACGAGGAGGATCAGCTCTGGCATTTCATGGGCACGAGAATACTTTCGCGAGGTTGAAGACTTAGTAGAGTGTACAAGCTGGGCCTGCAGCTTTACTTGTGGGCTAGGGCGAAAACATGTAGCGTAGTAAGCCGAGACTGAAAAGGAAAAAAGAAATGGGCTTTCGACCAAAAAAACAAGAATAATTTTCATTAACTTTTTAATTATAATGTTTAGCGATTATAATATTTTAATTTATTACTTAGCTCCTAACAGTTATTGTATATAAAAAAGACTTTACCCGTTGCAACGCATGGATATTTTTTCTATTACTATATATATTTAGGGTCATATAGGTGACATGTATTGGATTTGTATTACTTTCAATTGATTTCGTGGTTAGTGACAATATATTTAAAAGTTTTAATTATTAAAGTTGGAATTTGGAAACTGTATCAAAAGGCTATATGCACACCTTCTATTTTTTTCAGCGTGCGGAGGAAAAATGTATATAGTTTTCGCAGTAGCAGGACATTTTAAAGGTAAACATTAATTCTCACCATTAATATTTGCTCTGATCGATCGATAATGACCCGCCAAATCTTCTCAACCATGAAACAGTGCAACACATATATTAGCTTCAATTAATTCCAACTGTACGCACACATCTCTGCCGCATTTGATTGTTTCAGTTATATAAATTATACCATGACCTTCAATTAATTCAAGCTACCAAGCAAGAATAAATATAGATAAATTACACTTATGATATACAAACGTATATGGTGGATATAAATAAATATAGCAACTTATAAAACATTCATTTATGTATAATATAATAACCTGTTTAGTCCATGCAAACATATGCAGATTCAAACATATAGCTCGTAGAGGACTCACATGTTTATTTTGGGATGGAGGAAGTATGTGCCGTGCTAGAAATTTGTAGTATTTTTTGTAGAAAAAGAAAAAAAATCCAATCTTGCATCTCCGATTATTCTGCCTTTCTGACTTGTCATAAGGTAGCACAAACTGATTGCATGAAGAGCAAAATCGTGATCACCGGCTGGAACAGTGGAACCACACTGGAAATTTGTATTTTGTAGACAAAAAATTTCAATCTTGCCTCTCCCATTACTGGGCCGTCCTGACTTGTCATAAGGGGAGATGCAAGTGCAGTGGCAAGGGTTAGTGCGTGGTTTTAATCATGAAGTCTCGTGTTCAATCTCCAATATGCTCATAATATCTTCTTAAAATAATATGTTTAGAATGATGTCTCTTTCTCAAAATCTTGTTTTTTTACTTGCCATAATAGAAGCCCAGATTGATCATTGATTGCATGAAGAGCAAAGTTGCGGTCACTGGTGGAAACCACACTGGAACTGCTAGCTAGCATGCATGGACCCCCATGGAGTTTTACTTGGCAACTAATTTTCCACACCTAACCTTAAGGAAGTAATAATTTTAATAGATATTGTTCGTTTCCTGTCACAACTCTACTTTGTCCTCAACCTTAGTTAAAAATGTATGACAACATTAGTCCTCAAGCCCAAATTCTCCAATAAAAATAGCCATTGAAAAATGCAGGGACCTTAAATACTTATATAAAGTTATACAGTGCAAGTTATGGGTTTTTTTCCTGCAAAATAACAATTAATTAGTACTATCCTGCTAGCATGGGTTGGAACGTACAAGCGTGTTATAGAGAGCGTCTTGTAAGATCATTTTCACTTGAGTGGTCGGTTTAAAGTTAGTACGGACTAAGCAAGTTGTCACATCGCAAAAAGTGTTTCGTTGCACTTATTTGTATCCACCTTAAGTTTAATTTTACTCAAGAAAGAATTAATATGTTTTAATTGCTGGAAAATATAACATGCAGATAAACATAAGAAGGTGTCCATATTAAAGAAACAAGAGTACTTTATCAACTTTGTTTCTTTAAAAAGCATATATAAATGCTAAATAAGACACTATTAACTTGAATTAAACATCTACAGCTATAGGATTGTGCTATCACACAAGCATAGCTCGGCAGCTCTCAGTGGTGAATTTTTTTCATTTTTAGATTTTTTTTAATATTTACAGAAATAATCTATCGGCCAAAAAAATTTACAAAAATAGACCCTGCCGCCCCAGTGTTGGACGGCAAGCTGACGTGGCAGACGGCGGGTCAACCGCGCGGTCTGCCGCCATCGGCCAAAATTGCAATTACCCCCTTGCCGCCCATACAGAGAGCGGCAAGGGGCTAATTGCAATTTTTGCCGTCCATAAAGAGGTTGCGCTCGTACCTTTTGCATTTGGGCCCCTTGCCGCCCCAGTAGAGAGCGGCAAGGGACCCAGATGTAAAAAGTACGGCCAAACGATTTTTCTATGTTATGTTAATAATAAATAAAGAAGTATTTATTGGTAAAACTTGTTAATATTATTATAAAAATGTATTAAAGTTGGTTGTTTCGCAATTTCATATGTTAAGTAAGGTATTATTTTGTAACTTATTCGACGTATTAGTACTCGGATAATTAATAGGCCTATCGCAGTCTCGTGCGTAGAACATTATATGGACTTAAACGAGGAGAATTATGTAACATGAAGAAATAGTAGTACAATTTGAACATGATACAACTATTTCCATTGCGGTTACATAGATGATATTAGATTCGAACTAGGAGGGAGGTAGTGCAATAGTTGAATACAACGACGATGTAGTAATGGGACAAGGAAGCATGACAGTAGAAATTTCAATATGCCAAGTTGTCCGATAATAGCTAACCCCTACGTGAGGATCCCTCTCCTCTCTCAAAACGCGCTTTAGTAACCCTGTATTGCTCTGGTAGTTCAAGCTGCACAACACGGCTATGTAGAGTTAGAACCCTTCTGGTGTCTATCCATTCTCTGTATTGATATCTCCTTGGTGGTTCCTAGGAGGAAAGAATAGATGTAAAGCGAGCCAAGTTAGTAAATGTTGTGAGAAAATAAGGATTCATGTAATCAAAATATTCTTACCATGAAATCGTCGTCAAGAATATTTGGACAAACAAAGAACCTTCGACCCAATGTTGTAGGCTTTATGGAACGAAGAACCTGACAACGATCACCACACCTGCATCTTGGACGGGCTTCCCATGGAGGGAGTGCCGTAGTTAGCACCTGCCAGTCGCTCTGTTGTTCACGACATTGTCGTTCATAAGCCGCTTTTCTCTGTAAGTATTGCTCAGTACTTTCGGATGCGAAATACCATCGACCTTCTTGTAAACAAGTGGTTAGATTGAGAACGGGATTTTCTGTATCGACCCACTTGATGTATGCGCAAGCCGTAGTGCGGGTCTGCCGAATAGAATAGTGTTACGAAGAATAAAGCGATTGCCCATACGGAATGAATAAGCATATGCAGATAATAAAATACCTCACGGTCATAGTTAGGGCACCTAAAAAAGCGCCTTCCTCGAATATCAGGATTCCTCGAAGCCATTAGTTGGCATCGATCACCGCATAGGCAGAGAGGACGCTGGCACCAAGGTGGTAGTAGGTATGCACAAGGATTGCTACGCTAGTTCGGATCCTCAACACCCCGGCGTCTAGCCATTGACGAAAGCCGGTAGGATTTGTAGTGAAGCAAGTGGGGAAGAGAGTACTGAATGTGACTGAGTTCTGAAAGATTGTGAGGCCTCACTCGTTAAGGCGACTTATATAGGCGCAAAAAATCGAGTTATATCCCTGACATGTGAACGTGGCGGGGCATGGTGGGTGCGCCTGATTGGCGCCGAAAGTTACATGCCTGATCGGCGCCGAAAGTTACATTGGTCGTATGCGGCAAATGGCGGGCAAATACTCGTATCGCACGCGAATAAAGGAGGCTGCATCGGTGCGGCAGAAAGTAGTCGTGCATGCGCCGAAAGGTATCGTGCACATATAACAACAACGTAGTCATTACACAAGCATACAGTACTGGAAACTGAAGCAAATAAACAAAGAGAAGACTGCTCTACTGGCCCTGCCCCGCGCCGCGACCACGCTTGGTCCTCCAGGCCTGTGCTCGCACGTGGTCCTGGGAGTAGGTGAAACGATCTGGTGGCACAGCACAGGTAGCACGAGTCTCTGGCGGCGGAGTGGCCTGCGCCTGGTCCTGCGTCTGCACCGGCGGTGCACCTCCCAGCTGTAAGGGGCCGATGACATCCTCTGTCGAGCCTGAAGCGAAGTCGAAGTCAGTGATGTCGAAGAGCAAGGTGGAAGGCAGCAAGCGGTCCGACGAGGTCCCAGCATGGTCCAGTGGTGGACCCTGACTCGACGTGCCGGCTGCCTGTGACAAAGTCCCGGTGTACTGCTAAAACTGCACTGAGTGCGAGGTCGACGCAGCTGCCTGAGACGCTGACCCTGCAGCCTAGGAGAAGTGGGCGGCCTGCGTCATAGCGAACTGGGCGAAACCTACAC
Source organism: Oryza glaberrima (assembly GCF_000147395.1). Taxonomy (NCBI): domain Eukaryota; kingdom Viridiplantae; phylum Streptophyta; class Magnoliopsida; order Poales; family Poaceae; genus Oryza; species Oryza glaberrima. Next base: position 720,170 of record NC_068336.1, on the reverse strand, counting down.
ATCGACAACGGGACCCTTGTAAGCTAAGACATAAAATGCATGTAAATTGATTGTCGAAGTAATGTTGTTTTTTTTAGGTACCTGTGGGGGGCACAATAGAAGGCCTAGCCGAGGAAGGCGGGGTGCTGAACGGTGCACGAAACCCTGAAGCAATCGGCAAGTGAAATGGTTCACATATATGTGCGAGGAATGTACAGAAAAATCCTTAAAAATACTTACCTCCGTGTGGAGGGGGAGTCGGCCTAGGAACGTGCGCAGCTGGACGGGGACCAGTCGGTACGGGTGGCCGCTGTACAACTGCGTCTGCCCGAGCAACGTCGTCTGCACGACAGGTGAGCACTCGGAGAATCGAACGCATCGACTCCACCATCCGCGTGTACGTCATCAGGTGCTCCTCTACGGGTATCGGAATCCTCGCGCCTAAATGTTGGATCGTCGTTGAACCGTCAACGACGACCCGGTTGATGTCGTCGACCTGCATGGTTAATTTTTTCGTACATATTCGTAAAATTTGACGAAGAGAAAGACATGAAAACATAAAGGAATGGTGCGATGCATGGTACTCACAGCACGAGCGAAGTCCTGGTCGCGGTGCCTGGCGTAGAGGTCTCTAGTGCTCGCAACGTGGGGCTGCTGCTCCAAGAGAGCGAAGGTGACCCTAGTACGGGTGCGTGGCTTGTACCAGCGTAGGTAGGCCTGGTACGCCTCCTCAGTGTGTGGCTCTACCTCGTGGTCCACGACCTCCTCGGTTGCGAGCAACCAGTCCTCAACAAAAGTCACCAACTTGGCGGGCCAGTCGCCAGCTGACTGCTGACCCTTGCGCGAGTAACTGCGAATTAATGTGTCATATTAGTGTGAATCAACAGATGTTGCAAATTATTGTGGACAGGTAGATTTTAATGCAACAACTCAAAGCGTAGTGAAAGATCTTACCGGTGAACAGCAGCTGATACGGTCGTCGGAAACGGTACTGGAAAGGGCTGACGGAAGCCGAACTGCCGCATCACGCGGAAAGGGGCATGAGGCTCAACGCAGATGTCGAAGACCATCGGAACCGTAGTCATCCAGTACGCCTGGTCCCTGGTGCAGAGTGTGGACAGACCCAACGGCGCCCGAGCCTGGGTAGCCACGGCACTGTAGGGCTCCCACACGACGTCAGTCGGCAGAAGGCGGTCGAACTCCATAACAAACTCAGGATACGACCGCCTAACCTAGACGTGAGCCCATCGACGCTGCAATACGAGACGATCGATGTGATGTAAAATGAACTTAGCAATTAACTTAACAATACAAGAAGATCGATGCAACGTACCTGACGACGGCACCACAGAGTACCCATCGTACGGTAGTCGACCTCTGGTCGCTCCGCGTACAGTGACTCCTCGTACGCGTGCTGGTCCACCTCAGGGCGGCCGATCGCAATCCTCTCAGCTGCCCAGATAGAAAGAAAGAGAGGGCACCCACCAAAGGTTGCGCTGGGATCCGTCTTCGTGCAAGCCTCACAAAGGCCACGGTACAGAGCCGCCAACAACGCGGAACCCCAGCTCCACTGAGGCACCTCGCCTACCGCGGCGTCGGCGATGCTCCTGGCGTAGTGCACGAGTCCCTTGTCGACCGCGTGCCCATGACCATAGGGTGAGCTCCATCTGCTGCTGATCCTGATAGTCCTGCCTCTGCCGCACTTGGTTTCTCCTTGTCTTTAGGACAATGCTTGTAGGTGTGCCCACGTTCATCGCATTTGCTGCAACGCTTCACCCTGCCAGCCTCCGACTTGTCCATATCGTTGCGGATACGACGAGTCTTCCTCTTTCCAGCCTTGCCTCGGAGCTTCGATGGGTCAGGAATATTGAGTACTTCATCGTTAGTCTCTGTGAACTCCCCAGCTATGCCGAACCTATAAATCTCGCCGCTCCATGTATGATATATTGCTTGCTTACTAAAGTACTGTGAAACATATACTGCATCTGGTATGCCACACTCCGCTGCGGCAGCAATAACATGGGTGCATGGCCTGTGGAGCAGCTTTGGCTTTGCACAAGAGCAATGACATGTGCCGTCGGCTTTGAGAACACACTCCTGCTTCACTCTCTTGCGGTAGATACCCCTGCCTGCCTTATCTTGACATAGTATCTCAAACCTGTGCTGTTGGGTACCTTGCACTAGAGCTCGATGTTTCATGGCCTTTTTACGCAACTCCTCTAGCTTTTTCTGCATGAAAGTTCCAAACAAAATGCTGTTGTTCGGCATAGAAGGAAGAGCTGCCTGGAACCGATCCCTAAAATACCTACATGTCCCATGTAAAATGAACTCCAGTATGCCAACTAGTGGCAGTCCACGGACACCGCGCATCACCCAGTTGTAAACTTCTGCCAAATTTGTTGTCATTATTCCATATCTAGCACCACCTGTGTCATACGCCTTGGCCCATTTCTCTTTTGGTTCATGCAGAATCCACTGAGAAAATTTCCGAATCTCCAATCCAGTTCTTCTAACCAATGTTGGACTATCCGTTGGGAGAGGTCCAAGAGCTTGAGGAGGGTCAGCATCGGCGGTCGATGGAGCCGCTGTACGCTGATCACTGCATTTGGCTGTCAACTCATCTAATCTCTTCCAAAGCTCATTGAATTTTTTCTCCTGGTTCTGATTGCATAGCCTCTTAAACATGTTCATGAGCTCCTTGTTCTTGAATTGCTTGAAGAAATTAGCTCCCATATGATGCATGCACCACCTGCTCTGTACATCTTCCCACTCACCAGGGTATCCTCGTTCCATACTCCCGAACTGCAACTCTTCTATCGCTCGCAGAATGCCAGCGTGCCTATCATGTATCAGGCACACATTTGGCCTCATACCAACAACTTTTGTTTTAACCAATTTCAGGAACCAGTACTAGCTGTCGGTATTCTCACTCTCAACAAAAGCAAATGCCAAGGGCAATACCTGATTGTTCCCATCTACCCCTATTGCTGTTAGTATCTGGCCCCGATACTTTCCTGTCATGAATGTCCCATCAATGCAGAGAACAGGACGACAGTTCACGAATGCCATCTTGCATGCATGTAGAGCTAAAAACGCCCTTTGCAGCACACTCTTGCCAGGATGTTCAATTGAGGGGAATTTCTTCACTTCGTAAGAGCTCCCAGGGTTTCTTTCCTCGATAACACCAAGCAGGCGTGGCAAATTGTCATACGAGGCTTCGTAAGTTCCAAATCTCATCTTTATTATTTTCTGTTTGGCCCTCCAGGCCTTGGCATAGCTAATAGTATACTTGTATGTCTCTTCGATGTGTCGGATTATTGACCTTGGTTCATATGTGAGATTATCGATGACATGCGCATACATCTCACATGCAACAAATGCACATGTAATGTTCCTGTGGTATTTCTGAACACCAGGTAGAAAACATGTATGCTTGGTAACGACTGACACTGTCCAATAATCCTTCCATTTCCCCTTATATGCGTGCACTCTCCAGGGACAACCATCTTTTTCCTTAACACACCGAACTTCATATTGCGACCGGTTGGACTTGGCAACCTAAAACTCTCTATGAAGTGACACTGCAAAATGTTTTACCGCCTCCTTCATATCTTCTGCTCTACTATAAATCGCTCCCTGAATAACCTCTTTTTCTTTGTACTCCCATCTCACACTATCCTCTTCAGAGACGACCAGCCCAGAAAAAATCGTCACTAGCCCATTCTGCTGGATTAATATCCGTCTCATCATCTAACGAATCACCTTCCTCTACACGCTCGTTGTCAGAATCCTCCCTCTCCATTTCATCCACAATGGCACCGACAGTCTCCCCCTCGTCGGCCACTCCACCTGGTTGAACGCCCACTGGAGCTACTACACCCCCGTCCTCTCGTGCGTTGACCTCCTCCACAGAAGTCTCATTTACTTCAGCACTTGGTCCCTCGCCATCATCCATGTTCATCTGTACACATGGATCCTTCGGGGTGAACAAACGGAACCATAGCTAGAGGCCACCCGCATTGCAATGCATTTTCCACATACCATCTCCATACTCGAGAGTTTTGAACTGGCATTAGTTCCCAATAAAAACCCTCAGTTGCCCGACTTACTATAACATTGATTGTTATGTCACTTGTCTGTGGATCAACTCTCAAGCCCCTCATTAACCATCCTTTTATAGAAGGTACATTCCTCTCAGCCGGTCTATCAATTCCTCTTTCTGATACAATAAAATCTGACAGATCTACCCCAGCTGGCCCATAACGGACGTTTCCTGGGCCATGGTAAACTTGGAATATTTATTTGTTCGACATATCTGTCAACGAAATAACTAGATCATATTACTCTTTCATGCAATAAACATCTACAACGTAATATCTTCTTGTGTATGCCAATGCAACGGTAAAGTATTGATTCCAAACTAGCAGATCTACGTAGTTACCGATATCTACAATACGCACTTCTAGATTAGTACAACTAAAACCCTAAAAATATAATGCATTTATTCAAACAAAGTTTTAAAAAATACACACTATTTAACTCAATAGTCACATACAGGATCTATGAATATTACCTAAAATCGGCGTCTGAATCCGGCAGGGCTTCGCCCCTTCTTCTCTTCTCCTCCCCTTTCTTCTTTTTTTTCACTGGATTTGAGGGGGAGGAATGAGAGCTGGGGGCTGGGCGGCAGGCCTTTTATAGGCAGCGAGGCCTGCCGCCCGGCCAGAGGGCGGCAAGGGGCCGCCTGCAAAATGGCCGGCCCCGACTGGCTGTTTTGCATTCGGGCCCCTTGCCGCCCCAACAGAGGGCGGCAAAGGGCTTTACTGCAAAAAACCCTCCCTCCGTCACCGCCCGTCCCTCCCCCGTTTGCCACGTCAGCTTGCCGCCCCAGAGGTGGGCGGCAGGGTCTATTTTTGCAATTTTTTTGGCCGATAGCTTATTTCTGTAAATATTTTTAAAAAAATCTAAAAATGAAAAAATTTCCTCAGTGGTAGCATTCATCAGTAGGCCAATATAATTATAATTTGTAGTGGGCCATGGGCCATATTTTAAATCGCCTTCAATCCTATTACCAATCTTGGATGGGCCAATCCTAGCCGTTTTCAAAAGGAATAAGTTCACCTACCATCCCTTAACTTTACATCGAGTCTATATGACATCCTCAATCCCCAATACTAGATATGTCTACCCCTTAAATGTTCAAAACCGTGCAAAATAGGTTCCGTGGCAGTATATATGGGTGGTTTCGCTGACGTGGCTTCCGAATTAGCAAAGAGGGAATAAAAATTGTGGGGCCCAGATATCATCCTCACTCTAATTCTCTTCTCTCTATACTCTCTCAGCCAGGAGCAGGGCAAGCGGGGTGGCATCGGGCGGAGCGGCCACACACGAAGCAGGCAGGAGGAACGACTATAGCCGGAGCTGGCGGCAAGCGGGGCGGGGTAGCGGCGGTGGGGTGCAGAGGAGACCCGGGCAACACGCCTTCTACCATGGTGGGCTCGTCGGCGGGGAGCTCAAAACGCAGGCATAGCTCCTTGAAGGAGCGGAGCACCTCCGAGGATGATGGCGGCATAGAGGATGATGGTGCGCGCCGTAGGGGATGATGGCGCGGCCGATGGCGAGGACGACGATGACGCGGCGGGCGGAGTAGCTCGGCGGAGCTCGCCCACCGCCCGCTACGCTCCTCCTCTGGCCACCTCCGCCTGCCACCTACTGCCGCCGCTTGCCCGCCGCTGGCCTCCCAGACCCGCTGCGTCCGTCCCAAAATATAACAACTTCTAGGATTTAGAATTTATCCCAAAATATAACATCTTCTTCACCAACATTCTGTCCCCAACCAATCATAACTTTTCACCATTCAATTTTCCCACCTACATCCAATTCTCAACTAATCACACTCATCCTCCATTTAATTTTACTTTACTTTCTTAATAACGTATCGAACTCTAAAACTTCTTATATTGTGGGATGAGATAGTAGCAATTATGTATCGAGATAATGGCTTATGGAAATTGCAACACAGGCGCCGATGCCGCAGAGATAGATGGCACTAGAATAGGATCGGTCATCTCTAACGGGCTAAAAGCCTCATCTCTTTCGAGTATAGCCCCCGTCACTAAGTAAAGGTCACTGATGTGGTAAAATATCTCAATCGGGCATCCGGCCGTCACGGATGACACACATCTTAATCGGGCCAACACAAAAGCCCGTCACAGATAACTCTCATCTCTAACAGGCCTAAACTAAAGCCCGTCACAAATGACTCTTATCTCAATCGGGTCTAAACTATAGCCCGGCACAGATGACTCTCATCTCTAACGGGCCTAAAGTATAGCCCGTCACGGATGACTCTCATCTCAAACAGGCTCTGAGTTAATGCCCGTCACGGATTAGTATAATCCACCAAAAAAAAATAAATTTTGTTTTTTAGCTAGCCTCAGGCCTTTGCTAGCAATTTGGATAAATATATGAACATTGATCTCAATTCATACATCAAAATTCAAGTTTCTAAAGTATACAAAAATTGTCCATCTAAGTTCAGTACCAACAAATTCATTCAAATCGGATTTAGAAATATACAAATGGTCCATAGGAAAATTAAATGTGTTCAGTTACAATTCATCAAACACATGTACAAGAAAATTGTCTTCCAGCAACAGTCCGTGTTCTGTGGTGCTTCAACCTTGGGTAACATTCTGAATTAACTGCATACACTTTAGATTCAAGCTATGGCCTGAATGAGAAGCATACCCTGATTTTCATGATGAGCAACATTCTGTAGATATTTAACTGCAGCACTTTAGATTCAAACTATGGCCTGCTAAGAAAAATGCGAAGTGCCGTGAACAAGGTAAATTATAAAAGGTTTGTAAATAAGAAAAAACAAGAGACTAAAACTAATTTATTATTTGGATGGCATGTATCTATCCAACACATGTAGCAGCATGTGTCTTGCCAAAAGATATACATGGACTTAGACTTGTGAAGTATGTATTTGCACTTCTAGAGGCTAGAAAGCTCTAATGTTTTCATGCATACAAACTAAGCTAAAAATATGTTTTCTTAGTTACTGAAACAGAGAAAACAAAACACTGTAACACTAATTATTCACACAATCCTTACCATGAATTGCAAGGCAAAAAGAGCATAAGAAAAGCATCTACATTCTAATTAAATTTGTTTTTCTAGGGAAGATATTAACCAACATCTGCATTCTAACTAAATGTGACCAAGAAAAGCATAGTGTATGATAAGACACTGATCGATTAATTCCATCCCAAACAATTCACTACCAGACACAAACAAAGTTTTATGAGTAGCAGGGACTCTAGTGTGGAAGTACCTGTGGTGCCACAACATTAGGTCTTCACAAAATGGCCAGAGGGAGGAAAATTAGTTGGTCCTGACATAATTGTCTTAGAAGGCTGAAACAAGAAACAAATCATTTAGATGTAAAATAAATATTATAAGCTAGGACTAATCCAAGAAAATTAAATCTCTATTATAGAAATTAAATTACTCTTATGGACCAAATCACACAATGTAGACTAATATGGGAATCAACTTGTCTAGCTTAATGTCTGGGAATCAGAGCTCTGAGAAAAAATAGTAATTGGCAACAATAGTAATGGATGGATGGTTTGCTACCTGATAAATGAAGCGAGCCAGGGTTTGACACAAGAACCCAATCTAGATCTACTGACATTCCACTGGCAATCATTAAACTTCTGGTCAAGGGCCAATAACCAAATCCCTAGCCACTAATTGTGTCGAACTCTAGATCTACTACTGGGCAATCACATAATACAAATCGAAGCCAAAATTTTGATACACAAGTCAGGTTACCACTCTGCTAAACCAGCACATTCCTTGTTGTATTTGATTTCCACTGGACAAAGCAAGGGATTACTTTCACTTGCTTATGCCATAAGACTTTTGACTTCAGGAACATGACATGATAAACCATGAAATGGCAGGCATTATTGGAGAGACACATATACACAAGCAGTTTGCCAGTTTAATTATCTTTAGAAAATTCAGAGAACAACAAGTTCATGAGGCATAAAACAAAATGAAACTGAAATAAGCTATGGGTTTTTCCCTTTCTGAGTCTATATCTATTGAAAAATAGAGAAGGCATCCATTATTTTCTCCTGTCATTTGATCTGAGACCAAAAAAATTCTGAAGAGATAAATGGATAAGTGACTGGTAGATGTTCTGCTCATGTAGTTCTATCTTCCTCTACACAACATTAACATTGGAGTATCCGAACTAATCGCTAGCCGAAAATCCAGAAACAAAATTCTTAAAAATGAAACCTACTCGATCTATCCAGAAATATAGCAAAAGAACTAATTTAAGAGCGTAAAATAAATACAAAATTGAGCATGTCTCATAGTTGCAAACAGGAGAAATATCTTCAGAGTGACTCACAGTACAAAGCACATTTCAGTGCATAAAAAGTTTCATTATCTCTGATCTGCAAGTAACCTCAGCATGTATAACACTGCAGTACGCCAGTTCCCACCAGAAATATTTGGTTTGCACTCCATCATTCAAGAAGCATTTGATTCATGCACGCCAACCAAGTAGTACCAAATTAAACAACATTCGCTCTCCAAATTTGATCCGATCGAGATTTACCTGGTCGCCCATGGGCACGACGACGCGGACGTCACAGTCGCGGCTGCGGGTGATGAAGTGCAGCCACCACCGCGCGCGGACGGATGACGGCGGCCTCGCCGAGCGCGCAGTCGACGGACAGGTCGACCTCCTTCATCTGGAGCGGGATCAGCGCAGGGGGTCGAGGCGGCCGTACACGTATGGCTGGTAGCTGGGCATGTCAGGGGTGTCGACCGTCCCCGGGTCAGTCACCACCGCGTACGCCATCGGCGCCGACGGCAGCAGCAGCAGCACCGCCACGGAGGCATCACCCCCACCCCCACCACGGTCCATCCCCGCCGGTGGCAGGAGGTGGTGGTGGCGGTGGCGCCGGATCCCCAGTTCCCCACCCTACTCGTCGTCGGCGGCGGAGGTGGATTGGGGTTCGGACACACCCGGCTCGCCCCACCCGGTGCCGGAGGACGAGGGGTCGTCCCGGCCCCACTCGTCGTCGTCGATTGGGGGGTCGGGCTGGGAGGGCGGCTCGGGCGCGGAGGGCGAGCAGTCGCCCCACTCGTCAGGGACGCCTGAGGGGCTGCAGCTGCGACGGGCTAGCGGCGGGAGGAGCGGAGGGGGAGGCGGAAGGGGATCCGAGGGGGTTGTGGATGGTGGAGGAAGGGAGGAGGAGGGACGCGTGGGAAGGGGATCCGAGCGGCGGCGAACGCGATGCGAGATGAAGTGGGGAGGGTTAGGGTTTGCAACCCTACATATGCTTCATTGGCGCAACGATAGCCATTCGACCAAGAATCAATGGCCAGAAATTTATGGGCCGAGTTCTGTAACGGGCCGATTTCAGGGTTTAGGCCTACTAACATATGTGGTATTTTTTTAATTTCAATTTATGAGAACTTTAAATTTAATTTTAGGCCGATTTTTGTGTTTCAAATGCAAAAATTATAAGCAACAAAATTATATAACTCATCGAGATCTACAACTATTGTATTTGTCTTTTTTACGAATAAGTTCATTTGAATAATTCAAATTTTGAATTTTCAAAATTTGACAACTTCGAACAATAATTGGGGTTAATAAATGATTTCAAATGGAAAAGTCACCAAAACAAAAGTTGTAGAGCTCATCGAGATGCAAAATTTTTATTTTGGTCATTTCTCCATCTGTCTCTATTTGAACAATTTGAAATTTGAAATTCAAAGTTTGAGAACTTTAAATAGAATTTTTTATTAGTGAACAACTTCAACTGAAAAAGTCATCAACAACAAAATTATATAATCCATCTATATCTACAGTTTTTATTTTGGTCATTTGTTCATCTGACAAAGTGATAGTAACGTTGTTCACAAAATTTACGTATCTCCCATATGGTTTCATAAATTATAATAGAGATGTGTAAATTTTGTGAACAACATTATTATCGGTTTGTTGAATGAACGACCAAAATAAATTTTGTAGATCTCGATCAGTTCTACAATTTTTGTGTTCATGACTTTTTCAGCTGAAATCATTTACTGCTTCTAAATGTCGTTTGAAGTTATCACTTTTTGAAATTTAAATCTTCAATTGATAAAACAAAGTCACATGAAAGTATGTCAAAAATAATAGTTGTAATAACACAATAAATTGATAGATCACGAATTTAGAGAATTTTAGAAAAAAGAATAATCAAATTTGAAGTTAGTATGGGGGAGAAAGACAACCTACAAGTTTTAGCCAGAGATTAAAAAGAAAAACCACACTTGTTCTACAATTCAAAATTTTGAATTTCAATATATGAGTCTTCACTGTTTACTTAACGGCATGCTATAAGTGCTCGAAATCGTAGACAATATTTTTATAAGAATACTGAAAAAGGAATCGTCCAATTTCGAGTTCATATGAGCGAGATAAACTACTTTAAAATTTTATTCACGCATTAAAAGTAAAAATGTGCCGCTATTCTTGTGAATTTTATGATGAACCCACGAGTAGTGATGCAGGTCCATTACCTGATAACATTTTGATATATAAAGAAAAGTGCATGTACTGTGACAAAACACTTGAGTGGCTCAGTGGTTAGTCCTTAGGCTTATTGTTCATGTAGTCATGGGTTCGAATCAGGGTTTCCCAAACCGCCGGGGCCGGGATTACCGTGCCCCGGCGGTAAGCACAGTTACTGCGCGGTAACCGCAGTAACCGTGAAAAACCGTACAAAACCATGTAAAATTTATCAAAATTTATTTGAATTTAAGGAGGTTACCGCGGTATTTATATTACCGTACCCCGCAGTAAGGTAAACCCTGGTTCGAATCCCTTGACGAGCAACATTTTTCTTTCTTTTTATTACAAGGCGCAGGCCACCCTGCTGCTGGTCTTTATCGGGCCTAAATAAAAGCCCGTCATCGATAATTGTCATTCGTGACGGGCCGTAGTTTAGGCCCGATTGAGATATGATTGTTATCTCAATCGGGCCTCATGTTGGCGTCCGTCACAGATGATGGTCATCCGTGATGGGCCGTAGTTTAGGCCCGTCACAGATAGGTGTCATCCGTGACGGGCCTGAGTTTTATAACCATATCTCAATCGGACGCTTTTTCGGCCCAACTGAAATGACTTCCTTGTGACAGCCCGCTAATTCTAGGCATGTTAGATGACGTCACAGATGAGAGGATCTGTACTAGCGTGGAGCTCTACAAAGAGCTATATATGTACCAAAAAGAGCTATATGTATGTGTAATATTCGAAAACAAGCACGTAGTACAAGGAGTTGCAGTACATGCATGTAGAATCTCTAGCTAGCTCTCTCTGGTACACGTACACCTCGAGAAGGAGCAAAACGTACGAGATGAACACACAAGAAGAAGAAAGCTAGCTAGCCTGACCGGCCGGGCCGATCAACCATGGATGCACACACATGCATGCATGGTGATTGATCGACCTTAGCTAGCTCATCTTTTTATTCCAGAATACGTACAGATACTACTAATATTGGATACAGAATTCGATCGGCTCCACACATCGACCCACCGTCGCGCTTCTGTATACATATAAATGATCCATCCGATCGATAGCTCAGCTCACCCTGCACACATGCACATATATATATTAGATGATGGAGTATATATCATGCAATTAGCCATGCTTAATTAATTATATTTAACAGAATATATATAATTAGAGATGATGAGATGAATACCTGGAGCAGTCGATGGAAGCGCTGATGGTGTAGGGGACGCTGACGCCGCACTTAGAGGGGATGCTGGCGGCGTTGCCGGCGTTGAGCCCCTTGATGCCGCGGGCCGCGTTCTTGAGGCAGTTGCACGCGGTGCGCCTGTCAGCGGTGCTGCTGGCTGCGGCCTTGAGGCTCCTCACGCCGCTGCAGCAGGCCGCCGACGGGCCGGCGCCGCCGCGGGCGTAGGTGAGGCAGGGCCCAACGGCGGAGTTGACCTGGCCGCAGGTGATGGCCACGGCGGCGTGCGGGGCGGCGAGGAGCAGAGCTGCCACAACGGCGACCAACACCAACTGTGCACGGGCCATGGTTCCTACTACTGTTGCTCGATCGATCGGTGTGAATTGGTTCGTTGCTGATGAGATGGATGAGGAGAATACGCGGGAATGCAGGGGCTTAAATAGGTAGAGTTGCTAGTGTGGATGCATGCACAGATGCGGTGCACGCAGCTGCAAGAGATCGAGCAATTAACAAAGCAAGGATGGGTTTGTGGTGTTTAGACGGTGCATGTGTCCATACGTTCATTCAATACGATTGGGAGCTAGCTTAGCAGCTGGTGGTTGGCTGTTGGGAAAACCAGAGCTATTCCCCTCCATCTACTGTCGACTGTATTTGCTCCCCTTTTACGGTACACGTGGAAGGCAATATGAAACGATCTCCGCATATTGCGAATTGTGTTGATGTAAATGTGTAGAAAGAGTAAATATATTTATATTAATTTTGGGGAACGAGAGAACATGTCCTCGAGGTTTTCCACTAGGGCCGTGTTTACTTCACCCCTAACTTCCAGCTTTCCATCACATCACATCCAAATCTCTCCTACACACATAAACTTTCAACTTTTTTTTTCCAAACTACTAACTTTCTGTCGAAACAAGATTTCGGCAATAATAAAAGGGGGTGGCTATCAAGCTAGGAAAGTGGATGGGTTTGAAGACAAGAAATTTTATACAGGTTCAGGCCTTCTTATTCAAGAAGTAATACCCTACTCCTGTCTGGGGATGATTCCGCCGAGTATGTTATTGATTGTATAAACTGGAAAAAAGAATCGCCCCCCAAGAGGCACACGGACCCTCCTTATATAGGGGAAGGAGTCCGCTTTAGAAAATACAGTCCATATCCTAACGGAATATGGAATTATAGATAAAATACAATCGTAACTGACTAAGATCCTGGGTATTTCCTTGACATACAAGTTTAGAACCTAACCCGAGTCTTCATAGAGATATTCCATCTATATTTGGTACCGTATATCCAACTAAATTACAACCGTCATGTAGATATGGGGTATCCATAATCTCCACAGTAGCCCCCGAGACCTTCGCAGTTGACAAAATAGTCTTCTCGAAACAAAAAACAGTAGTCCGAGTGCTTCAATTCAACTTGCTCCAGCTTGCCGAGTACTAAAAATCAAAAACTGTGAAGGGCGAAAATAAAACATGGTGCATCGAGTAGATGCACCTAATTAGGTGTAGCCCCCGACTATGTGATTAGTTGAAAAACTAAACATATAGTCAAGAACCGAGTGGTTTTATAGCGAAGCACGCATGGTACTTAGTAAGATACCCAGCCGACTGCTTCTCAATTTGAATATGTCAAGGACAAAAAATACAAGAAGGGCCGAGTGATAAACACTCAAAAGGTCCAAAAATAGACATGTTTGATAGGAATCCGAGTAAAAAATCTCATAAAATGACCCACCAAACAGGATAGAAAATCATGATAATTAATGAGTCCAATAGCCTAGGCTGTGACCCATACCATAACCAAAATAAGTATATAACATGCTAAAAGAATGACTATTAATAAACCAGTCATCTCAAATCAACCCAGACAGCCTTTGCAGCCTAATAAAGCTTTCAAAAACGGTATAACACCTTTCTGTCGGGCACCTTTTGTTTGCATCGTGTTAATTCTTAAAGAATTATCAAACCGCACTAAAAAGGATTTTAACAGCATTGGGCCGCATCATTGTGAACACAAATTGCCAAAGCAAAAGGTGCCTAAGTCCCTAAGGATCACAACGGGCCACGCTGGAAATAAGACTGGGCTGAAGTACTGTACAGGCCCAGGCCCATTAGTACTCCCGATACCCTAATAATACCGAAGTGAAAAATGTCTCTTCGTCTTCCCCGCCGAGACTCTCGCCATTTTTCCCATTTCTTGCTACAGTGCAAAACTGCGCCGGGCAAACTAGGGTTCATCAATCCGCTCCAATCCACTCTCAAAAACTTCACGAAATTTCTCCCCGCATGCACCGCTCCGATTCCCCATCTTTTTCCAGCCGTATCTCGAACTAAATCAGACCATCCAGTTCACATTCATGGCGGAAGAAAGAGAAAGCTTCGAGAGTCAGTGGGCGCCCTCCGATGTGACGGAAGATAATCTGAAGGAGATGGTGGCGCACGGTGTTCTTCCAGCAAAAGAAATCATCGGGTGGCGACCGGCATTTGGTGAGGCATTCCCAACCCCCGACACACACGAAATCGTAGTATTTGCTCATTTCTTCTATGGCGGATTTTCTCTTCCAACCTCAAGATTCTTCTGGGGGATTCTGAACTTCTACGGGATTAGCTTGCATCACTTGAACCCAAACTCCATAGTGCATATTGCCAATTTTATCCATGCCTGCGAAGCCTTTCTAGGCATTAGGCCTCATTTCGCCTTGTTCCGCCGCATCTTCTTCCTCAAGCCCCAGCCAAACAAAAGCAAACCGTGCGTTGTTGGGGGAGCTGGTTTCCAACTCAAAGGAACCTTGAGCCAAAAATATTTCTCCATGCCCTTCAAAACCTCAAAAAAGGCTGGCATGCAAATTGGTTCTACGTTCAGAATCCTGAGCCCGCACTCCCCGAGTACTGCTGTCTTCCTCCGGTTTACCAGGACACATGGAACTCACTGCCAATGGGGGATGAAGCTGCACAAGCAGTAGAACTGATGGAGAGGATGATAAAGCTGAAAGAACAGGGCCTTCAAGGGGAACAAATCACCCGACACTTTATCAAGTGTCGGCTAGCTCCAATCAAAGAAAGATCTCGCATAGCCTTCGAATTTGATGGCAAGCATGACCCAAATCGTGAAGATCCAGATTCTCTTGACTTCAAGGTCATGAAGGAAAGGATGTATAAGATCTTCTCGAACGCCATCGTTGTCAGCTACTCACATCTGCTGCCCGTTGTGCCATTCAATGCATTCAACCCTCCTCCACCGGTACGTATCCATACACTGCAACCTTCCTCAAAATATGATCTCGTTTTCTTGCTGAATCAGTTAACAATGAAGGATATTACACCCAGGAATTTGCTTTAATGAAGTCGGATCCCCCAATCGCTCAACGCCGATCTCCCCGCCACCAAACTGGGCAAGGGAGCGGAGGACCAAGAATTCGGTCTGAAACTCAACCAAGTGCCTCTAATCCAGTCGGCCAGCCAGATTCTCGAAAGAGGAAGCTGGTTCTAAGTGACGACGAAGCTGATGATACCATCAGGAGGCCTGGAGACCGAGAGACAACCAAGAAACTACCAAAACAGGCTACTCCAAAGAAGAAAACATCCAGTCGTCCTGTGCCAAAGATCAGGAAGTCTTCCAGGTGCAATTCATATAACGATCTTCCTTGCATTGACGCGCACCCATTGCGGTAATAACACTGATAATCAAATTTGCAGGAAACCATCTGATATAGATCCGTCTGGGAAAGACTCTGACCCGACTAACATGGACACAAGCTCTTCCAAAGAAACCGGGCCATCTGTTGAGGATCATCCGAGTGACAATCAGCCGGCAACCGACAATGTAGAACCCAGCCACGAGCCCCCGACTGGGAACCAGTCAGCCGAAGCTGAAGTCGGTGCTAACCAGGAGCCCCCGACTGGAAACCAGTCGGATGCAAGGCCAAGCCAAAAGGTTCCCGAGGTTGAAGCTCAAACGAACAGTCCTCTCGGGAAGAATGCCGACAGTGAATCAGAAACCAGATCTCCTGTGAAGACACCAAAGTCCACTCGTCCCCGACCGGGAATCATCACAAGTAGCCACGCTATCTGAAATCATTTTGATCCAACAAACTTTATTTAGCTGCTTCATCTTTATTCATGGATACACTAGGGCCAATAATTGGTGATGAAGAAGAAATCCTCCGGATACAAGCAACTGAGGATTCACGCCCTCCGATTCTGGTCAAGTGGTGGGATGACAACATGCAGCCTCAAAGGATCGTGATAAATAAGCAAAAAGAGGACGAAGAGTTATGCCTACTGAAGAAGGCACTTGGTCAGGCAACCTGTATTGTAAATGTAAGCCCTCTGGTACCTGATCTCAACCATCTTGTTTGCCATTTAATTCATGTGCTCATTAAACTGTCTTGCAGAGGATTCATCTTAGGAATGAAGCCAAAACGGTAACCTTAGAGAGGTTAGTCCCTCATCTCGGAACCCTCGAAGCCACCAGGAATCAACTGCACGAACCGAAAGAACTTGCCAGGAAGAATGAACATGATCTGAGGGATCGGATCGCTGAGCTCCAGGAATCAAATTTTGAACTGAGTGGCTCATCAAAAGGTACGCACAAACTCTGCTCAACTGACTCATACTGTTATCTTTGCAATCTTGATTAACCATAATCAATGTAGTGCAAGTTGCCAAGATAGCTCAGTTGGAGAAACATATTCAAATTCTGGAAAATGATAAGGCAGAACTTGCAAGACAAAGAGACCTGGCTTTAAAGGAAGTTGAAGGTATCAACAACCAATACCTCAAAAGCCATTATCCTCCATATACTGACTTATTAATGTGAATCTGTTGATGCAGACCGCAAGATCAAATCTCAAGCTCAATTCGACGTCCTGGTTGGCAAGATCAAAAAACTTGAAGGAGCCTAGGATGAGGTTGCTAACGTTGCTGCCCCAATTGTTCAAGCGATGTTCTTCAATAACGCCGGTTCGAGTACACTTGATGCTGCCGAAATCTTCGACAAGCTGAGAGTCGCTCCAGATACTTACTTCAAGAACATCAAAGAAGCTGGAAGTATGGGAGCAAGTCTGGCGTTGGCGATGACTAAATCCCTTTATCCAAGAGTTGATATTGATGCCATTGATGGCTTTGCAGACGGGACGAGCGAAGAAGCTGCTCTTGACCTCATCAGTGATGCGCAGAAAGCGGCTGACAAAATTGCTGCTGATGTAGTTGAGAGATTCCAAGATGTCGACCTTCGGCCGACTGGGTCTGATAAGTCTGATGATGAAAAAACTGATACTGATTAATGTACCAATGATTTTGATAATTAATGATGATGGAGGCACAATTTGTACAATACTGATGAATTTATGCTGTGCTTGATATCTTAACTTAGCTCCTGATTTCTTAAAAGTTTTTGTCAAACCTTGTTGAGCCTAAAACCCGCAAAAGTTGTTAAAAAACTTTCAGTCCTCATTGACTAAGCCAAGAAATCAAACAGGGCAATGATACATCAAGCAAGCAAATTGAATTGATAAAAATCACACTCCATTATTATCATAATAGCCCCCTGACTGAAAACTTCAAGAAAAAACTTGAAGTTAGCAGTCAAATAGGAAAGATACAAGCGAGATGCCTAAGCATAAAATCGATGAAGGTGTTCAATATTCCAAGAATTGTTGATGAGAGTACCGTCTTCACGCTTGAGTCGATAAGAACCTGGCCAAGTGACTTCAGCAATTATGAACGGTCCTTCCCATAAGGGAGATAATTTATGCCGATCCTGTGTTGTTTGAATTTTCCTCAGAACCAGGTCGCCGACTAAAAAGGCTCGCGATCGAACATTCCGATTATGATAACGGCGCAACCCTTGCAAATATCGAGTCGACTGAATTAAAGCTGCTTCTCGGGCTTCTTCTAGTCAGTTGATGTCGTCTACTCGGCCCTCTTCATAGCCCTCCTCGTTGAAGTTCCAAAATCGTAGTGATTCAAATTCCACTTCACTCGGTAACATTGCTTCTGCGCCGTAAACCAAAAAGAACGGCGACTGGCCGGTAGCCCGACTAGGAGTAGTGCGTAAAGACCAAAGCACGGACGGCAGCTGATCTACCCACTTACCAGCATAGGGACGTAGTCGGTCAAAAACTCGTGCTTTGATCTCTTGAAGTATCATGCCGTTAGCGCGCTCGACTTGTCTGTTACTCATAGGGTGTGCCACGGAGGCGTAACAAATTTTAATGCCGAAGTCTTCACAAAAGTCTTTAAATGCTCCGCCAGTGAATTGAGTGCCATTATCAGTGATGATCCGATTAGGTACCCCAAACCGATGCACAATGTTGATGAAAAAATCTCTAGCTTTATCTGCTGTGATCGTGATGACCGGTTTAGCCTCAATCCACTTGGAGAATTTGTCGATAGCCACAAAGAGATGCGTGTAACCGCCGACTACCCTTTTAAATGGGCCGACCATGTCAAGCCCCCAGACCGCAAACGGCTAGGACAACGGGATGGTTTGCAACTCTTGGGCTGGCAAATGAGTTTGTCTGGCAAAAAACTGACAACCTTCGCATGTCCGCACAATCTTGTCCGCATCGGACACAGCTGTAGGCCAGAAAAAACCTTGCCGGTAAGCTTTGCCGACGATGGTCCGTGCAGCAGCATGATTACCACAAATACCAGAATGTATATCCTTCAACAATTGTCTCCCTTCCTCCAAAGATACGCAGCGCTGCAATATTCCTGATGGACTTTTCTTGTACAGTTCAGTCTCATGAATAATGTAGAGTCTGCTGCGCCTGGAAATCCGCTCGGCTTTATTTTTGTCTTGAGGGAGTTCTTGTTTGGTCAAAAATTTTATGAGAGGTTCTCTCCAGTCGGCTTCAATCATGCTTACGCCTTGAGTATCCATGGCTTCAATTGTTTCTTTTCTGGGCACGGTTGGTTCATAAAGATGCTCAACGAACACATTAGAAGGGGCTGTTTCCCGTTTTGAACCAAAATTGGCCAGTCTGTCGGCCGCCTCATTGTTGTGTCGAAGGACATGGGTGAGCTCAAGTCCGTCGAATTTACCTTCCAGCTTGCGTACCTCTTATCGGTAAGCGGTCATATTATCATCTAGACATGACCACTCTTTCATGACCTGATTGACAACCAACTGAGAGTCTCCACGGACGATTAATCGGCGAATGCCTAAAGAGATTGCAATCCTTAATTCATGGAGTAGCGCCTCGTATTCTGCCACGTTATGGCACGCAGAAAAATGTATCCACAATACGTAGCTCAATCTTTCTCCAGTCGGGGAAATTAAGACGACCCCAGCTCTAGTGCCTGTAAGCCTCTTCGACCCATCAAAATGCATAGTACAATATTCCATCTTTTCCTCTGGCATGTCTTCTTGGCACTCGGTCCACTCGGCAAGGAAATCAGCTAAAGCTTGTGACTTGATCGAAGTTCGTGGTTTGAAAGATATGTCCAAAGACATCAATTCTAAGGCCCACTTCGCAATCTGTCCATTTGCTTCGTGATTATGAAGTATATCCCCGAGCGGAAACGATGTGACCACCGTGACCGAGTGACTTTGAAAATAGTGAGATAATTTCCTGACGGTAATTAAGACACCATATAATAACTTTTGAACCTGAGGATACCTTGTCTTGGAGTCGGCTAAAACCTCGCTGACAAAATAGATTGGTCGTTGGACTTTTTGAATATGGCCTTCCTCTTCATGCTCGACAACCAGGACCGTACTCACAACCTGGGAGGTCGCCGACACATATAACAGTAGCGGCTGTTGTGGATGTGGCGAGGCCAAAACTGGTGGAGTGGTGAGAAATTTCTTGAAGTCTTCAAAGGCTTTTTGTGCTTCGGGTCCCCACTGGAAATTGTCAGTTTTCTTCAGCAGCTTGAAGAAGGGCATCCCTCGCTCGCCGAGTCGTGAGATGAACCGGCTGAGCGCCGCCATGCAACCAGTCAGCTTTTGGACGTCTTTTTGGGAGCTTGGCGGTTTCATGTTGAGGATGGCGTTGATTTTCTCCGGGTTGGCCTGTATGCCTCTCTGAGATACCATAAATCCGAGCAACTTCCCTGACGGTACTCCGAAGATGCACTTTTCCGGGTTTAGTTTTATCTTGAAAGCACGAATGCTTGTAAAAGTTTCTTCTAAATCCGCAATCAGGTCATCCTTCTGCTTGGTCTTGACGACTACATCATCAACATAGGCTTCAACATTGCGACCGATCTGAGTTGAAAAACACCTTTGAATCATGCGTTGATAGGTTGCTCCTGCGTTCTTCAATCCAAAGGGCATGGTGATGTAGCAGTAGGCCCCAAAGGGCGTAATAAACGAGGTCTTCAAGCAGTCGGATTCTTTTAGTCGGATCTGATGGTATCCCGAGTAATAGTCCAAGAAGCTGAGTAACTCGCAGCCGGCCGTTGAGTCAACCACCTGGTCAATGCGAGGTAACCCAAAAGGGTCTTTGGGACAAGATTTGTTGAGGTCGGTATAATCGACACACATGCGCCATTGCCCCGTCTTTTTCCAAACCAGGACTGGGTTAGCCAGCCAGTCGGGATGAAGGACTTCCTTAATGAAGCCTGCTGCTAACAACTTGGTTAATTCCTCCTTGATCGCATCCTTCCTGTCCTGCGCAAAACGGCGGAGTCGTTGCTTGATGGGTTTGGCATCTTCCTTGACATGTAAAGAGTGCTCAATCACCTCTCTGGGATACCAGGCATATCGGATGGTTTCCACGCAAAAATATCTTTATTATTCTGAAGAAAGGTGATGAGCGCGCTTTCCTATTTACAATCTAACTCAACGCCTATTACAGTAGTCTTATCAGGATCGGAGGGATCTAAGGGAATCTTTTTCATCTTGGCATCACCCTCTTCGGTCTTTGCTAGCTTGGTTGCAGGCACTTCTCCCTCGCTTGCCATGGTCGCAGCCAGTCGGATCTCTTCGCGGGCGAGAGTAGTCTCGTGGGTTTGGGCCATCTCGCAACTTTCTTTGTCACATGTGACGGCCTGCTTGATGTCGCTCCGTAGTAATATGACTCCTCGAGGACCAGGCATCTTCATCATCATGTAGGTGTAGTGTGGGACGGCCATGAATTTGGCTAGAGCCGGTCGTCCGAGTATAGCATGATATGCTGTCTCGAAATCAGCAACTTCGAAACAAACATTTTCTATGCAAAAATTCTCCCGAGTGCCAAAGGTGATTGGAAGCGTGATCTGGCCGAGTGGTGTAGCTGACAATCCTGGGATGACACCGTGGAAGGGTGCATTACTCGGCTTTAATTCCGTGCGAGGAATCTGCATATCGTCCAAGGTCTTAGCGAAAAGGATGTTGAGTGCACTACCACCATCGATGAGAGTCCGTCGGAGCTTGACATTGGGTCTAGTACCAGGGGGTACCGCCCCGGGTGGACCACTCGGTCGGGATGATCCGAGCGGTCGAACTTGATTGCAGTCTCTGACCACCGAAGATATTGGGGCGTGTTAGGCTGAACCGCATTGATCTCTCGTTCTGTTAGCTTCTGTTTTCTCTTAGACTCATAAGCCAGGGGTCCGCCGAAGATGTGATTAAGTTCTTTGCGATGATCTTGAAAACCAGTCGGGGCATCGTCTTCATCATCGTTCTTCTTTGATGTGCCTTGATCTCTGTCTGAGGGCTTACGCGCGTTCTTGACATATTGCTCCGCAAACTGTTTGTAGACGAAGCAATCTTTGGCCACGTGGTTGGAGTTGGGATGATGCGGACAATGGGAGTTCATTATCTTGTCGAAGGTGTTGACGCGGGAACGTTGTCGGGAAGATGGAGAGGTAGTCGCCACAAGTTCTTCAGGCTTACGCTTGCGATCCTTGTGGTTGTTACTTCCACTCCCTCCTGTGGTCGGTGTATCCTTCTTTGGCTTCCAAGTGGTGCCCGACTGTTTGGACGCGGTAATAGCATCTTCGGCTTTGGCATACTCGTTGGCTTTTTCGAACATCTGCTTAACCGTCCTAGGAGGTTTACGTCCGAACTTGCCGACTAGGTCCTCGTGGCGAATGCCTTTAGTGAAGGCGGCGATGATGACGTCGTCGGTGATGTCAGAGATCTTGTTGCGTTGTTCGGAGAAGCGCCGGATGTAATCTCGAAGGGATTCTCCAGACTTCTGAACAACGTTGTAGAGATCAAACTGTGTTCCGGGGCGTTCAAAGGTGCCCTGGAAGTTCGCGATGAAGTGATCACGAAGTTCCGCCCATGATCCGATCGTGCCACGGGGTAGTCCGTGGAGCCAGGATCGAGCGGAGTCCGCTAGGGCCACAGGTAGATAGTTTGCCATGGCTTTGCTGTCTCCTCCTGCTGCGCGGATTGCGAGTCTGTAGACGGTGAGCCAAGACTCCGGATTAGTGGTGCCGTCATACTTCTCGATTCCAGTCGGTTTAAAGCCGGCTGGCCAATCCACTCGACGCAGGTCATTAGTGAAGGCAGCTACTCCATCCACATCGTCGTCGTAGCGATTTGGTGAATGGCGGTGACCTCGTGCTGCACGGCGCTGGTTGATCGTGTCGCGAAGGTCGACGGGACGCTGGCGAGGTGGAGAGCGTGCCCGTTCAGCTCAACGCTCCCTGTGACGTTCGGGAGGCGAGTGAACAGATCGTTCGTCGTGACCCCTGCTCCTGCGACTAGATCCTGTGCCGGTGATGCTGAGGCTTGGCTGATGATAATCATGAGATCGAAAGTGAGGGACTCGGCTACCAGTCGGGGTGCGGGTGCTTGCGGAGTTGGCTGGAACCGAGGCAGCGATCATGGTCTTCGTCTGGTTCAAGATGTTGACAACATGATCGGCTTGGTTGAGTGCGTCTTCCTTGAGGAGGGTGTCGAGGAGAGTGATTGCTGCAACCGCGTTCTGCTGGGGGGTACGAAAGACCGCTATTCCATCGACGTCTTGTTGCCCAATGAGCTCTCTCGCTCGGCGCCCAGATTCCAAGGCGCGTTGCCGTCGATCTTCAGCCTCCTTTGCAATCCGTTCGCGATCTTGTTGCTCACGCTATAGTCGTTCTCGCTCCTGTCGCTGTCGCTCTTCCTCCAGTCGGCGACGTTCAGCTTCTTGCTGTGCGCGATCTTGGTCCGCTTCTCGAGCTTGGCACTGTTCCTCCGTTTCGTTGTCAGCCATGAATACGCCGAAGAAGAGGGGCGTGTAGTTATCCTCATAGCTGTCGTCGAAGTTGTCGAGGTCGCCGTGGTCGTAGTGGTAGCCGAAATCGTCGTAGTCGAGGATCTCGGTTAGTCAAGAACTGACGCCGGGGGAGCTGAGGTAGCCATCCAAATCTTCCGTCGAGACTATCCCAAGAGGTTGAAGTATAACGCCAACCTCTCTGGATCTAGATTGAATTAGGGCCGAAGCTGGAGCTCGCCTAGATCTTCGAGTGGGAGATGTCTTGGCAGTGAAGACAGCGGCCAAATCATCAGAAAGTTTCATCAGGATTGAGGGGTAGGACCCGTCGTCTTGATCTGGTCACGGAAGAGTGGATTGGATCCCATCCGAGTGGTTTGAAGCCGACTCGGGAAAGATGATCTTGGGGTAGGCCTCGGCCGAGTTCGGGATACCGAATGGCATGGGGACCTGGTCTCTCCCCGACTGGTTTGAGTCCGAGTCAAGGAGAGAGATCTTGCCGAAGTCGTTGGTGATGAAGTTGAGGCTGCCGAACCGGAACGCCTGCCTGGGAGGGAAGGCGAAGTCGTCGATGCCAGAAACGAAACCCATCGCACTTAGTCGGCGAGAACTTGACGCTACCTCTACCTGGCGCGCCAACTGTCGAAACAAGATTTCGGCAATAATAAAAGGGGGTGGCTATCAAGCTAGGAAAGTGGATGGGTTTGAAGATAAGGAATTTTATACAGGTTCAGGCCTTCTTATTCAAGAAGTAATACCCTACTCCTGTCCGGGAATGATTCCGCCGAGTATGTTATTGATTGTATAAACTGGAAAAAAGAATCGCCCCCCAAGAGGCACACGGACCCTCCTTATATAGGGGAAGGAGTCCGCTTTACAAAATACAGTCCATATCCTAACGGAATATGGAATTATAGATAAAATACAATCGTAACCGACTAAGATCCCGGGTATTTCCTTGACATACAAGTTTAGAACCTAACCCGAGTCTACATAGAGATATTCCATCTATATTTGGTACCGTATATCCGACTAAATTACAACCGTCATGTAGATATGGGGTATCCATAATCTCCACACTTTCCCCAAACTTTCAACTTTTTTTAGAAACTAAACACAGCCTAGGAGGAGGGTTGAGCTGTTTTCCATGAGGAGGATGGGTATATGAGAAATGCGAGTAGTCGACAGTCAACCTTAAAAAGAATAGTTGGCAGATGATCAAGACAAAACTAAGTTTAATTTGTTCACACCTGCAGAATAAGAATATTGTTTGGTTACTATTATTCCGAGGGATCACTACTACAAAAAGGGACATATATATCGGCACTATAGGTGCCGGACGTGCTAAAACTGGCACCTATATATAATGTTTTTCAAACCTCAACGGGATGAAAACATAAAAACCCGACACCTTTAAACAACTATAGGTGTTGGTTCTAAAGAAAAATCGACACTTATACTATGGATGGTGGTTTTTTTAAAAAAACCGGCATCTGTAATATATTATAGGTGTCGGTTAATTAAAAACCGAGATCTATAATATATTATAAGTGCCGGTTTTTTAAAAACCGACACCTATCTGCCGAACTGACCGAGCCGAGCTGAGCCACCATATCTACTCCCATCCTTATCTCTTCCTCGCCTCTCTCTCTCTCTCGAACTCTATCTCCCGCACCCGCAATCCACTTCCTCCTCTCTTCTTCTTCCTTCTTTCTCTCCATTTCTTCCTTCTCCTCTCTCCTCCTCCTCCATCCACAACGGTGGCAGCACTCCTCTCCTCCTCCTCCTCCATCACCATGGCGGGGCCCTCCCCTCTGCCAGATCCGATGGGAGGGGAGGCGGTGGTCCAGCGGCAGCACGGCGGCGTGCTCCCCTATGCCAGAGCCGACGGGAGGGGAGGCAGCGGCCCGAAAGTGGCGGCACCCTCCCCTCCGCCAGATCTAGCGGGAAGGGAGGCGGCAACATGGCGGGGCCCTCCCCTCCGCCAGATCTGGCAAGAGTGGAGATGATGACCCGGTGGCAGCCCGGAGGGGCGGCCCAGCGGCGGGAGGCGGCATGCGGCGGCAGGAGAGAGCCGGTTGGAGGTGCGACGATGTTGGCGGCCGCGGATCCATCTCTTCTCCTCCCTCTTTGTGATTTGTTCATGTTGATGTGATCTAGATGTGTATTATTTGATCTAGATGTATTGTTTTTCTAGGGATTTTTTTACTATAGTTCATGTGTTCATGGATTTGACGCAATTTAGTTCACGTGTTCATGGATTTGACGCAATTTTGGGATTTGGTTATTATTTGAGATCAGCTTGACGGCTCGATACATCAAGCCGTTTTTTTTGGCTCGTGTATGCCTCAAAGGTGTCGGTTTTGACCCGAGTAATCAACGCCACCTCCGTGGTGCTGGTTGGGAAAACCGGCACCTAAGGGGGTTTCTCAACTGGCACCAATTAGTGCTTCTGTAGCAGTGGATAAGTAAGGATGTATGGACCATGAAGCCCTTTCCCTTGTATATATTCCCTCTATCCAAATAAAACTTATCTTCTAGAGTTTAAATTTTGTCCCAAAGAAATCAACTTCTATCATCCTACCTACCCTCAACGCATAAAACGAGAAGTTTTATCCCTTAAATACCTTTTACCTACCTATCACTACTACTACCTTTTGCAACAATAAAGGCCTGTTTGGTACAGCTCCAGCTCCAACTCCACCCTTCCTAGAGCTGGAGCTCAGCCAAACAGTTTCAGCTCCACCAAAACTAGGAGTGGAGTTGGGTGGAGCTCTCTCACAAAATGTACTGGAGTTGTGGAGCTGGGTTTAGGCAGCTCCACAACTCCACTCCAGACTCAACTCCTGGAGTTATATTTAGGAGTTGGAGCTGTACCAAACAGGCTTTAAGAGGTATTTTGGTCATTTTTACTCTCCACTACTTTCTTTTTGGGATTGGAATTGATATTTTGTGGGATGGAGGGAGTATGATCCAAATGGATAAATATTTATGCATGGCATAGCTTCTTTTCCATATTTGAGATTATTTTGACGTGTATTTGGGCCAAGGGCTTCTTCGCCAGGAGAAATGAAACAAGGCCGGCCTGCAGTGCATCCGATTCAAATGAAGAACAAGAAACTTTAGGAACTATATATAGTAGTACACCGGCCTGCCTGTATATATATCGTCCATCCATCTTTTCAAACATTATATTATATATCAAAAGGATAAGAGTAAATTGAAGAAGTTATCATATTCACTCTAAAGGTCTAGAAAAATAAGCATCTTTTTATTATGCAGCAGATAGGATAATCATTCTCACACTCTGCGAGCCTATAAAATGTGTGAGGTAAGTTATAACTGGACATATCTTCTTTTTTTTTTTTTGCGGGGTAGAGATATAAAGCTTGGTCAGATGATTGCAAGATATCTGTTGGCTATCTAATTGATACAATACTCCAACATTGTATTCGTTGAACAACTTAATTAAGTGTTGTCATAGTTTTACCCCTTTCAATAGTCTTTCAAAGTGCGGCTTCGACTATATTAATAATTCCATCCAAAATTATAAGTATTGTTGTACTTTGACATTGTCTTAACGATGCTACTTTGACTAACAATATTTGTAAAGTAGGGCTGCTTTCGACAACATGTGAAAGAGAGAAAGTTTGTCTCGTTAGTGGTGTGTTTTTTTACACTACTAAACGGTGTGTTTTACACTACTAAAATAGTTAATACTCAATTAATCATGCGCTAATGGCACACCTCATTTTGCGTATCTTCTCAATCTTCTCTTTTCTTCTCCTCTTAAACTCAGCATATTTTAAATGAAAAGAGTTGCATATTACGACAGTTTGTTTAATAATAAATCTAGTAATATCAATTTTACATTATTGATTTTTTGCTATTAATAATCAAAGTTAAAAATATTTGACTTGACGCTACTTTAAAAATGCTTATATATTTTGGGATGGAGGGAGTAATTTATTAATTGATTATTAGAGTATACATATTTCAAGACAAATTAACACAGTACTGTTTTTTTACCCAAGTTTGTATATATGTGTAATGCCAGGAAGATGGAGGAATCGGTGTAGAACATGTATATGTATACCAAAAGGAGCTGTCTATATAATGTATAATCCACAACGTACACGCACGTAGTACAAGTAGTACTGCATGTACATGCAGAAGTACATATGCATATGCATGGTACAAAAACTGATCTCTAGCTCTCAGGTACGTACGTAGTCGATCGACGAATAAATTAAGGAAACAGATAGCGTAGTGACCGGGCGATCAACCATATGCATGCATCGATCTAGCAGCAATGCTAGCTAGTCTCGTCATGCATGGCGATCGATCGATCGACCTAGCTAGCTAGCTCTCATTTTATTCAGCATAAACACAGATATAACACAAGATACAAAGCGTGAGACGACGACAGGTGCATGTACGGCCTGCGATGTCACACCCTCCGGCCGGTAGCGATCGATCGATCAGATTAGTTCACGCTGCAATTAAACGTACACGCACAAATTAATTTATATGTACTTAGTTAATTAGATGATCGATCATGCAAAACGATATAAAATTTGATTACCTGGAGCAGTCGATGGAGGGGCTGATGGTGTAGGGGATGCTGACGCCGCACTTGGAGGGGATGCTGGCGGCATTGCCGGCGTTGAGGCCGCTGATGCTGCCGGCCACGTTCTTGAGGCAGTTGCAGGCGGTGCGGCGGTCGGCGGTGGTGCTGGCGGCGGAGTTGAGGCTCCTGACGCCGCTGCAGCAGGCCGCCGACGGGCCGGAGCCGCCGCGGGCGTAGCTGAGGCAGGGCGACACGGCGGAGTTGACCTGGCCGCAGCTGATGGCGGCCATGGTGGTGTGTGGGCCCGCCAGGAGCAGAGCTGCCACGAGGGCGACCAACACCAGCTGTGCACGGGCCATCTCGATCTTGGTCGTGTGTGCTGACGATCGATCGACTTGCTGCTGCTGCTGGTGTGTGGTGCTCGATCGTTTGCTGCTGCAGGTGAGATCGATCGATGAGAATTCCCGGGAATGTAGGGGGCTTTAAATAGCTATGATTTCATCTGTGCCGATGCATCGACCAAGTCAAATGTAGTTACTACGTGGAATATATAGTCAACATATCCTATACACAAAAGCTTTACTTATGTACACACTATACATATTAATTAGTAAATGTCACAAAAAATTCTAGAAAAAATTGGACACATACTTCCAATAGTTTTACACCTACATGTGAAATCTTATCTTTAGTTTCATTATATTTTAGCCATAACAAAAAAGACAGTATCCTGACATTTTTACCCTTAAAACTGTCGGGTTTTTTCACTTTATGTTACAGCTAAAATATATTAAATTTGAGTATGAGACTTTCTAGATATGTGTAATACTATTAGGAGTAAATATCTAATTTGTTTATAGAATGTTTCATGACATTTTCTAATTGGCGTACACATGGTGTAATTAAGCTTGGAGTGCTAGTGTTTAGGCACCGTTATTAGGGCAGTCCCAACCCATAATGTCCATAAGCAGTGTCTATAGTGTCATGTCAATAAGACATCACAATAGAAACTACACTCCACAACTCATGATTTCTTAAAGTGAGCCATTAATAAATACATCATCTCTCTTCTCTACCAATCATATTTATTCTTCAACTATTATGAAGATACTATTATCTCCCAATGCAAAACTTGATAGTGTCTAGTGCATAGGTTCTCGTGTTAAAGATGTGTCTTGCATGAGACCCAGTTTCTTTCTCTCTTCACTCTCCTTCTTAATTAATATGGTGTCACATAAGTTAAAAGTCCTACATGATAATTTAGTTAATACCATATATAGACATCATTCTAGATGGAGGGTTGGGATTGCACTTAGTCGTCGGTGCGTCTAATGTTATTCAATTCAATTCAATTGAATCAGGGTGGTTGGTTGTTAGGGCTGGTTTAGCTAGCTAGTCACACAGTGTTAGTATTAGTGATGAGAAAATGATTAGCAGCGGCCTAACAGAGCTAGTCGTTTGTAGCAGCTAGCATGCATGTTGTACACTTGGAACATGCAAGTAGTTGAGCGCATTCATGATGTTTGGATCCAAGTGTCCATCATATCAGCAGTAACATCCAACGATCCTTCCAGTATTCTTCTTTCAACCACAAGGACATCTTATGCACACGCGTACGCTTCACCTGGTTACACTATAGCCCAATAATGCGCTCGGCTATTGCTAAGAAATATAAGAATCTTACAAGCTAAATAGACTAATTAAAATTGCTCAGCTGCTACAAAATAAACTACGAATGCCAACCAACAATTAACGACGATGAGTATTTTTAGGAAACACAGTGAAATATCTCAATAGCACATCACATTTTACACTGGTGGAGAAACCATCTTTGATCAGTCGGCCGAAATTTACAATAGTCTCGGTTCCACTAAAAACCGGGACTAAAGATTTAGTCCCGGTTGGTGGCTACAGCGGATATATTTGATATCGGTTCAAAACCTATCATACCTTGTCAGGCCCCCGGATCTTTAGTCCCGGTAAAGATCTCAGGGATCTTTAATCCCGGTTGATAACATCAACCGGGAAGAAAGCGCACGCACCAGCCCACGTTTCTCTCTCTGAATCATGTGCATGCGCATCTCTCCATCCTTATCTCCTTTTCTTCTCCTTCCATCCTCCCCTTGCTCTTCTCTCACCCCCTCTCCTCCTCCCCTCCCCCTTGCAGAGGCAGCCGGCGGCGGCCGGGCGTGGGCCAGCGGGATGGAGGCCGGCCGGCGGCGGCCCGGCGCGGGCCGGCGGGATGAAGGCCAGTCGCCTGCAGCCTCGCCCTCCCCTCCCCCAGATCCGGCCGGAGGGGAAGCGGCGAGATGGGTGGCTGGCCGGCGACGGGATTGGAGGCCGCCCGGTGAGTCGATTTTTTTTTGTTTTTTTTATTTGTGGTTTGGATGTTTTGATCTGAGAATGAATCTATGAATCGATGTTGTGAATGAATCTGGGATGTTGTGAATGAGTATGTGACTCGATGTTGTCAATGAACCTGTGAATCAATATTGTGAATATATTTGTGATGTTGTGAATGGATATTGTGAATGAATTTGTGATGAATCTGTGAATCGTGCTGTGGAGTTGTGATGTGGATTTGGGGTTTGATTTGACGATATGCATACCACTCGATTCGGGAGAAAATAAAAAAGAAAAAAAGGACCAGCTGGACCGCCGCTACCCTCTCTTTAGTCCTGGTTGATAACACCAACCGGGACTAAAGATCGATCTTGAGTCCCGGTTTTTTCACTCGGGACAAAAGATAGCGATCTTTAGTCTCGGATTGGTAGTCCCGGTTTAAAAACCGGGACTAAGGGGGTTACAAAACGGGACTAAAAAGCACTTCTCCACCAGTGTTAGTACACAAGAGATTGATATACAATTGGGATAAAAGAATAAAAGTCATATTAAGAAACTAATCCAAATATATTATATGATAAAATTCGGATAACATATATTTAATAGTATTTATTCATGTTCAGGACGTGTATTGTATCAACCATGCATGCATGTATTTAAGAGGTTAAACCGAAACTTCATGTTTCTTATCACAAAAATGTACTAGATGGCCTGGCATGTGCTCCACAATGCAAAGCTCTCAGCAGATCGATCAATTAATTAAATCTAAGAATTTTCAGTTACTAAGTTTAACGTAGTTTTTAATCAATCAGCTGTATGCTATGGAGTACTCCAATTAAGCTCTAGATAAGACCACGTACACTATGGAGTAGTAGAATTTTATCTTTCTTTTTCACAAGACCAAGCTGCTAGCTACTCCAGTTAGTACGAGTATTTATTTATCGTTGACGTAGGTTATCCCTCCCGGCCGGGACGGCTGTCGGTCGCCAGCAGGTGGCTTCCAAATTGAAGCCGACGATCCATTATGTTCATGTCATTCTCGTATCGATCTACCTGCCAACCGTTACTCCTCTCCTAGGTATTAATGCATATCATGATGCCACGTACAGCAACCCGTGGCCAACTTTCTATGTAGACGTTAGACAAATTAAAGAGGGCTACGATCGGTTCATCTTGGGCCGTGTTAGTTTCAAAATATTTCTTCAAATTTTCAATTTTTTCATCACATCAAAATTTTCCTACATACACAAACTTCTAACTTTTCCGCCACATCGTTCTAATTTTAACCAAACTTTCAATTTTGGTGTGAACTAAACACAACCTTGGTGTTTTCATCAGGCTTGTATGATAGAGCACTATTCCCTTTGAAATAAGGGTGTGCTTAGTTCACGCCAAAATTAGAAGTTTGATTGAAATTGGAACGATGTGATGGAAAAGTTAGAAGTTTATGTGTGTAGAAAGTTTTGATGTGATGGAAAAGTTGGAAGTTTAAAGAAAAAGTTGGGAACTAAACCAGGCCTAATATAGAGAGTTTGAAAAAAAAGAATTGGACGTCACACGCTCACTAGCATATGATAAATAAGATTAGAGGCCTAACTCACATAACTTCGGTGGGCACACGTTTTACTGTTGAACGTATATGTATATGTAGGTAGAGTATATATATATATTCTCTCAAGAGATTAAATCTAAAAGAAACAAGCATATGTGCCTATACTATGGCTTGAACCAAGATAAAAAGGTTCTATCACAAGAGAAATATCACAAGAGAAAGAGCGTTATCATGAAGTCTGGACGACTAATAATGTTTTCCAGTGGTCGACCAATTTTTCGTGACATCGATGGCTATTTGCAGTGGAGATGTCAACGACAGAGCCTAGGCAGCCACCCGAACACAAGGACCTTAACTATCAGTTTGTAGCGTTTACAACATTATCACCGCGCGTTTGCAAATTGGCTTATCAACCACATCAAAAATTTGAATTTTCAACCATAATTCTAGAGTTGATTTTCAGGTTTCCTCTATCTTGGTTTGTTTTTCGCCATTGTGTTTTAAATTGCCAACATGGATATACAAGTTTTATCCTGTAAATTATTTTAGTTGCTCTGTTCTTTTTTTTTTTACGGCTATTAGCTATATATCAAACGATGAGAGTTGAAATTATGATTTGAGGTGCACCAGTAAATTGAAATAAATTCTTGGGATGTCCTTACGAATATATGGGCTAGGGTTTTTTTTCCATCCCAAACAAGTCCTTTAATCTTTTTATTGGGTTGAAACTCAATAAATATATGATAGATTTATTACAAAATGCTAGCTAGCCAACTAGGACCCAGGTCAATGAATAGAACACAAGTAGATAAGAAAAATAAGGGGAGAAATAAAAAAAGCGATAAGTTTTATTTTAGCGGTAAATAACGCATTGAGCCTCATAGTTGCCCACCTATCCCTCTTCCCTCCCTTTCCCTCGTGATGTAAAAAAAATATACTCTCACAAGCATTGGTTTTGTCCTAGACTCTTCAAACTCCCCTCGGACCCCTCCTGCCCCTCTCGTTCCTACCCTCCTCTTCGGCACTCCCTAACCTCCTGACGAAAAAAAAAGATTACTCTCAACCTTTCTAGAGTATAAAAATTATCTTGTAACTCCCCTTCCCCACACCCGCTCTTTTTTTTTGAGAGGCCACCTCATCCTCTTACGATGAAAAAAGAAGTATCCCTTGTTTATGAACATAAAAAGAATATCAATCTTGGTGATAAAAATATTCTTTCACATTAAGAGGAAAGAGTGGGGCATAGTTATTAGGACCGGACTGGCGGTCTGACCGGGAAAAACCCTAACCATGGCCTCGGTCGGTCTGGTCTCCTTAAAAGATCGACTGCGCAATTGAACCGGGGAGACCCATTGAATCGTGCAGTTTTTATATAAACCGAGCTTTGAACCGGAGTGGTAAGACCTCGGCCGGTCTAGTCCCCTTAAAAGATCGGCTATGCAATTGAACCGGGGAAAACCCATTGAACCGGGCGATTTTTATATAAACCCGGCTTTGAACCGAAGTGGTCAGACAGGGTAACAAGCTACTAGGCTTTTGTTGATGGGCTGAGGCGAGGCCCAATGAGCAAACTCCATCAAAAGCCTTAGCCCACTGAGCAAACTCCATCAAAAATCGACCTTGGGTCGCATGGCTGAGAAGAGCACCCACTACCCAACCCTCTATCTCTTCACTTTTGTTGGTACCAAACATTTACGTCATATTGTACATTAAACCGCGGTTGGACCGGCCTAACCAATGGTCGAACCACCAGACTAGTGAACCGAGAGCTCAACTGGTTAATTCTCCGGTCCGGTCTTAATAACTATGGAGTGGGGAGTGGAGGAGACAAATGAAGATCCTGCTATACAGAACTAATGTATCACATAAAGGTGAGAGTAATTTTTTTTCATAATAATTAAGGTGAGAGAAGGGGAGCGGGTATACACAAACTTATGTGAGGACTACTACTTACAATAAACATCCCATTGAACTGTGTACAATAGTTCTTTGTTTTGTTCTTTTCTTCTTCTTTTTTTTCCATTTTACCCCTTTTTTTCTGATTAACTAATTAAATTTTGTGTGGCATGGGCCTGGCAAAAGGAGGTAAAAGGATATAGAGCATTCTCCCTTGGAAAAAGTACACCGAAGGTCCCTCAACTTGTCATCGAGTTACAAAATAGTCCCTCAACCGCAAAACCAGATACAGCACATCCCACAACTTACAAAACCAGTGCAAACTAGGTCCCTCGGTGGTTTTGATCCCGGTTTTGTCCGACGTGGCGGTTGAGTCAGCGTGGGACCCACGTGGGCCCCACATGTCAAGCTGCCACGTAAGTAGGCCAGCCTCTCCTTTCCTCCTCCTCCTCTCTCTCTCTCTCTCTTCTCTTTGGACTCTGGACTCTGGGCAGGCCGGCTTCGTGGCGGCGTTGCGAACGCCGCCTTGCACGACTCCACGGCGGTGCCATGTGCGTCGCCGCTCGCCACCTTGGGGGCGACATATTCGTGAGTCGTGCGTCCCGACAAACGAGCACGACCTCGCCTTCACCGGCTCGGCCACGAACCGCAGAGGCGCCGCCGCCGCCGCTTGAACCGGAGGAGGTGGTCTGGGAAGCAGGACGCGCCACCGCCAGCCGTGTCGTCCTGCTCGTCGTCGATGTCGCCTATCATGTGGAGGTACTCGATGGCGAGGAGCACCTCGGCTGCGTAGAAGCGGGCGGAGGGGAGCGGGAAGCGGCGGGATGGCATGCGGTGGATGAGGGAGTGGAGGTCGCCGCCGGCGCAGAACTCCATGACGACGCAGGAGAAGTGAGTCGTGGCATCGAAGTCGGCGAAGAGGGTGGAGGAAGAAGGGGTGGTCGAGCTGCCGCAAGATCCGCTTCTTCGCCGCCGCACGCTCTAGCTTCTGCTTCCTCGCCACCGCCCACCAGTCCACCACCTTCATCGCGTACAGGCACAGCTCTCTCTCACTGCCGCCTACGCCGGTGAGCTCCGGAGGCGGCACAGGTACACCGTCCCGATGTAACACCCCAGCCCGTTTGAAGCCTAGTAGTGTGTGTTTGGCCCATGTGGCCCAGAAGTGGTTGTGTAGTGGTGGTTTAGTACCACCTTGGAAGTTTAGGTGGGTGAGGGCCTGCTTATAAGCCTTGGTGCTCCAACCATGGTATCCCCGGGTTAACCCTTTTACACGAAGCGAGGACGAAAGTGTAAGCGGGATACCATGCGAACGTGGGTCCGCTCAACGTATAGAGCGGACTAATGCGGATTTTGGAGGCAGGGTGTTACACCCGATGTCGCGGCCGCCGATGCATCGCACAAGCTTGAAGTCCCCCAGCCCGAGCGGCGCCGCGGAGGTCGTCGACGCCGCGCGGATGGCCGTCCATGCGACATCCCCAGACCTGCGCAGTCATGCAAGGCGGCGACCGAGCAGCCGCTGCCATCGCGCCGCGTCGGGGCCTGGCGGGTAGGGGACAGGGAGAGCGAGGACGCCGTCGCTGTCGCGCACGTGGCTTCACCGCTTCTCGTTCCCCAACCTCAGCTGGGGCACCCACCGCCTCCTCCGCTGCTCCAAGAACCCCGCCTCGTCGCCCCCACCCGCGACGCCGGACACCCCTGTCGTCGGACGAGGAGAAGGCCGCCCCACCGCTTCACTGACGGCGTAGGCATCAGCGGTTCACCTCAGCGGGGTCTACAGTGGCCGTGGAACCTCCGCACCCACCGCTCTGCCACCGCCCCGCCGCGTCCAGAGGGATCGGACGATGCGGCCGATGTCGCGTCGAAGCGAGCGCCGCCGCCGCTGGCGGCGACCAAGAAGCGGATGTCCTCCAGGAGCTTGCCCAGGTCTTCAAGACGAGAAGAGGGGAGAAACTAAGAAAGAGAGAAAGAGATGGTGTGTGATGACGTGGTCACCCTAACATGCGGGGTCCACGTGGGTCCCATGCTGATTCAGCTGCCACGTAGGATAAAACCGGGGTTAAAACCGCTAGAGGATCTAAAGTGACCCGGTTTTGTTAATTGAGAGATGTTATATATCTGGTTTTGTGGTTGGAGGACGATTTTGTAACTCGATGACAAGTTGAGGGACCTTCAGTGCACTTTTTCCTTCTCCCTTTGGATTGTTTAATGGGCTAGGATCCAAGAAATGAATTGATGGGCCATATATGAAGAAAGAGAGCAGGCTAGTCTGCATTACGTTTTTTTTTCTTTCAGTTTTGAGGCATGGTGTGCTGCCGGCCCATAAAAAACGTATGTACGGAAGTACGTTCATCATTACGTGGTCGCATGGAGCCTCGTCACTGATCCGTCATTAATTATATTCCAGAATTCCATTTGGCATTTCTTCAAATTAATAACAGCTCATATCATTCCATCCATATACTATTACTTATTGAAGTAAAAAAACGGGGCACAGCAAGTTCAAGTGTGTGTACGCATGTATCAGTACGACATTATTATCATTATTAGACTATTATATATGAAAAATATATATGTAGTGTACATAGTACACTACATGTAAACATTGAAACGCATTATTACATTATATAGTGCACGTACGCATGCAGCAAGAAAATAAGCAAAGCTAGCAGTGAACAGTCACTCTCTAGATCTTCCCATACATATCGATCTCAGCTGGAGATGATCAAGCTAGTAATTAGTTGATCCTGCATAAAAAAGGAAAGAGGAAATTAGCTTAATTAGGCCAACACATGGATGGAGCAAATACAGATAGAGAGAGAAAATGTAGAATACTTGGAGCAGTCGACGGAGGTGCTGATGGGGAAGGCGACGGAGACGCCGCATTTGCTGGGGATGGAGGCGGCGTTGCCCATGTTGAGGTTCCTGAAGGAGGAGGCCATGTTCTTGAGGCAGCTGCAGGCGGTGCGGCGGTCGGCCGACGACGAGGCCTTGCCGTTGAGGGTCCTCACCCCGCTGCAGCACGACGACGACGGCGAGCTCTCCCTCCCCATCACGTACGACAGGCACGGCGCGATCGACGACGTCACGTCGCCGCAGCTCACCGCCGCCGACGCCCTCTCCGCCACCACCGCCGCCGCCACCACCGCCACCAACGCAACCAGCGCCATCGTCCTGCGAGCACCCGCCATTGTCTCGATCGAGATCTAGCTCTAGCTAACTAGCAACAATGTACACTGGTAGTGAGCTGTAAGCTATAGCTTGTGGTGAGTACTGGAGTGAGCAAAGCTGTCGAGGAGGGGTGGTATAAATAGCTAGCGATAGATGGAGGTGGAGAAGAAAGAAATTAAGGCCGGGTTAATTAGGTTAGCTTAGCTGGTTAGCGATAGGAAACTTCCAGATCGGCCGGCCGGCCGGAGATGGGAGATGATCTACTGTGTTTAGCTAATAGAATAGCTAGAATTATTGAGCGTGCATGCATATGCATATGTACCAGCCGGTGGTTGCGTATTGGGACCCTCGGGATCTGTCGATACGTGCGTGAATGCACGCATGTGATCCATCGATCTTTGTTTGCATGCTCAGGAACAACCTTCTTAATTGCCACCACTGTTATATTGCGTCTTTTCACTCCGTGGTTGGAATTCACCATTTTTTTTACAAACTGGTTCTTTTGAAAAACTTATTTCGAAACTAGCCCCTGCCAAAAACTTCAACTAGAAATAGATCGTCGGCTCAGCGCTGAGGTTGTAAATAGCAGCGCCAACGGACTTGGCGCTGACCCCGTGCCAGCGTGGCACCCGAGCCGACCCCCCTGCTGACGTACCCCCCTGCCGACGTGGCAAGAACCTCAGCGCCAATCGCTTCGGCACTGTGTTGCCCAACCTCAGCGCCAACCGCTTCAGCGCTGAGATGCCCACCCTCAGCGCCAACGATCCCGCAAAGATTCTCTACAAGTATCGAACTCCATAAGTAAGTCCAGTTGCCTCCGATAACCATACGTAGAAATCAGGTTCAATTCTTGGATAATTCATCTAGTCGGTCCTATTTACACATTTGTCATTAAAAAATTGCATATTACTATGTCTTGCGTGTAGGGTGGACAGAAGGAAAAACAAGAAGACCACCGATTGGACTGCTTATCATCAGACACACATCGATCGATGGAACCAGTTTGAAGCCAACCGCATGCCGGATAACGCGATGCACAACAGGTAAGAGTTAGACGCGTACTTAGCCTGGCTCGCGAGGAACTAC
This sequence comes from Oryza glaberrima, assembly GCF_000147395.1. Lineage (NCBI taxonomy): Eukaryota > Viridiplantae > Streptophyta > Magnoliopsida > Poales > Poaceae > Oryza > Oryza glaberrima. The sequence goes on along the minus strand of NC_068336.1, from coordinate 682,650 downwards.
CGCAGCACCCTTGCTTGGACGCTAACCGACATAGTGGACGACCTGATTGAGGTGGAGGAGCAGAACAAGTACGATACAAGTACCCGTAGAGGTAGCATGGTCGGGATGGGTCCGGTTAGAGACAAAGTGGTGAGTATGGGTTCTATTTACTCGTTTTCCAATTTCTGTACTTCGTGCTTATAACTTCTCCTACAGACACGGGAGCTGATCAGGACAGCCAACGATGCGGGCGTGGCACTTGGCATGCCCCCTAGCTCGCAACAAGAGAGCAGCATTCTTCGGAATGCATTACTGGTAGATTTGTAAAATTCGTGCACCGCACACATAATTGGAACTAACTCCTTCCTTCTGTTGGTGCTAGACTCTATGACAGCGATGCAGAAGTTGGCGGCATGTCTGGGATGCAGGGCCGACGATGCCTTCGAACCACCTCGACGGGCTGAGCAGGGGACAAGTCGAGGAGTGGCTCAAGAGGGTGTACAAGAGGGAGAGGAGGAGGAAGAAAGAGAGGAGGAGGAAGAGGAGGAGCAAGTGGAGCTCGGTCCCTCCTAGCTGTAGGACGCTCCACAGTCGTTGCAGGGGCCATCTCGACCACAACACAAGATAACTCATGTTTCAACTGGAGGTACACTCCCGATCAGCCTCGTGCTCCAAGGGGTAGGAAGAAGTAGGTGTCACAGTCGATAGCCTCTTTAGTTGTGATCTTGTGAACCTATGAACCTATATTTTGTGAACTTGTGAACCTATATTCTGTGAACTTTGTGAATGGATGTGTGATGGATGGATGGATGTGTGTTGGATGGATGTGTGCTGGATGTGTGTTGCCTATGTGTGTTGTGGATATATAGATGGATGGATGGATGTGTTCTGTGCTTGCTACTTGCGGCTTGTGAACTTGTGAATGGATGGATGGATGTGTATGTTGGCTGTGTGTGGATGTGAACTTGTGAATAGATGGATGCTTGTGAACTTGTTAATGAACCGGCTTGTGAACTGCTTGTGTTGGCTGCTTGCTGCTTGTGAACCTGCTTGTGAATGGATGGACGGATTGCTGGAATCTGTGAATGGATGGATTTGCTGGAACCAGGGCTGGATCTCAGCGCCAACAAAAATGGCGTTGAGTAGTCAGAGCTCAGCGCCATTACATCTAGCATTGAGAGCCGAGCCAGTGACTAAGCAGATCAGTGCTAAGGAAAATGGCGCTGAACCATGCCATCTCAGCACTCGAGGCCTGCCCAACACAGGAGCGTTGTTTGGCAGGCGTCCGACCGGAGTGGCTCAGCGACTAAGTGCCGGATGTCATCGCCAAGGGATATGGCTACCACTGTTATGTTGTGTCTTTTCACTCCGTAGATGGACTTCTTCCAACTACTAGCTCCGAATAATCTATAGCCAACTATAGAGTATATAGTCAACTACTAACTCTAAATCATCTATAGTTAATTTAATAGCTAATTCATACAATAGTTACCTATAAACTAGTAATATCTAGTCCCACCTATCATACACACATTGAGTCTTGTAGTTTGTGCTACAGCTGGTTATAAATCTATAACACTTTGCTCTTTTTTCTTCTCATTTATGTTCTCGATATGTATTTATAGCTTGCTTAGTAGTCTACTATTGTACCTGCTCGGAGAGGTGTTCAATGTCTATATTAATTATATGCATTACAGATTGCAAAACAAATTTAGGTATTATCTTATTCTTTTTTATGTTATAAAAGCTAAAGTTAGTTACTTAATTAAATTTAGCTACTGAGTAATTTTTTTACAAGTCAAGGTTGTGAAGGTTTTACAAGGAAGCTCAGTACAGATTGCAGGGTTAAAAGGAGGAAGAAAAATAGAAAATACATCTTGCCAACGAGAGCTAGAGCCCTATATATATCTTCTTGTTTGAGGCGCTCAGCACATATAGCCGAGCTTCCTGCTTGCATCCTCGCGGAGTGTTGGAGATCGAAGGCTGCTGATTAATTACGAAAGTTGTTGACATCATGTTGATTGTAACCCCTTCCTCTTTTCAATATAATTCAGGCAGAGAATCTCTCCCTCTGGTGGTTATTTTTCAAAAAAAAAAAATGTTCCAGAGCGAGCATCTAGAATTCATCCTTATGTAGATCTAGTAAACACTTTACATTTCATAAAATCGTCATCCAAACCGTCGAGGGAATGGATTTTCACATATTTTAATAATGGGGATCTTGTGTTGGCCACGAAAAAATATCAACAGGAATGAAACTGGGACTCATAAGTGAACTTTTCCTTCGGTCTGTCGCTCCAACCAAGCGTGCAAACAATATTCCTACTTGGACAGGCAAATCAACATGGGTCGCACGACACACATAACGGGCCGCGCTTGAGCCCCATTCCCGTTCCAGGCCAGCCCAGATTTATAGGCTGCACGCGGCCGAAGGGGCTCCGGCCCAACAGGTATAAATGAAGAACATGCCAGAATCTGGAGGAGCATTATATGCAGATCCAGCTAATGAACTGAAATACTAATTGACAAGATGCATTATTAAAAGACCCTGCATTTGATGGATATATATTGAAGCGTGCAGTGGTACAAGGTCCTCTGAGATTCATGATTCGTCTGCCCCAAAATCAACCCTCACAGTCTCTCACACTAGCTAACTATCAAACCGCAGCAGGTAAGCAGGAAGTAACACAACGAAGGAGCAACATGCATATATATTTCTAGCTCGATCATTGACGACGGCGCATGCACATAGCAACCGCGAAATGAGAGCTGGAGATCGATGGATCGATCTCTCCTTTATTATTGTCGCATCACTTGTCGACGTTGATCCGCTCATCAGTTCACCCTGCGTGCGAATTAACGCACAAATACATAGGCAGATTAACAATGGTTAATTAAGCTGCAGCTAATAACGTACAGATCAAAACCGTTATTGATGGCAAATGAATTACCTGGAGCAGTCGGTGGAAGGGCTGATGGCGTAGGGGATGTTGACGCCGCACTTGGAGGGAATGCCGGCGACGAGGTCGGGCCTCAGGCCGCCCATGGCGCTGGTCTGCTGCTTGAGGCAGGCGCAGGTGGTCTGGCGGTCGGCGGTGGTGGCGGCGGCGGAGTTGAGGGTCCTGACCCCGTCGCAGCAGCCGCCGGTGGGGGCGGACACCCTCCCCGTCGCGTACATGATGCATGGTGCCAGCATGCTCACCACCTGCCCGCATGTCACCGCGCTCGCCGCCGGCGCCGCCACCAGCAGCGCCACCACCATCACCGCCGCCGCATAGTTATTATTCGCCGGGCGAGCCATCGATCGGTCACAAGAAGATCAAGTTAAGTTGCTGCTTAATTAGCTAAGCGCAGTAGTGGAGTGGAGTGGAGTGTGGTGTGGGTGAGTGAGTGAGGGGTAGGGAGAGGGGTTTATATAGGGTTTTTGGGCCAGCCGGAGATCATATCGATGATAGGCCTATATTAAGTTGGAGTTGGTTTTCATCCTAGAGAGTAATTAGTGAAATCATGCACCCACGTTTATGTGCTTCCCGGTAATTTTTGAAGAAGCGCAGTGTTTCAATCCTAGAGAAAAGAGGACTTCCGATCGAGTCCGAGTGTCCGATACATCAGTTGATACCTTACACGTGCAGTTACATGTGCAGGGCGGTGGAAAGCTAAAATTAAAACACCGTGTGCTTTTTGTTAATTGTACATATGACTTTTGATCATGAGTTGGTGGTTGTTGAATTGTTTCATTTACTACTTGCCAACTTTAATTTGCAGTACCCTAATTTAGGATAAATTCATGGCACATGCATCCAGCCATCCAGAGAGAGTTTATATATTAGTACTCCCTATATGTCCGCTAATATAAGGAATTTTAACATTTTATTTATACTGTTTGACCATTCGTCTTATTCAAAAATTTTTAAAATTATTATTTATTTTATTTGTGTCTTACTTTATTATCGAAAGTACTTTAAACATAATTTTTCGTTTTTATATTTGCACAAATATTTTGAATAAGACGAGTGGTCAAACAGTACAAGTAAAATATTAAAATCCCTTATATTAGAGGACGGAGGAAGTATGTGCTGTTACGGTTTACATATAGTGTGAGCTACTACGAGTATTTGTGTTTGCATTTCCTGCATGCATATGTCAATGTCATATCATCAAGTGTGGACAATAGTGTAAATAAGTCTATGAACTTGTGTAATTGTTTTGCTATTATATTGTTTGGCGGAGTGGGTGAGTACGTACGTCTTGCATTTATTTAAGGATAGTAGAACATGCCCATAATCTAGATAAAAACGACATGCACAAGCAGCCGTGGATTCAGAAACCAACGTGTATACATATTCTGCCCTGCAGAACAGTGAGAGTTCGTAGAGTCTCCAATATTACACCATAACAATAGTAGATAATTTACATTGTGAATAGAATATTGCAACAGTAATGACTTAATGGCAGTATCATTTCTATGTATGGCATATATACAAAATACAATTCACAAGCATACATATTAAAAGACAGGTCTTTAGAAAGATTGACATTTGACACGCAGCTTCAATTCCATCTGTGGGCAAACAGAGCAATGGGTACTCCACTGTTGAAGGAATCCATGTTTATTGAATGAAAGCTACCAGCTTCATTTATTTGTAGCCTATCGATTGGGCAGATGGATCAGCAGCTACTTCGCAAATTTCTCCTTTCATCCGTGTGTCCATACAGATACAGTCATGTGCAGTGCTTGGTCCTGGTGCAGAGCTATAACAGCCTGCAGCAACCTGATCGATCCATTAATTCATCCAGAGACGTCGCCTAGCAACGGCCGAGTTTAGTTCCAAATTTTTCTTCAAACTTCCAACTTTTCCATCACATCAAAACTTTTCTACACACAAACTTCCAATTTTTCCGTCACATCATTCCAATTTCAGCCAAACTTTCAATTTTGGCATGAACTAAACTACTCTGTTCATTTGATCCCCATCTCGATCGTTCAGATCAAATTGCATGCACATGAATGGCATCAACTCCATGCTCCTATGTCACCAACCAACTGCATGCCTGAAATAAGAAAATGATAGGGGGTACTAATTAATTTATATGGAATTAAGGAGATAAGATTAGATATGCCAATGACAAAGGAGATTATAATTTATAAGATCAGTCATTTTATATACCTTCTTGCCCATTAATTCAGCTCTTACTGTGAGAACTGAGCCTCCAGAACTGTTTTCATTTGTGCCCATATAAATTTCCATTGCTCCATATACACCGAAACTTAAAACTTTTACTGGAATGTCGTTCACCAGCATTGTATAGCAAATATTACAGTTACCATCTGGCAATATGAAGCCAAGAAAGAATGCATTCTGCAATCCTATTTGTGTTTGCCCATCTGGATCAGCTTCTCGAGCTCCTCACCATGGCACTTGCTTTGGTACTTGCTGAATATTCCACCTTTCATGGGCTACTGATCTAGCGAAGCGTCCACATTGAAATTTAGTTCATCACTTCTAGGCAGAGGACAGAGTTCAACTTCATTCTCCTTTTCTGCATTTCAGTAGCCAATTTAGCCAGTGCAGTTTACTGACAACAGACATTCAGTGGAGTAGACATCCAAAATTTCACATATTGCAATGGAAATGGATAGAAACCCAATATTTTCATTTTGTCTGATGCATGTTGGGAAACAATGCACTTCTCCAAAGTCCTAACCACAATGATTGTGACATACTCAAAAACGAGGACTCTCAGTGGAACAGGCACATTTCAGAACAAGAAGAAGATTATCTCCCATCTGCTGCGTATCAATACATTAATAGTTTAATACGACTCAAAGTTCTTACGAAATTCACAGTTCAGCAGTCTTCACTTTGAGAATTAGCAGCAGTATTGGCCTAAACACCACAGAAGGTAATTTTAGAAATATGAAATTATGAAAAAACAATATCAGATAGATAAAAAAGTTACTTGAGAAACGTGAACTCACCCGTTGGAACTACAGTCTAGCGGTAAAACCGAAGTAGTAGCAAAGTGGACTTCTGGAAATGAAGCTGAATATTACACTGTACAGCTTGTGGCGTGTTTATTGGCTACCTAAAATTAACTTGGCTGTTTGCAGCATGCTTTGAGGCATTGTATCTGATCATCTTTATTCTCAGATACTCAACTTCACTCCATCTCTGCTTCTGTCCGAACCTTTGGTACTGAGTGATATGAGTGAAGGGGCAATGATGTGAGTAATTATTTTGCTGCCAGTTATTCATGTCTAAAACATTCAATTAGCCCGGATTCATGATTCAGTTTCAGAAACATTTGTTGTTGACCAACAAAACCATTCGGTATCGGTTAATTTTCCAGTGCCATCACACATATGTCCATCTGGAAATCTGAAGATAAACAAGCATGCCATAACAATAGTTATAATTTTCCCTTCTTAACCCTTCTGTACTTAAAATGACTTGACACCAACATCAAGATAAAAATGAAGCTACCAACATTAAAATTATTGGAGCTACAGCCCAGCAAAACTCAAGAGCTAGGGCTTCTAGAATTAAGAATGATCATTATTTCCTATAGTTTCAGGCAGATGTATTGCTTACATTACGTCCATTTGACTATGTGCAGCATGCTTCAAAGCACTGTTGCGTCTCACCTTCATTCTCAGATGCTCGACATCATCCCATCTCTTCGCTTCTGCATAAACATTTGATATTGTGACAATTCGTCCATTATCAGTTAGAATCAGCTCATGTAGTTCATGAAAAAACTTGTAAGCAAGATCGATGTGCCCATGCACTCGGCAAGCTGCCAACAACATCTTCCACAGAACAGAGTTTGCTGTTGAAGGGTTTTCTTTAATCATCAGATAAGCTTCTTCAATTCTTCCATAGCGGCAAAGCATATCAATCATGCAGCCATAATGCTTAACATCAGGAACAATTCTGTAGTCCTCAATCATGCTATTAAAATATTTCCTCCCCTCATTCACTAGGCCACCATGGCTGCAGGCAGTCAAGACACCCAAAAATGCGACAGGATTTGGCTCAATTTTCATCGAATCAAAGAGCTCTAGAGCCTCATATGAGCAGCCATGTACTGAGAAACCAATGATCATTGCATTCCAGCATGTAATATCCCTCATAGACATTCTGTCAAAGACCTTCTTGGCGAGATCCAACCTCCCACATTTTGCATACATATCAATGAGTGCATTGCCAACCAAGCCATCAGATACAATGCCCTTGCTCTGAAGGTTTATGTGGATGTCTGTCCCCAGCTCCAGCTTGCCATCCTTTGCACAAGCCCCAAGGATTAATACAAGTGTAAGCTCCGTAGGTTCAATGGCATTCTCCTTCATTTCTTGAAAAATCTCCAATGCTTTGGTATATTTGCCGAGCTTTGTGTAGCCACTTATCAAAGAGTTCCATGAAACAACATCCCTCTGTGGCATTTCCCTGAAAAGCCTTGATGCCTCATCCATATACCCGATACTCACATTTCGTGCGATCTCAGCATTCCAACATGACAAGTTCCTCTCTAGCATGGCTTGAGAGACGCGCTCTGCACCCATCCAGTCTGCAGCGGCACGATGAGCCCCGACCAACGCATTCCACGAGACGGCGTTCTTGTCAGGCATTTCATCGAACGCCTTCCGTGCATCCCCGAGGCGACCGAACTTGCCATACATGGAGACGAGCGCATTCCGCACGTATCGATCCTTCCCGCAGCCAAGCTTCAAGACACGGCAATGCAGCTCCATCCCCTTGGAGACGAAGACCGACGCGACACCGGCGCGAGAGCTGCGGTTGAATGCGCGAGCGCAGGATTTGAGTAACGCAGGGAAGGTGGGTAGCGGGGTGGGGAGGGAGCACGAGGAGGCATGGTTGAAGAGGATGAGCGCGGACGACGGGGCCGGAGAGGAGGAGAAGGCGACGATGACCGGGCAGACGAGCGACGGCGAGAGGACGGCCGGGGAGGCCTCGAGCAGAAGGGAGAGCGCCGACGGCGAAGGCGGGATGCGAGAGAGGAGAGCGGAGAGGAATTCAGGGTGGTGGAGCAGGCCGAGCTTGGCGAGCAGCGCGTGGAGCTGGTGACCGCCGGCGGCGCTCCGGCGAGGGAAGCGGCGCAGGAGGCGGTGGTAGGAGGCAGTCGTGGTCGTGGATGTGGAACGCATTGGTGGGCTCGCCTAGTGGGCCGTGGTTTGGTTAGTGGGCTAAGAAAAAGCCCACGAGGCCAGCGAATGGTCGCAGGGGGAAAGGAGGAAACCGTGGCTTGAAGCCGCAGGCAGAGACAGCGTCGTCTCCTCTTCCTCTTCGTCTTCCTGCCGCCGCCGAGGAGCCGAGCAAAATCCAATAATCCATCATCGGAGACGAGCAGGAGCACGCGCATCAATCATCGTAGAGTGACTCATCGGAGGAGGCGTGAATTCCACCTATCCTTTTCTTTTCCCCCCCTGTATTCTCTTATTATTAAAATCCCAACCCCATAATCCGACCGTACCCACCCGCCCCCCATCGCCGGCGGCGCCCAGATCGCCACCGATCGCCTCCACCAGGGGCGCGGCGCCTCTTCCGCCCTCTCTCAGCGGCGGTTGCTCCACGTCTCCGGATTCCGGAAGAGGAGGGAGGGAGGGAGGGAGGGAGGAGGCAACTCGGGGCGTTGGACCGGGCTCCCACGGCGACGCCCATGGTCGACAACCAGGGCTGCTCGCCGGCGCTCGAGCCCGTGCCCACGCCGCCCAACCCCGACCCCTCATCCATCTCGCCGGAGGCCTGGGATCCCCTCGAGGCCGCCGCCGGAGCCGTCGTCGCCCGGATCCAGCCCAACCCGCCCTCCGAGGACCGCCGCGCCGCCGTCATAGCCTACGTCCAGCACCTCCTCAGGTGCACCGTTGGCTGCCAGGTTCATCTCTCACTTTCCTCACGCCTGCCTTTCTAGTATTCCGCAATTACTACTACTCTACCTTTCCTTTGTGCGTCAATGGCATGTCCACAACACCTAGTATGTGCTTACTACATGTGAATCTTATTCAGTCGTGTAATTATTCCCCTTCGATCATCTCTATGTACACAGCTGCTCTGGAGTGTTTAGGAGGATTCTTTTATTACTGTTTCACAAGTTATTTCCATTCTCTGTTTGGATATGGAAATGTAGTAAGGACAACATGCTACATACATTGTTGCCTCTGATTTGGCTAATTACCATACTCGGAGTTTCATATACCTACACTATGATGGCCCAAGTATGATTTTGCTAACACTAGCGATAGCGCCAAACTGATGTACAAGTTCATATAAATACAAATACTTCCCGCGGCCAGGGTCGCAGGTGTTAAATGTTTATTCCCTATGAATGTTTTGATATCCCTTGTCATAACTGGGCTTGATTTTCAGCAGCATAAATCTGATAATCTAATTATGCAAAACAATAATATATCGACACATGTTAATGTCCTGCATTTAACGACAGTTAACTTGCAGGTACTGGGTTGGAGAGTTGGGTATATGGTATATGCACTTTAGTGTCCTTTTTTATGACCTGGGTCTCCATAGCTTGCTCATCTTGTATGCTCCTTTTGGATAAGTGCCTCTTCTCTACTATATCTGTGCTCACAAGAAAATGGAATAGGGAAAAGTCTACTGTAACACCTCCAGACCGTGGCGGGAAACTGGCATAGTTTTTTTTTAGTTTAGTAAGGAGTACTTACTTCCTGTTATATGGTTAGTTATTTTGGATCTTTGTTCATGTCAAACACAAGAGATCTGGTGACCATAGTGTATTTTAGGGGATTTGTAGAATATTCACCGAACAACTATAGAGCATGTACGAGGCATTCAAAAAAAGGAAAACGTACCTGTATGCAATCTTGCATTAGCACCTAAGCATATGTTCCGATATCAATACTACTTTGCCAAGTATATGTTACTGTCTGGTGTGTGTCCACCATGTCTAGTATCAGCAAGCAAGTCATCCACATCGTTGCTCATACTTGTTGTTCACGGACCTGTTTAAGCTACACTATGTGCGGATGGAGCTAATATCAAACTGTTAATTATGGCAATAATAGACATCAAACGCGTACATGGTCTATTCTTTGATGTGCCAAAACATGCCTTTTCAACCTTTGTTTATACCTAATTACTAGAATTACTGTCGTGCACAGATGCACTTGGTAGATCACGAATTTTCAAGACAAAGGTGAACAATAAAAATAGAAAAGAAGTCAAACAAAAAAAATCAGAAAACAAGCAGTTTATTGCTTTATTTCAATCCAATTCTTAACTGGAACCCTTAGCCACTGTGAGGTGTACATCTGACAAATCAATACTGAAAACTGCATAGAAAATTGAGGTTTATTTATTTAATATCGTTCATGTAATATGTGATACGTTTACTACCTTGGCATCATGTTCTTTAGGAGCCAAACACATGTTCCAATGGTGCATAACATGCTCACTGCTAGTTGTTCTATGAGGAGTGCTCCTTAGTGCTCAACCCTAGGAATTGGCATGGCATTAGATAGGCAATATGGGATTCTCTGATTTTGTTGTGACTTATGTACAATACTTGAAAAAGAATTATTGCTTGTGCTTTTAGTCCTCTGCGAGCACTGGTCTCTGTGTGTGTGTGTGTGTGTGTTGAATCATCCGACATCGTGCTATTAAAATCTACAACTTTAACCTTTTTCTTTCTGTAAAGCACAGGTCTTTCCATTTGGATCTGTTCCGTTGAAAACTTATCTTCCTGATGGAGATATTGATTTGACTGCCTTTGGCCATTCAAGTGATGAAATTTTAGCAAAACAAGTACAGGCTGTTTTAGAATCAGAAGAGGCAAGGAAAGACGCTGAATTTGAAGTCAAGGATGTCCAATATATTCATGCAGAGGTTTTTCTCTTGATGCTCTTTGTTTTTTAGTTTATATATTAGTTAGTGTCTAATTCATATGCGTTTATGTTTCTGGTAGTGGTGTCTACTTATGTGTGCTTATCTATTGTGTTTATTATATAAGATCACATGAAACCATCCATGTGATTCATTAATACATGAATTCTTTTCTTTTTTCTTTTACTCCCCTTCTTATAGCTGCAATCAAACATTTCGCAGTATTCTTATCCTACTATAAAACGGGAAACAACAATAGAGAAATCCATCGTATTCACATGACATCAATGAAGCCTGTGCATATCTCAATATTTCACTGCTAGCAATAAAAATACATAGTCAATAGTGATCAAGTAAACTTTCCACCACTGTGCTCTATTGTCATTTAACAACTAATGCATGCTTCAACATAGATTTACGTGTTCTCGCACATTGTTAATGTTTCTGATGGCATCATGTTTGTCTAAAATAAGTCTTTCTGATGGCAGGTCAAGTTGGTGAAATGCATTGTTCAAAACATCATTGTAGACATCTCATTCAATCAGTTTGGTGGACTGTGTACCCTTTGTTTTCTCGAGAAGGTAATGTTTGAAAAGTTGCAACAAATATGCAGTTGCCAGTTCTCTTCCTTAAACTGCAGATCTATCTCAGTCTGATTTATCACAAGCTAGGTCCGTTGTACTTCCTTGTGTGGTTCAACAGTTGGAAGATGATTTCCTTAAGGTCAGACTGCTCAGGGGAAAATATATCTATAACCATTACGTTTTGCAGGTTGATCAAAAATTTGAAAAATACCACCTTTTCAAGAGAAGTATAATGCTGATAAAAGCTTGGTGTTATTATGAAAGCCGCATTCTTGGTGCTCACCATGGATTAATTTCTACCTATGCATTGGAGATATTGGTGTTATATATTTTCCATCTCTTCCATGGAGCATTGGATGGTCCACTAGCTGTAAGTTCTGACTTCCAACTATTCTGCAGCATTAGTAAAGTTCTTGTTTCTGACACCCTACATACGTTGCCATAAATTACTCTATGTTTTCTGCAGGTTCTCTATAGGTTTCTGGACTACTATAGCAAATTTGACTGGGACAATAAGGGTATAAGCTTGTATGGCCCTATTTCCTTGTCTTCCCTGCCTGAGCTAGTTAGTAAGTGGATGTGGTCTGATGTTACCTCTTTTTTTTGTGATTGGAAGTTTTCTTTTTTTCATTGGTCATGCAAACTTTATTTTTTTTTCACAGCTGACTCTCCAGACACTGTTAATGATGATTTTACTATGCGAGAGGACTTTCTCAAGGAATGTGCGCAGTGGTTTACTGTACTTCCTAGAAACTCTGAGAAAAATACTCAGGTCTTTCCCCGAAAGTTTTTCAACATAGTGGACCCATTGAAGCAGAGTAACAATCTAGGGCGCAGTGTCAGCAAAGGTTTGTTTCTTACATCTAGATCATGTGTTTTGATGGTAGGATTGGATGATTAGTCTTGGAAATATCACAACTTTAGTCAATTTTGGAAAAATTGATGTGTCAACTTGTTTGTTGTAACTTCACAGTTGTTTTCAAATTCATCTTCATCCCATGATTGGTCTCTCAGGGAAGAATGCTTGTTTACTTGTCAAATTTTAGTACTTATGCTCCAGATAGCTTAGTTTTTGGGCATTTACTGTGCATGCAAAAGGGATAAATTGTCGCTGCGCCCCCTAGTTCACAAGCTATTTATCCATGGGCCAAGAGATTTTAGAACAATTAAGCACAAAAGAAACTCTATGCCACTTAACTAAGCAGTAACACTTAGTACATTGGATATTTGCATGCCAGTGTATGCGACGTGCCCCTGGACCACCTTACTTTAATACCATACATGCTGCTTACTGACATGCTGTAAGTTAGTCATTCAATTGTTGTTTGTTACATGGGTATTTGCTCACATGCATAACTTCCTTTTGCTATACTGCACAATTGCTTATGTGCATTAAGCTGTTGCAGTGCTATTTGTTTTGTCCTCAACATTATTCAAGTCGCTATGGACATAGTATTTTGTCATTTAGTTTACCTGGCCTGATCCCGTTGTGCAAAGCACAGGTAACTTCCTCCGGATACGCAGTGCATTTGATTTTGGTGCCCGGAAGCTTGGGAAGATTATTCAAGTGCCTGACAATTTTACTGTGGATGAAGTGAATCAATTCTTCAGGAACACATTGAAGAGACACTGCAGTAGGGTAAGGCCAGATGTGCAAGAAATAGCTCTGGACTTCAATGGTGAAAGAGCCGACAACGATAGTTCGCCTTTATACAGTAATAATTCCTTTGGTGATCTATCTGATGAGTTCAATAACATCAGCATTTCAGATTCCAGCAACCATGGGTCGCTAAGGCAAAATGGATGGAATTATGTGGCTGAGAACAAGGAAAGGAAGTCTGTTTCTGGTGGCTTGCTGGCAAGCAAAGCAACAAATCCTGCAGCTACTAATTCAACTGGTATGACGAATGGCAGTGACTCTTGTGAGCCCGCATCACCATCAATTACCGGAGCACATAGCTTGCCATCTGAGGAAGGTCATGACGCACTGGATCTCTTTAATGAGTCAGAAAGTGGTACGAAAGCTGGCATAAAGTATGGCACAAACCCATCACACCATGGAATGTCAACAGTGAGTTATGCAGGCAGATCCCACCAGTCCTTTGAAGAGGTGGATAATGATGATAGAGGTACCATCGATAGCAATTGGTCAGATCTCACTGGAGACTACACAACAAATTTTAATAATCTTCTCTATGCTCAAGGGTTCCACCAAGATTATCCAATGAACCAATATTATCCATTTGGTCCAGTGTACTATCCAATACCCTCCCCTCCACCTGCACGATATCAGAATAGGCGATCATCAAATGGTCATAGCAGAAATAATGTGTATGGATATGCTGGTACAAATGGAATAGGCCCTGCTCCTTGTCCACCAGGTTATTTAATTATGAGGCCATATAGTCAAATTGATGATTCAAATCGAGCTCGTGGAACTGGCACATACTTCCCTAACCCAGTATGTTCCTCCTTTCATGATCTTATGTTCATATTATTAAGCGTGTTATGCACATAGAATTCCTTGAGCTTTGTGAACCATCTAAGAGTCTAGGTTTGGCACAAGTGGTAGATAATACACCTTCTATATAACTCAAATTGCTAAGGAAGATGCACATTTGTGAATAGTATATCCTTATTCTTTCTAACAAGTACAACTTTAAACCTCATTTTGTGTGAACTTTTGGCACTTTTTTTCACACACTATGCATATCAATGCATGATTCAATAATTTACTATTCCCTCTGACCCAAAATATAACAACTTTTGTCCAGATTCGTAGTACTAGGATGTGTCCCATCCGTTCAAAAGTTTCTATATTTTGTGAGAATTTTTCATTGTTGGATTTGGCCATACTATAGAATATAGTATAGAGCATACCCCCATTAGTTTTATGTTTCTGCTGCAGAGCTTTTTTCATTTTGCAGGGTTAGCCATTATATTTGTGTCATTTTGAGGTGCTGCCTTGTGTTTTGCTGACTTTGTTCACCTTGTTCGATTTGTAGAACTTGTCCAAAGACAGATCACCTTCTGGACGAGGCGGAAGGGGAAAAACTCATTTCCTGCCACATAACCATCAAAGACCACACCACTACGGTAGAGCTGATATGTCAGCAGATTTGACTCCTTCGGAGGAATTGAGACATATTTATGATCCTGATGCAAATGACTTGGGAATCCCCTCTTCACTGCGCATATCAATACCTTCTCCATCTTCGGAAGCTCCAAGGGAAATTGTGCATGGCAATGGTTTTATTCAGCCTCCAGCTAAGAAACTTGAGTTTGGGACCTTGGGAGCATTGCCTTTGGAAGTTACATCCCAAGAGTTTGGTATTAACAGATTGAATACTGCTTCCGACAGCCAACCTTCAGCGTCTGCAAGCCCTATGTCTCTGGCAAATAATCCTGGAATTAGTTCTAATCAAATGAGGTAAGTATGCTTCCTTTTTTTAGCTGTCAAAGTCAACAACGTGTCAACGTCAAGTGTTTATCAGAGTCATGCCATAACTAATAATTTCCTAAAGAGAAATTGCGGTCCACATGCATTCTCCAAAAAAATATGGTATGGCAATCATCAGTATTTTCAATCTAAACATGAAAAGCATTATTGAAAATGAAAATGCTCTTTTCCCCTCTTTTCCTTATTACCTCATTCACCTTGTAACTTAACCTATTCAGTTCTAATGAATTTTTAAGAAATTATGTTGCATAATTCCTCATTAAACAATTTACAGGAATGCTCAGCCATATCATCTCAAGGACAACGGTGATTTCCCACCGCTATCTAGTTGATGCCATATAGTTCATTGCATATCAGAGACAACTTGGTCCAAGAAAGATACTGATAAATGGTGCGAGCGCTTGGTGCAACAATAGCAGGGGTTATTCCGCAAGACAAACATCATCCATCATGTACATCCTATCATTAACTTCACATTCTCCTATCTTCAATTCACCCTTGCTGTTGCTTTCCAAAAAAGAAAAAAAAAAAGCCCAGAAGGCTGATGCATCGCAGCTTGCTCTGCCATAACATTCCCTGCAAAAGAAATATGGAGGAAAGATAGAAGCACAATGTAGATACTTATGTTCTCTTCACCTTTGCCCCCTTGAAGAGGGAACAAGTGTGGTGAAGTCAAAAAATGCTAGAAAGAGGTGAGCTGTGTCTTGCTCTGTTGTTTTGACCTCATGAGCATTCCAGTTACTGGAGGGCTCATTGAGTGTGCTCTGTTTTGGTTTGGAGAGGCCTTCTGCTGAAAGGCCCCACTGTTTGAAGTAACATTTGCTGCCTCAAGCAATGGGTAGTTATAGGGGATAGATATGTACGAAACTTTCACTAGATTTACTGTCTTCATAGAAGCAGTTTAGTTAGTCTATACTAGCTCAGAGTAAAAATGATCCTTTTACTTTGCCTGTTGTGCTTCACATGTCTTTTTTTTTTTTTTGTAACTAATTTGACTTGTAACATAGTTTTGCTCTGCTGTTGTTAGCTCGGCTCCAGGTTAAGAGAAAGGGGTATGATTTTGAGTAACACAACCATGATTGCTATTTACGTTTTGATTAGCATGGTTTTGCTCTTCTGTTAAATCGGAGTAGCCAATTAGCAAGTTTTTCATAGCTCCATGTCAGTAAGATCCCAATGTAGTGATGAGATGGCAAAGTCTTGAGATGTTCAGTCGCCACGTAAGCAAACCAAGGTGGTTTTGGTTTGAATGGGGTATCTTGAGAAGTTTGAGGTCGTGAAATGTACGCTTTTGTAATTTAAGGCCGATTTCTAATATTTTTCAAGAGCTTAGGTAGTAAAGCAGACTAAAGTTGAAGTCATGTCGCTTTCAAGATGGGAAACTTCAAACTCTCGATGGAAATACAATTAGACGAATCCTGAACCCCATCTTGATAAAAGATAAGATTGTCAAAGCAGGGCAGTACTCAAGGACATGTTTGGAGTTTTTGATTGGATGATTAGCCGAAAAAATTAATTACCGCTAGTCACAGACGCTATTTCTGTTATATGATTTCACACTAGATGCCACTCTACGTCGTAACAATCTTACAATTATTTCTATAAAATATTTCTGATGGTAGCATTAAACTACATGAATTATTGTATTGATACCCAATTATGTCACTTCTTATATTTTGCTTTGGTGGCTGGGAAATAAATAGATTTGGCAGATCAATTATTGTAGTCAACTTCAGAAAGCTGAAGAAGTCAAAGCTCAGCTCGCTAATGTGTGGTCCTTCGTTCTTACTTTAGGGTATTAATTTGGGTTGACAAATACTCCTACTAGAGTTTAAGGGCAGGTTACTTACCCTTTGTCTAAAGGCGTGTTTAGTTCACGCCAAAATTAGAAGTTTGGTTGAAATTGGAACGATGTGACGGAAAAGTTGGAAATTTGTGTGTGTAGGAAAATTTTGATGTGATGGAAAAGTTGGAAGTTTGAATAAAACGTTTGGAACTAAACTCGGCCTAACTCTGAGGGGCTGAAGAAAAATGAGCCTAAGATGTACTCCCTCCGTTTCACAATGTAAGTTATTCTAGTATTTTCACATTCATATTAATGTTAATGAATCTAGATAGATAAATATGTCTAGATTCATTAATATCAATATGGATGTAGAAAATGATAGAATAACATGTATTGTGAAACAGAGGAAGTATATTTTGTTTCTGAACTAATTGACGGTATAAATAATTCTCGTTTCGGAGGACAATTCTCGGTAAAATCAACAAATTGTGGCACACGTGTTTGTTTTCCAGCTCTTACATTAGCTTTTTATAAGTACGAGACAAAGTAAAAAAAAAAAAATCAGGTTCATTTCCACGAGAAATACTTGTGATATTATGAAATTTATGTACTGCCCTTTTGTTTAAAAAAGTTATTGTCTCATGAACAATTGAATTTAAGTTCACAAAATCCATACAAGAATGAACCATTCACAAAATCCATAGAAGAATGAACCAGTCAATCCTTATCCTGCCTGGCGACTGATGATGTATCACTCTATGAGTCCTTTTTCCTTTTCTCTGAAAAACGCACCAAAATTGCATTTAAAAAATGTATAATTGAATCGTTGACTTTGTGCTAAATCTGTCGCAGCATCCTGCTAGTGGATAATACCTTTTGATCTTTAGATCGGATCTTTCTGAATTATTGAGAGACAAGCTGATTGTCATCGGCCATCATTGGGACCCAGATCCATTTTGCCTGTTCTCATTCTAAACCACTCGTATGCTGAGTTTTTGTCCAAGTGTCATGAGAGCTGGGATAGAATTTTTCTAAAGTTGAAATGGCATAGCTCCTGCCCGCTTCCTAAAAAAAAAGAGAATTTTTCTATAGTTCCAAATGGTTGCAGCAAGATAACTTGTCAGTTTTTGTTAGCATGAGTGTTTTGACATGCATAATAGACTCCTTTCTCCCAAATCATGCGCTTTCCTATGTGTATAAAGGTTAACATAGTTTGAAGGTTCGTGTTGTTTCTTTTTAAGAGAAAAACAAATATGAGTATATATAAGCTTAGTCTCTTTTCTTTTCTTTCTTTTTATTTTGTTGTTCCTTTAGTTGTGGACTACTTGAGTCTATGTATTCCTGTAATCCATTATCTAAAAAGAAAAAACCTATCAAGTACTCCTCAAGTAGTCTGAAGATGCTTACTTTTTAATACTACTCATTCAATTTCACAATGTAAGTCATTCTAACATTTCTCATATTCATATTGATGTTAATGATCTAGATTCATTAACATTAATATGAATGTTGTAAATGCTAGAATGACTTACATTGTGAAACGGGGAAAGTACTATTTAATTAGTTAATCAGGTGTCAATCTTAGGAGAAGTGTGTGTTCAGGTTGAAGCCGGTGGTGGTGTTACTAGCACCCTGGCCTACAAGGGAGGTTGGACATGACAAGGACTCCAGGAAGGAGAACCTGAAACCCAAAATGAAGATAGAAAAAGGAAAAGAGAAATGATCGTTTGTCTGAATTCAAGATACAATATTCAGTCTAGTCAAGGAAAGGAATACTACCATTTATAACAATTTATTAGGCATGGTCTAAAATTTGTGAATACTCAAAGGTGTTTTTTTTTTTTCAAAATAAGAGTATATAAGATACCCCTGACATTACTTAAGCTAAGATAAAACGTGAAAAGAATATGTCAGATTTTTTACGAAAAAATAAGCAAAGTCAAATACGGATCATGTGAACATATTCTGAAAATTCAGTTGTGGTTGGTCTTGTGCTGTTCCAACGTAATCAACCTTTCCTCCTCTTCCCTCTGCACATCTGAATTGTCAAGCAACCACAACTCTTTCCATCCTCTCCAATCTTAAGCAGGATAACACAACGAATTCTTCCTTCCCATTCCCATTCACAATCCTTCCTTATTCAACAATTTGTCTGATACTTGCATGCCCACAGGCAGCTCAAAAAGCTAGCTACTTGTTTCTGACTTGTATCATTTCTACATAGATAGCTCAAAGCCTCTCAAAATCCTGCATTTCTTGCTCAAATGGATTTTTCAAGGCATAGATTCTTCAAATTCAGATCAGCAGCTGTCTCCTTCCTCTCCATGTAACTAATTTCAAGCTCTCAAGATCAGCAAGTTCAGCAATCACTAGACTAGCTAGGCTCACTCCTTCCACATATAGTCACAGCTGCTCTCATGAATCAATCTATCTTTCCAGCTTCCAGGTGACAATCGAGACCTGAATTTCTGAACTTTTTTTCCCTCTCGTCACTTCGTCAGTAGAAATCCAAGGTTTATATTCCTCTGTACTACTACACAACAGAGTGAGCGTAGTACGTGTCTCATCAGCATCAAAAAGTGACATACTGCAAGCACGCCACAATTGAGGCCGATTGATAGAATCGAATTCCACTCAAATTTGCACGGTGGAAGAGAATCCCCTGCGTGCTTGATTTGATCAGGATTTATATTGGAGGCATCCAATTCCATCACTCAACCGGAGCTGTCTGTCTGTAGCTATCGCCCTATTTCTGCTAGCTCGTGGCGTGCCAGTTTAATTTCTTCCAAAATTCTCCGGCCTCACCTCGCGTCGCGTCGCGTCGCTTGCGTTAGGAGGTGCCTAAGTAGTGGCTTGTCGGCGTCAGATGAGTGCAGGGACGTGCTGCTCGGAGGCGTCCATGGTATGGATCGACTGCTCCCTCCTCGCCTGGCTCCTCTTCCGCGTCGTCTTCTTCTCCTGCCACGCCAAGCAGTTCAGCATCTTCTAGCACTCGATCAGCTAGGCTGAATCCACATATACTCCAGCATATATATACAGCAACTGATTAAGTAAGCTGTTGCTCGCCGACGACGGTGGCCGAGCATGTCCGGTGCACGGCGGTGCGGTGGCCGGACGTCGGAGAGAAGCTCGGTGGTGGGCGACAACAGGAATGGATACGTCGAGACCGACCCAACTGGG
Organism: Oryza glaberrima; assembly: GCF_000147395.1. Lineage (NCBI taxonomy): Eukaryota > Viridiplantae > Streptophyta > Magnoliopsida > Poales > Poaceae > Oryza > Oryza glaberrima. The sequence goes on along the minus strand of NC_068336.1, from coordinate 662,784 downwards.
CGCTATGGCCGGGTAATTTATTCACTTCTTCTTCTTCTTCTTCTTCCAAAGAGAAATTGGACTTGTTTCCTTTCAAAGTTCAATCTTATCATGATTGCCAAATGATCAGCAAGCAATTCGGAGCTATTCAGGGTCAATTCAGTTCATTGCTTTTTCATTCAAAAGAAAAAAAAAATCAGTTAGTTGCTTTTGCTTCTATTTGGACATGGATTGTGCCTATCATGCATGAATTTAGTTGTTCAGCTCTATCATGTTCTTTAGATGTGGGCTGGTAATTGGTAATTACATTTCAATACACGTTGTAAGCATCAGTTAAAACATGTTGGCTTCATTCTCTTTCAGAAAAGCATGTAGGCTTTATGTTCTTTAGCATAATTTTCTAGAGTAGATTCCATGTTGATGTACACATCGGAGCTAACACCTCTAAACTATGCAAGACACAATTATTGTGTCTTTAATACTTTCATCGTATCCATTTGGCTTTTGCTGCTATCTATGGGCTGCATAGGACAATTGAATATTGCGCATTGAAACATATCAGGTTTGAGGTTTCGTTGTTAATCCTAAGCCATTGCTGTACTGAAAGATAACATCATTTTTTTCTATATTTGGTCAAATAACGGAAGTGCATCATAAATTTGAGATGATGAGTGAGAATTCGATTATGATTTCTCTTCCAATCCAATCAGGGAAGGTAGGGTGTTCCTTATCAAACAAGCTAGAGTTGTTGTTTGGTTGGCATTTGAAGTTTCCTAATATGTTGGATTTGATCTGAATAGATAAGCATGTTCCATGTGTTAATCTGCCAATAATCAGATGTTGAAAAAGTTTCAAGAGTGGAGTATATGCCCTGTCTGGTCATGCTCATGCCCAACGATTTGATACGATCCTCTCACCTTTTTTATCTTAGTGGGATGAAGACGTATCGGCAACTTTATTAGTTCATCTTTTTTCAGTAGTTTCTCTAGGGTTAGAGGTGTACTTACTGGCAACTTATTTGTAGTTATGTGAGCTTTGCAAAAGTGTCTTACTTTTATAAATTTGACAACTACCTAGTACTTTGAGTTAACTTTTTATATGTATAGTAATTTTAACTTTTGATCAGAAGTACTGGTTGTTTAGTGCTAAATTAGGGAGAGTAGTTAATTGAGGGGCTAAATTGGTTCTCGTAACTCAAAAGTGTTGATTTTATTTGACTAGAGATTTTCTAGACATTACTGTAGCAAAACCCGTTTGGAATCTGCATTTTTCACTTCAGAACATTATGAAAAGAAAACTTATATAAGATTTTGAAATCCCATGTAAAATTAAATTTTAAAAGATGACTATAAATGTGCACTACAATAAATAAATAAATAAATAAATAAAATTTATCGCATTCTCTTGAAGAAAAGCAATTCATTAATTGCACTTTCTAGTGCAGTACAATACACAAGAATATTGTTTTCTGACCATGTGCTCATGATCTATAAGTATATATTTTTTCTGCATATGCATGCATGTTTGTTTCAAAAACTTTTTAAACTGCACGAAGTATAAAATATTTAGAATTTAGTGAAAGGAATATAGATAAATTAATTCGCTTCGTGCTTATCTCTGATATTTCAGAAATTTCGGTTCAATATTTCGTTTTGCACTTTCTGCTATTTCAGAAACTTGAGGAATTTCAGCCCCCCCCCCCCTAAAAAAAATGAAATTAATTTGGCTGAAAAGAAAAACATTTTTAATTAAGCAAATTTTAACTAAACTTTAACCAAAATTTGTTGAAATTTCAACCTTTTCGGCCTGAGATTTCCGAAATTTCGTTTCAATCGAAATTTGTTCAAATTTTGTAGTGTATACAATGTGCAGTTGTCGGAGGTGCTGGGGAAGGGTGCGATGAAGACGGTTTACCGTGGGTTCGACGAGCTTCGGGGTGTGGAGGTGGCGTGGAACCAGGCCACCATCTCCGACGTGCTCCGCACCCCGGACGCCCTCCACCGCATGTACGCGGAGGTGAGCCTCCTCGCCGACCTCCGCCACGACGCCATCATCGCCTTCCACGCCTCCTGGGTCCACCCCTCCCGCCGCACCTTCAACTTCATCACCGAGCTCTTCTCCTCCGGCACCCTCCGCTCCTACCGCCACCGCTACCCGCGCGTCAGCCACCGCGCCGTCGCCGCCTGGGCGCGCGCCATCCTCCGCGGCCTCGCCTACCTCCACGCCCGCGGCGTCATCCACCGCGACCTCAAGTGCGACAACATCTTCGTCAACGGCCACCTCGGCCAGGTCAAGATCGGCGACCTCGGCCTCGCCGCCGTCCTCCGCGGCTGCACCTCCGCCCGCAGCGTCATCGGCACGCCGGAGTTCATGGCCCCCGAGATGTACGACGAGTGCTACGGCGTCGGCGTCGACGTCTACTCCTTCGGCATGTGCATGCTCGAGATGCTCACCAACGAGTACCCCTACAGCGAGTGCGACAACCCGGCGCAGATCTACAAGAAGGTCACCGCCGGCAAGCTCCCCGACGCCTTCTACCGCCTCACCGACACCGACGCGCGCCGCTTCATCGGCCGGTGCCTCGTCGACGCCGGCCACCGCCCCTCCGCCGAGGAGCTCCTGCTCGACCCCTTCCTCTCCTCCCCGTCCCAGAACGACGACGATCACAATATCATTGCTCATGCCACTGCGCCGCCACCGCCATTGCCATTGGCGTGCAGTAATTCCAGTGAGGAGCAAGAGGAGGAGGAGTCGCCGGCAGCAAAGACGACGGACATGGCGATCACCGGGAAGCTGAACAAGGAGCACGACACCATCTTCCTCAAGGTGCAGATCGGCGGCGGCGGCAACGGGCGGAACATCTACTTCCCGTTCGACGTGGCGAACGACACGGCGATGGAGGTGGCGACGGAGATGGTGAAGGAGCTGGACATCGCTGACGGGGAGCCCACGGAGATCGCCGCCATGATCGACCAGGAGATCGTGCGGTTGGTGCCAGGGTACAAGCAGCACGAGTACTCGTACGCGGATGACGACGACGACGATGACGTCAATGCACACCCTAATCCCTTCTACTACCTCTCCTCTTCGCCGACCTCCTCTCAGGGATCTCTCTGCGGAGTGGGGCCCACATCGTCAGAGGGGTTTCCTGGCCCACATGGAAAAATTGACTGGTCAAGAGGTATTATAACAATCTTGCTTTCCTGTATATCAACAACGTGCTATTCTAATCTGAATATTATTCTAGCTATAGAAGATAAAAAGTTGGGTTTTATACAAATCACTTGAGTAGGGAGAAGAAACTTGCATAAACATTTTTACATACAGTTTGGAAATGGTTAAACATTCGTTAAAAAGAAAGAAATGGTAAACATGACGTAGTAGCATGCATGCAGATGATAATATAGTGGGCACCAACTTCCAAATGCATGTGTACAAACATGTAGCTTTTGTTCATTTGCACAACTGCTTTTGTTCCTAGCTAGGCAAGAAATTAAATTTCCTAGTCACCATATATATGAACAGAGAAATTGGAAGTCAGACGTGCAAACTACTACTTAGTAGTAGCTAGCTAGCAAGGTGGTTGATATATCTTTGTCCATTTGTCGTTGCTATTCGTGCCAATCCTGTGACAAATACATGCGTCAGCATCATATCGTTTTTGTTCCATAGTACTAGTGTACTACTACTCCCTCCGTCCTATAATATAAGGGATTTTTATTTTTTACTTGTAACGTTTGACCACTCATCTTATTTAAAATTTTTTAAAATTATTATTTATTTTATTTGTGACTTACTTTATTATCAACAGTACTTTAAGCACAACTTTTCATTTTTTATATTTGTAAAAAAAAATTAAATAAGACGAATGGTCAAACGTTGTAAGTAAAAACTCAAAATCCCTTATATCGTGGGACGGAGGGAGTAGTAGGTAGTAAAAACTCAAAATCCCTTATATCGTGGGACGGAGGGAGTAGTAGGTAGTAGCTACTAGCAGCTTACATACAGCCATGCATTAGGTTCGTGATGCTTAATTGTGGCTATCACTATCACAAATTGATCTCTCTGCAGAGACATTTTAGACGGATAAAAATTGCGCTCGGTTAGTCGTGTTACAATCATGCATCATGCCGGCGGCCAGCAGTATAAATGTCAAATGGAATATTTATCATGTAACATTCACATCAATCATATATCCTAGGCATACTACTCCCTCTGTCCCACAATATAAGGGATTTTTAGTTTTTTGACTTTTTGTTTACAATGTTTGACTACTCGTCTTATTTAATTTTTTTTTGCAAATATAAAAAACGAAAAGTTGTGCTTAAAATACTGTAGATAATAAAGTAAGTCACAAATAAAATAATTAATAATTTCAAAAAACTTTGAATAAGACGAATGGTCAAACGTTGTAAACAAAAAGTCAAAATCCCTTATATTATGGGACGGAGAGAGTAACACTACAAACACATGGTACATAGCTCGCCATTTCATTGTCATCGGCCGCATCTTAATTCATGTCCATTTATTTCATGCGCACATTATTAATTGCACTAACCAGCTAGTAGTACATGATGTTTTGAATCGACTAATAATCCGTTTGATTTGATGCATGGTGTAGATTACTGTTACTACCCTCCAAGCAGCGCCAGCGTGAGCGACGACGATGACAGCAGCACGAGCTCACTCTCTGCTGCAGTCAGTGCAATCAGCCTGCAGCAGCAGCATTGCTCGGCCTCTTCCAGCAGATTGGGGCCAGCATCTGCATCTGCATCTGAAGACGGAGGAGGGCACGCCGGACGGCCAGGGCAGCGAGAGGGGGAGGAGGAGCGGCGGCGGCGGAGGATGAGTCGGAACAGGTCGATGGTGGACATGCGGAGCCAGCTGCTGCACCGGACGCTGGTGGAGGAGCTCAACAAACGCCTCTTCTTCAACACCGTCGGCGCCGTCCACGACATCGGCTTCCGCGACCCTACTGCTTCTTCTTCCTCTAGCTCTTCCCACCACCGCCGGAGAAGCAACACCAAGATCGACCACAAGCACCACTACATGTTCTGAATAAACTTTTTAGAGCTAGTTATTTTGCTACTCCATTATGTACAGAATCAGATGCAGAGTATTACGTACCCTCCGACAATGAACTAATGTGCGCAATGCAGAGTTTGCATTGCGCGCGCGGCCACAAAATTGTGTATATATATGCGTGCTGTTAATGACAGTTTTGCCATGAGACATGTAAATGAATATGTGAGTGATATGTACAGATAGTTGTTGTTACCAGTGGAGTACAAAATACTACTCCAGCATGCATGCACTGCTGACCAGAGTTTTTACTGATGAACAGCTCTCCTCAATCAACGCGACTGTTTTTTTTTCAAGTTTCAATTTTGCTAATAAAAATGGCTCTCTCTTTTTGTTGAAAATGATTTCAGCTTTGGTGAGTTTGCTGGTCGTTCTTCGAAATCTTTTCCAATCCAAGTTTTTTTTCCCCGAAATGGATTGTTGAAATCAACCAAAATTTTCTACCCAGATCATCTTGGGCTCTGGACACACTGATGACCCTACCTTCCTGGGCCACGTCCATCGATCTCTGGGCTGCAGTATTGGGCCTTGGCCCATCACCGCGCGTGTGCAATTACTGCAACGCGTAAACACAGCCTGCAACTTGCTGTATCTGTATGCGTGTCGCCAGCTTCAGAGGAGGGCACGGCAAAGATCCAGAGTCAACGGTCAAATGTTCCCTATCCCATTTACATCTCTCTTGATCCAATGCATTGTACCACCATCTTCTCCAAGCACAGACCCTAAAATGCCTAATTGTTTCCTCTTTTTTTTTTTATGAAATAGAAATCATGTATTTGCCTCATCTTCTCAAGGTGTTCAATGTGTCTCAGATATCGGGCGTTGTCAAGGACCAAATTAAGCTACATATCTTGCTAACCTCTTTACATTTGTATCTAGTTGATCATCTCCTAATTAAAAGGTAGAAAATTTTGATCTGTAATTCTAACATCAATGTGCATAATAGCAGTCATAAATATTCAGAAAACTGCAGGGAAAACCAAAGAATAACGTTCCATTAGTTGTTGCGAACTAGCTAGCAAATCGATCTCATGTATATATATGTACATAGTTTCTGTATATCGAACAAATCAACAAAAAGAAAGAAACAAGGAAAAGAAGTAGCGTGTCATAAACTCATACATACACAACTAAGATCGAGAGCCTACAGAGGAGGAGGAAGAGGAAGAGGGCAAATACGAGTAGCTAGCTAAGCTAGTTTGTGCGCTTGCTGGGGCTGGATGGCTGTGGCCTTCCTCTGGGCTTCATGCTTCTCAACCAAGACAGCTGCTGCTGCTGCACCACTTGTTCTTCAGTCGTCGTCGTCGTATCTGCTGATGCTGTCTCCGATTCGTGCTTCAGCTGCGGCTGCATCGGCGTCGGCGACGGGAGAAGCAGAGGCCTGCTGCAGCTGCCGTGCTGCGCGAAGAAGACGAGCAGGAGGAGCAGCACAAGCAGCAGTAACGACGACGAGCTGCATTGCTTCTTGTTGCTTGACAAGAACAATGTGGCCATTTTACTGTTGCGATCTCAACTTGAGTTTCCTGTATGTGTTGGAAGCTAAGATGGATGGATGTGCAGAGGAATTGAAGCACAGGTAGCTATCCGGGATATAAATAGAGAAGAGATAGGTAGCCGCAGAGCGAAGAAAGCTTCAATTAAGTCAATGGAGAGGAGACGATCGATGGAATTATTAACTCTCTCATACAAGCTAAGACGTGTTTCCTCTTCCAAAAGATTAGCTCTCAAGACGTGTGGAATGGAATCAAGCTAGTTTTGCAAGCTGGAAGGAAGAAGCAGAAGAAGATGATGCATATATATATATATATATAGATAAAGAAGGAGACTTGGTCTGAGGGGAGGCGTGCGGATCAAGTTGAAGTTGCCAAGCAACGATCGATGGAGGACGACGCGTTTTGAGTAGCAAGCTCCACCTGGCGAGACCGTGTACACAATGATGCCACTAGTATACTGTTTGGGCAACCACAATGTATGAAAAAGATGACCTTAAGACAATGATTGTACTTATAAAGTGAGCCGTATACATTGTGGAAAGTAGCATTAGCTTAGGATGCACCTTATGCTTAAGTTCTACCACAAGCAAAAAGAAAATATTTTTTCTCTCTCATTCACTTCATGAACAAGAGATGAAACAATTATTTTTCCATTCTATGTGGGTCATCTTGTGGCTAAATTCTAACCATAGCATTGTGGGTATGGCTATAACAATGGCTCACTATTCATAGGGCCCACCTTAAGATTACACTACACCACCATAAGTACATTCTTCTTCCCTCAAAGGCTGACAGGCAGACAGGCCACGTGCCGACCTTCTATCAGCACGTACTTCCTCCGTCCCTAAATATAAAAGATTTAGGGAGTAGCTTGTAAGCACACACCTGTCAGTAACTAGTTGAAACCCCACGCGTTACCGCAGGATATTTTGTTGAGATTGGTGGTTGCATTTAGTAAATTAAAGTGGTATAAAAACCCCTCACTATTGAATTGTGCCACGATCAAATTAGATGGGCCTCCCGTGGTGGAAAATATACATGGGCCTCACGTGGTGATTGTGTGTGACAGTGTGAGATGGATTGGGTTGTTTTTTTCATCCAACGTTTAGAGATGATCAAATCTACTGCTCCAACAGCTGAGAATTAATGATGACGTGGTATATTGAGGACTGAGCTTTAGGATCTTAATTACAGTTAGTGAGTCATAACTTTATAGTAAGAAAGGAAATGCTAGGCCCCATGCGACCGAGGCCACGTCTTACCGATATTGGGAGTATCGGAGTTGGTAGGCGATAGACCACAACAACAGAGAATTATAGAAGATCTCAGATAAAAGCCCAATGTTTCACTAAACTAGTAGTGACTGTCTTTGGGTGTGATAACCCTATTGAGAGCGTTCTCAAGGTACACCTTCTCTTTCGGTGAGGATTTCTGGGTGAAAACCATATCCAGTTTATTTGGACGGGTGATAACAACGTCTTTTAGCATCGCAAACTTCGTGGAGACATCGTTTTTTAGGTCTTTGCTCTGTCGTGTAGTTGTTGGCCTAGTGGTGACCAACCTTGTATCAGTGGTTGGTTTAGTGCTCGGTTTACTCTCATATTTGTATGGTTGTATGCTTGATGTGTGATTTAGGGGGTGCATGCCCTACTTGACAACCGGTTGGCGAAAAAGAAAAGAATTCTAGCCTCAATCATATATATATATATATATATATATATATATATATATATATATATATATATATATATATATATATATATATATATATATATATATATATATATATTCAAAAATATTGTCAATTAAAAACCTCAAAATATATCCATAATAATAGCTGATACACCTCAAAATTTATATACAGAATCACATAAATATATATATGGAGAAGTCAGGTGGATCAACATGTACTCAATCAAACAGAACGAGTTAGTGATATACTCCCTCCATCCTAAAATATTTGACACCGTTGACTTTTTTAAAAATGTTTGACCGTTCGTCTTATTAAAAAAATTTAAGTAATTATTAATTCTTTTCCTATCATTTGATTTATTGTTAAATATACTTTTATGTATACATATAGTTTTACACATTTCACAAAAGTTTTTGAATAAGATGAACGGTCAAATATATTTAAAAAAGTCAACGGCGTTAAATATTTAGGAAACGAGGGAGTACTAATTAAATCACAAATCAACTTTGAGCGTGCGTACGTGTCAGACCATGTTATCTGCAGCATTATCGGCGGCGGCGGCAGAGATAACATCGGCTCTGCAAAGCGGGCAGGTTTTGTGGGTGCGAAGCCACTTGGTGACGCAATCCTTGTGGAACACGTGCGCACATCCCGGCAGCCATCATCCTCCTCGTCGCCGGTGTACGACGCCGCCGCCGCCTGCAGGCAGATGACGCACTCCTCCTCCTTGTCTACTCTATTGGGTACTCGCGTAGCAGCAACTTCTCGAGCGGCGAATTGGGCGGGTCAGCATTGGCGTTGCGGCGGCGCAGGAGGTGTCTGACCAGATCGGCGATGGCGATGGCGACGACGATCAACCAGACGGCGACGATGAAGCAGGCAAGGAACAATAATGCCTTCCCGTCCGTGCCTGCATGATTCCAATGGTGCGTGCATTGCCAGCTATGAGCTATGCGTACGTGCACTCGATCGATAAGTATCTTGATGATCTCAATCCAGATCACTACAGGATGGATAGGATTTGGAGGCATTTAAGAATGCCTCAACTACTTAAAAAAATGCCTCCAATCCTTAAAAGAAGGCACTTAAAAAAGTGTTGGATATACTGCTATAAGGAAAGGGATTTTAAGGCACTTTTTCAAAATGCCTTCATAAGTATAGATGAAGGCACTTTTTAGATTGCCTTTTAAACACATTTTGAGATAACATATGCCTCAATTTTTCTTCCCAGGCATTTTAGATAATTCCTTTGCTTTTCTTTTTAGGCACTTTCTTTAAAATGCCTCAAATAATATTGTTAGACGGTTTGAAGCATGCAAATAATACGTGGGACATGAATATACATGTACAGGATCACGTCCACCATATATGAATGTCAATAGGAAACAACAAATCGCACCAAATACAACCCTAAAAAATATAGAACAATAATTCCGAATTACAATTCAATCACACATTAAGTGGTACACTAATCATCTCAATGGTTATTAAGTTTGTAGAATGTGTCAAACATAATCAATGGTCTGCTCATGATCTACTGGACATTATACTTCATTGATCCACCCAGCGTTGTTTCTGTGAGGCTCTCATGTATTTGCAAGGAGGAAAAACAATCTGAGAATGGATTACACCAAAACCTGTTCATGCAGGTAGACCTGAAAAAAAAAACCTATAAGTTTCTATACAGATTGTTAATATATACTAGAAGCAAGGCAGAAAAATATACGCCCCAACAACAACATAACACAAACTTGTAGCATTATACCTCTAGGCTCTCTTTTTCTGTTTTGTAGATTCGGTCGAGATGAAGTTGGTTTCTGTTGGACAACATGTGAAGGTGACATATTCTCCTTATTCAAAATTGAAATTCATATTCATTACATGTTGATATGCTCACAAACTAGAGTTATAATATTTTAGATCCTCAGCTATAATTCAACACTCTTACCCACAGTAGAACAAGTGTCAAGGCAACAAAAACTGAATGCAAATAGCCAAACACTCCCATCTAACTATAGATTTTAGAAACACACTGATCCTATACTAGCATTGCATGAAAAAAGTTATAAAGTACTTCCTAATAGAACATAACTATTCCCAACAGTAGAGTTGTTCGAAGACAACAGAGACCTAGAAATAATCAATGTGCATTACCTAGAAATAGCTTAACTCAAAATTCTGAAGTTTGAACCATAGTGCATTACCTGGAATTCAGAGTTAAAATCACTGGTGGAAAAAACTGCACAAGGTGCTGCTAACAGTTCACTAGTTCTTATCTACCATAACCAGAAAATTAGTAACTACTTTTCTAAGATGGAATAATTTTTTAGTAAATCTATTCATCAATGGAAATTCAGATTACAGTGAAGTAATGCTTAAAATTTACTTGAAAGCAGTTGACTCCAAACTATAACAGAACCATACTGACCATACATGATTTGCTCGGATTAGTTAGGCGCTTGGTTTGCTCATATACAAACAATTTGTACCCAAGCCAGTGGCAAATATATATATGAACAACTGCAGAAACTCGCTTAGACAATACTGCAAACACCTTCAGTGCGCCAAAACTGAAGCTGATTTAAACCTTACAAATGGAAGGGTACGAAGCTGCATGTGAGGCCGTGGGCTGGAGGGTGGAGGAGGCGAGGCGGCGCAACGTGTGACGGTCGATCGTCGACGACGGCACCGAGATGGGCAGCAGGCGGGCGGGGCGCAGGGCGCTCGACGGCGGCGAGTCTCTCCCACGAGCTAGGTCACCGGGCGGCACTACGGCGTGATGCACCGATGGTGAGATGGGCGATGCCGCAACGGGCGACGGTCGACCGTCGACGGCGGCACGGCGCGACGGGCGATGGGCGGGCGGGGCGCTGGGCGGTCGTCGGCGGCGAGTCACCCCCACGAGGTTTCCGGGCGGCGCTGCGGCGCAATGCGACGATGCGGCGAGGGGCAGCGCCGCGGCGCGACGGGAAACGGGCGGGCGGGGCGCAGGGTGGCCGGCGCCGGCGAGTCACCCCCACGCGATCGCCGGGCGGCGGCTGGGAGTCGCCTAGCACGCGTGAGATTTTTTGAGGCGTTTTGCTTAGAAACGCCTCCAATTTTTCACGGCAGTTTTACAAAACGCCTCCTTATATATGTACTATTATGGCATATCGTGATAATGCCTGAAATAATCTTTTTTTAAAGGCGTTATTGAAAAATGCTTTAGAATCACATGAGCTTTCGAGGCATCCTTGATGAAAATGCCTTCAAATGATGATACTTTTAAAGGCATAACTTACATTTGCCTTGCAATTAATATTTTTTAAGGCATGTTTGTCAATAGTGCCTTAGAATGGGATGATTTGAGGCAATATTACAAAAGTGCCTTCAACAAAATGCCTCCAAATGCTATCCATCCTGTGCAGTGCTGCACCTGTAGTACTGCTCACTGACATGTGGGTCCACTGACATGTGGGTCCACATGTCAGTGAGCAGTACTGCAGGACATCTGCAGAAGACCCTTACTCTGATGATCCTGATCAACAATATAATTAATATAATTAATCGAAAGCTGATGATGCTAGCCGCAGTACGTCTCTTTAATTAAGCTGCCTGGCTGCTTAATCGATTGTATAACATGCTAGTATTTTTTGCCAATCGACTTGGGCATATATATCTCTATCCACACTGGATCGGAGTAATTCCTCCGTCACAATATATATTCTAATATAGTATTTGATGAAACACATTTTAATAATATAAATCTGGATTAGACTATACAACCAAATCTATAATCGAATTCGTAGTACTGAGATATGTTCCATTTAATACTAGTTACATAGTCGGGTTACGTGCGACTTTTGATTCCGTTTAAGTACTTTGCTATATGCAACCTCGTTATTCCGTTTATGCTTATGCTTGTATTTCCTAAATTCTTTTCATGACTCTGTAGTGTGAGACCATGAACAAATTACTCCCTCGTTCTAGAACATAGCAATTTTTAAGCATAAATCTAGATTGAGATTGAGGGACTCAAGAGAAACACACAGGGATCTTCTAGCTAGCTCCACAATGTGGAGGGCTAGACGATCTTGGTTCAAAGCCCTACCCTTTTAATTACTTGATATTAGGTCATTCCTTAATATTTGTGTTTTTTTTTCTACTAAAAAAATTGTTGCCCTTCTATCTCAATATTAATCTTCAACGTAAGTACAAGATACTAGTTAATCAGCCAATTAATCAATACAGAATTACCACATACAGTGACATATTGCAGAATACTACAATATACAACATGTTCGACATTCTTTTTTCAGTACAACTGCATGGCCAAAATTAAAGCGAACTCTAGTACAGCACAATCTATCTGCTATCTGAATTTGGGATTAGTTTCATCAGAAATAGTGTCTTGTTGATCGTGACAGAGGAACACTCTGCACGCCACCATGGTCTCACCCACCTTCATCCCCGGCGTCACGGTGAATGCAACTCCATCTCCTCCGCCACGACCAGCATCGGCGGCGGCGGCGGCCACGACGCTGTCCATGTACTCCGCCGCGTACCTGCTCCCTCTCCTCGCGTACAACATCCTCACGCTTCCACGGCCGGAACACCGCCGTCGCGCCGTCACCGCCACCTGCAGCGCCCACGCCGACCTCGCCATCGTCGCGAACGCCCTGTAGAACCACGTCCTCGGGTGCCCGCCTCGCGACACGAACGCCCTCACGTCCAGATTGTTTCTGAACATCGCCGACTCCATCTCTGACGACACGGCCGCTAAATACTTTGTTCGACAGAATCTCGCGAAGCTGGAGTTGGGGTGCTCCATCAACGCGTCAAGAGGGTCACAGCACCTCATGATTCGATCGAAGCGAGCAAGATCGAGTTCGTCATCGTCTTCAGCACCATCATGTACTGCAAGCATTGTCCGTGACAGGTAAGCTTCCAGTGAGTACCTCTTGTATGGTGAATGTTCGTCTGCATTGTTGGTGCAGCGATGATCAGATGAGGAAATCAAGCTAAAGATCAGCTCTGCGAAATCATGCACCGATGTCGATGCAACCTTGAACAAATCCAAGACTGCACTGGGTGTCGTCAATTTTTTCAGGACAATGGAGTAATCCTTATGATGGTTAACTGATGGTTTGCTGCTACTGATCTGTTTATTCAGTCTCGAATTGGCACTCTTCAGACCATCCAGCTCTCTTCTCAGCAGCATAATGTCTGAATCTTTCTTCCTCGTCTCAGCTTCCAGTTCCTGCACCAGCGACCATCGATCGTTGATCAGTGACCCGACGCTGCCATTCCAACTGCATAAGCTCTGAAGAGCAGTGACCGAGTCGAGCTCGGAGGTGATGATCTCGTCGGCGAAGGCTATCTTTGGAGGATTATAAGGGATATGGGCTTTCTGCAGCTTGATGTAGGCTGACTTGAGAGCTCCGATTTCCTCAAACAGTCTTGTGATAATTAGCCTCTGATCATATCCGCCACAATAATCTCCAAATTCTGTCTTCGTGTCAGCAAATTCAGGCGCGGCACAAATCTTTGTGATTTTGCAGAGCTTGGAGAAGCCTAATACGAGTCCAGGAACATTACAGGTGCTCCTTGCAACTGAACTTCTTGGTGTTCTTGACTCCATTGGGGCTGATTCAGTGAAAACCAAGAAACAAAAGAAGAATCTTTGAGACGACATGGGAGAGTATGGTAAAATTATCTACAAGAAAATCAATGTAATCAATGGTTTGAACTTGCTTTACTTCTCTAATTCGACAGAAAGACTAACAAACCTCTGTTTATGACCACAGACCAAATGCAGCAATATCTTTCATTTTGTGAGATGTAAACCCAACAGTAAACCACAGACTACATAGGCTCCATCTCCACTGTTTTGAGCACTTGCACAACAAAATTCAGATACTACAATGTACTATTAGTAGATTTGAGCAATAAGCTGGAGCCTTGCATTTGCATGGTTGTAATGGATAGAATTGGATAAAGCAGTACACAACAGATAGAGCTATGCAGGATCAAGAAAATATGTTGCAGACAAACAGATTTATTTGTTGAAAATGAAGGGTAGAACCGTAGAAGAGCAAGCATGAAGTACCTGGGACTCTGGGAGAGGGAGGCTGGGACTGACAAGTGAAATGCTGAATTGAATTGGTGTAGAGTGACCAAGTCTGAAGCTGCTGCTGCTGCTGCCTGCTATGCAGAGAGGAAAGCGAAAGAGCAAGCAGGAGCAGTAGTACAATGAAGGACAAGAAATGGACATGGCAGTGGCATTGGGAACAATAAAAGCAAAAAGGTTGCAGAGGCAAGGTTTTTGCGATGCATTGTGGCCACTGGAATGGATAGTGTGTGCTGTCCGGTGTCCCCTCCCTTGGTGGCCCGTTGTCTCAAAGCAAAAGTGAAAAAAAAGTGGTAAATGAGCGTATTGAGATGATCTTTCGTTCCAACCAAACCTTTTCCAACATTTGACTACTTCAAAATCAAATTTCAGTCACTTTCCGATATACTACTAGTAGCTAGGTAAATATATATCACTTCCAACGGTGATATCAAATAATGTACTCTTTTCTATCTATTATATTATTAAAACAGCCTTAAAAGGAGTCACCACGTTCACCGTGAAGGCTAGAAATTCCCATATTAATAGGAGAAAAAGAGAAATGTCTACACCGTTAGATCGTGGTGGGTCCAAATTATAACGGTGTAGATCAATTGATAACTTCTATAATTATGAAATAGAATTTGTATTCAACTAGAAAAAGGATATTCTATCTCTCCGTATTGGGTAGCAGCACATGCATATACGTATAGTAGAGTCCTGATAGTATTTAGATGTGGTGTCCGATTTGGAAAAGAAAAAAAAATGATGTTGCATGCACAGCCGAACTGGGCAGATACATATGCGGGCATAACTACAGATGTATGATCACATATTAGTACGAGTAATATAGCATATGTTGCCAAGTGTTTTTCTTCTACCTACATATTTGTGCGGCTATTCACTATATAGATTATTTACTGTTAGATATGTATTAAAGAAGACATTATGTTCGTTCATAAATTCTCACATTAGTAATCAGAGAAAAAAAATATCTTAATCGATACATCATGATGGGTTTATATAATAACACCATATATTGATCAATATAGTTATATGTAAAATATAATATATCTATCTAAGACAGCTTTGAAAGAAGGCAACATGTTTGCTGTGGAGACTAGAAATTCTTAGAAAAAGAAAAAAAATCTTAACCGTTTGATTACAGTGAGTCTATACTGTAATGGCTAAGATTGATCGTATACTTATAAGAAAAGAAAAAAAGTACTACGCAGTACACATATCCTCTTCAGATTTTGTAAAAGTGCTAGATAATCATGTCTGGAGTCGACTCCCAGCCGAACAAAACCGGACGGCAACAGGACAAGTTTTTTTTTGGAATCCTAGCTGAGAAGGTCAGCAACCGGACATGAAAAGTCCTACTGATACCGGATTCAATCTAAAAGTGACTAGCCGTAATCCTATTCATTCACTAATATAATTACAAAAAGTTTTTATTGACTAGCACATGCTACTTTTCAAATATACGTGTGGTTTATATAGATGGTTCGCTTTTGCTTTCAAGTTTCTAATCGTAAATACTACAAAGCCTATATTTGTCAATTTTTATTTTTAAAGAAATACTTCCATTTTTATTTTTTACATGATTTTGGTTAGTTAAAAAGCGAAGAGTGTTAATAAATAACATGTCCTAACTCAAAGCAATAATCCATGAACCATACATTTTAAAGACATGCAGTTCAAAATAACTCAAAAATAAGATACCATGGTCACTTTAGAGGCTTAGAAATAATCAATTTAAAATAATAATTAAGGACTATTGAAAGAAGAGATCATTTAGAACATAACACGAGTATTAAATTTCGGAGTAAAAAATAAAATAAATTCTGAAATTGGAAAAATAAAAATGAGAGTTCAAATAGGAATACAATTTAGAAATAATAAAATGTTCGGAATAAAGTATAAGGAATTTTGGAAGAACATTTCACATAGAACCCAACACAAGATTAATTAAAATTCATAATTAAAAAATTACAAAAGAATATTATTAATTCTAACTCCAAATAAAATTAAAACATCACTAAAATTAGGAAAAAATAACATAAAAATTTTTAAAAAGTAAATGCCGCATATGAAGAATTGTACATAGTATAATGCAATATATAAATATCCAAAAGTAAGAGTAACTAAAATTCTGAATAAAAATAAAATAAATTCTGAAATTTGGTTTCAAAACTAATTATAAATAAACTTTTAAAAAATGAAATTTAAAGTAATAATATAATCTAGAAATAATTGAAATTCTAAATAAAAATATTTAAGCAAACGAAGTGGGCTGTTGTGATGGATATATAGGACCTAAAACAAGTACCAATGTTCACTTTGGTTAATTGAAAATGATGAAACTAGATTTTAAGATTGTAGATTAAGAAAACAGATAAATGAAGAGTTCTGTAAGAATTACATTTATTTTTTTATATCTACTAGATTTTAAGACTGTAGATTAAGAAAACAGATAAATGAAGAGTTCCGTAAGAATTACAGTACTTATGTAATCTATTTTGATTACCAAAATGACAAAATCGAAGATTGACAATTAAAAATACACATTGGGCTAAGTCCTGCTAGGGTGGCGAGAGGGCGAGCTGCTAAAGTGACGAATAAGAGCTATGAAAGGGTGATTCGATAGGTGTAAAACGAGTAAGATAGGGAAGGAGGTATATCAACAATAGTTGGCGGGATATCTAACCCAATCACGTCGACAATAAATTTTGATTTTGTTAGGTAGCGACAACAACGAAGAAGAGAGACGACACGGGCTAACGAGTCGATAGGCGACAAAGGAGTACGGAGATGGTGATTGGCATGGGAGAGCGAGCAGAGGGGCAGCAAATGACAATAAAGAGGGGGTGGCAGGTGAGCCATATTGGAGTAGAGTGACATGTTGATGGGACATCTAAAAACTATAAAACAGAATTCCAATAACGATTTTAGAACCCCAATAATGATAAAGGGGAGGGCAACGAGTAGATCGTAAAGTAGTAGGGTCGCAAACGGGACTTTAGAAAGTAAAAAATGAACCCCGACAATGATTAGGTTTTATTTTTAAAATCCCAATGAAAAAAAGGCAATGGATAGCAGGTGAGGGGCGACGAGCAAATCGTAAAGTAGTAGAGTCACAAACAGGACTTTTAGAAAGTAAAAAAATAAACCCGACAATGATCAAGTTTAATTTTGAAAATAAACATGGCAAGGGATAGCTAGCGAGGGTCGACGAGCAGATTGTAAAGTAGCAGGTTCACAAACGGGACATTTAGAAAGTAAAAAAATGAACCCCGACAATGATCAGGTTTAATTTTTAAAATCCCAATAAAAATAATAAAGGGCATGGGATAGCGGGCGGCCATAAAAGAGTGGGGTGACCGTGTTTTCTTTCAGACTTTAAAATACTATAAAAGGAACCCAATGAGAAAATGATAGGCCTAATTTCTTAAAGGTCCCAATGAGGATGAATAAAAGCCGTGACGAAGCGGCAAAGGAGCAAGGGGTGATAGTTGGTCTAACTTTTATAAGTTGAAAAAAAACTCGATGAAGATAAGGTTGGGTTTTTTTAAAAAAAATTCCAAAACAACGCTATGACTATTGACAATTTTAAAGAAAATAATGTAAAAAATAGATGATTATCTATGGATGCTTTGCGCGGGCCATTCTGCTAGTTATCATAATAATACAGTAATTAAGTGTATGTAACCAAACTTCCGAAGCTTCCAAACAATTAATTACATATCTTTTCTAAAAATAGAAAAATGTCAGCTATACATCTCAATATACTCTTGCATGAAATACAGCTATCAATTATACATCTCAAAATATACTTGTATAAAATACTAGCAGCATACATAAGCACTGACTGGACATACGTATAGAGGTCAGGTGCATATATATATATATATATATATATATATATATATATATATATATATATATATATATATATGCTCACAATCAAATGAGTTAGTACTTCTCTCTCCGTCTCAACCGTCTCAAAATAAATCAAAGTATGATTGGATAAGATACTATCTACTGTTTCTAGGTTAATTTATTTTGAGACGGAGGTGACATAGTTAGTGAAATCTGAGATAGCGTCAGACCATGTTATCTGCGGCGGCGACGGCGACGGCGACGTCAGAACGGCAGAGCGGGCATGTTGTGCGGTTGCGCAGCCACTTGACGACGCAATCCTTGTGAAACGCGTGCGCGCACCCCGGCAGCATCCTCCATCTCCCCCGCTCGCCGCCGCCGCCGTCGACATCGTCCTCGTTCTCCGACAGACAGATGACGCACTGCTCGTTGTCTCGGTCGTCTTTAGGTCGTAGCAGCAGCAGCCTCTCGATCAGCATGTCGTACTGGTGCGCCGACTTGTTATTGCCGTCGTCGTTGCGGCGGAGGCGGATGAGATCGACCTCCACGGTGATGGCGAGGGCGAGGAAGAAGAAAAAGATGTTGCCCCACATGAGCCAGCTGTCCATGAAATCCTCCGCGTCCATGCACTGCACACACTCGAGTCGATCGATATGTCTCGATTTTCTTGTGTACGTACGTACGTATATGTCGATGGATCGATCATCGACTCTGAATTGGATTAGCAAAAAGTAAATCCGTTTCTGACACGTGACCGTCCTCCTGTCCTGCGCCACAGCCACGGCGACCCTTGCTTCGCCTCCTCATACATGGACCAGAGCATCTCACATCACAGATCGATCTTTTTTTTTCTCCGGCGATTAATTAAAGATCCAATCAACAGGCAATAATAATATCGTAGTTGATCCATTTCTTTCTTGTATGTATGCAGATCATAACAATATTTTTATCTCATCTCAAAAGGATTAAAAATCAAGTCCGAGCTAACAAGAGATCCATATATTGTGCACACAGATACCTAAAATACACTGATGCTACTATTTTTGGATCTGCATATATATAAAGGGTGCAACATATAATAATAACTGTTTGATGCTTGCAACACATTATTACGCATATATGCATGGGCGGCGCAGAACGAACACAATTCAAGTGGAATTGGAAAAAACAGAAATATCAAGATATAGTTGCGCGATGCTGTTCTTGAAAGAGCTGCCCATCTGGCAGGCGTTCGGGTTCTCCTTGCTCACAGGAGCCCTCGCCGGCAGCACCCTGTACGCCGTGTGCGTCGTCCTCCTCTGCTGTGTCGATCGCCAACGTCGACATGCCGGTGCGCCGCCGCCCGATCCGAAGATCTGGCTGCCGGACCACACGCACCATCGCCGGCGGCGGGATGAATCGTCGGAGTGCAGCATATGCCTGGGGGAGTTGGAGGAGGGGGAGAGGTGCTGCACGCTGGTGGCGTGCAGGCACGAGTTTCACAAGGAATGCATCTACCGGTGGCTCGCCAACCACAACACCTGCCCTCTCTGCCGCCACATGCCCCTCCCCCCTGCTTCATCACCACCATCTGCGCCGCCGCCTCACCATGCTTCTCCTCCTTCCAATGTACCGCCTGCTGCTCATGTTTAGATCATCATCTGAAGAGATTTAAAGGTTTCTTTCGGCTTAATTTGTTTGACCCCCCCCCCCCCCCCCTCCCCAAAAAAAAAAAAAAGAAAAAAGAAGAAACGTCTGGAAGAAAAATTGGAAGCACTGATGGACGATTGCTCTTTTACGTGATCATATATGTTCAAGAAGTTATACTACTTTGATTTAATAAAAGCTTAGCAAAATACAACTTGTGTGTGATATATGGCGTCGGCAGCCACTCATCCATTTTTGGGCGTTATGTAAAATTTCCTGCGCACCGCCGGCAGCCGTCCCTCACTTGCACGCGCGTAATTAGCAAGAGGACTGCTTCCTCCGTTTCATATTATAAGATTTTCTACTATTGTCCACATTTATATATATATTAAAATAAATCTAGATATTTTCTAGCATTCACATTCATATATATGTTAATGAATCATATATATATATGTGTCTAGATTCATTAACATCTATATAAATATGAGTAATACTAGAAAGTCTTATAACCTAAAACAGAGGTAGTACAAGATATAGTTAGAAAGGTACACTTCAATAAACCCTTCTCTTTTCTCTACCTGCGTAAGCAACTAGCCAACTACACGTAAAACACAATGTATCAAGAGAAAACTCAAGGAAAATCAATAGAAATAATTTCAATTCTAGGAAAAATCTAATAAAAAATAACAACAAACTACCCCTATAGCCAAAAAATTCCTACATATTCCCATTGCCCCTAAAAACAAACAATCAAGCGTAGGAAAAAGCACGCAAAGTCCTTCAATATGACTAGCTAACTCAAATCAATGAGCAAAACTAGCCTGAGAAATCACCTTAAAAAATGCTTAAAAACCACACGGAAAACCAATAAAAAGCTCGCCAATCCGATTTGCCACCACCTCGAAAAAGCCTCAAGAATGGCCCCTGCGATTTCTCCACCTCAAGTTGAGTTGGTTTTCCACAAAAGCACAAGTCGCTGTTGACCACACGGACCGATGACCACATGGTGCTCACCGCTGATGAGCCATGAGGGTGAGAGGGGGGAAGGGGGGGAGGGGAAGAAGAAATACAGGGATAGGATAAGACCAAATACCTGGTATACTGATATGGATAAGATGTTTAAGTAGATGATTATTCAGTCGCCATGTTCGGACGGGAGACTGTTCTATAGTATTTCCGGATTAGCAATTTGGAAAAGCTAGATACCGGTATCTCACGCCTAGCACCTGCGACGGTATCGTCTCCCTCATTCCCCAGAGCACAAGCACAGGCATGCGGCAACGGAGCAACGCTGGCATCAGGCATGCAACAGCAGAGGAAGAAGGGAGAGAAGGGAGCTCACTGGAGAAGGCCCCCGCTGCCTCGCCTCACTGCTTCGTCGGGGAGCACATGTAACGCTCCGCTTCTCGTGAGACGTTAAAAACTAATTCGGTAAAATCCTAATTGCGAAAATTTTGTTCTTTGTGTGCAAGTCTAAGTCGTGCCATGGATCTCAATTCAAATCCCATTGTACCCTCTCATCGAAATCGAAATCCTCTACCTCAAATTTCCAATCCCGATTCAAGTCACTGAGATCAAATTCCGAAATTCAATTCCTCTCCTTGAATTCTCGCCAAATACTTGTACTGACTCCAAAGATATCCAAATTCCATTTCCAAGCTCCAATTCTCTCCAATTCAATTCCTCTGCTTAAGTCTATTTTGCCTCCTTCTAATTTTGGATAGGCCGGATTTCCTCCCATCAGCCCACTTCTCTCCCTCAGCCCACCTCCCTCCCTCAACCGCCTTCCCCCTTCCCACGTGCGCCGCACACGAGCCGCTCGGGAGAGAGAGCTCTCTCCTTCTCTCTCGGTTTTCTCTCTCTCTCTTTCTCTCTCTCGTTCTCTCTGTTTCTCTCTCTCCCACGTCGAACTCCCTCTCCCCGGCGTCGATTTCCCGCCGTCGCCGTTTGAATCCGGCCGCGCCCTCGCGTCCGGGTGCGCGTGCTCACACGTGGCCGACCGCCCGGTTGCCGCTGCGTCGGCCCTGCCGCGCCTGCACTGCCCGGCCCCGCTGCCCTGCCGCGCTGCGCCACGCAGCTGCACGGCCCCGCACGCGTGCCCGAGCCGCTCCACGCGCGTCCTGCCAAAACCCGGAGGCCGAGCTCTCCCTCTCCCTCCTACTCCCTTCCCGAATCAGCTTGGAGCGAGCCTCTCTTTTTCCCTCCTTTTTCGCCTTTTCCCCCGACCAACACCGGCGTCACCCTGCCGCCGCTCGGCCCTAGCGCCAGAGCCAGCTGCCGCCTTGACCGCCCCGAGGTCGGTTTGAACCGACCTCCCGCGCAAACCAACCTTGCTCCACTATAAAAACCTGAGCCCCTCCCATCTCCCTCGTTGTCTCGCCTCCTCTCCCCGCCACACCATCGCCGCCTTGACTGCCGTTGTCATCGTCGCACGTGCCATGGGAGCCGGTGAGCGCGAGGAGCCAAAGAGGAGCTCCGGGCCGCCCCATCTTCGCACTCCCTCTCATCTTCCCCGGCGCACTCGCCTCGACGCCGCGCCGCCTCGGCGTCACCCGCCGTTCGCCGCCGCTCGGTCGCGTGCCGCCATCGGCCTTCCACCCCTTTCCATCCCCAAATCGCCGCCGATACCGTTTCCGCACGCTGGTGAGCTCCTCGCCCAAATCCTTGCCATTTGCATCATCTAGGACAAGCCCCGAGCCGTTCGGTTGCTCGCTCGTCCCCCTAAACGTGCCGCCGTCCGCTGTTCAGCCCCGGCCACGGCCTTCTTCCTCCTCTCGCCGCCCACGTGGCCTGGCATAGGTGCCACGTCGGCTTGACCCGGTCAAGCCGGTCAGCCGCTCGCCCTTGCCCCTTCATCCCCGTGCGCGCAGACCCCGGTGAGCCATGAGGCTGCACGTGGGCCCGCCGCCTCCTTGTCGACCGGCGCGCTGCATCCGAACCCAATCCACCGATCCGTCTCGCCCGTCCCCGCGTGCGCCCTCCCCACCATACACCCGACCGCCGCCATGCGGGCCCATCTCAGGACCCCGCGCCCTAATGGGCCGCCTCCCCGTGGCCGCGCTCGGCCCAATGGCCGGCCAAGCCTTGTGAATCCCTCGGGCCGCGCCTAAGTCGCCCGAGGAAGTCTAAATCCGATCCCTCCTTCCTTTTCTTTTCCAAGGGAATTAATAATTCCTTTTCCTTTAGACAGAAAATCAAATAATCCTTAGAAAATCCATATCTTCTCAACCGCTCACCCGATTGACTTCGTTCAACTTCCAGTAATTCCGTAAAATTGAGATCTATTTAATAGCACCATTATTTAGTTTAAATAGGGTCTTTTTCTTGGTCTTTTCTTTAGGTTTTTGTTTGTTTGCATATAGTTGCGGTTATCGGATTTTCGTCGATCGCGGGTTTTCTCGAAGATTCGTGAAGCTCCGTGAAGACCTTGAGCGAGGCAAGTCACCCTTTGATCAATTGCTCCTATAATTGAAAAATCAATATTATTTTGTTTGCAACTTGCATTATTAGAATCACTCCTATAACATACTTGGCCTCGGTTTGCATGTCAAACCGACGGACCTACCCAGTAGTCGCACTAATTCCTGTAGGCTGTACTACCCTAATTCCTTGTCGCTCCACCCTTGTGGTACCTCGGTATCCGTGCTCTCTGAGCGCGTATACCAAATATCCCACGTACACCGTTGATTGTCAAAAACTTGGGAAAGGGGTTTGAGAAGCCTTGAAAACCCGACATGTGGTGTCGGTGTGTTTAAAAATAAAATGAATTGTGAAAAATCGCGATGCGGGGGTTGTGCCTGCGTGGCACTGTCTCGTATTCGCATATAAGGACCGATTCCTGTGGGAAACTCATCGAGCATAATCAAAGTGCAACCACAAGGTGGAATGGGACACCCTGGCTAAGTAATTAGTCGGTTCAGGGAAACCTCGCATGCCAATAGTTGGGGAACGCCGGGGCGGGGTCGGTTGGAGCCAAACCGGGTTCCTGGTAAGCAAGGAAGAGAAGCTTGCTGAATTACCGATCGAGGTGGTTGGAGTTTGATTTGTGAAAACTAAAATGGCCTATATTTATGTGAGGATTTGATCCTTCTATGTGGCATGAGGTAACCCTGGGCCAGCTTAGGAAAGGCCTTGTTGCGAACCTCCGACACCGACGGGCGTTCGGAATAAGTTCGTATCTTGTGGGTAAAGTGTACCCCTCTACAGAGGTTAACTAACTGTTCGAACAGCCGTGCCCACGGTCATGGGCGGATGTGAGGTGGTTCCCGTTGCGTAGATTTGTTTGCCTGTGCTTTGTGAAAAGTTGCTGTGGGATGGGAATCATAACCAGAATCAGCCTATGTGGCAGATGGATGACCTGAGTGGTCAGAAACGAATCTGTGTGATTCGGGATGTCTACGGGCATCATAGACTAGGCTTCCCGAGTGGAAGCGGAATGTTGTGCTACTGGGCAGCTGGACTCTGGGAGTCCGAGAGAATGAGAGGCTCTGGGAGCCGATTAATCAAGTGAAATGGCTTTGGGAGCCAAGAGGTAATGATCTGACCCGGGAGGTCGGTACATTACCAATTGAGTTGTTAAAAAGCATCTCTTAAGTCGATTTGAGACGCAAGTCTCTTTTCGGCCCAAACTTAACAAGAAGTAAATCACTTAGTGATTTCAAAATGATTTCAAACAAAGGATTTGCAAAACAACCTTGCCCCTCTTCCAAGCTTGCATTAAACACCTAAATTCCCGTGACTTGCTGAGTACGAAAGTACTCACCCTTGCTCTATATAAATATATATAGTTCCTCCGTCCTGAAGTTGAAGATGAAGTAAAGTGAAGATTAAAGGTTTCGTCCTGGTTCCCAGCCGTCGCCTGTGGTGTTGGGTGTTAGACCGTTGGTTCCGCTGCTGCTGTTGTTGGTGTTTGCCTCGTCCGTGTCGTCGGTTGCATTCTCAGGCTGTCTGAGCTGCAACCTAAGTTAAGGTAAATAAGTCCTCTATTTATTTTAAGGATTGCAATGATTCATATTTGTCACCATGGGTACCAGCGCTATGTCCTGGGACTGGTACTGAGATCGCGGTTTCGTAGGGAGCGGTTCGCGCCGTTTTTCCTACGACACGCTCCTATCAGGTGCCGTTGTACGGCGGTGTCAGATTGGGGTGTGACAGCACATCACCAGAGAAGATATGCGGCGCCACGGGTGATGAGTTCTAGCATGGGACTAACGAGCCTCGGCGTGGGCATGTACGATGGAAGACGCGGCCACCGGCGACCAGCCCTAGCGTGGGGCGTGACAGCGGAAGATTCGGTCGCCGGCGTCGAGCCCCGGCATGGGGCTTGGACAGCGGAGGACGGGCTCGATGTGGAGGACAAGGCTAGCAGTGACGACGTCTCGGTGCCTAGCTCCTGATACCTAGTAAGAAACACATGATATCTGGCAGGTATTGCGCTCTGGTATCGACGAGTATCAGGTGGTATTAATAGGTATCAACATCAAGTACCAATGGGTAAGTATTACCTGATACCTGGCAGAAATCGTCTGCTACCAGTTAAGTATCATGACATGATGATACTGGTTAAATGCCCTGATACTTAATAGGTATCAAGTCCTGATACTTAACTGGTATCATTCCGTCCAAATGGTATTTATTGTATAACAGTTTGGATGGTCTATCTTTTTCTCTAATAGAGAGCTTGAACGGGAGATTTGGGAGGTACAGTCGCCTCGATATTACTATTTGATAGGTGGTAAAATTTGGATAGGATAGGTATGCTATACATGTTATTATAAGACCCTTCAAATGTAAAAATTAAAATCATATATAAAAGTAAATTTAAATGTTAATACAATGAAATTATTTTATCAAATAAAACTTAATTTGTAATAAAATATTATTGATTAAATATTTAAAAAGTTAAATTTTAAAATTCGTATGTGTCTTGTTGAGTGGATCGAGCAGAGGGGGTAATATTTTGCTCACATCACTACCACAGAACCTCATCACCAAGGCACTTGTTAAGAGAATATTTGTAAGTTGTAACAACCGAGATGGGTTAGAATATATCCCCATATCTAATTAAAAAAATGTGACACAATGAATCTGAAAATAATCTAACACCTATTCAACTTCTCCTCATAGGAGCTACAAAACACCTACAGGAAGCTGGGGTGGGAGCATACGCCATAGCATGCCTTAGTGGGTCCACGCTAGGGATGGCAATTTCCCCCTGCGGGGACCCGCCCCTACCCCGTAGGGGCGGGGGCGGAGGAGATTTTCGACCCGCGGGTGCATCGGGTATGGAGCCCCGCATTTGGACGGGGAGCGGACGGGGGACTAATTTCACCCGCGGGTGACCCGTGGGGCCTGGGGTACATATAAACCTTAAAGTATAGGTCAAAGAAAGCCAAAAAAACCCATATAATAGCCAATGTAAACTTACAGCTAATTCCTTGGCTTAATTTTTATGATGATATTTAAGTATTCATGCTATTTTTGATGGTGTGTTAACTATGCACAATATTTGTTTTTGCTGAAATGATGATTGTGTTGTATTTTTTGAGCTGATTGGATGAAGATGCTACTAAATACGGGGCCTCGGTCGGATTTGCGGGGCCCCGCAGGGGTCAGGGGAGGGTGATGTTTTCAACCCGCATCCATAGTCAGAGCCAGGGGCGGGAGGTAAAGTCGGGGGTCAGGGTCGGAGGAGTTCTAGCCCAACCCGCCCCCGTTGCCATCCCTAGTCCACGCCTAATACTCATATGAGCACGTGTATACATCGCGATCTGACTCATCAGCGTCAGCGTGATAGCGTGTACAGCGATCTTCTACTACGTATATATGTACATGCATGATCTAGACATACGTATACTCTAGGAAGAAATTAAGGAAGAGAAGAGAGACGAAAAGTCAGAGTTGTGTGGTGCGGAGGTGTACACACGCATGTGGGCGAGCAGTGCAGACGTGGCAGTGATCCAGCATCATCCATCGATCGATATGATTAGAGGAATTTTTGTCACTATTTTCATTATTGCGACGACCCTATCCAACTGCAGCCATCCATTTGTTCAGTGCATGCTCTAGTATATTCTCAATTACTAGTCTCTTCCCGTTTCTTAAAGCTTCGACATTAATGTATTCAATCATGTGAAACAAATACAAATCCTAGTCTATATATTTGGGTATACGGAGGGAGTTTATTTGCTTCATCCAAAAACCGACGGGCAAAATAAATTTATTTATACTACAACACTTACATACGCTCAAAGATGATAAATTTCAGCTATTTTTATTTTCTCTATCCGTACCAAAATATGCCAACTAGTAATGAATTAGATATAATAATCAAGTACGTTGTGTCTAATCCAATATTTGCTATATTTTAGTATGGTGGAAATAAATTATTGGTAAACTATTTATGCTGATTATATACTTATTATACGGATAAATTAAATATTTTAGGAAACAAAATTGAAAGAAAAGCTTAAACCAAATAGTCTAAATAATGTAAGTAAAATAATTTTTCTTTGAGAAAACATATATTTAGAGCTCTAGAGCAAATAATCTATTGCACTGACATCGTGAACAAGCTTGAAAAAAAAGGCCTTAGAATTAATTAATGGTTATAACTGAATTTTGCACAAATAAAAAATAATTACCTCCTCTTCTTGCTTTTTTCTTAGGAAAATCTTTTACCACAAAGCATGTTCGTTTCTCATTTTCTTCACTTCTTAGCTACATTTGAATTTTGATACCTCAAACGTTAGTTTTGTTCATTTTCCATTGTCATGCCATTATGTTGGATTTTCTAAGACTCAATTGTCAGTTTTTTTTTTAAAAAAGATGGTAATAGCGTTATTTCTATTCACATATAAGTTTGCATGATCTTTCTCCGTGTGCAAGTTATGTCCAACTAAATAAAACCCCGCACGTGGTGTTGTTCGAGTTTTGTATGATAATAGTATAAACAAATTTTAAGATAGCTAGACGGTATAGCCTTAAATAATTTGCATCTTTTGATTAATCATTTAAAAAAAACTAAGGTGATAATATTTCAAAAAGTAAAATTAAGGTGAGTTGGCTTCATAAAAGAAAAAACAAAAAGGAAGGAGACAATATAGATTGGTCATTCAAAAGCAAAACAAAGGTGATATTGCTTTATGAGAAAAAAAAGAAATAATTTGGATCATGTATTAATAAAAAATAAGAAATAATTTGGATAATGTATTAATCATCAAGTGCTAGAAACAGTGGGGGTGAGAGAAACGGCATCAATTATGAAGTGAATTAATTGACAGACTGAAAGACGCGTCAAGTACATAAAAACGATCAATCCACGCTTTCCTGAGAGTAGATCTGTCGATCCATAATCATAATAGAGGAAATGCCATCTTATGAAAGAATGAAGACGGAATTCACTCTAAATTACTTCTTGCGGCAATGGTTCCTAAGACCGTGGATAGTTCTTGAGGTCGATGAATGAAGCCAGGAATTTGGTGCACATGCATGTGCTGATTCGTGTTCCGATAAATGTACCACATAAAACCATCGGACGAATCAAGCCGGGGTTCTAGACAAGATTCAATGTACATGGGACTGAGATCAAGTTCAGCAAGGGGACAAAATAAATCATCAGAAGCAACAGAGAACAAAATCAACATCAGTAATAGATGCCACTCTATCAAGATTGTTGTTAGTTCATGGAATACTCCTTCATACCCACGTAGAAAAAAATAAAAATGCTTGATCGTACTTAATAAGCTAGATAGGAGTATTAGATAAAAACATTTAGTAATCACTATTACGATATTTTTTGGCCCCTAAGAATTTTTTTCTTTGTAATTTTGAAACCTTTAATTCCTCGACAATAATTTAATGAAATTGCAATTCTCTTGCCATTAAAAATAAAAGTTACTAGCGCTTGTTTCTTTTCAACATAATTGTTGCTATGAGTAAAGATAAATGGTCAAACGTCACATTTAAGTCAAGAATCAACGGTGTTATCTATTAAAAAAATCAAGAGTAACAATCTACAAATAAAATACGTTGCTTGAGAAGTATGTGTATAGCTTAACTGGTTAGGTTCCTTGTGGTGGAATTACCCATTCGGGTTTAAGTTCTAGACTTGACACGACACTACTAGAAAAACGATTTTTATTGACATTGGCTTTTTATTTTTCTAGGCGGACAAAAAAAAAACCCCTCTTATAACCGTTTGCGAAAATATATAGCTAAAGAGCATCTAGATTTAACTCCGCCTGTAAAAATCAATTTTTTCAGGCCTGCGAAAAGGCGAATCTTTTGAGGGGTTCGCCTGGACAAATATGGTTTTTGCAAGCGGAACCTTACGTGGTCCGTCTGCAAAAATCATGCCTACAGAAAAAAATATTAAAGTCCCATCCTTATCTTCTCCTTCACCATCCTTATCCTCTCCACCACTCATTTTCCGCCCCTTCCTCTCTCTCATCACACATCGGCTGAGGAGCGTCGGCGGCTCCAAGGAGGTTCACCACTGGCTGCGACGACGATGACGCGGACACCTTGGTCTCGCCGCCAGCTACGACGATGACAATGACTCCTCCTAGATCCACTGCTGGCTCGCCCCGGGCACACGGATCCGCCAGCGACCGGTCTCGGGGAGGGGGAGGGGAGGCCGCGGCAACGAGGAGGTGAGGCAGCGGCTCGGCTGCTTCCTCTCCAGCCAATGGCGGTGGCTCAATGATGAGGAGTGGAGGCGTCGGTCGCAACAAGGAGGTGAGGCGGTGGTTCAGCTCCTCCCTCTCCTGGCCCGGCGACAAGGAGGGCTAGCAGCAGCTTGGCGACGAGAAGGGGTGGTGGCAGCGGCGCTCCAATCCTCCCTCCCTTCCTCCCAGATTCGTCTACCAGCGGTGGAGGCGACAGTGGCGGGGGAGGAGCCGACGGCGGCGGCCACCGCAGAGAGCGTCGCCCCATCCCCTCCTAGATCTGGACGGAAGAGGTGAGCCAGCCGGCAGCAGCAGCAGACGGAGGAGGAGAGCCATCGGTCGGAGGGGGAAGGGCCAGATGGGGAGGCTAGCACCGGCGCCAGCGCCGGCAGGTAGGGGTGGTGGCGGCGGATTTTTTTTGTTCGCTGAAAATATTTTTGCAGGTCGGTGGATCTAACGTCTGTAAAAATCATCTATTTTCGTAGGCCTTTGCTTACAAGCGGTCATTTCTCCCGCCTGGAAAAAATATTTTTGGCCTCTTGGGAAAATGATTTTCCTAGTAGTGTGGGTGTTTATATTTATGGCTAATTATTATTTTAGTGGTAGATGACGTACTCATCGACAGCGAGGCGCCCGTGATGACTTCGTTAATTTCAAAATATGTCGGCCCAGTCTTTCGGATGTGCTCCAAGGGATAGGGTGTACGTGTCTATGTTTGTAGAGGTGAATGTGCGCTTGTTGTTAAAAAATTGGGTTGCTTGGTTTGATTGTATGAGTCTGATAAGTAATTGTTTTTTTTTTGTTTTTTTTTGTTGGAAGGAATAGGACATGTAACGATTCGTGCTGTATGTGGCACCACGACGCTGTTGCCATTGCAACGTAAGGTGTACATTCACCAGCTTCCCTTTCCGTTTTCGAGCAGCAAATTCCAAATGTAATTCCTTTTGTCACACGCAGGCAACACAACGCATGGACTCCACATATCGTGTGCAGATAATTAATTTTGGACAAAGACATTTCTTGGAAGTGGCACAGATTTTTTTTCGCTCTCATGAAAGGCTTGATTGATGCAAACCAATTGAGCCGTCATCGGCTATCTGTACATTATCTGTACAGCTGCCAAGTTTGTATTGATCGGTTTTCTTCGAGGTTAATTTGTAAGTATGTTTTTCTTTTAGTAACTTAAGTAATTTTTTTTAAATCTAAGGTCAATATGCATAACAACATATTCTGAAAAACTTATGGACAAGCTGATTATTCATTGGTAAAATATAGACAGGCCGATGTCAATAAAAACCAATGATGCCTGACCGAAACAAATACTACATGTCTACATCCATGCTAAAATTAAATAAGTTCAGTTCTATACATGAATTTGACTATATTCATATTTATGTAAAAAAATAAATTTATTTTTGAATGGAGGAAATAAGTATATACGGTGATAATTGAATACCGCTCACCAAAGATCCAGCTAGTAGCACACGGATAAATGGCTGCAAGTCACCAACCATTTCCGGTGGTCCAATACCTGAAGAACAGCCAACCCATTGATGAGTCAGCAAAGGATCAGATCATGAGAGATGAGCCAATGCCATGCATTTGAGTAACTCCAAACCAAATTAAACACAACATCACATGGAAAACTACTCTAACAAATGCCTCAATTAACATTGGTTCCTCAGAAAATAAAAGTTGCAGTTAACGGAATCAGATTAAAGAAGGAAAAAAGTGCTCATTTTCTGTAAGACAGCATCACAGCCTTCAGATCTATAAATAGGATTAGGCAAGGTGATTAGTGGTACATTATGTGCTGTACCTGTTTCAAGAACACAATGATGAGCTGTACCATCATCAATTGTGAAATAATTAATTAAATTATCATTAAGCACCAAGCCAAGCCAAACCAATCCAAGCCAAGCCAAATTGAATGATTGCTGTGGTGAAGGGCGACTAGTCAGGGGTGAGTCGGATGGATATGCTCTTTATGCGATGCGGTGCCCAGGAAACGCGGCGCAGCCAAATCAGGGTCATTAACGTCAAATCATTCTCTGCTAATAATGCAAGGCACCACTGTTTCTTCTCCAACTGGCGGCTGCCTCCTCTCCTCTTCTTGATCGGTTCCCCCTGTATAAAAGAGAACCCCGTCTTCTCGCTGTCCTCGCATCCACTCCTGATACTACCACTCAAAAACTCTCTCTCTCTACCCAAACAGGTGTTGAGAAAGAAGTGGGGGACAGATCCAAAAAGTTCACCTTTTGTTACCTGAATCTCCTCTTCTTCCTGTCACCGGAAGGTATGCAGTTCCTCTCTCCATATCATCTTCTAGCGTTTCTTTCTACTGATTCTTGATTGCTCGCTTTTTTCCATTATTCTCTTTTGCTCCAAGGTAGGGGTAGGGGCACATCAGTTGGACAAGTAGAAATTGATGGCACATCAATTGAGTAGATGCGAAA
The DNA here is from genome assembly GCF_000147395.1 of Oryza glaberrima. Lineage (NCBI taxonomy): Eukaryota > Viridiplantae > Streptophyta > Magnoliopsida > Poales > Poaceae > Oryza > Oryza glaberrima. Next base: position 630,814 of record NC_068336.1, on the reverse strand, counting down.
ATTTATGGTTTTTAGTTAAAGTTTAGACCAAGCCGATGCCAAAGTGCTGCCGTTTAATCGAATACGACGATATGTACTCTTGCAATGGCATGTGTCATGAGGTGTTTGGGTTTGGCGAGGCTCAGTTTTCATTAATTTCCCCTCCTTCCCATGGCCGTATCAAACCTAATCTTTGAAAAATATTCAATTCATGTGGATGCGGAATCACTAGATGCAGCTTAACTCCATGCAAATCCTAACTCCTGCCATGTGCCCATGTGCCTGTCCCTTATCCTGATTTGCATCTGAATTCATTTGCTGAGTAATTTGCTTGTTCAGTGCCTAATCTGCTAGACGTCCAAACAAAGTTTTAATTAGGAGCAAAAGATCTAGTAATGTCATTTTTTCTAAATTCGTAATGTTTTGGTATCTGAATTCGTAATTGACTAGTTTTATTAATCACCTTTCTGAACTTGAACGAAAGATGTAGAATAATTCACATCGGTTGCAAATTTTAATTCGTAATTGACTAGTTTTATTTTGTTAGCTTCTGATTTACCGTCCTAGATTTCTGATAAGTACTTAGTTGAAGTTCCTTATTATATTAATTATCTATTACATAACACGTTGAACTCATGTAAGTTCTGATTGATTCTAGGGAACACTTATATTATATAAGTAGTAGGTATAAAAATGCATTTAGTTTCACAATAAGCCTTCAAAATTCTTCGCATTGACTTTTGTTTGGTTAAAGTTCTTACAGACTTTCAGATTATTATACGTACCTTGTTAGCACTTGAGTGCATATCCTAGGACATTCAATTACTAAATCTGATGCCTGGTTTTGTTTATACAGGGGAATCAATAAAAAAACAAGCAGTGAAAGCCTCAAGGAATGCTGAAAGATGTGCTTGCATAGAAGAAATTTTCCGTGTGAGATAAAACAGATTGCTGGTTCACCAGTGCTACTGATCTACTCAAGTCTTGATGTGAGTGATCAACTTTCCTGCACTAATTCTACACCATTTAGACTCCGAAACGACGATGATATAAGAATGTTGTTCTCCATCCACGATCATGACCTTGGGGAGGATGGCTAAAGAATTGCAGTCCATCTGATTGGTGGTCAAAACATAGTGCTGAGATTTATATCTTTGTGGGCATGGAGAGTAGAGGGAAGATTCTAATGGAGAGGTATGAGTTGGGGAGATTGTTGGGGAAAGGAACATTTGGCAAGGTGCACTATGCAAGGAATCTGGAGTCAAACCAGAGTGTGGCCATAAAGATGATGGACAAACAGCAGATATTGAAGGTTGGGCTTTCGGAGCAGATCAGACGTGAGATCACAACCATGCGGTTGGTGGCTCATAAGAACATTGTTCAGCTTCATGAGGTCATGGCAACACGGAACAAGATCTACTTTGTGATGGAGTATGTGAAAGGTGGTGAGCTATTTGAAAAGGTTGCAAAGCGTGGAAAGCTTACAGAGGTTGTTGCACATAAGTACTTCCAGCAACTCATTAGTGCAGTGGATTACTGCCACAGTCGAGGTGTGTATCACCGGGACTTGAAGCCTGAGAACCTACTGTTGGATGAGAATGAGAACCTGAAAGTCTCAGACTTTGGATTGAGTGCGCTTTCAGAGTCGAAGAGGCAAGATGGCTTACTCCATACCACCTGTGGAACACCTGCATATGTAGCTCCAGAGGTGATTAGCAAGATAGGCTATGATGGTGCAAAGTCAGATATTTGGTCTTGTGGTGTTATCCTGTTTGTTCTTGTTGCTGGTTACCTTCCTTTCCAGGGCCCAAACTTGATGGAAATGTATCGGAAGATACAACACGGTGAATTCAGGTGCCCCGGTTGGTTTTCACGCAAACTCCAGAAGTTGTTGTACAAGATCATGGACCCCAACCCAAGCACAAGGATTTCAATCCAGAAGATAAAGGAGTCTACCTGGTTCCGGAAAGGTCCTGAGGAGAACCGTATTTTGAAGGAAAGAACTTTGAATGAAAACACCACCAAAAATGTTGCTCCGGTGCTTGGTGTGAGACGCAAGAAAAATGCTCATGAAGATGTGAAGCCCATGTCAGTGACAAACTTAAATGCTTTTGAAATTATCTCTTTCTCCAAGGGATTTGATCTCTCTGGCATGTTCATTGTAAAGGAATGGAGAAATGAGGCAAGGTTCACTTCAGATAAATCTGCCTCAACCATAATCTCAAAGCTAGAAGATGTAGCAAAGGCGCTAAATCTCAGGGTAAGGAAGAAAGACAATGGTGTAGTGAAGATGCAAGGGAGGAAGGAGGGAAGGAATGGTGTTCTTCAGTTTGACATAGAGATATTTGAGGTTACCACTTCCTATCATATCATCGAGATGAAACAAACAAGTGGCGATTCATTGGAGTACCGACAGCTACTGGAGGAGGGCATCCGGCCAGCTCTGAAGGACATTGTCTTGGCCTAGCATGGAGATGAATAGCAGCAGTCGCAAGAGTAGATTTTGATGTCTCAAGCATTTAGTTTCCGCTCCTCAAATTCATTAGGTTTTAGCTCAAATGAATTTATTTGTCTTGCCTGTGTTCTTTTTAGCATCTATGTTTTTGTATCTGGAGAGTTCATGTTGAGACAATGTATGCAATTGTATTTGGAGAGTTGATGTTGAGGCAATTTATGCACAATTTAGATGGAGTCTGTCGAGAGTAATTTTATGAGAAGTTGAGCTGCAATATAAAAATTGGCTTTGAGCCTTTCAAGCTTTCTTCAGATATTCGTCCTGATACTGTCATAAAGCTATGTTTGGGTGCAATGTTGTGACACCATTAGCAAGGTTTCTGCAGCATGAAGTATGCAATTCTTGGTATTCACCAGACACTCAAGAATTTCTAGAGTTTTTAACTTTTTATTATCATCTTGTTGATGAAAATTCTCATATCAATAGTGCTACAGAGGTATACCTTATCAGCTATTGAACATAAGTTTTTATCAAACAAATAAAAGAAAAACCGAAGCGACTTCTCATTCTTCGGACGAACAAGATAACACGAGTGCACAGTCCTACAAGATAGTAGCAGGTAGGCAACGAAATACCAAAAAGTTGCAGTTTCATTGGAAGACAAAAAAAAGATTTTTTTTTAAGAATAAGGATATCCTTGTATTTGCCAAATAGCCACAGAGAGCGAAGTTATTGGTAAACAAAAGAAAATATAATACACATGTTGAAAAGTCTGAACAAAAGCTATTTAAACACCAGTTGTGAGTTGTGAGGAAAATAAATTGTCCCTGTCACTGAGGATAGATCCAACATCCAAGAGCTCATTTTTCACGGTCCTAATTGATCACCCAACAACTTTCCAAGATGTTAATAATACTGCTAATCAGACTGTCCAAATGTCGACTGGATTTGGTTAATCTCAACAACCCAATTGTAGCTGTGACAAGTTGTACATATGACAAAGGCTATACTCTTCAGATTGCAACTTGCGAATTTCCCACCTAGATGCTTTTGTCCTTTGTAAGATTTGAGAATTTTTTTTTGCTTTGAGAAATAATACTGAGATATCAATGATAGATTCCTGATAAGATCGCTGTAAATTAGAGAGAGAGAGAGAGAAAAAAAAACGTTTTAAGATAAGTCATGTGGTCATGCAAAATTCAGTTCTACTACTATACATTTATATATCTTTCAGCTGTTGCCAGTTTATATACAGTAGTGTTTGTCTTGATAGGATATGCTAAAAAAAAGCCTTGGCCGACAATATATGATGATGATGATGAGGTAATCCTTTATAACCAGTAAAGCAGAACAGAGGGAATAGTAGTCTGAATTTGCAAGAGATGGAGAAAAACCTTGACCTGCTCTGCTTTCCTGTCACCTTGACCTTATTATCCTCTCGGAGAGGAGATGGAAGGAACTAGGCTTTGATCTGTACAGCTTGTGTGCCGTTTCAGGTCCTGGTTGACGTTTCAGCTGAAGCTCATCAACCTCGTCTCTGGCAGATTTTGCGCCGTTAAGATCTTCACTTCTGGTGGTTACTCAACGACTCTGATGATGACATGATTCACTCTGATTTTGCTGCGGATTTTGCTGTTTTCACTGGCCTGCAGATGGTGCGCCCCCGTGGTAAAGATGATCCAAGAGAGGTTCGGATGATCAAGCACAAGTCCATGTATTACATTTTCAACGCCTATAACATTGAATTTGTTCTCTAAGAAACTAATTTCGAGTTTTTATAGATGAGAATTGGTGTGTTGAAAGTAATATTATTTTTCTATGAATCAATATGATTTTCTTTCTATGGAAATATATTTATCATCCACCTTAGTTAATTTCCGGTGGACGGTAGGAGAGTACTGACTACTCAGTAGTTGTTGGAGCTCTAATAAATTAGAGGTGCATGTGCAATACAGGAGTAGTGTCATGTGCATCCTATTTGGGCTGAAAAGTATTTTTATACCTAGGTGCAATGGCATTTAGGTATATGCATGAAACGAGATTTGGAGGGGGAGAAGTCCCTTCAAATATTTTTTTAAAAGAAAGTGTGAGCTTATTAAGAATTAAATATGAGATTTCCGGTGTGCAACTGTGATTCGTCTTGCAGACGCTAGCTTTTACAAGTTGCATCAGTACTTTGAATAGAAAATGAAGAAAGTAAGAACGACCCTATATTTCTGTAGTACAGTATCATTTTAACAATAAAACGCCACTGTCCAACCAACAAGCATCATTTCGACAAAACTAGAGGTTACAGTCGAACCATTTACTAGTAAAAAAAAAAAAATCTCTGTCGCAAGGATGAAATTGAAATGAAATTTGCAAGGTGTCGTGCGGACTTGTAAAAAGAAAAAGGAAATACTGGCCTACTGAACCGGCCCGTTGGACCCATTAAGGAGGAAAAATATTACTCATGTTAATCGGGCCAACGGGCCCAAAGACGCGAGCTGCCGCAGATTTACCTTCATCTACTCCATCCATGCCGGCACCTCCGCCGCCGCCCGCCGTCTCCAACTCCACTGCATGCATCGAATACCTCCGGCCATTGCTATAAACTCCAAGGATTACTTACTGCTTTTCGACGTATATATAGAGGGTTCTTCGATCTTCTTTAATTTCTCTCTCCACACCATATTGATCTTCTTCTTCGTTGCGAGCTGTTGCATGGTGTCTAATCTACATTAGAATCAGGTCGTCTCGGCGTTTGGAATTTGGAGCAGATACGTACCATGGGACGACGACGACTTGTGAACCTGGTGGTGCAGGGCGCCGGTGGACTCTATTCTCTGCGCCGCATACCCGCGAATCGTCTCTTCTACCCATCAACAAGAGCAGCTGAAGAAGCAACGGCAAAGTCACAAGAATCATTCATGGAGGAGCACGGTGGCAGGAAGCATCCAGGCCTCCACACCATGGAGATGTTGGAGAAGCTTCCCCGTTCGACGTTCGCCTTCGAGCCGGCCCCGGTGGATCGCTACCGTCTTAGGTCTCTCGACTTCGCCTGTCTCCTCGGCCACGAGAGCAGGATGCTCACTGCAGACAACAGGGGAAACACCGTCGTCTTCGACGCAGACTCCTCCTCCGTCCTCGCCTTCCCCAACCTCATTTCTCCCAAGAGGTACAACGCCATTTCCCTCTCCATCATCAACAACGATGGCAGCAACAACACCGGGTTGGAACCACCGCCGGAGTACGGCCTCTACATGATGACCCGGAGTCCCGACGTCCACAGTATCAAGGATGGTTGCTTTGAGGTGCTCAACTACTCTTCTTCCTCTGCCGATTTCCGTGAGATGACCCCCCATTGGGTTTCTCTGCCACTGCCGCCCTTCGCCGGCTGCATGAATGCCGAAATTACCTCCTACACGGTGGTTCACGGCACCACCATCTACATATCTTGCAATAAGCCAATCCATTCTACTTACGCCTTCGACACGGTTAGCCGTGAGTGGCGCCGGCTGGGCTCCTGGACAATGCCATTCCATGGCAGAGCTGAGTATGTGCCAGAGCTCAACCTCTGGTTTGGCCTGTCTGCTGACCATCCCTACAGCTTATGTGCTTTTGATCTTCCCTCCGACGACTCATCCGTCGCAGCAAAACCACCCACGGTGCAGCATACTTGGGTGGACCTTGACATACCTCAGTCCTGGTTGCCATGGAACATTAATCTCATCAACCTTGGCTGTGGCAGGTTTTGCATCGCCAAGATGTTCCATTCTATTTCGGGTGATGGCACATTTTGTTCCTACTCTGAGAGTGACGATGGCACAATTGAAGACTCTGACCCAATTCATGGGAGTTTCGCTATCTTCACTGGCCTTCACATGGTTCGCCCTCGTGGTAAACATGATGATGTCCAGATGATCAAGCACAAGTTCATGTACTACCAATTTTTCGATGATTACATCGAATGGGTTATCTGAAGCTGATGGTTATTTTGCTATCAAGCAGCTAGCATATGTGCCTTAATTTCACTTTGGTATTTGAAGCAATGCTAGCTTTAATCTCCTATACATATGTCCATGTTTCTAGCTACCTAGTTGTCTATCAGAGACTACTTAATTGGATTGGAATAATTAGTATGATTCATTGTAATAGACTTTTCTAAGTTACTAGTGGTATCTAAGTAATTAACATTTCTAAATTATTAGTACCTAATAAGCGTCATATCAATGTCACATGAGACGAATACCTAGTTAAAGGAGGCATGTAGGTACCACATCAGCCAAAACCAGGGACAATACCGCCAGAGGACCTTCTTTGCACTGGTTTGTAAGTTTGGGGATACGTTATGTCCGGTTTTGCGGTTCAAGGATGATTTTGTAATGTGACAAGATGAGGGATCTCTATTGTATTTTTTTTCCTTAAAAAAATATAGTACCATACCACTCAAGTAAAAAGTTTGTGGGTCCATGGGCCAAAGGCAGTTGGAGCAATCCCTAAAAGCCACGATTTTCTTTTGTATTTGTTTATTTAAAAGGTTTACAAAACTTAACTACCGTTCTGAAGTTTTGCAGAAATGTACTCCTTATGTCCTACCATAGGATAGAACATATAAATCATCCTATGTTAGGACGAGAAATGTAACATGGAGAACGACCGAAGAGGCGTGTTATTGAAATTTTATGGGTAGGGTGCTGCCTCTAAAAAGACATGATAAATCGCCATTTGTTAGGACAATCTACTGTTGCAATGGTTTATCTTAAAAAAAAATAACAAGTGGGGTGACCATGGACATTTGAAAGTGCCCCCAGTAATAAATCGTTCTACGGAAGAGTGAGAAGGGGTGCCTACAAAATTGCCACACGATGCGCGCCCCTTCCGTCATTTGCCACGTCTCGCACTTCCCCTTTATGGTATGGCGATTAATAAGGGTAATTTAATTTTTATTTTTTTAAAAAAATAATATAAAAATAAAGAAATCGCGACTACCAGGACCCAGACGGCCCTAATCCGTGCCATCGCGCTGAGGCTGAGCCTCGGCAGCCGCCGCCATCCTTCCTGACTTCTCCAACCCTCCTCCTTCCTTCCTGTAGATTGCACGCTGCCCCTGCTGTAGATCAGCAACTTCCATCTGATCTGCATCCCGGCCGACTGTCACAGATTGCAAGGAATTGAAAGGAAATCCACATCCTTTGCTGCTGCTGATGCAGGTATGGGGGTTTATTTTGCTCCATCCATTGCTGTTTCGTTCTATTGGTCCGTCTGGTCGTTCGTCGTGTTTTGTTTCTTTTATTCCTTTACGGAATTACTAAAATTGTGTCTCCACAATTCTTGGCTGATTATAGTAAGATTTATCAACATCATATCGATTCTCAGATTCGTTCTATTGCAAGCATGCAAGCCCGTTTTGAATGCCGAGTTACCAACTGCTCTTAGCTGGTATTTTTCTTCGGTCAATGTAGTGTATGATAAAGTTAAGGTTAAAAGGTACTCACATCACATTTGAACTACAATTACATGTCACTTACATTACAGTTACACCGTATTTAAAAATGTAGGTTTAGTTCTATGTGCATGTAAATTTATATTTTTATCTATTTTTGCACAGACCTTGCCTTCTAGCTTTGGTATTTAGCTATGCAGCTAGTACTTATGCTATAAGTTTAGTGTCAAATTGTTTCATCAGTAATGAGCTTTTGTTTTGTCCTGGCCGTTGATCTGTAATGGTGAAAAACTAACTGTTTTTAGGCTGAAATTGTGGCAACTGTTATATAGGCACTCCCACCCAACAATAGAATCATCCCGTCAGATAAGAAGATCAGTTTTGGTTCGGAAAAAGATATGGGGAGGCGATTTCTGAACCTTGTGGTGGAGAATGCCCGCAGTGGACTGTATTCTCTGCGCCGCATACCTGCAAATCATCTCTTCTACCCATCAACAAGAGCAGCTGAAGAGGCCACGGCAAAGTCCCAAGAATCATTCAACGCGTACGTTAAGGAGCACCATGGCAGGAAACATCCAGGCCTCCACACCTTGGAGATCAACCCCCTGGGATGGCCAGCGTCGACATAGGAATCTCGAGTTCGCCTCTCTCCTCGGCAATGAGAACAGGATCCTCATTGCTGACCACAGTGGACATACCATCGTCTTTGACGCCGACTCCTCCACCATCTTTGCCTTTCCCAACCTCATTTCTGACAAGGGCTGTGCAGCCATTTCCCTCTCCATCAAAAACACCAACACCAACAACAACATTAGTGGCGACATGTGGCATGAAGACAGCCTCTACGTGATGTCCCAGAGTGCTGACCCTGAAACCAAGGATTACTGCTTTGAAGTGCTCAACTACACTTCTTCTTGTAAGGATTTCCGTGGGAGGACTCCCTGTTGGAGTTCTCTACAGCCGCCGCCCTTTGCCAACTACATGCATGCCGACATTACTTCCTACACGGTGGTTGACAACTCCACTATATATGTTTCTTCTATGGAGCCAGATGCTACTTACGCCTTCGACACAGTGGGGCGTCAGTGGCGTCGCCTGGGCTGCTGGGCAATGCCATTCGATGGCAAAGCTGAGTATGTGCCTGAGCTCAAGCTGTGGTTCGGACTATCCGTCGACCACCCCTACAGCTTGTGCGCTTGTGATCTCCTCTCCGATGCAGCAAAGCCACCCACGGTGCAGCAGCAGCACACTTGGGTGGACCTCGACATACCTGAATCCTGGTTGCCCTATAACATTGACCTCATCAACCTGGGCTGTGGCAGGTTTTGCGTCGTCAAGATTTTCCGTTCTATTGCAGGTGACTGCACATTGGGTTTCTCTGATTACGATGACGATGACACAATGGACTCTGACCCGATTCAGGGGAAATTCGCTGTCTTAACTGGCCTACAGATGGTTGGACCTTGTGGTAAAGATGGTGATGATCAAGGTGGTGTCCGGATGATCAAGCACAAGTCCATGTACTACAACTTTTGGGACTATGAAATCGAATGGGTTATCTGAAGCTGAGGGTTTTACTATCAAGCAGCTATCTAGCATATGTGCCCTAATTTCATTTTGATATTTGAAGCAATTAGTGCTAGCTTTATTCTGATAAGCTTTATATCATGCATGTTTCTAGCTAGCTAGTGGACTGCTGTAAGAGACCCTAGTTAATTAGTAATTAATAGGATTGGATTTCTAAATCAGTAGTGCTATCTAGGTATAATATTTCTGATTAGTACCTGATATGTGTGTACCCATTCTAACGCAAATCGAATTGGTTCTGAAACTAATATCATTTTGCTATATATGAAGCAGAGTGGGTTCGCCTAAACTGATTTCATTTTCATATGAAACAATATGCTTCGTTTGATATGCAATTTATCATCCATATTTCCAGTGGACTGTAAGGGACTAGTGAGTAGGATTGAAAATTTGGAACTCTAAATTAGTGCATGGTCTGTAAGAGTCTACTTTGCTAATTGTATGAAGCAGTATCACTCTTGCTGGTTGTATCTTCAAGAGAGCTATCTTGTCAGAAATGGAAAGGCAGCGAAAACAGTGGAGACTGAAGATTTTTCCTTGTCAGCTGAACTAAATTTGGCCGAGTGTTCTATCTGAAACTAAATTATCGTTATGATTTCTATGAATCAGCCCATATGGCCTAATCTTATTCATTTTGATATCTGAAGGCTGAAGCAATGCTTTTATCTGATATGCAATTTTGCGTCCACATTTCTAGTGGACTATAAGAGACTAATGATCAAGTAAATTAGTGGTGGTATACTTACCAGTTAAGTAGGATTGGAATTCTAAACTAGCTAGTGGCATGTAATATTCCAGTGTTTTTTGGTCCTAACTGAATGACATTACTGGGCTGGCGTGTCATTTTGCTAGCTAGTTAGTGGTACAACAATATGTATCTTACTGTCATCTCCTGGTTTTCACTACCTCTCTGCAACCAGAAGCTTCATCCGTATATGTTGTTGAGCAAATACAAGTTCTGAATTCCTTGCATCAGTACAAAGTCATGTGTTGTCTCCGCTTCATAATCTGATTACTTGGAGGAAAACAAATTTATTCATGGAGAAGGGATAATTAGTTGATGGAGTGCTTGATAGATATGATATAAATTTGTTGCCTCTTGCAATGCCTGCACAGTTCTCCTTCCTGGAACATGTGAATATGAAGTAAAACCAACCTAAAGGGTGAGAGCCAATGTAAGAATGTCTCATGTGATAGGGTAGAAAAATAAAATTAAAACATTGAAAATATATAAGTAACTTGCTTATTTTCAGACCGTGTAAATATTATATCTGATTTAACCCTCTAAAAGGGCCAAGTGGTTCGGTTGTCTTCTGCAGTAGTTTATCTTATAGCTTGCCACCTTATCTAATTTCCACTTTATATTTGGGCTGTTATCTTTTGGTTTAGGATTGATAGTTAAAATGTTCTATCTGTTATCTCCTTGTAAGGTGGTGTCCTCTGCAATTACCTAGTGGTACCAAAAAAAACCTTACTATGTTTCTCTCAATAAAAGCATCAAAACTCCTCTCTTTTTTTTTCAGGAAAAAAAAGGGGAAAGGGGGGGCAAATCAGCTGAGAAGGGCACATTTAATCAGCATCAGAGTTTGTACAGTTATCAGCATATATATAGAGTAGATGATAGGGGAGCAATCCAATCAGAAAATAATCAACTTTCTTGCTGGTTGTCAACTACCGTGCAAGAACCAAGAAGAAGGCCCTAGGCTGTGGCCTGTCGGGCCATATATAGCCCAAAGGCACGAGTTCTCTGTTTCGCCTTCATCTAATCCATCTGACTTCACCGCCGCCGCCTGCTAATAACTTGTTCTCTAATTCGATTGATCAGGGCAGTAGGGTATTTGGAGATCGATGGGTCGACGGCGATATCTGAATCTGTTGGTGCACAACAACCACGACGACTTGTATTCTCTGCGCCGCATACCCGCCAATCGTCTCTTCTACCCATCAGCGAGAGCAGCCGAAGCAGCAGCCATGGCCAAGTCCTACATCGATCACGATGGCAAGAGGCCGCATCCAGGGGCGCTGCATTTCATGGACAGGTTCCGCAATTTCCCATGTCCCTTGCTCAACCTCCAGCCCACCCCAATGCATCACCGGAATGAAAGATCTCTCGACTTGGTCACCCTTCTCGGCGACGACGAGACCAAGATCCTCACCGCCGACAACCATGGACACACCGTGCTCTTCGACGCCGCCTCCTACTCCGTCGTCCACTTCCCCAACCTCAATTGTTCCAAGGGGTATGATGCCATGGCCGTCTCCATCAACCAAGAACCGGACTGCCTCTACGTCCTCAACCTCAGACACCACCCCACTACCAGCAACCATTGCTTCGAGGTGCTCAGCTATGGGGTTTTTTGTGAAAGGATCCCCATATGGCGTTCTCTACCGCCGCCGCCCTTCACAACGACCACCCAAACTACAATTACCTCCTACACAACACTATCTACGTTTCTTCCAAGCTCTGTGGCACTCACGCCTTTGACACGGTGAGCCGTCAATGGCGGCCTATAAGCAGCCTCTGGTCAATGCCATTCTTAGGCAAAGCTCAATATGTGCCGGAGCTCAAGCTCTGGTTCGGACTATCATGCCACCACCCCCATAGCTTGTGCGCTTGTGATCTCACCAATATTGCACAGGGTCAGCTACACACTTGGTTGGACCTCGACATACCTGAATCCTGGTCGCCGATTCGGCTCGACCTCATCAGCCTCGGCTCTGGCAGATTTTGCGTCGCCAAGATGTTCTCTTCTATGATGCAAGATGACGAAATTCACATGGAGTTTGCTGTCCTCACTGGCCTGCAGATGGTGCCTCCCCGTGGTACCAAAGATGATCAACAAGCCCCCTGGATGGTCAAGCACAAGTCCATATGCTACCCATTTGGCTACTATAACATAAAACGGGTTTTCTGAAACTAGTGAGAGTATCGTTTTGGTTTCTATGAAGCAATGCTTTTATCTGCTACGATGCATTTTGTCGTCCACATTTCTGCTGGACTGTAATTAGGAGGGTACAACTGTGCCTTGCAGACACTGTGATTTGATTTGCAACCCCCTACCTAATCTTCCGGCAGGCGGCAGCATATATATACGTGTTTTGAAGCATGTATGTATATGCTCCAGCCTCCAGCAATACCAGTAATCTTACCAGGATGAGTACAGCTAATTTTCTTTTGCACATCACAGCCACATATCTTACCTGAAGAACTTACCATAAGATGTGACATCAACCATGAAATTGTTGCCCCTTGCTTTATAAGCGCCATCACAAATACCAGGCACCTAACAGGACATTTCAGAAACACAGTCCTGGACCAGATACTTCAAACAACACATAGAAAGGAAGAAAGCTAATATTGAAGTATCATTTCAACAAAACAAAACAAGCATCATTTCAACAGGAAAATAAAGAATAGTGTCCAACTATTGTATTCAGAAACTTCAGTCCAAATCTCATGTATTAATAAGTCATACTCTCAGCATTGCCCCCAATTCTCCACTCATTGTTTTAGGTTACATGAAAAGGCTCAAACGTGAACTATTTTGTACATTTACTTCAAGATGTAATCCTCATGTTACAGTTGCCATCATATTACACTTCAAGAACAGAATCTAACCACAATAGGGGGTTACGTCTATTCCCAAATCAACAATGATATAAATATCAGAACTCCATCACTGGGCCTTCTCAGATTCACATTTTGTTGGTGGTGAAACAAGAGTGCGCCAAAGGTATTTCCCACTTGCCATGTCCACCATCGTCCAGAATCCTGTTTTCAAAGCCGACCCAACCTACAGTTTCATGCAAAATTATACTTCAATAGAGAGAAAGTTATGTGGCAAGCAACGAAATAAAATCCAATATTATGCTGTAGCTTGGTTAGGAAGCATGAAGATATGATGCCAGCACCCATTTTTACTACATACATCAAAAGATTCAACACTGGAACAAAAACTGGGGCTCAAGACCAAATATGGCCCGTAATAATCCAGCTTCCGCGATATAGGACGATTTGCTTGCTATCTGACCCGAACCGCGCGAAATGGTCGCCAATTACACGGCTCACAAACTCTGTCTGGGGTGGGGCTACCTATTATTCGTAGGTGGTACGTACGGCGTTCTGATGCGCTCCACCCTGAAGAAAAAATCTTCTTCCGCTATAAATTTTTTTTTTAAGAAAAAAAAGAGAGGATTATAAGTTTGTGGGCCTGGAAATATAAATTTCAGGCATCGTCAACAGGACAACAACCCAATCTTTTCCCTAGTACTTCTTTCAACAATCCAGCATCTCCAGTGTATAAACTATTATGCTTACATAATCCATAAGGACAGGTTCATAATGTAAAACCATGATACCATGGTTTAACACAATGTAAGAAGCACTGCCAACTAGCCAACTACATGTCGCTGTTTAAGATTTGTTATCAAGCATACTGCAACTATAGAAATACTTCAAAATAGCTCATTTTTTAGTATGATTCCTGATAATTTGCATGCAGTTTTTTTTTCTTTGGAATAAGAACAGGCAATATCTTTGCTTATCGTATTATAACAGTGGTTGCATATAAGTTTGGAATGACGGGTGTTAGTTCCTTTTCAACCTCCAAGCTCTAGACAATCAGCAGGAACCAACAATACTGTACTGAAACATTTGTTCTAATTGTTATAAGGCTGAAAAAAATGACCGAAAATGAAGCCGTGAATCTAAAAATTAGCATGAAAGCCATTGGATTTTTTTTGTTGTTGCTGTGCATGAGTCGATTATGTGTAGTGAAGTACTGCTGTGAAAAAACAAAAACAAGAGAGAACATGTTGTGTGCACTAAAAAGAAACATATGGTTGTGATTTATCTGAAAATTAGGCATATGCCAGAAACATTTCCAAAGCACATGATTTTCGTCCCCTTTCATAGGAAAGTTAGCTAGAAGATTTCTTTTTTTTCAGCCGTAAGAAGAAAGCATTCCTAGAATCGCTAGCTTCCATATCCAGCAACAGCAAACTAGAAGTCAAAGACAAGACAATGTTGTGATTTGCCATATGAGACGGGGTACATGGGGCTCGTAGCAGGAATTAAGCAGTAGAATTGAAGCGTTAGTCCTCTAGCAAGGGATGTCATGAAACGTGTGTGTGAGGTAACCTAACCCAAGAATAGTATGGAGCGACCAAGAAAGAATGGTTTTTTTTTCCCTTTTTTTGGTTTGATTACCTTGGAATGGAGGGGCACGGGGGGCCTTTCCCTTGGGGATTCGGAGGCGTCGGCATCGTCGTGGAGGTCGGGATCGGCGTTGAGGCCCCGGATGAGGAAGAATCCGGCGATGGTGGCGGAGAGGAAGATTAGGATCACCCTCAGCGGGCACATTCTTCCTCAAATGCGGTGCAAATATCAATGAATGAACCAAGGAAGGAAGGAGGCAAATCGAAAGGAAGGAGTGGATTTGGGGAAAGGGAGGATGGAGCAGTTGGGCCTCCCTTCCTTCTGTTCTTGACTCCCTAGCACGCCCCCACCTAACGCTGCGTTACCACCCTCTCCTCTCCTCTTCTCCTCTTTCTTAGAAATATTAAACTAGTAATAACAAATCTTCTCAAGGGAAGGTGAGAGAAGATGAAGAACAAGGATACAAGCACGAGATGACGGCGCGGCGCCGTGCGCTGCAGCAAGAGGTAGGAGGCGAGAGGAGGAAGAAGAAGGCGAATTCTCAAATCGCAACGAGAAAGAGAGGAAAATGGAGATGGGATTTGGCAAGGAAACAAAAAGAAGAAGAAGAATTTATTTATGGGATTTACGCGGCCGAGGAGAGGGTGAGATGAGATATCGTCAAAAGGGACGCGGTCCGCCTCTCTGGGCCCGCATGTCATTCTTTGTCTTTGTAACAGCCAAGCCAAACCAGCCCCCCTCTCTCTCCTGTTGACCTCTTCTTTTTTTTCTCTCTCTCTTTGACGCATTATGCAAACCACGTTGTTGTATCACTTGTAAAACTTTGAATTACATACTTTTCATTAAGCTATAACCCAATCTTTTTTCATATAATTCTTTACCACACCCATTTGGTACACGAAAAGTTATTACTGCTAGTATACGACTTTCGTCCCAAAATTTTATTACTTAGAATGAAATTTGACACATCTTAACACAATAAATCTGGATTTTAGGACGGAAGAAGTAGTAGACAGTGAAAAGAATTTAATAATTAATATATCTCAAGTGTCTAGGCTAAAAGTAAACATGTGGCCATGTGTCATTCATAGTCAGGGAACCTTATCTTAGTATATGATTTTCATCCCTTTAGTCCTTTTAATTAATTGTCCTTGTTTTTTTTATCACTATATATGTCACAGTGGTCTCCACGTTTTCTTTCATGACGGGTAGAAAGCAAGTAACTAAATGAGCCTTTTACAAGCAAGATTTTCTTCTGGAAGATGGACCGCCAAAAAAATAAATTAGTATTCATTCATTAGTCTATCCGTGCATAATATCCTATTGTTGGTTTGGAAAGTCAACATGCATGTGCACTGGATTAGTGGCTACCAACTACGGAGTATTCTTAAATGAATTCCATCTTAAAAAGAACTACTACTGTTTGTCCTTTTTTTTTTCATCATAATGGGGAGCTCACCATTAGTGATTAGCCAGCTAGATATAGCTGCTGTTAATTCTTGAAGGCACACAGGGATACAGCCAAGTAGATTTGTTGTAATGAGGTACTCCTTGTTTATATACTACTACTAGAAGTACGTATATTGATGTTGGTTGTGTAGCTGAATTGTTCAAGAAAGAAAGAGCCAGCCGCATGATGCAAAATATTGAATCAGTACTCGATCGGTTGCAATGCAAGAGATTGAGAGTGTAAGCCATGTGCTAACTACCAAACTAACCTGGACAGAAGAGTACGTGACCTGCTCTGGACAGACCGATGGCATTTTTTTTCCATGCAGTTGAGAAAATACGGGAGACAAGCAGGGTGGTACGGTAATATAAATACCGCGGTAACCTCCTTAAATTCAAATAAATTTAAAAAATAATTTAAATTTTTAATAAATTTTGCACGGTTTTATACGGTTTTTCACGGTTACCACGCGGTAACCGTGCTTACCGCCGGGGCGCGGTAACTCCGGCCCCGGCGGTTTGGGAAACCCTGGAGACAAGCATCGATCCAACTGTACTTACTATCGAGCAAGCTAGTGTCGTTTTTCGGAGGAAAGAAAGAGAAGCATACGCTAGCGATCAGCATCAAGGATATATAATGCTTGTCTTTGTAAGCATGCTGTATCGATCATAGCATCAAGTTAATTGTAAGCTTGCTTCGTTTCTTCTAAGCATTTGTTTCTACTCGTTCGTAATAGTGACTTTTCTTTTTCTTTTTTTTTTTTTGAGAACTCGTAATGACTTTTCTTGCTGCTCCATCTCAATTCTCAGTTTTTATGTATTTCCACGAGCAGTCGGTCCATCGCTCTCAAGCTTGTGTGGGTTCAAAGTACACACACCAGCCCACTTGAACATTTGCAAGAGATTCAGACAAGGGCCGCCCAACCAGATAGATAAGATACACATGCAGACATGCTTGTGCATCAGTCCAGGCGAATCCGGCGGCTACCCGGATATATCATCTGCTCATTTTTCACAAGGGGATAATGATAGTCTAATCTCACATCTGCAATTCCTTTTCTTTTGACTGGGATACATCCACCCAACAACTCTGAGGACTTACTCGGTTCATAGGGTTTTCAAATCATTGGTAGAAAAAAAATGGGATTAGGATGACTCGTGCACTCCAATTCATAGAAATTTTTCCAAGAGATCACCCATAATATAAAAAAAATCTTATAGAATTAGGTTGTAAGAATAGATTCCTAGAATTGGATAGGATTTATTCCTATGAAATGAATGATGGTAAAAAAAAATTCCTAAGGTTTCAATTCATACAAAAAACCTTTGAAAATCCTTTAAATCGAATGTGGCCTTTTATGCACCGGCAGAGGCAGTGAGTGAGCTAGTGAGCTTTCATCATGCCGCAATCATGTCCATGAGCGCAACAAAATAGTTAGGCAGGCAGCTAGCTAGTGACCCACTTGCCCACACACCTTTGGTTTGACTTTTGTGGACCGACTGATGCAAAAGGTAACCATGCAGATTAACAAACCCAATACTAAAACTTTTGTTATAGAAATCAAGGATCGGCGCGCTGGATAGATAACAAGCACAAAAAATGCAGTCAATTAATGGGAACAGCACTTGCTCCACAACCATTCCTTCCTTCATTCTCTTCTCTCCACACCTCTCAGCAGACTGAAAGCAAAGGTCACACTGGAACTAACCAGTCCAACCACAGGGCAAACTAGGGAATCCATATCCCCCCAGTGAAGTGCTGGACAATTGACTGAACTATGATTTCACTAGTCACCACATTAATAAGAGCAAGTAAGTGATTGTGCACCATGAGTTCCCAGCCCATTTTGCATTGAATCCAAAAAAAAGGTTAAATGCGCCAAAACATCAGGTGAGAGACCTAATGCTAACGCATGTTAACAGGTAAGTGATACTAAATAAAAGGGGACTATCATTCACGTCCAAGGAATACAGTCCAACATATCACCTCAACTTCCTAAACTCAAATGAGGCAAGGAAGCATTGGCTTGACATTGTGTTCTATATGTTCTATGTTGTCTCTTTTTGATTGAACGACCAAACTGACTGTACATCAGGATTAGTTGAAAAAAAGCCACCGCCAACATGTGCCCCTGTTGATGAGCAAATCTTACTAGCTTCCTGAGGTCCATTCAGCACCACTGCCTCCCTGCATAAATCATAACCAGACAAAGTCTGAGTTCCACGAAGATGAACGAATCTGTTTTTAATAATGCATGACTAGTCAACAGATGTAATAAAAATTGAACCATCAGTTGCAGCATACAAATTATTATTAGTTGCCTAGAACAATATTTTCAACACCAAACACATGTCGAAGAATACCAGAAAAGTTCAGGTATACACAGTTCACCATGCAACTTCTGAAAATGCAGTACAGCCAAGAGCCAAGCCAACCATAAAATCCCAACGGCCACAAACCAAGGTGGGGAGGAAGGGGTAAAAGAACAAGAATTACACAATCATGTATTCCATTTGTATAGGGCCCTGTACTTAGTTCCAAGCTAGCAACTCATCCAATCCAACTATTCGAGGATATATTCATGGTTTAGCTCAGACCATGTAAATGCAATTTCTTAGTTAATAGTTAGGCCCAAGGCATATATGTCAAAAAAAAAAACTAAATCTCATATATGTTCAACCCACCAGAGCAGTACAGGCAAGGGAAAAAACGAATGGTGAATTTATCGGCAGTTTCAAGTGATGACAACAATAAACAATTCAAAACAACATCCACGTTAGCACATTGGAAACCCCTGTATATCACCTGGCCAGTGCATAACCCACACGTGATCTAGTAACTGTATTTACTGGTGCTTACTGCTTAGATAATGCAGCTAACTATCATCACATAATGCAGCCCAATGGCCACAAGTTGAATCCAGCAGATAAAACAGCAAACTAAATGACTAAATCTTTGATTGCAAATATAACTAGTGAGAAAATCTTTGCACCTGGTTTCCAAAGGAACGTCCTTAGTGACTTTCAATTATTTGTTTACAGTTCAACAGGGTACCTTAAACCCCCGAAAATCAACCCGGTTAGAAAACAAGCATTTTTTTTGCTTTTAAAAGAAAAACAAATGGCAGTCTAATTACAAAAGCTTGTGTATTGATAACATGGAAGATAGCTACAAATTGCTAGAGAAACTGAACAGTGAGCGCATAACTGATTGCTCTGCCAAGTTGCCAACATTACATCAATCTATCATGCCTGCTCTATTTACATGGCAACAGTTCTGTATGTCAGAGACCTACTCCACAAAAAAACACCGAAGTATAAAAGCAAACCCTGTTAAGTTTTCATTATCTTGGACCTGATGCTTGGTCTTATGCCTCACGGCCTCATCTTTTCGCTTATGCTTATGAATATCAGCCAAAATTTGAATTTTCAACCTTAAATTTGGAGCTGATTTTGAGGTTTTTTCATCGAAGTTTATTTTTCAGCCTTTGCTTTTAGATTGCTAAGAACACGTATATAAAAGTTTTATTCGCAAATTGCTTTTCGTTTGCAAATATGCCGTTTCGCTTATTCCGTGAATAAGCAAAATAATGGCTCCGTCAAACATGAAACTTGGTTTGTTTGAACTATAAAACAGTTTTTCCAACAAGCCAATAACATGCATCGTTCTGTCATTCACAAAAAAGTCAAAAGAGATGCAGGCAAACCAATCAACATTATGAACTGAACACATTTTCTAAACAAATGTGTCAGACATCTACAATGTAAAAATATATATATCCAAAAAACAATATTGATTTTTCTATGGTGAAACAACCAGTTAATAAATGTCACATAAACAACACTCATCCATCCATGGATTCAGGCGTGGTTCTTATCAGTTATTTAGTTTGGACAGACAGTCAATTGAACTCCACTCTCAACCATTGAGTAATATACAGTCCCACATCCCCATGCTGACCGCGAAACAACCCAAAGAATAAAGAGCCAGACAAGGACTGTTGAAACAGGTTCCAGATTGGCAGTACATTTAATTTCTACGGCGTCATCATTCTTTCTAGCTAATACTACTTCGGAATGCCAGTGGAGCGTCACCAAGAACCACTAGACATAATCCCTTATTTTAATATGATATCATCATCAATCCATAGTTCCATATTAAATATAGAAATATATAAGAATACATTCTTTAAAAGAAAGAACAAAGAAATATTCAAGTGTTTCATACAACAAATGCACAAACACATAATTGCATGCCATGTGATGTGTCTCTCATAAACAGAATCCACAGAAAACTTGCACCCTGTCACTAATGCCTCTTATTTGTCTAAAGCCAAAATAACCATCTATATAAGGATGCAACCACTGCAAGGCATGGTCAAACTGGGCCATGGTCCCCAGCTTTTGGGGGCATAAATTGCTATTATGGAAATTTATGTATTTGCTCCCTTGATTCCTTCTAAATTGGAGACTCAGAGTGTATTGTTTGCTCTTAACTGGTATCACTCTTGCCCCATTTTTTATAGATAAAGGGCAGCACCCATCCTAGTCATTATGACAAAAGAAATTTAGGAGTCCCCTATGGCATATGATTATTCCTTGTAAGAGTACTCTGTGAATTTGATCTCATTTGGTCCTTATGTGTATTGATACACGAAGCTACATTCGTAATGATTTTTTATGACCTAAATGAAAATTATGCTCACATAATCAAAGTGTGGGGTAGGGTAATTCTGTTGTAAGTTATGACCATGTTTCTAGCTCAAACCAAGGTTATCGAATTGTTGTCTATAATGGAAGCAAATGCTTCATTGCTGCAGAAAATACTGAAAGCGGTACAAGAATGTCACAACATACTTACTTGGACCAAGAATGACCAGGTGGCCCAATGGGGTGCAAACGGGCTGATTTGTTTGGTGATCCAAAATCCAAATCGTTGTGTATAGCATTCTCTGAGACATCATGTGAAAGGAACAGACTCCTTGTATCAAGAGGCATTTGCTGGAAAGGCGCTTTCTGCAGCCATAAATCATTGTCATCCAAACCAGAACCCACTGAGCTTCTTGTTCCACCATTCAAATGACTGACACCATGGTTAAATTGATTTGCGTTTGGTAGGAGCCACTCAGTCTGAGGACCTCGTAGACCTAAACTTTCTTGAACTAATGGCGTGCCCCACATTTGCCATGTGCCCCCCTGTTCATTGCTAGCCTCAGGCAAAATAGAACCATTAGGCCCTTTTCCAGTTGAGTGCCTAATAGGATTATCCTCGAATGTACGTGATCTTGAAAGAGGAGATTCGATTGGTGAAGGCTTCGTATGTGTTTCCTTGGTGATGTCACTAGAGATGAACCCGCTATCCAAGTCGAGAGGAAAGTTATCTAGGGACTCTGAAACTGGCCCAAGCAACGCAATTGCATCAGGATCATAGCATGGGTCCTCAAATTGTTCTGGTTCTTCAAACACTGTTGGTTCTGGCTCACAATAGTAGGGCACATGTCCAGCTGGAAAATGAGAGAGTGACATGTTGGCAGGTGCTCCATTCACTGGTGGAAAACCTGGAAATTGCATACAGCGGCTTGAACTAGGGTTACTGTCCAGAGGGGGATACTGCGATAGGAAGATTTGAGCATTGCTAATTTGTGCTCCATATGGTTCTGGTTGCCCTTTCATTTCACGGGCTGCAGCAGGAACATCAGGACAAGGTGACACAGATGCTGAGCGACTAAACAGCTGGTGCCATGACTTTTTAAGGCCAGTAGGCTGTGACTGCACATTTGGACTAACCTGCATAAAAGCATAACAAAAATGCAAATGGTATTTGTAAGACGATAGTCAGGGTGAAAACAATTAATGACATATGTCGTAATCGTAACAGATAGACTGCTGCAGCAATTAATAATGCCTTTGTTACTCACAGGTCGATGAACATTAGTCCATGAATTTGTCGTTCCTCCAGCAGTAGCAGATTTGGCTGTTGCAGGAGGTTGGGCATCTCTTTTGACTACATTACTCTGGTCAGTTACAGTAACAAGCGGTTTAGTCACCTTGTTAACTTGAGGAGCAGAGGTCTGAGCACTTCTACCAAAAAAGGAGCCGCCACCAAAACCTCTTGAAGAAGATAATAGACCGCCTGTCATACGGCCAAAGTACTTTGCCTTGCTCTGTACTGTCTTACTACCCTGGTTGTTAGCATCAAAATTATAGGGCTTATGACCCTCAGCCCCAACTCTTGTTGCATCCCGCTTCTCTGGCTCATTTCTTCTATCAGAATCCCGCTTTCTCTCCCCTTCCCTGGTCACTCTTCTCTCGATATCCTCGCAATCTGAATTGCTCTTGCTTGATCCCTTATCCTTCTCGTCCTTCCTCCTCCTCTCCTGCCGTCTACGTTCCACTTCCTTCCGAGGATCCTTCTCTCCAACGGGGGTAGCGCCTTTGGATCGCTCTTCAGCCTCAGCTTTCTCATCCCTTAGCCTCCTCCGCTCCTCCACGAGCTTGGCCATCTCCTCCCGCTGCTTGCGTTCCTCCTCCTCTAGCATTTCCTTCTCCAGCCTCGCCAACCTCTTCTCCTCCGCCTTCCTTTTCGCCTTCTCGACTCTGCTCTCCTCAGCCTTTGCTCCGTTATCCCCTTCTTTTGCTAATCTTTTACCATCTCGGCCCAAGCCATCGCCGTCCCCCGAGGAGCCGAATCTGAGCACTTCCCTCCAGAACCACCTCATGCTGACGCAGAAGGAAGAGAACAAGCGCCACGAGAACCCCGAGTACAGGTTATCGGAGGAGCAGCGGAGGTCGAGCCAGTAGGCAGGGTCACCGGCAGCATTAGGCCAATCCTGGGTGCAGGGCCAGCCAGTGGGGAGGGTCCCGGCGGGGCCGAGGTCGAGGACGGGGCGCTTGGAGACATGGCCGCAGTAGGAGCACATGAACTTGCCGCCGCCGGGGTTCTGGTCGCGGTAGGGGTTGTTGCAGTTGCGGCAGCGGCGGGTGGCGGTCTTGCGGAGCTTGTGGAGCTGGAGGGCGTGGGCGCGGCGCTCCTCGCGGAGGCGGGCGGAGCGGCGGGCGCGCCAGAGGGAGAGGCGGGGGAGGAGGATCTCGTACCAGAAGAGGGTGAGGAGGAGGACGGAGACGCAGGCGAGGCGAGGGGAGGTGACCTCGAAGCGGTAGGCGGCGGGGAGGAGCTGGGAGAGCGCCCACAGGAGGATGAGCGGGAGCACCAGCCATGGCAGCATGGTGGCGACGCGCCGCGACCACCGTTGCACGGCGCACAGTATACACATTATCCGCCCACCTCCGCCTCCGCCGCCGTACCAATCTCGATCGCCAGCGCCGCCCCTCTCAATCTCAAACCCTAACGGACCCAAGGGAAGAAGAAGCTTGCTGGGTCGGGAAGATTGCTGCGATGCGAAACGAAACCCTGAAATGGAGGGGGGGAACCCAATCAAGTCAATTAAAGGACGCGGATGCGAGATGCTGTCCTTGGCTTGGGGGTGGGAATACGGGATTAATTAGGAGGAGTCGGAGAGATTGGGAATGGAGAGGGGGAGCTCGAGGTGGTGGGTGGTAGCCATGGCGAAAACCCTAGCCTAATTTCCTTTCGGATTGCCTTCCCCTCTTCCTCTTCTTTTTTTTTTCTTTTTTCTGTTCTCGCGAGGCAAGGGATAAAGCGTCTCGACGCAGCTGCTGCCAGCGTCTCTTCTTCTTCTTCCCTTTTCTTTTTTCTTCCTTCTTTGCCATTTTTGCTTTCTTTCCTCTAGTTAATTTTGGCTTGCTCCGCTTCTCCTTACTCCGACTACTAGTACTACACAATTAAAGAAAACACAGTATATAGTTTTTTTAATATAGGAGTTGTATTGAAAATTTTTCAGATTTCCTAAAAGTTTCGTATATTCTAGAGTATGCTTATGTGCTTTGTCTCAGCCTTTGACTATTAATGCAACATTTTATTCCTGTTTTAATAGTTGTTTTCAATTCAACTAATATTAGCATATACTTGGTTTTCCAAGCTATTCATCATAGTACTTTCTTTTTATCCTTATCCTTAGCTTTACTTTCTTTATAGAGGTTCCTTTTTTAAGAGATCAAGAAAAGAATGGTGAAGTACTATAGTTCTCCCTATGTGTATAACTAAAAGTGAGTACATGTCTATTCTTCTCTTAATTTAAGAGTATAGTATTTACATAGTAGTGTATTACAAGTCGGTGAAAAGAATATATAAAAATAGGATGCATCTCCTACACTAAGAAAGAAATAAGGCTGCCAGTTAAGATCTTGTTTATAAATGCAATATTTGGATATCATCATATTTTTAAGTGTATCATACTACCATGGTCCTAAATATTGTTTTAATTATATTAACATCCATAGTATTAATGTACTATAACACCTGTTGAGTAATTAAGCACATGCTTTCTAAAAGTGTACACAAAATGTTCACTTTCCATTGTTAAATCAAAGTGTTTGTCAAATACTATGGGTTGCTTTCAAGAAAGAGAGTCTAGTATTTAGTTTTATTGTCCAATATATTGTCCTAGGTTTTGAAATGGAACCATTTGTTATGTTAGAATGGCCACCTTGCCTATCACACGCTAATAGTTTCTTTAACATGAAGTTTTCTCATGCTCATGAAATTTTCTCTTATTTATTGTAGTATGTGTTTTCTATAGAGAAAGCTTATGCTTACAATTAGCACTATCAATAAGCAAAAGCAAACCAAAATGAAATAAAATTTAGGTAGTGATGTTGTGAAATCGTGTGGCTGCACACTAAAAACATATATCAACGTCGATTATAAATGTATACATAAGAAGATTATACTCTTTTGATTACTTAGATGCACATAGTATGCACTAACGACATAATCAAACCTAAACTAGTTATGAGAGGGAACCTATTTAAAGACAACTTTTTGGTGCGTATCAGAGATATTATCCTTCAGGCAGGATTAGTAGAGATCGGGAATGGAGAAGGGGAAGCTCAGGAGTCAGGATATAGCCATGGCAAAAACCCTAGCTTAGCCTTCGGGTTGCCTTGCCCCCTCTCTTTGTTTTTCTTGTCTTATCTTCCTTTCTATTCTTTGTCTTCTCTTCTTGCAAAGCATGGATAGAGCATCTAGACGCAACTCCATCTTACCTCTTCCCATTTATGGTCTTGACATGAAAACGAATGGAGGGTTAGGATAAAATAAGGTAAAATAAATGGATGGTTAAGATTAAACGTTTTTCCAATGAACCGTATGAGACAATGCTCATCTCATGGAATATATCTAAAAAGGATTACATCCTGGAATAAAAAAAAAGAGAAAAAAAAGAGTGACTACATAAGGTTAAACTATAGCAAGTGCTTCTCTTTGGCAAACATCAACATTGTCACATTCTGTTTGATTTTTGCAAAAAGGCTAGATAACAAGGTTTTCTTCTCCTGGTGCTCAAACGCTCTTTGATTTCTTGCTTTTCAGATATCTACGTGATTAATAAGACGAGTGTGCACCTTCCCCTTTGGGAGGGGCTTGGGAATTTTGCTAACATCGCCCAAGATTTCCTATACCTTGTAGCTAGGCTTCTACTAGTTGGACGCAAGCTTTTGACATGCCACCCGATTTACCTATCATACGGTTATAGTTTCTTCAATATGAAGTTCCCCATATTCATGAAGTATTTGTTTTTTTGGAAATGTGTTTATGCTTACTAATTACCACAAGTAACATTAAGTCAAAAAGAACAAAAATTCTGTAGACGAAAGAGATATATTAGTGTCTATTATAAAATGTGTGACGAAAAAAATATACTTGTTACACTCATTGATTACTTGGATCGAACCAACGGTTTTTAATTATTTCTTAATATCTCTCTCTTTAAAAAAGAGTAGCGGACGAGATCCCATTAATACAACGAAATACTCTATGTGCTAATGTCATACCGTCGTCAACACGATAGCTTGGTATGTTGTACTAAACCTAATATGGTACCAAGTATGATACTTATAGGTAATATATTACCATCAAAACGATTTCGTAAGTTATATCAGAGGCATCAAACATAGTATAAGTAATCAGCATAGTATCTACTAAATATTATACTGAAAGTTATCGACATATACTCTTTTGTAAGATGTAGTATTTCTGTTTTTTCCCAATGATTGCCATATGAATTTTAACCCTCAAAAGTAAAATATGTGTAACTGCAGAGTGCAGTAGTAGACCAATCTAGTTGATAGCGTCGTGTAACAAAATTCTTTTCTTCTAATATATTGACGTGCAATTTTTTTACGCGTTCGCGAAAAAAGAGTGCGGTTGTGGCATGAATATTTACAGCAAAAATGCTTTTTTTTTTTAAAAAACAATTCCTTGTAAATATTGGCATTTTCTTGGCTGCGTGGTCTCGTGGGCATCGTCCCAAGTCGCCGGGATCCAGAAGCCGCGCCAAATCCGGCCGGAATCCCCACCACCACCACCACCACCACCGGCCGGTCTCCTTTCTGCTTGCCTCGCTCTCTCGCATCGTCGCATTGGTACATCAACATCCTGCAAACATGGCCGCCATGGCCACCGCCCCGTGTTTCCCGGCCACCCCGGGACTCCCAGCGCGCGGCGCCGTCGCTGCTAGGAGCAGGATGGCCGCCGGAGGAAGCAAGAGCCAACGGCGGCGGAGTTCCTCTGGGGTTTTCCTGTGCCGCTCCTCCACGACGGGAAGCAGTAGGATGGAGGACTACAACACCGCCATGAAGAGAATGATGCGCAATCCCTACGAATACCACCACGATTTAGGTCCGTACCAATCATTTTTCCTCGTATACGCGCTTTTGATCCTACCTAGATAATGATTCCATTTCGGGATGGGGATTGTTAATTTCGTCCCGCCGAAACGATTGATTTGGTCCGTGCACGCGTTGTCTTGCTATAGCATTACTGCGTTAGTGCGCTTATATCAGTTAATGTTCGATTGTCCCGTCCCATCCATGATGCCTGAGTAACGCGTATCTGTGTTATGAAGGTTTTCTTGTGTGGATGTTAGAAATCCTAGACTGGACACGATCAACATTTTGGTAAAGATTCAATCTTGTCCGAGGAAATTTGGGTTCTTTCCTGAGTCAGGCCTGGGGAAATGTCAAATCAGTGAGTACACTGTGGGAGTTTTCCTGTTACCATTAGAAAAAGAGAGAAAAAAAAGAAGATTGTGGGAGGTAGGTCAAGTCTAGATTTGGTGTTCTGTTCTATCCATCTGTGCGATGTTGCTTATGATGTATCATGGTTCATGTTCAGTACTAAGTTTGCTACAAATGTAAGTAGTCGGTAATGGTTTGTGATGATTGTCAAAAACCATGGTATGTAAAAAGAAGCTAAACATCCTGTTTACCGAGCTGAGACTTTTTTAATTACCATTTGTTTCATTTTCTCTTTGAGCGCTCTTTGCTGTAATAGCTCCTATTGGCTAAGGTAGGACTTCTCTCCTTCCTGTGTGCACCCCCGGTGTTCGTGTTGTGTAACTTAAATGCTTTCTTCTAATTGAATGGCACACATTCCTTTTGTGCGATTGCAAAAATAGTTAGCAAGTTGCAGTAATTGTGACCATTTCTATCCTTCTTAGTCGTAATAAGTATCATTTATTTGAGCATTGTGCTGGGCCTTTCTCTGTCAAATTTGCATTGATTTCTTTTAGAAAGGAGGCCAAGGGCCCTGCATTATATAGAAAGCAATAGAGGTTACATAGGTTTAGCTGAGACTCCAGCTTACACAGCAGAGTGCATTACATCCACCCTCTGGTGATGGGGAGAAAACATTCAGACAAAAACCCACTGCAACAATTGCTGACCAAGGAACTCACACCAGCCAACGTCGACAACTGAAATGCAACAAAAACTAAGCTACCAAACTAGTAAACTAGCCAATCCCTACTCTTTCTTGGCGAAGGTTGTTGATGGCCTCACGAAAGCACCCGCCAGTGTCTCCAAGGTTGGAAGTTCTTCAGGTTTCAGGAGTGGCTTCCACTGTAACAACAGACAAATAATGCGAAGAGGAATTGTTAGCGGTGTCAAGATGAGTTTGCTTCTAAAAATCATATAAATTCTGACAGACCAAAGCAACCAACTCACAGCCACCGGTAACATGTATTCAACTCTAGTTTTTTTTGGAGCTATCATTCCCAATGACCATGGTAAAGAAATTCTCAAAATCTCGAGGTATTCTTTGGGCATCTAAAGCAAATGTGCACAGAGGTCTCAATTTCACCACACAATTGACAAAACTCTGATCCTACCCAACTTCTCTTCTTCAGTTGTGCAGATGATTGAATCCTATCTCTAATAGCCAGCCACATGTAGTGTTTTTGTTTTGGGGGAACAAGGCAACTCCACAGGGCTTGCATTCTTATATGTACCACCCCTCGAATAGTGATCAAATCTGCATTGTTGATCTGCATGGAAAGTACTTCTGCATTTTTTGGTCATCTTAAGGGGCTTGAGGGCTTTGGTGGTTTAGTATTTTATCTTCATATGGCAGTTTCACTGTGTTACCCTAAACATAACTATTTGAGAATCACTTACATAATAATGAAAGTTACACCATGATGTGAAAAATGTATCCTTTTAAGATGGTACAGGCCCTTATCTTTTGTACATTAAATGTTTGTGAAATATCCATTCTTTGATAAGTTTTATGAAAGTTCTTGCTGAAGATATAGCAATTTGATGTGGAGATAAACATTGGTGTCATACTTTGTCATGCTTAATTGAATTGCACAGCTTGCTTCAATTATTTTTATAAGTCACTGAAATAGATATGGCAATTAACCGGAGCAAAACAAAATCCCTACTTTGTGTTTATGCAATTCTTACTCAATTACTTGTGGAATGTAGGTATGAATTATGCTATCATAAGTGATAGCTTGATTGTTGGCTCGCAACCTCAAAAGCCAGAGGATATTGATCACTTAAAAGATGAGGAGAAAGTAGCCTTTATTCTTTGCTTACAGCAGGACAAGGACATTGAATATTGGGGCATTGATTTCCAAACTGTTGTCAATAGGTGCAAAGAACTTGGCATAAAACACATCAGAAGACCGGTGAGACGATTATTTATGTACTGAGCTAGTATCATGCTTAATTTGCTTATGAAATTCTGACTCAAACAAAAATGAGCATTTTACATTTCTACTTTCAAGCTTGATTAACTTTTATAGTGTCTGATCTTTTGCACCGGTGCATTTTTTTATTCATATAAGCATGACAAATGAGCTAAGAAGTTGTTTAATGAGAAAATATGGTAATTGTTCTTTTACTACAATGAGCACAGCTGGCCTTGTCCTTTGCATTGGACTTTATAATTCATTTGAGATAATCACAATTCATATCTGCCTAGCAAGCTTTCATATTTCCATTATATGATGAAATAGGTGAGCAATATGAAATATTGACCTCCAACATTGTACATCAGAAGAGCATAAAGAAATGGTATGCTGCTATCTTTGAGTGCCAAAAGTAAACTATAAAAGTCTAGGAAATAATTAATTCCAATGAAGCTAGTCCAAGTTTTTATTATGAAAGTGAGTTAAAAGCTTGCACTTATTTGGTTTCAGGCAGTGGACTTCGATCCAGATTCATTGAGGACTCAATTGCCCAAAGCAGTCTCATCACTAGAATGGGCTATATCGGAAGGCAAAGGGCGGGTCTATGTCCATTGCACTGCTGGACTTGGGAGAGCACCTGCAGTTGCCATTGCTTACATGTTTTGGTTCGAGAATATGGATGTAGGTTTCATCTTCTTGAAATCTTAACTTGTCAGGGTTATAAGCCAGGCCACATTCTTATCATTTATCCTTTGCTTGCAGCTTAAGACAGCTTATGAGAAGCTAACTTCCAAAAGGCCCTGCGGACCCAATAAGAGAGCGATCCATGCTGCAACTTATGATCTTGCTAAGAATGATCCACATAAAGAGTCTTTTGACAGTCTGCCAGAGCATGCTTTTGAGGGCATTGCTGGCTCGGAGAGGAGTTTAATTCAAGAACGGGTCCGTGCTCTTCGGGAGGCTTGAGAAGTAAATGAAAACTTCTCCACATCCTTCTATTCAAGCCTACAGGTCAGGAAATGCAGTAAACATATAATAGAACTAAATAAACAAATCTGCGCAAATTGAATTCATTATGGAACAGACAACAGCAGAACCTTAGCTCCTCTAGTAGTA
Source organism: Oryza glaberrima (assembly GCF_000147395.1). Lineage (NCBI taxonomy): Eukaryota > Viridiplantae > Streptophyta > Magnoliopsida > Poales > Poaceae > Oryza > Oryza glaberrima. The sequence goes on along the minus strand of NC_068336.1, from coordinate 600,590 downwards.
TTCTTCTTTGCTGCCAGATTGCTAGCTGGTGCAGATGAAGAGGTTCTGATTCACCTATCCTCAGAATAAAGCTCAGACAAGATCTAATTTAGTAGGTATCTGGTAATAATAAGAATGACAAAATAAGGAGGTGCCAGAAGATGGCATTGCTGCTCTGGATGATCTTGGTTCTTGGCTGCAATTGCATAGTCTTAATGGCGACCAGTTGTGTAATTGGGAAACTCACACGTACATAGTGCCTTGTATATTCAGAGTATCGAATAAGGCCGTCTTGAGATTGTCACTTTGCTCATGTGTACGGCTATTGCTGTTGAAAGTGAAACACATACTATTGCTGAAAGTGAAAATTCATCATATCATCGCCAAATGTGATGTATGCATGTTCAGAGGTTGACTGCGGATGTTTAAGTTTACTGATATTTATGTTTTCCTGTCAATTTGATTATTATAACAAGTAATGTTGTAGACAAAGCATTCCATTCCTACTGGAATTTTGCTGTGCAGTTGACCTGTATTTTCAGTTTCCTTGTTGTCCCAAATTTCACTCTCTTTAGTTGTGGAGAAAGAATACTTGATGAAATGACTTACATATTTTTTCCCTATAAATAAGAAATAAACTCTTACACCACGCATGATGTACCAACCTATCTTATGTAGTTATATAGCAGTGTGGTAGCTAACGCCGTGGTTTACTGAAGTACAGGCCCAGCTGTTTCTGAAAACACAACCCTCAAGACCAACAACAGCTTTGTAAACTTAAACTGAGATACTGAATCATCAGTAACCTTTGAATCGATCTTATCGTGAACCATCAAGGCGACATTGCTGCATATTAAGAAAACAACAACAAGAAAAACATTAGAATGCAAAAAAATCCAGAATGAGCAATGTGTGAATTAACAGGAAACCCAGAGAGCAAATTCAGCAAGAACCTGAAGAGAGCGTCGACCAGGAGTCAGGAACACGGGAGAGCACCGGTGGGTTAGGCTGCCCGGCTGCCATAATCAATCAAAGAATCAATAATATATCAGTTTTTCGTCAGAAAGGAATTCATCTGATAAAAATTTGAGAATGATGAATGAATGAGTGCAAGTGAAGGTAAGAACTGACTGAAGCAGATGAAGAGGACTTGAGGCGGGAGGACGAGGCCGCAGGCGATGGGGAGGTACATCATCCTGACGGGATCCACCGGCTTGGGCAGCATCCGGTTGACGTCGCCGAGGATCACCGGGCACAGGCACCTCAACGTCCGGTCACCCTCAGCCGCCGCCGCCGTGCTGTTCAGGAACATCCCCAGCCCGCCGCAGCACTCGCTCGCCGGCGTTGGCGTCTCCGCCTCCGCCCCCGTCAGGAACGACGCGCACGTCGTCAGCCCCGCCAGCGACGTCACGCAGTCCGGCGCCGACGACGACGAACCGCCGCTGCCCGGCATGCCCGGGATCAAGGTGCCCGGCGGCGTCGTCTGCGACGACCTCCCGCACGGCGGCGGCAGCGCCCCCGCGGGTGGAGACAGTGGCAGGCCGGGGACTGACGACGACGACGACGACGGTGGTGATGGCTTCGGCGGCGCCGCGCGCGGCGACGGCCTGGCTCCGGGGAACCCCGGGAAGCGCTGGCGGCTTCCCGGGAAGCCGGGGAAGCGGAGGACGCGGGCCTCCGACGAGACCAAGGCGGCTGCCTTCCTCCTCGGTCTCATCGCTTCCGACGGCGTCGCCATCATCACAGAAGCAACCACGACGAGCAAGACGACGGCGGCGCGCTTGGATGCCGGTGACGCCATCATCTTCTTCTTCGCTTGATCAATGATGAGCAATTACCTAGCTAGTGTTAAGCACTAGCTTAAGCACTTAGTGACTAGTATTAAGCACGAGAGGCTCGCAGCTTGATGATCCGGCGTGGCGCGCGTACCGATTTATAACTCACTCGGGGGATTCTTCGCGCGCAATTTTAAAAAGGGTTAGCACAAAGATCATGCAAGGCAATATTCATTCTACTCTCCACCATTCAATCTTGGTGCTCTCGCTTTGCAAAGAAAATAATAAGAAATGCAGCTTGTCTTTACATGTAAACATGATCAATAAGTTATCAGAAGGTGCCATGGGAGCACTTCTGTAGTATCAATTTGACAGTAAATTGTACAAGCCTGCAGATCATATTGAGTTCGCAAAAGAAGCAAAAATGCCCAACAAATCCAGCCTTGTTTTCTCATTAGCAATGTAACAAGTCACATGCATTGCCGTGTGCAAGACAGTATTATTTCTAACAATAGATGCAGAGATCACATACTCATCTGTTATTCATCTAGTCATACAGCATTCCTTCTTTCTCTATACATGTCGTATCCTTCCTGTAGTAATCCTAATGCTATATTGAAAGCAAAAAAGTTTCTTGATAAATCTTCTATTAATCTTACAAGGCAAAAGGAGTATCAACGCCAATGGCAACCTGACTTGTCGATGTGCCATATTTCTTTCTGCACTCTGGTTACTTACAGTGTGCATTTCTGTGGGTACGTGCAGCAGTTCCCCGTATCAAGCATTTGTGTTAAGAACACTACAAGCGAATAAGTAAGCTACAATCACCTTTACTATAGGTAACCAAGTACCTATCTAGGAATCTAAGATGCAAAAGAAGCAACCTGAACCTTGACAAGGTTTGTCTGGAGCCGGCCCAAATGAAATGCTGTGAGAAGCCACACGAAGCAGAGCTGTTATCAGAAGGGAGAAAAATAGTTCTTCAGTGATATATGCAATCCTATGTGGTGATGGGGTACAAATACAATGACTGAAACCATGACACATACCGGCAACGCGTAAAGGGTGACCATGGATGCCTTCTTCTCAAGGCTGCTGAACAACAAACTGTATATTCCGGCAGCTGTTGCATCACCAAGCCTTTGAACAACAACATCTATACAAACCTATTAGAATTTATATTCATTAGTTAAATAGTCAAAACTGAAATTGGTCATACATTTGTGAACACGTATTTAATATGATTTCAAATATAAGACTAAGAAGGCAACTGCAAAACTGACTATTTTTCTATTGATAGCCTACTTAATCTGGAAATTCAACTTCAAATTTCGCTGTTAATCACCCACTCTCCATTTTAAGAGACAAGGCTAACTCTGATGTGTCTAGGTGAATTCAAAACAGAGCCAATATTGAATGGCCAATTTTTCTAAGGAATACCATTGTGCTTCCCTGTGCAGTGCGTGTGTGTGTGTGTGTGTCTGTGAAACAACAGCATGGAAGATAGAACACACCACGTGTTGATGTGTATATGTTTGATATCTACCAGAGACATGTATAACACAATGCAAATTGATGAAAATTGGTGAGCAATCCAGGGATTAGAAATTTTGTTAGTTCTCTGCGGTGAATGATGATGTGTACTACTGGCACAACTCATCTATCGCATTCAAGCAAATGTATTCTTTCGTTTCTTATTGGTCACTAAATTCAAATAGGTAGCCGCATATCTTTTACCTTCGCTTTGTACTTCTCATCCTGTGAGACGACTGTGAATAGCAATTCCCTTCCAGGTCTTGTCAAAACATAAGTAGTTACCTACAGAGAATAGAAGATGAGACTGGGAAAGCAGCAATTTAGAGCTAACATTCAAAACCCTAAATTGCACAAAAATGGATTATGAGTGCTTAGATATCCTTGGCATGCAAAAATTCTAGATAAAATTCAAATTAATGTGTCTCAGCTCTCAAATATGAATATCCAGGTGGTAATGAATGCTCACATCTAGATATGCATATTTATTTGTATGTGACTTTTGGAAAGTATCATTTAATGGTAAAAAACGGTTATTACACCAAAAGTTACAATCATAGCTCCCTGGTCTATATGTACCTTTCGAATTGTTTCAGTGACAGCAACAGCAACCCAAGTTGGCCATAGAGCAAGGGCAACCATATTCAATGTGGCAATGAATGGGGATGCACAGATAGCAACTGTTACACCAGCTACGGTAAGGATACGACCCTGAAATAGTTGTTTAATTCATAACAGGAGTCAGTAAAGAAATTTCAAGAATTCTCTTTTTCTTTTTCAAAATGAAAGAAGAAAACAAAATTAGCAAAACTTCCTCCGTTATTGCAGTTTTCTAGCAACGTGTTGGTTAGGACATATTTTTAAATTATATTGTTTTTGTCAATGCTAATAAGTTGCTCAGTACTTGGAATGTAGTGATGTAGACATGCACTACATCATTTTGACTACATTGTAATGAACTATTCCCTTCTTTTGATGACATGAGATGCGAATTAGCTCTGAATTGTCAAACTGAAGAACATATGCGTGTATGAGAATTATATCAGAATTCAGAAGGAAAAACTATTGAAATTTTTACACATTCTTGTCTTCAAAAGAACAAAGGAAGATATCACTAAATAATAAGTTCAAAGTTGTATGAGAAAATATAAGCACTCTGGGGATACGCATGCATGCTCAAATAGATGTTAGAAATGAAGCTGAGCTTTCTAATTGACAAAAATGTATCCCCAACAATATAATTTAGATACGCATGCAATTTAGATAAGCACTCTGGGGATACGCATGCATGCTCAAATAGAAAACTGCAATATAATTTAACATCTAAATGTATCCCCAGAGTGCTCATTAGGAGAGCCTAATGAGTCAAAATGTTCAGTTTGCAACATATAAAGCTACTTCACCATGATGTACATCATAGTGGTCCTGTGCAGGACAATTTGTCAGGTTAAGATTTATTAGGAGTACTTAATAGTAAAACCAAGAACAATCTGGAGATGGACAAATACCGTCAAAGTGAGTTGCCCCGCAAGAATAAAGACAGCGATAAAGCTGTTTATGAGTGCAAAGGTTCTTCTTCTGGCAGTTGGGCTTGATATTGTTGTAGCAACTATCGTCACTTTCTGGAAATAAGGTAAATGCAAATGGATGGTAAATGGTGGATCCTTCCAACGATGTAACTAAGGAAGCAACATGGTCACAGTGATGTGGAATTTATTCATGTCAATAAACATATATAGAAGAACCATACCTGGAAGTAAAAGAAGGACGACACAACAGCGCTCAGCCACAAAAATAGAGATATATACATCAGATAGGAAGAGCGTGCAATCAGCCAGAAACCTTCAAACATCACAAAAATCTCAGGTTTGGTTTTGTGAGATTCGGAGACTTGGGATGGTGATCCTTGTGAAGTGACCAGAGAAGACATTTCATCATCAGCCTCTGTATTTTGGCTTTGTTCAGCTCTGCAGTTAGTTAGGATGCAATCATAAGCAAAACAAGAAATCACCAAAATACCGAATCAAATAAGCAGCAGGCAATCTATCTGTATTGCTATGAGACGTTCAAACTAACAAAATCCATTCAAGAGTTTTGAGGTTGGTTATAAAAGAAGGAATTCACAAACTATACTGTAACTTAGGTTTAAAAATGAAAGTAAAACCGGACATTAGTCCGTATAGATGATACGGTTTGCCCGTGTCATAGTTAACAGTCATAGATAAATCAGGATATTGCAAACCATGTCCAGAAGGATACATACATTGTAGAAGACAGTTCCATTGAACTGTGAGTATCATCAGTGCAGATTCCTTTCGATGACAGTGCAGCAAGTTCCATCAATAGGGATGAAAACAGGAGCAGAACTGAGGCACGTTTCAGAAATGTTAAAATGCATTCCAGAAATTTTAAGTCAGGAACTCATTTTCCTATTCAGAAAATCATACGTACAGGGCCCTAGCCATGCCATAGTTGCAGCAAATAATGAACCAAAAAGTTGCCCGAGAGTAGCACCAGCCCCAATAAAACCAAACAATCTAGAACCTGACTGAATTAAAAGAGTAATAAGGATATCAGAAGCAAAAGTAATCAGTTGTAAGTAATTGCAAATAAGTTTTAGAGCAGCTATAAATGATACCTCATTATCCATGACATCAATTACTCTTGCCCATGTTGATGATATTGCAATGAGATTAAGCAAGGAAACCTTCAAATAGACACAATTACTCAAATCAATAATCACTTTGAGAATTAGAATAAATGAACATGCCCATGTCGCATGAAAAGTCATACCCAAAGAAACAAGCTTATTCTCACTAATATGTAGAACCAACTGTGGTTTCCCCATCCAGGAGGTTTATTTGAAGCATCTTCGCTTGACTTGATTTGTACACCAAGAAACAGAGAAAAATTAGGAAATTCAGGGGGACATGCGAAGCAGCTGAGTGAAAATTCATGGTACGGTAATTTTTCCCCTTCACAATTTCATTGAAATTTAACAACTTTATTGTACATAATTGCAAAATAACCAAGATTAATAGCAATGTATATTACCTGGGAGATAGAAGGGGAATGCCCAGGGGTAGAGGCAAACCAAAGAACAAAAAAGACAAGAAGGGACAAACTGAAGAACCTGTGTATGAAAACCAAAGCCTGAAATTAAAGAATATAGATGATAAAATTAGCTTATGTCAGTGAACAAGAAATAACTGCAAGGAAATTTGTAGCCCGTAATGTTCTTCAGAATGTTTGGAATTCTTAAAATGTAGACCTCATCATCGATAAATAAACGGAAGAAAATTGAGGACAAGAAACTGGTATTTAGTCAAGGAAAAGCTAGCTGAACCATCTTAGATTAAAGGGGTTTACTGAAGAGATACCCAAATTATTGCAATCCCATGGTAAATATACAGAAGTTCCCACAACACAGACCAGAATTGTTTTTTTTTTCTTCTCAACAGACAGAAGAATACAAATTCAATTATTAACATGGTACTCTTAAGTAATTCATCAACTGTTCCAGTCATACAGAAGGCAAAGCTAGCATCTTGATCAATTGAAACAAACTAAAGGTATACTACTTTTAACTAGTGAAACACTAAAGCAAGAACAATTCAATCATTGAAATAAATGAGTTGAGTAAGCATAATATTCCTTCAAGTTTAAGAAGTGTGCCTACGTCTGAACTTAGAGCAAAAGCAAGTTTTCATCTGAACCAATTCAAGTTTTCATATTCGTTAAGAAGAGTTTTCATACTTGTGAGAATGTAATGCAGGTGTTGCGTGATTGACTACAATAAATGTGTAAAAAAAAAATTGCGTTGGCAAAGGTACAAAGCATTACCGAAGTTTGCATCTGAGAAATCTAAGTGGTTGACTTGTGGCATAAGAAGCAAGGTAATAAAAATAGATAATGTAAGTGAGGAAGAAAGAGATTGATACGGACCCTGGGTTTGGGGATGGATGGGAGGGAGAAGGCGAGGGAGGCGACGGGGGCGGCGACAAGGGTGAGGAGGAGGGAGCCGGCGAAGAGGCCCGGGAGGGTGGAGAGGCCCAGAGAGATGGCCCCCTCGTCCCGCAGCGGCAGCACGACGAAGTAGGCGCTGAGGATCTGCACAGCCATCAGCCATAGACGAATCAAGGAAATGAAATGAGAAGAAGCAAGAAGCAAGAGAGAGAGGGAGGCATACGATACGTACGAAGAAGAAGGTGGAGGCGGCGCTGATGAGCGGGGAGATCTCGTGGGGGAGGACGGCCACCACTGACGCCACCGCCGCATCCCGGAGCCGATGACTCCTCGTCGTCGTCGTCGTCATTCCAATCCAAACTCCGTTGTCTACTCTGCTTTGTCCTCCGGGCAAATCTAATCAAACAAGTCTCACACACACAATCACCAGACCAACTCCGAGGTTGACGTCGTGTGTGTGTTTTTCCTTTTTCTTTTCATTTTGACGAGAGAGCGAGAGCGAGAGAGAGGCTGTTCTTTCGTATTGTCCATGGCAACACAGCCTAACGCAGCAACAACAACAACATTCACGATGATTTGAACAGCTGCAGATCCATGAGCTGTAAATTTATAAGGGCACCCGCAATGGTTATCTATAGGCTCTCTACAAGATATCCATGTCAGCATATTTTCCTACTTGAAAAAGATTAAATGAAGAGAGAGAGAAAAACTATCTACTAACTTAGAGATAGTCTATAGAGAAAAACGAGGCAATGGATTAGAGAGCTATAGATATCTATGTAGACATACCATTGAAGTGGTTTACTATTAATATAGTCTATTGCTGAGATGTACATACTTTATAGATAATTCCTTACTTTACCATTACGGATGCTCTAATAGTCTGTTATGTTCGCGGCCGGATCCAAACTTTGCACACTTCAGTTAATTTGAACAACATCTATGTGACAAGTTTTATCATATACTACTATGTATGTATAAATTTAGTTTCTTCAGGTTGTGTACAAATTCTCGCTCAATTCAATACTTCAATAGTATTACCTCCATTTCTAAAATATAGTAACTTTTAGCTAAAAGTAGTTATATTCAAGGACTGAGTATGAGTACAGTACTTCATACTCCCAGCAACAAGTACACAAAAAAGTAATCATAGCATTACTTTCAGAATTCAGATAGCAGCACAAGTATGTGCACATAATTATCGTATCATCCCCTTCACATAGTGTATTGCCTAATATTTCATTAATAATAACCATATGTACAAGCTGCCATCACTTCGTCTTCTCCATGCCTACCACAACTTGATTCGTGTATGCACGCTTCCTACTACTTCATGCGTCACGCACCAATTTCCGTGCAGAGAACAAGTTGAGTGCCTTCCTCTTGCCTGCATCACAGGCTTGGATCATTGCGCACACATCGTTCTTCTCCAGGAACTTCTCACCGTTCACCAGAACCAGCGGTACGTACTGCAGAACCATCCTCTTGCACTGTCAACAAGATAACGTACGATTTCATCAAACGCATGTCACTCGTGTAGACATGTACATTAACCAAACTAGCATTATTGGGTCAGAGAGAGAATTTTTACAAAGTACTTCAAATGTTTTACCTGCTGCTGATGACCTTCAATCTTGTTGCATTCCTTGAGTAGTAATTGAATGATCTCAAACTGCAAACATCACACACAAGATGTTAGGGTCCAAATGTATGCTCATTATTTATTATCGATGTAATTGTGTAATCGAGGGAAAATCAATCACCTCTGCATCAGGATCTTTCAGTTTGGACGTAATTTCATCGATGATGTGGTGGCAGAATAAGCATGTGCTTTCACTTTTAACAGCTGATAAAAGAGCCATGTCCCTGCAGAGGCCATACTGTTTGCAGAACGCAGCTGGCTTGATCTCAGCAATTTTTGCAAAGACAAGAGTTGCATAGGAGTCCATAGTCTCAAGACACTGCAGAAATACAAAGTGATCATGTTATACTACTATTGTCCATGGAATATCTTTCCTGCTTGGTACTTTAGTAAGGGAATATAATTCCTACATGTGTCATATCTTTTGATCAAACTGATTGTATTTCTATTTTCTAATATACAGACACAATATATAAGATCTAACAAACCAAATCAAAAGGAAACAATTACCTTTTGCTCAAAGGAGAATGTCTGAGAACAAGTGTCATGAAGGATCGTCCTTATCTTATCTTGTATTTGTTTTTCACTAAGAAAATTGACAGCTTCACTTGTGATGTTTTCACAAGCCGAGCACAGTGAGCTGTGCTTGCTCCTCAGAAGAGTTACAGGTATCTTGGTCGACGCAATTTGCTCCTTGTACATTGGGCTAGCATCTTCCCCGATCTCAGTTGTTTTTAGATCAAGGACAACTGAGAAGGAATGAATAATAAACAAACAAATAAATAGAACGAAATAAGATTGTGAATTTTCAGTGCTACATAACTAATTTTGCCTAAATAAAATATCATGAAGGTCGTCAGCAAAAAAAATATCTATTACATATTTAAAAAGTAAGAGTAAACTATTGCTAATAATTGGGAAGCACATTCTCATTTCTGTGAAGCTGGAACTAGCTAATACTGTCACATTATGCGACATTGCATGTCTAGCCTTGTAGTATGTACCCATAATCCTTTTCATGAAGAAGTATGCACCCATAAGCAGTAATCGGTGTTGCAGAAATATAAAGAAGTAACACTGTTCAAAACATACCATAACTAGCATAAACAAATGAGTAATAACAAGCCCAGGTTTAACATACGAGAGAAATCAGAAATGCCAACAATGAGATTAGGCTATCCTCATTTTCTCTCTCTATGGAAAAAAATATCATCGATTGTGTACCAATGTATGAGATGAACATGGGACTTTGTAAAGAGTGCATGGCAAAGCTTGAACAAAAATAAAGGATGCATTTTGCAGGCAATGAATAACCAGGCTAAGAGGATCAGTAACAGGTTATTGTCAAGTTGAACTTCAACCAAATAAAATAATATTCACAGCAGCTGCCAATATATATAAATTTTACAATGATACTTTACTATGCACAATAAAAAAATTGTTCCATTTTCCCTTGAGAATGTTTGACATGTTCGTTCCAATCTGCATGCAGGAGGAGCATAGGTAAGGGAGGAAGGGAAGGTGTTTGATTAGGGCGTACCAAAATCGTTGCCTTGACCTTGAGCAGCTCCGCAGGTGACGATTAACAGGAGTAGGAGAAAGGAAGCAACTTTGAAATCCATCGCCTCTTTCTGGCTGCAATTGACCTGCAATTGAGTATGTGTGTGAAGAACAATTGGGGATTAATAACAGATAGGGCGGCCAAATCGAGAGATTGAGGAATCAAATCGCGACGATTCTAATCTAGGAGAGAAGAGGAAAAAGAAAGGGCCAGGCCGGGAATCCAATCCACACAAGAGAGGAAGCAGCAGAGGGAACAAGCAAGCAACTCGAGCTAGTTGACGATAGGGAAGGAAGAGAGGAGGGGGAATCGAAAGGGGAAAGACAACTCACAAATCGCAAGCGGCGGCGGCGGCGTAAATCCTTTCTGCTATGTTGGTTTGTAAAAAATCGATCTTGCCGCTGCAATTATGCCCTCCTGCAGGATTGATTGTAATAACAAGGGGATCGAAGAAGCAGAGAGGAAATCCTAGTCGTATCGGGGTGTGGTGTGGTTTCTGTTGTGTGGAGGGTATGAATTCGTGGAGGAAAAGGAAAAAAAAAACAGATTAGAACGCCGAATAGGATTGGATAGTTAGAGTCGGTTAATTAGACAGTGATTGGATTAGTTCATGCGGTTGGAAGTTGGATTTCGACACAACTGTGGGCTTCAGCTGTATGAAATGAGATGCGGCCCAATAGAAATTAAGGCCGGCCCACTCAAGGAGTGAGTAAAAAACAAAGGCCCATTGATACTGAAGGAATAAAAAGATTAAGGACAAAGTACACCGAAGGTCCCTCAACTTGTCATCGAATTACAAAATCGTCCCACAACCACAAAACCAGATATATAACGTCCCTTAGGGCATCAGCAACGTATGTCTACTGGTTGGGTATTAGTGCGGGCCCATGCCACAGGCGGCAGTAGGAGAAGACACCCTCCACAATGTTTATTTCTGAGAGACAGGCAATAAGGTGGGTCCACCAGTTAAAAAATCGACTCTGGCAGAAACCTTTCTATGCACAAGTTACGTTCCTGACTAATTTATGCGTACGTATCATTTTTTATTCCGTTGCTTCCGGTAGTAGTGCAATGACCCGGTTGTAACTATGCACCACTCTCACAATGTTTAATACCAGGTAGTAAGTAGTGATCTGACCCTTACTATCTGGTTTTTTACAACATTGTGGATGCCCTTAACTTACAAAACCGGCGGGTGAGTTAGCATGAGACCCACATTGGCCCCACATGTCAGGACGCCACGTCATCATCTCTCTCTTTCCCCTCCTCTCCCTTCCTCCTCCTCCTCCTCTCTCTCACTCATCTCCCTCTAGGCAAGCCGGCCGGCGGTGGGGAGGAGGTCACCAGGACGAGGAGGTCGGACGGCCAGCCAGCGATGCGGCGGTAGCAACTCGGCGGCGGCGACACGGGAGAAGGGGAGGGAGGCGACGGCAGAAGCACGAGGTGCTAAAGCAACCTCCATTAAAATCGAGCAGAAGAAGCCGAGGCGGATTTCGCATGAGCTAGCGCAAGCGTCGGCCATGGAGGAGGTCGTTGTCGGCAAGGAGCGCAAGCGCCCGTGCTGCGCGCTCATCGGCGTCGGCGACCACGGCGGCGGCGTGGCCGACGAGCCGGGTGGCGCGCGCGGCGGCGGGCGATAAGGACAAGCACAGCAAGGTGGTGACGTCGCGGGGGCTCCATGACCGCCGCGTCAGGCTGTCGGTGCCGACGGGCCATCGCGTTCTACAACATCCAAGACCGCCTCGGCGTTGACCAACCAAGCAAGGCCATCGAGTGACTCATTTGCGCCGCCACCGCCGCCATCGACGTGCTCCTGTCGCTCGACTGCTCTCTCGTCCTCCCCAACGCCACCCAGCTCCTCACCCGCTGGAGGCGGAGGCCGTCGAGCAGGCAGCCTTCGGAGGAGCAGGCGCGCACGAGGAAGGCTACGGTGGCAGCGTCGCCTAGGAAATCGGGAGAGAAGAGGCGGAAGACGAGGTCGGGGTGCGCGGCGCGGAGGGCGGAGTGCATCGCGAAGTTGAGGGCGCGGATGGAGGGGTGGATGTCGAGGCGCGAGGCGAGCACCTCGGCGGCGTTGGGCAGCCAGAGCTGGATCAGGAAGCCACCGACGTCGGGGAGCGGCAGCTCGTGCTCGTGCTCCGACGCGGGAGAAGGGAAGGGAGGCGGCGGCGGGAGCACGGGGGAGATAGAAGAAGATGAGCTCAAGCACGGCGGCGAGTGGAGTGGGGCGATGGCGAGGCGGAGCGACGGCGCGCGAAGTCGGAGAAGTGGCGGCGGGCGGAGAAGGCTGGCGAGGCAGTGGCGCGGAGCGGGGCGGTGGTGGACGACGACAGCGGCGGCCCACGCGCGCAGCTCCTCTCCTGCACGCCCGCCGGCTCCCGGCTCCTTCCCCGCCGCTCAGTTCTTCCGCGCCTCTGCCGCCCAGCTCCTCCCCCGTCGCCGACGCCGTCCAGTTCCTCACTCGCCGCCGGCGCCGCTCAGCTCCTCCGCGCTGGCCGTCCGCCGCGCCCATCGTACCCAGCCTTGTCGCCCGTTGAAAGGGGATGAGGGGAAGTAGAGGCTGACATGTGGGTCCCATGCTAAGTCAGCTGCCACGTCGGTCAAATCCGCCGAGAGACCTAGTTTGCAGTTGTTTTGTAAGTTAGGAGATACGTTGTATCCGGTTTTACGGTGGGAGGACTATTTTTTTAATTCGATGATAAGTTGGGGACCTTCGGTGTACCTTTTCCAAAGATTAAAAAGCCTAAAAAAAATGGTCGTCGACAGCAGGGTTCGAACCTGCGCGGGCGAAGCCCAACAGATTTCAAGTCTGTCTCCTTAACCACTCGGACATATCGACGCTGCTGTTTCGGATCTTGTGCTTTTTTAGTTAACTAGCTGAACCAACTACGCCATCAACAAAAAGATCAACCGCGTATATGATGATGATAGAAAGGTCCATACATTTTGTTGGCTTGTCACATCAATTCCTACTCAAGTTAAACACACACTATACTTCCACGTACAAGAGTCGATATTAACTTTGCCTTCCTTTTCTTTTTTTTTCTTTTGAATGTATTTTGCCTTTCGTTTTACTCATGCAATTCATTTTTTAGTTATAAACTCCTTTTCAGTCTTTCAGTCAAGTTCCATCGTGCTATAGTCCAAACCTAACCGATCATTTACCACCACATAAACTAAGCATATGTTACATTAAAACAAATCACATAGTACTTTCATTATTTCAAACGAACTTAATAATACATAAACACATGAAAGAAATTAAGGAAGATGTTGCAAACATATCCTCGAGAACACACGACACAATGTGCATTTGCACTACTGGACATGCACACCGCTTGCCTCTTAATCACTTAGTTAATTAATCCTTCTGCAGTTCTTCCTGATCTCCCCGTTTGATCCCGTCAACGGTGTGATGTCCCCCATCTTGATCATGCCCGTCACAAAATCAGCAAAGAATGTGCTCTGGCTACTAATGTAAGACTGAACCAGAGCATCAGTAGCTCCGCCATTGAAGAGCTCCTGATCAGAGTGCAGGAGCCCCTTCTTGACGACGAGGTTCTTGTAGTAGTTGTTCTCGAACACGGTTGGCGTCTGAAGATCCAAAGGTGCCAGATTGTTGTCACCTGAGCCTGAGCTACGAGGGCAGCCTGATTGCCTGCTCATCGCAAAGCCACTGTCGATGTTGGTTTCGTTGTATATGTGAGCTCTGAAGTTTGTGCATCGTGCTTGTCCAATGGTGTGAGATCCTGCAGGTACAATATGAAATCATGCTATCCTTAGTTTAGAATAATTTAGAATATTTAAGAGCTGAGCTTTTTGGTCTTTGCTTTTGTATAATATTGTGAATATTTTTGTTTTAGAAAGAAAGTATAGGTTCTTCACCATTCCCTAATTTTAATTGGAATAAAGAAAAAAAATCAACATTATTGGAACACATTATTAACAAACAGAACAAAAGGAACATTATCTGTGGTTGTAATTAACTTGATGGGTAGCCAGGGTTTATCAACTTTATTCTTGCTTTTGGGTTTTTAGGAAATAAATTAATTTTTGCTTTTGTAATTTAGCCAATTCACGGCATGTGATGGCAGACTGATCTTTTCGATTGGCAGCAGTCTGTACTGATTACTAACCTTAAAAAGAAAAGCCTGTACTATTTCTTCAGAAGCAAATTAACCCATACCGACAACGCAGACACGGTTAGGAGTACGTCATTACCTCAAATTAACTTTATGCCATCCCATCGACAACCATGCTTACCGACTTTGCTACTACGTTTTGTTTGGTTAACAAGTAAGTTAACAAATTGCATGTTAAACAGATGACACTGATTCTTTCTTTTTCTTAAAAAAAAATAAACAGGGGAGACAAGTGGGAACTCAGAGTCAGAGGTTATACTGCTAGTTGAATCTGAGATGTTTATCCAGACTTTCGTAAATGAATCATCTTGTCAAAGTAGTATAGGCTTGGAGAATGCCAAGTATGCTGCAAATTGAAAACGTAGCTATCTGTTCCGTTTGCGTGGTACCCAGCTGTGTGCAGATTGACACAAAAGCTACTGGTACTATTCAGAAACAGAAACAGAGTGTGAAATGAAGTTGTTCCGAACCTTTTTCCTTTTCCCTTCTAGAAGGGATTGAAAGATGGAACAGTTGTCGATGCTTGTTGATTTTGTCATGTGAATGAATTGATGCTTGCATTTTTAGTAAATTTTATTTTTTGTTAGTTAACAAGCTAGACTTAATTGAATGCTCAGTGGAAACAAAAGTACTAGTAACAGCTAGCTAGCTAGCACTAGCAGTGGTTACCGGAGAGGGCGACCATGTCTTTCTGGGAGAGGCCCTGCGCGGCGAAGAGGGAGGTGAGGTTGGCGAGTCCCGACGTCGGCGGCGGGATGTTGTTGTTTGCGCCGCTGAGGCTCGCCGTGCGCGAATCTCTCCGACCAACCTTCACGTCCCAGCTCGGCCCACCCAGCTGCATATACATATGTACCATTTTCAGTTTCAGTTTCAGTTGCAACATAGAGATCGAAGTAGGTGGACGTACGATGGCGACGCTGTCCCTGGCAGCGATGGCGAGGATGTCGGCGCAGGAGACGACGCCGGGGCAGATGGTCTCCACCGCCGACTTGATGGCGTCGATCACCTCGAACCCTCTGACGGAGCCGTTGTTGGGGTTCGCCATCTTCTCGCCGGTGAAGCTCGCCGTGTCGTCCAGCAGCAGCGATGCGTCGCAACCCTACACGTGCTTATGGTCATCGATCAGTCGCTGCAAGAATGGTTAGCCCAACACGTACCATGATCGATCGATGGTCAAACAGTTACTTGGACGAAGCAGTCGTGGAAGAAGAGGCGGACGATGGAGGCGCCGATACGCTTCTCATTGGCGATGGCGGACTGCATCCCGCACTTGACTGCGTCGAACACTCCCGGGCACGAGTATGAGTAGAAGCTCGGCGACAGCTGCGCCGACGACCCGCCGGCGACCGCGAGCACCACCACCACCATCACGACGAGGGAACACCTTGCTGACGAAGTTGGCTGAGCCATATTGCTCAAGCAGCTAGCTAGCAAGGTAGTGCCGTAATGCGTGCCAAAATATGCAGCACTAGTGCCTGGAGATAGCTAGGAGAGCTGTGGTGTGCATGTATTTATAGCTGCCCGGCGAGAAAGCTAGAGCTTCACAGAGGCACAAGAGTACGTAGCTAATTAATTAATTAACTAAGTAGAGTATGAATTAATATATGGTGTCTGCATGATTAGATTGCGTCATGATCATCTCTCGATCGATCGATACAGTATGTCTTAATGTTCACCTACTCTGTTGGACTTTGAGTTGATCATCAATCAAACCGTCCATGCTGAATATGCTGATGGCCGTCAGAGAATCAGACGCTTCCCACTATGCGAGGCCTGCACCTTCAACTAGCTGCACTGTCTATACCATCTTTCTTGCCGTGTCGGTCCTTTTTGCTGTGCCTTTTTCCTTATATTGTCAGGCACTGTGGAGTAGCCACGTATACTAGTGCACCATTCTCTTTTTTTTTTTGCAGTTTCAGAAAAAAAAGAATAAGAGAATGTACGCGTACTTTTAGCTATAGGATTTGGTACGTGAGAACACTTGGACCACGTCCAACAGTTATACACGCTTAAGTAAAGCTAAAGCATCATCATGCATGCCTACATATATATGCATAATGCATAGTATATATGTGTCTTTTGTAGTTGTTCCTTTCTCTTTTTCCCCCTTTTTCCTACGGGAGCTAGGCTAACACATGCAGTTAATTAACAAGCTGCTCATTATCAAATGATCGTATCATGGTAATCAAAGTACATGGCCTTGGAACCACCATTAATTCTCATCGCCATTTCAACTCGAAAGTAGCTACATAGACGTTCATGGTCAAAATATGTCTACGAGGGTCGACAATTCAGTCGTTTAGTATATGCTAGTCAAAGAAGATCATGTTGGTCGTTGGTTAATAAACTAAAGATTACTCACCTTTCAAGTTACTACTAGTATATGCAGTCAGCAAAAATTCTTTAGCTTTTACTAACTCGGATAACTTAAAATAGTATATGCGCAATGCAATTAATTTACTTCCGACATGATGCTTTTCTACCTGCCAGAGCATGGGTGCTAGCTTAGGCAGGAGTCCAAGCTGTTAAGCTTAAGCATGGGTGCTAGCTTAGGCAGGATCTCCATGCTGTTTTGCTGACGAATTTGAGAGATCAGGCCCCAATACACCTGAAGAAGGTTAGAATATTACTCTTGATGATACTCAGTTGCTTACACTGGTGGAGAAACCATCTTTGGTCGGTCGCCCAAAATTCACAATAGTCTCGGTTCCACTAAAAACCGGGATCTTTAGTCCCGGTTGGTGGCTACAGCGGACATATTTGATCTTTAGTCCCGGTTGATGTTACCAACCGGGACTAAAAATGATCTTTAGTCCCAGTTCTAAATCTGTCAGGCCTTGTCAGGCCCCCCGAGATCTTTAATCCCGGTTGATAACATCAACCGGGAATAAAGCGTATGCAGTAGCCCACGCACAAGCGCATGCGTAGCCCCTCTCTCTCTATCTCCCATCCTTATCTCGTTTTCTTCTCCTTCCTTATCTCCATCCTCTCCATCCTTCTCCTTCCATCCTCTCCCCTTGCTCTTCTCTCACCCCCTCTCCTCCTCCCCTCTCCCTCTTCCTCTTGCAGAGGCAGCCGACGGCGGCGGGATGGGGGACGGGCGCGGGCTGGCGGCGGCCGGAGGGGACGGGCGCGGGCTGGCGGCGGCCGGCCGGCGGTGGCGGGATGGAGGCGGCCGGGCGCGGGTTGGCGGCGGCCAGGCGCGGGCTGGGGCTGGCGGCGGCCGGCCGGCGGCGGCGGGATGGCGGCCGGGCGCGGGCCAGCGGGATGGAGGACGGCCGGCGGCGGCCTGGCGTGGGCCAGCGGGATGGAGGCCGGTCGCCGGCAGCCTCGCCCTCCCCTCCTCCAGATCCGGCCGGAGGGGAAGCGGCGGGATGGAGGACGGCCGGCGGCGGCCCGGCGCGGGCCGGCGGGATGGAGGTCGGTCGCCGGCGGCCTCGCCCTCCCCTCCCCCAGATCCGGCCGGAGGGGAAGCGGCGAGATGGGTGGCCGGCCGGCGGCGGGATGGGAGGCCGGCCAGTGAGTCGATTTTTTTTTGATTTTTTTTTAATTTGTGGTTTGGATGTTTTGATCTGTGAATGAATCTATGAATCGATATTGTGAATGAATCTGTGATGTTGTGAATGAGTATGTGACTCGATGTTGTCAATGAACCTGTGAATCAATATTGTGAATATATTTGTGATGTTGTGAATGAATATGTGAATGGATATTGTGAATGAATTTGTGGTGAATCTGTGAATCGTGCTGTGGAGTTGTGATGTGGATTTGGGGTTTGATTTGATGATATGCATACCACTCGATTCGGGAGAAAATAAAAAAGAAAAAAGGACCAGCTGATGGACTGCCGCTACCCTCTTTTTAGTCCTAGTTGATAACACCAACCGGGACTAACACCAACCGGGACTAAAGATCCCTATCTTTAGTCCCGGTTGGTGTCATCAACTGTTAGTCCCGGTTGGTGTCATCAACCGGGACTAAAGATCGATCTTTAGTCCCGGATTGGTAGTCCCGGTTTGAAAACCGGGACTACAGGGGGGATACGAACCGGGACTAAAAAGCACTTCTCCACCAGTGTTAGTATACTAGCTAGTTGGGTGCTCGTGCATAACAACCACTACTAGAGAAGTGATCTTTGTTGGGTTAGGCAAAAATCACAATAGTCCCGGTTCGAGTAGGAACCGGGAGTAAAAAATATCTTTAGTCCCGGTTTTAAAGCCCACTGGTATTTTTTGATCTTTAGTTACCAATCGGAACTAAAGATAAATCTTTAATCCCTAATGAGCTTGGTTGGTAACACCAACCGGGAGTAAAGATAGATCTTTAATCCCGGTTGATGATACCAACCGGGAGTAAATATCACTAATTCTCGCGTCATCCCCCTCTCTCTCATTTATCTCCACGTATCGCGCGCGCTCAGCCTCCTCTCTATCTTCTTTCTACTCCTCCACTCCTCCTCCTCTCTTATCCACTCCTCTCTTTCTTCTTTCCTTATCTTCTTTCTTACTATCTTCTCTTTGTCGGTGCAGGCAGGTGGTAGACGGCCGGGGGCACGCGGGGGGCGGCAGCGGGCACGCCAGAAGGAGGCGGCGAGTGCGCCGGAGGGAGGCGTGGGCGGCGGCCCGGCCGGATGCGCGTGGGCGTCAGCCCGGCCGGAGGGAGGCAACCGGCGGCAGGTGCGCCTGGATGGGAGGCAGCTGGCGGCGGGCAAGCTAGCCGGAGGGGATCGATGATTTTGTGTTGATTTTGGGGATGATTTTGTGATGGAAATTTGTGAATGATTTTTAGATGTTTTTGTGAATTTGTTGATGATTTTGAGATGTAAATTTGTAGATGATTTTAGATGTTTCTGTGAAGTTACGGATGAATTTGTGATGTCAATTCATGCATGATTTTGTGATGTTTCTGTGTGGATGATTTTGTTGTTGAGTTCGGTGCGAAATCAATATGCAAGTAGAAAAAAAACAATTAAAAAAAGAAAAGAAAGAGAGGCGACAGTCACGTGGCGCTAATATTTTTACTCCCGGCTCGTAACCCTAATTGGGACTAAAAATGGATCTTTAATTCCGGTTATTTCAACCGGAACTAAAGATGGACATCTTTAGTCTAGGATTCGGGGTCCCGATTTGCAACCTGAGAGTAAAGGGGGTTACAAACCGGGACTAAAGCCCACTTCTCTAGTAGTGAACTGAAACCTAAACTTAAATATAAAGTAATATTTCTGTTATTTTTCCCTTCTTCCTTTTTTACGCAAAAAGGTAGAATGACTCTACCTTATATCCATTAAAGAAATGGTGGTCAAAGGTACATAGCCAAGTGGCCAATGAAAGAGAAAAGGAATACAAGAAAAAGATAGACTGAAAACTGAAGAAGAAAGAAAAAGAAAGAGAAAAGGAAAGAAAAAAAAACAAAATTTCCCTTCTTTTTTACTAAAGGATATAATTAATGTTATTTTGCTCTTTTTTTTAACTGGCGAAGATAGGTAGGGGTGTGGCGTACTGGTGTAGATTAGTCTGGTTCATATAGGAAGCCTGTTTTCTTAAGTACACGGTTTTTTGACGAATCGATTTTTGAACAGCGCTTCATCTTGGGAAGGCCTTTTCTTGGGCAGGTGTTCTCTTTGTTAGATTGGTTTTCGAACGGCTGTGTTTTCTTAATGTACGTGGGTTAAGCGCCGCTTGTAGTGAGGGTAGGAGGAGGACGGCCTCTTGAAAGTATTATAGATTTATCAAAGATATGTGCATTCTTTGAAAAATGTTTTACGATTTTACAACCTAATCCTAATGTCGATACGGTATCTGCGTGCAATTATTTATCAAGACGAAGCTAATGGAAAATATTTGGCATTTATACCTACAACATACCATAGTATAACGATTAAAAAATGATACATAAAGACCTATTTATTTTCAAGATTATACTACATGTCCTTTTTTTTAAGAAAATCCTAAACCAACAAAAGAATGGCCTATTACATTTCCGTAAGTAAAAAGAAAAAAAACATAGATGCTATAAGAAAAAAAAAGTACAACATATCCCACAACTTAGACCCATCGCACAAACAACTAAAACAAATGACGGAGCACAGCATATACGTATCGTTGCCAAACTTGACACAAAAGTATCGTAACATGAAAAACTTCACAAATACGTGTCATTATTGTTGAACTTGCCGTCCAGTGACACAGCAGCTCGGATCTTAAGATGGACGCATCATCGAACCTATCTGTTATCGTGGTAGCAGTTAATGCCTTAATGGCATCGACTAATCGCTTGCTTAATGGACTCCTAGAGGAAGGAGTAGTAAATTAAGTTAGTCCTTACTACGGAAAGGACGAGCAAGATACATAAGGCCGGTCGATATAGGAAGTACATTATGAAATTAACTAGCAGGACAACATTGTTAGGTGGAGTGTCAGAATTAAGAATCAATTAGGCAAAGCAAGCAGCTGATGCAGTACAAATATTCGATATGGATCGTACTCACCAAACCTAAAACTCAACATAGTACGTGTACTCCCTGTTACTCCCTCCGTACTTATAAAGAAAATCGTTTTGGACAGCGACACGGTCTTTAAAATATAACTTTGACTTTTTATTTTTATAAAAGTATTTATTGAAAAATGATATATATATACTTTTATGAAAGTATTTTTCCAGACAAATCTATTCATATAATTTTTACATTTTCAAACTCAACGACTTGAGAGATTCATGATTTATATTCCCAAGGTTTGACTTAAGCATTGTCCTAAACGTCTTTCTTTGCGAGTACGGAGGGAGTATTGCAGATTAAATTGCAAATCGATCCTTAATTACCTTTAAGATGAAACATGCATTGAGCCTGAAAGCATCATATTGCCATACATGCATGTGATCAATTGAAGTAGTGGACAAATGGCATTTCAGGTCTTTGATTTAACCAATCGAAAATGGAGACAAGTCAAAATGTTCTTCCGGTAGCTCAAATGTCTCATTTTGTTTTCGGGGTATGTTTTTAGGAGAAGGCTGCACTTTATCAAGAAACCTTTTCTGGAACTACCTACCTAGCCAATTAACCATGACAAAACGTCTAGCTTGTTTCTTGTATACTATTCCCTCCGTTTCTAAATACGTTTCTAAATATTTGACGCTGTTGATTTTTTTAACATGTTTAACCATTCATCTTATTCAAACAAATTAAGTAATTATTAATTCTTTTCCTATCATTTGATTCATTGTTTATACTTTCATATATACATATAGTTTTATATATTTTACAAAATTTTTTTGGATAAAACGAACGGTCAAACATGTGCTAAAATGTTATCGGTGTCAACCATTTAGAAACGGAGGGAGTATATAGTACTCCCTCCGTCTCATAATATAAGGGATTTTGAGTTTTTGTTTGCAACGTTTGACCACTCGTCTTATTCAAAAAATTTTGAAATTATTATTTATTTTATTTGTGACTTACTTTATTATCTACAATACTTTAAGCACAACTTTTCGTTTTTTATATTTGTAAAAAAAATTGAATAAGACGAGTGGTCAAATGTTACAATCAAAAACTCAAAATCCTTTATATTGTGGGACGGAGGGAGTAGCATAGAATTTTAGCCAACCGAATTCAGTGCTAGATGGCTGCTGAATGCATCCGGTCATGCAGGTTTATTTGCTTTTGGAGCGCAATCAATGGAAGTTTTGGCTGACCAAACAGGACCAAATCTGCATACATGTCTAGTACTCTAGTCTACTGCAGGAGGAAAACAGAGACCATGCATCTGCAGTATATTAACAAGTCAATAGCCTACAGTGTGGTAGCTAGTTAAGCTACTTAGCTAGACCAGACAGGCCGGCTAACATTAACAAAAGTTAAAGAGCTGTTAAGATGTAAAGAGACTGGTCAACAATCAAAAGATGGAGATTGGGCAACAAGGCTAATACTAAGTTCCATCATGCATTCTTGTTAAGATAAAAAACTGATATGATATGGAGTTGCATCTGAAAAGATTTGGCTCCTAGAGGTAAGGTGTACAGATGCACATCCAACTGCATGCAAACCATCAGTTTTTAAACACAATAATTATAAACTTTGGTCCGCTAACCCACTACTATATTTATAAATTTCATCAAACACCATTAGAAACATTTATATCCTTACAAACTAGGCGTTCATCAGAACCGTGGAAACAGTTTTTAATATAATAGTCTTCAAACGTTCTTATTCGCAAGGAGGTTATATACCGTGCAATCAAGCATTAAATTCAGTTTCTAAGTCAATTTTAAAGACAACTAAAAATCGACTATTGTTTGTGATATTAAAAAACAATGTACAAATAGAAACTATAATTTACCTATCTTATTGTAAGTCATATATATGAACCTTGATTGTGGGAATTTAAGTACAAAGATTATAAATCTTGGTCTACTAACCTCTAGATATGTATGTATTATTCTTTTCACCCTTTTTCCTTTGTTCCTTGGTAAGTTGGTAGATCAACTCGAGAAGCTTAACCGATATATGCAACAATATCATGCCATCCACCATGTGCTCCATCACTCATTGGCCACCTCCTAGGTGCTACCTACGCATAACCTATCCACTCGTAATTGCGGCTCTTTCTTTCATCTCTCTCGTAGTATTGGCCTTCTCTGCCTTCAACATCATTTGCTATTGGATCCACTGTCATAACACAAATTGTCTCCTATCACTCTCTTCTTAGAGCCTCCAAAACTCTTCTCACTTCTCAACACCGACTCAATGTCGAAGCCATTGCTTGACCGTCTCCGTCACACAATGTTAGTCTTTTGTACCAAATCGATGCCCCTCTAAATGAGGAAACCCTCAAAATTTTGACAATCTAATCCTTTTAGACAACTTATTTGAAGAGTAAACCATGCCAAAAACTTATTTAAAAAATGAACTGTCACCTCAACGTCATCGGGATTGGCGCTGAGGTCCAATGGCTCAGCGCCAACGACCATGGCGCTAAGCGTTGCCACGCTGGTGGAGCCGTGGGCGGGGGGTCAGCACCATGCATTTTGGTGTTGACCCCATATACATATTATATCCAGAACATATTAGTATAGTTATGAACTTAAGTGTAGCACAATAGTGAAGCCATCCTTTATCAAGCGAGAGACTTGGGTTCGATCCCTATGTCTTGCAATTTTTTTGTTTCTTTTCCCGTGATTAAGGCAAGCAAAGAATGAGTAACGAGAATGAGAAGAACCTAGGATCTCTTGGTTTCTTGTCTAGCAGTTAAACCATCAAAGCACATTGAAGGCAATGACAAAAATTAGCACAAACTCCACTTATCACCGTACAAGAGGTTAGCGCCAAAGTACATAGCGCTGACCCCATCCAACCTCATGTCCCCGCCAAGGTGGCAACACTTAGCGCCATGATTGTTGGCACTGAGTCATTGGACCTCGTAGACCACGTTTTACTTTTTAAATAAGTTTTTGACACGGTTTACATTTCAAATAAGTTTTCTAAAAGGGTCAAATTATCAAAATGTCGAAGGAAACCCTCGTAAAAGTCTCCATCTCACTCACATGTTCAACCACAAAACTTAATCACATGTCGAGTTTGTCAAAGGTTAACAATTATCGTAGACACATGAATTGAGGAGCAAATTGGAAGGTCATAAATTTGTAAAATTTCCTCAATTTTATGTTGAACTTCTTTTAGCACATCTGATGTACATACGATCGAACATTTTAACAATTATTTGTTTTGTTTTCCTTAAAAAAGCTCACCATCAAATTTGTGAATTATGAGGGGTATGAAGGAAAATATCATCTTAACCCGAGGTTATCCGTTGGAATTAAACACCAGCCAATCTTGTAATGAACAGAGCTTTTGTCACTGACATATGGGCCCACATGTCAGTGATAGAGGATCCTGATCCCCAATCTCCTCCCCTGCAGGCCGCCGCGCCGGAGAGCGGAGACCGTCAACATCCTTCTTCCTCCTCGAGGTCTCGCGGCGGCGTTAGCTTCAGCCTCGGATTCAAGAGGACATGGAGGCGGCGGGCGGGCAGCTGGAAGCGGCGCTGCTCCACATCATGCAACGCCACCACCACCAATCCCTCCATCAGCGCAACAAAACCGGTAAAACCCCTATTGATTTTGCCCAAAACCAAATTTTTTGATGAAATTTCTACCTTTGATTTCTCGAATTGCTCATTCTCCCCCGTTGAACACATGTAGAGAGAGCAAAGGTGGATGCTGTGAAGAGCGCGGCGCGGGTTGCAGATCTTCTCGTGGCCACGGTTGACGGTGGAGTGCAGGAGCTCTACATCAACGAGAGGCGCATAGAGTTTGAAGCCCGCGCGCTGCTTGCTACAATCGCGCGGTACAAGAAGCAGACTGACCAGTGGCTTGCTGCCACCAACGCAATGAACTCTGTCTTGAAGGTCTACTCACCTCCCCTTTATCTCCTTTTCTTTTAGACGCTTTTCTCCGGTTCATGGATACTGCTCTTACTAGAGCACCAATCACATGCTCTTTTATCGTCAAATAATGAAAAATGAGATGACATTGCTTGGATTGCTTTCTTTTGGTGCAGTTCATTTTCCCCAAAAGTATCCATGTGTAGCACTGCATTTGGAATAACATGATAAATTCGATAGTACAATGCTGGGCAATTTGCATAGCTTCCTTAGTCGATCATATTCCATTTCTTGTTGCTGAAACATCTGTTGTTTTATTTTGTTACAGGAAATTGGAGATTTTGAGAACTGGATGAAGATCATGGATTTCGACTGTAAAAGTATAAATGCAGCTATCCGTAACATTCACCAATCCTGACTCTGCTTTCGACTATGGTGTTAGGAATATTTTATCCTGTTCCTACTCAGCTAGCACCTTTTTTTTTCATTTGAGTTGTCAACTCTGTTGTATAGGACTGGTTTGCTCTACACAATGGAAAAACAAAACCTTCCCAATCGTTTTAGTGGGAAACCTCCTGTGGGAAACAATATATTTTGTTGCAAATATTTGTCTACCTCAGAAAATAAATATTGGTTCTAAGGAGAAATCTCGATCTACTATATGACAAATTGTATACTCTTGACTATATTGTCAACTTTTTCACTTTGCTATTGAATATGACGATATATTCATGATATGATATATTACTAGCTTTTCCTTGTTGCTGATATAGGCTCTTGCATATCTGCATATCAAGTGCAGACAGTAGGAAAATATCTAATGCTCAAATTTTCCTTTTCAAATAAGCATGATTGCCGCATTTCTTAATGTTCATTTTGATCATCCTGTGATCATATATATACCTGAACCCTACACAATTGATATGCAATTTGTCAACTTGGATATACTACGGTGAAGAAACTATAGCTGAATATTAGAATTAAGCCAAGTAATGATCAATGCCAGCATGATAAGTCATTCTGAACAGCTGTTCTTAAGCATTATTATTACAAGTTTGTTTTAGTCATGAACTTCATCAACCATAGTAAGAGGCTTGGAGCCGAGTTTTGTTATCAACGATCTTTCAAGTGCAAGAATTGTAGATGAAAAGATGAAAGGCCATATAAACTGTTACACCAGTTGCCTTTTTATGCCATTTTATTCTTTCACATATGTGTTCTTCAATAGCAATACAGACACCTTTCAAGACGACTACAGCATCAGGAAAGGGACACTTCTCCCTTCTCTGAAGATTATACTCTTCCACACAGGCACACACAGGCTTAGACTGTAAAAATTATGACCTAGTTTACCTTCCTGCAGTTCTTCCTGATCTGTCCACTGGATCCAGTAAGGGGGTCGATGTTGCCCATCTTCACTATTGCTGCGCTGAAATCAGTGAAGAATGTTGCCATGTTTGATGAGTAGGTGGTCGTCTGGGAATCTGCTGAACCACCATTGAATAGTTGCTGGTCAGAATGCAGGACACCCTTCTTGTTCAGCAGGTTCTTGTAGTAAAAATTGTCAAAGGTGTAGGGTGTCGATGCATCAAGGGGGGATATGTTATTGTCGCCGGTCGTGTTTGGACAATTTGATTTCAGAGATGTTGCCAGGGAAGTGTCGATGTTGGTCTCACTGTAGATGCGGTTGCGAAAATTGACGCACCTTGCCTGGCCTATGGTGTGAGCCCCTGGCACATATTTTTATTTGATGTTAGTGATCAATTGATGAGTAGCATCTTGATACTAAACAACTTGTTGGGGTTGCACCATGATATATTGATACTCTACGTAAATGTAACACCACTTGTACAGTTTGTTTTGACAATCAAGCTTCAGCAAGGATAGCTGTTTTATTTTATGGTTTTATTATAGATGGTATTATATACCAAAAAGTTCAATTTACATACACAGTACCTGAGAGTGCAATCATGTCAGTTGCGCTTAGTCCTTTGTTTGAAAAAGACTTGGTGAGATCACCCAGGTCAAGGGTTGGTGCTGGAATGTCATTGTTTGCAGTATCCAGGCTTGCTGTTGTTGAGTCGCGCCGTCCCAGCTGGACAACCCAAGTAGGACCTCCTAGCTGAAAAATAAATTGTCAGTTTTTATATGTCACTACTGATTATATTTTATAAATATCAATCAATTTATTTACTATCTTTGACAACTTGACTTTTAATACTTTGTAAGGCTTGTTTTGGTATAGAATTTCATAGCTATACATAAAGAGTTATGTTTTGTTCATTTCAGTTGCTCATCTACTGATGTCAGGAGTTCCTGTTAACTTTTTAAGACAGACAAATAACTAACTCTTAGTTTGATATCCTTTGTATTTTCTCCCCTTACCGCAAAAACAGAGTCGCGTGCTGCCACAGCAAGGATGTCAGCACATGACACCACCTGCGGACAGATCCCCTCAACCTGTGCCTTGATGTTGTCTATAACATCGAATCCACGCAGAGAGTTGTTGTTCGGGGCGGCGGTCTTCTCTCCAGTGAAGGTTGGGGTGTCATCTAGCAGCACCGATCCATCACAACCCTGCATTGTCAGAATACTGAAGGTTAGTACTTGATACTTAGAAGTGAGAAAAACTTGAGTATCTGTACAGGTTCTGGACACTTTCATTGACAAAGCAGTCATGGAAGTGGAGGCGGAGCAATGATGCACCCATGCGGTTCTCCTTTGCTACGGCAGATCTCACCGCTGTTCGGATGGTGGACAGTGCATTAGGGCATGACTTATCATAGAAATTTGCGCTAAGCTGAGCTGAAACCAAGTGTGCAGCAAACAACAAGGCAATGACACTGCAGGCGAAGGGTTTAGGGGAAGCCATTTAGTTCAGGCTTGAGTGCAATGTGCTATCTGCCAGTCAAATGTGCATGGATATTTATAGGCAGAATTCAGTGCACATGCTCAATTGGTCATATGTATATTGTTGTGGCTTTGTAATTCTTTGCATTTTGTTAGTTGATCTTCCTTTTTTTTGTATCAGGCTAATTAATGGAAAACTCTACAGTCAGAAAGTGCATGCAAGTGGAGAGGATCAGATGGGGGCATGCCAACATGACAAGATACCCTTTGTGGTTTGGTCTTTTGATCCCTCCACTAAGATGTAACCATCTAGAAGAATTACTGAAGAACCAAATGGATAGCTCCAAAACTCGAGGTAAATATTATCCATGAATGCACATGTGTTTTGCTCCCTTTTAGTATAAACAAGATTGTGTGGTTTTGTACCCCTTTCTGTACAGAAGAATGTTGACATATTTTTTGGTGACAAAATTAATAGTTTAATTGACTAATCGTATAATGGAGGCGTTTAGTAGTGGAAAAAGTTGAATTTGAGGTTTTCTGACTTGAGTGACAAAAAATTGAATTTCTGCTGGATGGTAGGTGAATGATCTTATCAGTTATCATTGAACTTGTTATTTCTTATTGTTCAGGTTGACTTGTTCTTCTACAATATCGTTGTTGTAGTTTTTAGTACAACCTAGCCAAAACTGTTGTGGTTTAAGCTATTTGGGTAAAATATTTTAGGACTTACAAGGATTCAACTTATACATAAAAGTTCTGTATTAGACAATAGCTATTGCAGTTGTCAATAAGCTGTGCTAGACTGTATCCGCTTAACAGCCTGGAATATTCGATTTCGGTCACCGGGTACAAAGTCGGGATGACTACATATGTTTACTGAAGTAATATTAAATACACTACTACGTCGGAAACACTAAAACCACAGTTTGCTAATGGTTATTGAAAACTCGAACTATGGTATCAACAAATAGCTGTAGTAGTCCACAAATTAGAGTGGCTGCATTGAGATAATATATGTACTTTGGGCATGATCAGTTGGGTCATAACTTCAGGTGTGAACTAATTCGTTAGCCGGAGATACTTTGTCAACAAATTGTGCACCTTAAGTCACTTTTAGCAGTGTGATCTCCTTTCTTTTATTTTAAAACATGAAAATAATTAACTATTAGGAAGATAGAGGAGTATCATTAACCAATCCTATATTCCATGTATGCAAACCCCCCAAACTTTGGAAGTTTCTCTTGATTGTCGAATATTTTCATTGTTCAATTTGGAGGAGCTTTTCCTCTGGATGTCAATGGTGTTTTCAACTGCTTCTGTTACCTATCTGTTCATTCGAATTGATATGTGCATTTGCATACAACTGCAGAATATGGTGGTATCTTTCACAAGCCGCATCCAAGGACTAGTGACTCGGAAAATTGTGCTCAATCCTTGCATAGCCAATTGATGTATGTTGACTCGACTGCATGTATACACTGAAGTAAGATGGATAGAGTGGGAGCAGTTGGGCTGGTGGTGAGTGGTGAGCACAAGCACAAACCAAAAGCACAGCAGAGCAAAGCAAAGGAAATGGCCGCCATCTCTTTCAAAGAATATTCAGTGCCTTATTGTATTTGCAGCAGCAAAGCCACTCACTACTTATTTTAATTATCTTGGATTCTGCAAAGAAACAAGATTTTGACGAAGCTGATTGTGCCAGACGGCCTGTTTGTGGATAAAACGGTACCTACCTAGCTTGTAACAAGAATAATCTTCTTCAATGACTTGGGGTGGTTCGATCTGCGTGATCTAAGGCCATTCCCAACTCAATGATTAAGATGATGTCTATAGCATTAAATAAGCAGCCACTTAGAGCAAGTTTAATGGTATAACCAACTACTAGCTCCAATTCATCGATAGCTAATTTAATAGCTCATTCTCATTCATACAATAGTTATATACTACACTATTAATATATGGTCCCACCTGTCATACACACACTGCGTCTTGGAGTCCGTGCTACAGCTGGCTGCAAATCTGTAGCCCATTCCTTTTCTCTCTCCTTATTTATCTTCTTAAAATATATTTGTAGCTGGCTTATAGCCTGCTATCGTACTTGCTCTTAGGATGAAAAATGATGTGGCAAGTGAAAAATGAGGAAATAGAAGGAAACCATGTCTTGCATGAGACATGATTTCTACACAATATTCAAGATACCATGTGAGATAAGTAGCATTAAAGTTAAGTATGGAGTAGTGGTGTTTGCATTAGAAAAGTAGTGTCTAGTACTAGTTTCTTGATGATATGAAGTTTATGGAAACTATATCTGATCTCTTGGGTTGGGAATGGCCTAATAATGGCAGTATCGCAATCAGTATCTCTGTTTAATTGATTATTACAAAGAAACAAATGTTTGGTTTTGGTTGATTTGAAAAGTCATCAGTCCACACCTTATACTGCATGCTGCAAAAGCACATGTTGAACGGCGACATGGTATGACTTTTGTGTTGGTGCTAGGCACATGAAGCTCCATCTTTAGCTTCTAGCATAATTAGGCTGAGGGTGTCGAGTAAAATGCCAGTCATAGATTGAAGCAAATTTATGTACTCCTGTAACTTTGAAGAGAACTGAAGAAAAATCATCAGAAGTAACTTTGAAGAAAAATTAGTACTTCAAGCCAGCAGTTACTTCCAGAAAAAACAAAGATCATAGCCATTGTTTAGGTCAAACGGGGGAAAGCACCGGTCTCATCTTGATATCTAAGTACTACTTGATATTGTACAACTATAAGCAGAAGACAAAGAGAACGTCAGTAGCGCTTTGACTGGTGATGATTGCGGTACACGGGTTATACTAACTCGCAGTTACATTGTTGTAAAACTATGCGAGCGTGCTTCTGTACAGGTAGGGTAGTCACATATTCTAGTAATTTCATATAAGCTAGCTGCACCGATACACTGATTTAACTTGAGTCTTCACTCCAGGTCCGTCTCTGAGGCCTCCTCCTCTGGCAGCTCAAAGGCATCAACCTCCTCAAAGTAGGCTCTCTGCTTCTTGACAAAATCTTCTGGTAGCATATGTTTACCTGAAGATGTATTCTCCATCCTCGTGCTCTTCGTCTATTCAAAGTTTCAAGCAATAAAAAAGGTGAAACATCATGACAACTGTTTATTTTTCTTTGAGAGGCGTTTCTGCAAAAGCTGTTTATGAAGACACTGGTGCAGCTGGTTTCATTACCTTCACCGGCTCACCCGATAAAATATCTAGGACCGAAACTCAAAAACAAAACAAGAACAGTGCACTCTACTTGTGTACCTAAGCTAGGTGATTCCTAAAATGGCCAAGAGCATATTATACTTCGCCGGGCAAGAGCATATTATACTTAGCATCATAGCATATATCCATAAAGCACACTAATGCAGTGTGTGTCAAAATATTCATAGGATAACATCTGGATATGCAGTATCACAGTTGAATTGCAGAATATATATAAATATGGTCAGGGAAGTGCAAGAGAAATCAAATACATAGCACATTTAGCTTTTAGTAATTATTACATGGCAAAGGTGGGCAAAAATGTAATGGACAGTGCATCATGTAGATCACTCCAAGAGGCAATAGCACAATGATTCAATACCTAATAACAAAACATGTATTATGGTTCTAGGAAATGCAACTGACCTTTTTAGATCGATGACAAGGAACCAAGGATGAAATAGGCCGAGTACCCTGAGCCATAGAGGTTTTGCTAGTCAGAAAAACAACAAAGAAAAGTGCAATTTAGTATTTCAGATATCACCCACTGTAACTATTTGTTGGCTGTGAATGAACTAACAGCACAACACTTTCTCAGGGACTTCAATGAAAGGGCATGTAGCCTAGTGGTTACAGTGACCTGAGTAGTACTCCAAGGTCATGAGTTCAAATCTCCTATGAAGCGAATTTCAGATTGGGTTGTTTGCGGGGCTAAGTTCCCTATTTCAATGGCCGTATATATCCGGTTGGATGTAGAGGCCGGGTAAAAAAATACCCTTCTCTAAAAAAAAAAGAGCCTTACAATCTCAACATACAGATTCCCCTTTTTTTTTTGACGGGAAACATACAGATTCTTCACAGTAATGCAGATAGGATGCCCACAATTTCCTTTACAAGATTTGCAATTATCTGGGTAGGAACATAACATTTATCCTTCTACATGAGTCAAAGTACAGACATACAGCATCGTGCTAAAGTGGTGACAGTGATTGTCATGGACCTTTTACTCTTATTGTACCATTTCCAACTGCAATGCATTGTCAGACAGAACAAAAGTCTGGATTACTTCCACATTCAGTTTAATGTAGCTGATTTTCAGGCTAAAACAAGAGAATGATCCAAGGCACTAACCACCCCAGACCCCAGCACTAGAAGCTTGCAGTGTCTTTGTCCCATAAGTCAATTTGCACAACAAGGTAGTGCCGTTTGGGATGAAGCAAAATTATTACGAAATGAAAGTGAATGAAATCTGTAGTAGGTGCATGCAGATAAAGAAAGAAAAGTGGGGAGCAACCTGTTTTTACTTGCAAGAGTTGCAGGAGGAGGGCAGCTTGATGTTCCGGCAGGAAATGGTGTGTTGTCGTTGGTTCTCCTCTTCTGGGCGGTGTTGCGCCTTGTATACACGGTGGAGATGGCCGATTTAACCAAGCTACGCTCCTCAGCAGCTGCAATGGCGAGCGTTAGCAAAATCCCAATTGCTACAACGAAGCGCGCAGAGATTGGATTGGGGGCAGTGGTCTCACCGGCGGCGGAAGAAGGCTTGGAGACGGGAGTGTGCGAGGGAGACGCGGAGCAAGTGGAGGCAGCGGCGGTGGTGTCGGAGGGGAGTGGGCGGGGGCGGCCGGTGGTGGGGTTGGTCGGGGTGCTCGGGAGGAGGAGGTTGGTGACGTCGCCCAACGGCTGCGCCGCCGCACTCCGCTGCCGCTTCACCTTAGGGCTGCGGTGCCTCTCCGACGGCGGCGGTGTCGTGGTAGCAGCGGCCGGCTCCATCGCATCGCTGAGTCGAGTCGCTGACGCTGACGGCGGCGGCGGCGGAAGAGTAGAGCGGGAACGCAGGGTCGGTGGTCGGTGGCCGGAGTCGGAGAAGAAGATTGCAGAAGAAGCCAGAAGGGGAATTTTTTCCAAAGAAAAGATACAAGTTTTGGGCCGAGAGTGTGATTGTTTGTCAGCCCAAGCCCACCCATCGAAATAAGGGATATACGCCACGGAAATAAGTTCACTTTGACTTTCTTAAGTATTGACTGAATCTAATTCGTAGTATCTCTCAATCACAGCACCGGATATTTCGGCCCCACAACTATAAAACCGAAACGGTTTGGCTCCCTCAGAGGTTTTGTAGGGCGGTTTCGCTGACGTGACGGTGTTGACTCGGTTTTCGTTCGACGTGGAGTTGATGTGGCGCTTATGTGTATTAATTAAAAAAATATGTGCGGGACCCATTTATCATTCACACAAAAATAATATGGGACCCACATGGCATCCTCTTTCCTTCCTTCTTCCTCCTCGATCTCTCTCTTTCTCCCTGTTTCTTCCTTCTTCAAATGACGGTGGATCGTTGTCGTCAGCAGCCCCGGTGGTGGAGGCGTTGGGGGCGGAGACCGGAGGGAGAAGACACCAAAGGAGATGAGTGCGCGAGGAGGAGGGCAGCAAGGGCGACTCCCAGTGGCGCAGTTGACAGTGCTTGCCAGCGTCGCAGAGGGCGGACCCTCCTGCGGCTGCCGCCCGAGCGCTTGTCTAGCGATATCCAGCCTTGCGACGGGCGACGTCGGGTGAGCGCCGGACGGGATGAGGTTGGAGGAGGCGCCGGCCGCCGCCGCTTTGGCCCGCGTCCGCCGCTGCCGCTGATGATCCGGCACTCGCTCCCGTGAAGAGAAATGGGGGAGAAAGAGAGAGAACCCAATATATCTAAGGCTACGTGCAGCTAATAGCAGAGACAAACGGGAACGACCCTCCAACAATTTTTTCAACATAGAATTGCCCAATTAATTAATTAAGATAAATAAGTAGTAGTGTATTAGACCCTCTTAAGAATTTTAGATCCCTCTAGTATCTAAATAATAATTCCGTTGTCCACAAGGTCAGTACAGAGGAATTATGTGGGACTATTGTCAAATTGTCACAGCCCCCATGCTATTATGGCATTATTAAAATAAACCGTAGAAAATTACATGTTAACCTCTCGAGGAGAAAGAAAACTCTAAAAACGTGAGGAAAACGGTATGGGTAGGAGGGTTAGGTGGTGTTTGATCTAGGGACTTAACTTTAGTTTCTGTATTTAGACACTAATTTAGAGTATTAAATATAGACTACTTACAAAACTAATTACATAAATGAAAGCTAATTTGGGAGACAAATTTTTTAAGCCTAATTAATCTATAATTAGAGAATGTTTACTGTAGCATCACATAGGCTAATCATGGATTAATTAGGCTCAATAGATTTGTCTCGCGAATTAGTCCAAGATTATGGATGAGTTTTATTAATAGCCTACATTTAATATTTATAATTAGTGTCCAAACATCCGATGTGATAGGGATTTAAAAGTTTTAGTCACATCTAGGGTCTTATTAATTGATGATGTGGTTTGGTTAAAATATTGTTCTGTACTTGGATTTTTCATGATGCCATTCTCGATTAGGGGAGTTTCTGAACAAGAAAATACGAGACTTTTGCATGATTTTAAATCTTACATTAACTTTTCTATATATTCATTTTGATGAAGAATGGGTATGATCCTACGAAATTCCTATGAAATGCCTCATTCAATAAAAATTAAAGACCTGATCTCAAGGGAATTTTATTTGTGGTATCTATCTTTCCCTTCTCACATTTTAGTGTTTTATTAGTGGCTATCCAAACGGCTATTCCTACATTAATTTTCATGTTTTTTAATGATCTGTTTTGCCATTGAAGTCTTATGAATTTTTCTATTTTTAGAAAAAAAAATCATCATGTTCCTGTGTGAAATAAGCAAGCCTCAGCAAATGTAAAATACAATGACTGTTGAGTGGGCCTTTTACTTGTTACTACTAGTAAGAAACAACACAATAGTTGTGAAACATGCGAGGCAAACATGAACGAGGCAGATGCCTTGGCAAGAGAAGAGAAGAGAAGAAACCATGTGAGTAGCCAACAGACAAGGAAGACCAAAGAGTCCAAAACCGATAGAGCCAACTGTTGGGAGCAAGCAAAACCAACAACCTTGGGAGCCTTGTAGCAAAGAAACGGCGGCCCACAAGAAGCAGGTGGCCCGGCCACTGGTTTCAGTGGTACTATGTGTTTGCTGACGGTTTTGTTTTTGTGTGTTGGGGCTGTTGCTATAAATTCGATGCGATAGCATCCCATTTCTCATCACTCACAGTCTCACTCCCAAATCACATCCTCAGATTCAGAGTCGTCGAAAATCATCAAGAAGATGGAGCGGCTGAGCTCATCGGTGCAGTCGTGGGTGGAGGAACACAAGCTGGCCAGCATCGGTAATCCATCGAATCGATCCCCTTTCTGATTCAATCCAATTCCTTCATCTCTACAGTACTCCTTAATCAGTCAATCCTTTCTGAACATTCGTGTATTCAGGAGGGCTGTGGGCGACGGCGGTGGGCGCATCGGTGGCGTACGGGCGGAGGAAGACGCCGCAGATGCGGCTGATCCACGCCAGGCTTCACGCGCAGGCCCTCACCCTCGCCGTCCTCGGTGGAGCCGCCCTTGCGCACCACTACTACAACCCATCATCCAACACCAACAACAGCAGCAGCTTGGACTACGACTTCTACTCGCAGCTGCCGCCGGCGGCCACCGACGACGGCCAGGAGAACGAGAGGTGGAGCTGGTAGTGCTACCCTTCCTTCCTGCTGCAAGATGCAGACAAATGAAGATGATGACGATCACGATGATCAATTAGTAATAATCTAATCGGCTCCATTAGTTTTATCTTATCTTAATAATAGAGTATGTCCTCCTAATCCATCCACCTAAGATGGTCTTATCCACTCCAACCCATCCTCTGCTCTGTACTATGTAATTATCCATTCCATTCCATCCGGACCCTGCTTTTCCGATGCCTTGATTACAATTGATGTCAGTGGTATGCTTATTTGTTCCTCCATATAAATTGATCTCTAAAAGATGCACTAAAAATGAGTATATGCTCAACCTAAGGTTACGGATTAACTGCCAACGTTCTGTTGAGAAGGGCGTCATTCAGATTCAGTAATCGTGACATTTTATTATTACTCCTACCAATCTTCCGTTTTGTTATCAATAATAGTCCGGCTTGGAGTCAAGCCATGCTGTTAGGATCAACAAGTCAGCACTACTCTACAAGGACTACTACATGGTCTGTCACAAGTTCCGCTAATTGTTCAACACATGATTTATTTAATAATAAATAATAAAATAAAATGTTTTAGTTAGCGATTATTGGCAGGCGTCTTTAGGCCATGGGCTAAGGCCCATGAGACATACAGACGCCTGGCCCAGGTAACCGTGAGGCCTCTGCTTCTGGTCCGATACCTTGCTTTTCAATCAGAATGAGATCCCAAAAAAATTGTTGTCAAGGAATTAAACCTCAGCATATGCAGAAAATATATATAACCTGAATATATGCAGAACAATTAATGTGCTCTCCGTATTTTAAGAATGCTCTTGAAGAGAGGATAAATGGAGGCATCCTTAATAAGCTTGCTAATGAGAATGAGATGCTTCCATCCATCCATTTCATTGATTGACTCCACAACTACACTAGGCCAATCATGGAGAGGATATATATGATGGATTATTATGTGCCAACCAACATATATATCCATTCCCCGACGTTGATCTCCCGCCAAATTTGTCTTCACCCTTTTCATTTTTTATCAACACAAATTGCAGGAGCGAGCAGGACTGCCTTAATTTCCCACTAGTGACTAGTGTAGACCTTCTGTAATCCCAGGACTGTCTATTCCTCATGCATATTTTTGTTCCTGCTACAATCAAATTATTAAGAAGGCCTACAGTAAAAACATTTTGAAAAGCTAGCTTAATATACTATGTTACTACTTGTACTGTTATAGGCTTATAGCTTGCTAGCTCATCCTGAGACAGTAATTGCAGGAAGCCAGGAACATCCTTCCAGCTTCTGCTCTTAGCAGCAAAATGGATTGTTTAAATCATCATATCTAGTTTTCTGGTATATCATGCTTTGTTATAGTATCAAACACAGGCCGTTGGGTGAGGAGTGGGAGGGAAGTGGTTAGCTTGTTAACACATTAGCCAAGGCCGTGCCACCCTCCATGCCTCCGGCCAACTCCTACTTCCTACCTAAAGTCTCTTATAAGGTTGGAAAGTCCTTATCAACCTTCTCCCTATGATTCCTTCACGCATTATATAATCATGAATTCATCATTTTGTCTGAGTTAATTTCAGATTATGTTCTTCTGAGGTCTACTTATATCTTGAGAGGAAAAGACAGTATTGTCCCCTCAACTATATTGGTCATGTGTTCCTTTCCTTGGTAATATGCATAGTATTCATATTAAAACAGAGTTTTCTTGCGAGAAAACGCATAGGACAGCAACTTTTCATGCCTTTTTTTTTTCAAAATTAAACATATCACAGTTTTTTTTTCTCGCAAGGAAATGCATAACAAAATATCATGCCAAAAATTTTCAAAACATAGGTTATTACTATAGTTACTCTGTGGCTACGTATCTGGGCTATTCTCCTCAAACCGGGATTGCGGGATACTATTGTGGTGGTATCTCGACGTTTGCACTAGGTGGCACGGGATGCTTTTACCCAGGAGCATGGATGACGATCTAGTCTACGGATTGATAGTCACTAATACCTATGTTTTGTGATGGGGATTTAGTTTTATCCTTTTATTAGTTGTGTGTATTTTATGCAGAGGCCGGGTGGGCTCGGTTGAAATGTATCATCTTGGTGTTATTTGACTGAGTCATAATAAAACTTCCATTATCTTAAAATTTTTTAAAACATATCACATTGTTTTGTTCTTTTCATTTTCAAACAAGTTGCAAGATGAATATTCATGAACTGAAAAGAAACCACTAAGTATAAAGAGACAGCACTTTGAGTCTTTGACATTATATTGATCAATGACTCTGCTACTACTGCTCCCATATTTATTTGCATCGCTAGTAATTCTTAAGTAAAATTTAATCTCTACATTCTATGAACAGACTGTTTTTGGTAAACGGTAGTTGGCCTTGGCCTAAATAGACAATTGTACGTTGCGTTCCATTAAAAGGAAATCCCATGCTTTCTCTAACTTTATTGACAAGGCATTCTCTTAGTCCTGTAGGATTAGGACCCAACTTGAATGTTATGAATGACTGTTCACTGTACATTAATATGCACTTCATTTTGTAAAAGGACGTAAGGCCATTTTAGTCAATGTACTGAAACAAAAAAGTGCTAAATGTACCTACTACATTCATGAGTTGCACATTTTGCATATCTTTTTTTTTTCTCTCTGTGGAGAACAAACGTGTACTGAAGAAAGAGAGAGAGCAGGAGAATTTTAATTCCCCTGGTTGTCTTAGTTAGCAACCACCACTCATTACAATACATTAGTCCCTGCAAACGAAATAGCCAACACACCATCCTCCTCTCTATCCCCCTGTCGTCCCAAGCATTCGTTTTTATAGCCTCACCACAGCTCAAAAACACAATGCTAGCGTTGCTGTTCACGTCGTTGCCTAGCCACAAGGAGAAGGAAGAAGGAAAAGAAGGCAGAAGGCAGCAGCAGGAGCAGCAGGAGAAGGAGAAGGCGAGAAGAAACAATGGATTGCTGCGTGTGCAGTCCCATGGCGTCCATGTACAGGCTTCCAAGGAACGCCATCTGCGCTGCGTGCTATGAAGGTGCCAAGGCCATCATCGCCTTCTTCAACGACGACGACGACGAGCACGCCGATGCTGATCAAGGCTCGGTGAAGCCCAGCAGATTGACAAAGCTCAATAGCACAATCAAGGTAAGACCTTCTCATATCTCATTTTGCTCCTTTATTAGTCCTTTAGGATTGGTATGTTCGGTTTACAACCATCTCAAATTCTCAATTGTGCCGTGTGCTCTGCTTCCATGAAAAATCTTTCCTTGCGTGTTTCTAGATTCTAGGAGCAGAGCAATTTCGGAAGAGAATGAATTGATAAAAAGGAATTCCATGTCGCATGTAATGCAATATAAACTCTTGTTGCATTGGTTACATCATTCAGTTTCATTGACGCATGCGTCAGGTTTGCTGTCAACGTTGTGTTGGTTAATGGTGAGGAGCAAGTCTCAATCGAGAGCTGCATGAGAATGATAGGTTTGGTGGAAATCTCATTGTCAAAAGGTTCATGATTGATCGATGCTTAAAGCCCGTTTTCAGAAGCTGTATTTTATATACTAGTGTGCTTCAACAGCTGATGTTATCTTTTTTTTATTAAAAAACCAAACCGGCATGACATACATAAGATTCTCCTTGATTGCAATAGCTGGAATGAGGAAATAAAGGTGCATGCCTTGGACAAGTTGTTATGCTAATCTTCAGAAAGAATTAATTCTGAACAATCACAGATTAATGCTTTTTTTTTTGGTGGGGATGCATGGGACATACTACACTAATCAGCATCATGGTGCTAACATTTGTGCGTGTTACGCAATGTAGGGATTGAGAGATGCGTGGGAGGAGGTGAAGCAGATGCGATGCAGAGAGGAGGAGACCAAGCAGAGGGCATCGTTTCTCCAGGAAGGCTTCGCGGCGGCGTGGAAGGACGGCATCCACACCGACATCGCCATCAGGCCTGGAACTGGGCCTCCAATCCAAGCCCACAAGGCCATCCTTGTCAGTCTCTCTCTCCCTCAATTTCAGCCTAATAGGCCGGCCTTCTTTTAGTTTGATTCGGCCCAATGAAACTAATTAGGCCCAGCTA
This sequence comes from Oryza glaberrima, assembly GCF_000147395.1. Lineage (NCBI taxonomy): Eukaryota > Viridiplantae > Streptophyta > Magnoliopsida > Poales > Poaceae > Oryza > Oryza glaberrima. The sequence continues at coordinate 560,829 of NC_068336.1, read as the reverse complement.
TATACAGGCGACCAGGTCGGAGGTGTTCCGGCACATCCTCGCCGGCGACGACGACTGCAAGGCCCCCGCCGGCGACTCTCTGTTGCTACCGGAGCTGACCCACGACGAGCTCTCCCACCTCCTCGCCTTCCTCTACACGGGCTCCCTGGCGACGTGCGCGGAGGAGCGGCACCTGCACGCGCTGCTGGTCGCCGGCGACAAGTACGACGTGCCGTTCCTCCGGCGAGCTTGCGAGGCGCGGCTGGCGGCGGGGGTGGAGGCGGGCAACGTGCTGCGGACGCTGGAGGTGGCGGAGCTGAGCTCGAGCGCGGCGCTGAAGGAGCGCGCCATGGGGACGGTGGTGGAGCACGCGGAGGAGGTGGTGTTCTCGCCGGAGTACGAGGAGTTCGCCGTCAGGAACGCCGCCCTCTGCGTCCAGATCACTCGCGCACTTCTCGCCAATAAAACCTTACCCGCCAAGACGCCTTAATATTCTTTTTTTTTCCTTCGTTGATTTAGAATTTAGTTAGACGACGTGCGATGTATACGTGTAAATGATAGTACATGCATCTCTGGAAGATTAATGTGATCAATATATGCAATTTATATTAGTTTCTTTGCACGAATATTTAAACGAAAAATTAAACGCCGCCCTTGTTCATTCAGCACCAAAAGATAGCTAATTTTTACAACAAAATTAACTGAAAATATAGATATATTTAGTATCATCACAATAAGCTTGCGCTACGGCAGATGAGAATTTAAGTCGAAACATAAAATTCATTCTGGATCAAATTGATGATCCGTCAATGCATTTCTTGATGGCTTGCAGCACTGCATGACGAACCATTTGCTCATCCACGCTTGTCTCTGCAGCTTCACTCTGTAAATACAACAACTAAGTACTAATAAATAATTCACCAAAGATTTAATTTAAGTATAAATATCTTCCGTTGTCACAAGAAAGGGCCGGCTTAATCAGCCAAATTAATCAACGAAATAACTTGATCTATCGATAAATAATTAGTGGCACGTACTTGGCTGGATCCAAGCGCTTCAAGACGAAATGCGGTGTCGTCTGCGCACGACACGTCAGCATCAAGGACGTCGAGGCCAAGCTCCTCGAATGCTTCTAACACCGACGTCAGCAACTCAGGCTGACTCTTCTCCATTGACACATTGATTCGAAAACCTCTCTTCTTCTCTAGCTCTACCGATGAAACACTGACCTGCATACATCCATACGTGTTCAATACGGCATTATGTTTTTTTTTCCCGACACATTTTATGCTCAATGAGCTACAATTCGAAACTTAAAGTATCAAGAGAATTAGTTGCGGAACTAGAACCACCGTCGAGTCAAGACGACTAATAGCGTTTTTCAGTGATGGATTGATTTTTATGGACGTCAACAGCTATCCGTAGTAAAGATGGTAGCGGTGCAGCCCAGGCCCGGCCACCCGACTTGCTCGGAAGCTGTCTCCTTTGCTGAAGATCCAAAGCTATATTCTTCAGAAATTCGCTTGCTTCATTGGTGAAGGTGTAACGCTCCTCTTTTCGCGAGATGTTAAAAACTATTTCGGCAAAATCCTAATTGCGAAAAATTTGATCTTTGAGTGTGAGTCTAAGTCGTGCCGTGGATCTCAGTTTAAATCTCCTTGTCCCCTCTCACCAAAATGAAAATTCACCACCTCATCAAAGTTCCTCTTCCAATTCAATTCCCGAAATCAAATTCTGAAATTCAAATCCTTCCTTTGAATCCTCGCCAAATACTCCTCCGAATCCAAATTATTCCAATTTCCATTCAATTCCAACTCCAAACCCTAAATCTTCTCCAAATCAATCTTTCAGCAAAAGTCTAGTTCGCCTCCCTCAGATTTGGTGGGCCGAATTCCCTCCTCGGCCCATCTCTCTCTCCCGGCTCGCTCTTTCTCTCCCTCAGCTCTCCCCTCCCTCGCTCTGCTCGTGCGCCGCGCGTGTGTGCGCGTGAGCCGAGCCGAGCGCTCGCTCCCTCTCTCTCTCCCGTTCTCTCACTTTCCCTCTCCCCGTCTCCCTCCCCGGCGGGCTCCCCGCCCGCAAATTCGAACCCGCGCGCCGTTGCTTCGCGCGCGTGCGCCCGCGTGGTCGCCGCCGTCGTCAACCGCCTACTGCCCGTGCCTGCGCCGCCCGGCCCCGCGCCCTGCCGCGCTGCGCCACCTGCGCCGCGCCCTGCCCCGCGAGCCAGCGTGCGTGCCCGCGCCGCTCCACCCGCGCCCGTCCAAACCCGTGAGGCCGAGCTCCCGCTCCCATCCCTCTCCCTCCCCAAATCGGCAAGGGAGCAAAGCTCCTTTCCCTCCCCTTTTTGCCTCTTCCCCAACCGGCGCCATCGTCACCCCTGCCACCGCTTGGCCGCATGTACCGACGACCGCAACTCCTCCTCCTTGACCACCAATGTCGGTTCTTCCTCCCCAAACCGACATTGCCATCTATAAAACCGCAGTCGAGCCCCTCCTCTCTATCTCTCTCGTTTTCGCCCTGCCGTGCCTTTGCCGCCTTGCTAGCGCCGTCCTCTCCTCCCTCCACCGTCGCGCATGCTAGTGAAGCCGGCGTGCGCGCGAGGAGCAGGCGTGGGACTCCGGGCGCCGTCTCCTTCCCCTTCCCGGGCCCGAGGCCGGAGAGCTCGCTCCCGCGCCATCGGCCGCTCGTCACTGCGCCCGTCCCGGCTTGGTAGTGCCACCCTCCGTTCTCCCTTCTCGCTCGCCCTCTCCCTCCATAGCTCACGTGGTTGCTCGGCTAGCCTCTCGAACACGCACGGACGCCACCCCAAGCCTCGCCGCCACCCGGCATGGCCTCGCCGCCATTGCCGCCCGCTCCCGGAGGCCTCCTCCCGTCGCCGGGCCACCACGGCACCGCTCCGTCCAATCCGGCACCGGAAATGAATTCCTTGCACCTTGGAGATGCTCTCGCCGTCTTGAATCGATTCCTCATCGCCCCTCCGCCGTTTTCCCTTTTTCTCACCGCCGGTGTGCGCCGCCGCGATTCGTCGTCGCCGGCCTCCCTCCGGCGAATCCGAGCCGTCGGCTCGCTTCCTCTCGTCCCTTCCATCCCCCCGGTGTGCTTCCTTTTCCCGTTGAGGTCACGCCTTGCTCCGGTGAATGCCGCCGCCGTCTGCCGTCCATCTCGCCCCCTCCCTTCTTCCTCCTCCCGCCGGCCCGCGTGGCTGCCACAAAGGCGCCACGTCGGCGCCACCTCGGCATGGACCGGGTCAAGCTGACCCCAGTCAGCTGCCTCCCTCCGTCCCCGCTCGCGCGCACGGTCCACGGTGAGCCGAGCGGCTGCGCGTGGGCCGCCGCTAGCCCCGTCCACCCGCGCGCCGCGCGTGCACCACGTCCTCCCCCAAACCCTAGCGTCGCGCCGCATGCACCGCTCCCACGGTGAGCCGTGCCACCGACAAGCGGACCCCACTCGAGACCCCGCGAGGTGAGCCCGGTCCACCGGACCGCTCCCTCTCTCCCGCATGCCCCTAATGGGCCGCCTCCTCGCGCCCGCGCCGGCCCATTTGGTTCGGCGGAGCCACGCAAATCCTCTCGGGCCGCGCCAAGCCGCTCGGGAAAGTCTAAATCCGGTCCCTCCCTGAAATTCTTCCAAAAAAGGGTTTGATAAATTATTAAATCCTTTTTCCCTTGTTCCATAAATCAATCCTTTATTCCATAAATCCCTTCCTTTGGTCCCGTACGTCGGTGACTATCAATAATAGTCTTGAGAATATTATTTCTATAAATTCCATAAACCATTTCTCGTATTCCAGAAAATCCCGATAAATCATTTCCTAGTCCGGAGAATCCCATTCGAGCTTCCAAAATTCATATCTCTCGATCTGTAATTCCGATTGACTCCGTTCCACTTCCAGTAACCCTCTAAAATTGAGATCTATCTAATGGCACTATTAATTAGTCTAAATAGGGTTTTTCCTTTGGTCTTTTGTTTAGGTTTTGATTGTTTGCGTATATTCGCGGTTACCGGATTTTTCGTCGATCGCGGGTTTTCTCGAAGATTCGTGAAGCTCCTTGAAGACATTGAGCAAGGCAAGTCACCCTTTGATCAATTGCTCCTATAATTGGATAAATCATTATTATTTTGTTTGCAACTTGCATTATTAGAATCACACGTTTAACTTGCTTGGCCTCGGTTTGTGTGCCAAACCGACGGACCTACCCAGTAGTCGCACTAATTCCTGTAGGTTGTACTACCCTAATTCCTTGTCGCTCCACCCTTGTGGTACCTCGGTATCCGTGCTCTCTGAGCACGTATACCAAATATCCCACATCCACCGTTGATTGTCGAAAATTTGGGAAATGGGTTTGAGAAGCCTTGAAAACCCGACATGTGGTGTCGGTGTGTTTGAAAATAAAATGAATTGTGAAAACTCGCGATGCGGGTGTTGTGCCTGGGTGGCGCCGTCCCGTATTCGCATATAAGGACCGATTCCTGTGGGAAATTCATCAAGCATAACAAGTGCAACCACATGGTGGTATGGGACACCCTGGCTAAGTAAGTAGCTGCTTTTGGGAAATCTTGTATGCCAATAGAGGCGGAAAGCCGGGATGTGGCGGTAGAGGCATCCTGGGAGTCCGAAATAGAGGAAGGCACCCGGGAATCCTAAAAGGAAAGCCAGAGTTGGCCTGATGTTGGTCAGGGAGACCCTCTATGTGGCATGAGGTGACCCAGAGTTAGCTTTGGAAATGCCTTGTCGTGAATCTCCTTTTTCCAACCGTGCGTCATGAACACGGGTTAGGCGATGGGAGCAAGTTCGCGTTGTGTGGGTAAAGTGTACCCCTCTGCAGAGGTTAACCAACTGTTCGAACAGCTGTGCCCACGGTCATGGGCAGATGTGAGGTGTTTCCCGTTGCATAGATTTGTTTGCCTATGCTTTATGAAAAGTGTTGTGGTATGGGAATCGTAACCAGAATCAGCCTATGTGGCAGATGGATGACCTGAGTGTTCAGAAACGAATCTGTGTGATTCGGAATGTCTGCAGGCATCATAGACTAGGCTTCCCGAGTGGAAGCGGATTGTGGTGCTGCTGGGCAGCAGGACTCTAGGAGTCCGAGATAATGAAAAAGGCTCTGGGAGCCGCTTAATCAAGTGAAATGGCTCTGGGAGCCGAGAAGTAATGATCTGACCCGGGAGGTCGGTACATTACCAATTGAGTTGTTGAAAAACATCTCTTAAGGTTGAATCGAGACGCAAGTCTCTTTTCGGCCCAAACTTAGAAAGAAATAAATCACTTAGTGATTTTAAACTGATTTCAAACAAAGGATTTGCAAAACAACCTTGCCTCTCTTCCAAGCTTGCATTAAATACCTAAGTTCCCGTGACTTGCTGAGTACGAAAGTACTCACTCTTGCTCTCTCTCTCTATATATATAGTTCCTCCGCCTGGAAGTGAAGATGAAGTGAAGTGAAGGTTAGGGTTTCGTCCTGGTTCCCAGCCGTCGCCTGTGGTGTTGGGTGTTAGACCGTTGGTTCTGCTGCTGATGCTGCTGTTGGTGTTTCCTCGTTCGTGTCGTCGGTTGTATTCTCAGGCTGTTCTGAGCTGCAACCTAAGTAAAGGTAAATAAGTCCTCTATTTATTTTAAGGTTTGCAATGATTCATATTTGTCACCGTGGGTACCAGCGCTATGTCCTGGGATTGGTACTGAGATCACGGTTTCGTAGGAAGCAGTTCGCGCCGTTTTTCCTACGACACGCTCCTATCAGGTGCCGTTGTACGGCGGTGCCAGATTGGGTGTGACAGAAGACTTGTGTTAATTAGCACTATATATATTTGCCTTTTTTTTTAAGGAAAACTAAATAGACTTGCATTATTGCTGTACTCACTTCAGTCACAAATATTTCACGTTTAAAATAAAATTTGGATAAATCATAACCAAATCAATAGTCCTCGAAGGCTTAGTAACTTATTTAAAGGTATGGATATATTTGCTTAAAATACTATCATAATATCATAAACTTAATTATTAGATTTCATAAATTTGTTTTGATGTAAATTGTTGGTGAAAATTTAAAAGTTTGAATATTTATAATAGATGTATTAGCACATATTGTACTTGTTTACCCATATACACTTTGTATTATTGTATGCATGCGTCCTACCTTACAAATTATACAGAGAGAGGGACAAGTAACTATGCGATGCACATACTCTTGGCATTGGCATGGAACTGCTAGTGCTGCCCAGCTGTTCAGGCTCCTGAGATACCTTGTCCTTGAGCTCTTTGATGTACTTGGACGCATCTACAAGGATTGATGTCTCGTTTGCCTGCACATAATCATACATTCACTGCTACAGAAAATTGTAATTAAACTCTCACTGCTACAGAAAATTCTATCACTAACGATTCATAACTGGAAGCGCACAAGTTTTTAACCAGTAGTATGTGTGGCCCAGGCCAGTATCGCTGCCGGTGGATGGGAGTGAACCGACACTGATACATGCATGGAAATCACTGCTGGTTTAGAAACCGAAATCGGATATGAAATGGTGCATAAGATCGATGTAATAAGCCATCGTAGGAGGATGATGGTCGTTAATGTTTTAGGTTTTAAGCTCGGTCTTTATAAAATTCCAGTTTAGGAGAAAAGATAGGTGAGGATGCATTGAAAAAAGATCGATTTTTGCAATAGGAAAATTAGAAGTAACCAATGTAGATATAAGTTAATATAGCTCATCTTATTCTCAAATTGATATGGAGATACCGAAACATATATAATAACAATAATAATAACATGGATACAAATTAAGTTAAATTACATACCGCACTTGACTTTGTAACATCACGTAGGAGCTCGAGCTTCTCTTCTAAAGCTGTTGTTGCTTTCTTCTGATCCTTCCCTGACATCTCTCCCTCGATCTCGACCCCGATCTCTCTCTTTCTCCGGAAACACAAATCAAGAGAGAGACCAGCTGCTAGCTACTTTGTAAGGGGCATCTCGATCATATATAGATCGATCAATCACAAGCTCGCATGGTCATTATATATATACGAGGGGGCACTGAAATATAATGAGTGGTGATATGCATGATGATATATACCGTAAGTGGGCAGTACAGTACTTTGCTTTGTCGTACGTATTGATTATTGCAATTGTACGTTGGGGTGCACATGCATTATCGTTTCTGCACTGGTGTTGCCTGACAGCCTGAGGATGGATCCTAAGACAAAACTAATACTCTAGCTTGTTTTTCCTTGTCTCTTTGCCTTCTTCGTTTTGTTCTGTATGCACACGTTCCTTACTATTTTATTTTGATACCAAGAGGGTCGATCATCCCCTCTAAGTAATAGAGATTGAGTACAAGCAAGAAACGTCTCTAGGGGCGGAGCCTGTATCTTAGATGGATGGTGTCATTCGTCAACTATAATTGACGATCACAGTTTAAGTGAAACAATAATACATATGAAAATTATAAGAAATTCCTCACAATAGTAGTGGTTGCTTACTCCCTCCGTCCCAAAATAAGTTGATTCGTGGGTTTCCGTGTATAACCTTTAACCGTCCGTTTTATTTGAAAAAATATGAAAAAAATTAAAAAGATGAAAAATTTGAAAAGATAAGTCACACATAAAGTATTATTCATGTTTTATCATCTAATGAAAATAAAAATAATAATCATAAAAAGAATTTATATAAGACAGACGGTTAAAGGTTAGACACAGAAACCTACAAATCAACTTATTTTTGGACGGAGGGAGTATGTTTCACCTAATCACTCAAGAAAACTTATGATGCATGAACTTTATTTAGCCGTTGTGCATAGTCTCGTTGAATTAGCCATTGTGCATGGTCAAATAACTATAAATTATAGTTTGCTAGCAATTAATTTGTTGCTACTATGTAGTTGTTCATGTCCACATAAGCTAAACTTGTCTAACGAAAGTGCAAAATTATTCACACATTGATGTCACAAAGTAAGATTTATTGGTGTCACTCATTGAAAAATTAGAAGGGTACTTAGACTAATATGGAGATTATTGGTGTCCTGTGACACCACACTAGCTCCGCCCCTGAACGTCTCAGCTAGCTATATATAGCTATACTTACTTACAGTTTACATATATATTTAATTAGCTTGATATATACTCCCTTCGTCCCTAAATATTTGACACCATTGACTTTTTAGTATATGTTTGACCGTAAATCTTATTAAAAACTTTTGTGAAATATGTAACACTATATGTATACATAAAAGTATATTTAACAATGAATCAAATGATAGGAAAAAAATTAATAAAATTAATTTTTTTAATAAGATGAACGGTTAAACATGTTTAAAAAAGTCAGCGGTGTTAAATATTTAGAAACGGCTGGAGTATATCGAATATCGTACGTGTTGGAAACCTGCAAATCACTCTGCTTATATGTTGTATATTATCCTGATCAAGCTAGCTCCAGTCATTTTCTTTATCCAGATCACGTAAATGTGTACGTCAAACACGCCTTTAATCCTTTTATCCGGCACGTACTGATTAGCTTGATCAGTCCAACCGCGTCAGGCAGCTATTAGCCAATGCAACAAACTGATAGATTAATCAATATATACACATCAAACGCGTACGTCTAGCTTGTTACACAACATGTATACAAATTAAGAGACAAATTAACCATCAGATCAATGTGTTTTCTAGTGCTATCTCTTATGCCGGGGAGACCATGTCACCCGGCCTAACCTGACGTGTTCTGATGCCTAGCTCCACAGAAATACATATACATCTGATCGATCAATCGATGCGTTAGTGTTGTTCAGTCAAGCAGTACAGAGTCACAGCAAATGATTAACGTACGTACGTATACTGATGAGAACGATGGGTTGGTCAAACATATAGTGACTGCTTGCACGCGCGTGTTTGCTTGCTACACCCCGGCCAAACTTGTCATCACTTATTAATTATCAGTGCTCAAAGCTAGCTTGTATTATTATTTCATCTCTTTCCATGTATGCATTATACTATATACATACTGTATTAGCTAATGAAAATTAGTTTAAGTTTCAGAATTGGAGGCGTCAAATTAATTATTAAAAGCGATCGAAATGATGCATGCTTGCATTTGGGATGCTTGTGTGCGACGCAAACGCGTCTCTGCAGGCGTACGCATCGATTCTGCCATCCCATATATAGATGCATATATATTCATGCAGCATGATCGATCTACTTGTACATGACAAGAACAAATTAAAAATCCATACATCCATATGGTGTTTTGCTGTAATTGGTCCGCATGAGCTTTCTAGGTCTCGTGAGCTCTGAGCTGTGCGTCCTTCCAAATACTAATTACCTCTCTCATCACGGGTTCTCATCGATCAATCATCTCTTCGATCGATCTCCTGTACATCTTCAACTCAATTATCTCCCCACGCACAGCCACAGCTAGCTAGCGACATGCATCCATGATATTCACGTTGGAATTACGGTAGAAATAATAGGCTGCAAAAGTAAATAGTACAAGTAAAATTTATATACACTTATTTCCAGAAAGGGTGTTTGGTCTAGTGGTATGATTCTCGCTTCGGGTGCGAGAGGTCGCGAGTTCGATTCTCGCAACACCCCTTTTTTTAAAAAAATTTCCGTGTTGTATGCCTTTTTCCTATGTAAACTGATATGTTGCTATCGAAACTGTTTTTTTTTCCCCTGATCTGGATTCATCCTACTATATGGTTAAAAAATTTTTCTGTTCTGAATTCATCCTACTATGGTTTTTTCCTATGTAAACTGCTCTGATCTGTTGCTATCAAAACTGTTTTTTCCTTGTTTTTTTCCCTGTTCTGAATTTATCCTACTATGGTTAAATTTTTTTCCCTATTCTGAATTCATCCTATTATAATTTTTTCCTATGTAAACTGCTCTGATCTGTTGCTATGGAAACTATTTTTTTTTCCTGTTCTGAATTCATCCTACCATGGTTTTTTCCTAGGGTTTTGCTAGATTTGTGCCTTTGTGATGACACATTTTTTTGTTTGATTTCAGTCAGATTTGACCGTTTGATTTCCATAAGATTCGTGCATGCGTACATTTAGGTGTGCTAAACAACTTTATTTGTTGTTGCAATTATACATTTATACAAATTTACAGTGTAGTTACACCCCACTTACACATATAATTACTATATAATTTTGAAACTTACATATGCAAATTTTGAAACTTACACTATAAATACACTAAATTTACATATGTAATTTAGGGACTTACAATATAAATACATGATGAATATTTTTTATAAAAAATATGGCGTCATATAAATATAGCTACTCCATTTTTCCTATGTAAACTGCTCTGATCTGTTGCTATGGAAACTGTTTTTTTTCTTCTTATTGCTCTGAATTCTGAATTCATCCCAACGCCTCCCTTTTCCAGTTGGGAGAACATTATATATATATATATATATATATATATATATATAGAATAGAACATTTCGTGATCATCGATCCATATGGCGTGCATACAGTGCAGAGTGCCACAGTAAACAAATTAACAAGAGCCTTGCCGTAGCAAGCGAGCACAAGAATCAAAATTCTCTTGGTCGGATTTGCTCTGAAGAATCAAGCCCTGGTGGATGGAACGAAAGATTCCTTCTTGTATTAGATGTTAATTAATTTGTCACAATTGATATGGATGTGGAGATCGATCTCCCTGCACGCACGCATCAGAACATGCATGTCAATTGGCAGTGGAGCAGCCTCATCCTTAATTAGTTGAGCAGCGTGGGCTTCAGTTGTTTCTTCTACATTTGAGATGTGCTCATCAGACATGTGATATGATGTACCAGCCGGATAGAGTTTACAGACGTGTGACCACTCTAAGTTCCAACTTGAAGGAGCAGGGTCGGAGGAGATCGACCACAAGAAAGTGGCACTGTTAGTGCAGTAGTGCTGGTTAATCTGATTGGCATGCTGATTACAAGTGGATGGACAACATATCCGGCGAACGCTACTATCGAACGCTACAACATATCCGGAAGGGTCGCTGACTCTGGCTTTAGCGCTCAGGACACCCCTACTGGGATGGCCTGAAGGCCCCAGCCAAGCGGACCGTCTCCGATATGTTCGAGGCGTCCACCTTCTTCGTGCCGGGGGATGGTGAGTCGATGCTCTTCAGGTCTGAACGATGGATCGGTGACCGCTCAGTGGCCTCCTTGGCTCTAGATCTTCTCTTCACCGTGCCCCAATGCCTCCGAGGTTCGTGCACGGTTGTTTCTGGCCTGACGAACGACTCCTGGGTTTCTGATATCCGCGGCACTTTTACTGTCCCGGTCATCTCCTAGTTTCTTCTTATTTGGGATGCGGTGCATCATATTCAGCTCTCTCCGGGTGCCAGGGATCGTCTTGTTTGGCGTTGGACGAGTGACCAGCGCTACTCGGCGCGTTCGGCGTACCAGGCATTCTTCTACGGCCAACACTCTTTTGCCTGTACTAATCTTCTCTGGCACGCGAAGTGTCTTGCTAAATACAAGTTCTTTCTTTGGTTTGCATTTCAGCAGCGCTGTTGGACGGCCGATCTCCTCCAAAAACGTGGCATTGATAGCCACTCAGCCTGCCCCTTTTGCGCTCAAGAGCTTGAGACAACAAACCACATTCTCCTTGACTGCGTATTCGCTCGGCAGGTCTGGCTCCGTGTGCTATCACCTCCTGGCTGGGCTGCCCTTTCTCTCCCCGTGGCAGTTGGTTCCAAGACTGGTGGCCTTCCTCCAGGGCCTGCTTGCCTAAGCATCTCCGCGTTGATTTTGACTTCCTGGTACTCCTAATCTCTTGGCAGCTATGGAAGGAACGCAACTCTAGGGTCTTCGACTCGGCGCTCTCTTCAGTCTCAGTGATTCTGGAGTCCATTTTCTCGGAGGGTCATATGTGGTTTTTAGCTGGGGTTACCGCTTTTGGGGTTTTCCTGAGAGTGTAGCATGGCTTTATTCCTTCCCGCTCTTTGGAGTTACGGTTGGTCACCATAGTAGTTACTAAGCTTCAGTTTTTGTTTTTGTTTTTTCCTCTTTCCTGGGCATAAGCCGGTCTGGCTGATTGCGTTGTGTAACAAAATTCTTTTTCTTCTAATATATTGACGTACAATCCTTTTGCGCGTTCGCGAAAAAAAAATATTGAACGCATGCAAGGTGATATGGTGAATATACAGTATCAGCAACACAAGATGGTGATATATGAAACGGCAAGGTTCTTCTTCATTGATCAGAATTTGCGATAGATATAATAGATCGAATAGAAGGTGTTAGGTGTGCCATCCCAATTATTCCCACACGTCCTGATCGTGGCGCTGGAACACCACACGATTCCACGAACACGCGCGCTCGGATCGCACACCACGCAAAACGCACGAAAAAACTAGTTACAGCTACACCAACTACAGCTAAAAGTACAGCGAATAATAAGCAGAAGATTGCAAGGAGCAGATAGAGTAGAGAGGAAAAAGTACACCGAAGGTCCCTCAACTTGTCATCTAGTTATAAAATCGTCCCCCAGCCGTAAAACCAGATATATTACATCTCTCAACTTACAAAACCGTTTACTTTAGGTCTTTGGTGGTTTTGACCCCGATTTTGTCCGACGTGACAGCTGAGTCAACGTGGACTCACATGGGCCCCACATGTTAGGGTGGCCACGTCATCACCTTCTATCTCCCCTCTTCTCTCCCTTCCACCTCTCTCTCTCTTGTCTGGTAGGGCGGCCAGCGGATTGGGAGGATGCCGGCAACGGGCGTCATGACGGTTGCAGAGGCCGCAGGCATGGGTACGCGGAAGAGGGCGTCAGGTATCGGCGGCCGTGGCGGTTGCGGAGGCCACAGGCGTGGGCGCGCAGAGGAGGGCGTTGGCGGCCGGCTCACGTCCTGGCGGAACCACGAGTGGCAGGGAGAACAGCTCGATGCCGGCGGCGAGGTCGACGACGAAGTGGACCGCTGCTCTTTCACCGACTCCATCCCCAAGATCCAAAAACGTGGGCCCCTTGCTCCCTCTATCGCCTCCTTCGCTAGGTGGAGCGGCCTCCGGCTTGCCTCGCCGCGGCGCCGCTATCGGAGGTGATGAAGTGGTGGGCTTCTTGACGGCGACCTCGATTTCCAGGCTCTTGGTGAGGGGGGAGGCGGTAGATGTGCGGCGGCGTCGGAGAGGTAGGTGGATGAGGCGGCGGTAGCATGGGCGTCGTGGTGGCGACGGCGGTGGCGTTGGGAATAAGTGGAGGGCAATGGCGATGTCCTCGGCGGAGGAGGCGGAGAGGCCTCGCGTCGCCCGTCGCCGGCCTCCTCCCCATCCATTGGCTGCCCTGCTGTAACACCCCGATTTTCGTTCGGGATTAAAAATTAATTAATAATGCATTTTTTAGAAATTAAATAAATATTAAAGCAATTTAGTCAAGTGAAATAATGGGAGAATTAAAATTTTCCTTTAAAAATCATGGCCGTGAATATTTTGTAATATTCTTTGTGCCCTAACGAACTCTCTAGAATTTCCCGTGAAATTTTCGGAGCTCAAGAAATAATTTTAACTTTACAAAGTTCATAAAATCAATTAAAACAAATTGGAAAGAAATTAAAAATTCCATTTTCCCTTTGGGCCGCTCCCGGCCCAAAATCCCTTTCCTCCCCGCTCGGCCCGCTCCCTTTCCCCTTCCCCTCCTCTCTCCATCTTGGCCGGCCTCCTTGCCTCGGCCCGGCTTGGCCCCTTCCCCTCAAGTCCACATAACCCCCCACGGCCTCCTCTCTCTCACTCCGGCTGACATGTGGGCCCCATATGTCAGGGTCACCTCTAACCTCCAGCCCTCCTCCATGGCAGCCATATCGCCCACTCCCTAAGTCAAAACCGCCCACGCCGTCGCCATTTCCGCGCCTCCTCGCGCCCTCTCTCGCGCGGGCCGAGATGCCGCCCTCACCCTCCACCAAATTCCCCACTTCTCCCATCCAAAACTGGCGCCAAACCGCCCCTCCCAGGCCACGTCGGCGCCCCCATGTCGCCGGCCGATTCCGCCCCCTCCGGTCACGATCCCGAGCTCCCCGCACTATAAAAATGCTCCCCAGAGCCCCCTCTCCCATTTTCCCCAAACCCACGAGCTCGCCGCGCCCTCTCTTGCTCTCCCCACGCTGTTCCCGTGCGCCACCGCTCTCCGGTGAGCATCGGCCACCTCTAGCCGTCGCTCCCGCCGCCGCCGCGCTGTGTTGCCACCGCCATCGGCTCCGCCGCTCCACGCCGCGCCTCGGCCACCACTCGGCCGTCATCTCCCGCGCCCGAAACACCACATCCACCGCGGAGCCGAGCCACCGTCGCCATTGTCGCCTCCAGCCGTGTCGCGCCGCATCTCCGGTCCACCTCGCGCTGCGCCGTCGCCTTCCTCGGCACCGCAGTCACCGTGCGCAGCCCGTCCACCCCTCCTCCTCCTCCAATCGCCATCAGGACCGCTTCCTCACCACCGACCCGAGCTTCACCATCTTCTACCGTGCTCCAGCCGCTCCTCGCCAGTGAGAGGGACCTCGCCCGGCCACATTGTCGCCTCGGGCACGTTCGACGTGCTCGCCCGCACCTCGGCCACCACCTCCTCGTCGTCGGAAAACCTGCCGTTCGTCCGTGTTCCCGTGCGCCGGTGAGCCCTTCCCTCTCTCTTTTTTCTCTCCGACCGGTAATGCTGCCGCCCCTTTCTTCCCTAACCCCCTCCTCCCCTCCCTTGGTGCAGCCGCCGCTGTCCGCTCCTCCCCAAGCGCCGCCCATCGACGGAGCTCTGCCGCCTCCCTCCGCCTCTCCCCGCCGCCGGATGCTCCCTGTTGCCGCTTCGCCGTCTCCGCCCTCGGTGAGCACCCCTATCCTTTCCCCTCTCCCTCTCCACCGCATTTCCGTGCGTGCTGCCGCGCCGGTGGTCGTTGTCGGTGACCACCGGGCCGCACACCGCCGCTCCTCGGCCGGTCGGTCGGCGAGTCTTATCGCCAGTCGCCGTGGCCACCCGGTCCCCTTGCCGCGCCGTGCCCATGGCCGCTGATCGGTCGCCCCGGCCGATCCTGGCCGTCCACGTGACCCCCTGGTGCCGCCCCGCTTCGGTGCCCTCGTGGCGCCACCTCGCCCTCCCCGTCCGCCGTGGCCACCACGTGGTGCGCCCGCGGACCCAGTCCACCACGCACCCGCCTCCCTTGAGCCACCGATAGGTGGGGCCTGCTTGTCGGCGCCACCTATTCCCCTGGTGACGTCATGAATGGTTATAATTGTGCATAAATTCGGTTAATAATTCTAGAAATTCATTAAATGTCTCAAAACTTTCTAAAATTCATATCTAATTCATATGAACTCTAAATTGAGCTCTACATGTTTGTTTACTTTTTATGTATTATTTCTTTGGTTTTTGTTAGAGTTTTTCCTCGTTTTGTGTGCCAGCACGTAGATTTCGCCGTTTTGGAAGTCCGCGGTCGCGAGAAAAAGAGTTCAGAAGATTGTTTGAAGAAGCAAGGCAAGTCACACACTTCCCCCTAAACATGTTGATCCCAATTTATAAATGTTTTATCGTTTGCAACTATGTATGCATGTTTTACTAATTACATGGGAATAGGGATTACCCATCTGCTCGCTTGTGCCATGTTTACTTGACATCTGTCCTTTGTCAACCTTGGATGTTAATTTATCTAGCTTGTGACACTTATGTTGATCTTGCTAGAATTATATGCTTAGCCATGCTTAATTACCACTAGCTCACACAATGGGATAATCACATTATTAGACTCTTAGTATCAGAACGAGCTGCGTGCTCGAGACATTCGGCCATGCTTCATTGGTCGTAATTACCCAACTAAAATACGACTCTATGGTGGGATGTGGGTGCATGGTTTTGCAAGTCGCACCCATGGCAATTAAGGGTCGGTTCGCTGGATGCACTAGAAGACATACAGCTCTTGCCACAAGCGGGAATGGGTAACTGCTTGATCTGTAGTATAGCTTTTTTCTGGCTGACGTTCCTAGGCTAGGGTGGGCGTGATGGAGTATGGATGGGCCCTGCGACGGCCTTTGCTGCTTCCAAATTCACCATGGCACGAGGGAGGCTGCCCGTTGCCTGCGGGGGCGGGGGCGAAACCTGAGGTGTGGTGCGATTGGTCAGAGGGGGTTATATGAAGGGTTTTGTCACAATCACTCGACATGGTGACATGTCAAGCCAAGCACGGTGATATGCCGGTGGATTGTGTCTTGTGGGTACAGTTATGCACCTCTGGCCAGAGTAAAACTATTTAAATAGCCGTGCCCGCGGTTATGGGTGATCGACCAGAATCACCGTGATTAGTCTCACACTCAATTGGCTTGATGAACTGGTTAGTTCAGGTGGGATGGTTGGCCCTGTTCAACGTGGTGTAGCGTTGTTCAGTGGAGATTTTAATATTACCTTAATTAATCAACTGTTTTACTGTTTTCAACTATAAATGCTTTGCAACCGCCTTTATGCAAATAGCCACAAACCTTCCGTTGAATCCCCTTGCACGTCTGCATCATTGGTGTGGCTTGCTGAGTACGGTGGTTGTACTCAGCCTTGCTATTTTTCCCTCTTTTTTCAAAAGTGTCGTGCTTCTGAGCTGAAGGCGATGTTAGAGAACCAAGGCTCAGACCCCAGTTGAGTTTTGCCTGTGGAGTGGAGCTGAAGCCCCGCTAGGATCGCCTTTTTCCGCTGCTGCCGTTTCTTCTCGATGTGAGGACTAAGTGCCTCTTCTATAAGTATTTACGTTTTATTTACGTCTAGATCTGTATATTAATTTGTCGTTTTGTGTACCCTGGCTGATGCTTGGACAGGAATTTAATACACAAAATAGTCTGAAAATTTGGACTAAATTTCTGGGCGTAACACCTGCCCAGACAATAGAGAGAAAGGAGGAGGAAGGGAGAGAAGAGGGGAGATAGAAGGTAATGACGTGGCCACACTGACATGTGGGGCCCATGTGAGTCTCACGCTGACTCAGCTGCCACGTCGGATAAAACCAGGGTCAAAACTACCAAATGACCTAAAGTAAACGGTTTTGTAAGTCGAGGAATGTAATATATCTCATTTTGCGGTTGGGGACGATTTTGTAACTCAATGACAAATTGGGGGACCTTCGGTGTACTTTTTCCGAGTAGAGAAGGCCGAGCTGGCCCAATCTGTTATGTTTGGAGCTCACCTTCGGTCTATAATTGGGCCGTTTATTCTTTCCCAAATATGCAGAGAAAATTGGGCCCAAATGTGGTAAGCCCTATCACCAAAAGCTTCCTCACTTGATACTAATTTTACAATTTTGCAGGTTGATCCTCGGTGAGCTTCCTCACTTGATGCTAATTTTACAATTTTGCAGTGATCCTCGGTGACAATTATGTGCAATTAGCTTGATTCACATCGAATTTGCAAGTTGCTTATTTTTCTGGATCAATGCTCGAGTTTGTTGGGATGTTAACTACTCCTGAATTATGCAGAGAAATGTGGACCCGAATGTAGTAAGCTTTCCAGCTTCCACCTTAGCTGCCCTGTTCGTGCTAATTAAGCCTGCAATTTTGCACGCAGATGATCCTCCCCTTCCCTCGCCGAAATTAGCATGGTACCGAATTTGTGCGAAATTAGCTTGATTGGGTAAGGATTTGAGACCCGTGTTAGTCTTTTTAGTGCTTTTCACGTTTTGTTTGTCAAAGCTGCAGTCTGCATGGTATAGAATCCGCAATTGATACATCAATGTCGTTGTTACCTAACTGCCAAATTCTAATCGAGTTACCGCTGGAACAAACCACGTAAAATCTGCAAATCCATTTGATGCAAAACATGCTTCTATCAGGAAAACAAATCACTGCAAACATATGATGAACGGCATGCATTGATACAATCCATCAGATCACACACATTCATAATTCTGACTTGAAACATTTTGTGCTAGAAAAGGGAGAAATTAATATCCAGCATTTGTAGCAACTGTACCAATCCACGATTATGACATCAAATTTGGACTAAACTGTAATTGCATTATCTTTGGCAGCAAGAGGACTGAAACTGAAACTGCAATTGCAATCTTAAAGCACATCTTGAACAAGTTGACAGCAAGAATACCTCTACCAGGACGATCGATCAAACGAACATAACGGGGTAGAAGCCACGCCGGCGGTGAGTAGTTCGACGGGACTTGCTCCGGCAAGAACTTGACCGCTGACAACCACTTGCCGACGGCCACGTTGAACTCGGTGGCCGGAAAGTCGTCCGCATTGTACGATCTGCAGCGACGAACAGGAACAGCATCAGCCCACCCAGCGATTCCAGCTCTTTCCAAGCACCATCTCCAACACCCTGATCGCGGACGTCTTGGGCGGATAGGGGAGGAGAGGACATGGGTGCAGAGTAGTTGATGGCGGCGAAGAGAGGGTCGCGGCCACCAAGGCCATTCCCAAGTTGGGCTCGCCGTTGAGGAGCGCGTAGTCCAGCCAGGGAGTGGGCGTGTGGCCGAAGGCGATGAAGACCCAGCCACCGTCGTAGTACGCGCGTGGGTGGCATAGCCGGCGAGGGTGCACGCCAAGGAAGGTCCGCCGCGCGCCGGACGAGGATCGACGATGGCCAATTGTGGGTTGTGGCAGACTTGGCCCGCCAGTAGAGGAGCCAAATGTGGGCTATCCTGAGCAGCTAGCATGGCCGTGGCGGGGTCCGATCCACGGCGTAGCCCTCGCCAACGACGTCGACGTGGTCCTTCCACGCCCTGTCGCCTCCTCGGGCGCAGCGCCGCGTCAAGGTGGAGCAGAGCATGTTGCGCCTCGGCAGCCTCCGCCTCTCCCCGCCCGTGCCGGGTATCCAGTAACGGCGGGATGTCGGGGAGGCCGTGGCGGCCTTGGACGACCAGCGGCGCGCGAGTAGCTCCGCCGAAGCTGCCGCGCCAGATGCCGCAAATCAGGAGCAGCCGCGGCGGCAGAGGTGGTGGCGCTCGAACGGCACGATGCTCCCAACGCCCTGCTGGATGTCGGCGTGGGTGAGGCGGTGCCCGGGAACGACGTGGAAGCGGACCGCGCGCCGAGACGTAGTCGTCGTGGCCTTCGCCGACGAAGATGGCCTGGTCGTCCAGCGGGAACACCGTCATGTTCGGCAACCTATCGAGCTCGGCGAACTTGACGCGCATGGCCAGCGCCACGAAGCCATAGTGGTCGATGGCCTCGCGGATCATGATGCGCACCACGGACACGGAGGCGGCGGTGATGTGCTGTTGGTGGTGGCGGTGGCGATGATGCAAGCCGTGGGAGAGCGCGCGGTGGCAGAAACGAAGCCGTGGAGGCCGTGCACCCGTCGTTTGTAGAGCTCAGGGAGCCTGACGTGGTGGATGGCGAACGGGACCCGCTCGGAGCCGGCGAGGTTGAGGTTGAGGGAGAAGCCCCGGGAAGCCGAGGGGTGGGGGCGGTGGCGAGCTCGCAGCAGGGGAACCCGGGAAGTAGCCCGGGGCGATGTGCTCCTGTAGGACGCCAGCCGCCGAGGCCAGCGAGCTCGTCGTCGTGTTCGTGGCCGCGGCAGGTTCATCGAGTGGCGGAGCCCTATTCCCGCATCTGCGAAGGCGCCGTGGAGTCCAGAACTCCAGATCTGGCGGCTTGGCGAAGTCGATCAGCGTCGGGGTTGCCTCCGCCGCCGCCGCTCCCACCGCAGCGATGGCGGGCAGCGACTGTCGCGGCGGAGTAGTGGTGCCGTGGTGGCGAAGCGGGTGGAGGGGGACGGCAGCTCCTCATCCCGCCGGCGAGTGGTGGTGGTGGGACGTGGGAGTTGGGAGTGGGACGCGGCGGTGGTTTGGTTATGAGAGGGAGGGGAGAGAGAGAGAGACAGAAGGAGAGCCATGGATGCGGGCTTGGAAAGCATCCAACTCGCGGGCCGCTTATTTTCTTGCGTAAGGAGTTGGTGGTCCTTCCTAATTCCTTTGCGCCTTGGCCTGTTTCTCATCCTTGGGGAAAGAATTTTTCTTACTAAAATACTTACAAAATATAATTCTTTGTTTTGGAAATTTACAGATCTACACCCTTATAGAGGGCGAGAAGGGTCTTAAATGTTTTTTTTTGCATTAAGATCCTTCTAGCCGGTTTTAATTTTTAAAAAAATAGTAATGCTTATTTGACACTTTAAATAATTTTAAATGAAAAAGAAAATGATAAACAACACAATTGTAGATCTCATTTAGATATACAACTTTTGTATAAAACTTGTCTTCATCAGAGGTCATTTGACTCCTAAAGATCTTAAATGAAAAAGTTGTTAACCACAAAGTTTGTAGATCGTCTCGAGCTCTAAAATTTTGATTTAAAGTTTGACTTCATCTAAATTCATATGACCTATTTGAAATTATAAAAATACAAGTTGGCAAGCTTTACGTTAAAATTTGCATTTAAACTCCTCAAGGCAGGGCGTCGACTCTTGTACTTGCAACACATCACCTCTGACGACGTAGCCTACCTTGACATGGATGTGGAAAATCAGGGGCGTGGTTGATTATCACATCTCCATTAGGGTCCACCTTATTGACCGTTTCGCACCATACACCGACATGTAGGTCCTACCATTGGGAAGGAGTGGTGAACCATGTCCCCTGTATGGATTCGGAGGGGTGCGTCGCGAGCTACCCCCGCATCTCACATGTAATGGGCCCTGTTCAGGAATACCCCGAGGCCTTAGTGGATTGAGCGGGTGTGTGTGTCGAGCGATCGCCATGTTCCGCTCACCGTGGGTTCTATCAAGGCCTACCCTCGAGGCTAGTGGAGTGGGCAATAAGAGTTGTTGACTTGATTTTGCATACCCAATCCCTATAAAGCTAACTCTCCCCTTGATCTTTGGTCATGTGGTGTCCCTCTAGTGGAAGTGTAAAGAGAGCGGGACCAAGGGGGAGGGGTTGGCACCTAGGGAGTTACCACACTTAGATATGTGTATGAAGTCCTAGGAAATCTAAAAGAGAAAGGAAGAGAAACAGGTAGAAAAAGGAATTTGAACTACTCTGAGTAATTGATACACTTGTAAACTTCTTCACCACAACATGAGTAGACTATTATACCCTTGGGTGACTTGAACCTATATATGCCTCCTGTTCCTTGTTGGATTTAGCAGGGACCCAAATCCTACCTGACACGTGGCTTGTGCCCTCTCCCGCGGCCAAACTCAAACGTCGGATCTCCACTATTGACGTACGCATGCCAACAATGACATAGTCAAATACAAAAATACAATTCTCCCTGGCGATAATTTGTATATGCATGTTGTCATGTGTCCCAAGATTACATATCACGAAAGTAGTCATATTTTTTTTTAAAAGACAATGTTAACCAGATAGATTAATATGAGTTTAATCTAAAACTATTTTAATCTATCTTGTTATTGTTTTAATTCACGTTCAATACCGGAGACGTATAGCTTGTTGAACATAAAATTGATGATGCTTTTAATTTTAATTTGTGGTTATGTTTGAAGTTGAACAATTTTGTTGTTTGATTATATTGGTCACCAAAGGAAGGATCGATCGATCGATCCATGGATCCATCATCGTTTGTTTTGCGTTTTAATTAGCGCCGGCTCGTTCTGTGTGTACATGTGCATGCGTAATAATCTTGCCGACGTGGCGCCGATGACGTCCGTTCACCCAATCCGCGCGCGACACGTGCCCTACCTGGCCCCCGGTCAACGCGCCAGCTGAGCGCCTGTGCATGTGGTTACAAGAAAAATATATGGGCCGAGTCCCTGTACGAACTTGCACAACAAGGAAGGGGATTTGTTGGGCCTAGCCCAACAAGATCATCTCTGTTTCATTCAATTCGAATGCGAATGCGCCCCGGCCCTGTATAAAGCTACGGCTACCCCATCTCTCTCTCTCTCTCTCTCTCTCTCTCCCCTCCTCCTTCCTTCTTCCACCTCAATCCCCTCCCATTCCAATCCCTCTCTCCTCCTCCTCCTCCTCCTCCCCCACCGTTTCTCCCGCCCGCCATCCATGGCGGCCCGAGCGGGCTTCCGGCCGTGGTGGGATGCGTTCACCACGAACGTGAAGAATCAGGGAACATTGGTCATCGACAAGCTGAAGCGGGTTGTTCATCAGGATGAGTCGGAGTCGCGAGACGAGGAGAAGCTCAAGGAGCTGATCCGCAACATTGAGGAGGAGAGCAGGAAGAGATTCGAGAGATGGTGTAGAGCAGAGCTTGCCAAGGAGTGCTGGAGGGAGCACCTCCTTGGCGCTTCTATCCCGTTCGAGACCTTCACCTTCCATGTCGACGCCGACTTCTCTTCATCGTCCGTCTCCTCCGCCGATCACCGCGGCAGCTCGGTCCTTCCTCCGGGTCCGGGCGACATTGAGGTTGCACATTTGCAGAGCATCGCCAGCGCCAGGCTCGCGGCCTAGGGGTGCGAGGTGCTCGAGAAGATCAAGAGGGAGCAACTCGTCGAGTTCGAGTCGGTTTACGGGCTCCATGATTACTTCGACACCACCGGCACCCACGACGACGCCTCCTCCTCCGCCGACCACTGCGTCGGCCCGATCCTTCCTCAGCTCCAGAGCGACAGGTCCGCCCGCTTCGCGGCGTGGGCACACTCGTCATGGGCTCTCGCAGCGGCGGCAGCGGCAGCGGCGGTCGACGACGACGACGAGGGGAAGTGGATGAAGCCCTGCATCGGGCCGGTGCTGGCTTGCGATTGCGAGCCCGAGTACTTCGACTCCGACCCAGCTCCCCCCACGCCGCCGACCATCGCGAGGCCGCCTCGTCCTCTTCCTCCCGCGTCGCCGCCGCCACCGTCGACAGCAACGCCTCCGCCTTCACCCGCGTCGCCACCGCCACCGTCGACAGCAACGCCACCGCCTCCTTCCCCGACGCCCACCACTACCAGAGCGAGCCCGCCGCCGCTGCCGATACCGACGGCCACGGTGAGGCCTCCGCCTCCACTTCCACGCGCCACCGTGACCCCGACCCCGACCACGCCTCCCTCGACTGCGACTACTACACCGACACCGACATGGGTCTGGGTCGGCGGCGTGGGGGTCCTCAGTGCGGGAGTGGCCGCCCTAGCGATCAAGCTCGCCTACGCCTACCTAGGCGGCGGCCGCAACGACTGATCGATCCCATGCAGGCCCAGCCAGCATCGTCAACCTGGCCGCTGCGGTCGCCCTCGCCTCCGGCTCCAAACAGATCGCCTCCGCCGCCGCTTACGGCGAAAGACAGTGCGTGAGTCAATCATCTCCATTTTTTTCACCCCTGCTGCTGCGGCTGCGGTTTTCTTCTCTGATTAGGACAGGATGATGAGTAATGTGCTGTGACGACATGCATGTCCTGCCCTACTACTACTACTACTACTTTGTGTGGTTCGGCTTGAAATGAAATCTTTGAAGACATTTTCAGCGCCGAATGATGCTGCGTTGTGCGTTCCATCGTTTGGGTTTTAATTGGTTTTGCTCTGTTTTTATCTGCTACTCTGCTCTCTTTGCAAGGTTGTTGCCTACTCATTATGGAGTATTTTGGTTTCCTTAAAATTTTCTTTCCTGATGTGATATGCTAACTTCGAATCCTCCTACATCATTTTACAGCATTCACCTTAATTAGTAAGTACATGTGGTTTCTCAAGTGGTTCAGTTGAGTTGTTTGTCTTTATAGCTTTCCTGCCATCCTCTCCTCCGCCCTGTTGGAACACTGATTCTGAGTCTTCTGTTAACGATACGAATACACTTCTTGATCGATTGGTCAGTCTATATCAAATTCTGCAATGGCCTACAACTTGTGATGAAATTTGCGTGTGCCGAGTGGTTTGCAAGCATTGGCACTAGGCAAATGTGCAACCTGCAGATAACCTGTTAAGTTCATACTGGTACAAAAAAATTCAGTGAGA
Source organism: Oryza glaberrima (assembly GCF_000147395.1). Lineage (NCBI taxonomy): Eukaryota > Viridiplantae > Streptophyta > Magnoliopsida > Poales > Poaceae > Oryza > Oryza glaberrima. The sequence continues at coordinate 537,036 of NC_068336.1, read as the reverse complement.
AATGTGTGTGATTCGATCGTGTGCACTAGTTGTTGGTTTCTTATCTGTGTAAGAAATGTGCAAATTCATTACGTAGGCTTCACCGATTCAGCACTGCCAAACCTTTTCTTGTATATTTTCTACTTGAAGGTTTTTTTTTCAAGTTGTGTTTAATGGTGTAGCTGCAACCCCCTTAATTTGTTTCATTTTCTGCTGATCTGGCTGGCGTCGTGTCAGGAGTTCATAAATTATGATCATGCTTAGTGCATAGTACATGCATGAATGCATACAAATCTTTAGTGAACATACTGATACTTGTTTATGAATCGTTTTATGCGCTTAATTTGTTGATTTTTTGTCTCCTGATGAGTTGTGCTAAGCTTCCTTTGTGCCTCACTGCGTCATCATGTTTAATGGTTAAAATATTTTCATTTCTGGAGGGAACATTAACTAATTTCTTGCATGTTACTCACTCCGTTTCTTTTTATTTATCGCTATCAGCACAAACCGAAAACATCCTTTTTATTTGACGCTCTAGTTCATCTCCACCTGCTATCCTACGCGAAATTCCATCCTTGCCCCTCGCGCCCTCTCCATCCCACAAGGCCGCAACCCAGTCTCCAGTGGCGCCAGCGCGTAGCATGGCGACCTCGGCCTTGCGTACGATGGCGACTTTCTGTCATGGCCTCGGCCCCGGCCTCCCGCAGCTCTGCACCATCTTGTCATTCTCGCATCCGCGGGGCTGGGGATGCTGGCTGGCGTGGCGATGGCGAATAGGAGCAGCAGCACCAGGAGGACGTCGTCGTCGCCGCCAGCGGCGTTGCTTCGTTGGGGGCGCCGACGTCCGCACCGCGATGCCGATGGATCAATCAAACCCCCAGGCTCTCGATCGCCGCCATCCGCCGGCGTCGAGCTCCGAGCTCGCCGCCCGAGCTAGGCAGAGCTTAGTTGGTTCTTGATTTCTCCCGTTGCTGGGAAGGAGATGAACTGTAATATGCATGAACAGCTCAGAGCACTAGATTAGCAGAAGATTATCAGCCATCTCTACAGTGTCCCGGTATCCATAGATTAGGAAAATGAGCAGATGGACGGCGGCGGCCGCTGACGCCGGCGTACATGAATCCCTCCCCCCCCCCCCCCCCCCCCTCTCCCTACTCTCTTTGCACCTGAAATGCATCAGCAGGTCGGCATTGGTTTCTTGTGAGTTCCGTATGGATTTTAGGCTTAACGAAATCGATTTCAATTTCATCTCCGAGTCAGTCGTGTCAGTAATTCACGCCCAGCGTCAAGCTCCTCTGTTATTTTTTCTGTTTTTTCTTAGTTTTAGTCTGAAAGAATCTTCTTTTTTTTTTTTTTTGCTGGAATGACCGAAGGAGGTCATTCAATGTAATTAAGATAGGAAGAAAAAGTTACAAAAAAAGTTTTACATCGACAGCTGGCTGTCGAGGAAGGATGTGCACCAGAGCACACACCCCGAACCATGTGCCAACCGTCCAAACACACACTACAGAGAGGAAAGCCAAGCACCGAACCGGCCATCGCTATGCGAGACCGATCGCCACCGAGCTAACGACACCACTACGACACGAAGACTCTAAAATAACGCCCTCACGAGGGTCACGACGCCAAAAGACGCCGCAGTCATCCATCCAAAGACTGGACAAGGTTTTCACCCAGAGCTCCTTGCCGAGAGAGGAGGGATACCTCAACAGTGCCCTCAAGAGGGTTACTACGCCCAAAGACGAAGTCACTATTGGCCCAAAGAATTGGGCTAAGCTTTCGCTCGGCACCCTCTACCACCGTGGTGCGTCACCCAATCCGAATCCGCCATCTGAACATCGGCGGCACATGGCTTCCACCACACTTGACCGACGCCCCTCCATCGGCCGGCTTCATCGAACCACCATCCCTGAGAACTGACCCAGGACCTCTCCGTTCCACCACTTGCCGGCCTCCTCGCCAGATCTGGCCGAAGGAGAACCTGGGATTGGATGGCATTGCTTCAGCAGCCTGAGCTTCCCCCGCTGACAAGCTGCCGCCTCAATCCAGTCTAAAACTCCCCACAATGAAGGGGAGGAGCTCCAAAAAGGGTGAGGGTGCTGACCGGTAACGAGGAAGACGACCCACCGCCGCCAGCTCCCTTAGCACAACCATCTGGGCCTGCGCCGACGGCGGAAACGTTGCCGCCCTGGCTCCAGCGCCACCCGCCTGCGCTCCCATTGCCCGGCCACCGCTCCCCACCTGGCCACCACGGCGGCATCCCGGTTGCCCAGCCGTCGAGGCCTGGCCGCTCGCGCCCGCACCGGCAAGCCACGGCCGCCGCACCCAGCCGCCACTCGCCCACTCCTCATCGCCGTCGAAGGCTCGGCTGGAACCGGACTGCACGCCTGCACCGTGCGCGTTCGCACCCTGCCGGACGGACGCACCCCCTGCCTCCACGCCCGCACCGGTGCTCGGCCTCCTCGCCACTGCCGCTCCCCACCGCCACGCCACTGCCGCTCCCCGCCGCCCTCCCACCGCCGATGGTTCGGGGGCCAGCCTCCCACGCCGGGGAGGCCGGATCCGGAGGGGAGGGGAGCGGATCTGGTCGTCGGCCGCCGCTTTGCGTCGTCGGCACCTCCTGCCCGAGCTCACGCCGCGCTGCACGCCGTCGCCCCCGCTGCACGCACCGCACGCCGCCGCCCCCGCCGGTGGGGCTAGATCCGGGCGGGGCGGTGCCGGATCCGTCGCCTGGCGCCGGAGAAGTCGTCACACCGTGCACCGCCGACCGCCGCCTCCCGAACGATGCGCTGCTCCGCCTCCTGCGCCAAGGAGGACCTTCGCCGGCTTGATTTCCCCGCCGCCACCTTCGCAGCCAGCCGCGCGGTTTCCGGCGGTGGCGAGGCGTGGAGAGAGGTGGGGAGGGGTGGTGGCGCGGGCGGCTAGGGTTTCGCCCCGAGCCGCCCGCGCGAGAGCGACGCGGGGCGCGCGCGAGTCATCCTCCACCTAAAAGAAACTACAGACATGAATAAGAGCTGGGCTCTGAGATGGTCAATCTTGCATAAACAAACCACTGGCATCATGCTAACTGACTACTGCATGCCAGAGATGAGAGCCAATGATCTTCTCAAAGCAGGTGAGTGAAGTGAAGCATAAAACTTCTACTCCTACAGGCTGCATATACATTCACTGAAAGTTCTGAAAGTAGCAAGAAAATTAACATGCAGAAGCCCGAAGGTTTAGACAGATTATGCTGTCAAATTGCACAATGATGCAGTCTATTTCATGTCTTAGATTATTTTATGTATCACAATCTGCAGCATATCAGGCATACTCCCTTTAGACATGGAAGTACTATAGAATTGCCTACTGCAAGCTTACAAATAGGAGTACATTCAGAGATGTAATGAGAATGCCTATGATGAGTTTGTAATGTGAATTTTCTGCACAAAATTGTACTCCAAGTAGCAGTTCAGATGCCTGGGCAGACGTGAAGTCCATAAATACTCAATATGTTTGTTTATCTCAATATCAGTTTGAGGGAATACAATATGTTGATCTGTTTTTTTTTTTTTAGAAAATGTTCTGAATGGCAATGAGATTTTCATGGTGGCAATCACCGGACAAATGCGCTGTTCATCAGCATGTTACAGGAATACCAGCCTGCACACACAGTTTGCAGCAGCTAGCAGCACCACCACCACCAGCACTAGCAAACACCAGCAAGGGATTAGCCTCTTTTACTCCATTCCTAAACATGAAGTATACTCACAAATATACCAGCAAGGGAGTACATGCTAGTGCTTATCATAAAACATCGGAATTAACCTTATTAGAAATGAGGAACTGCCATTCCTCAAAATTTAATTATGAAATACTCCTCGAATAAAAACCTGTTAGAAGTGACCCAAAATCAAACCAGGGAGTACTTGCATTACACACAAGAACACCCGGTATCTTCTAAGACCTGTCCAGTGAGCATCAAGATTAAATCAAATCCCTGAACCTAGCATTGTGTATCTCAAGATTCAATCAAATTCCCAACACTTTGGTTCTAAAGAGCATGATTCGGCCATTGATTAGCTAATTAGGAGTAACATTTCTTCCAACAGGAAATGGGACTTGTTCTGAAATCTAATTACTCCAGCAATAAGGGTGAACTGAAATAAGCTCACTTTTTACTAGTAATACACTAGCTATAATTTGATAATGCTTAAATTATAACCAAAGAACACACATACAAATTCTGGAGATCTCAAAATCCTCAGTCAGGAACCAACCTTGCAGTACATTAATTAATCACTTAATCGAGACCAACAAACCACACATTACAAAGTTGAGCAATATATTATGCATTCTGCACCCATAAGAACTGCATACATATACAAAAAGTTGCAATACATAATTAACGAATTAGTTCATTCCATACTCCCACCACAGTATCATTTCCATACGCAACAGTTCAATTAACTAACTAAATTAAAAAGGAAACTAAATGAGGTTTCTTTTGCTTCTATTGCCCATTGCAGGCCTTTTTCTTTTGCTGCTTGTGCCCATATCTCGGCTGTCAGGAGCAGCAATAGAAGGTAGCTTTCCTCTTGTCTTGCAAGTTCATTAGTGCTAGCCCTGCACTGCATATGATTGCAGAGACAAATTATAAACTGAATAAGAGCAGGTACAATAGCAGACCATAAACCAGCTATAAACATATTTTAAAGAGATAAAAGAGAAGAGAGAAGAGCAGCGGGCTACAGATCTGTAACCAGCTGCAGTACAGACTCCAAGATGCAATGCGTGTATGATAGATAGGACCATGTATTAATAGTATAGTAAGCAACTATTGTATAAATTAGCTATTAAATTGGCTATAGATGTTTTGGAGCTTGTAGTTGGCTATACTATTAAACTTGCTCTAATACTGCCGATTACTCATTAGTTTAGTAGCAGTTGCAACTCACAAATCCTGGTTTTTCACTTAGTTCATCGTTAGCTATGAGCCTATGACTATGCAGCTCACAACTCACCTATAACTAATATCTGCTGAAGTGCTAGTGCAGCAAGCAAACATAGCTGATTACCTGAACAAATACATCACAGGTGTCTGCACTTAACCACACCAATCGAACAAGCAGCTCTCATCAACTATTACTACTACCGCAAGTCATATTGCTGATTACCTATGCAAATACGCGAAGCCGTCGGTGTTCTTGACCCACGCGCAGCAGCAGTGACAGCAGCAGGTGGTGGCAGTGGGAAGCTTGTTGTCCTCGCAGATGTCGCCGCCGGCGGCAGCGGTGTTGGTGGCCGCTCTTGTGGTAGGGGAGGTCGTGCTGGAGCGGTTGGCAAGGCAGCCGCCGGGGACGAGGTGCAGGGGAGACCGGCGGTGGGGAAGCTTGCGGCAGGAGCGGCAGGAGAGACCGGCGATGGGGATCAGTCGAGAGAGAAGATCGGGATGGGGAAGGCGCGGCAGGGGAGGTGGGAAGAGAGCCGCCGTCCCCGCTGTCGGCCCTGCCAAGGCGCTCGGGATCGGGATGGGGCGCCGCTGCCGTCACGCGTAGAAGGGTAACGAATCGGGGAAGAGGAAAAGTAAAAGGGTTAATTCACGTGAATCTTAATTTCGCTGAAGCTGTCAGAAACGACAAATAAAAAGAAACGGAGGGGTACATAAATAGTATTTTCTTTTTTTTCTAAAAAAAGTAACCAGATAGATTAATATATACTCCCTCCGTTTCTAAATATTTTACGCCGTTGACTTTTTTAAACATGCTTGACTGTTTGTCTTATTTAAAAAATTTAAGTAATTATTCTATCATTTGATTTATTGTTAAATATAATTTTATGTATACGTATTAGATAGAAGCGTACCGCAAATTAAAGGCAAGTTAATTGGTTTGCACACAAAAATATGGCACGTTTATTAGTGTTAGGATTAAGGTAATTATATATAACCCATTAATGGCCCATTAGGCCCAAGAAGGACTAACGTGGGGGCGGGATCGATAGTCCGGAATATATACGACTCACGACGGCGCACTCACCCGCGACCATGATCCCAAGTCGATCTTCTTCCTCCTTCTTTCTTGCTGCATCTGCTACCCCTTGAGATTGGGATCCACACCGGCAAGCCCCACCGCCGCCAAGTGCAGATCGACATATCATCCCAAAGCTAGGTTAATTTGCCTCCTCTACAGATCGATCGATCGGATCCCCTCGATCCCAACCACCACCACCAAGTGCAGCTAGCGCAGTTCATCCCCGCCCAAAGGTGTGCCTGCCTCCTCATTTGCCCTGTCTTTAATTTCTCCTCCACAGCTTGAGCTTCTTCCTTCAATTCAGAGCTTCCTTCTCCCCCCGGCCGCCCCCATTGCTCACACACGGTCGCCGCAACATTACCATCACCATACCCTAGAAATTAACCCCCCACATCTAACTTATATACTCCTTCCGTTCTAAAATATACGGCACAACTACTTTTTTGTTTCATAATATAGCCGTGCATGCGTGCATTTAATTAATTAGCACATTCTATCTTCTAAATTATTATTTTAAATCCTACACTCATAAGATTTTTAATTCTATTGGTTGCATGTATTGTACTAGTTGGGGTGATTTATGATAATGATATGATATTAATTATTTTTTGGTCTTTAGGTTAAGGATAGTTGAGGCTTATATTTTGGAATAGAGGGAGTATATATATATTTGAAATTTTATGTTGTAATTTCTGTCATTACGAAAATCTTTTTATACCAGTATAAATCACTTTTGTGTTCTTGGTACAGTTCTGCCTGTTACAGTATGTCCTCAACGAAATTTTACCAATGACGACTGCTTGCACTGGCATGGCACAAGATCAGTATAGGATATGTGTCTAGCCGAGTAGCCATTATTGTAACGTCCTATGGCTACGATGATGGAACCGTATCCTCTAACCTTACACACTAATGTCACGGTATGACATTCCTTTGATCCACACCATCCATTTTAAATCAACGATCATAGATTATTTGGCATGCAATTAATCAAACTAATTAATAGATTATGTAGTTATAAAAATTCTCATAGCCCAGATATATATTGCATTATCAAGGAGGCAAATATAGCTAAATGGTACAAGAATCGGCATGTAACTATAGCACATGATGATAATTAGCTTTTACTTACCTGTTAGATGCACTGATTAGCATATGATCTTGTGAAGGAATGAATCTCGTCCATCAATTTTCTTTGTGTTGCCATCCTCCATAAGAAAAAGACAATTCTTAATCTACAGGTCGGTCGATCGGCTAATGTTAATAAACATGAAGGGACTACTTTAGTGCCTAAAAGAATTTTCCTACTCATTAGTTAGGTATGGTAATGTTTATCTACATAACCTGCTAATTAATTTAATTAGTTGTATGCCAATTAATCTATAGCCATTGATTTAGTTTGGATGGCATGGATTCAAGAATATCACACCGTGATATTAGTGTGTAATGTAAGAGGATACGGTTCCGATGAATGATATATTGCATGATTTCCTAAGCGATAGATGTGATGTCAGTTGCATTAGCTGAGAATCAAGAAGAACCAAGTATGATTACTATACCATTCAATCATCAAATGGGTGGATAAACAATTTTAGGGACACTAAAGCAGATCAATTTTTTTTTTGGGTACCTATCTTTTTTTTAATGAATTGGCAACATGACTAAGGGAATTATACAACTTCAGGTTAAATCTCTAGTTGCCTTGCCCTGGCAAGCGTCTAGGTCCTCTCTTCTTTTAGGGAAAAGTTTATTTCTTTTATATTTATATATCCTAATCACTGCTGTAAATTAACATTGCAAACCTTTTGAGTGGCTTGACTGCTTTGTCTTGGCCTGCTTTTGATGTGTTATGATATTTCACTTATGAAATTAACTTCGAGTGTTGTGTTATCTCTCCCTAAAACCAATGTGCTTTCAGGTGCATACTATTATTACAAGGATATGCCTCGATTGGGGGACCCGGATGCAGACCTGCTGCAGAGAGTTCTTTGCGAGATTGCATATGTGTGTTGCATCCACTATATTGGTGTGACCTCAAACTGGTATGATTTATTAGGAGGCGGCCTTTTGATGACATGGAATGCGATGTTTTTAATTCTAGACGTAGAGGAAGATTTTAGATACACGATGATGCATGCAACTCTTAATTGCATGCTCAGTTCAAGTTGACATGTCATAATCTTAATATATGCATCATCATATTCTACTGTAGGATGATTCGAAGCTTGTGTATATACAAATGTACTATATATAAGACCTTGATATATTCATAACAAATCCTGGTTCAGTCATGTGTATATAATGAAGTTTCAACTCGATCGATTCAATCAATTAATACAGAGAATAATTCTGGACTGGTTACCTTTGTAATTTTCTAACATTTGTGCTAAGTGGCAATGATATAAGAGTAGTATTCATATAATTTAAATATACCATTGTACTATAGTCTATGTCTCTATATCTACTATTATATAAAAATTAAAGATGTTTTCACTAGAATTTTGGTATGTCATCCGTATTTAAATTGGTTTTAATTTTATGTTTATGTCAAATCATTTTCTTTTTTCTTACGCAAGAGTGTCCCTCTTATCCGAGACGCGCGAATTAATTGGGCCCGCACTTTTTTCACGCGCCACTTGCCACACGCAGAGATCGGGCCGTGCTTGAGTTCGTTTTCCACACGCGCCTTTGCGCGCCGCCATGATTGGGCCCGCAATGCTTTTGCATGCGTGATTTGCCCTTGCCGCATGTTCGATTGGGACTGCGTCGCCCTCGTCCGCGATTTAAAAATTGAAGATGTTCTTGTCTAAACTATGGTATGTCATCCATATTCGATTCCCATCACGTGTAACATTCATTGTGAAGCCACGACTCGCAAGCGAACTGCAAAAGAGAGTCTGTGTGATGTAGATACCAAGCGAATAAAACTCGCAGAGTCCATGTGGATATCACGTACGTTGTTGCCCAGATCATCTGATTCTATTCGTATTACACGACACGATTCCTGGAACATGTTAGTATGATTTCAAGTCAGTGTCCACACATGCTCGTACGTACTATTAGGGATACTGTTACAATAATCCATAATAATCAGTTTTACTTTTGAAAAGAATATGCCAACTGAAATAAAGGATGATGGAAGTTGCTGATTCCGTCCATCATCAATTCCTGCCCGACTTGAAATAAAGTTGGACGACAAAATAAGCTCGTGTTTAAAGGCCTCATTGTTTGGCTTATCCTTTGAATTCGACCTTTTGGTTTTTATCGTACTTTATTTTACAACATTTGTTTTTTGATTGCTAAGAACATGTATATAAAAGATTTACACATAAATAGTCTTTTATTTGGCAATAAGTGATTCGGATAAGCACATGAATAGACGAAACAATAGGTTGTAATTATTTATCCACCGACACATATGTACAAATTAAATCGGCTCTACCCGTTGCAATGTATGAGCATCTTTTCTAGTTTAATATCTATCTCTACTATTATAAAAAATTAAAATGTTTTTGTCAAAACTTTCGTCCGTCATGCCTTTTATGATTCGGAAATGATAATTTTGTCCACGATAGAGATAGAGTGGTGTACGTGTAAAAGGAATAAGGTCACCGGAGGTCATGTGTACCCCTAAACTCACTCAAACCGTTCAAAGGAGATCCCATGGTAGTATTTTTTTTCCGATTTTGCTGACGTGGCATCCTAGTCAGAAAAAAAATTAAAAAAATACGTAGGGCCCACATGTCAGCCGAGGCTCGCGGTAAAAAAATTACGTCAACCCGAGGCTCGCGGGGCACCTCCGCTTCATGGACTACCTCGACGAGGAGCAGCGCCGCGCCATCACCATCACATTGCAAGAATCCTGCAATGTGCTGCAGATAGTATTCCATCTTTTCGTCTCAACAACCAAATGCCCCTCTGCATATCCAAGCAGTCACCACACTCATTTCTGACGATTCTTCATCGCAAGGTGACACCTGCTTCTGCTCCAAAACAATCTAGCAGTAGGCACCCGTGTCTAGCTAAAGCGGACGGCGGCGAGAATCTAAACACGAAGAACACAGCAAAATCCAGCGAGAAGTGGAGGAGATGAAATGGCAGCCGAGCACTCGTCGCCCATCCAAAAAAAAAGCCAAGCTAAAGCGAGCAAGAATCCTGCAATGTGCTGCAACTATACATGTCGCGCCATCACCATGAAGTCCGCCACCTCGTGCTCCACCACGGGGGACACCGCGTCAACCTCATCGACTCCCTGGGGCACATCGACTTCTGCTCCGAGGTCTCCTCCGCCGGCGCCGCGAGGCTCTCCGACTCGATCGGCGCTCATCCTCGTTGACGCCGTCGAGGGCGTCCACATCCAGACCCACGCCGCCCTCCGCCAGGCCTTCCTCGAGCGCCTCCGCCCCTGCCTCGTCCTCAACAAGCTCGACCGCCTCATCTCCGAGCTCCACCTCACCCCCGCCGAGGCCGGAGCAGGCTGAGGGGCGGCGTCGGCGAGCGCGGCCGCAGAGGGCGAGCGGCAGCGGGCGGCGGCGCGCGGTTGGAGCAAGCGGAGGGGCGGCGTCAGTGGGCGAGCGCGGCTGTGGCGGCGGCAAAAGGTGGGCGAGCGGCGGCTCCGGGCTCGGGCGGAGCAGAGGGACGGGGTTTCCTTGTAGCGCTCGTCGCCGTGAAGCCGATGGCAGCAGCGCCAGGTCGTCCATGGCCGCGCCCGCGTCGTCGCCGTGAAGCCGTGGTGAAAATCCCGGCGAGGCTAGCGCCGGAGCAGGCGGCGCCGCTACTATGCGCCGGCGTGACGGTGTACAGCCCACTGAAGCACTTCGGGCTGATGTTGCCGGGGCTCCGCGGCGGCATCCTGGGGCTCGGTGGCGTGGGGCTCGAGCGCAACGACGTCCACTACCGCTTCGTCGTCGACAGCAACATCAGCAGCAACGCCAGCAGCAACATCGGCAGCTGGCGGCGGGTGAGTGCAACGACGGCGACAGCGGGGATCGGCTACCTGTAAATCCAATCATCTCCAAAACCACTTCGTGAATAAATTCCAAATAACAAAACCAATAATCTTCAATGCCCAATTGTTCATCACAAAATAATAATCAAAAACACCTTTGATTTTACAATCTCCCCCTTGATGAACACATTGGCAAACTCATAAAAATGTTTTGTTGTTTGGACAAATAAAAACAAAAGTGCTGAAAAACACACTTCGTACAAATGTACATATCGTGCTAAAAAATCCAAAAGAAAACTTCTTCCCCTTTTTCCATTTTAAAAGAAAGAAATTCCCAACTGAACTAAAAACATGCTCTTCTCAACACCTTGCTTCTCCAAAAACTCATCTCTTCTCCCCCTTTTGACAATGATTTCATCAAGTATAGGAATTATATTCATTAATATTCAAGAGCTTAGCATACATATAGCATATCAAGTCATGTGTCGCAATAAAAAAAAAGATGAACCCATCTATAATATAACAAGCATGCATTAAAGTATAACCATGAACCAAAGATTTTACAATTAAGCTTGAAACAACAATCAAAATTTATGATTTCATACGATTTATAATGCAACATCTTAACAAGCACATAGGTTGAAGAATAAACACCAAACACATATACCTATTGCATTTATCACTCTTTCCCAAATAACCTTTAGCACAAAAAACAACATTTCTTGAGCCTTTTTGCTCATATTTTTCTCTTTTATTCCGGGTACGTCCCTGTCATCAAGACTGTTTCCAGGGATTCGGCACCCATTATTTTGCTCACATCGAATACGTCCTTGTCGTCAAGACTATTTCCAAGGATTCGGTATTCATTTTTTTTCATATTTTTTATTCTCTTTTCACAATGAGCAATTAAAACTAGTTGAGGAATAACAATTCAATAAAGCATATACATAAAGCATTTATAGATCAAACCATATGCTAGCATCAACATTGCATATTTTCTTAATTCAAGTATAGAATTTAAGTGTTATGTATCATCTCCCTTAAAAACAAAATCTAAGTCTCATAAAAAGACTAGAATACATACAAGCTATGCTAGAGACAAATAAACCTTCAAAGTATTGCTAGCAAGCACAAGAAAATACCATATGCATAAACAAAGCTCTCTTTTCTCAATTTTTCTCATTGTCATATTATAGCTTGATAAAACCATGAGGTACAAACTCTCCCTCAAACCATGCCAAAAGGATGAATTATGCCCAATTCACCACGAAGAAAAGCAAAGCGATTAGAATCCAAAGGTTTAGTGAAAATATCAGCAATTTGCAACTTGGTGTCCAAAAACTGCAATTCAACATCTCCCTTCTCAACATGATCCCTCAAAAAGTGAAAACGAATATCAATGTGCTTTGTGCGTGAGTATTGAACACGATTCTTATCAATGTTAATAGCACTAGTATTATCACAAAAGAGAGGTACTTTCTCAAAAGTAAGACCATAATCTTTCAAAGTAGATAAAAGCCAAAGAATCTGCGAACAACAACTAGCAGCAGCAATATATTCAGATTCAGCAGTTGATTGAGCAACACTAGATTATTTCCTAGAAGACCATGCAATCAATGATGTACCAAGAAAATGACATGTTCCACTAGTACTTTTTCTATAAATTCTACAACCACCAAAATCAGCATTGGAATATCCACTTAAGCATATAGAAGATGAAGTAGAATACCAAATTCCAAACTCAAGTGTATGATTCAAATACCTCATTATTCGCTTGACCGCTTGACGATGTGAAGCACGAGGAGAAGCTTGAAAGCGTGCACACAAACACATAGCAAATTGTATGTCTGGCCTAGAAGCAGTTAGATACAACAAAGATCCAATCATACTTCTATACTCCTTTTGATCAACAGCTTCACCATCTTCATCAGGATCCAACACAGCTGTAGAACCAATTGGTGTTGAAATTGGCTTGCAATTCTCCATCTTGAACCGTCTCAAAAGATCCTTTGTATACTTCATTTGATGCATAAAAGTACCTTGAGGTGTTTGCTTAATTTGCAATCCTAAAAAGTACGACAACTCACCCATCATGCTCATCTCAAATTCCCTGCGCATAGTCTCAGCAAAATCTACAACCAAAGCGTGAGTTGCACAACCAAAGATGATATCATCCACATAAATCTGAACGAAAAGTTGATTATCACCATGCTTAAGAACAAAAAGCGTTTTGTCAACCTTTCCCATTGTAAAACCTTTCGCAAGCAAAAAATTCTTAAGCCTATCATACCATGCTCTAGGAGCTTGTTTCAAACCATATAACGCTTTAGACAATTTAAAAACATGTTTGGGAAAATCAGGATTTTCAAAACCTGGTGGTTGTTTGACATAAACTTCCTCCTGTATAAAACCATTCAGAAAAGCACTTTTCACATCCATTTGATACAATTTAAAACCTTTTGAAGCAGCAAAAGCCAACAAAAGTCTAATTGCCTCAATTCTAGCAACAGGAGCAAAAGTTTCATCAAAATCCAAACCCTCCACCTAGGTAAAACCTTGAGCAACAAGTCTAGCTTTATTTCTCACAATCAAACCATCCTCATTTTGTTTATTTTTGAAAACCCACTTGGTTCCAATAATATTATGTCCAGAATGTGGTTCAACTAAAGTCCAAACTTTGTTTCTTTCAAAATTTTCAAGTTCTTCATGCATGGCGTTAATCCACGATTCATCAGTTAATGCATGTGACACATATTTGGGTTCAAAAGAAGCAACAAATGCAGAATTTGCACAAACATCATGAGTCGTTACCTTAGACCTTGTAGTCCGCTCACCTAGATTACCAATGATTTGTTCCGGCGGATGTCGTCGTTGAATGTGTAAAGGAGCAGCGACTTCTGAAGTTGATCCATGTTCTGTATCAGTACTGGTCGAAGTTTTAGTCTCCGGAGGACCATCTCGAACAGCATCAACAGAACACTCAGCAGACGACCCTGGCCGGTCTGACCGCTCCTCCTGAGCCGGTCTGACCGGAGGTGTGCTGGCGGTCTGACCGGCCTGGCGCCCGGTCTGATCGGCCGAGCCGACCTCATCGTCGTCGTTGTCGTCGCTCTCGTCTTCAAAAATACGACCATCCTCCCCCTGAACCTGTGACAGTGTACCTGCAATATCGGGTCTAGTACCTGGACTAGCCTCATCAAAAGAAACTTCGCAAGTCTCAACGATTTTGTTAGTCCCCAAAATAAGTACACGATAGCCACGAGTGTGTGCAGGGTAACCAAGAAACAATCCATCGGTAGAACGTGCCTCAAACTTATCCAAATTTCCAGATTTCAAGACAAAGCACTTGCAACCAAAAACACGTAAATGTGAAACTTTGGGTTGATGTCCAAATCAAAGTTCATAAGAAGTTTTTCCAAGTTTTGATCTCAAGAAAACTCGATTTGAAATATAACAAGCAGTGTTAATCGCCTCAGCCCAAAATTTTCTAAGAGTTTTATATTCATCCAACATCGTTCTAGCCATCTCAATCAAAACACGATTTTTCCTTTCAACAACACCGTTTTGTTGAGGAACACGAGGAGAAGAAAATTCATGTTCAAGACCTTTTTCGTTGCAAAATTGTTCAAATGAAGCATTTTTAAATTCACCACCATTATCACTTCGAATTCTTTTCAGAGAACCAGGAAATTCAAGATCCAATCGAAGAAACAAACCACGAAAGTGTTGAAAAGCTTCGTCTTTAGTTGCCATAAAGAAAACCCAAAAATATCGAGAAAAATCGTCAACAATAACCAACACATACCACTTTTCTCCAACAGATTGCACTCTAGCTGCACCAACAGTGTCCATATGTAGTAGCTGTCCCGGTGCATCCGTCATCACAGAAACAATAGGAGCATGTGAAGAAGCAACCATCTTAGCATGACGATATGGTGTACAAACCAGATCAAGATCTTTCTTAAGTTTCGGCAAACCACGAACAAGATCCAAACCACTTAACCTAGTGAGATGATCAAAACCAACATGTCCAAGTCTACGATGCCAAAACATCACATCTTTATCAAACTTAGCAACCAAACATGTTATCACAGGTGAAACAGAATTTTCAAAATCAGCTTTAAACACTCTTCCATAGCGAGAAATATTCAACACAGAATCACCACAAGAATCAAAAACCTTACTTCCAGTTTTCTTAAAGTGAACCTCAAAATTTTCATCAACAATTTGTGAAACCGAAAGCAAATTGTACTTTAAATCCTCAACCAAAGCTACATTCTTCAATTCAAAATTTTCATTTACCTTAACCAAACCTGTAGCGAGAACGGCACTTGTAGCAGCATCACCAAAGATAATCGATTCAGTCTTGGATGCCTTCTTTAGGGAGGAGAACCAATTTTTATCACCGGTCATGTGCCGCGAACAACCGGAATCCACGATCCACACGTTCTCCTTCCTTGCCACCAAAGCCTACACACAAACAGAAGTCGAAGCCTCAATACTGGGGTTAGATGATAATAAAAATTTAGGAATCCAGTACTGAGACACACGACCAGAAGATCCAATAGGCATATATCCATGTGCAAAAACAGTTTGAGAATTTTCAGAAAAATTCCTCCGAGGCCGGTCTGACCGAGGTACAGTGGCCAGTCTGACCGCTTCTGTACCACCAGTCTGACCGGTGCTCGGTCTAACCGACGCTCAGTAGCCGGTCTGACCGCGGGAGCCACTGCGGTCTGACCGGTTTCCTCGAGGGAAAACCCGATTTTTGCCACTTTGATTTTGCAAAAGCAATCTCTCTCTCCTTTTTCTTTTTATGAGCTAATCTGAAACAAAAACCAACAATATGTCCATCTTTGCCACAAAAAGAACAAGTATATTTTTCACGATGATTAGACACCTTGTTAGAATTAGAAGACTTAGCAACACAAGCAACAACATGAGGTTTTGCATGCACAACATTGGATTTTAAAGAAGATGCACTCAAGGTAGACATGATACCAGCAGATTTAAACATAGTTTTATTAGTATCAGGTTTAACCAAAATCTCACCACTTCTAGCACCAACACCTAACACAATAGGAGGATGTCTAGAATTATGAGCATAAGGATTAAAACCTAAACCACGGTTGTGTGTGCTAATCTTAGATTTATCCAAAATCATGTTGAGGTTCTTTTTACCATCAGAAAATCTTAGCAAAGAATTTTTTAAATAAGAAACCTCTTTTTCCAAATTAGCACAATTTTCACAATCTACCATGACACATTTGCTTTTACGACATTTGGAGCAAGAAAGCACTTTATTGTTTTTCACAACATCTTCCATGTACTCAACACGACCTAAAGCATCTTTTAGTTTCATCTTATTCAAATTACATGTTGAGCAATCCAAAACATCATGAGGTTGTTTTAACTTTTTAGCACAAATCATGTTAAACATCAAACTAGCATGAAAAGCAATTTGATATTTTTGCAACAACCTTTTAGTTAAAAACAACTCATCCAAAGTGCGTGTGTGCAAAACAAAACTATAAGAAAGAGAAGATCTATTTTTCAAATCATGTGCAGCATTAACATCTCTAATTTTTGAAATCTCATTCATTAAAACCTCACAATTTGAACAATCATCATCATTAGGAATAAGAGATTTTAATCTATCAATTTCAGATTTAAGAGATTCAATGATAAATTCCTGTTTTCTATACATCTTCTCACATTTCTTATTTTTTGCACTCAAAATATTAATAGCTTCCTCAAAAGCACCCATCTCATTATCTTCATACTCTGTATCAGATTCACCACGCGCCATGAAGCAAACATCAGAGACGTTCTTTCCCTTATCATCATCTCCACTTTCACCATCTACATCACTTAGTGGCTCGAAGGCGGCGCAAACTTGTTGAAAAGCCTTCCTGAGATTGTCCAGCTTCCTCCCTTGGGATGAACCCTTCGACTTATTGTTGTTGGGCCTGTTGTTGTTGGTCTTCTCACCATCTTTTTCTTCTCTTTTTCCTCTCCCAAGCTTAGGACAATGCGAACGAAGATGATCAATTGAACCACGTTCAAAGCAACGATTTGGACCACCTCTTTTCCTGTTCCTGGCATTATTCATAGCTCGAGCAATTTTGTTAGCAACCAAAGCCAAATCCTCCTCCTCGATTTGTTCGAGTTGATCATCGGATGTGGCATTAAAAATAGCAAGAAAAGACGACTTAGATGAAGAAGTATCAACTTCCAAAGAGGAAGAAGAAGAAATCAAAGCATTCAACTTAGAATCAACTTTTCGACAAAGAATATTCCTCTCATGTGTTTTCAATTTTGTATAAAGTGAATCCAAAGTCAAAGTAGACATGTTAACAGACTCCTGAATAGATGTAACTTTCATCTCCCAAATAGACATGTCAAGACCATTCTAAAAGTGGCGAGAAATCTCATATTGTGGAAAATTAGCATCATAAGAAGAATCAACAGATCTAAGATCACTCAAAATTTTATTAAACCTAGAAAGATAGTCATCCAAAGCTTCTCCAGGTTTCATCTCAAATTAATGTACTCCTTTTTGAAAAGATCACGACGAAGTTCATTAATATTATTTGTTCCTTGATGAAAATTACTCAAAGCAGTCCAAATCTCATGAGCAGTTTGAAGATGAGCAACACGATCATAATCCGAACGAGAAATACCACTCAAAATAATGTTGCGAGCTTTGCAATTTTGTTCAAAAGCAATTTTTTCAGCAGCAGTATTAATCGCTTCAGTAATTACATAAGGATGAGAAACTTTTCTCCAAATATCATAATCTTCAGCCATAATATAAAATTGCATCCTACTACACCAATGAGAAAAATCCGTTCCATTGAAAACATGAGGCTTAGTTGAAAACCGAACCAGAGCAGCCATGGCAAAAGAAAAACTCTAGATCGATAAAAATCCAAAGTAGAAAAAACAAGGCTCTGATACCACTTGAAGGATCGAATCACAAGAACTAAGCCAACCAGAGGGAGCGTGAATGGTTGGTATACCCAAAAACCGAAAACTTTTAGCGGAAATAAAAGTTACCCTCGAAATCGACGGAAGTCGGTCTGACCGAGATTGATCTGCCTGTCTCACCGAGTGGATGCCGCCGGTCTGACCGGTATTGAATCTCCGGTCTGACCGCCGAGATCGCCTGCCGCGCCTGTCGCCGCAGCCGGTCTGACCACCGTCCTCCCGCCAGTCTGACCACTGCTATGCCACCGGTCTGACCGCCGGTGAGTTGCCGGTTAGACCGCCGAAACCCGGTGAAACACAAATCGAAGAACTCTTAAAGTGGATGACGACTTTATTACTTCTCTTAGTGTTTACAAAGTGCACCAACAGCACTCCTTACAAAAATTTCGACTAAACTCGAAACCCTAACTCAAAACTCAACTCAATTGCTCTCAAAAGCGATACCGGGAAGCCTCACGCTCCTCCTCTATTTATACCCGAGGTAGGCAGCCTAAAGCCACGAACCAAACTCATACTAGGAGTCCTAAACACCTTAGGAAACCCTCTAGTACAAAGAAACAAACTTTACATAACCAATCATACCAAATTTGGACTCCTTCCAAATTCGACTCCTCATCCCATACGCACACAATAACTCCATCGTATGCCATATGGAATCTCCATCAACCACGTACATCAACTCTAGCCTAAGTATCCCGCATGATCTCTGACCACCACGGACGTCGTCTTATCTCCAAGCCGACTCCCGGTCCATCACCGCAAATACTCTCCCGAGACATCGAGTCACCTATACATGGAACAAACAAAGAAACCATATTCCGAGATCAAGCTATCTCCAACTTGACTCATTAATAACAAACAATAGTATTGCATACGTATAGTATCCATCTAGAAGCCATAATCATGAAATAATCACGGATATCCAAACAAAAAACCAGAAACCGAAACCGACACAGTGTCGGCCGATCAGACCGTGGGCTGCACCGGTCTGACCGCGCGATACACGCCGGTCTGACTGGCTACCAGAGCTCGGTCTGACCGGTCCACATAAAATGATAAACCTGCGATTTACCTGTAAATCCAATCATCTCCAAAACCACATCGTGAATAAATTCCAAATAACAAAACCAATAATCTTCAATGCCCAATTGTTCATCACAAAATAATAATCAAAAACACCTTTGATTTTACACAGCCCGCCGCCCGCATCCGTGCTCGCCCATCGCCGTTTTGCCCGCCGCCGGCGAAGAGAGGAGAGAAAAGAGAAGAGAAGGGGAATAAAAGAGTAGGAAAAAATGTGACATGTGGGCCCTATATAATTTCTTTAGTTTTTTTTCTTACTGGGATGCCATGATTGTAAAATCGGGTAAAAATACTGTCATGGGACCTTCTTTAAACGGTTTAAGTGAGTTTAGGGGTAAACATTTCTAGTTTTGTAGTTAGGGGCCTCAAAAAATCTCGTTGTTAAGTTGAGGGATCTCCGTTGACCTTATTCCACGCGTAAAATGATCAGATCGCCTCCAACTTCCGTCATGCTTGGAATCTCCATACCGTGCGGCTGCAGCCTTTCGCGCGCACCTGCAGGTCCATCTAGACAATCGAGGGAATAAGTTCACTTTGACTCCCTTAAAAGTGACCCGAATCTAATTCATGACCCTGAACCCCAAAACCAGATATCTTGACACCTAAACTGTTAAAACCGGTGCAATTTGACTCCCTCAGCGGTTTTGGAGGACGGTTTTGCTGACGTGACGCCTACGTGGCGATATTGACCGAGTCTTCATTCCACGTGGCGTTGACGTGGCACTTACGTGGCATTAGAATTAAAAATATGCGTGGGACCCATTAGTCATTCACACAAAGAAATGTAGGCCCACTGACATGCGGGCCCACATGTCAGTCATCCTTGTCTCCTTCCTTCCTCCGCCTTCTCTCCCTTCTCTATCTCCCTTTCCAAGCCGGACATGCGCAAGGACGTGGCGGCTCACCGGGATCCCCGTCGCCGCGACCACATCGCTCTGCCGGCGCCGCCCTGATGTTGCCCACCCTGCTCCTCGCAGTGAGCCGCGCCGACCACCTCCTCCCCCGCTCGCTACTTGATGCCGCCGTCGGCCTGCTCCTGCCCGCCGCCATCCCCATTGATGCATCAGTCGGGACCAAATGCGTGAGACAGGAGACAAGGAAAGGTAGCGCCCTGATGGTTCGGAGAACTCAATGGTATCCTGAGCTACTGCTACTGCCTTTGGCTGAGAAGAGGATGAGGAATCAGCAAACATAGACGATGCTTCCAGCAGAGTTTGTGCAGATGCTGCTTGCCCCTTCTCTGCACACCTGAAGTGGAAGAAGCAAAAGCTCAATGAGTAGAAGAACAATTTATATGAGGAGATGCACAATCCATATTACCACCATGAGATGTAAGTTAGCTCACGAATGTGATTAAGCGTTACATGATATAGCAATATAATTTGCAAAAGAGATGGATATCACAGCCGAACAAGTAACATACAGATTAACAAACAAGTAAAACTGGTACAGGCCAAAAATTTATCCGTAACTTGCAACATGAATCCAACTGAAATACATAGGGAACTATACTTGAGCCTTCTGTTCCAACCACCCAAAAATCACAGAAAGCCCCATCGACAATCACTTGGAACATAGGGAACGTAGCATGGAGATGGCGAAGAGTAAGAAGCGCGGGATTAGGGATTGGATTGGTGACTCCCAGCGGAAGCGGAACCACAAGCCAGGCCGACTGTTCTTCCTCCTCTCGCTCTCCTCCCACCCTCCACGGCTTCGCCTTCGCAGCCGTGAAACCGACGGAGGCTTCAGGATGCGGCCGCGGTGGCGCGGCGGCGAGAAATGAACTCTGGCGAGGGGAAAAACTCAAAGCACTTATCGGTCGGATCCCCGCATCGCGTGCAAGGTTGTGGCGGTTCGCGGGGATCCCCCCGCCACGGCCACATCGCTCTGCCGGCACCACCCTGATGTTGCCCACCCTGCTCCTCGCGGTGAGCCGCGCCGCCCACCTTCTTCCCTGCTCGCTGCTTGATGCTGCCGCTTCCTCTACCATCGCCGCCACCGGCCGAAGGGAAAGGAGAAAGGGAGAGAAAGAGAGAGAAGGGAGAGATGGAGGAAGAAGCAATGAGACAGGGAGGACTGACATGTGGACCCCACATTTCTTTTTGTGTGAATGACTAATGGGTCCCACGCATATTTTTTAATTCTAATGCCACGTCAACGCCACGTGGAACGAAGACTCGCTCAATATTGCCATGTAGGCGCCACGTCAGCAAAACTGCCCTCCAAAACCGTTGAGGGAGTCAAATTGCACCGGTTTTAACAGTTTAGGGGTCAAGATATCTGGTTTTGCAGTTCAGGGTCATGAATTAGATTCGGGTCATTTTTAAGGGAGTCAAAGTGAACTTATTCCACAATCGAGTGCCATGGCAGCCCACGCTACTCCCTTTGTCCTGCTCAGCCCATCTAAGATCTTCTACTGTGTGTGCGAGTATACCAAATGTATGCGCCTCTCCGTGCAACACACGACTTTTCTTTTTCTCTATCGCTTGATTGATTGGCTCGCAGGATTCTACTTTCCATTCACTAGCCGATCAAGTGTAGCAACATATGTACGTGCTTTCATTGATTTTGAGGCCTACTAAAAAGTTGTTTGCGATATCTACACATCAGCCTAATTGCGTGGCTTTGCATCATGGCTTGTTGGTTTTGATTGCCAGCAAAGTTGTTGACGCTTGCGGCTGCTGCTGGAGATTCGCTCTGAATAATTGCACAAATTAGAGTATAGATAACCGGGTTGATAATTAATCAGTACGTATCTATACTACTACTTTAAAGTATGATTGCACAATTAAGAGTATACTCCCTCCGTTTCATAATATAAGACTTTCTAGTATTGTTTATATTTATATAGATATTAATGAATCTAGATATATGCATGTTTAGATTCATTTACATTTATATGAATATATACAATGCTAGAATGATTTACATTATTAAACGGAGGAAGTAGATAATTGCTCTGAATAAAGTTGGATTGGATTGATAATTCATCTTTGGGCTTGTTAGCGCTATAGATTTTGTATATCCCACACGCAGAACATCCCTTTTGGATCCCTCCATACATGCCAACCAGATCGACACGGACTCCATGAGCGCCGTTGCATCCAAATCATCAGCGATGCCACGTCGCCCCATACCCAAAGTCACAAATAGATGGAAACCTAGAAATGTATGTATTTTTATAAACTCAATTAAAAGCTTACTTATAAATTGTTCATGGGTTTTCCTTTTGTATGTTTACAATGTGTAGTTCTCCCATAGCAACGCACAGATTTTTTTTTTCTAGTATTAAAAAAGCGGGGGTAGTACTACTCAATAGTAGAGTATTATATTAGGTGTTGACCGGAATTGAAATGGGTTTGCTCGCTGATGGTAGGCTGATTGGTTTCGTGTGGGATTGGAATAAAGGAATCTTAACAAAATTCTATCTGGATTCGGTAGTCTCGATCAAGAGACAATCCATTATATGTCACTGAGTTTGTTAGAGCTCTAAGATTTGTCACTGACTTTGTCACGTTCTACAATATGACATCGATTTTTACTTAACTTCTATGATTTATCATTGCCGTCCGGTTTATCTCCGTTAGTACTGTACAATTTTGTCCAAATAACCAAAATACCCCTGAGATAAAAACTTCCAAAATGTGGACAAAAATTTCGAAATACCATATTATAAACATAAGATTGTAAACATTCAAAATTTGGCCAAAAACTTAAAGTCTGACATTTCAGAATTTTTGTCCAAAATTTGAAAGTTTTTGTCTCAGGGGTATTTTGGTCATTTGGACGAAAGTGTACAGTACTAACGGAGACTAACCGAACGGCGATGGTAAATCGTAGAAGTTAAGCAAAAGTTGATGGCATATTATAGAACATGACAAAGTCAGTGGTAAATCATAGACCCATGACAAACTCAGTGGCATCAAATGGATTATCTCCTCGATGAATTATATTCATCCCAACAAAATAGGAATAGGAATCGGGAATCACGAAGTGATTTTCTTCGTGTTAAATGCATTGATCTGTTTGTAAGCTTAAAAAAACGACGCGCGCGCTCGTCCGAGCTCACGTACGACTCGTCCCCTCGGCCGCGGCAGCGCTCCCAATTAAGTCGCCGTCCGGCACGACACCTCAGCGCCGGGGCTTCGATCTTCCTCAGAAAGGCAGCTACCCCATCGCCATTGCACCTTCAAGCGCCAACCAACAGGTGCAGAATCGAATCGATCATCTCCAAGGTGTGCCTCCTCCTCAGCTTCTTCCTTCCTTCCTGATCTCCGGCCCAGTCTCTCTTCCCGCACTGCTCAGCTCGCCCGCGGTTGCCAGCGACATGAATGAATCATCACCAAACCCTACATCTATCTATGTTAATTAGTTGCTTCTTTTCTGCTCCCACAGCACTCCTTGGACAACTTTTTATACTAGTATATATAAGGCACTTTTGTGTTCTTGGTAGACGTACTGCCTGTTACAATTTGTCCTCAATGAATGAATCATCTGGTATGCAACAACAGTGTACTGCCATACGCCCATACCTATGACTATTTATGAGGTTAAATCTGTATGTGGCTTCCAATGCTACTAGGCATGGCATAAGATAATATTTGTCTAGCTATTGGAACCATAGGGTCCAGGATTCACCTTTGTTGACGAAAAAATCTGACACACTGGTCTGGGAGATCTGCTTAGCTCCAGTGCAGGTCCAAAGGTTGATGAGATGCGGGCGTGCCAGTCAGTTTGATCCTGCAACTGACAAGATATGTAAACAGTGGATAAAACAGCCGATCGGCTGACAAGCCGATGTAGTAGTTCCAGCCGATAGCCGATATTAGCCGATGCCGATTCGAGCTGATGTCGATAGGGTTTTAAACAATCGGCTATATGTCCAATGTAGATAATGATATAAAGGCGATCGGCTGATGATGATAAATAACAATGATCTAGCAATATAATCTAGTAGAAACCTATCGGCCAACAAAATAACGTAATAGAACAAGTACCAATCCGAAGGGTAAAAACATACATCGGCTGGGGGTCCGATGTCATAAAATCCACAAGATTAGATTAATCAGTAAAGTCTTTATTGCGATCGGCTAAATCCAACTTATATGCAATCCTTATAAGCCGATGCAATGTCCAGATAACTCATCGGCTGAAACCCCGATGAAACCCTTATTGGCAGTCAAAAAGCAGGATAGAGATTATGGTTCTAAGCACGATTTAGTAGATCAAACTTAACTGATGCAGCACTAAGTATGAAAAGAAATACAATATCTAAACAATTAAGCCATTGACTGATTTTCAGGGTGGTAGATGTCTAAGTTAATCTAATCTAGCAAGGCGATTTAGCCGATACCGGCAGAAACCCTAAAGCGAGAGACAACCGATAGAGCTAAATTGAGATTCTAAGACTAGATTAATATAGACACATGATAAATAGCCAGGCAAACATATTGTCCAAATCAGAGCAATCCAAGAGGTCGAATGTACTGATGCAGCATTGAACGACGCCGACGTAGACGATACAATTGCCTGGGCCAGCGGAACATTGGACTTACCCATTCGCCGGAGATCGAAGCCGATGCAGCCCCGCGTCAGGTGCCAAGTTCCGCCGAACGATAAAATAAAGTAGAAAAGGTAAAAAAGTGGCGATGCGCCGAATTGTATTGATCGTAGAGATAAATTACAATGACCCCGGGTGTACATATTTATACCCATGGGTAGATACTAGTCCTTGTAGGAAAAGAAAGAAACTTTCCTAAAGATAAAAGGAAAACATAAAGTCCTAATCGGACACTAAACACAGTTTCCTAAAGATAAAAAGAAAACTAACAGACTATTTCTAATTAATAGATATAATTGCCTTCTTCGGACTCAATCCGTGCATGGCAATCCTCATGAAGCGCACCAAACTGATCCGACAATGATTCTAATGTTATCTTGCCGGAATCGGCTACATCGGCTCACCTTGTCCGATTTGGTATCAGCCGATGAACACCGTAGCTGATGTGGTTCCGAAACCGATTCATACTCTGTTCCTGTCATCGATTTCCTTTTAAATCCACTTCGGCCTTAACTCCAAATCCGATATATGATTTACCAAATTTGGTCGTTAACAACCTTTCTCCGATTGAGTACCGGATTAGCTGTTGGAAGTAGGAATTTCCTTTCGTGACATATTGCATAATTTCCTCATTAATAAGCAAAGAGAGATGAATTATATTTTGCTGCAACAAGTAGATAGTGTGATGTCCACTCTCATTAGCTGAGATTCAAAAAGGAACCAAGCATGGTTTTTAAGGCATCGCCATAGTGTCGCGAAGGCATCACCGCTGCAAATTATCTTGCAAACCTTTTGAGTGGCTTGACTGCTTCTTCTTGCAAACCTTGCGTTTGATTTATTTTGGATTACATCTTTTAGTGCTGATATTTCCCTTATGAAATTAACTTTGAGTGTTGTGTGTGTTATCTCCCCTAAAACCTGTGTGCTTTCAGGTGCATACTATCATTACAAGGATATGCCTCGACTGGGTGACCTGGATGCAGATCTGGTACTGAGAGTTCTTTGTGAGATTGCATATGTATTTTGCATCCACTATCTTGGTCCCAACAAGTTCTCCCTATGTTTATTCTCAGACTGGCATGATTTATTAGGAGGCAGCATTTTGATGACATGGAACGCGATGTTTTTAGTCCTAGACAAGATTGACTCGCCCAATGCACGGCCGTGGAGAGGAGGAAGATTTTAGATACATGATCTCAATACACGGACATGGAGTAGAGGAAGATTTTAGATACATGATGATGCATTCAACTCTTAATTGCTCAGTTCAAGTTCACATGTCTCATAACCTTGATATATATACATCATCATCATATTCCAGTCTAGGATAATTATTTGTTTTACTTGAAATTCAAAGCTTGTGTACATACAACTGTACTTTATATAAGACCTTGACATATATATATATATGCATAATAAATGAAGTATATATATATGCATAATAAATGAAGTATATATATATGCATAATAAATGAAGTTTCAAATCTATTGGTTCAATCAATTAGTATAGATATCTATCGTGGACTGGTACAAGGTTCGAAAATGCTACTACCTCCGTCAAAAAATGTAGCTATTTCTAGCACAGTACTTTGTTCCAAAATGAAGCTATTTTTCTACCTACCTTCGCCTCTCAACAAATCACAACCATTATTTTTCACCTACTTTCTCTTTTCAACCAATCACACACCTTTTTTCAATCATTCTCACCTACTTTCTTAATACCCGTGCCAACCTCAAAAATGCTTACATTTTGGGATGGAGGAAGTAGCTAGCTACTCCTGGCAGTAGAAAAATACTTCCTCCGTTTCATATTATAAGACTTTCTAGCATTTGTCTAGATTCATTAACATTTATATGAACGTGGGAAATGCTAGAAAGTCTTGTAACCTGAAACAGAGGGAGTAGGCATGATTGTGTCGACGTTTGATGCCGTCATTCTGGTATTTGCATAGTATGGGGACCGTTGATGCTAGGATATATGCGAGACTAAGGTAAAAAAGATGGGGACGAGGATTTTTATACAAGTTCGGGCCCCTGAGTTGTCAGGTAATAACCCTACATCCTGTTGGCCGGAGCCGGAGTTGCTTTTATTCACCATAATCACACCAGTACAATATGTGGGATAGCCTATCTAACTGTTGTCGACATGGCGGTCTGAAGGTCTGACTCATAGTCGACAACAGGGTAGCCTTCCTCCTCGAATCCGTGTCCGGCGAGATCAGAGATAGCGCTTTCGTCTCTCCTGACGGTATCCGGAGACACTGTAAGGGAGTAGCCATGCCTATCCCTGAAGTCGATATCCGGCGGCGTGTCTTGGCGTATGTAGGCTTGTATGTTGATTGTGTTGGGTGTTGATGAGGTGGTCGTCCTGATCGTGGTGATCGTGTTGATCGTCTCATGGTCAGTGTGTGTCCCCTGTCCTCCTAGGGGGCTTGTATTTATACCCATAGGTGTCCCCTTGTCCAAGTAGAACTAGGGAAACCAATATGGATACAATCCGAGTAGTCCTTGTCGTTTCCATGTAGAACTCTGGTTGTCTTTCCTTATCGGAACTCCTCCTATATCCGAAGGTTGTTTCCGTATAGGACATGGTATGTGGTGGGTCCTGCCGAGATTTAGTCAACTACTATTAGGTATGTGGTATCCATAACCATGACAGTAGCCCCCGACATTCTCAACGCGCGCAGACATTGGAGTAACTGTTATCGAGCTCATGTGACCGTTCTCAGTGAGTTTAGAGATAACGTTGGACTTCCTTTGTCAGCCTCATGCGGGCACCGAAAGGGTTTGTCTAAGTCAATCTCTGATGTCGACCGAGAAAGTATAGAGCGTACGACTAAGTCTCCCGTCTTGCTATAGTCGAGAATTTAGATTGAAGTCAAGAAATTTTATCTCGGCGGGTACACCATCTCTTCATTCCGTATTCCTTGTCGAGATCCAGCGACCGTTCTCGAGCGATCGAGAAGGCGTAGAGTCTGCGACGGAGCTTTGTTGACATTGGTCATACTCGCCTTAGTCGATCTTGGTGTAGAACCATAGAGACATGGAGTCTTCCACAATGTCGAATAGAATTTTCCTAAAATCAATACTCAGAAAAGAATATCAAATAGAAATAGCCCTCGAGCGAATGCTCAAAGGGTGACATGTTACAATATGTATGGTAAACTGAAAATGAATCAAATTTACCGACCAATGTTTTGTGTAAGAGTGTCTTCTCAGTTCACGACTTTGGTCAGTCGTTTGAGTTGTACACTCTCCCTAACCCCCAGCCTTGTCGTCGGAGAATCATTCTCGGAGGAGAAGGCTCTTGGACCCTTGACCTGCCTTGGTTGAATAAGCACTGATCCTAGCCCCCAACCGTGAAGTTGGAAAGCTCATTTTCCGATTACATAGCTTGGTTAATACGCACGGCGAGAACTCTTACACGACCAGATCTTACATGGTCTTTCGTCTCTGAAGGATCCGACAAGGCCTTATCGGCTCTGGGCGTCCCCAGCTGAAGATCCCTTAGGTTCCTCGGAGGCCTTGTCAAGACGGCATAAAGGGACAGTAGGATAGGTTTCAACGCTAGGTGTCGTCGTGGTAAGGGATCTCTGGGTAAAACACTTAGCGATATTGTGTACCTGATACCAACTTTGTTGGAGTAAAGGTAGTAGGAGAGTCGCTACACCGCTGGTCGAGGACCAGGTAGTAGCCGTAACTCGACCACTTGAAGCAAATGTACGAGAGATCACTACGATCAACTGGTTGAGAACCAGTGAGTAGGTGTCCCTCGATCACTTGGAGTCGTGGTACGAGGACCGCTACGTTGCCGTAGTCGTACCTTGACCATCTGAAGTAAAGGTGCGAGAGATTGCTACGTACTGGTGCGAGAACCAGTGAGCGAGCAGAATTATCTCTTGAACACCAATGGAAGGTGCGGTGCGAGAGATTGATGCGTGCTGGTGCGAGAACCAGTGAGCGAGCAGAATTATCTCTCGAACACCGATGGAAGGTGCGGTGCGAGAGATTGCTGCGTGCTGGTGCGAGAGATTGCTGCGTGCTGGTGCGAGAACCAGTGAGCGAGCAGAATTATCCCTCGAACACCGATGGAAGGTGCGGTGTGAGCGCTAGAGTTGGTTTATTGCAAGTGTATCTCATGTGGCCAGCATGACTCACGTACCCAACTTAAAGCATATCCGGATGTCCGTTCGCAATCATATCGGGTGATCAAGCCGACGACGTTCGCGAGGAATTATCCGTTAACAACCTTTTCTCGAGTAGTCCAGCCATGGCCGGTGCTATGAGATAGGTCGTCGGTCTTCGTTGGTAGGTTGGATGCGATAACTCCGCATTTGTTGAGAGTGTTCTCAATAATGGAGTGTACTCGACCATAACCTCCTCGAGTGCTCAATTGTTCCTGAAAAATATTTTCTAGAAGGCAAGATATATAGCAGAGAATATCGAGTATATATTCGAAAAACCGCCTGGATCTTTTAGTATTATCAGGATGTAACGAGCAGATGGAATTATCAAGCATTATATAAACCGTAAATAGGCATGATTTATACAGAAGAAAACAGAGCGAGCCCCCAGCGTTAGACCGTGGTTGGCCTAACATCGGAAGCACTCGTGCAACGGAGATTGTATAAAAAACATGCTCTAGGTAAACATAATAAATT
Source organism: Oryza glaberrima (assembly GCF_000147395.1). Taxonomy (NCBI): domain Eukaryota; kingdom Viridiplantae; phylum Streptophyta; class Magnoliopsida; order Poales; family Poaceae; genus Oryza; species Oryza glaberrima. Next base: position 507,804 of record NC_068336.1, on the reverse strand, counting down.
ATAGACCTGACAATACGGTATGATCTGAATAGGTATGATCTGAATATATGCCGGATATATCTACGGAATTAGTAGATTAATTTTAAAAAATTAATCTACTAAATACCTTACTGTGCATGCTTGGTGAGGAACAGTAACTCCTTAATTGATCCGTTTGTGTGTATGGTACTGTTCCCCGTGTAGGCCTGCACCTTGTATTTTGGTCCTTTAATTGATCTGTTTGCCACGTCGTCGGAACGGCCAACCAGGATGCTGCCTAGAGATTGGATTCTAGTGCAAGCATAAGAACTCCTCCAATCCGACTTAGAATTTGCACCAATGAACAGATCAATCTGGCTCTTGATTTAAGCTCCACGGCACTCGTTTTGTTGGTGGAGATAAGCCGATCTCTCACACCAGTCAATACCGCATACGTGGAGGAATTGGTGTCGGATTGCTCTTGGATGCCGCCGACATAGTAGCTCTCCTCGGCGACGATGGTTCCGATCTCGTCGGACGATATACTCCGATCAGGTTAGATCTCCCCATAACCGAAGTTGTCGAGTAGATTGTTGTTGGAGAATCCATCTTTGAACCCATCTCGTCGAAATCCTGAAGCACCAAAATCCTCCTACCTGGCGCGCCACTGTTGACGTTTGATGTCGTCATTCTGGTATTTGCATAGTATGGGGACCGTTGATGCTAGGATATATGCGAGACTGAGGTAAAAGAGATAGGGACGAGGATTTTTATACAGGTTCGGGCCCCTGAGTTGTCAGGTAATAACCCTACATCCTGTTGGCCGGAGCCGGAGTTGCTTTTATTCACCATAATCACACCAGTACAATATGTGGGATAGCCTATCTAACTGTTGTCGACATGGCGGTCTGAAGGTCTGACTCATAGTCTACAACAGGGTAGCCTTCCTCCTCGAATCCGTGTCCGGCGAGATCAGAGATAGCGCTTTCGTCTCTCCTGACGGTATCCGGAGACACCGTAAGGGAGTAGCCATGCCTATCCCTGAAGTCGATATCAGGCGGCGTGTCTTGGCGTATGTAGGCTTGTATGTTGATTGTGTTGGGTGTTGATAAGGTGGTCGTCCCGATCGTGGTGATCGTGTTGATCGTCTCATGGTCAGTGTGTGTCCCCTGTCCTCCTAGGGGGGCTTGTATTTATACCCATAGGTGTCCCCTTGTCCAAGTAGAACTAGGGAAACCAATATGGATACAATCCGAGTAGTCCTTGTCGTTTCCATGTAGAACTCTGGTTGTCTTTCCTTATCGGAACTCGTCCTATATTCGAAAGTTGTTTCCGTATAGGACATGGTATGTAGTGGGTCCTACCGAGATTTAGTCAACTATGTGGTATCCATAACCATGACAGATTGTATCCTTAATCAGCAACAGCTAGCGACCCAATCAGAAAGTTCAGAAATCAGTCAGTATGAGTGAAGGTAGACTCAGAAACTAAAAATCATGTATGATTTCAGCTTGTCCTTGTTCTATTTTGTACTTGTAAGTTTCCATACCTGTTGCTTTTCTTCATCTGTTGCACGATATCTTCTGCATACGTTTTTGCTTCTTGCATTCTTCATGTATAAGCAATTGTTGCTTATTTAGTTATTTTTATCTTGTTGCTGGAATCAGTAATCACCCACTGTGACAGATCCTTTTCTCCTGGCATCTTTCTATTGCACATTTGCACTGATATGAACAGGTACAATATATACGGTTTTTTAGTTTAGAGAAAATCCATGAAATGCTATTGACAAACACCCTAATCCAAGAAATGCCATCGACGAACGCGACTTCCAGCAAATGCCATCGTACGAGCCATTTTATCCCAAAAATGCCATCGCCGTCACTTTCACTCTGTTAGACACCATTAATTTTGTCAAAATGACCAAATTACCCTCCTCACCAAAGGATAAATCCCCTTCTCTTCCATCCCATCGCCGGCCACTATTCCTCCCCTCCACTTCAATCGCCAGCTCCCGATGGGCGACAGCGGCAAGGCGACGCTCCCAGGCGGTGGCACGTCAGTTCCAGGCGTCGACGCGACGGGCGGCGAGGAGGTGGCAGGCGGTGGCGCGGGGCTCCCAGGCGGCGGCGCGGTGGTCCCAGGCGGCGCCTGCGGCAGCGGTCCCAGGCGTCGACGTGACGGGCGGCGAGGAGGTGGAAGGCAGCGGAGCGTCGGTCCCAGGCGGCGGCTCGGGGCTCCCAGGCGGCGGCGCGTCGGCAGCAGGCGTCCGCGCGGTGGTCCCAGGCGTTGACGCGACGGGCGGCGAGGAGGTGGCATGCGGCGGCGCGGTGGTCCCAGGCGGCGGCGCGTCGGCCGCAGGCACGGTGGTCCCAGGCGACGGCGCCTTGGCAGCAGGCGTCCGAACGACGGTCCCAGGCATCGACGCATTGGGGGAGGTTGGCCGGTGATGGCGAAGCTGCTCTTCTTCTGCTGCCGCGCGGCCGCCGCCGTGCCGGGCCACTTTGCAAGCACGCGGTGGCCGTCGCCAGTGGCGGATCCACCTCCCGGGCAGGCGGGCGGCCGCCCGTGCTCCGTCGATGTCGTCTTCACTACGAATAGCTGTCAACACCTATCAAAATTAGTCGATCACCGAAAAACGCTATTACTCGCCCGGGCTCAACGATGCTGCTAGCTCCGCCACTGGCCGTCGCCGGCGCCGTGTACGACGACGTCGTGGGCGCGTACCGCGGGTTCATGCCGTCGCGGACGCGCGCGTTCCTCGTCATCCACCGTGGCCCGCTCGAGCCGCATGTCCGCTGCCCCTACTGCGGCGCCCGCGTCTGGAGCATGACCGCCGCCGGGCTCGCCCGCCTCTCCTCCTCTTCCTCCAGCGACGGCGAGCGAACGCCAACTCCGACTCCAACCACAGCGACGACGAGTCATTCGCCGCCGCCGACGTGAGCCTCCCACTTCCTCTGGCTAGCCGCGTGTCAGGCCGGCGCCTTCGAGGCAGGCCGGCCATGTGACGCATCAAGCATTAGCGGTAGTTTTTTTTTACCGGTGGATTGGGATAGTATTATTTGGAGTGAGGGCAATTTAGTCATTCTTGTAAAATGTTTTGTTCTAACGGTGTGGACTAACGGCGTGATGGTATTTCTGGGAGAAATAGGCTTGTACGATGGCATTTTCAGGAAGTTGCGTTTGTCAATGGTATTTCTAGGATCAAGGTGCTTGTCGATAGTATTTTATGGATTTTCTCTTTTTTAGAGTACAAACCTGTGTGGTTTGCCGTTCTTTTCTGGTGCAAATAATGGTAAACTGATGCACATATCCTGAAAACTGAAACCACTTCTGAATTTTGCACTTGTTCTCTAATATGTGTACTGATTTGACTAGATATTTTGCACTTCGTAAATCGAATAGATCTACTTAATTATGTTTGTAATTTGTTACTTTATTCGGGTGGAATATTGTTTGAATGACTTATATTTTTACTCAGGTTTTTTGTCCATGTGGTCAGGCCAATAACGATTGCATTGTGATTATTTTGGTTCCTCTAGTGTTGCAGCTATAAGAACAGGTACATATTTTTGTTCTTTGTTATTTTTTTTGTTGACTGATGTGAAGATGAGACTCTTCATTTGCTTTAATTTGCTGGTGCAAGTGAGGTTAAAGCACTAGACAATTTTATCGATCTTACTGTTTTACAATCTGAGGTGTGATGTGTCACCTTGATCTGCTTTTTTTTTTCTTGCAATTCTGAGGCCATTTTGAGGTGATAAGGTCTGCAAGGCTGGACTTGCAACACCTGGTTCTTGATCCTGGTAGTATATTCGACTCTTCCTTTTCAGCTCCTTTTCATCTCTGTTGATCCGCTATTCGGTTGATCGGCTTCGAATGGGACGCACTCTGCACATTTGTGACGTTCTTACGTTCCCCTATACTATATGCTATTCCGACATACGTACGCTTCCGCGCCGTTTTCCGCTGCTGATCGAGAATATTGATCCTGCAAACCGCTGGTACCAGCCAGTTCGATCCAATCCCCTGATCCAAGGCAGTAGCAGTCAGCAATGCCACTCTACTGCTAGGAGAAGAATTATCTGGATAAACTTTCTTGATTGTTGCATTAGCATCCTCCATAACACCATTTTTACTGACATAATTGTCTGCTGTCTGCCACTTTGTAGTTTGTATTGAGGATTCTGCCGAGTACAGGACTTGCCTACGAAATTCATACATAAAAAACCGGAGGGAAAACTTACCTAGGAAATTCTGAATCCAAGTATAGATATCCGATACTATAAAAAACACGTGCATTCTGAATCCAAGGACCACATATTCGTTCGCTACCCATCAAGTAGTGCATTCACAAGCATCAAACCTTTCAGTTTTGTACAGATAGGCTCGCTAAGTGGCATGCCTTCTACCTGCTACAAAAACCTAAAGTACACATAATTAGCCTACTCGAAGATGGCGATTCTCCCTTGAGCACCATGGTCCATGGTCGCTTCCTCTAATATAAGCAGCTGCAAAATTAGCAAAATAATTTCTCTGCTGAATGACTCCAGCTACTATTTCTTCAGAACCAATTCGAGTAGTCAAAGTCGCGGAGCTTCCTAAAGTGCTTCTCCACATCTTGCCTCGACCTTGCCCACTCCTCTCTTTGGATCACAGTGGTCGCATCATCCCTTTTGGTCTGATACAAACAGCCCACATTAGCCCTTGAAGCCTCCTACTACAACAACAATAGTAGATAGTATTCATGAAAAAAGCATATAGTACCTTGTCAATTATTCTGAATGATTCCCCTCCATCTCGTATGAGTAGCAAGTCATTTCTCCTGTCCCTCTTCTTTCCTTCAGGGACACTAACCTGTAATAAGCAGCTCGATATTGATAATCTCAACAAAACAAAAATTAACTAACTTAACTATGCAAAAAAAATGTGAATATAAATGTTTGTCACAAATGTCTAGATGAAAAGGCATAGGACTAACTGTGAAACCAATGACATCACAGACCCAGTTTACCAGTCATCCAAATGGTCGCATGCAATATTTCAAAGGATGGAAATCGTTAAACTAGTTCCTTCAAATCATCATGCAGATACTAATATACTTTTTTCTACTAACATTAGTGATGAAAGAGCTCCTGCAACCTAAATATATAATGGTTATGTACTTATGTTCTGAATGCTTCAAGAATTTAAATTTAAAACGTCTTACCACAACTTTTGCTCTCGTGATTGACCTTGCTTTCGAGTCAATAACATATATCTCTTCAAAATCAAGGAAAAAATCTGGGTCGTTACACCGCCTATTCCTGTAATGTTTTGTTAAGAAAACCTACAGCATAAACAAATATGGAGCATATATAAATTTTGAAGAAAACAACAGTCCAGCATATATGCTCTTAAGGTATAAGAAAGATAGCATATTGGGTAGAAACTAAAAATAGTTTTAAGTCTGAGTCCCTGGTGAGAAGAACAACTAGTATTGATTATGACAAACAAAACAAGCATAAAGCAGAAAGACACGTTAAACAAGAATAACAGAGAATTGCTACACTGCCTGGATGGGAATTGAGTTTAAAAATGGCCTAATAGGGGTCCAGTGACTAGGCTAAGCAGAGCTAGCTGGTTTAAACTCCTAAGGAATTTTAGTTCTTACCTTATTTCCTATTTAGCAATATATGATCTTTGAGGACAATAAACAATGCATCGGATATCCCACAATTTGATCTATAGATTCAGATAACCACCACGTGGAATAAAACCTGTTGCTAAGCAATTTGGCATGACATGTAATCTTCACAAGTCACTACTACCATCAGTAAGGGCAATTTCTCACCAAACAACAATAAGGTCTCTACTCTGACAAGTATGGCAAAAAAAATAGGGATAAATTTCAGTCAGAATCTTTAAGGTTGGCAACTTCCAGCTTTCAAGCAGCATTACCCACTCAATCTTTCTTTATGACAAATATAATTGCATAACAGAGTGGTAGATCAAATTAGCAGAGGAAACAACACTCTCACACATACCTTCATGATCTCCCTTTCTGTCTTGTATAGGGGATCACGCAAATGCTCAACAGGCGGCTCACTAACGTGGTAACGACCAAAATTTTTCTTCGTGCACCTCACATACTGCTTTCAACCAGGAAAACAATGATTACACCTCAATGCCCATTTACATTTGCCTGAAACAGATCAAAAAAAAGAGACATGGGCACCTTTTGCGGCATCGGAGCAAGAACCCTTGGGATGGAGTAGATGTCAGTGTCAGGCGGCGTGACATACATCTGTTGCACATTATGAAGGAACACATGATTTAGTTCAATCAACCTAAAAGATTGAGTTCTGTCAATTTGGATAGCACTGCAATGAATGTGTCATGAGATGTTGCATTAACAGATAGCATTGTCAAATACATGCTTGATAACACAGGCAATTAGCAAAGAATGTACTAGTGTTAGACAGATAAATGAGGATGTATACCTCCCGGAAGTCGAAGACGTCGTCGTCGGGGTCAGGCACCTTGCGGATAAAAAAGTCGCAGTGCAGTAGGCGAATCTTGTGGAATTCGTCCTCGTTGACGGAGTAGTCGACCACGGTGTCGGAGGCGGAGTCCTGCGTGGAGACGAAGCTCTGGGCGGCGACCATGGCGATGTCCCCCTCCTCCTCGTCGCCCTCCCCGGACAGTGGACGCTGCGGCGCCTTGACGGGGGCGAGCAGGCGGTCGTAGTCGACGTCGTAGTCCTGCTCGTTGTCGAGGTCTTCGTCGTCCCCCACGCCGTCCCCGTCGTCGAGGTCGAAGTCCCCGAAGTCGTCGTCCATGTCGTCGTCGCCGTACGCCGCGGAGACATCGCGCCGCAGGAGGGGCAGTGGGGTGGCGCCGCGGGAGAGGGAGGCGGCGAGGAGAAGGGACGTGGAGGAGGAGGGGTTAGCTAGGGTTTTGGAGAGCGGCGAGGGGAATGGATAGGGGAAGCCGGAGGCGGAGACGACGAGAGAGAGCGACACGGTGGCCGCCATGTCTGAGTTTTTTTTTTTTTTTTTGGCGCGCGGTCGAGAGCGAGTATATCCATCCACGTAGGTGTGTCGAGATGTATTAGCACGAATCTTAAAGCACCCAACTTTGTTCTCGATTGTTCTGACGGCGAGAGAACCAACCAACCCTACCTTGGCTTTGCCGGCGGGCGGCGGCGATGGCGTCCGCGACGGAGGCGGAGGCTGAGGAGAGGGACAAACCCATCGTCGTCCGTGTCAAGCGCAAGCCCTCCCAGACCCGCCCCGACGCTTTCTGTGAGTAAACCTCTCTCCTTTCCTCTCATTGCTCCTCCCCCTTTCTCTACCCAACTTCATAGTGGAAAAAAAACAGACATGATTTTTGTGATTCGTTAGGGCTAGAGATCAATGAGAGGCCGGTGAAGAAGGCTATGCTCGATTTCTCCAGCCTTTCAGTCTCCGAGCCATCCTCTGCTCCTAATAAAGGTATCTACTTCTACTTGTCACACGCTTTTTTTTTCCCTTTCATAAACATATATGAGATTCTGAGGAGATAATTAGTATCAAATATTAGGACAGAAGCAACATTTTTTTTTCTTTCAGAAGAATATATAAGTGAGATACTAAGGAAGAAATTAGTATCAAATTAAGGGCAAACATATTTATGCATTAAATATAAGGTGAATCGGTGAGTATTAGCGTCGAAAGCATGGCTCGAATGCAGGCCTCACAGATGCAAGGCAACATCTTTACCACTGAGCTACACCTAGGTTCTCATTTGTGACACGCTATTAACTTAATCAGTAATCACACCAGCAGTTGCTTGTCTGTGCAAATTGGTGCCGGAAGATACTCGTCCTGATAATACAATAGTAGGATTCTACTTACCGGTTAATCAGCCTCCATGATATCGCGAACACGAGTTGCATATAATGTACTTTGACACTGCACATAAATGTGATATTCATATTTTCTGTGCTTACAGCTTCAGAGGAACCACGAATTAAGAAACTTCTGGTACAGCACATTGAGACAGTACACCATTCTGAGGCAGTTCAAGATGTTTTGCACTCTCTTCTGGTAATAATCATTTTCTTTTCCTTACTTGTTAAATTTGTCTAGTCTTCTACAATTTGGTTTCCTCGCATATGGCATAATCAGTTCAGTTAATGTGTCATTACTCATCAGCATCTGAGTATATCTCCTGTTATTACTTTTCAGGGAGTTATATAGACAATAGAGCTCAGTATTTGATCTTGAACAATTTTTTGATTGACTTATGGAGACCAACATTATGCAACTAAATTATCTTTTGAAAAAAAAAGTATTGCGAGCTGTACTTTACCTTATGTACCATAAGAGTTGAACAGTGGATCACAATTACTCCATTTTACTTTGTAGCATTCTGACTTGGATGCCAAAGAGATAAAGAGCAAGACAAAGGAATGGAACAACAGAACTAAGCAAGATAAAGTAAGTCAAACTTTTTCCTAGTATTTACTTATTTTAATTGTTATAATTTTACCATGTCTTCAGTTGTTCCCATGAAAAATATTATTAGTAAACGTTTCTTTTAGTATTTTCCTTGAATATTTGAAAGACCCTTCACTGATAGTAACAGCTACAGTACTTTACTACTGCTTTATGCATCTTGTTCTTGAAGATTTTGAAATAAGGAAGGTTGTTATGTACTTTTCATATGCTAACATTGTTCTTTTTTCTGCGAACAGAAACAAGACCAGCTACGATCAGCAGCCAGACAAAGGCATGAGGTGTGCCTATTTTCTTACTATAGTCAACTTCATATGCTTAAGTTTGTAGTTGTACTAACTACTATGAATTTGGTGGATAGAGTATATGAAGGAAATATTTTATGGATTGACCCAAAAATAGGACAGGGTTCGTGATATTATCTTTGAGCCAACTCTATTAAGTTTGGTCATTCCCAGGTGTTGTTATTGGCATGGACCTTGGAGAATCGTATTACATATGTTAGGACTTGGTAGCCGGCTGATACAGTATTATTAGTACCCTTCTTGTCACTAGAATTTTTTTGGGTCGAATCATTTGCTACACATCCAGAGAAGAGATGTGGCAGTGCCTTCTTGTGCTGTTCCCACATTTTTATGCAAGTTTTGTTCATTAATCCTTTATAGGACCTTGGAAGAAATGCTCGCTTTGCACAAATTTGGAGGAGTCGGAAAGGAGACAGGAATGAAGTTGATGAATCACTACGAGAAATATGCCATCTTTATGATGCTGTCCAAGTAGATTCTGATGAAGAGAAGCATCCAGCAGAACCAAGGCAAGTTTTTCCTTGTGAGATTTATTAGTTCTTCCAAAAACGAAATGTTGTACTGTTTCATGGTTCTTATCGTGTTTCTCTTCAGGATTACCTCTTTTGAAGAGGGTGCAATTTTATGCAATTTTCTTCCACTTATACGGGAACATTTGCCATCAGCTGCTGAAGAAATTGAATCAGATATTATTTCGCTGGCACAATCGGAAGGTCTGTAACTTTTTTCCTTCAGATGTTCAAAAAAAAAAATCTGAAATTTCGATTGTAACTTTTACTTTAGAAATTGTGGATTTTGGTTGCCTTTCCATCTATTAATTCATAGTTGAGCCAGCTAAGGCTAAAATATGCTATTCTTGGAGGTGTTGAATTCAGTTCTGTATTGACTATGGAGAAGGAAGTAGGATGTGATTAGTGTGAAATAAATTCTGCCACTCCTGTGCTAACGCAAGATTGAACAGACCAATGATTTTCTTTATGGGTTACAACCTTTAGTGTGAGGAGACATATTTTTCGCTCTTCATTTGTCATTCATACCAATGTCATGAATGTTTGAATCATGAATTAGTTATGTGCATAAGGCTCAAACATAGCGAGAACTTTTGCTCCAGCACTAGTTTTGATGGGCATGTTTTTTCTGATGAGCAGATTCAGATGTTTATGACATATATACTGTCAAGGAGGTGGATGATGATACAACAATGGAGGGCACATCTTCAGCTCCATACCCACTGTAATCTGATTGACATGTGTTTACTATGGTACATTCTTCTGTGGTGATCTTTTCTGAGCATTCCTTTTTACATCAGGTTACAAGTGGACGATGGCGATGATGTGTGTTATGATGATGACGATCCTTATGATACAGATGATTCAAATGGTAATTGTACAACCGTCCACCTGCTTCCATGGTGAACCAGTGAGAGTCCTTATTATCTGATTTTCTTAACTTGTCGATCTTGAATACGCAGCGGAGGATAATCCATTATATGATTATCCTGCGGAGTTGTCAGAAGATGAGGATGATGATTCCAATAGCGAGAATCCATTTTCAGACCTAGACGGTTCTGATCCCGAGTATGAGAAGGAAGAGGTGGAGGAAGAAAGGGATGAAGACGGGAGATAGAATCTATGCTTGGGGTACAAATATGGGTAGTAACTAGAGATAAGATGATGTATGGGCTAGCGGTTGAGCTGGCTGTGATGTTTACCTGTTAGGTTGGCTATATGTGAGAGAACTTTTGGTGTTAGTATACTGATGAATTGTATTCCCAGCCTCAGCAACTCTCAGCGTGTTAGACCTGTAACTCGATATGATCACTGAAGGAGAAGTGTAGGAGTAAGAAGAATGAATTATTAAATATGGGAGAATTTCCTGGGGAATTCGAACGTGTAATCATTGAAGGCAAGCAGCTTGTTGTTGGATAAGATAGATAGCTTGTTGGATAAGATAGATAGCTCATTGCTGGAGTCATTGTTGAAAAAAAGTCTCATTTTACTCCCGTTACTAGTATGGCATATTGTTGGTAGTATCTTGTCGGCTCTGCCCTTGAAATATCTTGTTTGGTTTTCGATGCTGCTGCTGGCTGTAACTAGCTTGAATTGGATGAGAAGACGACTGATTCATCATCATCATCATACTCATACAGAAAGCTTAGCTTTTGGTGATGCCTCATTAACAGTTTGAAGTGATGATGATTGCAGGCCCAGCCCAAATAGGAGGAGGTCCAGACTTTTCACAGTGTGAACTGAAGTGATGATGATTGCAGGCCCAGCCCAAATAGAAGGAAGACTAGAAAAGTCTGGACTCCGGAAGAAAGCGGCGCGGCGGGGCGGGGCTTCTCCACGGCATCAGAGAAGAAGAGACGCTTCTTTCCGTTGTTCGTCCCAAATCCCAATCAGATTCCGAGGGAGCGCAGTCGCAGTAGCAGGCCAACGATCGAGTCGAGTGGAGCACAAGGAAAGGAACGCATCGGCATCGCCTCCAAACCCTCCCTCCATCTTCTTGATTGCGGTAACTTCTTCTTCTTCTTCTTCTTCTTCTTCTTCTTCTTCCTTGGATGAATCGAGAATTGGAGATCCCCACTTGCGAGTACTCTTGCCTAGCTGCCGTAAACTTGGAATTGGTTGGTAACCGATATCGGCGAATTCAAGGAATGTTTTCTTTTTTTCCCTCCTCTTTACTCAAGAGATCAGATAGGGGATACCTTAATTAGGCTTGCCCACCAGTAATGACATCTTTGATGCCCTAAATCCTGACTTCCTCACACGCTACCAGTGACTCCATCTCATAGCCTTCTAAATGATTGCCCACTGGTTATTGCATTTTCTATTCTCGTTGCTTCACACGTAGTACATCCATGAATTGCGTATTCACCAACACCAATTTAATGTTAATTGCTAGGATAAAGAGCCAACCATGGAGGATTTACCTTCAAATCTGGGTCAGCCTTCTACTTCTGCATCATCGGTATGTGCTTCTACTTTTTTTCCCTATGTTACTATTTGCTGGACCACCCCTATGCATTCACTTGCCAAAAGTTTGTCCTGGATCAATATAGCCTTTTGTTGCCATCATAGGCAGCCATATCATGATTCCAATTTTGTTAATGTTCATTGATATATCTAGGTTGATGCTAGTTATTCAGCCAACAGGACTGAAGATTCACAGCTCTTCCTCTCCGTCCCAGCTTTAAACCAAGCTGCGTCTTATCTGGCCCAGACAGCTTCATATCTTACCCAGTGCCTCCCAGTATCTGGTTACACAGGTTAGCTTCTCCTTGACTTCGCCGAATGACTCTTTTGTGCCAATTTCATAACAAAATACACAATGTGGTAATTCTGCTGCATCTCCTTGATTTATTGCACAGCTATTTCTGACGAGGGGCAAGAGCTAGCGACGCTGCCACCTGCATCAACTGCTGGTGGATCCTCTTTTCAGGCTTCTTCCGAACAGTCAGCAGACTCATCTCCTTGTGAAATTGATAATACTGGAAGCTCATCTCAAGAAATCACAGAACAGATGGCACCTTTGCGCGTCTTCCAGAATGGGGCTTCACTGTTTCAAGGGTACAGACTGCTTTTGCATTTGGTTTTTCGTCTTGTCCTGTGAATTCTAATCAAACAAATAGGTGATAGTGTGACACAAGCTGCAAATACCATATCATCACTATATCATGAATAAACTATGCATGCTTGAACTTTATGAAGTGTTAAGTGCACTTGTTAAGTTGTTATGCAATTGACATCTATTGGAACTGACTCTTTTTTTAGTGCACACACTTCTATTTTATGCACTGTACCAAATAATCAAGTCAATAGGTGTGCATGAAAACACGTGTCATTTGATGTCCATTAAGAGTAAATTGGAATATAAAAATTTAGCTTTCGTGGATGAGGTGTTCTTTTATAAGATGTTCTGGTGTTGGGAGGACTAGTCTTTGATATCCTTAATATCTTTTTGTCAGTCTTGTAGAACGTGCTCGGAAAACTGTTCGTGGCTCAGCCGATGATATTGGATGGCTTCAGCAGGATCAAAGCTTACCTCCAACTGAGGACGGAACTGCCAGATTCTTGGAAATTCTTGATGCTGTGAGGTCAGCAAACATAATAATTTGCATTTCAAAATTTCAATGTTTAAATTATGCAACTGCTCTTAATAAAAGATGTAATGTATGCTTCGTCTTTTTTATCTCATGTGATCATTTGATTCCCTGTCAGAAAAAATGAACACAAGCTGCCTGATTCGATGGTCTATCTGTTGGTTCCAGGCAAGTTTGCTGCCACTTTGGTTGTGAATTCGCATTTTGGCAATTTTCTGTGTTGACATTAGCTTTTCTATTGTTTGCAGGCTTGTTTAGTAACCATGGGCCTCTTTACTTTGTCAAGACAAAATCATATTTCTCCAAGATGGGTCTGGCTTGTCACATTGCCAAGATTCACAGTGAGGTACTTCCATACAGTACTATTCTTTGTTACTTACTCTTAATATTGTTTTCATCAAGTAACATATAATGAATTATACAGTCTTCAGTAAGTAAAAATGCAAGGGAAATAAAGGAATATATAGAAGAAATATACTGGGGATCGAAGAAGCGGGTGCTACTTCTCGGCCATAGCAAGGGTGGTGTAGATGCAGCAGCAGCCCTCTCCCTTTACTGGCCACAACTGAAAGACAAGGTCGCAGGTTTGGCTTTAGCTCAAAGCCCATATGGAGGAAGCCCGGTTGCTTCAGATATCTTGCGAGAAGGCCAGCTTGGTGATTATGTCAGGTTACGTAAACTCATGGAGATTTTGGTATCCAAAGTCCTTAAGGTATTTGTCTTGATGAGCTTGATTGTTACCTTGTCAGCCTGCACAATGGACGACACTGATGTTTATTGTTTTCTTTTTTTTTTTCCTTCAGGGTGATCTTCAGGCTCTGGAAGACCTGACATATGAGAGGAGGAAAGAATTCCTGCGGCAGAACCCATTGCCTCCTGAGGTTCCCATTGTCTCATTCCATACAGAGGCTAGCATCACCCCAAGTGTGCTTACTGCCCTCTCTCATGTTGCACACTTGGAGCTCCCAGCTGCAGCTGATGGGAATCCTACTAGGATCCCAGTTGTAATGCCACTTTCAGCTGCAATGGCAGCATGCTCACAACTTCTTGTGGCAAGGTATGGTGAGAAGAGTGATGGTCTTGTGACAAGGAAGGATGCTGAAGTTCCTGGATCAGTAGTAGTCCGGCCAGAGCGGAAGTTAGACCATGCATGGATGGTTTATTCTTCACTCAAAGAGGAACCTAGGGATCAGGCAGACACATCACAGGTATGTGAAGCCCTGCTGACTCTGCTTGTTGAGGTTGCACAGAAACAGAGGCATGAGATGGCTATGAAAGATGAATAAAAATGTTAGTGTTGCTCTGACAGATATTTGTAATCGTAGATTTCTGTTGTTGAATGTTCAGAGTTGTGTGGCTGTGTCCAAACTTATGCTGAAACTGCTTCTGGGCCACTTTTTTGTTTGGTTTACAGAAGCTTTATATATCAAGTGAATCTGAAAGGTGAAAAAGGCTACATTGGAAGTGTTTCTCTTTTTTTATTATTATTAGTTAGCATAACGGAATTGCATGATTTGGTCATATCTCACGTCTCACGGTATTCCCCTCGCAATCAGGTGATTCGTCTACTAGGTCTGAATTTGATTATGGTTGTTAAGTGTATTAGGCATGATTCATGAGTCATGGGTACGGAACAGCCTGGGATTGCAATCTATAGAACTTTGTATCCTAGTTTGTTGTAGATTCTTCACAATAAATCGTCGAACTCGTGAAAGGGCATCTACTGTTGTCATGGTGTTTCGAATTTCATAATGCTATACACAATGGTTAGGTTCTGCTTCATCATTCTAACCGATTGCTGCTGGTTGAATGCTTCCTCCTCATCTGATCAACCTTTGACATGTCCACTGGTAATATTGAATTTGTAGACCTTGCTATTTTACTCTGCAACTTTTGTCCACTTGATGGAATGCAAAGTACTCATCTATGCATTGAACTGTAATTATTTCTGCAGGGAATGGTCCAACAATAGTGTTCAGAACAGCTCCTGCTAGGCCCCATGAGGAAGTCTCCATTCTGGAGCATGTCCATGGCGTCTGTTGACAATGGGTGGTAGCAAAGGAGGTTGAGAAATAAGGGCAGAACTATGGCCCATCTGGTTGCAGCAGAGGAGCAAAAAAGCTTAATTGGGTAATTCACTCAAATTCAACTATTCATGGTAATAAAAATATAACTGTACATACTGTTCATGCTACCTTAGGTTATATCATGCCAAGCATGCAACTACAAGGTGCATAATGCAAATGCACATTACAAGATAGGCATAAATTGGTCATGTTCATGTGCAATTGCTTCCTTTATGCTATGAAGTGGCATGTGAAATTAAAGTGTATGGAGGAAATGCTATATTAGATCTCATCTATAATGTTGTTTCTGACTTCTGGGGCATTTTCAGTTCCATCACTTGGCTACTTCAATTTGTCTATTTACCAGTTTATTATACAGCCACAGGAAAAAGAAAAAAAAACTTTTTAATTAGTCATGTGTGCACTTTTCTTTTGCTTTGAAGAAATGCTACCTTTTTTTTTTCTTGTGGATGACAAGTCTCATCACTGTACTCTCACAAAACAAAGGCCAGATTGTTGCAGAGTTTCTAGTATGCTGACAGTGTGACACACAGATGAACACGGTTGAGGAGCAAGAAAGGAGAGAAGAGCAGGGAGTGGCACATGCGCCAAAAGGTACAGAGGTCCTATGACCACACCACCCATAATCCTGTTCTGAAGCAGCCTAGCTGTAAACAGCTAGCTTGCTCTTCTTTGCTTCTGTAATTGTGTTGCTCTGTGCCAGTGCACCCCACCCCCTCGTCCTGACTACTCCTGACATCGTGCTTGCTCCAAACAAAAGTTCACATCCACCAACCATGTATTACATTGATGAACAAGCACTGCAGGTTAGGACGTTTTAAGTTTTAATTAACTGAGCTGTGCTTTTACTGAATAATCATATTCTGAAACTGCAAATTTGGCAGGAAGGACTGAAATCCGAAATGCACAGTACAGGTATATGAGCTGAAATATCCTCTAATGAAATACTCTCTCTTGGACAGTTGCACATGTATTAATTAATTTACAAACAAGAAAGACAAACCGAGGCATTTGTTTCTTGGCTCAAGTAATGTACCTGAGGGTGATGCGGCAGTTAGGGCTTGTTCTCTTGCCCAATTTGCACATCACACCGATGTAAGTTCCTAAATTTTCTGAAGCCTGCTAACAACTTAACTAAAAATGCTAATAAGAAGAGAGCCTTGCTAATGATCAGCAGCAAACAATCTGGCCCAGAAAGATCTTTTTGTTGGTAAGAGTGACACCAAGCTCTACATAGAACAATTCACGGTGGCTGACAGAGTGACAATCATCCCATTCGGCGGGATGATGATTATTCATAGATATAGTCGAGTAAAGGCGAGTGAGTGGGTGTCAACCTGACATTGGTTGGCACTTGGCAGTGTCCAAAACCCAAATGCTAGCAGCAAAGTGTGGTAGGGTTTTTGGCTCCCAGGAATCATTTCATGCAGAAAGACTCATGTTGATGGCGGTATACTACTATGTAGGAGTAGCACACTATTATGTTAATACCTGTGACAATACTACATATGGAGTGGTAGGCTCCAATCCAGGTGACGTTGGAGCACAGCAAATGTGGGTACCTGCAGCTATAAAAGGTGTGTGATGAGTGAGCCAACTAGCATCTGCCATGTTTCCTTTGCTACCAGATGACAGCTCACTCTATGCAAACCATCCATTGCAATCTCTGCACTTCCTTTTTTTTTTAGAACAATCTCTGCACTTTGACATCATATTTTAGTGTTATCAGCCTGAAACAACAACTGAGTATCTGTTATTAATCATTGTTTAGTGATACTATACCTATGTGTGTTTCTGCAGTTCTCCAGATCGAGTGCAAAATCTCTTTACGTTGATTTGTTCTTTCTATCTCTGCAATTTCCTAAGCAAACTTTGTTGAAAAATCTATTTCAGGCATGCGGTTGTTGGCCTGCCAATGCTAAGGAGGAGACGTGGCCTAGCCAGGGAGCTCTCATCTTCTTGATATAACTAGCAATAAGAAACGTTAATGGATTGTGTTGCTAGATCATGCAACCCTACCTAAATATTTTTATCGGCCAAAGAACAGATGAGTCGTTCAGAGGTCAACATATGCACATCCAATTTGCACTATTATATGCATGGGGAAACAACTAAATGGTTGCACTAGTGCCATGTTGATTAGCCCGGTGCATTCAGTTCAGCGACAACCCTACTCAAATCAGCTTTTCTTTTTGTCGTGTTTTTGTTTCTCCATTTATTTCTCGTATTCTTTTCTAATTTATTATAGGTAGAAAGATGGATGGGATCCACCGTTGCACGTTTATTGGAAAATCTCTCTTGGCAAGTGGTACTACATGTAAAATGTGGTTTGCAAGCTTAATTGCTGATATGGTTAATTAAATCAAATTGTGGATACGAGAATGACATTTATCCTAGAGCTCATCATGCGATCCAACGAATGAAAAAGGAATTAACAGAATCAAAGTGTATCTCTCATTTACCAATTGTATTAAAGCATTTCATGGCACATTCAAAAGTTTATAAAAATATGTAGCAGAAAAATGTTGAAAGTAAAGAGGCTTTATTGCGATACAATTATTATAGGATAAGTAGAATTTCAAAACATTCTTCTATTCAAAATTATATGCAGTATTTTTTATACGATGTTTTTATCCGCTAGATGTCATTTATATAAATGCGTAAGCACTAGGCACCGTGTACTCTCTCAAAAGCGATCCCCATCTAATAGCGTCGTTCTAATGGTCGTTCTAATAGCTTCTCTCTTATGACATGAACAATTTTGCAGTGTCACTATTTAGGAGATATTGTCATGTAAGGCTTTTAACTATGTGGATGTAAGAAAAACAAGAGAGAGAAGGATTACATTTGTTGATTAACTAAATTGTTAATTATACTACAGATAGTATATTGTGTAAGTTATCTATATATCATCCATGTATGACGTGGAGAGATTATATAAGCTATAGTCGTGTGAACTTATTGTTCATGCCTTTATTCTAGGAGATAAAACTCTAATGCTCCCAACTTTCAATGTTTGAGTTTTATAAATTTAATGCCCCATCTTTTGGCCATATAATGATAATATGCCGAGTGACATATTAGAAAAAAAAATTGTGGGTAATATTTTTATATACGTGCCCTTAGAGATTTAAATACCAATAAAAAAATAAATATTGATGAAAAACTTCAAAAAATAACTTTTAAAAGTTAAAACTTACTCTATATGGAGCAAACGATGGGGGCCTAAATGTTTTGATGCGTTGCCTGAAAAATAATCTATTATATTATTAAAGGAATAGAAAAAGGAGCCTCCACGTTCGCTCTCATGGCCTAGAAATTCTCACATTAATCGGAGAAAAAAAAAGCAGAGTCCATATAGAAATACAATTTAGAAATAGTTAAAATTCGAAATTAAAAAATAAGGAATATTGGAAGAGGAGATTGGAGTCCATATAGAAATACAATTAGGAAATAATTGAAATTCGGAATTAAAAATAAAAAATATTAGAAGTAGAGTATAGAGTCCATATATAAATACAATTAGGAAATAAGTGAAATTCGAAATTAAAAATAAGGAATATTAGAAGTAGAGTATAGAGTCCATATAGAAATACAATTAGGAAATAACTGAAATTCGGAATTAAAAATAATGAATATTAGAAGTAGAGTATAGAGTCCATATAGAAATACAATTAGGAAATAATAGAAATTTGAAATTAAAAATAAGGAATATTAGAAGTAGAGTATAGAGTCCATATAGAAATACAATTAAGAAAAATTAGAAATTTGGAATTAAAAAATAAGGAATATTAGAAGTAGAGTATAGAATCTATATAGGAATTTAAAACTAACTAAAATTTGGAATAAACATAATAAAATTAAAACTAGAGTTTAGAGTCCGTATAAAAATACAATTTGTAAATAACTAAAATTCAAAATTAAGAAAAACATGGGAAGAAGAAGTTTAAAGTCAATATAGAAATACAATTTAGAAGTAACTGAAATTCGAAATTAAAAATTAGTTTAGAGTCCACATAGAAATACAATTAGAAATAATAAAAATTCAGAAATAAAAACAAATAATATTAGAAGAAGAGCATAGAGTCTATATAAAAATACAATTTACAGAAAATTCGGAATTAAAAAAAATATTAAAAAATAAGTCAATATATATAATTTACAAATAACTAAAATTTGATATTAAAAATAATTAATAACTAACACGTATATAAAATACAATATGAATATTACACATTAGTAGTTTTGTAAAGTTATTGCAAAATTTAAAATTATGTTGTCATTTTAATATATTCAAATAATATAATGAGAAAACATACTACATACTATTAACTATTATATGAGAGAAAATATAATGATGCTAGCCGCGTAATCTGTGCGGGCCACCATGCTAGTTTAAAGTATATCTAGCAACACAATTATTATTTAATGTACTTTTACTAAACACAAGTAAAAAAAAAGTTAGGTGATCCAGTCCAATTAAGCTATACATGCCACATCCTGCAGTATAAACTAGCAAAAGGAGTCACTAACTTTAGGACTTAGGAGTTAGAGGATCCATGCACCTTTTTAGATGCAAACTTCCATTTGTTCTTGTGGTTAAGCATGGCCACTGAACTAAAATACTAGGAGGATTACAAGCTAGGGAAAAAACCAGAGCAAGAAAAGGAAAAAAAGAGAGAAAAAAACAGAGCAGAGAGGCAAGAAGAAGCGCACGGCCACGAGCCTGCGCATCTCACACTCAACACGCCCGGACCGGACTCGCAAAAGGAGAAGAAGCAGCAGCAGCAGCAAGCGAGAGGAGAGGAGAGAATCCAATTTCCGATTTTATTTTTTAGTAAATAGTTTCCTCGTCTTCCTCCTCCACCTGACCTCCCCGCCGCTTCCCGTCCCCAACCCTCTCCTCCCCCCTCTCCAAACCCTAACCCTAAACCCCTCCCCCCCACTCCCGTCCTGTCAATCTTGTCATCGTCCTCACCGCCGCCGCCCGGGGCTCCCTCCCTCCCGCCTCCGGATTCGGATTCTTCAAGCTTGCCTGCCGGATTCGATTCTGATGGCTTCGGGGTGACCGCCCGCGAGGAGGGACCAAGCGTAGATGGCATTGGGGGATCTCATGGCCTCCAGGCTCGTCCACTCCTCCTCCTCCTCCTCCGCCGCGCCATCCGCCGCCCTGCCCAATCACCATACCAACCACCTCGTCGATGACCACCTCCCCGTGGAGAATGGACCGGACCCCAGGAGGGACGTGCCCGACGAGGAGCCGCCGCCCCCGCCGCCGCCGCAGGTCGCCTTGCTGCCCCAGGTGGTCGTGCTGTGCGAGCAGCGGCACGAGGGGTTCGACGAGGCCGCCGCGGCGGCGGCCGGGCCCTCCACCAGCGGGCCCGTCTCCAAATGGCGCCCCAAAGACCGGGTAATGGATGCTATTCTGCCTGCTGCTGCTCTTCAACTCTTTGCTGGTTCCTGTTTAGGAGGAGGATTCATAGGGTAGTCATTAGCAATGCGTTTAATGGATTGAGCTGACAATGAAAATTAGGGGCGGCTATTGACTGGGTTGAGAGGGTGGCGTACTAGTAATTTTAATATCTTTTATCCATTTTGTTCCACATATTATTGGTATTATTATTTGATGATTGATTATGACGACACTTTCAGTTGTAATTGGGGTTCACAAGTCATACAATGGTTGATGTTACCTTATCTAGTAGTGCTATGTAAGCAGGACACTCAACTTTATCAATGAGGGCCGCTCAGGTGCAGGGCTAAAAAATGCGTCATTTTATTGAATTTCTCATATGTTAATCGATACATATGGGACATAGTAGTGGTGTTGCTATATTGTTGCACCATTTTGCTGCATGGTTAAAAGCAGCATGGCGATCCCCGACTCACCTATATGCATGTTTCAGATAATAAGCCCATCTCATCTTTCTTATCAGAGCCAGCCTGTTGTTAGTCTTGAGGTTAACAATTTTGGGCTTGTCCTTGGAATCTTAAATCTAGTAGGGTGGATTTATCCAGGTGACAGTATTTGCTAATTGCTGATTGGCAGTTTGGCACCATGTTGGCAGAAAGAGAAACTTTAGTTTCAGCCGAGTTTGGCGGGGACGTTAATAGAAAGAGAAACTTAGTTTCACCGAGTTTGGTGAGGAAGTTAATAGAAAGAGAAACTATAGTTTCAGCTGAGTTTGGTTGGGAAGTTGATATGTGAAAATGGTGAGTGGGGGCAATGGACAAAACCAGCATTACAGTAGTATAGTCATAATGTTACAGTTCTTGGTTATCCAAGGTAAACCTATAATTATAGGCATATCAGATTTCCACCACATGTTGCTCTAGCATGTGAGCATGCGGTAGTTTAAGGGCTGTAATTCTGCAATGGAATTATGATGATGGACGGGAAGTAGTGCATACTGGAAACAAATGACAATTAGGAACCTTGAGACCCCATCTGGGATAGTTTTATGAGTTGTAAGCTTTCGGGCAAAACAAATCGCTTGTACAATGCAGATGTTTGGTTGCCCCATATATCCTTTTGGACATCGTGGAAATGCTTGGTTCCAACAAAAGAACACTCATGTTGAATAAATTATTTCTTTCTTCTTCAGATGACTGATGTCCCTAGTGGGATTTGCATCTTATTTTTATTTATCTAGGGTGGACCATTGTGTTGAACTTTAGTAACCCAGTTTGTGGCATGTGATTCATAAAAAAAAAAGAGAATATTCTAAATTACTATGACATGATGGAGAACCCATGTAATTGCTCCATGGTTGTGGTCAGTTTTATCTAGAAGTAGCTGATCAGAAAATAGCTTTGCTTTTCAAATGACTGTCTACGTTGGTCAGAAATCTGTCCCAATACCTTTTCTTTTCTTCTGGATGCTTCTTTTGGATATTCTATACTTCTATTTGTATTTCTGTTCCTTTTATTTTCTGGTGTACTGTTGGATGTTATTGCTTTTATGCTATTTACTAATAGTGTTTTGGTAGTGCAGATGAAAACTGGCTGTGTGGCACTTGTGTTGTGTTTAAACATTAGTGTTGATCCGCCGGATGTGATCAAAATCTCCCCTTGTGCAAGAAAGGAGTGCTGGATAGGTAAACATTTGGTCATATGTATATGCTTGAATTTTAGTCAGCTGGAAAATTTATGTCTGCCTGCAGTTGGCAGTTTTATTTCATGTTTATGGTATGCAACTCCAGTATTGTTGTATTTTTTCTCTCCACGTGCAAATGTTAGTTAGAACTCATTTAAGCTATATCTTTTATTGACTGCTCTAAATGCCAAACAAGGGTGATTATTTTGTAATCAGAGGTTATTGCAGCAAAGACTGGTCTGACACATGCTATTCTGTAAAATTACCATTAATTTTCTGTTTGATTATAACCAAATGTGTATTAATTTGTGAAAGCCTGAGGATTGGTTGTAGAGGATTAAAATTTCCGGGTCTGCGTTATAAGATGCCGGACCTTTAAGTTGTGGAGGATAGGGACTTGATCAATAAAATTTATTATTTGTTGATTGTTCTAGAGTGAGAAAGCTTATCTAAAATAAACATGGTGATTCATCTTTGTACTCCTAATGCGTTTGTACAGTTGCTTTGAGTTTTTCTCATAGCTTTTTCATTTATTTTTCAGATCCATTTTCTATGGCACCTCCAAAAGCCCTTGAAACTATTGGGAAAACATTACACTCACAATATGAGCGCTGGCAGCCAAAGGTGAGGCACTTCTTTTGCTGTTTATAGACTTTATTATGATGACATTACTTACATCATGCCCGAATGATGCTTGCAGGCTCGTTACAAGCTTCAGCTGGATCCGACATTAGAGGAAGTTAAGAAGCTATGTAATACTTGCCGTAAATTTGCTAGAACAGAGAGAGTCCTTTTTCATTACAATGGTCATGGTGTACCAAAGCCTACAGCTAATGGGGAGATTTGGGTATTTAACAAGGTGAATGTTGCAAAGACACTGCATAAGCTGCTGCATTGTTTATCCATGTGTGTTTTTGACGAAGTGCCCTTTTTTTACTTTTTGTGCAGAGTTACACACAATATATTCCGCTTCCCATTACTGATCTTGATTCATGGCTGAAAACACCTTCTATATATGTTTTTGACTGCTCAGCAGCTGGAATGATTGTGAAAGCTTTTCTGGAGGTATGGTATAGTTCCTTCTAATTTTTATACGTACGCCAGATACTTGAAGTTGAAAGTGATAATGATGATTTCCTATCTGTTTCTATTTTTAGACTGTTTAATATATTCACTATGACTACTCATGTTCACTTTAGCGCCTAGACTGGAGTTCTAGCTCGTCTGCATCTTCATCGAAGGACTGCATTCTCCTTGCGGCCTGTGAGGCACATCAAACTCTCCCACAGAGCGCAGAATTTCCTGCTGATGTGTTCACAGCTTGCCTCACCACACCCATCAAAATGGCACTGCACTGGTTCGTCCCCTTCTCATGTTTGATTGTTGTAGACATAGAATTTCTCATGCTGTATCTGCATCAATAATGGTCTATATTCATGTATATAAACTATTCAGGTTTTGTAACCGATCATTACTCCGTGATTCCATGGAACACAATCTTATTGACCAAATTCCTGGAAGGCAAAATGACCGCAAAACTCTTCTAGGGGAGTTGAACTGGATTTTCACTGCTATCACAGACACTATTGCATGGAATGTTCTTCCTCATGGTACTGATAGTCATTTTAATCACAATTAATGCCAGTGATCAATTGCTTTCTCATTCATTTTCTTTTAATCTGTTATGATTCAACTTTCACTACGCAGATCTATTCCAAAGACTTTTCAGGCAGGATCTTTTGGTTGCTAGTCTCTTTCGCAACTTCTTACTTGCTGAGAGAATCATGCGGTCCGCAAATTGTTCCCCAATTTCATACCCTTTGTTACCACCAACTCATCAGCACCATATGTGGTAATTGATGGCACTAGCCATTCTTTTTATAGTTTAGCTACCTCTTCTCCATTTTCTTTAATTTCCTAAATTTCAATTTTAGGGATGCATGGGACATGGCTGCAGAGATCTGCCTTTCTAAGCTTCCTCAATTAATTGCTGATCCTAATGCAGAGTTTCAGGTGCTATTAACCGTCTTTGCTTTTTTTGAATGATCTAATACTTTGGACATTAACATTTTGTTGGCATTGTTATGTTGTTTGAGAATTATCACTTCAGTACCATCACTTTGTTCATTTCCTTACTCAAACCAGCCGAGTCCATTTTTCACGGAGCAATTGACAGCATTTGAAGTTTGGCTTGATCATGGCTCTGAAGACAAGAAACCCCCAGAACAGCTACCTATTGTTCTTCAGGCAAGACATTTTTTCCATCCAGCTATTCAAGATGCTAGTGTTTTTTTTTTTTGTTATTTGAGTGGTAAGTTGGTAACTGACTCTCCAAATGATGGCAAAATAAACTTGGGTGGACATCTATGAGGCTTTTTTGTGACGCAATTCTTGGTTCTATTTATATCATTGCATAATCATACAGGCCATCTTGCAAAATGCCCTTGTTACTTATTTGTGAACTTTGTTAAATACATGGTTGCCCATCTCTTATCTGCTTTCAGTATTTATGCTGGAAATTTGCTACATGGGTTCCCTTTAATTATCAATTGTTTTACTTTGCTCTAATACACTTTTGTTATGTGTAGGTTTTGCTTAGTCAGTCACACAGATTTAGAGCACTTGTTCTGCTTGGAAGATTTCTTGACATGGGACCTTGGGCAGTTGATTTGGTATGGAGTTGACCGTTCTGCGTGCCCTTTTTTGGGGGTAGAACTGTAGAAGTGTTGTTGTATATTATCTTACCCGTATTTCAAATTCTGGAACTTTTTTTAGGCTTTGTCCGTTGGCATCTTCCCTTATGTACTTAAACTGCTTCAAACAAGTGCAATGGAGTTGCGCCAAATTCTTGTGTTCATATGGACAAAAATTCTCTCTCTTGATAAGGTGGTGTTCTATGTTGAAAACTTGAAATCTCTGACAGTTCATTTTATTTCTCAAGATTCAGGTATTTACTTAGTTGCTCTGCTTTTCAAATGACAGTCATGCCAGGTTGACTTAGTGAAAGATGGAGGGCATGCATACTTTATCAGGTTTCTTGACAGTTTGGATGCTTACCCAGAGCAGCGTGCAATGGCTGCTTTCGTTTTAGCCGTTATTGTGGATGGGCATAGGATTGGTCAAGAGGCTTGTGCTAATGCAGGGCTTATAGATGTCTGCCTGAGACATCTGCAACCTGAAAATCCAAATGATGCTCAGACAGAGCCTTTGCTCTTGCAATGGCTTTGTTTATGCCTTGGCAAACTTTGGGAAGATTTCCCTGAGGCTCAGTTACTTGGTCTGCAATCAAACGCACCGGAAATTGTTATATGCTTATTGTCAGAGCCTCAACCTGAAGTATGGCTGCTGTCATTTTGTGTTAATTCTTCCTTATACCTGCTTCACAACATACGTGTTAAATATTTGATCTTACCAGGTCAGAGCTTCTGCTGTTTTTGCACTTGGAAATCTTGTGGATATTGGATCTCCATCACTGAATGGAGCTGACGACGATTCTGATGATGATGAAAAGGTGAGAGCTGAAATAAATGTTGTCCGAAGCCTTCTGCAGATCTCTTCAGATGGTAGCCCTCTTGTTAGATCTGAGGTTGCCGTAGGTACGTGAATTTGCCTAATACATTGGACTTACACTCATTTAGTAATGTGTCAAGCCTATAGATTCCTCTTGATTTTGTGGCGATAATTTTGAGTTGATCTGATGTGTTGCAGCGCTTACCCGCTTTGCAATGGGGCACAATAAACATATCAAATCTGTTGCCGCCGAGTACTGGAAACCTCAAACCAATTCACTGCTCAAGTCATTACCATCGTTGGCTAATATTAATTCGAGCAATGTTTACAGTCCCAGCAGCTTAATACAAGGTAGCAGTGGCCTTGCCTCACATATTGGTCCCGTTTTAAGGGTTGGCAGTGATAACAGTGCCACTGCTCGTGATGGAAGAATCTCTACGAGCAGCCCGATTGCAACAAATAGCATCATGCATGGTTCTCCACAGTCAGATGATTCTTCCCAACACTCTGATTCAGGCATATTACTGAGAGAGAATGCAAGTAATGGTGGTCTCAACTACTCAAGATCGAGGCCTATTGATAATGGGATCTATTCCCAATTTATAGCAACTATGTGCAATGTTGCTAAAGATCCTTACCCAAGAATTGCAAGTATTGGGAAAAGGGCATTGTCCCTCATAGGTGTTGAGCAAGTAAGCATGAGAAACAGTAGACTTAGCAATGGAGGTGCACACCCAGGAGAGACATCTGTGCCCCCTTCATCAAACTTTGGAATGGCACGCTCCTCTTCCTGGTTTGATATGAACTCTGGTAGGTTAATAATTTCTATCCTTGCCAAGTGCTTGGAGGATGCCTGCCTTTTTGCATGCACTACATTATTGTGTGGGGTGTAAATGATTATTGAATTCAGCTCTTTCAATATTTTGTAGGAAATTTCTCGATGGCCTTTAGGACTCCTCCTGTTAGTCCCCCTCAGCATGACTACCTCACAGGATTGCGCCGAGTGTGCTCGATGGAGTTCAGACCACATGTTTTGAACTCACCTGATGGCTTAGCTGATCCGCTTTTAAGCTCCAGTGCAGCCCCCAGCAACATGGGGCTCGATATACTTCCCCAATCATTAATTTACAGATGGAGTTGTGGTCACTTTTCTAGGCCACTTCTAACTGGTTCTGATGATAACGAGGAAGCAAATGCTAGAAGAGAAGAGCGAGAACGAATTGCAATGGATTGCATTGCTAAATGCCAACGATCTTGTATGTGGCCTAGCAACACTATTTTACATTATATTTTTGCTATTGGAGTTCTATTTATTTATCTGATTAATGATATGCTTCCCCTTCTTCTGTGTGTTGGTGGCATTAGCAGCTTGCAAGATGACCAGCCAAATTGCTAGCTGGGATACGAGGTTTGAGTTGGGTACAAAAGCATCATTGTTGTTGCCATTTTCTCCTATTGTTGTTGCTGCGGATGAAAATGAGCAAATACGGTAAACAGATTATACTGGAATCTCTTGTTAAAATCGATTTTTTTTTTTTTGTGCTTCAGATACACTAGTGCAGTTGCGCTAAAGTTTGGTCTCATTTCAGAGTATGGAACTATGACGATGCGCTGCCAGTGAATACTTTTGAAAACCACAAGTTATCTGACAGAGGCCTATCTAAACTTTTGCTGATCAATGAGCTTGATGATAGCTTGTTGTTAGTTGGCTCAAGTATATCTCTTATCTTTATGTTTTTTCTGTTCTCATTTGTTTTGTACCATTTTGATATGTATTTTTTTTTCATATTGTAGGTGATGGAAATGTCCGCATATGGAGAAACTATACTCAAAAGGGAGGACAAAAACTTGTAACTGCTTTCTCATCAGTTCAAGGCTATCGAAGTGCTGGTCGCAGTATTGTATTTGATTGGCAGCAACAGTCGGGTTATCTGGTGAAACTCTAAAGCCTTTTCCCGATGTTTTGCAAATTGCAATGTCTCATTAATCAAGGCTATTGTAATATGGAACTTACTCCTTTTGTTGTAAAACAGTATGCATCTGGTGACATGTCCTCTATCCTTGTATGGGATCTTGACAAGGAACAACTTGTCAACACCATCCAGTCAACTGCTGATAGCGGGATTTCAGCTCTTGTGAGTTCTTTGTTACTGTGTGCATATGTGCTATTTGAGTGTGAAAAATTTAAAATAATGATTTTAGCTTCTTTTTTCAGTCTGCATCTCAGGTTCGATGTGGCCAATTCGCTGCTGGTTTTCTTGATGCATCTGTCAGGATATTTGACGTGCGTACACCTGATAGGTAAGTAGATGTTTGATGAGATATCAACCACATGTTCCATTGCAGAGATTTCGCTTCATGTGCATCCTCCGCCCACAACACACATGCATGCTTATTTGCGCGCACACATTTATGCTACTTCCTAAGTTCAATTTTTCCCATTGCTGTAGGCTAGTATATACAGCAAGACCACATGCCCCAAGATCAGAAAAGGTTGTTGGTATAGGATTTCAGCCTGGGTTTGATCCCTACAAGGTAAATCCTCCCTCCTCTTTGTGCACATCTTCTGTATTTCTTGTAGTTTTAATTGTTAGAGCAGCCAATTTTTTAGAACTTTATGGGATTATTTGAGCTTTACAGAGCTCCCTTTTTGTTATTTATGCAATTACAGATTGTAAGTGCATCTCAAGCTGGAGACATTCAGTTCCTTGATGTTAGAAGGGCATCTGAACCCTACCTCACTATTGAAGCACATAGGGGTTCATTAATGGCATTAGCTGTTCATCGGCATGCCCCAGTTATTGCAAGCGGCTCAGCCAAGCAGATGATCAAAGTGTTTAGTCTTGAAGGAGAACAGTTGACAATAATTCGCTACCAGCCATCTTTTATGGGTCAACGAATAGGCAGCGTAAACTGCCTTTCTTTCCACCGATACAAATCACTCCTTGCCGCTGGTGCTGGTGATAATGCTCTTGTTTCTATCTACGCGGAGGACAATTACCAAGTACGATGAGGTTTACAGCTTGTTCCATGATGCAATGATGATGCATTCAGTTGGCCTCATGTATGGCCAAGCGTTGATCCACACCAATGGTACAGCTACAAGATACAAGATGTTATGGAGAGCCTGGTCAGTGACATGGTGGTGGTGGTATAGAAGTGCCACAGCTTCTGGTGCATTGCTTCTTGGGCATATCTACATCTCTGATCTGACCTGCAGTTTGTAAGATACAAAACAGGATTCATTAGCCTCCCTTGCAGAAGGTCGCGAAAGTGGCATCTTGCCCTGGTCCCATCATTACACTTGGAGGCTTCCCAAATAATGATAACTAGGTTAACCAAACTGTAAATAGTCATCCTATTTGGATTGTTGTTCTCCTTAGCCAGCTTCCTTTCCCAAATGTAAAAAGGTTTGGAGGTGCTTCCATATGATAAATCAGGTTAGTGGGGACTGCCTGGGCAAGTGGTTGTTTATATGGGCCCAGGGAGAATGCATGCACATGTCTCTCATAGATGTTGTTCAATAGATAGATGCATTTGTCCAGCTAACACAATATTAGATGGCTTGATGAATCAATGCCTTCTTTTAAGTCTTTCATTGTAAGCACTGGACAGTCATTCAGTGCATCAAGGTAGGGCGTCATTGTCCTTTTGTATATATGAATTGTACTTGTACAGTTGCCCACTTTGATGCAATGCGTCCAAAGATGTTTTGAGGTCGCCCTTGGGTTTATTTGGCGCCACACAACAGTTTAAGAATCAGGTATGTCTACATGGGAAGATGTTGAGGTAGAATGATGAGGATTGGAAGGCCTGAAGCACTTTGGGTCTGTAAATAGTTTAATGGAAGTAGTGATGTGAAGCTGTGAGTGTTTTTATCTTTGTGGCTTACTTTGTCTGGGTCGCCAGACAAACCAGTGACCTTTGGATGTGCTGGATCTATTATTGGAGGAGCGGGAAAATGCTGGTGGAAGTCTTACATTTGCTGAAATTGTCTTGGGGAGAAACTCAAATGAAGGCATTTTGGCAGTTGGTATAGAAATGATTCTATTGGGCGTTTTCATACCGTGGAGAAACACTGGGGAAGTCTGATACTGAAACTGTCTTGGATGAGAAACTCAAATGAAGGCATATGGCGGTGGCAAATACACAAATGTACCTGGGTTCCATAGCTTGGAAGAACCCTGGGGAAAATATTCTGATGCTTGGAGAGTTGGAAGTGAGCAAGAACCCTGGGGAAAATATTCTACTGAGGTGTAACCTGTACTCTCTCCGTTTCATAATGTAAGTCATTTTATCATTTCTCACATTTATATTGATGTTAATGAATCTAGACATATATTCATTAACATCAATATGAATGTGAAAAATGCTAGAATGACTTACATTGTGAAACGGAGGAAGTAACTGATTAGTGTCGGGAGCATAGCACATTGGTCGAGTGAGTAATAAGGGTGTCAGTGTGTTTGAGATGTGTAATAAAGGATCGATCTTGTTGACGCTCGACTTGAGGAGCGAATGCAAATCATCAGATCATACTGGTGTACTATTTATGTTGAGGATATTTTCCTGGCCACAATTTATACCACTACCATGTTTTGCACCCAAAAAAAAAATCAATTGCTAGGAGCGCTTAGAAGCAGAAAGCTACTGTTTTTTGTTTCTTTTCCTTTTAATAAAAAAACAATAAGTAGTCGTTCTGAGGCACTTACAAGTGGGCCCATCGCTGGGCCTCGAAGAATCGACCATCCACACGCACGCACTTCTACAATTTGGTTTCCACCTTTTCTTGGCATCGCACCACGCACACAACCAAAACCCTTCTCTTCTCTCTCGACTCTCGACGACGCTGCGGCGGCGGTGGCGGCGAGGTGGGAATGGACATGCCGCCCACGCCCCTTCCGCCGGAGACCGCCAACACCTCGCCCGCTCCCAACGGCGCCACCGCCGGAATCAGTATGTTTCTCTCTCTCCCCCCTCCCTCTCAACACTCTTCTTTGGTCTCAACAAGAACCAAGGGAGGACTGTTCATTCCAACGAGCTAACCGCAGGTTTTGGTTCCTCTCCACTTTTTAAATGGAAATTGCTTTACTGGAGAGCATTCACCATCATACATGATGCATTGATGCGCCTGGGATGTAACTACTACTACATTTGTTGCCGAAACATTACTTGCATTATTATGTCATCTTGATAGAGAGCTGGTTGCTGGGACGAAATCTCAAAAATTGCTCTTCCCGGCATCGTGGTAATGCTATTTTCTGAGTTGTGGTATGCTTGATTTGGCCCAGGGGTTGAGAACTGCTACGTCTTCAAGAGCCGGCTGCAAGAGTATGCGCAGAAAGCCGGCCTCCAGACTCCAGAGTATCATACCTTCAAGGAGGGACCTTCCCATGAGCCTGTCTTCAAGTCCACAGTGGTGATTAATAACACCAGCTATGACTCCCTGCCCGGATTCTTCAACAGAAAGGCTGCAGAACAGTCTGCTGCTGAAGTTGCCCTCATGGAAATTGTCAAGTCCATACCAGCCAACGCAAACATCCCAGCTGTTGTAAGTCACTGTCTGCTCTACTTGTGTTTTTGTTTAACTCAACATGATGGAATACCTGGGGCCTGGGAGGACCTGCTGGTGTAGTACAAGATTAGTAAAAGTGTTGGGATAGTCTACTTATTTCAATACAGTGCCTGCTTTTGAATTCGCGCGAATCCGAAGAATGAGATAGCCACTCACCTGATAACTCCAGAACGAATCAGGGCTTTCATGTTTGGATAGAGTTAGGTCCTAGAGAGCAAGAAGATATGGTATTTGCATAGAAGAGATTGTGAAAGCTTTGCTGTCAGTCACCACGGTCTTATTATTATCTGCCGTCATGATCTGTCTGTATCTTTTCAGGCTCATAATTCTACTCAGGTATTATATGAATATAACAGGAAATTGGTTGTTAAAGAGCTTCTGAACTCACTCTTCCCCGGTTTGTGAACCATGAACAATGCAAACATCAAAGTACACATATTAAGTTTTGTGATCATTTCCGAGTCCAAGACCTAGATAATTTTGATGCTCTTTTGGTCGAGTCCCTAGGAATTAACGCCTGACTAAATTAGCATAGTGCTATAATCTCTTACCTGGATTCTATGTTCTTGACACACCTTAATATGTTTTCCAGCAAGAGACTGGCCTGTGCAACACAGGAAGTCAGCAACTGAACCTGAGGGAAATGCACCGAGAAGCTGACCACCACCACCGCCTTCTGGCAACCCTTGCACGCCACCGCCGTGTTGCTGCCGCTGCCACCCTCTTCTCCTCCACCCTCCGCACTGCTCGTGCCCTCAACTCCCTCCTCGCTGCTATCTGCTCTTCCCCAGCGTTCCTCCGCTTTGCCCCTAAAGTCCTCTTGCTCGCTGCCCCATCAGTCTCCCCTGATGCGACCACCTTCCACATCCTCACCTCCACACTCTGCCAGGCCCACCGCCCCGCTGCTGCTGCCGACCTCCTTTGCTGCATGCCCTCGCTTCTTCTTGACCCTGACCTGG
The DNA here is from genome assembly GCF_000147395.1 of Oryza glaberrima. NCBI lineage: Eukaryota > Viridiplantae > Streptophyta > Magnoliopsida > Poales > Poaceae > Oryza > Oryza glaberrima. Next base: position 475,732 of record NC_068336.1, on the reverse strand, counting down.
CCAGTTGTCGTGCTGTCCTTTCCTCCCTGTGCCAGTACGCTTCCGCTCAGGATGCAGTAGCATTCTTGGACAAGATGTGCCATTGGGGCATTTCCCCAAGCAGATCTGACTACCACGCCGTCTTCGATGCGCTTCTGCAGGAGGGAAAGGTAGCGGAGGCATATGAGGTCATGAAGAATAAGATGGGCTCTAACAGGGTGGCACCTGCACTTGCATACTTCAAATTGACAATGCAAGCTTTCAGCGAGTGCTTGGAGTTCGATTCTGTGGAGGAGGTGTTTGATGAAATGCTCCTGAGAGGGCTGGTGCCAGACGTGGATGTGTACAGTGTGTACATCAGCGCGCTATGTAGGAAAGGTGACCTTGCCGGAGCGCGGCAGATGATGACCTGCATGGAGCACGCCGGGTGCCCACCGGATGTAAGGACATTTGGTGTGGTAGTCGCCGGGTGCATGTCTGCCGGGGACATGGGCACAGTGAGGGAGTTGGTGCAGGAGGCAATAAGGCGTGGCCTGCAGTGGGATCCACCAGCATTGTCGGAGCTGATAGGCTTGCTGCAGGCAGGTGATGGTGCCACACAGTCACAGGAGTTACTGTTGGAGCCACTATTTGTGCACGATGCACCGGTGTTGGGGCAGCTGATTGGAGCATTGTGCAAGCAAGGGCTATTGGGACCTGCTGCTGTAGTAGATGATTATTAGAAAACATTGTAATTGTCTTTTTGTTTCAAACTTTCAATACAGTTGTTGGTTTTGAATTCTCAGAAATCTGAAGAACGGCATAAGAATTATAAAAACAGAGACAGAAAAGGCAAACCATGGACTATAACTCCAGGAATACTCGGAGCTTTCGGCTTTGTAGATCACTAGATTGTCGGCTAAAGTTAGGACCCAGTGAGCAAGAAGGGAGGGTATTTGTATAGATCGGCCAGGTAGGAGATTGCAGAAAGTCTTTATTGTTGTCTTCTGTCATGATTTATTTGTATTTTCTCAAGCTTACAACTCTACTAGGTTATTCCCATGAATACAATAGGAAATTAGTCGTTTAATAGCTACTGAACTCGTACTGCCAGGATTTAGATAATTTGGATGTTCTTTAGTTCTTAGGAATCAGGCTGACTAAACTTAGCATAGTGTTATAATCTCTTTCCTGAATCACTGTGCATTTTTTTACACATATTAATATGTTTTCAGCAAGAGACTGGGCTGTGCAAGAATCTTCTTCAGGAGTATGCACAGAAGATGAATTATGCCATTCCATCTTATATTTGCACCAAATCAGCCTCAGGCTTAGCTCCTTTCATATGCACTGTAGAGATTGGTGGAATACAATATATTGGTGCTGCAGCCAGAACAAAGAAAGATGCAGAGATAAAAGCTGCTCGAACTGCTCTTCTGGCAATCCAAGGTATTGTTCTGTTCTTCTCTAAGGGTCTTATTTTTATTTTTTATATTATCCAGGCTATTCACTGTTAAAATTAACATTGCTATGTTCTTGTTTGTGTGTTATTATGGTGAACATTGGGTCATGCATGGGCATTGCTTGGTGCAGGTCAATCAGAGGGTTCTGCAAATGGTGCGACAAAATATATTGTAGTTCCTGGTAAAAGGGTAGGTAAGGAGGTAGAGAAAATGCCAATTGAAACCCCCAAACCACTTAAAATAAAGAAAGGTGGTTTCAAGAAGAAATGGAACAAGAGGAAATTCATGAAGAAGGATGGTCAAGCTGTTGTGGAAAAGGATGAAGCTAGAGTGGCTGGAGATGCTCACGATTCTGACGTCCTAATGCAGCCAACAGTAATAACACAGGAGGCATCTTGTGGCACTCTGTTCCTTCAACCTTGTGAGGAAGCTAAAAGAGTAGAAGCTGAGCCACCTAGAGATATTGAAATGGTACAACCTGATAAGGAGAACCAACACAGTGACGCTGCATTGGTGCAACCTGATGATGAAGCTAGAGTAGAACAGGAGCCATCCAGAGATATTTCAGTGGTGCCACCTAATGAGGAAGCTATAAGTCTTAAGCAGGAACCATCCATCGATGCTGCAATTCTGCAACCTAAAGAGGAAGCTTCAAGTGTAAAGCAGGAGCCATTCATCGATACTGCAATGCTGCAAGCTTGTAAGGAAGCTGGAAGTGTAGAACTTGGGCCAGCCAGAGATACTGTAATTTCTCAACTTAATGAGCAAGATAGGGGTGTAAAGCAGGAGCCAGCTGGTGACACTGCAGTGCCACAACCTGACGTGGACGCTAGGGTCGTAAAGGAGGAGTCACCAAGAACGGAACCTAATGGGGAAGCGACGAACATGAAGGAGACACCAAAGAACTCTGCAGTGTGTAATTCTCCAGAGACAAAGGAATTTGGAGATATTACAGCAATGGGTTCAGATCCTCCCGCAACTAATATGAGCGAAGAATAAGCTGTGGTTGTTGAATCAAAATGCAATAGCTTTAGTGTGTTCACCTGCAGAGGGCGAAGAATAAGCTGCGGTTGTTGAATCAAAATGCAATAGCCTTAGTGTGTTCACCTGCAGAGGTGTGAAACATGAATGGCTGGCTTTTCCAGTTTAAAAAGAGGCAGCTGGATTAGGAAGATGTATGTGGGCTGAGAATAGTTAGTTCATATTTGTCATTGTTAGCTAGGCATGTGTATGCCTGATGATATGAATGAAATGTATTGCCTGCTGCTTTAGTGAGCACTACTTTGAAAAGAAGGGGAAAAAATGAATTCGAGGTTTCTGATCCCTGTTTCCTCTCGAACTGGTAATCTGATTGTTGGATGGTTCTTATTTGGAAATCAACATTTTCTTGTTAAGGATGCTAAGAATACATTAACTTCCTGTCTGGATATACTAGCATTGCCCACCAAATACCCAAACTACAGTATATCCAACATGTTTCCAGGATTTACTTGCTTTCTTCCAAACATTGTTACAAGAAAGAAGTATTCACGTTCAGTCTATGCTTCCTCCATCTAACATGGACACATGGAAGTATTCACATTTTTTTTAGCAATTCCGTTCAGCAATCAGTAGTTACTGTTAGCCAATCTAAAATATATATAGAACATTCCTACTACATCTCAATCCTGCTGTACCCTTGCAACTTCTGAACGTGATTCTGAACCATCCTCCTCCTGGTCTCCTCTGCAGACTGCCACTCTCCATCGTCAGCATACACGTTTGACAGCGAAATATAAGCGCCATCGCTGCTCGGCGCCATTCTCAGGATCTGCTCTGCCGCAAGCACGCCAAGTTGCTTGTTCCCATGTATCCGGCAACCGTTCACCAGCGACCTCCAAACTGCAGGCCATGGTTGGAACGGCATTGCATCGATCACACCCTTCGCCTCGTCGAGTAGCCCCTTTCTTGCCAGGAGATCAACCAGGCAGGCGTAGTTGGCTCTTGCTGGATGCATGCCATACGCAGACAGCATGGTGCTGAACACAAGCTTCCCCTGCTCGACTAGCTCCAAATGGCTGCAGGCTGACAGAATGGCAACGAATGTGGCTGGTGTTGGACTCAATTTAGCCTTTGTCATCTCTTCGTAGAGGTTGAGAGCTTCGTGGATCAAACCATGGTTGGCATAAGCTGTCAGCATGGTGTTGTACAGGATGGCATCGTCGGTTCCTGATGAAACAACGGTGAAAGCGCTCTCTGCAGAGGTAATCTCACCACATTTCGCGTAGGCATCAACAACAGCGCTGGCTACGCAGAAGTGCTTGGAATGACCTGTCTTGAGAACAAGCGAATGGATGCATCTGCAGTGCCTGATCAATGCAGCATTTGCACAGGCATTTAGGACGGTTGCCAGGATGAACTCATCAGGCTTGTTGGTGGAGTCACCTCTAAACAAGTTGAAAAGGAAAATGACCTCATCGTTCAGGCCATGCTTCAGGAATGCTGAGATAACGACTCCCCATGACACCAGCTCCATCTTGCCAGCGTCCTCGATGATTTTTAGTGAAATCTGAACTGACCCAAACGCTGCTACATTTGCCTTGATCAGTGAAGTGGACACGAACTGACAGGAGGCAAAACCTTGTTTCAGAATAGTTGCGTGGATTTGCTCATGATCCCTTGCACCTTGAACTTCCTGGAAGGCAGACAGAACAGCTGAGTAGGTGAACTCATCAGGTCTTTCTCCAAAGCAAACCAAACTGCGGAAGAGCTTCATTGTTTCTTCAGAGTGACTGAAGAGACCATAACCTGCAATCATCTCGTTCCATGTCACAATGTTTGTGGATGTGAGACTACAGAAGAAGCCATATGCATGGTTGAGCAATCCACATCTGGATAGCATGTTGATTACTGCATTTGCTACAAGAACATTGTCAGTATAGCCATGACGGTAGGCAAGGGCAACGATCTGAAGGCCCAATGATTCATTCTCTTTAGCACCACTCAGCCTCAACAAGACAGAGAAAGTAACCTCATTAGGTTTACATCCGGTTCGTGACATGTCAATCAAGCAGCCAAAAACTGCCTTGTCGTCTTCATCATGCGCAAAACCTGAAATCATGGTATTCCAAGACACGGTGTCTTTTTGTCTAATCTTGCGAAAGACAGAAGCAGCAGTTTCCTTCTGTCTGGCTCTGAAATACATATCAACAAGGGAATTCATGACCGAGGTATTGGACTCGAGCATGCTGTGGATGACAAGACAGTGAAGCTGTCGCCCAAGATCCCACTGCGCACTAATTGAACAAGCCTTAACAGCAGAAATATAGGTGTACCGGTCAGGTGCAAGCCCAGAATGATGCATCAGGAGCACCGTACGAATGGCATGATGCCCAAAACCATTCAAAACATATCCTTCGAGCATGGCATTCCAGCACGTCAAATCTTTGTTCCTGATATGTGCGAATGCACGCTGTGCAGCAGCAATGCGGCCATGCTTTGCGTACATGAGCAGCAGAGAGCTCCCCACAAAAGGATTGCTATCCAGGCCAGCTCTGACGGCAACACCGTGGAGCGAAAGGGCGATGAGGAGCTTATTGGAGGAATGGGCCACCATGGAGTGGCAGGCAGTGAGCATGGTTGCGAGCGAGAACTCGTTGGGGCAGAAGCCGCTCCTGATCATGGAAACGAAGAAACGAAAGCCCAGGTGGGGCGCGCCATTGCCCGTTGAGGCAGAGACCATGGCTGTCCAGGAGACGAGGTTCCTTTGCGGCATTTCGTCGAACACCTTGAGAGCTGAGTCGAGAAGGCCCCGCCTAGCGTAGTAGATGAGGAGGTGATTCATGTTGAAGGTGTGAGCGAGCGTGCCCAGCTTAAGGGCGTGCGCGTGGAGGTGTGAAGAGGAGGAGGAGGAGGCCATGGAGGCGATGGCGAAGGGATCCCTGGAGATGGAGGTGGAGGAGGTGCAGTAATGCAGCAGGTGGAGAGGAGAATGCGATTGGAGGAGGAGAAGGAGGAGGTGGCGGCGGTGAGTCCAAGGAAACATGCCGCCGTCGCTGCTCGATCTCATGAGTCCAAGGAAGTTGTTTGTGTGATCTCTCTCTCTCTCTCTCTCTCAGTTGTTCCTTGAGAGAAATTTCGTTTCTTTTAATTTTCTGTGTGGGGTAACTGTAATACTAACGCAACTGCACGGGAACGGAATTGCAAGGAGCAAGATGGGCCTATTTACCTTTGTTGAATGAGTCCGTGAGATTATGGGACCATCAACTGTTGTCCGTCCCTCTCCCAGCACCTCCAGCTCCAGTGTTCTTGAATGCATCACTTCACTGATTCAAGTACCACCCTACTCCAGTTAATGCCTGTAGACTATACATCTTAAATTAAATATAATGTTTTTTTTTTGGCATATCCCATCTGGCTGGAGAAGAAAAGGAAGGCCTTGTCTGTATTTTCCTCATGAATCACACATGCAGCGACAGGGTCCAGAATGGCAGGCAGCTCAACGCCTTTCTTCCTAATATAGGACTTGTCCACTTCACTTGGAACTTGGAAGAAGATGTCTCTGTTGCCTTCCTAATTACTGCAACATATAAGCAGCGCCACCCAAGTCTGACCTGAACTGACTTGACCGTCTCAAGCCAACCCACGATGACACCGGACTGCAAAAACTCTACAAGCTCCAAAATTTTGGGAGAGCCATTGCTTTGCTTGCTTGTACAAGAACCCCTCTTTTCAACTGAAAAACAAATTATATTCAGTTGTGGATCCAATAAGAGTGGATCAAACAGAAAGTTGCAAGTTGCAGCCTTGTCTCCTTTCTGGTAAGACTTAGCTCTCCAAACTCTCTCCTCCCCTTCTTCCTTGCTGCTTTTCGACAAAATCCCCTCTTTTCTTTTCCCATGTCCAGATTCTTGTGTCCATTGTAGATTTTTCCTGAAATTTCATCTGTTTTCTTTTTCTCCTGAAATGCAGGTGGACGAGAAGGGGGCTTTGCGAATTGCAATTTTGCAATGCTTCTTGCTTGTGATTGTGACGACGATGCACAAACCGCAGAGAATGGCAACGCCCCGATGCTCAGCAACTACCGCGCCCAGCCTGCGCCACCGCTCGCCGAGCCCCTCCTCCTCGACAAGCCACAGCGCGCGCACTGGCTCAGGCAGCTCAAACCGTGGCGCCGCAATGCCGCCGACGACCACCTCTCCGCCGGAATCGCCATCAACTGGAGCTCTGTGCGTTCGGCGACCAAGGACTGGATCACCAACCCCATGAACATCGCCATGCTCCTCTGGCTTCTCTGCGTCGCCGTCTCCGGCGCCATGCTCGTCCTGCTCCTCCTCGGCCTGCTCGACGGGGCGTTCCCCACGCCGGCGGCGAGGAACCACTGGATCGAGATCAATAACCAGGTTCTCAACGCGCTCTTCACGCTCATGAGCCTCTACCAGCACCCCGTCCTCTGCCACCACCTCTTCCTGCTCTGCCGCTGGCGCCCCGCCGACGCCGCCGACCTCCGCGCCGCCTACTGCAAGGACGGCGCCGGCCCGCGCCACGGCGAGCGCGCCCACATGGCCGTCGTGGTCGCGCTGCTCCACCTCACCGTCGCCTGCCAGTACGTGCTCTGCGGCCTGTACTGGGGGTACACCAAGAAGACGCGGCCGGAGCTCGTGGAGAACGGGTTCTTCGTGCTCGGCGTCGTCGCGCCGGTCGTCGCCGTCGTGTACACCGTGTGCAGCCCGCTCGGAAAAGACAACTACGGCGAGCTCGCGTGCCCCAACGCCTTCGACTCGGTGAGCCAACACAAATGCACGGGACACGCCGTGGTCGAGCCGGAGTGGGCCGGCGGCATGTTCGACTGCGGCGGCGACGCGACGGCGTGGTGGCTCTCCCTGTCGTGCACCTTCTGCGCCTTCGGGTGGAACATGGAGCGGCTCGGATTCGGCAGCATGTTCGTGCACACCGCCACGTTCGTGCTTCTGTGCTTCGCGCCGCTGTGGGTGATGGGCGTGTCGGCGCTCCACATCCACGACGTGGTCATCGGCGACATGGTCGGCGGCGCCGGGGCCCTGCTCTGCGTGTGCGGCCTGCTCTACGGCGGCTACTGGAGGATCCAGATGAGAGAACGCTTCGGGCTTCCGGCGAGCACGGCGTGCTGCGGCTCGCCGTCGGTGACGGACTACGCCCGGTGGCTCTTCTGCTGGCCGTGTGCGCTGGCGCAGGAGGTGCGCACGGCGAGCCTCTACCACATCGATGGCGAGACGTTCTACAAGAAGCTTCCTGTTGTCGATGACGTTGAAGACGAGAAGAGGCTACCGTTGCTGGCGTCACACCATGTCCAATTCCAAGAACCACCGGACACGATGATCATGGCAGCATCAGAGGGATCAAATGATCATGTGGTGATTGTTCATGAGGAGATGGTTCCACCGGCTGTACAGGTTGTGGTGGAGCAAGTCGTCGTTGAAGGTGATAAATCTGAAGAAGAATGCAGTGCAGTTCATGATGAGAAGATCATGAGTTCGCCTCTTCCGGAATCGGTGGTGATTGTGGATGATGATGAGATACCGGCCAGTTTGTCGGATGGAAGCTGGACGGTGGAGAAGGTGAAGAGACTGATAAATGTTGTCACTTTGGTTTCTTTGCTCATTCTTCTCTACACCAGGGGATTCATTCGTTAGTGAGGCACAGAAAATGCATACAAAAGGCTACAGATTCAATAGCTCCTTAGCTAGATGACTGAATTCTCTCATCTTTCTCCATTTCTTTTTGTTGGTTGTGATCGAGAGGAAGTTCATTCTTTGGAGTTTGGGTGTACATAGGCATACTGCTGGCATAAAGATGCCACAGGATTCAGAAGGGATTGTATATTTGTAATCCGTTCCCAGCTGCAATTGCACCTTGGAAATAGTGAATCTCTAATGCAATTATATCTCATTATTTCAGTTTGCCCAGTGTGGCTTGTGTTTCAGGAAACTCACTTGGGGTGGTTCTACAAAGATATTGTAGTTTCAGTTAGAAATTAGAATCCTTCTAAAACCTTCAGTATAGCTTCTGAAGTTTCAGAAGGAACTGAATTGTACAATTGTTAGCAATCGTAGTTTGGAAATCTTAGGAGGTTTGTTTCAGTTTTGTCCATTGTTGCGTAAGTTATTATGTGTGATAACATGATGAACTATCATATGATGAACCAATTGTTCCTCTAATGTTGTAGAGCGCCAACTGTGAATAGGGAAACGTCGTTATTGGCCATCTGTAAACTGAAAGTATTTATAATTGCAGCATGCTTGAGACTGTACACCTGCCTGACTATATGGACTTGAAATAACTTGAAAGAGACCTGTCTAAAAAAATAACTTGAAAGAGACTTTTGGCTGCTTTGCAGCCATAACCTGAAAAAGAAGCTCAGTATCAAAAATAAATCAAGCCAATTTTAAGAAGTAAAAGTTTTTTTAGACTGGTCAAAGGGGGGAGAGATTCCCCACCTGAATTTCATTAATCTTAGGGAGTAGCGGTACAGAACTAGAGCAGTGGAAGTAAAAGTTTATGAAATCCAGCTTTGGCCTATAACTTAGCGGATCAAAATAGGGATGAAAATGTTGAACAGAGCACGCCGACAGGTGATCTGTTCAGCTGTTCTGTTTTGTTGTGCTGAACTTATTTAAGGCAACAAAAGATGACTTATTCCCGATCAAGGTTGTGCTTCAGTTATAGGGCCAACAAAACAAGCAATAGAAAGTCATGGCAAGCCAACATTGATTCCTGAACATGAGTGAGCGTGTATAGAAGACAATGGACGCCCATACATATTCTTGGAAGTCTTCTGGAGTAATATTAGTCATTTTAGAAGATACAGTATGTACTATGGGTGTGTTCGCCCAACCATGCCTCCCGACACGAAAAACAAAACACACGATTATAGTGAGATTAATTAAGTATTAGCCAAAAAAAACTTAAAAATAGATTAATATAATTTTTCAAAGTAATTTTCATATAAAAAACTTTTTGCAAAATATGCACCGTTTAGCAGTTTGAAAAACGTGTGCGCAGAAAACGCGGGAAGTGGGTTGGGAAAGATGGGATAAGAACACAACCTATATGTTCTAGTAGTCTGTACTATGTAGTCGTTTTGTTACATAGAGCTACTACTACCAACTCCACCTCAAAATAAGTGCAGCCATGAATATTCGTGTCCAACATTTGATATTCGTTTTATTTTAAAAATTTATAATTTTTTTTTAAAAAAATAGTCACACATAAAATACTGTTCATATCTTATCATCTGATAATAATAAAAATACTAATCACAATTTTTTTAAGACGAGCAGTTAAATGTTGAATATAAATAGTATAAAACCGTGCTTTATTTTAGGACGGGGAGTAATATACAGTCACGCTTAACTGTTTTGACCGGTCCAGCTCGGTCAATCCAATCCGGCTGGTAATTAAACAACACGAGCGCAGTAATTGAACTAGCAGCAAGCTGTGGCTGACGCTGACCTGCTCGCTCTGCCAAATTTGACAATGTTGCCTTTCTTTCGTCAACTATTTGCATTGCATGCATATATATTTGTTGATCAGTTCCATGGTTTTGATTTCGAGCTTGCTCCTGCTACGTACTCGATCTGCTGCAGCTAGCTACTACTACCAGATTTTCTGCAACTCCTTCACTGCACAAGAAAAAACTACAAATCGATCAACATGGAACCACAAGAACAGCATCAAGAACCAGTGAACGATGGGCTGCAGAAGCAGGAGCAGCACAAGAAGCACAAGGAGAAGAAGAAGGAGAGGCTCCTCGACTTCCTCCGGGCAGCGCCGTCCAAGGCGCCATGGTTCTCCTTCTCCGGCGCCGCCTTCCTCACCCGCCTCGCCTCCCTCCGCACCACAAACAATCCTGCTGCTTCCCGCCGCTTGCCGGCGTTCGTCCGCTCCGTCGACTGGCGCGCCCTCCGCGCCAAGTGCCTCGCGTGGGCCAAGCACCCAATGAACGCAGCTCTGCTCATCTGGCTCGCCTTCGTCGCCGGCGGCGTCGTCTTCGTCTTCCTCCTCATGACCGGCGCGCTCAACTCCGCCGTGCCCGACGCCTCGCGCCGCCGCCGATGGACCGAGGTGGCCAACCAGATGCTCAACGCGCTCTTCACCATCATGTGCGTCTACCAGCATCCCAAGCTCTGCCACCACCTCGCGCTCCTCCTCCGATGGCGCGCCGCCGACGTCGCCGAGCTCCGTGCCCTCTACTGCAAGAACGGCGCCGCCGGCCTGCGCCGCGAGCGCCTCCACGTGGCCGCCGTCGTGCTGCTGCTCCACGCCACGTGCTTCGCGCAGTACGGCTACTGCGCGCTCTTCTGGTTCTTCGGAAGAGACAACCGCCCGGACTTGGCCGTCAACCTCTGCATGGCGCTCGGCCTCGGCTTCCCCATCGTCGCCGCCTTGTACATGGTGTACGGCCCGCTCGGCCGGAAGATCGTGCTGATCCCGGCGTCCACCGACGACGAGGAGAACGTGAACTCGCAGGTCGACGAGGCGAACGCGATCGCGGTGACGGCGCAGTGTGACAGCAACAGAAACAGGGCGGTGGTCGCGAAGCCGGAGTGGGCCGGCGGGCTGTTCGACGTCGGCGACGACCCGACGGTGGCGGCGCTGTCGCTGTCGTGCACGTTCTGCGTGTTCGGGTGGAACATGGAGCGCCTGGGGCTCGGCAACATGTACGTGCACGTCTTCACGTTCGCGCTGCTGTGCGCGGCGCCGGTGCTGGTGTTCGCGGTGGCGGCGCTCAACGTCCACGACGACACGCTGCGGTTCGTCGTGGGCGCCGCGGGCGCCTTGCTGTCCGTGCTGGGCCTCACGTACGGCGGGTTCTGGCGCGCGCAGATGCGGAGGCGCTTCGGGCTGCCGGCGCACCGCTGGTCCATGTGCGGCGGGCGGGCCACGGCGGCGGACTACGGCAAGTGGCTGTGCTGCGCGCCTTGCGCGCTGGCGCAGGAGGTGAGGACGGCCAACCTGTACGACGTGGAGGAGGACGCGCTGTACGCCAAAGGTGGCGAGGAGGAGGAGGAGGAGGCGGCAATGGCGCCTTTGGAGAGAGAAGGCTGCATCGTCGCCGTTGATGCGCCGCCGCTACCGATGAGAGTCGAAGAGAAGGACTATGTCGTGTTAGACATGGGTCAATGAAATTTCGTTCCAAGATCAAAATAGGCAACATGTAAAAATTCCGATCTGCTCTTTTTTTTTCTTCATTATTTGAAGAGATATTCCAATATTTGACTAAATTTGTTCATTCGTTGACTGCTTGGCTTTGGCGCTTTATTTAGACCCGGTTTAGATACAATTTTAGAAATTTTCTCCCTGTCACATCAAACGTTTGAACACCTGCATAAATGATTAAATATAGGTTAAAAATAACTAATTGCACAGATTGCAACTAATTTACAGGATGAATCTTTTAAACCTAATTATTACATGATTTGACAATGTAGTGCTATAGTAAGCATTCGCTAATAACAGATTAATTATGCTTAATAAATCATCGCGCGGTTTACTGACGGATTTTATAATTAGTTTTTTTATCAATGCTATGACACCCTATATAATAGCGAATGTAACAAGAAATTTTTTTTTTACACCCTATATCCAAACACCCCCTTATTTATGTCTGGCGATGCCATCAGGCGGCTACTCCTCGCCGGCGTCGCCCCCAGCAACCGCCTCCCGCCGCTCACCGTCAAGCTCCTCCACGCCCGCCTCCTCCGCCTCGACCTCCTCGCTGGCCTCTCCTCGCTCCTCCTCCGCGCCCTCACCTCCTCCGCCCTTCACCTCCACGCGCTCCGCGTCCACTGCCTCCTCCCCAACCCCTCCCACCTCACCATCCCCATCGCCCTCAAGTCGGCCTCCCGCCTTCCGCACCCTCTCCGCGCGGGCGAGCAGCTCCACGCGCGCTCCCTCAAGCTTCCCTCCCACACCAACCCCCACGTCCTCACCTCCCTCCTCAGCCTATACGCAAAATGCGGCCTCCTACATCGAGCCCAGAGGGTGTTCGACGAAATGCCACACCCCAGCACCGTCCCCTGGACCGCTCTCATCACTGCCTACATGGATGCTGGGGACCTCAGGGAAGCCGTCCATGTCGCAAGGAATGCTTTTGCGAATGGTATGCGACCGGACAGCTTCACGGCCGTGCGTGTCCTGACTGCGTGTGCTCGGATTGCGGATTTGGCAACTGGGGAGACTGTTTGGAGGGCTGCCGAGCAGGAGGGCGTTGCACAGAGCGTGTTCGTGGCCACTGCGGCGGTAGATTTGTATGTCAAGTGTGGGGAGATGGCAAAGGCAAGGGAGGTGTTTGACAAGATGCGGCACAAGGATGCAGTGGCCTGGGGCGCCATGGTTGGGGGATATGCTTCCAACGGCCACCCACGAGAGGCTCTGGACCTTTTCCTTGCAATGCAGGCAGAGGGAATGAAGCCAGATTGCTATGCAGTAGCTGGGGCGCTATCAGCCTGCACAAGGTTGGGTGCATTGGATCTGGGACGGCAGGCAATCAGGATGGTGGACTGGGATGAGTTTCTTGACAATCCAGTCCTAGGGACTGCATTGATTGATATGTACGCCAAGTGTGGGAGCACGGTCGAGGCATGGGTGGTGTTCCAGCAAATGAGGAAGAAGGACATTATTGTTTGGAATGCCATGATCTTGGGGCTTGGCATGACTGGCCATGAAAAGATTGCATTTGCCCTTGTTGGTCAGATGGAGAAGTCTGGCGTGAAATTGAATGACAATACTTTCATTGGCTTGCTCTGCAGCTGTACACACACTGGCCTCATTCAAGATGGGCGACGGTATTTCCATAACATGACTAAGTTATACCACATCAGCCCTAGGATTGAGCATTACGGTTGTATGGTCGATCTGCTCAGTCGCGCTGGGTTGTTGCAGGAGGCTCATCAACTTGTTGATGACATGCCAATGCCAGCAAATGCTGTTATATTGGGTGCACTTCTTGGTGGCTGCAAGATTCACCGAAACACGGAGCTTGCTGAACATGTTTTGAAGCAGCTCATTCTACTGGAGCCCTGGAATTCTGGGAACTATGTAATGCTCTCCAACATATACTCTAACAGAGGCAGATGGGAGGATGCAGCGAAGCTTAGATTGGACATGAAAGCAAAAGGGGTCGAGAAGGTTCCTGCATGCAGCTGGGTTGAGTTTGAAGGTAAGGTCCATGAATTCCGTGTTGGAGACAAGTCGCATCCTCTTTCAGATCAGATTTACAAAAAGCTCGACGAATTAGGATTGGAAATGAAAACCATGGGTTATGAACCAACAACAGAAGTGGTGATGTTTGATGTTGAAGATGAAGAGAAGGAGCACACACTAGTGCATCATAGTGAGAAACTAGCAATTGCATTTAACCTTCTCGTCACTGGACCAGGGGAGACCATTAGGGTCACCAAGAACCTCAGAGTTTGCAGTGACTGTCACACTGCAATTAAACTCGTATCGAGGATAACTCATCGGGAGATCATTGTCCGAGATAACAATCGATTTCATTGTTTTAGAGATGGTTCTTGCTCCTGCAATGACTATTGGTAGAACCGTAGAACTAGAAAGTAGACAACAATTTGTTGAGAGCTGTGATTGGTGGATAGAAGAGTATAAAGCAGATGATGATGGAAGAGTATAAACCAGATGATATTGTGTTTGGAGGCGCTTCTATGCTTCACTTCTTGTGAAATGCACAACTTTTAAAGCACAAATAAAGGATGGAAAGCAGTTGCAGTTAAATATCCCTTCAAGTGCTTCATGATTTGTGCAATTATTTAAACAGAAAGGAATATATATATATATCTCTTCAAGTGATTGGTTCCAACCAAGACACACACATGTAGAATAAGCTATTTCTTCCCCTTCAGACAATCTGCACCAGTAATTGTCTGATCCTTCTGATGCTTCTTTTGGATGTTGTACTTATTTTCATTCATTCTCTTTGTTCTACTGCTATATATATGTTTTCGACTTCTCAACAGTGGTAATTATTGTGAAAGCTTTCTCTGGAAATATGTTGCTATCTCTAAACAAGTAGCAATTAAATAAAGTTGCATAGGCTATATATATAAGAAGCTAATTAACAAAGAAAAAAGAACCTTTGTGGCTAGTCTAACATGGCCCCCGGCAGATTTGACCAAATGCACACTGACCATAACGGTAGTGCAATCAAATATACCTATGTTTTGGATAACCTGCCCATGTGATTTTGCCTTCAAGCCACGGAGCATACGGACTGGCTCCTCCGCCTCTGAGGCGTCACTCCGCTTAACCTTCAAGTCTAGCACCAAGATGAAGATGCCACGCTTGATAATGGCAATCACAAACCTCCTGTTAAGCTGGCACGGCTTGGCAATGGCAACACACTCAATTGATCGACAAGCCGCCCTCCATTGATCGAATCCCTCCTTCGGCTTTCAATCTTGTTTCTTTGGTCCTGGCCTTTTATCTGACGATCGAGCGAGGCTGTCTGAATAAGTTACGGTTTTGGCTTCAAATAACAACCGTAGCTAGCTAGCTAGCTCAATATTGCATATACAGCTTACTTCTCAACTTTGCTTTGCAGCGGAGAATCGGCCTTGTTGATCTTGTTTCTGAACAAAGCTCGACCACATTTCACCTCTACATTCTCAGGTTACTTCACACGGCACAGCTGACTCCTGGTCCTGGATATATAATCTCTTTTGTACGACACAAACCATACATACATTTTGGCTTTTGGTTCCTGACACATTCATTGTCAGCAAGCTACTCAACAGCAACGTTACCCAACTAGACATATATGCACATTTGTGGCCAAATGAGAGCTGGAGACTCAACTTCAGTACACCTGGATGGCGTCCTGTCTTGCGTTGCGTTGGTCTCTTCTCCAATCCCATGGTTTCTCAGGATTCCCTGACGCCCAAAGCCCTCGGTTTGCAGCTCTTGCCTCTCTCTCCCACTACATAATCAGGGAGTAAGTGAACAACTCTTTATTACCCAGAAGTAACAACATATGTAAGCATGACTCGACAAAGTTTATGTAAAAAAAAAAGGTGTCAAAGAGCAAAACAAGTAACAACACACAATATAGTTGAATCTCTTACTCTTGCAAACTCTGGGCGTTTATCATAAGTCTTGAAGTGCCATGCGTGGCCATTCTTCAACATTTGCTCCTGAAGGACTCAAAGAGAGCACATAATTTCTCTCATAAGAATTGAAGCAGTAAAATCATGATACATGAGGAGGTACTGATGAAATAGGTTATGTTTCACCTGAATGAACAAATTATTGCAATATATATCACCAACGTAGCGCCCAAACTGGTCCAGATCATATACATAAATTTTGACGCTCTTCCCACCAATTAGTTTCACCAACGCATTCCGTGATTCCTTCCCGTAGGGCATCTTAAGCTCCGGTGCATCAATTCCCCTTTAATATAGAAATTATAAAAGATCATGCACTTCACCCCTCCCAGTAGTACATCAAATTTTTATTCGATCTAGAGGTGCAACGTAGATACCTACCTCATTCTTATTCTGTATTTCCTTGCGAGGACCTCGTCATCTGAACAAGATATTATCCTGCTCATCAAAATTCATAGTAAGCCATGTTTTCCTGTGATCTCCAAGCAAAGCTAGCACATATATGTGATTAAACCAAATCGAACTGATGTAATTATTGTCCACATTTAATCATGAATAGCTGCTATAAAAATCTTCACTGTTTTGTTCCGAAAATGCATAAATGCATGTGTCAACTGTGTGGGGACAATAAGAGCATCTATATACATATCAAGGATTGTGTGTTAACTGTAATTATTAGAAGAAAATCAATTTAATTTTTAAGCTCTGTTATTTTCCTGTGCCTACTATATTAGGCATCCTGCATTGTTCCATGAAAAGACAATATGCAGAAAATTAGGACCATAACTCTTGTATGGAAAATTAGAAGATTCGTCATTCAGATATGCAATCTTGTGCTATTAACTGATAAGGATCAGAACAGATCAGTTTCCATACTTGTATCCAGCTTCATCAAGGCTGCTTAGAAGAGCATCAGCACTCTTGTAATCCCTACATTTGCGTGCTTGAGTTCTTGCTATCACCAACTCATGCACTTCCAATGGCACATTTGCAGATTCCCTCGGATCCGTTGTGGGAACATATGCAGTAAATCCATCACCATCTCCAATGCACTTGTCATAAACCTATAATATCAGTGATATGTGAGAGTTAGCATTTATCAATAATTCTGTAAATCATTGTTCAATGTGTGATGTCGGATTCTTGGTGATAAACCTATCTATCTATTATATACTAAAAGTCCATTAAACTTTCTAAAATCACTCTCAAGCTGCCATGTGGCATCCTAAAAACGCTCTCAAGCTGCCACGTGATGCGAGGAGAGAAGATGAGGACCCACAGAAAAAAAACAAAATCATCTCCCACAACCCCCGCATGTATGCATGCATGTGGCTGCTTTCCTTCCATGCTTAGCGGCAGGATTACCAAGTAATCATGGTATTACATTAATGAGGTTTTTCTCTGTTATTTGGATCGGTGTGTAGGAGCCCATGTTGGGCTTTAGTCCGTTCAGCTGGCTAGGCCTTTGTGCCACCTATATATGCCATGTTCCTTGTATTAGGAGATTGGCTTTTAGTTTTCCTTTGTATTGTGCCGCCGCCGCCGCCTAGGTCAGGAAGGAGATGGTGATTCCATCTGCCTGACGTTTTGCCACCATTGTTGCTGCGTTGGTTTGGATGAGCGTGATCGGGAATTAATTTCCTGGGCGTGTTCTGATTTCTGCCGAAGTCTTCTTGCTCTGATTGTGTGTCATTCTTGCTGCACGGGTGGAGTTTATCTACAGATTTGGTTAGTTTATTCATTGTAAACCTAATCATCTATCTGTTTAAATTTGATCTAATGGAGCTATTCAGTTTAGTTTATCTGGAGTTATCGATCTTATGTGTCTGACCCTATATACTTTGCTGGACGAGATCTCTATCATCTTAATACTGCTGCTGCTCTTGAGTTATTAAAATGGAGATTACAGTATATATATTATCGCTGCAGACATACAAAGCATTGTGAAAGATTGGGACAAAACCGGGAACCGTAGCCGTTTCCTTATCACATTCCCTTTTTGCCCTGTTTTTTTAGTTAGATTCAGTAGTTTAAAGATATTTAATGCTCTTTTCACAAAATTTCTAATAAACTGATGGTTCTAGACAGTTAGATCTATCTAACAAATAAAATACTAAAATATTCTCCATGCATGGCTACAATAAGTACATATGCGCCTTCTTTCCCCTGTTTTTTTTTATAGTTCAAATCAAATTTTTACATGTCCCTGAATTCATACTCACATTGATGTCTCATATACATATTGATCTCGGAGGAAGTAAAACACACTATGTCTACTGTTATAATATTTTTGGCTCAATTTTGGAGGCAAGATTTTAGAAAGGACGCATTTATCCCATAGCGAGTTGTACACTCAACATAGTTCTGTTTACATCCCAATTTTAAGAGATCAAAATCATTTCGAGAACGATTGATAGAACATGGGCCTCTAATATTCCAAAAGAAATAGAAAGGACAACTGGAATTCAAACGAAATTTGGGCTAAATTTAAACAAATTTTGTTGAATCCAAAGCCCGATATAAATTGCACAAAACATTTGAACTTTTTTGCATGAAGTTCAATAACTATTCTTAAGAAAATGAATTTCATAAAGTTTAGAACCCAAAACGAAGATTTGATATGTATTAAAAAGAGCATATAGTTTAGATGACAGTTTATAGGGGCCAACTCCATTGTTGCAACATAATACTTTCATATAATTCAAGATTTCATGGTTGTAAGTAATTTTAGTTTAGAATTTTTGTGTTGCAAGGATAATTAGCATTTAAAATAGTCACAAACAAAATATTGACAAAAAAACAGGTTGAGAATAGAATCAGGAACAGTCACGCATATACAAATATTATATTCACATGTATAGAGTAATATTTCAAGCAACATTAAATTAGATGCCCGCGCATAAGCGCGGGCTTCCTTTCTAGTTATTCAGAATAGTTGTAATAGTTGATCACACCGTACCGGCAAAGTGTTTAGCACAAACTGCACGCCCTCTGGTAGCAAGGATGGTTGGTAGTTTGACGATGCTGTGGGGAGTGATGGGATCGGAAAGTTGTAAAATTCAAGAATACCCTGAGAGGAAACATAGTTTCTAGATGAGGTGAGTAGAGTATCTATAGCCAATTTAAGCAATAGAAATAACACAAATTGCAGTGAATTGCTTTGATTGATAATTTCAGTTTGTAAAAAACGATCCTTGATCATGAATTGTTCTGTGGTCACTCGGGTTGAACTATTCAGAATTTCAAAATAGGAAAAACAAAGTTACCTCCAAATCAGCTCTCTGGATCATATTAAGGGCTCTTGCAATTAGCTGAGCAGCATTTGCTGGTGTTTTTGGTGGAGGTGTTGTATTCTTATACGCCTCCAACAGTTTCTGGTACCTATTATTGTTCCAACTAAGATATCAGATCAAACATTCCTTTGAAGTTTGTTCAGTGGAAGTTGTATTAATATCATATATACTAGCTGCTAGTTGCAAGATTTGCCAAATACATTTGCT
Organism: Oryza glaberrima; assembly: GCF_000147395.1. NCBI lineage: Eukaryota > Viridiplantae > Streptophyta > Magnoliopsida > Poales > Poaceae > Oryza > Oryza glaberrima. The sequence continues at coordinate 456,673 of NC_068336.1, read as the reverse complement.
TTGTGACAAACTGGTTCGTTACTGACAGTATAACATACCATTGGAACAAGAACCATATTAAACATACCTTTACGCTACTTGAAATTCTATCCTACTAAAATATGTAAAAGAATTCAAGACCGAAGCTTGTACGTCAACATGGCTGATTTCGAATTTAGCCTGAGTCTTCTGGAGAATGTACCAGAAATGTAGCCAAGAACACAATTTATCTTAATCAATTTCAACTTCCATGTGAAGATGTAACTATACATTTCGTTTGGTAAGATTTTTTTTTTAGTCCCAAACTCCAACCGTTGCGTACTCTTATCCTACTCTCTGTTTTAACCATTGCCAGAAGGTTTTAGTTTGCTAAAGGCATGTAGCCTAGTGGTTGCAGTGACCTGAGTAGCACCCCAAGGTCCTGAGTTTAAATCTTCATATGAGTGAATTTCAAATTGGATTGTTTGTGGGGATAACTTCCCAATTTAAATGGCTGTATATATCCGGTTGAATGTAGAGGCCATGTAAAAAATACCCTTCCCTAAAAAAAGAGAAGGTTTTAGTTTATCAACACCTGAAGTAGCCTGGACAAATAGACCATACTAGTGGTGCATCAACTTTTGCTTGTATGTTTCAATATTTTTTTTTATCAAGGGCATGACACCCCCATTTCCATTACTAGAAATGAACAGAATCTTGTATGTTTCAATGTCGTTCTTTTTTATATTTTTCACCTTCTCAAATAAGGATTTGTCTACATATGAACCAAGTATGGAACATCCTATCCTAGGATAGCAAATCAAAATCATTTAACCGCACAGTCATAAAATCATTTAGAAAAAAGCCCAACTTAAGCTAGTACAACAGTAACCAATCATTTATTTATTTAAAAAATAAACCTACAAAGCAAAGCAATTTTGATATCAGTAGGTACACCAAACGTACAAAATCTAAAAAAAATATCAACTCTACAAAGACTTTTAGAGCTGATCCTTACCATTTAACTTGTGCTTTCCTGGATGATACAACGTGCTGACTGAGGCCATCAGGAACCTGATAATATGGACAAATAATACTTATTTTATACATGTAAACTGGGAATAAAGAAGTAATTGAACTTGGCATGATGCGCCATTAGAATATGAACATATTTGCAAGTGCTAACAGAAATGGTAGTATCGCAATGCAGCATATTTTTTCAGTCCAGATATAAGATATTCATCAGTATTCCAAAAGAAACAGAGGGAAAAAAAGACGAAAGTGTGGTTATAATCAGGTTGGTTTACAATACACTAAACCCCTTACAAAAATGACTGAATGAATCACATATAACAAGATAAATCCAATAAAAAGGAATATTGTAAGTATTGGCTTCGGTAACAAGAGATTGGTTTCAATTGCAGAGGGGTTCAAAGCTGAGAAAAGTTACATATGTGATGCAATTAACACCTACTCCAAAGTCCAAACCCAACCTTTTGTCATAGAACCAACCAAAGAAACCTTGTATTGTAATTGGATAACCTCTAATTAGGATGTAAATGCATGCTGAATTGCTGATAGATTAATGTCAGACCTACAGTAACCTCTTCTAGTTAGTACAGTTGCAAGCTGAATGAAAGAGGAAAGCGGGAGTAAGGGCATGTAGCTAGGAGCATGTGTAGAAGTTACCATGGATGTGGATTCGAAGTTGAGGAGATCGTGCGCCAGGGCGGCGACGCCGACGGTGGACGGCGTGACGCCATGGGGGCCGAGAGGCTGCTGCTGGAGTGGAGCTGGGGGGGCTGCAGGTTGACCATGGTAGTGAGGAGGCTGGTAGTGTGGCCTGGAGGTTGGCTTGTAGTAGGGGTAGTGATCACCGCCATCGTCGTCTCCCTTGAAGCACCGGAGGATGTTCCCCATGGATGCTTTCTTCTTGCTCTACCTCTATCGTATCAGCACTCCACTCTGCCCCGGGAGTTGCAGGCCTGCAGCTATGGCCTATGGCTGCTGCTTGACTTGCCTACTTGAGTCTGTGACAGAGGAGCTTGGGAACTCTACTCTACTCGGACTCGGGGAAATTTCGGAGTGAAGAAAAGCAAAGAGAAAGGAGGTGACTTGAGGGTCCCACCAGCCTGCTACAAGTGGGAAGGAAAGGAGGAGACTACACTAGTACACTACACTCTCTAGGCTTTGATTCAGATAGCTTATCCATAATATACAACATTGACCATCTATGATGGTTTGCCTGATGGACTCAATAATTACCGTGTTGGTGTTCTCATGTAGTCAAAAAAAAAAAGAGAAAGACAATCAATCATACGCAGTAATATTGACATATCAGAATATACTACTCCAGTATCTATAACAGTTATTGGTATTTCCAAATTTCAGTAAAAAAAATATCCATACACCTTCACCATTGTCCTTCAGCTCCGGCCGATGAGCATGAGCTTCAGTTTGCTGCCAGCTTCAGCTTCAGTTGAAATAGCCACTCTCTGTACTAGTAGGTCGGCACTGTACTTGATGTTCTCCTTTCCCCCGTGATTAAAGGCGCAAGTTGTCGATGGCTCCAAATGCCATCGTCATTTGTGTTTGTAGCACCTACGTCATGTACTTGATCAGGATTACGACTTGGGGGATTAGTCAGGTTAGAGATGTTTAGTGCATTACCGACATTTTTTTTTTTTTGCACCAGCAGTCCAGCACAATAATACTCCATATTGTAGAGAGTACCAAACACTGCCACACTAGTCCATTACAAAAGAAGGATTTCTTTTTTAGCAATTTTACGATCCCTGAGGAGGTCTTATGAGATACCAAATTTTACACTAATTTTTTAAATACCTCGTAGTACTTAGGTACCAAGAGATACCAAATTTACAATAGAAAAAGTGGTACCTCATGATACGTACTCAAGGACCATAAAATTGCTCTTTCTTTTTTGATTGTTGAGATAACAGTCTGAACTCCAAAATGAGATGTTCAGTTCAGAAACACTTGACTCTACACGAACATGATATATTTCAATATCATATGCATACTTGTACATATTCCTAGCGATAGAAATCTAGACTGTGTCCAGAATCAAAGCAAGATTATGCAATCCTAGGTACAGTAAAATACAGAAGCTCGCCAAAAATCCTAAAACACAAGATTACTTGGAGAACACTAATATTGCAGCAGAGCAGAGAAGAGAAGAGCAGAGGGAATGTGGTAGTATATCAGCATGACTAGCCAATTTAATTAAGTCAGTAATCGGCGTCGTTCCTGGTGGCGGCCTGCTGCTGGACGACGAGGATAGAGACCTTGGCCGCGAAGTCGGCGGAGGCAAGCATGTCGCCCAGCACTCCCAGCTCCGGGCACTCGCTCCACTCCGACAGCCCGCTCGTCAGCGCCGCCGCCGACGACCCCTCCGCGCCGTCGCCGCCGCCCTCTCTCCTACCAACCACCAGCAGGTCGAACTTGTCGCTCATGGCGCGCACCACCGACGCCGTCCCCTCCCCGTCCTCCACCGTCTTCTCCACGTACGCCACCCTCTCCGCGCCCGCGCTGCTGTACCTCTGCCAGAACTCCTGCAGCGCCTCCTCGTCCCTCATCTCGTCGCGGCCCCCCATCCCCACCCAGTCCCGCAGCTTCAGCCGCACCACCGTCACCGCCACCACGCCGCACTCCGCCATCCGCGCCACGTACGCCAGCGCCTCCCGGTCGTCGGCGCCGCCCAGGAAGTAGAGCGCCACCCGCTGCAGCGTGCTGTTGGACGCCGTGGCGCACGCCGACCCCGCCGCCACCCCGTGGTCGATCAGGATGCCCACCGAGCACGGCGCGTACTGCATCACCGACCGGTTGATGCCGCGGATGGCGTTGTTGGCGGTGCTCCGGGCGCCGTCCGACGACTTGTGGAAGGGGAGCAAGATGAGGTTGGCCTTGCGGCTGTGCGCCAGGAGGCACACGTCGTGCTGCATGCTGCTGTACGGCGACGCCACCACGTACGGGCTCACCGTCACCGCCCCCAGCGGCGCCTGCTGCTCGAAGTAGCGGAAGGCGTTCACGATGCGGTCCGACGGCGTCGGGTTGCCGCAGCTGCTCCGGGACTTCCTGTGCGGCTTCAGCACGGACGCCGCGTGCCCCACCAGCTCCGTCAGGTGGAGCACGATCAGCGACACGGGGGCGTCGCGCGACGACCCCGACGCCTCGATCAGGTCCAGCAGCGGCGCCGCGTGGTCCTCGCTGAAGAGGCAGGCCATCACCCGCAGCTCCGCGTTGGGCCGCGACCCCTCCATGGTCCGCCGCTTCGCCCGCGCGAACCTCCCCGACGGGTCGTACAGCAGCTTGATCAGCGGCGTCGCCACCGCCGTGATGACCACCATCGACAGCGTCAGCGTCGAGTAGTGCTCCGCCGTCGCCTTCATCGTGTCCCCCCAGTTGTTGATGGCGGCCACCTCCACGATGCCCCGGATATTGAGCATCAGCGCCAGCACGGTGGCCTCCCGGAACGGCATGGAGAAGAAGAGCCCCGCCGCGACGCACCCCACCATCTTGCCGGCCACGCACAGCGCCACGAACAGCTCCAGCGCGCAGAACTTCTCCTCGTGCTCCGCGCTGACGCCGATCAGGCTCAGCTCCGCCAGGTCGGTGCGGTAGCCGGCGAGCGCCATGTAGACCGGGAGGAAGAGCGCGATGAAGAAGGAGTCGAGGCGCTCCGTGAGGGTGGCGCCGATGGGCATGCCGCCGGGGAGCGCGAGGCCCAGCATCATGGGGCCGATCATGAACTTGAAGCCGATGACGTCGGTGACGAGCGCGGAGAGCAGCGCGGAGATGACGACGAGGACGAAGGAGCCCTCGGAGAGGAGGTCCCCGGGCGGGGTGCGCTTGCGGGCGATGTGGCGGCCGGCGGGGCGGGCGACGAAGAAGACGAAGAGGACGAAGGCGGCGAAGGAGGCGAGGACCTTGGCGGTGAAGAGCGGGGACTTGGCCTGGGTGACGAGGAAGGCGGCGGCGAAGCAGGCGCGGAGGAACCAGGAGGTGACGTCGGTGATGAGGGAGGCGTTGAGGGCGACGCGGCCGAGCTCGGAGTTGAGGAGGTCGAGCTCGGCGAGGGCGTCGGCGACGACGGGGAAAGAGGAGAGGGAGAGGCGGACGGCGAGCTCGGTGATGAGGGAGGAGCCGCGGAGGTCGGCGGGGAGGGAGGGGCTGAGGGCGTGGAAGACGGGGAGGGTGACGGCGAGGGGGACGAGGGAGCCGGCGAGGCCGACGGCGAGGGCGCGGGCGGTGGGGCGGCGGAGGAGGGTGAGGTCGGTCTTGACGGCCATGGAGAAGAGGAAGAGGATGAGGGCGACGAGGGAGACGCTCTCGAGGATGTAGGTGCCGCGCTCGGAGAAGAGGGCGGTGCGGAGGTGGGGGTTGCGGCCGAGGACGGAGGGGCCGAGGAAGATGCCGACGAGCATGTGGGTCACGAAGCGGCACTGGCCGAGGCGGCGGAGGACGTGGTGGGCGGCGGCGGAGAGGGTGAGGATGATGGAGACCTGCACCAGGAGGAGCGGGAGGGCGAAGCGCAGCGGCTCGTCGCCCAGGAACATCCCCTGCGAGTTCACCAGGTTGTTGTCGTAGCACGCCGCCACCACCGGCTTCACCGTCGACGCGTTTGCACCCGCCATCGATCAAACTAATTAATGTCCTTCAATTCAATTATTGTTAATTTAATTGTTGGAATGAATGATCTAGCCGCCGCAGAGGAGGAGCATTGCAGCGTCAGCGTGCATGAGGGAGGGAAGCCATGATCGATATGATGGAGGAGGTAGCCCTAGCCGTATATTGCTAGTGTGTGGTGTGGAAGGTGCAGAGAGAAGAGGATGGCTGTTTTTAGTTGTGCGGATGAGAGGGCAATGCAAATAGAGAGATCGACGTTGCATGCAAATATGCGATGCAACTGAGGACCGCCATTGTTGGTTGGAACTTGGAAGAAGAGGAAAGGACGAGCTAACCAAGCAAAGGTGGAAGTCAACAACTGGGCCCAGCAGTCAACCATCATCGTGTGCACGCCAACTAGGATGGATAGATGGGCCACATGTATTCCATCGGGCAATAATCGTCGGCCGCATGTTCATTCCGGCCCAACTAATAAGGGCCCGCATGTACGTGACAATTCCATTCGGCCCAACTATATCAGTACGCCACAATCCCGTTACATCTCTAAAATTCAGAGGCTCACCTGGAATAGTATTTGGTTTCCAGTCAGTGGTGAGTTGGACTGCAATTGGGCATAGAACAGCACACGAATCACCCAAATTTGCAATCATCAGGTGATCACCTTACGCATAAGCATAGCAATGGGAAAACAGGGCAATTCAAGGGTTCGAGAGTTTTGTATTTATCCCTACAAACTATAACTATATATGACATACGCACAAATTTTGGCAAGTTCAATGTTCAATGTCTTGCATGCTATGATTTCAGAATCTTAGTTTTAGGTAGAGATGGTGTAGTTCTACTATATGGACAAGACTCTTGCCGGTGCAAAAATAGTTGAAAGATTCTGTAATCGTAGTACTAATACATGTGTAACGACAGTGACAGCGGTTGTGCCACTACAAATGCAACCAATTCAAGAATGTTGCCTTAGCTCCTCGTCCACACCCTCATACATGTTCTTTCAGGTGGATAACAATTGCTTCTCATCGCTTGTATCACTGAATGAGGTGCAGTCTTATTTGTCCAGTGAATCCTTATCACTGTTATTGGAAGGATCTTGTTCAGTTTTCAGTGTCAAGGAGGAGGATTGTTTCATCAGAAGGGCCTTGCGAACATGGCGAAACAACTTTCCTTCAAAGATTCAAGATTTTTTTATAGTAAAGATATATCAAGTGAATTGTGCATATCAACAGGAAAAAGGGAAATGTACTTGCATTGGAGGTGCAAGCTATAGACATTCAGGCACAATCAAAATAAATAAAGGTTATTATAGAAATGCAAGTACAATTCAGGTTGCAGAATTTCAACTTCAGCAAAAGCAGAGATGAATCTAGTGTATGGTGCTCAAATCATGTTCATAATTCAGCTTGTAGTAATCAAACAAAGCCCCTTAATAGCATTAGCCTATTCCTCCATGGCAATCTTCAGTTTGTATACATAATAGTAGTACAAAAATGAGAGACATGTTGTCAGATGTAATTTTCATACCTTTCGCACCAGAACTGCAAGCATTATCAAAATGGAAGGAGCATTTTGCACTTGGGGTAAATTAGTAGAACGTATTGAGCCATGGCAAGAGAAACCTTGTGAAAGAAGGTCAACCATCAGGTTCCAATTTCATTAGCAACAATAATTCACAGAGTTCGTTAATGGGCTAGCTTACATGCTAGCCATAATAGTCTTTACAGAATCCAAGATTCTGTAGTAGTGATAGAATAGTGCTGAGTGCTTGCCCTCCAAGCCATCACGGTGGTATCTGTTGCTACCAGCTTGTTGCACGGGCTGCCCCCGATCACCAGGTCAAAGCCACCAAATCTTCTGATGAATAGTTCAATTCTTTCAGCAGTAAGATTTTGAACATCTGCGATTTCAATCAGCGTGCCAGTTTGGGTCTGGTCCCACCAACTCCTCAGCAACGTCATGTTTACCTCTGATATTTCGACTGAGACCACTGTCTTCATACAGATCCCAAGCCTGTGGAGAGCTACTTCTGCTCCACCAATACCCGAAAACAAGGACAAGACGTTCATGCCATTAGGGAATATGTTCCTCAGCACAGAGAGGTGGTAGGCAACTGTATCAACTTGGAATGAATTCCCAAGAGCTCTATATCTCGCTGTCCTGCTAACTCCCCTGGTATGATTCCTAGGGTATCCAATAGGAATTCCATCTCATCAGGCTCTAGAGTAGCAACCTTGTTCTTTCCAACCCAGACAAGGTTCCACTTCCTACATTCTTCCAAGACACTCTTCTGAACTGCTGGAGGTAGTGCATCGCCGAATCTACCAAGAGCACATCGTATTCGTTCTGTATGCTTTGCGCTTGCCACACAAGTTTGCAAGCAGTTGAACTGCCTTCTTGGATCCCAAGAGGGCCACCACATCTTAGTAGAAGGAAAGGCTTCAGATATTATCTTTGGGGGAATGGGAAGAACATGTGACCTGTTCTCAATCGGCAAGTTATGGATGTAACCCCTCTTCCTAGCAGCAGCACATAAGTATTTGGAATCTACAAACTCAGGATAAATGTCATACAAGAACCTTGAGATGGTCGTCCATACACCTTTTGGAGCTAGGGCCACGTTTTCATAGTAAAAGAATGGTGGTCCAAGAGCCTGGTCAGGAAGGTTTCTGTGGACTGACCTTAACCCGTCATTGGGCAAGCTGAATCCCACCATTGGATTTGGAAGAGGCATTGGCTCTTCATGGCTGCCGTCAAATGGCACTTGATTCCATTGTGGTCTACTTCTATACCGTTCTCTTTTTTTCTTGCTTCCATCTATTAATTTTGTTTTCTTTCTTCCTCCAAAGGAACTGAACTCTGTATCCTGCACAAAAATAAACATTATGCCAGTGGCATTACATTAAAGAAATGAAAACAATTTCACCATTCAGATGCTCTATAATCACAAGGTACCCATACCTCATAGTCAGATAAGTTTGTAAAATAAACATTTCCTGCAGTCGCTGGTGCATAGATTGACTCAACCAACAAATCTACAGACGCATCCAGACCTGCCAAATTTTAACCCAGCATAGGCAGTATAAGGCTCCTTACTGTCAAAGCAGCAACTTCAATAGAGGTATACCGCATCTAGTAATAGCCCTCATTACTTCATCTTCAGGAAAACCCATGCTGACTAAGGACTTGATTTTCTCATCTTTCTCGGACATCTCTTGTAAAAAGTCCTGCAACAAAGCACATTACAAGCAGACTGAAAACATTTGCTACATCTCACTCATGAATTGCAGTCTGAAATAGCCTCCCAACAAAGCAACTAATGCAGGCATCACATATATGCATGTACACCCAAATTTACTGCAACAAAATATACGATTATCCTTCTGTGTCAAATTTGTTGTTGCGTCTTACAACTCCATGCAAATAGATACTACCATACTATAGAGGAACTTATTTTGAGGATTAAAGTTAGAGGAAACTCATACTAAAGATGTAATGAAAAAGTAGTAAAACTATTTAAAAAATGGTGAAACAAGAAAGCATGTTAGACCACAAAAAGGAGGGGGAGTACAGCTTATCAATCATCAACACATGGATAAATGCCCAGCACAGATTACCTAAGCTCTCATAGGCATCATTTCAGTTCCATTTTTTGTTGTCTATTATGTTTTCAGATGTAGCCAGTGGTTATCATTGTTCTGTCTGGTGGTCTTAACTTGCAACCATTCAATTATAGGCATCCAGTAGACTATCTTTCATCATTGCTTGGTTTGAATACGACCTTGTAGAAGTATATGATCATCTCTTTGATGGTTCTGTAGTAGTTTTGCTATCTCTCTCTCACTATAAAGGCACCATACAAAAATGCCAGCTAAAGAAACATAGAAGCAAGAGCAGGATCAACAAAGATCCTTTAACAACCCTACAGGAACAGGTACTGTTTTATAGATAACCCAAAAAGCTACAGCATTGCAGTACAGGTAAGCATGTACACTTGTTTACTAAATAAAAGTGAAACATAACTTAAGTCACAAAACCTTCCAATTTATTGGACCAAGACCAATAGATAATTTAGACAAGCACTAAAAGGGAATGTGTGCTTGGCATGAAACAAGTGTAACAAAGGTTCGATCATGATCAGGTAAATTGGTTGAGAAATAGACACAAGTATCTGATATAAATATATAATGACCAAGGAGGGAGTCATGTGAATACCTCATCACCAGAACCATCAGAGTAAGTAGCCCTATCAAAATTGTCAACAGTATCATCCTCATCCCAATTAACATCCTCCTCTTCATCTTCTTCTTCAAGAATCTGGGGGTCACAGGCAGAATGAGAGCTGTTACCCACTGAAGGGTCACTGCCTATCGCCTGCATTACAGTATTACACAACATGACTTGTACAATAGAGCATTAGATAATAAACAAAGTGATGCAACCACGTGAGCAAATACCTGATAAGTGAGAAGTAACTCAAGAATTTGCTCCGAATCTGTGTCCCCTAAAAGAAACGGCAACAGTTGAAACAAAAGATGCAAAATACAACCTAAGCAAATGAGGAAATGTATTATTGTTATCATTACCAATCTCCTTGATAGCTCTGAAGACCATCTCTCTCGAGAAACCCATTCCCAAAAAGTAAGCAACCAAAGCTGATGGTGCTGATCCATTGGCCTTCCCATTAGCATCCTTTAGACAAACACCATATTATGATTATAATTATAGTAAGGTAATATAATGGTTAAAACAAATGACCAGCTCGTGTGTGTTCACTATTATGATTATAATTATAGTAAGGTAATATAATGGTTAAAACAAATGACCAGCTCGTGTGTGTTCAACTAGACTTATATCTCCTACCTGTAGCCTGGGTCTCGTGGACGGACCAGGCGCATCCGTGTTCGAAAAGGCTGGAGCAAACGTGGCCTCAGACTCACCATCAGTATCCCACTCGAACTCGCTATCCTCATCGCTGTCGCTAGCCCAGTCCTGTAACATAAGTTAAGCACCTCACCCCAAATATCTCGACTAGCAGTGGAAATAAGGCAATTTCAGAGGAAAGGAAAAAAATAGCGAAAGATTGAATCGGGTTTAATGTAGCATCTTGTGTAAGGCATACTGCCAGTGCCACCCCAATATCACATAGCCTCATCAAATCACAAGGGAAAAAAATATTATGCTTCTCCGCATGCGGTTCGCAATATATCCACACGATATCACGAATCAAATTCACAAGCACGACATCAGCCATCACAGTAAGAGATAATTTTAGGATCAGAATGCAGATCATCCCTGTGCGATTGAATAAAGGGTAAACCAGAAGCCCCTCCAACCCAATTCCAGTCGGAAACCCTATGCACGAACAAATCGTGCACAGATGGAGCAATACACGAACAACAGCAGCAGCAGAAGCGCATCGCCTGCACGCGGCAGCGGGAACCATTGGGTGTGGCCAAACTGATGTCATGGATGGAGGAAGGAGAGGAGAGGAGAGAAGAGGAGGGAGGGAGCTCTTACCACCATTGTAGAAGGTCCGCGAAGCGCCTCGGGCAATAACCTCTCGCTGCTCCGCCGCGTGCTGGCCTCCCTCTCCTCCGCCGATGGCCGGCCTAGATGCGGTGGCGAGGAAGCGCGCGGTGGAAGAGGAGGAGAGGTCGGTGATGGTCGGACGCCGTCGCCTCCGCTCCCCTTGGCTTGTCTTGTCGACGACTACCAGAGAAGACGGGCCGCACGTATCTAGCATTCCCGTTACGGCCCAACAATAATATGGGCCTCAAGCTAGCCATTAATCCCGTTGCGGCCCAGGAGGAAGGGAATGAGGCACCAACGATCTACTGGTTGGTATTCATGCCATAGAGGAAAAAGTACACCGAAGGTCCCTCAACTTGTCATCAAATTACAAAATCATCCTCCAACCACAAAACCAGATATAAGACATCCCTCAACTTACAAAATCGTTCACTTTATGTCCTTCAGTGGTTTTGATCCCAGCTTCGTCCGATGTGGCGGCTGAGTCAGCGTGGGACCCACGTGGGTCTCACATGTCAGGGTGTACAGTCAGCACCTCTCTCTTCCCCCTTCTCCCCCTTCCTCTTCTCTCTCTATCTCTCTCTCTCTCTCTCTCTCTCTTTCCCCTCTGCAGGATGCCCGGCGGGTGGGGAGCTCGTCTGGGCGAGGTGGGAGAGGACACCCGGCGGGCCGGCGATGCGGCGGCGGCGGCGGCATCGTTGACGATGCGGGAGAAGGGAGAGCGTCACCGGCTCACCGCGCGTGCGACCTCGGGGTCGGGCCGTCAGAGAGGCCCGGGCGGTGGCGGCGAGGACGCCAAGGCGCGGGACTCCGGGTGGCGGCGGCGGCATATGACGCGCTGCGGGCGCCGGTTTGGGACCAATTAGAGGATCAGAGAAGAGTAGGGCCAGGCCGTCATCTCCCGACGGCGGCGGCGAGGCAGAGGAAGGGCGGCGCGGCGAGGAGGGAGCGTGGTGCTGCGGGAGGCCATGGCGGGGCTCCCGGAGCACCGCGACAGCCGCGTGAGGTACGGCAACGCGTGGCGGCGGGCAAGCGAGGGCGGCGAAGGCGAGCCTGCAGCGGCGGTGGCTAGGGAAGCAGCGGAGACGCGGTTGAGGAGTGGACAGCGACGGGCGGGAGCAGGCCGACGGCGACAAGGGAGTTGGGCGAGCGCGGTGGCGGAGAGGCAGCGGCAGCAGCAGGCGAGCGCGGCTGCGGATGGGGAGCGGCGGTGCCGACGACTCCGCGCCGCTCGGCCTCATCGTCGTTGGCGGCTTCGGGTGGGGGCGCCACGCCGCCGGCTTCTTGTCGCTCATCCGCGGCGGGGGTGCCGCGCCGCCGGCTTCTCGTCGCTTGCCATGGCGCTGGAACGGGGGAGGACGGCTGGAGCGGCGGCTCGTTGGGGACGGGCTTGCGGAAGAGCAATGGCCGGAAGGACAACGGCAGCGGCGGCGGCGGCAACGCGTCGGCCGGCCAACTCCCTCCTCGCCGCCTCCATCCCCACTTCCCTCCCGCTGTCGTCGTCTCCGTCTTCCGCTCCTCCCTCGCCCCGGATGGGAGTTTCGTCGGAGCGGAGTCCTCCTCCTCCACCTCGCCACTGCCGTTCCCCTCTAGCTCCCCCTTCGCTCTACCCCTGTGGTCCCGCCACCGACGCCCCTCCCCGCTCGCGTGCGCCGACCTCGTCGACCAGGGTGACTTCAACGGGGCACGCCGCGACGGGACACCGTGCTCGCCGCCGCCGACCTCGTCGAGCGGGGTGACTTCAATGAGGACAAGAGAGGCCATGGCGACGCCCGACCGCGGCGTGCTCCTCTGCACCGGCAACCGCGCCCGCGCCCGCCGCACCGTCCTGCCACGCCACCCTGGCTGCTCTTCGCTGGCCACCGCCCATGGAGAGGGAAGGAGAGAGGAAGTGAGTTGATGGGGAGGGTAAGAAGTGGTGACGTGGACAGTCTGACATGTGGGTCCCACGCAGGTCCCACGCTGACTCAGCCACCACGTCGGACAATACCGGGGTCAAAACCACCGAAGGATCTAAATTGAAGGGTTTTGTAACTTGAGGGATGTCATATATCTGATTTTGTGGTTGGGGGACGATTTTGTAATATGACAAGTTGAGGGACCTTCGGTGCACTTTTTCCTGCCATCGACGGAATGAAAACTCGAAATCTTGTCCATTATAAAAGAACTGACTACGGGTGAAACTTGAATTAAGGGGCTGTTTGGGGAGAACGATGGAGTACTTTCAAATCTACCAACACTAATTAAGAATCTGTCTATCTGTATATAATTCTCTCCCGATCTGTTTGCCTGAATTTTCAGTGCATGGGCTCCTCTTTCTCTGCTCCCAGATCAGATGAACTGAAATTGAAATGGAGTTTAATCTATTCCAGATAATCATCAATCATATATGTCCATTTAATTTGTTGATAGCGTACTCCATTAAGGAAGGAAGAATCACAATAAATAAATCAAACAAAGGCCACCACATCCAACAGCTAGCCAATCATTTTCAGCTACTACAAGAGAGGGAGGATAGCAGCAGCAGTATCGGTCCCTATTCCGTCAACTCAACAACCTGAATGCGACATACGTTTACGTCAATCAACTTCTAAAGCGTCTCCCTAATTTTTGCCATTTAAAGCATGTAATCAAACCCTCTGGATTACGTTTTCCGGCAACGAAAGCGACTGTTATCAATCAATCAATCAATCCTCGCCTCGTCGTCTTCCTCCAGCGACGTCGACCGCCGCCGCCAGCTCAGCACGGCGCCCATCCGCGGCAGCCTCACCACCGAGTTCACCCGAGCCACCCCCTCCAGAGCTCTCCATACATTCGTCCCCTCCTCCGCCTCGCCGCCGCCGCCGCCCAGGACCTTTCGGAAGCTGCCCGTGAACGACACGGCCTGAGGAGGTTTCGCGTCCCCGGGGGTGCTCTCCGACGACGACGGTGAAGGCTTCAAGAAGAGGCACACCACGGCGCAGTCGTCGACCATCGACGTCGGGAACTTGCGCCGCCACGTGCGCACCGCCCGCTCGACGAGCTGCTTGGCGGCCTTGGAATGGTCAGTAGCCGACGATACGATCTTGATCACCTCCTTGTTCGACAGCACGTCCCATATCTGCACCCACAACAATTTGATTGGTTGCATTATCTGAAAAACAACCTCTATCCGCTATTCTGATTTATAATTCCCTGTGGATGAAATTTTGATTGGTTGCATTATCTTTAAAAAAACAATTTGATTGATTGATTGAGGCAAAAGCATTCATGATTCAGTTAACTTTCGCTTTTCTGGCTGCAACCATATGGCTTTGCACTATTAATTTTGTGCTCATTTCATATCTAGTACTGGAACTGGAGTAGCAGTGAAACAACCAAGAGAAAAGTGTTACTCTTGATTATGAAAAGATGGTGAGTAAATGAAACTGAATTTGGCTGCCATCATCAGGCAAAAGTCTTTCTGTTTGCTTACCCCGTCAGTAGCAAGTACCAAGAAGTCATCTTTTGCAGATAGCTTCCTGTAGTAGACTTCTGGTGTACAGATTAGTCCATGACTCTTCAAGCAGAAATCTCCAAATGCCCTTGCCATGGCGAGGCCCGGCGCGTCTTGGTCTGGTAGCCACATCCTAGGCACGTCCGGCTCATCGTCCATGGCGAAAACCCGCCCCTTGCAATTCAGGATTCTCTCAGCTTCGCCTGTCAGAAGCCCCCATATGAATGACAAGTGAATGTCTGAATTTAGACATCTCTGTACTTTGAGAAATTCAGAGGCTTACTTGGAAGATTTGGTTTCAGGTCAGTGGTTAGTTGGACTGAAATTGGGCGGTCCTTGCTGTCTCGGGTGCAAAGAACCGCACGTGAATCGCCCAAATTTGCAATGATCAGGTGATCACCCTGTGCATAAGAATAGTATTTGGGAATTTAATCAGAATGATTACGAGTTTGAGAGTTCTGTATTTAGGCACAAGTATAGCTGTAACATACGCATAAAATTCGGCAAGTTTCTTTGTTGCATCTGATGGTTTCAGAAGCTTGTTTTTTAGGCAGAAACGGTGTATTTCTAGTGCATAGGCAAGACTATTGGCAATACAAAAAAATGTTGCAAGTTTGCATAGTTGTAGCTCTAGTACCTGCCTAACGACAGTGACAGCAGTTGTGCCACTACAAATGCAGTCAATTCCAGAATGTTGCCTCAGATCCTCATCAACATCCTCAAATGTCTTGACAAATATGTTCTTCCAGGTGGATAACAATTGCTTCTCATTGCTTGTATCGCTCAATGAGGTGCAATCTGACTTTTCCAAGGTTTCCTTATCTGTGTTGCTGGATGGATCTTGTTCAGTCTTCAGTGCCAAAGAGGAGGATAGTTTCACTGGAAGGACGTCGCGGACATGGCGAGCAACTTCCCTTCCGAGAGGGCCATGCCCATCAAAAACTCCACAAAATATCTGGCCCTTGTGCCCCGCAAAGTCCTAATGAACTTGACACAGGTAGCACATCAAGACCTAGATTATCTTATATATATTAAGTAAAATGTGCACATCAAGGGGAAAAGGGAAATGTACTATCATTGGAGGTGCAAGCTAGAGAGGATCAGGTACAGTTGAAGTAAATATTACAGAAATGTAGGTACATTTGTCAGTTTCAGCAAAAGCAGAGATGAATCTAGTGCCCGGTGCTCAAATCATGTTCTGAATTCAGCTTGTAGTAGCTAATCAAAGCCCCTTACTAGCACTACCCTTTTCCCTCCATGGCTAGCTTTAGCTTCTGTACATAATATCACAAAGATGAGGGAATTTGCAGAGACAAGAAGCTAAGCAGCACTGAACAAACATGCAAGAGCAAGCAATCAGGTCTAGTTGAAGATTTGAAGTAAATACAGGCTATTACAGAAATGCAGGTACAGCTCAGGCTACAAAAAAAATCAGTTTCAGCAGAGCATGGATGAATCTACTAGTGTATGGTGCTCAAAGTCAAATCATGTCCTGAATTGAAGTTGTAGTAGGCAAACAAAGCCCCTTTCTAGACTAGCATTACCCCATTCCTCCATGGCTAGAGACTCAGCTTGTGTAGTACTAGTACATGATACTAGTATCAAAATGAGAGAAGAATCTGTACATACAAGCAAAGGAGGACTGGGAAAAACATGGAAGCAATGAGGCAGCAATGTGATGAGCAAGCAATCCAATGCAAGAGAGATGTGGTTACCTGGCAGGTAGTCATGGCGTCCTGGTTGGCGCCCTTCCAGCCTTGCTTGGTGTGCATGGAGACGCCAGCGCTCCAAAGCTGGTCGTGGAAGAAGGCGTCGTGCTTCCATGGAAATCCCTCCTCCTCAAGCTCCTCCTTCCCCTTGCTGCAGCATATCCCCATTGCTTCTGCTGCTGCTGATGCTCCCCTAGGAAGGAAGGAAGGAAGGAAGGAGGGGGTAGAGAGAGTAGAATGGAGTTGAATGCGTAGGGGTGGTTGAAGTAGTTTTGTTGTTTTATCATTGATGGTGATGTTGGGCATCAGGCACCCCATCCATCGGCCATTAATGGCGACGGATGTGCATCGATGATGGCCAGCCGGCTGTCTATCGTCTTGGTGACTCGCCGCGTCGGCCATACAAGAACCACCTCACTACTGGAGTAACATGCATGCCTGTCGTACAGGTAAGGTAAGGTTGGAGCATTTCGTCCTTCATGACTGAAAATTTCAGGACAACATCTTACTACTACCATCTTTTATGTTGATCGACTACCAGTGTATATGTGTACTAGTCTACTATACTGCAGATGAAACTATACAGTAAAACTGAAAGGAAGGAAATGACAGTGCAAATGCAATGCAGTGTTGTAAAAGGATACGAGGTTTTCTCTGAAGATGAAGTGAGCTGTATCTGAATTCTGACCCATCGATGGAGGCGTGGAGAAGTACGTGGAGATGGAGGGATCCCTGTGCACAACGGCGATGATGGATAGTAGAGTATACAGGAGTATACAGTAGTTGCGGATGGACGGAAGTTGCTCATTATTACAACTGTTGGTTGGGTTGGGACGTTGGTTGCTTGCAATTAGAGTATTTATTTATTTTCTCAGCTCCAGAATCAACTGCTGAATCGCCTACCTGCATGCATCTGCAGTTTTGCATTGCGCTGCGCACCATCCATCCTCCTCCGCTTCAGTCTTCAATGCTTTACACCGTGCCTACCTGTTGTTGCTGTTCCCTCTCACATATTTCAGTTGTAACATCGACTTGTGACTTGCATTTTTATGACAATTGCCCTCACCTATTTCCCCGGTCCTTGGAGACAATTGCCCAACACCAGCAAAGTTAAATAGTGATAAGCATTTTTATGCATTGGACCATGCATGGAACCTTACTGTGTAAATGACTCCATCTTTCTGCTGGGAGAGATGAACTGGAGTAGCAACAACCAACAAGAACCCGTGCAGTCCGGGCATGCCTGACAAAACCGCCCGCTACCATGTCTCAGCTCTCAACTAGCTAGCATTCAGACCTTCGCAGAAAACTAATATAGTGTTCAGTGCCTTTATTCAGGCAAGGAAGCTATGAGACCTCATTCCAGATAACACTCCACATAAAACACTAGGAGATGGAACAACCAAATTATAGTGAGAATGCAATGTTCCATTCCATTAATCAAATTGTGCATCAAAAAGGCACAGCAAGGCATATCACATACTCCGCACCACTTACAACATGCTTTACCCCAATGATCTCTCTTTGATTGTTGATTCCTACCTGCGCTATATACAACACAGCAAGAATATAACCTCCCTCGCCTCCACTGGCATACAAGCAAAATACCAGTACTAGTATGTTGTTCTGACAATACTACCGTCAGCAATTCAATACACTATTCAGCCAGTTATGGCACAAAACTTTTGGAGCTCATTCTCTAGGACTGGAGATATTGCTCTAGATAAATTCAACACCACAAAACACGCCCCAGTTTCCACAACGTTTATCTTTGAAACATTTCACTGTACAAGCAAATCCTGCGACTGCTGCTTCCATACATCACACGGTTCTACCGCAACCTGCCAAGACCACACCTGTTATTAGACACTGCTTTCTAATAAACTGCATACCAGTTAATGAACATGGCCAAAACGCAAGGGTGAACTATTTTGCACTTCAATTCTTCTACACAAGTAAACCGACTAGCATCTTACTTTGTATAACCAGAAAAGAAATATAGTAGAATACCTGGTAGGGTTTATTAATCCACTGGAAAAGACAACCACGGGCTTCAACAACTTTGAGCATATGTGATGGCACCATGGATTTGAATGCTTCATGAAGCTTCACTTTTCTCAAACCACAGACCATAAGAGCAGCTATCAGTCCATTAGGCGTAACACCCGCTAAATGCACAATGGTCATGTTCTGCAAGCCACATATGCTTGAAAGGGATATAAGCCCAATGTCGGTGACCGAACAATATGACAAGTTTATCTGCAGTGATGAGGAGATGTTATTAAGACAATTGGAAGCACGGTATTGCGATTATTTCTTTTACAGCAGAATGGGCTAATACCTGCCGGAGGTTGTGAGAGAATTGGGAAAGGAAAATCATTCCCATGTCATTGATCTCAAAGCATTTCTTGATATCAAGCTTAGAAAGTAGCCTGCATCCTGTGGCAATTTCCGACAGACCAGCAGATGAAACCATGGGGCAGCCACGAATCTCCAATGTGTTCAGCTTTATGCATTTTGAAAGTGATCTCAGTGAACAGTCTGTTAATTTTGTGCAGTAGGACAAACTGATAGACTCTAACATTGGGCATCCTTGAGCTATATGAGTAACCCCTTCATCACTGATCGCCCCAGACCTGAAAGAGAGGCTATTAGTTAGTCTTGGCTCCTATCACGGAAGGAAAGGAAATCAAATATGCAATGTGTAGGGAATAACCTGTACAAATCGATATCTCGGAGATCTGGACAGGACTTGCTAACGTGTCTAAGGCCCTCATCAGTTATCCTCAAGCATATGCCAATTTTTAGGCTTGAAAGTTTGCTGCATCCAGAGAGAGCTTTCAAACCTTCATCATCCAAATCAGTGTCAGTAAGATCCAATTCCTCCAAGTGAGTGCAGCGCCTTCCAATCAGCTGTAGTCCTTTTCTGGAAACAAGGCTACAGGACTCCATTCTCAGAGAGATGAGGGAGGGGCATGAGGTTGTGATGGCAGCTAATGAAACATCAGTGATTTTGCGACAACAAGTAACATCCAGCTTCAGCAAATTTTTCAGTCTTGGCACGACAAAAGAAAGATCTGTGTCTGTCACTCCAGAACATTTGCTCAGACTTAACTCCCTCAAAGAAACACAGGATTTCCCAATGGATTTTAATCCATCATCCATGAATTGGCAACCATCCAGCTTCAGTGTCTGCAATTTATGAATCATATCGAAGCTGCTTGACATAGAAGGAGTAACCTGCCACAAGAAAAGTGTAGATAAACTGAGCTCAAGTTATGTCCAATTGTTCAGGTGATAAAACTAGACAGTGGGCTACTTACAGGAGAGCAGTATGATAGATTGAGTTCCAACAGATTCGGCATTGCCTTCACAATGGACAGAACACCGACATGAGTGACATTGTAAGAATTTGACATATCAAGAACCTGAAAGAGTAACAGACATAATTTCAGCTCTCAGTTACCAGAAATTGTGATACTCTTATTGTTGAAGGCTAACAATGATTTAGTCCAAATTGTTTCAGTTGCAATATCCATATAGCCTGAATTGAAATGTACCAAACAATATACGAGGTATATACATGTTAGTATCCCTACAACATTAGCATTGCAAACCTACTTTACATGAGAAGCTAACTGAATATACTCAGAGCAGAAGACAATAAACAAGGATATTAATCAGATTTAAATTTAGCTAGCACAATGCTCACAGTGAAAAAGATAGGGGTTGATGATTACCTGTAGTGATTTGCTGCATTCTTGATCAAGACTAGTAAGGGCATCATCATCAATTCCATTACATCCCACCAGTAGTAACACTTGTAGATTTTGTAGCTTCATGATAGCTGGAAAGCATTTTTTTACAATCTGCACAACATTTTTTTCTTAGTCTGATGAGTGTGATCTAAACTGCAGGGCAAATAATTAACCTATAACCAAAAAATGATGATAAAACAAATCAACGGGAGAAGTAGTTACTACTGGTTCTGACAATTGAAAAGGTGAGGCAAATATCATTTTGGGTATAGATAAGAGCATCTGCAGATCAAGAATAGTCCAATTTCCAAAGCGCTTCTGCCATCATAGGCTAATGTTATTTTGTGGGCAATATTCATGTCAGGTGCAGAGAACCGGCAGATTCACAAACAAGAACAAGAAAAAAAACCACTAAATTAAGTTTCCTCAAAAAAAAACCTGACCTTGAAATCAAGAAGCGAATGGAAGGGGAAAAGGGAGTTCTTTTTTCCCTTTCTGTCGTCTAGGTACAAGAAGAAATACAGTAAATGAAATGGAACAGAGAGATGAAGAGGCAAGGCACAAGTACCATGGTGTAGGAGAGATCCAGGATGTTGAGCTTGTTGCACTTGAGGGCGAGGAGGTCTAGTCCGAGATGAGTGACCCCGACGCACCACTTGAGCGAGAGCTCGCGCAGGTCGGGGCATCCGACGGCGATGCATCCGAGCCCCATGTCAGTGATGCGCTTGCATCGCGACAGCGAGAGCCTCTGCAGGCGGCGCGCCTTGGCCACCTCCGCCGCCGCGGCATCCCCGAGGTCGAGGCCATTGGAGAGGTCGAGGTCCGTGAGATTGGGGCACGCGGCGACGAGCGCGGCGAGGCCGGCGGCGCCGAACCCCCGGGAGCGGGAGAGGTCGACGGCGGAGACGGACGGCGCGGCGGGGAGCGCGGCGAGGGCGGCGTCGGGGAGGCGCGGGCAGAGGGAGAGATCGAGGCGGGAGAGGGCGGGGTAGCGGGCGAGCGCGGCGGGGAGGAGGTCGGGGCGGAAGGGGCGGAGTACGCGGCGGTGGCGCGACTCGGCGGCGTGGCAGGCGCGGGAGACGAGGGAGAAGGACTTGAGGGCGCGGGGGTCATGGGCGGCGGCACGGTCGAGGATGAGGAAGAGGAGCTCGTCGGCGAGGTCGTTGAGGTGCGGGGGCGGGGAGAGGTCGAGGCGGCGGCGCTTGACGCGGTGGGTAGGCGTTGGCATAGGCGAGGCCATGGCGAGGTTGACTGCAACAAGAAGAAGGGAAGGGAAGGTAGTAATAATGGTGGGCGTTTGGCGCGGCGCATGTGGAGATGGAGAAGAAGGGAGGAAGAAACGAAACAAGGGGGAGATGAGATGACGAGAGTGCCCCGGCGGCGCCTCGATCTGGGTGAGGTGAGGTCACCAGCTGGGTTACCGTATTTGCCCCTCGTCCAAGTACAAGCATGGCTGGCAAAGGACGGTAATATACGTGGTCATGTGGGGGTGGAATGGTAAATGTGGGGAAGGGACGGTAATGTACGGAGAGAGTACAGGGTGGGGTAGAAGTGGAAAGCGAAGGCGAGTGGAGAGAGTCAAATGGGGAGGGGGCGATGCGGGGGAGGAGAGATAGAAAAGGATCAAAGGACGGACGGAACGGATCGTACAGCTTGTGAGTGCGGACTCGTACGAAATCACACAACTACTCCTTCTACCCATGGAATCTTTTCACCCTACCCACCGACGCATGGGCCCTCCTCGTATTCAGCTCTTCGCGGGTAACGGAAAAAGCGTGAGAAAAGATAGTAGATGTTGAAGTGGAAGAGGACGCGCTGCCCTTGGGGAGTTGTTGACTGGTCCCGTGCACCCCGGGGACGGCTCGGCTTGGGTGAAGGAAGGGAGTCGCCATTGCACTCAATCCGTGGGTTCTGCATCTACTTTCTGTTTGCATAACGTTTTCCTTCTCATTTTCTTTTTCTGCTTGCACGCACACGTTATATGCAAAAAGATTTAAAAATATACCTTTTTTCCCTGAATTTACATTAATATATGACTTCTAATTAGCGTGCACAAATATACCATGTTGTCTTCAGCATAGCTGGGACTATTGCTTGAGAACGCGAGGGTCAGTTTAAAGACGACATCATATAACTCAGCAAACTTGTGAGCTACTACCTCCGTTTCAGGTTATAAGACATTTTGACTTTGGTCAAAGTCAAATTATTTTAAGTTTGATTAAGTTTGTAGAAAAAATAACATTTTCAACTCAAGAAAAATTTATTATGAAAATATATTCAATTATTGATTTAATGAAACCAATTTGGTGTTATAAATATTATTATATTTGTCTATAAACTTAGTCAAACTTGAAGTAGTTTGATAGTCAAAACATCTTATAGCCTGAAACGGATGAAGTACTTTGCTGCATTTGAGTTGGCAAATGCTGAGCCAACATAATAAACCAATGTAATAATGTAATTAAATCCACCTACCTTTCTGTATAATTGTGATCATATTTGATTGACAACATCATGTGCCAGCATCCAGACGAGTTCAAGCAGATGGGATGCAAAGTCGATGATGTCCTCGGACTGACCCGAACGAGTGCATGCAGGCATGGTGCGAGCTCGTGACCACACGGCTCAGTTTACATAGAAAATATGCCATCCCGCGGCCCTATAAAATTACTTCCCTTCATGCCTGTGCGAATTCTTGCAATTTTGTGGTGTCCGCATCTGATCTTATTGACCATGGCTATAGTTCGCAAGGTTTCAGCGCGAACTAGTTGAGTGTTCGCATGTCGTTCTCGTGACGATGATTTGTTATTGTGAAAATTTTCAGCATTTGTATACTTCCAAAAAATGATATAATTATATAATTATTATACTTCCAAAAATTTGTATACTTCCAAAAATGATGATTTGATATATAATTATTTTTCCACATTACATACATCATCGAACACATTCAGATACAGTTACAGTTAGATAGTGGTACATAAGTAGTCACATGTAACATATTGCGTACAACGGTTTTTACTTTTTAACCTTTACAAGAGTATGATCGGTGCCATGCTCATATATTACAACAGGACCATATGAGAATAGGTTGCATGAGCCCATAGATCGAAACAATCTGACCGGTATTTTTGAACCGATTTTTTTTCTTTTTAACCAATAGTTTGATTTTTCTTTGTTTTTTTTTAAGGATGGGTGGTTATGCGAGTGACATGAGGGAGAGGGAACATGTCGTCTGCGATTTTATAGTAGTAGAGATGTACTCGTGTTGTTCAACCGCGGTATCATGCTGTTGCCAATCATATTTTGTGTAATATATATGTATGTACTCCCTCTGTCAAAAAAAGGCAACCTAGTATTAGGATGTGACACATCCTAGTACAACAAATCTGGACATAGAGAGGATGTGATATATCCTAGTACGATAAATCTGGACATAGAGAGGACGTGTCACATCCTAGTAGTTGTTTTTTTTTTGACAGAGGGGTTATAGGGATGAAAGTATATCAAATTATGTTTGATTTGTTTCAAATCTAATCAGGTTGATGATATAGTAAAAGAATTCTAAAAGCCAACATATTAGTTTTTCTTTTGAAATAAAAGCATATTAGGTATTTGTCTCTCCACTTCGATAGAAAGCATGAATGAGACACACAAGGAATAAGCTATCTGTCCATCATGCAGGCAGCCACTAGCTTGAGCATATCTACAAAAGTGATAACTCGTATCTTGGTATGTATGCTCATACCTAAAACCAACCATCCATTTTAGCTCATGTCTCTGGAGTAGTGCTCCATTGATAGGCTATTTAATCAAATTAATATTAAGGGCCTTTTTTTAGACTTAGATTTATTGGCTTAAGATTTTAAGTCAGTTTTTTTTCTCATATGATTTATAAGCCAGTAAATTTAAAATCATAAGTTCTAAAGTGGAGTCATACCTCTAACTCACATATTTTCTATACTAATTTTTGGCTTAATAGTGTAATAGTAACTTATGACTTTAAAAAACAAACGAAAAGTATGTTTGTTTGTTTAAGCTTAGACTTTCTGACTCATTAACTAGCTTATATAAACCTAAATAAAAAGGGTGTAAGATTAAAGAGAAATGTTCTCTGCTTTTAATACCTTATTGATGAAATTTTAGATTTTGAATTGCTTGGATTCCTTCTAAGCGTCTGATTGGATGAAAATATTTAAATTTGTTAGAATCAGTGTATCAAAAATGTTTATATTGCACATAAAATTTATACCTAAAAATGCTTATGTTTGGAAACAGAGAAGCAAATGAAATTATGAATGCAGTGATGACGTGGCACGAGCAATTGAAGCCAAAAGGCTATCGAAAAGCAGTAGCAATTAGCAAAAGGTGAAAGCATATATCTGGCCAGCCGTTCATGCATGTGGAGAGATGGAAAAAAAACTGAATAATAAAAAGCAGGTTAGGTCGGTCGGTCTGAGTGGCATGCCGTACCTAGAAAGGACAGAATTCAGTTCCGTTCCGTTCCGTTTGGTACTGGAACATGAACTAGCTAGATCCTCTCCTCCTCAGTACATACCTGTCCTGATAAGCACTCGCTCTAAACCACCACTCCAGACTCCACTATGTACACCCAAAATCTTGAAAGAAAAGGCGCTTCAAGTACAGGAGTAGGCACCAGCTGATTGCTTATCTTTATCTGCTCGCATTTCCAGTAAAAATTCCTCCTTGTCCGTTCTCTTCTTGGGAAGGCTTCTTCTACACCGTACTCTAACCTGCAATTGTTTTGATTCTACAAAAGTTAAGGGTCCCTTTAAATCGTAGGGTAGAAAAAACAGAGAAATAGGAAAAACATATGATTCTAACAGGAATTGAAGTGTAAAACAGAGGATTGCAAAACACAAGAAAAACACAGGAATGGTCGTTTGATTGGAGCACAGGAAAAACACAGGAATCGAATGAGAGAGATAGACTCAAAGAAAATTTTTCAAGAGGTTGAAGCTCTTGCTAAATTTCCTCCAAAATCCACATGCAATGTGCCATTCCATAGGAATTCCATAGGATTTGGAAAGCTTCAATCCTTTGAATCAAAGGGCCAAATAGGAAAATTTCCTATAGGATTTGAATCCTATGAAATTACTATATGAATCCTTTGATTCAAAGGGCCCTAAGGCTGTGTTAGTTGCTTAGGGTTAGGAGCTAATCCCTCACGCACGTAAAACGAGATGACTCATTTGTGCATGATTAATTAAATATTAGTTTTTTTGAAAAAAATAAATTAATATGATTTTTTAAAGCAGCTTCCGTATAGATTTTTTTTTTGCAAAAAATACACCGTTTAATATTTTGAAAAACATGCACGAGAAAAAACGAGGAAGGTAAGTTGAGAACTTTATCAAAATTTATTAAAAGACGTGGGCCAACTATAAATATAGGATATCAATATATTTATATGAAAATATAACTATCTGTTCGTAATATCTAGGGACACAAGGTTCCTCACCAAAATTTTGAGAAAATGTGCAACTATGGGTAACTCCAACTGGGACATGATTATTGCAGTTGCTTTCATATATACTACTCCTCCAGTTGATGCTACCTTAGTAAATGACGATTGATTAATTAGTGGCGTACCACGCGGCACGCGCACACAGATCGTTAGTAGTACAGTACTGTTCCGTGCAACATGATGCCTCCCCCAGTAAACTAATAACGTCATTGTTAATCAAGCATGCAAGCTGGACTTAAATAATATAATTGCCGGTGCATGTGTTCATCCGGCCGTACGAACCAATGTACGTATATATGTATACAAGGTAATTATGCCATAATTAGCTGCATGTTGGCGGAATGAGTCGCCAGTTTGAAGCGGCACATATATATACTCCAGAACTTAATTAGTTGGCTGATTTATGCAAGAAGACGTACATGCAGTTAGTTGAAAGAGAAAGGGTAAGAGTACATGGCATATATATGTTGCTTTCTTGTTGAGCTAGATGCTGACATCATGCAAGTATATTGACTTTTCATGTGTTGATCCATATCATCATTCATGCCGTACGTACGAACGTGCTACGGCGTTGAACCGGGATCATCTATCGGATAGATAATTCCAATTCCAAGCTAATTATAGTTGACATTTTCTATGAGCTGGAGCAGTTTGGAGTACTAGTCAACTTTGGCTGCCATCCGTACATTATATTTGTAGGTGGAGTAGCAAACCGGCGGCGCTCGAGTAAATTTGCATCTTAAAACGATACGCATTGTATGTAAATTAAAATGGAGTAATCATATGCTCCCTCCATCCACAAAGGTTATTCCCTGATCGGATGGCAAATGCTTTGGCTGATCAGCCATTTAAGCAAAATAAGCTAACTAATTTGCATTGAAGTTTGGCTGAATTGGAGACAGTTTTGGCTGATCAGCCAAAGTATTTGGCCAACCGATGAGGCTGTTAGATATAGTATATTTCACATTTAAGTTTTTCCAAATAAGTTGTTCCAATTTGTATTTTTTTATACGTTTAAAACTTATAAATGAAGAGATAAATTAAATGTTTGATTAGAACCCAAGGAGTCATCTCAGAGTAAGTTTAATAGTATAGCCAACTACTAGCTCCAAATCATCTATAACCAATGTAATAGCCAATTTATACAATAGTTGCTTACTAAACTATTAATATCTGGTCTCACCTGTCATACACACATTACATCTTGGAGTCTGTGCTGTAGTTGGCTGCAGATCTATAGCCCGCTGCTCTTCTCTCTCTTCTGTTATCTCTTTAAAATATGTTTATAGCTAGCTTATAGCCCGCTATTGTACCTGCTCTAAATACTCATTGGTTGCATATTTACATTCACTCCTTGATTTTGTAATATCTAAGATGATTTAATTTCTCTTTGATCTTGGTGACAAAAGTAATAGATATAAATTTTGTGGATAGAGGAAGTAATTAAGAAGAGGAAGTGATCAGCTGGTTAATTAATTGGCACATGCCAGGAGGTAAAAAGAAAGCTAGTGGCTTGCAGCAAGGAGTTAATAGGGCCTCATTTTTTCAGGAATAAGTTCACCGGAGGTCCCTCAACTTAATAGCGAGATTTTTTTGAGGTCTCTTAACTACAAAACCAGAAATATATACCCCAAAACTCACACAATCCATGCATAAAAGGTCCCAAACCAGTATATATGGGTGGTTTCGCTGACGTGGCATCCTAGTCAGCAAAAAAAATTTAAAAAAAAGTACATGGGCCCACATGTCAGCTGCATATATATTTCTTTTCTCTTTTCTTCTCCTCTCTTCTCTCTTCTCACTTCTCTTCTTCAGGCCAGCGGCGGGCGAGCTCGGCGGCGGCGAGGAGGCTGGCACGACGATGTCGCGCGTCACCGATATGCGCACGGTTATGGCGTCGACAAGCTCGTTGGCTGGCGCGGCCTTCCCGTGGCAGACCGGGCACGAGGCATGGGACGAGAGCCACATGTCGATGCACTCCTAGTGGAACACATGCCCGCACGCCAGGAGCTGCCTCACCTCCTCCTCGTCGACGGCGCTGAGGCAGACCGCGCACACGACCGACGCTGCCGTGTCCGAGACCTCGCTTCCCCAACCAATTGCTTACGTACGACTACTTCTCCAAAATTCCCCAATCCCCAATCCCATCTCAAGCTCATCTCATCTCGTTTCGTTAGCTACCTACCAAATTAATAAGCTACCGACAGCGTAGCGGACGAGGAATCCAAATCAAATCCAATCCTCAATCGAAGAAGGAGTCCAATGGAATGCGAGCCGGAGGAGCTGCAGTTCCTGGGCGTGGTGGGGATCTACAGGGAGGCAGCATCCATCCTGCGCGCCAACCGGCCGCTCTTTGCCCGCATCGCCGCCACCTTCGTCCTCCCGCTCTCCCTCCTCTTCCTCGTCCACATCGCCATCTCCCACGCCCTCCCACATCGACTCCGACGACTCTGCCCTCGACTTCGCCGCCCCAGGCACCCCCGCCCGGTTCCGTCTCGCTGCTCTACCGCCGCGCTCGCCCGCCGTCGGCTCCGCCGGCAGCCCGCCGCTGCTTCGCTGCTCTGCCGCCGCGCTCCGCCGTCCGCTCTGCCCGCCGCCCGCATCCGCGCGTGCCCATCGTCTCTCCTGCTCTCTGCCCACCGCTGGCCTGAAGAAGAGGAGAATAGAGAAAAGAGAGGAGAAGAATAGAGAAGAAAAAAAATATGTGCAGCTGACATGTGGGCCCATGTACTTTTTTATATTTTTTTTCTAACTAGGATGCCACGTCAGCAAAACCACCCATATATACTGTCTTGGGACCTTTTATATACGGTTTGTGTGAGTTTAGGGGTATACATTTCTGGTTTTGTGGTTAAAGGACCTTAAAAAATCTCGCTCTTAAGTTGAGGGATGTCCGGTGAACTTATTTCTTTTTTGTCAGATAGTAGTATTTTTCTTGATGGGCTTTGGGCCCAAAACTCCGTTCCATATGCACGTTGGGCTTAGGCCCATAAAACTCACT
This sequence comes from Oryza glaberrima, assembly GCF_000147395.1. Classification (NCBI taxonomy): domain Eukaryota; kingdom Viridiplantae; phylum Streptophyta; class Magnoliopsida; order Poales; family Poaceae; genus Oryza; species Oryza glaberrima. The sequence continues at coordinate 428,103 of NC_068336.1, read as the reverse complement.
GTCCCATAAAAATTAAAATTCTAGCTAATTTAAAACTCACTGTCCCATAAAAATTAAAATTCTAGCTAATTTAAAACAAATTAGGAGGACAGACAAATGACCACGATAATCTTATTTAATCAAAACCATACATGCATACATTTTATATAAAAAATAGATCAATTAAAAGGAATTTAGAGACAATTAACCCACATTGTTGTCGAATGACAACTGCGTCACGTCGAAGGAGGTGGTAACTCAGTGAATAACTGGAATGGTAAAGCAATAAATTAATCGGTTAAAAATTTCGGAATCTCCCCATTACATGGCGTACCTAGGGGGCTATTTATACTCCTAGTATATGCTCATACCCTCTAGGGTTCGGTTATTACAGGGGAATTTACATGGTTACCCTTATGCTAGAGACATTATAATGGGTATACAATGTCTTTTGTATTTATGGGCCCTGAGGTGGTCTTCTCGGGCCGGCCCATTAGGTGGCAAAGGGCCTCCATGGGTTTTGCGGGTTTTGTGGGTTTTATACACCCAAGACAAAGATCGAACCGAGCCGTACCAAGCTAAGCCGAACTAGCGGGTTTTGCGGTTTTAAGCCGGTTTTTATTTTGAGATGCATCGGTTTTCGGTTTACATATTGGTTTTTGTTGGCGTGAACCGAGCTCCTGATAAAACCGAAGACATCGTTCACAGCCGACTGGAGCGAGCACTAGTAGTAGTGCTGCGGAATAAGTCCATTTTACCTCCCTCATCTCTTGCGCTTGCGTGAATAACATCCGTCAACCGGAAAACCGGGTATAATGCCTCCTTCTCTGAAAACCAGAGCAAATCACCTCCCTCTGTGGTTTTGCTGGCGGTTTCGTCCGACGTGGCGTGTTGACCCGGTTGACAAGCTAACTCAGTGTGGTGGGACCCACATGTCAGTGTGTAGCTCTCTCTCTCCCTTATCTCTCTCCCCGGCCTTTCTCTCTCTCCCTCATCTCTTGCGCGTGGGAACGACAGTGGGGAGCGGCGCAGGCGGTCGGAAGCGGCGGCGGCGGTGGCAGGGACGGCGGTCGGAAGCGGCGACGGCGGCAGCGGCGGTGGCGTTGGGACGGCGGTCGGGGGCGGCGGCGGTGGCGGTGGCGTCGGCGGTCGGGAGCGGAGAAGTCGGCGGCGGCGGTGGTCAGGAGCGGCGGTTGGGACGGCAGTGGCGGTGGGGACGGCCGAAGCAGCAGACAGCGCCTGCGGTGGTCATGGAGTGGAGACGGTAGCGGCGGCGGTGTGGAAGCAGCAACAGCAGCAGGCCGCCCCGGCGAGCTCCCTCCACAGCGCTCGGCCACCTTGCGAGCTTTCTCCCAACACGCGGCCGATCGGTGAGCTCCTCCCCCGCTCGCAGCCGGCCGACGAGCTCCCCTACCTGTGCAAGGCCGACCGGCGAGCTCCCTTCCCAGCGCACGACATCCTCTCCCCATGGGCGGCGGTGGCGGCGAGGGAGGCATCGGTCGGCGACGGTGGTGGCAGATCGGAGGGGGAAACGCGGCGGTGGCAGTAGGCCGGCGAGATCCTCTCCCCGTGGGCGGCGGCGGTGGGGGAGGAGCTCGCCAGGCGCCGGGAGATCTCCGTTCTCAACCGCCATCCCAACCGCCACCGCCGCCTTCTCCGCTCTCGACTGCCATCCCAACTGCCACCGCCGCCGCCTCCTTCTCCGCTCCCGACCGCCGTTGCCATCGCCACCGCCTCCGCCGCCGCTTCCGACCGCCGTCCCCGCCGCCACCGCCGCCGCTTCCGACCGCCGTCCCCGGCGCCACCGTCACGGCTTCCAACCGCTTGCGCCGCTCCCCACCGCCATTCCCACGCGCCAGAGATGAGGGAGAGAGAGAAAGGCTGAGGGAGAGAGATAAGGGGGAGAGAGAGCTACACACTGACATGTGGGTCCCACCACGCTGAGTCAGCTTGTCAACCGGGTCAACAAGCCATGTTAGACGAAACCGCCAGCAAAACCACCGAGGGAGGTGATTTGCTCTGGTTTTCAGAGAAGGAGGAGGCATTATACCCGGTTTTCCGGTTGAGGGATGTTATTCACGCAAGGGCAAGAGATGTGGGAGGCAAAATGGACTTATTCCTAGTGCTGCACTACTACTAGGCAACGCTAGCCCAGTCGGATGATCGCAGGCCCAAAGGCCCATTGTGTGGAGCTTGAGGGATTTGATGGCCCAACAGCAACAATACAGCATCAGCACACGTCCTCTTCCTTTTTTTTGTTTGTAGAGCGCCTGGTCGGTATCTTCGGTACAAACCGACACTGAACCCAAGTATAGATCGGTTTTTTTTAACATTTTTCCTGATGGATCGGTTGATTGTAGAAACCGATCTCTTACAAGAAAAAAAACCGATCTCCTAAAAAAATAACGGTAAAAACCAAACTAAGGAATCCATGTAAATCGGTTGGCTACATATATACACACTAGATGAAGCATTATTATTAGTTGTTCCTGCATTGCTCAATAGCAAGGAGGCGAGGCCGCGGTGATATGGCCACCCACGGGTATCCACAGTATACACACACGAATCCCTCCCGTACGTTCCCTGCTACTTGCTTCAAGCCCTAGCGTGTATGGATCGATCGCCTGCTTGTTTAGATATTTGATTTCTCGCCGACTCGCTTCGATCGATCGCCTACTGCCATGCCTGCCTGCCTTGTTATTTTCTCTCGCGTTGATGCTAGTTCAGTTGTTTTAATGTGTTTTGCTCGCGTTGCTGTTAATTCAATATACTATAATCCATGCATCCACGATCGACCGACTTGCCGCTTGCACAACTAGTTAGTTGGTTGGTGTTTTATTTTATGAATTAGCGCATTATATTCGTTTTTGTTCGATCGATAATGATCTGATTGCCTGGATAGGTTCATTTAATGTTTCGCTCGCTCTGATTTGATTTGTTTGCATTGCGCACTGTTGATCAAAACTGCTAGTTATGGAATCCGGCCGTGCACGCTAGCTCTTAAATCACAGTGTTTTTGTTAATTACAGTGTAGTTAATTAGTAATTACAGTTATATGCTCGCTGCTATAGGCTATAGCTGACGTCTTTAATTAAGTGCATTTTAGTTTAATTTGGGTGCTGAAAATATATATGTGCATCTAATGGCATGTAGAAATTTGATCAATCGCGCTGCTCCTATTCATTCATGTGTTGTATACATACATGCTTCACCGATAGATTGGCGATCAATATGTTCCCGTCTGGCTAGTTGCATATCCGATCCTTACGGTGCTTGCATTCTTATGTTAAACACATTAATTTGATTTTTTTTTTATCATGTTTCATGCCTATGTTAGTATGCCTTAGACTAGGGACACAATTATAATTAAATTAATACTCTGTTTGATGGAGCAAGTTGGGAACTTCCCCCATTGGCACGGAAAATGAGATAGCTCGTTAGTTGATTAATTAAGCATTTGTTAGAAATAACTTAAAAAATAGATTAATATTATTTTCTAAAGTAAATTTTCTAAAAAAAAATTGTGCAAAAAGATATCATTTTTTAAAAAACGAGAAAATAGAAATGAAAAAGTGACTTCCGAACATGCTAGCATGGGTGCATAGGAGTTATATACCGGAGTACTCTATCTTGTATATAGGCCCCGTTTGGTAGGGCTCCAAACTCCAACTTCTAACTCTAAACTCCAACTTCAGTGAGAGCTAACTCCGGTTGGAGTTGAAAACTCGTTAAAAGTGTTTGGCTATACTTTCAGCTCTAGATCTGAAAAAAAAAATGAAAAAAAGAAAAAAAAACGAAACCAATCGGCCCCAGCCGTGCCGCCGGCCGCGCGCGCCGCCCGTTGTCGTCCCGGCCGCCGCGCCGCCCGTCCTCGTCCCGTAGCCCCTGGCCGCCGCAGCGCCGCCGCGGCCCCCCACCGCCGATGCTGCCGCAGCCCGCCGCCGCTGGCCTCCACCCGCTCGGCATCGTCACGCCGCGCCGCCTGTCGCCGCCTGTCGTCGTCCCGCTGCCGCCACCGCCACCGCCGTCGTTGCCACCGCCGCCCACCGTCGCCGGCGCCCGCTCGGGATTGGGAGGGGAGGAGAGAGAACGGGAGGAAAGGAGGATTGTAGGGGTAGTTGAGTAGCATTTTCGTGTAAATACTCTAAAAAATTAGAGGGTAGTGGGTCTTTTAGGGTGGAGTGAAGCTGTGGAGCAGTAAAAATCCAGCTCCACACCCGTAGTTCATTTTCTAGGAGTAGCTCTGCTAACTCCACTCCAAAAAAAGTGGATTTGGACGTTTGGCACAACTCCAGCTCCAGATAAGTTGGAGTTAAGAGCTAGAGCTGTGCCAAATGGGGCCATAATAGCTTTACATCCATGAATATTATCTCTCTAGCACAATCGAGTTGTTCCATAATTCTGTACCAATAAATTGATATAAATCTTAATTATTTATGCCTTCACTTACTGCTGGTTTAATTTGCTATGTACACCAATTTGCTAGTTAGAAAATTGTGTTCTCATCATTTTGCAGCGTACATTTAGCTTCTTTCGTATTTGTAATGTTAGGTACTACTTCATTCCTAGTACCAAAATATAACAGGTTTTGAGATTAGATATAGGATTAAGAAAGTTGGTGAAATTAAATGCAACAAGGTTGTTATTAATTAGTTGAGAAAAGGAGGTAGTAGAGCCAAACGGAGGAATGCTGTGATTGATGGAGAAGATATATAGGTAGAGAAATTGCTACATTTTAAGATAAATTTTTAACACTTTGCTTTGGGACAGAGGGAGTACGTAGTGGCGGAAGATTGAACAAAAAAAATTGACAAAGTTACATATCATGTATACATGCATATCGGTGTTACACATCATATCATATACTGTGTATTAGAAGATATATTATTAAGTATACGATACTTCCTACTAGCTAGCTATCTCACACACATGTATATATACTCCCTCCGTCCTGAAATAAACCAAAAATGTAACACAACCTAGTGCAACAAATCTGAACAACCTTATTTTTAGATTTATTAGCTAGTTTATGTCACATCGTTACTTAGGTTGGTTTATTTTTAAATGGAGAGATTATGCTGGACTATACTCCCTCCGTCCCAAAATAAATTAACTTAATATAGGATGTGACATATTTGGAGGGAGAGTATAAATTTTAATTGATGATCGAGTACTGCATTATAGGCATATAAAAAGCTAGAATTTTGATGCTTGCACCGTGTCGTAGGATGCATGCAAACTACACTACTTGGTTAATAATTCCCTGTGTTTATGAGTGATTATAGGTCTCATTTGTGGGGCTTCACCGCCAACGAGAAAGAGGCATACTCAGGAGAAAACGATGAACGCCAGCAGATCCTACTACTAAACTACTGATATACATAAGCAGTTAACTAATTGGAGTGTGTGTGTGTATATATATATATATATATATATATAGAGAGAGAGAGAGAGAGGATACCTATATGGGACTTCATGGTGCCTGGGCTCGAAGGTATAAAACACATAAATTCTCTCAAATTTTTTAAAATTTTCAAATTGTGAGTATATACCTAGGTATATGAATTTGATTCATACAAATACCTAACAACAAAACAACTCAAACTCAACTTTATTTCACAATTTATTATTACATACCTAACGAATTATATGTTTGGATGTTATATACCTAGAACCAAAATCTATAGACACCCACAATGGTTATCTATAGGCTCTCTACAAGAGATCCATGTCAGCATATTTTCCTACATGGAGATATTAAATGAAGAGAGAGAGCAAAACTATCTATTAACTTAGAGATAGTTTATAGAGAAAAACGAGGCAATGCATGAGAGAGATATAGATACCCATGTAGACATACTATTGAGATGGTTTACTATTAATCTAGTCTATTACTGAGATGTACATATTTTATAGATAGCACCTTACTTTACCATTACAGGTGCTCAAAGGCTTATACGTTCTGGCAATGCTGCTGCTGCAATGCGCTATTATCATGACAAAATTGAGTCCATTTATTCAGGAGATACCGGAAGTGCCTTTGTCAACGGTGGTGTTTTGAAAGAAATCCGGGATTGGGTTAATGCAAAGAGAGATACTCCATTGTAAGTGTCACTTGGCTACTAGCACTCATCTTTTCAGTTGTTAATAATCTTCCATATATAATAATTAATATAATTGCATTACGTGTGTGTTGTGCTGATAATTGATCTGTGTTGTTGCAGGGGAGAAGATGAAGCTACGACCCATATGGAGAACACCTGCCATGCGATCCATGACTATTTGAAGCTTTATTTCCCGGCATACAGGTAATTAAGCTTAATTTGTTGCATTGAATTAACTAACATGCTCCTCTGCCTATTGCAATATACTAGTACTGCACGCACACAACAATTGATTGTTTAATACTAATTAATTAGTGTAGTGTTCTCATTGTCACTTATGATCGATTTATAAACTAGTAAACACTGAATTTGCAGGCCACAAATTGCGGGAAAGGTTAGAGGTCACCAAGTAAGCAGGGTCTGGGAGCTTGGGGAGAGGCTTGGAAAAGATGGCGGCCGCTGCTTAGCGTGCCACGAGAGAGTTAAGGGGTTCAATGTGACCAAACTCCAGAATCACCTGCAAGGATCGGTTAAAAGGCAAGGAATACAATGCCCGGCAATCAACAACTACATCCTGAGCAGGCTCGAACGGATTTTGAAAGAAATGAACGAAGATCAATAAGAACAAATTAAATTGAACTTTTATATGTGTATGCTAAATTTAACTTCTACAAATTACAACAAAAAGAATATATTAAATTGGAAATAGTTAACATATATTCACGGTTATATTTGTTAACACTGTAGAATTTGAATTTGACCTTGCTTGCATGTTTGTGGAGTGATATTTTTCATATTAATCTATCTGGTTAATTTTATAAAATTTTTAATGGCTATTTAAGTGATATGCAAGAAACGAGGGATGAAAATACACTTTCTCAAATCCTTCTCCCTTTTCTTCTCCATCCTAGCATGCATATTGGTATATGTTAGACATAAATACAAGGCATATATGTAAGGCCACATATTTTTTATTGGGCTCTAGTGCAAACTAGAAAGAAAAAATTAATACTATTGTCCTTATAAATTAGGAATATAGTATTAAGTTTTCCTTTATTAGTTTGCATTAGAGCCCAATAAAAACAAAGTGGCGGAGTTCTTGGTTAGATCAAGCGGTCACCTTTGCTCCGCCGCTATCATTTTACTATCGGTAGTTGTTAATAAATTAGTCGATCACTCGAAAACACGTTATTAATCCGTTTGGGCTCGCTCCTTGTAAATCAGGCGAAACTAAGAACCTGTTTAGATATAACTAAAATTTTTAAAGCCCTATCACATTGGATGTTTGGATACTAATTATAAATATTAAACGTAGACTATTAATAAAACCCATTCATAATCTTGGACTAATTCGCGAAACGAATCTATTAAACCTAATTAATCCATGATTAGCCTATATGATGCTACAGTAAACATTCTCTAATTATGGATTAATTAGGCTTAAAAAATTTGTCTCACGAAATAGCTTTTATTTATATAATTAGTTTTATAAGTAGTCTATATTTAATACTCTAAATTAGTGTCTAAATACATGGATTTAACTATGATCCAAACACCAGCTAAATCTCACAGCGCGAGTACGTCATCTCAAAATAATAAAAAGAAAAAAAAGAAAAAGAAAGAAAACACACACAGCGCGACTGCGCGAGGTCCAGCAGGGAAGCCGGCCGCGTCGGCAGAGACTCCAGCCAACGGGCGCCGCCGCAGCCTCCGCCAGTCGGCAGTGGGAGCAGGCAGAAGCTGCAGCGGGGGGCCTCGAGCAGGTGGCGGCCTCAAGCGGAGGCGAGCAATCTCAGGGAAACCAAGCTCGCCGCCGTCGTACCCATTCTTCCGTCGCAGATTTCGCTGTGACTGGTTCCTTGTGATTGAATCCATAGGAACGGAACCCAAATCTTGGAATTGTTTTTGCAGTGCAAGTCTAATCCTTGGGAGGAAAAAAAAAGGAAAGCGTAATAAGGTTGGTTTCTTCTCCATCACTCCCATCACCTACCCACCTGATAACTCCTCTCCTCCTGCCGCCGCTGCTGCCACACTCCACCACTATCGTCGTCTTCTTATCACCCCTACCTCACCTGCAGTCCTGCACCAAGCAAGCAATCTCCAAAGTGCAAGCTTTCTCTTCTTCCTGCGTCTGGATCTCGCTCAGGTATGCGTCCACATTTGCTTTCTTCTTCCTCCATTCCCATTCCCCCCTACTCTCAGATGCGTGGATACCCCTTCCTCTGATCTACAGGTTTCTCCTCTGCCTGCCACTCCCCATGGCTCTGGATTCAGGTCGCTCTTCAGCATTCACTACCGTATTCACTTCTTGAAGGCCAGTTTCTGGTTCCTCACCAAAGGTTGGTTACTCTTTCTTTCTTTCTTTCTTGTCATCCACTCCAAGTTGACTGCCTCTGTAAATATTCTATCTTTCCAACTGTTGCAATGGCAACCCATATTTACTAGTATTTTTTCCCTTGGTAAGATCTAGTGGCCAATTTAACTTACATCTTCAAACGCCTGTAATCATCTATGTCAATTAATTATGTCAACCTGTAGCTGTTCGATTCTGAACAATAAGTGGGAACGGTAGTTGACAGGTCAGACCTGCTTCATTGATAATTGATACTGTCCAAATGGCGATGTGTTGTCTTGAACTCATGGTCATTATCTGGTTGCTACCATGTAGCTTTCTCATGACCACTAGTGTTGCCGACTCAACGAGTTGTAGTGTTCCTGACCATTCTGTTAAACATTCATGCCTTGTCTTTGTGGCAACACTAAGAACATTTGATCGGCTAGCAAGCTTATATGTACGTAACTCTTTTTGATTATTTCTTTCTACTTTACTGTCATGGCATGTGTTATATGCTGTTGCAGAAATGCACTCCTTTTATGTTTGAGGGAATGGTGATTTGCATTTGTGGGTGACATGTTCTTATCTTCCCCATCTAGGTACTTGATGATCCGAAGATGTCATCAAACTCCACTCTGACAGATTCTCTTCATGAGAGAACAATTGTTTTTGGCCTGAAACTTTGGGTTGTAATTGGGATATCTGTTGGAGCATCCCTACTTGGTGTTCTTCTCATACTTATTGTATGCCTCACCTTACAAACTTGGATCAAACGGTCACGTAGGACATTCAAGGAAATTCCAATTACCCAAATACCTTCTGCATCCAAAGATATCAAGGAAGTGAGGGCAGTGGACGAATTTTTGCCCAATGATTTCGTTGTACATGATGGGCTTCTACTCGCCATTCAGAATGAACCTGTTGAACCAGTGGATAAAGATGTGAATCAGTTTGCTCAAGAGGACAAGACGATACAAGGAGAAGAAAACAGTCCTGTTCCTCTTCATTACGTGGACAACTATGATGGAATTCAATCTGTTTCCACATGTGAACAGTCTTCCTCGCATGCTCCCGTCGACTCTGTTCCGTTGCCAGGCTTACCTGAGTTCTCTTACCTTGGCTGGGGTCATTGGTTCACTCTCAGGGATCTGGAACTTGCAACCAACTGTTTTTCAAAGGATAATGTAATTGGTGAGGGTGGATATGGTGTTGTCTACCGTGGCAGATTATCAAATGGCACCCCAGTGGCTGTCAAAAAAATCCTTAACAATCTGTGAGTATTTTTCGTTTTTTCTTATAACAATTCTTTGGTGATGCAGTGGCAGTGCATTGGTTAGTTTGTTGTCCTTCCTTTTACTTAAGCTATGACCACTTGCCTTGGGCAGAGGACAAGCTGAGAGAGAATTCAGAGTGGAAGTTGAAGCAATTGGTCATGTCCGACACAAGAATTTGGTTCGCCTTTTGGGGTACTGTGTTGAAGGCACTCAAAGGTATGGGTATTATTAGGATTCATTGCTTAGACTATGACCTGTTGTGTCTTAACTGAAATTGTTTGTTGTGCGTTGATAATCAGGATGCTTGTGTATGAGTATGTCAACAATGGGAATCTCGAAAGTTGGTTACATGGAGAGTTATCCCAATATAGTTCTCTCACTTGGCTAGCACGCATGAAAATTCTTTTGGGTACTGCAAAGGCGTGAGTAACTCCATCACTGAGTCTAATCTATTGCTTCTTGTGGATTCAAATGTCCATTCTAGATCAATTGTTTGCTGTCAACATTGTATTTGTGATTTTGCGTGGTGCAAACTGTGAACTGATTGGATCTATATCTATTCCATTAAATGCCTTAGAACTAAAAATGTCGCCTTCTGATTGATTCACACAAGCACATCCAGTCTTGATAGCTGCTCTATTATAAACTGTTGTGCATGTTACAATCTTGACAGCTTTGTGATTAAAGGCTTACTAGTCAGTACTGTTCACAAGTAGTCGTTGTCTATACTATCATGAATATAAAACAAGTATAGATTGTATCATCTTACTGCTTGGTAAATACTAATTTTGTACGAACCACCACATTTGCAGCCTTGCTTACTTACATGAGGCAATTGAACCAAAAGTTGTGCATCGTGATATCAAGGCCAGTAATATATTGATTGATGATGAGTTTAACGCCAAAATATCTGACTTTGGTTTGGCCAAGATGCTAGGTGCTGGTAAAAGTCATATTGCTACTCGAGTTATGGGTACTTTTGGGTAAGTTTTTCATGCCTTTGTATAATAAATTGAGGCATGTTCTCTTTGTATTACGTTCAAATCTTGGCCACTGTAATTTCAGAAAAATTCTGTTGGTGCTAATCACTAATGGTACTCAACATTGTGTTATTATTTTGCAGCTATGTCGCGCCTGAGTATGCTAACAGTGGACTTTTGAATGAAAAGAGTGATGTCTACAGTTTTGGGGTGGTTCTGCTGGAAGCTATTACAGGTAGAGATCCCATTGACTATGATCGCCCTACAGATGAGGTAATACTTGTTGATTTTTTTTCTGTATTGTTCAGTACCAAGTTATTACATAAAAGCATGCAACTACAATCACTTGTTAAGCAATCAAGAAGCTATGAACTTATGATTTGACAAGTACTGTAACACACTACTGATCTTTTGTAGGTAAACCTAGTTGACTGGCTTAAAATGATGGTTGCCAACAGACGATCTGAAGAAGTTGTTGATCCAAACCTGGAGAGAAGACCATCGACAAAGGAGCTCAAACGTGCCCTTTTGACAGCTCTGAGGTGCATCGATTTGAATGCTGAGAAGAGACCAAGGATGGACCAGGTGGTCCGGATGTTGGACTCTAATGAACCCATTCCTCAAGAGGTTTGATTCGTTTCAAAAATAAATGTGCATACATATATATCATATAGCTGTGTGCATATCAGATGCAAAGGCTGTAGCTCTAAACTCTTCCTTTACCTAAAGAGTACGATTAGTGATTTACCTGGAAATCATGCTTATTCGTGCTATATTGTGTTATAAGTACATCCAATGTTCATCTCACAGTAAAATTAGTGACAGATGGACAACATGAGCAATCCTATTTGATTGTATCCTATATACCTGTCTTATCAGCATTATCGGACATAAAGAGCATTGCATAACATGGTATTAATGTCTACCATAAGGAAATCATGGCTTTATTCTGTCATTGCCTCATGAATTAAACACATGTCAATTGATTTGCAGGAAAGAAGACAACGACAGAACCACATCTCTAATAATTCAGAGACCGAGCCATTAAGAGGCAAGAGCAGCAGCGGCAAGAGTGATGCCCCTGAAAATGAGATGAGGCCACCTCGGTATAAGAATCGATCATTTCCCCCCAAGTGAAAAGTGAAAAGCATACTAGAGTGGAAGTTATGGAGTTACCTGCGATGCTCTCAATACATAATGAATTGGTCAATTGTTTTGTTTCTCTTTTATTATTTCTCTTGACTTGATCAATTTTTTTGTTCCCTGGGAGGCTGGGGGAGCGGCCATTGCAGTTACACATATTTGTATTTCTTGAAACATGTACAGTGCTGGTGTGTGATACATGTACAGTAGTTTGTGTGTGATATATAGTTGAAGGATGCACATGAGAGCATAAAAGCTATTATTTAGAAGCTAGTGGCTGGTATGGTTGCTGGTGTGAGAAAGTGCATGAAGAAACCAATGAAATAACTTTTTCATATTTTCTGTATACTCTAAGAGTATAAAGAGGCAAATGAAAGAAAAATTGACTTTCAGTTTGTGTTGTGTGCGACAAATGAACGAACTGAATCTCTCAGTGGTCGAGTTCAGTGCTGTATTTATCAGCTCTTCAGGCAGGAGATAGACCATTCTCTGAGGTGAATTTGGCAGGTGTGGATTTCTATTGATACATGCAACCTCAGCAATCTGTGTTAATGAGAATGCCGTTTCTTGATCATGAACAAATATGAAAAATGATGGTACATGCAATTCAATGCCTCCAAATAAAAGATTAATCAGTTGCTAATAGCATAAGAGATGCAATTCACAATTCGCATGCAACAAAGTAGTGTTGTGTATGACATACCGATGAAGTGAATCTGTCATTTATCAAGCTCACTTGTAGTTTTGTCCTTAGCAGCTCTTTTCCAGGAGATAATTAACCCATTAATAATCTTTCAGGTGAATATCTTTCTCTCTCTCCGAGGTAAGGACTTTTCTTGATACATGCATGCAACAAACTTCAATCTGTATTGTTGTTATACTTATACATGCAATTGGGCGTTGAAGTGAATGCTGTTCTCTTCTTAATGAATCAAATGTGAAAAATGATACATGTAATTAATTGAGTAATGCTGATCTCCAAATGATTAATCAGCTGCTAACAATAACATAAGAGATTAAGAGGTGATTAATTTGATGTGTTGGTCGAGGCACTAGCAGAGCGGCAGGTCGGGTGGAGGCGCCTCCAGCGACTGCAGCTCGCCGACGCCGTCGTCGACGAGGAAGGCCATGGCGAGGCCCCAGGTGATGTGCACGTCGAGATGGCAGTGCATCAGCCACACCCCCGGGTTGTCCGCCACGAACCGTATCACCGCCCACCCGTTCACCGGCACGCCCACCGTGTTCCTCATCGGCGGGTCCTCCACGTTGAACTTGCCCGTGTCGGCGCCGGCGTCGAAGTTGCCCAACCCCTCGGCGAGGATGTAGAAGTCGTAGCCGTGGAGGTGGATGGGGTGGTTCTCGCCGGCGAAGATGTTGGTGCCCTGGAGCACCACCTGCACGGCGGAGCCGTACTTGAGCTTGTACACCTTGGTGCCCGCCACCGGCTGCCACAGCGCGCGGCTCACGTTCTGCGCCGTGTAGTCGAACTGCACCGGCGGGTTGGTCGGGAAGTCGGCGGTGAACACGCCGCCGGGCGCGCCGTGGTGGTGCGCCTGGAGGATGGAGGTGGAGGAGGGGAGCACGAAGGAGACGTTGTTGATGCTCGCCGCGAAGCGCGTCCCGTTGGGCCCGCCGCACTGCTGCGCCGTGGTGTTGGTGCAGTTGAAGAGGCCGACGCCGACGGTGAAGAAGAGGCTCTCGTCCACGCGCGACGGGAGCTCCGCCTTGCGGAGGCCGCGCAGGCTGGTCGTGAAGGCGGTGGCAGCGGCGGTGTCGTTGTACGCCGGGAGGGTGGGCATGGCGATGGCGGTGCTGGAGGCGTTGTTGGCGGCGCCGTAGTCGAAGATGGCGGTGGTGGTGGTGTTGTCGAAGGGGACGCCCTGGGCGCTGGCGTAGGCGTGGGCCGCGAGGTAGTAGCGGCCGGGCGGCTGGTCGAAGGTGACGAGGACGTCGGTGGTCTGGCCGGGGGCGAGGAGGAGGAGGGAGGTGGTGTATGGCTTGGTGTAGGAGGCGTCGGCGGCGACGACGGTCATGTTGTGGCCGGCGAGGGAGACGAAGAGCTCCGTGTTGAGCGCGGCGTTGATGAAGCGGAGGAGGTTGGTCTCGCCGGAGGTGACGGGGAAGAGGGCCGTGTCGTGGGAGGAGCAGCTGTAGAGGTCGCCGGGCTGGGCGTTGACGGTGAGGGCGTCGGAGATGTTGGGCGCGGCGCCGGTGCGCGTGGCGGCGCGCACCACGTCGACGGGGTTCATGTCCCACCATTCCCCTGTAACCAAAATTTAACACGTTTCAGGGTTCAAACTCCTCATTTCCTCATTTTGTGACCGACATGTGGACCTGATGATCCTAGGTCTACATGTAAATGATAAAGACACCGTACATTTAATTGCAGAGGATTTTAATACATTTCGTTATGGGTAATCAACTTGTGATTGACTGGTAATGATATAGCATACTCTCTTCGCCTGTTCGCTATTTAAATAGGGTGAAGTAAGATTTGATCAAAATTTTAAAATTTCAAACATTAATATTTTTAATAATGCTTATATTTTCTTAAAAAATATATGCGGATTTGCATTGAAAATTATAATATCGTAATCTAATTATATTTTATAAATTTATTTTAGTATAAATCAGCTTGACCGTATTTTTAACCGGAGGGAGTATGATTTTACTGATTTTAATTTATTGAGAATCAAACAAGTAATGAGCCTGCTGGTATAGTGACATTCCTCCTGTTAATTGTACCAAACTGCCAGAGTAAACATGGATTTGCAACATGGAAATCCATGGCCTTAATTAACAGTACAGTAGCACCAACCATTTTGCTTGTCAGACTTGTAGTGTATCAACTATCAACAATTCAACCTTCAACTAATCTTTGTCTTTTTCTTGTGCTTAAGTGACCCCTGTAACTACCTGCATGTTCTTTTGCTTAAAAATACGAATTCCTCTTATTCAACAACTAAAGATACAAAAGGGAATAGCTAAGCCTATACATTGAGCCATGTCGGCCACAAGCTCACAACGACATTCTGAATAAATGGCTGAATTGTGCAATTTTGATTATGTGGTTTCCCCGAAAGTGCTACTTTTGAGGACTGAGGAAGAACTTTTTCAAACAATGGGACATATGTTCCTAAGAACATTTTCTTCACTTTTGACATGTTCAGACTAGTGTATGCATCTCTCATTACAATTGATAACTTTTAATGCAACCTTCTTTTGTTAACAAATAAAAAGTATGTATTGCAACCTTGCATTGCACATTCATTGAGAATATTTTCTTAATTATTAGGGAGCAAAACTTTGAGACAAACCTCAAATGTACTTTGTAGGAGAAAGATGATATCTTAGTTCTTAAGGTTCAGGTACATGTAGGAGTATAAAAATGTTTGTAAAAGTAGCTGGCTCTGAGGAATATTGAGCATTGAGCATGCTTTCAGCATCAATTTTGCATAGGCAGCATGTGCATGTTTAAGTTTTGCGCCAGAATTCAGATTGATGAGTAAAGAAGGATCTGAGAAACATGCACAATGATGAAGTTTTTGATACATAAACATGATTGGTTAGCTAGCTTTTTCCTGAGATATATCATGTATGGCTCTTTGGAAAGCTATGATGCACTGATGCTTACTTGTTTGGTAACCCTGCCCTGACTCATGCATGTGTTTTGACTTTGAGCTAAGCAGCTTGTAGTAAGCTGGTGCCAACCAACCTAAGGGCTAGAAAGCTGTTTTTTTTTTCTGATGAAAGGAAGATGTGGTTGATAACAATGATAATGCCCGTTAACATGCGTGAAAAGCAGCTAAATTATGACAGCTTGACCCCACACTATAGCAATGGTACCGACCAACCAATCGTGGCTCTGAGATCAATTTAATTCCAATAAATTAATCTGCTATAAATATCATTAGCTAGCTGCATGCTATTCCTGATCATGAAAATAATTAGAGAAGAAGCATATACATGCATCTTCTTTTTCTTTGGCTTTATAAATCTTTTGCATTTCGGCTAGGACATACTTTTGACCTGTAAGTGATTGGCTGCGTGAAATTTCAGTGATGATGGTTGCACAATTTTTTGTCGGTTTGGTAATGTGTGTACACTATCCAGCTAGGCAATAGTGGTGAAAAAAAATGCTCTCTCCATTTCATAATACTTTGCAATTTTGAGTTGGCATTTTTTTGTGTGAACATTTATACTTTAAAGATAAAATCATAGGTATTAACAAATAAACCATATTACTTAAGTACTACATTGCAAATGTATAAACATACAGATCGATATCATCCATAATAAATTCATGATCAAAATGTGTTAGAATAAACCGGTAGGATTTCAGTGAGGTTAAGAACATAGAAGCATGTGTGGGCGTGTATGCATCTGCTATGCAATTGCAAAAAGAAAAATACCAGAAGTCAAATTAACTAAACAAATTGGCGGCCAAAATAGTGAGACAGATAATAATTAAAAAGCATGTAGCAGAAGAAACGTACGTACCGAGCAGGATGGGGGCGAGCTCTCTGGTGGGCTGGACGTGGAAGGGGTAGCTGGTGCCATCGCGGGGGCGGATGAGGAGGGCGCCGTAGACGGTGGCGCGGAGCCAGGAGGAGTGAGCGTGCCACCAGAGGGTGCCCTCCTGCGCCGCCACCGTGAAGCGATACCGGTAGCTCTGCCCGGGCCTCACCGGGCACTGCGTCACGTACTCCGGCCCGTCCGACCACCCCGTCCTCATCTGCCGCACCCCGTGCCAGTGCAGCGTCACGTTGTACCTCCCACGGTTTATCAGGTTGATGATCAGCGAGTCCCCCTCCTTTATCTCCAGCGTCGGCCCCGGGAACTGCCCGTTCACCGTCATTATGCTTTGGCTCTTGCACAGCCTCTTCACTGTTGTCTCCCTGATCTGCAGCACAGATGATGAAATGCCAACCAAATTAAGCTAGCTGCTGCAAAAATATATGATGAGATTCAGACGAGCTAAGTAACTGCATATAAATGATCATGTATATATGTACTGACCACAAACTCATGGTATTGCTCCTTGGCAGCAGCCAGGGAGCAGAGCAGTGCCAGGCTTAAGAGCCAGCATGAACACCCTCTGCTTCCCATGCTGCCTGATAGTCTGAAACTTAACTATACTGAAACTCGATCGATCAAGATGCTTGTTGTCAGCAACCAAACATATCTGGACAGCTATATGCAAGCTTACAAGACCTGAGACTGAATTGATTGCGTGCAGCATACATCTGTTGCTATACACCTCGCCCTTTATATAGGAGCAGCCTGGCCGATCGACCACATCCATGAGATCAGAGTATATATATATATGAAAGGAAAGGGGCTACAGGTAGTAGACTCCGGCCGGTTGCATGCTTTCTTGTTGGAAAGAATAGGTAGGTCTTTAGCACTTGATTCTCTCGTTAATCTACATATATACATGCCATCATTAATTTCACACTTGCATTTGCATTCTTCATTTCAAGATGCCTCCTCAATCAGTCCATGGTCCATGCGTATTGGCTAATTAATTGTTCAATGTACTTGCCAGTGAATTCATAACTAATGTAACTCCTTCCATTTTAATTCATTCTGCAAGATTAGTACTTGGTGAATTTTGCTACAGTTTTGATTACAAACCGATCATGCGATGGAATATTTGCGCTTCAGGTAACTCGTGTGATATATGATGCGTCCATCACAAGTTATGTTTTCCCCAAGGACATGACACAATCATAAGAGCACTCCAAGACTAACGAATGTGACATTTCAAGATTTTGTCCTAAAACTACACAAACGAGATATGATCCTACTGTGTTGCATGATGGATTGCAGTGTTAAAACGTAGAGTCATTCCTGCGACCTTGATTTGCACTGCAAGTGTTATTTTAGTCAATGTGGTATCATGCTAACCCCATGCAAGTTCTTGATTTTATCTTCTGTCCTACAAGTACTAAAGAATCAGTGAACCAACACGCATCAACTTCACCTAGTACTATCTATAATGATCTTAAGATTTTTTTTCATCCTATCAAAACCCTTCCTTCACTTTCAGCAAGAGAAAAAAACAAATGTAAACTAAGTATTTAACACGTTCATTTCTTAAGTTCAGTTCTTAAAAACGGTGCTTAAAGCTATAGTCTTTCGATCAGTATTTTTATGACATGCATAAATATCACAGAGATGCATGTTGCATCTTGCATGTGCATGACCGGCCATTTCTATAATTATATGGTGAGCCCTCTATATCAAGCAATTCTGACCTCAAATTATACTGAGCTTTTCTCCCGTTTCAGGGAATCATGAGGAATGAATTAACGTATCATTTCCAATGGAGCCACTAGTCCCACAAGTCTCCACTGGCCAAAAAAGTAACTTTAGTTTTTGGCTCATTTTGTTTAGAACAAAAGACAACATTTTTTTTTCAAGTCCAAGAAACAAAATATTGTTAACAGGATGAGACTTTTCCAAGTCTCTATGGCCCCCATGTCAACAAAGGTTAAGTGCTTGATTAACAACTTCTTTTTGACAATAGAATCAATCCATGAATCACTCCCTTCCTTTCCATCATTGTCTAGCATATGCATAACTAAAACTGTGATTACTGGTTACTCCCTCCGTCCCTAAATGTTTGAAGCTATTGACTTTTTTAAACATATTTGACCGTTCATCTTATTCAAAAAATTTAAGTAATTATTAATTATTTTCATATCATTTGATTCATTGTTAAATATACTTTTATGTATACATATAGTTTTACATATTTCACAAAAAGTTTTTGAATAAGATGAATGGTCAAACATGTTTAAAAAAGTCAACGGCGTCAAATATTTAGGGACGGAGGGAGTAGTAGTTACACTGCGTAGTCTTTGCTCTGGTAGGAGTTGTTGGGTTTGTGCTCTAGACATTTGCATGGTGTTTACTGCTGTTTAATCGCACCATTCCATTTGCTAGAGTCCAAGGAACCTAGCTAAGATGTGATGTACACTTAAAACAAAGTGTAACTTGGTCATAGAGGTAGAGATCAAACATTTTTAGAATTGCGAATTTTTGTTTGGAAGACTACATGTACCTATATATTAATTTCCCTGTTAAAGAAATTCTCGTGATATAAGTAAATAATGCATATTTCAGACTATTGAACCATGGCAAAGGAATTTTCTCTTCAACAGAAAAATGGAAAAGGAGCTAATATTAATTGAAATACTACTTCAAACTTACAATTCAGATCTACATAATGGCCAAATCCTTACTCCATCAAATGAGGGGGTGTTAAGATCCAGAAGAGTAAAGTTTTGGCGTGCCATATCGGGTATTATATAGAGTGTTGCACAGGATGTTCGAGCACTAATAAAAAAAACTAGTAATTACAGAATCCGTCAGTAAACTGCGAGACGAATTTATTAAGCCTAATTAACCCGTCATTAGCAAATGTTTACTATAGCACCACATTGTCAAATCAGGGAGAAATTAGACTTAAAAGATTCGTCTATCAAATTAGTCGCAATCTGTGTAATTAGTTATTTTTTAACCTATATTTAATACTTCATGCAGGTGTTCAAATGCTCGATGTGACATGTTGTAAAATTTTGGGGTGGGATCTAAACTGGGCCTGATTCATTTCCACAAGCTCTGATTGGCATAAGTATTGGAAGAAGCATGCAGGTGCTAAACTGCTAACTACCACATATTCAATTGCAAGGACTGTTCAGTAGGCAAACTTCCAATCCCTTTAGCTTTATGTGGTTTCTTCAGTTCAAGGTAATCTAAAGTCAAAATGTTAACACTAGGAACAATCTTCAAAATGAAGGAACATGCTATTGGCATGAGCAGGCTGATTTCCTTGGTTGGCAAAATATTTTAGGCTGAGGCTGGGATATAGCTTGATACCAATTTGGAGGCATTTAACAACCCTGGTGCTCCACTACTTGTCCTTTCAAAATTGAAAAAGATGCTCACATGTTGGTGCATATGCACTGAATGCCCCACAATGTTCTCTAAATTGCACTCTGCTGTACGTTACTTGACTGACCAAGTGTATTATGAATCTGAACAATTGGCTGCGTTCAACATACTGTATGAGAGAAATCTCAGACAAAAAAGATTAATGATTATGAATGGTTGATTGGATTGGCACGAAGGCAGTGGTGGGGAGCCAAAGGAGTGTGCAGTTATGACCGTCACTAATATTCTAAACCTTATTAAACTTTTAGATGATTATATTTTCATAAAAAGGGTGCAACAAACGTTTTTGAAGGAAGATGTTACAGCAAAAGAAGCATTAAAAAGCATTCAGATAACAGATTGTCATCTTTGTTGCAAAAAGTTAGGTACAATGATAATTAATTTCAGATGTCAAGTTTTCATGACATACATCAACCAAACTTGAATTGGAATGCTAGGATTGGTTCATGGAGTTGCATATGGTAGTAAATGTCATCATTGTCCTTTAACAAATAGCTAGACATCATGGCCCTTAAGCTGGAAGTTAACAGGAATCATTTTCCTAAAACTTCCATAGAAGTGATGCAGTACCATTGACACTACAAAATAACTGCATTATCACTACAAAGCTCTTCGCAGTTGCCATTCCCAAGAAATTACTTTGCATTTCCAAATGAATCCTTGTAGATAAGTTACTTGAGTAGTGAAGAGTAAGATGGAGCTATGAAGAATAAATGCTAGAATAGTTGTAGCATTAGTAGTAGGTGGTGGGTGTTAAGGAGGGTTATGGTGAGAACGACGGTAACTAACAAGGAGAATATGTAGAGTCAGTCAACATCCAACATTCTTTCTTCGAAAAAATCCCTGTCTAATGTAAAAGTGATCGACTCCAAGTCAGTACAACAGCTATGGAACAGGTAACCAACTGAACCGAAGGGTATTTAGGTGAGGTTGTTTTATGTAAACATATCTTTTCTCTTGAGCAAACACGATTCCAGTATTGACATATGCAGCTACCTAACACAGGTGTTAAGCTAGAATGTCAAATTGTTTGGTACTAGTGATTAATATGGTGTGCATATACCTACCTGCCACATCACAATGTAAAAGAAGGGATACCATGTTGATATGTTCAAGATGTAGTAGCATACAACTGTAAAGTACTAGGTCAGTAGCAGATTAGTCTCTACATTTTTCGCGGCCTGTACATTTTATCAAAGGAAACAACAGAGAGAAAAATGCAACAGATTGATTGATCTGCATGACTATATGTATTGACTAAGTTGTTTAATTGAACTGACGAAATGTGCGTTTGGAGTTTGGACTAAATGGTACAGGCTCAGAGTTTTTTGGCCTGCCGTGAATAAGGGCAGCAGGCACATTTCAGAAAGCTTGATTGCTATACCTTTAGCTTCTTGCTTTGTTCAGAGGAACATCTTCACTTTCTTTTTCTGTTTGCGTGCTTCTGGAGATATTCAGGCTACTAATTAAACAACCAACCAGAGCTTAGTATTTTATCCTTTTGTAGGCTTTTTATCTCCTTTATAAACAGTTTCCCCAGCTGTCATATTCTATCAATAAAGAACATGGACTTCTGGAAGCAAAATTAAGGGTACTTTCAAATGTCCATACTGAATTGCTGAATGTTTGCTTCTTATGAGGGAGATGTTGAATGCTGATCGAACAATGGGTTGTGTGTATCTGTGATACTTGTTCTGGAAAATTAATTTTAGGAGAAGTGTTCTGAATTGCTGAATGTTATTCGCGTTTCACAAAGTTGAATTCTCGTCATCAGAAAAGGAATACTTTCAGGTTTCAATTTCCCGGTTTAGTTTTCAGCGGTGGAGGAAGAATTGATAAAGGTGCTTATAGAAATTCTAACCATGAATTTTCTACATGAACGCGGCGACTGCTCTAGCTGTATTCCTTTATGTAACACCGTGACTGACTAAACCTTGTTTGACATTTACTTCTAATAGTGAACGGCAGAGTCTGCATGTTCTCTCGAAAAACTTTCACACAAGAGTGATTTTACGTGCTTAAAAATGTATTGGAAGGTATTACATTTTCTAATGTAAAATTTGGTACTTCTCAGAACCTCCTGTACAGAATTTGCACTAAAAATATTATTACTTATTTGTACCTCTCAAAAACTGTAAAGTTTCTCTTCACATATGCGGAAGATTCTAACCATAAACTTTATACGAAAATAAAAATATATATTAGAAACTTCCAGCAATTGTTAAAAGTTCTACCAGAATATACAACTTTCTACCAAAAAAAAAATTCTAAATTGGATAATTTATAGTGACACTTTTATCAGGGAAAAACAAACTCGAAGTCTCGAACATGTACTTTGTACAAGAATGAAAAGAAAACTTAAAATGGTTAAATTTTGTTTTAAATACGACTAATATGTTTTTTTTTGAATTCAATACGACTAATATGTTTTGATGGTCCTAGAAGGCTAGAACAAGCTAAACAGTAAGTAGAATTCAATAATAAAAAACAAAAAAAAACAATTGAGCCAAATAAGTCATTTGGCCCAAGCGGCATTGCTAGCCCACGAGGCCCAGGCCACGTTCGAGAAAGAAACGCGAGAATAGATCGACGCTGCCGCCGCCTGAGCCTGCTCTGCAGTACTTCTCCGGCAGCGCCGGCCGCCGGCCCGGGTATCAATCTAGGGTTTCCGCCCGCCGCAGCCACCTAGCTAGCTAGTTCAACGTACGATGACCATGGAAGATGGAAGCTGTCATCCAGCAGTCGCCCCCAGTGGCAGCCAAGCCGAAGATTACGGATCATGGATACTGAAGCAGAAGCTTGAGGATCTCATCAACTGTGATCCTATCCATGGTATCATGCCAAAAAATCCTAAATATAAAGCATATTTCGAGGAAAGGTTCGAGGTACGTATTTTCTTCGATCCATCATCCATGGATGCAAACTAATTAATTAATTAATTTTGACCTCACCAGCATATATATATTTATTTTATTGTATGCAATCGATCGATGGATCAATCTATCATAAATATTATTGCCATTGTAGGAGAAGTTAAGTACGTACGTTCGTGTTGTATTGCCGAAACTTCGTCCAGCAATTCAGAAGGATAGCGTGAAGCAATTCTATAAAGTCTATAATTGTTGGTCAGGTTTCATGGGACTGGGAGAGTTTCTTTACCCTGATATCCTCACCAACATGGCCTCCCAGAACGCTCTGCGTTGTGCCAGGGTCGCACTCCAGGGCACCTCTCCTCTCTTGCGTCGCCGCCGCCGCGCTGACCCCAACACCCGCCACCGCTACGGCTTCGCCCCCCTGCACATGGCCGCCGAGAACTTCAGCGTCGACATGGTCAAGCTCCTCTTCCGCTACGGCGCGTCCGCCAACATCCGCACCAAGGGCGAGTATGTCATTGAGGGCCTCCTCCCTCTCCATGTTGCTGTCGAGAATGCCAGCATGCACAAGTACATTGAGGATCATTGGGCTCATGGGGACCATATCATCAACCTCATCTTCCTCCTTTGTCTTCCTGAGATGGTTTTTCTTCTTTATTCAATTCCTATATATATCCCTCTATTATATTACTGCCACTGCCAGAGCATTTAGCCTATTTCAAATACGTACTACTGACATGCAGAAAATGTTCTTGGACACGACTAGATTAATTGCCAAACAGACGGACAACATTGTCGACGAGGTATGGAATTACATTCAGCATGAAGAGAAGCATGTCCAGGCAGCAATTTTGCTGCTCGCTGCTGAAAAGCAGCTCCGTGGTCGCCTTAACAAGAGCAGTGGCAAAGCCTCTCTGAACGGGTTTGATATTGTTAAAAGCCGCATTGGTGATGCTCTTAGCACCATACATCTTGAGGGCTTAAATATGGTTCAAGAGGGAAAGAATGGCAGGGCACTAAAGAGATTGAAAGACAAGAAGGAAGCCCTTCTTACAGCACTTGTACTAGTGTGCATTGTTCACAAAGCTGGTGAAGCTCTTGACGGATACATTCAAACTCATTCACAGGTAATTGCTGAAATTTCCTCATTGTTACCATTGCTTTCTGCTACCCCTGTGTGTTTTGATTTTCCAGTTTCATTCTCTTTAAATTTGTGTGATGCTTACTTCCCATGATTTTGATCTAATAGTGACTCGTTTTCTTCAAATTTGTATGATGCTTACTTCCATGATTTTGATCTAATAGTTACCCTCGTTTTAGAAAGCTGTGGTGGGCTAGCTGGCTTAGTTTCGAAGCCTCACCCATTCTAATTATTTTATATTAGGTCCTTCCTTAATATTCGCTTTTTTTTTTAAGAAAGCTGTGGTGGGTGTTGGTCGTTTTTCTTTTTCTTTTTGGTGATATGTAAACAGTTGGAGGAGCTCCTGCTGCATGGTATCAACTAGTCACATCCATATTATAAAAAGGAGTTAAAAAGAACTGGACCCATGCGGTAAATGGCATCTTTTAGCCCCCATTTTTATGTAAATCCAAGAAGTTGAATAGCAGGCCCAGCATAGCGGTAGTATGCTGCTAGTTTCAAGTCTAATGCATGAGTCGAAAATATATGAAAACACAGGGGAGTAGATGCAGTGTTCTTAAAGCGAAGCATGGTGGCCCACCACCTTTCAGATGCCTATGAGTTCAACGCATAAGTCAAGGTGACACCTAAGGGCAGTAGTAGTCCAAGGCACGGCATGCGTGCCTTCCAGCGAGGATTTTGGCCCAAATTTTATCTCTAGGTCACGCACCTCACAGTGCTCGGTACCCCACAATACTAGTGCGCCGTGTCTTATCCTCACGCCCCAAAAAATCAGCCTTCATCCAGACTCATCCCCGCCCGCCGCTTTTCTCCTCCTCCCTCGTCACGCCCGGCGCCGTCTCTCCTCCTCCTCGGCTCTCCCCTCCTTCCTCCACCGGCGTCCTCCCCTCCTCTCTCGACCGGCCTCCTCCCCTCCTCCCTCCACCGGATTTACGAGATAAACTCTCGCTGGATTCGATGGGTGCTCAGAGAGAGAGAGAGAGAGAGAGAGAGATATTCGAATCCCCCACGGTGGTCGCCAAAGATGAAGCCGCCGCCGCCGCGCCGCCGCCGCGGAGGTGGTTCTCCCTCGCCGGCAAATTGAGCCTCCCCGACGATGGAGCGGCAAGCTCGGCAACACGGGGGCTCGTGAGCGGCGGCGCTGAGCAAGGTTGTAGCTGGAGGCCGGCCGTCGAGCTTGGAGCGGCCCCATCCGTCTCCGCCCAAGCCCCCGCCGCCTCCGCCTCCGTCGTACGAGCAGGCGGTGGGGTCGTCGAGGAGGGCGAGGAGCAGGCGAATCAAGCAACGACTCCCACAGCGCAGATTTCCTTCGCCGCGTGCCCTCGTTGCGGCGAGAAAACGTGCGTCCCAGATAGGGGCCAAGCGGCTGAGCTAGGGTGCGGGCCTCGTCGCCACGTCGACCTGAATCCGAGCTGGCGCAACGAGATCACGCGCCAGGTCGGTGCACTGTGAAGGGCCTTACATCTAAATCTATACAAATGCTGCCAACTTTTGTATTACACACGTGCTTACCAATTATTGAGCCCATGTACCATTCATTCATCCTTTCTAAAGAAGATTTAAGAGGAGGGAAGAGGGTCCTCTTCAGTCTCAGTAGCAGAATGCAAGAAGGGATCTGGTTTGTAGCAGGTGCATTGATACCGAAAACAACTCTCACCTGCCAATATTCTTCTGCTTTACACGTGTGCCGGCATAGTGCTGCCATACCACTGTTCTACTGTGTAAGATCTGTTCTAATTTTCTTCTGGTGTTATACTATAGTGTCGTCAAGTAATGTGCCATTGGTTCCAGACAAAAAGTATAAGTTGGGCAATTTGGTTGTTTTTTCATCTAGCCAAGAGATGTTATTGACAAGGCCCTAGTGGGCTCTTTGGTGTTGTCTTGTTTGCGGTGAGCAAGGATGGCAAATAAATCCAAGCTTGTAATAGTAGAGTTGTTTGACTATGGCAGGTCGGCAGCATGCCAAATCAATGACTTACTGATTCAACTATTGGCCACTTAGTATTTGTTTAAATGTAGTGCTTAAAACACCATTGTTGACTTTCAGTTGTGCTGTACTATTTGTCTTGAGAGATGATGTTATTGAAGGCTGTTATGTGTCTTGCAACCACCACCACCTGCAAGTGTAGATATCTGAATTCTCTTTTTGGAATAATGCCCTTGAACATTTTGTAATGATATGTTTTAACAATTTTCTTGGTGAAATGTAGGTGCGCCATGACGACATTGTTGAACATGTTTCATCAATTCTAAAAAGCAATGGCATTGCTCATTCTGGGAAAAGCATTGACACTGGAAAATTTGAATGGTTTGACATCTATTGGCTTTATATATATATATATATATTCAGTTCATGTTTTTGTGCATATAATTTATGTCTTGATTTATTTGTGTTTTGAAGCTACCAACATGATGGGGGGATGCCGATTGGCAAGTCAGATTCACAAAGAGGTGTGTTTCATTTTGGTTGATCCTATTAAAATAAACTAGAAAGGAAAATAGCTGTGAAACTTTATTATGTGTCCACCCATTACAAAGTCATTTGCTGTGGTGAATGCACAACTTTGGAACATTGCAGAAAGCTTATGGCTTGCATCCAGTGCAAAAGGGGGTGCAATCAGACTCTGTACACCAACCTCGGAACTATGCTTTCCATTTCATAAGCTGTCTCATGACCAATTTCATTGCTGATTACAGTGGGCTATGGGGAAACTATTGAAGCGGACAAGTCATCTTCTGATACAGGCGAAGTTAGTAAAATGGTAATGAGATACGTAATTAAATTTATTTTTTGAGTCTAATTCATGCGATGAATTTAGTATGAAAACAAGATTGTTCCTCCAAATTTGCTCCTACTGACCCAATCAATTAACAAGATATGGAAATATTTGATAACATAATGCATAACCATCAACTGTTGCCTTGTTAACAACAGAATGAATACTCACTACTTAAATCTGAGTGTTTTTATAATTTTGTTTATACGTTCAGATGCTAATTTTCTCATGTAAACAGATCCTGGGAAAGCAACCACCTAAAGGATTAGCCATAAAGGAAGTGAGAAATATGTTCTTCCCATACTGGAAATCGGTGTTGTCTCGTCGGTTGCAGCTGAAGATAGTTCCATCCTGTCAACCAAGCAGGAAGGACTTGCTAAGTGCTGAAGCGAGCAGGAAGGGGACCAAGAGTATTGACCACCCGTGTAACACAATCAAATCAATGGGAGATCGTGGTTTGATGTCAAGTGAATCCAGAAGGATGCTTTATACTGTTGCTTCAATGTCCCGGAAGGTGTTTAAGCGCACTTGAGTACAGAAAATCTTTGGTGGTATGCTTGTTGAAACACATACTCCCTCCGTTTCTTTTTATTTGACGCTACAGTGCAAATCAGAATCGTTTTTTTGTTTGACGCTACCAGTTCATCCGTCCTAGTCACGTTTGTTAATTTCCATCGTTGCCCTCCATCTCAACATCGCCACGGCGCTGCCTCGTCCTCATCGCGACCGGACTCGCTCGCCACTGTCTCCTCCCACGCGCCGCTGCCGTTCATGCCTCCCGTGCGCCGCCGCCGTTCATGCCTCCCGTGCGCCGCCGCCGCACCCCAATTTGGCAGCAACCGGCCACCCCGAGCTGTGGCCTGTGGGGCAAGCAAGAGTCGGGCAGCATGGCGCACAGGGAGCCGGACGTCGGGCTTGCTGCTGCCGCCACTGTTGTTCTTGCCACTCGGCTGAAACCAAGCAGAACGTACTGCATCTGCAGATGACATCGTCGTTATTGCCGTTCGGCTGGAGATCAACCAGAACCAGGGCTTCTCCTCTCCTTCTGCTTAAATTGTAAATTGGGCAAAACCAGGCAATTAGGCAATGAAAATTGGAGGAAATGAGAAAAAAGAAATTAAACAAGCTGGAAGTTGGAGAAGGCGAGATCGAGGAGCTCACTTACAGAGAGGGTGACGAGTGAGGAGCCGAGGTCCGGGGAGGACATGCTGCTTGGAGACGAGAAAGGAGGACTGAATCGAGAAGGACCGCTTGATCTCAGGCTCCAACGCCGCTTTCACCGGGAAGGTCGGAGAAGAAAGGGCGACGCGGCGTCCGGGAAGAGCGTTGTGCAGCGGGTTCCTCCTCCTGTGGTCGCGAGCAGCGGCGTTTGGGAGACGACGAGCCAACCGGCGTCGAGGCAGCGCGGGGGAGATGGCAAGGGAGCCGGCGTGGAGGGAGACGGCCGCGCCGCGCGCACTGTGCTCCTCCCTGTCGTCCAAAAGGGATGAAGGGCAAAATCGCTCTATCCTTAATTTTGTCCTTGCCGCCGGAAACGTCATATATATCGAAACGGAGGGAGTATATTTTTTCTATAATAAGCTTCTAGAATGTCTTTTGGTCATAGTGCCCCCTACATTCTCATTGCTGCTTTAATCTTTGTGCAGGTCTCAGAAAAAGCAATGAAACTTTGAGCTTACATCAGACGTTTCTATCCTGTTGGGCTAGAAACTGTGTTTCATGGTTATGGTCCATACTTTTTAATTTGAAAACCTTGATTGCAGTGTAATATTAAGATTTAACATATACTCCCTCTGTCCAAAAAAACGAATCTAGTACTGGATGTGACATATACTAGTACTAGATTCGTTTTTTTATGGGACGGAGGGAGTACGATGGAACGTCATTTATTTCTTGTTGTGTGCCAGGCTAAAGCTGACCCGGTAAGTGATCAACCGGCTAAATATTGTGCTGCCTTTAAAGTAGAATATCGTGGTATGGAAAACATGTCTAGTGGTTGATTTGTTCTCTGAACATGCGTTTATATTTCTCAGAGGAAACAACTTCTATATTTCAGTACATCAATTTTTTTTGCTGAATTTTTATTCTAATCGTTAGGGCCTGTTTGGTAGAGCTCCAACTCCTAATTTAACTCCAGGTGTTAGATCTGAGTAGAGTTGTGGAGCTGTCTATCTAGTATCTGCTAGACCATTCCCATATATGTATTTGGTATGACTGGTGGGTTTGCTAGTTGCTACCATGTTGATGCTGGCACATTACCGTGGATTCTGAATCCCCGTGTGGCCGTGTGTACAGAAAGACACCCAAGTTTAGCTAACCCAAGTTTGGTACTAGTGATTAATATGGTGTGCATATATACCTGCCACATCACAGTGTAAAGAAGGGTTATCATGTTGATATGTGCAACATGGACTAGCATATATACAAATGTAAAGTAGGTCAATCTAGCAGATTAATCTGAACATTTTATCAAAGGAAAACTACCAGCAGAGGGTAAATTCAACAGATTTTTTGATCTGCATGTATTGACTAGGCTGTTTGAGTTGATTGGAAGAGTATGTGAAGCAGTGGTGCGTTTTGACGAAATGGTACAGGCGCAGCAGCAGGCACATTCGGAAAGATTGATTTCTTCACCTTTTGCTTCTTGCTTTGTTTCAGAGGAACATCTTCACTTTCTTTTTTCTGTTTGCGTGCTTCTGGAGATATGCAGGCTACTAATTAAACAACCAAACAGGGTTTATCATCTTATTGTTTTATACATTAAAGATTTTTCTCTCTATAAACTTTTGAGAACTTTTTCCGAGATGTCATATTCTATCAATAAAGAACTAGGACTTGTGGAAGCAGAATTAAGGGTACCTTCAAATGTCCATGAAATGCTGAATGTTTAATTGCTTCTTGCGAGGGAAATGTTTCCTTCCATCAATGAGAAATGGGCCCATTTGTTTCAGCTCGCAAACAACTCTGGACCCTAATCTTCGTAGGCCGGAACGGGAGTTAGCCCATAGCAGAGCATTGTGGCCCAATCATGATTATTTGCATTTGGAAAAAGTACACCGAAGGTCCCTCAACTTGTAATCGAGTTACAAAATCGTCCCCAAACCACAAAACCAGATATATGACATTCCCCATCTTACAAAACCGTTCATTTTAGGTCCCTTGGTGGTTTTTACCCCGGTTTTGTCCGACGTGGCGGCTGAGTCAACATAGGACCCACGTGGGCCCCACATGTCAGACAGTCCATGTCAGCCACTTCTTACCCTCCCTCTCAACTCACTTCCTCTCTCCTATCCTCTCCACGTCGATGGCCGGCGGAGAGCAGCCAGGGCACGGCAGGATGGTGCGACGGTCACGGTCGCCGGTGCAACAGAGGAGCACGTCGCGGTCGAGCGCCGCAATGGCCTCCCTTGTCTCTGACGTGCCTTCATCACCGCTATGGCCTCCCTTGTCTTCACTGCATAGAGCGAGGAGCACGCGGGCAAAGTGATGCGCGAGGCGGTCAATAACCTCGCCCCGAGGGCCAGCGGCGGAGAGCACGGCATCCACGACGCGGCGTGCCCCATCGAAGTCCCCCCGGTCGATGAGGTTAGCGCACGCGAGCTCTGCGGAGGCTGGCCGGCTGGTGGGGAGGAGGCCTGCGAGGCGAGGTGGAACCGTCGGCGAAATCCTCGAAGCTATCACAGCCCACCACCGCCACACCCTCGCCCCCGCACGCGACAGGATGCTCGTCCGCACGGCCTGCCGGGTCCCGACCAGCGCGAGGATGTCGTGCAGTTGCTCCCCTGCTGGACGCTGCCCACTGCATATCTGGCGCCCGCGCCTCGGCGGCGGCGGCGGCGTGAGGGAAGCCCTCCTGCTCCAGCGGCGTGGGAGGGCAAGCACAGGAGGACGAGGCGGAGGTGGATGGCGCCGACAGGGAGAGGAAGGATGCCGCCGTTGTCATCCATAGCCGCACGTGGAGAGACGATGGAGGCTGGCAGCGTGGGAGGGCAAGCGCGGGTTGACGAGGCGGAGGCAGATGGCGCCAACAGAGAGAGGGAGGTCGCCGCCGTCGTCATCCATGCCCGCACGTGGAGAGACGATGGAGGCCGGCAGCGTGGGAGGGCAAGCGCGGGTGGACGAGGCGGAGGCGGATGGCGCCGACGGGGAGAGGGAAGTCGCCGTCATCGTCATCCATGGTCGTCATCCATGGTGGCACGTGGAAAGGCGACGGAGGCCGGCGGCGTGGGAGGGCGGGCGCGGGAGGACGAGGCGGACGTGGATGGTGCTGACGGGGAGCGCGAGGACGTCGCCGCAGATCTGGCGCCTGCGCCGTCGGCGGTGGCGGTGGTGGCGGCGTGGGGGGAGACCCTCCTGCTTCCACATCGTCGCGGCCGCCGCCGTTCGCCGGCCTCCCGACATCTTCCTCTCCTGCCTGGCACCCTCGCCCCGCCGGCTGGCTTGCTCGGACTGAGAAGAAAAAGTGAGAGAAAGGAGGAAGGGAGAGAAGAGGGGAAAAACAAAGTGATGACGTGGACAATCTGACATGTGGGGCCTACGTGGGTCTAACGCTGACTCAACTGTCACGTCGGATAAAACCGGGGTCAAAACCACCGAGGGACTTAAAATGAACGGTTTTATAAGATGAGGGATGTCATATATCTGGTTTTGTAGTTGGGGGACGATTTTGTAACTCGATTACAAGTTGAGGGACCTTCGGTGTACTTTTTCCTTTGCATTTTACTCTCTTCTGTTTCGGATCACACAAAAAAGTTGTCCCGCACTCGGCACCAATTCATTTTATGTTGTTTAAAAAAAAATCATTTTATGTATGTCCAGTAAAAAATGGTTTCCACGATCTGTATAATTGCCACTTTTGAAGCTCCAGAAACAGTTGCTGAGTTACCTAGTCATGATTTTGTTCTAAAGTGTGTTAACTTTACACTTTGCAATCCATGCACTTTGGTGATATGACCTTCAGTCAAGCATTGGTCGGCACTTTCTGCTAATCTGAAAAGCTAATGCCAGCACGCGGCTATGCATTGTCCAGGATATACATAACATATTCAGAAACACACACACACAGAATAGATCAGCAAGGAAGGCATTGTGGTATTTGTAATTGATATTCTGATAGAGTGATTCGGTTCTGTTGCAAATAATAATATTTGCCTATATAAGAAGCTTCAAAAACAACATAGACGAATAATGTCTACCACTTACTAATACTACTACCACTAAGCTTTCAACTAAATCAAACAATTCATAAATGAAATATAAGAGTATCTCTGTTTCTACTCTCTGGCTGCTCTGTTTCTGAAATGTCTAGATAGGCCGCTTCTCAGTCTCCGCACAAGTTAAAATTTTACATTACTGCAGACTTCCAACTAGCAACAACTTATGTGCCTGCCTGACATAGACAAAAAAAAAAGATTAATTGGATCCATGCCACTGCAACTTTGCAAAATTTTTAAAAAATACCACTACTATTTGTCATATTGGCTACATGCCACTGGAAATTTCTAAAATTGAAACCATACCACTGAAAATTTCTAAAATTGAAACCATGCCACTCCCATCCCTTTTTCCGTCTCCTCTCTCACGCCGTCTCCGTTCCCGTCCTCATCCCCCTTCCGCGAGGAGGCGGAGGCCGCCCTGCACTCTTGTCCATCAGCGCCGGTGATAGCGATGGCGACGACGGCGATGCAACGGAGCGCCACCCAGTAGCCCGAGTAGTAGCGGCGAGCTCGGAGAAGAAGATGGTGGGCGGAGGAGGGAGAGGAGGGAGCGGGTCGATGGCGCCGAGTGAGGCTAACGTACCTCACCCGCGACTACCGCCGGAGGGCTCGGGAGCCACCGCCGCCGTCCTCAACGCCATCTGCAGTGAGAGGTCTATGGAGCTGTCGCTGCTGCCGTCCTCGACACCATCCACACGAGAGGGCTCGGGAGTCATCCACATTGGAGGGCTCGGGAGCCGCCGCCGCCGTCCTCGACGCCATCTACGACGGGAGGGCTCGAGAGCCGCCGTCGTCGCCTCTGTCCTCGATCCATGATGGGAGGTCTCAGGAGCTACCGCCACCGCCATCCTCGACGCCATCTGCGGCGGGAGGTCTCTGGAGCTGTCACCGTCGCCATCCTCGATGCCATCCGTGCGGTAGGGCTCGGGAGCCGCCGCCGCTGTCCTCGATCCGCGACTGGAGGTCTCGGGAGCTGCCGCCACTGCCGTCCTCGATGCCATCCACGGCAGGAGTGCTCGGGAGCCGCCGCCACTGTCCTCTTTGCAGTCGCGCCGGATGGAGGAAAAGATGGGGAGATGAAACTGACATATGGGACGGGAACGGAGACGGCGTGAGAGAGGAGACGGAAAAAG
Source organism: Oryza glaberrima (assembly GCF_000147395.1). Taxonomy (NCBI): domain Eukaryota; kingdom Viridiplantae; phylum Streptophyta; class Magnoliopsida; order Poales; family Poaceae; genus Oryza; species Oryza glaberrima. Next base: position 395,186 of record NC_068336.1, on the reverse strand, counting down.
GGAGGGGAGTGGCATAGTTCCAATTTTAGAAATTTCCTGTGGCATATAGCCAATATGACGAATAATATTGGCATTTTTTTAATTTCGCAAAGTTGCAGTGGCATGGATCCAATTAAAAAAAAAGTCTTTCTACTACACTTACAAGTGGTAGTAGTGGGCAATTTTAACATGATAGATAACACATTGATTTCACAATCTCTCTTGATGAACACATTGGCAGCATTTTCATAATACAAATTTATGTTTTTGAAAAACAAAAACAAAAAAAAACAGATAAAAAGCACAAACGGGCGTGTTTTCAATGAGAATCAATGTTCGAATAAAATCGAAACCGTATTTGATTAGGCTAGATAAGCGAAAAAAAGAAATAAAAGGCAACCGAACCGATCCCCTTTGGAGTGGCAAACAAACCCTAGCTGAGTCGAGTCGTTCGAATCGAGGAGGGATCGATGGAGGGCGGAAGCGGCGGCGATTCCCAGCAGTTCGGGAAGATGGTTGTCGAATCCAAATCCAGGAGGAAGTGACGGCGGGGAGGGACGACTATCCTTGCAGGCACAACGGACACGGAAGGAAGGATGGATCAAGAAGAAGAGGAGGAGGACGACGACCAACCTGCTGATGTTCTTGAGGATAGGAAGCATCAGCCTGCTGATGTTCTTGAGGATAGGAAGCATCGAGATGGATCCATCTACAGGGGTACCGATTACTGGAGTATCTATTATCGTATCGCCGATACCAACGAAAGTAAGAGACCTCCTCCATTCCCACCGAATCCAATCTCCTTTCTTAGTTCTAGTATCATTCGAATCCCCTTGATTCCTCCCTAAGTTTTTTTGTATGTATATAAGTATATTGATTGATTGTGTGTATTTGGCTGGCTCAGCTCACTGAGCCGATATACTAATTTGGATGCCCTATTATATTGCACAAAATTTCCCTTTCTTCCTCTTGCCCCCTCTGGCTATGGCGCACTCCCGCTACGCTGCTCCAGATTAGGAGCCAGCCTAGGGCGTCATAGACAGCCGGAGCGGAAGAGAATTGGCAAAATTATCTAAACCGTTATATTAGCCTGATGTACATCATCCCGGTGCTTCTTCTTCTTCTTCTTCTTCTTTAAATCCATGCGTAGACAACCAAATTTACAGAAACTCAATAATGGCTAGTGCTATCCATCACCCAATCTACTTACTGCTTCTACAAATTTAACTCGCTAATTATAATAATAATTTTTATATAGTTATTCAGTGTTCTTACATGTCGCTGTCTGGTTGTTGTATCAGCTCCATTGAAGCCGATGATGCTGTCTGATCCGACCACGGATTGCCGGCCCAACTGGTTTGGTTGCATCGTCCACTCAAGTTCTTCCATGTTGCAGATCTTCTCACTCAAGCTGGTCTCCATCACTGCCCCTGCTATTGGTGATGACCCCATTCAGGTGTATGGCTTCATGGCTGTTCGAGATCATATGGATTGCTTGCGCAACTATGTCTTCAACCGCGGGCGCGACAAACCTTTTGTCGTCAGCCTCTCCGATCCCTTTATACTCCTGTCTGGCCCTAAGAGAGGCATTGGGATGGAAACTCCTGCACTGCTTGAGTACGATATAAGGATCAAGAGAGGAGATGGAGAAGATGATGATCTCCAGCTCATAGATAGAGCTGCCACTATCAGTGAGACCGAGCTACCCCCGCCATATGCCCAAGCTTACACCCGATGGATTGCCGGCGACTACGGTGCCGTGAACATTAGCTTAGCACTTCTCCACAACGCCATAGAGGCCACGATGCATATCCAAATAACCGAAGTGCGTGGCAGCGGTGGCTTCGACATGTCTATGGCTTGTCGTGTCGGTCAAATACCCAATGAAATCAAGCTCTTTGAAAGTGTTGCCATTGCCAAGCCATGTCAGCTAAACAAGAGGTTTGTGCTTGCCATTGTCAAGCGCGGCATCTTGGTGTTAGACTTGAAGGTTAAGCGGAGTGGCGCCTTAGAGGAGGAGGAGCCAGTCCGTATGCTCCGTGGCTTGAAGGCAAAAGCACATGGCCAAGTCATCCTACGTATGATATTTGATTGCGCCACCATTTTGGTCAGTGTGCATTGGTCAAATCTGCCGGCCCCCATGTTAGACTAGCCACAAGGTTCTTTTTTTTACTTTGTTAGCTTCTTTATATATATAGCTTATGCAAATTCTTTTTTATTTACTTGTGTATGTTTGCTAGTCATCTATCTGTAACTTGCAAGTTAGTATGCAAATGATTTGGTTTAAAAATGCCTTATCCAGGAGTGTATTACTGAATCTGGTAATTTTGATCAGTAACCTTAAAAAAAAGAAGTGATTAAGTGTTGGAATGTTAGTAATATGAATGGTTGTTTCAGGTACCTATTCATGCCGGTGTCAGCAAATAACAATATACTAGGCAAAACACTGTGCAAAATTGAATGGTGGTGCGGGAAAAAAAAAATACTACCTCCGTTTTTTTAATAGATGATGCTGTTGACGTTTTGTCACACGTTTGAACATTCATCTTATTCAAAAAATTTACGTAATTATAATTTATTTTGTTGTGAATTGTTTTATCACTCAAAGTATTTTAAGCATGATTTATATCTTATACATTTACATAAAATTTTCACATTAGTGAAATCTTTCTTCTGCAGGTGTTACAGACTGCTGTTCGCCACAGATTAGCAAAAGTCCAGGGGTATCTAAAAGCAAAGGAACGCAGCAGTAGAGGAAATTTGATGGGGAAGCGTGTTGATTTCTCAGCTCGTACTGTCATCACACCGGATTCAAATATTATAATGAATTGGTAGTGCCATGGAGTATTGCTTTGAACCTTACATACCCAGAAACTGTTACTCCATATAATTTCCAAGGTAAAATGCTTTACTGTTATTGAAGCATGATCACTGTTTTTTAATGATCACTTATCCCCCCCCCCCCCCCCCCCCCCCCCCCCCCTGGGAAGACAGGTGCAAAGTACATTATCTGGGGAGACGCTCAAAGGCTTGATCTTTGTTATGTGAAGAAAAGAACTGATCAGTATCTGGAACTGGGTTACAATGTGAGTACCAACTTTGTTTCAGAATCTGATTTTTACTGATGGTCACATGACAATAATGTCTTCTATATTAGTCTCCTCATATGGTGTTTTATTTTGTCAGGTGGAAAGGCACCTTGATGATGGTGATTTTGTTCTTTTCAATCGGCAACCCAGTCTTCACAAAATGTATATCATGGGGGCATCGCATTAAAATCATGCCCTATTCAACCTTCCACTTAAACTTGTCCGCCACTTCGCCGTACAATGCAGATTTTGATGGGGATGAAATGAATATGCATGTTCCTCAGTCATTTGATGGGGATGAAATGAATATGCATGAATAAGTATTTATCCATGTCCTGTCAAAAACAGTTAGTTTTCCACGATATATATAATTGTCCAATGTTTGGAAGTTCCAGAAACAGTTTACACGATCTGTATGATTAGTTGAAAAAGCGTGTTAACTTTACACTTTTACAATCCATGCACTTCGGTGATATGACCTTCAGTTAAGCATTGGTCGGCACTTTCTGCTAATCTGAAAAGCTCATGCAAGCACGCGGCTATGCATTGTCCAGGATATACATGACATATTCAGCAACAAGCTATGATTATCACTTGTTTCCCATCATCGACATGGATCTACAAACACACACACAGAGTACTACAGTAGATCAGTAAGGAAGGCATTGTGGTATTTGTAATTGATATTCTGATAGAGCGATTCAGTTCTGTTGCAAATAATAATATTTGCCTATACAAGAAGCTTCAAAAACAACATAGACGAATAATGTCTACCACTTACTAATACTACTACTACTAAGCTTTCAAATAAATCAAAGAATTCATAAATGAAATATAGGAGTATCTCTGTTTCTACTCTCTAGCTGCTCTGTTTCTAGTCTCTAGCTGATTGACAAGTTCATTTCCTTCGATTTCATCTTCGAATTCTGCTCAAGAGCACAGCTGCTGCTTACTACTCATTGCCTGCAGAATCAGCAGCCACATGCCCTGCGCCACCTTCCTCGCTCGGCCCGGCGCCGCCCTCCGGCCCCGGCCTGATCTGCTCGAGCTGCCGGAGCACCTCCCGGGCATCAGGTCTCACCGACGGCGACTGGTCCACGCAGTGCAGCGCCAGCTTCAGCGTGTCCACGAGCTCGTCGCCCGCGGGCCCGTTGTCGCCGTCGCGCATCAGCTCGAGGTCGAACACCTCGCTGGTCCACTCCTCCTTGACAATGGATGCCACCCACTGTGGCAGGTCCATGCCGTTGGTGGTCTCGGCGGGGGACTTGCCGGTGAGGAGCTCGAGGATGATGACGCCGAGGCTGTAGACGTCGGTCTTGGCGCTGGCCTTCTTGAGCTTGGACAGGTCGGGGGCGCGGTAGCCGAGGGCGCCGGCGGCGGCGAGGACGTTGGAGTTGGCGGCAGTGGTCATGAGGCGGGAGAGGCCGAAGTCGGCGATCTTGGGGTTGGAGTGATCGTCGAGGAGGACATTGCTGGCGGTGAGGTTGCCATGGACGATGGTCATGTCGTCGTGGAGGAAAGCCAGGCCACGGGCTGTGCCCTTGGCGATCGTCATCCGCGTCTCCCAGCTGATCGGAGTGTTGGGCGCGCGAGCTGCACATTCACGTTATGCCATCAGGACGAAATGTTAGTGTCACCGTGTCAGAGTTATGCAGATTTTCAGTTCATCAGGATGAAATTTCAGAGCCAGAAAGCTGAATAATGTTGATAAAACAGTGCTACTAAAACAAAAGCATGTCATTTAGATCAACAATTGTTCACATATTAGCCTCAAAACTACATAATATGTCAACTTTTTTAATTGAACATGACACTCTATTACTAAACTTTTTGCACTGACCATGAAGACATATAGCCACTGTCCAAAATTTGCAGAAGACATGTAATGCTCAATCTCTAAATTGGCATGGGATGTTCATTCTTATGCTAAATAAAAAAGGTACTCAGCACTGTAAAAAAAATTCAGATGTATCAAATCTACTTGATTACAGAGCTGAATCAATGTTAGCAGTTAGCACTGCCAGAATTTGCAAATGTTCAGACTACAACATTTTCTCAAATGTTCAGAGTAGTTTCAGTTGAAAGCAGAAGTAAAAGCTGAAGAATGCATACAGTTTATCAATTGCATTGTCTTCCTAATTAATAGGATGAAGATCAAATGCATAAGATAAGAAGAGTAGCATTGACAGAGTACTGACCGTGGAGGAACTGGGAGAGGCTGCCGTTGGGCATGAAGTCGAGGACGAGGAGCTTCTCGCCCTTGGGTCCGAGGTAGTAGGCCCTGAGCGGCAGCAGGTTGGGGTGGCGGATCTTGCCCAGCACCGCCGCCTCGGACTCGAAATCCTTGTGTCCCTTGGTGATCTTCTCCCTCAGCCGCTTCACCGCCACGAGGCTGCCGTCCTCCAGCGTCGCCTTGTACACCGTCCCGTACGTGCTCTTCCCCATTATCTCCGCCGTCGCACACAGCAGGTCGTCCGCCGTGAACGCCATCGGCCCGTCGAAGTGCACCAGCTTCCCTCCCACCTCTCCCCCGGACTCCACCTCCGCCGCCCCCGACCCCGGCTTCTCCCCTCGCCCGCCCCCCACCGCGGCTCCGGCGCCACCACCGGCTGCCTTGCTGCTCGTCGTCTGCTTCCCGCCGCTTCCGGACCTCTTCTTCGTCAAGAAACAGAGCAGCATGCAGCAGAGCGCCAGGAAGAGCAGGATGCCGACCACGATTCCGGCGATGATTAGCGCGAGCTCCTTGGTCGTGAACTTCCGGTGGCGCCCCGTCGCCTCCCGTGACTGCGCGGGTGATGCCGGCGCAGATGGTGATGGAGACGGCGACGTAGGGCAGGGCACGGAAGCAGAGTAGCCGCAGAGCTGGATGTTGCCGGCGAAGGCGGAAGGCCCGAATTTCTGCGCGAGCGAGGCTGGCACTGCGCCGGAGAGGTTGTTGTTGGAGACGTTGAATGCTTGGAGGCTAGTAGTGAGGTTGGACAGGCTGGCCGGGATCTCGCCGGTGAGGGCGTTGCCGGAGAGGTCGAGCGTCTTGAGGTCGGCGAGCGAGCCGAGCTTGTTGGGGATGGTGCCGTTGAGCCTGTTGCCAGCGAGGTCCACCACCTGCAGCTTCTGGAGCCCGGAGAGCGACTCCGGTATCGGGCCATCGAGCGAGTTGTGCGAGAGCTCGAGGACGGCGAGGTTGTAGGTCCCGGTAATGGATTCCTTGAGCGAGGAGGAGGAGGGCGCCTTGGAGCCGGCGAAGGTGTCTGGGATGTGGCCGGACAGCTTGTTGTGCGAGAGGGAGAGGAAGACGAGCGAGGGCGAGGCGGCGAGCTCGGGTGGGATGTCGCCGGAGATGGTGTTGTGGCTGAGGTTGAGGCGCATGAGCTTGGTGGAGTTGGCGAGTGAGGACGGAATGGCGCCGGTGAGGAGGTTGTTGCTGGCGTCGAACGCCTGGAGCGCGACGCAGTTGCCAATGGAGGCCGGGACGGCGCCGGAGAAGCGGTTGTTGAAGAGGTAGACGCCGCGGAGGTCGGGGAGGAAGCCGAGGGAGGTTGGGATGGGGCCGGAGATGGCGTTGTCGTGGAGGCTGAGGCGGCGGAGCTGGGTGAGCTGGCCGATGCGCTCGGAGAGGGTGCCGGCGAGGCCGCGCCATGGGAGGGTGATGGCGACGACCTTGCCCTGGACGCACTTGATGCCGACCCATGCGCCGGAGCAGGCGCCGAGGCCGGTGTCGTTCCAGGAGCGGAGGAAGGCGTAGGGGTCGGAGAGGTCGTGCTTGATGGCCTGTAGGCCCTGGTAGTCGGCCTGGCTGATGACGACGCCGTCGCCCGCGGCGTGGACGTGGTGGTGGTGCGCCGCGGCGGCGGCGGCGAGCGAGGGGAGGAGTGTGACAGTGAGGAGGAGAAAAAGTGTGCAGCGATGGTGGGCGGGGAATGGTCCGAGCATGAGCATGGCTGGTTGTTTGGCGGCAGGAGCAGGTGGTGTTCGCCTCCGTGGTCCTTGCATTTGGTTGATGGAGGAGTAGAGTAGAGTAGATGAGTAGCGGAAGGAATTTGTGAGTTGGTGATCGAGGAGGAAGAAGATGAAGCTGGAGCGCGCGCGCGCGTCTGTGGGCTGTGGCCAGAGCAGAGAGAGGAGGAGATTAGCAGAGGAGAGGCGCAACGGCTAGTAGGAGTGCACGGGAGAGTACTGACCACTACGAATGCTGTCATGTGGCGACGGCGATGGCCCCCACTACCAACTAACGGCTACTTCTTTTTTTTTTCTTTTGTCGTCGTTTTTTAAGGAGGAGATTTTGTTGTGTTTAATAATGTTGGGGAGAGAAGCCAAAGCAACGGGTGGGATGGACTGTGGACCCGTCCTTTAGTTGGACCAGGTATTTCTTTTGCTTTGGGCCTGGCCTACTATTCCGATCTTGTCCAGCTTGTTGGATTTACAGAACATAAATAGTCCAGGGGCTTCTGCCCCACCAAATTACTACTACCTCCATCCAAAATAAGTGTAGTCGTGGATATCCGTGACCAACGTTTGACCGTCCGTCTTATTTGAAAAATTTGTAAAAAATTTAAAAATATTTAGTCACACATAAAGTACTATTCATGTTTTATCATCTAAGCAATAAAAATACTAATCATAAAAAATTTTCAAATAAGACGAACGGTCAAACGTTGAACGTAAAACTACACTTATTTTGGGACGGAGGGAGGAACTTTCAGATGTTCACGACATAAACCCACCTGGACGATTTGCCATGTAACATTAAGGTATTATGGACATAAACCAACCTCGAGTAATAAACAGCATTGGACACTATTCATTATGTGTTCGTGTCACTATAAACTTTTTGAGTGTCACCCTATTTTTTTTTAATTAGAGTACAAGAACACACGCACGCAAACCTACCTCTTTGAATTACACAGTACAATGCAGATACACACACAAACCCTACCTTTAGGATTTTTTACAATCCTAAAAAATTCGCTTACATGGGGAGTCGAACTCAGGACCTAAGGTGCTACTGAGGTCTTGCAACCACTAGGTTACAGGCCCTTTCGCAGTAATTCCAAAAATAGCAATGCCAAATTTTGATAAAGTTCATTTAGGCAGTAATAATGTAAACAGGCCTGAATATAAGCAGAATAGATTTCGTCTAGTATGCAACGAGGTAGAGGGAGGCAGAGCTAAGCGTGGCATGAAGCGAGGGAAGACGTGGGTTCGCAATCTGAGCCATCCGAAAAATGACCAATGGATTACAAGATTTCAGGCAATCCCCTTGTGTAATGCATTTGCCAACAGACTTGGGCTAAACATGTATCCAAACCAAGGTCTCATTAGTTCCCTTGAGCGCTCTCTCTCCCCCATCGTCAACACCAATTCCTGATCCCACCAAGTTGAGCAAGAGCCCTCGGCCGTTTAGGTTGACATAACAAACACTGACAAGAAGCAGACAAACGAAATCTCTCATCCTTGTATAATGTTCAAATGAAGATGTACAATATCAGATCCAACATTATTTGATTAACCTAGATTCATGTATATCATCTTTACAGAATGAGATGGCTTATGAATCATCCATCAGACCAAAACAAATTTGTGAATTTTATAACAGAACCGGCACGATTGATGAGACGGATCACATCAATATCAGGATCAATAACAGAATTCTTCTTTTTGCTCTCAAGTTTCTCATACATCAAATGCAAAAGGAAACAAAACTAGATCATCGACAAAATCATATATGCATCTTATAGCAGTATCATTCTCCCCTAATTTTTTTTTGTTCTACATCGATCACCATATGAATAAATGATAGTGTTTGTCTCATAGGTATAATATAAAAAGAATTTATGACCTTTGCTTGGAATGCATGCGCGAGGAGGAGGATCAGACGCGGCCTCCGGTGGCGCTGGTGATGAAGGAGAGCAGGTTGACGGAGGCGGCGCCGTTGGCCTGGTCTGGCTCGTCGAGGAAGAGGTCCTCGGGGATGCGGAATGCGCCGTGCGCGCAGACAATGGCGGCGCCGAGGGCGAGCGCGGAGAAGATGAGGGATCCGACGGAGGTGAGGAAGACGACGAAGGCGGAGGCGCCGATGAGTCCCCCGAGGGTCTCCCTGTCGGAGAAGGTGCGTCCGAAGGCGGCGAGCGGGGGCGCGTCGGAGGGGCGGAGGAGGTAGAGGAAGCACCAGGCGGCGAGGAGGGCGAGGAGCGCGGCGAGGGAGAAGGGGTGGGCGAGGAGGGTCGCGGCGAGGGAGAGGGCGACGATGGCGGCGTAGTTGACGCGGAAGTAGGCGAGGTTCTTGCGGAGGCGGGCGCCGGCGTCGGAGAGGGATTCCGGGCGGGAGAGGGCGCTGCGGTCGATGAGCTCCGGCCAGGGGCGCGCCCCCGAGAGCGCGCGCTTGACGGAGTCGAGGAGGCGGGCGAGGAAGGCGCGCGTGGCGGCAGGGTTGGCGTCGGCGGAGGAGACGGAGGTGGGGGCGGGGGAGACGGTGGCGGTGGTGTTGGCGGGGAGGACGGTGGTGGGGAGGAGGGGAGGGGAGGCGGCGGCCATGGCGGTGCTGGATCTGCGCGATGGAGAGAGAGGTCAGAGGAGGAAGGAGAGATCTGCTACCAATGAAATGGCGCGTGGATTATTGATTTCTCAACGAAGGTTAGGAGAGACGCCACCGACGCTAAATACCTAATACGCGAACGTTCGCGTTAACTCTAATTCGCGATCAGCTCGGACAGATTGATATGCAAAGACTGAGAAAGCTAACGCGTACGTACAGCTGGAGCCTCGAATGCATGCAGTGGCTTTCCTTGTATAGCTAAACGTAATTAGTTTTTATTTTTTTAATCACCGATTTTTAGGACTAATCAAGTATGTGATTTTTGTTGTTGTTTGCTGCACAATGCACGCATAAGACTATGAAGATTTATGGGAATTCTAAATGTGTACCCAGTCTACTACTTTATATTTAGCCTAGTTTTGGCTCAAATTGAAATTTAATAGTTTTTATTTTTTGAATTTATTTTAATTTCATTTTGAAATTCATCTGTGTATAAATTTTGTATATCGAAAGTTTTTATATATAAAGTTTCCATGTGAAAAGTATATATATATAAAGTTTCCATATCAAAAGTTTGTACGTATAAAGTTTAAATTTGTGTTTAAAGTTTGTGAGTACATGCTAATTAAGTGGCGGTATGCTTGGTTGCATGCTACTCCAGTTCTTGATCTCTAGCCGCAAGATGCGTGCATGCAGTTGCTTGCAAATTGTGCAGATAATTAAGCACGTAAGCATAGAGTTAGAGACAAAAGGTAATGATACTAAACGATAAAGTGAATTTGTGATCTGATCTGCGATCGCGGCCCGCGAAAGTTCGCGTATTAGCCCCACCCCCTCTGATTTCTCACAAATTTTGATAATTTGATCCTTTATAAAAAACTAATTTTACAAATGAACCGCGGCCAAAACTTATTTCAGAAATAACCTTTTGTTCAGCGCCAAATCGTATGACGCTGAATTTAGACACCTCAGCGCCATGTCAACTGACGCTGAGGGCCATGCCACCATGGATGAGAGGCTGAGTCGGCGTGCCAACATGCATTCAACGCCGTGCTATTTGGCGCTGAGGTGTCTAAGTTCAGCACTATACGATTTTGCGCTGATCAAAAGAGTCATTTTTAAATAAGTTTTGGTCACAGTTCATTTGTAAAATTAGTTTTTGCAAAGAGTCAAATTGTCAAAATTTGTGGATTCTTGTGTTGAGATTGTTTATTATTCATAGATATAAAATGCAACGGACTGAATTTCCAGAGCTCCCAAAGTATGTGCAGTCCACACAATCAGGTTGTGTGAATTTTGCATATGCCTAGTTAGGTGAAATGGCAATGCATCAAGAGAAAATATGGAGCAGAGATTGGCTACTCTACCTGTTGAGGAGCACAACAAAAGAGAGGTCATAATAAATTAGGCAGCAAGGCACCCTACTTGGGCCAAACACAACACCAAAAACTAGACACCAGCAAAGTTTCATGCTTAAGAACCAAACCAAACAGACAAAGACCCTTTGATATGCAAGTACCAAACCACTTTAGCACCAACAACCACCAAATGCAAAGCCCTAATTAACTTGTGGTTCCTACTTCTAGCCATCAAATATAGTACTGCTGTGGTCAAGGGAAGAAATGACCTCGCAGCAAAGGCTTCCTTGGTTGATTCTGTGTGCTAAAACACTGAATTTAGGCCTGCCCCCCACACCCATTAATACAGGGACAAACCTTAATAGACAAAACACACACACAGAGCTCTCAACTCAAGCATGCCAAATTGCATTCAGACCGATATTTAACCATTTGCCACATTTAGATGTGGCAATTAACTTTTTGCCGCTGAACCCACACGTCATAGACACATGTGGACCCACATGTCATTGAGATAGGGGTGGCAAATAGTTATTTGCCAAATCTAAACGTGGCAAATAGTTAAAAACCCCGCATTCAGAAGCATATTTCCAGTTCCACGGTGACTCTTGTTGACATTAAACTGATACATCGACTGCATTGTCCTCCAATAGGCAATGAACAAGATATTAGGAATTCTTAGGTTTCATGCATCTTGAAGCCACAGGCATACAGTTTAACCTAAAAGGTGGTGCCGTTCCATCCAAAGTCCGAGCGCTACATAAAAAGAAAATCAAAAGGGGTTTATTAGTGCTCAGTTGCTCATAATTAGCATGGAAGAGTATACGTGCTGTGGCAAGGGTTTACTGCCAAACTGCAGAGAGAAACTAAACTGCAAAAACCAATACGATGACATTAAACAAGCAACAGACGACCCATTTACACTGATCTATTCTTGATGCAAAGCATGCAAACATTGAGCATGTTCTTGTGCACGATGGGCCTAACAAACAGCAAAGATGCAATGAGAACATGACTATATGGTTATGAAGACCCATGGATGAACAGTCAATAAGAAATGTGGCCTGCTTACCTTGGAATCGTAGAACTTGAGGTAGAAGCGGCCCTTGGGAATGGATAGCTTTGACTCCAGGATAGAGGCAATGCCAGCACTCAACTTCTTGTTGACATCAGGGTTCAGCCCACCAATGGAAACCAGCTCGCCATAAGCGGCAGGCTCCTGGGTACCTCCAAATGCCATAGGCACTGAACCCTTGAGAACAACCATCACATACTGTGGGAGGAATAAGCATTAAGCAATCTAATTAGTATCTAAACAATAAAGGCGATGCAAAATAGCTTCAGCATACGCTAAGACCAGAAAATTGATGGAAGTCAACTTTCAGTTTGTCGCTAGCACAGGTCTAACATTGTGCAATCATAGAATTCTGAAATCTATATAGCAATATGGTGCAACGAATAGCATTTCAATCGGGACGGATTGAGTATCATGATTCACAGATTATAATCAGAGAACCAATGTTGATTTCAAGTAAAAGAAAGTCCATTAACAGCAAAACTAGCCATTTCTGCAGTCGCATTTGGTCCACTAACAACAGATCTTACCTCTATCTGGTCACTAGTAACAATATAGCTATTTCTGATACAGCATCAAGTATCACTCTAAGAACTATTCGCTAGTAATAGACAGCTTTCAGAAGAACACTTATTTAGAATGAAAAACATGAAATCGATCTACTCTTGGAAAAAGTAAAATTTTCAGTAAGTGGTTGAAAAAGTCATGGCTTATAAGCATTTTAGTTTAGACTAACTGAACATTACTTTTATTGTAGGAATGTTATATTAGTTCTGTTTCATCCAATTTCTGTTATGAAAATTGTTCGTCCATTTCATCTTTCAATATGACGATCATAACAAGCAACAGTCCAGGAAAAAGATCTCAGATAGTCTGATGTATTACATTGAAAGTATGCGCAACAGTCTTTTTTAAAATTTTTTGCTAAAAAATCCAAAAGAGGAAGGATTTGATGTGGAAAGAAAAGCAAGTTTATAAATTTTGGCAGCCTAGGCATACTCGAAATGAAGCGAAGATTTACTATTCCAAATGTTGTTAAACTTTGTATTTTTTTCAGCCAAATGAACAGACTTGGCACACTATTTTTGCAAATATTTATTACTTGCTGAAAAATCCAAAAGGTGAGGATTTGATGTTGAAAAGAAAAGGCAAGTTTATAAATTTTGGCTGCAAAAGTACCAAGTTTGTATTCCAAATGGTTTACTATTTTTGCAGCCAAACTCGAAATGAAGCGAAGATTTACTATTCCAAATGAAGCTTAGGAATACTGCAAGTTCATAGATTTCATAGAGTAAATGATTTACTATTTATATTGAGCGATAATGGTTTACTCAGGCACCAGTAATACAAAGTATGTGAATTGTGAAGGAAATCCAAGAAGAATAGGGAACTTGTCTATCCCCTCAACCAGTCTCCCTCCCTGTCCCTCGTCCTATTAAGGTTGTATCCCCAAATGAACATCACCATAGTTGATACTAAACTACAGATCAAAATCCCAATTACATCAGTTGCATGCCGAAGACCGATGGGGGTACTTATTACTTAAACCCTAATAATCCTGCTCGAGCAGACTGAATCACCAGACAAGCGAGCGATAATCCACTAAAAGCGCCAGGTTAATAGAGATAATCGCAAGCTAGCACGCCTACAAGAAGCGAAAACTTATGAAGAAACCAGGAGAGGCACGCCTAAACCTAGGGTGGGTATGGGTAGAGAAGAAGAGGAAAAGGGATGAACGTACGGCCTCGGGCTTGCCGATGATGGTGGCGACGGTCTTGGATGCGTCGGCGAGGACGGCGGAGGTGTCCACTCCGTCGAGGTTCACGTTGGTGGACACGTTGAGGCAAGGCATCTTTCCTTCTCCGATTCCGATTCCGAATCCCTTGATTCCCTCGTCGTCGTCTCCCTCAGGCCTCAGCCTCTCCCTCCTGATGTTCTTTCTGCTCGGCTGCGCCTCTGCTGCCCTGCCTCCCACTCCGGCTCTATCCTTGGAGCTTATTGGGCCTCCAGATACGATAGGCCCATAGCTTTCCTGTTCATGCTGTGTATCTTTGTGGTCTGCCTGGGGCAAGGTACGCAATATATATGTTCATGCTGCCGATCCTTGGCAAAATCCCCAGTACATAAACATCATTCCAAGAAATATAAACAGAGAGGAAGAATTCACTTATATATGCTTCTCCCAAGGAAAAGATTCACTTATTTACATGGACGGATGGCTCTGAATGTGTTTGTATCTATGAGCTTTCAGCTTTCTTGTATACTGACAGGGTATCCATTCTACTATAACACAGCACTGTACAAGTCGAATCAACTTCCTATACCAGTCAACACCAAAGAGATCTATCTATCTATCTATCTATCTATCTATCTATCTATCTATCTATCTATATCTATCTAGAGGCAGCAGCAAGTATATCTACTTGTAACCAAATCACCACATGAGCTACCCTGTCATCTCCTAAAGAAAATCTTGTCCTGGACAATGACTACCAGCTATCTGCTTTCTTGCTTGCCGTTCTGTACTTGCCTTTAGATGTTGACTGTAAGAAATTAGTCGAATAATTGAGTATACATAACTATCTTTTTTGTTTACTCAGTTTCAGACCAGATTATTTTCCATGGTCCACCTTTGCTCCCTAACCTGAAAACCACAAAATCACTCAAATCAACAAATTAGTTTTTCTAACATAATTGGCCTACACCCAAAGCAAATCATCCATTACTACCTCCACAGACCAGCAATTGCTCGCAAACTCATAAATAGAGCAAGGCCAGCCCAGATTCCACCAAGACCAAACTTAGGAGCGGCCACAAGCAGTACTGCGGATGAGACAGCTCCAGCAAATAACTGAAACAGCAAAAATATTTATGTGATTAGGATGCTGCAGCTAGAACTGACAACAATGCAATGGAATATGACAAGAATAGAAATCTGAACTGTAGAGTACGCCGCGAAAGCAAAGTCAGAAACACCATAGTAGAGCCCATCGGCCACAAAAGCAACAGCATTTATCGGTTGAGAAACAGTGACAAACTGCAAATATTCATCAGCCATTATTATAAAAATCATTGCATAACACTTGATAAATCAAGTTTGACCTCTCAGGATAGTCATTACCCAGACTCCAGTTTGGGCAACATCTAAAACTGCTGGATCATCTGTAAACAGCAAGGACAAATATCCAAACCCAAGGAACAAGATTGTAGCAAGTGCTACACCAGTTATGCCTCCAATCTACATATAAAACAGTGTGAGAATCTTATTGCAAGAGTAAAAAGAAGAGGATAGTCACGAATTTGCTAACATAATATTATATAATGTCTTCATACCTGGAGAACTCTGTATAAGACAACGCGGGCCTTCTTGTAGTTTCCTTTTGCGTATTCACTTGCGAGTAGAGCCTGCATTGTATCATGAATACTTTACAGGCCAATGTAAAATATTAGAGCCTAGAAACTAAAGGTATGATCCTCTAAATGTACACACCTGACCAGCAAGAGCTAGTGCATCATTGAGCAGAGAGATTGTTAACCACACTTGCAAACATATCTCATATCCAGCCATTGGAACAGACCCTTCCCTGGCTGCCAGGGATGTCGACAGTGTGAATGTCAGGACTACCGCAATGGTTCTTGCAATTAGCAGTGCACCTAGAGAATGATTCATGTGAAAGGGGTTAACATAGAGGTATATTGCAGCAAGATGAAACTTGTTTAATAGAGGTAGTACTAAATGGAGTTGAATTGTTTTTGCTTTTTCCCTTTCTGTATAAGACTCTGTTTGTTGCTTAGGCTTTCTTGCAAAGCCGGGTCAATGAAATTTGATCTGCCTTCAAAAAAAAAAGGGAGTTGAATTGATTGATAGTTTTTTATCGGTTCATTGTATATCAAAGCTCTCTTACAAGAAAACAAAACCATCATTTGTAATGTATTTGCAAATGAACATGAGGGATGTTGGACAACCTGATTTTAGGTAGTGGACAACGTCTCCACCAATGATATTCCATGAGAGCAGAACAATTTTGTTGTTCAGCTTCCAAAGGAGGATAAATGCTGTCAAGTACCTGAATACATGTAAAATTATGCAGATAGTTTAGGCCTTTAGGGGCTTATGAATACTGATTAAAGAAAGAAGTGAAGAGGCTCCAAATGAAAGAAAAGACAATTTTCTGTAAAGTCTTATGATGAGTTCAACATACTCTGAAGTCACAGTTGCCAATGCAGCACCACTTACACCTAGACCAAGTGGAAAAATAAATATGGCATCCAGCAATGCATTCACTAGGCTACCAACACCTGTATTCATCATACTATTAGTTTCTTATCATTTGAAGTCAAATATGTCTATTGCTTTAAAAAAAGATGACAAATGGTAACAACAAAAATATGTATATCTACACTTGCAATCACTATAGCAGATCGTATGCATCAGACAGGATTTCAGAAAACATGCTCTAATAGTTTGCATGAATTATCTTACCCACGGCAAACAATGGTGTCTTTGTATCCATGAATCCACGAAAAGCACCTTGTGCTGCAAGTGCTACTATGACTGGAGGTGCACCATATGCCCTTAAAGTAAGAAATTGCTCTGCAGGTACACGCATCACTGAATCCTGTATAAGGTTGTTCGGAGAATTTATATTGAAGCCATTGATTTAAGAACTTATTGGATTTGTAATATAGAATTATTTAGTGTAATTCCAAGGTTACATAGCATTAAGCTCAGAAAGTTTGAAATGAATAATAAACAAAATGAGAGCAGGTGTTAAGTGTACTAAATTTTGTCCCCCAAATTTTGTTAATTGGCTAATGCCTACCATAACTCCTTTTTTAGGGTAGTAAGTTTTAAGGGCCCATCAGGTAATTTGTTTTGTGCTCTGTACTATGCCAATCTCAATAAATAAATAATACGAATCAATCAAGCTTAGAATATAACATTGTCCAAATACTATATTGGTATAATATAGTTCTAGTTTGGTTTCGTCTTCATGTGTTGATCAAACACTATGTTGTTTTGATCCTTTATTATCTGTTGAAAACTTGACTAATGAAGCACATAGAATAGGTCTGAAAACAATTTTGAAGTATGTGTATATACATCAAGATGAATACCCAGACAGACAAATGGAACACAAAATGTAACACCTGACTCACCTAGCTGTCAACTCTACACAGGATTTAAACTCTAGATATCCACAACCATGACACACCCTAACAAGAGAAAAACCCACCACTAGCACCATATTTCAGAGAAGAGATAAATCTCAGACATCTACTAATAGAAATAAATTAGTCTTACGTACGACAGGTATACCAACGATGTCCATTAGTGTCCCAGACCCAAGTATCAGTGCCACCGTTTCCATCAATCCTATGCCAGCAGCTAGAGCCAAGGATGTTGAGACCGCTGGAAGAAACCTCCTTTGTTCACTTGCTTTCTCTTGGGGTATTGAAATTTCATTTCCTATGCGAGGACTAAAAACTAATCAGTGTTTTGCAAACAAGCAAGATGGCTTTAAGTTTTATAACAAAGAAAATAAGACCTGCGAATTGCTTACTTTCAGCTGCATCCACTGCCTGCTGCTCGGCAACAAAGGATGTGGTGACATTGAGCAATGGCACATTGAGCAGCTTGCATACCAGATTGAAGATAGAAATGGATACTCCAACGGCAGCAAGTTCAGTCGAACCTGATGAATGAATTGAAGCCCGTCAACTGAATAAAGATTATGACCAACATTTCTGTAGCGAGTAAGCTTGTAAGAAATAAGTTTCTTCACAACATATAACAGAGAAAAAACAGATACAAGCATGTGTACTCCTCTTGTAAAACATCCGCAATTCGAACTCATCATACCGATCATCCAAAGTACACACAAGTCCTTCACTCATTAGTTTCCATTTCTCAAAGTAACGGAAACATTTTTCTTATAGGAAATGGTTAATATAGAAAGGATAATTTCCCCTATTTATCAAGAGTGCCAACCCAGTTTGCCTATTTCATTTCCACAAGAAGTTACCCAAGCAATTGGGATTACACTCCACAAAGGAAATGTAGAAAGAAGTAAAAGAAAAGATACAAGTGAGGAAGCAAGATCCTTACCGACATGGCCAACGAAGGCGGTGTCGACGAGAGCCGTGATGGGGTTGGCGGCGAGGGCAAGCACAGCAGGCAAGGCGATGGTGAGGATGTCCATACCAATCTCATCAACCATGAACCATCCGCGCCCGCGCACCTCCTCCTCTTCGCCATCCGGCGAAGTCTCCTTCTCGGCTACAACTTCCGTGACACCGGGCTTCCCGCGGCACCGCGTGGGCCTCCACCGAGGAGGAGGAGCAGCACTACGGCAGTGACGACGGGAGAAGGGAAAGGATATACGGTTGAGAGCTGGAGAAGGGGTTAGGACAAGCGCCGCGGCGGCGACAGACGTCATCGGCGGCGAGGTCGCCGCCATGCCGCCCGGGTGTGTGGTGCGAGCAGTGATATTTTCTGTGTTGGGTCTGGGTCGGGCTGGGCCGGCGCTGGGCCTTCTCTCACAAAAAAAAAAAACTCCAGGGGATGATCTGGACCGTCGGTTTATCTGTGTATTACGCCAATATGCGTGCCTCCTCTTCGCGTTCTCTCTCTCTCTCCCCCGTCTGACCTCGGCTCCATCTGCCGCCGCCGCCGCCTCCGCGCGGTGGATCTCTCTCTCTCTCCGGCCAAGCTACCTTTGACGGAGGAAAGTTACAGCGCGGGCCGAGGAGGGAGGCCGACGACCTGTACACAGGGCAGAGTGCACACCGGAAGGTCATAGAGCCATAGAGGTGAAATAAATTCCCATTTCTTGCTCTTCTTCGTATTCATTTCTATATTCATTACTGATGAATCATGGAATGTGGCGTGTCCTTATGTCAACTGTAGATTTCATAGCTTCGAAAAATAATACTCCTATATGAAGAATTAGTCTAGATTTGGAATCACTTGTTGTTAACTCTTCTCGTAGCAACCGCTAATGTCTAGAATATTTTATTCAATGAGTTTGGTTATCTCTCGGTAGAATGAAATAAGCAAAGGGATAGCACGGGTATCAGTTTTTTTTTTTTAATGAGCACAAAGTTAAACTGAGTTTTCTGTAAAACTATTTCGCATTTGTTAAAAAAAAAAAAGATAGATAGACCTTCCTGCTACGAACTAGTATTTGTTTTCCTAATGATGCAACTATTAACATTTCACTCGTCATCGAACAAGTCTTGATCACCTCCCAGCACAGATAGTTTTGCCTCACAATGTCTAGTAGTAGATTGGGGGAACAAATTTCTCACATGTTGTAATATGTAGGACCCCTTTTGCTTCCCCTCAACCCCTGTACCCTTCACAATCTGTATGTAAATATTACAATTTTGATCAATACTAAAATGTTCAGGCTGGCCGCATGCCTTCCACAGTTTTCCTTCAAAAAAAAATTGTGGTAACTCTGAATGCCCATCCCAAAAATGCCACGCCCTTCATGGTTTGTTCATTTGATTGACTGCCCTTTTTCTTTGGCAGCTAGCAAGAGCTGAGTGGGGTGCGAGAGTAAAAAAATATCTGTGCATTCGATTGCATCACGGACATACGGGAAAGGATATGAGGTTCCTGGGGTGGTACCTCAAGATTGCGGTAGGCGGCGCCGCCATAGGTGCCAGCATGGAGCTCTTCATGATCCACACCGGCTTCTGTGTGTCCCTGCTCCAAACCCAGCTAAAAAAAGTTATTTTTTCCCTTGTGTTCATTGCTTTGTGCTAATGTCAATCTCTATTTTTCTATTTGGTTCTGCTCTACAGATGAGAAGGTAACTGTGTTGGAATCAGAAAAAAGAGCTTGGGAGAACAGCCCAGAGGCTCAAGCCATGAGAGAAGCTCTGAATCCATGGAGGAAGCATGATGAACAAGAGAAATGATAGTCCTAGGCTCATGGCCACCCTCAATTGTAGCCCTTCATGAGGTAATTTCGATACTAAGCATTTTTGCAGTTGGTCAAACAGTAATTGTACCTCTCTCAAACTGCTGGATGGTAGGTGGTAGCTTCTACAAATGCTTTAGAAGAATATACCCGTATGTCTTGATATATATTTTTTGGTTCAACACGCATACACAGATGGCATGCCATCTTTATGTGATGCACTGATGTTTCATACTAGATAACAAGGAAATTATAGGCTTGGACAGGTTGAACAGGCCCTTTTTTGTGTGTGTGTGTGTGTATTACTACTATCCCTTTTCATTGGTTTGCTGCTACTGGAGTATGGGTTTTTGTGATTAAAGATAGCTGAGGTTGCCCAGCTGTGTTCCTAACTAAATTCCATGTCCACTGTGCCATTGAACCAGCTAATTTTCTTAGTTCTTATTGAGGTAATAACCTAGCGTGTTAGGCAGAGGCATCCAATTTCACAACTGCATCATACACGAAGTGCTAAATGAAAAAAAAAATACCTTGAGAAACGTTCTTGATTTTACTATTTATGTTAGAAACAATTGTTCAAAATTAATTCCGTGGCATCTTGGATGTCAACAACTCAACATCAATGCCCTGTAAATGGAACTGCTATCCTAATCTGCTTCTTTCTCTGCGATTCTCTCTGATGATTTTATTTACATGCATGTTATCTACTAACCTAGTTCACCTAGAACTCAATCAAAACTTGTACAAAATAGCCATGGTTTCATAGCAGTAAGGAACAGATCAAGGAGTTCTGTCAAGTCGAAACTTCGCTAAGGTGTTTACAACTTGCTGACCACCAGCAGCACTGTAAGCTGTTCTTGTTCTCAAGAATAGGATTATGCTTGACACCAACCCCAGGAATGTGATACAACCCCACACAAAGAATGTGGTTGAGTAGCACTTTGGCCCCATGCAAACCACCATAGTGTCAACCATGCCATTGCGGTTGTCTATTACTGACATCTTTAGGCCATTTGCATCATACACTAGGGCAGCAATCTGACCGTAGAGAAGTGATCCAAGAGGGATGTTGGTGATGAGGATGTTATGGTTCATGCCAATGCTGTTTGGTCCAAAGAGCTCAGAGGTCACTGACACTGCTGCAGCAAAGATGAAGCCTGAGCTTAGACCAATTAGTGCTGTTCCTGCTACCAGAGTGTTTACATCATGCAATTTCCACATTAGGAAGAACGCCATTGGCATGGGAACCAACGCAGCTGCAAGCCACCCTGTCCGAGCAAACGAAACCTTCCTGCATGCAAATTCAATATATATAGTTAGTTTATGGGCCAGCTGGTGAGAATTAGGATGCATTCAAGTATATAGAACAAGACAGAGGGACCTGTGAAGGAAGTCTGGAAGTGCAGAGAGAAGGCGACCAAAGAAGGAACAGGAGGAGTAGACGGCAAGAAGCATGGTGAGCTGAGATTCCCGGTGAAATGATTGTGCAATCTGCCCCAAGTTGTTGCTGTACACTAGCCCAACAGTGGCACCACAGAAGTAGGCTATGTAGTATAGCCAGAAGTCGACGCACTGGATAAGCTTCTTTGCACTATGCTCCTCACAAAGAACCAACATGCGTCCCTTCTCCAGTACTGTCCCCAAGCAACAATCCTGCATTGGGTGTTCCACTGTTTTCTGCATCATGGCATTGGACTCTGTGCTGTGGTCACTATTGAGCAAAAGTGGTTTTCTTGAATCTTCGTGGTTGAGTTGAACAGTAGGTTCAGGGTCATGTGTGTCCACATGAGAACAACTGGAGGAGGCAGGGATGATGAGAGGTAGGGTGAGGAGGACCATGGCACCTGTAAGGACCACCCATGCAGTGGAGTTGGTTGTGTTGAAAGAGCCGAAGATCACTAGATATATGCCAGTGATGAACGCGAGGAGGTAGAGACCAAGAAAGATACGTTTGTCATGCTTGGGCACAACGTGGAGGTGGCCGTCATGTGGGTGGCAGAGGAGTATTGCTGGCAGTGCAACAAGAGATACGACGAGAGGGACAATGGCATTGAGAAGGAGGTAGACAGATGGGGAAAAGGGGGAGAGGGCATTGGCAAAGAGGGTGTAGAATGCAGCACTTAGCCCATTGAAGCTTATGGAGAGGGAGAGGGCCAGTGGGCGATTGCTCGAGGAGAAACTGCGAATGCAGAGCACAAAGCATACTGTGTTGAACCAGCAGATACTGCAACCTGCTACCAGGCAGATCAAGAACACCTGCATTGTAATACATGATCCAAATTAGTCAATCAGTTGGTTAGCTCAGTTTTACTGGCTGCAAACAGTTAAAAAGCATTTGTCCGTACATCGCTGGTTTAATACTGTTGATGAAAGTTAAAGGAAAACATGCCTAACAGTAAGTTATTATGCACCAACGATCAGTTCATACATCCTGGTTTAATGTATGCAAGATGTGAAGTATACTAATATGTAATGCATTGTACAACAAAGTGATAAATCCAGATTTGCTGCTTCGAGTAGTGTTTGGAAGAGAGTGTTATGTACTGTTGCGGAAAAACTGTAATGGCATGATCTTCGGTAATAATTCTGTGATCTAATTGGTATTTGTGTTTATCAGGATGTTATGCTTCCTCATCTGTAAAAAGGATGTCATACTTCCTACTGATATTGAAGGATCTGCCCAAGGAAAGGAAGAATATGTGAAGCATGAGCAGGTTGAGGATGCTGTTCTGAGTACTGAAAAATGCAATGCAACAGGCGTGTGTGAAGTTGTTGTTGTCATCACATTCATGGCTGACGCTCTAGCAATGCTTTTCTTTGTCAGGAATTTTGTTCTAGGCTGATGATGTGGCTTCTGTTTTAGAGGGAGTGCCTTCGATTTGGCGGTTGCGAGGACGTTCCTTTGTTAAAGGCCTCATGCCGTTGGTTTCAGAAAAGGAAAACTGCAGCCGGTCTGAGAAGTGAGAATAGGTAATTAACTTGCTGACCTTGTCTAGGTATGCTGTTTTAGTTTCAGAGGACAAACCAGGACGGCTAATTATGTCTTTGAGCTATGCAGTCTAACAAGATTTATTACTGTAATTCAAAATATATTATGGTGGCAGAGGATTGGTTATAGGCTCTAAAATCAGGAATACGTTCAGACTATTTGATTACTGTAACTGATAAAAAGGATGTGCTGCTTCTTTCTTGCTACTGTTTATGATGGAGAAGTTGAAGGAAGGAGGCTATACTTGGCAGTTGGCATCAACACCTACCACTCTACCAGTCAGAAAGAAACCAAAAGAAGGGGATACAGTGTAGCGATGGTCCTTTTGTAAGAAGAATTATGTGGGGGAAGAATGGTAGCTTGTTCATCTGCTAGTCAAAGCTGAATTGAAGCTGAAACTGATAGTTGGGCAGGAAGGCATTAATTCAAGATGATGCCAATAATGCAGGACTCACTGGCATGGGTATTTTGATAGCGAGTTTTATTAACTGTAATTCAGGACACAGAGCTACCTGGATGTTTAGAGTAACAGAATGGATTTTAGTTTTACATAGTGCCGTAGCGTTAGTTTGTTCGTGAGTTTTTCATGAGTGAAGCGTGAACTTACCGATGGAGTTTTAGCTATTTATACTTTTCTGGACCATTTTAAGCTGAGACTTGAGAACCATTTGTTTGTTTCTTCTTCGATCGTGTGTGGGATTTTTATTTTTGGCTCTTCATCTTTTGAAATAGGCGCAAGCAGCTAACATTTATGAAAATTAAAAGGGAGATGAGAAAGAATCAATTAAATAAACACTTTTGATCGTGGTTGATGATGGCATATGCGGGTGTTGTTGGTTAGGAGTTGTTTGTTATTCCCTCCATCCCAAAATATACGTTGAGTTGATTGAAGTAATCAATTAATCCAGATACATGTTTAAGGCAGAAACTAACTTATTGCTGCAGATACACAGTATATAAGATTGACTATGTATAACATGGGCAATATTATAATACACAGTAGGAGTATATTGGTAAATGGTAATCGATTGCAGCAGACGATTCCAAAAAATTGTAAGCCAAGGAAAAACGAGAGGTGGGCGCGGCGACGGAGAGATATGGATGCATTGAGTCTCTCAGATATCGATTTAATATACATATAATTCAGTAGCAGTTGAATGGGACGTTAGAATTGCGTCCGTAAATGTGATATATGAATGCAACTTATTTGTGGCCACTCAGATCAGTAGCTTCATTACTACTACTACTAGTACTATCGACCTCGAATCTCCAAACCCTGCTGGCCGGCCTTGGCCTCTATACATCCACGTACTACTACGATCAATCAGCATAGTTGGCTAGCTTAATTAGCTAAGATCTCCATTATATTTCTTGTATATAATCATGATGGAAGGACACCTTATAGGTACTCGTAACTAGCAAGCTAATTGAATAATCAAGCTTAATTAAAACAAAGCGAATAGGCGATCGATAATAAAGAAAAGAAAGAGAGAGAGAGAGAGAGAGAAGACGAAGTGTGTACGTACGAGCGGGTAGGGGAGGTGGAGGTAGTCGAGGATGAGGGCGTACTGGAGGGCGTATGCGGCGAGGCCGGAGGCGGCGGAGAGGAGGAGGACGGCGGGGAGGGGCAGGTGGATGAGGGCGAGGCCCGACGACCAGCCCAGCGCCTTGCCCAGGTCGGAGGCGGTGGCCAGGTAGTTGAGCGCCTCCTGCGAGACACCCAGGGACGCCTTGAGCGCCGACGAGTAGGCCGAGAAGTCGAAGTTTGTCCCCGTCACCGCCTGTATCCACACCGTCGCCACCAGCACCGCCCAACGCCGCCATCCTGCGCCTCTCCTCCGCCCCTGCTGCTCCGTCGTCGTCGTCGGCGACCGCTCCATCGCTCGATCGATCTCTCCTTTTCCTTGTTGTTTCCTCTGGCTAGCTTAGCTTAGCTTGTTGCTTAATTCCTCCTCCGGCCGGCTGTGCTCGCTCTTGCCCATATATACAGCATCCATCCAGCGCCGCCCCGCTGTCGTAGCCACCCTATATATATTTCTCTCTTTCTCAATATAAACGAGACAAGCATGTCTCCCTCATCTCCTTGATCCATTTACCACCTGGCTAAATATATACGCGCAGCCAGATTAAGACTATGTCACTCAAACTTCATTCTCCTTTTCCGAAATTTCCTAATGTATGCTCTATATATGCGCACATGTATATTGCTGGTATATATATTATTGCCACGGAATTTTCTGATTGGCCGGGCATCGTTACTATATATATAAGTGATATCATTTCTAATTCTAGTCTTATATATAATTTGATTTTTTTTCTAATCTATCTATCTATCTATCTATCTATCTATCTATTATATTATTAAAACAGTCTTGAAAGGAAGCACCACGTTCGCTGTGGGGGCTAGAAATTCCCACATTAATAGGAGAAAATGAAAAAAAGAGTCTAGATAGAAATACAATCTATAAATAGCTGAAATTCGGAATTAAAAATATGCAATATTGAAATAGGAGTCCATATAGGAATCCAATACGTGATTAATTAAAATTCAGAATAAAAATAAAATAAATTTTAAAATTAGAAAAAGAAAAAGAAGAGTTCGAGTAGGAATACAATTTAAAAATAACTAAAATTCAGAATTAAAAATAAGCAATAGTGAAAGAAGAGTCTATGCAAGAATCCTATACAAGATTAATTAAAATTCGGCATAAAAAATAAAAAAAAATTAAAATTAGAAAAAAGAAAAGAAAAAAAAGTTCAAGTAGGAATACAATTTAAAATTAACTTAAATTCGGAATCAAATATAAGTAATATTGAAATAAGAGTACATGTATAAGAACCCAATAGTAGATTAATTAAAATTCGGAATAAAAATAAAATAAAACCCGAAATTAGGCAAATTAAAAAGAGAGTTAAAGTAGGAACACAATTTTGAAACAACTGAAATTGAAAATAAAAAATAAAGTATCAAAAGAACACAATATGAAAAATAAAATAAATTCTGAAATTAGAAAAAAAAGATTTCAACTAGGAGTACAATTTATAAGTAACTACAATTGGTGATAAAAATAATGCTATTGAAAGAAAAGACCAACTAAAACACATGACGAGATTATTTAAGTAACATGCCTATAGAGTAGTAGAGTGGCGGCGGTTGATACGACATATAAAAATTGTTAATAAAACACCAAATAGAATCCTAATGACGATTAAAATGAGGGACGACGGGCAGGCCGTAAAGCAAACGGGCAAGGCGGTTGCCGGGACTTCTAGAAAGTAAAAAAATAAACCCCATTGATAATCATATTTGATTTTTAAAATCTCAATGACAATAAAAAGGAGAAGCAGCGGGCGGGGTGAATAGGAGTATAGTTGCAGAGCCGCCGATGGTTGGCGGGACTTCTAGAAAATAAAAAATGAATTCCAACGATAGTTATGTTCGATTTCCAATGAACAGGCCGTAGAGGAGTATAATGGCAGCGTTTGACAAGACTTCTACAAATTATAAAAACGAAACCCAATGAGACAATAAACTCTAAAAACTATAAGATCCAAGTTTTAAAGGTTGCAAGGAGAATAAATAGAAATAGTGGTAGATCGAACAAGAAAAAAAAGAAGGATATGACAGAAGTAAAGGGTAGCAGCTGGTGTGACTTTTAAAAACTACATAATTAGAAATACAAGGATAAAAAGGATAATAAGGTTTGGTCTTTCAAAGTCTTAAGACAACGAGATAGTTTTTAATAAATTTTAAGTAAAATCATATTGAAAAATATATGATTTCGTTTGGGTGCTAGCCGCGCAATTACGCGGGCCACCAGCTAGTTATATTATTAAAACAGCTTTGAAAGGAGGCGCTACATTCGCTGTGGGGCTAGAAATTCCCACATTAATCGGAGAAAAATAAAAAAAAAGGAGAGTCCAAGTAGAAATACAATCTAAAAATAGCTGAAATTCGGAATTAAAAATAAGCTATATTAAAATAAGTTTCCATATAAGAACCCAATACGAGATTAATCAAAATTCGAAACAAAAATAAAATAAAATCTAAAATTAGAAAAGGAAATGAGAGTACAAGTAGGAATATAATTTAAAAATAGCTGAAATTCGGAATTAAAAATAAGGAATATTAAAAGAAGAGTCCATATAAGAACTCAATACGAGATTAAGTAAAATTCGGAATAAAAATAAATAAATCCGAAATTAGCAAAAGAAAATAAAAGAAGAGTTCAGGTAGGAATACAATTTAAAATTAGCTGAAATTCGGAATTAAAAATAAGCATATTGAAAGAAGAATCCATATAAGAACCCAATACGATATTAATTAAAATTTAGAATAAAAAATAAAATAATATCCAAAGTTAGAAAAATTAAAAGAGAGTTCAAGTAGGAATACAATTTTAAAACAACTAAAATTGAAAATAAAAAATAAAAACATTAAAAGAACACAATACGATATTAAATAAAAATTTTTAAAAAATTCTAAAATTAGAAAAAAGAAACATAAGATTTCACTTAGGAATACAATTTATAAATAACTAAAATTTTTGATAAAAATAAAGATTATTAAAATAAAAGACCATCTAAAACACATGACGAGATAAATTAAGTAATAGGCCTATAAAGGAGTAGAGTGGTGGCGGTTGATACGACATATAAAAATTGTTAATAAAACACCAAATAGAATCCTAATGACGATTAAAAGGAGGGACGTCAGGCAGGTCGTGAAACAAACGAGTAAGGCGGTTGCCGAGACATCTAGAAAGTAAAAAAAAAAACTGCATTGATAATCATATTCGATTTTTAAAATCTCAATGGCAATAAAAAGGAGAAGTAGCGTGCGGGGTGTATAAGAGTATAGTTGCAGAGCTGACATTGTTTGATGGGACTTCTAAAAATTATAAAAAAACGAAACTACAAGTCCAATTTTTAAAGGTTCGGAACTTCTAAAAATTAAAAAAAACAATGACAATCATGTTCGATTTTAAAATCTCAATGAAATAATGAAGGGAGGCAGCGGGCGAGCCGTAGAGGATTACAATGGCAAAGCTGCTAACGGTTTAGCGGGACTTCTAAAAAGTAAAAATAAACCCAAACGATAATTATATTCAATTTTTAAAATCTCAATGACAATGAAGAGAAGAGATAGTAGATGTGTCGTAGAGGAGTGTAATGGCAACGTTTGACGGAACATCTAGAAATAATAAAAATGAAACCCAACGTGACAATAAACTCTAAAAACTATAAAATCCAATTTTTAAAGGTTCCAAGAAGAATGAATAGAAATAGTGGTAGATCGAGCAAGCAAATAAAGAATGAGATGACATAAGGGGTAGCAACTGGTGTGACTATTAAAAACTATATAATTAGAAACACGAGGATGATAAGGTTTGGACATTCAAAGTCTTAAGACAATGAGATAGCTATTTAATAAATTTTAAGTAAAATTATACTAAAAAATATGATTTTTTTTTCTAGCCGCGCAGTTGCATGGGCCACCCAGCTAGTTTCTTTCAATATCGTACTGTTATATTGACATTGAATAGTTAAATTGGTAAATATGGTTTATTCTCGACCAACCGATAATTGTTTTTTTAGAGATTTGCTACCAATTCCAACCGATCCGATCGATTTCGTCCATGCATCCATTGCTCATCAACAGCATGGACGCCTTATGTATATGCATCATTAGTTACTACCTCCATTCTTTTCTCTTTTTTATTAATTTGTTATTAATTGAAGACACCGACATAATCCATTTTCATTATATAAAAAGAATTTAAAACACCGACATGGTGTTCTTTATTTATTTGTCACTTAGTATTGATGTGTTATCATCTTAATTTGATAATTAATACATACAATCTCAATCTTTTATTCCTTCATCCATGTTTGATCATTGCCTAGGCAAATGATGTTATGATCAATCATAACAAAACCTCCATGGTTCTGAAATTAATTCTCATCGAGCAATGTGCTTTATCAATTCATATTCTGCGGATTGCATATTGTGTAGAGTTACACCGACAGAAATTTTGAGAAGACATTTTAGTCTTAAGCGATGATCAAACTAGCTTGGAGGGAGCAGTGGCGGATCTTAGTTTGTTGGTGTCATAACGTGTTTATCGGTGTCATACTATACTAATTATATTTAGAATATAGTGTTATAATATACGGATAGGCAGTTTAAGCGTAGCTTTTTGTCAAAAGTTGTCATGGTATTAATGTATATCCGCCCCTGGGAGGGAGTAACATCTTACAGGCAAACACTTAAGCAACACCATCATCAACTGAGCCTTTTACATGGTAGCAGTAGTAGATTGACTAATTGAATTTTGGGTTTCGAGCTAGGCAACACGTACTGATCGATGTATAGTATAGTATATGTACATTTTTAAGATTATAATAGCGTCTACTAGTGCAGTACGTACTACCTGTAAAATGAAGTACTGGTTGTCAATTTGTCATGTACATGTACACGAACATGTGAACATTGAACAAATAATGACGAATTGAAAAAACCAGGTGCATGGGGGCGGCTGTCTCGATCTGTACCGTGGATCATTCGTGTTGGTCTGCACTGCACATGATTGATCGGTCGATTAATTGATGCAGGCAGCAGCATGCGCAATAAGGACCAATTTATTGATGTTTTATTTGTACGCTCAACTGTATCTGCAAGTCTGCAGGCAGGGGAATCCGATGGAATACTTGCATGCGTGACACACATGGACTACTCTGGATGGATGCTCCCCATTTTCATTTGCAACTCAAACGCTAAAGAAAAGCTATTCCCTTAAGTATTTCTAGACTTCGACACAATCTTCGAGATACTACTTTGATCAATAATATCTACAAAAGTGAGATGTTTTAAATAAAAAAAAGTTATATATTTTAATAGTTTGTTTAATGATAAATCTAGTAACATCAATTTTACATGATTGATCTTTTTAATTTTTTTGCTATTAATAGTCAAAGTTAAAAATGTTTGACTTGACACTATACTAAAAATACTAATGTTTTGGGACAGAGGGAGTACCAGATATACATCAGCAAATTAATTAATTAACCATCTAAGAGCAAGTCTAATAGTATAGCACATTACTAGCTCCAATTCATCTATAGCCAATCTAATAGCCAATTCATACAATAGTTGCTTACTATACTATTAATATATGATCCTACCTGT
Source organism: Oryza glaberrima (assembly GCF_000147395.1). Lineage (NCBI taxonomy): Eukaryota > Viridiplantae > Streptophyta > Magnoliopsida > Poales > Poaceae > Oryza > Oryza glaberrima. Next base: position 365,045 of record NC_068336.1, on the reverse strand, counting down.
CATACATACAGTGTGTCTTGTAGTCCGTGCTACAGCTGGCTACAGATCTATAGCCCGCTGCTATTCTCTCTCATCGTTTATCTCATTAAAATATGTTTATAGCTGGCTAATAGCCTGCTATTGTATCTGCTCTAAGTGACATCATCTTAGTCACCTGATTAATTGCATAGCTAGCTAGATATTCGCAAGTACATGTACCTATATTTGAAAATACCTTATCATTTATACATACGAAATTATACTGATTAAATAGTTCTATTTTTACTATTTAAAAAGAGAGGAGGCGCTCCGCCACAGAAGGATGTGTGCAACAGCATTGGACCACGGCTCCAACAAGGAGAAAGATGCGATGCATTTTGCAATGAGAGAAGTGATTTGTAGTGAGAGAAGACGCACCGTGGTGGAAGGAAGCGTGCATCGGCGTTGGAGGAGCGAGGTTGCGCCATCAAGGGAGCAGCGGTGTTGGAGAAGCGAGGGTGTGATGGCAATGTTTCCATGGAGCAGATGGCACGATGGTGGTATTAGCATGTGGGAGAAGTGCGTCTGGCTGTGGGCGTTTCTGCGGTGAGTTCACCATATAGCACTGCTAGACCCAGCCAATAATGGACTTTTTCAGCCATTGGACAAAAGGATCGGATCTGATGGCTATAGAAAAAATAGGAAATCGTGTGTACATTTTACTAGGGGGATGTAGGAAAAAAAATAACTTCTCCATTTTATATTAGTATATGTATACTCGATCATACTCCCAAACCATTTCTATTTCTAATCGTATGGATCCGTTGCAATATACAAACATATTACTACTGCATAGGACAGCAAAAAAACAAAGTATTTTTCGCCCTAGCCCTCGTCCTCGTAAGGGCTATGTACTTATACTATCTAGTAGTGATAATTACCCATCATGTAAGGCATTGTTCGGTAAATGGGAAAGGGAAATGATTTTTCACCCATCTTTAAATTCTAACCATTCATTATCCCTCTTCCATTTAATCTTAACCCTTCATTCATTTCCTAATTTCAATCCCACCTCCCATTTCCCATTATCCAAACACACCCTAAGGGTTAGTAGGTTGGATCACATAAAATGTGTAAAACGTGTATGTGTAGTATCTTTACTAAATCTAAGAACTTAATTTTTTAAGTTCATATTGTATTAATTAATTAATATCATCGTTGAAAAGATTCCTACTAGTATGAGCGAGCGAAAGATCGAAGGTATATATGAATGACAGTACAAATTTGGCACTTGAAACTCATCAAAATTTAAATACCTGAAAACAAGGGCTTATGCATTAACTGGGGCAGCTAGTTTTAGCAGGGAACACGGGGTTTTCATTTTGCCGTTGTGCAAAATGAGCTGGTTGGAGACGACGACGTGGACGGGCGGGGCTACAGTGAGGAGGTGACGAGGTGAGAAGCACGACGCGAAGAACAGTGAGGTGACATTGTCGAGCCCGCCGCCGCCGACGCCGACGCGGAGGGAGCATGCGCAGATAGTAAGCTCCCCTTGCACGGGCACGGCCCCAAGTTCGTCGTCGCCCACGGTACATCTCATCTGATTTAACCCGGTTTGGTAAGTAGGGGGTTAAGATTTCTGAATTTAAGGATGCAAATTGAACTTGACGAAAATATGAGGGTCGTGAACTAGACCTATTCCTACAATCTATGATTTTGGGCCCTCCGCTGGGCTGGGCTGGGCTGACAAAACAGCCCATATCGGCAAGGAATAAGTTCACTTCATGACCCTCGGAGTTATCGAAATCTAATCCGTGACCCTAAACCACAAAACCGGATATCTCAACCCCCCAAACTCTTAAAACCGGTGCAATTTGACTCCCTTGGCGGTTTTGGAGGGCGGTTTCGCTGACATGACGCCACGTAGCGATATTGACCGAGCCTTTGATCCACGTGGAGTTGACGTGGCACTTACGTGGCATTAAAATTAAAAATTTACATGGGACCCGTTTGTCACTCACACAAAGAAAAAATGTGGGGCCCACTAACATGTGGGACCCACATGTCAGTCCTCCTCCCTCTCTCCCTTCTCTCTCTTTCTCTCCCCTTCTTCCCCTTGGGCCGGCGGCAGGGCATGGGCCGCGGTGTGGCGCCGCCCGGCGGGAGCTGAAGCGGTCCCCGAAGTGGAGGAGTCGATGATGGCGAGGCCAGCGCTCGGAGAGATGGGGTCGGCGTCTGTTCTCCGTACTAGCCGGCGACGAGGGTGCTGATCGGTGCCAGCGTCAACGTGGCCTTCTTGCTCCTCCTCGCCTTCTTCTTCATCATCTCGCCGCGCGGCGGCACGCTGCCGGAGGTGGTATCGTCGTCCAAGGAGGGCGGGATCCGGGGGCGTCGCGATGGCGGCGGCGTATTCCAGGTTGAGAGCTATGAGGAGAGGTGCAAGCACATCGCCGAGGAGGATGGCCTTGATCGCCAGCGATTCCCGCGTGGCTACGTCGACTACCTGTACCTGTTCGACTGCGTGTTCGGTGAGGAGCGGCGGGTTCTTTGCTACGGCGTGATGGCGGCGTGGCTCGTCGTGCTGTTCTACCTGCTCGGCGACACGGCGGCGGTGTACTTCTGCTCCAGCCTCGAGGGCCTCTCGTGGCTGCTCCGCCTTCGCCGGCATGACGCTCCTGTCGCTCGGGAAAGGCGTGCTGGACGCGCTCTCCACCATCGCGTCGTTCGCATCCGGCGGGGGAGAGGGGGAGGCCACCGCCGTGGGGCTCAACGGCGTGCTGGGGAGCGCGATGCTCGTGTCCTCCGCCGTGCTCGGCATCATCGGCGTCCACCTCGGCGCGCGCGGGGTCGCCATTGACAGGGTGAACTTCTACCGCGACGCGTCTTTCCTCCTCGTCTCCCTCGTCGATGTGGCCGTCGTCCTCGCCGTCGGCGAGGTGACAATCTGGGGGCGCCCTCGCCTTCACCTCCCTCTACGTCGTCTACGTCGTCGCCGTCGCCTTCACCCACGGCCGCTCCCCAAGCAAAGGCCACGACACGGAGGCGGACCACACGGCGGACGCCGTCTCCGAGCTCTGCAACATAGCAGAGACGAAGTTCTACGGCGACCAAGAACCACTCCTCCCCGAAACCACCCCGCCGGTCGACTTCCTCCACGTGGTTGCCGGCAGAGAGGGAGTCAGCGCATGTCAGGAAACTTGCAATTCGCTCACAGCTCACACGCTCAACCTCACTGAATCTCTGAAACTCTGAAGATTGTAAGATTGTGAACAGTAAACTAAAAAACCGAAGAACAGAGTTCTAAACAGAGTGGTTTTTGTGCTGCTTAAGTCTCACCAGTCACCGCAGCTTTTCTGTTTTCTTCTCTATTTATTCATCTCCATCAGCAGTTCGTTACACTTGAGCCAGCCACTACGTGCATGCAAAACAGAAATTAAAAAGCTCAAGATTACAAAATATCCATCAGCGCATGCGGCATCATCACCGACGAACCACCAAGATCCCGACGCGAGCCAGCTTCCTCTTATGTCGTCGTCATCGTCCCGCTCCCATTCCCACTCCCTCCTAGCCGCCGACTGCCTCCAGTCGGGACTATCCAAGAAGAGCCGCGGCTGAACGGGGACGAGGAGCCTCGCCGCCCTCGTCGGTGCTGAGCGGCGCGAGTGGACGGAGCGGCAGCTGGACATGTCCCCCGACGCCGATGCAGTTGATGGAGATGTGGTCCAGCGACTCGCGAGCCATCAGAGACCACGCCGGTAACCGCGAGGGCGAGGACGACAAGCAGCATCTTGGGCCGCCGCCGCCGTTCCCCTCGTCCTCCCACTGCCGCGAGCCGCCGCCGCCGCTGTTCCCCTCGTCCTCCTACTATCGTGAGCCTCCGCAGCAGAGCCGCCGCCGTCCTAGCCGCCGACCGCGCTGCGCCCCGATGCCGCCAGCCGCCGCCGCTCACCCTGTCCTCCTGCCGCTGCCGGCAATGAAGAAAGAGAGAATTTAGGAGAGGACTCACTGATAGGTGGGCCCCGCTTTATTTTTAATTTATTTGATGATTGGGATGCCACGTAGACGCCACATCAGCGAAACCGCCCTTCAAAACCACCGAGGGAGTCAAATTGTACCGGTTTTAAGAGTTGAGGGGTCGAGATATCTGGTTTTGTGGTTTAGGGTTATGGATTAGATTTCGATCACTTTTGAGGGTCACAAAGTGAACTTATTCCTATCGGCAAAGGGTGACCGATTGGAGGAACCAAACGATCCACAGAAGCACGAAAAGTTATACTTCATCCGTTTCACAATGTAAGTCGTTCTAGCATTTCCCATATTCGATATACGAATATGGGAAATGCTAGAACGACTTACATTGTGAAACGGAGGTGGTATATCTGAATTTGGTATCTGCTCCCTGGTGAGCTTCATGACATGAGCAGTTTGGCAATTGATTTCTTATCTTTACAGCAGTTGCTTTATGTAGAATGTACTCCTACTTATTCACAAAAAATCTTTTTATGCTGCACAACCATCGATAAGTAGCAGTAACTCTCAGTATAGGCAAATCAACTTATCTTCTTCCTTTTCATTTCTGCGATTATGTTCTTCCCTTTCTCTTTACATGTAATGATGTAAATGTCGAAAACAGAAAAAATTGATGGGGGCCAAGTACTGTGCACTTATACCTACTTAGACACCCACAAGTTAACAAAGAAGAAATTTGGCCAAATTAAGGTTACATTATTATACATATATCATTTGTGCATGAGGTACGCATACAAGAACTCGTTCCAGACATCAGGAACTCCAGGGAGGCACCAATGCGTGCAGTCTGCGTAGATGCTCGGGTTTGCAATCTGCTCTTTCGTCAGAGGAACGTACTGTCTCCTGAATATCGTTGGATGGGCGTCCTTGCGGTACTCAGAAAGCTGGGTGATGTTCAGTATCTGAACATGTATGCCCTTTGGTTCCAATGTTCCAAAGATCTCCTTCGCCTTGTCCATCATGCCGTAGTCTGTGGTTGCACTCCTATAATCTTCTATCTGAATTGGTTCTGTTTCGTTTAGACACTTGTTGTTGTCATCTCCTCCCCAGTTGCTAGCCCTGGAAAACATCCATTTTTGTTCCAGCATTTTCTTGTCAGAATGCACATGATTGTCATTTTCAGTGTAGATTGATTGTCATTTTCAGTGTCATGAGAAACACCCGGGCCTCTTCAGGCTAGCTCCACAAGGTGGTGGGCCTAGAGCTAACCGGCCTGGGTTCGAAGTCTCATCCCTTCTAATTATTTAATATTAGGTCTTTCTCTAATATTCGTGTTTTTTTTTCATTTTCAGTGTCAAAAATATAAGCAAGCTTTGAACTTGAGTAGAGCTGATGAATTTTATTGGTTTTCAGAATGTTTCGCAGTTGAGAAATGATGCAAGAGTTGTACGTTCTCTCACCAGGAATGGGCAGGTGATGAGCCTGCAAAGAAGATTCTAGTCTTGTTCTTGTTGATATTGGCTCCAAGATATTCAGTTAGTTTCTTGAGAGCTATCTCATAACCATCAACCATTTCCACCTCATCTAACTTTGCATCCCCATCCTCAAATGAACCATACCTACATTTTTGCATAATGACTTACTGATCATACTTCCAAATAAGAGTTTGTTGCATTGGAAAGAGGAAAAAAAAAGGAAACTTTTTTTGACTGAAAAAAGTAAGAAAACTTTCTGATGCCTCCAAATCTCACTTTGTTGCATTGGAACAAGAAAAAAGAGAAACCTTTTCTTTTCTGAACAGGAAAGTAAGAAGTAATAATTAAGTACTTACATGACTTTCATCATCATACCATCCCTCTGCTTCCTCCACCAAAGGTAGGAGTTGAAGACGATGAAATCAGCGTCCTTCCAGACATTGGCGTGTTTCTCAATCCTGTCTGCCCTTATGATCCGATACTCCACTCTGTGAATTATGGGGTTGTCGCTGTTTGATTCCAATAGCAGTGGTGACCAGTAGAAATCTATCGTCGCATTGTACTCCTGTAGCAAACAAAAGAAAATGTTCAGATCAGAGAACACAGAGTAGTGCTTCTGATTTCTGAATTCAGAAGCATGTTGGGATGAAGAGATTAGTGAGACATACAAATGCTTTGAAGGAGATAAGGGAGCCGTTGTAAACGCGCATCTTGCGGCCATCAGGGATGAAGTGCTCCACCATGCACACCATCGACACCCATTGATTTCTGTTTACTGAATCGCCCACAAAAACTAGTCTCTTGTTCCTAAGCTTTTCAAGAAACTTTGTGGCATTGAATCTGTTTTGACAGGGTAAAGATTGCGACACCATATATCAGAAAAAAAAAACAATTAATCCATAGTAAGCATTAGTGAATAGTGATTGGTTTGTGTTTCATAACGGATCTTTCACTGTTAATATTTCAGTCCTGAGAACTAACAATTTTTTTAAGAATAACTCAAAACTAATCAATAGTTTGTCTGTACGTTTTCTAGTTGGCCATTGGCTTACAGAAGCAACCATGCATATTATAAATTTAGCAATCTGGACACATTATAAACGACGGTTTTTTTTTCCACTAGGTACCTTGTACTGTTTTAATTGGATATTAATTAGGGGAGGAACATATTAACTGACTCTTTGGATCAAAGGAATTGAGAAACACAGGAAAACACAAGAATAATAAAAGCACAGAAATTGGAGTGACGTGTCAATGTAATCATAAGGAATATGAACAATATAGGAATTACTCAATTGTGTTGTTTGGATGCTTCACAAAACAGTACAGGAATTTGAAGAGAGGATGACACAAAGGAAATTATCCAAGAGCTTGGAGCTCATGTTATATTTCCTCAAAACTTCCAATGGATTTGACCATTACTTCATATAGGTATTTGAAAGGTCCATTCTTATGAGTCCGACACCATGTCAGAAGAAAAAAAAAAGAACTTCTGAAGTTTTTTAGCTAGTAAGCATTGGCGATTGGTTCTCTCATAACTGATCTTTCACTAACTGTATCTTCGGTTATCTAAAAGAACAACCGATCTTTTGCTGTCCAATAATTTATTCCTCAAAACTAACCGTTGTTTAAAGAACTCAAAACCAACCGATTTTTCTCTATATGTTTTCCAGTTGGCACCTGGGACTCTGGGTCAGGTTTCGACATTTCAGATTGAAATTTTCCAAATTTTGGACCCCTCCAATACGATATTATTTTGGCCGAAATTATTTTTTTAAAAAAAAATCATGAATTTTGGTAATATTTGTTTAAATTTGACTAAATTTTGTCCCAAATTTCAGAAATTTCGCCATATTGGCACCATCCGATACAAACACCGAAAATGAAAAGTTGAACCCTGCTCTGAGTTACAAGATCAATCTGGAAAAAAAAGTTGATTTTTTTTTTTTTTGCAGGACTAGGAGAGAACATTTTCCCCTGCTTTCACAAAACTAAAAACGTTTTTGTTACCATGAGTAGCTCAAGTTGGAAGTTTGGTAAGAAACACTGAGACAGCTCGTACGAATGGAGTGTAGTACTAAGTAGTAGTGCAGTTTCAGATCCTTGCAGCAGTAGTGAGTGTACGTAGTGTCAAAATTGATGTGGATTAGAATGGAGATGAGTCGTGTTGATACCTTGGAAGGTTGCAACCGTGAGGCTGCCATCTCCAGTGCTGGTACTTGGTGTCATTCCTTCCATACTTGTCGCAGGCTACCTCGTCGAAGATGAAGGAGCACTTCAAGCCGGAGTAGAGTGGCCGCGACGAGTTGTCGTACACCCACCGTCCCAACGACCAGTTGCACTCCTCCTCGCCGTCGACGCCGCCGTCGCCGCTGTCCGTGGCCACGTCCTGCAGCTCAGATGTCCACTGCACCTGCGCCTCCTGGCTCCTCAGCGACGACTGATCTACGAATACTGATTTCTGCTCGCCCACTGCTGCTGATGCCGGCTTCTGCTTGAGCTGGACTTCTTGGTGCTGATGCTGCGCGACGGCGAGCTGCGCCTGAGCATCCTGGCTGCGGTCGAAGAGGAGGGAGACGGAGCTGACGACGATGAAGAAGGCGACGAGGGAGGTGAGGATGGTCCTGAGCCCCAGCGGGGACTGCAGCACCGTCATCTTGTTGGTGGCAGTCGCCTGCGGCTTGTGGCAGCCGGCGGCCTCACCTGCTGCTGCTGGCGACTTCATTATCAACTTCTCCTCCTTAACTCCGCTTCTCTTGTGAACCTCTCTCAGATGGGAGAAGAGAGCACTCCACATGGCAATTGGCTTTGGCTGGCTAGCTAAATGCCCTGAGTCCACTGGCACCTGCACAGAGTGAGTACCTCTCAAGCAACACTGACCCTTGGGCTAACCTCCAATGGAGGAGCTTATATATTCATCTGAGATGATAAATGGGTTAGAATTAATAGAATTGGAATGGTTGTGTGTTTGTTTGGAATGTGGTGGTGAAACTTATATATTCATCTGAAACATTCATCATCTCAGCACATGCAACAACTCCATCATTATTCATGGCAAAGCATGAGAGCAGGTTAGCCTTTTTAGCTCGTACTGAAACTGAAATGGCTCTGCATGTGAATGTTGGTCCCTCTGCAGCATGTACTGTGCCCTGAATTTGAGAAATTATCTACAGTAGAGCCTCCCTTGCTGTTTAATTATCATGTTCATATATACTGTGCCTCGTTTAGCTAACGAAAAGCAAACATGGAAAATTAAAAGGTGATCTGAGGTAGCTAGAGTGCTGGTTTCTGGTGACCGACACCTCTCTATCTATAAGTCCACCACTGTATCGCACCAAACATGTACCAAAAAGATTATTCCGTGTATCAATTGTAAAAATGATGAGATTCACATGCAACTTAGGCCACGAAAAGTTGATGGGGAGCATTCAGCAAAGAAATCTTTTCCTTATCAAACATGCATTAACGAGATATATATATAAGGTAATCTTTGTCCACTAAGCAAAGAAATGATCATACTACTTATTTTACATGTGTACATTCTTAGCAACTTTCAGAACATCTGAGTCACGATGATAATGTATACTTTTTTGGTCCCGGCGTCGATGTGCATGCAACGGCGCCCCTGATCTTTCTGAACAACTACAACTGACGTCGGTTTGTCTCTCTCTAATAGACTGGTTTCTGAATAATAAAGTTGTGATTTTGATCTCAAATATATATACTAGAAGATGAGTGAAATATATAACTAAGCCACCAGCCAGCATGCATGCGCTTGGATTTACTTAGAAACGGACAATTAATAATGGTCCAGACCGTCTTAATTCGCCTTCCAATCTTTCTTTTCTGGCAAAAGTACGGCCGGATCAATAATGGAATGGATAGGACATACTAGTATTAATTTTTGTTTAACACCATGCATGCAGGTGCCTAGAGGTAAATGGCACATGATAAATCAAAACATTCTAGCATCAATTTGGTATGGTGGTGGATATTCAAATATGTCCCTACTCAGTATTAAATAGTAGACTCCCTTTGCATTCTCTTCTTTCCACACATAGCATGAAATGAGTACCTCCAAAGACCAAAATATAAAAGGGTTAGGTGAAAAAGTATGTGGTGTGATTTGCTTTATTGTTTGGTATCCTGTCCTAATATATAAGTGGGGCCTAATAGGAATGCTTGGCTGCTGAAAACTTGAGAATATATATATGCATGTACAGTACGGTCATCCATGCATGGTGCTAATCGGATAGCATGTTTCCATTTTCTTTATTAAAAAAAAACTGTTTCTGACAGGTATATGATCGGCTGCATGCTTTGAGTAATGCTCTGTTTTGATCCCATCCTAAAATTTTACATCCTATCATATCGAACGTTGAACACCCGTATAAAGTATTAAATATATATAGGCTAAAAAATAACTAATTACAGATTGCGACTAATTTACGAGACGAATCTTTTAAGCCTAATTGCTCTATGATTTGACAATGTGGTGCTACAGTAAATATTTGCTAATGATGGATTAATTAGGCTTAATAAATTCATCACGCGGTTTACTAACGGATCCTGTAATTAATTTTTTTATTAATACTCGAACCCCCCATACGACACCCTATATAATACCATACGTGACACGCTGAAACTTTACACCTCTAGATCTAAACATCCTCTAAAAAAATGATGAACATATCTGCAAGTGTGGAGAATGGTACAATTATTACTGCTTGGTGGTACATCAGCTGGTGAGCTAGTGAGCCTTAGAAGGTTAGTAAGATTGAGATCGATGTGCAGAGTAGCAGCAGTTGGGATGAATTGTACCTAATGCTCCGCATGAATTGAATCGAATGAAATATGGATTGCTTCATGCACAAGTCCAATTAGAGGGCGTTTCAACTTGGGATGCATGTCTGCAGGTCCCTGTGCTCTTGTCATGTGAGGAGTGGTATATATTCCTTTCGATCTGTGCTAGCTGCGAAGGCACGCATTAGTTGCAAACGACTTTGTATTATTAAATATATGATGCTAGCTACTAACAAATAATAGTAATGAAGCTTGATTGATTGATTTTGAACCATTAGCTACCTAAAGTGAGTAACCTACAGATCATATGAAATTAATAAAGATTATTATAGCTAGTTTAATTGCCGACAGAGCACTGTCTATTTTCTCGGTCTGTCCCACTCTTTTGACGACCTCTGCATCCTACTCGATCGATCCATGTACATATATATGATTCCCCAGTCCATGCTATGCATGATTATATAAAGCCTGAATCAATGCATGAACTAGCTAGTCATGATAATCAGGGGCTGAGCTACAGGGCAAAATCCATGGTTAATAAATTCCTCAGACAATGGACGAGATATCAAAATCTGCTGCAACCCAAAGTGGTTTATTGGCTGTTATTAGGATTTATCTATCGGCTGGACGATCGGGCAACATCATCGATCGATCAATCTGTTGACAGTTAATTAGTTAAACCAACAAATTAAATTAACCGGCCTTGTGCGCACAAGAGTACAACACGCACTCTGCTTAGCTAGCTGTTGATTGGTACGGTAGATCAACAAGAGTCTCTTGAAAATAAAGATGACCACAAATTAGAGAGGGCCTACGCCTGCCTCTGCCTGCATGGCTGCATCTGCATTCACCTAACCTATATACCTCCGAGGGGCCATGCTGTCGATCTCATTTGGCCCCTTCTTTTCTCCGTCAAGGCGTCAACTAACTAACTCACCGAACCCTCCCCCTTGTCTGACACTGTTTACACACAACTTACTCTAATGAAAATGATATCCTCTTTTTCTTTCCTTCTTTTTATTTTTTAATTAATTAAGGACAAAAACACTGATGACAATTAATCGATCGATCCTTCCTGGGCTAGCTTTCCAGATGGGCCAAACTACAAAAGGAAAGACCAGGTATTATATAATGGCCGGCCGTACGTACGTACGTAGATTGATTGCAAATCTTCAGTCTGAAGACATAACATTACACATGTACAGTAGTAGTACGAATGAATCATCTATCTACCTATTATATTATTAAAGCAATAGAAAAAGGAGCCTCCACGTTCACTCTCATGGCCTAGAAATTCTCACCTATACCGAACTAAAATCGGGGCGTTACACAAAACCATTCAAAAGGATCCCTTCTTATGTTTTGATCCCAACTAGCATGGTGGCCCGCGCAGATTGCCCGGCTAGCATCATTATATTTTCTCTCATATAATAGCATATATGTTTTCTCATTATATTATTCAAATATATTAAAATAACAACATAATTTTAAATTTTGCAATAACTTTACAAAACTACTAATGTGTAATATTCATATTATATTTTCTAATTGTATTTCTATGTGGACTCTAAACTCATCTTTTAATATTCTTTAATTTTTAATTTCGAATTTCAGTTACTTCTAAATTGTATTCCTATATTGACTCTAAACTCTTCTTCCCATATTTTTCTTAATTTCGAGTTTTAGTTATTTGTAAATTGTATTCTTATACAGACTCTAAACTCTACTTTTAATTTTATTATGTTTATTCCAAATTTCAGTTAGTTTTAAATTCCTATATGGACTCTATACTCTACTTCTAATATTCCTTATTTTTTAAATCCGAATTTCTATTTTTTTCTTAATTGTATTTCTATATGGACTCTATACTCTACTTCTAATATTCCTTATTTTTAATTCTAAATTTATATTATGTCCTAATTGTATTTCTATATGGACTCTATACTCTACTTCTAATATTCCTTATTTTTAATTCTGAATTTTAGTTATTTCCTAATTTTATTTCTATATGGACTCTATACTCTACTTCTAATATTCCTTATTTTTTAATTCCGAATTTTAACTACTTCTAAATTGTATTTCTATATGGACTATAGTCTTATCTTCTAATATTTCTTATTTTTTAATTCCGAATTTTAACTATTTCTAAATTGTATTTATATATGGACTCTGCCTTTTCTTTTTCTCCGATTAATGTGAGAATTTCTACACCATGAGAGCGAACGTAGAGGCTCATTTTTCTATTTCTTTAATAATATAACTAGCATGGTGGCCCGCGCAGATTGCGCGGCTAGCATCATTATATTTTCTCTCATATAATAGCGTATATGTTTTCTCAATATATTATTCAAATATATTAAAATGAAAACATAATTTTAAATTTTACAATAACTTTACAAAACTACTAATGTGCAATATTCATATTGTATTTTATATACGTGTTAGTTATTAATTATTTTTAATATCAAATTTTAGTTATTTGTAAATTATATATATTCCTTTATGGACTCTAGACTCGTATTTTAATATTTCTTTTTTTTAATTCCGAATTTTCTGTAAATTGTATTTCTATATATACTCTATGCTCTTCTCCAATATTATTTATTTTTATTTCTAAATTTTTATTATTTCTAATTGTATTTCTATGTAGACTCTAAACTCATCTTTAAATATTCTTTAATTTTTAATTTCGAATTTCTGTTACTTCTAAATTGTATTATTATATTGACTTTAAACTCTTCTTCCCACATTTTTCTTAATTTCGAATTTTAGTTATTTGTAAATTGTATTTTTATACGTACTCTAAACTCTAATTTTAATTTTATTATGTTTATTCCAAATTTTAGTTAGTTTTAAATTCCTATATGGACTCTATACTCTACTTCTAATATTCCTTATTTATTTAATTCTGAATTTCTATTATTTTCTAATTGTATTTCTATATGGACTCTATACTCTACTTATAATATTCCTTATTTTTCATTCCGAATTTTAGTTATTTCCTATTTGTATTTCTATATGGACTCTATACTCTACTTATAATATTCCTTATTTTTAATTCCGAATTTTAGTTATTTCCTAATTGTATTTCTATATGGACTCTAGTCTCCTCTTGTAATATTCCTTATTTTTTAATTTCGAATTTCAACTATACCGCCGCCTCAACTATACCGCCTCCAGCCGCCACCTCTCGCCGCTCTAGCCGTCGCCGCGCAGTGTTGCCGCGCTCCACCGCACCCTGGCTGCCGCTCCACTCCGTCCAGAACCCCACGGGAGCCGCTTTTCCAAAGTCAAGGTCTTGCCGGCCCTCGGCCGCGGCTTCGTTGTGGTTGGGCGTCGTCGGAACGCCGTTCCCGCCGCCTCCCGCCCCGGCCGCCGCCATCCTTTCCGCCGCCGGTCGCCTCCCTGTGGTTGTCTCGCCGCCGCAGCCCTCGGTGAGCTCTCCCTCCGCCTCCTTCTTTTTCCCCTCCTCCGCCGCTCCGCGTGCCCGCTGCCGCGACGCACTGCCGTCGCCGGCGGTCGTCTGGCTACGCGCCGCCGTGCGCCGTCGTTCGACCAGGTTGGCTTTGTGCCGTGCCCGTGTCCCGGCTGTGCCGCCTCGTGGCCGCCCGATCGGCTTTGGGCCGATCCGGGCCGTCAGTTCCCGTGGACCGGTGGTGGACCGCCTCGGTGGTCCCGGTCCACGGTAGACCAACGCCCTTGTGTCGCTGACCGGTGGGGCCCGCATGTCGGCGCCGGCCGCCCCTTGCTGACGTCAGCGATGATCTTTTCCTTTGTAAAAATAAATAATAATTGTGCAATAATTCGTTAATAATTCTAGAAATTCATTTAAATGGCTCAAAACTTCTAAAATTCATATCTAATTCATTAGAATTCCGAATTGAGCCATTCAACTTGCAAAATTCATCTAAAATTGAGCTCTACATGTTTGTTTACTTTTTATGTACTGTTTCATTGGTTTTCATTAGAGTTTTTCCTCATTTTACGTGCCAGCGTGTAGTTCCCGTCGTTTCGGAAGATCGCTTTTGACGAGGATCAGAGTTCGGAAGGTTGTTGTGAAGAAGCAAGGCAAGTCACACATTCCCCTTGAGCATTTTGATCCTAATTTACAAATGTTTTATCGTTTGTAAATAAAATTGCATGTCTTGCTAATTACATGGGATCCGGGTATTACCTATCTGCTTGCTTGTACCATATTTACTTGATATCTGTCCTTTGTCAACCTTAGGTAATAAATCGACTAGCTCATGTTACTTATGTGACCTAGCTAGAACTATATGCTTAGCATGCTTAATTACCACTAGCTCAATTGATGGGATAATTACAGTATTAGACCTTTTTAGTATCAGAATGAGCTGCGTGCTCGAGACATCTGGCCATGCTTCATGGTCGTAATTATCCAACTAAAATGTGACTTCATGGTGGGCTGTGGGTGCATGGTTTTGCTAGTCGTGCCCATGGCAATTAAGGACCGGTTCGCGGGAAACCCTGGAAGAATTTATCGTGCTTACCACAAGCCAGCGTGGGCAATGGCTGGGCTTGTAGTGTAGCTTTCCTCTAGCTGACGCATCCAGGCAAGGGTGGGCGTGATGGAGTTTGGATGGGCCCTGCGATGGCCTATGCGGCTTCCTGATTCACCTAGGCACGAGAGGGGACTGCCCGCTGCCTTTCGAGGAGTGGGGGTGAAACCTGAGGTGTGGTGTGCTTGGTTAGAGGGAGTTATGCGAAGGGTCCTGTCATGGCCTCTTTCCGGTATGTCGTGGTGGCATGTCGGCGCACGGAAACGTGTCGTGGGGCTGTGTCTTGTGGGTACAGTTGTACACCTTTGATCAGAGTAAAACTATTCGAATAGCCGTGCCCGCGGTTATGGGCGGTCGACCAGATTCACCGTGATTAGTCCCACCTTAATAAATCGACTCAATGCACTGTAGTTCAGGTGGGTTGGTTGGGCCTGTTCAACGTGGTGTAGCGTTGATCAGTGGAGATTTAATGTTACTTTAATTACTCAACAGTTTTACTGTTTTGCTCAATAAAATGTTTTACAACCGCCTTTAAGCAAATAGCCACAAACCATCCTTGTGTTCCCCTTGCATGTCTGCATCGTTGGTGTGGCTTGCTGAGTACGGTGGTTGTACTCAGCCTTGCTATTATTCGCCCTTTTCAGAAGTGTAGTGCTTCTGAGTTGAAGACGAAGTTAGAGGACCAAGGCTCAGACCCCAGTTGAGTTTTGCCTGTGGAGTGGAGCTGAAGCCCCGCTAGGATCGTCTTTTCCGCTGCCGCTGCTTTTGTTTCGGTGTGAGGACTAAGTGTCTCTCCTGTAAGTATTTTACGCTTTATTTACGTTTGGAACTGTTTATTACTTGCCGTTTTGTGTACCCTGGCTGGTCCTGGACAGGGATTTAATATACAAAATAGTCTGGAAATTTGGGCTAAATTTATGGGCGTGACATTTTGTATCAAGTATGAGAAGAATCCAATGACTATTAGAGCAAAATTTAAATCGAGAGGCATCTCGTTTTAGTGCTAATGAGAGACCTCTCAGATATTTGTCGAATAAGTGTTAATTTGAGAGAATCTTATAGTTATAGTACTAGTCTATTAGAAAATATATTCCTACCACATATGCTTTAAATGAAACTAGCATGGTGGCCCACGCAGATTGCGCGGCTAACATCATTATATTTTCTCTCATATAATAGCATATATGTTTTCTCAATATATTATTCAAATATATTAAAATGACAACATAATTTTAAATTTTGCAATAACTTTACAAAACTACTAATGTGCAATATTCATATTGTATTTTATATACGTGTTAGTTATTAATTATTTTTAATATCAAATTTTAGTTATTTGTAAATTATATATATTCCTATATGGACTCTAGACTTGTCTTTTAATATTTCTTTTTTTTTTTAATTCTGAATTTTCTGTAAATTGTATTTCTATATATACTATATGCTCTTCTTCCAATATTATTTATTTTTATTTCTGAATTTTTATTATTTCTAATTGTATTTCTATGTAGACTCTAAACTCATCTTTAAATATTCTTTAATTTTTAATTTCGAATTTCTGTTACTTCTAAATTGTATTATTATATTGACTTTAAACTCTTCTTCCCACATTTTTCTTAATTTCGAATTTTATTTATTTGTAAATTGTATTTTTATACGTACTCTAAACTCTACTTTTAATTTTATTATGTTTATTCCAAATTTTAGTTAGTTTTAAATTCCTATATGGACTGTATACTCTACTTCTAATATTCCTTATTTTTTTAATTCCGAATTTCTATTATTTTCTAATTGTATTTCTATATATGGACTATATACTCTACTTATAATATTACTTATTTTTCATTCCGAATTTTAGTTATTTCCTATTTGTATTTCTATATGGACTCTATACTCTACTTATAATATTCCTTATTTTTAATTCCGAATTTTAGTTATTTCCTAATTGTATTTCTATATGGAGTCTAGTCTCCTCTTCTAATATTTCTTATTTTTTAATTCCGAATTTCAACTATTTCTAAATTGTATTTCTATATGGACTCTACTCTTCTCTTCTAATATTACTTATTTTTTAATTCCGAATTTCAGCTATTTCTAAATTGTATTTTTATATGAACTCCGTTTTTTCTTTTTCTCCGATTAATGTGAGAATTTCTAGGCCATAAGAGCGAACGTGGAGGCTCTTTTTTCTATTCCTTTAATAATAATATAATAGATTTTCTCTTAGTCATTATTTTCTTAGTCATGCTAAAATTTGGCTTTAAACCAAATAGACACTAAACACTATTGAAATTGTCAAATATTGGTAAGGCCAATTTAGGCCTTAAACCAAACCAGCTCGTAACAATTAAATCTTTATAACAAGATCTCACATGATTATATTTTGATGAAAATTTATAAATTACTTTTATAATATATCTAAATTACTTTTAGATTCAATAAATTACTTTTTAGACATATAAAAGTAAATTCAATAAAACCTAAAAGTAATATACATATATTATGAAAGTAACTTAAAACAAAAAGAAAGTAATTTTGTCAGGACAGTAAAAATAAATCCATTGTAGGGATAAAAATATAGGTTTTATCTAGAAATAAAATTTAATCACCACAAATTATGGAAATCAACTCAGAGCCTTATGAATGTATAAGAAGTTATTTAATAAAATCTAACAGTAATTTATATATATATATATATATATGATAAAAATAACTTACATATATAATAAAAGTCATTTATAAACATAAATATTTTTCATCGTAATATAATCATGTAATATATTGTTATAAAGATTTAATTACAACGAACACAATGGTGCAATCAAATTGTAGATCGGATAAGCAATTTAAGAGATTGTTTTTTGAAATTTAGATGGGTAATGGGGATGCACGTGGCAAGGTGCTATTATTTTTGGTAAGAAGGCTAACTGATGATACACAGTGTACTACTTTTTGTAAGAAGGATGGTCGCTGGTTAGTACTAACGAGTGCATGTGCTCCCTGTAGTCGTGTCCGGTTATTATACTTTTCCAGGTGACAAGGTTCAATGTATAGTAAGATTTATAAAGCAATAACAATACTAAGTAGATTATAAATACATATGATATATGGGTTGAGATCAAATACATAAGAAGAATACAAAGGCTACTATTTTTTTTAGATGATATGGCTTAATGTATGATACGGTTTTTTCCACAAATATATGATATATATATATATATATATATATATATATATATATATATATATATATATATATATATATTAGTTGGACGAGTAAAATATTTTTTATAATGAAGGCAAACCTGCATTAAATTGGCACCAGTAAGCTAGATCTCAATTCTGCTGGGCTGAAATTAAGAAGAGTTAGCATGCAGCTTCTGGGCTAGCTATACATGAATGCTCGGCCCATGTCGATCTGTGAGTGCATGCTTGCTTTCGTACTGTCTTTGTTCCATTGATTTTTGGGTCAACCAAGACAGCATGCATAATAAGATGTCAGATCAAATATTTATCGGCTGATCAATGATTGATGTTGGTAAAAAGACAAAGGGGAACAGTTGGTTGGCCGGTCATACTCAGAGCAAAATCACCACTATCTGCCGGTACTCCCGCCTTCCCTTTTTACTACTTATATACTAGTATTAAACATTGCTAGCTCTCTAAAATGCATCTTTCACCATCATATTTTTCTCCTAAGTATTTATAAAAACTATTCAAAACACAACGATTCAAAGTATCATTTTTTCAATTTCTCACGAGATTTGCATAATGATTTACAACACAATGATTTTAGTATTTGCGTGTATACTTATGTCTAAAATCCTTAAAAGTTTGAATGCACACATATGTATGTTCAAGATACAGTGTTCATATCTGCAGAAATGTGAGGGTTACAAGCGAATCCTTAACAGGTTGATATTAGAGCATCTTGATTATATCATAACCAAGCCAATCATGAGCAAGTCCTTGGTAATAAGACTTCAACTCAATACACTCTCTGTTTCATATTACAAGACATTTTTATTTTTTATATCATTTTTTAAGTTTGATTAAATTTATAGAAAAATATAACAATATCTTTTACACCAAACAAACATACTATTAAAATTATATTCAGTGTTAGATTAATAGAACTAATTTGATCCGGTAAGAGTGACTACATTTTTCTATATAAGCTTGATCAATCTTATATAAGTTTGACATATAAAAAAGTCTAAAAAAAGTCAAAATATTTTATAATATAAACCGGGGAAGGATATCATTACAAACAAAACCAGCAAATTAAGCACCAGCTGGAAATTATTCTTTTATGAAGAAAGAGACAACCTTTGGTTTGTCTGTGTTGGTTCCTTGATGACATGAGGCCCCCGACTCTTGTTTTATGATCGTCCAACTCATATTCTGTGATGCATAGGTATTTTAACAACATTGGACCTGGCAAATTAGTATTAGTGAAGTTCATGTAAGGACATGCCACTGTCCGATATACGGTACTCCATATACCTAGCTCTGAAAGGACACATGTCCTGTGTAGAGAACTTAGGAATCTAATAGGTGAGATCTGAGACTTCCAATATCATTAGCTCTCCTGCACACTTAATTGAGTTTGGGGTGGTTTTTTGAACGACTAGTTTGGGGTGGTTTGAGATGCTTAATTCGTGCACAAACTATCTGGATCCTACTATAGTAGAGACCATGTGTCCCACAACACTGAAACTTACCAAGCAAACAACCATATCTCTGAAAGCAAAAGGCATGTCTGAAACTTGTCGTGTCGTGCATGCATGGGAGCTGAAGCTGAATAAATGGTTCATGAAGCCAACAGGTGCTTCAGAAAGCCAATAAGTTTCTGTCTTGCTAATACAGTATTTGATAAAAAATGGAGATAATGTATGTGCAAGATACAGTATTCATATGGGCAGAAATTAATGTGGGGGCCTGGGGGGTAACAAGCGAATCCTTCGTTTGTCCTAGATTGAGACTTTAGCACCTTGATAATATCATAACCAAGATAAGCATGATCAAGTTTATAAAAACAAGCTGTTAAAAGGACTCCATCTTAATATATCATTACTAACAAAACAACCAAATTAAGCATAGCTGGAAATTATTCCTTTCTCAAGAAAGATACAACCTTTGGTTTGTCTGTGTTGGTCCCTTGATGACACGAGGCACTCAACTCTTGTTTTGTAGGATCGATCAACCAACTCATATTCTGATGCGTAGGTATTTTACAACATTGGATTTGACAAATTAGTACTCCAGGTATGATATTGGATTTGGAGAATTAGTGAAGTCCAGGTATGATATAAACCTAGCTCAGAAAGGGCACATGTCCCGTGTAGAGAACTTAGGAATCTAGTAGGTGAGATCAGGACTTCCAATATCATTAGCTCTCCTCTCCTGCTACTTAATTGAGTTTGGGGTGGTTTGAGGTGCTTAGTTCGTGTACATACTATCTGGATCCTACTGTACTAGAGACCTTGTGAAGCCAAATTAATGTGTCCCACATCATTGACCCTTACCAAGCAAACAACCATATCTCCGAAAGCAAAAGGCTTGTCTGAAACTTGTGCATGCATGGGAGCTGAACTGATGGTTCATGAAGCCAACAGGTGTTTCAGAAAGCCAATCAGTTTCTGTCTTGCTAATACAGTCATTTGATCAGAAATGGAGAGATGAGGTAGGCTAATGTGACCGAATTGTTCTTCTTCATTTTCCCTCTTTCCGGAAATTACAGAAGAGAAGATAACAAGCTAGGGCAGATGCCCTGATGATATACAACATCATATCATATCAATCGATCGAAGCACAAAGATTTACTAGAAAGCATCTACTACGTACAATTATGTCCACATGGACTCTTTCTTGAGGAATGCCTCCTGCAGCATCAGCTGGTGATGAGCAGCAGCATTCTCCAGGATGCACTGCTGGTGGTGGTGGTCATCTTGATCTTGGTGCTGCTGCTGCAGCTGGAGTTGCAGGGCGGCGGTCTCGGCGTGGGCGAGGGCGAGCTGCATCTGGAGCTGGGAGACTTGGTTCTGGAGGAAGGAGATGGCGGCGACGCAGCCGTAGACGGGGTCCCTCATACGGGCGTTGGCCTCGTAGACGAGGCTGCTGACGGCGTCGGGCCTCTGCGGCGGCGGCACATCGAGCAGCATCTTGCTGACGTTGCTGGCGCCGAACACCCGGTGCACCATGGCGAACCGCTGCGCCTCCTCCGCCGGGAAGTAGGGCGCGAACACGCACTCCGACGTGCACCGCCGCCGCAGCAGCTTGCACGACGCGCACGGTGTCCCGCTCCCGCTCCCGCTTCCCGCCATTGCTTGCAGTTGCAGTGCAGGCCTCTTCTGTACTGGACAGAAAACAGTTTATGCAGAGGAGCAGGCTAACGTTTCAGGAGGGGAGGGTGCACGGGAGCAGAGCTTCTCCCTTTATAGCTCAACAACAGCAACAACTAAGCTAAGTCACGACAAATTTAATTAACACTACTAAACAACTAAGTATATGAGGAGTATTAAGTATAGTGATCCCTCATAACATGCTAATCATGATGTCCTGCTGGAGGCATGGATCACATCCACCCATATCATTGATTACTCATGTATAAATATGTACAGTAATGGGTTCTCTGACTTGTTTTGTCTCTACTTGGCAGCAAATAAGATTAAGCCATCAAAAGTCTACATACGAGCTAAGCCTTCATCCTTCTCTGCAGTGTGAATTGCAGACATCGATCACTTCAAAGTTCAAAGCAAGCTCAAATTACCACCACCGAAAACCACTTTTTTTTTGTTTCACTAATCAAATCAACCAACCACATGCACCGTTAACATTCCTCCCCCGCGATCGACAAAAATGAGTTGGATCCTAACTAGCTACGACTACGACGACAGCTGGTGATCAAGTTACTACTCCTATGCACTAGTATATCTTATATAAATAAATGTGGACTCTAGTGCAGTTTGAATGACCTTTGGTATACTGGACTGTTAATGTTAGTTCCTACGCACGTTCTCAGAGTTGACCTTGAGATGTAACGCTTGCATTTTAACTTCTGGTTTAATTGCTAGACAGTACTAGTATTCATCACAATCCACGTAAAACAAACAACTGACAGTACCAGCAAAAATATTAATTGTAGCTTCTTATAAGCTCTAGCAATTGGACATTAGCAACTTTGGACACCTCACCAGATCTCATCACCTCTCCCAGTCATCGATCTGTTTTTATATATGTCGATCATAACGTAGTAGCTAGATATATAAAAGGAAAATCGTAAATCAAGGATATAGATTAATTAAAACGTGAGAAAACGACAGGTAGTATTCCAGTACTCCTGTTTGTCTATTTGTTTATCCCATACGTGCATGTTAGTAGCCAACACTAGGAGACCAGATGACACGTATAAACACCGGAAGAGGCTATCCAACAACGACGAGATTAGGACTTTGTCGAGCATCGAGGATGTCTTAAGATAAGCATCATTCATGCATACAGTAGGTTGTGGCTAGAGACAAAGTATACGTCATGCCTGTGTAAATGCGAATGGGACCTCCGGTGGTTGTGGTTTCAGTCTGAATCAGGTGGTGAGTGACATGTACTACAAACACCCATGCCCCCATGCAATGCATTTTGCAGCTTAATTATGATAGATGCAGAGTCCATAACGACATCCCTTAATCCCTTATATTGTCATTTTTCCCAGATTTTGTTTCCAATGTGGATGACAGAATAAAATCATGTTGGAGCAATGCTAGCAAACAAAGATAATATTGTTCTCGATTAGTCGTCACACAAAAGACAAAATTCTACCTCTTGCGTTGATTTTGTCTAGCTTGTGTAGAATACATTAGCGGAACGAGGATTCTGCCCTCATTTGCTTCAAAACCTTTGAAATAGAGTACAATGGATCAGTGTTCTTACAGCCGTATTCGTGCTTGCACATGCCATTGTTGCCAAAACTCAAAAGGACGGGTTCTCCCAAGAATTTCAAGCATAAATATGAATGGTCATCAATCACAGCAGGCGGCCGGCGCCGACACCCTAAGCTGCCGACAGTGTTTTACCACTAAGCAAGTCAAGGAAAGTATAAGCCCGTTGCCAACTCTTCCATTTTCCAAGGTCAAAATAAACGTAACCCTCACATGCAAGTTCACTAGACTAACTGGGTGATCACCCACATGACAGACTAGGCTCTCGTTTACATCCTCTGCCTAATGCCTATGCATCT
Source organism: Oryza glaberrima (assembly GCF_000147395.1). Classification (NCBI taxonomy): domain Eukaryota; kingdom Viridiplantae; phylum Streptophyta; class Magnoliopsida; order Poales; family Poaceae; genus Oryza; species Oryza glaberrima. The sequence goes on along the minus strand of NC_068336.1, from coordinate 342,084 downwards.
ACCCACCTTATTTTGCAAACTTTTACTAACGCCAGTATTTTCTTTAATTTTTCCTCAATTCCTAGCGAGAGCATATGCAACAGACATGTTCTTTCCTCAACATAATGACTTGTTCCTATGAAGACACTTGCTATTGGATAGAGATCCAAGACACTATCATCTGGACCACTAATTATATTAGCTTCATGTTCTCTGAACAGTAGTTAAGATCTAGTCATGCATCCGCATGTGCTCTAGGATCAGGTTTCAGTATTCAGATTTTGGTCTATCCATATATGTCACTGCCAAGTGCCACATGTCAAGTGCCTGACATTCCAAGTTAGACATGCTTATTTCTCAATACCGAACATCTAGATTTTCAAGTGCTTCCGATATTTTTCCTTACTATTTTACTACTAAAAATAAATGACATGATTCTTCATGAAACTTAGCTAATTGTTTCCCTCAAAAAAAGACCTGAGCTAATTGTATGTCTTATGATATCATTTGGTGCCGTGCATAATAAACTTTCCATGAATGAACAACATGAAGTTCTTCAATATATCATCTCAAAAATTAAATAAAATACTTCAAGCAGTCAGCGCTGGATTTTAATCCATATGATCCTAATACAGATGCGTAAGTATAGCAAAAGTATAGCATATTGCTTAGTACATCACAAGTCACAATATTCAGGAGTATGGAAAAAAGCAGCTTACTTTCCCAGTGAAACAGCAGTAGAAGAGGCAAGTGACCCTCATTGTCTCAGGATCCCAAATACCCATCCACGACATCAGGATCATAATTCCATTGCACGAAAATTTTCACCTAATTGAATGAAAAAACAGAAGCAAACTCATTACGTTGAAGCATATTAAGTATTAATGTACATAGCCACATTGGACAGACCAAAATGCGCAGTGGTATATCAGAATGATATGTAATTAAAAATGGGATCGACAATCATTCCAAGTGAATAAACAACATGAATTCCTACGCAATAACGTGATGCAATGTAACTATGTGAGCAGATACAAGTATCCTGTTTCAATATGATTAATGTATAATTAAACTTCTGTTCTGAAGTGAGGTGTGCTATTCTACTCAGTGCTCTCATTTCCACAAGTGTTCTGAAAGTAAGCAAGAAAGCAAAGATGTTTTAGTACTATTTTAAAGGAGTGAGAAGTTGGGCCTGGCTTGGTCATACAGATAATGTTAACGAAACTAATTGAAAGTACTGCTTGAAAGTGACAAATGGTAAGAGTTTTTACATGGTACAACACATGCATGATGATACTTACCAAAGAAAATGAGAACGAGTCAAAAGTGCACATGCTGCCAAGTACCAACACAACCCTCACATATAAATTCTACATAACCTACATTGCTATCTTACAAAGAGGAAGTTCAAAGTGGTCCTATTCTGTTCCAATCAAAGAACATTTATCATAGCAATCTGATAAGGAGACACGTACATACGGCAGTATGGATGTATTTAAGGAAGAAAACGAGTGGATAGCAGGATGGAAATATGTTGAGCTAACAAAGAGGTAGTCAGCAAAGAAACCATAAGAGATTGATAAAATCTATACTGGACATATGTGCAGCTGCAGATGTTCCACTAGTTACCAAAATAATAAACTGAGAAGTTCTCAGTAAACAAATGAGTAAACCCCAAGGCATGAGATTCACCTTTTGTTACATCGACAACAGATTGTGTGAAAGATCATATCGCTCTTATCAGCCTAATGGAAGATGTCACACTAATACTGCTTCAAACATCTTCCAGATTACTCTCTCGGCTGCAGCGTAGTTTCTGTATGTTCCTTGTTTTGATACCTAGCCTAAACATCAAACTTCCAGGTAGCTTTGTTTTTCCCAAGTGCAAATTACACTTTTCATCAACCCCTGAAGCTTTCCTTTTCATGTATTCAGCTGATTGTGCCTGAACTGTCATAGTAATAGTAGCCGTATTGGAAATTTATTTGAAACAAAAAGAAATAAGCACCGAATTTGGAAAAATCTAATAGAAGATTTAGTGCCTTGATTTGATCTATGTACAGGGAATGCTACATCAATCCAACAAAATAATGAACACAATATGATAAAAAAACATAGTCATACCTAATACCCTCGAGTATCTTATAGATGATGTTTAACAAAACAATTAACCAGATGCCCAAATGTTTCTTCAATTAAAATAAAAATAAAGACATTGTTGTACAGGCCTATACTCAGGATATGCTAATCCTTTTTCTACATAGAAAGATCATGATTTTCCATTGAAATACACTTATCTACTCTAAGCATCTTGTTTAATAGTCAATTTAAAGTAAGATTGCAGTTTCCCGAGATGTAGTTTGAGTTTTTATGCCAATTCCATCACTTGACGTAAGTACATAGCAAGGTCTTACAGAAGTCCCCAGAGAGATAATAAAGGAGGCAGTTAGAGCACAAGAGTAGCATCTAAAGTGCTCTTCTAACCAGCAACGCAGCATGTAATTTACATCATTTTATGGTATTACAAAACTCACCAGAATGGCGTGCGGATAATGACTTGGCCAAGTTTTGGAGTCCACTTATATCATTTATCTTATCTTTCTTCAGAATAGAATTGGTTGAGTCCAAGTATCCTGGGTGGCTGGGATCAATATGCAAAAGAGCATTTGCAAAAGCCTAAAAGGTAAATACATATATAAGTAGAAAGAAACATGGCCACATGGTATTAAACCCTAGAATCAGTGGTTTGCACATAAATAATGTTGAAGCACTATGATGCAGTCATTCAACAAAATTAAGTACAGACAGATGACTAGATTGACACATTGGCATGGTTATGAACTAATCATAACTCCTAAAGGAGGTAGACAAAACAATGCCCTCCAGTGTGAGAGTGTTGTTCTATGTTTATTTGTGCTAAGTTTGTTCAGACAATACTACCAGTATGAACAGCAGGCAGCCATCAAACATCATCCATCACATTGTTCAGAACATATTTCCAAATGGCGATGCCTTTCCACTTGAAAAGGTCATTAGCCTAAATTCTGGTACAAAAGTAGCATGTGACCCAAGGCAACATAGAATTAGTATTAGCAAGGAGGTGTCATCAGTTTTGTTTCAATGCTGACTAATAAAAGAAATGAGTGGATTTACAGTAGAACTGAAACGAAAGTACCTTGGAAGCAATGGTGTAAAAACCATTATCAAGAGAGTCCTTTGCAAAAGTTAGCCATTCTTCATTGGATACTTGCAGATGAAGGTCGTCGGAGTATTTGGCTTGTCTCAGGAGCAGAGCTTCATATCTCATAGCAAGGCAACTCTAGTAATGGACAGACATTAGCAGAATTAGTAAAGTAGTAGCAGAAAAAAAAAAGTTGCAACACGGCTAGTTTAGTACGGTAGCATGTGCAGAATGTGTATTTGCACGAGGAGAATGAATGATTATAAGGGCATCATCATATGATGCGAATTGCATTGAACATACAGAACTGGAGCACCCGATGTGCATCGCAATCGAAACCAATTAGGTGTAGATTGCAGAGCAAACAAAACTAGGGGATATGTGCACATGATTAATGGCCCCACAATCCTGGCCACAGGCGCTGAGGCAAGTCGTCGGTGAGTGAGGACCTCGACATCTCCGGTGAGGGCGAAGGCGCGCGCGAAGAAGTCGGCGACGGAGAGGGTGGTACCCAAATCGGGGACGGAGGAGAATGCCTGGGCGGCGGCCTTGCGCAGCAGACAGCGGGCGGATGAGCGAGTGTGGAGCAGCGAGGGGACGTCGGCGCCGGCGGAAAGCGCGGCGTCGAGTAGGCTGAGCTCCTGGTCCCCAAACCTGAGCAGCGCGAGCCGAGAAGAATGGAGCGGTTGTAGAAGAATGCAATGCTAGTTGGTGGATGGTAGAGGAAGAAGGGTGTGTGATTACCTGCGGTGGGAGAGGGCGGAGGCGAAGAGGGAGAGGAGGTGCTCGTCCCCATCCCCGGCGGCGGCGGCGGTGGCCATGGCTTGCCTCCCGCTCTGCCCGACGAAGGCGAAGGCGATGGATGGATGGGATTGGATTGGATTGGATTTTGTATTTGGGCCTAGGCCCACTAACGAACTCGCTTCCAACGAAGCGCAGAAGAACTTTTGTCCGTTTTCTTTTTTCTTCAAATGAAAAACGTTAGCTCGTTCTAGAAGAGTAGAAGTAAGCAGGAGTCTCGATGAATCAATTTTCTCAATAGACAAATGCGCTGTTAAAAGGAGAAAAGATGGTTTTGTCACTATAGGAGCCAAGTAAACATATGGCTGCAATGCATGGAATTGAAGAGAGTACGCGTATGTGGCTCTGTGCAACACATGAATACTGACGAAGACAGATATGTAAAAGGTGAAAAAAAAAAGAAGAGAAGAAGATAATTGTGGTGGAGAGAAAGAGGGCAATCTGGTCCAGAGCGGGCGTGAGGCCTCCACACGCCTCCAAATGACTTTTTTTGTGTACGATATCGACATCGCATCTCCACGGTCCACACTGTGCGCGCCATTCTTATCCTCATCTAGCTCCTCCTCGATATCCCACCTGTCTTCTCTGCTGACCAATCATCAGAAGAAGGAGAGAAATTTGCCAGATGCATGCATTGCATCTAGACGTCTAAATTTGTGTGGAATTTTGTACAACTCATCGCCATCAGCTTGCGAGGAAAGCAATAAACACAGTAACTCCACCCAACTATTTTCTCCGTTTTATAATATAATACTTTATAGCATTGTCCACATGTTAATGGATCTAGGCATGCATATATATATATATTCATTAACATCTATATAAATATAGATAATGCTAAAAAAGTCTCACAATATAATGCTGATGACGAAATTAACGAGACTAACCGATCCATCAAGTAGAACGCAGAAGCAATCCGGAAAGGAATAGTGGTTAAGCTTGACCGACTCCGGTGCGGCCGGGCCGGGCTCCACATCAACAAACCACCAGCCCAAAATATCCTCCCAGCCACGAGCCCGCCACGCGCTCCCTCGCCTTCGTCCCATCTCGACCGTCCACGTGTGGCCCATCCGTGAGCTCCACGCGCCTATATCTATCCCTTTCTATCACCTCCACCCCTACCACCGCACAATTAATCTCATCACTCTTCACCCGCCGCGACCTCCGGAAGCAAACGCCACACGCGCCTCTCCGCCATGCTTCCTCCTAGGGTTGCCCCGGCCGCCGCCGCCGCCGCGCCTACCTATCTCGCCGCCGCGTCCTCGACCCCTGCTTCCGTCTGGCTGCCTGTGCCGCGTGGTGCCGGACCCGGGGCAGTGTGCAGGGCCGCCGGGAAAGGGAAGGAGGTGCTCAGCGGCGTGGTCTTCCAGCCATTCGAGGAGCTCAAGGGGGAGCTCTCCCTCGTCCCCCAGGCCAAGGACCAGTCTCTCGCTAGGCAAAAGTTCGTCGACGAGTGCGAGGCCGCCATCAACGAGCAGATCAAGTCTGTTTTCCTCCTCACTCTGCCTTCCATTTTTGAATTTCTATTCCCCTTTCATGTGCGCATTTCTTCTTCTTCTTTTTTAAATTTAACAAAAATCTCTGTGCCTCCTGGTCATTTTATTTTCTTTGCTAGTGATTGGATTTCGTAAAGGGTTGCATTTTTCATCCTATAATAATTTCTGCTCTTGGGATGCGTCTGTTCTACAGTGCTGCAGATTTCCCAAACATTTTTTTCTTTTGATACATGGACCAACGGATACAAAATTATTTTATTCCACAATAATTGATGTAAATAGGAGAAAAGACACTGTGCTTAGCTATATTTAGCTTCTCATCCGTTCTAGTTATATTCCGAATTGGAATTCAATCCTAAAAAAGAGTTCAATCTTTGCAGTGTGGAGTACAATGCATCGTACGCGTACCACTCCCTTTTCGCCTACTTTGACCGTGACAACGTTGCTCTCAAGGGATTCGCCAAGTAAGCCATCACCACCCTCATTTAGTCATCACCAAGTAGGAAAATTGTCACTCATGTATCGACAAATTCTGTTCCTTCAGATTCTTCAAAGAATCCAGCGATGAGGAGAGGGATCACGCAGAGAAACTCATCAAGTACCAGGTAACTTTACCTCTGCTGCCAATTGGCACACCAGGAAAACTGTACGCTGTACCACTATAATCATGCACCCAAATGCTAATACTGCAATGTTCTTCTTTGTCAGAACATGCGTGGAGGCAGGGTGCGGCTCCAGTCCATCGTCACACCTTTGACAGAGTTCGACCATCCTGAGAAAGGGGATGCCTTGTATGGTGAGTTGCTTTCAGCTTGTCCTATATATGTTTTTTATTCCATGGTATATGTACTTATGCTTCTGCTTACTGTGTGCTAGTCTGAGTGTCTGCCTGTTAATTATCTATGTGAAAATTAAGTGGCTCAATCCTTAAGGTTGGGAGGAGCCTTTTTTTTTTTTTTTTTTTTTTTTTTGCAAAAACAGGGGAACTTCCTTGGTGAATGAGCTCATTCGCCATCCAGATTCAACAGGGATACTTTCCTCTTCAAAAGTTCCATGTTGAATCCTGATGTCAATTACTCCCTCCGTTTTTTAATGTATGACGCGATTAACTTTTAACCATTTGTCTTATTCAAATATATATATATATATATATATATGTAATTATTTATTTTATTGTGACTTAATTTATCATCAAATGTTCTTTAAGCGTGATTTAAATATTTTTATATTTGCAAAAAAAAGGTTAAACGTTGATTAAAAAGACAACGGCGTCGTACATTAAAAAACGAAGGGAGTAACTTTCAATAAAGGCTACTTTGTTTTGTAGAAGCTTTCTTTTAAACATTTTGGACTGCACAGTAAAGATTCTCTAAATTCTAAAAGCTCCTAAAGGAGAAAACGTCATTGTATATTTTCCACCATTTCACCTTATGGCATTTGCTAGTGTCTCCAGGAAGCAGCATGCACTGGCTGTTTGTTGCTGTACATACCTGTACAAACTTTGTGTACCCCTATGTTTTACCCTCTAGCTTGCTTGTGATTTCAGCTATGGAGTTGGCCTTGGCTCTCGAAAAGCTTGTAAATGAGAAGTTGCACAACCTGCACAGTGTAAGATATTCTCCTGTTATGCAGTAATGCTGAACATGGATTTAGAATGTGTTGTATAATTCTCAACACTATTTTGAAAAGAAATATATGGTGAAACTTGAAAATGTGTTGCTGTGAATCAACAGGTGGCATCAAGGTGCAATGATCCACAGCTGACCGACTTCGTTGAGAGCGAATTCCTTGAGGAGCAGGTAAAAACCTTCTGCCCACTTGGGTACTGAACTAGCTCTTGAGATGTTAAATATTCAACTGCTGTGCTTTAGTGAAGTATGTTTTGCTGAAAATATCTGCCTTGCTCTGAAAGGTTGAAGCCATCAAGAAGATCTCTGAGTATGTCGCCCAGCTGAGAAGAGTGGGAAAGGGGCATGGTTAGTGTGTTTTGTCAGAAAATACTTCATTTGATGTACTACCATCTATCTATAGACCTGTGGTTTGACTCATCAGTTGTTGTTTGCTACGTAATTTGTGTTGCAGGGGTGTGGCACTTTGATCAGAAGCTGCTTGAGGAAGAAGCTTGAATGGAGGAGACGGTGTGAAGGGCAGTAGTAGGTTTCGTTTCTTCCATCCATGGGATCATGCAGCTAAAGAAAGAAAATAAGTCGAGTCTGTGTATTCATCAAATTAAGCACGCAGTAGCAATGGAGTGAATGAACCAACCAATTTGGTCATGAACTTCCCCCTGTGTCTAGGTCAGTAGAGCTTCAGAATCATGTGTATGTCGCGCGTCCTCGCAGAAAAGGAACATGGCGCCGCTGGCTGTAGCGATACTTGTGATATTGTGGCTATGCATGGAGTCATGGTGATGGTGTATTTTGGGGGCATTTACACGTTTGTTGCTAGAGAGATTTTGCTGGCAGCCAATAAGGAACAATATGATAAACCATTGTGGTGTTAATGCTTGTTTCATCGTGCTTATGTCATGTTCCTAGTAGTTTATGTTAGTAACTCGAAGCCTGGCAAGTTTTTATGCATATATGTCCCTTTGCTTTGCTGCCTCTGAAAGAACAGAAAAAATAAGAGAAAGAAAGAGAAGAGGATGGGCCCATCAAGAATAATTGGGCCTTAAGTGACAGCTTATGTTTGAGTTTGAACCCACCTTTGCTGGCGTGGCGAGGCTCCACATTATAACACATGTATCTCTGCTATTATAAAAACTGAAATATTTTTACTTTTATTTTAGTACGTCTTCATATTTGAGTATTTGAGTTGGTTTTTTAAGGTTTTTTTTAAATACATATCCGTATTTGAGTTGGTTTTAGGTTCATTCGCTTTTAAAAATGCAGAATGAATCGCATAAGAAATCTCTTTTAAAAAAAACCCGTATGCTAACGATCAAACTCCTAATTACAACTCATGATTTTGTAAAATAAAATATCCAGGCGAATTCCCATGGTGAATTTCACCATAGCTAAATCGTATAACAATAATAAGATTAAAATAGACTACGCAGTTGCAACGCACGTGCATTTTTTTAGTCTCTAAAACTTGCAAAATCAGGTCACGTTAACATATCTCTAATCTTGCAAAACAGGTCACATTAGATCCCATGACAGTATTGAGGGTGGTTTTGGCTAACGTGACACTAAAAGAAAAAAATAAAAAATAATAAAACTCACGTGGGATCCACGTGTCAGCGAAACAAATATTCTTCCTTATCTCTCTCCCCATCCTTTGGTCTTGGCGATGGCAAAAGTAGTGGAGGCACGAACAATCGGCGGAGCGAGGAGATTGTGACCGACATGCGGCGCGCTCGATAGTGGTGGCACACCTCGTCACCTACAAGCCGGGCGTCGACGCCGCCCACTTGTCTCACGACGGACTGGAAGGGTGGTGACCGACGAAGAAAGGAGTGACCTAATGCAGGAAAGACACGCAATAAGTGACATGTAAAAGCTCGACGCTGGCCATCCAAATCAAGCAAGAAGTATAGCAGTATGTTGAGCACCCAACATTGATCCTCATCGGCACCTTCCTCTGCAGTGAAGATGTCGAGCATGAGGTGGTCCCAGATAGGGAACAATATGGGCTCGTTCTACGTGATGTTGGGGCGCCCGCATAGGTTGTCGTTGTCATCGCCGCTACCGCCGCTGCCGAACCACAACAAGGAGATGTGGAGAAGGCGACATCCTTTGAGCGCGGTGTTGAGCATCACCAGGGTGCGGGGGAGAGATGGAGAAAAAGGGGAGGAGGAGGAAGGAGAGGAGAGGGAGAGAAGGGAGGAGAGAATTATATGTGGGGCTTTATTTTGTTTTTGCCATGTAAGTGTCTAGTCAGTGTGAGTGGACCGAGTCAATTTGTCACATCAGCGGAGCCAACCCATACATACTGCGGTTTTTGCAAGATCAAGGATGCTATATTTGGGTTTATTTGTTGAGGGATGTATTTTAAACTTAACGATAAGATGAGACAAGAGACGTGAAGTGGACTTTTTCCCGAGACTCCTCTTGTGTCTTTCGAGATGGGGAATAAGTTCATCTGAGGTCCCTTAACTTTACACCGAATCCGATTTTCGTCCCTCGATCGGAAAACCAGACACAACGGGTCCCTCAACTATTAAAACCGGTGCAGATTAGGTCCCTCGGCGGTTTGGAGAGCGGTTTTGGCTGACGTGGCGCATACGTGGCTAATTTGACTCGGTCTTCGTCTGATGTGGCATTGACGTGACGCTTATGTGGCAATTCGACCCGTGGGACCCACATGTCAGTCTCACATAGAAAATAATAAAAAAAATCGTGGGACCCACGTGGGTCCCACATGTCAGTCCAACTCACCCCTCTTCTTCCTCCTCTCTCCCCATCTCCCTCTCTTCATCTCCCTATCTCTGCTCTATCCAGGCGCCACGGAAGACAACGGCGTGCGGTGGCACGCGGCTGGCGGCAGGAGAGGAGGGAGCAACGCGCAAAGACCGCGCGAGGCGGGCAGGGAGGGAGGACACAGGGAGGCCGGCGATGGCCGAGCGCCGTGGGCGGGGGCTTGATGGCGACGGACGGAGGGAGAGGTGCGCAGCCGACGGCAGCCAGTGAGAGAGGGAGCGGCGACCGCCCTCCGCCGCAACCCGCCTCCACCATCGAGCTCGTCAGTGACCGCCTACCGGAGCGAGGAGGATGATAGTCGGCGACGGGTGAAGAGGACGAAGGCGGCGGTCTGGAGCAGAGGTCGGAGGAGGGCCCCCAGCCGCCAGGATGGCGCTCGATCCGTCGCGTTTCACCACCACCGAGCTCGTCAGCGGCAGCCCACTGGAGTGAGGAGCTTCCACTTCCCCTTCCCCCCATTGACGCCGCCGCCGCAGTAGCTGAGGCGCCGCTCCCCATGCCGCCGCTTCTGTGGCGCACGCCGGATGCGTTCAGGGACGCCATGGCCGTGGCTGCGGACGACATCGACGTCGACCTCGGCATCCTCGGCGACTCCTAGGGCCCCCGCGCCGCCGCCACTACCGGGGGGAGCAGCGCACGGCGGACGTCCTCCTCCTTCGGCTGCCACCGCCACGCCTCCCCGCATGGCTGCATCTCCTCCTCCTCCTTCGGCGGCCATCGCTGCACGCCGCCCCTTCTCCCTGCCGGCCACCACCCTTCTCCCGGCCGCCACCGCTGGATCTCGATTGCCGGCGCTGCTCCGGGGGGACCTGTCGCCGCTCGGGTCGATCTGTTCCGCCCACCGCCGTCGCCGATCCCCTTTTATCGCCCCGGCTTCCTCCTCCAGCTCGCTGCTCTCGCCGCCACCTCCAGCTCGCTGCTCTCGCCGGAAGAGGAGAGGAGAGGGGAGAGAGAAGAAGAGAGGGAGATGGGGAGAGAGGAAGAAGAAGAGGAAGGGTGAGTTTGACTGACATGTGGGGCCCACGTGGGTCCCACTATTTTTTTATTATTTTCTATGTGAGATTGACATGTGGGTCCCACGGGTTTTATTATTTTTCCGGGTCGAATTGCCACGTAAGCGCCACGTCAATGCCACGTCGGACGAAGACCGAGTCAAATTAGCCACGTAGGTGCCACGTCAGTCAAAACCGCCCTCAAAACCGCCGAGGGACCTAATCTGCACCGATTTTGATAATTGAGGGACCGTTGTGTCTGGTTTTTCGATCGAGGGACGAAAATCGGATTCGGTGTAAAGTTAAGGGACCTTAGATGAACTTATTCCTTCGAGATGGTTCCATGGAGTTGATGTGCAGAACTGCAGATGCTCACGGCGCCAACGCCAAGGAAAGCACTGATGCTTTGCTTTGCCTTTCGTTTCTTTCACTGCCAGCTGGGCCCCACCCCCACATCTTTCGTCTCGTCTCAAACTCAAACAACTCCCCTTCTCCCCTTCTCCTCTTATTATCAGACGCACAAGAGAAGCGGCCACAATTTACAAATTAGCCCTTCTTCTTCTTCTTCTTCTTCTTTCCTCCTCAAAACCCTAGATATAGAGTATTGTACAAGGGAAGCGAAGGAAGAACAGCTCGATCCACGAACGAGACGAATCCAAGGTAGGTGAGTTTCTCCGTCGCCCAACTCCCTCATCTCTTGGTGCGGTGTTCCCTCCCGTCTCACGCCGAGCCGCTCGGGTGTGTAGGTCTCGCCGTGGTTGCGACCTGGATCTGACGCGGCAGCTCTCGCCGGCTGCCTTCAGCCTCGTCCTCGCGGCGACCCTCGCTGTCGGCCTCCTCGGCGGCGCCCTACACTATATGCTTACCCGCAAGCGGGAGGAGCTCGCCGGCGAGGTCCACGACTTGCACAAGAAGACCCGCGCCGACGACGAACCCGCCGACGACAACCACACCATGACCACCGGCAGAGCGCCCGAGATCGATGAGGACCTCCACAGCCGCCAGCTCGCCGTCTATGGCCGCGAGACCATGAAGCGCCTCTTCGCCTCCAACGTCCTCGTCTCTGGCCTCAACGGCCTCGGCGCCGAGATCGGTACGCCTTAATTAGCTTCCCAAAGCCCCTCATCTACTCTACATACAGATCGACCTTATTGAGTAAAGGGGCAACTTGTCTTCAATTACCTCTTTCCTGCCACAATCGATCTTATCTATTATAGACCCGTAGACAGTTAATCGATATCACTTGTGCACAATTGATCTTTCGCTAGTTATTATTATCAAATTTTATCTCAATGCGTGCTTTACGATCTCCATGCTGGGTTACTGCCCTCAGTTCCGCAAGTTCTACATCTTGTTACTAGAAATATGAAGCGTGGTAGCGTGCGCTTCCTATTAACTGATTCTTCAATTTTAAGATTTGTAAACAATGATTATAGGAGCAGCTCAAATTGTCAAACACATTGACGCTCTTGACTCTTGAGTCCATTCTTTGAACCAGAGTTTAAACTTTTCCCAGTTGTGCTGGGGTGCTCTTACCCCCTTATTACATTTTAGGAGCTTGCATCATACAACAAATCTGTGTTAGTTCTGGTCAGTCCCTTGTGCTATGCAATAAGCTAAGATGCTTGAGACTTGGCATATAATGCTTAACCACTCAGAATGCAATGTCTACCTTGTGAAATTGGGAGACCTTTTGAGGATTCAAATCACATGATTGTACAAGTTTTTGGCTTTGCCTTTTTCATACTTTCAGATATGCTGTTGAAATTTACTTAATGCCAATGTCTTCCTGCAGCCAAGAACCTTGTCCTTGCGGGTGTCAAGTCCGTAACCTTGCACGATGATGACAATGTGGAGCTATGGGACTTATCAAGCAACTTCTTCCTCACAGAGAAGGATGTTGGTCAAAACCGTGCTCAAACTTGTGTTCAGAAGCTACAGGAGCTCAATAATGCTGTTATTATCTCTACTATAACCGGTGATTTGACTAAGGAGCAGCTTTCTAATTTCCAGGTATGTGAGCATGCAGTTGATTTGTGATCTCCTTCCTTGCTGTTTGTTTCTTCTACTTCATCGTGTATGCCTGTTAATCTTAGATTTCAAGTAGTCGTTTCGCTTGTACTTCAGTCCATGTGAGCTGCAAGTCTGTGACTACAGGCTGTGCATCTTGTTATTTGATCTTAGTCTAGGAATTGTTGCTACTCTTCATAGAAAGTATGGAAATTCTTTATAGGCAATACAGTGCGGTTTCACAATTTACTAAATATATGTTTGAATGAAGAAGAAATAAAGTCAACAATTATGTATAAGGAAGTGCACAATCAAGGTATGCAAAATAGTATTTACACACCAAATTTCATGGAGTTTAGGATTAACTATGCATGTGTATCACTACTAGCTTCCTCAAATTCCTCTTCTGCTTGATATTTGGAATAGCATAAAGGTTCGTTGCATTCATTAGGCCTTCAGCCCTCAGGTTTCTGTGGTATTATCGCCTTTTTCCTTTGATTGCTTGATTTTTGTCAAAGAAACATCTTTTACATTCATTGGAACTCCATATTTAATATTTAGCAACAGTGCAACACATACTATTTAAACTTAGTGAATTTGGTCTTAGTAGTTAGTGTTATCATCGTATTCCCACACAATAGCTCTATTAAATTTGTGCCAATTACTGATAAGAAAAATTAAGAGTAAAGCTGTAGTAGTTCCACATCATCTCAGTAGACTACAGAGACAATCGTGTGAGTCTGCTTTAATTTTGTGGCATGGCAGTAAATCCTTCATACTAATATGGCCTGCAAAAGGTCTGTAGTAGCTCAAGATAATATTTCAGAGCCATCTTTCTGTTTTGAGCAATGACTGTCTCTTTGTATTGCATATTTTCTTATTCTTGGAATAACCATTTCCATGTGAACATACAGGCTGTGGTCTTTACTGATATCAGCTTAGAGAAAGCAGTTGACTTTGACAGTTACTGCCACAACCATCAGCCACCAATTGCTTTCATTAAGTCAGAAATTCGTGGCCTTTTTGGCAGTGTCTTTTGTGACTTTGGTCCTGAGTTTACTGTATTGGATGTTGATGGAGAGGAGCCACATACAGGAATAGTAGCATCGATCAGCAATGACAACCCTGCGCTTGTTTCCTGTGTTGATGATGAGCGTCTGGAGTTCCAGGATGGTGATTTAGTTGTGTTCTCAGAAGTCCATGGAATGAGTGAACTAAATGATGGGAAACCAAGAAAGATTAAGAACGCTAGGCCTTATTCTTTTACTCTAGAAGAAGACACTACCTCATATGGGACATATGTTAGAGGTGGTATTGTTACTCAGGTCAAGCCACCAAAGGTTCTTAAATTCAAAACCTTGAAAGACGCCATTAAGGAACCAGGAGAATTTCTCATGAGCGATTTCTCCAAATTCGACCGTCCACCACTTCTGCATTTGGCTTTCCAAGCTTTGGATAAGTTTAGGAATGATTTGAGGCGATTCCCTATTTCTGGGTCTAGTGATGATGTGCAAAGACTGATAGATTTTGCTATTAGCATTAACGAGTCCCTGGGTGATAGCAAACTTGAAGAGCTCGACAAAAAGCTCCTGCATCATTTTGCAAGTGGTTCCAGGGCTGTTCTGAACCCTATGGCTGCAATGTTTGGTGGCATTGTAGGTCAAGAGGTTGTGAAAGCATGCTCAGGGAAATTCCATCCACTTTACCAGGTTATAATCTGTTTCCTTCATTATAATAACGTAAATCCCTTTTTTTATCTGCACTCTTCATGTAAACATTAATGTAATTTTCCTGGTTTTGCAGTTCTTCTATTTTGATTCTGTTGAATCTCTCCCTGTTGAACCATTGGAGCCAGCCGAGTTGAAGCCAGAGAATACTAGATATGATGCACAAATCAGTGTTTTTGGATCTAACCTTCAAAAGAAACTTGAGCAGGCGAAAATATTTATGGTTGGTTCTGGGGCGCTTGGATGTGAATTCTTGAAAAACCTAGCGCTAATGGGCATTTCTTGCAATCAGAATGGAAAGCTGATAGTGACAGATGATGATGTTATTGAAAAGAGCAATCTCAGTCGCCAGTTTCTCTTCCGTGACTGGAACATTGGTCAGCCCAAGTCCACGGTTGCTGCTACTGCTGCTATGGCAATTAATCCTAAGCTTCATGTCGAGGCCCTTCAGAACAGAGCAAGTCCTGAGACTGAAAATGTGTTCAACGATGCCTTTTGGGAGAGCCTGGATGCTGTTGTCAATGCGTTGGACAATGTTACCGCAAGAATGTATATTGACTCCCGATGTGTATATTTCCAGAAGCCACTCTTGGAATCTGGGACTCTGGGTGCTAAATGTAACACACAGATGGTCATACCTCACCTAACAGAGAACTATGGCGCATCCAGAGATCCACCTGAAAAGCAGGCGCCGATGTGTACTGTACATTCATTTCCTCATAATATTGATCATTGCCTAACCTGGGCTAGGTCTGAGTTTGAGGGTTTGCTTGAGAAGACCCCCACTGAAGTAAATGCCTTCCTATTGAATCCTGGTGGATATGCAACTGCAGCAAGAACTGCTGGTGATGCACAGGCTAGGGATCAGCTTGAGCGCGTTATTGAATGTCTCGAGAGAGAGAAGTGTGAGACATTCCAAGATTGTATTACCTGGGCCCGGCTCAAGTAAGTTAGCACATCTCTTGAGCACCTTTAGCTTATTACGCATAGGGGGTGAAGCTGTGTACATCTGCTTGAATTTCATTATTGCAATATGCAAGAATATTCCAAAATTTAAATTTTGCAACTAAAGCATTTGCTTTTTGATTGTTGTTTGCATTTTGCAGCAACTGACATACACTTTGCATTTTGTTTGTATTGATTGTTCATCTTAGGTTTGAGGATTATTTCTCCAACCGTGTGAAGCAACTGACATACACTTTCCCTGAAGATGCAATGACCAGCTCTGGTGCTCCTTTCTGGTCTGCTCCAAAGCGTTTCCCACGACCACTGGAGTTCTCGACATCTGATCCAAGCCAGCTTAACTTTATTTTGGCTGCTGCAATTTTAAGGGCAGAGACATTTGGGATACCCATACCTGACTGGGTCAAAAACCCAGCAAAGATGGCTGAAGCTGTTGACAAGGTGATTGTTCCTGATTTCCAACCAAAACAGGGGGTTAAGATAGTTACAGATGAGAAGGCTACTAGTCTTTCGTCTGCATCTGTTGATGATGCTGCTGTCATTGAAGAGCTTATTGCAAAGTTAGAAGCAATTTCCAAAACACTGCAACCAGGATTCCAGATGAAACCAATCCAGTTTGAGAAGGTTAGTTTCAATTTGTTTCCCTGATAAGTTCGAGAGAGTAAATGTGATTTTGTTTTCCTTAGCTTTTCCTTTGTAGCCAACCATGCACCTCTAGGATGAACACCCTTATGACCCTAAGAGTTTCACAAATTGTGTTAGCTTTGAGAGTTGGTTTTCTAATCTGCATTCATGTACGTGCAGGATGATGACACCAATTACCATATGGACGTGATAGCTGGTTTTGCTAACATGCGGGCAAGGAACTATAGCATTCCTGAAGTGGACAAGCTGAAGGCGAAGTTCATAGCTGGCAGGATCATCCCTGCCATTGCCACCTCAACTGCGATGGCTACTGGTCTTGTCTGCTTGGAACTGTACAAGGTACTCGGTGGTGGGCACAAGGTTGAAGACTACAGGAACACATTTGCAAACCTTGCAATCCCCCTCTTCTCTATGGCTGAGCCGGTCCCTCCCAAGACCATCAAGCACCAGGACATGGCCTGGACTGTTTGGGACCGCTGGACCATAACTGGCAACATCACGCTGAGGGAGCTCCTGGACTGGCTCAAGGAGAAGGGCCTGAATGCATACAGCATATCTTGCGGCACCTCGCTGCTGTACAACTCAATGTTCCCCAGGCACAAGGAGCGTCTAGACAAGAAGGTGGTCGATGTGGCGAGGGAGGTGGCAAAGGTGGAGGTGCCCCCATACCGGCGCCATCTTGACGTGGTGGTGGCTTGTGAGGACGATGATGACAACGACGTTGACATCCCACTGGTATCAATCTACTTCCGGTGAAGGAGGGGCTGTCACTCCGTTGACATGGCGTTGGATTTGGTCTTTTCAGAGAGACGATGTATAAGTTGCACCGGTGCCTGTAAACTAAGTGGGGGTTTAAGCCACATTACTGATTTTATTTTGCTACCATCATGATAGAGCTCGTTCAGATGGGTGGTTTGTTACCATCCCCGAAACTTGATACGATACCATCATATTGATAATTGATGCATGATGATACCGTACGACTGAATTAGATATGGCATATGCCCTGTGTTTGCGACTCGTATGACGAACAGCAATTTAGTGTCTGTTTTCGTGAATCTGATCTTTTGATCGGTCTAACCTTGTGCACTTTTCGGTAAGTTGTGAAATCTTTTGCTTCTCTGATGACCTGAATATCCATTTTGAGAAAACATTAGAAGCTCCAGATGAAATAGTTGAGTGCTGATGTGCATCCATGATCCATTGTCTCTAGAGACTAGAGAGCAATATACGAAAAGATTGGAGCACATGCTTGGAATGTGCATTCAATATGAGAATGAGAATGCACGGCGTGGCCACATGGGTTCGTTACCTCTGAACGTGACCTTGTCCAGCTTGATTGTCGTCTGCATGTTGCGGAATTCGTTGGATCATGCAGCTGCTCCTCCTGCTCTTGCAATATACACTACCATATCATCTTCATCACAGCTACACCATAATGTAGCAAACGGCCCAATTTTAGCTGCCAATTATCTTGGAGTGCTTCTAATTTGCAACCATGTACAGGACCAAAAAAAAGGAAAGAAAGAAAAAGACAAGAGAGACTTGCAACATCAGAAAGAGTACATCACATCTGTAAGAGAAGGACCTAGTTGTAAATAGAAAAATGTTAGGGGGTGTTGCGAGAATCGAACTCACGACCTCTCGCACCCGAAGCGAGAATCATACCACTAGACCAAACACCCGCTGGTGATAGACGTTTTATCATCCCAGTATTTAAACGATTCTCACACAAATGGTGACATAGAAAATGTGCTAGTCCAGAAATAATTTCAGCATTTTGTTTTGATAGACTAGTGATTACGGAACGTGCAGAATTTAATTCTGCACATATACTGGGTATCATGGCCTGCCTTGCATGATTGAAGTAGCCTAACCTGCGTGCATGTTTCCATGATTCATGAAAGGTACGAATACCAACTAAATCTAGTTTTTCTATGAATATAAAGCTTTCTTCTATGTGTTTTCCCCCAAGTATTGGATGGTACAATCTGCAATCTTTCTTAGAAAAACCAAGTGGAAATTGTACACGAACGATCGAGTAGGTAATTGCTAGGACTAATGGAGTTAGCAGCTGTCTGAAAAGAAATTCAGAAGTTAACTGACCACTTCCATTTTCATCTCATCATCCTTTTGTCTTTTGGAGCATTTTGATCAGTAAAGGTAATATAAGTTGCAGATGAGGAGGCGAGGAGCCTGCCTGTTTCATATGCATTGAAGCTGTCACTGTCTCGATGTCTTGTGAAGATTTCTTTGTGCTTTCTTAAGTTGACTTACTCTCATTGACGATCGACTCAAACATAAACATGCCAATAGAAGCACAAGAAGTAGCTAATCACTAAACACAATAAGATGGTTAATCTGCCTCAGTCGCATCAAAGTAGGTGCCTTGTCAATCTCTGCTTTGATTTAATCAGCTGTATAAGGTGTGTGAGGTGTGCAATGCAACTTGTGAAGCTCTTCTCTACCACCTTTTGTTTTGTATCAACGAATATAACCTGTGGGAGGCAGGCTTGACCTACTAACGCACGCCTTGTGCAAATTTTGAGAAATGTTCAAGTGTGAAAGCTTCCACAAACTTTTGTTGGTGAGAATTATTCCACATAAAAAAGTAGTAAGAAGGATGCCCATCTTGAAAAGAAAAAAAACTTTGAATTAACAAAAACTTGAAGAGTTGGAACTGTTTGCTACAATATTTACTATACAACAACTGCAACGGCTACTTCTACTACGACAAGTACATCTTTTTGTCGATATATAATGGCTGGTTAGTAGGAAGCATGCCATATGTATGGCCAAGATATATAGAAAGACACCATCAGCTGCGAACTGCCGGATAATTAAAATATCCGACATAAACGCACTCAAGTAAACTTTTACTAAAGCAGAAGTAGTAAGTGCCCAAGCCCCACTCAGAAAGTTCATTTTCTGCACGCCATAAGGTTTAAAACAAAATCTGCCACTGCCATATATACCTGCATACACTAGACTAGTATAATACCTGGCAGGCAGGGGTAACTACAGAAGGGCAGACATTCGGCTCCGATTTCACAAAAGTAGACAACGATATTCCGCGTGTTTTGTTACCTTATCAAGACTCGTGGCGTGGAAAGCTTTACAGGTGAGGTTCTCGAAAATCCTAGCTGCCTGCAAGTTTTCTTTCTTTGCCACTGTCTCCAGAGAACATTTCGATTATTCCTCAAGACTTAGCCACTGCCGACTCTCCTCCTCTCTGGAAGCTCAAGACTTTGTGTGCTCCTCTGGCTTCTTTTTTTATTTTTTTTTTGAGAATTCTCTGGCTTCTCTCTTTCCAACTACATACCAGCCAAGAGGTCCAGTAAGTTAGTTACTCCTAGTACGCGTAGAGTGGATTGGATTCCTTTCTTTACAGGTATCTTTCCTTCCTTGGCTCTTCTTTCTTGTCCATTTCCTTTGTAACTACTGTACATTTTTGGTCCTTGCAGAACAGATTTATGATTGTGTCCGGTTCCCTGCTTCCTCACTTGATTCCACTCTTTGCAGCGTCCTGCTTTACTCTCTTGTTTCACTTATTTACCATTTCTTTCTGCCATTTCCTTTTGTTATTCTTAAGAGCAAGAATTCAATCTTTGAGGGGAGACGAGACGATGCTTCTTTACACGGTGATACCTTTCTTGAGGTGCTGTGGAATCATCAATCATGTTCATGTGTGCTTTCACAATCCAAAACATGATTTTAGCTTTCTGGCTAACTAGCCCCACCTCCACACACCTCACAGGTAAAATTTCGAATCATTTCCCCTCCTTGCAGTGTTCTTCCATAATCACCGCGCTTTTGTTACTTACCCTTGATATTCTGCTGAAGAGAGAAGAGGTTCCAACTCTTCCTAAAAATTCAGATTGGGACAGAAAATCAGAAATGGAGGCATGGACCATTAGAGTGGTCTACTTCATAGTGTTCTCCTTCTTTCTTGTCTCTGCGAGATTTGGGTCCTGTGCTCCCTGCAGTGAAGAAGGTGAGATGTTCTTTTGATTGCTAAAGATTGAATTGAAAGGAGGCCCAAGTGGATTTAGATTTCAACCTAAACATATTTAAGTTTTGTGCTTCAGGGAGAGCTCTCTTGAGATATAGCGAGAGCGAGCGAGACAAATCAACTGATTCTTTGTCAAATCGGGGAGAAGGGAAGGTGATTGGCAGAGTGCTCAACTTGTAAGTTATTATGCTTTCATCCAATCTTTCCTCTTCCACTAAACTGAAACCATATTTGGTATGAGGGAGTTTTCAGGGAGGATTTGAATCCAAATCCCCATGTCCGAACATGTATTTCATGAATATTTACAAAAAAAAAAGGAGATTTGGAGGGAGAGACATCCCTCCAAACTTTTTTAAGAAGAAATTGTGAGCGTGTTGAGGATTGAACACAGGATCACGAAGTTGAAACCACATACCCCTTCCCACTGCACTATCAAGTGCATCTCACATGGTCACATTACATATTTACAAACTATTTTTCAAAGGGTAAACTTCTTGATGTCCTACTTACATCACATTTAGCAGTACACCAAGATTTATAGATCACTGCACTTCCTGTTAACAGTTATTCAAGATACTTTAGAAGTAATTTAGGTCAGTTGCATTGTACATATAGGATGCTTTACAATGAATGACAGCCTTTCAGTGGAGCTTTAGTCTTTCTGCTGTACTATGTAACCTTAACCACCATGATGATCTTTGCAGATTACTCAAAGAGAAAATGTTTTCCAGTGAAACTCCATCCGAGTTGAAAGAGCTTGGCACAATTTCGGAGTCTGTAGCTGATGGTACTGGAGGATTTGAACATTGCAGAAAATGTTTAGCAAAGTGAGGGTTCTTTATTTTTGTGGCTATGAAACGTTTATAGTTTCTTGATTGGATAACTCTACGAGATTTTGCGTCATACTACAATGAGAAAAAAAAGAACGACTCAAAATTTTAAAACAGTTATTAAATTACTGGATTAATAAAAGGATAAGTCCACTTCAGTATTTCTCTAAAAGAAATAAAGTATTTCAGCAGATAACCTAACCCCTCAAATTATTTTTGAGCTCAGTTCACTCCTTATGACCTTTTCTATTTTCTCTTTCTATTTTATATAAGTTGCTTTTATTTTAAATTTTGTGCATTGATAATAGCACTATATCTAATGTCCATAAATATTCCTAGAAATTGAGATGATAAGCCATCAATTGGCCTTGCATATGCTTTTCATGTGATAAAATCCACAAAATGTGTACCAATATAACAAAAGGCAGAGGTATAGGATCTCGAATTTAATTTGCAAATGTACTAGACGTTTGGTGAATCAATTTTCCAAGCGCCTTTTTTCCTAACATATTGTGTCCATTATTTGGTGTAGAACTGTTCACAATGCCACTCCAAGGCAACTTCTGCAAGCTAGGCAGCTGATTTCTAATCAAACACAAAAACACCACAAAAAGCAGTCACCTCCATCAGCATCACACCTGGTACCTCGTTGGGCTATTTACGCATTGACTGTTGCTGGAGTCCTTTTCATTGCAGCAGTAGCTACTGCCATGTATGTATTCTTCTCCCGTAGAAAGAAGGATAATACTGTCATGCCATGGGCTACAGGGCTGAGTGGACAGCTAAAGAAGGCATTTGTAACAGGTTGGTTTTTCTGTTCCATCATCATCTTACCAATGCAGAAGTTAAGACTATTTCATGGTTAAATAAACTTATCAGTTTCTGTAGAAATTTGTTTTCTGCAATAGTAAAACTACAGAAGTCACAAATCCATGATACATCAAACCAGAGAGTGCCTGATGCATTTTACTGATATTCAGTATACTAAGTATGTTTTACCTTTGTGTGCAGGTGTGCCTTCTCTTGAGAGGACAGAGCTGGAGGCGGCATGCGAGGGTTTTGTCAATGTGATCGGCACTTTACCTGAATGCACATTGTATAAGGGAACTCTGTCAAGTGGAGTTGAAATAGCTGTTCTGTCCACTTCACTTAACTCTGCACAACAATGGTCTGCTCGGTCTGAGGAGCAATTCAGGAACAAGGTACTCATTTATTGTAATGATGTAAAGCATACAGAGCTACTACTCCTTCTCTCAATGGAGAATTGCAGAGTACTATAATACTTACTGTTCTTGTTTCAGATCTCGGTGCTATCCAGAGTGAACCATAAGAACTTCATGAACCTGATTGGTTACTGCGCATGCGATGAGCCATTCACCAGGATGATGGTGTTCGAGTATGCTCCATGTGGTTCCCTCTTTGAGCATTTGCATAGTAAGCCTCCTAATAATGATTTCTTGTGTGCTGCAATCTTGACTAATCTGAAGAACAAACGAACTGTAACCGGCAATTGTTGTATGTATACATTTGGTTTTGCAGTCAGAGAAGCAGAACATCTGGACTGGAAAACACGGCTACGAATCATAATGGGAGTAGCCTACTGCCTGGAGCACATGAGCCAGCTAGATCCTCCTCCTCTTCTCCCAACAAATTTGAGCTCATCATCCATCTACCTCACCGAGGACAACGCAGCCAAGATCGCCGACATCGAATTCTGGAAGGATGACATCAACAAGCAGGACGACCAAGAAAGCGTGGTGTACAAGTTCGGGATACTGGTTCTGGAGGTGATCTCCGGGCGGCGGCCATTCTCCGAGGACGACCGGCTCCTGGTGCTGTGGGCGTCCAGCTACCTGGACGGCAAGAGGCCACTCAGCGCCATGGCTGACCGGACGCTGGTGAGGTCGTCGTCTGCCGCGCCGGAGAAAGATGTGGCGGCGCTGTGCGACGTGGTGCGGCAGTGCGTGAGGAGGCCGGAGGCGGGGAAGAGAGCGATAAGCATGGGCGAGGTGGCGAGGCTGGTGAGGGGCATCGCCGAGTTGTCGCCGGAGCAGGCGGCGCCGAGGGAGAAGCCCCTGTGGTGGGCGGAGCTTGAGATCGCCTCCTCCGAAACCGCCTGAAATTCAGTTAAGGCCTCAAAATCAGTGTGAAAGCCTGAAACTGAAATTCAGTGTGTGTTTTCTTTTTTCTTGTATCATAGTAGGCAATTAGGAATACTCTGCAACATATTTTCATTTTTTTTTCTTTGCAGAAATGAGTTTGCAGGTTTGTAAAGGTGAGAAAAAAAAAGGAAATAAATAGCATTTAACCCATATGTAATCTTGTCTTTGTGTTGTGTGTATTTGAAGTACTATATACTATATTATATGTATGACGCTAGCTAGTATAAAATTGAACTAGCCAATATCTTGTAAAAAAAACTGGAGGGAGTAACTTATTAGTACCAATAAACATGTTAGTGAAGTTATTTAAGTAGATAATGACACAATGTAAACGTAATTTTGGATTATAATTTAGAGCATGCATGTGACAATGTAAGGCATGGTTTTTATAATAAGATACCTATTGCTTGTGTTCTCTTATATATCAAGGCAACGAGAAAGTGAGCGTAACTCAACTGGTTATGTTGGAACCAGCCACCTGGATTTAAATTCTAGATTTGACATGAGTGTTCGCATTTACAACTAATTATTATTTCAGTGGTAGGCGATGTATCCCAGCATTTAAGGCAACGTTATGAAGATCAACCGAAATATAAGCTTAGTAAGTTGTTGTCTTTGGATGGCTGCTTCTAATGAATAGATTGAATACAAAGTATATGCTGGATCATAAGCACTATACTCCTCCAAACTGCGACCTACTATGTGTTCTTTATTCTTCTCAATCAGTGGAGGATCTCTTGCATATGTTCTTTCTTTGCTCCTTTTCGGTGAGCTACTAGAACTCTTTGGGCATAATTTGGGACACTTCTTTGTCCTTTGATCATATGCTATTGCAGACTAAGTGCACTTTTCAGAATTGTTGCTTCATGGAAATTTTTTTGTTGGGAGCTTGGAATATTTAGAAGCAAAGGAATGGCTATATTTTTTTAGAATAAGTCTCCTTCCCTAGTTTCTTAATGAAAGTGATAAAGATGTAGTAATTCTTAACTGGATTAGGATGTTGTAATCTTTTTTTATTTCTTTAATAAAGTTTATCTAACAACGGGGGGCCCTCCCCTGTGTTTCTTTTAAAAAAAAGTTGTTGCCGTTCTATTGTGCTCACCAACTCATGTGGCGAGATATATATTTCTTAATTGTGTTTCTTTTCTTCTCATGTTTGTGGTAAACATTTCCCTTCAGTTTAATATAATGATACTCAAATCTTTTGCATATTGGCCAAAAAAAAAAAGTATCAAAGGCATTACCTCTATACCATATAAATCGTAGCAATTTTTCACATATTCTAGCATGCATTTGTTGTTCTTTAAAAAAAGAAACTTGTGAAACTCCTGAATTGCATCAATCTCTGCATAAATTTAATTTTACCCCAAAAAAGGAAGTTGATAGTGTTAATCGTTGCTTGTGAAGGCATCCTTGAGTTTGAGTGAGTAGAGTCGTCTTCTTCGTCTCCCAATTCAGTTGAGATCCCCTTCCGATCATCCAATGGCCACCGCATCCTCTCCCGCTTCCGTCCAAGATTACCCCGACCTGCAAGAGGATGATGACGACGACTTCCAAGACGACGACGACCTCGATGACGAAGACAAGGAGGACGATGATGACCAAGAACCCTCCCCGTCCCCGTCCGACGAGGCTCGCCTCCAGTCCGTCCTGCGCCGCCTCACCGCGGAGGAGGTCCGGATCCGGGTGCACGATGTGGAGATCCGGGGCTGCTGCCGCACGCGCCGCGCCGCGGTGGAGGCGGCGGTCGGCTCGGACCTGCCGCGTGCCGCCACCGTCAGAGACCTCGTGCGCGCTGCAGCCGCCGCCGCCGATCGGATCCGTCGCCTCGGCGCCTTCGACACCGTGTCCATCACCCTCGACGCCGCGCCGCCAGGGATCCCCGGTAACGCTGCCGTCATCGTCCTTGTTGACGTCGCCGAGGCTCGTGGCCGCGCCGCCGGCGAACTCGGCATCTTCGCTAACAAAGGGGTATGCGCTTCCTACTGAAAATCTCTCCTTTCTAGTATAAAATTGAACATCCATGTTGACATGATTACTTACTTTGCTTGAGTTACTAAAAAGATTAGACCAAACAATCTTGCTTCGCATTAGGAACAAGAGTCAACCTAGCCAATTCCAACGAAAAGAAGTGTTCTTTTTTCACATGGAAATGAGGCAATGTTGTACCATAATTTTGATCTCAGCAGACAACAGGTGTTAATTTGTTATGCTGGTACCATGACTTTGATGATGGACATGAATAGGGAAAGTTTAAGCCCATCTCTTAGTTAATGAATGCGATTTGTTTCGATAAAATTCAATGTGTCTATGTTGCTTTTTGGTGGAAACCACACAGCTCTCTTTAAGGACTACTAAAATGCGCATATGGTTATACTATTTGCTTCAATTACACTGCTTTGATTCCTTGGAGTATAAAGAACAACTCGTCCACTGCAGTTTCTTTGTTTTTTCTACTGCAATTTTACTAGTGAACCATGAATCAAGTTTCATAACCTACTTTGCTGGGAGTAGAATGCCATGATGGCTAATATCTGCTGCATTATTTCAATTGCTTTTCAAATCTTCTTGTGTCATCCATATAATTCCTTTTGAATTTATTGCAGACTAGATCATGTTCGGTTCAAGGTTCAGTGAAGTTGAAGAACCTATTTGGATATTGTGAGACATGGGATGCATCCGGTGATCTTGGATTAGATCAGACAGTGGAGCTAAGTACTGGAGTGGCAATACCAAGAATTGGAGCAATACCTACTCCACTGGTAGCTCGAATATCATTTCTCTCTGAGGACTGGTTGAAGTCCTCACTCAGAGAACACATGATGGGTGTTTCTGTTGGTTTGCTCTCCACCATGAACCATAACCTCGCTTACAATCTGTCATGGCGAACTATAACAGACCGAGCACTGATGTCATCCAATTCCATAAGGGGGCAGTTAGGGCATAGCCTTTTGTCCTCTATTAAATATGCATACAAGGTTGACCAGAGAGATTCAAGAATTCGACCGACGCGAGGATATGCTTATCTATTTTCTTCTCAAGTTGGAGGCCTTGCACCAGAGAGCAAAGATGCACGTTACATTAGACAGGTATATTGAACAACTTTACCTTTGTGTTCTATATCTGCCACTTCCTTGAAAGGGGAAATCACATGACTTGCTCCATAGTTTTTGCCTGTTAAAAGCAGTTTATTCTTCATGTGTGATATGAATCATGTCATTAAAGTACCAAAGACTTCTGGAATTAAATGTTTTGTTCAAGCATTCCAAATTCTTTTGTGGCATTTCCCTTTCTTTTTAGCCTCTGCACTACTTCGCCTTTGAATGGCACAACTTGGTATCCCTGTTTGTAATATCTAATGTGCTCGACATCTGATTTTTTTTTTTTATATTAAACAACTGATCTGATTCAAGCCTAAATTACTAGAACTAGCAGGAATCATATTGTTCTTTTTTCACTGGCATCACTCATTTTATTCACATTATATCAGGAACTTGATCTTCGAGTGGCTTTACCGCTGGGTGTGTTGAATGGCGCCCTTAATGCTGGAGTGGCTGCTGGGATCATCCACCCATTGGCAAGGGGATCGACGGGCTCTATATTGCCACTTTCAGAGCAGTTCTACTTGGGTGGCAATAGGTCTCTTATGTGCCGCTTGGGTGGACCATCATCACTATTAGGTTTCAAGAAAAGAGGGCTGGGGACAGACTTGCAAAGCAGTACCCCAGAGAATTCTGAAAATGTTGCTTCCACTTCTCCTGAGCTAAGTGCACGGGGAGGTGACATTGCGGTCACAGCCTTTGCTGATCTGTCATTTGATATACCTCTGAAGCCGCTCAGGGAGCTGGGAATCCATGGCCATGCATTTGTCTCAGCTGGAAATCTTGCCAAACTAACAG
Source organism: Oryza glaberrima (assembly GCF_000147395.1). Lineage (NCBI taxonomy): Eukaryota > Viridiplantae > Streptophyta > Magnoliopsida > Poales > Poaceae > Oryza > Oryza glaberrima. The sequence continues at coordinate 314,966 of NC_068336.1, read as the reverse complement.
AGCCTGATCTCAGGAAATTCCCTCTTGCTGAGTTTCTACAAACATTCAGGAGTTCTGCAGGATTTGGTGTAGTTGTGCCAACAAGATTATTTCGCATAGAGGTTTGTCTTTGACATCCCTCTAAAGTAACTGATGAAATTAAATTATTTTGTTACTGAATGAATTTTTTCCCCTCTTGCCCAGGTGAATTACTGCCACATCCTAAAACAGTTTGATTATGACCTCGGGAAGGCGGGGATACAGTTGAACTTTTCTTCGCCCTAATTTCTTTCTGCCACAAGATTAATAGCTGTATTTTCCTTTTCCCCTCACTATGACCCTCAGCTTTGGGTCTTTTTCTTCCTCCACAATTAATCTCTCCAGAAAAAAGGGCCCAGAAACTGTGGGTGATGAATTCTTGTCCTGGCCTATGATGTGATATTGACACCTGTAAAGTTTACAATCAAAATGGAAATGAAAGTCGTGAGGAGCATCAGTTTGCAATGCTTTTCTCCATGCTAGTGGAAGTGACAGTCACATGATAATTCTGTTCAAGTATGATTGTCAATAGAACAGCTGTGGTGAAAAACATCGACTGTGCAAGCTACGACATATAGTATTGTACATTGTTGGAATTTTGTTAAAAAGACCCACATGTTCTAATGTGAGTCCCAACATGTAAGATTTTACACTGCAATTTCATCAAAGAAACACTATACAGTGCACCCTGTGAAGACCTCTTGTTTGGAATACATAATGGAAACGTGTTTAACTGTTTTCAACTATTCTGGAATCCTGGAACAATTCTATGCCCTATGCATGGCAAGAATACTGCTTTTCTCAGACAGAAGAGCATATGTAGAGGCATAAAAAGTATCATAGCTTATACTGAATTTGATTCAGTGACTAATGCCGTGACCTCGTCGATCAAGCAGTTGGGGAGATTGGAGACATTCCGATTTCTAAGAGGATGGTGACATGTCTAATACATGTCAGGTGCTGAAGAAGAGCAGCAACGTTTTTCTGCAGGTGCAGGTAAGGCAACCAGCCACTATGTTTGACAAACCACCAAATTCTGTTATTCAGCTATTCAAAAGGTTGGTGAACTTGCCGGACTGATATGACAAATGTGTGTGCTCCTTTCTTTTTCTCTTATTATTCTCTTGTCTAGATTTCTCACATGCAGATGCATGCTGCATTGGAACAGCTGACATGTTTTATTTCCTCACCACTGCTTGTATCGCTCTAATTCTTGAACTAATCGGCACGCAGCAATCAGCTAGGTGGTAATTAGTTGGTTGAGTCATAGTACAAACTAAGAACGGAACGGCCTTGCAAATATATAAGCTCATGCTAGTACTGTTTCTGTTAGTCAACAAGGCCTAGCTAATTCCCAGTACAACTCCAGCTGATTTCTTATTGCTGTGATCATAATTAACTGATCTCCTCATACAGTGAAATGCTATTTATTATGGCAATTAAACTTGATCCTTTTCCTATCTTCCAATTGGTCTCCATGATGATTAGCATTCGTGTTCTCTGATTAGGAAAGTGAGTTAGTTAATCTTGCCTCACAAATGGTGGTTAGTTAAGCTTTGAAATGGAATGATAAAGAAAAAGAAGGTGTTTATGTAGATTTTGAAAAAGCTAGATCTCTTTTGCTTTGAAACCAGAGTCACCAGCTGGAAGAACTTGCATTGTACCAAATTGGAATAATAATGAGAAAAGGGCAAATAATATGCATTGCTATGGTACTGATGTAACTGATCCATGGCTCTCCAATCTCTCTGTTCAGTAATCATCATGCCAGCTGATCTTTATTAGTTCCTTATTTTTGAAACGGTGATATATCAAACCTATGTTGTATGCTTATATGCTTCATGAAGTTTTCAGAGAACAAGCATGCCACCAGGCAACAATTCAACAATGATATACCGGTTTTCTCTCTTTCTTTTGTATCAAAGAAAAACAGGTTAGCTGGTCAATAGGGAGAATTAATTAATGTTGTACAAAATGTACCTAAAAGATAAAGTGCTACTGGTTTAATTACATTCATACGTTCAAAAGTTTAGTTAAGATGTCTTCTGAGTAGTCCAATGATGGACCTCACCTCTACATTTAACATCTTCTGAAGTTGAGAGTACATGCACTTTAATTTAAGTGTCCATTAGACTCATCAGGGTTATCCGTATGCTAATACACACATACAGGGATTGAGGGATTGTAGTAATGCTTTCGTACTAATGGAAATCCCAATTGTACCTATTCTGCAAGATTCCTCCACTTCAATATTGCATCACTGGGAATTCTACTGAAAACACCTGTATCCCAAAAAGGATATATAAAAATGTAAAGGAACATATTTATAAAAACCTTTGGGTACATGATTATTTTTTAAAAAGAAACAATGAAGATTTTCACAAGCTTGGCTTGGCATATTACTCAACTGAAAAATAACACTAGTACACATCAGCAACAGCAATATACTCCATCAGAGTAACTGTACATGATGAGATATACTGACGTGTTATACATGTATTGATGTATATATGCATCCTGCAGGAAATACCAGCTGAACAATGGGGCCAGGAAGAGAGGAAAGCAAAAGGCTAGAAAAAGGCATTCAACTTTTTGCCAACCACCATGATCTTCCCTTTCTTCAGTCCATACATATGACTCATTCCTTAAATTATCTTTGCAACCTTTATGTTTTCATCGACTTTCTACGAAATTCCAACTAATTCTTAAACCTTCATATATACTTGATCACTACCACGGAACCGGCTAAAATGTGTGATGCCCTATCAGGACCAGTTAAATAATACTCTCTCCGTTTCGAAATGTTTGACGCCGTTGACTTTTTAGCACATGTTTGACCATTCGTCTTATTCAAAAAATTTAAGTAATTATTAATTCTTTTCCTATCATTTGATTTATTGTTAAATATATTTTTATGTAGGCATATAATTTTACATATTTCATAAAATTTTTTGAATAAGACGAACGGTCAAACATGTGCGAAAAGTCAACGGTGTCAAACATTTCGAAACGGAGGGAGTACCAAACACTGATGGGGGGGGGGGGGGGGGGGTTTCTATCTTCATCCCGTCCTAATGACCCCCTCAATCCTCACTACTGGTAAAATTATACTTGGTTAAAAAAAAGATATATAGATGATCCTTACGAACCGATACTGATGAGGTGTCCTGGAGTAATACCCGTTGGTATATTAATGATATTAGAATTGAAACAAGCACACATACTTTACATGCTACACCCTCCGTCCTAAAATAATAATAAGTTTGATAGTTCAAATTTTATTGTTGATGTAGCAACCTAGGATATATAAAAAGTAACTTTTGCTACTTAACTATTATATTATGCTAATATCCTCTTGCTCTATTATAATCCGAGCATATACCTCAACTATCTGGAGAAGGCAAATAAGTTTTTCTAGTCCTTCTTAATGCATGTGTCACCTTCTAAAAATTGTTTTATTTTAGGAGTAATATTTTTTTTAAAATAAAAATTGGTACAATGTGTAGACAAAATAAATTACGTGAGTCTATCAGGATGGGAGGACAATTGACACGTACATCCTCTTACATAGAAGTATTACTAAAAACTCGTGCGTTCACATAGACAAGCATAGAAACAAAATGGCATGTAGTGCAAGGAGCTAGTCAAAGACCCGGACCTCTTCATACTTCATCTGAATTTTGTCTCTTGGACTCTTTTCTCCATCTCTCGTTTTCACACTGGGTCGATCCTTTTAGTCCACTGCTCTTACTATACTAGCTAAGAGACAAAAAGGAAATTAACAAGTTAGAAATCGATGAAAATTCTACAAGTAAGACTCAGAGAAACCTATCAAAGACTTTGGATCGAGTAAGTTCCAACCAATTCCAAACTGGAGTAGCTACTTCTTGGAAGATTGTCTGTCCCTGGATCTTAATTAGATATTTACCTGCTTCTCCTCCTCACGCATGAATCCACCTGCTGCCTTTAATTACCTAGCTAGCTACCTTAATTACTAGTACTAGAGTAGCTTGTTAGTAGTTACTTGTATATGAGCATGCATGCTTAGCCCAATCCCTTCCAAAAAGGCAGCAATATATATGCATCTGGACATATATATGGGGTGTAGCTAGGTAGATAGATAGAATTGAATGGTGACCTCAGCTCCAGCTTCAGCTTTTGGCTTCTCCTATAGCCTCTTTTGACATCATATCAGTGGCCGGCGATATCATGCAGATGCAGCCGCATCAGCAGCAACAAGACGACTCGTGTTCATCATCAAGCTAAGCTTGCTAAAGCTATAGAGAGTTGGCCGGCCGGTGATCCTTCCTTAATTTCCCTATCTAGCTTTGTCTCGATCGCTATATATGGGAAGTGCAGGCAAGGAGGAGGAGGAGGAGGACGGCGGCGGCGGTGCACCGGCGGCGGCGGCCAACAACTACGGGAGCTCGACGACGAGCAGTACTACGGAGGAGGAGGGATCCGGGGAGAGCAGGCGGCGCACGTCGTCGTCGTCGTCGGTGCGCCCCTACGTCCGCTCCAAGAACCCTCGCCTCCGCTGGACGCCGGAGCTCCACCTCTCCTTCGTCCGCGCCGTCGACAGGCTCGGCGGCCAAGATCGTAAGCCATCCTATATATTCCTATTCCTACCTATATAGAAAGCTTCATTTCATCATCTTCGGTTCAGTCTGATATGATCCTCCCTATTTTTTAGATAATGGAAGCTTTATTTAGACTCAGTTAATTACATCAAGATGATCCTAATGATCCTCCCTATATAAGCATATCTATTTAATCTACCCATTGATCTAGCTCGCGATATATATGATCCTGATGCTATATATAATTTCATTATTCACTTTTCTATCTATATGTAACTAATTAATATATGTATGCAGGCGCAACTCCTAAGCTCGTTCTTCAGCTGATGAATGTTAGAGGGCTTAGCATAGGCCATGTCAAGAGCCATCTCCAGGTACCTAACAAACTTGTTTCTTTCTTATCCTCAGTAGAAGTAGTATCTGTATTTCTCTTAATTTCCTAGAATTAATATAATCCATATGTTTTCCCTATCTTCGATTTCAGATGTATAGGAGCAAGAAGATCGATGAGTCCGGCCAGGGTATGTCACATATACATATATGGAACAGATCGATTTTAGTTTATGTATAACTAATTAATACTAGATGATATGTGCATATATACAGTGATAGGTGGTGACTCATGGAGATCAGATGATCATCTGCCAATGCAAGGTGGTGGTCATGGGGGACAAGCGTACAACCTTGGCCATCTTTCCCTGCCTGCTCTCCATCATCGCTCTATCACTGCTGGCTCCGGTACCATCTTCCAGTCCAGGTAGTTGTTAGATCCATGCAACTCTTGCTCGCAAACAAATTCCATTCAATTTCAGACACCTTTAGTTAGTTTCTTGTCTGGCATGTAGCACACTCTGGGATGCATAATTGAAGTCTCTCGGTCTCTTCTGAACTCCTACAGTAGATAATTAATTATAACTTGTTCTGACTAATTATTGACGTCGATCACTAATAATGGACTATATATATTTACATATATAGGTTTGGCAATTCATGGTCCCCATGGAGATGTCATGGATCATACTGGCTCCCTGCAGGCCATCACCTGCTTGTTGGATCAAAACCCTATTACCCACCAGCAGCTGAAGCTGAAGCTCCTTTCCGCAGATCAAGTGCTAGGTATGTAGCTAGAGCTAATACCAGCAACCATCCAGATTTTGTCCAAGGCTCTTCTTCATCTCCAGATGATAATATCATGAACCATCAAAGACCAGTTCTGAAAGAGATGATCTGCAGTGAGGGTAGTAACCATCAAGAAGGCCCTCTTAATCTGGATCTCTCACTCGATATCTGTCCGCGGGGCGAGAAGAGGAAGAGAGAATGCAGCTGGAGGAAACAAGAGGAAGATCATGATCATGCTACTGTTGCTATTGGTGCTGATGAAGAAGCAGAGAGTTGTGCTACTGGGCTCTCTCTTTCTTTGTTCTGATCATGTCTCCCCTGTTGAAAGATGCACCATCACTAGTCCTACCAGTACTATATTGCTGTACTGGCCTGGTGATATATCACTAGCTAGCTATAGTAGCTAGATATCATATGTTATTGTGGATGATAAATCAAATTAGGGAAGAAAACTCATGCAGCAGGGACAAGTACTCTTCATCTCACCATATGACTACACTGTGGTGATATTTTGTGGTACTTGTCCTTTTATGCATGTATCTAGAGGAAGATAAATATTTATTATGCATTTCGGTTGTTCATTATCCTTCATATATTTTGATTAATTAATCTAGCTGATATCCCGATTAATCTATCTACTGATTCAGTAATTGTGGTTTATGTTACGTTTTCCCTAAGGAGTTTTTTTTAGATAATGGAAATGGGTTACATCTCCGGCCTCTGCCCGTAGGCACACAGCCTTTCCCTAAGGAGTTGATGTCGTTTGTTACTAAGGCATGCAATTTTAATGTATGATTGATCTAGTACAAATTTTAAAGAGTAATACAGATCTACATATAGCTCTCCCAACTATCTGCTATTTTATTTTGGTTTAATTCTATTCAGCACCATACCTATAAGTCACCTTGATTATGTGTCATGGGCCTAAGAGGAACAGGAACCTTAAGGGGAACGTCACTCGCGGTTCTTACTTGGACAGAGTCCTCCATCAATATAAGAGGACCTCAGCCCGATAGTTATAGATCAAGTTATCTTCCTAATTATATTAGGGCCCGTTTATTTTAGCATAAGATTATTGTAATCTAAATTATTGAGCCAGATTACTATAAGCTGGATTATAATAACGGTTTTGCTAAAAAAACAGTTGACAGTTTTTTTGTTTGGAAAACTTTCGATTTTCTAGCCATTAGATGCGCTCTAGGATTCGTGCAACATATACAGCCAGAATAAAAAAAAATTCGCATGGGCAAGGCAGTCATCGAACATGATGCACACGTTAAGCTAAGCCATGCACCTTCTAATTAGCAATAACTCTTTTTTATTATATATCACTTACACCCTAGTTATATATCACTTACATCTTAGTTATAGAGGAGTTACATAACACTTACACCCTAGTTACATAGCACTTACATCTTAGTTACAGAGTAGTTACATGATAGTTATAGGGTAGTTACATTGTATAAAATTATGATTTGCAATTTTTTTAGGAGCGCATATTACTTTTGAATTTGAAAGTTTTTTTCCCTTCTACATGTAGGCCAATTTCTTGTTGTTCAATTAGCTTGGACACTAAAATTCATGGTTTGTACTAGTGTGGATTGTTCCCTTATAACCATTGATGACAAATTCTGTAGTCAAAAAATTTGAAAGTTTTGGACCTCAAAAACTGTCGACAACTCCCTAGCTAGTCCCTTGTAATAAACCAACATAGAATAAGATGTTAGTTGCTTGTAATAATCTAAATTATAATAATTCTAAGCTGAATCAAACAGGGTCTTAGTCCTTATGCCCTTCTCGGCGCAGTGTTGATCAAGACTCCATCATGTCGTCGGGGATCCAGGAACAGCCCTTCTATTATATTGAGTTTATTTTTTTTCTAGAGAGAGAACATGCTATATATTGATATTTGAATACGATATAGGAATATCTTATTATGATCTTAGTACGTGCATCTGATTTTTTTTTTTTGCAAGGAGTGCATCTGAAATTAACTGTCTGACAGTTTATTGGTTCGGTATTGGATTGACTATTTTTTTTTTCGGGAAAAAAGTGTATTACTCATTCAAAACGTCCTCACAGACTAGCTATGAAATGAAATTACAACTTCCTTTCGGCCAAAGCCCAGAAATTGAATCGGCCCTAGCCCTATTAGCTAAAAGGTGGCTAACACCGTTTTGCCGTTTTGGCTACGATGGATCTTGGTAACCAACACTTCCCTACACTCTGACAACAGGCGTTTAATCTCCTGGACTAAATTAGCTAATTCAGACAGATCCCTATTCCCTTCCTTCAGAAGATTGACTAGCGAAACACAATCTGTTTCAATCAAGATAGGGCACATAGTCCACTGCAGGGCCAAAATCAATCCCTCCATGCAAGCTCGGATTTCTGCCTCCAGGGCATTCTTGCAGCTATCCAGGGACTTACATGCTGCAAAAACTGTACTACCACTGTTGTCCCGTAGAATCATACTGATACCTCCCTTCCCACGATCAGCATCAAATGAGCCATCTACATTAAGTTTCATCCAGCCCAGCCTCGGCTTCTCCCAGTGCAAACGGGTCGATGCAGCAGGAGGACCATCTGGTCCTCTTCTTCTAAGTGCACTTATAACAGATCTGCTAACAACAGTTTTACCTTTTTCTAGATCAGCGTGGGGGCATTCCCTGATTTGGAATAGAGTAGCAATATAACTTTCCAGGAATCTTTTGGAGACTTCTAGCGGAGGAGGCGGCTTATTATGTGTGATTTCATTACACACATACCAGTTTCGCCAGAGAGTTAATAAAAACATATCATGTTCTTCGGTTGGTATATATTCCAAACAATCAAACAGCCAGTAATTGCCGAATTGGAAATTCACCAAATCAAGCGACAAGTTACATGACTGTACCATATCCGACAACAAGGCACTGGCTCGGGGACATTTGCAGAGAGCGTGTACAGAATTCTCCACCTCTCTGTTGCAGATGATACAGATATCAGAGTTTACCAACTTCCTTTTCCTTTTGTTGTCCATGGTAGCTAAACAATTGGAGGCCACTTTCCAGGCAAAGATTTTAATCTTCTGTGGGAGCTTACACTTCCAAATTAAATCCCAGGATTTGCGGGAATGCAAAGCAGAGGAACTTGAGGATCCTTCAGTATTTGTCAGCCTACAGGCAAGATTATAAGCACTCCGGACTGAGAACCGCCCAGACTTGTCAGGGTGCCAAGCTAGAAAGTCTTCTTCCTGGCGGGGAGAAAGACAAATCGATAAGATTAACTCAGTGTCTATGTTCAGGAAGCACCTCCTGATCTGTGCAACATCCCAGGTACCATCTTGCCCTATTAAATCAGAGACCCATTTCAGTCTGCAATTTCCTCTCATCGTCACTGGTCTTCTCGAGTGATCCCGAGGAATCCAAGGGTCTCTCCACATGCGTATAGATTGACCATTACCGACCCTCCAAATTATCCCCTTCTTTAGTAACTCCAACCCATAGATGATAGCCCGCCAGGTCGGGGAGACATTGGAACTAAAAGTAGTATCAATCAGGGATCCATTGGGAAAATATTTAGCCTTCAACACCCTTGCACACAGACTATCAGGGAACTCTAACAGACGCCACGCCTGACGAGCGAGAAGAGCTTGATTAAACAATCTGTAATCCCTGAAGCCTAGCCCACCACAACACTTTGGTTTTGTCAGGCACTCCCACGCTCTCCAGTGAGTCTTTCTTCTACCATTCTCCGAGCCCCACCAAAAATTCCTGGTGAGCTTTGTTAGGTCGTCACACACAGAATCCGGGAGCTTAAATAAGCCCATTACATAGACTGGAATGGCCTGGATTACAACCTTAACCAGAACTTCCTTCCCACCCGAAGAGAGAAAATTTTCACCCCATTGGATCAGCCGCTTCCAGATTTTACTCTATAGGCTCTGAAATCTCCCCTTGTTCATTCTACCTTCCGGGGTGGGAAAACCAAGATATTTATCTTCAAAGTTGCTCTTTTCTAACTGGAGAATCTGTTTTATTACCTCAGTGATCTCGATGGGGGAAGCATCATCGCACAAAATTGAGCATTTAGCTGGGGTGATCAACTAGCCCGTTCCCTGCGCATAAGTGTTTAAAACATCTTTCACCGTTGCTGCCTGTGCCTGATTTGCTTTGAAGAACAGAAGGGTGTCATCGGCAAACAGAAGGTGTGATATGCCCGGCGCATTGTGACAGATACTAAGGGCGGTCAGAGAACCTTGTTGGACCTTTTCCTTCAACAAAAGAGATAACCCATCTGCCACGAACAGGAAAAGAAAACGCGACAGGGGGTCTCCCTGTCTTAATCCTTGAGAGGGAGCAAATGATCGTAGAAGAGTTCCATTGAATTTAACAGAATATCTCACCGTGGTTACGCAAGTCATTATCTAGTTAACCCAGCGGTGAGCGAAACCCAACCGATTCATTGCCATCTCAAGGAAACGCCAATCCACCCTGTCATAAGCTTTGGACAGATCGAGTTTATAAGCACACGCTGCCTTGTTAGCTTTCCTGTTTTTCTGAATATAGTGAAAACACTCAAAGGCTAGGAGCGCGTTATCTGTTATCATTCGGCCTCGGACAAAAGCACTCTGTTCCTCTGATACCAATTCATTGAGTATCGGTCTGAGCCTGTTAACCAGGCACTTGGAGACAACTTTGTAAAGAACATTGCATAAGCTAATTGGCCGAAAGTCCTTCAATTCCATAGGTTGCTCAATTTTTGGAATTAGAACTATAGCCGTATTATTGACTCCTTCCGGCATACATCCAGTCTGAAAGAACTTACTAACTGCACTGATGATGTCCTCTTTAATGATCCCCCAATTTCGTTGATAAAAGCGGGTAGGGAAACCGTCAGGACCCGGAGCTTTCAACAGTCCAATCTAGAACAAAGCCTGAGCGATCTCTTCATCCTTGAAGTCTGCACAGAGCAGGTCATTCATTTTAGCCGTTACCTTAGCTTGGAATAATCTGCTGATAGATTCAGGGTTCAAGGTCGGGTCTGCAGCAAACATCTCCTAGAAATAATCAGTTGCCATTGATTCCATTGCTATTGCCGTACGGTGCACAGTACCCTGCAAATCTTTCAGTTTTGTGATTCTATTCTTTTTTGCTCTCCATACCGCGCTACTATGAAAAAATTTGGTATTCTTATCTCCTTCCTTGAGCCAATTCACTTTGGACCGCTGAAGCCAAAGCATTTCCTCTTTGTATAACAGTTCATTCACTTGGTCAGTGGCAAAACGAATTTGGGAATTATCAGCATCTGAAGCAATCAAGTCCCCCAGCTTCTTCCTTGCCTTTGCAAGTTCTCTATCCACATTTTTCACTTTTGTTTTGCTCCAGGAACGCAAAGCCGCCATGACTTTTGCGAGAGACCGATTTATGTCCCCCAAGTCTGATTTCTCACCCGAACTGGACCAAGAATCTTTAATCACCTGTGCTGAGTCAGGCTCTCTTTCCCATAGGATCTCGTAGTGCAGACATTTCTGTCTAGGCTGGTTGTATTCCACTAAAACAAGCTTGAGAAGCACATGGCAATGGTCAGAACAAGGTGAGACAAGATGGACAATTTGAGCGGAGGGAAAGATGTCTCTCCAACCATTATTGGCAACAACACGATCCAATCTAACCTTTACATTGTTCCATCCATCTCTCCTATTGTCATAAGTATGAGGCACACCTTGAAAACCAAGGTCGTGCAACTCACAATCCTGAAGAACATCCCGAAAGGCTTGCATTTGAGACTCATTCCTCTGGGTTCTTGAAAAGTGCTCGAATTGCCACAGTCTCATTAAAATCTCCCATAACCAGCCATGGAAGGTTTGATGTTTGGCTGATATTTCTAAGCGCAGTCCATATCTGATGGCGATTTTCAACCCGAGGTTCACCATACACAAAAGTAACATGCCACAAGGGATCATCCGGAGACAAGCGCACATACACATCAATGAAATTTTTATTCAAAACTCTGACATCGACGGAAACAGATTCATGCCAAAACAACGCTAAACCACCACTCATCCCATCACTACTGACACCCACAAAACCTTTAAGACCCAATCTTCTACGCACACGACACACTTTTTCCACCTTTTGCCTAGTTTCACACAGGAAGAGCAAACGGGCATCAGCCTCCGTAACTAAGGAGCACATATCACGAACTGTCGCAGTGTTGCCCATACCACGACAGTTCCAGGCTAAACAATTCATTGCTCCTGGCGAGACCCAGCCATAGGTCTCGCCAGTTTACCAGTAGCCCCGAGACTGGTTGCTTCCATATCCACCGCTGTGTTCTCAGCCTTCTCATCCTTTTTGAAACGCTTCGAGGCTCGAGCAGGGGCCCCTGTCTTCCCTTGCCCCGATCCTCCCTGAGATTCACTCTGATCAAACTCCAACAGAGCCTGTTGCACTTTGCCCATTATTTTCAGTTGAGCATTATCAGACCCTTTCCTCTTGATTGGGCTAATAGTAGCCTCATTGGACACGTCCTCAGTAGACTCCTGTTGAGTGCCCAGGTTCCTAATGGCCGGGATTATCTCGAATGATGGAAGTGATGCTGACTCATCCCCAGCTGAAAACTTATTTATTTGGTTCTTACGGGACAAAGTACTGTCAGACATATGCAGCGAGCCAGCCTTTTCAGCAAGTTGAGCATCAACTAACTCATCCCCTTCCTCTTCTCTTGAATCAAAACCATCGTAGGCATCGATTCTGGTTGGTGGGTCAGTGTAGAAGTAGTCTCCCTATTTATTCCCCGCTGAAGAAGAGCTAGCACTACCTGCGCCTCTGAACACAAGCTTCCTCTGAACCACGGCACTCTGATTTGCCTTAACCTTGCTGATTTTCCGTTCGAAAGCTTTAAGAGGACAGCAACGTAGATCAGCAGAGAACATGAGTGGTTGAGCCTCATTGGCTAATCTTTTCTCGCACTCTTTATCTGAGTGACCAATGAAACCACAAAAGAAGCAGAAGTGCGGCACCCTCTCATAACGAAGATTGAACCTTCTGATTTCCTCAACACCTTTGATCTTGATTTTGATTGCAATCTGTCTTTTCAGGGGACGATTAACCGGGAAATCAACACGAATGCGGAAGAAATCATGCTTGTTGCTGCCATCTTGCTGCACATCCACTTCCCTGACCTTGCCGAGTTTACTCCCATACAGCTCACCTCTAGCTTTGTTCATCATTACTAAGGGCAGATCATATATCCTTACCCAAATTGGCACTGACTCCAAGGGGACCATCGATGGACTCAAAAGGCCATTGAAATCTGCTACAATCAGAGCATCTCCTCTGTGAATCCAAGGGCCGCCTTGTAGAACAAACTTATGGTCTCCCTCAGCATTAAAGGTGACGATGAAAAGATTGTCCTTTAGAGATTTGTAACTCATCTCCGCTCTGAGTCGCCAAGCTCTACCCATGTCCTCAAATAAGGCCACCTGGTTGGGGAATTTGAGCGACTAGAATCTCGCTAGGATAGTCCATTGTCCTGCACGCTTGACTTCCTCCTCGTCAAGTTCCACTTCAATTGCATCTTCTTCTTCCTCCAAAACTGCACCCTCCATATGTGCTTCAGGACCCAAGTTGACGCCTGAACTAGATTGCACTGCCACATCCACCGCTTGATCATCTGCCGGGGGTGCTGCCACCAGATCCTGCCCAGCTTTCACCAGAGCCCTGGAATCCTCTACCTCTTTGTTCCCTAGATCCAATACGGCGTCATCCTTCAGCTTCGGGCGGGTAACCATCGCATTGATGGTCCCTTTGTCGCCCCCACTAAGAGATTTCGCCATGAGATGGATATTGAGAGAACACTGCCCAGAACCTAGATCAAAACCTAACAGGAGAATCTCCAGAGTTTGCAAAGGACGTATCGTTGTGGAAACCACATGTGTGTTTTTATAGGAGGAGGAGCCAGAGTCCAGATCGGATTCATACACATACGTCTTTCCAAAGGACAAAACTGAGACGAAGTTACGTAGATGATCAAACCTGCCGGAACCGATTGTCTCATGAACATCCCAGAGCTTGATAGCCAACAGAGAAATACCTAAGAATGTGGACCGCTTCCATAATGGGACAGGTCTCACCCCACCAGATGAGAGAGGATTCTCAAACTGCTGAAGACCACCAGAGAGATTTCCATGATCTCCAGAGATGCAAACAGTAGAATCAAACGTCACAGGACCAAACTTTGCCGGTGGAACAGAGACGAACTCCATCCAAAGAACCCTCCCAAAGGAGAAGATGGCCGCCGCGCCCCAATCGCATAGGCGCCGCCAAAACCCTAGCATCCGTAAATTACGGATTTATAAAGTATGACCTTATGTACTTCATTATGCCATATTGGATTGACTATTTGACAATGCAATATATTTTAGTTTGCTTCTATTTTATCTTCGTATTTTCCCTGTACATCTCTGACTTCGATCTTCATGCAACTCATAAATTAATCATCTCTCTGAGGTTTTATGCGCCGCCTATCTATGGACCGGTAATTTCAGTTCAACTAAGTGTCTGGTTTAATTTGTTCAGGGCACGACCAGTTCTTCCCTTTAGTTCTATTCATTGAAAACGTTGCATTGGTTTTTGTCACATTGCTTCTAGGTGAAGACACAGCTAGTTAATGCTCTTTGTTCTTATGCCCAACATTCTGCTTGTTAGGCAGATTTGCTAATTTTTATCATTATGGTTGATGTCAACTCTTAGAATTAATGCAAAGTAAAAATAATATATATAAACTTACATATGTAAAATATTGCGAAATCCACTCTATATAATGTTCAAGATATAGAACTTCGAAAACTTATACACAAACTAGCAGGGTGGCCCGCGCAATTGCGTGGCTAGCGTCCATATAAAATTATCTTCTTTTACATATGAGTTTTCTTATATTTTGTTAAATAGCTGTCTCATTATTTTGGGACTTCAAAAGGCCGAACGATTTTATAGGTTTTAAAAGCGATTTCAGTCGCTAACTCTTATTCGTTAGTCACCCCTTTATTTGATTATTCGATGTATCACGGTTTCTTTACATTTTATGACTTCTATTTTAGACAGCGTTTAGTTCCCTTCAAACTTCTAATTCCGTCACATCAAATGTTTGGACACATGCATGGAGCATTAAATGTGGATGAAAAAAGAGTATTAAATGTTTGCGTGTGAGATAAGGCAACGTCGTTAAAATTAGTGTTACAGATATCTTAACTCCATCTATATATAAATGCTGTATAGAATTAAATTATTAATTTCAACTAATTTCACATGTCAGGGTGCTTAAAAGTAAAATTATTTTTATAATAATATAAATCTATTTTTTTTAAGTTTTTCTAACTAATACTTAATTAGCTATATGCTAATAAATTGCTTTGTTTTGCATGTGTGAAGAAAATAATATGTTGGATGTAGTACACATGTTTGATGTTTTGGATAATGACACGATCTTCAAAATATATATTTGACTATGTTTTTAAATTATAATATATATAATAAATAAATAATATATAATTTCTTACTTTTGTTTATCGTACTTAGTAAGACAAATCTTTATATATTAATCAACATATGTATCTTTGAAGGTATTGATTTAAATTTTGTGCTACAACCCAAAAATTTCATCTCAACAAATAGAAAAAGAAAAAGAAAGAGAAAGTGGAGGGGACGGTAGATACATATGTTGATTTTTCTCGTTTCAGCCGCCCATGGCCATCCCAATCCTCACAGCCAGTCTCTAGTTTCTTCTCCTCTCCTCTTCTCTCGTTTCTTCCTGTGCTGCCTCTTATCACCCTTCTCACCTCCTTCAATGGCCAGATCTGATCAGGTGAGGTCAAATCCGATGAGGAGAAGTAACTGAAAGGGAGAGGTGGAACCTGAGGGAAACTTCTCTCTCAGCATGGGGTCCATATTCCCCTCCTCACCGCTGCTCCTTTCTTCGGCATGGTCCGCGATGTCGTAGCCGCCGGATCCGGCTATCTCTATCGAGTCCAGTCGCTTTTTGGCGAGGCGCTGCCGCGACCGCCGCCGGATCGGGGTCGTCCATCGCCGTCGCAAGCGCCGTGTGGCTCTCACGTCGTTGGGGGCTGCCGAAGCCGAGCGGGGAAGCACGTGCGCGATCTCCGGTTAGTTGAAGAGGACGGGGGCGGCGCGGCCCTTGATGGCACGGCGGTGGCAAACGTGCAGAGCCAGATGCGCGAGTTCTTGCGCAGCTCTCAGATCTCCGACACCCACTTGCCCCAACTCCACATGCTGCTGCTAGATCCAACGGGCGGCGAGCTTCGTCGGTGGAGAGCTTTTGCGCCGACTGCTCGAGGTATATGATGGGAAAATTGTTAAATGCTAATCAAATACTTTTATATGAAAATTAAGGTCAGGTTTTCAAACGAATACTCACTATGTTGCCACAACTCTTTTAGTATTCGCCTTTAGCTGGTTTTCACCAAAAAATTTGGCCATAACAAAATCTGCTATTTTGGGTCTCATTTCAGCATCCAGCAAAATGCAAGGTGGAGGTGGTGCGGTGGTTGAGTCACGGATCGGCCAGGGTGGCGAGCCTGGGGGAATTGGCAGGCAGGCAAAGGTTGGTTGACGCTATTTTTCTTTTCTAATCATTTGCATGAATTATATGTTTGGATGCTTCATGTGCAATCGGTTGCAAAATTAGGTCTGTATATATAGAGGTGATAAAAAATCATAAATAAAATAACAGATCGCATAGTAATATATCTCAGTTTATTCACATACAATATTCAGCTATTATAATATAGTACATGTAATGATCTGTATTGACTATGAGCTATTCTTTCTAGCTAGTATCATTAACTGCAGGATATTCTACCGAGGTACTGCTAATTATGAACTATTCTCATGAGCTCTAAGCACTATCTGTACACTTAGAATTCATTTTCCTTGTTCTCTGAGGCCTTGTGTTGCATGCTATATTGTCTGGTTGAACATATGTTTTCTTACGTTTCTCAACAGAGCTTTCCTTGCCTATGCCATTGATGGTTTTCGCCTGTCTTTTTCCTGCCTTGATGGATTCTTGAACAACTGATTTGTTTATTTCATGGCTGTAGTTGTCATTTCTGATTTCTGCCTTTGTGGGTTTTGCATGAGCGCCTTTTGCATTTTTGCCTCGAACTTTTGCATCTACGCATTTTATCATACTTGTTTCGTTGCTCTCCTCTTCTGAATCGTCTTCTATTATGTATGTCCTCCGTCTTATTTGTTTGCAACTGGGAGGTTTGTCCGACGAAGTGAGTTCATCTTCACTCATGATTTCCTGGTCACTATCCTCTAGCTCTTGCTTCACGGGTAGCAGTGAGATGGATCTGTTTTTTAATAAGAGGGCCCCTGCTGGTTTGTTCCTTCAAAGGCAATAAAGTCTTTGTCATATGTGCTATATATTATAAATAAATGAATATTTGTATTATATGTTCAAATACCTGTTGATCTGTCTCTCTATCTTGTTTTAGTATGTTATCCACATCGTCGTCCATTAACTCCTGTAAAATCATAATGTGGAAACATTTCAGAAATAAAATTTTCAAGATTTTGTGTTGTAAAAAATCAGTAGTAGCCTGCTTTACCTCTTCAGCCTTATTAATGAGGTATTGCTTCTCAAGCATATAATCAGGCACAAATGTCCTTTTGACAACATAGTTTGGTGTGCCTTCAGTCAGATTTTGTTCACTGAGCTTGAACTTGAAGATGAGTTGTTTTCCACAGAGTTGTTGAATAATGTTAGGTATTTCGTCGTTTTTGCCATCTAGTAAATTGAGTAATGATGAGACAGGTGTCTCTAGCATGCTTTGTGCCACATCATCAAATATAGTACAGCTTGTAGATGTCGTGTGATCACTTATTTGGAGTCGTAGTCGGTACCTAATATGGAATTGTGGTTAATGCCAAAAAATTATTACGTAAGTACTACTATTTACAAAAAAAAAGAAGTAATCTTACCTAGGCGTTGTATTTTCTGGATATTTATTGCAGTTCCTGCAATGGTATTTATCGTTTTTCTGAATAACTATTTTATTACAAAGATTGCACGACATGTACCACCATTGAATATTTTCTTGTACTCGATCAATCGTAACTTTTGATGTAAACACAAATTCCTGCAATTTATGAAATTTTTTAAGGATATATATAATTGCCAAGTATATTAAGATAAAATTTATGTAGGAATTACCTGACTTCCTGGGTTGCCATGCCGCATTTCTGTTATATCCTTGAGTGTTTTTCTGTTGTAGAACATTTGCTCCTCCCTTGTTCCTTGTGTGCTCTTATCTACTTCCATCATTTTTGGTATTGTTTCTTCGGAGAATTGTCTATGAGGCATAAATATTTGAATCAAAGAAGGATTTGTATTATGTTACTAAAAATCAGTATTAAAATAACATATACCTGTCAATAAGTGTCCATGTCTCACGTATGTGTAGATTTGTATATATTCTCGTGGCACTGCTTGACCTTAGAGATAAACCTATATAATCATGGTTATTAGTTAGTTTATATTATATAAATAAAAAGAACAATCTGATTTCCATAGTTTGTGTTATTACCTATATATTCTTGCACTGTTGTTGATGTAACAATGACAACTGTTTGGTTGCCAATTACATCTTCGCTAAAAAATCGAGCCAATTGCCCCCACAATGTTAATCTGATCTTATCCCCCCTGTAAATTTCAATTGGCATAAATATTATAGATTTTCAATAGCATGAAAATAGTTTGTAATGGTTAAAAAAATATTGGCCATAACAATATTTACCCTAATAGTAGAAGTTCAATCTCACGAATTTCTGCAAGTCGTGGGTTAGGGGTGTTTTTCCTTGTCATCCTTGTTTCAATTGGTTTCATTCGGGTTAGTAGTCCAATGACGTCTGCAACATTTGAAGGATTGAAAATCAACTAATAACAATATCATATTTTAAAATAAAGATAAAAAAGCAATAGATTTTACCTGATAAATGTTGGTCTTTATTTGCACGGTCTTGTAATGTGTCAATGCTAGCAAAATCAAAGTAATACTCAGGAAAACTTTCAGCTGTTTCTTTGACTTGTTTGACCTTTGTGTTGTACATGAAAGTGATTTTAAGGTCATTGCAAACTGGACGATATTTTTGGGATTCTTGAACTTTGAAGTTACTGAATACATAGACTGAGCTTTCATTGATTTGTGTTTTGTAGTTGTCTATCAGTTTCTTCCATATAGATGCATGAATTACATCTCCCTGTTGATAAAAAAAACAATTACTCCCTCCATCTACTTTTGATAGTCATATTTCATATTTAAATGGATGATAAGTGATTCTACTTATCATCCATTTAAATATGCTACTAGTCATTCCTCGTAAACAAGCGATTCATTAATATTTACATTTCTCGATGTCCATGCAACCAATCTTGTGTGGAAGAATGGAGAGTCATGCATTAAATCCGAGAAAGTCATTAAGATGATAGGTTGTTGGATTGAAATATGCCTATCAAAAATAGATTTTTCAGATTTGGAAATATGACTATCAAAAGTAGATGGAGGGAGTATTAATTATGGAAGATAAAATAACAGTTATTGTTTATGGAAGATAAACTTGATCGATTGTTTAGGTAAGTAAAAGAAATAAAACCTGTTCATCCATTAGGATCATATCAAGACTGAGTAATTCATCTGTTGCTGAATCCCATAATCTCGTGACTTTTACTTTGATGTTCCATGTATGTCCTCTACTTGTTAGTTCACTTAACTTCTTGTACACCATAACTTGCCTTCAGTCTGAAAAAGAAATTAAAATAATGATATGTATATATATATGTTGCATGTGTAAATAATAAAGAAATTGTGTTTTTATTTCTAATAGTTACTGTTGGGTGAATATGCATGTTTAATCAATGTGTAAATATGTCGCATTGTACAAATATTAAATAGTAATAACTAATGAATGTTTTTAATCTTTAATGATATTTTTTATTTGATTAATTTCTAATAATCTTCATTATAGGAGGGAAAGACGGGCCAAACATTAAAAAAAAATAAAGGTTGCCAGTGGAAGAAAACAAACTGTAGAAGGCAAATCCGGTGACTTGGAGCTGCTGGGGGCTGTTTGGTTTCAGGGACTTATTCCAAGTCCCTATCACAACGGATGTTTGGACACTAATTTAGAGTATTAAACATACACTAATTACAAAACCTATTCCATAAGCTTGGACTAATTCGCGAGACGAATCTTTTGAGTCTAATTACGTCATGATTTTAACAATGTGATACTACAGTAAACTTTCGATAATTATGGATTAATTAGGCTTAAAAAATCGTCTCGCGGATTAGCTCTCATTTATGAAATTAGTTTTTTTTATTAGTCTATGTTTAATACTCTAAATTAGCATCCAAACATCTGATGTGACTTGGGCTAAAAAGTTTTAGCCCCATCTAAACACCCCCTAAGCAATTGCCACTGGTTGCATGTTGTTTGCTATTGACTTGATTTGTTGTTGGCTGTGGGATGTGAATCCGATCGTCAAAGCAGTCGGTTTCGGTGACAGTCATAGCAGTCGGTTTCGGTGAATAATAGCAGTAGTTTGGAAAAGTTTTGGCTATAGGAATCTTTGCATGTCAATCCGTGTGCTACACTGTTTCAGTGAATAGTAGTAGTAGTATTTTTATGTCATGTGCTAAGAGTAGTACTTCCTCCATCTACTTTTGATATTTATATATTTAAATCCGAAAATTTTATTTTTGATAAGCATATTTCAATTTAACAACCTATCATCTTAATGACTTTCTCGGATTTAATGCATGACTCTTCATTCTTTCACACAAGATTGGTTACTTGAGCATCGTGAAATGTAAATATTAATGAATCGCTTGTTTAGCAGGAATGACTAGTAGCATGTTTAAATGGATGATAAGTAGAATTACTTATCATTGGTCTGTGTGCCAAGATGAAATATGACTATCAAAAGTAGATAGAGGGAGCACTACTCTGAGCTCCCAATTTCATAAAGGCTATAGAAAACCGTGTAATACACCTTTTCTACCATTGGACTTTTAAATGGTTCTGACTTTTACCTTGTCCGACTTGTCCGATTTCTGCTATATACTCTGTAAAACTCTGATTAAATCTTTACCGTTAAAATCTAGATCTATTATGATCCAATGGTTAAAATCTTTTTCTTTTTCTTTTTTTTTCTTCGATTAACGTGGAAATTTCTAGTCTCCACAGCGAACGTGGTGCCTCTTTTCAAGACTGTTTTAATAATATAATAGATTAAACTGCTTGGGGAAATACTAGTGATGTGATGGAGGCGTGGTACGTACCTTGCTAGTTTTCACAAATATTCCGTACATATAAGTTGGTTTTAAATAGGGATTTACTTTGATGAGAGATGTGTTGCTGGTTTCTATCTCTTCGAGAGTGTGTTAGGGTGGAAGGTGAATTCACGGGTGCGTGAGTGTGATGTTGCATATGCAGTGACGTGTGTGCTTGTGATCTGCCTGCCGTGATTATATTGATCCATTGAGACTCACGGTCAATCACACCTTGCCTATTTCCGTGCGTGCGACGCACTGTACGCACACCTTGTCTCCTCCTTTTGCTGCCCCTCCCCTCCTATTCTCTTTTTTATTTTTAAGCAATCATTTTTTATCAAGAAATCAACAGTTCGATGGGTTCAAAATAATTACTATATTAATTTGTAAGCAAACGATCAGATCAAGAAAATCATCCGTCGATAAATGGAGCAGTTCTACGGTTCTACCCACTGTTGTATCAATATAAGCGATGCAAGCAACTTCCATCTTGTTTGATCTCGCACCTTACTGGGCTGGTCACTTTGATTCCACGTAGTAGTAGTAGTACAGCAAGGCTATCTTTGATTTCATATAAATTTCTTGAAGCTTTTGGAAAATAAATTAATTAATTTAGGCATTTGGGTTATCAGGTGGGTTTTAAGCGAGCGTGCCCTACCTATTCCTACTTATGTGCCTCCCTACTTTTACACGCTATTAAGTCTTAAGTTATACAATTAAAAACTCAGTTTTGAATATATTTTAAATCATAAAAAATATAATTTTAGGGGAACAATATTATAGTACATACTAAAAAAATATATTAAACTTCTTACAAACGTTTTCAAACTGTCACGTGATGTTCTACAAACACTTCTAGACGTCATGTGGCGCTCTAATTAAAAATAATCTAAACATTGATTTTTCTTCAAATTGGTGGACCAAATAATTTTAACTATTAGATCTTAAAAAAAATCTGGCTCCCCCACCTCCACCCCCACCGTACGTGACCATGCATGTACATGCTCCACCCTCCTACTCTCCTCTAGGATCCCACTGTCCTCTCCTATTTTCTAGCTAACACAACATATATAAAAAATAACAGTAGCTAAATGATGATGATTCTCAAGTTACATGTACTTTTCTCAATTTATTTGATTTCTTGTGTTATTGATAATTAAATACATAATCCAAGAGATATATTGCCCATATTAACTATATAAAAGTTACGGCCTCATCTTTTCGCTAATGCTTATTAGCTAAAATTTAAATTTTTAACCTTAAATTTGGAGTTAATTTTGTGGTTTTCCATCGAAGTTTATTTTTCAACATTTGCTTTTAGATCGCTAAGAACATGTATATAAAAATTTTTCATAAATTATTTTTCGTTTGCAAATATGTTGTTTAACATGGGCCGTTAGATAATTTGGTTGTTTTGACTACAAATATTTGAGCAAAATAGCACTTTAAAAACAATGAATGAATTCAAATATGTGAGTCTAAAGTCCAGGTTCAATCACCACCAAGGAGCTTGGAACCATGATATATACTCTAAACCCGATGGAAGCGGAGCTATAAGACATTATTAGCCAGATAGACACCGACGACAGCGGTAGCATTGACTTCCACGAGTTTCTAGGCCTAATGGCATGCAAAAGGACAAGTATTGAGAGGAGGGGCAGAGGGAGATGTTCCGAGTCTTCGGCAAGGAGTAGAAAATGGCTTCATCTCTAACGCCAAGCCCAGCCACGTCATGTCCAATATATCAGGAGAGGCTCACTAATGAGGAGGTCGACGAGATGATCCACGAGACCGATGGTAGCAAGCGTATCAACTACAAGGAGTTTGTATGTAAATTCATAGCAAAAAAAAAAAGCAAATTGATTAAAATATACACTAAAAATAAAAAAATCATTAAAACTATAAAAATACAACAAGATTTCATGTAGAATATAAAATATCAAGAGTCCATATAAATAGCTAAAATTTGGAATAATAAAATAAGTATTAAAAGAAAACTCCAAACACAACACGATACAAGATTAAGTACACTTTAAAATCCCTAAAAAGACAATTTAGAATAAAACAATAATTTGATTTGAATACATATTCGAAATTAGACTTAATCACTAAATTCGAAATACAGTAAATATTTTTTTTAAGAACTTTTCTATCTCTATGCATAACGAATTGCATATATATGAAGCAATTAAAGATAGGATTAGCAGGGTGGGAAAATATATTTATTATAGTTTGTCGATATTTCTTCAAAAAAAAAAGATGCAAGGAACACTCAACTAAAAATAGAAAACACCTTATTTTAATTTCAATTTATTTTGTTAGAACTATTTTCAAAACAAACTAATACACATGCCCGCGCGAATGCGCGGGCTATCTTCCTAATTACTCACTCCTTCCCAAATTGATCATCATATAATGAAATCCAAAATTTCTCAAATTGATAATCATATAACCGCATGGACACGGATTTTAATGGAATACAATAAATGTAGCAAGAGAAAATGTGTGCATGCTAAGCGTGTAATTGACATGTTGTTTTAATCGATGCATGCATTGTGGGAGAATATGTATATGGTGTCTTGATTGATGTGATTTAAATTATCCTTGGTCTTGGTGTATAAATATATAAGATGATCAATTTAGGATGGAGGGAGTATATAAAAGGAGACAATAAGCCAAAGTGATAAATTAATGCAGTAGAGAGAGATTGGTGTTGAAGAGCGGATAGTTTACTATTTAATTTATTACTCTATTATATTATTGTGTATGTAGAGAATAGTTACCATGAAATTGGGGAGGAATTGAAGTT
Source organism: Oryza glaberrima (assembly GCF_000147395.1). Taxonomy (NCBI): domain Eukaryota; kingdom Viridiplantae; phylum Streptophyta; class Magnoliopsida; order Poales; family Poaceae; genus Oryza; species Oryza glaberrima. Next base: position 291,103 of record NC_068336.1, on the reverse strand, counting down.
GAAGGACTCCATGTAGAGGGAGAAGAGATGGAGGAGAGAAACACGTGAGAATTATTATATCAGGAGTATCCATCAGCTACTACCGTCCAATAATCCAAGGTCAGCCACACCCTTAATACATACAGTATGTAAAATCTGAGTTTGTGGCCGCTCCGCTAGCAAGGCCTCATCCATGTGGATTCTGGAGAGCCCGCTGCTCCGGGACGCCGGCGCCGCCGTGCTCACCGGAGCCACCGCCCTCGCCGTGCTTCGTTTCTGGGAAGAGGTCGGCAACCGCGCCCTCTTGGACCAGGTCACATCACCTCTTCTTCCTTCACCTACTCTCTTAACGGTTGCTCACTTCAGCTCTCTGTAGCATGATATGACTAGTGTGTTTAGATCCCTATTAGCTGCCGGCAAATTTCCATAAGCACACCATTAATTTGTTGGTTAATTGAGGTGTTTGTGTCAGATCCTGTGTTAGTCACATCACATATATACTGCAGCATGTCTTTCCGCAGCAATTATGCTGATTCTTGACTGGTATGTCGGGCTTGTCCATCTTCAGAAACTCTGCAGGAAACTCGTGCATATTACTGTTGGCTTAGTATACTTCCTTATGTGGCCTTTGTTCAGGTAAACCAGATCGATCGAGTTCCAGACCAACAATATACTAGCAGTATCTTTAATTTTGTCATGTCATAGCCATACCAAGTGTGTTTCTGCCTTCCTGACAACGTACTCTTCCTGATTGCAGTGCGGATGATGTCTATGCTCCATTTCTTGCTTCCCTTGTCATTGCATTCAACATCATAAAGGTTACCTTGATTGGACTTGGTATTGTCAAAGATGATGGCGTCATTAACTCCATGACCAGGAACGGGGACCGCAGGTACTCATCTCATTTCCCCCCTTTGACAAGCTAGTGGGCAAAGAAAGATTTGGCATTCTTACGCATTACTGCAATAAAAATAATAATAATCATAGTTGTGTTGCTTCTACCACTTGATTCAGTAATCCCTTTTTGTTTCCAGAGAGCTTCTTAAAGGTCCACTGTACTATGCTTGTGCTATAACACTCGCTACTGTAATTTTCTGGAGGACATCTCCCATTTCAATCGCAGTGATTTGCAACTTGTGTGCCGGAGATGGTACGGCCTTAGCTTCATCTAATCTCCTGCAGTTGAAAATTTTCTGCTGATACTGACACTGTTCTATCGATTTTGGACTGCTCCTTTCATTCACCGAGTGAAAAGTTTCAGACGTCAACTGACTTCTCTACACTGCTTTCAGGTGTAGCTGACATAGCTGGAAGGCGATTCGGACATGTAAAGCTTCCTTACAACCCTCATAAGTCTTATGCTGGATCCATTGCAATGTTCTTAGCTGGTTTCCTTGCATCAATCCTGTAAGTAACAAGTTGGAGTATCTAATAGGCTACCCTACATTTCTATTGAAGTCTTGGTAGCTGTTAATCTGAAACTGCTGGAGTACTTGCTAGGTACATGTGCTACTTCCACCTCTTTGGATTTGTCGAGGAGAGCTGGAGCATGGTGATCGCCTTTGGTGTGACATCGCTTGCTGCTGCAATTGTGGAGTCACTCCCTATCAGCACACGCCTGGATGACAATCTGACTGTGCCACTCGCCTCTGTCCTCCTTGGTGTCCTTGTTTTCTATTATACTGGGGCCAGAAACCTGTGTTGTATGAGCGCTGACAGCAGTGACATTTCTGCACTTGTTCAGAATCAGATGGTCTTGGACAGGTTCTAGTGACTACTGACTAGTAAGTAGCTGCCCTGCAGAGCTGAAAAGAAACTGATTTACTAATATCAGATTTGATTAATGTAACAAGGATCGATACAAGCTACAAGCATCATCGTTGTATCTTGTAATCAAGAAAAACAAAAGCTATCTGATATAGTAAGGCAAAAGTTGAGTAGAGGAAAAACATACCAGAGAGCTGTCTACACTCCAAACTAAATGTCTATTCTGTATATATGGTGGTTGTGTGCAAGCTGCCAGCGCTTTTTGTTTTCCCTCGAAACATACTTCCATTCCATGGAGATTACAGGCCTGAATACATGCACAATGATTTTCTCTAGGTGCAGCAGAGGTGAACCTCCAGATTCCTCCAAAAACACCAAAAAGGAAAATCAGAACTTTTTCTAAGTGTGTTATTAGCTTATTAGTATTTCAGATTTTGCAGGTGCGTCCAGAAGAGGGTAATGATAAGCAAAGCTCCATCCTGTGAGCCTCATAACTCTCGTCCTGTCTTTGCTAGCTATCCAAATATCGCTATAACGCACTAGCTACCACTCATTTTTGTGCACAGGAAACAACCTGCCTAGCAAGCTAGCTTTCAAGCCACAAGCCGTACTTGTATCATGACAGGCAAATCAGAAGCCACAAATTAAGATGCATTGCTTTCTTCCTGGCACTGTCAGCCTATGTAAATTTTGTCAGCTATTAGTAAATGCCACACTGCTGGCACACAGAGAAAAGAGCTTGTCTGCTAAATGAGCCTTGTCTGTTTTTGCAAACAAGGGATAAACATATAGAGACAGACAAATTGGAAGGAACAATTTGCAAGCCACATGTTCTGGTGACTTTCACTCACTCTTCAAAGGCAAGGAGCTCTCCTCCTCCAATGTATCTATCTATCTCTAGCTCAAGATATCTGGCTTGCCATTCTCATAGCTTGCCAGTTTCTGATGAGCCAAGGGAGCACTGTGCGTCGTCAGCTCTCCAGCCCGGGACAGTGATGAGGGCAAGGAGCCATGCTTGTCAGGTTAGGCGTCGTTGTTGTAGCCTCCGTCGCAGCTTTAACTCTTAAGAGAGCCAACAGTGGCAGCAGAGGTACTATACTTGCTTCTCTCTTGCAGTGGCACTTCCTTCCTTAATTTGTTCCTCTGAATTTCTCACTGAAGCTCTTGTTGAACTTCAACAGATGGCCAAGCAAGGAAAGGAAAAGACAAAACTCGCTACTCTGAACATGTAAGGGCATGCCATTCTCTACTAGCTTAGAACTTGTGAGTTTAACTGTAACTGTTCTTCGCCCCTCCTCGATGTCGTTACTTCCTCTGGCTGGTCGCCCTCAACCGATGCTGGACGGCGGACCGCCTTCGAAGCCGAGGTCTGTCACACCCGGATCATTGCCCCCTCTGTGATCAATGCGACGAAACGATTGATCATCTCCTGGTCACATGCCCGGAGTCTCGGCAGCTTTGGTGGATTGCTCTTACTGCTATCGGTCATTCTGAATGTCTGCCTCTCAATGAGCAGTCCTTTCATGCCTGGTTATGTGACAGTCGCAAAAGGATGATTAAAGACCATCGCCGAGGGTTCGACACAATTGCGGCACTAGTAGCATGGACAATCTGGAAGGAAAGGAACAACCGGGTCTTCAACCAGAAGAGCAGACCTTGGATGGAGATAGCTAGGGCTATGATGGGGGAAGCGGACCTCTGGCAGATGGCTCGATCAGCCATACCGACCATGATAGTCCCTTCACTTGTTCTTTGGTCGCCAAATCATTCGGGTGATTAGGCTTCTACTTTTCTGTTCCCCTCTCCTGTACCCTGGCCCTTTCTTTTTATTTTTCAAGCCCGTTCTGTGAATACATTTATTCCTCTTAATACAAAAATGCGCGTCTCGCGTATTCCCAAAAAAAACTGTAACTGTTCTGAACACGTAAGTGAATGTCATTCTCTACTAGCTCAAAACTTGTGAGTTTTTAACTGTTCTTTTCAATTGCTGTGGTTCAGGGGGAGAAAGAAGAAGAGAAGGAAGAGGTTAAAACAATCAGCGGCATAATCAATTCAGCTCTTTCAGATGATGACGACATGCTCTCCGAGATCGAGAGCCTCCTATCAGGGGAGATTGACATCCCCCTATCAAGTGACAGGTTTGACGTCAAAGAACGCTCTTGGTACAACAGTGTTAACTCCGAGCTGGAGAGGCTGCGTGGACTTGTGCGTGAGCTGGAGGAGAGGGAAGTGAAGCTTGAGGGAGAGCTGCTAGAGTACTATGGCCTCAAGGAACAGGAGACTGATGTTGTAGAGCTACACAGACAGCTCAAGATCAAGATGGTGGAGATCGACATGCTCAAAATGACCATCAACTCGCTGCAAGAGGAGAGGAAGAAGCTGCAGGATGACGTCGCCCGTGGCACAGGAGCCAAGAGGGAGCTGGAGGCTGCGAGGAACAAGATCAAGGAGCTGCAGCGACAGATACAGATGGAGGCGAACCAGACGAAAGGGCAGCTGATGCTTCTAAAGAACCAGGTGATTGCGCTGAAGTCCAAGGAGGAGGAGGCAGCCATCAAGGACGCAGAGGTGCAGAGGAAGCTGAAGAAGCTCAAGGAGCTGGAAGTGGAGGTAGTTGAGCTGAGGAGGAAGAACAAGGAGCTCTTGTATGAGAAAAGGGATCTCATCGTTAAGCTGGATGCAGCACAAGGAAAAATAACAGAGGTATGATATTAGTATCATTTTCACTCAGCAATTATATGCTTCTAAAGCCTCACATTTGCATGGCATCATTTGCAGCAGCAGCAATTGTTTTTAATGTTGACATATTTTTTTTCATGATTTATGTGGCATGCAGACAGCTGGCTGCTGTCCTACATTTTTACCCCCTCTATCCTCATTTTCACATTAAGAAAAATAGGCACAAAATGATAGGATTTATTTTTTTTTCTTTTTGTAGTTTCCCCTTGGGATTTCATCAATCAATTTCATGACAAGGACTCAGAATTTAGACTTATCTCTCACATTATCAACACTGAATTATTATCCATTGGACTAGGCTTGCACACACTAACATTGGTTTAACTGAAAAATCCCTTGCCTATTCAATAATGCATAGCTATATTGAGAGCTAAACTTATATTTCAAAACCACATCATAATTTCACAGTGCTTCTCTCAGAAAAGGAAGAATGAACTAGCAATAGATATTTATATTATGTTCATTTTCAGCATATACAGATATATTAATAACGTAGCTTATCATTGTGCAGAGTGATGTAGTTTCCCATGCAAGAGAGGAGATCAACAAGCTGAGGCATGTAAATGAAGACCTTACCAAGCAAGTAGAAGGCCTACAAATGAACAGATTCAGTGAAGTAGAAGAGTTGGTTTACCTGCGTTGGGTTAATGCTTGTCTGAGATATGAGCTCCGCAACTACCAGGCACCATCTGAGAAAATTTCTGCTCGTGACCTTAACAAGACCCTGAGCCCAAAATCGCGTGAGAGGGCCAAACTTCTAATGCTGGAATATGCAGGATCAGAACGAGGACAGGGTGACACTGACCTTGAAACTGCTTCTTCTGCACCTTCTTCACCCAGAAGTGAAGACTTCGACAATGTTTCAGTTGACAGTTCTTCTAGCAGATACAGCTTCTTTGGCAAAAGGCCCAATCTGATGCAAAAGCTCAAGAAGTGGGGAAGGGGCAAGGATGATGGAAGCAGCTTAGCTTCACCGACACAGTCCTTCACTAGTGACTCCCCAAAGAGCGCCAGCCAGAAACCAAAGGGGCCCCTAGAGGCTCTCATGCTCAGAAATGCAGGAGATGGTGTGGGCATTACAACCTTTGGAAAGAGGGAACAGGATCCCAGTGATATCATGGATGAGGCAAATGTTGCATCTTCATTCCATTTGATGTCAAAGACTGTACAAGGTTTTGCTGATGACAAGTATCCCGCTTACAAAGATAGGCATAAACTTGCCACAGAACGGGAGAAGGCAATAAAAGAGAAGGCCGAGAAAGCTAGGGTACAAAGATATGGCGGTGTCAACAGTTCAGGTATTGTGCCATCTCCAAGATCTGCACTCCCTCCAAAACTTGCTCAAATAAAGGAGAAGGCTTCTACAGCTAATGTTGAATCCAGCGATCAACCTAGTGATAACCAGAACAACCCTCTAGTAGTGACACAACTGAAACTTGCAAATATTGAGAAGAGAGCTCCAAGAGTTCCTAGGCCACCTCCTGCACCATCAGCCACTGCCAACACTGCAAGTGCGTTACCTCCACCACCGCCACACCCGCCAGGTGCACCTCCTCCACCACCGCCTCCTGGCAAACCTGGTGGCCTGCCACCACCGCCACCACCCCCTGGTTCCCTACCTAGGAATCTTGCTGGTGGTGACAAGGTACACCGTGCTCCAGAGGTTGTAGAGTTTTATCAAAGTCTCATGAAGCGTGAAGCCAAGAAGGACACAACTTCTCTGGGATCAACAACATCAAGTGCCTTTGATGTGAGAAGCAACATGATTGGAGAGATTGAGAATAGATCAACATTCCTCTTAGCTGTAAGTTATTCAAGATGATGCTACCTTTCAGAAATATATATACTACCGAATTCCCTTAGTCCATTAGTAATTCAGGTAGATTATTATGAGGACTGACTTTTTATATAAAAAAATGGATTTGTTTCAGGTCAAAGCGGATGTGGAGACACAAGGAGACTTTGTCGAGTCTCTAGCAAATGAGGTCCGAGCAGCAAGTTTTGTAAATATCGACGAAGTTGTTGCATTTGTAAATTGGCTTGATGAGGAACTATCCTTCTTGGTAAGCTTATCTATTTTTTTTCTATGCAACACATGACAAAATAGTTAGTACTGAAAAAGGGTCAAATAACATTTTAGGTCGATGAGCGGGCAGTACTAAAGCACTTTGATTGGCCAGAGAGCAAAACTGATGCGCTAAGAGAGGCAGCCTTTGAGTATCAAGACCTGCTAAAATTAGAACATAAGGTTTCGTCGTTTACTGAAGATCGAAAGCTTGCATGTGAAGAAGCTCTCAAGAAGATGTATTCCTTGCTTGAAAAGTAAGCATCTCCTCTGAACCATTCTTCTCCCAAATTCCATGGTTCCTCAGATTGAGATAAGTCCAAATATCTTTAGCGAGCATAAGCATTTGATGTTTGATTGGACTAACAAGTATCATACTTATCTCAGAGTGGAGCAGAGTGTTTATGCGCTACTTCGTACCAGAGACATGGCCATATCACGCTACAGGGAGTATGGAATACCGGTGGATTGGCTGTCTGATTCCGGGGTAGTTGGAAAGGTTAACATACATCTCTAGCCTGTGTCTATTGTCACTTTTTAGACCATGTAGGAAATCTAAAAATCCAAATTCCATCTTGTTATGTTGGGAATAGATCAAATTGGCATCTGTTCAGCTGGCGAAGAAGTATATGAAGAGGGTTGCCACAGAGCTTGATGCCTTGCAAGGCACCGAGAAAGAGCCCAACAGAGAGTTCTTGCTTCTTCAGGGTGTGAGATTTGCTTTCCGAGTTCATCAGGTATATAATTCCGCAACCATGTATGTAATAATGGTGTTGATTAATCTGAAAGGTGAAATGGAGATTTTTCTAATTGACAACTTACTCTCGAGTGCTCTGCAGTTTGCCGGAGGGTTCGATGAGGAAAGCATGAAGGCATTTGAAGAGCTAAGAAGCAAGATGTCTACACAGACATCTGCTCCACAAATTTCCGATGTATAGCTCTAACCATGATGCATTCCACACTTGTTTACTGGTTTCTTTATTGAAAGGCAAGATTAATTGAGTAGCTAAAAGTAGTAGAAAAAGAGAAGTGTAAATCCCAATATAATATTGCTGTCTCCATCAAAATGTATATGGCAGGAAAGAATGATAAGTGTACAGATGATAAATACATGTATTACTAGATTATTGTGTGTGTATTTGTTTGTATTTAAAGGCTGCAAGTGAATTTTAAAAGCAAAAGAAGAACTAGTACTCCCTCCTTCCCTTAATGTTTGACACCGTTGACTTTTTTAAACATATTTGACCGTTCGTTTTATTCAAAAACTTTTGTGATATGTGTAAAACTATATGTATACATAAAAGTATATTTAACAATAAATCAAATAATAGAAAAAGAATTAACAATTACTTAAATTTATTATTTGAATAAGACGAACGGTCAAACATTTTTTAAAAAGTCAACGACGTCAAATATTTTGGGATGGAGATAGTAGTACCTATCAGCTACTACTGCAGAAGCTATTCTCAACACTGAAGAGGCGGAACAAACCTTGAGAGCTGAAGTAGTTAGTACTCGTATACATTGCAGTCAACTTTCAGCTGAAGTAGTATACTCTCTGCAAATACATAATTTTTATTTTTAAAACTAATATTAAACCCTAAAACTCGATGCAAACAGTCCTGAATCGTGGAGAAAATAAGTGAGAGATTCCTAAAGGAAAGGAAGTGAAAATTGAACAAAACTGTAAAAAAAAAAGAGAGAGAGAGAAAAAAGTTAAATCGAAATCTGGGAGGAAGGAGAAGGACCTCATTCCCGGAGGCAAGCACGGCCACCGCGGCACCTCATTCCGTCGCGCTTCACACCATTGCCACGCTTGAGGGTATAGGTCATGTGCGTCACCACCAAACGTTTGGGATTTTTTCTTTCATGACCGAGGATTTCAACGGCAATTTCTTTTAGGGGAATTTCAACGGCAAATTAAGAGGCAACTCCGCAAGCGCAACAACTGCGGAAGCGGAAGGGAATGCCATGCCCATTCCCTGTTAAAAAGAAAAAGGAAATGGCCCATGCAGGTCTCGAACCTGCGACGACGCTCTAACAGCTGAGCTAATAGGCATTTTATGCTTTTATGCATATTACTGATACTTGAACGAAGATGAGGAGGATGCCGCGCTCTGCTGGGCCTGAGAATGAGGTTGCTCTCTCCGGCAGCGCTTAGAGCAGAGAGACACAGGAAGAAGATGGATGGGAAGCCAAGACGAGCAGTAGAAGCAGCTTATTTATTGAGGCCGAGAAAAGAATTGGGCCATAGTCAGTCGACCCATTTATTGAGGCCGCCTGCGGCAGAGAGAGAAGCTCTCGCTCCTCGCTCTCCTCTTGAAACCCTAGACTAGAGCCACCAGAGCACGCAGCCGCCGCCGCCGCTGTCGACGACGAGTTGAGAATCCAAGGCGATGCCGAAATCCAAGAGCAACCGCCCTGGTAACTGTCCCGTCCCATTCAATTCCTAAACTTCACTGCTCATCCATCCACCTGACTCTTTCTTATCTCGCTCTTCACATCGTATCTTTTGCAATTGCACGGTTATTACGCTGTTAGTTCCGGGAAAATCATCCTAGTTTAGTTTGCACAACTTGCTTAATTGTTTCTTTTACTCGCCAATACTACACACCATTGTGCTGTGATGTGATGTGCCTTTTTCCCAATGCCAAGCGAGATCTAAACATTTCTCTTTTTCCCCGGCCCCTACTAGATTACGACTGTTCTACATATTCTTCACAAATTCGTCTTCTTTCGTAATTAGTTATCAACATCGAGCTCTATTTTTTGTCGCTCTAATTCGAGCGCAATAACTTTGTCCAAGACGAAGAAGAAGCCTGGAGTAGAGCGGAAGGGCAAAGTGGTTGCTGATATCAAAGATGTTGTTAACAACTTCGCTAATGCCTATGTCTTCACCTACGACAACATGAGGAATTAGAAGCTTAAGGACCTCATAGAGCAGCTCAAGTCCTCTAGCAGGTAGGTAGTCTAGATTGCCTGAACTCGATTTTCATCAATGTCTTGGTCTGTATATTTAATCGTTGATGAAACTCTTAAATACTCCCTTTATGCCAGGATATTCCTTGCCGGAAAGAAGGTCATGCAGATAGCGCTGGGGCGTTCACCTGCTGATGAAGCTAAAACATGCCTTCATAATCTTTCCAAGGTGAAATTTTCCTTTGTCAGATGATACAATCCACACCATTCCTATGAATTATGACGTCCTAATTGAAGTAAGTTTTTGTTATTTAGTTCCTACAAGGTGATACGGGGTTGTTCTTTACTAATCTTCCAAGAGATGATGTAGAGAGATACAGTCTCCTTATAAATCGTTTGAGAGCTTTTACGGTGTTTGCGAGATATTTACAGGTATTGAGAGGTGGGGTAATATGGACCGTTGATCGAGAGAGGGGTAAGGTACGGAATAAAATTTATTGTAACCGATGGCAGTGAATTAATTAAGTAGTAAAATATGTGCATTTCAAGTGGATGGAATACTTGGCTGGACTGTACCAGTACTGATAGGTAGTAAAAACGTAAATCAAGCATTGATTTACGCATCGAATAGATCTCCACGGGAAAAAGATCAGATCCGTTTTATTTCTTCTTCTGCGTTGTCTTCCACATTGGTTCGTTCTTGCACTAGGATTTGACCTAAATTCACCAAAAAGAAACAGAGGGAGAACCATCGGAATTGTCGGGGATTCAACATGAGACGAGATAGACCAGTCAACGGCATAGGTGAAGACCATCGGGTGAGATCTAGTTGACACAATTGATTCGTTATTTATTTACGTAGTTCACAAATTCCTTCGTATATGGGAATGGAATGAGATCTCCTCTGTTCTACCCGCAAGGAGACACGATCGAGGGAGAAGCTTTGGCACGATAATGTGTTATTTCGTACAAAATATAAATCTATAGAAGATCACGCAAATGAGAATTTTTATGCTAGTAATGTATTCTTGGAACAAAATGTAAATCTAGAGAAAATCACATAAATAAGAACCTCAAAGAACACAATGTAAATCTACGGGAAACCACGTAAAAGAGAGAACATATATGCTAGTACCATGTAAATGACTTAAGTGGTACCTATGCGGTACCGATTTAAATTTGAGGACAATTCTGTCATTTTCTCTCTACTAGCAAATTTATGTTTTATTTTTGATACCTAAGTACCTACACTAATACTTAAATACTTTTTACATGATACATGTTAATGAGAAGCGTTGGATTTTTACATTTTTTGGAATGCAAACACCGTAAAAGCTCTCACATGGTTTATACTTGTACATGATGACTGCCTATGTTTTGTATGAACACTTATTTGCCATTTATTCTATTGCAGATTATTTCGAGAATTTGAAGAGCATGATTTCGCCAGGACAGGAAATACAGCAACAGAAACGGTATTCAAGTTATTGGTTCCCTTTCTATTTGCGTAACCGTGGGGCTGGTCGCCGGCGCCGTGCTCGGGCGCATGAGCGTCAAGGCGTGGATGGCGTTCGTGCCTGTGGACGACACGGTGGGGGCGTACAGCATCTGGGGCGGAGGCTTCCTCTTCCACTGGGGAGTCATGGACTACTCCGGCGGCTACGTCGTGCACCTCGCCGCCGGCGTCTCCGGCTACACGGCCGCGTACTGGGTGGGACCGAGGAGGAAGGAGGAGGAAATGGCAATGGCGGGTGGTGGCCGGCGCGGGCATCCTGTGGATGGGGTGGACCGGATTCAACGGCGGCGACCCCTTCTCCGCCAACACGCACATCTGCGCCACCACCAGCATCCTCGCTTGGCGTCGCCGTCCGGGGGAGGCCGTCGGTGGTGGGAGCGGTGCAGGGCAGTGTGCATCACTCCGGCGGCAGGGCTGGTGCAGTGCAGGGGTGGGCTGTGGGCAGCTCTGCTAATGGGCGTTGCGTGGGGGACACTGCCATGCTACACCATGAACAACGCCCAGCCCAATTTGGAATTTGGCCCATAGTGGCCCATGTGAATGTTATGAGATATTGTGGAGTTTAGTCCCACCTGGTTGGTTGTTTAGAGTGAGATATACCAACATATAAGGCTTCTAGACTCCATCTCACCATCCCCAGGTTAATCCTTTTACATGAAGCGAGGACGAAAGCATAAGTGGGATGGTGGTAGGTGTGGTTCATTCAGTGTTGCAGAGTGGATCTGAGTTGTTTGGACTCTGGGGCGTTTCAAATGGTATCAGAGATGACCTTCGCGGCCACCGGCGCGTGCTGCGTGCGGGCCAAGGGCTAGACATGGGGTTCATTGCACGTGTAGGCTCTGCGGAGTGCACAGCGTGGCACATGTGCTAGCACTGGGCGCACAGTCGCGTGTGCTAAGAGGGAATGTTCCTGGTAGTTTGCCTGATTGTGGGTATGTTGGGCCCGACGAGGACATCGGGTTCTTTGAGGGGGTGTATGTTATACCCGGCCCAATTTGGAATTTGGCCCATAGTGGCACATGTGAATGTTATGAGATATTGTGGAGAGTTTAGTCCCATCTTGGTTGTTTAGATTGGGATAGACCAACATATAAGGCTTTTAGAGTCCTTAAAATTTACGTAGGACACACGATACAAATCTATTTAATTATGGAAAAAGTACAAATTACCCCCTCAAACTATTGCGGTCGACCGAATTACCACTTAAACTCGAAAACCAGACATCATTCACCCTGAACTTTCAATACCGAAATCTATTTAATTATTATGGAAAAAAAATGCGAATTACCCCCTCCCCCCGAACTATTGCGATCGACCGAATTACCCCCTAAACTCGAAAACCAGACATCGTTCACCCTGAACTTTCAATACCGGACAAATTACCCCCCTCGATCTACTTCAGAGCGGTTTTATCCTACGTGGCAGTCTAGTCAATATTTTTGTTTTTTAAAATGGTAGGGCCTACCTGTCATACCCTCTCAACTCCTCTTTCCCCTCTTCCTCTCTCTCCCTCTCCCTCTCCCTCTCTCGAGAGCGTTCGGTGGACGCAGAGGTGGTAGCGCGGGACATGGCGGCGCGGGGCTAGAAATCGGCGGCAGCGATGGCGGCGGAGGAGGGCCGGAAATGGGTACGTCGCTTTCCAGCTTACAAATTATCACCAGTGTGAGCACAAAGCGCCGCCTGCTCCACCCGCAGCCCGCCGCCGCTCCGCCGTGGCGCTCGCCCGCCGTCCGCTCTGCCCACAGCCCGCTGCTCTGCTACCGCGCTCGCCCCGCCACCTGCATCCACGCTCACCGATAAGCCGATTCTGCCTGCCGCCGGCCCGAAGAAGAGAGGAGAGAAAAGAGGAGAGAAGGAGAAGAAAAGAGAAGAAAAAATATGTGCAGCTTACATGTGGGCCCCATGGACATTTTTTAATTTTTTTGCTTATTAGGATGCCACGTCAGCGAAACCACCCATATATATTACTATAGGACCTTAAGTGCACGGTTTGTGTAAGTTTAGGGGTACACATTTCTGATTTTGTGGTTAAGGGATCTCAAAAAATCTCGCTGTTAAGTTGAGGGACCTCCGGTGAACTTATTCCTATAAAATGAGAAAAATGTTCAAGCCCATATATCGAGGAGCCCATGAAGGAGGCCTGCCCAATGATCCCTTGTTTCCTTCCTTCGTGTCCAAACAGACGACGTACATCCCCTCTTGTTAAACCCTAGAGCCACCACCCACAGAGCAACATCGCCGCCGCCACCGCCAGCCGCAACAGCACCGACGACGAGGACGAGCTGAGAAGACGAGGCGATGCCGAAATCCAAGCGCAACCGCCCTGGTAACTGCATCTAATCCCTATACTCCGCGGCGATTCGTTGCTCATCCATCTATCTGACTGATTCTATTCTTACCTCGCTCATATCCTATCTTTTGCAATTTTATATGGTTATTATATATGCTGTTAGTTCTAATCATAGAGAATCATACAGTTTACTTTGCACAGCTTGTTTACTTCATTCATGCTTTTCACTCGCCAGTAGTAAGGTACAGACTATGCTGTGATGCTGTTTCCCCAAGGCCAAGGGAGATCCAAAAACCTTCTCTTTATTTTTTTTCTATCCTGCATATTCTGCACAGATCGCTCTTGTTTTGTAATTAGTTAGTTATCAGCACCAAAGCTCTAATTTGTGCCCCTGATTCGAGCGCAGTAACCTTATCCAAGACCAAGAAGAAGCCTGGATTAGAGCGCAAGGGCAAAGTTGTTACCGATATCAAAGATGCCGTCGAGCACTACGCTAATGCCTATGTCTTCACCTACGATAACATGAGGAATCAGAAGCTCAAGGACCTCAGAGAGCAGCTCAAGTCCTCCAGCAGGTAGCTGCCTTTTATTATTATTAGTATTATTAGTCTAGCCAGTACTGTGCCTCTCTGCTCAAAGCATCAAATGATATGCTGCATAGATTGAATTTTGGCTTTTCGCTTTAACCTTGCAACTACAACATATTTGCATGTATTTACAAAAGCTATTCTAGGTTGGCTGTTTGATGAAATTCTTACATACTCCCTTTATGTCAGGATATTCCTTGCTGGAAAGAAGGTCATGCAGATAGCGCTGGGGCGTTCACCTGCTGATGAAGCTAAAACAGGCCTTCATAAACTTTCCAAGGTGACATTTTCCTTTCTTAACACTTGGCATATAATACAATCCACACCATTCCTATGAATTATGAGCTCTTACTTGACGTATGTTTTCTGTATTTAGTTCCTACAAGGTGATACTGGACTGTTCTTTACTAATCTTCCAAGAGATGATGTAGAGAGGTAGTCTCCTCATCCAATGGCTTGCACTTTATACTTATACATGATGACTGCCTATGCTTGATATGAGCTTTTTTTTTGCCATATATTCCACTGCAGATTATTTCGAGAATTCGAAGAGCATGATTTCGCCAGGACAGGAAGTATTGCGACAGAAACGGTATTCAAGTTATCCTTTCTATTTATGTACCTCTGTTCATGGCTTGTTTTCTCAGTAAACAATCTAGAATGTCCATGCTTATCGAGATTTATGCTGACGTTACCAATGACAATGTTAAGCTCTTTGGTTATTTTAGGGATGAAAGTAGTAGGATTTACAGTAACTTGTGGAAAATTAAGTCAAAAGCACTTTGACAGGGTTAAGCTCTTTGGTGATTTTGTTTTAGCTGTGGTGTCTGCAATGCACAATGTCTGGAATAACTATTCACTTTCTCTTCTTCATAAAACATGGTTTACCAAATTTAGAACCTGATGATATGTCAGGTGGAGCTTAAGGAAGGCCCCTTAGAACAGTTTACACATGAAATGGAACCCTTTCTACGCAAGCAAGGAATGCCAGTTCGTCTGAACAAAGGTTAGCAGTTTCCCTACATTTTTTGTGCGCGTACTGGAAATCACCAAGCGAAATGGTTGTAAAGTTTGGCCTGGTTGATGCAGGTGCGGTAGAATTAGTTGCAGATCACATAGTATGTGAAGAAGGGAAGCCCATTTCACCAGAAGCAGCACAAACTCTGGTACGTACTGCATATCGTGCATGATTAAAAAAAGAGAAAATTGCAATATTAGGACTGCAAACATGGGGGCTTCGCTGTTTTGACACTCTGAGTGGATGACAAATGGGCCCATCTGTGTCTATGAAATGTGGGTCCAGTGTCATTATACCAAAGGTTAATGTTTGCAATGTCATAATTGCAAATCCCCCATTAAAAAAATGCAAAATCAGATTGGCATTTTTGATGATGTTAATATTGTGACCAAGCCAATGGCAACATCTTTGTGGTGTCGTAATTATTATGTACTTTAGGAAATACACAAGTTAAAATGTATTGGGCAATCCTATGTCTTTCTATTCCATTGCATTAAGGTCCTCTTGAATTTCTGTATTGCAGCGGTTGCTTGGGATGCAGATGGCAACATTCCGACTGTACCTTGTCTGCCGGTGGTCCTCTGATGACTTCGAAGTTTACAAGGAAGGCTTGGCGCAACTGCGAGCTGGTGAAGCTGATGATTCTTCTTAAGCTTGTTTGGCTTGCACACCCAGTTTGCAGTGACGCAACTTGCTGTCTTGTTGTGCTGAGGCAGTTTTTGGTATTGTGCGTGCGCATGGCGTCTGTGCTCTTGGTACGTTGGAAATCTGAAAAATGTAATATGTTAACAGGGTGTTCGTTGTCCTAGTATTTTCTATAAAGCTATTCGTGTCTTATTAACAGGGTGGCACATCTACGCAGCTAACATGCTTCATTTGTTGGTATTTAAACTCTTCCGAACAATTGTTACTCCCTGAATGAATTCGTTGGTAGCTATAATTTGATTTCTCGCCAAAAAAGAAGAAAGAAAACGTACTCTTTGGTTGTTTTTGGTGCCTAGCCTGGGGCCTCTCTGAGTGTTGTGTGCAGGTTTGTTTGTTTTATTAATGTTTCATTCTTCCTGTTTCTTTTATTTAATTCTTCCGTATAGAAAATTTCCGAAATGTTATTTCCAGTTCATATCTCAAAGGTGATGATAAAGAAATAGGCCAAACCTTTTTGATGTCATGAATGAATATTGAAAATTTGTAAGACTCGGGCTGCCAGGCTTCATTAAGGAAACTCATTGGGGGTTACAAACTGAGATTCCTTCAACTATGTTGCTAAGCCCTAGAACTTGACATTTTCTCTTGTCTCCTGTCTACCAGTCAAGCTATATATATATATATATATATATATATATATATATATATATATATATATATCTATCGTTGGTCTCTTCCTTGGTTAATGAGATATAGTACTCACTCCGATTCACAATGTAAGTTTCTAGCATTTTCTATATCCATATTGATTTTAATGAATCTATATAGATATATATATCTAGATTTATTAATATTAATATGAATGTGAAAAATGCTAGAATGACTTATATTGTGAAACGGAGGAAGTACATTTTACACTCACAAGCAAGTGATTGATTTGCACTCTTGTTAATGAGATCACCCCGATTCACCGTAGTAGACATATGACTTGCTTGCTTCTCATATGTTGTTACTACTAATAAGATACTATTCCATATGTCCTGTTAGTTAGGACCGTACTACTACATGGTTTATTAATCAATACAGTACATTATTACTATCATCATCATCATCTTGTAAGTAGATGAAGCAGCAGATCGAACTCAAACTAGGAAGAGCAATGGCGTCGGTGGCGGTGCCGTAGTGGCTGAACAAGGGCGACAATGCTCTCCGCCACGCTCGTCGCCCTGCAGGGCTTCCCGGGCCTCGCCCTCTTCTTCGCCGGCGCCGTCCCCCGCAAGTGGGCGCTCACCTCCGCATTCATGGCGCTCTACGCCATGGCCGCCACAACATGGCCTTCGGCCGCCGCCTCCTCCCCTTCGTCGGCCGCCCCGCCCCGGCGCTCGCCCAGGACTAGATGCTCAGCCAGGCGCTGCTCCCCTCCACCCTCCACCTCCACTCCAACGGCGAGGTGGAGACGGCGGCGATGGCGCCGCTGTACCCGTCGGCGAGCATGGTGTTCTTCCAGTGGGCCTTCGCCGGCGTCACCGTGGGGCCGTTCTCGGGCGCATGAGCGTCAAGGCGTGGATGGCGTTCGTGCCGCTGTGGACGACACGGTGGGAGTGTACAGCATTTGGGGCGGAGGCTTCCTCTTCCACTGGGGCGTCATGGACTACTCCGGCGGCTACGTCGTGCACCTCGCCGCCGGTACTGGGTGGGACCGAGGAGGAAGGAGGAGGAAATGGCAGTGGGTGGTGGCAACCTGGTGGCAATGGTGGCCGGCGCGGTCATCCTGTGGATGGGGTGGACCGGCTTCAACGGCGGCGACCCCTTCGCCGCCAACACCGACTCGTCGGTGGCGGTGCTCAACACGCACATCTGCGCCACCACCAGCATCCTCGCTTGGATTTGCTGCGACGTCGCCGTCCGGGGAGGCCGTCGGTGGTGGGCGCGGTGCAGGGCATGATCACCGGCCTGGTGTGCATCACCCCGGCGGCAGGGCTGGTGCAGGGGTGGGCAGCTCTGCTAATGGGCGTCGCGTCGGGGACACTGCCATGCTACACCATGAACGCCGCCATGTCGTTCAAGGTAGACGACACGCTGGGCATCCTGCACACCCACGCGGTGTCCGGTGTTCTGGGCGGCGTCCTCACCGGCGTTTTCGCGCACCCTACTCTCTGTGACATGTTCCTTCCGGTGACCGGCTCAAGGGGACTCGTCTACGGCGTCCGCGCCGGCGGAGTGCAGGTGTTGAAGCAGGTCGCCGCCGCATTGTTCGTTGCCGCATGGAACGTGGCCGCCACGTCCATCATCTTGCTCCTCGTCAGGGCGTTTGTGCCGCTGAGGATGACGGAAGAGGAGCTGCTCGCCGGAGACATTGCCATCCATGGGGAACAAGCTTATACTAATTTTTCAAGTGGCACTAATTGTAGTTTAAGCCATGAGACCATTGAGGTCGGAAATTCATAATCTTTTCTTTTCATGAAATTAAGCCTCCGTGCCTCACTGACAGAGTGACAGCTAATCCATCCGGCCATGGTTGACACAAGTTGTTGAATAAACTCATCGTCTAGTTCCTCCTTTAAAAAACCAATAACTGATGGAATTACAGATTACCGATTGGTTTTTGGTCAACTTTCTGGATCAGTTTTACCGATTGGTTTTTAGTCAACTTTCTGGATTAGTTTTCTCAAACATATGTGCGTGCTTTGTGAACAGTAGTCACTCCTGTCACAGCATAAGCGTATACTCTTTTTGGCATAGGCTCATAGCCTTGCTTTATTTTTGTAAGAGAAAAAAAATGGCATTGTTATTAATTTCCAGGGCTATTCAAACAAAGGTTTCAGAGTTTGACAAGAATAGTAGTACAAGGTCAAACATGTACAGCTTTCTTCTAGTATTTTCTGATGAGATGCATGTTCCTGATCTGAGCTACTTCCTCCGTTTCACAATGTAAGTCAATCTAGCATTTCCATATCTATTTAGATTCATTAGCATTAATATGAATGTGGGAAATGGTAGATTGACTTACATTGTGAAACGGAGGGAGTAGCAACTTAGCATGCTCTGTTTTGGAACCTAATTACTACTGCTTCCTCCTCCGACCTAAACTATTGTCTTCTTTGAAGGAGGGGTCATTGAGAACTTGTGCAAGATTAGCAGCATCCTTTTCGTGATCAAAATAAATGATGTCTGACTCTACCAAGTCCCTGCCCTCACTAAGCTCGGACGCAACAGAGCCATACATACGAATGGCATCATCAACATTGTAGTCAGGAATGACGTCAGCATCAGCATCGTCATCGTCATTAGAATAACTTCCAGTTGCACATGGTGGATGCAATATCGTTCTTGGTTCATCACAGAAGCTGCAAAGGCGACCTGTTCGGAAAACCAAAACAATATTATTATTACACAAATCCAGCAGGGCACAGGGTTTGAAATTTCGGTTCGAAATCTCGCCCCCCACCAAAATGCTAACATCTCGTTCGTAAATTTCGGTTTTTTGCTTTTTTTTTGTGAATTTAGTCAAATTTTATTCAAATTTATTTAAAATCTGTCAAAAATTTTGGAAAAATTTTGTATCGTCCACCTGCGGCAGAAATGTTAGTTTCGAAATTTAAAACCCTGGCAGGGCATTAGCATGCATGCAAATTGCAATAACGATTGCCACAATTAATATGCCTGTCTAATACATTCCTTAACGAAAATAAAATTTAGTAGAGTAGGAGCATATATATGAGAAGAAGAGTTGAGTGACTCACCGAAACGTGCACTGTAATCTTGAACAGGGCAGCAGATGGGCTTTGAATTTGATTTGTTAAATCGACCAGGTTGTGAGTCCCAGAATTCGGCGAAGAAGAGTTTGCGCACGGGGGGGTTTGCCTCAGCACCATTGAGCACAGTGCCTGGCCTGGTGGTCGGTGAGGAAGGCGAGGAGGCCGTAGGTCATCCGGGTGGGCGTGGGAGAATCTGAATCTGATCGGCCATGGTGGTGGATGGTGTTGAGGATGATGTTGGTGACGGGGTGGGCGAGGCCCAGGCAGCATCCGGCGTCGGCGAGCTCCGGGATGTCGTCCAGGGGAAGCCGGCGCGCCGCCTCGTCGTACCACGTGTTAATAATAATGGAGGAGTCCGCGGTGTGGTTGTCGTCGTCGTGGTAACACGTAAATCTGCCCAAGCTGCTGCTGCTGCTCCGTCGCTGTGGGTTGGGGATTTTCCGCCGCTTCATCGCAAAAAGCTGACTTTTCCTTTCTTTCTTCCTTCCTTCCTCGTTGATGTTTGTGTTCGGTTGGATGGCATGTAATAAGTTCATCTGAGGTCCCTTAACTTGTCGACGAATCCGATTTCCGTCCCTCATCTGGAAAACCAAACACAACGGGTCCCTCAACTATTAAAACCGGTGCAGATTAGGTCCCTCGGCGGTTTTGGCTAACGTGGCGCATACGTGGCTAATTTGACTTAATCTTCATCTGACGTGGCACTTACATGGCAATTCGATCCCGAAAAAATAATAAAACCCGTGGGACCCACATGTCAGTCTCACAGAAAATAACAAAAAAAAATGGTGGGACCCACATGGGCCCCACATGTCAGTCCAACTCACCCCTCTTCTTCATCCTCTCTCCCCCATCTCCCCTCTCTTCATCTCTCTCTCCTCTCCTCTCCTCTGTCATCAGGCGACGGAGAGGCAGCGGCGATGCGGTCGGACAACGGTGCCTATGCGGAGTAGCTCGGCCGAGCGACGGCGGCGCCGTGCGGCGGGGCGCGGCTGAGTGGAGGCTCGGCGCGAGCGTGGCCGTGCGGCGGTGCCGGCTCCGGTGAGGGCACCGCGGGTCGCGCCCTCGGGGGTGCGGCCGGGCAACGGTGCCGATGCGGAGGAGCTCGACCGAGCGACGGCAGCGCCGATGCGGTAGGGCGCGGTTGGAAAGAACAACACGGAATCAAACGACACCAAATTTTTATCGTATTTCTTTTATGTTGTTTTTCCTTCTCTTCGTTTTGCTCCTCCCGATCTACTGCAGGCAGCTGTCATCGTCATCGTCGTCCCTCCGGCTGGCTGGTGGTGACGCTGCGTCGGAGCAGCTGCTGGCTGCTGCTGCGTGTGCATCTACGCAGCAGCGTTCCTGCATGAGTTAGACGCAGCAGCAGATGAATTTTTGTGTTGCTTTCCTGGAATAAATTTTGGTGGCAACATTTTCTTCTTCTTTCCTCGGTTCTCTTCTTCTTCCTATGGCGCCGGTCACCGTGGAGTGGCGCTCGCGGCTGCTTGGGCGGCGCGGCTCCTCCGGCCATGCGCCCCACCGCATCGGCGCCGACGTCACTCGGCCGAGCTCCTCCGCATCGGCACCGTTGCCCTTCCGCACTGTTGAGGCCGCGACCCGCGCTGTGCCCGCGTCGGGGCTGGCGCCGCCGCACGGCCACGCTCGCGACGAGCCGCCGCTCAGCCGCGCCCCGCTGCACCGGCGCCGCCATCGCTCGTCCGAGCTCCTCCGTATAGGCACCACTGTCCGACCGCACCGCCACCGCGTGCCACTGCCTCTCCGTCGTCTGAGGAGAGGAGAGGAGAGAGAGATGAAGAGAGGGGAGATGGGGAGTGAGGAGGAAGAAGAGGAGGGGTGAGTTGGACTGACATGTGGGGCCCACCATTTTTTATTATTTTCTGTGTGAGACTGACATGTGGGTCCCATGGGTTTTATTGTTTTTTCGGATCGAATTGCCACGTAAGCGCCACGTCAGATGAAGACCGAGTCAAATTAGCCACGTAGGCGCCACGTCAGCCAAAAGCGCCGAGGGACCTAATCTGCACCGGTTTTGATAGTTGAGGGACCCGTTGTGTCTGGTTTTCCGGATGAGGGACGGAAATCGGATTCGTTGACAAGTTAAGGGACCTCAGATGAACTTATTCCTATATACTACTACAGTATAAGAGAGGAAGGCTGGAGGCCCAACAAGAATCGGATACGGGAGCCTGCCGCCTGGAGCCCACTGTAGCTTATCACCGCTTTCTTTTTCCTGCCCAACTGTTATCGATCCATCCATTCCATATATCTCCCTAACATCAACGATCAAACATTTCTGCACAATTTCCATCCAGCCCAGCATAATGCCCTTACCTTATTATTACTTCCAATTCAAAAAGATCATGCATATCCCCAACCCAAGCTGTACTAGTCTTTCCCATCGACTCTTTATACATCTGTTGTTGGAAATAACTAATTATTCTACTACTAATATAAATTTTAAAAAAACTATTAGTAAATTAAATATCATCTTCTTAAACAAACCTTCTTCTATTCTACTGTATTACGCATGTAAAAACGTGTAACTACTAACGCGTTGCTAGCTTGATCATTCTGATATACTAATACCTGGCCGTCTGGTCATATGATTTATTTGACTTTTGATCATTACATTTATCATGCTTCCACGCTTCAAAAGGGAATTAATTAAGTGCAAGCTGACACACCACATGTTATAACTGTATTAATTAAGTCATAGGGTTTTCGACTCTGCGCTCTCTTCGGTCTCAGTGGTTCTGGAGTCCATCCACTCAGAGGGCCATCTGTGGTCTTTAGCTGGTGTTGCCGCTTTTGGAGACTTGTTGAGAGTGTAGCGTGGCTCGGCCCCTTCCCGCTGCTTGGAGTTTGTGTTTAGCTCGAAACTGACACAGAGTCGGATGGTCAGACCGCGGGCTGGCCTGTCTGACCGCTCGCATAGCGCCGGTCTGACTGGCAGCACCTGCCCGGTCTGACCGGACCCGACAAAACAACAAACCATGTTCATCACCTGAAAATCAATCATTACCAAAACCACTTCGCCAATAATCTCCAAATATCAAAACCAATAATCACATATGCCAATTGTTCATCATAGAATAAAGAATCAAAAACACTTTGATTTTACAACCTGGAATCTAATGGCAACTGACATTCAATTTACTCTGTAATTCTACTTGTTATACTTATCTTTCTACTATATATCTACATCCTATGAGTAAGTACTAGTAATAAAATTCAAATATTCTCATAAATGTATTAAAGGGGCATATATAGTTTCTTTTTCTATTAAAGTATAGTTCATCTATTTCACACTATAAGTCATTTTGAGTTTGAATAGAATTATATGTGCTTCTTGAGATGCACTCGATAGTGTAGTGGCAGGGGTGTGTGGTTTCAACTCTAAGATTATGTGTTCAATCCCTAACATGCTCACAATTTATACTTAAAAAATGTTTGCACGGACATGTCTCCCTCCAAATCACTTTTTTTTAATGTGCTTCATATATGGGGCTATAACTTCTTTGAAGTAAATGCTAGATTTAATTATATTATCTTAAAAGAATATGTGTTCAAAATTTATATGGATGTCAGTGATTAGTGAATCCAGATGAGAAATTGAGAGGCCAAAATTATATAATACAAATATCACATGTGAATAACGAGTTGTTAGCTAGCTAGTGCCATTCTGATCTACTCTGGCATTGAGTCATAGATATATCTTGCAAACGTCTGGCTAATATATATATGCATGGCCGTCTGACGAGATCATTTGAGTTGATGATTAATTTATTATGCTGTTGGTTCAAAGGGAATTAATTAAGCGTGAGATAACACCATATGCACATGATTAAGTATGGTTTAGTTAATTGGTCAGTAACCTCTATACGCGGGCGTCACACGGTGGAGAATAATAAATAATCAGGTGACTTTTAAATAGAAAAAAGAAGTGAATAACTAATTAATAACCAGGTGACCGTTAAATAGAAGAGAATTTTATTTTTAGGCACGAGCGACATGCCAATGCATATGTACGTTACTCCAAAGTCCAAACTAAACTAAATGACGCGGAAATTGAAGATCCGTTTCGTTGCGCTTGCTGCATATCGTATCGTTCGATCGATCCGGCGGTCAGTCAATACCACATGCATGTGATTAACGTTGAAGCTTCTCTCCTCTTACCTAATTATAATCCCACTGGATCTCTTGCATATATATAGCTCCTATATATATATATATATGATATATCACTACCCTCATCAATCCAGCAGCAACAGAGTCGTCAATTAATTAATTACTGGCAGAATTAATTACTGGTTTAAGCACTGGGCATGGCATCAACAGCGTCGTCGTCGGTGTTCGCGGCCTTCGACAAGGACGGCGACGGCAAGATTTCCACGTCCGAGCTGCGCGGCTGCATGGCGGCGGCGCTCGGGGAGGAGGTGTCCGAGGAGGAGGCGGCGGCGATCCTCGCAACGGCCGACACCGACGGCGACGGCTTGCTGGACCACCACGAGTTCATGAGGCTCTCAGCTGCTCATCAGATGCAGGAGCCAGCGGAGGAGAGCCTGAGGTGCCTCAGGGAGGCGTTCGACATGTACGCGGAGGAGGAGGAGACGGCGGTGATCACGCCGGCGAGCCTGCGGCGGATGCTGAGGCGGCTGGGGTCAGAGCATCAGCGGCTGGAGATGGAGGACTGCAGGGCCATGATCTGCAGGTTCGACCTCAACGGCGACGGCGTGCTCTCCTTCGACGAGTTCAGGGTCATGATGCTCATGGCTTGACCTACGTTTTAATTTGTTGCACTTACTATTTCTCATTCATCCATTCATTCTTTTGTTGTCAATTAATTAATTAGTGCAGATGACAGATTGATTGCTAGCTAGTTGCTTGGCAATTCCTCATGTGTCCATATGATGATAGACTCATTCAATTTTATTGTTTTTTTACTTTGCAATTTGCATGCCATGAGGCATGAGTTTACCATAGCACGCACGAGGAAGAATAGCTAGGTCTAGGACAACTTTGTTCAATGTTGATGGATAGAGACACAAGAGAAGAGATGGAAGAGTAAGCCCTGCCCTGCAGCTTCCCCATTTCAACGTTTTAGACGACAACGGCAGAGCCCATTGTTTGCATTGCACTGGGTCTTTCTAGATTAACAATATAGCAGAGTCTAGTCAATGTTGCAGAAACTTATTGTTTCATCCAATTTTTAAGCCAGGAAAAGGATTATCGAGCAACTTCGACGAAAAACACCATCCTCTGCCGTCGTAACCCTCTCTACATATCGATTCGTGACCAAGCGACATGCAAACGCGTAGATTTTGTTCGGATAACCAGCTTCATAACAAACCCAACTAGCAAATCACATGCAAACGCGTCGATTTTGTTCGGATAACCAGCTTCATAACAAACCCAATTAGCAAATCAGTGAATCACACAGCATGCAGTGCAAGGGTGAAGGCTGCAACAAGGCAACCGATCGAGGAACACTTGCATTGTTTTGTTGTACACCACAGCAACCAGGGTTGGCAAATGCATTTATTTACTCAAAGAAAAACCCATATAATACTGTAGAATACACAAGTCACTGGCAAGAGCGAAATATTCAAATACTCCATCTTTTTGTCCAAAGAAAAAAATATTTCAGGTACAAAATTCAAACAGCTGGACATGAGACCGTAAACAAGTAACATACAGACAATGGTGTTCCTGTTTATGGCTGCCAACGCCAACCACTACGGCAAAGTGTACATGCAAAATGTCTACAGGCTTTTTTATCACACAACCTATACAAATAATGGTACCAGCCTTTGCAGCTCCCGCTCAACCTAACAACCATCCCTCATCCTATCCCATCGTAATATAATATATATAGCAACCAGCAATTAAATCGACCTGGCTAGAGATTTCACTCGCCAAAATTGTCCTGGTACCAAAAGAATCAGTTTAAACAACCAATAATAGCACATCTACAACTTGAAAGATGCCTCCTCTTCTCTGTAAATTGAAATTCTCATCTAAATGAACTCTTCACAAGTGGATGATAACTCAGTAGCTTCCCATTGGAGGCATCCCATATGCTGGCATAGGTCCAGGACCCATCGGAGGCATCCCCATTCCGCCCATCGGAGGCATGCCCGGCATCCCCATTGGCGGTGGAGGACCGCCCATACCAGGAGGAGCAGGCAAGGCAAGAGGAAGCAATTGGGCATACATGTTCTGCACCATACAATGTAATACCACTCGTCATGCTGCCTACTAAATAAAAACAGAATGATAACCAAAAGAAGAGCAATCTCTATAGATTACCTGCTGAGCAACAAGATCTTTTTCTTCCTTCTCTTTAGCCCTTACTTCATTCTGTGATTCAATCCTGTCCTTCACTAGCTCATCAACCTTGCTTGTGTACTCACGAATGAACTGCACGCAAAGTAAGCTTTGTTGTCATGGCAAACTGTACGTAAATGAATAGTCCCAAACACATGAACGGAAACAAGATACCTGTAACAGATAGGGGAATGCAAAGTCCACCATGTTGTTCATCCATGCAAGCTCAAGAGCAACATCCGCACGGATCAAGTCATAACAAATAAAGAGACAAGAAGCAAAGCATTCTTTCTTTCCCTGCAATACACAATTATAGATGTTACTCATCAGAATGCAATACAGATTATGCCTAAATAATAATAAAAAATCAGGTGAGCTTGCTTGTTTCACTTCAATTGGAGTACAGCTTGTCTATTTTTAGATGGCAATGCTACAGAAACTGGATTTCTGGATGCATATTTCCACACACTACATTGCTAGCTCTTAGATATCATCGAATAGAAAATTATGCCACTAAAAACAGCAATAAAAATGCATGGTCTGCATATAACTAGAAGAGATGGCAATGTTACAAGTTAATGCAGCATACTACATGCTAAATATTCAACACAAAAATAAGATAGAAATTTATGGGCTTAAATCAAACCTGTTCAATGAAATAGACAAGCAAATCTTCTGACAGCTCGCGGTCACCAGACTGTGAGCATGTCTCCATGCAATCCTTGTACATGTTGTCTTTCTTCGACAGGGCAATAGATTGCTTCCATCTGCCAGCCTTCTTGTAAATGTAGGCAGCGATCCTCCTCA
The DNA here is from genome assembly GCF_000147395.1 of Oryza glaberrima. Taxonomy (NCBI): domain Eukaryota; kingdom Viridiplantae; phylum Streptophyta; class Magnoliopsida; order Poales; family Poaceae; genus Oryza; species Oryza glaberrima. The sequence goes on along the minus strand of NC_068336.1, from coordinate 264,680 downwards.
TCTCAAGCAATTCATGCTTCTCAAGCTGATCAAGGCATTCCAGCCATTAGTTATTCAAAATAAAAAAAAAGGAAAAATAACATCAATAAGCGGTACAATCATCTAATCGCTTTACCTTCTGGGCAAGACCTATCTGATCAAAGTTGTCATGCATATCAACCGATTCACGGAGTCTCTCATAATCCTCCTCTTCAACATAAAGCTCATTCAAAGCTTCATTCACAGCAGAGACATTGTTGCTCTGAACTGCAACCATGTATGGTTTCACAAGATGCAACTGACCAGCCTGTACAAAGAATAATGAAACAGTTCAAAATTTTGAAACGGAGCAAAACTGATAGACCAATAGAAGGCCCTGCCATAAGAAACAAACCTTGCGCATTATGTCCACGACTCTTGTATGATCCAAACGAAGCGCGAGTACATTGAGAAGGTCATTGATGAGATCAGGATGCTCTTGCAGATAGAAGTGCACTGCCTTGTAGTATAGCTCAACATTTGCAACTTTAACAGCAACATCCTTAAATTGCATATGATCCCATGCATCTGGAGAATGGTTCATAATAGTGGTGGCAGCATTGTCAAATTCATCATACTGGATGTATAGGTAAGTAAGCTCTTTCCAGTGCTGCTGTTCATCACAAGCACGGATAAGCTTAGGAATGTTGAGACGTGTGGAGAAAAGTTTGATGTGTTCCATGAGCTTCTCAGGGCGATATCTAGCATAGAGGACTCCTAATTCTGTGAAGATGCCCATGTGAGCACGCTCCAGTCCTAGACCACTTTCCATGAGGGAAATAAGTTCATTGAAACATCCTCTGTTCTGGTAGTATTCACTTACTTCCTCCAAATCATCAACCTATACAAAAAAAAGGGTGTTAGAAAAAATCTAGATAAGAAAAGACTTGTACTGAAATATGTTTTAGTTCTAACAGGTTGGTCCTGTATATATACCTGGACAATAATATTGAGACCACATATTTGTGCTAGCCGGAACTCCTCGGCATCAACACAAGCAAAGCAGACTTCCTTCCATGTTTTAGCACTGTTAGCCTTGCGAGCAGCATCCACAGCACCTTGGAACTGCTTCAGCTTAACAAGGGTAACAGCCAGCTTAGCCCAGTTTGAGATGAAGGCATAGATGATCTTTGCTGCTTCATAAAGTTCTTCATCATACAGACGATCACCAACATTTTGAAGATTGGCAACATTTGGCATGAGAATGAACTCTTCAATATCACTGAGTCTATCAATCTTAGCATACGCAAAGATGAGTTCTCCATCAACTTTGGGTTCCCTTGCCTTCTGCCTTACCATAAGCAAGTACTTAACTAGATCATCGTATACATTAGCTTCCTCAGCAGCACGGATGACGTCGAGGAAATGTGTTGCATCATCTGCACGAATGAAGGACTCAATTGCTTCACTAACCAAACCTTCACGCAACTGGGCCTTGGCAACCTGGCTCCAAACAGCATCTTCTTCAACACGGAATGCAAACTCTTCAGCTCTTTCTATGCTTCGGATGTTGTCCAATAGAACATTGACAGCCTGCACATTTAAGTTGAACTTCTTGAAGATAGCGAAAGCCTCCTCAAACAGCTGTGCTTCAACTGCTACTTCTCCAACAGCAGGCCCATCAAAGTTGTCCAGCCTGTTGACATAGTCCATGACCCTGGATGGGTCAGCCTTGATGGCTGTCAAGATGAGAAGGTTCTGCAGATTGAAGTTTCCACTGAAAGCAGAATTCTGAAGGACGATCTTTTCAAGAAGTTCAATCAGTTCATGGGGAAGATCAGCTGTCATGAAAGCCTTAACGGCAGCAGACACTTGCTCGGGGCTCTTGCTTTCAGGCAAAGCCGTAGAAACCACTTGGTCAATGAGTTGCCTTCTATATTCATTTTCAGGCTGTAGAACTTTATCCCACAGATCACCATCCATTCTTTCAACCACATACCTGGCAATTCAAATCGATTTCTATGTAAGCAATCAATCAATGGATTTAAAGATTCAGAAAAAATAAAATTAAAAGGTATGAAGAATAAAAACAATTTGCATACCTAGCTTGCAGCTTGAACAGTGAGTTTTTATTGGTGACATTAATAAGTTCATCATCACACTGTCCACGTCTGTAAGCAACAACAGCAAGGGTAGGATCCCGCTTTTCACAGTATTTACCGACCACGCGAGAGTCATAAAATGGATTGGTGGTAAGGAAGTGCTCAGGATTATTGTTGCTGTCAATGATGATTTTTCCAAGAGCATTGTGCACATGGACATCTTGGCTACCCTCGCTCACTAAGTGCTCCAAAAATTGTGTCAGCAACCTTAGGCGGTTCCTGAAAAAAGAAATATAAAAGATGAGGTCAGCAACAAAACAAAAAAGCATATGTTTGTGTGCGTGTGCACATGCCCTTAAGCTGGCTGTGGAATACAAGATAATATAAAGAATCATACCTCTTCTCGCATTCATCAACTAGTGGCTCAACAGGAAGGAGAGAACGGACAGACAGAATCAAACCCTTAATGAAATCTTCAGGGCACTCATCATCAAGTAGCTGTCCAACAACTAATGGAGCATTTCCAGGGTTCACCTACAATATAAAGGAAAATAAGCATTTAAATACATAGCACATGAGAATGATGATACTCCAATAACACTGAATTGGAAGAGTTGCATACTTTCTGTACATAGCCTTCAATATAACGAAGCATATTATTTGTATATAGATAGTGGGTCAAATCTGGAACAAATCCAAAGCGGTCGCAGACATTAATCAGCGGACGGGCATCAGGCAGTTTCGCTTCCATTAAAAAGTTCTTTGTCTTCTCCGCATCATAAAAGTTGGATTCCCTGGTTACACGTTCAACTTCTTTGATCTGTCCAGTCCTAGCAGCTGCCTCTATGTATTTGAAATGAATATCTGGATCCTCACTGTTGAATGTAAAGAACGATATTAAGGTGCGCCACGTTAAGGACAAAATTGCTTCGCACATATCAACATCAGGAGTAATTAACTACCTGGAACTCAAATAAGCTCCCAAGAAAAAGTAAAGGCCCTCGTAAGATTTGAATTGCTCAAACAGTTTTATGCAAGCATCAACCCCTAGCTGCTCAGAGTATTCTTTGGCAGCCTGCAGATATGACACATGTTTCGATAATAATCAGAACCAATGTGAGAAGTGACAAAAAAGGGAAGGTCAAACTAAACGTAGCAAAAATACCTGTACAACAATTTGAAGATTCCCTCTTAGATTGACCAGCAGAAGGTCCTTCATGCACTCCAAAGCCCACTCTCTTGAAAGAGTGCCAAAGAACTCAACAAGTGCCTGTTCAATAATGGTGTAAATGGACCACCCCAGCCAGTAATAATAGACAGGCAACAAAGCATAACTTAAGATAACAAACCTGTGGCTCAATGGCATGGGTATTCACCATGACACGCTTGATATCTGGTAATTCTGTGTAATGCTGCATCACAATATAATGTTAATTAAACAGACAGGCAAAGAAAAAAAAAAGTAAACCAAAACAACAAAAAGGTACTGACCTGGAGGGCTCGCAAGTACAAGCCAGCCTTTTCACAAAGCTGAGCAACACGAGGGCGATCATAATGACTGAACATACCATTAGCAAGGATGGCATCAGCAACATTTGGGTAAGTGACCAAGTTGATCTCTAAAACCTACAATCAATTCAAACAGAAACTACTGAGCAACACAACAGTATAAAGGTAAAAGAAGCCACTGAGCAACATGGCAATGCAAAGTTAAAAGGCCAAACTTATTGGGAAAAAACTGCTAACCTTGGTTTGAAGAAAAGCATGCTCCGGCAAGTTTGGCTTTAAAACATCCAGCAGGAAAGCTGTTGCCTCACGTATCATGTTTCTCTGTTAAAAAATGGGCATGGTAAGGCAAGACAACTGAATTTCATGGTAAAAAAGCAAAGGTATTACATACCGACTATGCATTGAAATGAATTAAAAGGATACCTGAAGGAAGAGATCAGTTATAGTATTGTAATCAACTGGACAGCCCCCCTCCATTTGTGACATCATGAGTGCAAAGTTGACAGCTCCCTGGTAAAAGAGATATACAGTAAATAATTAATTTTGCAAATAAAAATCAACAACCCACAGAACAAAGCAGAGTATTTCACCCTAGCCCAAAATAGCTTAACCAATAAATTACCTGTGGATCCGTACGTAAAATGGTCTGGAGGAGGAAGAGGTAGTCAGGGGTGTATCCAACCTGAAACAGCAAATGTATTAGGCCAACAGTTTACATCAAAGCTGAACTCTTACAGCTGAAAATGAGGATTCATCAGTACTGAACAAATATACCTGCTTTGAATATATAAGGATCTTGTCAAATTCCCTTCTTTCAGCAAAAGCGGCAACAACTTTAGGGGTTGCCCTAGCCTTTATGTATATTTTCAGAGCAAGATCATTGTCCACAGTCTACACCAAAAAGAGTGCAGGTATCAATTAATGAACAATCCAGACAGTCAAACAGGACACAGTGTAACAAAATCGATATGTGCAATCAACAAACAACTTAACACCCATTTTACCTTGACAAGATCTCCAAGTTCTTCACTGCACTCCAATTTGTCTTCAGCCAACCAGTTTTCCAAAAGGTTCTTTTTGTTCTGATTGACAACAAGTCGAGATAGCTCAAGAGACTCGTAAGCATTGAGCTTCCCCCGAGTTAGCAATGTGCCAAAGTACTGCAAGAGTGGAGGCGTTTGCCCAGCTTGAACAGGAACACTCTGCATTTTAAAGCACAGAAACAAAAAAGCTAAGTCAAGCAGAAGAGCATAAGCATTAAGATTAGTTGTACAGTCCCAACACAGGAAAGTAAATGAAAATAATAATGGTAATGCATTCACTATGTTTGAAGCATTTATCAAATAAAACCTCAAGAAAGTAACGGTAAGTAGTTACCAGGTGTTTCCATTATGCAGTAAAACAGAAGGAACATTTTTTTTATTCATAAAGCCCAATGATTTTATAAAGAAGTCACCATAGTAGTCGCATTGCTGAAATTGCTATGGTAAGAGTCACACTAATCTCTATCATCTAGGGCCAGCATAGTAAACATGATGCATCATCCATCAGTTCACATAATTTTAAGCTTTTAACAGTACAGAATGTGAAAAATAGCTGTAAAATGGAGGTAAAGAAGTGTTAATAGCTCTGTAATCAAGAGCAGAAATGCACCTGAAATTTTGCAACAGTCTCAGGAGTTCGGAGAAGACCTTGAGGAGATTCTGCAGCCAACTCAGCTGCTTCCTTGTATTTTGTTTGTGCAAACAATTCTTGAAACCTTTGCACAACCTGCAATATAAAACATTAAACTCGCTATCATATCTTGCAGGAAAATATATGCCACTGATAAAACCAGCATAGGTAACAAGCGTAAATTGCAATTGTAACAGCATCACAACAAAAGCATAGAAGTAATGGAACTTACCAAGTTCTCTGCCCCAGGAAGATTAGCTCTTTTGGCAAGATTTACAGCTAGTTCAAGGTTATTTAACTGCATAAAACAAAATGTGTTAAAAACGATAATAGCAAGCACATAAGCCAAGTAATTTAAGAGCAGGAGAACATACTTGACTGCTGACAAAAGGCACAATGGTTGCATCATTAACTGTGGCATGTAAAACCTGTCCTCTCCTATTGATGGCATAAAAACCACCACTTGCAGAAGACTCTGCTGTCAAGAATATAGGATCTGGACTAATTCTATTTCTATAGACCGCTGCAGCTGTTTCCAAGTCATATACAAATAAAAGGCCAAGCTTCGTAATTACATAGATAAGGCCATACTTCTGAGAGATCTGTAATTGACAGAAAATTTTAAAAAATTAGATCTATGCGGTATCTAACAGGGTATACTTCCTTTAGAGTGCAAGATATTCACCTGCATGGCCACAGGAAAATCATCCTGAAAATCTGGGGGGAAGAAGAGATCAGCTTGCTTCTTGGAAAACCCTGGTTTCCCTGAAATAAATGATAGGAAGAACGAGTGAACAGAGGAATGATTTATCCATGAACATTTATTCACTGTTAATGGCCTACAAGGAGAAGAATGGGGTGGAATATAGAACCATTTGCAGAATAGCACTGACTACACTAAATGACAAATGTGTGTTTGATAAAAGGCATTCTACTTATTTCTTACTCTGCTAGAAACTTGAAAATAGAAACAAAACAAATCTTGAAAATTTCCAGAGACAAACCTGGCTGGGCACCCAATTCAATAACATGCAACTTAGAAGTGATCTGCCCAGCATTAGTTGTCTTTGAGGCAAAGCAGATGAGAGTTGAAGGGTTCTCGTTGCCCACGACCTGTGGAGGAAAAATAAAAGGAAAATTTGGCAAATAGTAGAACAAAGAATATGTAACCAGCACAAATATAACTGGAGTACCGGACATTACCTTAAATGATGCAAAGGATGCTGCATGGGCTTCAAGTGCCTGACTACGTTGCTGATCCACAGAAAAAAGTTGCATATTTCCCTTCACCAGTTGTGGCCTCTGATGGGTGAAAAAGAGAGCACATCAATGTTAGGATGATATAGAACAAAGCATTACGTAATAAACTTTTAAGAACTGCTCCAGCATAGGTGTAGCATATTTCCTACAACTTTCGAAAATATATGTAGTCTTTTACACTATGCCCAAAAGGATTTTGATCTTTACACCATTGCAGCCTGTTATATCGGCACTTATTAACAAACATACCTCTGGAGCACCAGGTGCAATTCCAATAAGCACAAGCCACTTCTCAGATGGATCACATCGATAGTTGATAATTTGATTGTTGGCCAAATTAGCCGTCCTATCGAACATCTTGGCCGGTTCAGAATCTCCTGTATTACAACAAATACATGCAAAAAAAATCATTGGTTTGTATGGATATGATCCAAATAATGCAAAGCAGCGAATAATAATTGGACAAAAGTTCAGATCAATAGTTCAATACCCTCAATTGACCAGTGATAAACTGATGTTTGTGTTACCAAACCCAACAACTTTGGGGTGATCCATTTCCAAAACACAACCTGTGATTGTGAAAAGAAAATAAAATATGCAAAGAATACATTAAGATTATAGGATACAATTTAAACAAAGTGGTTACGCATACTTTGGCAAAACTTCAAATTTTGTACCTGCTCAGGCATCTGGTGGGACTTAATTTTTGTTTTAGCCTCAATGTTGAAGATTTGCAGGTGATCCTGTGTTGTCCCAGGTATTTGAGCTGCAAATTCCAGCAACAAAAAAAAGTTAAACAGCTGGTAAGTTGCAAAAGTAAAGACATATCATTCTGCTTCTACGTAAGCAATTAGTAAGCTAGCCAGACACCATGATGTCAATGTATAAACTAGGCATTTTAAATTGAATGTTGAATGTCAGACAAACACTGGTGATGGTAAACATTAGAAAAATTTATTGCCAGTATGAATCCAATCTGAAGCAACCTAAAAATAGACATACAAAAGCATGAAGCATGAACAAATCGTGACAATGGTATGAAACAGTATAACAAGTGAACAATTGCCTGGAGAGGATATATTATAAACATCAAGTGCAAGACCAGATGATCTGTACGTCATGTATTCAATTAGGAAGAACAGCATGGAAATATCCATGTAAGCCCAATCCGAGGTTAAAATTAAGCTTAACTTATGGAGTTATGGGAGAATAAGTTGATGTTGTGGCCATGGCTACAAATATAAGCGAAAACCGAAATGATAGTCGACTCCTAGTCAGTAGCAACTAGCAAGGGCATGGAAACTGTGACTAGGAATGAGCAGCATGAGAATATGAAAACTGTTGGTTTACTATGGAGTAAGTACTCTTGAAGTTGTAAAATGCACAGTTGATCGAGATTCATCGTGAATTTTTAGATAGTAGATCACGAAGCTAAATAATTTGTCAGTCCTTAACATATTGTTACTGGAAATTATACATGTGCGCGAAATTATAGAGGTAAACCACAATTAGCATACACATTTCTGATGAATTGAACAAGATGAAGCAAATGGTAAGAATAACAGTATGGTTTCCAGCTATGGTAGGATGGCAAAATGAATGTGCTAGGTAGTACTAGTACTAGATCCCAATCTATGGCTCCTTGAATTAAGCAAATAGTAGAAAGATTAGGGAGTAGGAGAGTAGATCGCTAGGAAATAAGTGAAGATCCGAAAGAGTAGATAGCAGGTAGATCTAGGTAGGAAGGAACCTTTGAGGGCGAGGATGCGGGTGTTGGGGTTCATGAGGGCGGAGTCGGCGGTGATGGGCCTGCGGAGGGGCTGCGCGGGCATGGCCATGTCGACGATGACGACGCTGTTCTGCGGGGAGGTCTCGCGGACGCAGATGTATTTCTCCGACTCCATGGTGACGTGGGTGAAGGTGACGAACTGGGGCGCGATCCCCAGGCTGGTGAGCTGCATCGAGCGAGGAGAAGAGATACGAGTCAGGCGCCATTAGCTCCGCCTTGGTTACAAGGGAGATCTCGCGGGGAGGAGTAAGAGGAGAAGAGGATACCGTGAGCGCCTCGCGCATGGCGATGGGGGCGTTGGCCGCCGCCATGGCGAGAGACGGCCGGCGGTGAGATCCCCTCTAGAGCGACGGGGAGGAAGAAGGCGGCGGGTCGTGAGACCCCAACCCCAGACCAAGAGAAGAGAGATCGGATCTGAGGACGAAGCAGATGAAAGAAAGGAGGAGGCACCCCAACCCAATTTAGTGCCTTCTCTTTTGCTTTGCAACAAACATATGGCCTCTTTTTCCTTAATAACCCCCCATCATCCCTGTATTCACTCTCTCACCCACTACTCCCATCAATTTTATTACTAACACAGGTTTACTTGATGACATAAATCACCCTTAACTACTTCACACCAAGTTATTAGTTTCCTAAAAGCATCTCAAAGGGATTTCGTACATTTTCACAGCAACATCTCCCCCAAAACTGTTCTGCTCTCCAACCCACTCTTCAAGTCTTACCGTCTATATTTAGGCCATGTTTAGTTGGCAAAAAAAATTTACCCATGCATGTTATATCGGATATACGGACACACATTTGAAGTATTAAACGTAATCTAATAACAAAACAAATTACAGACTCCCAGGAATCTGTGAGACGAATTAATTAAGCCTAATTAATCTATTAGCAAATGTTTACTGTAGCACCGTATTGTCAATCATGGCGCAATTAGGCTTTAAAGATTTGTCTCGCAAATTCCTAGTGAACTGTGTAATTGGTTTTTCTCTACATTTAATACCCCATACATGTGTCCAAACATTCAAAGCGACAACGTGAGAAATTTTGTTTGGGAACTAAACATGCCTTTAACTTTCTCATCTAAAGTTATTATAATATGGAACTCATGGTCAAAGGGTCAAAAGTTCTGGTGCCTCTTGTATAGTTAACTAAATGTTGTCCAAGCTACATTGTTTAATTTATTTAAGGGGTGATATACTACCATCAATAATATTTAGAGTTGCCCCGTCACTATTGATGTAGCCAACTAAATATTGTCCAAGCTAGATTTCTTTTGTGCTAAATGGCTGATTGGATGGATGATTTGTGATAATTATAAATTTTACAAACGAACAAATTAACTATTATAAAGTTAAAAATAGTGTTTAAATGGTTTTCTAAAAAGTTCATATATAGAAAGTTTTTTTCAAAGTCACATTGTCTAAGGGTTCGAAAATCATGCATATTTATCTATAAATCCGTTAAGAATAAAAGAACAGAGAAAAAAGGTTGTTTCAAAATGATTTGTGCCTAATAACACCTAGCGGCTCATAGTTTTCACCTACGCTTTCTCATCCGTATGGATTATTAGCAAGCAAAAAATAAGAGAGTAAAACTTTTATATGCATAAATTTAACGATTAAAAGCAAATATTGTAAAATAAACTAAATTTTGGCTTATAAGCATATGTAATGGGTCTCATTATTTAGGTTTAGACTTTTAAGTCAGTTTTTTTAGTTTATATAATTTATAAGCAAATAGATTTGAATTTAGTTTATATAATTTATAAGCAAATAGATTTAAAATCCTTAGTTTAGTGGTAGAGTTATATCTCTATCTCATATAAGCCAAAAAAAACTTTCCCAACATAGTTTTTGGCTTAATAGTGTTAATGTAAAGTGACTTATGGTTTTTAAAAAGCCAAACGAAAAAACGTTTATGTATTTAGACTTAGACTTTTGGGCTTGTAAGTGCTTATATGCCTTAAAAAAAAGAGCATGACGCTGCTATGCTCTTCAACTAGCCAACTACCATTAGAGGGCAATTTGCAAATACCAACATTTGCAAAGGTACATGCTAGCGGTAAGTATTCGTACAACATGGGAGTTGGCCTCATCTTCTTGGTTTAGCACTACTACTGCTACTTCACTTAGATCTGATAACACTTATCAGAGCAAATCTCAGCCGCATAAGGTGAAGCTGAGCTGTTAAGCCCATGTGAACGTAGGTATGATCTGGAAAGAGATGCAGGCAGGCTACTGCGAGTTGTTGCATATAGAGCAACGAAAATGCATTAGGAGAACTTTGTTTTGAGGTTGACTGTTTCTTTTCTTGCGAGTAAGTTAAACTCTCCGGGTTAAAAATACATTAGACTTGCTAAGATCGCTAATGGCAACTGATATGTTAGGAGTTAGCTGACTCCAAGAAAAGAGATTTATCGTCTCGTTGTAGGTGATTTCTTCGGTTAACTGAAATGAGTAATTTCTGAGACAAGATTTCTCGATGAACTTCAGAATACATAAAAGATTTCTCAAGGAGCTATATTTTTCTCAGGAGCTGGATCGACGTGAAATTAATTATTTCCATGAGTGAATACATGGAAGTTAAGGTGGCGTGCATGGACACATATGGCCCAAATACATAAGGAAGGCCATCTGGGCCATATCACACCGGCTGCTCTTCTCAGACAGCATCACGCCATCAACACATAATAACAAATTGATCTCAGATTAATCACTGTGCCCCCCCTGTATATATGTATTGGCAGCTATTTCACAGTCCAGAGTACCAAGTGTCTACAACAGTGCTGTTTGCTCAATTGGTTAGCTCAAAACTAATTTACAATTCAATTGAACGATTTTACATGCCATCAGTAAACAGCCCACTCCATCCTTTTTCTCTCTATAGCTTGATTTTCTTCACCAAACTACCAAAAAATTGAATAGTAATGGTACATTTCCTATATAGTATACGATGGGGCAAAAAAAAAAATCATGCTCCCTGCTTCTCATTGTGGAGGGAGAGGGGGATGTGGGGATGGAGGGGAGGATTTGGAGAGGATCCTGGTGTAAAGTATCTGGTTCCAGACGTCTGGTACCCCAGGAAGGCACCAATGGATGCAGTCAGCGTACTTCTGTGGGTCAGCCTTCTGCTCCGGTGTCAACAGTTTACCCTGACGGATGGAATACAATGATGTGTGGGCGTCCTTCCTGTAATCTGACATCCTTGTGATGTCGATCAACGACACTGGAACATTCTTCATGTTTTTAGCAACTTTTGCTACCAGGTCGTACATCCGCATGTCGTGGTTGAGATCCAGTGGCTTGGTGTAGTTGAGGACTGGAAGTGTCTCCTTTACGCATTTGATCCCGTTCGGGTTCCCCCATTGTGCTGGGCTGTTTTTAAGATAGCATCACAAGAGGGGAAAAAATGCTTCAGCGATGTAAATAAATTAGAAATGCATGCACCAGAATGTTAATTCAAGAGCAGATATGATCGGTTCAATACAACAACAAACAGTAGCTGGTCTTTTGCTGACACAAACACACGATTGATTTAAATTCTATCCTTAATTTCAACCGGTACATGAGTGCATCAGAATGTAAATGTCCCGACATGTCAAGAGAGTAACTTGATTTATAGGCAACTGTGCTCAAATCATTTGCAAATCAATATCTGTACAAATGATGTGGAATAAAATCAAAGCCTAAAGCACCAAATGATGTATGCTTTATCTCATGGTTGAAGGGATTTGGGTCAGGATGTCAGATGGAGATGAAATATTACTATGATTTGGCACTGACACTAACTTCACAAAATATACTAGTAGTAATACTTTGTTTTGCACAGGTCATGACGCACAAGGCTCACAACCACCTCACATGATGCCTATATTTTAGTATATTCCACAGTTCCAGTCTTCCAGACTTCCAGTAGCACTAACTTCAACAGTAAGGTGGTTTTAAAATGTCTTAGCAATGGATCTGGACAGAGTGCGACTATGAAGCTCACTGCAGGGCTCGTCTATATTAAATTGGCAAAAGGTGATGACAGCATCAGTGTTGAACCAACGGCTACCTATACCGATCTTACTACTGCAAACATCAGATTTTGACATCAAAGAGCATACATGAGAGTTTCATGTTACTGTTTATATAGGATCTACTACCACAGCTTCTTTTTTCTGGCTGGTCCAGGTAACATCGACATAGACTAATCTTTCTATGTAAATTCTCCTAGCAAAAGCATCAGAGTTTTGTTGGAAGTAACACTCCCCCAAATTTATTGCCATCTACCAACTACCAACCTAACTCAAAAGATTGCAAATTCAACTTTCCAAAAATGGTACCCAATATATGCACTCCATCCGTTTCATATTATAGGTCATTTTGATTTTTTTTCTTAGTCAAACTTCTTTAAGTTTGACCAAATTGTAGAAAAATTTAGCAAAATTTACAACACCAAATTAATTTTATTAAATGAAACATTAAATATATTTTGATAATATGTTTATTTTGTATTAAAGATGTTGCTACATTTTTCTATAAACTTGATTAAACCTAAAAAGTTTGACTAGAAAAGAAGTCAAAGCAACTTATAATATGAAACGGAGGGAGTATCAAACAAAGACTTATTTAAGAAGCATATTCAGCCTATTTTTACACTGCATTTAGTTTTGCAGATCATTATTCTTAACAGTAGAAACTCTTCTTTCAGGCAAAGCCAATATCAATATTTTTTAATAGTGAGATTTGTGTATGTGGGTATGGTAGTTATCCACATCATTGCAGTTTCTCTGAGATTGGTGAACAGATTCCTTGAGGTACAACATTTCGAACATTACGTCATTTTATGTTTGCTGAAAATTGTCTTGTCAAAATGGGCCAGAATCACTAAAGCATGCAAAGTCTCGTAGGCTATACTGTGCCTATCCCAAATGTTCCATTTGAAATTTAAATTGCTTGCCCACACCCACAAGCACAGAAGCATTTTTGTTTGAAGAAACCATGAAAACTCACTAAAAGAATCGCCAAGGGTGCACTCCCAGTCTATATATCTATGTGTCTATATACAATATAAGAACCCAACAAATTTCTTGGTGGACCATCTGGTACAACAAAAGGAGGGTTGTTTTCACATGGGGGCGTGCATAGTGTGATGGAATGGTGTGGCACCTTGTGCTTCACAAGCAACAAACCAGAAAAGAACAAAGAGCCTTTGAGAATCACACAAAACAAGAAATAATACTAGTGGTTCCAAACTAAAGTACTTAAAATTGGTTCACTTGTTCTTAAATATTTGGAAATAATATATATAAAAGGTGAGGAATGGGGTGCGTTAATCCAGTAAGTTCATAGCACCACGCCTTCTGATTTCAGACATTGGTATGTTCCAAAGTAACTAGTTTGTGCATAGCACCATACTTTCTGTCATTCTGATGCATATACGGATACAGGAGTGATTATTCCAAGACCTACTAGTGAACTAGTATGGAATTATTCCAAGACCAACTAGTGAAATATGGAATTTGAAAGACTCTAAAACCCCAGAAAGTTAGGCAAATTTGTTCCTAGTTTATCACGTGCAAACCTAACAAACGGGTCCAACTGACCTCATTTTCTGGTGGACAATGACATAGTGGCTGTGCTCTGCAGACTGGAACAAGAGGAAGCTTGCTTGTACAGAACGTAATTATGAGTAACAAACCACTTTATCAGGGATAGGTAGGGTGTCCTATTGCAAACCGACAGTGGTCCACAACATTAAAGGTTTCAAGGTTGCCAAATTAAGTTTTCCTAGGCCCTGCCCTGGAGGAACTAATTGATGTTCGTAACGAACCGCCATTGCTTGAACTAGAGAGGAGGTAAGAGATAGAGAAATCAGAAATGCAAGCGTTATGATCACCTGTTGTGAAGAGGAGAAATCGTCATGAAGAACACCGAAGTCCTGGCAGGATCAACATTTTGTTCCAGCCATGTCGACCAAGTCTTGAACACACGGCCATAGGTCTCGATCCTTGGCATCTCGTCGTGCTCTGACCAAGAAGTTGAATTTGGCCTCCTGCAAAAATAAAAAAGAATGAAAGAAATTTTAAACACACTAGAAATCCCAGCTAAACTAAAAATTGGTTAAAATAAGTAGTAACATCAATGCATGAATATATCTGAGAAGTTGGTGGGTACAGACCTGACTTTGATGTCTTCGTTGTTCATCCACCAGATGTAGGTGTTGAAGATGAGGTAATCAACGTCCTTCCAGTTGTTGGCATGGCTCTCGATCCGCTCAGGGCTGATGATGCGCTGGTCGATGTGGTGGAAATTGGGGTTGTCGGAGTTGGACTCGACGAGGAAGGGGGCCCAGTAGAACTCGAGGGTGGCGCGGTACTCCTTGGCGTAGAAGATGTTGAAGGAACCGCGCTTGACGATCTTCTTCCTGCCCTTGGATAGGATGGGCTGCACCAGGCACACCAGCGACTCCCACTGGTTCCGATTCAGCGAGTCCCCCACGAACATCATCCGCTTCCCCCGCATCTTCTCCATGAACCGCCGCGCGTCGAACCTGTAATTGAATCAAGTCAAATCGATCCATCTGGAAGAGATGAAATGGCAGATCTAGAACTAGAAGGAACGGGAATTACGTGGGGAGCGAGCAGTTGTTGGGCTGCCATCGCCAGTATTGCCAGAGGTCGTCGGGGCGGCCATTGGCGAGGCAGGAGACCTGCTTGGTGAGGAAGGTGCATTCCTTCTCCCTGTAGGCCGGGAGGGAGGTGTTGTCGAATACCCATCGGCCGCGGGAGAGGTCGCAGGTGGGCGGGGGGAGGATTAGCGGGGGTAGGCCCGAGACGTTGTAGAAATCGGCGTCGGGGTAGAGGTAGTCGTCGATGGAGAGCTCGGCGAGGGTGCGGACGTCCTCGCCGTACATGAAGAGGGCGAGGAGGAAGAAGGCGGCGACGAGGGTGGTGACCGGGGAGCGGCGCAGCGCGGCGAGGAGCGAGCGGGAGGAGGAGGCGAGGGTATCCAGGGCCAGAGGGCGGGTTGGCTTGGCTGAAGAGGAGGAGGCGGGGGGCGGAGTGGAGGGCGGTGGTGGAGGAGGTGAGGTGGTGGTGGAAGGGGGCGATTGCTGCTGTGGCTTGGTCATGGCCGGCCTCGCCCCCTTCCTTCCTCGAGAAGGCTCACTCACTTGCGCGCGGCGGAGGCGGAGGTCGCCCGCAATGGGAGGGGAATGGTGTTGGTCGCGTCGCCTGTCCGCCTCCGCCCCTGCCTGCCTGCCGTCGTCTTCTTCTTCTACTAGGAGTTAACTAGTTGTTGTTGTTGTTGTTGGTTGTTGGGTTTGGTAGCAGCGTCTAGACTTGGAGCGACCCATTTTCAGATCTGTATCGGGTGATTGTCAACAACACAACACCAGTCGGCTGTGTTTGATTGTGAAGCTTAGGAATCTCTCTCTCTACTAGCATGGAAACACACTACTTTATTACTAGCGCATAATTAATTAAGTATTAGCCAAAAATCTTAAAAATGTATTAGAATAATTTTTTAAAACAACTTTGCTATAAGAAATTTTGCAAACAAAAACAAAAAAACATATCATTTAGCAGTTTAAAAAAACGTGCACGCTAAAAACAAGTAAGTGAAGGTTGAAAACTCTAAGAAACGAGTAAGTGAAGATTGGGAAATCTAAAACACAAAAATCGCCACTATCCTATGATCATCAACCATCAAACATCCCACCTACCACCTCTTACATAACACTCTTTTACTGATGATTTCTTACTAGCCACTTGCCAGATACTCAAAGTCAGGTGACTTAAGTATCTAAATCCCTTTTATGTCTCATTTGCTAACCATCTTTATTTGTTTTCACTTTTTGACAAATGTAAGGTATGATATTTTTTTTTAAAGTAAGCTATTCACTATGGCACTCCTATTTTTCTGGGCCAACTATAATACTCTTATTCTAAGGCTTGCGGCTTGTTTAGTAGAGCTACAGCTCTACCTCTTCTAGAGCTATAGCACAACCAAATGGTTTCAGCTTCATCCAAAAAAATGAGTGAAGCAAGCTAAAGTGCTACTAGAGAGGTGCAGTGAGAGTTAAGCTGCTTCACAGCTCTATTCCAGACCAAACTTTGTAAGTTAAATTTACAAGTTGAGGGCTGCCAAATAGGCCCTTAGGCATGTTTGTGTAGTAGTGGTGATCAACTTCTTCGTATACCATGAGCATGTTTCCTAAATTATTAAACGGTATGTCTTTTGCGAAAGGAAAAAGTATGAATTACCCCTCCTCCCAAACTATCGTGGTCGACCGAATTACCCCCTAAACTCAAATACCAGACATTTTACACCCTAAACTATTTATACCAGACTAATAACCCCCTAACTACTATTATCAGCGGTTTTGACTTGAGCTAGCACACGTGGTGCCAACGTGATAGTCCAGTCAGAAAAAAAAAGTTTTAAAAACCCCCCTAGCCCACCTATTATCCCTCTCCTTCAGCCCAACCTCTCCCAAAACCCCTGCTCTCTCTCACGCGCGCACACTTGGGCGCCCAATGGTGGAAGTGGGCGGAGCTAGCTCCAGCCAGGCGCGCAGAAGCGGGCGGAGCTCTCTCGGGCGGCCAGCGGCGAAGGCCCTCTCATTCTTCTTCCTTCTTCTTAGCTTCTCTCCTACTTCAATCTCCCTCTCGCTCCTCTTCTCACTCGTGCTGAGCGCGGCAAGGCGGGGGCGGTAGTGGCGGCGAAGAATAAAGGACAACAGGCATTAGCCGACGACCGGCCCTAGGGGCAGAGGGAGCTCGAGTTGTGGGGGTGGGGGAAGAAAAAGACGGATCTTGAGAGTTGTTGACGTGAATAACACACACTGGTTTGGGAGATCTGCTTAACTCCAGTGCAGGTCCAAATCTTGATGAAATGCGGGCGTGCCAGTCAGTTTGATCCTGCAACTGATAAGATAAACAAATGGCACATCACTAGGCCGATCGGCTGTCAAGCCGATGGAGTAGTTCCAGCCGATGCCGATACCAGCCGATAGCGATAGGGTTTTGAGCTATCGGCTATATGTTCAATGTAGATAATGATATAAAGGCAATCGACTGATGATAGTATAGTATAACAATATAATCGAGTAGAAACCAATCGGCTAGCAGTATGATATAATAGAATAAGCACTGATCTGAAGGTTAAAGCATACATCGGCTGGAGATCCGATGTCATAAAATCCACAATATTAGATAAACAATAAAGTCTTTGTTGTCATCGGTTAAATCCAACTTATATGTATATGCAATCCTTATAAGCCGATGCAACGTCCAGATAACTTATCGGCTAGCACCCCGATAAAACATTAGCATGAACCTATCGGCTTAACAAGGTTTATATTATCAACAACAATCTAGTAGGTCGAACCTAACCGATGCAGCACGAGATTGTATATGATAATCTAATACTCGATGAGTCGATAGATCTGTCTAATGTGATGGATATAACAAATCTATTTAGAACAACATTGTGATTGTAGAGATATATCGGCTAAGACAGAAGATCAAACCTAACCGAGACAGTCCCAACTAAACCGATGCGTCTCTAAACACAATGCAATTAGAGATAGAATTGAGATATCAGGTAGGCAAATATATCAACCAAACCAGAGCGATCAAGAGATCGAAGCGATGTAGCCTTGAACAACACCAACGTAGCCGATAGATTCACCAGGGCCAGCAGAACATAGGACTTACCCCTTCGCTGGAGATCGAACTGAACCGATACAGCCCCGCGTCAGGTGCCAAATTCCGACGGATGATAAGTAAAAACCTCGGTAAAGAGGGTGGCGATGTGCCGAGAGTAGTTGTATTGATCGTGAGATCATTTACAATGACCCCAGGTGTACATATTTATACCCATCGGGAGATACTAGTCCTTGTAGGACAAGAAAGAAACTTTCCTAAAAGATAAAAGGGAAACATAAAGTCATTATAGGACACTAAACACACTTTTCTAAAGATAAAAGGAAACTAACAAACTATTTCTAATTAATAGATAACTTGCCATGCCGCATCCTCCTTGAACTCGGACTCTTCTTGATAAATTTCCTTTAATTGATCCGACTCCACCAAGAACACAACTGTTGGCGATTCGACGACTCCCATCGGCCAATTCCAAGACTCTGAAGCCGATATTGACTCTAGGGCGATGATGACTTCGGGCTTACCAAAATTTGGCGTTAACAGCAGTGGCTTCGTTCGAGTTCGAGAAGAGGACGGCATCGACCAGATTTAGGGAAACCGGCTCACCTCAGCCGCCGCCCGCCCGCCTCCGCTGACGGCCCGCCTCGACTCGCCTCCCCAAGCGAGCTTTTGCTACCTCCTCCGCGGGTGGCCAAAGAGGATAAGAGGGTGGCAGCGGCCGGATTTGGGGGAACCGGCTCACCTCAACCGCCGGCCACACGGAGAGAAGCTTGCTCATATGGAGTGAATTGATTGGCATATGATGTCGGGTCCAATGGGGGTTGGACGATGGGGTCGGATGTATAGCGATACTCCATATTAAAGCATGACAATATGAGATGTCGATGTCACAGTAGGTAAATCCCTAAATGTGAAATAGATGTTCCATCTGAGGCTCAAGCTTAAACTAATCAATATTATTCCACACTGCTAATTAAGAGAAGATGGCAGTTAGCAAATCTTTTTTGTGGATGACATCTCGCTGTCCCGTTTTCTCACAGAATGCAGCTTCTGCTTTAATTCATCTTTTCTTCGTACTACTACTCCTACCGGCTGGAGCAGATAACTAAATCATCGACTCCTTTTCTTTCAGGATGCAACCCCCATTTATGTACTTTTTACTTGCAAGCTTAATTAGTTGATGATTGGATTTTTTAGGGCAATTGATTGGATTATTGATAGAGCAAATGGTTGATTAGCACATAATTTTTCAACAAGCTAGAGATGAAAAACATTCCTTAAATCTGATAAACCAAAAAAAAAAAAGAGACAATCAATAGATAGATAGTTATTCATGTCGGAGAGAAATAGATCCGGATGGAGACATATCTGACCATCTATGCATTCAGGAGCAGAAAAAAAAAAATCCAATTCAACTCTCTCGGATATAGGCTGGATTTAATTTGTATTCTTCAACCGTAATATTAGGTATAACGACTCCTCCAAGTATCACAACCATTATAAACGACTCCCTCGACGGTATTGACAATGGTTTTCAGTTTTCACACTTACATGTCGCCTACGTATCACATTGATCTGGTCTTCTTGTGATGTATACGGGCCTGTTTGGTACAGCTCCAACTCCTAAATATAACTCCAGGAGTTGAGTCTGGAGTGGAGTTGTGGAGCTGCCTAAATCCAGCTCCATAACTCTAGTATATTTTGTGAGAGAGCTCCACCCAACTCCACTCCCAGTTTTGGTGGAGCTGAAACTGTTTGGCTGAGCTTCAGCTCCAGGAGGGGTGGAGTTGGAGTTGGAGCTGTGCCAAACAGGCCCTACATATCATTACAATCATAATAAAAAACCAAAATAAAAATAAGACCCATAGGTTAGTGCCCACTTCTTCCTCTTTCTCCTCTCTCCCTCCTCTCGAGTGGGTCATTGGGATGGAGAAGTAGGCGCCCACGATGAGCAGGTCGCTTACCTTCTACCACCTTAAGATAGTGTCCATGCTCCAGAATCCGCCATTGCTATCAGGGTGGCAATGATAATACTCCACCTCGGCGACCGCGCAAGAGCAAGCAGCAGCAGAGGCAGGAGGCGACTCATGATGGTGGAGATTTGGTAATCTAGGAAAGTATTTTTATCCTTCGAAAGAATATCCCTGTTTCTTACATGTTATTCAAACAAATATATTTTTTTAAGAAAATGATAAGATAGATTAATATGAAACATATCGACATAAACATGCAAGTTCAAATTCAACATCTACAAGTTATAACAAAAATAAAAAATATAACTGCGAATGTACATTAATTATTTTCAGTTTGCTCTGTTTTCGGCATTGCATATCTGTGAAGTGATATATTTTATATTAATCTATATTGTTAAAGTTGTTCTTTTTTAACCATTTAAGTGGCATGAAAAAAATGAGGGATGTTCCTCGAGAGATGAAATTAAATCCATCTCCTAATCTAGCGAAACCGCTAATTAGCGGTCAGTCCCCCCGCCCCCGCAGCCCAGCCGCATGGCGCACACGGAGAGGAGGGCAGCGGGAGAGCACAACAGCTCTTTTTTTTTTTCGGTTTTCCCCTTTTTTCTGTGGTATTTTCCGGTTTTCTTCCTTTATTCCCTGCGTTTTTTTTCCTTTTTGCTCGGTTTTTTCTTTGGGTTTTCTTCTGTTTTTTCAATATATAAGTATCTTCCGTTTTTTAAATCAATAAGTATACAAATTTTGCATACAACGTATACAAACTTTGTATACATCATACAAAGTTTGTACATGTATATATACATATACGAACTTTGTATACGACATATACATAGTTTGTACATGTATATATATGTATACAAAATTAACATATGACGTATACAAAGTTTGTATACGTACGCATGTAAAGTTTGTATATATGTATATATTTTTTATACATCAAAAGTGACTTGGTATGTATATATTAAAAATACATATACCTGTGTATAATATACTTTCTCTATTTCACAATATAAGTCATTCTCTAGATTTATTAGCATCAATATAAATATGAGAAATGCTAGAATGACTTACATTGTGAAATAGATGGAGTAGTATATTAGTATAAGGAGGGGTATAGTATATATACTAGTAGTATATATAGGGGATAAGGCTGAAAACTGACCGTGCTCCTGCGGCCGCGCGTGGTCAGTCGCTCATCAGCGTCCCCTAATCTAGGCATCTGAATCTTGGAGCATGACGGCGCAAAGAGCAAGATCGCCTTAGCTTTGGTTGGTTTAAAACTATATGCGATTAGAAAATAACCTTCATATTCTAGTCTATGTATTGGTTGGGGGCCTTTTCTCCTTTCAAAAATTCTCCAAAAAGATCAAAACTTAAGAGCAGAATTAGATCCAGGGATCGATTGATCAAACTGGGCAGCCATTCTGAATCAACATAAAGTGAATACATTATCAATTATTAATTAATCCCTGTACTGTACCAGCGGGTAGGGATGAAAATTGATCGAATACGGTTGAAAACCAGCTCTATCTTATTCGTTTTCATATTTTTTCGGGATCGGAAACTTGGATATAAAAACGGAATCGAATATTATCGAATACAAATACGGAGCGAATACGAAGCGAAATGAAAACGGTGTTGAATATTAATCAGAATATAAAAAGCCCTCAAACTAAGCATCACAAAACAACGAACAAATATAACTCGTTATTTTTTCTAATAGGACATATCAACATTTCAAAATTTTAGCAATTAATAATACCATAACGAGAGACCGCCACAAACTTGCACACACTGATATAGTCACAGACTTCACACATGAATACACGATCATTAGCACAAAAGACGGCTGCACAGGCTTGACGGCGAGGAGGCAGTGGAGGTGCTGGCAGTGATGGGGTGCGGCACCGATGTGGCAAGCCATCGAGGGCTCGAGGCGACGGCGATGTGGTGGGCTCGAGGCGATGGGGCGCGGCGGTGGCGGCGATATGGCTGGCGAGGAGGAGATGGGGCGCGGCGGCGGCGGCGACTTGCCCCCGCGGCGACAGTGCGGCAAACGAGCAGGCGTCGGCGGTAGTGATGCGGCGGCGCCGGAGGCTATGGCGGGCGAGGAGGCGTCGGTCGCGGTGGCGGCGACAGGGCGCACCGGCGGCGGCGCCTGCCGAAGGAAACCCTAGCCGCCTAGCGTATCGTGGCGACTGTGCCGTGCGGTCTGCCTCACTGGAGTGTGGAGAGTAAGACTAGGGTTTTCCTTGTTGTTGGGCTGGGCTGGTTTATGGGCTAGAGTAGCCTTATGTGTAAGTCGGATATCCGGTGGAAAATACCGGATAGTTTCCGACAGATATCACCTATATCATATTCGTTTTCATATCCGAAAAAAAATCCGAATTTGTTTCCTATTCGAAATTTTCCGAATATATCCAAACAAAACTATCCGTATAAAAAAAGGTCCGGTCAGACGGAAATTATCCGAATCAATTTCAACCCTAGCTAATTCTGAAACTGCAAACTGGAATCAATCAAGCAATGAAACACTAGTAGTACCTATCAAGTTGAGAAGCATACGTTGTTGGCTGCAGCAGCGAAGCTCACAATATTGGGTTCTAGGGAAGGGCACCATCCAATTAATCTGCAGTAGAGATGAACGAATAAATCAGTTAGGCTAATAATGAAAAAAAAAGCAGAGAAGGTACCAATCAGGGCATTAGCACTGCGTCGTGTTTTTCTGAGGAGCCTAAACAGCCACGAACGAAGAAACAGCGTGAAGCTCCTCTCTCTCCACAATGCGGCGTGGGCGCGTGTCTTTAGGTGGACCCCACCAAACTGTTTCTCATGCGGGCCCCACCACAAAAATTTACTTTTTTGGGTCAGCTTCTCCCCCTTCTCTCTCTGTGTCCTGCTTTCTCATGTGCAAATACGATTAAAAAAGCTGTTTCTCTGACGAGGCTCTCGGAGCCAAATGAGGACGCGCGGAGCTGGTGAATACATGGGCCCCACCTTCTTTTCTTCTCCACGTATATAATCTGCTTAGCTGGACAGTTGAGGCCAAATGCCATGTAGATGCATTGTGAATGGCCTCAGTGGATGGACAGGAGAAAGGAGAGGAGGCGACGACGAAGCAGCAGTAGGAGCATAAGCTCGGCAGCTGGAGAGCTCACTGTCGGCCCTATCGTGATGGCGTAGCTTGGCTTGCAACTCAACTCGTCGTCGTTGTGTGTGTGCGCTCTCGTTCTGGGTTAAAATTTGAAAATATATCTTTTTTTTTTCGTATTTTGCGTTTATACAGACGGGCGAAAAAGAATTGTATGAATATACCTCTTCCGCAGAACATGAGTGCGGTACCGTCGCTCCGCGGCTTGGCGGCGCGGGACCACCCGCTCGCCGCGCGCTCCCGCGGCTTGGCTGAGCGGCGATGCACAGGAACGCCGCTCGACGCGTCCCGCGGGACCGAAACGGTCCCGCGTCACCGTCGTGTGGGAGGCAGCAGCTGCCGGCGATGCATGCATGCGATTTGCTTGTCACTGATCAGCTCGCATGCACGTCTCCGCAGCACCGTTCGGCGGGACCGGCGCTCCCGCATGACCATTCCGCGGATTTGGTATATTTTTACAAATTAATCTCACACTGTATATAAACGTAAAATATAGGAAAAGAAAATATATTTTCAAATTTCCCCTAAACTAGGTTAAAATTTGAAAATATATATATATTTTTCGTATTTTGAAGTGTCCTTTCTACCAAAATCTGAAAGTTTCAGTGTTTGATGGAAATGCAGCTTATCCAACAACCCAGAAGTCATATCCATCGAGATGCAAGACTGCAGCTCGTTCTCCGTGTTCTGGAACACCACCTCGATGAACTCGTGCAGGTTGAGCCTCACCACCGGCGTCCCCGACCGCCGGGACGCTGTCCCAGCCGATGACATTGGCGATGTTGTAGTTGTCCACGAGCTTGAGCGGCGTGTCGGGGACGACGAACGACACGCCGTTGACGGCGTACCGGCGCTGCCCGGCGAGCACCGGCGCGTCCTCGACGTCCCGATGGTAACGACCCCTGCGGGTTGGGCCTCGCCGCGCTCGCCGTCAGGTTCCACCGGAACGACCTCGCCTGGTTCATCGACCACTCCGCCTGGTATTATGCTTTATTATAATATCATGTATTATGACGGTGCCTTTAGGTTAGTTAATACAAACCGCAGCCGTTAATAAGGTGTCTGTTACTATGAGCTACTCCAGCAGAGTTGATTATATTTTTCTTTATTAATGTATATTTTCAATTTTTTTCCTCTCGTTCTGTGCTGCCAGGTTGACCGCCTGCCAAACCCCCCCTCCTTTGGCTTCCTCCTACATCGCCAGTGCCGACGGCGTTTGCTGCTACCACCAAGAACACGAAGGCCACTTTTTTTTCTTTCATTTTTCTCCCTTGCCACTTATATGTGGTCCCAAGTTTATTTTTTAATATCTTTGATGACTGAACTGTCACATGAACATCACGTTAGTAAAAACTAAAAACACTGTCAATACAACCATTTGAATGGTTTTAATAGTTGGAGAAATCATGATGTGGGTATTGCGTTTGAGGAATATAACCATTTGAACGGTTTTAATAGTTGGAGAAATCATGATGGCGGGTATTGCGTTTGAGGAATATGAGGCAAATGCTAATTGGCGCATACGCGCCGCCGGCGCGTACGCTGCCAAAAGCAGCCCAAAACCCATATAAAGTACGTGTGTTTCTTTCTTTTCTTTTTTTCTTTTTTATGCAGCCACATTTCTTTTTTTTCCTTTTTTCATCTCAACTATTAAAAACTTTCAACTGAAATTTAAAACTTTCAACTCAAAATTTGAAAACTTTCAACTCGAATTTTAAAATTTTTGAAGTCAAATTTTGAAAACTTTCAACTTTTCATCTCAACTTTTAAAAACTTTCAACTGAAATTTGAAACTTTCAACTCAAATTTGAAAACTTTCAACTTAAATTTGAAAACTTTCAACTTTTCAGCTCAAATTTTAAAAACTTTCAGCTCAAATTTAAAAACTTTCAACTCAAAATACAAAAGCTTCTAACTCGGATTTGAAAATTTTCAAATTGATATTTTTGAAAAACGTTGCAAATCGTATTTTGAAAATTTACAAAATCAATTGTTTTTATTCTTTTATTGGAAAATTACGGTAGCATTCTCACTAATCACCATGATTAATGCTACTTGTTAGGATTAGTGACGCGCGAGCTAGCCATGCCCGGAATATGACGTATTAAATCCCAACTATACTTAAAGGAGTCAAGGTGGACTTTTTTCTTGAGGAGCCGTATATATTCCTTGGGCCTTTCTTGTTGAGAATTGAGAAGTCCTCATCAACTTGGGCCTACATTATGGTCCATATCCACGTGTACAGGCTATCTCTTATGTGCGTGTGGACTATTATTTCTTGACACTTGTATTCACTGTTGGGCCTAATGGGCCTTATGTTCCCCATATATGTCTACACGTCATGGCCCTTCCACTAATTCTTCTTCTTCTCGGCTCAATCACTCAGACAGTGGGCTGAAGACATCCATCGTAGCAAAACAACCGCAATCGTTCACGTCAGGATCTCGTTCCGTGTTACAAGTGTACCGAGCTCTGTAACATTTAGGTTTCCTTTCCAATGTTTAAACCTTAATTGGATGATCTTTCTAACAAATGACAAATTGAGAAGCACCAAATATGGATGATGAAACAATGATCTTGCAATTTCCGATATGGATGATGATATATATTGTTTTGATGCTTAGATGGATTAATCGATAGGTTGGAGTATAAAAAAACATCGATAATATAACTATTAAGACTGAATATGTTCCATCCAGTGACTTTCCTCTCTTCTCCTCGCTCACACGCAAAAGGTATGTCAAGTGCATGCTTGTCTGAAGTTTTAGCCCATCACGTAAACAGGCTGCTCAAGTACTGTGATTCTCGGTTATGTATGCATCAAGTTTTTATATATATATATATATATATATATATATATATATATATATATGTTGCCCAGAAATGTAGGCCGGCCTAGCTAATTCTAGAAAGCACTGTAACTTGTTTTTCTTGTTTATGACATTAATTGTTAGGTCTATACACACTACTAGAAAAAGTATTTTCGCAGGCGGACAAAAGTGATTTTTACAAGCGGAGGGTTGGACCGCTTGTAGCACAACGACGGTGAAAATCAATGATTTTCGCAGTCGGGGCAACAACCCGCCTGCGAAAATCCACTAATCGAACAAAAAAAAAAATCACGGCGGCAGCTCGCCGACGCCGCCACGTGCCTCGCCACCGCCGCCCTCCTTCGGCCAGATCTGGGAGGGGGGAGGGGAGTCGCCGCCGCGGCTCCGCACGTCGTCGTCCCCGCCGCCCCGACCCGTCGTCATCGCCGCCGCCGCCACCCCGCGCCGTATTCACCGCCGCCGGCCTCCCCCCTCCCTCCTCCGGCCGGATCTGGGAGGGGGGAGGGGAGCCGCCGCCGCGGCTTCGCACGTCGTCGTCCCCGCCGCCCCGACCCGTCGTCGTCGCCGCTGCCGCCGCCTGCGGCCTCCCCCCTCCCTCCTCCGGCCGGATCTGGGAGGGGGAGGGGAGCTGCCGCCATGGCTCCGCGCGTCGTCGTCGTCGCCGCCGCCGCCGCCGCCCCGCGCCGTAGTCGCCGCCGCCGGCCTCCCCCTTCCTCCTCCGGCCAGATCTGGGAGGGAGGGGGAGGGGAACCGCCGCCGCCGCTGCCGCGCTCGCCGGCCTCCCCCCTCCCTCCTCTGCCAGATCTGGGAGGGGAGCCGCGCCACCAGCCGGACGCCGCGCCGTCGCGCCGCCTTCCGCCGCCACCCCGCGCCGGCCGGGGAGAGGAGGAGAGGTGAGAGGAGGGGAGAGGAGGAGGCGTGAGGGGAGGGGAGGGTAGAGGCCGTGAGGTATGGGGAGGGGAGAGGCCGACCGTGGGTGAGGAGGGGAGGGTGAGGTGTGGAGACTTATAAAAAATCAACCCCTACCCAAGTCTATTTATATTTAAGTCTATTTTCGCAGGCGGACCACTTAAGTAGCGGCGCCACTTAAGTGGTCCGTCTGCGGAAATAGATTTTCGTAGGCGGACCGACCATTTCACCCCGATATATATTTTTGTAGACGGTCATTAGGCTTTAAGAGTCATATCCGTCTGTGAAAATAAGACCCCCTACATCGAGAAAAATGCTTTTTACAGTAGTGACACACATGATTAACCTAGATTTTCAGACCTAGAAGAAAAAGACATCGTCAACGACAATAAAGTCAAGTGTACTCTTTCACCCATCGGAACTCCAAACTAGACATATATATACACGTTCGATTGTCCGAACGTGGGCCAAACAGTGTAATTTTAATTGTTTAATTTATGATCAATTGATCGTACGGTCGTACCGCACTAGTGCAGATCGATCGTGCATATATATGCGCACGTACGTGCGTGTCCATGCAGTGCAAAGTCGTCGATCATTTTGGACGATTGATAGGTATATGAGGGACCTAGGACCTAGGGTGTGTTTAGTTCACACTAATTGAAAGTTCGGTTGAAATTGAAACGATGTGATGAAAAAATTAAAAGTTTATGTGTAGAAAAGTTTTGATGTAATAGAAAAGTTGAAAGTTTGAAAAAAAAACTTTAGAAGTAAACTCAACCTTAATTCAATTATATAGTATATATAAGTCTCGCTATGTGTGTGTGGCACGTATACTTACGACATCCATCTATATACTTGTAGCTAGCGAGCTGTCGATCGATCAATCGATTGTGTACGTGGCCATCCATCTAACACGTCTTCACACGAGTTCTATTTATCGGTGCATTGCCGACATTTTTAAGTTAATTTATTATGGCCACCGCCTTATCGAGAAATACTATCGGCCTTATCTTTTCTCTTATATTTTATTTATTAGCTAAATTTTAAATTTTCAAACATTAAATTTGATTGATTTTAGGGTTTTCTCATCAAAGTTTATTTTTTAACTATTACTTTTAGATCGCTAAGAACACACATATAAAAGTTTTATTAGCAAATTATTTTTCATTTGCAAATATACATTTGGTTTATTCCCTAAATAAGCCAAATGATAGGGCCGTGTATCGCTTAGGATTATGATTGAAGATGTACGCTTATCAGCTTACGTGCACATACGCATATTTAAAGGTGCAAGTGACCAACTCATGAAACTCACTTATAGACTACCACGACGTATCTAGTAATTTTATATGGGTTGTCCAACTTATATATTTTTCTTAAATATATAGCCTAAATGTAACTACGTTAGAAATATAAATTGATCAAATATGCCTCATAATATATTAATAAAAGAGCTTCTTTTTTTTCAAAAGTTTCTTTTCACATATGCATATATATATGTATTGGGCTAGGATCTGCCTATGATAGAATAAAATAAGCCATGAACCTGTTTTTTTTTTTTTTGTCTATAAGTGGGTTGCTTATTTTGATCTACTAGATGAATACCCCGCCGTGTTGCTGCGGGAAATTAAGTTATATAGTATGTACAAATAAGCTATATCATATTTTATATTTTGTAATCCAAAATAAAATGACTTCCTATGTTTTATATAATAAACACATGATTGCAAATATAATGCTAGGTGAACATATTTTATGTAATTGATACTTATGAATTTTGAACGAAAAACAATTGAGATTGTATGGTTTTATGAGAGAAGAAAGAAGAGACTATTTATACTATAGATCTATCATCCAAAGGTAAAAAATAATTAGGATGATGTAGCTTCATGAGAAAAGAGAGAAATAACATTAACTATACTTAGTGGGGATGAACTATATAAGTATACTAGTTGGTACCCCGCGCCTTGCTGCGTGATTTGTTAGTTTTATCATCGAATAAAATCAATGTTTTAAATGATTAGATGCAACTCTTTATATATACAAAATAGATGATAATGCGGCTTCATATATATATATATAGCTTCTGTTATTACAATACAATTCATGTTTTATTTTTTAAAGCATCATCGTGTATTATTATGATACATGAAAGAAAATGCACAATCTGGACATCATCACAATTAGGTAGTGCAACACTTCTCTGCTTCATCTCAAGCTTGTTTCAAAAAATGAGTTTGGATTAATGATACCTAATTATTGAATGTTATCCAATTGTTATAACAAAACAAAGCTCACATCTTACGTAATAATTGGAATTGTATTTAGAAAAAAAATGATAGTATTATCTTTGAGGATTTGGATGTGCAGAATGGATAACAATGTCACGCGTGATTATGAGCTAAAGGGAGGTGAATGGATGAGTAATCAATGATTAAATTAGATGGATGAGTAGCTAGCTTCTTGATCCATCGGCTGATAGCTCTATACTAATGCGATCCGATGGCTTACAATTATCGATGATGTGGCTTCTTGCATGTCTTGCTTTATAGGAGTAAGTGCTTCTTAGTGGGTACCAACTATATAGGAAGATAGGAATAGGATATGATAAGTAGATTTCATGGGTTAGCCACTTATATCCCTAAATATGTTTACATCCTAAGTAAGCTAGCTTAGCTACATCTCAAGCCTAATTAAGGTTGTGTTCTTTTCGTGGTGTTGGGAGCTAATCTCCCACACACACAAAACGGAGCGATTTATTAGCGCACGATTAATTAAGTATTAGATACCCTTTTAAAAAAAGGATTAATATGTTTTTAAAGCAATTTTTCTATAAAAAAACTTATGAAAAAAACACACCGTTTAATAGTTTGGAAAGTGTGCGCGCGGAAAACGAGGTGATGCGACCATCAAGTATAGGCATACAACCAAATATGAGAAATATAAAACATTGACAAAGAATATATTGGATGAATGGATGATTTATAAGATATTCAAGCCTAAAGAGTTTTGGAATCCAGTTCGGCCTCTGGAGATAGCATTGACTTTAAACAGACCTAGCACCTTCGTGTCAACTCTAATTTAGGTGATGTTAGACTTGTCGGAAAGCTTACATCATCACCTTTCAAACGCATGTGGCCTCACATTAAAATTTATCCTGAGTCAACAAGAGTCGTCAAAACAAGATAATATTATTGCTGAAACCGAACTTGGGCCTTAAACCTTTGTAATAGACTAGGCCCATCTCGAAAGTGCCTCTCTCCACCTCCACGAACTAAAACCTAACCCTAGCTCTATTTTCCTCTATAAATGTCTACGTACACCCTCTACAGCAAATGGGTTTTGTTTAGTTGAATTTTGCCAAGTGCCATTCAACTTGTCTCTAGTCCTCGCTCAATTAGTCGGCGACTCCAGTTTCAGAGCCCCCAATAGTTGGTGTGTTGATTAGATCTACTACTTCAATCGCAACTATTCATTTGTGCCTAATTACTTATTCGCAATATTTAGATTGCATCTTATCTTGTTCTTGCAGTGTTCTCTCGTTTGCATTGTAGGGATTATTAACTGCACATCACGGTTGGTACGACACCATTTGTGGTGTAGCAATTGCACGGCGTCCTAGACTTGTTCTGGTTGGTAGCCATGTCGCAAACGTCACACTCGTTCAAAGCGAGAGTTATCCCCTCACTAGAAGATCGGGCCACAAGAGAGAGCATCATCACGAGGGAGATGAGTTGGAAAAGAAGCGAAAAGAACACAACCTAAGCATTGTTAGCACTTCAAGGGCTTATCTATTTGCCAGTGTCGCTTTTAAACGTCGAGATTGTTTCAAATTTGTTAACACCCGGAAATATAACCCCACCTTTGTTCTCTCACGCTCTTGTGATCGATTCCTCCCCGCCTCCCAATGTCCCAATGCGCTGCAGCCTGTCATCTATGCATCGTTGCCCTTTGTCTTACCGGCATTGGCACGCTGGCATCGGCCAATGCACACCCAATTGTTCCCTTCTCATCATATCACCTCCCTCCCTCCTCTTCCACCGCGTTCACCACTCCCCTCTTCTTTAGCTCTGGTGAGTTCCCTTTGCTCTGCCTCTCCTTCTCGTCTTTGGAGGCTCATGCATGTTGCCAGATCCGTAACCACCACCATTGGCCCACAAGGTATCCCTCTAAAACCGTCTCCTTCATCCAACATTCCACAATATTAGGGGTTCAAATATGTAATTTTAACATGGGTGAATATCCAGTGAAAATCATTGAATAAGTGAAAACCTTTAAAAATTGGATCTAAAAGTTTTCTAAATTTATAAAATAAAACTATAGGAGGTAGATATTAGCATGAACTACATTACCACTAAATCTCAAGTCAAAACTCAACTTATCTTAGAAGGAAAAAAAATAAATATCAGGTGACTAGTGTAATGTTACTATTGATCAAAAAATTGTTTTTTTCCACATGTCACCATTGACATGTGGGGGCCACAGAATAACGATGCGGATTGAGTGATCAATTTTAAAGATGTGGCAAAGATGGGGAAATTATACTTGTTTACTAATGTAAAAGGGGAGTCACCTTGCTGCTATCTTCTCCTACCATCCACGCACAGCGCTAGAGAAACCAAGCAACCAAACAATTTGGTCCTCCTCATGTCTATTTCGGTCCGCTCAATTTTTTTATATATTATATCAGAGCTTATGAGGCTGGTTAGTTGTGATGCACTGAATAGTATATGTTATTAGTATTATAGGTAAATGGGCATCGAGTAATAAGAAATAGTAGTATGGAATTTGTTGAATAGAGATGGAGGGAGGACTGTTTAATTGAGGAGGCAAGAGAATAAAAAAAAGTAAGGAGTCATGCATGCATAGTAGCGTGGTGATGAGATGGGAAGGAAGGAGGCAAGGAGCAGAGCAGAGGAGGGAGGCCTATAAATAGAACGCAAAGCAAAGGGGGCAGAAGGCAGGCCGCACACAACACAGGAGGAGGAGCTTGCTTTCCTTCCTGGGTTGGGTTTGCGTTGCGTTGCGGCCCATCCATCATTCGCAGGCACAAACCAAACACCTCCCCTCAAATTTTCTCTTTCTTGTCTCTTCTCCCTTTCCGCCTCGCTTCGCTTCACAAATCACAAATCGGAATCAGATCCACCACGACACGGCGGCGGCAATGGCGGCGTCGGCGACCCAGGAGGCGGACTGCAAGGCCTCCGAGGACGCCCGTCTCTTCTTCGACGCCGCCAAGCCTCCGCCCTTCCGCATCGGCGACGTCCGCGCCGCCATCCCCGCCCACTGCTGGCGCAAGACCCCCCTCCGCTCCCTCTCCTACGTCGCCCGCGACCTCCTCATCGTCGCCGCCCTCCTCGTCGCAGCCGCTTCCTCCATCGATCTCGCATGGGCGTGGGCATGGCCGCTCTACTGGGCGGCGCAGGGCACCATGTTCTGGGCGCTCTTCGTCCTCGGCCACGACTGGTATTTCTATTCATTCATTCATCGCTTCCATTTTTTTTTCTCATATATGCATCAATCCATCGAGATCTCCATGAAAAAACAAATTGAAAATGCATGCAAACACAGTGGGCACGGGAGCTTCTCCGACAGCGCCATGCTCAACAACGTCGTCGGCCACCTCCTGCACTCCTTCATCCTCGTCCCCTACCATGGATGGTACCAACTCCTCCTATATACTCTCTCTCTCTCTCTCTATATTTCACCTACCTACTTCTATTGCACACCTACCAAATTAATGCTCTGAAACCAATTAATTAGTTAGAAACTAAAAAAGTTTTGCTTCACCACACGCGCGGCACACGGCAAAAGCATAGTAGATGCAAGCGAAGCAAGTTGAAAAAAGAGCACATATATATTCGGGTCTCCATCCTATATATGTGGAACTAGCTTGTCCTGTCAAATCGAGAATCTCTTCACATGATATGTGCAATTAGGCAATGCTCAGTCTTGGATTAGCATAGCAACTGCTTCATTAATCTATCTACCATCTTGGACCATCACTGCTATGCTAATTCATCTCGTTGACCCATCCGATCTGACCATCTGATTGATATTAATAATGTCATATGCAGGAGGATCAGCCACAGAACACACCATCAGAACCACGGTCATATCGAGAGGGACGAGTCCTGGCACCCGGTTTGTCACTCCTTCTGATCACCTCCTCTCTTAATTTCTTCTCATCTCTCGCCCATCCTACAATTGCTTGCACTTCTCAACTTAATTCCACTCCTAGTACTATCCTTAATTATGCTTGTCTCAATCCATCGCCCGTACAACAATTACAACCCTTTTGAAAAAGATACACCAATTACATTTGCTTAATTCGCGGTACTACTAGTACTATCATATATATGACTTTCGCAAATATACTCCGTATTCTTCGCTAGCGTGTCCAACTGGGGCGTTTGGCAGGACGGGAAAGGACAGGACAGCCAAACGAACAGTAAGTATTATGCGACATGCTCACCTGCAATTGCATTAATAATAATAATACAGATGGAGAAGGGCACATGACCCCTGCAGCAGACCACAACGATCCACCCTGCTTGTTGCAAAATATCAGCTAGCCTTTGTGGTCCGTGAATGGTAATAATACCAACAAGATTGAGACAGTAGATCTGGCTCACGTGCCTTTGCTGCTAAATTATTCACCAGGGATCCCAGATGCGATTCGGATCACTTTTTGATTCGTAGCTCAGCGTCAGATCGAATATCATATTACACATCACGTGATTTGATTCATAACATATATATGCTAATTAAGTTGTAGGTTCATTTGAATAAGGCCGCCCGGGTAGCATAAGCATCTACGATCAGCTTTATTGACTGAATAAGAAAATAACGAGAGGCTGAATGAGTTTTTTGCTTGTCACCTGTATATAAGCTGCCTCTCAACATATAGATACGTACTCTATGATCTGCTTAAATTTTTATATATGCTTTTGCAATTTGTTTGAGCAGATCACCGAGAAATTGTACCGGAAGCTAGAGACACGCACCAAGAAACTGCGCTTTACATTACCATTTCCATTGCTTGCCTTCCCTGTCTACCTTGTAAGTCTCTGAATGTCCTCACCTGGCAACTCCACGCAATTGTGCTGAATGAATGACTCAACTGAAACTGAACTGAATCTGTATCCCCAAAAGAAAGAAAGACAACTGAATCTTCTATACGGATGCTTGAATGTGCTGCAGTGGTACAGAAGTCCGGGCAAGACCGGATCTCACTTTCTGCCGAGCAGCGATCTGTTCAGCCCCAAGGAGAAGAGTGACGTGATTGTCTCCACCACCTGCTGGTGCATCATGATTTCGTTGCTCGTCGCCTTGGCGTGCGTGTTTGGCCCTGTTCCAGTGCTCATGCTATACGGTGTCCCATATCTTGTAAGATACACTATTCACTATTAATCCTCTGCTTTTGCTTCTAAGAAACTCCATCATATTTATGGGATATCTAACTGAAACTGAACCCAAAAGCTAGATATCTGATATGTGTTGTCTGCATTCAAAACAGGTATTCGTGATGTGGCTTGATTTGGTGACTTATCTGCACCACCACGGTCACAATGACCTTCCCTGGTATCGTGGAGAGGTATATCTTTTTTCTGTATTGATTGAATCATAGTTTTTCCAGAATAAAGCATGAAAAGTTGCTGTAGGTTATTGAGTTGGGTGCAGCCTATGAGCACTCTATACTTCCTCTCACTCTATACTTCATTAAGTTCTGCTTACAAACACTGAAAATAGGGTTGAACATCTGGCAATGACCACTATTTGCAGGAATGGAGCTACCTCCGCGGTGGCCTGACAACGGTGGATCGGGACTACGGGTGGATCAACAACATCCACCATGACATTGGCACCCATGTCATCCACCACCTTTTCCCTCAAATTCCTCATTATCACCTCGTAGAAGCAGTAAGTACACTGCCAGCATTATTCACCTCTGCTAGATAGTATGTATGTACAGTGCACTGTTACCAAGTTCACTGAATACTGAAACAATTGCCTTGTTTTGATGGGAAAAAAAACAGACAAAGGCAGCAAGACCAGTGCTGGGCAGATACTACAGGGAGCCAGAGAAGTCAGGTCCGCTGCCACTTCACCTGTTTGGCGTTCTGCTGAGGAGCTTGAGAGTTGATCACTTTGTCAGCGACGTCGGGGATGTTGTTTACTACCAAACAGACCACAGCTTGAATGGCACTGACTGGGCCGAAGATGCTAAGCACAAGTGAAAAATTAACTTGAAAATTATTGGAGTCACCGTGTACTAGTAGCTTAGTAAGTGAAGAATGGATTGTTTTCCTGATAGATAGCATATCCATCATAGCATGAACTGCTGAAAGAAAGAGAAATAATAAGCAGCAAGGGCTACTTACCTGCTCAAAAGCATGCGGCCCTGCAGAACACAGGGATTCATTGATCTGTTGGATCACCATATTCAGATCACTAAACAAGCATTGTCCAATTGTTGTAGCTAGCGGGTCGTTCAGTTTTGATTAGTTCTGAAAGTGTCCAAGTTATACCGTGTAACCCTTTGGTGTTTGCCAGGCAATTCAATGTCTGGAGTTTGTATGTGCCATTGAGCAGACAATTATGAGCCGAATTAAGCTCTGCACCTTAATTTTTCCAAACTGAATCACTCACAATGGAGTTTATTTGCATAATCATGATGATCAAAACTGAACTACTATTGGGATTTCACAGCTTAGCTCATCTTTTGTTGATGCTGACTAGTGTGACTACGGATGCATCCATCAGATTGTTTGGAATCTTCTGCATTGGAGTCTAGCAAATCACAAATCTGCTACTACTAGCATCCAATTCGAGTTCGCTTCTAATGCAAGTAGGCGCATCAAGTACTATGCTGCCATGCAACTTTCTATGGACCATTGAACAACTAACTATAAGGTCTCTATAATATCATCGGCACCCTACCGTACATGATAGCATCATTCAGGAATAATAAAAACGTAGTTATTGGAGTAGCAATCAACTCCTGCCACAAATTAAGACGAGATGAGAGCACATATACAAGTTGGCCAACAAAATATGTAAGCAACCTTGCAGTTGTGGATTTCAGCATGAACCACACAAGTACACTGACCGAGCACCATGTGTCCATGTATACATAGAACAATCAAATATTGACAATCCATAGTAGTTACAACCAATATACATTCGGATGCCCATATATCTGGAAAAGGCCCTGAGGTAGAAAATGATATGACAGTACTGGCAGTAGCTAATTAGAGAACCCAAGGCAATGCATCAGCTAGACTATAGCTTATTTAGCCAACAAATAATGCTATACTATTGTGGACTACAGATAATTACAGCGATCCCTATACAGATAATATCATCAACAATCTAGAATTATTCTTGGCGGGAGCAAAACTCCTAAACCATCTCCTTTCACTGTTGGTACTGTGTCCTCACAGGCCACTAGTCTAAGGGTAGAGCTACTCACATGCTTACACTTGAGCTTCAGCTCGTCAAGGCTCCTGGCAAAAACCTGCTCCAGCCAGGTCGGCACAGGTTTCCTGTCCTCTGATTTCCATGCTGCGGCAAGTATTTGTTCCATTGCACCAACATCAATCTCCAACATGCACTCAGAACCCAGATTTTTCCTGAGTATGTTGCTGAACTCCTGCAGCATGTCATCAGCAAGTTTATCAAAGTCAAACGGCTTAAAGTTGATTGATCCATCAACCGAATGCAAAAGGGCATCAATGGATTTTTCTGTGTTGCCATATGAATTTTCATGGCTACTACTGTCGTCATCAGCATCAAGGGGTTCATCTTCATCAACAGGGAGGTTCAGGTCGAATGGTACACTCGATGTTCTGTGCAGTCGCTTTGAACTGCTTGGCGACTCTTGTAGCTTTTCCTGATCATCAGAAATACTGAGCTTTCTCTTGCTGATGGAACCAGAGCACAAAGATGCTTGAATTTTGGTGAGAAAATGCCTTGGGGAAACTACCACCTTACCACTAGGGCATCCACTGGTGATTGCCCTACCCGGTTCAACCAGGATCTTCAGTCGATGTCCACGAGTTGCCAGAATCTTTTCTTCAGAAAATGAAAGGCCCTCTTCCAACCCATTTTTGCTGCCCTGTATCATGCTTCTTGACAAAACCACAATCGAGTCATTAATGTCAACCACCTTGCCTCGCATGTCTTGGAACCTGCCAGACTTAATAGCATCAGATAGACTATCCTGAACAAGGCAGTCAGCTCTATCAATGTTGTCAAGGAAGAGAACAGATTGCCGTTTCTTGCTCAACTGCTCCACAATGCAGTCTATGCCAGTCTTCCCTCTGAAACTGGAGTCATCCCAATCCTGAAGGTTTAGGTCCAGATAAATCAAGTTCTCTTTGCTGCCGTGCATGAGCTCTGCAAGTGCCATGGCGATTCTCTTCTTGGCCATGCTGTCAGAACCATGAAAACACAACCAGATGTCATTCCTGTTAGGACCACGGCGCGACTCTGTTGACCGGCACCGCACAATGGATTCACAAATAGCACTCAAGGCTTCCTCCTGCCTTCCAACTACCTTGAACAGGCGTTCAACAAGTAGCTTGTAATTGCTCAGATCAGAATTTTGTGCAGCAAGGGGTGACCGTTTCTGCCATTGGCCAAAGGCAGAGAAGCCTCCTGAAGCTGAGTGTAGTGTACTGTGTGATGTTTTCCCAACATTTATGGAACTCCAGGAGCAGGAATTAGGTTGAACAGAGAGTTGTGGATGCTTCAGATTTAAATCATCCACCTTCTTGGGTACCAGATGGACAGACCTCTCTGAATCCTCTACACGTTTACTGCAGGTGGAACTTGAACCTTTCGAACTACACTCTCGAGGGGTGCCCAAAACCAAGTCAGTTTCCACAGGTGCAGCAGATGATGGTGAGACATGATCATCC
The DNA here is from genome assembly GCF_000147395.1 of Oryza glaberrima. NCBI lineage: Eukaryota > Viridiplantae > Streptophyta > Magnoliopsida > Poales > Poaceae > Oryza > Oryza glaberrima. The sequence continues at coordinate 226,938 of NC_068336.1, read as the reverse complement.
GGATTGTCAACATTCGACAGGGTGCCATGTTGGGATTGCATGCCCCTTTCTTGAAGGTTTTCATCACTCTTGGAATGCCTGGCTTGAAGGTTCAATACAAGATCTTCATTTCTTTTGTTGGTGACAGATGGAGATGAAATAGGCCTTGCAGTTGAGCTGGAATGTACAGCAGACACCGCACAAGGTTTAATAACATCCTTTTGAACCCCAACTGACTCAGAACCTTTGCTTGAATTTGCTGATCTTTCTTTGTCAGTGGGAACACCAATATAGCGCGGAAATGGTTTGTAAGGATCTCTGTTGATCCTCTGGTGGTCTTGGTGGAGCCGCAGGCAGTACTCATTCCACTTCTTCCGTAGATTCAATATTTTTGAATTCAATACCATCTGATCATCTCTAGCCTGCACTGAAAAAAAACTGTGCATCTTTTATACCAACGACCAAAAATTATTCATCTATCAACAAGCAGTGCTTGCTGCGTTCAGTACTTAACATAAATGTTCCAAAAGACATAGGTAGCTTCACACCTTGACTGGATCAAATCCATTGTTAGGACCCATCATGCTGCCATTCTGCAGCAGGGAAGGAAGACCTCCCTGGTGATGGTCTTCAGCTGTAATGCCACCTGCGCTAATGATAGTTGCAACTTCTTGCTCATATTTATCATTGCACTGCTGGCACCGCAGGGCCTGTGGGCATGAATTTGCTGTCAGGCTGTTCTCTTCGTAGTTATCACAGAGAAAGCCTCCAAAAGGAACAAAGGAGTCCATCAAGCTGCAATAACAAGTTTGAAACTATGAGGTCAAGACACAAGCATATCGTTGCTTTATATTGGAGTTATGTATATGTCACTTTGTCATTAATACCAGCAACGCTTAAGCATTAACATTTCTACAGCTGAATAAAATGCCATACAATACTATGTTGTGACAGAAATCACTAGCCCTATGCATCAAGGTAATTCACTAAAGGTGATACTGCATATTAATGACAAATAATCTCTGCCCACATATATGACCCAAACTATCAGCAATTTGAGCATTACAGCAGTAAAGAACAGATGTGCTGCAGCAGAAGCACCACTCTTTTACCATGAAATTGCATCTCTTAGTACACAAGCTGTATTATTTTACTTTTACACTTTAGTCTCTCTTTATCAAGCAGTTCAAAATGTGTATGCATATGGATTCTGCACCGGCAATAGAACCTCTCCTTCATGGCCACACATATGTAGTAATAAAATCCAAAAATATTACAAGAATAGGACTACAGAGAAAAGGCTTATAAGAAGAAAATCCCATTAAATATCCTAAAGGCAAAAAAGAAAAAAGAGCTGAGAAATCAGTAAATAACACAGGTAGTGACTAACAGCAGAGCATCTAGAAGGAAGTTGGTCTGGAAGGTTCTGATGACAACACATTAGGAACCCACTTCTGAGAAGAGAAAATTTCCAGCAACTCCTTTCGTACTTAACAGAATTGAATCGGTCATAACTCAACAAGAACATAACAGGAGTAACATGGCACTTAGAACATAACTCAACCATCGCATTAAACAAAAACGGTTGTACATCATTGACCGTGTAAAAACATTTTTAAAAAAATGCAGTGGAAGAAAACAAACCTTTCTAGATTTATGCCTTTTTAACAACCTATGCTGCTTCTAATTACAGTAGTACACAAATCAATTGCACAAGTTGAAAAAAATATCCATACTACAATGGGCAAAGCACACAAATCAACACTTAAAAAAATGAAATTAGTAAAGAACATAAGCAAATCGTACTAGCACACCTAATCAGATACACTACTATCCAAGAAACATTCTGACAATAAAGAAAGCACGGCAGTCAGCAAATGGATGGTAATAAAATCTTATGCATAAAGAATTCATGGATACAAAAGTGAAGAGAAGAGAAGAGAAAAGGCTTGACCTTGCAGCTGGCTTGGAGAAGGCAGCAACAGTGGTTGCCGGAGGCATGAGTCCAGCAGCAGCAGCAGCAGGGCCAGCGGTGGCGGCGGCATGCACCGCGGTGATTGGCAGCAGCTGGAGGTCCCAATCCTTGTCGACCAAGGGGAATTTGGAGAGGAAGGCGAGGTAGGTCTCGTACGTTGCCGACCACCCCATCACCCAGACGCGGCCGACCTTGCTAAGCGTCTCCAGCACTCGCGTCACCTCCGCCACCACCCGCCGCCCCTTCTCCTGCGCCTCCGCGTCCTCATCGGGGACCAGCTGCTTGAGGTCTCCGATGCTTATGATGAGGCCGGAGGTGGCACTGGCCATTGCCGCCGCCACGCCGAGGTCTGAGCGGTCGATGGTGTTGGGGTCGACATGGATGATACGATACGGGGAGGCGGCCGCGAAGTCGTCGGCGGCGGAGGCGGCCCCGACGCCGACGAGCATGGGGTTGCGGCCGCGGGAGAGGATCTCCGCGATGCGGCGGCAGTTCTCCTCCCCCGCGCCGGCGAGATTCCCGGCCGGCGAAGGGACGTCGGCGTCGTCCGCGGCGGCGAAGCTGCAGAGGAAGAGAGGCGGCGGACGGGTGCGCGTGGGGAGGCGGCCGAGGAGCGGCATGGGCGGAGCCGGGCGGAGGATGGCGAGCTTGATGTCCCCGCTGCGGAATCCGGCCTCGGCGAAGACGCGGCTGACGATGGGGTCATCGAGGATGGCGAGGACGAGGTGGGAGAGCTCGACCTTGACGGCGGCGGGAGTCTGGGCGGTGGCGGCCTGGTGATAGAAGTGGAAGGTGTCCGGGTTGCGGCGCTGGTTGGCCTGGGAGCGCTTGATGGCGGCCATGAGGGAGTTGGAGACGGGGGGCTCGTCGGCGGCGCCAGAGGAGGAGGAGGCGGAGACGGAGGGGAGCCTGTCGAGGGAGACGGCGAAGCAGAGGTCGAGGGCCTTGAGCTGGACGCGGGGTGAGTAGGCGGCGCTGCGGGCGCGGGCGAGGGCGTCGCGGAGGAGGGGAGGTGCGGGCGGGGCGAGGAGGGAGGAGATGAGGTGGAGGGAGGTAGTCTGGGCGTGGGCGCGGCGGCGAGCGGAGGCGACGGCGGCGTCGAGGGCGGGGACGGCGGCCGGCGAGAGGCACTGCCTCGCGGCGGCCACCGGAGTGGGCATCGCTGACCGGTGAAGGACTGGATTGTAATTAGTTTTCACAGGGCATGGGGAGCGGAGTGTAAAAAATGCGAGGGTTGAAATGAGAATAACGGAAAGTGCAGGGTGGCAGGTGGGTTGGTCGAGTAGCTTTTCGCGGATGGAGCCTCCTCACCCTCTTTCTCTTGGGAAAATAAAAGAAAATAAATGGAAAGAAGGAAGGAATTGAGGATGGAGGAGGAGCTTGTGTCTGTCTGTTTATACTTCCAAATTTCCCTCACTGCTCAACATATATTCTTCTTTCTTTCTTTTCTTTTCCCTTGAAAAGAGAAATAGTAGTATAGTAGAAAAATAAAGATTTGACAAATACTAGTGGAGTATAAAGAGAGGAGGAGTAAAAAGGAATAGGTAGATAGATATGCTGATGCTGCTGCTGTACTCGGCAACTGCAACAGGAGGGGGAAAGCAAGAGCAGTGCAGTGCAATCAGGTGATGTGCTGCAGCTGGTGAGGGGCCACCATAAATACTATCGCTGGGAGTGGACGAGTTTGGTGAGTGCTTCTTCTTCACAGTGCACACATTGGCAACATACACAGCACAACACAAGTGGAGTGCAGCTTAGATTCTTCTCTTGGTTATCAACAGCTTGGGTGTGTTTAGTTCTAAAAAAAAAGTTAAAGTTAGAAGTTCGAAGAAAGTTGAGAGTTTAGAAAAAAGTTGAAAGTATAGATGTGTAGGAAAGTTTTTGATGGGATGGAAAATTAGGAATAGGGAAAACTAAACACGGCCTTACCGTTGTGCTCAACAATAGTCAATCTACTGTTGCTGTGCTGCTTGTGTTCTTCCTTCCCCCTGAATGAATGAATACATGCATCATTGTTCTTTTCTCATGAAAGATCCTCAGTAAAAACTTAAAAAAAAAAAGGGGGGCAACATGTTCTACCACCAATTATTATATATCTTCAGACTTGAGAGTTCAGCCAATGAGATTTTAACTTTATCATGGGATAGACATCTAATTATAAATCGTAACGCTTATTACTAATTTATGAATAAAACTATTTATACTTGTGTTTTTAGTGACTTATAAACTAATACTGAAAAATAGTCTACAATGAAAAAACACCAAAAGTAACTCTAAAACTAAGTTTTAATACTCAAATTTTGGCAATGACTGAGGACCAAACAATGGAGCTGCTATTTTCCCTAAAGTTATATTCCATGTACCTTTTTTCTTTTATTCGACAGCTGCACATCACGTTCTGTTTTTTTTTCTATTTTGAAATCTATGTAAGCAAAAGTTTATCCTTTTTTTTTTTCAAAACTTTGGCAATGATGGTGACAACAGTTTTGCCTAATGCCTATATACTTTTAGACTACCATCACGCCATTTAAACCACTACTATATACTACAAATAGTACTTGTTCTCGTTGTAGCGACTATGTGATAGTGCTATATGAATTCATGTATATCATTTGACTCAATTTCTGATCCAACTATAAACCAACACATCTATTGCTCCCTTTGTACTATAACTTTTGGCAGTCAAAATGTGTCCATTCTACACATATTTTCTCTTCTCGATCAATCACAATAATGCACTTATTTAATTTCTCCACCTATTTTCTTATGTGAACCAATCACAAATAATCACATTTAATTCACCTATATTCTTAATCACGGTGTAAATTTCAGAAATCTTCATATTTTAGAACAGAGCCAATATAGTTTTTCCATGTGCTACACGAGTGCGTAGAGCAATAATCAAGGTTGGGCAGAGAGAGCGTTAGATGGATCCGGCGATGAGAGATAGAGAGAGTACGTCCACTTGGCAGCACTATGCATCATGTGGGCTGTGGCCCCACCAACAAGTGACACTCTCAAAACAAAATGAGAAGTTGGATCTTTGTGCGTGCAATGAACCACGTTGCTCTCTGCCGGGAAAAACTAATCTAGAACTAGATGTGATATATTGCAATACAACGAATCTGGATATCCAGTAGATTTTTTCATAGGACGGAGTATGTATATAATTAATTAACAATGTGGACATGGGTACATCACCAGATATAGGTATAGAATGCTCTCTCATTTTCTTATTTTCTTAGCACTGCTGATAAATGTTTTCTAACATTTGGCAAACAACTTTTAACATCAACCTTACCCTTCAAGAAAAGAACAATGAAATTTAGGAGTAATTAATATATTTTTCTGAGTTCTAACAAAAGAAAACTCAACCAGTTTTGAATTTCAGAATTGATTTATGGGTTTTTTTTGTTGCTTTCTACTTTTTAACCTAGCTTTTTTGGTTTGTTAAAAGTAGAGTGTTGACTTTGGTTTATAAGCCGTGACCATAACAATGGCTTGAAAGCTGATTAAATTGTTCCCAATTGTCTGATCTACAACATGTTTTCTCTTTTGTCAATTATCCAGTTATGACTTTTCAACCGTATGTTGTCATAACTAGATTAAACTTAGGGAATTTGAAACTCACTAGGTCTTTAGTATAGGCTCTTAACTAGAAGAGTAACACTTTTTTATCGTAAGCTATTAATATATCTATTGAGAACCCAAGTTATATTTTGGACGGGGCTAGTGAAACTAGATCAACATTATGTTGATAGCTAAAATAGAAATAAACGGTTTGTTGCGATCCAAAATTCTACACAAGGAGGATAAAACCTTTGTAACATTTTAAGATATAACAAAGCAATTGCCTTGTTAATAATTATCACATGCCACAAAAAAGTTGAGATAAGCATCTATACAAGATAAGAATGGGTTGGACAGAATAAGACAAAACCAGGTATGCTCACCTTGAGTGCTTTTTATTGGCATTGATCTAGGTATAGAAGCATATAAAAGTAATAATTCAACTTGTAAATATATAGCGGCAACATAACCTTTGAGAGAGAAGATCCAGATAACGTACTAGTTATTGTTTATGAGTGGCTGGTCGACACGAGTCGATTGGAGGCTAGGTGACCCCACCCGAATTTAATTTAAAAGAGGAGAAATTAGTTTCTGTCGGAAGGAAATTAACAAAAAAGGAGAAATAAAAGGCCAGTTGAAAGGAAAGGGAAAGGTTTGCTTTTGAGTCACCTGTCAAAGGGGCCTTTTCACGGATAAGCATCTTTTGTCTTTTTTCTTTCTTGTTAGTCCAAAGTCCAAACCGAATAATCAAAAAAATTCTTGCTTGCTCGATCAGTAGTAGCTTAACACTAAATCTTTTTGGGCCCCATCATGATCAAGTTTAGTGTAGCAGAAAGATATAGTACTATCAACTTGGAGTAGCTATTAACCGGCAACCATCGCTGCAACTGCACAATGGATGGCATCTTTAAATAGTTTCGTCCTCTCAAACTAGCAGTTTGTTATCGGTGTAGCTTATCTAGATACATCATCCAGCCATTTAAAAAAAAACAAAGTGACACATTCAAATACTATAAATCTAAAAATAATATCTCGTATTATGTTTATTTATTTTAGGATAAAAAGAGTAGCTTAAAAATTAAGGGTCTCATCAATTGCCCATATTTACTAATAAGTCAAAACAACTTATTAAGGAATAAAAACTAATTTACATGTAAAACTTTTATATATGTCTTCTTAGCGATTTAAAAGCCAATACTTAAAAAAATATGTTGAAAATATCTTCAAATCAACTTTAAAATTAAATTTAAAAATTAAAAATTTGATTTTTCTTTGGTTTGTTAGGGCAATCTATAGGACTCTTAAGTGGTACTAGTAGTATTAGTGAATCATGATTGACCAGATATACCACTTATCCAGGGTCCATCATTCATCCTTGGAATGGAATTAGCCGGTGGCGCATCCTCTTTGTTAATTGCCTACATCCATCTTCTTGCGTATCCACCTGGCAATCCATAGTATGAACCAATTGCATCCTCCACATATTTTTCTTCCACGCACATCCTCCACTTACATATCCTTTCATCACGAAAATGACACCCATCACATAATCTCTTCTTTTTAATCTAATCTAATTTATTCTCTTGCATAATTTTTAGTATTGTTGCCTGCCTAGCCTTTTGATATAACAAACTATATAGAAAAGGATGTATACTTAAGTTATTATTCGATCCCACACTAATACAACTTTTGTGGTAAAAAGCTAGGCTACCGATGTGATTCCATCTATCTGTATATATTCTCTTACCTTTTCAAACACGCACTTTCACATCAACAACACAAAATATCGTAAATCTTTCCGAGTCTATAGTATACGTCATATTTTTGTTATATTCAAATTATTAATGTGATATATATTGTCAGGTTGGGACATACATACTCATACAACGGAACAACAAGATGAATGTGAATGATTGGGCAAAAGAAGTCATCCCACTCCCACCAATTGACCGCTCACCACAAGCGTCGCATTCACATCTTTATAGTCCAAAAGCCATCGATGTTGACATGCATTTGGCCCTAGCTACCTATCATCCTCTTCGCATAACATGGACAACCTCTTTTTAATACCAAAATAAATGATGATCAATTAACTAATTACTAGTAATTTACCAAGGTTATAATTATTATCAGTTTCATTTATCTTAATTACCAAAAATACATATATAAGAAGTTGAAAAAATATATGCTAATATCCTTTTAGGAAAAAAATGGTATTGCTTGCATATATATGACCGAGACAATAAAATATATCGTATTTGGCTATAGAAAATAACAATCTTTCCATGAGATGAAATTAGCTCAACTGGTTATATTTCTTATGATTAAACCTACTCACCTGATTCTAGTTCTAAACTTGCTATTATTTTTCATTCTGGCAGGCAACGTATTCATCAACTAGTCACCGTGATAACTCCTTTAATCTCAAAATATGTCAGCCTTGTCTTTTGAAGATGCTCGTATCAATAGAATGTACGCGTGCGTATTTATAGAGGTGAAAAAAATAACAATCTTTCATAGAAAAAAACATAACGATACAAACGATTTTAGCAAGGACGTTGGGCCCTTGGCATAAAGCAAATATCAAAACTAAAAATAATTGTGGTGTTGGAGTACTCCTTACTGGTTGGCTTCTCGTGGTTTGATAGAGGCACACGGCACCGTCAGGTTAGAATCTTCACCCACTACGCCGCGGCGCATTTTACATGGTCAACATGCATGGCAGGTATTTTGTTTCAGAAATTATTTTTAAGATAAGATTTTGGGTTTTTCTATGGTGCTTAATTAGGAGGTATTTTGTGAGAGGTTAAGCTTGATAAAACTATGAAACTGTGTGATCAAGGTGAATATAAAATGCACTAGCTAGTATGATAGAGGTGGTTAACTAGCGCTATACCACAACACTAAAAGAAGACAATTATCTGTCGGTAAAAGTTTAGATGCTACTGTGTCTATCAAAATATGTTCTACCGCATAGGCTACTGTATTACTCCCTCCGTTTCACAATGTAAATCATTCTAGCATTTCCCACGTTCATGTTGATGTTAATGAATCTAGACATATATAGATGCAGGTCATTTGCAGTACTGCTCACTTACATGTGGGCCTCACAGCCTCTCGGATCCACCTATCAGTAAGCGGTACAGCAGGGGATCTCAATTGCGCAAAAATGTTTTCACGAAATAGACACGCACTTTTGCTTGAAGGTGACATATATATATATATATATATATATATATATATATATATATATATATATATATATATATATATATATATATATATATATATATATATATATATATATATATATATATATATATATATATATATATATATATATATATATGCAGCTCGCTAGTGATCACACATGCTTACACACTACTCCCTCCAATTTCCATTTTTATGTAGTACTAGTTGATTAGGTCAAAATAGAATCAACCAGCTTTAAACATTTGGAAACAGATGGAGTACATAATAATGTCTCCAATCAATATAAGTCAACGTACATACATGTGTATAGTACAGTACGTACGTATATATGTACTGTGCCAGTGGCGGATCCAGGAAGAAATAGCAGCGGGGTCTGAGCAAATTAGATAGATTTACAGTCCCTCTCCCATCTACTTACGGTAAAAAATTTTAATGCGATCTTCGTGGGGCTCTCATAGTCTTCACGCTAGTAGTGGGGGCTCGAGACCCCGCCGCTTCCATGCTGAATCCGGCCATGCTGTGTGCGTATTATTGTTGCTACCTGCAGGGCAGCTTCGTGCATCGGCCGGCCGCGGCCGGTCGCCGTTGGTCGAACATACAGATCGTACACAGGCATGCACACTGGTTAATTTAACGTGCATACGTATCTTCTAGTTTCAGTCCGTCGTACGAACATACTAAGGGTCTGTTTGGTAGAGTTCTAACTTCTAAATTTAACTTCAGAAGTTGAGTCTGGAGTGGAATTGTGGAGCTACCCAAATTCAGCTTCACTTCTCTAGTTTATTTTGTGAGATAGTTTCATCCAGCTCTACTCCCATTTTAGGTGAAACTAAAATTGTTTAGCTAGGCTCTAACTCCAAGAGAGGTGGAGGTAAAGCTGTGCTAAACAGGCTCTAACTTTAAGCTAACTACCTACGGAGTACTAATTAATTAATTAATTAAATCTACGGATCGTATAATTTGCTGGCCATGTAAATACATACTACTCCTACGTACTTAAGTTTCTCTGATTGTGACATGAGTACAGTGGACGTCCCTGTACATGTTGAAGCAATTAAATTTAATCAACTATACTTTGTCAACTCGAGAAGGACGGAGGATATGCATAACGCACGCAATATATGCATGAGACGGGGCTAGCTGTTGGATTATATCGTTGGACCTGACCCCTCCGATTCGAGCGTGCGAATTGCATGCATATTCCAAAATTACTTAGCTTGTTTTAGCTTTTTGTTCTATATATGTTAAATATACTTAATTTTTACTATCAATTTTCTATATAGTTTCACATGTGAATTATAAATTATTCTCATGCTGGATTTTAAAACATATTGTGGTGCTGAACTATATAAAATTTTAAGAAATTAATGATCAAAATCTTGATATACCGAGCCGGCATATCTTTATATTAGTGAAGTCACACAAACGTGCCTTGTTATCGCGATGTTTACCGCTAAAAAATAATTAGTGTAAAAGAGGGTATCTGTGTTAAACCCGCGCGCGGACGCATGTTTCATCACAAGAAAGCTCATTAACCAGTTGAGCTAAGGTGATCAATTAGCACCTTGCTATTGCGATCTGCTAAGGTGATCACAATTCGCTCATGAACTTAATTTGTAGTGTTACTATTTCCTTTCCTCACTTTATATATGTTCAACTAATTTGCAGTTATTATGAAAGTGACCGAAAGTATGTAAGCGGGTTTGCTTTCAGCACAATTGACCATACACATGGAGCTAGCTATATAATAGTATAGTACACACTAGCTAGGAAGACCTCCGCACTGTTCATGCGGCGGTTTATTTCTCTCTGAGATCTCATCTGCGTGTCGTTAATTTGCTACTTAACTTAATTAACTAGTACTACTGGAAACCTAAAGTGTAATCATATTCACAAGATGTACACACTACTATAAAAACCCTCATAGAAATCGGCTCATAGGTGCCGGTTCATTTAAAACCGGCACCTATAAAGCTTTTCTCACCTCTCCACGGTGGAAAAAATATAGAACCGGCACTTTTAAGGATGCTAGAACCAGCACTTATACTATAGGTGCCGGTTTTATAAAAGAACCGGCACATATTATATTATAGGTGCCGGTTCTTTTAAAAAACCGGCACCTAAAGCATTGAGCCGAGCCCATCTGCTCACCACACCCACCGCGTCCTTATCTATCCCTCCCCTTCTCGATCTCTCACATCTCTCCCTCTGCTCTCTCTCTCTCTCGTTGTCCTCTCTCTCCCTCCCTTCTCTCGCCGTCTCACGGCGCCTGCCCGCGGTTGGCGGCTGGCCAGCGGAGGCGGCAGCGGTGGCCGTGCCCTCCCCTCCGCCAGATCCGGCGGGAGGGGAGGCGGCGGCCTCCCGCGTCGGAGGCGGCAGTGGCGGCCGCGCCCTCTCCTCTGCCAGATCCGGCGGGAGGGGAGGCGGCGGAGGCGGCAGCGGTGAAAACAACGGCAGTCGCCGACCATGGGATCCCGCGGCTGGCCGGCGGAGGCGGCTGGAGGGGAGGCTGCAGCGGCGTGCGGGGGATCAAGTTTCATTTTCATCGACTGGGTTGGGTAGCAGGCAATCGTAGCTGCCACTGTCCTCCGTCCTCAAGCCGTCGGCCCCGTTGCTAAGAGGTTCCCCTCTCCCCTCCCCTTAGCAAACTCTTATTGTGAATGAAATCTGATTCATAAAATCGGAAAATAACGCTATGATGAAATCTGATAAATCTGATTCATGAAATCGGAAAATAATGCTATGATGAAATCTGATCATTGTGCTGTGATAAGTAGGACATATAGCGATAAATTCTGAAATTCCAAAACATGCTATTGTGAAACCATGGGTGGTTTTAGTTCTTTGTGATGGGAAATTGACAAGTACTGGAAGTGCAAGAAATGTGTGCGTGGACTAACATTGGTCAGGTTGCGACATCTGTGCCAAGACAACGGTTGTTTGGTTCATGTGTGTGCAGGTGATCGGAGTCAATCTTAGTCAACGGCGGATCGGGACTAGACTCAGGGAGGAGTTGAGGTCCAGAACGATCAAGGATGCCGGGTGACAAGATTGGACACAAGGTTGCACACGGTGGGCGGATACCGTGTAAGGAGGTCTTTGCAACGGGCTTCACAAGGTCAAGTGTGCAAGCATCGGATTCGCGAAGAAAATTGGAAGGAGAAGAGGACTGTGCAAGGACATGAAGACTGAGTGCATTGCTGCTACAGTAATTCGGCTTACTGTAGCTAGCATGTATCATGTGCACGTGTGCTGCCATGATTGAATGGCACGGAGACCAACAGGAGCTGGCCACTAGGCTTGTGGGCTGGCAGTTCGGTTGGCAGGAAGGCCGAACCAACCCGGCCCAAGCACGTTGCTGACTCAAGATGGTGAAGGCCAGGCCGAGCAGGCCCTAGACATGACGCGCGCGGAAGCGGGAGATCGTACGGCATCTGGAGGCGTGGTGGCCTTCTGTTCGTCAAGGAAGCGACCGGGTCCCACGCGGTTTTTTTTCGCATGGAGCGCGTGGGAACATGGTTTTCGCGAGCGCGCGCAGAAGCGGCTCGGCGGGAGGAATGGCGACGTGGCGGCTTCGGACTGATGGCGCGCAGGCGCGAGAGGAGCGGGCACACGCTCTCTGGGACGCGTGGCGCGGATGCGTTGGCTTGGAGGAGCACGACACGGATCGGTGCACGCTGATTGGCTTGGAGTGGAATCACGCGGATCACACGAGGGTGCGCGACGTGGAGAGCTCGGATCATCGACGTGGCGACTATCCAGGAGGCTTCCTTCGGATCTAAGGAACAATGGACAGCCAGGATTACATCAAGGCTAGGGTTTCACCCTAGGGGTATTTGAGACAATGTCTTAGGAGTCTTAGGCTATAAATAGAGAGATGGATGCAAGGGTGGAGGTGCTCCTTTTGTAATCCTTTTTAGATGCTCGGTGAGAGATTTTCGGTGTGAGTTTGGAATGTGTTAGCCGAGAGGCTTTTGTATTAGGATTAGTTTGGAGTGTGTTTGTCCGAGAGATTTTATGTTTGTGTTAATGTTCCTCTGAAGGTGTATGTTTGCTCCTAGTTGAGCGGTTATTTTGCATCACCTATGAATGAAATGATTTGAAGGATTTCGTTTTTGCTTTGTTCATTTAAATTCCGCAATTTAAATTCCCTTGCATTTTGAACTTTGCGATGATGAGTTTTGCTATCTCCTCCTCACCTCTCTTCTAGTTTTGGGAATTCATTCTCTCTTCTTTTCTAGATCCGACTTCTCTAATAACCGCCGTTCTAGTAAGGATTTTGAGAAATCAGGCTTGATGAGTATTTTTGGGGGCAAGATTTGAATTGCTATATTCACCCCCCCTCTAAAGCTGTTCCTGGTCTTTCAGCTATGTAAATTAATTTCATTAACAAATGTTTATTTTTGCTGGGCATTTAGAGAAGTTTTAATACCAGTCCTCTGGGTCCCATTTTAAAGTGATTGAATACTGGAATGCATAAAATTAGCTAGCTAGCCATGCATCAATTTGAAGATATAAATAGGAATACTTGTTATTTTGCAACAATTAACATAGATCAAAATGCACACGCTCACACAGTACTGTTTCAGGCAGGCATGCGTTAGACCACTAAATACACATTTGTATTTACGTAGATATATTTGATCCTAAGGAACAATGTAGTATTCAGCCGTGGATTCGGTTCGAAGCTGAGTTATCAAGATGGATGTGTAAATATTTTTAGAGCATGTACAATAGCAGACTATAAGTCAGCTATAAACACATATCAAAAAGATAAATGAGAAGAAAGAGGAGCAATGGTTTACAGATTTATAGTCAGCTGCATGTGTGCATGACAGATGAGACCAAATATTACTAGTGTAGTATATGTTTATATAAATTGGCTATTAAATTGACTATAGTTAAATTTAAAGATAGCAGTTGACTATATTATTAAACTCTCTTAGTATTCCTTTCTCGTTATTCGGGAAAGGTGTTGGTTGTGTTTTTATGTTTTCCACAACAACTTTGCCCCTTGCTAATATGTTATTCTTTTATCTTAATAAAGTTTTGTCCCGCTTTCGTCAGGCCGGTGAAAAGAAAGACTCAAACGAACCTGATTAGTCAGGTTTTCTTGCAAGGGAATTAAAATGCCTTTCCTGACCTCATTAATTGAGAGGCCTATGCGGGCATCCATATATTATACTCCCTTCGTCCTTGGATATTTGACGCTGTTGACTTTTTTAACATGTTTAACCGTTCGTCTTATTTAAAAACTTTTATAAAATATGTAAAACCGTATGCATACATAAAAATATATTTAACAATGAATCGATTGATAGGAAAAGAATTACTTAGATCAATATACATAAAGCCTCGCCTTTTTGCTTATGTTTGTCACCTAAAATTTAAATTTTTAACTTTAAATTTGAAGTTGATTTTAGGGTTTTTTTTATCGTAGTTTATTTTTTAGTCTTTGCTTTTAGATCACAAAAAGTACTTATATAAAAGTTTTATTCATAAATTATTTTTCTTTTACAAATATGTTGTTTGGTTTATAAGCCAAACGATAAAGCTGATAATAAAGAGAGATATGCATCTATAAATGATGTCCCTTTGGCAACGACATTCATGCAGCTACTCACAGACTCACAGCCTCCATATATAGTCCATATATGATGGATGCTCTTCCTATCGATTAATTATTATAGCGGGTATATATACATCGGCCTATATACTTTTTTTTTCAAAGTATAGCAACCTTTATCTAGATTTACAATACTCCATCCGTCCTAAAATATAAGCATTTTAAGAATAGTGACAAATCAAAAATTTTTGGTTTTAACTATTAATAAAAAAATAAAAAATAAATTATGTAAAATTGATGTTACTAAATTTATCAATAAACAAATATCATAATATGTAACTATTTTATTTAAAACATCTTATTTTTATAGATATTTTTAGTCAAAGTAACATCTCGGATGCTATGTTAGAGTAAAATTGATGTTACATGGTATGTTTAATATGCGATCTTATGTTGTTATGATTTGATACTAAAGTAGAAGCTTAGGCCTAACTTTTTACACATCGATGTGTACCCATTGAGACGATGACACCAGCCAGCATCAGCATATATACGGTCCCTACCAATAATAATGTAACTGGTATATGCGTTTGTTCATCACCACCACCCTTGACCAAATGTTTTCCACTTCTTCTCTTGCATGTATTACTGGTGGCAGCTGACAAAGCATATATATGCTTCTTGCATGTATATCGTATCAAATACAATCAATACAAGTATATACTTATATATAGAGATAGGAAAGTGTATAATTTTAAGGTTTGGCAGGCTCCAACTATTAAATTTAACTCCAACAGCTAAGATCTGTAGTTGGAGTTGTGGAGCAGACCGAACCCTCCGCTCTACATCTCTAATTTATTTTGTAAGAGCATATATTCTAGTCCGCTTCATTTATTTTTAGGTGGAGTTGAAACATTTGGTTAGGCTTCAATGGCAGGAGATTTTTATTTTTTTTGCCGAAATTATTTTCGCATGCAGTCGGCTTAGGTGACCACGTGCAAAAATCTTGTTTTCATGTGTGGTTGGGCTACAGACACATCTACATCTTACTGATATTTATAGATGACAATCTGAATATATGTTAACTCCCCGTGCACGATATATAGGAATACATTTGTGCATGGTCGGTTGATGCATATATTGAAGATCGATTAAAAGACCAGGGCTTTAGCTAAGTCTGAAGAAGAATTAAGATCGAAGACCACCTGTGTATGTACGTACAAACTACACACATATGGAATCATGTTTGATGACGATGAATCCAGTGACTTGGATCAATTTGCCCTTGATGATATATAAATAGAGAGATCCTCCCATGTATATGCACCAATAAGATTGCAGATAGCCGGCCCCACGTACATATATATGGGGGCACTAATATGTACTAGTCTGTCAAAAAAAAGCTAAACTCTAGCTATGAATTTGGACACGCGTCGTAGTTAGGATTAGACTTTTTTTGGACGGAGGGGGTATATCGTTTCTTCATAGCTAGCTTTAATTTAACCTTTTAGTGCAAAGTTGCGGTGCATTGGGCATTAGCATTAGTGTCATGTCATGGTAAAGTCACTTGCAGTTGCAGGATCCATTCATCGTCCATCACTTTGAGACTTTTGCTGCCTGCCTGCCATTCAAAAGGCCACGTATATAAAAAAGGCACCTGCTGTTTCCTTCGTTGCCATTATCATTCGAATCCATACTCGATCGATCTTCAGGTTAATTATATTAGTTTTTCTTTCTTTTCCCTCCACTTTCCATTGATTTGTGATGTATGCAAAGCTGCCAAACCGCATGACATAGCTATATTACTATGTGGTTGCGAAAATAGATGAAAATGGTAAGGCCCAGTCAAGAGAAGAAAACTTAATCAACAGTGACTGCTAAAAACTAGGGAAGAAAAAGGTCACGTATAATAATATAGTACTACCTCCGTCCCAAAATATAGCTATTTTTGGCTATGGATCTGGACACATAGTTATCCAGATTTATAGCTAAAAATAGTTATATTTTGGGATGGAGACAGTAGAACTCTTGTGATGAACGTGCATGCATAAGTACGAACCAAGATACGTATATATGCATGTGTGCGCGTCGCATGGACTTTGTTTTAGACTTAAAAATATATTGGAGATTAACCACATTAAAAGAGAATTGGAATTCTCCCGGTACACATAGGATTGATATTTCCACTAAATATACACATGTTAACCCCCGGTAAAATCCCCGGTGTAAATTAACTTGCTCGATTAAGGCGGCTCGTCGCCGCCGCCACCGCCGAGATGCAGCCGGCCAGGCGGCAGCGGCCCTAAGCCTGCACCGGACGCCGCTCCGACCCCGGTTGCCACCGCAGCCGCCCGCGTTGGTCGCCCCATGGCTCTCTGCTCTGTCGTTGTTGTTCCCGTCCTGGCGGGCGCCACCAGCGACGAGGTGGCGGAGCGGCCAGACAGCGTGGCCCGGGTCGAGCTCTCGCCATCCCTCTCTCTCCTCAACGTCTCCCTCTCCCCTTCACCCTCGCCCTCTCCCTCCTACCTAGAGGTGGCACGACGGTCGCCGCCGGCACGGCCACCCTCCCTGCCCCCGGTCGCCCCACTGCGACGTGCTCCTTTGCCACCACGCTGTGGCCCTCCACTTGCGCCGAGTCGCGACGCAGTCCGTCTCTGTCGGCTTGTCAGCCGCCGCCTCTGCGCCAGTCGTCCACCTCGCCGGCTCGACAACTACCCCTGTCGGTTGAAATCTTTGAGGGGCTCTTGGGGGCTGCGCCCCCAGCTCTGGAGGGGTGGCATCCGGGCGGCCGCCGCTGCCGGCCATGTCCTTCCTTGCCACTGGCGCAGCTAGGAGCTCACGGCATCCCGCCGGACCTTCTCGACCGGTGTTTTAACTGTCTCTCCACCTTGCACCAGGTTGCCTCGTGCCGTCTCCTGGTGCGTTGCTGCCACTACCGGGGCTTCCAACATCTGGCTCGCGACTGCAAGCGCCGAGCAGCCACGAAAGCCTTCGTTGCCCCCCGTCTAACTCTGTCGCCCGTCTAGAAAAAATGTTTTTTTACTAGTGGTGCCACTACCTAAATGTTGCTGTCAAGGAGACCGTCAAATAGAGGCGTTGGTTCCCGACCTTCACCGCAGAGACCATCGATTGGGGTCGTCGGCTCCTGACTGTTGTCACTGCCGAGACCGTCGATTCGGGGTGCCAGCTTCTGGCCGCCGCCTCCAAGACCGTCGATTCGGGGCACTGGCTCCCGACCACCTCTGACAACCACCGCCACTAGATTCACCACCTGCATGCCTAGCCTCCATGACCAAGACACCGACCAACTAGAAAAGCAAAAAGGCCAACCTACGAGAGGACTCGACTATGGGGAGACCCATAGAATATCATAACAGAGCTAAATTATCTAAAGGAACCACATACACGGAAACAAAGCTAATTAGATGTGGTAGGTTGTGAGAGGATGAGTTTTTCCAATTTAAAATCTTGCATTCACCATCGTTATAGTACATTACTGATTCAGCTATACAAGTATTGTTGGGATGGCTATAAGGAGCTAGCCATCCAATAGAATTAAGATAGGAAGAGCCACATATTTCTGGCCCTTCATTTAATCTAGGCGGAAGGTAAGGAGTTCAGGAATCGAACCCTGGCTGCAACGTTCACAAACGCTTGTGCCAAATCTCAAAGATGTAAACTATGACATTCCATGCATCGATCAGTGTTTATGCAACTCCATTTCTCCGAAAAGGAGCGCAGTATTTAAAAATTAAGCCCAGGGGTACAAATTGTGCCTCAAAGTCTAATATAGCTTTTGCTTGTGAGGAAGACTAGATAGTTACTGTTACTGCTGTAGCATCAGTGCATCACCAAAAAAAAAAAAAAGCTTTCTACAGAACTACAGACCATTTTGAAACCAAATCAACTTTATGACTTTCTTAAATTTGGTTGTTAAACTGGGTTGCATGAAAATTAAAAAGAAAGGATGCAGCGTGGAACTATCTTAGAAATTGCACTTCAGTAGAGGAAAAATTAATATGACTCGCCCTACATTATCATCACACTACTCTTAACACCTGAACTATAGAACATCTAAATAATTGTGTGGAACTTAAAAAGTCACAAACAGTAACCATTAGGTTCCTTTATGTAAGGAGGCATTCAACCCAATCCCTTCAGTCCAACACCTGAACTATTGGGACTTAATTCATTTTCCAGACCAACAGTCCAAAGAGCTTGGGCCATGTCCACACTATGCAAGCAAGCACAAATTGCTTTTATTCGGAAATTTCGCACTTCTTTCTTCACCCTGTATAGCTAAGTAGCAGTGAGCAAATCAAATTTACGTAAAAAAGGAACCTCATGTCAGATACTACTTGTGCCTTAATCTGAAGAACAATTAATTACATAACACTCTAAGAGTGATGTAACACAGAACATCACTCAAAGATTGGACTCACTTGAACAGCTTATTGTGCACAAAATGTGATTCCCAGATCTTCTTTGCATCTCACAATATATAATCATATATTACATACATGCCATGTCGCCAACCTTTACTTTGGTGATCATCATCTTTATTCTTGTTCAAACAGGTCTCTACCCATCAACAACTAATTATACAGGTTATTTCCTTCAATGTTTCTTTTGAATAATTAATTGTATATGGTCTTTGTAGGAAAGATTGTTAATGAACCAGAGAGACAGGTACGCAGCATTTGCCCTTAATCACCCCATGAACGCGGCAGCTCAGACGCAAAAACCCAAAACAAACCCAACATCGGCAATCGGATTCGTGAAATTCCACCCCCAAAATACGCAAACCATCACAAGCCAAATCAAACAGGGGCGATACCCAAATAGCCATATTAGCTAGTTTTTTTTATAAGATTAATTGGAACTATATGTGTCTCAAATATATATATGATTGTCTGAATGGATATACTAGCTAGCATGATAGAAATTTGGAATGGCAGCGATCGAAATGGGTAAGTTAGAAATAGCCAACAGGGGGAAGCCTATCGACCAGAGACCAAGCAACAGAGATTTGAAGCTTACATGGGCCTCCTCCTCCTCCTCCTCCTAGTTGTAGCTCACACGTCTCCACACTCAATGAAGCTTCCTTAGGATCAAAAACAATCTCGTGTTTTGCAACAATCTCATCCTTCTTGTTGTCGTTGTCATTGTCAACTACTTGCTGCTGCTGCTGGGAATTGAAAGCCAGCACTTGAACTATGAGTTGGCCAGCCAGTTCTACCGAAACAACACGCCTTGAAAGCTGAATGAAGCCGTCATCATCGATAGGCATTTTTCCATCTTGTTGTTTTTGAGAATCAAGTAGCACGATTTCTTGATGAATTGTGCTGGCCGTACGGGAAATAAGCCTTCCTTGGAGATGATCCGGCCATGACGATTGCGAACTCGACCGATCAAGCACTGAGATTGCGAGCTCGACCTCACTTCGCTTGCCGATGCAATGACTCGTTGGGCCCGGAAGATAGCCAGAATTCACCACTCCAAAGTTAACAATTTGATCTTGGTCAGGATGATCATGCAGGGTGTTGTTATTGGACTTTGCTTTGAGCTGAACCTCAAATTGAACAGGATTTGGCAGTTGTCTCTAGTGCGATTAAAGAGAAGGTTGCGCCTAGGATCAAGAGAGTCCCTGGTAGCGACGAGGCCATAGACATGAAGTGGCCACTGGAGCTGATGGTCTGTTGTGCTGGTGTTGCGGAGGAGGAGTTTGATTGAGAAGATCTGCAATCTGCTGTCGCAGCCAACAAAACTTGATTTTGGGATGTGTCCAAACGTGTAACGCATGGCCGGATAAGCTGCATATAGGATCCATTACTGTTAACTATATATAAGTCTGATAAGGATTATTAATCGCTAGAATAGAAATTAATTAATCTAGGGTTTTGGAGGAGGAAGATGTAGATACTGACTGGTATCGTCGAAGGAGCCAAAGTTACGACCGTGCCATCTCGGCGGAACATCACAATCTCATAATCCTCCTCCTCTTGGGATTCTTCTTCTTCCACCTCTCCTCGTTGCCATGCAACAATTAATAATCCACAAGCATATATATCAGATCGATCGATCTCAGGGAAGCCGCCGCGCGGGCGGAAACACTTTATTTTTTTGGATGAAATTTGACACAGCCTAAGTCCCTCTCCACCTCTCTCTCAGATCGGATCGGATCGGAAATCTCTCTCTCGCCTCGGACTCCATCACCACCGAACGGAACGGACGTAATTAAAAAGAAACGAGCCCTAACCACATCTACTGGGCCAAGCAACGCTCTCCGTCCAACTTTTTAGAAAATGTCTACTTTACATCCCTCATCTTTTAAACCAGGCACAGTATTGAGGGTGGTTTTGTCGACTTCATCTTCATCCCATGTTGTGTCAACGTGGTGATTACACGACACTCCAATCAGTAAAAAGTGGGAAAGTGATTTCATCCCTCAAGGAGATATCGCCTCGTTTCGTGCATCTCACCTAAATAGTCTTCAACAAATTTCAAAAAATTTGGCAAGATAGATTAATATGAAATATATCACTTCACAAACATGCAAGTTAAAATTCAACTTCTACAAATTGTAACAAAAATAACAAATATAAATGTGAATGTACGATAAGTCGATAACTATTTTTAGTTTAATTTGTTCTTTTTGTTACGTCCTCCGTTCCACAATGTAAGAATTTCTAGCATTACCCAAATTCATAAAGATGTTAATAAATCTAGACACATATAGAAAATATATACATTCATCAATGTATGAATCTAGGTAAGTCCAAAAAAATATTACAATATGAAACGGAGGGAGTACAATCTATGTTGTCAATTTTTTTTTGATAACTATTTAAATGACATGCAAACAACAAGCGGATATCCCCTCGAGGGATGAAAATCCATATCCAAAAAATAGATAGTGTACCCCACAGGTCAGTGGCATTTAATCCCTCACTTGTCTATCTCCCCCCTCCCCTCTAGCCCTTCCCCTTCCAATCTTGTCGACCACCCCTCCCCAATCGGCGAGTCGGTGAGAGATAAGGCTCAACAGTGAAGGAGAAGAGGACAACGTCCACCCCTAGCATGAGCTCATCGTCAAGCATCTACAGGAAGGTGGTTGTTGGCCCCGCTGCCTTGCACCCGTCTCTCCGTTGTTGTGGCTCCCTCGGCTGTGTCGCTACCGTCAGATCTAGACGCCCAACAGGAACGATAGTTTTATGCGGGCGGAGGCCCTCAATGGTCTACAATGCGGCAGCCGACGGGAAAAAAAATCCAATCCTCCAAAGATTTTATGGCAATCCTCCAATTCAAAAGGACCCTTATTCTTTGTTCGCTCCCCATCTCTAGGATTCCCTCTCCTCGTCTTCTTCATTACCATGCTAACTATTAAGGTTTATTTCTTAACATATACTTCCACCATTCAAAAGTGTTAGACTTATTTTATATTTTGGTTTTCCTAAATAAGTTGATCGTATTTGTAATCTTCATGTATATAAGACTTAAATGAAAAGATAAATTAAATATTTGATCGAAATCCGAGAAATCATTTTAATACTTATCTGTCATATGCATACATACACTCTTTGAAATTTTTTTATGTATGAAAGATGAGTTAATTTCTTCTTAGTCTCGATGAAAGTTATAAATTTGAGGCATCTGACCATGAGGATAACATATGAAATTGCTAAACACTTTATGCAAATCATCGCTTAAAGTTTATTTAGTGATAAATCAAACTAGGACAAAAACAAATTTACTTATTTTTTTTAATAAGACGAATCATCAAACATGACGTAAAAAGTCAACGACATCATATATTTAAAACGGTCATGTGTGTATTCTATGTATGTATTCTAGGAGTTGCACCAGCAGTCCATCTTTTAATTTTTTTAAAAAATTTCAATCAAGACATAACATAGGCTGTGTTTAGTTGGATTCAAAGTTTGGATTTTGGTTGAAATTGGAGATGATGTGACTGAAAAGTTGTGTGTGTATGACAGATTAATGTGATAGAAAAGGACTGAAGTTTGGATCTAAACACAGCCATAGCAACCTGCAGCTAGTACAAGCCACAAAGCCCACAACTAACAACAATTCACAGGTAACAAAATAACAATAAAAGAAGATCGATCATGTTCTTTCAAACCATCTATGCTAGCTGGTGTGGTTGCCTCGTATATTTGAATATATGATGAGCAATTGAGCTTAACCAGCAAGGCAGACCACATTCCATGCACCCGACCATTTAAATAGATAGCTGCCAGCAACATGTACCAAATTTACTAATCCATACATAAATATACATTACTTTGTCTCACGTTCCAAAACTCAAGGTAGGCTAAACATGTAGTAGTAAACAAGTCGATAAGATTAGTCAGGTCTAGTTCTAGCATATAAAACCCTGCTCATTTGCCAGGGAAGCGGTAAGGGACCAAGCAACGGTTATTTCCAACTTACAGAAGCCTAAATCACATATCCCACAGCTGGTTGAAGCCCTTTTAGGTGTGAAACTGACCTTATCTGCAGCAGCAACATCCAATAAGCCACCCTTGCTACCATCAACAAGCTGTTTATTATGTAAAGCCAGTACATCAACTTCCAGACCTCCTGCTAGTTCCACAGAAACAACACGCCTTGAAAGCTTAATCACACCATCATCAGGGCAGATGGGCACTCTACCACCATGTGCAGATCGAGAATCAAGTAGCTTGATGGCCTCATCACTTATACTGGCCGTGCGGGCAGCAACCTGTACTCCCAAATCATCCGGCCATGACGACCCATCAACAACCTGGACACTCAACTGACCGAACAAGCAGTGCTAATGCAAACTCAAGCTCACTTCTCTTGCAGCGGCGACGCCTCCGAACTATGAACGGAGGATCTGCCAAAGAATAATCATGGTGATAGACAAGGACTCTGAAATTGAGCACTTTGTCTTCAGACTCACTTGTGCCCTTCGCTTTTAGTTGGATTTCGAATTTCACAGGATCAATTAGCACAACAGCACGAGTTGGCCCTGTTAGCAGCAAAAATGGATCCTGCAACCATCACAATTTAATCAATCAGGTAACATCTGGTTTCTAACAAAATAACAAGGAAGCAGGCCAAAATATTTTTCTTAGTAGATATAGGGCCTGTTTAGATCCCCGACAAAATTTTACACCCTGTCACATCGAATGTTTGGACACATGTATATGGAGTATTAAATATAAACGGAAAAAATAACTAATTGCACAGATTATATGTAAATTGTGAGATGAATCTTTTAAGCCTAATTGCGCCATGATTTGACAATGTGGTGATACAGTAAACATGTGCTAATGACAGATTAATTAGGCTTAATAAATTCGTCTCGCGGTTTACAGCCGAATTCTATAATTTGTTTTGTTATTAGATTATGTTTAATACTTCAAATGTGTGTCCGTATATTCGATGTGACACTGCAAAACTTTACACCCCTTGATCTAAACATAGCCATACTGATAGATGTGGATTAATTAAAACGCATTGGAAAAGGTCCAAATATCCCCTGAACTACTAGTAAATTGATGAGTAGTGTACCTGTTGGGTGAGGATTTGACAGTTATCCCTGGTGCGGTTGAAAAGAAGATTGCGCCTAGGATCAAGCGAGTCCCTGGTGACGATCAGTGGCCAGTGGAGCCCCTCTTCCTCTTCCTCGTTGAGGAGGAGTTGGTTGACTTTGACAGAGAAGATCTGCAGACCGTAGTTGCAGTCGGCGTGCTTTAGGATGGGTTAATGTGTATAGCGCATTGGGGCGAAAGCTACCAATTGAATTGAATTGAGTTAATTCACATTGTTGGAATTAGAAGCTGCATGCTACTTCAGTAGTACAAGAGATGGGATGGGATTATAGAAGAATAATTGACTGACTGGTTGCATCGAAGGATCGGTGTGGATGGGAGTAGAGGGATTCCCAGCCGCGGCGGAAACGGATGATTTCGTGGCCCTCCTCCGACGGCGTCTCGTCGGACAATCGACCCTTGTCCCTCATCCTCATCCTCGCGCTCTCCTCAATTCCGCGCCGCTGCTTGGTTTTCTCCGCTGCCATCGATCCGAGAGAGACGAACCCTATGGTGTGGTTTTCCGATCCGATTGTAAACTCTTCTTCTTTCCTTTTTTTTTCCTTTCCAACTCAAGCATGCCTATTTACATAGTATAGTACGTGTAGCCCAAATCATGAAGTCTTAATTAACCTCTCTACAATAATTACTTATTACTTCACTCTTTTCACGTACGCTAGCTGGTGTGGTTGCTTCATGATGAGCGATTGAACTTAACCAACAACAAGGCAGAACACACACCATATATGCAACCGACTATTTAATTTTAAATAGATGGCCAGCCAGCCAGCAACATGTACGTACCTGTTTTACTAATCGATATACATACATAAGAGCAGGTACAATAGCAGACTATGCCAACTATAAACACATATCGAAAAGATAAAAGATGAGAGAGAAGAGCAGCGAGCTACAGATTTATACCGTAGCACGGTCTCTAAGACACAATGTGTTTATGACATGTGGGACTATATATTAATAGTGTATGACAAAAGGAAGAAGAAATACAAAACGACAATGCCTATAGCAGGTCTTTATAATAGTCTCGACCTCCCCCGAATCTCCCAACAGTAGCGCTCGCCCTTCTTTGACCCCTCTTCCTCTTCCTCCTCCTCCTCTTCAGTTGTTCTCCGTCAGCAGAGGGTGGAAGAGAGGTCGTACGCCATAGTTATAGTAGTAGTTATCGTTGCTTTAGTCGGGTTCTCTTGTTTGTCTGGGCTTTTCCAGTTGCTTTTGCTCTTGTGGTTCTTGAGCTAGTCATCAGTATTGTAATCGTGAACTTCGTTGTGGGATTCAATCCCGCAGGTGAGTCACTACGCCGACAGCGTCCTTCCTGCTAGTTGGGGTGCCTCCAGATCTGCATGAGAGATTGCGTCTTCGGCGAGCTCGTTCCAAGGGTGGAGGCCTTCTTCATCTCCGGCAAAAATTCTTCATGAGGTGGCTAATGGTGTCGAATCAAACCGAGTTGACCTCAACCTCCTATGCATGGAGGCCCCTTTTGGGTATGGTCTTCGGGTTCTTATGAAGTTTCCTATACTTCTTTACATATTTTGCCGGTGCTATGGATCTAGGTTTGATTTTTGGAACTGTTGTTGTTGCGTATTTCTTTGGCATATGCTTCGGTGGAAATCTTCTGTGGTATGGTTGAATTTTATATTTCTATGCTATCGCTTGAACCCCAGATGTGTGAGGCCCCTTTGGGACTATGCAGTGGATCAATCATATGCAGCTCACCTTGTTTCAAGTTTTGCCGGAATAAAACTTGAAGTTGACGTTGCAAGCAGTTGAAGAAGAAGGACACGAGTGCTTTTTTCAATTCTTTCTAAGTCCTTCTCTGCAAAATGTATCTTAAAAGTGTAATTTGCCCATTGTTAAGGGGCTTCTTTACAAAACTAGATGTATCCATGTCTAGATCTTTGCTCGATGCATTGCAACCACTCATGTACTCCAACTTAGCTACATCAATAAATGCATGAGTTTTCAAAACAGAAATACTACAGGACGGGTTACCGTCAGGACGGGATAACTGAAAATATATGTAGTGCCCTATAAACTACCAGTACCCCCTCTACTCTCTCTCTTATCTAGTCCACGTATTCAATCTTATCCTCTTCTTTATCTCTTCCCCTTCCCCTCCACTCCCTCCTCGCTCTCTCTCTCTCTGACTACCACCCCCATGAACACGGAGGCGATGGCAGTGGCTGACCGTGTGGGTGGTGCGTCTGGCGCGGCTATAGCTCGTGGTGCGTCGGGCGTGGAAGGAGCTACCGTCATCATCCCCGCTGGTGGTGGTGTGGTGGTGGCGTGGGTGGAGTGGAGGAGGAGAGTGTGAAGTAGTTTGTGGGGCACGTGCCCAAGCAAATAATGGAGATGGAACTGCTCGCCATGTTCTAGGAGGTGGTCATCATCGACGAAGTCACCGTCATCAAGGACAAGGCCTCTCGAGGTGCGGATCCGTACGCCCAGATCTGGGCTCACGACCCCTAGCTCCTGTGTTGGTTTATTCTTGGGGTTCGATTTGGGGTGTTCTACATGTTATATGGGTGTTTCTTGCAATAATACTTTAGTGGTATCATAATGCTTTGGTACCTATAAATATCGGGCCTGGTACCTATAATTATCAACCTGGTACCCAGGTAACATGTCAGTATGGTACTTGGTACCACGTATTTATACGGTGACATTAGTATTAACATGGTACATACAGGGTATCAGGCCTGATACTCAGATATTATGTTCGCTATTAATAGGTGTCATACATGGTACCGGATAATATATAGTAACATCAACAATGATGTCAGTAACTTAAAAGTATCCCGTCCGAACGACATACCGTTCTCTAGCATTTATATTATATCTCTACTATTATAAAAATTGAAGATGTTTTTGCCGGTATTTTGGTACGTCATCTTTGTATGAGTCGGTTTTTAAGTTCGTTTGCTTTTGAAAATATATATCCGTATTTGAGTCGGTGTTTTAGATCGTTCACTTTTGGTAATACAAAAGGAATCATATAAGAAATCTATTTAAAAAACTCGCATGCTAACTTGAAATGACTAGACTCCTAACTGCAGCTCATGATCTTCTAAAACTATTATAAAAATTGAAGATGTTTCCGCGGTCCGTCATGCATGTTTGAGTCGGTTTTAATTTTATGTTTTGGTTTTAATCTATATATCTTCTCTATCTCTACTATTATAAAAAATTGAAGATGTTTTTGCCGGTATTTTGGTATGTCATCCGTGTATGAGTCGGTTTTTAAGTTTGTTTGCTTTTGGAAATACATATCCGTATTTGAGTTGGTTTTTAAGATCGTTCACTTTTGGTAATACAGAAGGAATCATATAAGAAATTTGTTTAAAAAAACTCGCATGTTAACTTGAGATGATTGGACTCCTAACTGCAGCTCATGATTTTCTAAAAATATATATGTCCAAGAGAACTTGCACAGTGAATTTCATCTTAACTAAACTATATACCAATAATAAGATTAAAATAGACTTCACCCGTTGCAACGCATGAGCATTTTTTCTAGTGTGTATATATATATATATATAAATACGTATAATGCTTATAGTAGATTACTATATGAGATCACCCCTTCTCTATAGATGGCCATAAGGCCTGAGGCCCAACAACATAGCCCACGGCACGACACGACTGGTGTCGGGCCCGTGCTGGCCCGACCTGACAATTGGGCTGTGCTTGGGCCGATGCTTTGGCGTGGTGGGCCGGCCCGGCACGGCACAGTCCAATGAGCAGGGAAGAAAAATAAGTGAGGGACCATAAATAGACTTAATTCGGCCATACAAGGCACAACCAAAATAGATTTATTGCAGCCACATACAACTATAAGACATGGCCTAAAGAGATAGGGAGGGGAAATAGACTCATTCCATGAAGAAGCACAATAGGTTGTGCTTTCGGACCAGCCCAACACGACCCGAATCTTATTAACACGTGCGTGGGTCATTGGTACAACCCATGGGCAGGCTCGGCCCAACGTGTAGGTCGGGTCATGCCGACCCGACTAATCTTGACCCTGGCCCAGTCATGCCTGCGCCGTGCTGGTCCGGGCGGCCCATTTAGCCATTTATACCCTTCTCGTGGAAATGGTTAAAGAGAAGTGATGACAAGATAGAGAGAAGGTGTGGGTGTATGACTGGGCAGTGGGCCCTCCTCTCCTCACTCTCTCTCCCTTGGTGAGTACTACTACGGAGCTCGCTAGCGAGATCCATAGTACTACTAGTCGTCGTCGTCGTCGTCGTCTTCGTCTCCCTCTCTTCCAGTTCCACCCAAATCGCCATGGCTCGCTCCTCCTCCCAGTCCCAGTCCTCCGTCGGCGCCGCTGCCGGGGCCGCCCGCCCGGCCACCGTTGGCCCCCGCGGCACGGCCGCTGCGGCCGCCGGCATGCGCCGCCGCCGCGCCTCCACCGCCGGCGGCTCCGGGGGCTTCTCCGGTGGCGGCGGGAGCAACATGCTGCGATTCTACACCGACGAGGCGCCCGGCCTCCGCCTCTCGCCCACCATGGTGCTCGTCATGTCCCTCTGCTTCATAGGCTTCGTCACCGCCCTCCACGTCTTCGGCAAGCTCTACCGCTCCCGCACCGCCGCCTCAGCCTCCGCCTGATCCATCCGCCCGCGCCCTTTCTCTTGTGCCCTACTTTCTCTCAGATCAGATCAGATCGGATCAGATTACATGTTTTTTTGTGTATGAAGAAAGACAAACCTAAGCTTAGTGGAGTAGTAGCTTTTATTGAGGGATGTATTTGCTTGCTGAGTTCTTGCTAGATCTGCCAACCAATTATACCCTACCCTAGTGCAAGTTTACTCTTGTTTCTTCTTACCTTGTTTCAAACAATTGTGGCTAATTTATTACTCCTACTTGGGCTTGCAAAATGTGCCTCTTGGTGATTTCGATTGCTACAGTGTTACTGTTACTGAAGATGCATCTCAATTCTACTAGTGGAGTACTACCCTTGCTACCTCATCTACTGCTGCTAGTACATTTATTACTTACTGCTTCTGAATGCTAATTTGCAATATTTATTACTATTAAGGAAACAAAATGATATCACTAATTTGCATTTTTTAATTGTGTAAGTCTTCCTGTCTACTTATTAGCTTCATATTAATTTTAGCTCAGGCTTTGCTCCAGTACTAGAGTTCTCTATGTAGCGATTGTTTACTTCTTTTTAATGGGTTTTGTGATGATTTACAACTTGTAGCTAGGTTGGTGCTCTTCCATCTACTAACTGCATCCTTGATAATATCATGGTCCAAAACTACACGTTAAAACCAAGCTGACCAGGTATTCATCCTCACATGACCATAAACATGAGGTAATAGCTTAGAGGATGTTGCTGAAGGATTTGTGCTCCGCGTATGTTTGGTTGACCATTCACTATGCTTTGATTAGGACTTATTAGTAGCTAATCTGTGATGCAATAATTGTCTGCACTGTTTTTTTTTTGGCCTTAGAATAATAGTTGATCTATAAGCATCATGGTATCTAATTGCTGCCTATGTTATTCACGTGTTCTGTTATCTATCTTAAGGCACGCTTGGATAGAGTTCTTTTCCGTTAATCCTTATGGTTTCAGTCAAATTTTAACTAATTTCTGAAGCAATTAGCAATATTCTCTAGTGCAAGTTCATGATTCCCTTACTGTCTCTTCTTACCATCTTTTGAACAACTGTTGCTCATTAATTACTTAGGCTTGCAAAATGTGCCTCTTTGGGATGGATTGCTGGTGTTACTATATTTTTTTTCTTGAGGATGCTTCTCAATCCTAACACTACTTTCATTGATGCATCTTTCTAGCTCATCTATTCCAACTAGTACATTTATCACTTACTGCATCTGTATGCTACTAGTTTGCATCATTCAAGTGAGTAATTGAGTGTCCCTGTCTGCTGATTGGCTTCATAATAATTATAGCTCAGGCTTTGTTCTTGTACTAGAGTTCTTCCTCTATTTGTGGTTATGTAATCTATATCTTGCAGTTTATCTCTTTTCACCTGCTGATTTAGAAATTGTAGCTATTTTGGTGCTCTTTCATGTAATAACTGCATGCTGATCATATCAACATGTATGTGATCTAATTACAAGTTAAAACCAAGCAGACCAGGTATTCATTGTCACATGACCGTAAACCTGAGCTAATAGCTTATATGAATGAATCTTTTCGAGGATGTTGCTGAAGGATTTGTGCTCCATGTATTTTTTTTGTTTGAGCATTCACAATGTTTTGCATAGGAGCTATTAGTAGCTAGTCTGAATGAATATTCTTGGGGATGTTGCTGAATGATTTGTGCTCCACATAACTTTGGTTAAGCAATCACAATGTTTTGCATAGGAACTATTAGTAGGTACTCTGTGATGCAATAATTATATGTGCTGTATTTTTTGCCTTAGAATACTAGTTGACCTACAAGCATCATGGTATTTTAATTGTTGCCCGAGTTATTCACATTGGATAGAGTTCTTCTCCACTAATTCTTCCTTTTTCATTTAAAATTGAACTGAATCGTGAAGCAATTCCCCATCCTACTTGCCTACTGGTCTATGATGCTTAGCTTGTTTGTCAAATTTGTGCAAACTTTTCTTGGTATCAGCTCGAAGTTACAACTGGGTGCTCTTCCAGGTTATATCAACTGTCAAGACCCTGTAGTTTGCGCAATCTGGATTATGTGGTTGATTAGAATCAAGGATAAGAAGTTCTGGACTTTGTGTCCCATGTTCTATTTTTTGGGGAAAAAAAGGGTACTTCAAGATGAAGGCTTGGTATATTATCAAGATTGATATTTGATGATAACAAGGGGGACATGCCCCTCCCAGATGCTAGGAAGTTATCCTCTCATTTTGAATCTTGCTGGTTGCATCCATCTGTTAGTTGGCAACTTTGTATTGATGAACTAGAACCAGTTGCTTCTTGATTGGGATTAGCTGCAGTAGTAGAATTTACATGTATATAGTGATTTCATTGCTTGAACTGATTTATGAAGCAATCCGCCATTGAAATATGGCAGATTGAAATGATGTTTTTTAAAAATATCTGATTGTTGACATTAGGTTCAATCACAATGGTACTGTGAGCAAAGTGGCTTGCTCAAATTGTGGTGACTTGCCTACTGGTCTGAGGCTTGAATTTGTTTTGTTGAATTTGTTCAATATGTTCTTGTTATCAGCTCAAAGTTATTAGGAGCTCTTCCGTGTTATATAACTGTCAAGAACCTGTAGGTCGCACAGTCTGGATTACACCGTTGATTAGTATCACAATGGATGAGAGAAGTTGTGGGCTTATGATCTCGTATGTTTTGTGTTGTGTTCTGTTATGGGGAAAAAAGAGATACTTCAAAATGAAGGCTTGATATATTTAACTGTAACAAAGGTGGCACGTCGCAGATGCTGAAGGATTTGTGCTGCACGTATTTTTGGTTTAGCATTCACTATTTTTTTTATATACATAGGAGTTATTAGTAGCTAATCTGTGTTGCAGTAATTATCTGCACTGAATTTTTTGCCTTGTATAATAGTTGATCTACAAGCGCCATGGTATCTAATTGCTGCCTGAGTTATTCACATCTTGTGTTATCTATCTTAAGGCATGTTTGGATAGAGTTCTTATCCACTAATTCTTATGGTTCCATTCAAATTTGAACTGATTTGTGAAGCAATATACCCTAGTGCAAGTTTATGGTGCCCTTACTGTTTCTTACCTTTCAAACGATTGTGGCCAATTAATTACTTGGGCTTGCAAAATGCGACTCTTTGGGATAAATGGCTAGTGTTACTAGCTTATCTATTCCTATTAGTACACTTGTTACTTACTGCATCTGTATGCTACTAGTTTGCATCATTTAACTGAGTAATTGAGTGGTCTTGTCTGCTGATTGGCTTCATAATAATTCTACCTCAGGCTTTGCTCTTGTACTAGAGTTCTTCCTCTATGTACGATTGTATAATCTATATCTTGCATTTTACTTCTTTTCACCTGTTCATGTGATGATTTAGAATTGTAGCTAGGCTGGTGCTCTTTCATCTAATAAATGCATTCTCATTGTATCAACATATATATGGCCTAGTTACATGTTAAAACTCAGCAGACCAGGCATTCCTTCTCACATGACCATAAACCTAAGCTTGTACGAATAAACTCAGCTGAAGGATTTGTGCTCCACATATTTTTGGTTAAGCGATCCGTGTGTTTGCATAGGAGCTGTTACTAGCTAATCTGTGATGCAATAATTGTCTGCACTGTATTTTTGCCTTGGAATAATAGTTGACCTACAAGCATCATGGTATTTTAATTTGTACAATCTGGCTTGTGTTGTTAAATGTGTAGAGTCTGTTCTGGGTGTCAGCTCAAAGTTACATAGGTCAACTGTCAAGAGCCTGTAGTTTGCGCAATCAGGATTACGTGCGTACTTGATTAGTATGACCATGGATGATAAGTTGTTCTTTTTGTTGTTGTTGTTTTTTATTGAGTGGGAAGACACCCCTATTTCCATTAACGGAAACCAGATAGTTTCTTACAGATAAAGAAAGCAAAAAGGAGCAAATAAAGCTCTCTACATCACATTCAGAGGATTAATTAAGCATCATCTCCCAGGTTGGAGCAGAAAATTAAGAGTCTCAGAATAGCGTTGAAGCCTAAATAAACGAAGTATCTGCTGCTAGCAAAACAAGTGCACGCACCAAAACTCTGCTCCAATTAATCCTCCGATGAACCCCAGCTAGCCGCGGCCCTCACCCATCGACTAAACGGCATGTTGATGTTGCTGATGGTGCCATTGCCGCAGCTGCCGTAGCCGCTGCTGCAGCAGCAGCCGCCGCAGTTGCTGCTTCTGCTGCCGCGGCGGCAGCGGGTACTGCTGCTGCTGGCGCATGATGAGCGGAAGAACATAGCCATCGCTGTACTTCAACACCCACAGGCCATAGTCTACCACCACCTGGGCTGAAGTTGGAGCTGGAGCTGCTGGAGCTGGAGCGACGCCATGGGGATGGGGATGGGGATGGGGATGGCGATCAGCAGCAGATTCGCGTCGGTGGCTCTCCACGCCCCAATCGTGAATCAGTCCATCAAGATGAGCAATGCTTTTAGCTTGCTCATTTTCATCAATGTTCTCAACGACCTCTCTCTGCATCTGCATAAATCGCTGCGTCTCGGCCAACATAAGGCAGCAGACCATTAGTGCTCTCCTCCTCTGCGCAGTTGGATACTTAGCATTTGCAGGAGTGTACTGACGCAAGCAGTAGTAGATGTCCCTTAGGCAGCCAGTGCCGACGCGGTACCTGGGACTGAGTACATGTAAGTAAGAGTAATTAGATACTACTCCACTCCAGATCGATCTTACTAGTAGTATAACAGAAGAAGCATGCAGCAGCATATAGGAGTACTAGGATAGTAGTAGGAGTATACTACTAGTATAAACATGCATGAATGAGCTAGCTAGTCACAATTAATTATTCATGCATGACATGACAGGACAGGACGTACACATCACTGTAGCCATAGCTGTAGTAGATCTCATGAGAATTGAGGAACGATGGGATGATTGCTTCTTCTTCTTCTTCTTCTTCCTTCTTGAAATGAAACCAACCATCTGCGCTGTTTGGGGGTTTATCCTTATTCCGATCAAGCGGTCGGAAGGCGACCAAGTATAAGTCTGTCTCGCGGAAGAGGAGCTGAACGCACACAGAATCGCCAGGGTTCTCCAGCTCTACAATGTGGTATGTTTGACTCTCCTCGGGACGATCTTCAACTCCGTCGACCTCCAGTTTAGGTGGCGTCACAGGCATGCCGTCAACGGTAGTGGAGCAGATGTCCAACATTCTTCCCTGCCTCTTCATCATCAGCCTTTGGAATTCTTCCTTCCCCGCGTTGATTGATATCCGATAGCGATGCTTGTTAATGTCCTGCATCACGTACCATGCATTAACTTTATTTGTATTGTACGTAAACAACGATCAATTAATATAATGCATCGGATTTTACATTAATTATTATTACATACAGTAAGTAACCAAAGTAATCGAAAACTGTAAAATTAATTAATTTACATACAGATACAGTACGTGTGCTCAATCTAATAGTATATGCATGTCTACCTCTTTGTGTTGGCAAAGCAAATCACAAACACACAAATTAAACAGAGATGGTTGTGCCAAGCTAGGAAAGGGCACGTGCTCCTTGGGCCGTACGTGCCCTTGGTCCAACCAGCCCACCAACCTGCTCACGGTGTGTGATTGAAAGGAAAAGGAACAATCGGCCCAATACAAGCAAGCAGCAGCGGATCGCGTAGCTCCAACATGTCCGTACGTCCATGGCGGATTCTCAGTGGAATCCCGGCTGAGAACGAACAATAACAGAGATGGATACAGTAGCGCGCATGCACAAACATACGGAATTAAAAGGTTGCGCTTTTTTTCCTTTTCAATTCCAAAACGAAAATACCGATGCAATGCAAGATTGTGGCTAGACATGTATATGCATGCAACTGATAATGTTCAACACAAACCACTCGTGCGGCGCGGCGCGGCGCAGGCGAAAAAGGTTGTCGAAAATCCTGTCTCAAAAACGAAGATCCTGTTCCATAAGAAAAAAAAGTTCCATCAAAAAGAAAAAAAAACGAAGATCCTGGCTATGCCGGACGTAAATGTTGGATCTTTGGCTTTGGAGGGGCTCAAAATCGAAGCATCGACGCCAGCAGAAACACGAAGAGGTACGGGAGGAGGAAGAAGAAAACCCTTGAAACGAGGAGGAGAAGAAGAAGAAGAAGAAGAAGAAGAAGAAAAGAAGAGGAGGAGGAGGAGATGGAGTCGAGAACCCTTACACTCATGCTCCGCTGCAGGTGCAACCGCACCCGTTGCTCTGCCATCATCCGCGCCTGCTCCAGCTCCTCCTGGTCCGCCATGGCCTCGCGATCGATCGATCGGAGAAGGAGATGGAACTGAACTGGTGACCGCAGAGAGAGAGAGAGAGAGAGAGAGAGAGAGAGAAGAGGAAAGGAAAGGAAAACCCCTGCCAAAACCCCTGCTTTGCGCTGCTCTTCCTCTGCTCTCCTCTGCTGTGGGTGGGTGGGTGGTTTGCCTCGGAAACCAGAAAAATTGAGAGCGAAAGCATGTGCGGACAACACAACAAAACAACATATGACGGGCCGCGGGCCGTGATACGGCCCATTATATCATTTCCAAGCCCACCTCCTGGCCGGGGATCTCTATTAGAATAAGTTCATTCTAGCTCTCTCAATTTGTCTGAAATCCATCCCTAAACCAAAATACCACTTCTTTTTCTTCGAATAGTTGGACCGTTACCGACGTTTTATATTAAGAAGAAGGTGTCTCATTTTAAGAAGCAAACGGGACCAAATCTTACAGTGTCCAGTTAATTAGGGAAAACTGAACGAAAACCACAACTACAACACCACACTAACTAACCTAACCTAAACTATCATGACGGAGCCCAACACAAGGCATCGGCCAAGCTTGTTATAGTAGTGACATAGCAACCCACACATGTTATCGTTGCCGAGCTTGCCGCCCAAGCGACACAGCAGCTTCGACTTCACTGCGATGCTACCCTAACACCAAAAGAACAAGCATAAACGATACCCATGAAGAACATCAGCCCACACAACCAAGGAGCCACTTCCTACACACAGCTAGCATCAACAAACCTTATAAAGAGATTGCAGTATGTCATCGTTGCCAAGCATTGTCACCTCCGACTCTACCCAGTAGAAACCAAATAAGAATGATGAACACCCGCCGTAGAGTAAGAAACAGAACCAAAACAGTGAAGACCTCATCAAACACCATAGGCTTGTAGAGCTTCAAGGCAATGCAGAAGTCTACCAATGGCTATCGTTGCACGGGGAAGATTCTTGGTGCCAGGAGAGGTCAACGCCAAAACGACGCCTCCAAGAAGGTGAACAACGCCTAATGGCGTCGTTGTCGTCATGCCGGCCCATGGCCAGGCAAGGCTTCGCCAGCAATTCCAATCAAAGCTCCACACAACCATCCTGCACAACGGCCATCACCGGACTACCACACCATCCCCTTTGGCGTCCAAGCCCAATCCATGACTGTCGTCGGTCACCACCACGGCTACATGCCCCGCCACTGGCCACAACCATTCCCGCTGCCGCCGGCGTCACCCGCGCCGCACTTGCCAACCAACTAGCGAGGAGGGTTCCGCGACTGCAAAGGAGAGGACGGAGACGAGGGAGCCGACGAGCTCGGGCTCACCATTCTGTCGGCAGTAAGGCGACTGTGGCGGGAGATGGTTGGCGAGGAGGAGGTCGCGGTGGTCCACGGCAGGTGGAAGCCGATGAGGAGAGGACGGAGGCGAGGGAGAGCGGAGGGGAGCCAGCGAGCTTGAGCTCTCCATTCCTCCTGCCATCTTTCTCTTCCGCTCGCCATCGTGCCTGATGACTACTTCTCTTCCTCTTCCCTCACTTCCCCTATACAAGCTCGGAAGCAGCACAACAGCGGGTCGAGGGCATAGGGAACACCAGCGTCAGCGCTGCGCACCCTAGAGTTAGTCGTCCGCTGTCGAGGTCGGTGCCGCCCCGAGGAGCCCCTTGAAGATGAGCGCTGGTGATGGCGCTCGTGGCCTAGGACGGGCCGCCACCCAGGCCAAGGGAAGCAACGGCGGCGTGGGGGCGTGCTGGCCGTAGACCACCTTATGATAGGACGGCTGCGGGGAGATGGAGGGGCCAGAAGAGAGGAGGGAAGGCGACGGGGAGAGGCTGACCTGAGACGATGAGGGGCTATCATCGAACCACGTCCACTCCATCATAGTGCGTGGGAAGCGGCCTTCACGGCCGACAACGACGAGGAGGCGTGGCGACATGGGAAAGAGGAAGGAGCAGGAGGAGACGGAGGTTCACTGTAATTCTTTTTTATTTTTAACTGAACATTCACTGACACGTGGGTCTATGGTTTTTTCTGACTTTAAGTGTCATGTCAACATCACGTAGACGTTACGTCAACCAAAACTACCATCCAAACCACCTTGGGACTTTATTTCCACTGGTTTTAGGAGTTGAAAGACATACCATATCTGGTATTTGTTAGAGTGCGTAGCCCGGCCCACCAACTGTGGGCCACCCAGGTCACATTGGCTAGTCTTTTGTAGGTCCAAGATCTAAAGTTGTGACTCCGGTTGGGCCTGTGGTGGAGCAGGCCCAATGTGACCTGGGTGACCCACGGTTGGTGGGCCGGGCTGCGCACTCTAACACCCCCAACATCTTTGCATTTAGATGTTTACTGTCAGAAAAGATCTTCCCAGGTACGAGAACATGCTGTCAACAAACTTGCATCTATCTTCTTTACATTACGGAGTATTTACATCATGTACAACAGATCTAAAATTTGCAAAAAAATACCTCTCCACCAACAGATCAAAACTGGCTCTTCTCAGGAAGCAGGGGAGGAAATCCTTCTGATCAGCATCGATGACAACAAGGTGGCATTGTAAGCACAAGCCTACTAGTCCTAGCAATGGAATGCAACACGTCCAATACATATTGCAAATTTTGATCAGAGTTAAGGTTCAACCATGACTGATCTGTGTGCAAAAACAAGTACTACTACTACTCTTCTTGACAACAGATCAAAAAAGCAGGGGCTACTGCTCCTCATCTTCTTCTTGACACCCGACAACAGATCAACAATTGAAAAAAAAAAAAGCAATTCCCAGTTGCTACTGCTCCTCTTATTGACAGCAGTGGATCGATCGATCCAAAGAGAGGAGATATCCTCCCTTTCTCTCTTTGGACTTTGGATCTGACAGGTGGGATTAGGGGTAAAAAATCTAAAATATTGTGAAAATAAATAAAATGAAATGATAAAAAAAAATCAGAAATTCATTAGAAGTGAGAAAAGTGTTACTACCAAATATAAAAATTCGCTGTCCCGGTTGTATATTAGAGAAGACATATAGATTATGTGGTAAACAAATTAATGGATTAGGTGATAAATAAATCAAGACACGTGAATTTAGATGGTAAATAGTCAAAATTCTCAAGTGGCTTAGGAAAACTAAAGTCTTTATATGATAACTCAAGTAGGAGCAGAGAGGCAGCCGCGGTTACTATATAATAAGATGCTTTAGTGGCAGGCTGCACATAAGATCAACCTTCATTTCCGAACGAGTACTAGTATTAAGCTTCTCTCCTACTTTCATCGCACGCAGCAACTCGCTCCAATTAATCAGGGGATCTCAAGCTAAGACAGAATAACATATCAGGCTATCAGCTCCCTCATAACATGCTGCTATAAATGCCAACCAAAAGGAAGAAAACACCCTTGGGAATATTCAGACAGAATAACATACTAGCTGCAACTCGACTACTTATCCATACACAGATTCACCGTCTTAATACAATTAGGCAGAAATTATAGGCAAATAGATGACAGCATAGTTCAATGTCTTGCAATCATGTACTACTAGTGTCGATCAACGACCAGAGCGCATTTGCTGCTCGATTTGTTGCCAGGAGCGAATGTCTAAGGGTTGCCCGAGAGCATTTGCCTAAGGGTTGCGAGGAGCGACCAGCAAACAGTAGCTTTCACCTTACAAAACCCAAGATTGAGTACACCACTGCTCCTCCCAGCCTTGTCAGGTGTAAAAACAACCTTGTCTCTGGAGATGATATCTGAACTCTCGTTGGCTTGCGCCACCACAACAACACTCAGCTCTCCCCTTAATTCCACAGAAACCACACGCCTTGAAAGCTCAACGGCACCATCACAATTGATAGGCATTCTTCCATCCCGAGAATCAAGCAGCACAATATCCCCTCCCTCTACACTGGCAGTTCGGCAAAAGACTACTCCTCGCAGATGATCTGGCCATGACCCCTCAGTAACTTGGATACTCTCCATAGTGGCTTCAACTGTTCTAACAAGTGCAGCAGATTTCAACTCAAGCTCGCCATGTTTGCTTGACAAACATCTGCGGATCATGCGAGTATTCTTTGTATATGGGTAAACCGTGTGGTGCATAAAGACCTTCAGGATCAACACTTTATCCTCAGCCTTTGTTGTTCCCCTTACTTTTAGTTCAACTTCAAACGTTACTGGATCAATTACCACAACTGCACGAGATGGCCCTGTTAACAGCAGGTATGAATCCTGCAGGCATCACAACCAGTTGATTATTATTGAAACTTGGTTCCTTCCGCATAACAAGGAACCAGTATGCAACCAATCCATATGAAAGAAACAGTCATTTCCTATGAGGCCATACTAAGGTCAGTTGAAGAGCATATAATCCATCAACTAGGTAAATGCAAGAGCTTTGCTACCAATAAAAGAAAGTATGCCATAATATTGCCTAGAATAAACAAACCTAATTTATGTTTTGCATGCCATATGCTATTCGTTTATTTGCAACAGGGAGTACTCATCTTGGTTATATAATGTGGCAATCCTGTTATGTTTGGCTGTTGGTAATATTAACTAGCATCAGAGGTCAATTTATAGAAAACTGCAGTAGGAAGAGGTGACAAACACCATGAACGGATTATTTCAAAAGGAGTATAGGTATATGTCATAGTGGTTCCAATTCTATCAACTCAGTTTGTACCAATGAATTCTGTGCAAACATGCCTTCAATTGAAAATTTAGGTGCAACCAGCCTACGTATGCACTACTAACTCCAAAAAGACAACACATTTATACAAACAAGTGTACAGAACAGTTAAATCTACTAGTTGAATAGGTTGAGCACTTCAAGCTCCAAGAAAAATGAGAAAACAGCAAAAGGTACAAGGAAATTACAGGATATATACCTCTGGTGTGAGAATCTGACAATTATCCCTTGTGCGCTTGAAAAGAAGATTGCGCCTTTGATCTACAGAGTCCCTGGTGGCAACCAAGCCATACACATGTAGCGGCCAGTCAAGACCATCTTTTGCTTCTTTCACTTGGAGAGAGAAGATCTGCAAGGCATCATGACAAAAAGCATATCCTGGGATAGGTCCCTCCGTATAGCGCATGGAACATACAGTTGCTGCAAGCAAGTAGTAGTAATATTTATTACCAAATAATAGCAGTGTGGATGCTGATTGCACCATGTCCATTATATACTGTTATGTCCCATGTTCGACTCATAAATCCAATTTTAGTTAAATGATTTAAGTGATGATGTGGAGTAAGGTAAACACACATATAGACATTAATCTTGCTGAGAAGGAGTAAGATAAACAGACATGAAATTAGGGGCTATTGCTCAGACAAGTAGCAGCAAGAAAAGCAAAGCAAAGAAAAGCAAGAAATGAAGAAAAAGAAAAGACCGTTAAGTTGATAATCCACTTTAATTTTGGCAGAGTTCATTCATGGTGCTAAGTGAAGAAAAAAACAAATTGGTTCCTACTGATACGGATTATTTGACATGCTTTTGTGCCGACATATATAAGAAATAGAACTGGTAGATCTTATCAAGAGGGCACCTTTTTTTTAGATAACGGATAGCAATCCAGACTCTATATCCAAAAGTGGATTGTGTACAGCCAAAGGTTACACGAGTCCATACACTCCACATCTCATAACCGAGATACACAGAAAAACAAACCAAAAAGAAAATGTTAGAAGACTAGCTTCAAATTTTTCCATGTTACTTGAAACATCGGAGGATGCAGAGATAGCCCACCTTTCCACCTACAAGCCCTCTCATTGACACTAGCAACCACAAAAGCTCCTCCCTCCATCATGAGCAAAGGAAGGGGACAAAACTAGTTCGCCTTGTCGTCGCCAAGCACTGGCCTCATGCCACCCAGACAATCTATACCCCTCAGCGTGAACGCGTCATCAAGAGGGCACATAGTCAGATAATCTATTGGGTCTGGTCCAAATTTGTTTTTTTTTCCTAGTACCATGTTGTGGTTAACAGGATTTGTGCTGTAATGGTTTATTGAGTGTAATTAGGAAACGCTAACACTTGTTTCACATACTAAAAGTCAATCTGTTGACCCCAAAATAAAAGAAAACACAATGTTTTTAGATCTAGTTGTTAATAGAACACGAACCGGCCAGAATTCGAGCTAATGGTGTATATAATATAATGGCGATACGGAACATGATTAAAGGGCATAGATAGATAGATAGATAGATAGATAGATAGATAGATAGATAGATAGATAGATTTGCAGAAACAATCCCTAGTATTTGTTAGATTGCGGAGGAAGAAGTTGAAAGGAAATTAAAGGGCTTATTACTTACTGGTGTCGTGGAAGGAATAGCGAGGGCTAAAGCGATTTTCCCAGCTAACACGGAAGTTTTGCACCGTTATCTGCTCAGCCAACTCTTCATCTTCAACCTCCTCTTCATCTTCCAACTCCAACACCACTGCACGCTGCTCCCCGATCCCCTCATCCAAAAGAAAACTGCCGCAGATCGTCACCGCTTCCTCCAACTTTTTCCCCAGCAAGTGCTCCTCCCCATCCACCAAAGGAAGCTTGATGCTGCTGGCCATCTTCCTCGCCGACTCCTAATTCTTTTCCACCGCCGCCACAGGATCGGAGCAGGATTAGGGTTCCTCCGCTCCCAAATCCCAATCCGCACCCACCCCTCTCCTCTCCTCTTATTATTATTATTTGCTCTGCAAAAAGTACTCCAGGTGGTACAAATTTCATAAAAAAACCCCTCCCTTTTGCGTGCATAGGAGAGAGGTCCCTCTTCCGAACACAACACCCAAAGCCGTTTTTTTCTTTTTTACAAATTGACCTTTTTATAAAACTTATTTAAAGAATAACCCATGTCAAAAAACTAATCCTATATATCTATAAAGTTTATCCCCACTAAGTGTAGTTAATGCTAATTCTTTCTTCTCTCATGAAGCCACATCACCTTAATTATTTTTAGCATTTGGATTATTCATCAAGGGTGTAAATTGCATCTCTTCACATCACCTCAACTGTTTTTAGCTTTTGGATGATTCATCAACGAGTGTAAATTGCATCTCTTCACATCACCTCAAATGTTTTTAGCTTTTGAATGATTTATCAAGAGTGTAAATTGCATCTCTTCACATCACCTCAGTTGTTTTTAGCTTTTGGATGATTCATCAAAAGTGTAAATTGCATCTCTTCCCCCAAAAGGCACACCATACAATCTAATCATTTATAGCCTTTGGATAATTGATAAATGTAAAAAAAAATATATAAACATATGAAAAAAATAGGTAAGAAAGAAAATTTTAGAACTCATATTTATTATATTATCACATAATTCTCCCGCAGCAATGCGGGTATGTTCTTAAAAAAGGCCGTGACAAAAGATTTTTGTGACCTCTATTCACGAATATAATGCGCAGAATAAAAAGACAGCGAAGTACCACTAGCCTGCTGGTACATTGCATTTCCTCTCGCGTGAAGTTACTGAGTTCGAATCACAGTTCCCAGTTCCTAAAGTTGTATGATACAGTTAATTCCTTTCTTTTTTTTCTTTGTCTCTACCTTGTTCTATTGTTTTTCTTTTGAAATATCACAAGTTTTGTTATTTTACTTTAATTTGGGCAAACAAATTGAGAACTTATATTATGATATTAATCATAATTTAGCTCAATAGCTACAAATTTGCAAATTTTTTTAACTTGAAAGGACCACACATTTGCCTTTATTTTTTAAAAAAAATGATAATAAATAGTTTGATAATAATAAGTTTGTATATTTTCAGTCTTAATTTAAAAATAAGACGAATTAAGAATGCACTTGAACTTTCACAAGAAAATTAAAAATTAACTTGGAAGGACCAAATTTGACTACTTCTATCATATAACATATGCCTTAATTTATTAATAATAATAAGTTTGATAATAACAAATTTGCATATTTTCGGCCTTAATTTAAAAATAAAACGAATTTAGAATACACTTGAACTACGTGAAAAAACAATTCATAAGGACTCGAAACCACGACCACAGACATGCATGTCTTAGAAAAAAACCACTAGGCTAAGCATGACTCGTTGTCATAAATCTCTTCCGCTCTTTATCTATCCTATGATAGGTCAGTGCCAGCCAAATTGGCAATTTCGTGCCAGCTCGAAAACGACCTCAGCGCTAATACTTTTGGCAGCGCCATCGTGCTTGGCGCTGATGTCACAGTTTATTTTTATTAGTTTTTGACCTGGGTTATTTTGAAAATAAGTTTTATACAAGGTTAATTTGTCAAAAAAAAAACGGCACCCAAAGAACCTTCTCAGCGAATACAAGTAGTCCATGTGTGTAAATTACGAGCATTTCATGTAAATTTACCTTCTCTTATATGTTTTTTCTCCTTTGAAATCTAGTTGGTTTATAACAAGTTGTTACAAAATCCGAAGCTATGTGTGCCGGTGTCAAAGATCCTTTTGAGAACTAATCTTTATCTCTACTATTATAAAAAATTAAAGATTTTTCTGTCTGAATTTTAATACATCAACCATGTTTGGATCGGTTTTAATTTTATGTTTCCGTCAAATCC
Organism: Oryza glaberrima; assembly: GCF_000147395.1. NCBI lineage: Eukaryota > Viridiplantae > Streptophyta > Magnoliopsida > Poales > Poaceae > Oryza > Oryza glaberrima. The sequence goes on along the minus strand of NC_068336.1, from coordinate 183,579 downwards.
TTTCATTTTTCTTACATCAGTGTGCCCCTCTTATATTATTCGAAATGCACGCGAATTAATTTGGGCCCGCACCTTTTCACGCGCCCCTTGCCTCACGCAGTGATCAGGCTCGCGCTTGAGTCCATTTTCCACATGCGCCTTTGCGGGGCCGCCATGATTGGGCTCGCAACGTCCTCGCGCACGTTATTTTCCGCATGCCAAATTGGGCCCCCGACGCACTCGCACGCGCGATTTGCCCTCGCCGCATGTTTAATTGGGAAAAACTAAAAAAAAATGTATGTTTTTTTCATTTAGTGTTTTTGGTAGCCGTTTTTTTAATATCATCCTGGTTTTCTTATCTCATCCTATCCGTTGCACGCCGCCGCTAGCGAACAAAACCCTAGCACCTCCGCTACTTTGATATGTCTCCCGGTGCGTTTTCTCCTCTAATTGATTGCAAAAAATCAATTCCCCACTCTTCCCTCGTCATTTTTCTCACAATTTCCCCTTTCAATTCGGCAATTTCCCCTTTCAATTCGGCTTTAGTTAACGAGATTTAATCTCTGTCGCTGATGATGGCCGACTGGCCTTCTTTATCCTGAATTTTGCATATTCGTTCCGATTTTAGAAAAAAAGGAAAGAGGAGATCAAAATGATCAAAAGCCCTCAACCAATTTTGAGAGACCAAAACAGAATCGACCGGATTTGATGGGGATGATCGGCTCCGGCATACGGGCACAGGACTATCTAGAGGTTGAAGATGGCAGTCGACTGTGCGAGCTGGGCCTGTAGCTCCACCAGTAGGCTGGATCGAAGATAGGCAGGCCGAGCAGAGGGAGAGGTAGCGGACTGGGTTGGGACTGAAAAGGAAGGATAGAATGGGCTTTAGGCCCAAAACCAAGGAATTTTCATTAACTTTTTCAATTATAATGTATAACAATCCTAGTGTTTCAATTCATTGCTTAACTCCTAATAGCAGTTGTATCACTGAAAAACGTTCTTATCCGTTGCAACGCACGCATATTTTTTGTAGTCTTTTAAAAAAGAGTAAAATACATTGTTGAAAACTTGAGCAGATCCATCACTTAAATATGTAAACCTGTAAACTGCATATTCAGATCCATCATCTTGTTTAATGAACTATGGCAGATCCAAACCTCGTTTGACTAGAGATGATCGCCAACGTGGCGCTCCACATAGCATTTTTACATCCAACCTCCTCTACATCATTTTGATGGTAATTTTTCATCCGGCCCCCTCCTCATTCAGCACTACCCCAAGTCTGCCCAAAATCCCCCAAATACCTCAAATCCAGATAAATGCTAGAGCACAAGAAAAAGTGGCGGTACTTACGATACACATGCGTCGGTTCATCTTATCCTCTGAAGTTAATGTCCATCGTGGTTGTCGTGTTGATGATGGAGTCACACTGCACACCTCATATTGAGCACCACCACTCGAGCACCCCGAATTGATGCCTGAATAATCTTGCAACACCGATGATTGTCAGCGTCACCTACCCACTCACCGCTCTCCCTCGGAACCATTGTAGTGGGGAGAATCGGGGTGATTTGGGGGGATTTGGAGTAGTATTGAATGTGGAGGGGTTGGATACAAATTTACCGCCACGTTGTGACGTGGAGGGGGCAAGATGCAAAATTGTTATTGTCGGAGGGTGAATTCCTCAAGCGGGGGACTGTGAGGCCCCCCTTTTTTAGTTCGGCCGGGGCAGTGGGTGAGAATTGAGGATTTGGATGAAAGGTGCACTGTAGAGGGGGTCGAGCCCCTCGAGAATGATGAAACAAAAGGGGTTTATACAGGTTCAGGCCGCTGAGAAGCGTAACACCCCTATTCCTGTGTGAGGTTTATTGGATGAGGGTTACAAGTGCTTGGATCGGATCCAAGCTTGTGCCAGGCTAGAGTTCAACCGAGCCGATCAGGGTTCAATCCCCCCTCTCACTAGGCCTGGACCTCCTTTTATACCTCAAGGGGTTACCACATGGGCCCAAAAGGCTACCTAGGGAAAAGAGAAAACATTCTTTTCATTAAAAACATGTCTTGTGGCATGACTCGGAGGCCACACGCACGTTGGCAGCAGTATGAGGTCCATCAAATCAAGCCGGCTGACTCGGGGGACGCCCGTGTCATTCACCATTTAATGAATGGCGACTTCTCGGTCGCGGGAAACGTATATCCGGGTACGACCGGAGTAGTTGGGCCTGCTCCAGATTGGATGAGAGGCTGAAAAGCCCTTCATCATTACGATAGAACGGGGCATAACCTGTTTCACGCCATCTAACACACGCTCAGGGCGTGAGCGTGCAGCCGTCGTCCCATCAGTCATTCAACCGGTCACGGACCGGTCACAGACCAGTCAGGTGCTCGGCATGCCGCATTAAATGCAGCGTGGAGCGCCCGCTGCAGCCACCTTAAATGCGGTTAGGTGGACGCTGAGGGGCGCCCACCTAACCTCACTCACGTGGCGGCTGCGTGGAGGGGTCGGGGGTAGCCCGACCCCTTGGGTTTGGAGGGGGCGGACGCCGCCCATCCTCGGGCCCGACCCAAGGGGGAGTGCCACGTGGACGCTGGGGGCAGCCTCCTCCCTCTAATCTTAGTACCCCAGGCCCATATATATCACCGATAGTTACCTACGTTTCTTTTATCGTTCATCCTCATTATTTTTTTTCAAGTTTAGATAATAGAAAAAAAATATGACCTCTATATTTACAATAACAAATAAAGGTTAAAGAAATAGTCTCATAAATAAGAAACAACAAAAGGAAAAAAAGAATACGAAAAGACTAGAAGACTAAGCTTTGGCCTTTTGCACCAATTCCACACAGATTTAATAATAAAGTTATCACAAAACTACAAACTACATACTTTATAATTTTAAAGGATTTCATTCCTATAGGATTTTCCCCAAATCATTGGAATTTTCAAGGATAGAAAAATCTGTCATTTTGTGATAATTTTATTACTAAAATATGTAGTTTTACTATACTTCACCTTAAATCTATAGTTATGCGAGAAATTTAGTGTTAGTTTTGTGATATATCGTCCTTAATCTGTAGTTTTGTGAGCCAAAATATTTGTAGTTTCGTGAAATTTATTTATTATTATTTTTGGGTAGGGTAGATTGGATTATTATTATTATTATTATTATTATTATTATTATTATTATTATTATTATTATTATTATTATTATTATAATAGTATATACTCATTTTGAGTTCTGGTTATTATTGAGTAGGAGTATATAGGAGTATAGTGTTTCCTTTTTCTCATTTATTATTATTGGTGGTGTTGATGGGGTCGCCGCTTCTCCACCTCCCATACTCCTCATTTCCTTGTTGCTCGCTTCTTCTTCTTCCTCCCCTCCGCCGCAAATCCTCCTCCTCCTATATGGAGTAGCTTAGCATAGCAGTAGGCCAGTAGCAGTAGCAATGCCGCGACAGATCCTCTCCTCCTCCTCCTCAATCGTCAAATCCGGCCTCTAGCTTGGGTTTGATTGACGAGCATGTCCGGCTCCGACCACCTGTTGGACGCCCTCCTCGCCGCCGCTCGCGCCGCTCTTTTCCCACCTCCACCTTCCCTTTACCGGATCTAATCCCAATCCCAATCCCAAGCCCTACTACTCTGACCTCCATCTTCTTGGAGTTGGAGTAGCTCATTTCATCCACAGATCCGCCCCCTTCACAACGACTACTCCTACATGGAGATGCATCCAACACCCCAAACACCCACCACCGCACCACCTCCTTCTCTGCATTGGCATTGCCTTCCATATATAACCTGCTGGACAACCATGCATCATCTCCACCAATTCCACACCCTACTCAGTCTCATCCATGCAAACAAGCATGCCTTCCTCTCCAACCTGCCTTTTGCCAAGCTTAAGGTTGCCCCACCACCGTCTGCGTCTGTCTCCCCTGCAACTCCAACTCCAGCTCAAACTGGGGACAAGACACTGACACTGCTGCTAATCACTCTCCACGGTAGACACTGCCTGTTCGCCTGGACCGCCTACGCTCCACACTTTCCACGCTTTCACTCACCGACTTCGACTTGATTGACCTGGTTGCCAGGTCCTTGTGTAGAAAATATCTTGTTCATTTTGCATCTTGCTACTTGCATCCATCCATATGTTAGTTGGCGTTAAGGAACTGAACCGGTTGCTTCTTGGTCGGGATTGGTTTAGCTGCAGTGCAGTAGTAAAATTCTACTACATATGTATATGCATATGTAACAATGCATGTATGTGGTTGCTTCCATTACTTGACGCTATATATGAATCGACTATGTAATTGAGGTGGTGATGTGAGATGCAAATTGAGGTGATTGGATGAGATTGGATTTGGCGATATGGAATGGATGGATTCCTCTTCGATCGGTTGTTTGATTCAACGTACTAGTGCTGCTGGCTAACTGTACGTCTTTGGTTAATAATCTGCTGTGCGGTACATGTACGTACAGTGAGTGAATTGAATAAGCAGCTAATCTTCATTAGCAGCAAGTTAAAAGGTTGACATTGATGCATATATATTAGTAGTAACTAGTAATTGGAGATCGAGAATCCAAACACCAAAAAACAGAAGGTGATCTATCTATTAGTAATTTCCAATGGAGTCCTGAACACGGCTGGGGTTGAGCAGACCATGCAGCCAAAACACAATTACGCAAGCATATGCAGCCGAGCTGTACGTTAACTCAAAAATCTAAAGTGATTAGTATGGATCAAGGCATGCCCGAGAGCATTTGCCTCAAGGTTGCGAGGAGTGACCAACAAACAGTAGCTTCTACCTTACAAAACCCAAGATCCCATAAAAGACTAGTACTCCCGGCACGGCGAGGCTTGAAAACAGCACTGCCTCTTGCAACGACGACATTGAGGTTGAGCGACGATGCCATTGCCACCACATCAACAGCCAGCTCTCCCCTCAATTCCACACAAACCACACGCCTTGAAAGCTCAATGCCACCATCGTAGCTGTTGATAGGCATTCTTCCATCTCCAGAATCAAGCAGCACAAAATCCCCTCCATCTACGCTGCCCGTACGACAAACGACCAGCCCTCGTAGATGATCTGGCCATGACCCCTCTGTAACTTGGATACTCACCATAGTGGCCTCAACTGCTCTATCAAGTCCAGCACATGTCAACTCAAGCTCCCCATGTTTGCTGGACAAACATCTACGGATCATGTGAGTATTCTTTGTATATGGGTAAACAGTATGGTGCATAAAGACCGTTAGGCTCAACACTTTATCCTCAGCCTCTGTTTTTCCTTTTACTTTTAGTTCAACTTCAAACGTTACTGGATCAATTACCACAACTGCACGAGATGGGCCTGTTAACAGCAGGTATGAATCCTGCAGGCATCACAACCAATTAATTATTACTAAAACTTGGTTCCCTCCGCATAATAAGTAACCGGTATGCAACCAATCCATATAAAAGAAACAATTATTCCCTACGAGCCCATATTAAAGACAGTCTATCACCAAAGCTTTGCTACCAATAAAAGAAAGTATACTATAATATTGCCTAGAATAAACAAACCTAATTTACGTTTTGCATGCAATATACTATTCATTTATTTGCAACAGGGAGTGCTCATCTTGGTTATACATGTGGCAATCCTGCTATGTTTGGCTGTTGGTAATATTAACTATCATCACAGGTCAATTTATAGAAAACTGTGGTAGGAAGAGTTGACACAGCAGATTCAATGCCAACACCACGAATGGATTATTTCAAAAGGAGTATAGGTATAGGTCATAGTGGTGCCAATTCTATCAACTCAGGGTGTGTTTAGTTTGCGAAAAGAAAATTTTTGGGTATCACATCGGACGTTTGACCGGATGTCGGAAGGGGATTCGGACACGAATGACAAAACTAATTTCATAACTCGCCTGGAAACCGCGAGACGAATTTATTAAGCCTAATTAATCCGTCATTAGTACATGTGGGTTACTGTAGCACTTATGGCTAATCATGCTCAAGATTCGTCTCGCGATTTCAGTTTTTTACCAATGAATTATGTGCAAAAAAGAGTGGCAAGGAAAAAAGATTGCAAACATGCCTTCAATCGACAGTTTAGGTGCGGCCTACCAATGCACTAATAACTCCAAAAAGACAACACATTTATACAAACAAGTGTACAGAACAGTAATAATCTACTAGTAGAATAGGTTGAGCACTTCAAGCTGCAAGAAAAATGAGAAAACAATAAAGGTACAAGGAAATTACAAGATAGATACCTGTGGAGTGAGAATTTGACAATTATCCCTTGTGCGCTTGAAAAGAAGGTTGCGCCTTTGATCTACGGAGTCCCTGGTGGCAACCAAGCCATACACAAGCAGCGGCCAGTCAAGACCACCTTTTGCTTCTTTCACTTGGAGAGAGAAGATCTGCAAAGTATCGCCACAACAAGCATATCTTGGGATAGGTCCCTCTGTATAGCGCATGGGACATACGGTTGCTGCAGTCAAGTAGCAGTAATAATTATTATCAAACAATAGCATTGTGGATACTGCTCTTAGCTATTGTTGTGTCCCATTTTCGAGTCAAAAATCCAAGTTTTAGTTAAATGATTGATGTGACAATGTGGATAAGCACATATATGGAGTACTAGACATTAACCTTGATAAGAATGAGGAGTAAGATAAACAACACATCAAGACTGCTCTGAGCTTGATCCTAACATACCATCTCACAGTTCTACGTACAAAAATGGTTGATCAAGAAAACTGACAGAATTAGGAGTCCTTTTGTGGAAAGGGGAAGACCCAGAAATGTCACCCCAGGACACAGTTTGGTAAATTGGGCGACTGTATGCCAGCCAAGCCAAGAAATTTGGGTGGACTAGGAATTTTGGAGCTACAGGAGTTCGCCAGGGCCCTTCGCCAAATGGAGGTTCCTTGTGATACAATCAACAAAGAACATTTTGCGTCGGCAACTACCATCACGTTGGGTGACGGGAGTAAAGCTACCTTCTGGAACGATGATTGGATTCAGAATGGGAGACTAAAGGATCTGGTGTCAGGTCTGTTCAAACTAGCAAAGAGAACAAACAGGTCTGTTCTAGTTGAACTAACTGACAACAAGTGGATTTCCATGCTAAGGCCCCTAACAACAATTGAAGAAATCAATGAATTAGTTTGGATTGCAGATCTATTAGCTGGGGTTAAACTGCAGCCAGGGATAAAAAATGACATCATATAGAATTGGACACCTTCAGGTACATATATGGCAAAAAGCGCGTACTTGCACAATTCACTGGAACCGTGTCATACTGGTAAAACCAGCCTCTGGAAAGCAAACAACGAACCAAAGCACCAATTATTTGGTTGGCTATTGTTACACCACAAGGTACTGACAGCCGAAAATTTGCTTAAAAGACATTGGCCATGTAATGAGATTTGTACTCTCTGCACTGAAGCTTTTTCGAGGACACCAATCATCTTACTAAGGAATGTTCCTTCACGACCAAAGTGTGGGAAATGATATGCTCAAAACTACAGATCACGGCAATGAACTCAACCTACACTTGTCTGTCAGATCGGTGGAACAAGTCAAGTGCAATGACACCATGTGAAAACAGAAAGGGAGTATTGGGAGCTTTGCTTGTTACGTGGTGGAATATCCGGCTTGAAAGAAACATGAGGGTCTTCCAGGACCAACCCAAGGAAGAACAAGGTGGTTTTCTTGGTGATACAAGACGTAAACGAGCTACCCTTAGCGTTTAGTGCTGATACCCTCTAATGCGAATTTTGATCTGCAAGTTGCTATTCTTGGCGCTGGAAATATCCTATTTAGCATGTAGTAAACTAAAATCTATTTGCTGCTTCTTCTAATGTATTTAGCTGGCAGATCTCCTCAGATCTCCTGCTTGCTACTTTGAAAAAAAAAGAAGATAAACAAACATACAAAATTAGGGATTATTGCTCCGATAAGTAGGGAACCGGCAACTAATTGATATTCCACTTTAATTCTGTCAGAATTCATTGTGCTAGATGAAGGGAAAAAAAAGACAAATTGGCTTGGATTATTTAACATGCTTTTGCGGCCCAATATATATATATGAACCAGAATTAGCGGTTCTTATCGAGTAGGCACCATGTCAAATAATCTATCGGATCTGGTTCAAATTTAATTTTTCTATTATCCTGTCGCGGTTAACAGGATTTGTACTGTGATGGTTTATAGAGTATAATTAGGAAAACCTAGCACTTGTTGCACATGTTAAATGTGTTGCATATATAGTTGAGGACACACTCACACACAAACACAGGTATTTAGCCTGGCAATCTCTTAACCCAAAATAAAACAAGACACAATTGGACCAGCCAGAATTGGAGCACAAATAGATAGTGGTATATACTCCAGAATATAATGGTGATACAAAACAGGATAGATAGATTCGAAGAAATAATCTTTGATTGCGTTGAAGTAAAGAAAGAAATGAAAGCAGAATAAAACGGCGGGGCGGAGGAGGAGAATTTATTACTTACTGGTGTCGTTGAAGGAATAATGAGGGGTAAAGCGATGTTCCCAACTGATACGGAAGTCTCGCGCCATTATCTGCTCGGTCAACTCTTCATCTTCCAACTCCAACTCCGCTACCACTGGACGCTGCTCCTCCAAAGGAAGCTTCCCGCTCATCGTCTTCAACTTTTCCCCCATGGCGCCATAGGAAGCTTCATGCTCCTCCCCATCCACCAAAGAAAGCTTCATGCTGCTCGCCATCTTCCTCGCCGACTCCAATTTTTTTCCCCTCCGCCGCCCGCTCTCCCCCTCCCCTCCTCGGATTGAGATGCTCTGCCAGAATTTCAGGATAGGGGGGATACCGCACATCACGACATGTCACAAGGCCAATATCCAAAACAAATAACAATCAATTTATATATAGCCATAGGCACCAAAATTACAAATAATAAGCCTAAAGATCTCATAACCACCAAAATAAGGTAATATATATGATATAATGTTTTGTCATACAAAAGAAAATTGCATCTTAATTATTTTAAAATTAGCTCTACGGGTACTAGCTAGATCAGAGGCTTTAATAATATCGTTGGAACTAATCCTCATTGCCAGACAGTCCCAGTCAATGTAAATTATCAAGTAATCCCGCAAATAGCCATCTCCCATCCGAAACTCCTAATACGCGATCGCTCGCGAGGCGCGCCCCTACGCGATCACTTTTTTTATTTAGATATTGTTTCCTAATCAGATTAATCAGCGCTAATGACGTTGCTTTTCTGTTTTTACGCAGCTCTTTCCCGGGCGTGGGCAAAACACACGTGCATGCGGGATCAGATCGAAGTTTCTGTTTTTTGCAACCACATCCGATTTCCGTTTCCCATAATCCCGCGCGATCAGCCCCCTTCTCACGTGGCTTCTTTTTTTTTTTCACCGCATTACTTTTTTATTTTAGTAAATTTATACACCTAAAGTTTGTACATCTAAAGTTTACACACCTAAAGTTTATAGATCCAAAGTTTATAAGTCAAAAGTTTATATACCCGATTTGAATTTGAATTCAAATATTTTTTTATATATAGTACACCTCAAATTTACACATCTAAAGTTTATACACCTAAAGTTTATAGACCCAAAGTTTATAATTCAAAAGTTTATATACCCAATTCAAATTTGAATTTGAAATCAAATATTTTTATATATAGTATTTTCTATACATAAAGTTTATACGTGCGAAGTTTACGGTATAAAGTCTATACATAAGTATAGAGTCTATGTACATAAAATTTATATATATATATATATATATATATAAATTTTTTTTCTAACTTGTTGTTTTGTATTTTTTAAAAAATTTATGGATCCCCGTTTACACATAGTTGTTTCCCGTTCTGTCGTTAGTATGTAGTTTCTCGTTTTCTGAACACGAAAACAGGAAACGGAGCAACCCATATGGGCTTTTCCCGATCGCGCGCCCTCGGCGCAGGCGATCAATCGCGTATTAGGACGACCCTCTCCCATCTCCCATTTTATTTCGATGAGATATCTTCAGAATTTCATTAGCTAAAAAAGCTCTCTCGATGGGACTAATCTAGTACTAGCTGGAAAAGCTTTATTGGCTAAGCACTTGAGCAATGTGGCTGAAACTGTAAACAAGAAGGAAAATCACATAATTAAGTATTTATCAATCGGATGATTGATTCCATCAATCTCAGATTTTTCTAGATTGGGAAAACTAGGAGCAAGTACGTACCAACTAGGCGAGGATTTAGGGGGTTTGGTTGTATTGGGGAGAACTTACTGCTCGGCTGCTTCACCTTGAGGCCTCGAGCGGTCGCCGCTCGCGGACGGCGGGGAGAATGACAGGCAACGGAGAGACGCGAACGCGGTCGCCCATCAGCGTCGGACGAGGGAGAGGCGTCGTCTTAATTGGCACATGCCTCAAATCCTCCATCCATCTCTCATCTAATCTCTTTTCTCCGTGAGCTAAATAATGGGCCAGATGATGCCTAGCAGATGGGGCCTGCTCTGCCTTTAAAGGCACCGTGTCTGTGTCACTGACAAGCGGGTCCACACGTTAGTGACCTATCTTTGAAAGTAGAGGAGTCTGATCCCCTCCTCTCCCCTCCCAATCCGCCCCCATCCCCTCTTATGATTTGGAGTACTCGCAAAAGTAGGGTATACAAATTTCATTAAAAAAACATCCTTTAGCGATTTCCCACTTATATATTCCGAAGTGCTTCAGATTTTAAACTAAATTGTTTTTTCTAATTTATTTTTTACGAACACGTAAAAAGGATTGCACGTAACTATATTAAAAGAAATGGAGTTTTTTTATACAACATAACCAATCTCAGAGCGGTCGTTGCTGGTTACAAAGACAGGATTTCGAACGGTATATAATAAATAGCTCAGATACATGCCAAATCAGCTGGTTTGCTATGCTAGCCAAGCACAATATAATAGTAGAAAAATTTATAGGATTTCTCTCATTTTTCAACTTCTACTCCCTTGTTTTCTCTATGCACGCTTTTCAAATTGATAAACGGTGTTTTAAAAAATATATATAAGAAATTTGTTTTAAAAAAATTATATTAATTATTTTTAAAAATTTTATATCAAATACTTAATTAATTATATGCTAATGATGTATTCCGTCTAATTTCATCTTCCGTACACACCCAAAATATTTTCTCAACGAATAAGAGTATACACTTAAAAATATGTAAATTACGAGAATTTCACGTAAATTTATCTTCTCTTATATTTTTTTCCAATGAAATCTATTTTTTTAAAATGACATGTTGTTACAAAATCAGGAGCTCTGTGTGCCGGTATCAAAAGATCCTTTCGAGAACTAGTTTTCTTTTTTTAAAAGAAAAACTTAAGGTGTTTAGAAAATACTTAACAATTATAGTCACAAAATTAGAAAAATAGTAGGTCTCACAAATAAAACGATGTCAACGAGTGATACTCGCAGACCGGATGAGTTAAATATTAGGATACGTTGGAATGAGGGTCTACGTAATATGACATCAAACAAACAAAAGATAAGGATTATACTGGTTCGGGTCTCTTGTCACGTAATAGCCCTAGTCCAGTTTATATGGGATTGATGATGATGAGAACCGATTACAAAGAGAGTAGACGAAGCAGATGATACCGACGAGATCTCCCGGCGACTTGGCTCTGTGTTCTCCGGCTTTGTAAGCTATGGTGGGTGTGTTGGCGATGAAATTCGATACCCTGTACCCCTCCCTGGGGCCCCTTTTATACCGTAGATCATCTTGACCCAAGAAAGACCTGAGGATATCTGATCCGATACAGTATAACAGAAATTCTATCCCTTCCGAGTAGGACTTTTAGAAATCGCTTGACTCATAAAGATATTTTCCATAATTTGGGATAAATCCCAAACGTTGTACATGGAAACGATGCGTGTACGCGAACCTTATCAGCATATTTCATAAGTCGTAGGATAGAAGGTATGCCTTATCCGTAACCCTGACAAACGTGTTTGGTGTTTCAGTATTATTTGATTTTACCGAGAAAATGCATGACGTATGTTACTTAAATATAAGCCGTCCTCCACCATATTACTTCCTACACAACATGATTGCACTATCGTATTTCTTTTATTGTTCATACTCATTACTTTTTTTTTCAAGTTTAGATAATAGATAAAAATCTAGCCTCTATATCCACAAGAACAAACAAATGATAAAGAAATATTTATATTTTAAATCTCATAAATAAGGAACAACGAAAGGAAAAGGAAAATGAAAATACTCAAAAACTAAGCTTCACCCTTATGCTGCCTGATGAATCCTACCACACCAAAAATCGCACCGAGTCGACATTGATATGTAGTGTGAACTCCTGGACCCCTCATCCATGTTTCATTCACATCCGTCTAGCTCCTTTGTCACCTTGCCCTGTAATCGGGCGAATCCAATCGATCCAAATCTAACAATTTCTATCCCTAGTGCCTTCCTTGCCGATACCATCCAGTAGAGACAGAGAAGAAGCCCCTCCAACGCAGCTTGACACACATGAATGGACTTGGGCATAGACATCTCAAATCTAGTGGCACTTAGGCCCTGGATCTAGTGTTATGCCCCATCCGTAGCTAGCATTGACAACCTACCTGTCGTAATCCTGGCAATTAGGTCATCTCGGTTCAGCAACCTTTTTTCACCTATAGGGGTATTTAGCCATTAGGCCATATCCATCCACCGTGTTGCCGGCATGTGTGTTCGAGGAGCCAACATTGAGCACCCGCCACCGCTGACTCCCATAGCCTTCATTGCCGCCTCGACACACCACCATGTTGTCGCCGCCAAGACGCTATTTCATCGCTGAGGACGTAGGGTAGACCATCCGATGCGGCACAATAGATCCGACCTCCTTCTGGAGGGCAGAAAGGCCACCATTGCGGTCGTCATCACCAACACTTGTTGCGGCACCCTGCCTTGCCACCAAACCATTCATGGTCCTTAAGGACGTCAGGCTTGAGATAGGGTAGATCGACCACCTTCGAGCTCAGCACCTATACTAATGCTTCCAGCCCACCATCGCATTGGCGCCACACCACAGCGCGCAAGTGCCCCTCCAGTCCTTGTTTGGTTCCCGCATGAAGCAGTGCCACCGCCGACCAGACTCATCACCATCACCGACGAGGTGGATTTCAAAAGGCGCTACCGGATCTGAAGAATCAAGAGAGAGGAAAAGAGAAAAAAAAGGGAGGAGAAAGGAAAGAGGGGGGAGATGGAGAGAAAGAGGGGAGGGGTAGCGCCGCCACTCGTGTGGTAGCATCATTGACAGCCTCAGCCTAGGCCGGTGTTGTTTTTCGTTCTCCCGTGTCTACTTTAGACTCTACATATTCAAAATACTCATATTACAATTCCCCAATGGCCAATGGGGTTGTAAAGGTAAAATTGTATGAAAAATTGTCATCGATGAAAGGATTCGAATCGGTGCATGCAATGCACAGGTCTGTCTCCATATCCACTTGGATGCATTGACATTTACGTGTGAAGCCTCGTAGGCATTTTGACATATTGTATTGCATGCTGGAGAAAGATGACAAGCTCACATTGTACTATCCGTTTCACTTGAATGGGCCATGCAGCACGCAAATGACGGATGGAAATGACTTGTATGGATAATCAAAATACACTACTTTTAAGTAGGCTAGCGAGATACTTGACCTACTTGTAAGTTGTAACGGTGTACAAAAGAGCGATTGTGACAGTGGCAGACGAATGAAACGTGTTGAATGACCTTTTGCTCACCTTGAGCACTTAATTCTAGAGGTTTAGTTAGAAGACGATATAATGTGAAGAAAAACAAACGAAGTTGTTGTGTCCTCAACTGGATTAGCCCCTCTTTTTGGGCTCATTGTCATCCTCAATTTCCTCTTGTTCACGTGCTCTTTCTCTCTTCAAGTAGAATCCGATTTGCTATTATTTGATTGTTTTTAGGTCTCACAATGCCATCTTGCAAGCCAAACAACTGCCTCGGCACAACCAAGATTCTATCGCTGCGGCTAGGTGGTGACTTCATCGTTGCTTCTAGGCTTCCGCGTGCCCAAGGAAGGGCCCCATGGATGCCATTGTTGGTGTGGGTCAACGACGTGTGTTTTCCTAAGCAGCTTGAAATCCCAGGCACATTGGAATGGAGCGACGCATCTAGACCATGCAGTTGGAGGTCAAGGCGAAGTTGTTTGACAACGTCTGTTGATGGATGTGGATGTTGTGCGGGTGATGCTGCAGATTGCATGGTCTGGGTTTTTGCAGCATAGGTTTATACACGACCAGTTCAGATACACAGAAGATTAATTAGGCTCAACCATTTTACAATGGTCGATGAGATTATTTGCTCATAGAAAAATCTAGGCATCATGGGCCGTGTTTGGAAATAAAATTAGACTCGGCTCTTATATATCTGAGTGGAAACTTGATAGGACAAGAGGAGTAATTGGTAATAGAACCGGAAAACAAAGCATATGTGATGGATAAAAGATGTAGGCGCGACGAACGGAAAATTACCAATTACTCCCTCCATTCCATAATATAAGGCACAACCAATTTTCTTAGATGTTCCATAATATAAGGCATACATATAAGTATGCAATTAACTATGACATCTTCTCTATTAAATTACTACTTTTTTAAAATCCTCTACTCTCATGTTATCTAATTTTATTGGATGCATGAATTATATTTATTAGGATGATCCAAACTATAAGATGATAATAATTATTTCTTGGTCTTTGGGTTAAGGGTGGTTGTGCCTTATATTTTAGAATGGAGGGAGTATTTTCTAAAGTAGGCTAGGTTGGATATTTATTTACTATTACTAGTAGTTTATAGTGTTTGCTTTTTCTCATTTTTTTTTTGTGTGTTGTGTGTTGTTGGTCGGGTCGCCGCTTCTCCACCTCTCGTGGTGGTGTGGTCGGCCGGGGAACTCCCCCCCGCCGGCCGCCGCAAATCCTCCTGCTGCTCGTCGTCGTGAGCTATGTCCGGGTCGGAGTCAGAGCACCCCATGGTGGCCGCCGCCCGCGCCGCCCTCGCCCACCTCCAACTTCCCTTGCCCCCCGCCCCCGCCGGATCCAATATGGATCATCTTCTTCCTCATTTCCTCCACAGGTCTCCCCCCTCTCCATGCTTCCTCCTCCTCCGCACCCAACACAAGCCTAAACCGCCGCAGCCGCAGCTCCACCTCCTTCTCTGCACTGCTTTCGATTCCCTGGCCCATAGCCTGCAGGAGGTCCTGGACAAGCACAAATCCAAGCTACATCTGGACACATTATTCCTCCATGAAAACAAGCCCCATGCCTTCCTCTCCAACCTCCCTTTCGCAAAGATGGTTGGGGTACCACCGCCTTCCTCGCCACCAGCAGGCATCCTCTCCACACCGTCTGTCTCCGCCCACCACCAAGACCAACCTCCAACTCCAACTCCAACTCAAACCGAGGACAATGAAGAGATTGACAATCACTCTCCACCACCACGGATTCGCCTGCTCAACATCCCCGTGGACCGCCTACGCTCCACACTTTCCACACTCTCACTCACCGAGTTGATTGACCTAGTTCCACACCTGGTTGCCAGGTCTTTGCCATCCCCTGATACTCATCCAGACAAGAAGAAACTCTTCTCTGTGCACGACTTCTTCCGATATGCAGAATTTGAAGGTACATACCATCTTCATTTTTCAATCCAACCATATTCTCCCATCACCAAAATTGCCTTATGCACTGTAACATCGTTTGTTAATTATTACTGGCCTATAATGGACACACTTGATTGCTATCCTTTTTTACTCTCTACACCTCAATTCTTTTTAGCAATACTGTACCTCAGTTTTAACAATATTTTTCTTGTCTCATGACATCTAATAACATGATAGCATTGTTGTGTCAATAAGACAGTCACTAATTCTAACAACTGTAGGATAAATGCTGAATTTAGTTTCTTTACCATTCCTGCGATTTTCTTACAAAGATTCACATGGTTTTGTTCAAGTACGCAGATATAGGATAAGGTGTTTTCTCTAACTCAGTATTCTTCTGGTTTTACCGAGAAAATGCATGCAGTATGTGTTACTTAAATATTACAAGTCCTCAACCTTATTACTTCCAGCACAACATGATTGTAGTATCTTATTTCTTTTGTGTGTTCATATGCACTACTTCAGACTCTTCAGACTCTTCAGATTCAGAATATGCATAACACAATTCCCCAATGGTGTACAATCATGTACAGATAACTAGAGCTCCAGATATTGGCTTGATGCTGTTGGTATGACATTGATATCACTGAAATATTATGTCTGATGATGTTACTTTGTTGTTCTATTGGAAATAGATGGAGGTAACTCTTGCATGTTGATATCCTAAGCTCTTTTTTGTTGCTTCTGCAGGAAAGCGATTCTTTGAGGAGTTAGACAGAGATGGTGATGGTCAAGTCACCCTGGAAGACCTTGAAGTTGCAATGAGAAAGAGGCGATTGCCAAGGAGGTATGCTCGGGATTTTTTACGGCGCACCAGAAGTAACTTGTTTTCAAAATCAATTGGGTGGAAACAATTTCTGTCCTTGATGGAGCAGAAGGAGCCAACAATATTGCGGGCATACACCACCCTGTGTTTGAGCAAGTCTGGGACACTTCACAAAAATCAAATTCTCACATCTTTAAAAGGTGCAGGCCTTCCGGCCAATGAAGATAATGCTGCTGCCATGCTGCGGTACCTAAATGCAGATTCAGAAGAATCAATCTCCTACAGCCATTTTCGCAATTTCATGCTCCTGCTTCCTTCAGAGCGCCTTGAAGATGACCCTCGGTATGTTGATGTCTTGCGTTAGAATCCATGTTTGCATCTTGAACCATTACACAATAACCCTTTCCTTCATCTAAATTGAATATCTGACCAGTCATGAAAATAATAACATGTTCTGACTATCTTCTCATCGCATTAGATACTAACCTTTCCACTTAACTCATTTATTCACTTGTGAATGCATTTAGGAACATTTGGTTTGAAGCTGCTACTTTGGTTGCTGTTCCTCCACCGGTAGAGATATCAACTGGAAGTGTTCTGAAGTCTGCTTTAGCTGGAGGTCTTGCTAGTGCACTTTCTACCTCTGTGATGCATCCCATTGATTCAATGAAGGTACACAAACTTGTTACTTTTTAACCCTTTTAGTGTAAACAACTTAACCGATAGCACTGATTCAACAGTGCGTTCACTTGATGGCATTTGTTAGAAGAGGATGTCTTAATGACAGAGCGAATAAAATCCAACATACTAAATTTTAGATAATTATGACAAACACCATCTGCTTCTAGCAGGTTCCATGGGAATATCATGGGATGCAATCAAATAGAAATTTATACAAAGCATACTACTGGCAGGAGCTTTTTATTTGTACTATTTCTTTTTCCAGTTTTCCTCTATGAATGATCGCCCTTCACTCAAGGCATTACCTGCAATGAACTTGCCTTACTTTTTTTAGAAAGTCGATAATGAATTTACTTGCTAGATTTTATGCTAATGGATTTTTTTTTGCTTGAGAAATTTAACAGTTTTATGATATTTCTGATTCAAGCTCTTTATTTTCTAAACTGTATCAGACACGTGTCCAAGCATCTTCTCTTTCATTTCCTGATCTCATATCAACACTTCCACAAATTGGGCTCCGAGGACTTTATCGGGGTTCTATCCCCGCAATTCTTGGTCAGTTTTCAAGGTTAGTGTCGATTCAGAGTTTTAGAGGCAAATTTGAATGTAGGCTGCATATTCACATCCTGCCATTTGCAGCCATGGTTTGAGAACAGGAATATTTGAGGCAAGCAAGCTTGTGTTAAAAAGTGTTGCTCCAACACTTCCAGATATTCAGGTATGCTTTCCTATTCCTTGTGCAAAATTTTGCATGTGCTACTCACTGTGTCATTGGCATGGGTATGTGGAATCCCATACCCACCTTGTCAGTCTCAACAACAGAAAATGTAACCTGTGTCAAGCCCTCTGCTACATTAGTTATGGCTTTTGACCAATCTTAGTTCATCAAGAGCTAATTATTCTCAGAAAATTGAGAGCTGAGTCTAGTCATCATGAAACTTGTCTGCCTCAATGAACTTAAAATTTTTTGACCTAGTATATTGGCCAAGAAAATGTTGCATATATGAAAATCTGATGATAGACATGTTTGTTTTGCAGGTGCAATCACTCTCTTCCTTCTGCAGCACCATCCTGGGAACAGCAGTCCGTATACCTTGTGAGGTTCTTAAGCAGCGTTTGCAGGCTGGAATCTTCAATAATGTAGGGGAGGCCATTGTTGGTACCATGCAAAAAGATGGTCCAAAGGGCTTCTTCCGTGGCACTGGGGCCACTCTTTGCCGAGAGGTTCCTTTCTATGTTGCCGGAATGTGTCTTTATGCAGAAGCTAAAAAGGTATCGTGAGTTCTTATTGTTTCTTTGGACCATACCTTAAAATTGGTTTTCTTCCATCTATATTTTGTTGACTGAAAGGTGCAGTGAGCTGCCTTTGTTTAATGCAAGCGAGAACTACTTGTACTTTGTTTTTATTCCTCCCAATCTTAATGAAATTTGGTCACCGGTTCCTTCTGCCGACCCAGCAAAAAAAAATCTGTTCTGCATATTTGAATTTCATGCTTCTGAAATGGCATCTCAATGGAGTTTTTCTTCTATCCACCTGCCAATCAATGATGTCCTTGGACTGAATTGTTTTTTCTTGTTTTATTTTCCTCGAAGATTGCCCGCAGTAAGGTTGTTTTGTTTTCTTCTGCATCTATTCTTTTTCTCAGATCACTATTTTTCTTAAGAAGTTTAATTTTGTTCGACTGGATATACAAAATACAAAAATATAGTTACGGGGAAGTTGCTGAACCTTTTCTTTTAATGGACTGAGATCTGTATAATACCTAGTTCTGTTGCAATGCCATTAGATTCAGAACTATGCCCTGTGCCTTGACGAATCTAATGATCATGTCATATGCTCTTGTTATTGTAGGCGGCACAGCATGTGTTGAACAGAGACTTGGAACCATGGGAAACTATTGCAGTGGGAGCGTTGTCTGGAGGGCTTGCAGCAGTTGTCACAACTCCCTTTGATGTGATGAAGACTCGGATGATGACTGCTCCACCAGGCACCCCAGTCTCCATGCAGTTGATAGTTTTCTCCATCCTTCGAAATGAGGGACCTCTCGGACTGTTCAAGGGTGCGATCCCCCGCTTCTTCTGGATTGCTCCTCTCGGAGCAATGAACTTTGCAGGCTATGAGCTCGCCAAGAAAGCAATGATCCAAACTGAGAGTGACTCCGCAGACTCTGTACATGAGAAGAGAACCACAGTGGGTTCCAGAGGGTGACAGATCCAAATTCACCTGGTTACTCTATATGGTGTAAAGAAAGGACAAGCCATGCAACAGAAATGTTTTTGCCCTTGTTGCAAAGAATTAGAACCATTTTTTGGCATTGCCTTCGTGATACATATACCAAATGTTAGGTCCTTTTATATCCTTTCCATCCTCCCCAACAGAGGGAAATTTGTCGAATTCCCGTTACCATAGGCCTTTATTATACCACTGTATAGTAGATGACAGAACTACAGGAGTAGACGTGCTGCCCTTTCTTGCACAGTTCACTTCATCTGTTGCTATTTCTTTAGTAATCCAGAGCCTTGATGACATGTTTATTAACCCTCCTCGTGATTAGTTAGCTCAGTTGTGACAAGTCCATGAGTTACACACTGTGAGTTATTTGAGATGTTAAAAAGATATCAGAGACAGCATTGTTACGATAAGCATGAGCATGTTATGATGAAAATATCCATTAATCTAGCATGGCAATTGAACAGGCTCGCCAGGATTGAACCCTTGAACTTCAGCTAACTGCAAAGGTTGATGTCTGGCAAAAAGGATCCCATGAAGTAGCATGTAGCAATATTGGATGGCTAGGTAAAAATAAGACGTTTTGACTTAAGTTTGACCAAGTTTGTAGAAAAAAGTAGTAACATTTTCAATCCAAGATAAATTTATTATGAAAATATATTCAATTATTGATTTAATGAAACTAATTTAGTATTGTAAATATTACTATATTTGTCTACAAATTTAGTCAAAATTGAAACTAATTTGACTTTAACCAAAGTTAGAATATCTTATAACCTAAAACGGAGGGAGTAGATATTAGTAGCTGTAGAAGATAGAAGACAGACATTGACACTATGTGCGATTGTGTAATCTATATCTTGCAGTTTACTACTTTTCACCTGTTCATGTGATGATTTAGAAATCGTTAGCTAGGCTGGTGATCTTTCATGTGATAACTGCATGCTGATCATATCAACATGTATGTGGTGTAATTACAAGTTAAAACCAAGCAGACCAGGCATTCATCGTCACGTGACTGTAAACCTGAGCTAATAGCTCATATGAATGAAATATTTTTGAGGATGTTGCTGAAGGATTTGTGCTCCATGTTTTTTTTTTGGTTGACCATTTACAATGTCTTGCATAGGAGCTATTAGTAGCTAATCTGAACGAATATTTTAGGGGATGTTGCTGAAGGATTTGTGCTCCACCTATTTTTGGTTAAGTGATCGCATTGCTTTGTATAGGAGCTATTAGTAGCTAATCTGTGATGCAATACTTGTCTACATTTATTTTTGCCTTAGAATAATAGTTCACCTACAAGCATCATGGTATTTTAATTAACATACTAGCTGCAACCGTCTTTAACATACAATGAGGTATAAATTATAGGCAGATAGATGACAGCATAGTTCAACGTCTTGCTTCCATATACTCCTCTGTCCCATAATATAAGGGGTTGATTTTTGCTTTCATTGTTTGACCATTCGTCTTATTCAAAAAATTTGTGCAAATATAAAAAACGAAAAGTTGTGCTTAAAGTATCTTGGATAATAAAGTAAGTTACAAATAAAATAAATAATAATTCCAAAATTTTTTGAATAAGACGAATGGTCAAACAGTACAAGTAAAAAGTCAAAATCTCTTATATTATGGGACGAAGGGAGTACTGGTGTTGATCAACGACCGGAGCGCATTTGCTTCTCTGTTGCCAGGAGCGACCAACAAACACGAGCTTCCACCTTACAAAACCCAAGATTGAATACACCACTACTACTCCCAGCCTTTTCAGGAGTGAAAATAACCCTGCCTCTCGAAACGATATTTGAACTCTTGTCGGCTTGCGAGGCCACCACGTCAACACCCAGCTTTCCCCTTGATTCCACAGAAACCACATGCCTTGAAAGCTCAATGGCACCATCACAATTGATAGGCATTCTTCCATCTCGAGAATCAAGCAACACGAAATCCCCTCCCTCCCTCGCATATGATCTGGCCATGACCCCTCAATAACTTGGACACTAACCATAGTGGCTTCAATTGTATCAGCGAGTACAACATATGCCAACTCAAGCTCACTATGCTTGCTGGACAAACATCTGCGGATCATGGGAGAATACTTTACATATGAGGGAGCCATGTGGTGCGTAAAGACCCTCAAGCTCAATTCTTTGTCACCGGTCTCTGTTTTGCCCTTTACTTTTAGGTCAACTTCAAAAGTAACTGGATCAATTAACAAAACTGCACGAGATGGACCTGTTAACTGCAAATATGAATCCTGCAGGCATCACAACCAATTGATCAGTTGATTTGTTAGTTCCTTCCGCATAAAAAGGAACCAGTATGCAACCAATCCATATTAAGTTCAGTTGAAGAGCATATAGTGTCCATCACAATCTTTTATTTCCATAGACTAGGTAAATGCCTGACTTTGCTACCAAAGGAAGAAAGAATGACAAAATATTGCCTAACATAAACAAAATTAATCTATGTTTTGCACGCAATATGTTATTCATTTATTTTCAACAGGGAGTGCCCATCTTGGTTATATATGTGGCAATCCTATTATATTTGTTTGTTGGTAACATTATCAATTTATATAAAGCTGCAATAGGAAGATTCACTGCGAACACCACAATTGCCTTCTTTTAAAAGAAGTATAGGTATACCAGTGGTGCCGATTCTATCAATTCAGTTTGTACCAATGAGTTATGTGCAAAGAAGAGTTGTAAACATGCCTCCAATTGACAGTTTAGGTGCAACCAGCCTGTGAATGCACTAAATCTCCAAAAAGAGAACACATTTATACAAACTAGTGTATAGAACAGTAGTAATCTACTAGTAGAAATTGTAGTAGGTTGAGGACTTCAAGCTCCAAGAAAAATGAGAAACAATAAAGTTAAGAGGAAATTACAAGATATCTAACCTGTGGAGTCAGAAGTTGACGATTATCCCTTGTGCGCTTGAAAAGAAGGTTGCGCTTTTGATCTACAGAATCCCTGGTGGCAACCAAGCCATAGACATGTAGCGGCCAGTTAAGACCATCTTTTGCTTCTATCACTTGGAGAGAGAGGATCTGCAAGGCATCGTCGGGGCGAGCATATCTTGGGATAGGTCCCTCCGTATAACGCATGGGACATACAGTTGTTGCAGTTAAGTAGTAGCATTACTTATTACCAAATAATAGCATTGTGGATGCCCTTAGCTGTTAATTGTAATGTCCCAAGTTCGAGTCATAAATCCAACTTTAGTTAAATGATTGAAGTGACAATGTGGAGTAAGATAAGCACACATATAGAGGCATTAATCTTGTTGAGGATGAGAAGTAAGATAAACAGAAATATGAAATTTAGGGATTATTTACCAGACAAGCAGTGACAAGAAAAGAAAAGCAAAGCAAAGACGAAAAAGATAAAGATCGGAAACTGCTTGTTAAGTTGATATTCCACTTCAATTCAGCCAGAAACCATCGTGCTACATGATGAAAAATCAAATTGGCTCGTACTATTGCGGATTATTTGACATGCTTTTGTATATACAAAATAGAATTAGTGGTTCTTATCAAGAGGGCACCAAGCCAGATGGGTCTGATCGATCCAAATATTTTGTTTTTCTAGTGACCTGTTGTAGTTAATAGGGTTTCTGCTTTAGCGCATTTATTGAGGGACGTTGCTAAATGTGTTGCGTAGTTGAGGCACAGGTATTTAGCTTGCCAATCAATCTCTTAACCCCAAAATAAAAGAGAAAGACAATGTTTTGCTAATAGAACATGAACCAGACAGAATTCAAGCACACTGACACTACCCTAGTGGTGTGTGTATAATGGCGATATCAAACAGGATAGATAGATAAATTTGCAGAAATAATAATCCCTAATTGGCGAGGCGAGGCCACCGAGAGAAGCTGAAAAAGAGAGGAGGAAATAAAAGTGGGCTTACTGGAGTCGTCGAAGGCGTAGCGAGGGCTAAAGTGATGGGAAGTCTTGCACCCTAATCAGCTCGGTCTTCTCCTCATCTTCAAACACCAACGCCTCCTCCTCCTCCCCAATATCCACCAAAGGAAGCTTGGCGCTGCTGCCCATCTCCTATTATTTTTTTTCCCCCTCCGTCGCCACAGGATGGTTAACTAGGGGTGTGTTTAGTTCACGCCAAAATTGAAAGTTTGGTTGAAATTAGAACGATATGATAAAAAAGTTAGAAGTTTATGTGTATATGAAAGTTTTTATGTAATGAAAAAGTTGAAAGTTTAAAGAAAAAGTTGAGAAATAGACCAAACATAGGGTTACTCCCAAATCCCGATCCGCATTACTCCACTATGCAAAAAAGGAAGGAGGGGATTGGACACGGATGATCTGAATCGTTCCATCTGGCGCAACACACAATTTTCATCCCTTGGATTTAATCAATCTAAAAAGTGAGCGAGAGGCGTGTTGCATTTTTTCCCATGGCTTTGCATATGAAAGAATTATTTGGTAGAGAAACAGCTGATAATCTGCGTTTTTTAGAGTGCTATATGTCGATTTTTAAGAAAACCGAGAAGTAAAGACTAGTACTACCATAGTACTAGAATGTGATCGATACTACCTCCGTCCCAAAATACTCGTCCCTTTGAGTTTTTTTCGTAACTTTTGATCATTCGTCTTATTCAAAAAATTATAAAATTATTATTTATTTTGTTTAAGATTTGCTTTGTTATCAATATTTTTATATTTATACTAATTTTTTAAATAAAACGAATGGTCAAACGTTACAAAGAAAAAGTCAAAGTGACAACTAAACTGGGACGGAGATAGTAAAAGTTTTGTTTTTTTTGTGTGTATGTTGTTGGTCCACTCGCCGCTTCTCGGGAAATTTAACTATTTGCCACTTTTAGGTTTGCCACTTATCCAAATGCCCCTCTTAATAAGTTTGTTCTTAATAATTTGCCACTGGAGAGAGATGATTTCTTAACTATTTGCCATTTTTTCCTACGTGGCGTGCCACCGTGTCGTGCCCGCATGGAAAGAAACGTGGATCCCACCCGTCAGCCCCTCTCCTCTCCTTCTTCTCCACCTCCGGGTGTCGTAGCCATCCCGCGCAGTGCCGCACTGTCGCAGCTAGTGAGGATCCAACCGGCGGCGGAGCAGAGGCAACCCAAGTGTGGAGGAAGTGCGTCGCGCTCGCGCCGTCGCAGGCGGCGTGGTGCACAGTGACGCCGAGGGCGAGGCTGCGCGGCGCCGCCGGCCCCAACAACACGGTGGCCTACACGGCGAGCACCGCGCCGCCCTACGGGAGCGCCGGCACGAGCGGCGCAATCTTGGCAACCTCCCTCGGGTCATCCGTGGCCAGCTCGTCGACGCCAGCGTTGCCGTGCTCGGCAACGGTGAAGGTGACCGCATCGTCAGGCTGGAGTGGCGGCGATGAAGGCTGAGTAGCGGTGGAGATGGCGGCGGAGGGGCTCTTCGCGGCGGTGGAAGCGACGGCCGAGGAGGTGTAGCGGCACCGGTGGAGGAGGAAGCGTAGTGGCAGCAGATGGGCCTCTCGCGGCGGTGGAGCTGGCGGAGGAGGCGTAGCGGCGGCGGACGGGGCCCTTGCGGCGATGGTGCTGGTGGAACAACAGTGGTGGTGGGCGTGGTACGGCGCCACGCCGTACCGAAGAGAGGAGAGAGGAGAGGCTGACTAGTGGGCCCCACACCAGTTTCTACCCCTCCGTTGCCATGTTGGAATGCCACGTAGGTAAAAGTGGCAAATAGTTAAGAAGACATCTTTTAAGAGGAGAAAAAAAAGTGCAAACCTAAAAGGGCATTTGGATAATTGACAAATCTAAAAGTGGCAAATAGTTCAATTTCCCACTGCTTGGGATTGGATCCGAGAAAAGGAAAGTTGGCATTAGGTACATGTTATTGACTATCTTCTCATGGCATTAGGTACTAATCTTTCCACTTAACTCATTTATTCACTTGTGAATGCATATAGTAATCCAGAGCCTTGATGACATATTCATTAGCCCTCCTCGTGATTAGTTAGCTCAGTGGTGACAATTCCATGAATTACACACAGTGAGTTATTTGTGACATTAGAAAGATATCAGAGACATTGTTACGATAAGCTTGAGCATGCTATGATGAAAATATCCATTAAACTAGCATGGCAATTGAACAGGCTCGCCAGGATTGAGCCCTTGAGCATAGAACATTCGTCTACTTCAGCTAACTGCAAAGGTTAATGTCTGGCACAAAACGGAACCCTTGAAGTAGCAACATTGAATGGCTAGGTAAAAATAAAGCGAAAAGTACGGGGATTGTCCTGCTCAACTACTGTACCAATAACTAGATATTAGTAGCTGTAGAAGACGGCATTGACACTAGCGATTGTATTGATAGAAGTGGCCATGGTGACGGTCCCCTCCATCATACTGACGATGGTAATCCACATTGTACTGAAGGCCTTCTCCAACATAGTAATTATTTTCGTCCTCATCATAGTAGTCATCATATTCATCTTTAGGATCATCATGGATACCAGCATTGCCTTGAGGATCATCACAGATAATGTTGCGTTCATCCCACAGTGGACAAGAGCAGGTCGCTTTCTTCTCCTTCCATTCTTTTCCACAGGTGTAGCAGAACTCATAGCCGCACCTGCAACAAGCATGAACAGGATGAATGAAACGTTCAAGTGAATCTGAGCATTAGCACATGAGAGGAAGTATCAAAGACTTTGGAGGCAGATCAATGTTGAATTGTTAGTAAAGGTAATAATAATATGAGGATGGCAGACTCAAGGTTGAGGAGAAAACACCTACACGCAAGTCATATGGTAGCAACCCTCTGCTAGTTCAATCATGTGCTTGCATCGGATACATTGACGCCATAGCCGCTGCTGTGCAAGGTTCTGTAGATAGGCATCTTCTAGACGAGCATGGCGGTACCTCCTCTTGTAGTCATAACAAGTCATCTGATGATGCCATATGACCTTACAGCTAATGCAGAAAGAGCCACTGCATTTGACACACTTCCTCAATGTGGCAGCATCAACAAGAGTGTACTTTGAGGATGATTCTTGCATTGGATGTATCAGTTCTCTCATGGACATCAAGGCTGAGCACTTGGGATATGGGCAATAAATCTTGTGAGTTGGAGGAATTTGTGCTTCCCTGATACGCGGCACCATGATCGGTAATAACCGTGGAGATAGGAACATCTTTGAACCCTCCACAGTTTAGCTTGGTAGTGCAACCATCTTGTGGGCAAGCTGGGAGCATCCCATGAAGTAGCTTAACTTTGACATGCTCCTTCATGCAGGAGAAGCAAAAGCGATGCGCGCAGCCTTCAACTGCATGAATCTTAGAGACGTCAGTGTCTTCCAAGCAGATGGTGCAGTTCTCTTTTTTCTCCTTGCCAGCACTCACAACAGCAGCTTTGGCAATTTGAGTATGCAGAGAATCTGTTGCTAATTTTGTGACATAGTTGACTTGGGTTCGTGCAACACACAGGATCTCACATTGCTCAAATTTCTGTTTTGCTGAGAAAGCCTCATTGATCAAATCCACAAGCCTCTTCTGTCTTGGGCGCCATATTCCACTCATCTGCAATCCCAATTCCCAACAGCATTAGGAAATAAACACCAGATTGTATGTATTGTATCTATCAACAATCATGTAGTGCACATCATAACAAGACCAGTGATAGACGAAAAATAATTGAATAATGGGAGAATAGCTAATATGGTCCCTAAAGTTTCGCTCCTGGGTCATTTTAGTCCTTAATCTTTCCTATTGTCCAAACAAGTCCTTTAAATTTATCATGTGGGCTAATATAGTCCTTGGTCCCACCAAAATTGCCACATGGACATGCCATGTCACATTCCTATGCAAAATCTATATAATTTGTCCAATTTACCCTTATGCATAGGAAAATAAAAAACAAAAGAAAAAAGTTTAAAAAAATATGGTACATGTAAGAGCAAAAATATACCTCAAAAGGGTGAAAAAAGAAGTATTTTTTTCCTATGATTTACTACAGTACATGGTTGTGCAGCGGCTTGTTGTCAGTGAGGACGTTGAGGGTCCGGATGCCGAGGGCGAGCGCCGCATTGAGGCCTTCCACCAGCGCCATCGCATCCAGCATCATCCGCCCTTGCTGCGCCTCCACGGAGCACCACCTCCCCCCTTGGCCCGCAGATGGCGACGGCGAGCACCCCGATGCCAGGGTCGCGGTCACGCGGCCCCACCACCTCCCTGCTCGCCATGCCCTTGAACAGCACGCGGAAGAGCGCACCGCCTCCTTCCAGGGGGAGGGGCCGCTCGAAGTAGTCGCCGTCGTGGGCCCACTTGTCCTCCGGGATGGCGGCGAGGTCGCGCGTGAAGAGGGCGTCGTGCGCGGTGACGCGGACGGAGGCGGCGGCCCGGGCGTGGTAGGCGCGGCAGGCCTGGGCATCGCGGTGGTCCTGCTCGGCTCGCGCGAGGTCGGCGGCGTGGACCGCCAGGGCGCAAGAGGCGTCGGAAGGCTCCTCCGGTGGCGGTGGCGGTGGCGCGGGGTGAGATGGGGCGGCGGCATTGGAGGATAGGGAGCCCTGGATGGCCTCGGAGAGCTGGAGGTGGAAGGCGAGGTCGTGGTCGGAGGCGGAGAGGGCGGCGGAGGAGGCGAGCGAGACCTGGTGGTGGAGGGCGGCGAGGTCGTCGGCGGCGGACATGATCGACTCAATTCCCTCTGCCGTTTTCTTCCTTCTCAAAAAGAAGACTCAGAAACCAAAAAAGAAAGGAAAAAAGTACACCCAAGGTCCCTCAACTTCGTCATCGAATTACAAAATCGTCCCCCAACCACAAAACCAGATAACGGACATCCCTCAACTAACAAGACCGATCAATTCAGATCCTTCAATGGTTTTTGACCCCGGTTTTATCCTATGTAGCGGCTGAGTCAGCGTAGGACCCATATGGACCCACATGTCAGTGTGACCACATCATCCTCCTCTTTCTTTTGCTCTCTACTCTCCCCTTCTCATCTCTCTCTCTATTCTGCGATGCCGGCCGTGCGAAGCGGGAGAGGCGTCGGGCGTCGGCGGGCAGCGACGCGGGGGCGGTGGTGGGAGGAGCTGCGGGTGGGCGACGAGAGGAGGAGCGGCACGCGGGCTCCCCCGCCGGCCGCCGCCCACGAGGCCCACGAGGCGGCGGTGGGGGAAGGAGCTGCGGGCGGACGGCGGGGGAGGGGCGGCGAGCGGCCGGCGGATGAGCAACGCACGGGCCGCGGGAGAGGAGGAGCAACGCGTGGGCAGCAGGGCGGGGGCGGCGCCACGACAGCGGCGGCGGCGGCCTTTACCCAGATGAGCAGGTATAGTGGCACCAAGCGGGAGAGGAGTCGGCGGCCTCCGTAGCGGGCAGTGGACGGCGCGTGGCGGGAGAGGAGTTGATGACGTCCGTGCATTCGTCTTTGTTCCGGTGGACCCTCCTCGTCGACGGGCTGTGGGTTGGCATGAACGAGATCTCCGACTTCATCGACCCGCTGCTGCTCGATCCGATCGACGCGCTCCCGTCGCTCGACTGCTCCTTCATCCTCCCCAACGCCGCCTCCTCGCAGGTCCGCCACCTGCCGACGATGCTTGCGTACTACGCGTGGCAGCGCCCATGTCGTTCGAGATGATGGCGATGCCGTCCCACCTCGCGTTCTCGCAGGAGCAGTAGCAGCACGCCACGGTGGCCGCCTTCGATCGGGGCACACTTCGCACGAAGCCGGCCGCGCGGAGCAGGGCGAGGCGATGGTGGACGATGACGACAGGTTCGAGGAGGAGGAGGACGTGCGCCGCTCCTCCCTCGCCGCGGCGACCTCCACCACCACCGCCGCCACCCGCTTACCCCTGCCTCCTCCTTCCTCACGACGACGGCGTCGTTCGTCGACGCTCGATCTCCCTCGTGCTCCCGCCGCCGCCTCCATCCCCTTCTTCCGTGTCATTGCCACCGCATCGCCAGCCGGCCGTCCGACCTCCTCGTCCCGGCAACCTCCTCCCCACCGCAGGCCGGCTTGCCCAGAGAGAGAGAGGAGGATGAGGAAGAGAGAGGAGGGGGAGAGAGATGATAACGTGGCGTCTTGACATATGGGGCCCACGCTGACTCACCCGCCACGTAGGATAAAACCGGGGACAAAACCACCTAAGGATGTAAAACAAATGGTTTTGTAAGTTAAGGGATGTTATATATCTGGTTTTGTGATTGATGGACGATTTTGTGATTAGATGACAAGGGACCTTTGGTGTACTTTTTCCAAAAAGAAAAAAGAAACCGCTGCTGGTTGGGCCTGGGCCGGCCCACCGATTAGCGGCCGATATAGATTTTCATTTCCCGCTGGCAACGCGAGGTTTCTTCTCCAGAAAATTCAACTTCAATTCCCCATCCAACTGAGCTGCATCGCCGCCGTCGCCGCCGCCGCCTCCGCTCGCCGACGGCGTCGTCCTCGACTCCTCCGCCACCCGCCTGCTCCATCTCCTCGTCTTCCTCTTGCCACCTTCTCCTCTTCCTCTCCTTGCAGCTTCCTTCCCTGCCTCCTCCGCTACAAGCCAGATCCATCCCCATCTCCGCTCACCACTGCCCTCGTCCACGACTCCGTGGGTAAGCACTACGGCCATCTTCTCCGCTACATCAGGCGCTTCAACATGCCTATGGGTCCTTTTCCTTTTTTATATATATAATTGCCCCCTTTCTATCTAGTGGAGTATCTTCTTGTGATTTAGATTGATAAACATAATATGTTTGCTCTTGTTTGAGAAAGGCAAAATTTGCACTTCACGTGGACACCAAACATGTAAAAAAAATGGCAGTTCAAACCGATTCCTCTTGACTCAATTCAACTATAAATTGAAATCGAATTCATTTCTTGTGATACCAGGTATCCAAAAAGGACAAACAAAAAGTAAATTTCTTCAATCTCACTGGCACGCTCAGTCGTCAATCCACATGTAAATGGCCTCGCCGTGCCGCATCCCTGCAGCCACCGGTTCCGGTGAGCTCCCCCCCCCCCCCCCCCCCCCCCCCTGCATTTGCACATACTAGGGTTTGCCCTGGACTTTGATTTTCCAGGTATCCAATAAGCTTTACTTCTCTAATAATATCTTCATGGACAGGCAACAAAGAGAACAATATCTCCCAAAATCGACACCATGTCTTGGATTGCCAAACCCCGTGCGAAGGCAAAGGCGCGGCTACCTCTAAAAAGAGGAAGAACAAGCCTGCAGGGGGGTTCAATCTCAGAAAAAGCATCGCATGGAATCCTGCTTTCTTCACTGAACAAGGTACAAGATTTCTTTCACAGCTACTAAATGCTTCCGGCAACTGAAAAACCTCTATGCTTCTGGCAGGCGTTTTGGATAACACGGAGCTTTCTATGCTTACTGGCTCCCAAGTGAAGGCAACTAGGAGCCCTGCCTCTGGATTTTCTTCTACCTTTTCCCCATTGTCTAGGTTTGGAAAATCTAGCAATACATCTGTGCTCAAGGAAGTCGGAGAGAATTCTCATGGAAAATTTCCTTCAAAATGTTTGAGCGCAGAAAACAAGGGAAGGAAGTTGTTTGCTTCCTCAAAAGCTTCTGAGCAGGATGAACGAAAAGCACCCGCGGTCAGCTCATCACATAGCATTTTGCTTACTTACGATTAAAGCTCATGCAATTTCTCGTTCTCTTCTGGACAATTGCAGGGCACACAGGATAAAAGGTCAGCAAAAGCTGTCCAAAAGTCCATTCCACGACCACCTGCAGGATATAAATATCCTTATGGAGATTCTGGGATTATTGGATATGTCTTGTTTTTTTTTCTTAACAGAATCATGCCATTGCCTGGTTAATACTCTTTTCATAAGTTTCACTCTTATTAATTATTGTGCTGTTGTTAGTCTTAACTTAATTATACACCAAAAAAAGTGCCAAACTCAAGTGGTACAGGTCAAATACAAAGGATACCAAAGAAGTCTGAACCTTCTCCTTCTGTGGTCTCTAGAAGTAGAAGTACCTCATCTGTGACAAATGTTCCCAAACCAACAACAAGGCCAGCTACAGGTAATCTTGCTCATAGTCCTCAACTCTACCAATGAAATCTTCCTGACATATAACTTAGGTTTCAGCACTTTTGCATGTCACTATAACTAATTCAGCACGCCACTATTTTTCAGTTACAAGTGAGCGTACACATAAAGTAGAGGGGCTCCCACTTGAATCGAAGACTGAGCGTTCATCTGTAATTAAATCTTCTGGACCTACCATAGGGAAGAACATGGTGAGTGATAGCATCAATTACATTTAATCGAGGGGAAACTCTTAGTACACCTCCGTTATTTGAAGCACTGCCAATTCTATCGCTGCGACTTTGTTGGATACCACTCAAGATCTCAAATCTTGCCCCTATATATGATATTGAATGAATTTGAAAACATCATAACCTTAAAACTACAAAGGATGTTACATGCTTATTTACTTCTACAGGTGCCTACTGTTACTGC
The DNA here is from genome assembly GCF_000147395.1 of Oryza glaberrima. Taxonomy (NCBI): domain Eukaryota; kingdom Viridiplantae; phylum Streptophyta; class Magnoliopsida; order Poales; family Poaceae; genus Oryza; species Oryza glaberrima. The sequence continues at coordinate 151,757 of NC_068336.1, read as the reverse complement.
CATCTTTCAAGAAACCAATGGTTCTGGGAAATGTGAAACTTTTTCACCATATTCACAAGATAACCCCTCCAGTTCTGTTGTCGCCCCTGCACGAATATCTGCTAAGCCATCTGCTCTCCGGATGCCTTCACCTTCAGTTGGCTTTTTCACTCAGGTGATCTATTATGCTCTTTCATACATATTCACTAATGTTGTTTCTTGTTTTCTCAGTGATATGAAAATAACGTGATATTTTTGCAGCTACTTTGATGTATCAATATATTTCTCTTGCACGTTAAGTGTTTACTTGCATCTAACCAGACGTTACAAATTAATTACCTGAAAGCGCATTAAAAAAATAACGGTGAATGATTTGTATGTAATAATTGCATATGTGGGTTACTGGATGATGAGGTGGTGCGAAAATTGTTTGAAACAAGAGATGGCCATCCTACAAAATGTATGTCTGAGTTGGTACAAAATTTTATTCTCATTCTTGGAGAAATTTTACTTTGGCCATCCTACAAAGTGTATGCCTATGTTTCATGAGTTTTTTTTTTGTGAAAATCTCAATACCTCATTTTTGACTAATTATTTCAGGGAAAAGCTTCTGTATCACATAGTGACAATGCTCAAAGAAATTCAGAAAGGTGCTTTAGTGGAAATATTTCATCACTTGTAAAACCCCCCAGGTATAAACAGCCTGTGGATCCAAAAAGCAGATTCCATCTAACAAAGCAGCTGCCAACCAATTTCTCTGCTGCTTCCAGTCTTCCTGTGCAACCTGCCACTCGTGATCCCAACGTCTTGGCCTCTTCTCTACCTGGTGTTGAGGATACTAACGTTCGTTCACTGAAGCAATCCTTATCAGAAAGTACTGTACCATACTCAGAAAAATCAGGGAATATAAATTATCAAGAAATGCCAGATGATGATTTTTCGTTGGCTGGAAATGGAGCTACTACAGAGTTGAGTTTTAGAGATAATGATGGTGGCAGAAATATCATGCCCAATGAGTGCAGTGTTGCGCTGTCTGTTGGACAGGATCTTAATGCTATTTGCTGCTCAAGCATTGAGCCTGCTGAGGATTCTTGCTTTCTTAAAGTCATTTGCTCCTCGAGCGAACCTACCGTGGGGAGGAACTTGACAACATCTTGCATTTCTTCTCCAGGGTGCACCCCAAATGATCTCAATTCTCAAAGCAAGTCTGACAATGGTGAAACAGCAGTTGACATAGAAAATTCACTTTCTGGAGAGACATCTGGTACAGTTTGTTCATCAGAAGGCAACAATTGCACTTCAGCTACAGATTCCTTGCGAAAATCCGATTCCTGCCATCAGCAGAATATGCTAGTTCAGTCTGTACATTGTACAGATCAAATGCCACAGTTTGATAGTTCAACAGGCATAAAACCATCTTTAGCATACAGCCAGTTAGACTCCAACACTTCTTTGTGTAGTGAAGTTCAGCTTACTTCATCAGAAGGACCAGATATTGATAGTGAAATGGAGCTTGATACAGATGATGCATTCACTGTGGAGGAACCTCCCCTGTTACATGTAGGGGGTGAATGTGACCATGATTACAGGAGTGCAGAATCTTCACATATGAACCTGGCAGCGCCTTCACCTCGTGTAGATCAAAAGGCACTAGCTGGCAATTTGACTGAAAAAGTAGATACAGCTGACGGTAGAACAGAATCACATCACTGTTCGACCCAGGAAAGACGACCTATTTTATCAGAAGAACAAGATACTGAAGATACAATTGAGTTTGACACCAAGTTGTCGTCTTCAGAGGGTGCATCAAGTATAGAGTATGTCTGCATCGAATATTTGAATATACAAAGTTAGTCATCTACAATTATATATTGCATTGATAGCGTGTCATTCTTATATTTCTGCAGGAGGATTAAGTCAGTGGGTAAATCAAGAACAAATACCATAAGTAAAGATCATCTAAAAAACTTGGTACCGTTTACAGAAGAATGGCTTGCTGTCATGGAAGCTTTTGGAGAGGTCAGTTTACTTGCATCATGGACATTTTGAGCTTGTCAGGTTGTAATTTACATGAGTAGGTTGTCGTGTGTCTTACACAACTGCTTGTTTTTGTTCTATTTGTATGGGCCCAGTCCAGTGTTCTTAGGAGAGGTTGAGCTCGGTTTATGCCCCTCAAATAAATTTTATGATATGCAACATGAATTGCCACCTAATCGGCTTACCTGAAGTTTACCTCGCCGTACAAGTTTGATTGAGTCTTCTGCTGTGAGGCCTATACCTGAGTTTACGTATGTTTTAGCAGGAAGTTTTGGAACAGAAGACGGGCGCTGTGCAAAATTCTCCTACCGACAAAGCTGCTCCAGAACCTAGTCCATGGTCACCGGTATGCCTTTCTGAAATTTAGAAGTTTGGGATGAAATTTCTTCAAACATATGTAGAGCGTTTGCCTTATTGTTTCAGTCAGTCAGTTTATGCATTACATGTAGTAAACGAAGATGCATCGCTGGTTCTTTTTGCGTAGGATCAGTTGTTGCCATTGATGGTAACAAAAGTGAAGTTAAGTAGGTTGATTGATGAAGAGCCATTCCTTGTGATGGTGTGATCTCGTGCAGGTTAAACGGAAAGCTCAAGATGTTGGGCCATTCGACTGTACCAAGTATTCCAAGAACGTCAGAACAAGTGACTGATGATACCCCTTGACAGCAATCAAATCGTTGGCCTTGGACTTGTCTTGAGGTCAGAGCACAACACGAAGCCTTGCTCGCAACAAGTTGGTCCTGTTGTTCCATGTAATTGGCTAACCTTGTACATGAGACATTCACAAGCCTTGCCACTGCGCTTACTTGCGCTCATTTTGTTGTTATTTGGTTGCCAAATTTGTAGAACATCGTTCGGACCACGTCCCAGGCAAACGCTTGGCTAACAAATCAATAAAGGGAAACCTCTTGTTCCATTTCGTCCCGGCTCCTCGGTAACAGCGTTGCTACCCCCTATCACTATCAGTTTATGTTTATTTTTGCTGAAAAACAATTTACTATGAAGTTATACATAACTAGCATAGTGGCCCGCGCAGATTGCGCAGCTAGCACCATTATATTTTCTCTCATATAATAGCATATATATTTTCTCATTATATTATTAAAATATATTACAATGACAACATAGTTTTAAATTTTGCAATAACTTTACGAAACTACTAATGTGTAATATTCATATTGTATTTTATATACGTTTTAGTTATTAATTATTTTTAATATCAAATTTTAGTTATTTGTAAATTATATATATTCCTATATGGACTCTAGACTTGTCTTTTAATATTTCTTTTTTCAATTCTGAATTTTTATTATTTCTAATTGTATTTGTATGTGGACTCTAAACTCATCTTTCAATATCCTTTAATTTTTAATTTCAAATTTCAATTACTTCTAAATTGTATTCCTATATTGACTTTAAACTCTTCTTCCCATGTTTTTCTTAATTTCGAATTTTAGTTATTTGTAAATTGTATTTTTATACGGACTCTAAACACTACTTTTCATTTTATTATGTTTATTCTGAATTTTAGTTAGTTTTAAATTCCTATATGGACTCTATACTCTACTTCTAATATTCCTTATTTTTTTAATTCCGAATTTCTATTATTTTCTAATTGTATTTCTATATGGACTCTATACTCTACTTGAATTTCAGCTATTTCTAAATTGTATTTCTATGTGGACTTTGTTTTTTCTTTTTCTCCGATTAATGTGAGAATTTCTAGGCCATAAGAGCGAACGTGAAGACTCCTTTTTCTATTTCTTTAATAATATAATAGATGAGCAAGGGAAGCAAGTAGCTTCATGGACTGTAGGAGTAGTACATAAAACATATGTTAAGATTTAACATTATCATTAGTAGTATATATTAAGGTGTTAGTTGAGGCCGTCTTGGAGGCGCCAGTCGGTGGCGTAGTAGGAGTTGGGGAGGCCGAGCCAGAACTTGAATGCCTCCGCGGCGCGCTTCCTCTCCCGCCTCCGATCCTGCCTCGCCTGCGACGCGTGCTTGCTGGTGAACATCCGCGAGTGCAGGTCCACGTACATCCTCTTGTACTTGGCCTTGTTGGGCTCCACCCCCATCTCCTCCATCCTCGCCACCATCTCCAGCGCCTTCCTGAACAGCGCCGCCCGCACGCACACGTCCGCCAGCGCCTCCACCACCTCCCCATCCACCTCCTTCTCCTTCTCCTTTATCTCCTCCCACAGCAGCAGCGCCTCCCCCGGCCGCCTCGCCACCGCGATCCCCTTCGCCAGGCTCCCGTACGTCGCCACGTCCGGCTGCACTCCCCGCGCCTTCATCCTCTCCACCACCTTCTTCGCCGACTCCAGCAGCCCCAGCCTGCAGTACGCCTCCACCAGCATGTTCCACGCCGCCCGGTCCACTGCCACCCGCGGGTCCTTCTCCATCTCATCGAACACCTTGTGCGCCAGCTTCGGCTGCCCCGACGCCGCGAACGCCTTCATCAGCGTCGTGTAGCTCACCGCCGACGGCGCGATGCCCCACTCGCGCATCTCGTTGAACAGCGCCACCGCGCCCGCGCTGTCGTCCGTCAGCACGCACCCGTCGATCAGCGTGTTGTACGTCACCACGTCGGGCTGGATGCCCGCCTCGGCCATGTCCACGTCGAGGAGCTCCTTGGCCTTCCCCGCCTGCAGCTGCTGGCAGTAGCCCTTGATGAGGACGTTGTATGTCACGCGGCTGGCTGCCACCCCTGCTTGCCCCATCTCCTCCAGCACGGCGCGCGCTCGCTCCATGTCCCCGGCCGCCACCAGCGTGGAGATGACCGTGGTGTAGGTGACGTGGTCGGGGCGGCTCGCTGGCGACGTCTCTCCCTCTCGCCGCATCGCGCGCAGCATGGCCACCACGTCCTCCACGCGCCCGGCGTTCATGTACCCCTTCATGAGCGTGGTGTACACTCTGGAGTTGGGCGGGTAAGCCTTGGGAAGCAGCGGCACCTCGTCTTGTTCCCACGGCTTGACGATGTCCTCCAGCACACAGCTCTGCTGGTCGTGGCTGATTATGTGGTCGTCCGCGACAGCCCGGAACAGCAAGCAGATGTCGGTGCGTCTTTCGCGCATGGCCTGCACGATCCTCTCGGCCGTGGGGATGTCGCCGAAGCCGACGTAGGCGGCGACGAGGGAGTGGAACGTGGTGGCGCAGGGGGTGAGACCAGAGGAGAGGATCCGGTGGAGCACGCGCGCGACGAGGTCCTTGCGGCCGGCGCGCGCGCACATCTTGATGAGGACGTTGTAGGTGAGCGCGTCAGGCGGCGCGTTCCAGGCGGGCATCTGGTCGAAGAGGTGGCGGAAGCGGATGCAGTCTCCGGCGTCAGCGCAGGCGCTGAGCGCGGCGTTGAAGGCGGCGGTGTCGGGGAGGGAATTAGTTTTATTGTGGTGGTGGCGGAGGTGGTGGAGGAGGGCGTCGAAGAGGCGGAGGGCGCGGGAAGGGGGGAGGCGCGCGAGGGCGGCGGTGTAGGCGCGGCGGTCGGGGAGGAGGCCGCGTCGGAGCATGGAGAGGAGGAGGGAACAGGCGAGGTGGGGGTTGTTGGAGCGGGCGGCGGCGGAGGAGGCGAGGGAGAGGGAGTTGGCGTCGAGGAGGTGGAGGGCTTGGCGGGCGCGGAGGCGGTGGAGGAGGGCGGAGGCGCGGGAGAAGGAAGAATAGGAGAGCTGGGCGAGGAGGCGGGAGGAGGAGACAGGGGAGAGGGGGAGGGAGGGGTTGGAGGCGAAGAGGTGGTAGGCGGCGTCGGTGTGGCCGTCGCGGAGGAGGGAGAGGAGGTGTGCGTCCAGCTGGGCGTTGGCATCTGCAGTGTGAGTGTGCGTGGAGGAGGAGGAGATGGAGGATGCAGCAGGAGGGGAGGCGATGTTGCCGGAGCCGGAGAAGAAGAATGATCCTAATCTGGGGGGATTGTAATAGTGTTGCACAAGTGCATTGGATGAGCTGCTCATTCTCCGGTGCGGGTGGGGGTGGGGATGGCGACGATGGAGCTGGACTCACCCAAGCATTGCAATTGCAACTGCAAGGGAATGGAATTCCCACCAAGTCGACTCTCCCTCCCCCTGAGCAGGAAGGAGGAGGAGGACCGAGAGATAGGGAGAGGCTGATAGTAGATGACGCTGACGTGTCCAACTCTCCGACTAATACTCCTGGCTGGCCTGCTAGTGGCTAACGTGCCCGTTTTCATAACACACACATCCGTATTCCATCCCATTCCGCCCGGCCCAACATGCAAATTACCCATCCCAAGGCCTATGGACGAATTTTTTTTTATTAAAATATTTACAGAAATAATTTTTGATTTGAAAATTTTACAAAAATATTCGTCCATAGCCCTCTGGCGTTTTTTCCGACGTGGCAGACGGCCGTTGGCTCTGCCATAACGGCCAGCCACCGAGGGCGCTGAAATTTTACAGGCGGCCCCCTTGCTGCCCTCCCAGCAGGCGGCCCTAGTGTTGCCCCCTGGGAGGGTGATTTTCTACTATGCATGGGGCTCTTTCGCAGGAGGCTCCCTGCATGGGAAAAAATCGCCCTCCCAGAGGGCTAAAGGGGGGCCGCCTGCAAATTTCCCCTCCCTCGGTGGCAGACTGTCACGGAAGGGTAAACGACTGTCTGCCACGTCAGCAAAATCGTCAAGGGCGATTTTTAAAAATTGCCTTCCCAGAGGGCGATGGGCGACTAGTTTTGTAAATTTTTCAAATAGAAAATTATTTTTTAAATATTTTAATAATAAAAGAGTGAATTAATTAAATTCTTTTAAAAAATATAGGAAGAAACATAGGACGAGATGGATGATGAGAGAAGGAAGAATGGAATCCGACGACCCAACATCTAGGGCAACGGTAGCTCATTCGGTGCTGGTGGGGCTTAGGCGACACCCATGATGTCTATCCATGGACAGAGAAGAAGGGGAACCAGGGGTCACCAGGGAGGAAGAAGAGGGATAGCTAGGGTGAACGGGACGTTGAGAAAGCAAGGACAAAGCAGCCCGGGCTGCTTGCCGGCGTGGGGAACGGCGTCTCGCCTATCATGGCGCATGGCTTCAATTGGAGCGAGAGGTTTGTTGCGGAATCAAGTGAACCAGGTTGGAGAGGATAATAAGTGGATAATTTATTCGTTAGTTCACACTTGCTTGCGTACCTGTGCGAAATAACATTTCCAGATACATCTATCTCGTATGTACATATGAGATCATAATAGAATATATCAATAGGGTTTCTCCCATACTAATTATTTTTCCACGATCTGGTCCGGGCCGGTAGACCACTAGGATTAATTAAATCAATGATATATATGTGAACGAAAATCACATGCATTCCTTGATTGCTTTGGTCTGGTTTGATGAAACATATAGATTCATGCAAGGCAAGCAAGTTGTGTTAGCTACCTTTGCATGGCACAGTCTGCGCCCATAATTAAAGGCGAAAATGTACTATATCGTGGGTATGATTGCCTCATTTTATTTATTTCATCATTGTTGGATCAATTAATTGGATCTCCATCTTGCCTTAGCTTAGCTTGGAAGGCTAGCTAGCAACCAACCTACATGCTGCAGTACTCGCATGATGATGATCGATATATATATATATATATGCAACTAACCTATTGTTTGTAAGGCCGTATTACAAATTTACAATGCATTTGCACGCATGTCGTTCGACTTTATATATACGAGCTTGTATATATCCTTCTTTTTTTTCGAGGAACAGACGGCAGGAGTTTCTACTGCCGGAATTTATGAAAGAAGAGAGTTGGCCTAGTTAATAAGGAAAACCGGGCTCGAAAACCGAATAAGCACGGTTAATTAAACGGGAAACCGGCAAAAACCTATACAGAAAAGGAAAAGAAAGCAACTATTGATACCTCACAAAAGTCGTCGTTACCGAGCTTACCAAAGGCAAGCAGCTTCGACAACATAATGAAACGAGGTCTCCAGAACCACCAAACATCCTCTAGTGGAGCAGAAACCTTCTGAGCGAAGCCTCAAACAAGGGAACAACATCAAGGATGCTGTCAATGCCTGTTCCGAAAGGAACCTGGTTTTCATCTAAAGGAAGAGAGAGCCAGCATGACGATACCTCCAAGGAGTAAACGGCGCCCATAGGCATCGATATCATCAACCTAGGATAGCACTGGGCAAGGTTTTAACGCCGAGGCTCTCTCAAAATGCTCCACCTCCAAACCCTCGCCGCGTTGCCAGGACGTCTGTTGAGGGTCATCGTTGCTGAGCTTGCAAGACAAGCAGCTCCGACTCCGCCTCAACAGTCAATCACACTGCAGCTCGACCAGAGACCACCTCATACACAGGAACCCAGCTGCAGCAAACCTACGGCGCGGCCGACGACCAGCGAGACAGGACGCTGGAAACCAACTCCGCACGCCACCCCTACCAAACCAAGGAGCTCCCCAGTATTGACTGGAAGCAGCCTAGCCTAAGAAGGGAGGAGCACCTAAGAAGAGGGGAGCGGGCGCCACACCGCCAGTGAGCAACGGAAGAACAACCATTGAAGAAGGGGAGATTTGGTAGCTGCATGCCTGCCGCTTCACTAAATCACTATCAATATATCATCACATCACGTACTACCTCTGTTAGGACATCCACAATGTACTTCAAAACCGGTCCATAGTCAATAAAATAATACATTCAGCTACCTAACCACATTGTGGAAGTAGTCCATAAGAGAGAAATAGCAAAAGTCATCCATAAACATATGGGCTGCCCATATAGAATAAAATATATCATCTGTCTCTATTTCCTCTCTCCTCCTACTACTACTTACTAACTATATACATTGTGAATGTTGCAATAGTTAAAGTCCACAAATGTAGGTCTCATCTATACGGACTTCTTTAGCTATATACATTAATGTTGCCCTTACAGGATTGCAAAGAATCCCAACATTGTAACAGAGCGAGTGTATATATATATGTATATATATATATATATATATATATATATATATATATATATATATATAGACACACGTAGTAAACGCATATTATGTTCAGAATCAAATCTAGAAGTGATTTTTTTTGGATGGAGGGAGTATTAATTGTTAGGAGGGTAGTAGCTTTGTTTCCTTCCTTAATCTTCTCGTCCCCTGCAGATCGACTCGAGTGGGTTGTGTGTTCATTATATATCTCTTTTTCACACACATGTACGTAGTATGATATACATGTATATATACTCCATCTGTTACTGTTAGCACAATATCGTACCAGCAGCTAGCTGCATGCATGCATGATCCAAGTAGGTTGTCCTTTTTCTTTCTTCATTCATTCTTTTAGAATTGCATATATATAATTGATAGTTTGGTCAACCTCTTCCAGCTTAGCTTTTTAGCTGCATTGATGATCTATATATGTGGGTCCTCTGGCTACTGACTTTAGGAAAAAACCCAAATTGAGCCCTGTCCCAGTCTCACACCGAATCCATGCATATATTGCATTTTCTCGCTTCGATCATATGGTTCGACCAAATTATAGCCCAATGCCCCAACCTTTTGCTTTTCATTAATCAGCATGTTGCAGGAAACTAAATTATATTTCTAGACATAGAATTCTAAACTTATCAAGGTTATCCATTCAAACTGTAAAAATGCTAACTTCCAACTAGCATGTGCATGTAAATTTAAAAAGTCAAATTCCTCACCAAAAGCAAATTTATATCCTTCTGAAAATGAATATATTTTGCCTTTTTTTTCCAGAATGGTTTAAGAAGAGACCATCCAATGGTAGACTGGGTGGAACTTTTCATGAACCGGGTCTGTTTTGCGTTGGATTCTAGGGTCTGTTTTACAAATAGTCCAGAGGCAGTACTAGAACCACCGAATATGAAACAGAGCCTCATGAATCATGATTGAACGATTGCTAAACTGTAACATGCTTAACAACAGACAAACTGAACTGATGGTAGTTTAATGTAGTAGTTTAAAACTTAAAGTTGCAGTTTGTTAGAATGTTCTTGTGCAGCAGCAGTAGTAAGTAGTTATAGAAGATGCTGTTTGGTTGGTGGTAGTCCAGTTTGTTGTAGTAGTTGGAGAAACAGAGGTCCTCAATCTTCATGGTAGTGTTGGATTTATTATACTCCTAAGTGAGAAGTCCTTTTAAAGTCTGAGCTTGGAGGTTAAGCTAATTACTCTAGTAGTTACATACAGGAGGCACAGTTACATACCAAATGAGTGATGACAGAGTCACAGAGATGTAGCAACAGGTAGTGTAGTGGTCCACTCAGCTCCGCTCCATTCCAAAGCGCAGCAAAGGCAAAAAAGGCAAAGCAGGCTCAGGCTGGCCTCTCCTCTCTCTCACCTTTTCCATTGCTTTTCCTCTACATCTGCTGCATGCTTGCTTGCTTTCTTTCTTGCTTGCTTTTCTCCAAGATTATTACTAGTAACACAGAGACAGAGACAGAGGGTGCAGAGGCTGGCTGTGAGTGAGAGCAGGAGACTGGGATTGGGACCCTCCTGTCTTCTTCTTTCCCCTTCCTCCTGCTCTTCTTCTTCTTCTTCTTGGAATACTCCTACAATTACAAGGTGCGTGCTAGTGCTTGGTTTGGTATTCTCTTCACTCCCCTTGCTGTTTCTGGTTGAGCTCTTTCTTGCCTGTGTGTGTGAGAGAGAGAATTGGTGATTGCCCCTCTCCCAGCCCCAACTACCAACAATATTTCAATCCTTTTCCTTATTGTTTTAGGACTTGTTCCAAGGAGGGAGCATATGGATTGATTCACCAGCCCGCACCCGCGGCTGTGCTAATCAATCCATCATCAATACAGATGCCGTCTGCTTCCGCCGCCGCCGCCGCTCTTGTGCTCCTCTTCCTCGCCTTCTCGCTCTCCAATGCTCAGCCTGGTCAGTCACTCTCGTCTTTTTCTTGGAACTCACTGATTACCACCCTTCTTTACCATTCGCTGCACCCGCTTCAGCTTCAGGGCAGGGAAATCAAATCCATCTCCAAATATAAATCTCTAAAAGAAAATCCCATCTTTGATTTGTTGCATGCAGGTTTCATCAGCTTGGATTGTGGGGGAGACGATGATTACACGGATGGCATTGGGATCCAGTGGACTTCTGATGCCAAGTTTGTCTCTGCTGGCCAGAAAGCGAACCTCTTGCTCCAAAATCAACAATTGCAGCAATATACCACCGTTCGCTCTTTTCCAGCAGATAACAGGAAGTATTGCTACACCATGAATGTCAGGAACAGAACACGTTACCTTGTTAGAGCAACCTTCCTCTACGGCAACTTTGACAACAGCAATGTCTACCCAAAGTTTGATCTCTCCCTTGGACCGACCCCATGGACCACCGTTGTCATTGATGATGCCACCACCCCAGTCGTCCAGGAGGCGATTATCCTCGCTGCTGCTCCAACACTCAGCGTTTGCCTCTCTAATGCCAGCACTGGACAGCCCTTTATTTCTACTCTCGAGCTTCGCCAATTTAACGGTTCCCTTTACTACACCACTGATGAAAAACAGTTCTTTCTTAGACTCTCTGCAAGGATCAATTTTGGTGCTGAAAGCAATGCATCAGTCAGGTATGCGCTACTACTGCTGCATAGCACCACTGTTCATACTTTCGTTACAATATCTGGCTAAAGAATTTGTTGTTGATGATGTTTTCAGGTATCCTGATGATCCATTTGATAGAATATGGGAGTCTGATTTAGTGAGGCGAGCAAATTACCTTGTCGATGTTGCTCCGGGGACGGAGAGAATATCAACTACAAAACCCATATTCGTCAGTACCAACGAAGAACCACCTCAAAGGGTCATGCAAACTGCAGTTGTTGGCAAAAATGGATCCTTGACCTACCGGATTGATTTGGAAGATTTCCCAGGAAATGCATGGGGAGTCTCATATTTTGCAGAAATTGAAGATTTGGCCCCAAGTCAAACTAGGAAATTTAAGTTAGTCATTCCAGGCAAGCCAGAATTCAGTAAACCAACTGTTGATGTGGAAGAGAATGCTCAGGGAAAGTATCGTCTATATGAACCAGGCTACACAAATATTCCACTTCCATTTGTTTTCTCTTTTGGATTCAAGAAGACTAATGATTCGTCAGAGGGACCTATATTGAATGCCATGGAGATCTACAGATATATAGAGATTTCTGTGGGATCTCAAGATGGTAAGCAATTGTCTGTCTGTCTGTCTGTCTGTGTTGTAGAATAAATGGAAATATACACCTACTGTGTTATAATTTGGGCTTCTGGTTATATTGACAGCAAACATTATGGCCAGCTTGGTCTCACGGTATCCAGAAGCAGGTTGGGCACAAGAGGGTGGTGACCCTTGCTTACCAGCATCATGGTCTTGGGTGCAATGCAGTTCTGAGGCAGCACCTAGGATATTTTCAATGTAAGATGATCCTGTCAATCTGCCTTCAATTTTGAGTTTTTGTGCTCAATATTTGAACATTTGAGATCTAAGGATCATTTCTTGCAGCTCATTGTCAGGGAAGAACATTACAGGGAGTATCCCTGTGGAATTAACGAAGCTATCGGGGCTGGTTGAACTGTAAGATCAGAATAGTTTATTTTTTGCTCTCCCCTCTTTGTAGTTGGCTTTTTTCTGATAAATTTATTTCTTCAAATTCAGAAAGCTTGATGGTAACTCATTTACTGGTCAAATTCCTGATTTCACTGGATGCCATGATTTGCAATATATGTGAGTTTCCCATTATTTTGATAGTGCATCCTGGAAACATTATTCTTGTAATTTAGCACTTAGGGTGCTTGTGTCTGCACTGCAGTCACCTTGAGGACAACCAATTAACCGGTGCATTGCCACCTTCCTTGGGAGAACTACCTAACCTGAAAGAGTTGTAAGTTATACGCTTCAGTACACTTTCTTTCCACCCCCATGCTATTTGTATTGCAAGTGCAGTAAATATGAATTTGTGCTGTTATTTTGTTCTTATGATCCTCAAGACCTCAACATGCATCATCGCTATAGATTTTATCTCATTTTACTGCTTTATTCATTGTATTGAAACGAAAATACCTTACTGATCCAAGCCTTCACAGGTATATTCAGAACAATAAGCTGTCTGGAGAGGTCCCACAAGCGCTTTTCAAAAAGAGCATTATTTTCAAGTATGTGTAGCTTTTTCTTTAAGCATAGCTTAATCATTTGATATGAGCAGTGCATACTTTTGTGCCTATATGAACTCCAGTGTGGCTTAGCAAGCTTCATTTACCTTCGATGAAAGTATATATTTGTTTCCCATGTAAATCGAGTACCTAACTTGTGCATAGGATTGTGCTGTTTGTTCTGATCTGTTACCTGTATGCAGCTTCTCAGGAAACAGTGACCTTCGCATGGGACACAGTAACACTGGCCGCACTATAGTAATTATTGTATGTGCTGTGGTTGGGGCCATTTTGATTCTTGTTGCTGCTATTGTTTGTTACCTGTTCACATGCAAAAGGAAGAAGAAATCATCGGACGGTGCGTATTCTTTAGCTCATTGGGCATATCTGGTATGGTGTATGGTCGCGTAGTAATTACTTTGTGTCTCCAGAAACTGTTGTTATTGCGGCACCAGCAAAAAAGCTAGGCTCATTTTTCAGTGAAGTGGCCACGGAATCGGCGCACAGATTTGCATTGTCTGAAATTGAAGATGCTACTGACAAATTTGACAGAAGAATTGGTTCGGGAGGGTTTGGCATAGTATACTATGGAAAGCTTACAGATGGGAGAGAAATCGCAGTCAAACTTCTCACAAATGACTCCTATCAAGGCATCCGAGAATTCTTGAATGAGGTATGTTTCTTTTCTTGCCTTATAATATTTTCTTGAAATATAAATCACATACACAGTAAGTGTTAGCGTTCGGCCTAAAATATGAAGACTATTAAACTATGGCTAAAAATGGATGACTATTCCCGTTTGGCCAAAAATTAACCTTGGGCCCAAAAATGGTTGACTATAGCCTTCACCTCAATTACACAACTATTAAGTCTTTGGTCCAAAAACACATGAGTATTAACCTTGGGCCCAAAAACAAATGAATGTTAGCTTGGGCCAAAAATGCATGATTGTTTAGCCTTCAGCTTAAAAACACATGAATATTACCTTCGAGCCCAAATCACATAAATATTACCTTCACTCAAAATGTCATGAATATTATCCTTGAGCTGAAAAAACACAAGAATATTTGCCTTTACTCCAAATACACAGGTGTATTACTTTTCCACCAAAAAAACATACAAGTATTAACCTTGGGCACAAAATTTCATTAGTATTGACCTTGGGACCAAAAGTGCATGAATTTGGGCTTCGTCTAAAAATTTCAAGAGTGTTAGCCTTGGGTCAAAAAACACATGAATATTAGCTTTTGCCTCATAATTTCTTTAGTCTTAGGGCTAGTTCGAACCAGCAGTTTGGCTGCAGCGGTTCGCAGCTCGGAAACGGGGCATATCATTAGCACATAATTAATTACGTACTCCCTCCATCCAAAGGTGTTAGGCTTTTTTTTTTGGTTTTTCTAAAAGAGATGATTATATTTGGAGTCTTCATGTGCTAAATTAATTGTTGACAGGAACCCAAGCAACCATCTTAATATTCATTGGTTGCATGCATATAGTTCCTTGATTTTGTTACATGGGAGATGAGTTAATTTCTCCTTTGTCTTGGTGACAAAAGAAATATGTCTTACATTTGAGGATGGAGGGAGTATTAACTATTATAAATTTAATAAATGGATTTATTTGATTTTTTTTAAAGAACTTCTATATATTTTACAAAATGCATCGTTTAGCAGTTTGGGAAGCGTGTTGACGGAAACCGAGGAAGTTGTTGTTTCAAGTTGCTGAAAAGAACTCAACCTCAACCTTAGACCTATAAACACATGAATGTTAGCATTCTGCTCAAAAAAATCATGATTATTAACCTTGGGGCTAAAAATGTATGGATTATAACCTTTGACCCCAAAACAATGATTAATAGCCTTCAACCCAAAAATTTTGTGAGTATTAATTTGGGCCAAAAACATATGAATATTATTAGCCTTTGGCCAAAGTGCACATGAGTATTAGTCTTGGGCACAAGTATTATAGCTGGGGCCAAAAACACGCGTTACAACTTGCCTTCAGCCCAAAACTTCGTGAGTCAACCTTGGGCCCAAAAGTGCATCTATATTAGCCTTTGACCCAATTACTCATGAGTAGCCTTTAGCCAAAAACAGATGAATTTTAACCTTTGTGCACACAGTTTAATGAGTGTTGACCCAGGGCCCAAAAAGGCTTTGTGTTCGGCCCAAAATGGGCTGTTTTTCACATTTTAACAGTTTAAGATATAAATAGAACTTGCGTACCTATTGCTAATTTTATCACTGCTTGGTAGATTGAAACCTTGAAGCTGAAGCTGAAGCCCAGTATATTCTGGGACACATTCATTTCCTACTTAATTGATAGACCTACACTAATGGGATGTGACCATGTTGCGTTACATATACTTTATAACCTCAATTTATTTTAAGTAGTATAAGATATGAACATTTTCTATTTGGAACATCCTATGGACCCTCACCCTCTATGTAGACATCCCTCATATATCCTTTTCTCAAGGTCTACTGGAAAACTCAGCGTGCATACTTTTTCTTTGGGTGGTTACTGCGATCCGTTGCTTAGTATAGTATCTGACGGACTTATGTTTCAGGTAACATTGCTTTCAAGAATTCATCATAGAAACCTGGTGAGCTTCCTTGGTTACAGCCAGCAAGATGGTAAAAATATACTTGTGTATGAATTCATGCATAACGGGACGTTAAAAGAGCACCTCCGTGGTAAGTTCCTATGGTCCTACCATCTGATGATAAATCTAGTTTGCAGAATCAACACCAAATTGTCGTTGTGTAGAGAATGATTCTTCTACAAGTAAATGTTCCATGCGTAGTTATATTTTAGAATATTAGGGTCTCCATGATTTCGTATGGTATCTCATTATCTCCCCCCCCCCCCCCCCCCCCCCTCATACAGTAATTATTTTGAGAAATTTTTTGAAGTCATATGCATAGTTTGTGCAGTGGTTTCCACGATTTTATCGGATTGGTACTTTTCACCTGATATTTCCCTAGATAATACAGCAAATTCATGCTTGAGTTTTCTTTTTCCAGTTTTGGATAAGGATTCGTGTTCTGAAAAACTTATAGGATCTTCACTGATGTATAAGCCTTTTCTTTTCTGTTCTGATGTTTACTTCTTTCCAGTCTTAACTAAAAACTGAATACAAACTGTCAAGATTTGAGAAGTTTCCATGCTACACATAAATCAAGGCTCAGCTGCGGCTTTGTCTACTTGTCTAGCTCGTGCATGATTCTTTGACACTGAGGCTCAGGATTGACATGAACTTTATCTTACTTTGACAGGAGGCCCTGATGATGTAAAAATAACTAGCTGGGTCAAGCGTCTTGAGATAGCAGAAGATGCTGCAAAAGGTTTATCTCCCTCCCTTCCTCGTGTACAATTTTCCTGTGATTATTCTACCAACATGCATTTCAAAGATTCTGAAGTCTTTCATTTCCATGAAAAAAAAATAAAATATCAGGAATAGAGTATCTCCACACAGGATGCTCCCCAACTATCATCCACAGAGACCTCAAGAGCAGTAACATTCTCCTTGACAAGAACATGAGAGCAAAAGTTGCAGACTTTGGCTTGTCAAAACCTGTTGTCGACGGGTCTCATGTATCAAGTATAGTTAGAGGAACAGTTGGATATCTGGACCCAGAGTAAGGCCATGTCTTTCCTGAAATTTATGAAGTCTATTCTTGTTATCAATGGCCTTGCAAATTGAATTGCTATATACCTTTGTAACATCTGATGCCAAGTGTTCCCCAAGCTCACCCTTTTTGCGTGTGCTCGTAGGTACTATATCTCGCAGCAGCTAACAGAGAAGAGTGATATGTACAGTTTTGGTGTCATTTTACTTGAGCTAATCTCAGGCCATGAGCCAATCTCAAATGACAACTTTGGGCTCCACTGCCGTAACATTGTTGAATGGGTAAGAAGTAGTAGGTCTTATGATGATACATGAACTTTGCATTTAGTCTTTCTTCCTGATAGTGAATTATCAAAGATATCCGAGCAATTGGCGCGGACAAAGATGCTGAGTGAAGAGTTGTGAATTGGCAGGCTAGATCGCACATGGAGAGTGGGGATATCCACGGCATCATTGATCAGTCGTTAGACGCAGGGTACGACCTGCAGTCAGTGTGGAAGATTGCGGAGGTGGCGACGATGTGCGTGAAGCCCAAGGGGGTGCTGAGGCCGTCCATCTCGGAGGTGCTCAAGGAGATTCAGGACGCCATTGCCATCGAGCTGCAACGGGAGCTGCCCTCCAGCATTCACCACCTCATGTCCAAGACGTCTCCCTCCGAAGCCGTCAACACGACAGGCAGCGTACAAGACCTGGAGCAGAATGCTTCGTTCGATGAGCTGCTCATGCGCCCAGGTCTCAGGTAGAGGTAGCACATACGGATTACGGACTCTTCTAATGCTATATTTCTAATATTCGTTGATAGGTTAAGCAAGCTGTGCATGACTTGTTTAGATTTGCCACCGAGCAACAAATTTTGGGTGAATTTGTCCTTGAGCTTCTTCAGGTCGTCGTGCACTTTTGAATTTGTCTTTGGGTGAATTCATTCTCGTTCATTCTTACATTGGCTCTCGTTCTCTTGTCCCCCCTCGAATTCTTGTATCAAAAACGACCAAAAAAACAAGATCGATTCATAATACTGTCCAACGTCTGGGTTTCCACAATAATTCGGTTATTAGCCGAACACATGATATGATTACCGGAGCGTTTCCTTTCAGATTGAACGGTACAGGCCGTGCAGCTCAGGATGCATCCGAAATCCTGAATGAAACTGCCATCCTAGTGGAACAATTCCAAGGAAAAAGGAACAGAGATTTTGTAATGAATTGATATTATTAACAGCACACCCAAGTACTCCTCGACCTTGTTTTTGATTCAACACCAAACAACACCCAATTCAGCATAAGCTGGCCTGGTACCATATAGCCATTTACGTTTGGTTCAGCAAACCCATCAACAAAATAATCTCATGTGCACCACAAAAGCTACTAGCAACGAGTAACGTATCATGTACAAAATGACGCTTTTACTATGCCAAAACCAAGAAAATATTTCCACATGACGGCAAAAAAAAGAAGAAGCAAATGCTAAACGGTTTATATATTCTCGAGTCAGCTTCCACCACAAGTATATATAAACTTGAAGGACAACCTCATGGATGCATCTGACATATATCCTTTCGCCCAAAACAGAACCTGATGACCAAACGAGGCAAATGGTGAGTAACTTGCCAGCAAATTCCAGAACAAACACAGCAACAAATTCCAGAATAAAATGGAAGAGACCAAGCACAAACAGTACTAACCAATGCAATAAGAAGATAACTCACACCACCTATTCAGGACAAGGGGTAGCAAGCCATGCATATAATAATATAGTAAAAAAAGAAGTGAATAGAATGGTGAAACACAAACCTGGTGCTTGAAACGTCTGGTTACACACCCAGTTTCATGCTGGTCCACTTGAATCCAATGCCTTTCAATAAACACTCATGCGCCAATCCACAAGCTCAACAATCACCAAGTTGAGTATCTTGAGCCTGTGCAACCAATCAATTTCAAGAACTGAGAAATGTGCAAGTTAGCTGGGTAATAGGTCAAGTCGCATCTCCCAAAGATAATCACAATCCAAAAGCTCTGTTATACAGATCATTTGAACCCAGCATGTGGAAGTTGTTTGCTTCAGTTGGATATAACATCCTTGACATGTCAGGCATGGAAACATTATTCCCTTGTCTCAAATCACCCCAGCCATCCCAATGACCATTTGTAAGATGTGAGCTTCTAGGTTGTTGGAGTGACATCTGTGTGTAAGAGGATAGAGAACCATGGTTCTGAGGTATAAGTCGGGATGCAAGATAATTATCATTCATA
Organism: Oryza glaberrima; assembly: GCF_000147395.1. Classification (NCBI taxonomy): domain Eukaryota; kingdom Viridiplantae; phylum Streptophyta; class Magnoliopsida; order Poales; family Poaceae; genus Oryza; species Oryza glaberrima. Next base: position 132,772 of record NC_068336.1, on the reverse strand, counting down.
GGGTTGAATGCATCTTGAACATGTTCTGCAAATCCAACATTTTGATGGGAAGGCACGTTCTGCTGCATAAGTAATTGAAACCTTGGATCATTTGATGTTTGCAACTGCGAAGGAAAAGTACGGGAAGTTTTCATCTCCAACCCTGAATCACTTATTCCAGGCATCCGCCCTTTACCCACAGCCAATATAGCAGGATCAACAAATTCTATATCACTTGTTTGTCTAGCTAACTGTGGTTGATAATGGCTAGTATTTATACCCAAAAGATCATCAAATGGGCGAGTTTCTGCAAAACATTGCAAACTTATTAGAAACTGAAATTGTTTTAGGAGAAGCAGAGAGAGAGAGAGAGAGAGAGAGAGAGAGAGAGAGAGAGAGAGAGAGAGAGAGCAAACCTGAGTATGCCGAACCATAGATCTGATTAGACCCACCCTGAGAAGAAAATCCAGGAGGGGGATTAGGCCCATTATGAGATGAAAATCCTGGAGGTGGATTCAACCCCTCATGGGATGAAAATCCAGAAGAAAACCCAGGAGGAACTCTTGCTGGTGCTGAAAATCCAGGAGGCGCGGATACTTTAGGCTTTGATGTGCCTGAAAAAGCATTTTTTTTGTAAGTACATAGAAGTACCATGGTGAAAACATCAGTTACTAAAATGCTTCAACATAAAAATACAGTGCATTTTATACTTAATAGCTCCACAACCCAATCACATATGTTACAAGATTGCCAACATTGAATTAAAAGAGGGGAATGGGTGCACAAACATTGGATCCCTTCTGTATCCTAGCGAACACATCTATTTGTTTTGTGACACATTAATATTACCTCAAATATATAAAATAAATATTAAAATAAAAACATTAACTGCAGTACTAAAATGCATCTCACTGTTCATTAAGAATTTAATAAACAAGCAGCGTAATATAACTTCATACTACTCACCGGTAGCTAGCATATCCAACATAGTAAGAGAGTTGCTCTTTGCGAAACCTTCCTCAGGAGATTGAAATGCAATGCCACTCTGATAAATGTTTCCATGAGAATTCTGGGATAGCAAACTGAAATTCTGCTCACTTTTATAATTTCTCATAGATGAATCTAGGAAGCTTCCTTGATTATCTTGTCTAGCAAATGAAAATCTAGACTCACTATTGCTGGTTTTTGTTTTCCATGAAGGTGCATCAAAAAGCACATCGTTCTTTTCAGATGCACTAAGCATCTTAGCAAAATTGTTAGCCGTTGAATACGACTCATCCCATGGATCAAACTCCAAAGACAAAATATCAGCAATTATGCTGCTCTCATCCTTATTTACACTTACAGCCTTGTCAAAACTGCCTATGTTATCAATTCTCACTGCACCAACTGCTCCAGGCTGATGGTTTTTCATTCTAGGATGTTCAGAAACCTTACCAGGTGCATATATAGTCCCTAGCCCTTCTTGATGTCCATTTAACATGGTAGAAGTGCTGTCAACTGAAGATAACAGCCCAGGTTGCATCATTGTGGAAGTTCTATCACTTGTTGATGTATGGTTAATTTCTTTACCATTCCACAGTGAAATAGGAGACGTGTTAGGGAAATGGACATATGGTGAAGACGAAGCTTGATCAGCAGCATCCAGCACTCTACCATGAGATTTATCAGTGGCTACTGCATAACTTTCTATGTCATTTAACTGAGGAGACACACTACTCTGGATATCTGAACACCAATCATGATGCTTATCTGAACTAGGCTGACATGTAGAATCATTACTGTCAGCAAGTTTCAAATTCTGACTAAAGGGCACCACAACTGAAGTACTTAGGATTGCATCCGGTTGTTGGTTTTCGGCAATACTTTGAACCCCATCTTTTCTGCTTAATGTTACTGAAGATACTCCAACAGACAGCCTATCAATATCCGTGCTCTCAGATCTAGTATCTTCGGTTGCTGTGTCAATAGCTGCTTGATTAGATTGGTCCTTTCTAATTACCGAAGTAGATGTTTTAGAAGCCATGTTGGTTACTTGGTAATCACCATCACCATCCTTTACTTCTGATTTAGAAATCGATGGACTTGATACACAATTTAGAGGACTTTGCCTGGTACTGTTTACTGCGATGTCTTTCTTTGGTGATGTCGTTGACTTCGATGTAAGATGCCCTGATTCAGCTGGCTTTGAAGAAACTGAACATTCAAACTTTCCATTGTCATTTACAACCTGCTTCTCATCACTTCCTTTTGACATGCCATCTGATGTGACATCATCATCGTTCCAAGCTGAAGGTATGGTAGAGAAGTCTATGTCAAGCGATGACTCCAGTGATGTTACAGCTTGGGTTTCCTTTGCAATACCAGGCTTATATGGCTTCAAGGTTTTAGACAAACTATCTCGTCCTTCCGTCATTTTCGGAACTGTGCTTGTGTCATCATTCCATGAAGAAGGTAGTTTTGTACTTGAAACAGTCGAAGAACTTGAGAATGAATTACTTTGAGGATCTGTTTTTGATTTAGTAAGAGATTGTGACGATGCCACCCCAGTTGCTGTTGTCCTGGTATTCAAATCGCGATGCCCCCTGCTCATACCAAAAAAATTTTAGCAACAAATTCACATTTTAAAACATATCATGAGACCCTAAGCAGCATCATACCATGAAGCAGCTGGTGGAAGTGTGGATCTCCCAGAACTACTGTTTGGAGGCGAAAGCCTGGATTGATTTGCAGTATTCTGTACAAAATAAGACCAGTTAATGTAGCAGCATGAAATCAAACAGAAATGAGCATGTCCAGTGTCCCAATGGATTTTTCAGTATAAAAAACATACAGTTATTCCATTCTTGATTGGATGTTTAGCTGCAACCACTGCACTATATGAGAAATCTTCTGCTGGAGGAGGTAATACAGTCCCTGCGCGTCTTTGAGAAACACTAGACGCCATTTGGGGAACCCTACTCCTGTAGGAACGAGAGATGATGAGTCGAAAGCACCAATCAGAACTACTGAAAATCTTAGCATTTAGCAAAGCATAATAATTCATGCATAGTATAGGGCAAAGTTGATAGACTACAAATTCTCAGAACAGAAGAGCATTATATAGTAACAGTAGCAGTAGGCTTGGCAGGGGAAAAAGTACATATGGCTAGGACTGGCACAGTGCCTTTGATATAATAAAACAGATGCAAGCATAATAAGGAACAGTGGAACTTTCCACACATATGTTCAACGAGCTCAGCTTACCTTGTATATGCTGAGATTATCTCATCTTTAGTGAAACTATCTTCCTGGCTTCCTACATCATGTAAATAGAGACAATCTGGATTTCCACAGGTCTAAAAAAAAGAAGAAAAAAGCCCTCAGAAGGATGGCAGTAGGTAGAGTAATGGTAAATAAAACTGCCAGGATGAAGCAACGAGTATACCATGTTCCGCAGCCATGCATGGCAATACTTTGTAGTACCAAAGCACGCTCTGCAACAAACCATTAACTATTAGGTTAACTGCGTTATGTAAAAAAAACTGCTGCAATAAGGCTACAAAGCATAGAGGGTGACCTTAACACTTTCCCTTCCAAAACAAAATTGTGTACAGCTTGAATACACCTGATGGCCTCTTCTTCTTTGGCATATGTAATATATCTGAAAACATCACAATAATGAGCCCATTTTCAACACACACAGTGCATTCTATATACAATCTAAGTTTCACATTTTGGAATCTACATGGATCCAGTCGATGCTGAGGATTCCTAAGAGAAAGATGGAGCTGCATTCAAAGAACTACAAAGTGCTCAGACAGGAAAATTTTGATAATCCTTGAGGTAAATTCTATGAAATACCTGACATCTGCATATGCAAAGGTTCTGAGCTCAATCAGACTTATGATGTAAACATACAATTAGTACATACCATAGTTAATATAATAATCATGATATAACTGAAGCAGTCACGTTTGCATTTATCTGATTATTCAACACTAGAAATCTACATCTTTTGCTTTGGTTACTAGGCTGCTAGGTGTGGCATTCACTGATTCACAAATGGATATGGAAATTAATGATCCTTAGTCAAATCATACTGTTAAGTAGGTAATATAAATCTGAAATTAATTGCAAGAACATGGACATATCATATTTGAATTAGCCATCATTTTCATCTATATTTAAGCATAATTTCTCAACAATAAATCACCTATGCTTAAATGCTCTAGGCTTGGAAAGTACAGGAGAGCATAACTTGAAAACACCACTTGTACATACGGTAAGATATATCTAATCACTTGAAATAATAGGTCATGTTTATCCATGAGAGAAACATCATAAACATGTGGCATGAGATTCACATAAACATACACGCTGATACTGTTGTTTGTTGGTGCCTGCTGGGAAGGAGCCCCAGTCGGCCGAGAAACTGAAACTTTCAGAACCTTGCCATACTGACCAAAGTATTCCCTGCGCTCAAGTATCTGAAATAAAAAATGAATTGTGTTGCCAAGGTGAGAAACAAAATATACACATTACTCAGTTGAAAAGAATCTGTCTGCGCACAAAATGGTACTCACGCTTTCGTTGCATAAATTTGCAGGTAGTCCAATTATGTACACGAGGTTTCTCTGGATAACCCTGACGCTAGCAAGATGTTTCTTAGCTTCCACAGTTACCGCGGCCTTTGACTTGACCTTTTGGGTCTTCTGTTTCTTGTCCACATTCTTCTCCACTACCGTCCTATTTCCATTAAAAGAAGCATAAGTACAAAATTTCCGATGCGATAGACAGGTAAAAGAAGTTGCTTATGGCGCTTTGCAAACCACAATTCACGACAACTGGGTGATGTTCCGTTTTGTTGAACTGAAGACCCTAAGCTCTTGTGCGGCCATCTTCGCATGTCAGTGCAGTTAGTGAGGTGAAAGGAAAAAAGATGGTTTGAGATGGAGGGACCTGTCACAAGTGGCAGCCATCTTGACAATCCTATCTTTGTCATAGCGAGTGCGGCATGCGGGGCAGCGGCCCTCAGTGTCCTCTTTCTCAGCCATATCAATGATGTGGTGCCAGCACCAGACACAAATCTGCAGTGGAGATGCAAAAGGGAGGTGAATGGAAGGGGGTGTGGAGAGTAGAGTGGTGGGGAGGGGAGGGAAGGGAAGGGAAGAAACCTCATAGCCGCATTTGCAGGGCTTGAGCTGCTGGTCAGTGATGTCCATGTCCTCAGCACAGAGCGGGCAGGTGCGGTCTCCATCGTCGCTCATGGTCATCCTGCGGGAGCAATTCAGCGGCAGGAGACAAGAAAGAAAATATTATTAGTAGTACATGAGATTATTTGTTTGTGGGAATAACAATCTGTAGTAACACGGTGTAATCAATCAATCCGTAATACTAAGAAGCTACAAGAGAGAGAAGCTTCCTATCATCAAATCGAATAAACGAGAAAGTGAGGGGTGGGGGGGGGGGGGGGCAAGCGAAGGGGCTGATCCTATCAAATCGAGGATCCAATCCAAAGAGTCCATGGTCCCAAGTGGATTGATTGGAGCAACAATCAGAAAAGGGGGGGATCAGGGCGAAGTACTCACATTCCGATGGGGGAAACCCTAGGTAGGTGGTCAAAACGGGGGCGGCGGTGGGAATCGATCGATCGATCGATGAGGGGGAGGGGGTGGAGCGGCGGCGCCGGCGGGTGGATGGATGGGGGGGGAGTCGCCTACGATGGCCGTGTATGGAGTCTCTCTCTCTCTCTCTCTCTCCTCCGCTGCTTGCTGGCTGGTGTCGTCGTGTTCGCGTATGGTGGTGGTGAGGAAGGAAGGAACGAGTAAGGAAGAAGACGAGGGAGGGAGGGACCCGGATCTCCTCCTCCTGTGCCTTCCTCTTCTTTTTTTTTCTTTCTTTTTCTTTTTTATTTTTAAGTAAGTTGCATATTCCAATATTTTCATTTTATTGCTACCTATTGTTACCACATTTACATTTTGATCTGGTGGTTCACATGTTAGCCACTTATCTTCTTCCTTCCTACCTCATCACCTCTATTTTTCATTATCTTGTGTGCTCCCAATAAAAACATATATGTGTTGCTCCTGACCGCCACGGTGTTGTCGTCCACTATGAGTACAAAATCATGCTACATCAAGAATCATCCATTGCGTGCTATTATTGCTAACTCCGACTCACTTCCCTTTTTCCAAGTCATCGAGCCCCCCTCTCTCAACTTTGTTCCATGGTTTGAATTGCTTGTTCGCTCGATGACTAGAAAAGGCATCAACTATGCTATCTCCAGGATTTAGAACATAACATTGCTTTGAAAGTCCTTTTTTCCCATTCATATCTCTTGTCCTCCCCATTGCCTATGTTAACCGCTAATATTAGTAGAGATTGCGCCCGATCAGAGGCCAGCGCATATGGATTTCAAGCATGAGCACCACAGTGCCGGGGACTTCAACTCAAAATAAACATTGACGCGGCACATGAACATAGCTCAAGAGGCCACCGGCAACACAAAGCTCGAGCTCAAAGTGTGGATGGCATGGGCTAAGCGAGCAACTCTAAAGTATGGGTGACAATGATGGTGGCAAATATAGGAAGCCAGAGGTGAGGGAGAGATGAAAAGATGGAGATAACGAGTCTAAATTACACTAGAGGTAAGATTACCTAACCCAAAGTAAAAACATTTGCTAAAGAGTGATCCAATATGAAACTTTTGTAAATATACCTAGCCATTTTGCAATTAACTTTTTTTCCAAGTGAGGGGATCTTTATATATGTTCAGGAGTACATGTCATATTTGAATAGTGCTCTGACCTGGGGCTCTTGTCTAGACTTGTGCATCTATCTATAGGCGTACGAAATTGGACGCTCGGGAATGATGCTTTGCTCAAGCGTGATTTGTCAGGGCATGATCCAAACATGCACTATGTGTTAATGTATAGTAGCTACTCTACTTTGGCTAAGTACCTAATCAGGTAATAGTGTCAACATATTGCATTAAGATGATTGCAATGATTCAATTATATCCAACTATTACCAAACATCTTATTAGTTGTCACATAGTGTTGACGCAAAGTAATCATATAATAATCCAAGTTATATTAGGATCAAGGGCATGTGTACATCAAATAATCGATAAAAATACAAAATCAAACACAGTTTTTATAAAGTCTGAAAAGCTCTCTGTCCTTACTAGAGGAATCCTTATATAGCATAATGAAGTATCTACATTATATTGTTTTGTCACACGAATAAGGATTGTCTCGTTACATGTTCTTTCGTTCTCGTGTTGCATTATCTGCTAAGCTACATTATGTGTTACAAATGTTGAAGCTACCTCACAAACCCACTAGTTGTTCTCCGAAAAGTGAGTTAGTTGTTAAATAAAAAGATATGATTGAGATCAACAGCGAAATGATAAAACAGACTGCACGGATCTACAGCGATCCCACGGCATTTAGAGATATTAATATATGGGCAAATAGTTAATTTTAAAAGCGTAGGGCTGTTTTTGCAAAAATTGGCTGACGTGGTGCGCTATTTCTCCCGCGATCCCATGGTATTTAGGGCCCTGTTTAGTTCACACCAAACTTTCCCCCAACTCCCAACTTTCCATCACACCACATCACATCCTAAACTTTTCTACACACATAAATTTCTAACTTTTTTTTCCAAACTACCAATTTTCCCCAAACTTGTCCCCAATTATATGAATTAAACATAGCCTTAGAGAGATTAATTAATTAATACTATTCCGAAGAGAGTTAAGGGATATCCCCTGGCCTGAACGCGCAAATTAATCCGGCGGGCGAGCCCCTTGTCTCCCTCTCCTCCGCCCACCCCACCGGCGATGGCACACGGCGGCGGCGAGGAAGAGGAGGAGCGGGTGCTGAGCCACGGCGACGTGGTGCTGCTCCGCTGCGACCTCACCATCCTCCGTGGCCCCCACTTCCTCAACGACCGAATCATCGCCTTCTACCTCGCCCACCTCGCCGCCGACCACGACGCCGACGACGACCTCCTCCTGCTTCCCCCCTCCATCCCCTACCTCCTCCCCAACCTCCCCGACCCCGCCTCCGTCGCCGCCGTCGCCGATCCCCTCCGCCTCGCCTCCCGCCGCCTCGTCCTCCTCCCCGTCAACGACAACCCCGACGTCTCCCACGCCGAGGGCGGCTCCCACTGGACCCTCCTTGTCCTCGACAACTCCAACGCCGTCTCCGGCCCCCGCTTCGTCCACCACGACAGCCTCCCACCCACCAACCTGCCCGCCGCGCGCCGCCTCGCCGCCGTGCTCCGCCCGCTGCTCCCCGCCTCCGCGATCCCGCTCATCGAGGGCCCCACGCCCAGGCAGACAAACGGCTACGACTGCGGCGTCTTCGTGCTAGCGGTGGCCAGGGCCATCTGCAACTGGTGGCTCACCCGCGCCCGCCATTCCGATTCCGATTCCGATTGGTTGGAGGCCGTGAAGAGGGAGGTAAACGACGACAGCGTCAAGGCCATGAGGACCCAGCTGCTGCAGCTCATCCATACCCTCATCCAAAACACCACCACCACCAACCAACATTCGTGCTAGCTAGCTGTTGCTCTTTCACAACTTATTTGTAATCTTCGTGTTCTTACTGATATTATATATATATGGTTTTCTGTGAGCACAGCAAGAACAACATGTACAAATAGAACAGGTCTTGTGTAGTAATCTTTTTGCAGAATTTTGGGTCCAAATACTCTTTACTGTTGGTTATGGTTAATGAAACAATGCTATTGTGCCTATTATTTGAGTATAAATGGTTGAATCAGTGTTGGAGCTCATAGCCTTATCTTATGTTCTGTGATCCATATAGAACAACAACAGCAACCAACAGTCCTAGCTATTGATTCATTCTGTGCTGCTCTTGAGAGCTTAATTGTCTCTGTGCTCGCGGTGATTGTTTTCCCCTGAGCTTGCAACAAGAACATGTAGACTATACTAGGTCTTGTGTAAGTAAGTAGTAATCCATTTTGCAGAATTCGTCAGTTCAAATACTCTTTATTACTGCTGTTTATGGTTAATGCAACAATGCTACTGTGCTTATGCTTGCAAGTTACTTGAGTATATGGTTGAATCAGTGTTGGAGCTCATGGTCTTATCTTATGTTTTTGTGATCCACAGATTAAATTGGTACATTACCTAGTAATGTTAGATGAGCCGAGTCATTGTATTTGCATTTGTTAAACTGCAGCAAGGAGGGCAGCTATCCGGCATCTGCCAGTCTACCTACCACTTCCGGACCTAACAGTCATACATGCATCCTTAACTATCTTCCTTTTCTCCTCTCCTTATCAGCCCTTCAACTCAACTTCCTTCTCACCCTTCGATTGCATCTACCAGTCTCTGCCTGTCACAGCACAAGACTTTGGGACTTGGGTATGTGAACTATGATTCTTCTTCCTGTCTCAATTTTTGCTTTGTACATGCACAAGAGGAAAACAAGTAAACATCTTGAAATAAAGCATTATTACTTCAGCATGTTCTGCATGTTTTGTTGCTTGGTCTCAACCAGGCTTCAAAATTCAGCTATAGCTTTGCATAAATTCACTTTTTTTTCCATGCATGCTATTTTGTTCCAGTATCACTCTTCTCTTCTTTTTTTTTGGTCAATTCCTCAGTTTCACATCTAGCTCACTATGAGTTTTCCTCTGTTCTCTTTTATTCATTCACCACGTACAGGTAGCAGCAGAGGGGAGCACATCCATGACTTGTGTTGATAAATTTTGTGTTATTCTACCTTCTTTCTTTGTCATTTCACTTTGGTACATAAACTGTGCTAAAAATTTCACCAGTGCGATATGCAAAGCCACAAGAAGGTTGCTGCTGTGAAGCCCGTGGCTTCCAGGCCTTCTTCCAGATTGAGGTCCTTCTCAATGCTCCAGGAAGACTCCACTGCTATTGATTCTCCTCGGGTTACTTCCCTGGAGGAGATTATATTAAGGCGTCCAAAGGCAACGCGATTCACACACCCATTGAGTAATTCATCGACAGAAATTGCTGCAACCAGAGTCAGTTCGACACGAAATTCAACTTCTCTGTTTCCTGGAAAGAAATTTCATTTTCTTTCTGACAGTTAAATAATTTTGCACCTTCTTTTAAATGATGCTTTTTATAATTATACATCTGTCCATTAGATTATTTTGAACCTACCTTTGACATGATCATATGGTCATTTTCTAACAACATGCTGAACTTTTTAGTTAGAAGACAGTGGAACACATACAACATGCGATCAAAAGAAAGCAGATACAGGAAAAGGGGCCTGTTGGGACAATTTGACAGTGTCCCAGAGTGTCAGGAAGCCAAATGTCAGTGCGAAGAACAGTTTGTCCTACGATGGCTACAGCTGGAGGAAGTATGGGCAGAAGCAAGTGAAAGGGAGCGAGTTCCCACGGAGCTACTACAAGTGCACTCACCCAACATGCCCTGTCAAGAGAAAGGTGGAGATGACACCAGATGGCCGGATTGCTGAAATTGTATACAACGGTGAGCACAACCACCCCAAACCTCATCCTCCAAGAAAGCCAACATCATCAACAAGTGTGGAGACTCTGGTTGCCACTAATGATGCTGGATTAGAAAACAAGTTAGAAGGATGTGACCAAGCTATTGGTTCTGATGCTGTTGTTGAAGCATTAAGAGGTGGTTGTCACTGCTTGGATGGATTTAGAAATGGTAATGAGATCAGTGACTGCAAGAAAAGGTATGCTTATGCTGTAATTTTCATTCAAGAAAAGGTATGCTTATGCTGTAATTTTCATTCAGAACTTACTAATGTTTTTTTGTGCCAAAAATGTGCAAGTGGTTGCTTAAAATATCAAGAAGCATATTATGATATTTACGTTACAGACCCACAGCCTCCTTGGAGGACACTCCTAGATGATTGCTGTGAAATTGTCGTGTGCCTAGGCTTTTCCGTTTTGGAGTGAGATTTCATGATGGTTCATGTAAGAGAATTCTGGCACAACCGCATAATATAATTAATTTAGGTTCACATTTGGTAGCTGAATATGTTCAGGAAAAGCAGTAATGTTGATAGCTGAATAGGTATTGATTGGCAATGAATTCATTCACTGTAAAGTTGACAATCTATGTCGTGAAATTCATGCACTTTGTAGGACCTTGCTAACTAATCTATTCAGAGGAAAAAAAAATCAGCAACATGAAAATAGCTGCCCTAGAATGCCTCATCCAAGAATTGTTCCATGCCACTGTATATCAAGGTTGAGGTAACTGCAAACTAGGAAGGACTGCCTTGTTAACTTACTGATCTGAAAAAAAGAAAAAGAGATACAGATTTGTGTATATATGTCCGCTCAAAATTCCATATGCTGAAGAACACATGCAGTCGTACTTGCGATTGTCTGTGCTTGTTTGGAGTTAGTACACTTGTTTAACCCCTGAAATGTAATTGTCGCTTCACCTTTTGTATTTTCTGTAAGAAAATTGTCAATCAGTGCTACCTAGTATAGGTTTGTGTCATTTGTTGCTACAATGTTAAGTGCTTGGATGTGCATTGCAGGAGTAATTAGAGATGCAGCACGCGCGAGTACGTGGATGATAAGAGGGAAGGCATAATCTCGAGATCAATCTACTCATCTTGGAACAATACCAGTAGCATTGGCAGCAATTATTGGCATGTTAACGTGGTATACTCCTCAAACAAAACAAAAAGGGGAATAATGTCAGTGAACTGAGTGAGGTGTTAATAGGCAATTGCTAGGCCTCCGAAATAGTGTGCTGTCACTCTACTAGCTAGATTAGGCATAAATTACCAAATGATACTGTGACAAAACTGAAATGTAACCACTCCAGAATCTTGGTTTAACACATTGTTTATGTGCAAATTGGTTTTATCAAATGATACCGCTGGGAATTGTTGTTGGCAACTAATAAGTGAATGCTGCTCAAAGGAGTTACAAGAGCAGGAAACTGGATTTGGAGAGAACTGCTGCTGCAGGGCAGGTTTGTATGCACGTTGTAACAAGAATTCCCGATGTAAGCAAAAGCAAATTTGTTAGAAACTACACGCAACTAAAATTATACGCACAAGAACAAGATTGTCCAGCAGAAATCAAATCCCATATATGGTGCATAAACAAATGAGCTAGGAGTACAGTAGGCATGATCAACACTGAGCATTCTTCTACGCAAGCGCACAATCCCACCGCAGCAACCAAAACGATACAAATGGCCCAAGGGGGTCCAAGCAGCGCAATGGTGAATTGGACCCATCCCACCTTCCGATTTTACTCAGCACCGTCGCCTGGATGCCTGGAAACAGATATTCTATGATCAGAAACAAATGGCCAGGCAAAAAGGGAAGGTGCAAAGAAGAAAGGCAATAGTTCCAACCTCCAAGAAGTCGTCAGATTGCGAGCTTTCCGGTCTAGCTGGACGTTTTCTAGAGCACTTGATGCTCGCAACACTTCTTCAGAGATATCATCAGCATCATATCTCCAGTTGTATTCATCCTTCCTTGCATTGGAAGCCGAAGACCCCCCTCTTCGGTCTGAATGTCCAAAGCGCTAGCTTTAGAGGAGCACTCTAGCATAAAATAAACAAACCGAGAAAAAAAATTATAATTTACCTGACATCTGTGACGATGGCATTGGCCTGCGAGTTGCAAGGAAATGTTACCTGTGTTTTGAGGAAACAACAAATATCTGCAAATTGAATAGCTGAATAGTAGTAAGCTGTTACCTTCCCATAGGAGGCAAGCCTGTAACTGAAGAAGACGATGGTGGCCTCCTCATGTTCCTATGTTCAGCATTTAGAGCCGGATCCGACTCGGAATTGATTATTCTCCTACCAGTACCAGCCATCCTTGTTTGAGACAAATTCTGCTCAATGTAGCAATTCAAGTAACCAAAATCAGGCAATATAAGCAAATAAAGATTAAAACTAAGATATGTAAAAATGCATTTTCTTTTAGAAGAGTAAGAGAAAGAGAGAGTTTGGGGTTATGATAGGTTCTACACCCACCTCACTCTAGATTTTTCGTGGTTAAAAAATATGTAGCCTTGTGTGTATTATTTGTAGAAATTCCATAGAAAAGTATTGTATATCTGTATACAAGTATACATAGGTGCTCATTTCGTCTCATTTAATCAAGTGAATAAGTTTTAGGGATAATTATTTATCTATTGTATTTTATATTTTATACATAGTATAGCTAGTTGAAATCTATGCAACACAAGGACATTTTACTAGTATCACTAATAGAAGTGTTGATAGTTAATTCATGGGCTCAAGAACAGCGAAAGAAAAATGTGGATATCTTTACTTACTCTTATAAAAGAGAGTAGTGGTGGTGGTGAGTGGTGAATCTGCCACCCCTCCCACCACCAACTCTCTACTATTTGAAAAAGAAAAAGGTCAAGTAGGACCAAAGGGTCCACATGTCAACCACCTCTATTACCAATTCCTTACATTTTATTAAAAGAAAAAAGTATGCAGGAAATGATGGTAATAATGGGTTAATAATAATTTTCTTTAATTAAAATCCTGTTGCAACGCAGGGATTTCAATTAAATCAAAATTCCATAAACAGAAAGATTTCCATATACATTTATATACTGTCTGCCTGAGATTCTGAGTTAGCAAGAGTACCTCATATTTGAGATATCCTTCAAGAACATCTAGAAGCATGGGGCCACTTTCAGCACTCCTGCTCCCTTCAGCTCCGCTTTTGTTAGAAAAATCCTTTAATTCATTCTTCCAGAAGTCCTTTGGCTGATTTACAAATGCAACAGCCAACAATCAATAGCAGCATTAGCAGATGTTTACTTTGGACATATTCATCCAAGATTTATGAGATATGGCAAACTGTTACCAGATTACATTCAGGCAGATAAACTTTCATCGTGTGACTTAGCTGGGCCCACTCCAAGTATTCACTTACAAGTGCTGTTAATAACCTACCTGAGAGCAGTAGAAAATGTTCGACGTAAATCAATTATAAACGAAGAAGAAACTATGCAGCAGAAATGAAAGGCAAAGACTAACTAATCATCAGCAGGATAGAAAAAATGTTCTTTCATAAGCGTAGAAGCGAAAGATGAAGCGAATAAAGATGCTACTTTGGCACAATGGTGGCATTTTGGCAAGCTGCAAATTCACAGAATGGTATGAAAACAAATCTCCAAAAAAGGAATCTAGAGAATCATATATATATATCAGATAAAATTATTTTTGAAGCAGCATGGGAAAGAATCTGAACTTGTGGGTAGAAAAAAAGTAAAATAGAACACAAACCTGATGGTGAAGCATGCAGCTGCTTAGCTCGGTCATTGCAGCTACCAAGCAAAGCGGGATTCCCACCATCATCATTCTCCACTACCCTATCCTCCTCTTCTATGGCCTCGAACACACTTGCTCTTAGCTCAGCCTATTCAAGCAAGAGTGCAAGACAAGATCACGCCTTATGGTAATAGGAGGGTTTTCGTATGTAATGTAATGGCTCTTGAAACTGAAGAGAGCACATGGCTTTGATATAGCATAGCCTGGCTTCAACAGATGAGGAAAAGTAGAGCTATCCACTTCCTTCCTCAAGGATAATACTATTATCTAAATTTCGGACATAGATTTAACAAAAAAATTAAATAGCAGATGTCTAGAATCTTGGCACATGAGGAATGGCATGTGTGTAGATCAACATTTCGCACTCTAATTGACAATGCAAACAAAAGTAGGGCAAGCGTGAGATCCCTTTTTGTTTAACAAATTGAAACCTAAATAGAGCAGTAGACTTTGTCAAGACGAGAAAATTCCTTCAACAAGTGCAGAGCAAGTGCGGCGCATGGAAGTCGAAGGTGAGAGGAAGCAATAAACAGTGAAGAGAAGCAATTCCGGCGGGCCGGAGATTGAGATCCGCAAGTAGTGAGTCAGATCCGCAGAAAGGTGAGCAAGAGAAGAGAAGAAGAGGGATGGGGGATTTGTACCCTGATCTTGGCGAGGACGCCCTTCTTCTCGAGGGTGCGGGTGACGAGCGTCTTGAGCTCCATCATCTCCCGCGCGTAGTCGTCCATCCCCCCTTCCGCCTGCCTCTCTCTCTCTCTCTCTCGGAAAACGAGGGGAGGCGGCGCCGGAGCCGGAGAAGAGAGAGAGAAAGAGGGGGGCACTGCGGCTGCGTCCTGTCTTTGACAGACAGGTGGGCCCCCTCTCTCAATCGCATCTACTAGGGAGGGGGTCCTTGGGTTTCATTCCTGCTTCAACATTCATCTTCTTTTTCTTTTCAATTGTTTTCATTTTGGTTTCACATGAGCGTTAATACATTTTTCTCTTTTTTTAAGGGGGCTCGAGGTATACTTTAAAGAGAATCTATTCTATGAGATATACCATACAAAAATATTTTTGTAGAAAGTAAAGATGCCTAAAAGAACATGAAACTTATAGAAACTTCCATGTTGTGTAAGGATGTCACATAATTTTTTTTATATTTTTTTAAACTTCTAATTAGATAAATCAATCCTCTAATAGCATTTTTGTTTAAATTGCTCAGCCCAATGAAATATTATACAACCATCGACGAAGTCATCGATATATTATAGAAAGAGACAATGTCGGTGGCAAATCGTTAAACTGGGAAAGCTCAATAGCATGGAGTAAATTATCTCTATGCCGAGTCAAAGAATTAAATCCAACATAAAAACAACTGAGCGTGATTGTTTTCTCATTTTGATTTTACACTAGCCGCATTAAACATTTTTCTCTTTTTCATAAGGCTCGAGCTATTTCAATCGAGTTAAATGAAAATTCTTTTTGAAGATTAGTATATATAGGTTTATATAATTGTATTGTGCCTGCCAAACATACTTCCTCCGTTTGAATGAAAATATATAGTGCTACTTTTGGATATGATATTTGACTATTTATTTTACTCAGAAATTAATGCAATTTAGACAGTTTGATTATTTGATATTATCTACTTGATCATAGGGATAGATTATATATTTTAAGAAATAAACTTAAATATTTTAAAACAAGTGGTCTAATCAATACAGAAGAAATCTTTTAAGAATTTTTTTTTGAAAACTTAGAGCAAATAATCGGTGACGATAATCTAGTGAAAACTTTCTTTCTCCAGATCGGACGGTAATCAATACCACTTCAGAACTTATTGCGCGGGGGGATTGAAGTGAAGTGATATACTACGTCTTTCTACTCTCAAGTGAAGTGATCCTCTCAAAGAAGACATCTGAAGTGAAGCGGCCATTATTGGACAGAGATCCGCTGCAATCACCGCAAAACATATTTGCCGCTTCCCAAGTCAGCCTGGTAACTACTACTGAAAGAGGCCACCGATCCCCTAGCCACGCACACATGCACTGTTTACATCCTTTTTTCTACTCCTGTTTTTGTAATACAAGCTCTCTCATCCGTTGTCCTTGCATTATCTTAGAACTTGAGAACCTGCTTTGGTTGGCTTCCATGTTTGCCGAGTGCCTTATCAAGAGCCAAATGGAAGTCACTGAAGGGCGTCAACTCCATCCTGTACGAAAACAATTCATTTCTCCCTCATATATGATAGGACCTACATTTGTTTCATACTGTGTAATCCAACAGCAATTCAAGAAGAGAGTAGCATTACGTACTCGTATTTAAGTTTGCCCTCGTGCACCAGGTCCAACAGGTAGTCTATCATTGTTCTAGATTCCTCTGCCTTATCTGAACTCATCCACTTCTGTAGCCAGAATCCTCTTAGAGAAAGATCCTACTTAACAAAATAGCATTGTGTTAAATACTGTCTACGAAAACCATGCTAAGTTATTGACATAAACGACATGATACATGGTAGCACAAAGAAACGATTGGTCTTTCAAACTTCCATGCAGGGTTTCTTCTTTCGGAACTACATGATGTTTCAAAACTTTATGATATAGTACTTCACAGGTGATACTTTTGATGCAGAAACAAATTCGTGTGTTCACTGATCAATTGTCTAACAGAGCCGCCCCTATGACTTGTGCTTATGAGAGAAACAAGCCCCTGATTCTAATTCTAGACTAGTCTAATATTACGATGCCAGAAGCTTCAAGCAGTAGATTGGTATAAACATTTAGAGTATACAACTGGAGTAAATTGCATATGAAATTAGAAATCCTGTCGACAACTGTTAAGGACCAAGATCTGATGTACTAACCTTAAAAATGAAAGATGAAGTAGAAACAGTAACAGGTTTCTTGGACATTCCACCATATGTCACCATTGTGCCACCTTGCCTAAAGAGAGAGTTTATAAATATATGTGGAAGACAAAGATGGTTCTAATCAGAATTTTGTTCATGTTTAAAGCACTACCTTAAAAATTTCAGTACGACAGAAGCAGCATTTCCTCCAACACAATTCAACCCTAATGCAGGTTCTGGCAAAGCACCCTGATACCACAGTAAACAAAATAGCAGCAGTATAATGAAACAGTTGAGATTGTCCTGTTCCTTACTGTTAATTTTTTAGATAATTGTTTAGTGCGAGGCACTCCCATTAATTAAATGAAACAGCACTGTAACATTTAGCAGTGAAGCAGCAAAATAGCTTCAAGTAAAACTCATGACTAAGTTTAGTTAGGAGCCCAAGCATTCCAAGTTTCTTTTTGTTTGATCAAAAGGGTGGGTATCCCTCCATTTCTATTAGCAGAAATGTAAAAGCGTCTACAAGGATCATCCATGTGTGGAAGCATTTCCATAATACAGGGGACTGGTTCAACAGTATCAGAGTGAGTAAATACAATTTACCACATTAGTTCATATATTTATTATGAAAAAGGGTGGACAAGTAGGTAGTTTGAGGTTGAATTAAGAAACGGAAATGCAGGCCTGTAGGGAGAAGTACCAATAAGCTTTTGATATTCTTGATGTCTAGCTGGCTTTCCGTAAACACATGATCTGCTCCAAGCTGTTTAAGTTTGTCCTTGGCCTCTTGTGAACCAGGCCTATAGAACAAATTATGGAGATGCTAGCGTAGTCATCATCAATTGGGTAGCTTGGATGCAGAATGAGTTGATGTAGTGTAGGTAGGCATACATACCTGTCCCTTATGATGTTGATGGTGTGAAGACCATGCAGTTTGGCGAGCTGAATGACGCACTGGCCGACAATGCTGGTAGCGCCATTCTGGACAAGAGTGTCACCTGAAACAAACGTATCCAGGGCCAGGGGTGAGACTTAATTACAGGGAAAGAAAAGAGAAGAAAGCAGTGACAGAGAGACCAGGGGCGAGGTTAATGAAGTCGCGGAGCATCCTGAGCGCGGTGAGTGGGTTGACGGTGACGGTGGCGGCGTATTGGGGAGGCACATCGGAGCGAACCCTGTGCCAGGCGGTGGCTGGGTTGACGATGTAGGTCTGCCAAGTGCCCAAGGAGGGCGGAGAAGGGATGACCCAGTCGCCGGGGGAGAGGAGCCGGGAATCGACGGCGGCGCCGAGGGCGTGGACCTGGCCGACCCCCTCGTAGCCTGCGACGGCGGCGGGGAGGGGAGGGCGAACGGGGTAGACGCCCTCCACGCGGTTGAGGTCGGAGGGGTTGATGGGGGCGGCCAACATCCGCACGCACACATCGCGCTCGCCGATCTCCGCCGCCGGCAGCTCAGCCACCCTGAGGACTTTGTCGGGCGGACCGTGCTGGTCGTAGAGTACGGCAGTGGCGGGCGGGGACGTCGAGGTGGAGGTGGAGAGGCGCCTCGCCCTCGCCGTTAGTCGCTTCGCCGCCACCGGCAACAAGCGAGCTGCCGCTGCCATCCCTCCACACTGAGTGCTCTAGAAAGTACTAGCAACAACAAGACAAGATGAAGTCCATAACATTTTGTTATGCAAGTAACGGATAAGTTCACTTTAGATCCCAATTTTTGTCGCCGAGTCTTCCTAGAACGCATATAACCGGATACAACGCATCCCCAACTTATAAAACCAATGCAAATAAGGTCCATTGACAGTATTGTCCCTGGTTTTAGCTGATATGGCGCCCATGTGTCTCTTTTAACTAGGTCTTCATCACACGTGGCATTGACGTGACGCTTACGTGTCAGTTTGATCTAAAAAGAAAAATTAAAGGAGCATATGGGCCCTGTATGTTTTGTTTTAATTTGTTAGTTTTCAATTTTGCTCATTTTATTTTTTTTAAAGATCAAACTGCCATGTCAATGTTACCTAGGATGAATACTTAGTCATAGGAGCCATATAGGCGCCATCAGGGATGACGCCATGTTCACCCTGCCGAGTGCACAGGCACCAGGGAAAATTTTAGTTTTTAGTCATTAGCATCTAATTTTTACCTTTTGTGCACTCCCTAGAAAAAAAATGCGTGCACCACCTTCAGCTGCCCAGCAGGCTGCAGGCAGCCCATGAAAGCCAAATTGCTTACGTGCAGCCCAAACTTCAGCTTAATTATACTTAGTCATGTACTACCAGATTTTTCATTTTGGTAAGCATTTTTTGTCATTGTATATGTTAGACTTAGATTTCTATTACATGCGTAAATGAAGTGTGCACTCAGGTCCTTCGTGCTCTAGATTTGCCCCTGGGTGCCATATCAGCCAAAACCGGGGACAATAGTGCCGAGGGATCTCGTTTGCACTGGTTTTGTACGTTAGGGATGTGTTGTATTCGGTTTTGAGGTCCAGGGACGAATTACAGACTTGGCAACAATTTTTGAGGGACTTAAAGTAAATTTATTCATGCAAGTAACATGGGAGAGCAAAGCCCAATTGCAGGCCTACCAATTCGTTCATAGACCTCAAATAAGCGGATACAGCATCCCCGACTTACGAAAACGAGTGCAAACAAGGTCTCTCAACAGTATTGTCCCTGGTTTTTGCTGGCATGGTACCTATATGGCTCCTTTAACTAGGTCTTCATCCCACGTGGCATTGACGTGACGCTTACGTGGTAGTTTGACCTAAAAAGAAAAATTAAAAGAGAAAAATTGAAGACTAACAAATTAAAACAAAACATGCAGAACCCATATGTCAGTCAAACAAGTAAATAAAAAATAGTTAGACCCACCTAAAGCTCATCAGTCTCAGCCGCAGAGACCGCCGCATCTGGTCTTGATTCCTCCTTTCCCTTCTACCGCCGCCGTGGCCACCGTACTCCCCACCTTCAGTGGAGGTGGAGCCCTCCTCCTCCTCATCCTTGCTGGAGCTCCAGCCGAAGTCTGACAATGAGCCGTCCCATCCTTCTCCTCCTTCCTTCACGTTGTCGTCGTCATGGCAGTGTACACGGCGCACGCGTCTGGTGCTCCGCAACGTGCGCCAGAGGTACCACGGCATCCCCACCATCGCGTGGCAGCAGCAAGAGCACGCCGCCATGGCCATCTTGTAGGCGCTCTTGAGCATGCACTTGCCATCGAGCTCATCCCAAGAGCAACTCTGATGTTGCCGAGACCACCTCCGCTGCGCGGAGAGGGAGGAGGTCAAGGACAACACGCAAACTCGAGGTCAACGAAGAGGACTTCAACTCCAACTCCTGCTCCGCCGCTGCCACCGCCGATGCCGCCAACACTGTGGCAACCTCACTCACCTCCGCCGGCCATGTCATCCGTGTCTACTTCTATGACATCCTGGCCTAATTAGGACAAAGCCTATGTGGCCCATGAGAGCTATGTGCGCATGTTTAATACCATGAGAGCTATGTGCGCTAGTTTAGCAAGGGTGGAACTAACTTATAAGGCCTCTTCCCTCCAACCATATCACTCCAGGGTTAACCCTTTTACACGAAGCGAGGACGAAAGTGTAAGTGGAGTGGTATGTGTAAGTGGACCCGCCTGTCGGATGGGCTGGCTATGCGGTTCTGGAGGGAGGACCATTACATCTTCCGCCTCGAAGCAGCGACCGCCTACACGACACGTTGCCGGCCTCCCTGCGCGCCACGGCGAACGGCGTCGCCATGCTCGTCGACAATGCCTTGTCAGTAAGTTAATTAGTACTTGAATTTGTACTGAAATTATATTCTCTGGGAAAAAAGACTTTGAATTTGTACTAAAATTATATTATCTCGAATAATCCGTGTAAATGGTGTGATCAAATTGCAATGCATGACATCCGATGAGAAGAATAATCCATGTAAATGGTGTGATCAAATTGCACGCCTTTTTGACGGCATCTTTTTTTAGGGTTTTAATCTGTTGTTCTTGATCATCGATCATCTAGTGCCATTTGCTCAGGAACGTGGGACGCGTTATGCTTCATCGACCACCTCTGTGCCCTCAGCCTGGGCAAACTCATCCTGTTCCTTGTCCTCTCCTACGTTAGTAAGAGTTAGTTGCGGCGGTCACTACTAGCGTTTTCTCTTTGAATTCATTCAAATTTCAAAGAGAGGGGGAAAAAATCTCGTCTTAATTAATTTCTTCTAGCTAAAGATAAAAAAGGCCTAAGATTGTTTAATAAGGCCTATTCAATAAAATGTTTAATAAGGCCTAAGATTGTTTGGAGAAAGATAAAAATACCAATAATAAAAACGGAAGTCAAGTTTACCAATATAGCATGTCTTACGGGCACTCGGCGACTCACCGTTGCAGACTGCTGTCGAGGTCTCGAGGCCGGAGGCGGCGAGGGCGCGAGGCGTGCAGGCGGCCGCCGGGCGCGAGGTGCGGTCGTGCGGAGACGCGGAGGCGGCGAGCCGGCGTCCGGCGACTCGGCGAAGCGGCGAGGACCGAGGAGGCGCGAGGTGCGGAGCCGGCTATGGCCTGTGGGCGGCCGGCGACCGGGCGACGGCGAGGCGCGCCGCGCGCGCGCGCGCAGACGGCTGGTGGGCTGGCCGGCTGGGCAGCGCGACCGGCGGGCGGCGACGTCGCGACAGCGAGGACGGGCGAGGCGCGCGGGGACGGCGAGGCGCGTGGGCAGGCGGCCGGGATGGCGCGGCGACGGCGCCGTCGGCGCGTGGGCGTGGCGGCTGGGATGGGAAGGGGAGGGAGGTGAGGAGATGAGATAGGGTTAGAGAGGAATTGGGCTTTTTTTTTTTGCTATTGGGCCAACGGGCCTGAAATGGTGGGTGGTGGGAGGGTTCAGTTTAGGCTTCTTTTGAGTTTTGAATAGATATAAGCATTATTCCTTTTTTTTTCTATATATACATATGGAATATATACTTCATATATGTATTTTTTTTTCCAAAATCTTGGGTATTCATTTGAATACCCATGAATTGAAGTGGTCCCGCCCCAGCACATCATGTCCTAACCAACGTCTAACTTGCTAAACTTGGCCATGTCGTGTTCTTTTGGTCTTGGTTCACACACGTCAAACAAGTTCATACATCCAAATGAGTGTTTTACAAGTTCATGTACTAAAATACACCCACTTGACAAGTTTACGTACCGTCAATGCAATTTACTCTTTTTTTCCTTTACTCACTATACTAGACTACTATAAACTCAAGTCAAGCTCATTACTGTTCACTGGCACACATTGCGCTGCATTGCATCTTATTAAGATGACGGATCGCATACTAGATTCAAGCACAACAAGGTCTGTACGATACATTACATATTTACATGACATAATCTTAATCTTGGCCTACACACGCAAAGCAAGCAACAATATATGTCCCTCTCTTTTATTGAAGATTATCATCAGGGTCTTCAGAACATATCCATGCGGTTATCTGTCACTAGTCCCTTCTTCTCCATGTCATCCTTGGAAAATAGTGGGATCTCCAACTTTGGAGGCGCCTACAATGAATTATTGATTTCATTCACACACACACATTCTACATTAGGATCTCATCATCCAAATTAAACACTCATGTATAGCAGCAGCAGGATATAGCTAGTTACGTTACCGTGGCGCGTATAAGAGGCCAATTTATACCACGGAAAAAGGGATGTCCTTTTATCTCATTGGCTCCCTCGTAGGACCCTAGCCTGTTGGCAGGGTCCCTATGTAGCAACCTATACATTAGCTGCCTCGCTGCTAGGCTGACCTGAAAACTCAAACCGATTTAACTTCTCCAACTTAAAAAAAAATGACGCTTGATTTACTTACCAATATACTAGCAGGAAATCTAATATCCTTGTGCAAGATATTAGCAAATGTCCGTTGCCTCGTTTTTCCTCTAAAAGGTGTATAACCATACAACATTTCATATAGAAGAATCCCTGAATCAACAAATAGATTCATTACCACCACCTCATAACCATAACCATGTCTGATACAGTAATGTAACCATGCATGATATGATAATGGTGTTCTAAACTATTTTCACCTTTTAATTTTCAATACTTTATTTATTCACAGTAATTGAATAGACTACAAGGACTGTCTAACAAGATAACTATATTGTTGGTGGAAGAATTACCTAGAGCCCACCAATCAACAGCGCTTGTATGGCCAGCTCCTGTAATAATCTCCTGCAAACAGACAAGGATGCACAGACTCAGTACCAAAGATGAAATATTGGGAATGAATAAAAGCTTGCCAAACAGTGTAGAACAGGTAAGTCAGAAGACCATATACACGTACGGGCGCAATGTACTCCTCCGTGCCAACAAATGAATTGGATGCTCGCATAGGTTCAGCAAAAAATATGGGGTAACTCCTGTTTTTTCTCCCTTTTTTCTCATCAGCATCTTCGGGAAGAAAGACCTACCAATAACATAAAAAATACTTATTGTAACTTGGGATGATAATGAACTTATTGACATACATGCTGAAGTGTACGATAGATTGAAAACAATATTACACTAGTATAATAATATGTGCTATCCCTTGAGGATTAGTATACCGTTGTTAAAAAAAAATACTTACCACACGATGAGCAAAGCATGTTTAATGAGTAAAATGCAACGCTAGTACCGCAACTTGTGAGGTGGGTGCAATTTAGTCACGCATATTGTAAAATGCTTAAATAAGCCACTCATCTTGTTTTAGGGGGTGCAAAGCACATAAAACATGTGTCTTGTGGGTTGTTCGCAATGAAGTTATGCTCTATGTTAATTTGTTTTTGCAAACATGGTCACACGATCCATAAATAAGAGAACGTGCAATACCACCAGTAGTAAAATCCAATTAAAGATGAATTTTGTTATTGATTGACAAGCACAATATGGTCGTGTTCATTGAAAGCGGGAGTGGTAGCATATACATGGAAAAAAATGAGTATTAGTTTGTAATTTTAATGCTTGCCTTGCCAAATGGCTAAAAAAAAGCATGATGTTAGGTCAATATGACCTCCAATTCAAAAACAAATAATCCATGTGACAATGTATTTGGTAAGATTTGCACCATCGAAGCAAGATGAGTTACTTATTTGTGCAATTTGCAAGATGAATGACTAAACTGCACCCTCCTTGCAAGCAGTGATACCGCAAGTGCATTTTACTACTCATATTTAAATCAAATGTGGTTCATTTTTTCATTAGCATATTATAATTGTGACGTTTTATGATTCTTTTTGGAAGAGAAAGAGGTTCATGAATTAATATTACTTTTATGAGAAGAGATTTATCAAATTATTACCTGCGGTCTGCAAGATGTTAGACAAGACAAATCGAAGTCTGTAAGGGAGATGTGCCCATCTCTATGAAGTAAGATATTCTCTGGTTTTAAGTCTCGGTATATTATACCTGAAGACAAAGAAGGAAATAATACACATTTAGAAGTAGTGTCCTCCCCCCGTTTTAAATTACTCGTCATTTTAGGTTTGTCCTAAGTCAAACATTTTAATATTTGACATAATAAGATTGATATTTTTTAGATCCACCATGACAAATACTTTCATACTATATACTCCCTCCGTCCCTAAATATTTGACACCGTTGACTTTTTTAAACATGTTTGACCATTCGTCTTATTTAAAAATTTTTGTGAAATATGTAAAACTATATGTATACATAAAAGTAGTTAACAATGAATCAAATGATAGGAAAAGAATTAATAATTATTTAAATTTTTTTGAATAAGACAAACAGTCAAACATGCTTAAAAAAGTCAACGGCGTCAAATATTTAGGGATAGAGGGAGTAATTCACTTGTTAAACTACATGGATTTCTAAAAAAATAGCCAAAGATAAACATATTTGATTTAGGACAAATCTACACGACTAGTAATTTGAAATGGAGGGAGTAACTATTTTCCAACTAAATATCATGAATTGTCAAAAAGAGACAAGACATCTATTACCCGCCAAGTAAATGCATGGATATCTTGTGAGGATTCAACTGTATTGAAGAAGTGCTATTATGGTTCAATATTTATGTATGGCATGCTGTCAAAGTGGATAAATTATGAGTATCAAGGCCATGTTCTTTTTATGTAAAGTTGATAGGCATCCTTAGATATATTGATGATCATTGAAATAAGAGAATTTTTAATGCACGCAAGTTATCAACAATGATGTATATGTACCTTGGCAATGTAGGTATTCTAGTGCAACAACCACTTCGGCAGCATAGAACCTGTGAACAATGAAATAGTATTATACAAATGCTTATTGTCTTCTCATACAATAATTGAATCAAACAAAATCACAACAGATCAAAGTAGCATGTCTTTGCCGCAATGATTAGCACATATGCTGCTAACGTGTGTTCAAAACAAAGCCACACACATCATCCCATCAGAACTAAGCGAAAACAATAGTTTAAATGATGACCTGACTGCATCTTCATGTAGAACCTTCAGAGGTTGATTATCTAGAAGCACAAAGAGCTCACCACCCGGGCAGTAGTCAGTAATGAGGCATATATGCGTTTTTGTCTGCCATATATTGAAAAGGAAAATTCATCAGAAAATACCACATAAAACTGATGTACTGCAAAAAGATTTCTATAGCTATGTTGGGGTATTAAGACTAGATAATAGGGATAGCTTCCACATTATAGAGTGAAATGGAAATGATTATACATAAATAGGACATCTTAGCTAGATTATTGATAGAGCAAACCTGAAATGATGCATATAATGTTGGAAGGAATGGGTGATCTAATAGATCAAGGATTTGGCGTTCAGCAGTAGCTCTGTGAACCTAGAGACATTATAATGTACTCAGAGACATAATGCAATAGACATAGTATAAACAATGTCTTTTATTCACAAAAAATGTATACATTTTAAAAGGTGAAACAAGCATCAAACCTTATTGCGGTTAAGCATGATACTTTTATCCATAGCTTTCATGGCAAAGTATTCTCCTGTATTCAACAACTCTACCAAGTGTACACTGCAATTTCAATAATAATACACATTGTTGAAACAACAATTGTAAAATGAGTCAAATGTATTAGCAATAAAAGGCAACAATTCAATGTTTATCCAATTTAACCAAACCATGAAATGATTTACCTTCCAGTGTCACCAGATCCTAATGGTTTTATTGGCCTAAAATGTTTTAAACCAATACTTTCACCACTCTCGAGAACCTACAAGAGATATTAGCTATTAATATTCTGTAAAGGCTATTGTATTATACAACAGTATAAATCTCCTGGCTGTGATGGCATATAATAGAGTAGGCAAATAACCAGTGTTCTATAAAGGCTGTTGTATTCTACAACAGAATAGCGATGAGATTAAAATGACACTTTTAAAACATAGAGGTTGACATGTAAATCACTCTCCCATGTTTGTCTAGATAATGATATATAACTCTTCCAAGTTTGTCCAGCTAATGGCACTTACAACCCCATTGTTTGGCTTATCTACGGAATAAGCCAAATGACATATTTGCAAATGAAAAGTAATTTGTAAATGAAGCTTTTATATACGTGTTCTTAGCGATCTAAAAGCAAAAGCTGAAAAATAAACTTCGATGAAAAAAACCTCAAAATCGGCTTCGAATTTAAGGTTGAAAATTCAAATTTTGGTTGATAAGCATAAGAGAAAAGATGAAGCCGCTATATGCAATAACCTTAAAGTGATGTTTGCGTAGCGAATTCAGTGAACTATAGTCAAATCATACCTTTTGGATGGCTCTCCATGATGCAGTATCCTTCATATGTGGATTTGGCAGGACTACTTTTGAGTGGTTAGCCCATAGATCTTCCGGTCTCTGAATGTGAGCATGGGTTACTGTTAGAACTGCAAGCACATATATGATGAATCAAAGAGTGATGCTTTAATGCTTTAATCTGACCAAATTAGCATCCGGCAGTTCCTTTGCAGCCTCATCGATATTATCTGCGGTTTTCTTAACCTGGCACATAAACATTCCAGTTTATTTTTCCAACAAACTATGCTTTTATGCTTTCATAAAGTTGAAGGTCCATAGCAAAGTTTAGTAAACATTGAACTGTTTAGTTCATCCGGACCAATGCAACAACTTTTGTTTATCCGGACCAATGCAACAACTCATTTACTCATGCAGTGTTTCTAGGCTTGCCTTGTCCAATTTTGGTGCAATTAGTCACTAATATTCACAAACAATTTGGCAGCATTGACACAGTAATCTAATGTGAGAAATTTAATCAAAATTCACTCACTCATGGAGACATAAAAGGGTAAATTATGAGGAAAAATGAAACAGCGTGTTAAAAAATGGAAAAGATAAGAGAAAACTACTAATTATTTCCAGAAGAGAATGCTAATCACGTAGATTTTATAATATGTGAGATGTATCACAAGTTCTGTAGAACTAGTTTTGACTTTCGGGTATAGAGCATTTTTGCAATTCCAGTTAGGCTGAGTTCTTTTCTATATGTTCCCAACCCATCTCTCTTGTATTCCATGCGCACGCTATTCAAACTGTTAAACAGTGCGTTTTTTGTAAAAAGTTTCTATACGAAAGTTGCTTTAAAAAAATCATATTGATCTATTTTTGAAAAGAAATTAACTAATACTTAATTAATCATATGCTAATGGACCGCTCCGTTTTCCGTGCGCAATAGCTGTGTTTCCAACTCTTGCAAATGAACATAGCCTTCGTTCTTAATAAAACTCCAGAAGCATCAGACTACAAAACATGACAATGGGACTGCCCATATCTATTTGTATTGCTTTTGTCAGTTGCACAAATATGATTGTTCAAGATACAAACCAGCACGACTCCCTCTTTTGCAGCATCATCCTGAACATGCTCAGTTCCATCCAATTGAACCCCAATAAAGTACTGAACATCACCCTGATCCACAGGCAAATTGGACTCATGTCAAATTACATGCAAAAGAATTGTAGACAAATATATTGAATAACTCAGCAGAAACTTTTCCCATGTCTGTCACTATAGTACCTTTTGATCACGCATTGGTTGCAAGTGAAAGAGGTTCCAAAACTTTTTCCCTGTCCAAGTAATGAAGGGAAGGTAACTTTACTGTGAAAAGACAAATCCTATCTTATTATAAAATTGATGTCCACTAACTCCTAAAACACAACATGCAAGTGTGCCACATCATCACTCACAAGTAATTATCATCTAGAGTATTTTAAATCACATACAAGTGTGCCGCATCATCACCCAATAGCAATTATTATCTAGAATATTTTAAATATCATGCAAACATACCATATCATTTACAATTTTGTTGTATTTTTAGAACTCAATATGTAAGCAATGTCAAATCATTATCTCCACATCATTTTCACCTTATTTAAACATATATGTCTACCATTTCTATAATGTATAGCATGTATTCATGCACATATCCCGCAACAAAGCGCGGGGTATCAACTAGCTAGTATATTTATAAGTTGAGAACAAAAACATGCAGACAAGTGATGAGTAGCCTACCACTTTTTGTATAATTTATGAGCTGAACTGTAACCTCTGCCTGGTTATCTATGGCATCTCTTATCTTCCTAACTATTGCACGATCAGTTTCAGGGCCTTGAAGAAACCTGCACAAAGGGCAGAAGAAAGCACCAGGCAAGTTGTTCACTAGTATTTTACATGAAAAGCTAACTTATACCGTTAAAGTGCAAAAGTTTTACAAAAGCCTGAAATTTTCTATAAAATTTAAAAACCTTCCAGTAAATTGTGCAGCAAAAGGGGCAAGATGGGATCATCATTACCTGCAGTTTCTCCCTAATATTTCTTCACGGTTGTATTCTGTCAATTGCAGAAAGCTATCGGATGCAAATATCTGAAATATGAACCAAAACATACATTCATGAAAATTTAATATCCATATTAATAAAAAGAACAGGTGCGGTGTAAGAGGTAAAAGAGATTCCATATGGATCTTACAATGGGATTATCAGGCAACCTTGGATCTGTGATGACAAAATTCTTCTCAATACGTTCAAGTGTAGTAGCCAAGTCTATACCCCTCCTCATTTCTTTCCTCCTAAACTCATCTTCAAAGCTCTCAGGTCTTTCATCATCACTATCGATCAGTGGATCTTCATCTCTAGGTTTCAGCATGTTCTTCTCTACACTTCCATGGCCCATACCAAGAAAACTGCATGTACAAATTAAGTAAGACAAACAAGATAAATGCAAACAACATGTTATATAATTTGACTTGTATGCATACCCCATAAATGCACGCAGACCAGATTTTCTAGTTCTATTCACTTGATCAGGTACTTCATTGATCTTCTGAAGCGAGCTCCTTGTTCCGCTACGAGAATTTCGGCGAGATCCACTTTCAGAGCTTCTCTTACTAGGAACTTCGCTCATTGACATGCTTAGGGATTCTTGTGATTTTCTTTTTAAGGTGTTATTGCTTGATTCTGACAATGAGCGTGGATTTTTGAGAGCCAACAAGAGCTCAGACACTGAGCTACGGGCGTGATCCTTCTGTCGAGCTGTAAATATTAATTGTTGATTTTTTTCTCTTTTTTAGTTTGAAACCAAAAGTTGTAAATTTCCAAGATCTTATGGATAAAACCCTTTTGTAGCAAAAGATAAACATTTAGTAGTACCATCGTATTTGATGAGTGATTCTGAAAGTCCATTTGGACGAACAACAGTATCCTTTTTCCCTTCAGTGTATTTACTAACTTCCACTTGCATCCTGGAATAACAATGCAAACAGCCAAATAAAAATATGGTGCTGAAATGTAATAATCTGTTTATGTGATGTATGTAATTAATGTGATGGGAAAATAGCTGACCCGATGAACTTGAGGAGCCTGCCGTCCTCATCCTTGATAGGGGCAATGGTTAAGAGGTTCCAGAATGGCGTGCCGTCCTTCTTGTAGTTGAGGATGCGGCCACAATAGTTGGAGCCATTCGCGAGGGCTTGCCTGATCTTGTCAATCTCATGGGGGTTGGTGCCAGAGCCTTGAAGGAAGCGGCTGCACACACAATTGATTATTAATTGAATAATTGGATTGATGTGTTTATGTGTGTCTGTGTGAGGATCGAACCAGTTCCTGCCGACAACCTCCTTGGAGGTGTAGCCGGTCATGTTGAAGAAGCCAGCGCTGGCGTACATGATGGGGTGGTTGGGGCGGGTGGCATCAGACACCACAAACGTCTGTTGGAACGCTGATAGTGCCGCCCGTAGCTCCTCCGACACCCGTGGGATGGCGGCGGTGCTCTGCTGTTGCTGTGAGGTGTCCTCGGAGCTGGTGCGTGCGGAGCCAGAGGAGGGTCGTGTGGAGACGCCCTGGGGGAGGCCTGTGTGGTGGTCGGTCTGGAGGACGAGGCCCCACTCTGCTGCCCGCTGCTGTGCCACCACATTATCCTCTTCCCTGTCGGGAATAGCAAGGAAGGGGGAGGCGGACTTGGCGGCAGCAGCAGCAGTGCGGAAGGAGGAAGCGGATGAGGGGTTGAACACCTCGAGTGATCCCCGGGAGTCACGGGGCAGCTGGTAACCCCTCTGCTGCTGCTGCTCCTTTCTCTCCACGCCACCATGGCCTCCTCCTGTGCCTGCAACAGTATATCATTTTGTTTGCCCTTTAAAAAAAACTTGTGCAACTTTTACTAATGCTTCACTATGAAGTTCAATCCACTATCAAGCATGGGAATAATGAATACATAAGGAGTATTGAAATCATTCAATAATAGTTTGATAGAGATAAGTTAGCACCGAGCATTATTATAGAATGACGATTTTATCATATGCTCTGTAACTATGAGTCTACAATAAGGCATTAGTAAAAAAAAAAAAATCAGTGCACTAGAATCTTCTCCTGCAATGATACATTCCCCTCTTCATAACAGCTACCATAACCCCCTTTCAAATTGCCTTGGGTGTGCCCGCATCTATAACTATACTTTCTATGTAGTTGATGCCCACTAATTCCGAAAACTCAACATGCAAGTGTGCCACATCATCACCCACTAGCAATTATTATCTAGAGTATTTTAAATCACATGCAAGCGTGCCACATCATCACCCACTAGTAATTATTATCTAGAGTATTTTAAATATCATCAAACATGACATATCATTTATAATTAATTTTATTGTATTTTTAGAACTCAATACGCAAGTAATGTCAAATCATTACCTCCACACCATTTTTACATTATTTAGACATATACATCTATCATTTCTATAATGTATAACATGCAATCATCCATATATCCTGCAGCAAAGCGCGATGTATCAACTAGTTGACATTATAATTAGGGGCAATTGCTTATTTGACCCTGTTTTGAACTCTAACTACCAATTTGACCCTACTTTTTAGGGTTTGCTTATTTGACCCTCCTTTTCAAAATTGAAGACACGGTATGACCCTATTCCGATAAGGGCGTCTAATGGTGTTAACTGAAGCACAAAATGTCTCTTCTGCCCTTACTCATTTGACCCTATTACATGTGGGACCCTGCTGTTAGTTCTATCTTCTCCAATCCTCTCTTCTCTCTTCTCCTCTCCTCCAAGGATCCACCACAGGGAGAGGCGGACGAAGAGCCGGCGCCGGCCCTAGTGACGACGACGATGACGATGAGGAGTGGCGGCTACAAGTTCTTCTCCTCTCCTCCACGGATCCACCACAGGGAGAGGCGGCGAAAGTCGAGACGGCGAGCCGGCGCCGGCCCTGGTGACGACGACGATGAGGAGGAGGAGTGGCGGCGGCGAGTCTGTGCGGTGGATCTCGAGCGCAGTCAGCGGATCCGGCGCTGCCGCTGCCACCTCCTCCCTCCATACGAGCGCCTGTGCCGGCGTCGGCCATGCCATCGGCCCGCTCTGCCTGGCCTGGACAACAAGCTCCCCCTCGCCGGCGGGCTGGAAGTGGCAGGGGTGGACTTCCTATGGGTTGAAACTACACCGGCGCCGCCGCAGATCTGCACTCGGCGCAGCCGCCCTCCCTCTACAAGTTGACGGCGGCGCGGATCCCCTTCCTCCACGGCCGGTCGCCGCCGCCGGTGCTCCCTCCCTCCACCAGCGGCACCGCCGTGGATCCGTGCTCGGCGCAGCCGCCCTCCCGCCGCGAGTTGACGCCGGCGTGGATCCTGTCCCTCCACGGCCCCCTGCCGCCGCCGGTGCTCCCCCCTCCATCAGCCGGCGCCGCCGCCGATCCACGCCGGCGCAGCCGCCCTCCCTCCGCGAGTTGGCGCCGGCGCGGATCCCCTCCCTCCATGGCCCACTGCCGCCGCCGGTGGTCCCTCCCTCCACCAGCCGGCTCTGCCGCTTACCTTCCCCGCCACAGCTCCCTCGCCGGAGAGAGAAGGGATATGATAGAGAGAGAGACCGGGAGAGAAAAGGGTTAGATGAGGATACAGTTGGAGGGTATTTTAGTCATTATGAAATGTGATTTTATTTTTTCTCTTTTTTTAAATGAACTCTTAACGGTGTTGTAGAAACAGGGTTAGATGGAGTGTTCATTTTCGAAAACTAGGGTCAAATAAGCAAACTAGAAAAAATAGGGTCAAATGGGTAGTTAGGCTTCAAAACAAGATCAAATAAGCAATTGTCCCTTATAATTATCGCCACTCTCTCTCTCCCTAACCAAACACCTAAATAAAGTTTTAAGTATTCACTAAACCATTTCACATATGCTACCACCTCATATATAATCATTGTCTTAGCTTTTTTACGTAGCTGGAATTATATAGTTCAAATCATCTTATCTGTAACATCTTCAAATCTTCAGTGTCCAGAATATATTCCATGTATGCCTCTATTTCATTGGAATCTTGCAAGATGGATTGGCTCTGGTGAAACCGCAATGGACGCGCCTAAGCTTATCCACTTGTACATGTCAAAATCGCATATTCTTTTAATAGAAAAATCCCTTTACATCCCCAATTTTCATCAAGTCTAACATTTATTCATAAACTTCAAAACCAGACATTATTCATCCCTCAACCATTTACTTTTCATCTTTTGACCGATTCAAATAGGATAAAATATATATTAATTATAAAAGTTAGTAAATGATTGAGAAAAAATCTAAAAAAATTATGTACATACTTTTCAAAAGAAAACGGTATTAAAAACTAAGGGATAAATAGTATCCAATTTTGAAGTTTAGGGATGATTTTTTATTTTGACGAAAGTTGACATGTAAAATGGACTCGTCTCTCTCTTTTTCCTTACTTTCAAATGATTATGAGTCATTCATTGCTTCCTATCCAATGAATCTGATTCTATTACACTGCATACCTTAGAAATTTAATTTGAAAAAGTAGTTGGAATATATTTGAATTCTATGATAAATTCGCACATCATGTATCGTGTTTAAATAGATGAATCCGTAAAGCTACCTTAGCAAATTATCAAGTATAAAATACCCAAAGAATAGGAGTCTATAATTAAATAGATTTGAATTGTATTGCTTAATAAGTACTAGATTATCCTATTTAAGCCAAGTAAAAAAAGTAGAGATGGGAGAGAAAATCTACCAGCATCTACATATACATATACAGTGGACACTGCTTAGGTCTGGTTAATATTAATTAGTTTATCAAAACCTCGCGCGAAGTTAGGTCATGATTTTGATTTTGAGCACATGGGGATTGATCATTATTATTGTTCACTTATCTCCTAGTCACGGTATGTTAAGATATAGTAATATGGTACTCCACTACAGTAGGAGTACTACAATTTACTCCCTCCGTCCCAAAATAAGTACAGTTTTACACTATTCACGTTCAACGTTTGACCGTTCGTCTTATTTGAAATTTTTTCATGATTAGTATTTTTATTGCTATTAGATGATAAAACATGAACAGTACTTTATGTGTGACTAAATATTTTCAAAATTTTCACAAATTTTTCAAATAAAGCGGACGGTCAAACGTTGGGCACGGATATCCACGGCTACACTTATTTTGGGACGGAGGTAGTAATTAGTTGGAACCTTAATAAGGAGTAATATAAGAGCAGGTACAATAACGGACTATTAGCCGGCTATAAACATATTTTAATGAGATAAAAGATAAGAGAGAAGAGCAGTGTGCTACAGATCTGTAGCCAGCTGCAGCACGGACTCCAAGACGCAATGTGTGTATGACAGGTGTGACCATATATTAATAGTATAGTAAGCAACTATTGTATGGATTGACTATAGATGAAGTAGAGCCAATAGTGAGCTATACTATTAAACTTGCTCTAAGGGCACCCGTAATGGTTATCTATAGGCTCTCTACAAGAGATCAATGCTAGCATATTTTCTTACTTGGAAGAGATTAAATGAAGAGAGAGAGTAAAGCTATCTACTAACCTGGAGATAGTATATAGAGAAAAATGAGGCAATGTATTAGAGAGCTATAGATACCATGTAGATATACTATTGAGGTGGTTTATTATTAATCTAGTCTATTGCTGAGATATACATGTTTAATAGAGAGCACCTTACTTTACCATTGCGGGTGCAATATATAGTTGTTGAGTCCTCATTCCTAGGAGTAGTATATAGTGTGTTGATTGATGCCACCAAATAGCAGACAAGAGGCAAGCATGACAAGTTTTCGTCTCGCCAAGCTAGGCATGAATGCAGTTAACTAATTAGTTAATTAATCTCTGGCTGTCATCCCTTCACTTGTGTGGCCTGCATGTGTACTACTGCAGTGATCTTATCTACTCGTAACTGTAGCTTTCGTAGCTGCTCCGATCGATCCTGTTCACTATTCCCCTCCACTTGCACTTGTGGAGTAATTATATATATATAAAACGCAACACAACCCTATATTAAATAAATACGGATCGAGTATGTATGTAATAAAAAAGTTATACACCACACCGTGGAAATAAAGAGACGATGGAATTGGATTCTCTATGCGTACGGTATGATGGAGGTATGAGTATATTCATCATGCATGCATGGACCATACATATATGCTCTGATGCTCTAGTGCTGGGGATCGATCGGATAGACATATAGATAGATAGATATGCATATTGCTTTGATCGATTCAGATGCTCGCCCCTGCCTGCAGCAGATGCAGGTCTTGATCGATCGTTTCTCTACTTATATTTATCCATCAGATCACATCAGTTTCTGTACTAGCTTGTCTGAAAAATTAATTTTCACCGTTAATTAATGATGATATCGATGGAGATGGATCGATGAGGAGTGGGTGCAAATTAATAAATTATTAATTAAGAAGCTAATTAGTTAGTAAAAGGGACAACACACAGAAACGTCGTCGTCGGCTACCTAGCGCTATTGATATCGATAGATCACTGAAGTAGTATTGATCGATCGATGTACTACGGGACAGGACAGCATGTTGTACTGTAGTAGAGCGAGGCACGAATATCTACTCCGATCTGTTTCAAAAAGATTTATTTAAATTATAGAAATGAATCTGGACAATCGATCGATTATGCATGGCCATGGGGAATCGATCGATCGACTGATACAATAATCTGGCTAACCAATACATGAGGACCATATCGGATGTATTGGGCGATTATATTGGATAAGGCACATCCATCGATAATCCTGCACTTTATTTCTTTCCCTCACCCTGCGCCCGAGGGACCTCCGCCTATCACTCTCTGCTTTCTAGCTCTCTCTATTAATTAGGAGTATTACTGCAGGCAGCACACTAAACACTCGCTAAGTACATTAGTTTGAGTACTTTCTAGCTAGTAAATCCACAAGTACTATTATATACCAGAAAAATATTTAGTACTATTTACATATTAAGTTATATGGAGTATATATGCATGCAGCAGAGAGCTGGCCTCAAAATCACCCTGCCCGTCAGCTTAATTTATATAGAGAGAGTAGGTTAGGTAGTCTGCATGCTTGCTTAACGAAGAAAGAATTGAACGATTGAGCAAATTAATTACTTCTTTCCTCAAAGTAGTGATTAAGCTACTCCAGCTAACTGCTTATAGTATATTATTAACCGATCGATCAATCGGTCCACAAACGTACTATCAATCAAATTCAGTAAATTCAGCATATATAGATATAGATATAGATAGAAATTAAGATACTAGCTAGTAGTACATACCTTTGGAAGCCATGGATGAAATAAGCGAGCGAAGAGCCTCTGCTGGCCTAGATGAGATGAGCCTCTGCTAGCTCTCAAGTCGATCTCAACTCAAATTAATTAAGCATCCTTAATTGCCTCCCAGTACTTGGATTCTCCTTCTTCCTCCTCTCCGATCCTCTGTCTCTCGATCGATCTCTTGGACTGGACTGGCTAGCTACTGGAGCCTGTACCTAAGCTCTTCTTCTCCCTCTTCCTCTTATAATTAAATTCCTCTTCTTTTCCCCCCAGGCCCCTCTCTCTATCTCTCTATATATAGTCCCAGCCGCCGCCGCTCAATTAATTTATCGATCTTGTCTTGAACAATTCAGTATATCCCCGATGGATCCATTTATGAATTAATTATTAATCAGATCGATTCACTTCACTGCTTAATTAATTATACACTCACACATTAAAAAGGACATATATACAGGACAAGAGAGGCACATGTATATGGAGTGGGCGTGTCCACAATTATTATAGCTAGCTAGTAGCGAGGCGTTCTTTATAAAACTTTCTAGTATTATCCACATTCATATAAATATTAATAAATTTAGACACACATATATATCTAGATTTATTAACATATATATATAAATGTGGGCAATACTAGAAAGCCTTATAATATGAAACGGACGAGTATTAGTGAAACCAGCCGTACAGCATGGACACTCCATACTCTACTGTACATCCATACTCGATCACGTTTCATCTAAAAATGCATAACTTATCTAGTGCTTATAGTTCACCAAAACAAAGCCTCCTCGATTTAGTATTTACTTTAATTTTATTTCAGAAGATCTTTTCTGTGGAAAGGCGAAGATCTAGACCACTCTAACCTGGGAGATAGCCTGATTAACTAGCAAATTGTCTGCAAACCGAAGGTTCTGGGAGGGGCTGGTCTCCTGGAATTAGAACGCTTTTCCAGGGCATTACATCTTCATTGGTTATGGCTTAATTGGAAGGAGGAAGAAAAGCCTTGGGTGGGCATGAACCTGCCCTGTGACGAATCCGGCAATAGAATCTTCCAAGCTGCAACAACTATTTCGGTTGGAAATGGCGCCAAAACAAGATTCTGGCATGATAATTGGCTACAAAATCGCTTCCCAAAAGACATTGCACCAAGATGTTTTAGCTTGGCGAAGAGAAAACAAAGATATGTGCAACTTGAACTTACAGACAACAAATGGCTAGCCTCTTTTAGACAATTTACTTCCGTGGAGGAAATTCATTAGCTCGTACAGCTAGGAGGCTTAATTCAATTGGTCTCGCTATCCCAAGAACCGGATGACATTACCTGGAACTGGACTGATTACGGTTCCTACACAGCCAAGAGTGCACATCTCTACCAATTTGAAGGTTCTTTTGCAAAACTTGACTTTCTTTCACTCTGGAAGGCTCCAGCGGAGCCCAAAATGAGATTCTTCGGATGGCTTGTCCTTCATCAAAAAACCCTCATTGCACAAAATTTACTTCGAAGACATTGGCCGTGCAATTGGAATTGCCGCCTTTGCACTTGTGCTTTTGAAGACACAAACCACCTGCTCAGTGAGTGTATTTTTACCAGACAAACTTGGAGTCTAATCTGCCAGTTTCAAAATCTGGGCCCTTTGGCTACACCCCCCCCCCCCCCCCTCATGTTGAAACTTGGTGAACTGGAGCCAACCCTGTGGGAAGCAAAGATCAAGTGCAGGCGATCAGAGGCTCGTTACTAACTACTTGGTGGAACATATGGCTAGAAAGAAACAGAAGAATTTTGCTCACAGTAGGTGAAGTAGCACACCTTATTAAACAAGATACTGACTTGCGCAGGCTAGCTTTCAAGCCTCCCTGATTCTCCTTTCTTCTTAAGTTGTATTTCCTCTTTGTTATAGTTCCTGTAAACTCTGTAAACTCTTTGCTAGGTTTCGGCCCTTCCCTAATTTAAATTCCGGCAGATCTCCTGCTGTCGTTCTCCTCAAAAAATTTGGAATTATAAGTATACAAACTCGTACTTAGTTTAAATAATTTGCAGCCTCAATTTAGCTTTTGCATGATCTAACAACTTTTAAATTCATAATTGACAAATATTGAGTTGTATGCATTCAATTTATAGCTAGTGTTAATTAACCCTACTTTTTCCATGATCAAATAAATCTGAAATTCACAATTGAAAAGTTGTGTATTCGGTTTGGAGCCTCAATTATACTTAGCTTTTATGATTCATTGATTCCAAAATTAGTATTGAGTTGCATTCGGCTTGAAGTCTCAGTTATAAATATTTCGTGAATTTATAATTATAAAATTTGCCATTAATTGAAGAAATTGACTTTTACCTGGTTTGGAATGCTAATTATAGCTGGTCTATGATTTAATAATTTCATAATTCGGAAGAAACAAGTATTGAGTTGACCTCAATTTGGAGTCTAAATTTTAGTCTTTTCATGGTTAATAATTCTGAAATTCATAATATACTTGGTTTAGAGTATAATTTATATATTTTCCACGATTTAAAATTCTCAAAACTGGAATTAATCACTGCCTATTTGTTCTCTTGTTGGACTCCCAATTTAGCTTTTTTCTTAATTTAATAATTATAAATTTCAGAAATAATAAGTAACAAGTTGTATATAGTTTGGACTCTCGCTTTGATATTAAATTAAAAAAAAAGAATCCACTAGACTTCCAATGTTCTATCCTATTTACACAAATTCTCGATATGATGCACTACCACATAACAACACATTAGTGTCCCCATCATCAGTGCCAGCGATGAGGGAGGATCGAAGAGAGATGGGGATTCGACAGCGACGATGGTGGATTGAGGGGGCAGACGGGGATTCAGGAGATGGCACGGCGGTGACAGTGGAGGATGGCGCTTTGATGGATCGGTGATAATGATAGTTCTAGGGTTTTGGGTGTTTGGGAGAGAGAACCGGGATAGGAGATGGCGGGGCGACATTGGCGCGATGTGTTGGCGGCATCAGGGATGATTGGGGTGAGGATGGGGATTTTGTGAGTGATTATCGGATGGGCGGAGTGAGAGGGGGTGAGCAGCTAAGGGGAAACATGGGATGGTCTGAGGTGTTGGATGCGATGAATTTGGATTATCGGATTTGATGAATGAGGTTTGTAGGACTGCAGTTGGTAAATTATATGGTAGAAATGAAGCTACCATGTCATGGTCTTCATGATTCTTTTTTGAACTCGGTCTATTCTGGATAAGCTTTCCATCGACTGATTTTACTTTTTCCTTAACCGAATCCACTAAAGAATTACCAAATTCTAGCGCTAATAGACCCTTCTTCGGCACCAGCCCAAGCTTGCGCATTAGATTGCGTTGCGTGTGCGAGACCGTGTGACTCGGGCCGGCGGGCGCGAGCTTGGCCATAATCCTCTTGCTGAGTTTCGGCACTACCCCTACGACCACGACGGTAGGCGCCGGAGGTAGGGGTAGTGGGAGCAACCTTAGGGGCAGAGGCCTAGAGCAGCTGGCGAGGAAGGCGCGTAGCACGGCATTCTCCGTGTTCGAAGACGGTAGTGAGTGTGTGCCATCAGCCGGCCCTCGAGATCGGGAACGACCATCGGCACGTCAAACAAGATCCAGTCCCTCGTGACCGAAGAGTAGTCAGCTGACCACAGCGGCAGGGGACAAGACCGACTATGGCAGAGAACGGCCGAGTTTGGATAGTGGAATCCGGTTCGACCGAAGCGGTGGAGGTGACCTTGGCACGACCAGTGCCAATGGGCGTCCGCCTGCTGCGATGGCATTGCCATAGGGAGATGGGTTTGGCCATGACATTTTAGTTTTATCGTGATCCAAATATATAATTCAGGCATAAATACTGCATCGTGGTGCCAAATACCAAATTAAGTAAAGAGAAAAAAATGTTTTACGTCTGTTTTAATTAAAATGACAAATTTAAAAGTAAGACAGATGGCTAGTTGGCTACTTTGTATCTGTTTGACATATTCTAAAAAGCACGTTTTTAAATTTTACTATATTATTAGTAAGATAATTATTATATTATGCATTGAAGTACTCTGTTGAATCTATAAAACATAAACCCTTAATCTCTCTTTTAAAAAAACTTTTGTGCATTACTAATCCGGTGATATATTCATACATGCAACAACTAGACAAATATAATGGAGCTGCCTAACCAATTGTGAGACAACATGGTAAGAATATAATACTGTAGCAGCGCTAAATCTCATCGATCGATTGGCCATCGCTTTCCATGCCAGGTTGTCGGCCAATTTGGCTTGTTCACTTGCCATCCATCGCTCCATGCATGCATCTACATTATATTCGATTCATATACCTACAATCCTACATTCATCCTTATCTATTCTTTGAGATAGAAGCAAACACATTAAATCGTACCCATATTTTTTTCCGAAGGAACGTAGCTCTTGCAATTAAGATAATTAGTTAAATTTACAAGAAAAACCATTAAAAACTCTGACGCTATCAAAACAAACCAACCACACAATCCCTGAGAAGATGAACCTGCTACACCAAAGCACGAAAACGCTGACTCTATCACAAGGGTGTCATCGTTGCTCTCCCACATTCAAGTGTCCTGAGCTAGCAAAACAGGAAGGAAAAAACTTGAAGGCAATGCCCCCAAGAAGGTAACGCTGATAGAACAACAACATCGTCTCATACAAAATTGATCAAGGTTCGAATTTGGAGAACTCCCCTAAGGCAACAGAAGACAAAGGGCCATAGCAACACATCCAACAAGGTTAATGGAGGAGGAACAAATCGAACACAACAAATGAGAAGATGGAATGGAATGGAGTGAACTCACCTTCAAAACTGCTAAGAGCCCTTAGAAACCCTAGTTTGATTGTGGGAAATGAGAGAGAAGTGTATGGGCACGGGTAGAGGGGTATTTCACTACCTCAGCACCAACAAGCTTGGCATTGAGGTTGGGGAGGTCATCACAGATGCGGGTGGCGCTGACCTTTGCCACATCAGCTTGTAGGCCCAGTCTCCTGCTCGACGGCCTGTGACGGTCGTCACTACCTCAGCTAAGCAGCGCTGAGGTGCTAGAGCTCAGTGCCATTGGCCCTAGCGCTGATGTTGGGGGTCCATTTTTTATGATAGTTTTCGGCTAGACCTATTTTGAAATAAGTTTCAAAAAGGAACAAAATGTGAAATTTTTTATATCTATCAGTGTCACGGTGAAATTGAAATTGAAAAAAAAGTCTTGTGCCCTTGTGCTTGGAGGTTCATCGAACCCTGAGAAAAAACATGTGGGAAAAAAAGAGGGGGCAGAGCACGCACACGACTTCATTACGTCGCGCGTTTGTGCCGGATAGGAATTTTGAACCATAAGTACCTGTCCAACCAGCGTGAATAAAGTAGTCTCTCTCGAGCCTCGTTGTTGTTGACTGTGCATATATATAGAGAAAGGGAAAAAGGTATACTTTAACTCCCTCAACAATGTTCCGAGTATGACTCATGCCCTCCAAACACGAAACTAGGTATATCGACTACTCCAACTATAAGTACAGGTGCAAACTATGTCCCATGGTGGTTTTGCAAGTGGTTTTGACTGACGTGGAGGTGTTTACCAGGTCTTCATCCTACCTGGTGTTGACGTGGCTCTTCTGTGGCATTAGAATTTAAAAAATATGTGGGACCCATATGTCATTGTTGACGTAAAACACGGCGGCCTGGGAGATCTACTTAATTCCAGTGTAGGTCCAAGGCTAGCCTCGAGTGTGTTAAGGGCGTGCCGGCTGGTTTGATCTTGAAACCAGCAAGGAAAACAATAAATAGAGTGAGTCAGCCGATAGCCAATCCGCCGATAGGCCGATGATGTATTGTTAGTGATCCCAGCCGATGTAGTTGAACCAGATCGGCAATGGATTGAAATATAAATTAAGCACAAACCCTAAATATGCCTCATCGGCAGTAATATCATCTGTTTGGTTTATCAAACGTATTTTAGAGGATACTATAGAAATAGCCAATGGGACAATATTTAGAGCAAGATAGGTAAATAAAGATAATTTACTAGCTAATACTCTAGTACAAGCTTTTATAAACAAATCAATCTATAGAAATATATCAAATAACAATCAACTACCAAGTTTGCAAACCCGGACGATACTGATCTAGACTTGATATATTTATTGGAGTGATCTGTCTATATAAGTGATAAATATACATAAAACTAGTAAAAAAGTATGTATAT
The DNA here is from genome assembly GCF_000147395.1 of Oryza glaberrima. Lineage (NCBI taxonomy): Eukaryota > Viridiplantae > Streptophyta > Magnoliopsida > Poales > Poaceae > Oryza > Oryza glaberrima. The sequence goes on along the minus strand of NC_068336.1, from coordinate 90,349 downwards.
TTGGTAAGATTGGTTGAAACTCTGATACTATCCTTAAATATGATTAATTCCAGGTTAGTTTTTAGGGTTCAAAACAAGACTAGGGATGATGCATCGCAAAGTATGTAAAGAAACCTAAAGTCTAAACAATCAAGTAATTAAACGCTTTTCAAGATGGTGGATGTCTTAGCTAATCTAATCTAGTAAGACGATTTAGCCGATATCGGCGAGAACCCTAAAGCGAGAACTAGCTGATAGGGCTAAATCGAGATAGTAAGACTAGATTAACTAAGACATATGATAGCAGATGGGTCATGATAAAAGGACTAAAACATCTAAAGCGGCATAATAGCACCGATAGCACAAGCCATCGAGACTTACCTATTGTTGTGAGAACTCGCCAAAAAGAAGAACAAATGGGTGGCAATGCACCAAAGTTGTATTGGATTTGTTGTCTTCTATTACAATGATCTGGGGTCTATATTTATACCCCAAATACAAGCTTAGGGTGTGTTTAGTTCCACTCCAAAATTGAAAGTTTGACTAAAATTGGAAGTTAGAAGAAAAAAGTCGGAAGTTTATGTGTGTAGGAAAGTTTTGATATGATGGAAAAGTTGGAAGTTTGAAGAAAAAGTTGGGAACTAAACAAGGGCTTAGTCCATTATAGACATGACTCAAACTTTCCTAAAGATAAAATACAAACAAGACCGCACGACGGTCTCTTACCATATCTCTAACAAAAACTGACATAAATACCCTAATTAATAGATACAATTGCCTTAATTGAGCTCTATCTATAATTGGCGATGGCGGTTATTCGAAACTAGGCCAAAACCGAGCCCAAGTCATATCGTATCGGTCATTCTCCATATCGGCTAAGCCAAGTCTGTACTCCATTTCCAGCCGATACAATACCAGCCGATGCGTAGTCCGACTCTAAATCTAACTCGATCTTGCACCAAATTTGCTTCAATTTTGTTCCTTCCTCTCCGAGTCTGATGCAAATTTCCGTTGTTAACAGTCATTCATACAAAAAAATATATGTGTTCCCACATGTCATCCTCCCTCCTTTCTATCTTTGCCTCGCGCCATCGCACCCACGAGCTCGGCGGAACCGCCTCTCCCCTCTCTCTTCCACCACCAGTGACTGCCTCGGATGGCTAGGCGGAGCTCTCAGCCATGGAGGCAGCCGTTCTCCTCTCCCCCACCACCTCTCGCCCTCTGCCCCTCCTCTCTACGATGCCCGCCCATTGCCTCTAGGCCAACCCTCTCTCCTCACCTTTCTCTGGCCGCCGCCTCTACCCGTCTCCTAGATGAAGCGCATAGGAGGACCACCATGAGCTTCTCCGAACCGTCAAGCTAGCTCCACACCACCCCGCTGAGCCATGCGAGGTGAAGAGGGCTCGTGGTTGCGATGTCAATGCAACATAGGATGAAAACCCAATCAACACCGTCATGTAGGTTCCACGTCAGCCAAAACCACCGAGGGACATAGTTTGCACCGGTTTTGATAGTTGGAGGAGTCGATATACCCGGTTTGACGTTTAGAGGGCATGCATGAATCATATTTGGACCATAGTTGAGGGGGTTAAAGTTCACTTTTTCCTAGAGGAAGGTTGGTAGCAACTCTAGCTACCGGCCTAGATGGGGGAATTTTGGATGCATATATATATATATATATATATATATATATATATATATATATATATATATATATACATATACATATATACATATATATATATATATACACATATATATATATACATATATATATATATTGGCCATGCCATATGCCTGTGGGCCATCTCCAACCACATGCCCAATTGTTAGCTTGAACCGTCACAGCGATCTCGCCTCCCCAATGTTACTTCCATTCCCTCTGTTTCATATATATTATAAATCGTTCTGTCTTTTTTAAGTCAATCTACAAATTTTATAGAAAAAATATAGCAACACATATAGCATCAAATTAATTTTATTAAATCTAACATTTAATATATTTTGATAATTTCTTTTGTTTTATATTCAAAATGTTACTATATTTTTCTATAAACTTGATCAAAGCTAAATAAATTGACTTTGGGGAAAGTCAAAATGACTTATATATGAAATTTATAAACGAATAGAGTACTATTTATTTATTATCAGTTTGTGTGTTCAGCACAGAGTCCTAACGTGATTTTCATTTATTTAGTGACATATACCTATAGCTTGTCAAAATTTAATAGTTAATAATATGAAAGATGATTTTCCCAGACAAATGGGTTTTATCTCTACCATTAAAATTACGCTGGTAATAATGCTGAGAAGGTCTTGTGGTCTAAACTCACCTTTAAAAATGATTTTTACTATTGAGCATTTAAGAGGACCGCCCGAAAATATCTTTATTTTCATAGGTGAGAGCCTCCTAGCGAGAAGGCCTATGCAAATTGAGGAGCGGTAATAAAATGCGCCGGCCCATCCATGAGTCGCGCAGTCGATCTCCTACCTCTCTCCCAATTCTCTCCTCCTTCGCTCTATTCCATCCATGTCGCCACCACTGTCAACCACCGCCAAACTGCTCCTCTCCCTCCCTCCTAGCGACTCGACCACCGAGCGCGCCGCCCATGGTCTTGGGAGTGGCAAATCTGCTCACTTTGCCTCCTTACCCTTGTTCGTCAACCCCCTCGGCGACGATGGTGGCTCGATGATGACAACCACGACGAGGCATTTGACTCAACGACAGCGACAATGACTATGGTGAGGACATCGTCGCATGGCTGCAGCTGCTATTGCATGCAGAGGGGCACCGTGATGGATTTGGCGAATTTGTGAATTTGGGATTCTGCGGGCTATGATTAGATTTAAGTTTCCACCAAAAGACATTTGCATGGACATATCTCTTTAGACTATTGCATTTGAAAATTAATTCACAAGCGGTCCCCTTAGAGTAGTCGCTTCTGAAAATCTATTTTTCACAGACGGTTGTGGAATTGGTAGGTAATTTATTAGAGGCTGGTGGCTCGGCCGCCTGCACAACCAGATTTTGTCACCATCAAAAACTATGTTCGTAGTAGTGTAACTTCTATTCATTTATTTATCATCAGTTTGGTTCTGCTTGATCATAGCTGCAACATGGTATTTGTTAAGATCTATATATAATTGGTGTCAAGTTATTGTGCAAGCTTTTATTTTGATACATGAATATATGACATTACTATATATAATTATATATACGCCCTACAGTTCATCTTCGTATGTTTGAAAGTGTGATATTAATTGTTCTAGTTCAATTGCGCGATGATTTTGATTTAGATCTGCGAGTGGTTATCATCCATGCATGATGTCAAATTGCCATACATTTGTATTGCTTAAGGTTTGTGATTATGTGATATCATACTGTTGACCTCTCCATGAAGGTCAATAACCATTAGAGATGCCATGTGATCTCTCTAAAGTCTTCGATTCAGAACCGTTAGAGATTAGTATAGGTTATTTCTAATGGTTGTTTAAAAACAGTCAGGATTATACGTAATAAATTTGTCAAATAGAAACTTATCTCGTCCTTCTATAGCTAGTCAATTGAAATGTCATATGAATCGGCTAATTGACTAGCTATAGAATGATGAGATGGCACTGGGCAAAAATCCTGCGACTTAGGGTCTGTTTAGTTTCCAAATAAAAATTTTTCACCCTGTCAGCCTGTTTAGTTTCCTGTCACATTGAATGAACCGGGACTAAAGATAATTTTTAGTCCCGGTTGGTGTTGTCAACCGGGACTAAAAATCATTGAAGTTTTAAACCGGGACGAAAAATGATCTTTAGTCCTAGTTCCTATCCAAACAGGGACAATTGTGGTTTTTCCCCACTCGGCAAAGATCACTTAGTAGTGTTTAGACACATGCATGGAGTATTAAATATAGAAAATAAAACTAATTACAAAGATTATGTGTAAATTGCGAGACGAATCTTTTAAGCCTAATTGCGCCATGATTTGACAATATGTTGCTACAGTAAACATTTGCTAATGGCAGATTAATTAGGCTTAATAAATTCGTCTTGCAGTTTCTAGGCAGAATTTGTAATTTATTTTGTTATTAATCTATGTTTAATATTTCAAATATATTCATATATTCGATGTGACACTTCAAAAATTTTGGTTCGCGAAGTAAACAGGCCCTTAGGTGTCGAAAACGAAAAGTCAATCAACAGCAAGCGACATATAGATAATTGATCAGCAAAGTCCATTGGTACACAAAGAAGCTAAGCTAGCTCATCAGATTACATAAAGAGTCGAGGGAAATTGACTAACCTAGATAGCTAAAACTAATTTAAGAACAATATCAAATATGTAATCGATCGAGGAAGCGATAACGAAACGAACGATATGCCGACACACATGTGGCATGCATATTGGCAGTGGCACACACACGTACGTACGTACGAACTTGAGGGCACGCATATGGCCGCAGAAACAAATTAAATCGATAGATCTAAGTGATTAGCAGCTAGCTAGCTTAGAGTGGAAGTAGGATTACTCTCTGCTAGTAATTAATTGGTGGAGGTGGAGCAAGAGGAGGACTTGGAGCTGCTGCAGCAATCTTCCTTGAGGCCGCCGCTGGTGCTCTTGGTCGGGAACAGCTCCAACGTTTTCAGCGGCCGGCAGCACGGCGGGATCGCCATGTCAGCAGCAGTTGCCGACGCAGACGCTGATGCAGTGCTGCAGTAGTCCACCACCGGCCACTCAGCTTGCTGCTGCAGGTGATGACTTTGGGCAGCGGCGGCCGCAGCGTATGGGTGATGGTGGTGGTGTAGCTGCATCACCGCGGGGTGCACCTGCACGACGGCACCCGCAGCAGCAGCAGTGGGAGCCGGAGGCACCGTGGAGGAGGGCGGTGAGGGTTGCTGCTGCTGGTGGCGCGCGCAGAGGCGGCGGCGGAGGCGCTGGCGCTCGCGGGCCTTGTGGTTCTGGAACCAGTAGAAGACGTTCTTGCCCTCGATGCGGCCGTAGTAGGCGAGGTGCGCCGTGATTTGCTGGATCTCTACCGCGTTGGGCGTTCGCACGCCGCTCCTGTACATCTCCTCCAGAATCATCAGCTGCTCCGGCGTCGGGCACCACCGCGTCGAAGGGGTCTGAGGCATCCTCCTCAGCTACCTACACTACACACGATTTCTCTCTCTCTCTCTCTCTCTCTATATATATATATATATATATATATATATATATATATATATATATATGTGTATCGAATATCGATGGATCACTAGCTTGCACTCGATCTAGCGTGACTAGCGAGTGACACGATATGAGATCGAGTCGTTGCAGCTGGTAGAGCTATCTGATAAGCTGCTTTTGTATATATAGGCCGAAGTTGCTAGCTAGATAGGCAGCATATATAACGAGCTTTACTTAGTTTATGATTTTTTGGATAGTGGAAAATCTTATTCAAACACTTATTAATTGGAGGCGCCTACAAATTGGGCGCCGATTTTTCCCCAAAAAATCGGGTGTTGTTTCATCATTTATAAAAACAATGTTTCGGCACTTAACTTAGCGAAAGAATATTTCAATTCTTAAAAAAAAGTGGAACACAGTGAGATCACCAGATAAACAACTTGGTTTAACATATGCAACAAAACGATCTAAGCCATTGAAACACTTAAACCCCATGTACATCAAAACAAACCCAGTGTACATCAAGATGAAAATATTAAACACTATCTAAAATCCACTACAACATTTGATCCACACACAAAGAAACATCACGAGTACATTAGCTGAACATTGCTTTTGAACCATTAAACATCAACGAAACCCGTATGTCGAAAATAGAAATATGGAACACTATTGAAATATCCATTGCAACATTTGATCCAAACACAAAGAACATCACGAGTACACTAGTTGAAACACACAAAAAAACACAGAACCTAGTCTAGATTGCATCTTCCTCCTCTCTGACAAACACAGGGTTGCCCGTGTTGATCTTCTCCACCGCCCTCATAACCAAATCTGGAGGAGGAGAAGGGGGAGGGCGGTGGAGATGAGGAGGGAGTGCTCCAGGGAGAGAGAGAGAGGGAGCCGGCGAGTCTCCTCCTCCACCACTACCGCCGCCGTCGTTGCCACCTCGCCGCGCGTGCGTCATCCTCCGCGTCGGCCACCACCACGGGGACGAAACCGCCATTGACGTCGAGGAAGAAGAAATGCAGCGGCGGGTCCAATGGAGAAAACGACGCGGGCGAGGTTGACGGGAGAGAGGACGCAGCGCAGGTGAGGTCGGCGGGGGAGAGGAGGTAGTACGGGCGAGGGAGCTCGTGGTAGAGGAGGCGGCGCCGACGGGGGAAAGGAGGCGACGCGAGCAAGGGAGGCGTGGGGAGTCCTAGCGACGCAAAATGAGACATGGGGGCACATGATATTTTTCTCTCTCGTCGGACGCCCGTATATAAGGATTTTTGATATTAATTAGGTGCACGTACACAACCTAACTTATATTCAAAATTTCAAATAACGCCAAATAAAAACATGATAGTAAATCATAAAAGGGACGAAACAAGACCCGCTATCCACAAAACTAAAGAGAATAAATAACCATAATATATAGTTTCAACTAGTTACAATTTTTTATTTTTTTTCTCCGACGTATATTTCAAGTTTAAGAAATTACCAGAACCTGATTGAATCAGGCGAATTTGTCTCCAAGGATTACTATTTTTTAATACATGAGCTATGCATACCTCGTAGTACAACACCAGCTGGGTTATTGTTTGATTCCTAATTGTTGGTTGATCTTATTGGTTAGTATCCATACAAAATGGGGGAGATACAATTTTCCACCGGTTTTCTTCCCAACAAGAAAATAAGAGATTAAAAAAGTTGTTGTGATCCGTAACAACTAATTAGATTCCTAATCAAAATTGGCCCCTGAGTCTCACCAATGCATTTATATGGGATTAAGACACCAAGAGGAGGCCGATGACACATAAGTCTCTATCGCTAAACCCTAAACCATAGAGAGCTCGATCTATCTCAAAGCGCAGGTTCGTGAGGCGATCCCTGACCAGTGTCGCCGCCAATGCATTGAAGGATGTCGTCTACATGATGCATCGGGAAATTAAGTTAACTATTTGTAACTATTAGGTTTGACAATTATCCAAATTACCCTGTTAGATTTGCTTTTATTTTTCCCCCTTTAATAAAGGGGTGGTTTCTTAACTATTTACCACTTTTGCCCGCATGGCATGCCACCGTGGCAACCTAGGGTGAAAAACAGTGTGGGATCTTTACTCTCGTGAAAAAAGATCGTAGAGTGAGGAAATCAAAGGCACTGACGAGTGGATCTCACATTTTTCACCGTCTGTTATCATGTTGGCATGCCACGTGAAGAAAAGTAGTAAATACTAGTTACTAAACCAGTTCTTTAGAGAGAAAAATAAAAGCAAATTTAAGAGGGGCATTTGTATAATTGCATGCCAAACCTAATATAGTGGCAAATAGTTAAATTTCCCCAATGCATCAACCCATCGGTGACCACTAGTTGATCAAGCTGGTGATCAGTAGCCACAGATCTCCTGCAATCTCGAGCAGGCGGATATTGCAATATATGCATCAAGTAGGAAGAAAATAAAATAAAGGATGGAAGGAGAGATCAAAGGCAAGTTTAATGGCTTCATAAAATGAATGCAATTATAAACATATTTCAATTTCTGCAATTTAGACTCTTAACTCACTAGTAATTAGAGCAGGTACAATAGCATGCTATAAGCCAGCTATAAACATATTTTAAAGAGATAAAGGAAGAGAGAGAAGAGCAGTGGGCTACATATTTGTAGCCAGCTGCAGTACAGACTCCAAGACATAATGTGTTTATGACAGGTGGGACCATATATTAATAGTATAGTAAGCAACTATTGTATGAATTAGCTATTACATTGGCTATAAATGATTTGGAGCTAGTGGGGGGCTATACTATTAAACTTGCTCTTAGCAAGATGGATCGAGCTAGTAGCTGGAATCTGGTATATATGTCCGCTTCACTATTTCATTTCTTTTTCTTTCCGTAGAGCATCCCAGTAGCTCCTCTATCACGTACGCCATTCCGAAAATAACGTATGGGGGAAGAAAAAGGGGCTCCAGCAGATGCGCCATCACAGCCTCTAATTTTAGCGCATCCACCATCCCGGAGAGAGGGACGTCAGATTGGCATTTCTCTCTCCTTATACCATCCCACAACTGTCTTCCTTCGGATCAAATTCGTGCCACAATCAGAATCACGTCCTCCCCAGATTCAGGAATAGAGGTTGGGAAATGGAGGTAGAGTGGTGGTACCAACATGATCTGGTGGAGGTAGTTGGAGTAGAATCAGTGTCGCCGCACATCCTCCTCTACGTGCGCCTTCCGCCACCACTCCCACCGCACCTCCAATTTTTGCACCCGCCTTCCACCGCCGCACCTCCCCCTTCGTTTCCGTCGCTGCTCCCACCGCACATTCCCTCCGCGCGCGCTTTCGGTCACCGCTCCGCCCGCTTAGCTGCATCGGCAGCATCGCACATCTATGCGGCTGGGGACTGGGGTTGGGGAAAGGAGTTATCTCTTCTTTTATTATTATTATTATTATTATTATTTGCTTTCATAGTAAACGTAGTACTTGTTTTATTAATCAACCATCCATATATGTGAGATTAAATTAGTAACTATCAGTGAAGCACGTCTAGCGAATAGTGATACATTGTTTCTTTTAACTAATCCAGGCTTTAAAAAAACACATACATAGAAAAGTTGGTTACAATATATTATTAAAATATATAAAAATTGAAGATGTTTTTGCCGGTATTTTGGTACGTCATCCGTGTATGAGTTGGTTTTTAAGTTCATTTGCTTTTGGAAATACATATCCGTATTTAAGTCAGTTTTCAAGGTCGTTCACTTTTGGTAATACAGAAGAAATCATATAAGAAGTCTGTTTAAAAAAACTCGCATGCTAACTTGAGACGATCGGACTCCTAACTGTAGCTCATGATTTTCTAAAAATATACTCCCTCCATCTACAAAAGTTACACATATTACTTTTAACACCAATCCAAGGAGAAATTAAATCACCTTGGATGTTACAAAATCAAGGAATGGATGCAAGCATGCAACCAATGAGTATTTAGATGACTCTTTGGGTTCTAATAAAACATTTAAATTATCTCTTCATTTAAGTCTTGAATGCATAAAGACTATAAATAGGAACAACTTATTTGGAAAAACTCAAATGTGAAATAGGTACAACTTTTGTGATGGAGGGAGTATATATCCAAGCGAACTCCCATAGTGAATTTCATCTTAACTAAATCATATATAACAATAATAAGATTAAAATAGATTTCACCCGTTGCAACGCACGGGTATTTTTTCTAGTATTATTAAAATATATAAGAGGTGATCATATGAAGGGTATAATATGGATGATATGGATCGATGATGTGTTGAAGTAGGAAGAAATATAGAAAAGGAATCTTTATTAGATAGTCATCCAAACCGAGATGTGGAGTAGCCAATTTAGATGAGCTGCTAGGCATGCTGTTAGACCGCTGCGCATGCATGTAAATTTCACAGGTTCCGTTCCAGCTTTAAGCTGTACTTTTTTCTCTTCGTCTACGTTGAATTGACAAACAGTAGTACCACAGCTGCAGCGCAGAGCAGTGGTGCTAGTTAATGTTAAATGAATGGCTAGACGTTCAGAGGTCAGAGAGTACGTAGTGTGGAATGGAAGAGGGCAGTGATCGCTGCAATTGCATGTAGCTAGCTAGCAGGGACAGGGACAGGATGCATGGGTGCAAGAGGATACGTAATTGCATGCACACTGTTGTCCTTAGCCGGCATTCAAGTGAAATCTTGAATGCGATCGATCATCGATGCCCCTTCAATTCTCTCTTCAACTACACTAGACAGCAGAGGAGGATGCATGTGTTTTTAAAGTTTTGCCTGCCTGCTAGCTATAGCTTGTAGTACGTACTACACCAAGCTACGAGAGAGAGAGAGAGAGAGAGAGAGAGTAATGGGGAATGCATTCATATGCATATGCTAGGCTGTGTAACACACAACACAACCCTTCTGCCTTGAGGCTGCAGTTGGTTATTGGGTACTGCATCATAAGGTGATGATGGAGAGAGACACCACCTATATATCTCTACAGTTCCTTCAGTTCTCACTCTCTTTTTGTTCTTTTCCTACGTACTACTAGACCCTCTGATGAAGGCCCACCCATACATTACATGCACGCTTGACTGACACAAATTGAAGAATGACCTCCCAGCAATTGACTATATGTGTATATTATTTCAATTAGGTAAGTAGTATTTGCTAGCTATATGCTGGTATTTGCATCACATGGGACTTGAGATTCTTACTTGCACTGCAAATTAACATATCGCGCGTTCTCGATGTAGCTGCCTAAAATCCCCAAAACAGACAGAATGCTAGATGATATAGCCACTGAAAATGTGGAGTGGCTGAACATGTGCCGCTCCTTCCACTACGAGCGTTGTCATGAGTTAGAGCAGTTCTTCGACAAAGAAAGGGGTTTTAATTTGAACTCAAACAAGTACTGTTCTAGTATACTCCTACGCACTGTCTCATCAGCAGTTAGCAGATGCTGCCAGGCCTTCAATATATTGCTGCATATATTTGCCGCTCGAGCCATAAAAACTTGCAGATCGAGTTCATGCCATCTGTCATCTCGATACCTTTTTTTCTTTGCTCTATCTCTCCTCCCCAGATCGATATCTTCCTTCCTTCCTTCCTTCTGATCCCATGCAGCTAGAGGCCATTCAAAACCTAATTTATGGACCTGTTTGATGAGTTAAATAGCCTGTATGTATACTTTTCCTGCTGACTGCATTATGCCCATTGCACCACCTACTTCAATGCAACTCTGATCGATTAATTTCATGCATATGCATGACACTTCTTCAATTAGTACTTAGCTAGCAAATGTGAAATTAAGGTCAAGTGCCGGCTTGCTATGAGTTGTGAGATCTATACCTAACCCACTAGATCTAAGCTCAAAACATGCAAAGTTGCAAACATACCACATCATCCACTAGCAATAAGTACATATCAAAACTTATATATATAAGCATGCAACATCATTTACAATTCATTGAATTTAGGAAAATTAACCTCGCAACACACAGATAACATGGGGGGGCCCTTGGGTCTAGCCTGTGAGAGTCCTCCGCTTGCGTACTGAGTACTCTCTCCATCCCAAAATAAACCAACCCCGTACTAGAATGTGACACATTCTAGTACAACAAATCTGAACATAGAGTATGTCCTGATTTGTTGTAGTAGAATGTGTTATATCCTAGTACGAGCTAGGTTGATTTATGTTGGGACAGGGAGAGTACAGGACACGGGTATCGGACATATCACGCGAGCGCGTAGGGTGCAGAACGATATCAATTTGTGGCGCTAATTGCGAGAACAAGACCGACACGGATAAGTGATGATGTACGAAAAATCAGTTTAGTAGAGAATCCATCTTTAATTTTTATAATAGGTAAAGATTAGTCTAGTCCCTCTAAACCCCCCACTACCTAATACCTTCTTCCCACCGTCACCCAACTCAAAAACATATTCCAATGTTCTTCTTTGGTGTTCCTTTCAAAATGTTCTTCTTTGATGGAGCTCTGGTCTCAATGTTGCCAAGAAAGACTTCTCCTAAGGGCTTGTTGAGGAAGTCACCATTGCTTCGATGGTAGCCCGTCCTCGCGATCTCTCCCACTGACGTCTCTCCATGTTGTATAGAAATGCTGAATACATCATCTAGGCCCTCGTATCAAGAATATTTAGCATGCTCGAGTTGACTGAGATTTAGCCAAGCTAGTTACATAACAGAGTCTCAAGGACTATCAATTAGTTGTGAGGATTGATGAGAGGAGGTATACGTGGCTGGAGTACGTACTAGCTTTCTAAATGGAGGGATGAGGTAATTAATAAACTTCACAACTATCAATTCATATGTATGATATACTCCTTCCGTCCAAAATATAAGCATTTTGAGCATAGTGTTAAATCAAATATTTATAACTTTGGCTATTAATAGAAAAAAATATAAAAAATAAATTATCACAATATGCAAATCTTTTTATTTAAAATCACAATTATGTAAAATTGATGTTACTAGATTTATCATTAAACAAATTATCACAATATGCAAATCTTTTTATTTAAAACATATTACTTTTATAGATATTGTTTGTCAAAGTAGTATCTCAAAGACCGTGTCAAAGTCCGAAAGTGCTTATAGTTTGGGACGGAGGGAGTACTAATACATATACAGTGAACATCGTTTAATATTATATTTATATGACAAAAATTAGGCCTTTCTTAACTAAGGCTGTGTTTATTTCGTGTGCCAAAATTTTTTTAAGTATGCGGACACATATTTGAAATATTAAACGTAGACTAATAACAAAAGAAATTACAGATTCCACCTATAAACTGCGAGACGAATCTATTAAGTCTAATTAATCCGTCATTAGCAAATGTTTACTGTAGCACCACATTGTCAAATCATAGTATAATTAGGCTTAAAAAATTTGTCTCGCGATTTATATGCAAACTGTGCAATTGATTTTTTTTGTCCATATTTAATGCTTTATGCATATGTTTAAACATTTGATGGACGTGGAAAAATTAAAAGTTTGAAGAAAAAAGTTTGAATCTAAACAAAGCTTAAATATTAGACGTACATCTGGACTTATAAATTACTCAAGATCTTAACCTGTTCATGCATGGGCTGGATGATCTGGATCTCTAGCTAGTATACACTGACACAGTCTAGCTACATGCATGCTACTAGTATATAGCTGGAGTACGCAGTACACATTCCATGAATTAGCTCGCTCGCTTTACAGGTGAACAAGTTAAGGGTTTTCCATGTCTGCAGGTACATTAATTGATTGTGCATGTTTGCCCAACTGTTTAGATTTCAAAAAATTTGGTAAAAAAGTCACATCAAATATTTGGACACATGCATGGAGCACTAAATATAGAAAAAACCAATCGTATAGTTTGTGTAAATTGCGAGACAAATTTTTGACCCAAATTTTGCCATAGTTTGACAATGTGATGCTATAGTAAACATTTACTAATGATAGATTAATTAGGCTTAATAAAATCGTCTCGCAGTTTACAAGCGGAATTTGTTATTAATTTATATTTAATACTTCAAATGTGTGTCCGTATACTTTAAAAACTTTACATCCAAATAACTGCACACAACCAGAATTCGCTTGAAATCGATCAGCAGCGCGACTCTTGCTAGGTTGACAAACTGTTACCCAGTCAGATGAGTGACAGTTCGAGAGAGAGAGAGTCAGGCGCATGGGATCAAAGGAGTCTACTCGGCCACTAGAGCTAGTGTAGTACTCCTTGATAATAATGCCATCATTATGTTGATTACATTATGAAAGTCTGAAGTTACTCGAATAATAGTAACTTTTAGCGTCAAAAGTTTATCGATCCCAAAACATAACATAACTTCTCTATCTATTCCCTCCTTTCAACAAATCACAGCCATCCCGGTTAAATTTCTCCATCTACTTCCTCATTTTAAGTAATTCACGTACCATCTCTAATTCTATTTCACATACTTTCTTAATATAGTCCGCAATCCAAAATAAACTATAATTAGATACTTGGGAAGTAGAAATTTTATTTGGCTACCCAAGAGACAGACATACCAAGTGCACACTCATTACCTATAAATGGATTATGATAAACTTCTGATTTGCTAATTTTCAGACTATTTTGTATATTAAATTTCTGTCCAGGAATCAGCCAGGGTACACAAAACAATAAGTAAATATACATACAGATCCAAACGTAAATAAAGCGTAAAATACTTACATAAGAGGCACTTAGTCCTCACATCGAAATGAAAGTAGCAGCAGCAGAAAAAGGCGATCCTAGCGAGGTTTCAGCTCCACTCCACAGACAAAACTCAACTGGGGTCTGAGCCTTGGTCCTCTAACTTCGTCTTCAACTCAGAAGCTCTACACTTCTAAAAAGAGGGAACAATAGCATGGCTGAGTGCAACCACCATACTTAGCAAGCCACACCAATGATGCACTCATGCAATGGGGCACAAAGGGAGGTTTGTGGCTATTTGCATAAAGACAGTTGTAAAGCATTTATAGTTGAAAACGGTAAAACAGTTGTTTAATTAAGGTAATATTAAATCTCCACTGATCAACGCTACACCACGTTGAATAGACCCAACCAAACCACCTGAATTGCACTAGTTCATTAACCAATTATTAAGGATGGGACTAATCACGGTGAATCTGGTCGATCACTCATAACCAGCACGACTATTCAAATAGTTTTACTCTGGCCAGAGGTGCACAACTGTACCCACAAGACACAATCCACCAGCGTGTCACCATGCCCGGCCAGACACGTCACCATGTCGAGTGATTATGACAAGACCCTTTATATAACTTCCTCGGACCAATAGATGCCACACCTCAGGTTTCGCCCCTGCCCTAACAGGCAGCCCCCCCCCCCCCCCCGTGCCACGGTGAATCCAGAAGCAGCAAAGGCCGTCGCAGGGCCCATCCATACTCCATCATGCCCACTCTAGCCTGGGTACGTTAGCTAGAGGAAAGCTACAGATCAAGTAGTTACCCATTCCCGCTTGTGGTACACGCAGTAAGTATTCCAGTTCATCCCGTGAACCGGACCTTAATTGCCATGGGCGCGACTAGCAAAACCATGCACCCACAACCCACCATTAAGTCGTGTTTTATTTGGATAATTACGACCAATGAAACATGGTCGGATGTCTCGAGCACGCAGCTCATCAAGATACGAGATGTCTAATGATGTGATTATCCCATTATGTGAGCTAGTGTTAGTTAAGCATGGCTAATCCTATAGTTCTAGCTAGGTCAACTTAAGTAACACAAGCTAGTCGAATTATCACCCAAGTTTGACAAAGGACAGACATAAAGTAATATGGCACAAACGAACATATAGGTAAAACCATGATCCCACGTAATTAGCAAGACATGCAATTTTATTTGAAAACGATAAAACATTTATAAACTAGGATCAACATGCTCAAGGGTAATGTGTGACTTGCCTTGCTTCTTCAATATAATCTTCTAAACTCTTTCCTCGCGACCACGGACTTCCGAAACGGCGGAATCTACGTGCTGGCATGCAAAACGAGGAAAAACTCTAATAAAAATCAAGTTAACAATACATGAAAAGTAAACAAACATGCAGAGCTCAATTTTAGATGAATTTTGCAAGTTGAACGACTCAATTTTAGAAGTTTTAAGCCATTTAAATGGATTTCTAGAAGTTAAACCGAATTTATTGCGCAATTAAAGCTATTTATGGCGTCAGCCGAGGGGATTAGGTGGCGCCGACACGCAGCCCCACCTGTCGGTGACTGAAGGGGGAGGGTGCACGGTGGACCGAGTCCACGCGCACACCATCTGCGGGTGCACCACGTGGTGGCCATGGCGGACAGGTGGGCGGAGGTGGCACCGACGTGGCGTCACGTGGGAGCTGACACGGGGCGGCACCGAGGGGCCACGTGGACGGCCCAGATTGCCCCAAAGGGGGATCAGGCGGCCACGGCGAGCGGGAGGCGGCGAATGCGGCGGCGGCCTCGGGTTCGCGGTGGAGGTGGTGATTCGGTGGCGGATTGGGGAAATGGAGCAAAGGCCGGCATGCGGCGAGGCGCGGCGGAGCTAGTGGTGGCGGCGGCTAGAGCGGCGGTGGCGTGCGGTCGAAGCTCAGCGGAGGGTGGCGGAGATGGAGGGTAGCGTGGGGAGCACGGGAGGTGGTGTGGGGAGCTCGGGCAAATGGGGAGAAGGGGAGAGGCTGCCCCAGGGAGCATTTTTGATAGGCTCGGGGAGGAGAGATCGTGGCCGAGAGGGGCGGCAACCGGCTAGCAACGCGGGGGAAGAGAGAGAGAGAGAGAGAGAGAGAGAGAGGGCAGCAGATTCGAAATTCAAATCCATGCCGATTTGCGGGCGCGGCGTGCGGGCGGAGTGGACGAGGTGGGCGGCGGTCGCGGGCGACGCGGGGGAGGGGAGCGTAGTGGGCGCGGGGGAGGCGACGACATGGGGAGAAGGCGGCCATGGCGGTTTTGGCTTGGGAGGCTGGAGGTAGGGGAAGAGCTGACAGGTGGGACCGCCGGTCCCACGTGTCAGCGAGGGGAGGAAGGAGGAGGAGGGAGGCAAAATAGACTTTGCGCGGGGAGGCAAAAGGGCCGAGCCGAGGGAGAGGGATAGGCCGGCCTGAGGGAGAGAGAGGGGGTGCGCGGCTGCGGGAGGTGAAGGGGGATTGGGCCAAAAGCGGCCCAAAAAGGAGGAAGGGGAAGTTTTAGTTTGTTTTACAATTTAATTTAATTGATTAAATGGTGTTTGTATTATTATAATTACTTCTTGAGCTCTAAAAATTCACGGGAAATTTCAGAGAGTTTATTAGGGCACAGAGAATATTACAAAATATTCCCGGACAAGATTTTTAAAGGAATTTTTAATTTCCTCTATAATTTCACTTGATTAAATTGCTTTAACTTTTATTTAATTTCTACAAAATGTATTATTTAATGATTTTTAATTCCGAATGAAAATTGGGGCGTTACAGCTAGGACGCGCATGAGCACCAATGCGGCACAACCATTATTGCCCAAGCCTAGATGGATTAGGGTTCCCTACCAGGGTGGACCAGTGGGGGTTGGAGGGGCAGCCAGAGGAACAGGGAAGGGGGGAGGCTGTGTTTAGAGAGATGGTTGTGGAAGTGTCTTACTGGGAACTGAGTGATGGTGAGATGGCAGTGGCACTGCTAGCTGTGGTCGGGAAAAGGCGATGGGCGGGGTCAACACAGCGGGAAACGGGTGTCAACCAACAGTGGCGCATGCAATGGGGTACATGGGGTACATCACGTGTAGAGGATAGGAGGAGGGTTTTGTTGTGGAAGAGGATAAGGTGGAGGAGTGTACATGTGAGTTTTGGCTTACTCACGTCAACTCACGTATTTGGAGGCCCCATTGGGAAGTTACCTGGTTGAGTGCGCTAGCCAAGCTGAATGCGTGCAAATTGTAGGGCCATGACCTAATCGGCTGATCCTATGGTGTACGCTAGATTGTACCTAGCAGACAAATGATAAGGATTTATACTAGTTCGGGACCTTCTTGTTATTTATTACGAACGTTACCAGCGTTGTCTCTTCTTCAAACATGTTCGTTTGACTCTAACAACAGCAAGATGCACCGACACTACTTCCTCTATGCCGCTCTATGCACTGCGACCGTCTCTGAGGCTTTCTTTGCTAGTCCCCTTCGACACTAGTGCAATACTCAAGTTGGTCGACAACCTCGCGCGCACAGTATTGGCAACACCATTGTGTGCATCTTCCCGAGTTGTCCCTAGGCTTGGCAAACCTGGTGTGATACCTTGTTCTCCAGTGTCACCATCTTTGTCTTCAGCACATCATTTTACACCTTGGTCCTTGGAGCCATCCTGCGCACGCATGACCACTCTACGATGCCCCTTGTGCGTCCTGTGACTCGGCTACCTCGTCATCAGCACCACCGACTTCAGCTACATCGACCGCAGCTACTCTATGCATGGCTTCATCGACCATGGCTACTTTTTACCCTTCACTTTAGCTACATCGATTACAACACAAAAGGCTATCATCTGTGTTGAGCACTCTCCTGGGATTTTTCTCTAATATAAGCGTCTGTGCTGCTCACGCTTGTATTGTGGGGGATGTTAGAGTATATGGTAGTAAAAGATATCTTATGATAGAATTGATTTGAATAGACTCGTTCCTTATATACCTCCTCTACCCCTGAGGTTTAATATAACGTGTCTAATATTTATATATTCTTCTCACCCGACACTATTCAACACGTTGGACTAACAAAATAGTATAACAAGACAAAAATAAGGGAACGAATGAATGCTTTGCTTGTTTCTTCAAAATGTTCCTTTGCTGCTTGATCTACAGATCAATTTTGCAAGTCGGGTGCCGATCTAGATCATTGAGGAATTTATAACAACGAACCAAAATCAATCGATGCGATTTAGCTAGCTAATTAGCTAGACGGGCGGCCATGAGCAGTGCAGGTAGGCGCAGAGGTCCATGGAGGAGACGCCAACGTAGGCAGCAACCTGCTCCATCTCGTTGGCGTCGCACAGGTGGAGATTCATGCCCGCGCCGCCACACATCTCATCCCTGGCCAATGACGCCTGCATTTCCGGCCACCACTCCGGCACACTTCTTGTTGGGATGATTGCAGCAGCAGCAGCACCATCGCTGAGATTGACAAGCGACGGCAGCAGCTCATGTGCAGGTGCATTATTATCGTTGCCGCCGGAGCTGGAGACGAAGCGGCCCTTCACCCTCGCCCTCTCGTCCGCAAGCCTCTTCCGGCAAGCGTACTGATCAATGAATACCAAATATTAATGCACGTACACATGATCAGCTTTGCAATGTTACAATTAAGAATACTTAATGCAGTACTAATTACGGAATTCCTAAATCATGTTATAATAAAAATTGGGACCAAAATCTTGCACATTTCTAACCTTCTGATATGCTTCACATTTCGTGCCAGGCCTCCTCCTCTTAGGCATAGGCGGGGCCTGGTCAAGCAACGAACTTCAACGACTAACACTAACCCAACGAGTTAGGGTTTAGGTTTCTAGATGAGGTTAGGGGTGGAGGGAGGGCGAAGAGGGATAAAAATCTGATCCGGTCTTAGAGGGATGACTGTGGGAGGTACCAAGTGGCAACTCGTTGACAAGGCGGCGATGGCACCGCTGAAGCCCTAGAATCGGTGGCGGGCGGTGGGCCAATAATGTTGCTAGTGAGGACAAAGTGGAGCAAGTCATTAGAAGACGGGGACGGTGGTGGTGTTTCATATAGCGGGAAGCCACCGAAAACGGGAAAGATGACGAGATAGGGACACCTTACCGCCAGCAGCTTGAGAAAAAGAAGAGGCGGGGAGGAGGGGAGGTTCAACCGGCGCCATCGAGGTGAGTGGAGGAGATGGGGGAGGATTGGAGGAGGAATGGCAGTGGCGGCGGCAGTGGGAGTGAGGAGGAAGGAAGAAGGGTTAGGGTTTAAGGTGTTGGCACGAATCTTAAAGCAATCTAAAGGTCCACAATTATCTGAGATATATATTAGGAGGTTTTTCTATCAAATAATATACACTAGGTAGTGGTGTCAGCAAAAACCCCTCGCTTAGCTCTCGATCAGTGGCTAACCTACAATCTCTGAATATTTTTCAGACGTGAACAGTAACTGAAGAACTGAAACGAAGAACAGAGTTTTTTTTTTTTGGTGCTGCGTAACCACCTGCAGCTTTTCTGATTTCTCTTCAATTTTATTCCCTCATCTTGTGAGGTTGTTACATGCATAACAAACACTGATTTCACCGGATCCAAACGACTGAACGCGCCATCCCACGCTCCAGATCCAGTTCCATCGCTATTAACAGAAAAAGGGGAAAAGCTCAGCTGCCCAAGACTGAAACTTCCTGGGACAGCCGTTACAATGCATGCAGCATCCTATGCCTAAGAATTCAAACTTACTAACTGAAAGCAAACAAATTATTGCAAATGCACAAGATTATCTTTAGGCTAACAAATCACCCCCTAATCTTGATGCATTCATACTTCAACCATTCCCAATTTCCTTCTCAGTTCTAGAAAACGATTCTTGCCGAGAGGTTTTGTCAGCACATCTGCAATCTGCTCCTCAGTTCTGATGTAATCCACTTCAATCCGTTTCTGATCTACACATTCCCGAATGAAGTGAAACCTTGTGTCAATGTGCTTGCTACGATCATGAAGCACAGGATTTTTACAAAGATTGATAGCAGATTTATTGTCAACCTTCAGAATTACACACTGAGGATCACAAGCTCGCAGCTCGCCAATTAGCCGTGCTAGCCACACACCCTGATAGGCTCCAGTTGTGGCTGCCACATACTCTGCTTCACATGAAGACAGGGCTACAATTTTTTGCTTCTGTGACTGCCAGCTGAGTAAACTTTCACCCAATTTGAACAGCACACCCGATGTACTCTTCCTATCATTGATATCCCCAGCCATATCACTATCACTATAGCCAATAAGCTGAGGAATTTCTTGTTTCTTCCTGCTAAACTGAATTCCAAAATTCTGTGTACCAGCCACATACTGCAATACATGCTTCATCGCAGCCCAGTGTTTAGAAGTGGGATTCTCCATAAAACGGCTGACGTATCCAACTGAATAGCACAAATCTGGTCTGGTATTTACCAAGTAGCGAAGACTCCCAATCAAGCTTCTGAATTCTGTTGCATCTACACACTCCCCAGGTTCTCCCTTGCTAAGCTTGAGTCTAGGTTCCATAGGAACTTGACAAGGATTACAACCTTCCATTCCAGCCTTCTCAAGGATTCTCCTTGCATAACCAGCTTTAGTCATCATGATCCCATCATCACCTTGTTTCACTTCCATGCCAAGATAGTAGGATAGCAACCCGAGATCACTCATGCTGAATAATGTCTTCATCTGCTCCTTGAACCTGATTATTTCACTCAAGCTTGGCCCAGAAATGATAAGATCATCCACATATACACCCACTACCAGTCTTGAATCACCATGCCCTCTAGTGTATACTGCATTCTCAGTTGCACTCTTGACAAAATTCAGACCTGCAAGACTAGAATCTAACTTGGCATACCAAGCTCGGGGTGCCTGCCTTAGACCATAGAGAGCTTTCTTCGGTTTCAGCACCTTTCCTTCCTCACCCTCAACAACAAACCCAAGTGGCTACTGCACATAAACATCCTCTTCCAAATCACCATTCAGAAACGCTGATTTGACATCCATGTGGTGAACCTGCCACCCCTCCTGAAAAGCCATTGCAATAAGCAGTCTCACTGTCTCCATTCTAGCCACCGGAGCAAACACTTCAACAAAATCTACTCCTTGTTGTTGTACATATCCTTTTGCCACCAATCTTGCTTTATACTTCAGAATTTCGCCCTTAGCATCACGCTTGACTTTAAACACCCATTTCAGACCAATGGCTTTGTGGCTTGGTGGCAGATCACTCAGTGACCACGTATGATTTCCTTCAATGGATTTCATCTCTTCGATCATCGCTTTTCTCCAGCAACCCTTCTTCTCAGCCTCCAGAAAGCTCGCTGGTTCCTCAACAGCCATCATCAGTTCATCACTGTAGTCAAAATCGAGGATGGGCGTCGTAGTGGCGAGCGTGTTCGCCACCGTCCTGTATCGTCTAGGCGCCTCATCAGTGCCCTCGCTTGCATTGCTTGGAGGAGAGCAGAATTCAATTCCATTAGGCAGACTTACTGCTGTTTCTTGGGAATCCAGTGCATTTTCAGATGTCACCGTCGCCACCGAATTGGGCGAGATCGACGATGGATCCTCGGTAGCTTGAGATGTCGCCGCATCTGAACTGTGGTTCACATCAACCAGCGTTGTGTAGTTTTCAACCGAGAACTCCACATAAGCGTCTGCATCCCCTTCATGCTCCTCGCAGCCGCTCCAGCTCCAGAACGTCGTCTCGTCAAACACGACATCTCGCGACACGCACACGCGCCGCGCCACCGGATCGTACATCCGGTAGGCCTTCGACCCCTGCTCATAACCAATGAAGACCATCCTTGTGCCACGGTCGTCGAGCTTCCTCAAGATTGGCTTGGCCGTCTTAACATAGCCCACACACCCAAACACACGCAGGTGTTCGACAGTAGGTCGGCGACCATGCCACGCTTCATACGGCGTCACCCCATCAAGACTTTTAGTCAATGATCGATTGAGTACGTACACCGCCGCCACCACTGCCTCTCCCCAGAAGTGAGCTGGCATTCCGGCAGCCTTCATCATGGAACGCGCCGTGGCCACCACAGTTTGATTTCGGCGCTCCACGACACCGTTCTGCTATGGCGAGTAAGGCACCGTGAGCTGGCGCTTCACACCACGATCGGCACAATACTCCATGAACTCCACGGAGGTGAATTCACCCCCGCGATCAGTACGCAGCGCCATCAGCTTACGACCGGTCTCCGTCTCCACACCGGCCTGAAACTGTTTGATCGCTGTCGCTGCCTCGTGCTTGGAAGTGAGGAGCCGAATCCACATGTGACGACTCATGTCATCAACCAGCAGGAGAAAATATTTCCGACCGCCCGGCGTCGCCGGCGAGATCGGACCACAGAGGTCACCATGCACTAGTTCGAGCACCGTCTGCGCTCTGAACTTCGACTCCGCCGGGAATGACGCGCGACGCTGCTTGCCTGCAAGGCACCCGTCGCATAGCTCGTCCGCATGATCAATCCGTGGGAGCCCACGAACCATGTCACCGTGCGCCATCCTCCTAAGTGCCTGGAAGTTCAGGTGTCCGAGACGTGCGTGCCAGCGCCACGCCGCCTCGCCACCACTTGTTGCCATACAAATCAGACTAGCCATGTTCAGCTTAAGTACGTATAGATAGCTGGAATCCCGATTTACCTTGGCCAGGAGCAAACCATCCGGGTCGCGCAGCGTGAAGACGCCGTGCCTTATGTGTGAGTCGTAGCCGCGCTCGTCGAGCCGGCCGACACTCACAATGTTCTTGCGCGGTTTAGGGATGTAGTACACCCCCTCCAGCGAACGATGATCTCCATTCTTACACCTGAACACCACTGTCCCGTGTCCCCGGATTTCAATTACTGAGCCATTTCCAAACCTCACCGTGCCGACGACGCCGGTGTCGAGTTCGGCGAACGCCGTGCGTGCCCCGGTCATATGGTTTGTGGCTCCCGTGTCCAGGAACCAGTCACCGGCCTTGTCTTCCTCACCGGCATCATCATGGTCAAGATTGACCTTCTTCTCAGTGAGGTGTACCTCTTGCACACTAGGTGTTCGGTCTAGTGTCGCTTCCCCGGCGAGCGACACCCCCATGACATGCGCCATGAGCAGAGTTGGATCTTCTTCTCCCTGCACCAAGTTTGCCTCTGCACGACGTTGGCGTCGCGGCTTGCGACATTGCCGTGAATAGTGACCAAATTCATCACAATTGAAACATTTCACCTTTGAAATATCCCGGCTACCGCTTCCGCCAGTGGCCGCCTCCTTGCCCTTGGACAGTCCGGCAGCTTTCGTCTTTCGGTTTTGCCCACCAGTCCCGCCGCGGCCCTTGCCACCACTGCCAGAGCCCTCCTGCTCCCGCTGCTTCACGCGTGCCTCCCACTGCTCTTCGGTGAGGTACAGCTTGCCGCCGCCGCTCACCTCCTCGTCGTCGCTGTACGAATCGATCATGGACAACCGCCCGACGAGCTCCTCCAAGGCCATGGTCTTGATATCGAGGAGTTGCTCGAGTGAGATTGCCACCGGCTTGTACTTCTTAGGGACAACACGCAGCAACTTCTTGTTAACATGTTCGTCCTCCATGACTCCGCCCATGTCGCGGATGTCCGCGACGACGGCAGTGAGCCGCATCGCAAACTCCTTCGGCCTCTCTCCCTCCTTAAACCGCATCGATTCAAATTGTCGGCGAAACCCTTGCTCCTTGGCCTCATGCACGCGGTCGACACCGACCCGCATGGTCTTGATGGCATCCCACGCCGCCTTCGCCGTGTCGTGCTTCTCCAGCCCGCGCAACATCTCGCGCGGAGCGGCCTGGAGTATGGCAAAGAGAACCGCGTGATCCTCGCGGTACTCCGCGTAGCCGGGGTCAATGGCCGTCCACAGCCCTTGTGCCTGAAGACTCACTCGCATCAGCAGTGCCCAGTCGGGGTAGTTCGTCCTCGTCAGCATCGGCAGCCTCGCAGTTGCGCCGCCATCTCTAGACAGCGGCACCAGCGGCATCGTCGCGCCGTTTGCGCTGCCGCTCCCCTACTCGCCGCCGCTTCCGCCACTTCCACCACGCCTCGGTGGCGGAGTGTAGCGCCCATCCGACGACATCAAAAACGGAACCGGAACCTCGCTCTAATACCAATTGTCAGCAAAAACCCCTCGCTTAGCTCTCGATCAGTGGCTAACCTACAATCTCTGAATATTTTTCAGACGTGAACAGTAACTGAAGAACTGAAACGAAGAACAGAGTTTTTTTTTTTTGGTGCTGCGTAACCACCTGCAGCTTTTCTGATTTCTCTTCAATTTTATTCCCTCATCTTGTGAGGTTGTTACATGCATAACAAACACCGATTTCACCGGATCCAAACGACTGAACGCGCCATCCCACGCTCCAGATCCAGTTCCATCTACTAACAGAAAAAGGGGAAAAGCTCAGCTGCCCAAGACTGAAACTTCCTGGGACAGCCGTTACAATGCATGCAGCATCCTATGCCTAAGAATTCAAACTTACTAACTGAAAGCAAACAAATTATTGCAAATGCACAAGATTATCTTCAGGCTAACAAGTGGAACTGCTAAACCAGTAGTAATGAAATACTTACGGTGATCCTCTTGCCGAAGTTGCGGTGGCTGCGCTTGCTCCGGTACCTTTCGATGCGCTCCCGCCGCTCCTCCGCGCTGTACCTCCCCTGCAGCTGCAGGAAATGGAATGGCGGCGAGCTGATGATGCCATGCCAAGATGAAGACCGGCTCGAATGGTGCATGCTGCTGTTCTCTCTCGATCGATCGATCGATCTCTTTGCTTCAATTCATTACTTGTGTGTCTACTGTTGGCTTTGGCAAGCTTTTATAGACATATATAAAATGGAAAATGCTAAAACCAGCTGCTTAGTACGTTTCTCGTGAATAATCATGCATGTAGCTGGCTAGTTCAATTGTCACCGAGGTAATAAGTTTAAATCTTGTTTGTTTTTTAGCCACGTACACGTTGCCGAGCTCGAATTCGATAGTCTGTTGCCAGCCCACCATGCATATACTCCTATAAGTATATATGATGAGAGAGAGAGACTAGCTGGCTCCATTTGGCATTACAGGTGTAAGCAGCTAATTAACAGTTGTGCTTGCTAAAACGTACCACATGTTCCATTCTTGTGCAGTTACTGTACAGCTAGTTGTACACACGTCACTGCAAGTAATTACCCCAAACTTCACTGCATATTTGTTGTATTAATTTGAGTTTGTAACGACTCGATCATGCCATAAGATCAACAAGAGCTCCAGGGATGAAAGAGCATGCATGAAATGTAGCATCTCATATATTATGTTTGGGAATTGGCTAATGGGTGTTGGGTGTTGATAAAAAAAATTATGAAACTTATTTTTGTTGGAGCATCCGCTATATGTTAGGCTCTTTGGTTTAGTAGGAATGATATTATTCTTGATAAATCACCATCAAAATCTTATTTGCAAGTACTTTTCAGGATAACGTATTGGCTCTGGTGTTGGGCTCAAATACAATGGTGTAAATAAGATATCAAGCTAATTAATGATGCATGTCGTAAAATTGACTCAACGATTATGCAGCTCTTCCCTAACTTTGGGTGGAGGTTCACAGATAGAATTCAGCAGTTATGGGATCTCTATTTTGTATTGGTGTCTGTTGGTTTGTGTTTGCTTAATGTTTTGTTACTTTGGTTTTAAACTCACAGTGTGAGTTTGCTTTTGTGTGAATAGCAATTTTTTTACAAACGGACCTCTTAAGTGACAGCCAGCGAAAATCAATTTTCATTGACAACTGCTGAAGAGGTACCAGCGAAAAACATCACCCCACTGAAAAAATTGAAGACATTTAAAACCACCACCTACTGCCACCTAGCTACCTCCTCTCCAGACCCACCCACCGCCTCCTCCTCTCCAGCCACCACCGCTTCCCTCTTCTCCTCCCTCCTGCCCCACCGGTGGCGGCGGGGGTTGTAGTGGCGGTGATGGGGGTCAGCAGTGGGGAGGATAGCGGCTCGGCTGAGCCCGACGAGGAGGGTAACGACTTGATAGGGGAGGAGCTGCGACGACTTCTCCATGGCAGCGTTCGAAGGCGGAGCTGGCAGTGGTGACTCCATTCGATGGCGGATCCACCGCCGCCTAGTCCCAGCTCCCTCTCCCCACTCCTCCCTCCTCCCTTTTCCCCGCCGCCACCACCCCCTCTCCCTCTCTCAGATCCGATACGCGGGGAGCGGTGGAGGCTGCGACGGGGCTCGGTAGTGGTGGTGACGACCACCACACCGCGAGCCATCTCCTCCTTGAATGACGCTATCAGCCACCGCCTCCATGATGAGCTCTAGGCACGCTGTTGAGGAGAGAGCGGAAGAGATACGAGGGAGAGAGAGCCACGGAGGGAGAAGGGTTGAGGGATCAATTGGATCTGAGCTTATATGTTGAGAGAGCGGAAGAGAGATGAGGAAGAGGAAGTAGCACGCTACTTGGTGACTTACATGGAGGTGATGTCAGTGTTGGACCTCCTTTTAGTGATGTCGACTGTTTTTGCAGGCAGCCCTGTTAGGTGACCGTCTATGAAAATTCGATTTTCACGGGTTGTCACCTAAGAGAAGCACCTGCATAAACTAATTTTCACACGCGATCCTTCTTAGATATTTTTTTTTTTTGCATATTGTGCGTTAGACCACAGGAGCTTCTCATTATCTTTACAAGTGAAATTTTAATGACCCACTTGTTAAATAAAACATGGTGTTTGCGAAAATCGTTTTTTAAGTGAAAATATACTGACATGTGGAGGGTCATTAATATCAATTTATATGGGTTCATTAATTTTCAATACCAGATAGGCTTAAACCACCTCTATATTGACTGAGGGTGTAAATTGAACCGTTTTGCGAGTCAGGGGTAAAATATCTATGGAGTAGATAGCAGAGTAAATTGAACCGTTTTAAGAGGTAGGAGTAGGTAGCAGAGTAGCAGTGATGATTGAATGGATCGATCAGTGGCCGCGGGGTGAGTAGAGATCGATGGAGGAGACGCCGAGGTAGGCGGCCAGCAGGTCATCGTCGGCGGTGTCGCAGAGATGGAGGCCAGCCGCCTCCTGCTCCTGCCTGGCCAGCGCCTCCTGCACTGCCGGCCACCACTCCGGCACATTATTATTCGTCGCCGGCGACACCTCGACTTGAGCTGCAGCAGCAGCAGCAGCGTCGTCGGAGGAGTTACGGGCGAAGCGGCCCTTCACCCTCGGCCGGCTGTCCGCGAGCGTCTTCCGGCAAGCGTACTGCAATTAATTAAAGCAACCATGCACATTAATTAGCTAAGTAATGAGAGAGAAGGATCTGTGTTAATTGATGATTAAAATGAAAGAGTTACGGTGATCTTCTTGTCGAAATTGCGTTGATTGCGCTTGCTCCGGTACTTGTCAATGCGCTCCCGCCGCTCCTCCTCCACCAGGCCTCCTCCGGTGCTCAACACCCGGCGGAGCGACGACGACGAAGATGATGATGAGCTCCAGCCCTGATGATGATACATTGTGGTAGTTAGTCCAGGTACGTACGTGAAGGTAGATACATTGATCAGGCCATTTATATATGGCCGCCTTGGCCTCCACTTCCACTGGCACTATAGCTTCTCTTCAATTTGATCTGATCTCTTCAAAGGAGTCAACTCTTAATTTTGGTTAAGCCCTGATTTGACATGAGCTGCTCCACTTTGTGATAGGGTATGATTTGATGATCGTGCATGTATATAGCATATCCCTGTATTTCCTTGCAATGTTGAGAAGGAAGCTGGCATGTCAAAGGTATGCAGGCTAGTAAGGTACTAGTACAAGCATCAAAACGACTGATAGCCACCACTGCCACTAGCATACTCCTACATGACAGACAGAATGGAAGCTCGCTGTTGCGCACAACACATACATCAGCCCAACAGCAACTAATCAATACAAGTTTTCTCGTAAAGAGAATCTATCTCATCAATCGATTAGTATAAAAAGTGCCACAATCAACAAGCTACCCGGCAATCTCAACACCAACACTACGGCCAAGGCAGCCAGTACAGACCATTCAAGGAGACATGGACAAGTTGGGTATATCTCCTACCTCTTCCACTCACATCCTTCAACCATGCATATTCCCTGCTGTACACCAGGGGATATGCCATTGTTCAACACTGGCACTATTGCTCAAATTGCTATTCACCACAAATTAACATCAGGCCCTACCACTTTGCTGCAAGAATCCAAACTCACTATTCTGGGGTTGGATATGCCAATTTGGCTGATTCCAAGGTTTTGTCATCCCTGATCATTAACGATAGGATGCTCGGATACAGTCATAAAGGCAAGGATATGCAAAATTGGATAAATGAAAATAAAGATGCGCAGGAAGCTCACTGAATGCTGATCATGATTAGATACAAGTATAAAAGACGGTCCTCGATAAGATTCTCCCTCCAAAGTCCGCAGCAATCCTATGGTAAGCTTTTTCAAAAGTGACATCTCCCAAGATTTTGGTGAGGAACAATCATGTCCCCTTTGAACATTGCAGCCTACAAGATAGAGATCCACAGGAATCTGTGTTGTTTTTCAACCATCTATTGGACAGAAGTTTGCTGCTCTAGATCCAGGACGCAGTTTTCAATTGGCAATTTGTTGGTGAGGTAACTGGAAGTGTCCTAAATCCACCACAGGTCTGCCTTCTGCTATGGCACAGCTTCTGATTAATCCCTACAGTAGCCCACTTAAGAATCGCGTGTTGAGTTGTTGACTTATCCTGACAACTGAGCTCGACCAACCTCAAGTAGGCCTAGCCAACCCGACAGGATAAAGTCAAAGGGCACCACGGAGTAACCTTGCATATAGATTCATTTTCCTTTCATGTGCAGCAAAATTCTTAAATTGTAAGTTCTTACAGTTGCTATGATTTCCTTTTGGATGTAACCTGCATTGGTTTCAATTAAGAGCACCATCACTATCAGATGAATTAAGCATTGATAATTAGGTGCACAGAAAAAGAAATTACAAGAATCAGTAGATGGGAATTATGAAATTCAAAAGGCGAGAGGGAAAGAGGAAAGGTGGGGGTAAAGATAGTGAAAACAAGTGGGACTATTATGATAGTGTGCAGTTTTTGTAGATATTACTTTTTCTTCTTGTAGGTCAACTCTAAGAATAGTCGCACCACTATAGCATGAGTGGAAAGCAATAATTGTTATGTTGATATGTATAAAGAATTTACAGAATTGAGTAACAGACTAGACAGAAATGCAATTGTACCAAGAATTGGCATTAAGAGACAAAAAGTCAGCAATTTCACTAATTTACTCCTACAGGTATCTTAAGGTACAACACTATTCGTATGTAGTGTGAAGTTAGGAACACCCAATGAGTCAATTCAAATGTCATGATCTTAGGCAAATGAGACCCGACATTGATGAAGGCTGGTAAGACCTCAGTCTAGTGGCATGAATGATATAATTATTTGTTCAGTCTCCACATCTTCATTTGGGTGCATCTGTGGGGGTGAGGCCTTCTATTGCTTTCATGGTCTCTAAAACCTTTTCCATATCAAATCTGAAAGATTGAAACTGCATACTGAATTCATGCTTCTATTTCTTTTGGCATTAAATCAAAAAAAAAAACCTTGATCAAGGGGGAAGGACGACCCCCTTGACTTAGCTTTTAAGAAGGGGTCCCATCAAAACCTAGCCAGGCAGGAACCTCACCAGCACATGCTCTTGCTAGCCTGGGACCCTCTGCAACTGTAGCACAGGGAGGTGAGCACAAATGTGGCTCCCAGGATTCAATCCCTAGGCGGGTGGCACTTCTACTGGGTGCTCTACCAGCTACATGTTCACCCGCTTCGGCCTTAAATAAAAATTATCTTTATTCTAAACAAGCCACACCAGGTCTACACTGTCTTGAAAACTGCATCCATAAAAATTAGCAGAAGGGAGGGAAAAAGTAGTGAGATCACGAGATTCATATTATGATCCAGATGCCATATTTTCAGCATCATCAGAGCTTTTTTTTCTAAGATTTCGCGTACTAGAATCCAATTTTGTAGGTAACAATAGGGCAGTACCACGTCCATAATCAATACGTGATAAAATATGATTTGTCAGTCCCTGGAACAAAGAACACAGCACATAGTTGTGGTCTCTTGACATGATGAGCAAGGACCAGGTTGCATCGGTCTTGTCGGCTGTGGCTAGGAAATCATGGGAGGGACAGTATAAGGAACAGGGAGACATAATTGTCTGATTAACCTTATACTTAAGATTAAGCAAACACCACCCTTTGAACACTAAATAAAGGATGACTTAACTGGAACTTTAATGCTACTAATCTGATATGGTCCGGTTAAACTTTTGGTTAAATAAAGGATGCATTCCTCTTGGGCAGGGCTGTCAAATGAGCGTTCAGACTTCACAAGCATTGCGAGCTTGACTCAGACTCAGTGGAGCTGAGCTTGAGCCCAAAACAGGCTCAAGCACTCATTGAGCTAAGCATGCAGTTCGCTCAATAAGTCTTCAATCACATGTTTATACCATAACACTAATATATACTACCTCTGTCCCAAAATATAAGGGATTTTACCCAAGTAATTATATGGGAAAAATCCCTTATTTTTGGACGGAGGTAGTACTGTTTTATAGCCTTGTGATATGCTCATGCATGTGTGTTTAAAGTTGAACTATCCTTACAGAGCTGAACTCAAGCCTATGTATGCTGGAGTACCTAAAACTTTATAGTTATCAAGTCTCATCTAGTCCACCTCAGGCTTATGTAAGCTCAAACCTCAACTTAGGCTTGTTCAACTCTAGATTGGCTCAAGCCTGCACAGAGCTAGAGCTAAGGTTACCTAGTCTTAGCCAAACCTGACTTTCGAGAGGCCTACCTAAGCAGACTGGCTATGGTTGTAGAACAGCTCCCACGTGACATCATGGCACATTAAACTTATAACTACATGAGTTTGTAATTATCTAAATAAAGAGTATCCTGTCACACAGTTCAAGCAACAATATCTCTATCAATACAATATAAAAAGAAGTCAAGTACCAACTCTTGTTTTTCATTATTCATATCACACTGATAACAGACAAGGAATTCGTGTTTAGCGGTATCCTCAAAAAACCATACCTGATACAGGATTCAGCGTGCACATATGTTAGCAATATCCCTCATAACTCAACATAATCTATAATCTGGTATAAAAAAACGAACAGGCTTCTTACCTTGGATGCTTTCTTCTTAAAGGACACAGACTTGAGGAAGCCCAAGAAAGGAACATAAATCGGATGTTGCGACCTTAATTTTTTGGTTCGCTTTTCTGCAAAACCAACAAAACTTCAGATATGCTTAAAAGATATGCATAAATCTCAATTTTCT
This sequence comes from Oryza glaberrima, assembly GCF_000147395.1. Taxonomy (NCBI): domain Eukaryota; kingdom Viridiplantae; phylum Streptophyta; class Magnoliopsida; order Poales; family Poaceae; genus Oryza; species Oryza glaberrima. Next base: position 59,127 of record NC_068336.1, on the reverse strand, counting down.
TTGATTGTCTTCATACTAAAATCAATGCTCAATACTTCTAATATAAACTAATACATGTTAAGCTAAGTTCAAACACAATGAAACAATAGATCCCTTAAATTGATCTTCCTCAAAACCTAGTGAATCATTTCACTGTTGACTTGATACTAGCTGCAAGCATGAAAGGACATGACAGAGAACAAAATAGCCTTCGTAATTAGAAAAATCTCAAGAATAGTCACCAGTAAACACAAAAGGTTACAAATTCAAACTGTTTAACAATGCCTACTTCATATCTTACCTGATCTAGTTAGGGATATCTCCACCTCACCACTAGCATAAGAATAGTTTAGTAGTTGTTCATGTATTTTAGCAACATCTCCCTCCAGAGAGTTTGAGTTTTGCTTTGCCAACTCATCAGTTTTACTGGTTGTATCAATGGATCCTTTATCATAAAGAAAAGCAGTCAAGGCAGTCTCTGGACCACAGGGAGTATGTTCCACTAAAATAGTTGCTCCTCTGTCAACTGGCTCTACTTCATCGCTTATAACTTGCGGTGGCATCATAACATCCTTGCATGAATTACAGTGCAATTGAGCTGCAAGATCTGGTGGCGCCTCATCATCTTTCCCACATGGAGGCAACTCTAGCGGTTCTGCAAAATCTTTGTGAGTCTCAGAAAAAACTGAGATGTCACTGTAAGAGTAGAGGTCCTTATTCTTAGAGTAAATACTGGAACCAGAAAGAATGTCATGATCCTGTGATATCCTATCAACCCTCTCACAGGAGGTCAACCCAGAGTCACATTCTGTACAAGCTTTAGCATAATCTGGGAAGCCAGTAGACTGGTGAGGGCACTTATTCACGACACTCGTGTCAGAAAGTTCCATACTACATGGAATAGCATAACACACCAAGCTATCATCAGAAGATAAGGGAGCGGTAAAATCTGCAATGAGGTTCATTTTACTTGACTCTGTACCATCTAGTTCCATAGCATCATGCAGAGATTCAACATGTTTCTCAATGCCTTTCAGATCAAAGGAAGAGACAGCAGCAGTCTGCACATCATGAGCCATAACAGTTTCATTGTTTCCAGGATTATCCAAATTGGTAGCAACACTATGCTGCTCACAAGATGCCGGCAAGGTAGACAATACACAAGTCATAAGACTTTCACCTCTGCTAACTTGCACAGGCCCTTCTTGAGTTTCAACTGGGAATAGGATTTCGTTGCCATGGCTTAACTGCTCTTGCTGCTCGACAAAGAGGGACTCATCACCATCATAAGGTACATGACTTGATGCTTCGGTGAGAGCATTTATGGGTAAATACAGTAGTTCATCTTTATTGGCAGAAGGTTCTGGATTTATATCAAGAGATTGCGGTTCTCCTTTGTAAGATAGCAATTCATATTTGTCGGAAGAAGGTTCTGGATTAACGTCCAAAGATAGCAGATCTACTTCATGAGGCATAGGATCCCAACCAATCCAGTCAGCAAGCTTGAAGTTTGCTGAATTCAACTGCTTATTTGGTAACAGCCTGTCGATTCTAATGGTTTTCTTGTAGAAGTGCTTTTTCCTCAGAGCCTTGGAAATCAGTGACCTGAGAATGAACAAATGGCTTAGAATACATGGCACAGCATCATGATTCAGACTAAACTGCCTAGCTTTCTAAAATAAGCTCCGGATATCATATAAGAGATGTGCAAGTGACCTGCAGTTGCCGGATAGAGCAGCTTTGGCTCGTTGGGTAGAAAGGCCAAGCAAATAAGAAGATAAATTTATGGCATCATAGGGTCCTCTAATTTCAGAAGCAGTGTGAGCAGCACTTGAGATGATGAGATTCTTTCCTTTAGTCCACTCCACCAAGAGCTGAAAAAAGATGAAAAGGCTTTGGTTACTAAGGAACTAAGTATTAGTGTTACGATATAGAGAGATATGCGAAGATAATAAGGAAGAGCAAGAGATGGCCAACCTTGGCTTCGGCTACGGCCTGTCTCCTTGAAGCAGCATCGGCGATTAGGGGAGAATAGGCGATCTCCAAGTGCAGGCCCCTCTGCAGCGCAAGCTTGAGCATGGGGAGCTTGAGGCGAAAGGGCAGCTTGTGGGAGAAGTCGATGGAGACGATATCAAGGTGGTCAAATGTGGCCTGACAGAGGTGGTCGAAGGCGGCTTGGGTGAGCGGCCGCGCGGCAACGATGTCATAGGTGCGAAGGAGGCGGGCGGCGGAGGGGGCTAGGGCAGAGGTGCAGGCGGCGGCGGAGTCGAGGGAGAGGGTGATGCGCGTGTACTGTAGGAAGGGATGTCGGCGGTGGTGGAGGGAGGCAGAGGGCGGCAGCAGGAGAGAGGAGGCAATGGGTGCATGGGAGTCAGCGAGGAGGCCACGGTGAGGGTGATCGAGCGCGACGGCGGAGTAGCCGAGGTCAAGGGCACGGGCGACTATGCTAGTGTTGGTGGTGGTAGATTTGGAGTCGTCGGGGAGGATGCTGAGGTCGAAGAAGCCGGCAAGCGCCATGGCAGACAGTGGTGTAGCTAGGAATTTTTCCTTGGGAAGTCCTACTTCAAAATTGCAGGTTAATACAACATACCAAAATTTTATAAAAAAGTTCAAAGTTAGTGATAGGGCGATACAAAATTAGAAATATAACAATATAACAATAGTGTTATAACAACAATAGTCAGCTAACTTAATAAGCAAGTTAAAATATGCAAATATTACAGAGGTTTTCTCCCATCCTTGGAGAGGTATATACCTCCTCGTATTTGAGATATACCTATCCATAAAAAGAGTTACCAAAATTAATCTTACATGTTGGAATAGGATTGGAAACTTATCTTTATAGAAATTTGTGACATTTTCCTACATTTTTTATAGGTATAGATATTTGTGCTAATTAAGAAGAGGTATATACCTCCGGACTAACACTATGAGGTATATATACCTTTATATACCCCACAACAACTAGAATAGTCTCGTCGGTGCTAATCATAAACTTAGTTTTCTAACCAGTTAAACAGGTTTAATTTTTACCTCTCAAATTATGAGGTATATACCTCTCCAAGGATGGAAGAAAACATCAGTACTACAATATAGATAGTTCAAATACATAAGATCTTACAAATAAATAGAAAACTACAATGTCATTGCTTCAGTATACGCTTACGTATTGTTAGCCATGATGTCACAAACTTTGGAGAAGAAGTCACAAATCACAGTTCATAGTTCTAATTCACCAATTGGCACTACCATCTTCACAGTTCATAGCAAGTCAGCAGAACATTCACTGATTCACTTGTTCAAAAATCAAAGTTGATAGAAATATAGATTCATTTGATTTCATAGTTCTAATTCACCCATTAGCAGTTAGCACTTCACCTCACATAGCCGGAAGGGGCGGCACATTCACTAATTCACTTGTTCAGGAATCATAGTGGATAGAAATATAGATCCATTTGATGTCATAGTTGTAATTCACCAATTAGCACTTGACCTCACATGAGCATAGGCCGGCAGGGGCAGGGGCAGGGAGCAGTGGCGGGCCCAGCTTTTTTAACTTGTGTATTCGAAATGGGAAGAGGAAAAAAAATTTGTTCATACACCTAAAAGCCTAAAAATTAGCTTGTATAGTATAACACACTAATAATTATAATATATAGTGTATATAACATAAAATTGGTAAACATATCAAAATGCCAACATATCAAACATATGGAATACAAAAATGATAGGAATTGATAAATTGGGAAGAAATCTTACAATTTAGAGATTAACTTTTCGACGCTTGATATTTTGAAAATAAGCGATGATGTCCTTGTCCTTGGCTTGCAAAAAGAATTCCCTTTCAATGAATGTAACTAGACAATCATTCAAATATTTTTGCCCCATCTAGACCAGTAGACCACTACTCAATTACTCAAATACTCAACTAGGCAACTACAATTCTACAAACTAAGCAAGCAAGCAACTATACTAAATCACTGAATTGTACTAGCTCCCAATCCATTTCACCAAACAACAGTCAATAGGAAGCTGGGTAATAGGGGAAGGAGGACGAACCGGACTACCGGAGCTCCTCGCGGTCGTCGACGGTGAAGGAGGCCAGGAGCCCAGGAGGGGCTCGGCTGCAGGCTGCTCGCCTCCTCCTGCCGCCGATGCGACCGCGCACCCCGCAGCCGGCAGCCGCCGCACACGCCAACGCCGGCAGCCGGCCGTGCGGTGCCGCCCGAGGCCCCGAGCCGCCGACGCGCCGCTGGCCGCCGCTCAGCCGCTGCCTGCCGGCCTGTCCCGCGGCTCGCCGCGACGCCGCTGACGCGGACGCCGGGACGCGCCACCTCCCTGCTGGCTGCTGCAGCCGCCAAGCCGCGCCCGCGCCCCCGCACAGTCGCCGGCTTGCCGCCGCCCGCCGCCGCACACGCCGGTCGCCGCGAATCGGCCGCCCTCCGCCAGTCCGCCGCCGCTCCAACGCCCTCACTGCACAGTCTAGGGTTTGGGGAATGGGGATGTGCCGGCTGTTGGGCCGTCGGGGAGCGAAAAATGGGAATTGGGCTGAGTTAAGGCCCAAAATGAGTGTGGGCTGAGAGGAAAGGGGGACGGGAGTGGGAAATTTGGGCCCAATATAGGAAAAAATGGTGAAACAAGGCCCAAATGAAATGAATAGTTAAGGCTTCTTCTTTAATTTTTTTTGAATACATATACGAAGTATAGCGAGAATGCTCAACTTCGGGCGCGCGGGGGAGGGGGAAAAATTGTCTCCCCCCATCACGTGCGCACCTGGGCTCCACCACATATCCCCTATCCTCACCTACCACTTATCCACACACACAACTCCATTGCAACAAATCACCCACATATTTTAAAAACCTTCTATTAAGTAAATTTGGTTTATTTTTTGTTCCACCAAAAATGTTTCACCTAGTGTATTCACAATGTTTCACTATGTATAGATCTAATGTTGCAGTGAACTGAAATACTCCATTACAAAAAAAAACCCAAATATTTTGGAAACCCCCCTATTAAGGGAATTCGGTTTATTTTTTGTTCCACCGAAAAATGTTTCACCTAGTGTACTTATAATGTTTTATGGATCAAATGTTGCAGTGAACTGAAACATTCTTTCGCTATTTGCTGAAACATTGTTTTTATATAAGGTAAAACAACACCCGATCTAAACGAGTGAAACATTTTCGATCTACCTAGTGAAACAATTCCGATATACCTGGTGGAACATCGTGCAACATTTAAAAATAATTCAATAATAAGCTAAAAAAATTTTTGTCGGAATATATCCATGTGTGGTCTTGTTTTGAAGATTTAATTGCAACGAATTTAATGGTACAATTGGATAAGTAATTTAAGAGAAAAATCAGTTTAAAATAGTTTTGCACGTAAATTGAGCGTTGACGTCATGCTGACGTCAACGCCCAATTTTTCTCCAAACCAATCAGACGCCCGAGCCGTAGACTCGTTCGAATTATAGAGCATATATACCTATTTTTTGTCCAAAAATCTTGGGTATATATCTAAATACCCCTTGAATCATAGCTGGCCCGCCCCTGGTAGGGAGGCCGGAGGGGCAACAATCAACTAGGGCGACCAACTATGGCTCTGTTTGTTTCAGCTTAAGATTATTGTAATCTAGATTATTAAATTAGATTACTCTAAGCTGGATTATAATAAGGTAACATAAAATAAGCTACGAGTTGTTTGTTTCTCTAGATTATTAGAGGCATCTAAGGGTAAGGGTAGTGGGTCTTTAACCACTCAATAATCTGAAAAAAAGCTCCTTTAGAGGAGATTATTGGATTATAGAAATCTGGCTTATAGATTATAATAATCCAGCATAATAATCTACTTGTTTGTTTCAGCTTACTTCTAATAATCCAGATTATAATAATCTTAAACTGAATCAAACAGGGCCTATGTTCCTTCCTTCCTTAAAAAAAGAAAAGTTGTGTTCCTTCCTTATCAGGGACGGGTCCAGGACTTTGAGGTTGGGTATTCGAAATGGGAAGGAATAAGAAAAAATTACAACCCAAAGCCTAATATTTGAATGAATAGGCCTCTTTTTTATCTTTTTCTATACACATTCTAAATATAGGCTTCATATATATAATCTTTTTTCCAAGATCTTGGATACTCATTTGAGTATCCATGAATCATGGTGGTCCCACCAATGTTCCTTGTGTTCATCAACCAACTCTTTTTATTATCATATACTTTTATCGTAAATAAACCAGAGATACTCTCTCTATTCCATATTGATCATCATATAAGTTTTTTCACCAAGGCTAAAAAAACTAAAATACCATACATATATAAATTATATACTAAAAGTCTATTAACATTCCTATAAACGCTCTCAAACTGCCACGTGGCGCTCTACAAACACTCCTAAGCCATCATGTGGTGCTCTAATAAATTAGAAGCAAAAAGAAAAATAGCTCGCCATTGGTTTTCGCTTAAATCAGTAGACCCATTATTTTTAACTATTAGATTAATTTTTAAGGAATACTAGCTAGATAACTCAAACCAACTGGTGGGCCTATTAGATCTATCTCAAAAAAGATTGCTCCCTTCCCTTCTACCTTACATGCCAATGTAACGTACATACATATGTATTCCCTGCTCTCTCCTTTTCTCCTATTTTCTAACTTATTATAAAATAATATAAATTTTAAATAGCTAAATAATCATGATTCTCAATTTATATACAGCATTAAATTCGTTTGTATTGTTTTTATTTGTAATTAAATAAATACTTCAAGACCTGTATTGCGTATATTTTGCTAGGTAAAAAAACTGAAATACTAGCGTGGCAGTCGAAAAACACTATAAAGAAAATTGACTAATTATGCCATCTTAAATCATTCCACGTATCTCTACTATTATAAAAATTGAATATGTTTTTACCAATATTTTGGTACGTCATCCGTGTATGAGTCGGGTTTTAAGTTCGTTTGCTTTTAGAAATACATATCCGTATTAGAGTCGGTTTTTAAGAATGTTCACTTTTGGTAATACAGAAGGATTTTCTAAATATATACTCCCTCCATACTCATAAAGGAAGTCGTTTAGGACAATGTTTAAGTCAAACCTTGGGAATATAAATCATGAATAACTCTCAAATTGTTGAGTTTGAATATGTAAAATTTATATGAATAGGTTTGTCTTGAAAAATAATTTCATAAAAGTATACATATATCACTTTTCAATAAATATTTTTATAGAAACAAGAAGTCAAAGTGGTGTTTTGGAGACCGTGTCGCTGTCCAAAATGACTTCCTTTACGAGTACGGAGGAAGTATATATCCAAGCGAACTCCCACAATGAATTTTATCTTACTTAAATCATATAACAATAATAACATTAAAATAGACATCACCCGTTGCAACGCACGGGTATTTTTTCTAGTAATTATAAATATGTACGTTAAATATCCTCTGAGGTGCAAGCCATCACCCATCACATCTTAAAAATTAAGAAATGTACTTGAAATTCTATGAAAAAACAAAACATCTAACCATCATTTTGCACTTAAATCGATAGACCTGATTGGATCTATCATTCTACACTCATAAGCTGCTATGTATCACATCTTAAAAATGAATAAAACTCATGGAAATTCTAAAAGAATGAAACATCCGACCTCATTAAAACCATTATTTCAGCCCCAAGATATATATTTAAAAACAAACTACAAAAAACAAAGTAACATCCCGCTCCCCGTCCCCCTCCCCCTCACATAGATTAACAAGGCACCATCTTTGCAAAGCCGGTTAAACATTCTCTGCTTCAAAAGCACAAATGATAAGATGAACTAGCATCATGAAAGTAACATGACCAGAAATGAAATCTACAAGACTACAACCACAGCCATAATATACTGCCATTCTCCCGTGATTTTAACCAACAATCAAGCAATCAATCCTTAGAAAAATGAACCAAATCCGAGGGAGAAATTCATGTCATTATCTGAACAATTTCAGCATAATATGAAATTGTCATTATCTGAACTTGGATATATATCTATTTATCTAAGACAAAACAACAGGACAGTGACAACTACCTGAATAACCAAAGTTCTCTACTTCTGGTGAGGTGTGTGCTTTCAAATATTTGCACATACACCGTTGGAAAGTGCATAATTATCCAGAAAATATAGTTAGTATATATAAAGATTATGATACATAGTATTGAGTGAAAAGATTAAAGTGATAATGTATGGACCAATAATTTTTTAGATTGAAGTGATATGGTCTTATGATGAACTTTCAGTGGTATATAGGGGATATTTTTTTGATAACAAGTAACATATATAGGGGATTTAATTTTCTCTTTTCATTTTCTTCCATGTCGAGTACATATGTATTTATTCATGTTCTAAGTCTGAACTATCACACAGGTCGAAACTAGGGTTTGGGATACCTTCCACACAGATCTGGAAAACCATGCACACTGCCGCCGTCGCCGTGCAGCGTCACCCCCGCTGCTGTGCGCCATGCTGCCGCCGAAAGCCGTGGCACCGCCCCAACTGCCGTGTTGAGAGGAGGGAGGGAGCAGCCTCGCGCCGATTTCTCTCGCCTCTCCTTTTGCTCTCTCCTCCCGAAGGGCTGTGCCACTACGGGTGGGGAGAATGGGTTGTGCCAGTTCGGTTCGGTTGCCTCCCAATCCCAGTGGTACCAAAGTATAGATGGCCAAATGGGCCGCCCAGCACGGCCCGACCTACACGCCGAACCGTGCTGTGCCAACCCACAGTCTGCACACATGGCCCAGTAAGACTCGGTCCGTGCCGGGCCGGCCGGAAGTCACGACAGTTTATTGTGCTTCTCCACATAATAAGTTTATGTATCCTCCCTAAACTTTGTGGGCTGTGTCCATATGGCTGGAAAGTAAGTCTATTTTGTACTCCTCTTGTCTCTGGGCTTTGTCTTATATGGTTAATTAACTCTACTTTTACGTCCCTATACTATTTTTTCCGATCGTGCCGTGCCGGGCTGGCCCACCATGCCGAGGGAGCGGCCCAAGCACAGCCCGGCTGTCGGGCCGGGTCGGCACGAGCACGACCCCAGAGGTGAAATGCAACCTAACAGAGGTGGTCGAAGGTGGCCTGGTGAGCAGGCGCGCGGGGACGATGTCATAGCACTGTTGGGGATACCCTCTTTAGTCCTGGTTTGCAACCCCTTTAGTCCCAGGTTGCAAACCAGGATGTCCAATCTGGGACTAAAGATTCCCAGTTAAAATAACCGGAACTCACCAACGCCGAACTAAAGGTATTTCTCTTTTTTTTCATTGTTTTTTCTGCTTGCATATTGATTTCGAGCCAAACTCACTAACGGCCCCACATTGAGTTGCTCCCGACATCGATCCCCAAATCTCCACATCAATTTGACATCACAAATCGAAAAAACATACTCAACAACAAAATCATCCACAAATTCACAAATCAATTGCATGAACATACTCAACAACAAAATCATCCACAAATTCACAAATCATCATAGATCTACCCGACGTCGCTCCACATTATTGCCGCCTCCAGTTCCCGCCGCCTCATGTGCCACCACTTGCCGCCTCCCCTCCCGCCCCATGGTTGAGGTGGTCGATGGTGAGGCGGGTGCCCCATGGGTCAACGAAGAAACGGTGGTACCTCTCCAGCGTCAAGGGCCTTCCCTGCATCTCCCTCCCTCGCAACCTCGGTGCCACGGTAGGTTCTTCCCCTCTGTTTCTCTCCTCTCCTTTTCCTCTTCTCTCCTCTTCTCCTCCCCGATGTAACTCTGCTTTACCTCTAGTCTCATCTTGTTTCTTTCCACTACCTTTGCTCTGCTTAGCGCTGCACAAGAGAACCAGGGGGAGGGAGAGGAGTGGGGAGGGCGAAGAAGATTGGACGAGGAGGCCGTGCGACGCTATAATTAAGGGTGTGACGTGTGCGTCTCTCCCTTCTCCGTGCACAATCTTTAGTCCCGGTTGGTATAAACAACCGAGACTAAAGTGTTTATCTTTAGTCCTGGTCGGGGACTAAAGATCCTCGGTAGCCTGACACCTCCTAACAACAATTGAACCGGGACTAAAAATGATCTTTAGTCCCGGTTGGTGAAGATCATAAAGTGGCGTTGGGCTTTTGAACCGGGCCTAAAGATATTCTTTAGTTCTGGTTTAAATGGTTCTTATTAGAATCAGGACAAATGTGATTTTTGCCATCGGGACATAGATCAGTTCTCCAGTAGTGTAGATGCGAAGGAGGCAGGAGGTGGAGGGGGCGAGGGCAAAGGCGGAGTCGAGGGAGAGGGTGATGCGTGTGTAGTGTCGGCGAGGGTGGAGGGAGGCGGAGGCAATGGGTACGTGAGAATCATCAGCAAGGAGACCATGTTGAGGGTGATCACGAGCATGATGCCGGAGTAGCTGAGGTCGAAAGCGCAGGCGATTGCGCTAGTGTTGGTATGTTTGGAGTTGTTGGCGGGCAGGGCGGGGGGAGAGGGGAGGATGCTGAGGTCGAAGAAGAAGCCGGCAGGCGCCATGGTGGACAGTGGCGGCCGGAGGGATTCCATTAGATATGTACTCCCTCCGGTTCCATATTAATTGACGTTTTGGACAAGATTGAGGTCAAACTTTTATAACTTAGACTATCAATAACTTTAAAAATATTTAGTTTAAAGGAACTAGAACAACATATATAGATTTGTCTTTTAAAGTACTATAATAAAAGTAAATATGTATTTATTTATTATATATATTATAATAGAAAAATAAGGTAAAAGATGTATCTTGTAGACCGTGTCATTGTCCAAAACGTCAATTAAAATGAAACCGGAGGGAGTATATAGGCAGTGGGTAGAGAAGCCCTTGGGCCTTTCCCTATATGGACAAAGTCCACCTTGACTCCCTCAATGAACTCGAGATGGAAAGTTGACTCTTTCCTCCCGATAACAGCCATCAGGCCTAAGCTTGTAATGAAAATGAGTCCTATGCCTACTCTGTTATTACTAGTTTGTGTGTATGTTGTAATGAAATTTAGGGCAACCAACTGTGTTACTTTCCTTCCTCGTGCTTATCAACCAACTCAACTCTTTCATTCATCATATTGTGTAATATATTTTTGTCGTAAATAAACAAGAATTAGTAATTAAGAAAGAAAAAAAAACACCAAGTAGCAGCATCGGAAAGAATGATCCTTCGCTGATTGTTTGTTAGGTTGTGTTCTTGCCGTTGCCGGCCATATAGGAAAATAAAATTCTTGAGCTTGACCCGATCAAACAACAAGACCAAGATAACAAGAGGGCTACTTGCAAGAAACAAATTTGCTGACTGCAAACACGCTTGCTATCGAGGGAGTACCTGTCTATCTCGAGTCGAGTATATAGCTGGTAGCCGCCACAACAACGGAGCAGATGATGAGTCGATTGATCGGCGATATGCAGCGCCACCGCCGCACGCTGTCCACCACCGTCGTCGAGGAAACCGTCGCCGCTGCGGCCACGCTGGTTTCCAAGTGGCATCCTGATGACCACCACTCCTCTCTCTTCCTCCATGACCATGCCTCCTCCCCGGAGGCCGACCACTTCCTCCACGCCGCCGCCGACCTCCACCGAGCCATGCTCTTCTTCGCCTCCGACCCTACCAACGCCCACAACGGCCACGGCCTCGTCCAGGCCCATCATCTCCTCGACACGGCCATGCGGAGGCTTCAGCTCGAGCTCCCACGACTCCTCCTCGCACCACCACCTGCAGGCAGTCGGGACCGCCTCCGTGCGCTCGCCGACACCATGATGTCCGCCGGCTATGGCAAGGAGTGCATCTCCACCTTCAAGGAGCAACGCCGCGCAGCGCTGGCCGCCACGCTCCGCCGCCAACATACCGTGGTGCAGGTGCCGTTCCACAAGCTTACCTGGGAGCAGGTCGACAACATACAGTCCTGGCTCGCCGCGGCACGAATCGCCTTCTCGTCCGTCTTCCCTGCGGAGAAGGAGCTCTGCGACACCGTATTCGCCGGTGACGCCTCCGTCGGCGACGCGGTGTTCGAGGACGTGGCCAACAACCAGGCAGCAAATCTCCTCGCCGTCGCTGAGGCCGCGGTGGCGCGAGCGCGCCGCGCGCCGGAGCGGCTGTTCCGTGTGCTGGACGTGCACGACGCTCTCACCGAGATCCTGCCCGAAATCATGTCGGTGTTCGGTGACAGGTCAGAGGTGGCGAAGCGCGCCTGCTCTGCTCTGTTCAAAGCCGGTGAGGCGGCGCGGGGAGCGCTGGCCAACTTGGAGGTGGCCATCGAGAAGGAGCCGTCCAAGGCCACGGTGGCCGGCGGCGGAGTGCACCCGCTGACGCGCTACGTGATGAATTACCTCGTCTTCCTGGCCGACTACGAGGGCGCCCTTGACCGCATAAACCAGCAACAGGGATCGCCGGAGAGGTCGTGGTCCATCGGTTGGTTGGTGCAGGTCCTGATGCGCAAAATCGAGGCCAAGGCGGGGAGCTACCGAGAGGCGGCGCTCAGGCACCTCTTCATGGCGAACAACACGCACTACGTGGCCAGGAAATTGGCCATAATCCCATCTCTCGGGGACGACGACGGTGAAGCCCAAGATGCGGCGCGGCGGCACGTGGAGGCGTACGTGCGCGCGGCGTGGGGCAAGGTGCTCAAGGCAATCGCGGCGGCGGACGGCGTGGAGGTGGAGGAGGCTGTGATGCAGGCGGTGGCGAAGCAGGAGAAGTGGGTGGCGGCAGACGAGGAGATGGGTCAGGTGCTGAGGGCGGCGGCGACAGCGGCGGTGGTACCCAAGTACAGGATGTTGTACCGCCGGCACGGGGCAACGCTGCGGCTGACGCCGGGGGACGTCAACGCCATCATCGCCGCACTCTTCGGCGGGATTATTGCAACGCCTAGCTCATGCTGACTCTTCTTGAGTCTTGTCTTGCATCAGTTAGTTTCTGGAGTAGCTAAGCTAGCTTGCAAACTAATTTTGATTTCATATATATGATGATGCATGATTGTGCTCTGTTATTATTACTCCTACTTACCATTATTGTACCAGCTAGTAACATTATTAATATAAGCAGAACGAACCATCATATTTGTACTCCTAATTATATTGTGTACCGCTATAACATTAATTTCCTTGGGGTTGTTGCAATGACAATAACTGTACTATGTAACGGGGCGTATCCTATATACACATGCCCTCGCGTGTACACACCGTTTACACCAACTAAAAATTATCACAAAAAGTTCCAATAGTATTACATCTACGTGTAAAGTCGGATCTTCAAATTCATTCTACGTATAGAGTAACAAAAAAGACAAAATTCTGACAGAATTACAACCCTAAAACTATCAGATTTTTTTTTGTTACAGCTAAAATATAATGAATTTGAGGTTAAGATTTTATCCTTAGGTGTAATACTATTGAAAGTATATGTATGAATTTTTCTAGATTTTTTTGTGATATTTGTTAGTTGGTTTGTACGTGTATATACGTGAGAGTTTGTGTGCATAGGATATGTTACCATACGTAACAGAATGCTTTGCTTGTTCTCACAATCAGGCTTGAAAATAAGCCTATAGATTGTACTAACTGAATTGCTAGCTCCTTTGGGGTTTTCAGTCAACAAGCTAATTAATTAAGCTAGGAGTTTTCTTCCCATTTCAGTTACCAATTCAACCGTCTGAAGCAAAAAAGAAGTAGCAACAGGACTCCTTCATTGTTGGACTCTTAACTATTTCGTTTTGACTACCCAGATTACATTGAATTGTCAACACATCGATTGCTAAAATAGTCATATTATATTCTCTGTATGAGACTGATTCTTAATTGCCGTTACTTAAAAGGAGTTGTAAGGACATATACAATAATAATTAATAGTAGACTATTAAAGTTCTTAACCAAATAAGTTTACTGACTGACATGAGTCATGAGAGAGAGGGGAAAGAGAGAAATTAACATCATTCTTATGTATGAAATGGTTTAAATTCTTAGCATTTATAAAATGAAACTTTGCTAATTCAGGATAGAGAAAAGAAAAGAAAAATAATAAAATTTATTTCGGTGCATTAATTATTAGAGTATTTTGTCGTCTCAACCGTTGTAAGAGAGAATAGTATCTAAATGAACTAAGAGTCTATATATTTCATATATCATAGGCTACCTTTGAACATGCCCTAGGGTGTGTTCGCCAAAACCGGTTACCAGCCGGTACAGTAAATACAGAAAACGGAGCGATCCATTAACGCGTGATTAATTAATTATTAGCTATTTTTTTTTCAAAAATAGATTAATTTGATTTTTTAAAGCAACTTTCATATATAGAAACTTTTTACAAAAAATGTACCGTTTAGCAGTTTAAAAAACGTGCGTACGGAAAACGAGGGAGATGAGTTGGGAAAAGAGGCATCCGAACTCACCCCTAGTAGTGAATCAAAATCAGTCTCTTGAGATGTTGACTTGTTATCATCAATTAGGATTATTAAAATAAAATAAAGGTGGGGCTCCACAAGAGCACTATTAGGTTCTTTATTAATTACCTCTTCCCAGTGAGCTCGTGAGCCCATCTAGAGGAAAAGAATGGCCCACTTGTGTTTTCCTGTTCTACGGGCCATCAGCCCATAAGCTAACCCTGTTTTTTTTTCCCATTATACATATATTTTATTACACCGAAACGTTTATATAAATATATAATTTTGAGAAGAATCAATTTTCTGAGGAAACTCTGCATACATAAATTTTATAGTTTGTATATATGAAATTGAAACAAACAAAAATGCAATTTGGAATAATGAAACAAACGTGCATGTGTGCTACAAGGCCCAAGTGTCTGGGCTGTCCCCGTTGGATTCGGCATGCTATAGACAAAAGGGACTATATAGAGAACTGTCGAAAGTTTTTTAGGGAGAAAACTTTCAAATCTAACTATAGTATAATTGCAATATAATTTCACTATAGCTATAATGTAACTCATATATAAGTATTAAAATAATATATGTAACATTATATCTAAATTATATAGATATGATAATATAGTTACAGTGCAGTCACATAGTAGTTACAATGTAGTTACACTGTAATTACAATGTAACTACATAACTAGGGTGTAACTGGAGTATAATGTAACTATATAACTAGGGTGTAACTGGAGTATAACTAAAATTTAACTCATTTAACTTTTCAAATACATGCAGCAGATCAAGTGGCTAGCACGCGTGGCTTCCAGGATGGAGACCCTAGGTTCGAGCCCCTACAAGCACACGCGTACAGACACATCACTCACCAACACGGTTGATTGCGCATCAGCCATTTTCATGGAAAAGGTATATGGTTCCGAAGCTTTCCTTAATTGTTAAAACCAGTTTACTTTGCATCCCCGTACAGTTTCGACCATGGTTTTATCATACTGTTGTAATATTGCCACAGCATGGACCGGTGATGAGAGGATGCTAGGCATGCAAATCGACATCGGGCCAAGCATATTGATATCAAGGAGGCAGTTGGACGCTCAGATTGACGCTACCTAAGAAGGTTGATCTCGGGGAAATGGCTGGGTACTCAGATTGACAATGAGAGGACCGAGATGGGGCAACACAGAGGGCATTGGAGCCCTTCCTCATGTAGCTGTGGCCGCTCACATCTCCCTGATTATCATGTGGAGCTTAGGCAACAACTGCTCATTCTCCAATGCCAAGCCATGGCAGCCCCCACAACAACGATGAGCGGTTGTTACCGGTTCAGGGTCTAGGATCCCTTTCCCCTCTCTCTCTCTATAATCTTTCTCAACCCCGACGGTACCCTCACTAGCCCCCCTCGATACCACCGGCAACCTCGTGCTGCCTTAGCCCTAGAAGAGGCCCATCTGACATGCATGACAAATGGCATTTTTTGTTTGCCTCACTACTGCAGAGGGAGAGAGGAAACAGTACCCTCATTCACATATGGGCCCCATGATCATTTTTTAAATAAAATTATACCACATTAGCTATGGTGGTCAAGTCAACATGTCATGTCAAATAAAACCGTAGCACAAACTAGCCAAAGAAGTAAATTGATTTGGTTCTAACACTTACACCCCCAGGGTTTAGTATTTCAGTTGACAAAATTGTAGCGGGGACAAAATTCTTTTAAGACGCTCATTTGACATACTAGATGAAACCCCGCGGGTTGTTGCAAGAGTTTAATATGATAATAGTAGAAATAACGTGTAATATAGCTAGATGATGTAAGCTTATAGAATTTGTATTTCTGATTGATCATTGGAAAGGCTATAACCACTTAAGTTGATGTGGTTTATGATAATTTAAATAGTATATAGATTGATATGTAATTCAAAACTGAAAGTAATGTGTGTTGAAATATTGTGTAAATTATGTGGGATGATAATTTAACATGCTTGTATTTTAAAGCTTTAGAATATATTAGAATATAGATGACATAGCATGTTTGCATAAGAATTATGATGTAATAATTGCTAACGGATGATGATACGGTTTTTTTTATATATTTTGAGTTTTAGGATGCAGTTGGTTAGATACGTAGCTTTGGACAGCTTGGACCTGGACTAGTTTGACATGTATCTTTCTCTTCTAGCCACAGCCGTGGCTGATTTGTCCGAAGCAATGGGACAAATATATTCAAAGTTCAATCTTGGTCATGGTGCCTTACAAACACCCTAGTGGGCGGCGGCTACATAGGTTGTTTCTAATTTTTTCTGTGGTCACGTAACCGTAGCTTCAACGGTTGGAATAACGAGATGTCGATTTGACTTTCTATTGTTGTAGAATTTTTATGAACATAATACCATGTTAATTATAGAAAAAATCTAATTTACACTGAACTATTTCATTGGATCACTTAACCCTAAACTATTTTTCGGTTCATTTTATTCCTAAACTATTAATTTTTTTCACTTTACTGGTTAATTATATTTCTTTTCTGTTACGTCCCAAAACGACCCTAAAATATATCCTTTAAATTATGCTAGAATAACTAAAATCCTTGTGAAAGCCTTCAAAAATTAAAATGTGCAAAGTTAAAAGTCAATTAAGGCTTGGAGGATTTTTGTATATTTCCTAAAAGCCTAAAATGTGTAAATAAATTTTAGTGGAATTTTCAGAGCACAAATAATAATTAAGAAGAAATAAACAAAGTTGAAAAGGTTTTATAAAAAGAAAAACACCCTAAAAACCCTCCCTCCCTCTCTTAGGCCGGCTCGGCCCACTTCCCTCCCCCTCTCTCCTCTTTCCCCGCGGCCCACTCGGCCCCTCCCCGCGCGCGCGCCGCTGACGGGCGGGCCCGCCCGCCACCCTCGCTGACGGGTGGGGCCAACCCGTCATCTCCTTCCTCCCGCCGCCTCGCCCGCGCCTAGCGCCGCCGCCGCCGCCGCGAATCCCGCCGCCTCCCGCCGTCCCCGCGTGCAATAAAGTGGGGGGAATCATTCCCCGTGATCCCCTCTCCCTCTCCCCCCATTTTTCCCTCTCTCTCTCGCATTCAAACGGGCGGATTTGCTCCCGCAAATCTCGCCGGCGCCATTGATGGCGGCCGGACCTCCCGGCCGGTTTCCTTCCTTCCCCGACCGCTCTCTCCCCCTTCCAACCCTATTTAAACCCTCCCCGCGCCTCCCTCGCCCGTTTCCGCCCTTGCCGCACCGTCTCCTCGCCAGAATCGAGCTCGCGCCGTCGCCCTCTCTCTCCTCCGTCGCCGACGACCTTTGGCCGGCTCTCTCCGCTCGCCGGGACCGTTTCCCGCCCCGGCGTCGCCTCCTCCGGCTTCGCCGCACCGTCGTCGTCCCCGTCCACCCCCTCGTCGAGCTCGCCGACCGCCGGAGCGCCGCCGTCCCCGTCGACCCGAGCCGCGCCACCGCCTTCCTCCGCTCCGGTTGCCTTTTTCGTCGTCGCCGTCGACCTAGGGTGAGCCGCGGACCGCCGCCTCGTTTCCCCCTTTCCCTCCCCTCTCTCGGCCGCCGCTCCGCCGTGCCTATGGCCGCCGCCGGCGACCATAGGGGCGCGGGCGCGCCGCCTCCTGCCGGCCGTGCCGACGTGGTCGCCTTCGGGCGCACCGAGCGGCTGTCGCGTGGGGCCCGGCCGTCAGCCGCCCGCGCCCTCGGGTGCTGCTGACGCGTGGGGCCCACGGCGCCGGCCGGTGTGAGCCCGGGTGCACCCGGTCCACCGTGGACCGTGAGGCTGCCGCGTGGGCCCCACTCCCGTGGACCCGGTCCGCACGCCCTCTCCCCTCGGTTGACGCAATAAACCATTTTTTAAATTAAAATTTAAATGAAGAAATTCATAAATATTCATTTAAAGAGCATATAAACTTCAAATGGCCATAACTTGGCCATTTGAACTCAGAATTGGACCGTTCAAGTCTCTAATTTTCCCTTAAGAAGTCAAGAACCCATTTTTGTGCTTTGTTCCTGCTTGTTATATGAAGTTTATTAGAGTAAAAGCCTTTTTCCTTTCCATTGGTCGTGTAGACGCTGCAACTTCGGAAGATCCGCTCTACGTGGAGGTTGAAGCCGACGTTTGGGAAAGCGAGCAAGGCAAGTCACATCATCCTTGAACATATTGAATCCCAGTTTATAAAATTATTTTGATTTAAATTAATGCATTATCGCTTTATTTAAATTCCCGCTTTATCACTGTTTTATTTAGCCATGCCTATTTACCTTTGTTATGACCTTATTATTATTGTTATTGTTATTATTACCTTGTTCACCCTAGAATAAACAAAACCCCAACTAGTGGATACTCTATTTATGGTTCCACTAGTATGAACTTAGGTAGATGCTTCGCTGGTTAATTAGGCAACATTAGGTGGTTTTACAACTCTAGACTTTGGGAATATTCATATCACCTGGGCACTATGGAATGGTTGGATTATTGTGGAATTGGATTCACACCTCCCCCTCTATTCAAAATCCTCAAAATGGTTTTAGGCTGGGCTCGGGGTGCATGGTTTTGATAGTAGCACCTCGGCCATATAAGGACCGGTCTTCGGGCCTCTGTTGCAAAGCACTACCGTACTTCCACATGTCTAGTGGGTAAGGCTTAGTTTGTGGCTCAGTCTGGTTATAAACAAAAGTACACGGATGGAGATGGACGAAGTCGGGGGTCGATGGACATCTCTAGGGCAAATGAAGGCTACACGAGCTGCGGCCCGGTAGTCGAGATGTCATGGCACAGGGCTGGTGTCCTGCTGCTAGGGGCTCAGTCCTGCCTACCTGTCCCGGAGGTTCCGGCCATAGGTGGGGTTGGGTTGGTACTCTTGTCTATGGTTAGGATGGGTTGGAAACTATGTCACGTCTTCCGTCCGTATACCGTGGTGGTATGTGGCACGTGGTTACACGTGAGGAAGATGTGTCTTGTGGGTAAAGATGTACACCTCTGATCAGAGTATAACCTATTCGAATAGCCGCGCCCTCGGTTATGGGCAAGCCGAGCAATGTACCCAAGTTAGTGTTTTAAATTCTTAAAACCTGCTTAACAACTAAAATGTGGAATGGTTGGCCTGGGTTGGCTTGGGACGAGCTGGGACCCAGGTTCGGGTTGCCAGTTCGGTCTGAATCATCGTAGGCCTTGGGTTAAGGCAGGTTCATGTGGGTTCACGGCCTTGATTAATAATCTTGTATAGCTCTAGGATCGTGTTTACCAAATCGCTTTGGGCAACTAAGTGACTTTTAAATGTTGTTTACTGCAAAACTTAACCCCTATATTATAACTCCCTTGTACTCCCTTGCATTTATTCTGCACTTGTGGGTGTGTCTTGTTGAGTACGGTAGTTGTACTTAGTCTTGCTCAATTTTTCCCAAACCCAGAAGAAGAGTTCCTGGAAGATGAAGGCTTTGGTGTCTAGCTCGTGCCTGCCGTCAAGCGCCTGTGGTCGTCGCCCTAGTCTTCTGCTGTTTTTCGTTTGTCTTCTTGTGTGCTGGGCCTTCGCCACCCATGTAATAAATTAATTATTTACGCTTCCGCTTGATAAACTCTGAAATGTATCAACTTTTGGTGTACCTTGCCTCCTGGGACAAGGAATAATACATGCACGTAAGGAACGCCCGTTGGGTTATTTCCAGTCGTGACATTTTCTTTGTTGCTTAAATGTTGTACAGCCATATATGAGACCATTATCAAAGTTCTAAAATAGTTTGAAAATTTTTCTTGACTATTTGCTTAAAATTTTAAATCTCTATGTTTAAAATGGTCTCAAAGCTTCCAACCTATATAAACAACGATTAAAAGATTCTAGAAAATGCTGAGAGATAAGTTATAATGCATATGTATCAATCTCACCAAATTTCATTGTAAAATATGACCTATATAAAGAGAAACGAAACAAGATAAATATCATTAGGGAGTAAGGTAAACCATTTTTAACAATTTGGGGGTAAAAATGAGCCATGAAATTGTGTAGGTGGTTAAGTGTTTCAGTGAAAAAGTTTGAAAAAATATAATGGACATTTTTTCTTAATTATAATTATTTACAGGCTGGCAGGCGATCGATGTTGATAGGCATATATAACAAAGGTAGTTTACGTATAGAGATGTTTATGGATGAGAGATGCATCAAGTGTTAGCTCTATAGTGTGACAGGTCGACGTTATATTAGGCGGTTAGGGACGTACATGTTGGGATGGTGCAATATGCATACTAGAATATGTATAGTTTGTTTGTTTGTTTTTCTGGTGAGAACCAGCAAGGTAATAAGTATGGAGATATTAGCTAGGTAGAATTGTTTTTTTATTTGTAATATCATATTATCGAGGATCGGAATACTATCAGATTATCAGATTTTCGAAAGTGCATATTTTTTTACATAATATCTATAGATAATATGTTATATAAATTAAAGCATATAATATTATTTTAATCCACCTTATTTTAAATAATATTTGGTGGGATTATAGAGATCGTAGTTTTGGGATACTACCTAAAATTTCGTAAAATCATGCGAAAATCAATAGTAAGATCAAGATAGTATGAAAATTCGAATACTAGGTGGGACCAGTATCGTTTTGCTTGTAGTATCAAAAGATGGATCGGGATACTGATAATGTTGTATAAGGGAGGAGTAGTTGATTAATTTGAGAGAACTGAATTAGGGGTTTGAGTTGACATGGATGGATCGCGTGTCCACATGTTGCACGTGACGTGTGCATGTTTAGAAACAATGAGAGTCAATACTGCCGTGTGAGTCATTTTGCACCGATTTTAATAGTTAGCGTGAAACACCATGAGTAGCAGGATGTTGAGGTCCGGAATTCGAAGTAAAATTCTTGATTTGCCCATTCCTGGTCTTCATGGGAAAGAAATAAGAAAGAGATTATTCCCCTAGAGCTTGTCCACTAGTATATTATAAGAATTATCCACCCTTGTCATTTTACTTCTTACGCGGGGTTTATGGACAAAAGTTAGCCCGGATTACTAAAGATCTTTGTTGAGGGAAAAGGAGGGATTTGCTGAGTTCAAAAGCAAGAGTACTTCAGTGAAAAAGCAAAAAAATCATTCCCAGTTTAGCTACGGGTACACATGGGACTAGGCTAACAAGTATCTTTGTTTGACCCTGGATTAGGGTTAAATTTCCTATGTTTAATGGAGGGAGAACGCCTGGACTTGAACTAGAGACCTCGCCCGTGAAGTAAATCATTGCCCCTACGATCCAACCAATTGGAGTAGTCGTTATACCAAGTTTACGGTTGATGAATACGAATCATACCCAACGAGTTAAAATGGATTTTTTTCCTTTGTGAATCAGGGCAGGGCAGTATTGGCAGTTGCATTTGTTAACGTGGCGTCCACATGGTAGCCCAATTATAATTTCTTTTTTAAACAAATAGTGGGGCCTACAAACCATCCTCCCACCTCTCTCCCTCCTTCCTTCTCTATCTGACTACCCCCCCCCCACTCTTCAAGTCCTCTTAGTGGCAGCAAGGCGGTGGACTTTTTCCTTTGGAGGTAAAGATGGGAACTTGGTTCAACCTTTTGGGTTGGGCATTAGGGGTGTATCTTCACGTACAGGGTTTCGATCGGCATCGACGCTATCATCTTCACCCTCACCACCCGGTACGATGTGGCTCCAGGTGTTTTCGGGCTTCGGCACATCACCGTTGGAGGCCACTGGTTTTGCACTCTATGCACCCTCGGTCAAGGACACCAGCACCATGGGTAACAGGCATAGAATAGAATCTGAGTTGGACTTTGTTCTATGCTCTCTTAAATAGAGAGACACACTAGCTTTTCTAACTGCATGACGATAGTAGCATAGTCGAGGGACGACTGGATGCCGGCCTGATCGAGGGTTCATTAACACCCTGATACACTATAGTATAGTTAGATTGGATCAGGGGAGGAGTGTTCTTAATCAATGTCCTAGAAATATACGTTTCGACTTAACCTCATTAATAAATATAGTACCTCGATGTTGTTATAATGTTTGGAATTTCTATGATGTTGTTATTCGTGCGGTGAAGGTGGCTTGCATTTTTCAATCATTTGTGTTTACTAGAAAAAATGGCCATTGCAACGGGTAAAACCATTTTTGGATCACATACATTATACTCTTTGGTTTGGGCTAAAAGCCTATTTCCTTACTTTTCAGCCCAGACCAGCCCGGCCACTACCTCCTTCCTTTTCAGTCTCACTTTGTTTTGGGCTAAAAGTTCCTTTCTTTTCAGTCTCAGACCAGCCCGGCCGCTACCTCCTTCCTTTTTCAGTCTCATCCCAACCCGTTACCTCCCTCTGCTTAGCCTGTCTCTCTTTGACCTAGCCCACAAGTGAAAATGTAGACCCAACTCGCATAGTTGACTGCCGTCTTCAATCTCGGAAGACGTCTCATGCCCGTAAAATGCTAGAATCGATCCTTCCATCAAATCTGATTGAATCTTTTTCGATCTCCCAAAATTGGTTGAGAGTTTTTATATAGTCAATATGCTCTTTCCGTTTTTATCAAAATTGGAGCGAATCTATCAAACACGGGATAAAAAGGTGACTTTTAAATACAGAATCAATCTAGTAAATAAAAGCGGAATTGAAAGTAAAAATAAAATCATGGGAAATAGTGAGGGGTAGTGGGGAATCATTTTTGCAATCAATTGAAGGAGGCAACGTATGGGTAGAAAGATTGTTGTGGCCACGCGGGTGCTAGTGTTTCGTCCAGCAAAAAAAAACCGTAAAAAATGAATCCTTACCCGCGTGTAAAAAAACAACGTAGAGTGATGGAAAAAAAGAAGTAAGGCCAAAAAAAAAAGAAAACGAAAAAAACAGAAAAAACGAAAAAACCACGGACAGAAAAAGGGCGGATGGAGAAAATTAAGGTGAAGAAAAAAGAGCGAGTGGAACGGAAAAAAGGAAAAAGCGGCGAAGAAAACGAGAGGCGAAAAAAAGAGAAAAGTGGCGAGGAAAAAGAGATGACCAAAATAATTACGGGATACGGGAAACATTATGTATTTTTTATTAAGTATATAGAATTATTTATTTTTTAAAAAAGTTTGCACTTGGCCAGCCTAACCTGCCTGTTTGCACAAATAGATTTTCGGATGCGATCTCAGATACGCATGCGAAAATGGATTTTCACGTGAGAGTGCGCTATCCGATTAGGAAGATGCCAATTTTTACAAACACATAGGAGGGGCGGGCCACTTAGCCGTTTGCGAAAATATGTTTTAGTTGTTTGTAAAAATTATTTGTATAGTAATAATTGATTTTAGGGGTTTCAGGGAGAGGCATTCAACTTGCTCATGGCGTGTGCAAAGTGCAAACACCCCAGTGAAGTCGATAGGTGAAGTATAAAATATTTTATAGATTGTTTTTCTTTTGTGCTAAAATTTTGTGAGCAAGCTGGGGGGCGTTAAGCGTACAATCCATCGAGCTATCGGACGGAGACCTCTTGTATGTGCTCGTGCTACTATTGTGCGGTTGCAAGAACGAGACGTGGATTTGATTTTCTGTTGTGGAAGATACGCATCAACCATATACAGGCCGGCGGACGATCGATGTTGATAGGCAGGTATACAGAGGTGGAGTAGATAGTTTACGTATAGAGATGTGTCATAAATGAATGAGAGATGCATATATCAAGCTAGCAGTCTGATGTACGTGTTGGGATGGTGCAATATACTAGAATACGTCCGTCCTATAGCTATATAGTTTTGTGGAGTAGATTGTTTTCTGAGGGCCAAATTAAGTTAATTAAGGAAGTAAGAAGAAGAAATACCAATAAAGAGCGAGATCGATAATATATAGAAGTCGTTGATTAATTTGAGGGAATTATATATGGATCGGTCGTCGCCCCCAAAACGTACGTGTCCACATGTTGCACGCGACGTGTTACGTGCACGTTCTAAAACGATCAATTAATTAATTGATTATCCGCGCGCGCGCGGGCGGGTTCAACGAAGGATTGTAGATTATTATAATTACTCTGTTTCAAATTCGTTGTTCAATCCTCGGCTCGGCCGTGGCTGCTAGCTGCCTGCCTTTAAATTCTTCCTTCCTTCCTTGGTAGTACTTCTGCCCTCTACAGCTGCATCTGCTAATTAAGTTGCTAAGCCAGGTGCAGGTCCAGGTGGTGCCGTGGTGGTAGTAGCAGTAGTAGCCAGGGCAGGAATATCTATCGATCGATGAGCAGCAGCGGCGGCGATGGGGGTGGGTACGATTACTCGGAGGATTGGGTGGTGAATTCGCGAGGGATGCGGCTCTTCACCTGCGCGTGGATTCCCAAGGAGAGCAGTAGAGGCGTGGTTTGCCTGTGCCATGGGTACGCGGTGGAGTGCAGCGTGACGATGCGCGGCACGGCGGAGCGGCTTGCGAGGGCGGGCTACGCCGTCTACGGCATCGACTACGAGGGCCACGGCCACTCCGACGGCCTCCAGGGCTACGTCCCCGACCTCGACGCCCTCGTCCGCGACTGCGACTCCTTCTTCTCCACCGCCACCGCCTCCTTCCCCCGCCGCAGATTCCTCCTCGGCGAGTCCATGGGCGGCGCCGTCGCCCTTCTTCTCCACCGCTTGCGCCCTGACTTCTGGACCGGCGCCATTCTCGTCGCCCCCATGTGCAAGGTCCGTTCAACTCCATCTTAACCTTTGACTCTGACTTTTCCTTTTTCTTTTTGCCCGCCTATGCCACATGCTTCCACGAATCATTCACTCTATTCGTCCCCAAGATTAGATTAGATTAGATTAATTAGATAACAGAACAGACTGTCTCTTTCCCATTTAAATATAGATACGGAACATGTGGTTGCAGATCGCGGAGGAGATGCGGCCGCACCCGATGGTGGTGAGCGTGCTGAAGGTGATGACAAGCATCATACCAACGTGGCGGGTGGTGCCGACGAATGACGTGATCGACCTGGCATACAGGATGCAGGGGAAGCGAGACGAGATCCGAGGGAACCCACTGTGCTAC
The DNA here is from genome assembly GCF_000147395.1 of Oryza glaberrima. Taxonomy (NCBI): domain Eukaryota; kingdom Viridiplantae; phylum Streptophyta; class Magnoliopsida; order Poales; family Poaceae; genus Oryza; species Oryza glaberrima. The sequence continues at coordinate 33,776 of NC_068336.1, read as the reverse complement.
AAGGGCAGGCCCCGCCTCAAGACCGCCTACGAGCTGCTCCGCGTCAGCATCCTCATCGAGTCCACCATCCTCCCCCACGTCTCCCTCCCCTTCCTCATCCTCCACGGCGCCGCCGACCGGGTCACCGACCCCTCCGTTAGCGACCTCCTCTACCGCTCCGCCTCCACCACCGACAAGACCTTCCACCTCTACACCGGCATGTGGCACGCCCTCACCTCCGGCGAGCTCCCTCACAACATCGACGCCGTCTTCCGCGACATCATCGACTGGCTCCACCACAGGACATCCCCCACCTCCGCCTCACACGACTCAAGTACGTCTTCCGAGGCAGAGCGCAAGGCCAAGCATGACGACACCACCCATGATTGCGGCAAGCAAACATCATAGTGATCACCTACTACTATATAATATGGCTAGCTAGCTGCTATACCTACTAGCATGTATGTCTTTACTATACTACATATATCCTTTTAAAAAATATATATAATGCTATTGACTTTTAGACGTCTTGTTTGATCATTGTCCCATATGTTGGTCAAATTGAGCCAAAGTTTCTTGATTAAGGTTTTGCCTAGCTACACTCTATATGCCTTGTCATACTTACGATAAAGTTAGCCACCAACCAGCTAGACCTGAAGCTAGTTAAGGTCATAAATTTTAAAATGGGAGAAGTACAAATTATCCCCTGAATTATCGTGGTCGACCGAATTACCCTCCTAAACCCAAAAACCAGACATTACTCACCCTGAACTTTCAATACCGGACGAATTACTCCCCTCGACCCAATCCAGAGCGGTTTTGTCCTACTTGGCGTACGCGTGGCAATCCAGCCAGCATTTTATTTAGTAAAGAAAATGTGGGTCCCATCTGTCATACTCATCTCCCCTCTTCCTCTCTCTCTTCTCTCTCTCACGGGGCAGTGTGCATGGGCGGGGAGGTGGGCGGCGGCGTGAGGACGGGCAGCGCTGGGCTGGAGCAGGCGCGGCGCCGGCACCTGTAGCCGGTGGTGTCGGTGGTGGAAGGTGCCGCCGGGCGGCAGCTGCATGCCGTGGAGGCCAAGTTGGGGCGGAACAAGGAGCTCGACGAACTGGCATGCCGTGGAGGCCAAGTTGGGGCGGAACAAGGAGCTCGACGAACTGGCACGGGAAACGGAGGCAGGAGCGACGAACTCTGGGAGATAGCCAGAGTTGTCAGGCGTCGTCGTCGCGAGATGAGGAGGGTGTGCGTGGTGAATGGGTGCTCACCTAGATGCGGCGGAAGCAGACGACGGTGGCGCCCCCTACTCAGCTCGCGGGATGGAGATCGGCGCAGCCTACTCAGCCCACCGCTAGCCTCGGCTCCTCGCCCGCCGCCGGCAACCGCTTCCGCCCCCGCCTGCCATCGGCCTCGGCTCCTTGCCCATCGCCCGCAGCCGCCTCCGCCCCCGCTCGCCGCCGGTAGCTGCCTCCGCTGCGCCCTCCACCCGCCAGCTGCCTCTGCCCCCCGCCCGCCACCGACAGCCGCCTCCATCGCCACCCGCCTGCCGCCGGCAGCCGCCTCCGCCCCCACCTGCCCTGGCCTAGCTCCTTGACCGCCGCCCGCCAGCCGCCTCCTCTGTTCACACCGAGAGAGAGAGAGAGGGGTGAGGGGCAGAGAAGGAGAGAAAAAAAAGCACTGACAGGTGGGGCCCACCGATTTTTATTTGTTTTTGCTGACTGTATCGCCACATGTGTGCCACGTAGGATAAAAACTGCTTCGAATCGAGTTAGGGTGGTAATTCGTCCAGTTTTAAGAGTTTGGGGCGTTAAATGTCCGGTATTGTAGTTTAGAGGGGTAAATCGTACTACCGCAATAGTTCGGGGGGGGGATAATTCGTACTTTTTCCTTTTAAAATTAACACCCTTTTTCCATACTAGGTGGATAAACTAACGGGCTGGCCCAACGCTATATGGGTTCTTTTTGTACTGCTAATGAAATGGGTTGTGTTGTGCTAGCCCATGACCCGTGGTCAGAGCCTAGACATGGCCTAGTAAGAAGACGGGTTGTGTCGTGCTAGCATGGGTCTATTTTAGGCATATGGGCCAGAAGGGACCATTAGTCCATTAGCCTTATATATGGCTCAAACAGTTTAAAAAAGAAAAGAATGAGAAAAAAGTGCTCGCATAGACAGTCGGAGATGACTAGGGTTAAGGTCTGGTTAGGATATGCTCGGCTTCCTCCTGCATATGTCGCCGTTGCCACCTGCGTGCTTAACAGCCTCCTGCATGCTCTGTGGCCTCTTGCTCCTCGTTAGTGACCACACCGCCTCTTCCTCCTTGTTAATGACTATGTTGGTCTCCGTGCTCATCGCCAAGAAGCTCCTCGGGCTCCACTCCTACACCAATGGCTGATGCTGCATCGCCATCTCTTATCTTTGCTCGGTCATCAGCGCTTGAGACCATCGGTTGATGCCATGCGGTGCCGACACGTTAGGCGTCGGGATGGTCCATGGACAAATGGATTGGGCAGTGCTCGAATAGTGCTCGTATTTATAACTAATTGTTCTTTAAACAGTTAAGCTGGATTGAAATTAAAAGAGTTCATATGTATATACCTAAGTGATTAGTGCATGATAAATAATGAATAGTCTATAACTCTAAGGCCCTCTTTCACTGGTGGAGAACTGCTTTTTAGTCCCGGTTCGTAACCCCCCTATAGTCCCGGTTTTCTAACCGGAACTATGAATCCGAGACTAAAGATCGCTATCTTTAGTCCCGGTTCAAAAAACGGGACTAAAAATCGATCTTTAGTCCCGGTTGGTAACACCAACCGGGTTACCAACCGAGACTAAAGATATTTTTTCTTTTTTTCTCTTTTTCATTGTTTTTAACATTGAATATTGATTTCACACCATCCCCTCCTAAATCCAAATCATCACATATCACAGAACATCTCCAAATCCTTAAATCCTCAAATAGATCATCTCCAAATACATCACAAACTCTTAAAAAAATTACATCACAGGGTTCAAAAAATTCATCACAGATTCACATCTCGCAAAAAAAACACATCACAGATTCACATCTCAAAAAAAAAGGAAAATCCGGCCGACGGCCACTGTCGCCTCCCCACCTCCCCTCCGCGCCGGCCGGCCGGCGCCGCGCCGCCGCCGCCGCGCGGGCCGCCCACCGCCGCCGCTGCGCAGCCCACCTCCGCGCCGCCCCTTGCGCCGCCTCCGCGCGGCCCCCCGCGCCGCCACCCGGCCAGCCCGCCCTCGTGCACGTTTGCTTCTTCGCTGTGGAGTGAAGGAAAAAAAGGAAGGAGAAGCTTGGAGTTAGAGATAAGGAAAGAGATAAGAAGTTAGAGAGGAAAAAAGAGATAGAGGGAGGAGTTTGTTGTGTGGACGGGAAAAGAGGATCGGTACTAGGGATTATATAGTGTGTTTTGATTTTTATTCCCGGTTAGTAACATCAACCGAGACTAATAATAGGTTTTAGTCCCGGTTGGTGTTACTAACCGGGACTAAAGATTCTAGGGCCCTGACACGGCCTGACATGGAATCAAGCGGGACTAAAAATGAACTTTAGTCCCGGTTGGAGTTACCAACCAGGACTAAAGAATAGTCCCGGTTGGTAACTCCAACCGGGACTAAAGATCTTCCTCTTATTAATCGGGACTAAAAATCATTTTTAGTCCCGGTTTTTAATGGAACTGGGACTATTGTGGATTTGGGTCGACCGACCAAAGATGGTTTTCTCTACCAGTGTTTGTTTAGGCTTATAAGCCAACTTATAAGCCGAAAAGTCTTAAGCTTAAAAAAACAAGCAGCTTATTCGTTTGGCTTTTTTTAAGCCATAAGTCACTCTAACACTATTAAGCCAAAAGCTAGGTTGGAGAAGTTTTTTTTGGCTTATGTAAGGTAGATGTATGACTCTACCACTAAACTTAGGATATTAAATCCCCCGGCTTATAAATTATATAAGCCAATAAGCTGACTTAAAAGTCTAGGCCAATAAGGCTAAGCCTAAACACGCTGCAAATTAAATTGCGATGAGATCAGCAGAGCTAGCCACAATTAACATGTCTATGGGATTTGCACTAAAAGTGTGGAGCTAGCATTTTGTGTGCAAGTTGCACTATGGTAACAAAACTAGCAGCTGCTTGTATATATGTGTGTGGGTGTGTGGAAAATTCATGGAATCGATGCTCGATCGATCGATAAATAGCTTTAACCAACTTTTGTTCTAGGTATGCCGGCCAACATGCGTGCAAAAACAAGTATATGTAGTGTAGATGATGCAGGCGCGCGCCCGAGCGCAGTGGAAGAAATTAGGTACCAACGAATTGGGCATTCACAAAGCATGCCCTGCCCCTTCCACGCACTTCAAGGGCCAAAGTAAGCTGCCTATACGTACGTACGTGCGATCGATCGATGCTGTCCATGCCGTTCCGGCTGCAGCTAGGGCCATCCGTCACCGATCGACCGTAACGTACGTACTACTTGCAGGGGTACTACACCACGCACTACTGCTGCACGTACGGCTAGCTAGGATATATAGTGGAACATTCAGTAGATGATATTGCTCGGTCACTTTTCTCACCGTGAGATTGTGGTCACTATATATACCACAGAGCACGCCGAGGGATCGGGGAGAGATGACGACTGACTCTGTGAGCTAGGGGACTGAGATGATACTTGAGTATTTTTTTATTGACCCTTAAAAATGCTGTAATTAATTAAGCAGGTCTAGCGCTAGCTCTTTAATTAACCTTGCAAGATTTGATAATTAATGCATGGTGGAGTATGACTGTGTGAGATGCATATATACCATTTCAACCTTTCATGCCCTCCTGCGGCCGTGCATTGATCCTCAGGAGTCAGAGATGCATGGTCTCTAGCTTACAATGTTCCGGTGTTCCGGTGGTCTTCTTGTTTGGATTATACTGTATTGATCGGCGATCTTTTCGCCGCATCGCAGTTGCGCACTACACTATAGAAGTACCATATATGTATCGTGCATGACCTGCTGCTAGCATCCACACGTACGTTTCTTTTCTTTTCTTTCCGGCCGTGCGCGTCCAGGTGGAAGGCACTGCACGGTTAATTTCCTTGTAATTCATACACTACACAAAATAAAGTATACGGAGATGACCGATCGACATCAATATGGATGCATGCATACATGTCATAGAGGATCGATGAGCTCAGCTAGCTCCAAAAGCAGTGGAGTGGCAAGAGTGGCCACTAATTATGGTTGAAAGAAACAAACTCCTACTTTACTCTTGTTAATTTATTTATATACGCTGCGGGCTGATTTCCATTTTACTATTTATAAATTGATTTGGAGCACAGATCGATACGTGCAGAGACCTAGCAGTAACAGGTCGATCAATAAGATGGCATGCATGCAGTTGCAGCTGACGCGCACCGATCCTATATATATACGTACGATGCAAACGATGCATTGCATTGCATGCATGGGCCAATAAGTAACTAATAAGCCAGACAAGCCAAGCGACTAATATATAGTTAGAATCAGAAAGAATGCCACCGTCGTCGGCGGCCACCACCGGCGGCGCCGTCCATAAACCAATTATCATGCCGCCCGAGTCGGAGAGGCAGATCAATAATCTTCCAGACGTACTGCAGCCCCGCCGGCGGTGGCGGTCCTCGCTCGCCACGGGCTTCCGCTCGGCCCTGGCCTGCACCATCGTCGGCGTGGCCTCCATCTACGCTCCGCTCGTCATCCGCCGCCACCTCACCTTCCCGGCCTTCTCTTACGTAGTCACCGTCATCGTAGTCACCGACGCCACGCTGGGCAGCTCCCTGCGCAGCGCCCTCAGCGCGGTCCACGCCACGGCCATGGGCGCAGTTCCATCGGTGCTGCCACTCTGGCTGGCGCACCGCACCGGCGCCGGGGAGTCGGTGCTGGCGACGACGGCGGTGGTGGCGCTGAGCACGTTCGCGGTGGCGGTGGCGGGGTCGGCGGGGGCGGTGGCGAAGCGGATCGCGCTGGGGCAGATCATCATCATATACGTGGCGAGGTTCAGGGAGGAGAGAATGCGGTCGGAGGCGGTGCTGCTGCATCCGGCAAACGTGGTGGCGTGCACGGCGCTCGGGGTGGTGGCGGCGCTGCTGGGCGTGCTGCTCCCCTGCCCAAGGCTGGCCACGCGCGACGCCACGGACAAGAGGCTCGCCTACTTGGAGGTGGCGGCGGAGAGGGTCAGGCTGCTGGCCGACGCCTTCCAGTTGCACTTCTCCAGCGACGAGGCTGCAGGTGATGATGAGGAGAGAGCATCATCTTGTCGTTGCCGCAGACGGCGGCGGCAGTGCGTGGCCGCGTGCATCATGTCGCAGGCCGACCGAGCAGCCTCCGCCGGCGCCCTCCTCCTCCGCCGCATAAGCTCCGCACAAGTATGTATACTATATGCGTTCAGCAAATCAGTATACTCCAGATAGTAGATGCATGCATGCAGATGGCCCGATCAAAGAAGAGTCGTCGGAATCTAGTAGTGCTAATTAGTTACATATGAGATATGATGATCGAGTGATACTATATGAGATCTTACCCCATGGCCCTTGCCGAAAAGAGATGCGAGTCACACTAGCTAGTTAGTGCAGTGAGTGACCCCACGAGCTGCAAGCCACTAGAAGCCACTAGGACGTACTAGAAATCTAGAATGAATTGAATCCACTAGAAGCCAAGGAATCCGGCGCAGTCAGAAAGCAAGCGTCAGCAACCGCACTAGCTAGGATACCGATACCCAGCTAGTAGGATTAATTACAAGTTAATTATACTAAAATTAATTAGTATTAACTAAGTAACTATATGCATATGCCATTATATTGCAGGGTGACTTGCAGTGGGAGCGAATGCCGGCGCTGCTGAAACGGTGGTGCAGCAGCAGGTGGGATGACGACGACGAACAAGCTTGTGCGCGGCTGCACGAGTTGATCGAGATGCCTCTGCGAGGGATGGAGATGGCCTGCACCCACATGCTGCAGCAGCCATGTTGGCCTAACACTAACACTATCAGCAGCATCTGCACGACACCAACATGGCTGCAGCACGCTACCGACCATGTACGCCTGGCTTTGCTCACAAAACGCATTCCCAGCTGCAGCAACACAGGCACAGGCAGCATGGAGATGGCCAAACTAGCGCCGGTCTCTGTTGGTGCTCTGGAGCAGCAGCAGCAGCTGGCTCCTTTCCTCTTCTTCTTATGCTTGGATCTCCTCCTCCAAGGATCTCATCCGGCGCCCCAACGTCCACCTAAGCTGCTGCTGTCTGTGTCTGCACACTCAGACGCTGCTGCCTCCCAAGTGAAGGTGATCCCAGCAGCAACAACAAAAGACGACGATGAAGAGCAACCGCAGCAGACGAGGAAGAAGAAACACCAGTGCCCTCGGCAAACGACAAGAAGCACCATGAGGAGGAGGCTGGTGGCCGCGGCCAAGTGCAGCTTCTCGCTGGGCCTCGCCGTCCTGCTCGGCCTGCTCTTCAGCAGCGACCACGGCTTCTGGTCGGGGCTCGTCGTGGCCACCACCATGGCCAACGGCCGCGAGTGGACCTGGGCTCTCGCCATCGCGCGTGCTCACGGCACCGCCCTCGGATCCGTATATGGCGCGCTGGCCTGCCTTGTCATCGATCGCATGGAGCTGCGCTTCCTCGCCCTGCTCCCCTGGCTCATCCTCACTGCCGGCTTCCTCAAGCGCAGTCGTGCCTACGGCCCCGCTGGCGCTGGGGGTGTAGCAGCTGCGGTGTCTGGCATCATCATCGTTGGCCGCCGCTACGACGAGCCGCCCATGGCCTTCACCGTCGCACGCCTGGTGGAGACCTTCATAGGCCTCGCCTGCATCATCGTGGCCGACCTCGTCTTCCAGCCCGCCGCCAGGCCGTCCACCAAGGCCACGGCACAGCTCGACCGCTGCCTCGCCGCACTCAAAGGCTGCTTCAGTCGGGGACGACAGACGACGACCAAAGTGAAGGTGAAGGCGGTGCAGGAGCAGGTGGCCCTGCTGGAGAGATGCGTGGCAGAGGCTGCCGGCGAGCCCCATTTCCCGTGGTCGCCGCCGTTCCCGGCGAGCTGCTACCACAAGGTGGCGGGGAGCCTTGGCAGGATGGCGCAGCTGCTCTACCTCTACACACAGGCACATCCAACTCCAATACCAGCAGCAGACGAGGATGCAACGCAGCGCTTCCACTGCCTCGTCTCCGCATCCCTGGAGCGAAGCGCCGACCTCCTCCTCCGACTCAGTCGTATCAGCAGCAGCAGCAGCAGAGACGAGGAGGACCTGGAGGCCGGCATCCGGGTCAGCAGCGGCAGTGACACCTGTTGCTGTGACGACGAGGATGCACCAGAGATGCTGGTGCGGTCGTTCCTGTCACAGCAGCAGCAGCAAGATCAAGGAGTAGCATTAGCATTGGCTTCCATTGGGTTCTGCATGGGAGAGATGGCCAAGGAGGCCCTCCAGCTGGAGGCCTACATGCTCGACCTCATACTCCTCGCTCATTAGCATCTACTCTACTGTACCTCTCTATTCTGTTTGTCTACAACAGCACATAATTCAATCCTCTTGCCAGGCTGCCAAGCTGCATGCATGCTTTGCTTGTGTGTCCATCAACCCACAGTCCCACACTAGCTAAAAGTTCAACACTAGCTAAAAGTTCAAAGTTGTGCTCCCTCCGTGTTACATATTATGAGCTAGCTTCTACCTACCAGGTTAAGCGTAACCATTCCCTGCTCAAAATTATGACACCATCTAAACAGAGTATGCATATGTTGGTCTGCATCTATCCCTACAAAATACTAACAAGGAGACCAAGGAAGGCCTACTAGTTTGTCCCCCTGTCTCTACCTAATTCAATCAAGGCAAGGCAACAAAGCGTGAGGGTCATCTAGCTCATTTGCATTCCTTCCGCATGGTACTTGTCCAAGTCAGCATCCAGGTCTTCAGCAGAAATCTTCCGACTTCCACGGTCTCCCCTCCCTCGCCCACGACCCACATGACCCCGACCACGCCCACCAAATCCGCCCCTGCCCCGAGGCCATCCTCTTCCACCCCTGCAGGTCCACTGAAAATTTCAGCACTGGACATGTTTTTCTCAGAATCTTCCTGACAAACTAGGCTTAAAAAAACACAGTGCAATTCTGTTGATTCATAATATCATATAACGAAACAATTTTAAATGGTTCCCTGGAAAAGTAAACAGTTTAAAATGGTATTTGGATATACTCAAGTTCAGTCTCACTCCACATTTGATAGACACTGTAAATCTGTAATAGGGCCAGGGCATACTATCTGCAGGTAACATTGAGGCAAGAAACAAGGTTTCCAGGTGATTCTTAATAGATAAAAGGGATACATGTCTCAGGTGATCCTGCCCTGCTTGGACTTTCAAGGCAGTCCAGTGGCACTCTATCCACGGTTCAAAATATCCCCTAGTTTCGGCAAAATTTGGTTATCTTGAATTCAAGACTACCTACGAAGACGACCTGGCCAGTTTCTTCAGGATTTATAGGTAGTTCAAGTAATTTAACAAACAAACCATATTGCAAAATCTAACGCAGATTGGTGGTATGTGTCTATCATGCTGAATGCGAGCTCACAAATTTGAGTCCCAGGAGAACATACTTCGTAAACTCAAATTTTGTCTCAAAAGTACGGCAAGATTTTCCACGAAGAACGGCTTTTGAAGTTCAGTCTTGTCAAAACCCCATTGTTAACTTTTTTTTTAAAAAAAGTCCAAGCAAATTAGCAAGAACAAGAACCCTGACTAACTGTACAAACTTTACTGGTGATCGGGGAACCTCTGTCTGGCAGACATTATCAGCTGCTACTTATTTGTGCAGATAAATAATCAAACTAAATGTACTACTATAGACTATGCCTACAGAGCAGAGCAGGTCTATCTTAGGCCCTCATTGGCACAACTCCGGATCCAAGATTTCTTGGAGTTGGGTATTCCTAGCTTCACAAATTTGGATCTACGATTACGTTGATAACATTTAGTTAAATCATTTTGTTCACATTTTGGATGAATTTTAAAATTTTAAAACACTATAATTTATCATACAAACTTCAAATCTACTGTCTGGAGCTGTGCCAAACAAGGCCTTAGCAGTTAATTTTGAGAGTTAATTGTTTCATGGGGAGAGAAAAACAATGCTGTATATGGAAGCTACTAACCTTTTGGGAGGAAAATCGAAGTATCCAGCTGGTGCAGCGAAACCAAAAATAGCAGGTGGTGGTGGCTCAATATTTATACCAATGAGCTCAAGTTTCATAGGTTTGCCATCCAGCTGCACATTGTTGTACCTCTTAACAGCAGCCAGGGCGTCAGATTTTCTGGAAAATACAACCTCTGCAGTTCCCTGGCAAAACAGGGTATGAGTAATGAGCATTTTAACATAAAAAGAGTGACACATATTAAGTAAAAGAAAAAAGAAAGGTGGGGTTTGGAACCTTGGATCTTCCACTCCTGTCATAGTTAATAGAGTAACGCTTGACATCGCCAACCTCAGAGAAGAGTTCCTGAGTAAAGTAAGCAGCAAATTGTAGAGCAATTTAGTGAGAATGAGACAATAATTAAATTGTGAAAAAGGTTAATGAGTGCTCTAAATGTCTGGAAAGATACAAAGCTGAGGCTTTGTAGGTGGGCTTAAGAGTATAATAATGAAGAAAGCTGTGGTTTTCCTTTCCATAAGAAAAGGGTAAGTTGTGAGTGTGTGTAGGGATGTACCCTAAATAATAAGCAAAATTGGTTTGGTGAAATGAAAAGATGGGGGAATTGAGGAATATAAAGATGACAATTCAATAAGAGTTTAATGCAGCTATCCAGGTACGGTGAGTTGAGATTATAGTAATTTTTTTTGGGGAAAAAAGAAAAAGAAAAAGAAAAAGAAAAAGGAGGAGCGGGTGGTGGTACCTTGATGTCCTCGTTGGAGACGGCGTAGTCGAGGTTGGAGATGTAGAGCTTGGTGCCGGTCTCGACGTTGGCCGCGGGCGTCGGGTGGACGTAGGCCGTGGGCGGCGCCTAGGAAGAATAGATCGTGGTCGTTGGGTCAGGCGAGAAATCAAGAAAAAGAAAGAGAAACTATACCTGAAAGGTGATGGCGTGATAGGGAGCGGCAGCGGAGCGGGTGGCGGCGCGGGAGTGGGAGCGGCGGGCAGAGGGCGCCGGACCTGGACGGGAGCGGCGCTTGTACTTGTTGGTGATGAGGTCGTCGAGGGACATGTCCAGCAGCGAGTCCGCCGCCATCTTCTTGATGGTGTTGCGGCGGCGGCGGAAGGCGGAGTGGAGTTGCTTTCTCCTCCTCCTTGTTTGGGTTGGGTGCGGACTGGGGAAGACGACACGACATGGGCTGGGCTGGGCTGGGCTCTTCTTCCTTTTTGTTTTGGGCTTTATTTTGCTCTTCTCTCTTCTTCTTCTTCTCGTCCTTTCCTCTTCTTCTGGAGTCTATGGACGACGGAATTGTTCAATTCAAAGCCAAACCAGCACGCAAGCAACCAGCGAACCCTAGCTACAGAGAGATTCGCATCAAGGAAGGGAGGAAGAAGACGAGAGAGAGACTCATTTGAATTAGAGATAGAGATGAAGCCCAAGCCCTTCAAGGAGGAGTTCACCCTGGGTTAGTTCTTTCAGATTTAGTACTATTCATGTTCATGGATAGTATTGACTTGAATCGAATTCTTGTTTACAGAGGAGAGGGCCAAGGAGTCGGCCTCCATGATCGCCTCCTACCCCGCCAGGATCCCCGTATGTGATGTGATGTGATGTTCACAATTGTTTCTCTCTCACTACTTGTTTCTCCTACCAGTTTCCCCTTCCTTCAAGTTCCTCATGCTGCTACAGTACCACCTATACATAACTCAGCCGCCATGCCATCAAATTTTGCAAACTCACATTCTTCGCACGCACTCCAATCAACATTATATCATCACTGTGCCACAATAACCTCGCTCCTATATTTTTTTTTTGGAATTAATCAGGGGGGGGGGGGGGAGATTCCCCACCTGAATTATATTGGAAAAAAGGAAGAGGGGGTACAACCGGAAGCATTACAGCATTAGTCGGAGCGAATAGAAGAAGAAAGAAGACTTTTCCAGTTAGTCACAACCGGCCTATCTTCTCTACTGAGGCGCTCAGACCACAAAGTAGCGTCCTCAATACATTTAGCCACTAACCTTGTCCAGGAGTTAGGAAGCCCCCGGAAAACAACGTCGTGTCTATGGATCCAAAGTCCCCAGAAACAAAGTAAGAAAAAAACTTGGAAGTGCTTGACAGGCAAGTGGCAGGGAGCAGCGAGGTCAGCAAGATCTTGAACATTTGAAACCACAGATATACGCAAGGCTCTCCAGAATTCCTGGGCGAATTGACATTGGAGAAAGAGATGAGTCGCAGTTTTGTCAGCACAGTTGCAGACGATGCACCTCGCTCCTATATATGTCGTCATGTGACTGAAGATGTTATTCAAATCCCTTCATGTTTCTCTTGAGCTGTCCAACAACTCTAGCGAAACTTTACTGAAAAGAAAATCAAATAGATGCTGCATACATGTTCTGTTCTGTTGATTCTCCGCTGTGTTGGTTAGTTATTTCCAACACAAGTACCCATTTGCGTGCGGCAGTTTCTTGTCAATGGTTTGGGTCAACATTTTCAAGCACTTAATGAGAGGATAGAGGTGCTGACTGAATTACCTATTCCATTTTTATTCATCTAGCAAGTAGACTGTGATCACATCATTTTCCATTATCTTAACATTGTGCAAAAAGAAATTAGTTGGGCTCTGTTATTCGCAAGTTATTGGCCATTGTATTTCCTACCCTGTTTAAATGTTGCAGATTGAATCAGGGCTCAGGGTCAATCAGGGCTCAGGGTCAAACTCATGGAGCATTCTTGGGGGTATTCCTAGTCCTAGATAGAAATAGTTCAATTTGCACTACCTACCCTTTTGTCTCTGCACGTTAGCTTCAGTTAACTCTGTTGTGAATCAGTTTTGCAAGTACTGGATCCTGAAAACTAAACCAAAACCAGAATTCGTACCTAAACCATCTGTGTCGTTGAATTCCACAGGAACACATCAAAACTGATTACTTTTCATTTGTGCATTTTCTTCTGAAGTGTGTTTCTTGAACATTATGCTAAGATTCTAGTATCTATGATTGCAGGTCATTGTTGAGAGGTTTTCAAGTAGTCTTCCAGAAATGGAGAAGCGCAAGTGAGTAGCTAATTTCATGTTCTTGCTTAGAAGCTGATTGAATTTGGAGGGCTGAAAAGCAGTGGTGATTGCAGGTACCTAGTTCCATGTGACATGCCAGTTGGGCAGTTTATTTTCATACTTCGTTCAAGGTTACATCTGTCTCCAGGAATAGCACTGTTTGTGTTTGTCAACAACACGTTGCCCCAGACTGGTGAGCTTTGCATATTGGGCTGTTTTTGTCCTGCTTGATTCCCCTGTTGAAGCTTCAGATATGCAATTTTGCTGTGGCTGCAGCTCAGCTGATGGACAGTGTGTACGAGTCATACAAAGATGAGGACGATGGCTTCCTCTACATGTGCTACAGCAGCGAGAAGACATTCGGCTGACCAACTCATCCGTGGAGATCTGCTTTCTTTTCTTTCATGTGTATGTGTTGCTCGAACATAAAGATGCATGCATGTGCATATATTAGTATCATTAGAAAATGCATGAAGTGTTATACTGTACACTGATTAATGTGAAATGAAATACACTAGTTATTTCATCCCCTCGTCTAAGAAATATAAAAGAGGAAAGGTTCATAACGATCTTTGTCCCTCAGTTTCCACCAACATGATGACTGTTCATAAACAGATAAACGCACAGATCCTTTTAACAATACATAATCCAAGGACCCTTTTTTGCCAATACATAATCCAAGGAACATGGTTGCCACAATTGTGCCAACCTCTCTTCCTCAGATTGTTTTCTACCCTTAAGAACAAGTCATACAAAAATCTTCATCTTCCAGATATGAAAATCTTCAACTCTAAACTGTTGTCTAGAACAAATATCCACATAGATTTTAGTTTCCAAAGAGCTTATATTCTCTCCCTCCAAAGTCAGTGAAAGTCAAATTATAATGCCTAGGGAATTGCAAAAAGCCTAAAGAGACCTTCAATACAAATCCTCTTAGCAAATTAAAGCAGAGTATTTTTCCCGTCATCTACTTGCTCTTGACATCACCAATACATGCAAACAGTGGATCCCAGGTTTGACCTCAACGTGGGAAATGACCTCCAATGTGGTATGTGTCATGTGTGTTTGTGTATATATATAGTTTATCGAAATTTGAATAGTCCAATTGTATCATTAGTTTTATTTAGCTTCCAGGCAACTGATCGATGTACATATATGAAAACTATACCATGTGTCTATAGTTCAATTGCAACTAGCAGCTAGGATTGAAGATAAATACTGTTATGTATAATAAGTACATATATACTCCATAACTAAGACTTTTATGTGGTATAATTGTGATGATTAGATGGATCTGGGCAGGCCTGGAAAATGCAATAGTAGGAATCATATGCCTGTGCGAGTGGCGTCATTGCTTAGCTTAGCTTGTACTGGATTAGAAAAGCCAAAGCCAGGTACATGTAGTATTGAGATGAAGAGGGCTTAATTGCGTATGACGCCATAACTTGGTTGACCTGTCAATTCAAGGGCGAGTAGTTTTGTGTCCACTGCACACAATATGCATGTTCTTTATTGTGGTTTTGTCAACAAAAGGAAAGGAAATTCTCGCGGAGAAACAAGCAAAGCAGAGTAAAAATTGAACAGATTGTCAACGTCGATCAGATTAATTGTTGTTGATGAGCTAGAATCAAAAGGGGCCGCCGGCGTTGAGCAGCACTAGCTAGCTAGCATGATCAACGAAGAGGTGGAGATGGAGGACAAGATCAAGAAGAAGCAGCAGCAGCATCAAGAAGAAGAAGAAGTAGAAGAAGAAGAAGAAGAGGAGAAGGCGGTGTCAGTGCGCGCGCTGTCATCGTCGTTGCGAGCTGCGGCAACCAGGAGCCTGTCGTCCTTGTCGTCGTCGTTGCGCTGGGATCATCGTGGGGACGACGAAGAGGAAGCTGAGCTGACATGGGCGGCCATCGAGAGGCTACCCACCTTCGACAGGATGCGCACGTCGGTGCTGTCGTCGGAGGAGGTGGACGTGCGGCGGCTGGGGGCGGCGGAGCGGCGGGTGTTGGTGGAGAGACTGGTGGCCGACATCCAGCGCGACAACCTGAGGCTGCTCCGCAAGCAGCGGCGGAGGATGGAGAAGGTGGGCGTCCGGCAGCCGACGGTGGAGGTGCGGTGGCGCAACGTGCAAGTGGAGGCGGACTGCCAAGTGGTTTCCGGCAAGCCGCTGCCCACGCTCCTCAACACCGTGCTCTCCCTGCAGCAGGTGCTCACCACCGCGCTGGGGTTGAGCCGCCGGCATGCAAGGATCCCCATTCTCAACGACGTCACCGGCATCCTCAAGCCTTCCAGGCATGTACTCCAGGCTCCAGCTCGATCGATTGATTAATGCATCGATGCCAATACATTACATGGTGTGCAGGCTGACTCTCCTTCTTGGCCCCCCCGGCTGCGGCAAAACCACCCTCCTGCTCGCACTCGCTGGAAAGCTCAACAAAAATCTCAAGGTTGTTATATTAGCCAATTTCGATTCATCCACCAATTCATTACCTAATCATAAGCTGCCAATGTACCAGCAATATATATATTAATTGTATATTACAGGTAACCGGCCAAGTGGAGTACAATGGTGTGAATCTCAACACCTTTGTTCCAGACAAGACATCAGCTTACATTTCTCAATATGATCTTCATATCCCTGAGATGACCGTTAGAGAGACGCTCGACTTCTCTGCTAGGTTTCAGGGCGTAGGCACCAGAGCAGGTTCAGTTACTGAATTGCTTAGCCTGGCGAGAAAAATAAATTATCTTTATTTGTTAACATTCCCTCTACTTAACAAGTGTCGTTATTTTCTTGTGCAAATTAGAAATCATGAAGGAAGTCATTAGGAGGGAGAAGGAGGCTGGGATTACCCCCGACCTTGACATAGATACATACATGAAGGTAAGGACTAACCCCCTTTTTTTTACGCGAGACTAACCCTTTTTTCATATATATTTTTTTCCAGTCTTTTTCATATATATATTTTTTCCAGTCTATGTGTGTGGATTATACCAACATTTATATAAACATTTTTATGGTCACATATCTAAACAAGAGTGTGCACTTCTCCCCTTTTCCTAATACAATTTATCATTGAGGATTCTCTCGCATCGATTCTAGAAAAATGTCTAGTTCATTTCTAGCACTCTTCGTTTTATCAAAACGGCACAGGTTCTGCATGCCTATACAATTGCTACAATCCAGTCAAGTATCTTTGTAGGCAATATCCGTGGAAGGCTTAGAAAGGAGCATGCAGACCGATTATATTATGAAGGTAATCGATTCGATGAACAATTATCAGGGTCTAGCACATAACTTTTAACCTTGTGCATGATTTCTTACCTTATAGATTATGGGGCTTGACATTTGCGCTGACATAATAGTAGGAGATGTCATGAGAAGAGGTATTTCAGGTGGTGAGAAGAAGAGACTAACCACAGGTGATTTAACCAATACATATATATTGAATAATTTTAGGATGCTTCCATGTCATCTCAATTGTAATATAGAAATGGTTAGATCAAAACACTGCAATTCAACATCTAAAATTCCAAATTTATGTATGAGAGGTTCTACCCTCTTGTCAATCCCAATTCTATTTGAGAATGTTGTTTTTAGTAGATCTGTCAAAAACATGCTTATAAAAGAATTATGTTGTAACCAACCCAAACAATGCAGGTACTGATATAGTGTATACTTCCTTTTTCATCAAAACATGCAAGCCACCTAAATATATGTATCAGAACAGATTTTTTTGTTTGTTTTGCAAAAGACAAAAGAGTGTGTATGGCTGAAATGTTCTTTTTTTATGCAATGGCTAGCTAAGTTTATCTTCTAGGGGTCAACTGAAACAAGTTAATTAATTCAACAAAGAAGCTTATTTTCCTATTCTTTTTATTGAAAGTTTCTTCTTGTAATCAGGGGAGATGATAGTTGGACCTTCAAGAGCACTTTTCATGGATGAAATATCAACTGGGTTGGACAGCTCTACCACCTTCCAAATTGTTTCTTGCCTCCAACAACTGTGTCATATCTCCGAGTCTACCATACTAGTTTCACTCCTTCAACCAGCACCAGAAACTTATGAACTTTTTGATGATATTATCTTGATGGCTGAAGGGAAAATTGTATACCATGGCTCAAAGAGTTGTATTTTGAGTTTCTTTGAATCATGTGGGTTCAAGTGCCCACAAAGAAAAGGTGCCGCTGACTTTCTTCAGGAGGTATGTGTAATTCAAATAGTTCGAGTAATTTTTGAAATGGATGTTTGAAGATAAGGAGTTAAGGACTAGTAGTATATTTAAATAGTTTGGCAGGTCTACTAAGGGCATAATTGAGATTCAATAATTCTAATAGAATCTCACATGTCAAAATTTCTACCTAAGGATCAACTTATGTAGTATGGATAAAATAAATTGGACAATTGGTGTTCTATAGTATTTCTAGCAGCCATTATTCCATTGTTTTGAGTTTTAGCATTTGAATAATGTACTTATAATTTTGTACAAATTCAAAATACAACTTTTTAGTATTAAGGAGTTGAATATAGGTCAGTATGTAGTGTGTTTGACTTGCTTTTTAGTATTCCTCTTCCAAATTTATGTATAGGTTTTGTCTAAGAAAGACCAACAACAATACTGGAACCGTAGTGAGGAAACATACAAGTTTGTTACAGTTGACCATTTCTGTGAGAAGTTTAAAGCATCTCAAGATGGTCAAAATTTTGCCGAAGAGCTTTCAGTGCCTTATGATAAATCAAAAGGGCACAAGAATGCTTTATCCTTCAATATCTACTCACTATCGAAATGGGATCTCCTCAAGGCTTGTTTTGCAAGAGAAATCCTTCTCATGAGAAGAAATGCCTTCATCTACATAACAAAAGCTGTTCAGGTAAATTAAAGTAAGTAAAAATTATTTTATCTTTTGGAGAAAATGCAATTAAATAATTCATACACTGGGCATTGATGAATACACTCTATGATATAAAAGGCCAATCTTTGACACCTAAATTTACAATGCTATACCTAGTGTCACATAGATTGGTTCCCACTATGGTGGATGCAATCAAGAATTTCCATTGAACATCTAGAAGTTTAAAATCTTAATACGACCTTAGCTTTAATATTGTGTCAGATAAAGGAAAGATAAATGCAGTATGTACATATAGTCGTTTTTGAATGCAAAATATTGATAGAGATTAGGTGTTGATTGTATTCAACTCTCAGTACATAAGCTTGATAACCATTTATGGTGCATTGTTGATTGTGTTAGTAATGAATATTTGGACCATATGCATTTAGTTCTTAGTAGACAAAAAAGCTAGCAGCCTGAGATATTTCACAATCCTTATTCTTTTCAGTTCATACACGGCATGCAATTTAAATACTTCAATGCCCATGATTAATTGTACCCATATACCACATTTTTTTGTATTTTTGTTGAAAGAGTATTTCTTCCAGAATTTACTAATATTTGGTTGAATTTATAATTTATATGAACCAAAATTCAATTTATTTTGGATTTTCTCAACAAATCAACATAAGGGATATTCTTACTGCAGCTTGGAATACTCGCCATAATTACTGGGACAGTATTTTTACGCACGCATATGAGAGTTGATAGAGCTCATGCTGACTATTATATGGGTTCCCTCTTCTATGCGCTCCTTCTTCTTTTAGTGAATGGTTTCCCTGAGTTGGCCATGGCAGTTAGTAGACTCCCTGTGTTTTACAAACAACGAGGCTACTATTTCTATCCTGCATGGGCTTATGCGATACCAGCTTTTATCCTAAAGATTCCAGTTTCTTT
This sequence comes from Oryza glaberrima, assembly GCF_000147395.1. Classification (NCBI taxonomy): domain Eukaryota; kingdom Viridiplantae; phylum Streptophyta; class Magnoliopsida; order Poales; family Poaceae; genus Oryza; species Oryza glaberrima. Next base: position 14,812 of record NC_068336.1, on the reverse strand, counting down.
AGTTGAATCAATAGCTTGGACATCAATATCATACTACCTCATTGGCTACACTCCGGAAGCATCCAGGTAAATTTGCATTTATTGTAAAGCTTAGGTGGTGGTTAGTACAGAGGAAGTACTCATTCAATTACACTAGAATCTTTTATTATCAACTCTTTTAGGTTGTGCTAAATGGGTGAAAACCTTTTCATGCCTGAGAGGTCACCTATGCAATCTGGCTCATCTAGCCAAGACACATAGGTGTATTTGTTGATACTAGTTTGCAATGATTTTGTGAACCAAAGTCAACTATAGGATTACTTTGTATAACACTATCTTGACTTTCCTTTAGTGTTTTGTTCACACAAGAGAATTGCGTATTAGTGCATTAAGAAGTACTTAAATATTTACAAGACACCCACACCATGGTCAAAAGGGAAAAAAAAAGAAAACCACTGACCAAACAAGACGCAGCCAAACTAAGATCAACTCTAACCACCCGCTACTTCCAGCTAAGCCAAACCTCTTGCTCTTGCTAAACACCAGAGATGCTCTTCCTCCAAAATTTGCCTAAAGAACCAGCAGCACATAAGGAGAATCTCCATTGAATACACAATCATTTTGATGCTTTTGAAGCAGCCACACTCCCAAAGTGATTAGCGGATTTAAACCACACTTAAGAACATTTGGACTGAAAAATTGATCCTGAGCCACTACTCGCAAACACTCACATCCACTGATCGTGGTGAGAAATCCGCCTGACCATGCCAGTGAAAGAGGAGATACCATTGTCTCGAGAAGACGCAACTTTCCTTTTAGTGTTTATTTGCATGACATGTATTTAAGATGCAATTGACTAATTTGTGTTATTAACATGCTCAATTCTTCTATTTAGATTTTTCCGACAGCTCTTTATCCTATTCCTCGTGCACACTGGAGCATTATCATTGTTTCGATGTGTTGCTTCATACTTCCAAACAATGGTGGCTAGTACGGTCGGTGGTACAATGTCATTTCTAGTTATCCTTCTATTTGGGGGCTTCATAATTCCTCGGTGTAAGCTATTTCCTTTGTTTCCTCAAACTCTACCATGACTTTCCAATAAGGGATGATTTTGCAATTACTACTAAGTATGGTATACTTCATTTAGTACTACGCAAAAGTGCTAACACTTTATGTGCCATTTTTGTAGCATCTATGCCAAATTGGCTAAAATGGGGGTTTTGGATCTCTCCATTGTCATATGCTGAGATTGGCTTAACTGGAAATGAGTTTTTAGCACCAAGATGGTTAAGGGTACACATTGCCATATTCCTAACCTATCTTGTGAAATGTACATTTTGTTTCGATTTCAACATGAAAAAACTAATTTTTCCTAAGTTTGTAGATCACAGTAACCGATGTAACACTTGGAAGGAAGATACTGATGGACCGAGGGCTTGACTTCTCAAGCTACTTCTATTGGATCTCTGTTGGAGCATTGTTTGGGTTTGTTTTTTTGTTTAATGTAGGTTTCGCCATCGGTTTGACCATTAAGAAACGTGAGTACAATGTACATGAAATCTTATTAAATTAAACATTTGGAGAAATTCACTTTTCATGTTTAATAGTATTAAAAATCAAAGTATATGCTGATATACATAGCAACAACAGAAATGTTATTATATACTTACATTCACTTAAACATTATTCTAACCCTGTGTAATATGGAACTTAATTTCAGCTATAGGAACTTCTCGAGCAATTATATCTCGTGATAAGCTTGCCCCACCTCATGGGAGTGGCAAAGATATGTCAAAGTACATGGACAATAAGATGCCTAAATTACAAGCAGGAAATGCTTTAGCACCTAACAAAACAAGTTAGTTGAGTTTATACATTTTATCATTAAATATAGATCATGTTAAATAAATCAGCAATGTAATCTTGTGTAGGGAGGATGGTGTTACCTTTCACACCACTGACAATATCATTTCAAAACGTGAACTACTATGTAGACACCCCTGCGGTAATTCTCGAGTAACTCCCAATAGTTAAGACAATCAATATACGTTATGCTTAGTTGAGCAACACAAGGTTTGATATTCTTATGATTTTGAATGAAATCAAAAGAGAGCAATATTCAACTCCTCCTATCAATGCATGCTTAGGAGCATATCATGTTTAAATCATTGATGATTGTATCCTTGATTCAGGAAATGAGGGAGCAAGGTTATATGGACCGGAAGCTACAATTACTCCACAACATCACAGGAGCCTTCCAGCCAGGGGTTCTCTCGGCACTTATGGGAGTTACTGGAGCAGGAAAAACAACCCTCCTTGATGTTCTTGCTGGAAGGAAAACTGGTGGTTATATTGATGGAGATATAAGAGTGGGAGGTTATCCGAAAATTCAGGAAACTTTTGCTAGGATATCTGGGTACTGTGAACAAATTGATGTCCATTCTCCACAAGTCACAGTGGGGGAGTCTGTTGCATATTCAGCCTGGTTGCGCCTTCCAACAGAAATTGATTCGAAAACAAGAAAAGTGAGTTATTTCGTTGTTGAGACAAAAAAAATAGTAAAAGAATTATAATGCGTGCACTACATAAAGAAGATTGCATGTGTTGGATTTTCATGATTGTATTTTAGCCTCATAGTTTCTAGGAATAGTTGAGATAAAAATGTGACCTAACACACTATTTTCCACTGTAGGAATTTGTCAACGAAGTTCTTCGAACAACTGAGTTGGACGAAATTAGAGATTCTTTAGTAGGATTACCAGGGGTAAGTGGACTATCTACAGAGCAGAGGAAACGGCTCACTATTGCAGTTGAGCTTGTGTCCAACCCTTCGATCATATTCATGGATGAGCCCACATCAGGATTGGATGCACGGGCAGCTGCTATTGTGATGCGTGCTGTGAAGAATGTTGCAGAAACAGGTCGAACAGTTGTGTGCACCATTCACCAGCCAAGTATTGAAATATTTGAGGCCTTCAATGAGGTATCTTACAAGTAACTATGGTACACATGTAGCTTGGTACTCTTCTCCAATAATCTTCATCCCAAAATATAACAACTTTTAGCATTCAAAATTTGTTCCAGAACATAACAACTTATTCATCTACATTCTCTTCTCAACCATTCAAATTCTTTACATACTTTCTCTTCAGCTAATCACAACCCTCCTCGATTTAATTCCACCTACTTTCTTAATACCCATGCCCAACTCTAAAACTCCTTATATTTTAGGATGGAGGCAGTAGGTATTAAGGAAATATAAATGATACAGAGTAGCTTTTGAGGCCTAAACTTGAGATATAAATTGATTATACCTTATATTATTCCTTTTAGTAAATTTCATGGAAATTGATTGTGTTTTCACACACCCGCATATATATATATATATATGTACATATATATATATGTGTATATATATATATATGTATATATATATATATATGGCCCTCTGTTACTATAGAAATATGATGATAAAACAATGATAGAAATTTGCACATAAACCTATTACACCAACAATACATGCAAGCTGATTATAATGCCTAGAATTGTTTCACAAATCTGTTTTAGCTGCAAGCTAGAATTAATATAGGTATTTGTTGGCTTTCCTACGATAGCATAAGGTTTACATGTGTTGATTATCAAAAGTAGAATAAATTATATGCTAACTCAAATAAAACTTTGTTGCTTTATTTGCTGGACTGGAAAAGCGTCCAACTATATTAGTTGGCTACTTAAAATAGACTAACATTTTTAGTGTTCACGGTGTCGGAGACGCTAAGTGTGTAATTACCATTTTTTTAGAGAATTTTCAGTGATATTTCGTGTTATATAAAACTTAAGTACTTTGCCACTAATTTATTTATAATACATATGTAGTTGATGCTAATGAAAAGGGGTGGAGAGTTGATCTATGCTGGGCCACTTGGGCAGCATTCATGTAACATCATCCAATATTTCCAGGTAATTAACAACCTAAACTTGTTTTTATCTTTATGCTCTTTATATAAAAGTGCTAGCTAAATAAAACATGGTCCATATGTTTCATTCATACATGTTGCAAACTGATTTAAACAAACCTAGCTACATCCGATTTTCATTTTTTCTCAAAGAAGTCATATAGTCATGATATTCTCAAGAGATGATTTATGATGTAAATATCCCATCAATTATTTTATATGGCAAGTATCATGTCCGTGTGTTACAATGGGTTTTAACTAAATATACTATAAGTCTATAATTGAAATCCATTGAGTAATTCATTACTGATTATATGGGAGTAATTGACTACCAAGAATCAATGCATACTCATGAGAAAAGATGCAATATTTTCCTATAAATATTTCACATAACACACTCATGCAAAAGAGTATGTATATTTGTACAACACACTGTTTTCCTATAGATCCATTCTCCAGTAATTGCACTTTTCAATGTACAAAGTACATGACAGTGTGATCCTATAAATATTTTATACATAGTACACATGTGCAAAGAAGTTAGTATGTTTGTACAACAGAGCAAAAAAGTTAGTATATTTTATACATAATAGACATGTGCAAAGAAGTTAGTATAATACACCGTACAACAGATTGTTCTTATAAATTCGTTATGCAGTAATTGCACTTTCCAATGTACAAAAGTATACGACAGAGCAAGCAGTGTAAATTTTCTATATTTCTCAATAAGTAATATACAAATTAGAATTACACTCATCTAGAACTGAAAAAAAATGAATTCACCATCAAGTACCTGACCTTTTGTCTTCCATTTTTTCAGGCAATACCTGGGGTACCCAAGATCAAGGATAACTATAACCCATCGACGTGGATGCTAGAAGTTACATCTACCTCTATGGAAGCTCGATTGGGAGTAGATTTTGCACAAATTTATAGGGAATCATCCATGTTCCAGTAAGTTTTGAAAATCACTACACCTAGTTATATTGCTATTTATAAGCCCAAAACAAATTGCATTTCAAGTGCGAGGTGGTATGCTTTTACAATACTAGAGGAATAAAAACAAACAAGGGTGTCAAGAGCAATCTTGATAACTAAAGTGACCAAATGATATTTAAGTATGTGTCACCATACAATTGTAGTTGATGTTACTCTCTCATATGTAATAATAACATTTTTTGTGCAATGTTGATAGTAATAATAAGTAATTGGTGATTGAAGGGACAAGGACACTCTAGTGAAGTGCTTGAGCAAACCACCTGTTGGCACGAGCGATCTCCATTTCCAAACACGGTTTCCACAGAAGTTTGGAGAACAATTGAAAGCCTGTCTCTGGAAGCAATGTTTATCATATTGGAGAAGCCCTTCCTACAATATGGTGCGAATTTTATTCACGACAATCTCCTGCATCATCTTCGGTGCATTGTTTTGGCAGAAGGGCGACATCAAGAACATGTATGTATTGAAAACCGTTATTGTGTCCATCATTAAAAAAATACTTGTAGAGAATGTATATGCATATACATATGGATGAAGTGATTTATGTTGATCATGGTTTCCATTTCTTTTGCTTCATTGGTGGCAGAAACGACCAACAAGGTATATTCACTATAATGGGATGCATGTATGGAGCCACTGTCTTTGCTGGCATCAATAACTGTCAATTGGTGATGCCCTTTGTCTCCATTGAGCGTTCTGTTGTGTATAGGGAGAGGTTTGCTGGAATGTACTCCCTTTGGGCGTACTCCTTAGCACAGGTATCTCAAATCCTCAACTATATATGTAAAGGACCTAATTGTACTACTTCCGCTGTTTCACACTACAAGACGTTTTAGGTTTTGAATAGCTTCATGCATAGATCCATGTATGTGCTCATACATATGTCCAAATTCATATGGATGTTAATGAATCTAGATGAGATATGAAGAGGCCAAAACGTCTTATAACGTGGAACAGAGGAAATACTATTTAGGCTTAGTATGAATCTGTATTTGCATTTCATATTGCATCTTTGGGTTCCTGGAGTAGGTTGCTATGGAGATCCCCTACGTGATGGTGCAGATAGTATTATTCATGTTCATTGCTTACCCGATGATAGGGTATGCATGGACACCAGTCAAGTTCTTTTGGTTCGTGTACACCATGGTCTGTACACTGCTCTACTTCCTCTACATAGGAATGATGATAGTGTCGCTTACCCCCAACATCCAAGTGGCATCCATATTAGCATCCATGTTCTACACCGTGCAAAACCTCATGTCTGGTTTTATCGTGCCTGCACCAGTAAGCAACTATTCATCTCACCTAATTATTGCTTCATAATGTAAGTATGTATTTACGAAATACATAAATATATGGTTGATTGATATGGCAGCAAATACCGAGATGGTGGATATGGTTGTATTACGCATCCCCCTTGTCATGGACACTCAATGTTTTCTTCACCACACAATTCGGGGATGAGCATGAGAAGGAGATTATCGTATTCGGAGAGACAAAATCTATTGCTACCTTCATCAATGATTACTTTAGTTTCCGTCGTGACCTACTGCCATTGGCAGCCATCATGTTGGCCATGTTCCCGGCTATGTTTGCCATCCTGTTTAGTCTGAGCATATCTAAGCTGAACTTCCAAAGAAGGTAGAAAGTAACTGGCATCGAACATGCTTCTTTCCATTTCACATATATGCTTACTCAAAAATTATGTATGAAACTTTGGATCCAATCATCAAGTGAGAAAAAGGAACATGAAAGTTCAAAATATGTAGATATTGGTTGACAAAAGTGTATCGAGAATTACTTTATTTTTTTAAAAAAGTATGTGCTCCCTCGAATTGTGCCGCAAATATAACAACATAATATCTGATTTTTACCACTGAACTATACTCTCTCCATCCCATTTTAAGTGCAGTTGTGAGTCTCTGTATCCAACGTTTGACTGTCCATCTTATTTGAAAAAATTATGAAAGAATAAAAAAAATAAATCACTCGTAAATTATTATTCATGTTTTATCATCCAATAACAATAAAAATACTAATCGCAAAAAAAAATTCAAATAAGATAGACGGTTCAAACGTTAGACACAAGAATCCACAACTGCACTTAAAATGGAACGGACTGAGTACATACTACCAATATACTTCATTATCACCCTAACCAGCCTAGCCCCACCTTAACCTAGTCCGAGGAGGCAAACAAGGCTGTTAACAATCTTCTTAATACTTATGCCAAGGTTAAAAGTTACATATTTTGGGATGGAGAAGAATAGTATAAATTTTATTTGTTATTAGTGGGCCCATAAAATTAGTACAGGTGCATGTACATAATTCGAAGACTAGCACATTATTTTTTTTATACTGGATTTTCGTTTACACGTTTACCAAACTCCTAAACAGTATTTTCTATGCAAACATATTCTATAAAAATTATATTGAAATACTTTTCTAAAGCAACTTTTCAACTTCGTAATAGTTAATTCTGTTAAATAGCTAAAAAAGATTCAAATAAACCATCAATCCATGAACTTAGGCCATCTCAAACAGGTCCTAAGTATAACTAGATCTTACAGTTAGGGGTTTAGGGTTTAGGGTTCATCGGTCTTTTGAAAATTCGGTCTTTAGAATATCAAGACCGATCGGTCTTAAAAAAACTCAAGACCGAGCACTTCGGTCTTTGGTCTTGGCCATAGACCGAACTAACCGTAACAGAAGTTCTAACAGCCAAAATATGACAAGTAATCGGTACAAGATCAATGAGTCAAAGAAAACACATAGATGACACACTACAATTTGATGCCACTAGCAAATCGAGCACAATTCTAAAGAAAAAGAAAAAAAAAGCAGATCGATGGGATTCTGAAGAAAAAGAAAAGAAAAAGCAAATTGATACTCCCCATCGATCTCTGCTATCACTTTTTCCATATGGCTCCAGGGACCAAGATCCCATCCATCCCATCGCCTCCTGCCATTGTTGTTACTGTGGCTCCCATCTCTTTGCTCATGGCCGACGTCCTCCGTCGCCGAGGTCTCCAGCTCCCGCACACGGCTTCCTTGAGGTGTGGCCGGCCGGCATGCGCCAGAGGGCGCCAAGACACGCGGTGGCGGCAGGGGTTGTTGGTTTTGGGGTGAGAGGCGAGATGCGGCGGCGGCAGGGGCAGCACATTGCAGTCGCGGATCGTTGCGGCGCCGCACGGTGGGGAAATTTGCGGTCTTCGGAGATGCGGATAAGGTGGGGATTGGGGATGAAAAGATCGTGTGGTGGTGCAGCAGGGAGTTGGTTTCCTTCGGATGAGATTTCCCCACCTTATCCGACGGCACCCCCAACTCCTTCGGTCAATTCGGTTAAGGGCAAAGACCGAATTAACCGATCTAAATTCGGTTAGTTGAATGCAGACCGAATTTTTCTGTCTCGGTCTAGGTCATTTCGGTTTGGTTTTTAGGTTCGGTCTTTTTCTGTCCATCTCTACTTACAGTTTACCTCATGAAATGAACAGGAATATATGGATGTGGCTCCATAAACATCAAATAAAATGAGAATGTATTGAGCACTTGCCGTTATTAAAAACAACTCTCGATCAATAATACTAGTACTATACTTCGTAAGTCAGTGCATTTTTAAATCAGTACAGACATGTATGCTGAGTTATGGCTAATCATTACTTTAAAAAAATTACGAACACATCTTATGTTCAATGCCGCAATGGCTATGGTTCATCTTAAGGACCTTAAGGTTACTTTTTTACAACATTATGGTTGCCCTTATCTCTCAACTCGTCTCTCTTTCTCACCTCATCTCTTCCTTGCGCGTCCGACGGTGGTCCAGGTGGGTCGGCGGCTGGTAGCCAACAACGGGCTCAAGAGCGTCGGTGATGCGGGATTCGTCGGTGTGACCTCAAGTGGGCAGCGGCGGGCTTGCTTGGGAGTGGTAGTGGCAGGTACGGGAGCATCGGAAATGCGTGGATCCACCGACGGGGACCTCAGTGATGGCGGATCCACCAGTGGTGACCTCGACGGCGATGGATCTGGCGCTCGATTTTTTGGTGGTGGGGTGGGGTGGCTAGGGTTTCAGGATTATAGGGTTTTGTAATTTTTATAATTTTCAACATTTCTTTTGTAGACGAGCGGCATAACGTGCCCGTCTGTGAAAATCCCCTTTTTGCACGCGGTTGCCATGCGCGTCGGAAAAATTTCTATTTTCGTAGACATTTGGGCACAAGCGGCTGTTTTACCTGTTTATGAAATGGGTTCTAGTCAGGGCTATCTCAAGGAATTTGAGGCTCCGGAACGAAATGTAAATCAGGGCCCTAAATTTTGAAAAATTCATAGATATAATATAAATAAGCATATTTTATGTCAACTATATAACTTTAATGTTTTATTTCATACAATATTTAAAAATACATCAAATAAATATTAATACTAGAATAACAGAGAGTAAAGGTAGTACGGACCTATTGTTATACTGAAAAGCATCATCCGTATAGTGTTTTTAAATGAAATCTTTGATTATATGTTCATAATTAATATTGTCCAAGACATCATTTTCAGCACCCAAATTATCCTTCTTATTTCTAGAAGACATGCGGGGGCCTCGTCGCCGGATGGAGCAGCCATTTCATGGCCGCTACACCAGTCGTCACGGAGGAAGGAGAAGCGGGAAGGTGGTAGATCGAAGTCCCGAAAGCCATCGACGGGCTGTAGCGGCAACGACGACCACCAGATCTGGTCGGTGATCCTCCAAACGACGACCGATAGTGAAGTCGTGGTGGATCCAGAGGCTACCGCTGTTGCTTTGTATTACAACTTAGCTCTACTGCTTCTCTGAAATCTTGCACAACCTTTTTTGTTCCTTTCCTTGTCTCGATTCAGTTTCAGACTCTCGCTTGTCTGAACGGTTGAAGGATCTTGTATTCTCAGTTCAAATGGCCATTTCAACTGAGAATTTTTGTTTTATTTTGCTGGCAGAAATTATTTGGTTGTCTGTTCCAGTCCTTGTGGTTTTCTATTCCTTGTACATCGACTGAGAATTTGGGTTTGTTAATCATTGCTAATGCAGTTGCCCCAAACTCGTCTCCCATGTGTTGCCGAGCGAGTTCTGAAACGTCCGATGCAAAAAAATCATGCTCCTAATGATATAACTTGTTGAATGGAGATATGGCATATCATTCTGTAAAATGCCATTATGGACTGTGTAACGAAGATACAATTTTTTTCGCGAAAAATTTCAGCATCAAACCACATGCTTTAGCTAATGAAATGAGGAAGAAATACTTGAGCATCTCTACTCATATAATCAGCACTCCCTTCGAATCAATGCTGTTTTGGAAAACATCTCTCCAGTTCAACCTCTACCTGTTAAATATGTGATCCGAATTTCGGATTAGTTTCCTAATAAAACTTGACTATTAGGATTAGTTTCCTAGTATGACTATAAGTTTTTATCCACTAGGACTCCTAAATTTCTCCTATATATATTCCTTATAAGCCGCATGGGGAGGGTGTGACAGACCAATGTATCCCCTATCCAATTCCTCTATAGTGATCATTGTCGGTAGACGTCCGTGGTTTTTTTTTTGCAAGGGTTTTTCACGTAAAATTCGTGTCTCTATTGTGCATCTATTTTTATAACAAATAATATCAGAGGAGATCGATCTATAGTCCCAGCCACCGGCGTGATTTCCTGATCGAAGATCGATCTGATCGGCGGCGGCGCGCGTCGGTCGTTCTGGTCGATTTCTGTTTTTCGGCGAGAGTTGATTAGCAAATCAAAGCGGAGTCGATCCTCCACTCCGAGTCGGCGTGACAGCCTGACAGGCGTCGTGAGAAAAAGCAGCAGCAGCCGCACAGGCGTCGTGAGAAAGAAGCAGCAGGAGGTCATCTAATCTAATCACGCACGCGCATCAAGGTTTGCAAATCAGCCACTAGGAGCCCAACCTCTCCTCTCCTGTTCATGTGAATTGGATTTCACGTTGGTTTTTGCTGCGTGCACACGCCCTTCGCACCAGGGAATCAAATCAATTAATCGCTGCGTTTTCGGGCCTGTTGAGGTGAATTCAGTTTCACATTGGAATTTTTGCTCGGTGCACACGATCTTCGTTTTATACACTCAGAGTGTTTCGCATTTCTGCTAGGGTTTGACAAATTGTACCAGCAGATTCAGGATTTTATTTCCAAGACAAGTTTGAAGTTTGGTTTTGCAGCGGGGTATTTACCTAGGAGGAGAAGTATGCTAGAAAAAAAGAGAAGCACATTCAAGTCGTTGAGAGGGAGCCTCGCTCCTATCTAGATCACAAGGTGATCAAAATTTTCGGCGAATTTTGCTACCATTGTATCCAACATATCAGGAGGTTATCAGGGGATCTAAGTATTTCGTTTTGTGCACAAGAGTTTCGTGTTTCTGCTAGGATTCCAGAAATTAATGCCGGCAGATTCAAGATTTTATTCCCATGGCAAATTTAAAGTTTATGCATCAATTTCGCGTCTCTGCTAGGTTCACACCAGTTTATACTAGCAGATTCAGGATTTATTCCCAATGGCGAGTTTGAAGTATGGTCTACCTCTTCTGTATCAAGGGTGTTATGGATTTTAGTCCAAGTGACTATTTGGCCCATATTGATTTTATCATCACGAGGTTGTTTAGAGATTGAAGATTTTTATGCTACGAGGGAAATTTGTCTCAAGGTGGAGATTGTTAAATATGTGATCCGAATTTTGGACCCACGATATATTTGGATTAGTTTCGTAATAGAACTTGATTAGTAGAATTAGTTTTCTAGTAGTTTTTTTTATCTACTAGGACTTCTAGATTTCTCCTATATATATATATAGATTTCTCCTATATATATACTAATTCTAATGCGCTGTAGGCATTTGCCACATAAATTACAGATATCATCCCATAACTAGAAAAAATGGCTGACAACCGTCTAAGCTCCGATACATATCTTGGGCACGAATGCGTTTACATGTACAGCACAATATTTTCCTCGCATGGTACTTGTTGGATCACATACTAGATATATTTCCCCTGTACTACTACATAGATGCAACTTGATGACAGCAGCCTGAAGAACTGCATGTGCAATAGGGGCAACCGAATTACGAGAGGCAGCTGTGGCTTCACCATCCTCTGCAAAAAGGGGAAAAAGAAAGAGTATTAGAGGTCAGTGATTTTTGTATTGCAATCAAAATCAAATGACTAGAATCAAACTCATAAACCTATATGAAACCATAGTCACAGGAAACAGGGTCGGTGGCAGCGATCCTCGACCCGGGAATGCCGTCCCTGTCCCGAAATCGCGGGGTCATTTTCGTCCCTAACTTGTAAAAACCTCTCGCAAATAGCGTATCACGTTCCTCGACCCCGTTCCTCGATCCCATCGACCCAGGAACTTTGTGACTATGTATGAAACATAGTTGGAAAAAAACATGTTCATGTCTCAAAATCATGGAAAATTCCTTGTAATTAAGATGTAATACACCGAAAAAGATCACAAACTGTGTGTTCATATCTTAAAATCAAAATCATATGGCTACCTGATTCAGTGAAGGATTAAAAAAAATCATTTGTGCTGCTCTTCTGAACCAGAGAATTTCAGAGAAAACTGTTACTCCATCAATAATGTGCACTATTAAACTAGAAAATTTCAGAAACTACTAGGTTATATGTTAATAACATGGCTGACTGATATAGTAACTTAAAAATTGCAGAAAACTGCTAGCTAATCAATCAATAGCTCTGCTGCCCTGAAAATTTTCAGAAACAGCAAAGCTTATCGACAAAATTGTCAAAGGTTTCAACTTAAATTTGCAGAAAACTGCTAGCTAATCAATCAATAGCTCTGCTACCCTGAAAATTTTCAGAAACAGCAAAGCTTATCGACAAAATTGTCAAAGGTTTCAACTTAAATTGAATGAACCGAAAGCCTCAAAATATAGCGGGTCATTAAGGAAGCAGCAATGTGTAGAACAAGAACACAGTACAGAACTCGTCCCTGCAGAGGAAGTGAGGAGGCAGTAATGCACTAATGCGTCAACAAAAAAACAGCTCCTACCTTTCGCATCAGATTCACGGAGGTTGCAAGCAATGGATCTGAGCACCGCATCCCTTCTCGTGCCATCAGCTCCCGGCGCAACCTCTCCCTCATCCACTCCATCAGCCGGCTTCAGCACGTCGTCCCTCTTCCTCTCAGCAGAAGCCGTCGTCGCCGGGTAGCTGTGGTGACTGGTGAGGTACCAGCACCGGAAAGGTAGTCTTGTTCTCCTCCGCAGTCGGTTGGGCGGGCAGCGGCCTCGTCGGCAATCGGCACCGCCGTTGTCGGTTGTCAAGCTCCCACTTCTCCCCCGCATCCTCTCGCCTCCCTTGTCATGGCCAGCAAGCGTGCTGCTCGTTCCTCTGGTTTGTGGGAGGGTGGGGGTCAAGGTTGGAAAGGGATTTTTTTTTTACTATTTGCCATTTTCCCCAATGCCACACTCCCAAATGCCATCTTCCCAAAAATTGCAGTTGATTTTCTACCATTTTGGTCCATTCTTGACGACACATCAGCAGCCACCTCATGACACTTCAAGAAAATGATAATGATACCCCTACCCTTTCAGTGCAAATTTAACACAGCTCACAACAAATAAAATGAAACCAACTTCAATGCACAACAATTTCACAAGCAAACATAGCTTGGAACATACAACAGAACTTGCAGTTGGGTGGAGCCATGGCTCCCTCGAACCTTTCTGAAAACCAAACCCTAGACAGATCAATCTAAAAAAAGAAGCAAAGATCATGAAAAAAATAGATGCCAAATCAAAGAGGGAAATACAAAGGACCTGATCTTTTACTTGGGATTGTATCATTGTTTGGCCACCGCCGGCGGAGTCGCCTGGAGCAGGGAGCGACACGAAGTCAGACGAGGAGGAGCGATGAAAAGCCTGGAGCAAGTAGTGATGCAAATATTAGAGTTTTTCTCCCACTCCCTGTGCGTAAGGGCAAAACTGGGATTTCGCCCCATCCAATGCTGATTTGGCATAAAAAAGAGAAAAAATGGCTGAGAATCCACTAATATATGGACCCGGTGGAAATTTATCTAGATTTTTTGGGAAGATGACATTTGGGAGTGTGGCATTGGGGAAGATGGCAAATAGTCAAAAATCCTGGTTGAAAACGAGCGCAAAAGGTGGCTGCCTTCCTCTCTCTTTTCTTATACTCCCTTTGTCCCTTATTATAAGAGATTTTGGGAAGATGTGACACATCCTAGTACTATAAATCTGGACACGCTACACATCCTCCTAAAATCCCTTATAATAAGGGACGGAGGGAGTATAACTTTTGTTTGGTTGGCGGAAGCCATATTTTACCAGCACGAATCTTAGCACATCTTCACGGTCTAGACTACGGGTGCATATGCACCCGAGCTCAAAACTGCATTATGGGTGAGTTCGGATGCCTCTTTTCCCAACTCATCTCCCTTGTTTTCTGTACACACGCTTTTTAAACTACTAAACGGTACATTTTTTTGCAAAAAGTTTCTATATGAAAGTTGCTTTAAAAAATCAAATTAATCCATTTTTGAAAAAAAATTTAGCTAATAATTAATTAAAAATACGTTAATGGATCGCTCCGTTTTCCGTATTTACTGTACCGGCTGGAAACCGCTTCTGGCGAACACACCCTATATATCCATCCCAGTCAATGAACAGTGTGTGAAAAGTAGTTCTCGAAGTAAACAATTGCAACAAGACAGTGTGAGAATGTGGTTGACAGAGATAAAGATATGCAACCATAGAAAACAAACACACGGCTTCAGAAAAAGAAAAGAAAAGCTATAAGTAGAGATGGCTATGTTAATGACGATTCTAGCCTTTAGGGTTTAGGGTTTAGG